>NC_137840.1:55770000-58409839 GCF_948465745.1 Chenopodium album
ATAGCTCTAACCGAACTTTGCACAAGTGTATGTACACCTCAAAGAGGTCTTTCAAGGGTTGTAATGTGGTTAAGTTGACGGTTTAAGGAAGAAAGGGATAAAAGGCTCAAGCCCCGAGAGAATCCCCAAGATATGTAATTTTGAATTTGAAAATTTTTAATTTTGCAAGTGTATTTTCAACTTTTTTTTTTTTTTTTTTTTTTTTTTTTTTTGCTTTTGAATCAATGTAGGCAATCTCAGATCATGCGGTCCATCACTCACTTATCATTCATGTTTCTCAGGCACGGTACCAAGCACTCTATGAGAGACGCAATTTGAGACATGTTCATATCAAAGACATTGGAACATTTGCCTTTATACATTGTTTTATTGTTGCTTTGCTGCTTTTTTTTTTTACTTGCTTTTTGAATGTTATACAATTACACATCTTCCAATCCCAGGGTTAAGTGAATGTGGGTTGAAGAAATGAAGGCCAAACGTTAGACGAGGCTCAAAATGGTTGATGAAGAAATGGAATGTGATTGAACGGTTAACAGGGAATGACATGGTTGCAAAGGTGCCTCAAGTCATTGGTGTACCTTGGGTTTAGTTCCGTAATTGATTTTTTTTTTCTGCAGGAATGAATGAATGAAAAATTCTATGATCGAGATGTAAAGGAAAATTGCTCATTTTATTAATGGAAAAGGTGAACGAAACACATGAAACATATAAAAAAATTCAAAGTGGAAAACCTATGCTAGACATGAATGGGGGAATGGAGATGAATGATAAAGAAAGAAATCATGAAATCTTGCACGAAGGATCTGTGTGCCTTGTATTCATTACTTCTTGCCGCCTGGAGGGACAGGAAGTTTGTTTGCATCCATCAAGTCTTGAATGACGTCCTTCAAATTCCAACATTGCTCCGTAGTGTGGCCCCTTCCTTGATGGTACATGCAATGGGCATTAGGATTCCATTTGGCGCTCCTTTCTTCAGGTTTTGGCTCTGGAAATGGTCCAATAGGTGTGATCAAGCCTTGATCGTAAAGGCGATCAAAGGCCGCATCATAAGTCATTCCTAAAGGAGTGTAAGTTCTTTTCTTCTTGGGCAATGGAGCATCAAGAGCTAACACTTCATTGATATCAACTTGGCTTATATTGTTGGTAGTATTTTCGTGCTTAGAAGACGAAGAAGAAGGATGGTCGTTCTTCTTGTTTTTCCAAGTGTTATTATTGTTACTACCAGCAGTCTTTATTAGCTCATCCTCGATATTGATGCCAATGTCGTATACAGCTTCGAAAGTGTTCAGTGGAAGAAATTTGAGATGTTCCCTATATTTATGAGTCAGATTTTGAATAAAGAGGCGAATCATCTCTCTTTCTTTGGGAGGATCTACCAAGAGTGAAGCTGTTTCCCTCCACCTGTTCAGGTAAGCGGTGAAGCCTTCATTCTCTTTCTGTTTGAGAATGGAGAGTTCACGTTCAGAAGTTTTGTTTTGAATGTTACACTTATAACGATTCATGAAACTGTCGGTGACATCTTGCCAAGTCGCAGTATGCTTGGCATCTAAGGAATAAAACCATTGTTGGCAAGCATGTTCTAAGGAGAGAGGGAACACCGTAGGGAAGAGTGTTACGTCCAATCCCTTAAGAGCCATGGTTGCAGAGAACGCCTTCAAATGGAATATCGGATTGTCAGTAGGCTTGAACTTTGGAATATCAGTAGTGGAGAACTTTTCAGGGAGTCTGTCCTTCACATCCAAAGGAGTGGGTGGCCGTTCCACATAAGTGAAATCCTCATAAATCTTACTCATTTGTTCCTTCAGTTTGTCAAGGGTGGAAACAGTGACCTTGTTTTGTTCCATGGTAGTGACCCTAGTGGTAAGGGTTTGCATCATGGAAGACAGTGCCTCGATGGATTTGTTGATGTTCTCAATATCTTCTTTAGTGTCCATTGTAAGGTGATGAGTAATGGAGATGGAAAAGTTTTCTTTGAACGCCTATTAGATCTGAGAGATTGTTGCGGTAATGACTCGAACCGTATTAATCTATCTCTGTTCCTTGACCAAGTACTATGGAATAAAATAATTCACTTAATTGTTTGACTCATTGCTCAAGAAAGGAAAGGAAGAAAAAAAATAGACATTTGAAAACAGGTGAGAAAACTCCACTCATTTTTTATTATGACGAAAAAGGGTGCATGAACCTAATATACGATCATAAACGACCTGGCGCACGACTCGAGTCGGAACATAAAGAAAGTGTGTGGACTATACTTGACTCGTGAGTGACTAAGTGATGTTATAAGACTCGTGGTATGATCGTATGACTAGACATGTGAACAATAACCAAAATGACTGACGTGAGGACCAAATTAACACGGAAGACTTGACTGACGCTTTTTTTTTGGAAATTCCACCGTGTCACGGTGGAAATTTGCCGTGACACAGTAGAGTTTCCCGTGGCGCGGCAGCCCCCCCCCCCCCCTTTTTTTTTTTTTTTTTTTTGCAGGTACACCGCTGTGCCGTGACACGGTGGACAGTCCCGTGTCGCGGCAACCATTCCCGTGCCACGGTGGATGCTGACGTGGCACGGTTTTTTTTTTTTTTTTTTTTTGCAGGTCCACCGCGCCATGGTGGACCGTACCGTGACACGATGGACAGTCCCGTGACGCGGCAACCATTCCCATGCCACGGTGGATGCTGACGTGGCATGGAAATATTTTTTTTATTTATTGCTAATTACTAAGTGAGTACGGTCCATTGGCAATCGTTAGTCATAAAATAATCCACCATAGACAAAGAAAGATCGTTAAGGTTAGGATCAAAACGACCAAACATAAGACACGTAGGCACAATGATGCAAAGAATAGTTCGCAACCTAAGGTCAAGTTCTATGTTCGACTATGGTCAAGTTTATTTGGTGTCAATAGGGTACCATGGTTAAGAGTTTGGACGTGTTAGCAAGGCAACCTCCCTTGAGGGTGTATGCCAACGGGCGGCTCCGCGAGTTCGTGATGAAATCGAACTCGACTCCATGGTTTGGGTGGATTTAATAACTCGGATGAACCCTAATTGCCATGAGCGTTTTTGGGTCGATAGAGCTTAAATCCCCCGGGGCTAAGACGCATGTAGAACACATACGTTTTTTCAGAAAAATCGAAAGAAGTTGACTGTGCGAACAGAAAATAAGCCACCGGGCTGATTTTAGGACTGCCGTGACACGGCAAAAATTCCCGTGCCACGGTACTGTGCACCGTCAGACGGTGCACTGTACCGTGAAACGACAGATTTTGCCGTGGCACGGCGGTCAGAAAATCTGACTGGTGCCCTGTTTTCCTTCGTACGCAATCAAGTTATTCAATTTTTCCTACGGGACAGACCTAAATGCGACGTTAAAACGTCTATGCATATGCAAAAATGCCAAATTAATCACAGGAATATTTTTCAAGAATCTTTCAAGTCTCATCCACTCATCTTAATTAAATATCGATCACTCAAATCGATAAATAACCAAGAATCCTCCCCAGTGGAGTCGCCAAATTGTAGGCGTCGTTCGAAGTGCGCCTACGTTAAAAGCATTTGTGAATATGCTTGGCACTCATAGGAAGTGGAAATTGACATATACGATTAGGGACAAGGAAAGTAGGGAGCCGCCAACAAGTTTTTAAGGAACTTGTAAACCGTTCAAGGATCATAAAAGGCAACCACGATAAAGGGACAACGAAGGCAACAACGATTGACCCGTGAAGGTTACACCCCATTCATAATCCATGAGATTACTAACTCCATATGGTTCGGAACCACGAAAGGAGGATCGGGGATGATGGTACGAAGTGAGTCATGGAGTCACATTCGCCCGTATTGGCCTCTACTCGACTCTTATAGTGAAAAATGATTCCTGCGATCTCAAAGACATACAAATAAAATATTCAATTTGCTTCAAACTATTATTAAGCTAAATTGGTTTAATATTAATGCAACACATTATTCGAAAATATTTGTGATCACTTGATTTAATAACAAGATTAAAAAGGATCCTAAGCCGGTTGTCCAAATTATCTTATTAGGCGTGATTTTCAATTACATATTCCCTTTAAACATGCAATAAGGTGATCAATAAATATAATAGAATAACATCAATATTGGAAGCAATTCAACAATAATAGCGTTAATCAAATTAAATATAAAATAACCCTAATCATGATACTAGCAATATTAAAATAAAATAAGAGTAATTAAATTAATTAATTACTCACATTCTGCGCGTTCCTTTAAATTGCTACATCATGAATAAACTGTTAGTAACTTCAATAAAAATATACATCAAATGGGAATTAAATTAAATAAAAAGTAGAGTTGATTTGGTCCAAACCCTCAGTTATTTGTACCTTTCACGCCTTGGTTTAAGGACGGAACCTCGGGTTAAGTATAGACTCCTTGGAGTGCTTAGGGGAATTATTATGGAAGAATAAGGAGACTAGAAATTAGGTTAAAGAGGGAGAAGAGAATGATTTTTGGGTGTAAGGTGAGAGAGAATGATTATTGCTGCCCCATACATCAGAAATGAGAGGGTATTTATAGAGAAAATGTGCTGAGGGAGCACACGGAACCCTAAAATGATAAAAACCCTAAAAAAGTATCCCGCGACACGGAAAAGTGTACCGTGACACGGGAAATCCCACCGTCAGACGAGAAACTTTCCCGCGACACGGTACATTTTTAGTGTGACGCGGGAAATTTTCAGAAAACGGGAAAGAAAACGCGTTAAGGGTTTACGCGGAAAAGACACGGAATGTCCCGTGACACGGCACAGGTACCGTGACACGGCAGTATCCACCGTGACACGGTACATTACACCGTGTCACGGTATGGGAGACGCGGAAATTACACGGAAACAGCTTCGTGTCACGGGGAATCCCACCGTCAGACGGTGTAAATTCCCGTGACACGGTGGAAAATGCCGTGACGCGGGAGTTGTTTAGGTACGAAGAACGCAAATAGGACACGGAATAGCCCCGCGTCACAGCAAAGGCACCGTTTCACGGGGATTCCCACCGTCAGACGGTGCAATTTCCCGTGACACGGTGGAATTGCCCTGTGCGCGGTGATTCCAGGTTTTTACCCATTTTTAAAACCATCATAACTTTTGATCCGTAACTCGGAATGAGGCATATAATATATCATTGGAAATCTTATCAAGTCTACCTTTCCAAACCAATTAGAATCATGTCAAAATAATATGTATATTTTAATATATGTCCGTTTTAGTGGAAGGGTGTCGGTTTTAGGCCGAGTTTGGTGTTTTGCTCATATCTTTTTCGTTATAGCTCGGAATTGGGTTTATGATATATTGTTGGAAATCTTATTTAAAGACCTATCCAACAAAATAATAATTGGATCAAAATTATATAGCCATAAAATCAGTTTCTCTCAGTGGACACGAAAAGTGGAAAATAGGTTATGGTTTAGGGAAATGAGCTAGAAATTGGATTGGTTCATGAAATATATTGGATAGAACATGGATTTAAGCACTCCAAAGATTAAATACTCAAATCGACCAATAATGGCGGTGAAAGGTGTTCATCAACGGGTTTGGTTTTGGGGAGACGTTTTTAGGTGTCTACACTTAGCATCTCAAGTTGTCTATGATCGGTTTCAACTTGAATATTGCACTTGCACCTATCAACGAAAGCGTTTAGTATCGATTCCTAGGTAGAGGTTTTCTCTTTGTCAAGGGAGAAGTACCATTGTTGGCAAACGGTTTCAAGAGATAGTGAGAATAGAGAGGGGAAAACCTTCTTATCGATACCCTTAATGCTCATTATAGTTTCAAAAGCTCTTTGACAAAGGATTAAACGCGTCGTCAATTGTCTATCCCTAGATCAAATACAATTTATACAACCTAAACAAACCTAATACGAGTATAAGGCAAGCATAGGGGTCGAACCACAGAGAACGGTAAACACCACCAAATGTTATCGACAATTAAGCTAGTCCGGAATAGGGGATAAATAAACTAAAGTCTAAAAATGCTAAAACAAGAAATAAAACATTAAGGGAATTGGTTTAGGTATAGCATTCACTTTAACATAAACAAAGGCATAGAAATTGAATTAATTACGAACTAAACATGCTCGAATATCGAAATTAAGAATCCAATCTAGCCGCCTTCCAGGGTCAATTGGCTTCTCCTAACATAGCCTCTATGCTTCCACATTAGAACCATATACTAGGAGGTACTATTAAATAACAATCGATACTAATGAACCTTAACTAAGTCAACTTCCGTTTCTTGTTAGCAAAGATTCACCTTTAATCAATCAACAATGTGCAATTGCAAGAAGATTAAAGAATATCAAGCATATAAAGACTTTAATCACAAATAAATCAATTCTAAACCCTAGAACATGCTCAAGGTCCAACTACACCACAACCATCCCCTTAATGGGGAAATTACTCACTAATCATGATAATAACAAGATTAATCAACAAATAATCAAGAATCAACATGATCAACAAGCAATACCAACAACTAAAATAATCATCAAAATAAACAAATAAAAATAGAGGAGAGAGAGTAAGAAATTGCTCATTAATTGAAGATGAAGATCTACAAAGGATTGAACAAGCTCCTTCTTCAAAATCCAAGTTCATTAATGAAGAAAACCTCACTTTCTCTCTCCACCAAAGAAGACTAATCCTAACCTAACCTAAAACTAAAAACTAACTAGAGAGAGGAATAGATGGTTATTATTGCATGTCCTTTTAATTACCCTAAAAATTGGGTATTTATACTAAGCTAGCCAAAGTAAGAAAAATAAAAGAAGGAAAAATAAAATAGAGAAAGAAAAGGAAAATAAAAAGAAAAATAAAATAGAAAAGAAATAAAAGAGAAAAGAAATAAGAAAAGGAAAAGGAAAGGAAATGAAAATAAAAGAAAAAGAAAAAGAAAACCCAAAACCCATCAATTCCCCACCCAAAACAATCAGCACGATTTCCTTCTTCTTCTTGGTTGCTCTATCTCCATTGATCACCATCACCACGCATCAAAGTAATCAATCATCACCGCTTATCATCATCATCTTCATCAAGCATCCAAGATCGTGGCCGTCCAATTTTCATTAAAACTCGCGTGAGAAGCTCGTGGAATGGTTCGACGAACCGGTGGTGGGTTCGACCGAACTACGGGGTTGGTTCGGTCGAACCAAGGGTATGTTCGACCACTCCCCTTCGAATAACAAAGCCCCCAAAGTCTCTGACTCGACGTTCGGCCGAACTTCTTAATGGGCTTGCTCGAACTTGATTAATTTGCAATTTGTTCTGATTTGCTTAATTGAGGGCCGAATTGCTTGTGCGAATTGGTTGCTTAATTGTTGTTGTAATTGATGCTGGTGGTGGCTGCTCTGTTGCGCGGTGGTTTTGGTTTGGTTTGGGTTGTGGTGGTGCGGCTGCTGTGTTGCGCGGTGGTTTTGGTTTGGTTTGGATTGTGGTGGTGCGGCTGCTGTGCGTGAAGGTAGTGGCTGGTGCTGGTGAATACGGGGCTAATGGGTTGGTTGATGTGGCTGCACGGATTGGTACGAGGGTAATTGGTGGTGTTTGTTGGTGGCAGCAGGTGAGTACGGTTGTTGTTGCTGCTGGTGTGAGAATAAGGGGTTAACTGGTGGTGAGTGGTGATATGCGTGGTTGCGTGGTGTTGCAGGCTGGTTTGGTTGTGGTGGTGTATGTGTGGTGGAGCAGGGGATGTGCGGTGCTAGGTGGCTGGGAGTGAGGCAGGTGTGTGTGGTGGCAGGTGAGCTGTTGTGACTGGTGGTTTGCGTGGTCAGGTGGTGTTGCTGTGTTTTGGTGTGGTGTAGGATAATGAAGGAGATGGGGTGAAGGATAGGAGGCAGCAGCTTGGGTTGGCTCAAGTTTTGCGCCTCGAACCTTGGACCTCCGAACACGAACATGACCTTGAAACCCGGGACACCTACAACCAAAAACACGAGGGTATTACTAAGAGATAAAATAAAATAAAATAAAATAAAATAAAATAAAATAAAGTAAAATAAAATAAGATAAATAACACTAAGCTAATAAAAATTAAATAAAACTATACAAGTAAAGAAAGTGAAATAAAATAGACTCAAAACCAATTAAAATAAAAAAGTAAATTAGAATACTTTCAAGGGAAAAATAAAGAACGAAATATAACAAATCAAAAGCAAATAAAATACGAAAATAAACTAAAAACTACGAAAAGAATTAAAACACGACAAAATTACCAAAATAAACTAGAAACTTTATTAAAGAGAAAACAAGAGAAAGAAATGAAAATAAGATAAAATAAATACGAAAATGACTCTAAAACTACTCCCTAAGAGTGACATAAATGTCACTCATCACTCTTAGATGAAAGTAAGGATTATCTGTTGCCTTGAATTTTGGGATGTCAGTGGCGTTGAATTTATGCGGAAGAAGTTCCTTGTCCAGCGAGACCCCTTGTGAACTCATGCCCTGAAATTTATAGTCGCTAGATAGCTTTCTCAAACTTATGATTATTGATTATGTTGCTTGATACATTATTTATTCTTTATTGCTCGATCACCTTTTATGCATGTTTAAAGGGAATTGGTACTTGTAATCACGCTTAATAAGATAATTAATAATCTTGTTTAGGGTTATTGTGATTATAATTCAAGTGATCGCCAATAATAGTTTATTTGTGCATTAAATTCAACCAACATAGTTAAACAGGTTTAGGGTAATCCTAATGATTGCATGTTAATAAGAAAGCGCACATGAATACGATCAGAATAAAGTAAAGGCCTATTATTAGGGCAGGTTCAATCTCTTTTAGGTTGGATTTGTACCATCATCCCCGAACCCTTATTTGGTTCTAGACCTTATGGAGTTGACGATCTCTTGGATCGTTAAGGGGTGTAACCTTCACCCTGTGAACGGTTTACAAGTTCCTCTAAAACTTGTTGGCGACTCTTTTGCTCTATCTTCTTCCCTTTTGGACGCCATCGTACTTTAGTGTATGATCACAGTGGGGTTCAAGCTAGTGGGATTAAGGCTTGAAATTATTCCCTACAGTTTTTGGCGACTCCGCTGGGGAGGATTTCTATTTTAATTCCTGAATTTGTTTCGGCAATGATTGGGCTTATAATATATCATTGGAAAGCTCTTTTCAAGCCCCATCCAACTACACTACTATTGGACCCTTATCATGGACCAACCAAACTGGATTGGCTATTTTCTTAAAATAAGTTTTCAAAAACAGGGAAAAGAGAAAAGAAATTAAAACTATCCGCAACACTAGACTTTCCACACTTTCACTTCATTCGATTACTATTCGACATGAAAGGTACTCATCACCGGGTTTGGTTTTGGGGTGACAGAAATGGGTGTCTACAATGGGACACCGCGAGTATTAGAAAAAAACTCGCTTCCATGGTTTGGTGAATTCAACAATCTCGGATGTACCCTTTGTTGCTCAGAGCGTTCAATCAGGTAGATGGAGCATGAATTCCCAGAGGATTATGTCCATATGTAGAACACATATGGGTTTAAGAAAACTGAGAAAAGAAAATTCAATCAGGAAGTAGGATCGAGCAAACAATACGAAAAACTGGTCGAAATTAGAACGCATATTTCTGGCTCGGTATTCACAAATGCTTTAACGTAGGCGCACTTCGAACGACGCCTACACTAAGACAAAAAGAGAATGAAGGCTTTACTTCTTTATTTAATAAGTGGAGGGAAACTTCCGCTAATATGATTGAGGTGACCACTGAAAAAGAATCTGTGAGGATGTTTATCAAAAATCTCCAAGAAAAGTATTCGAAGCATCTAAAGTATCAACACAATCTGAATACTTTCAAGGCCGTTTATGACATCGGAATTGAAATTGAAGATGAGCTCGCAAAGAAAAAATCTACTAACAATAGTAACCACGGTGGCTGGAAAAGAAAGAAGAACGACAATCCTTCTTCTTCCGAAAACGCCCACTCTAGTAACAATGTTAGTACCTTTGATCTCAGTGAAGTTTTAGCCTTGAATAACCAATGATCTAAGAAGCAACTAAGGAAAGACTTCACCCCCATTGGGATGAGCTACGATACTGCCTTCGATCAACTCCATGCCAAAGGACTCATTACTCCCATTGGACCTATTCAAGATCCCATACCTGAAAAGAGATTGCCTAGTTAGAATCCAGACGAACACTACAAGTATCAACAAGGTAGGGGTCATACTACTGAGAGTTGTTGGAAGCTAAAGGAGGCTATCCAACATTTGATTGATAATAATAAGCTTCCCATGCCTCCAGTTAGCAAGAAGAGCGAGTCATGATAAAGGAAACAACACAAGACAAGAGGCGAGCTTCAACGACAAGATTTCGCGACCTCTTTTTTCTATTTGTTTTTTATTTACCCTTTCCCTAATAAGTCTAGCATAGGCACCTTTTTATTCTCCTTAGATTTTTTTTTTAGGATCATTATATATTTTCTTTTAATAAAATGAGCATTTATTTCCTTATATATGATCATTTCATTATATTGCATTAAAAAAAAAAAACAATCCATGTTGAATTAAGCACAAGGTATACCAATGATTTGAGGCACCCCTTGTAGCCACATCATATCTCCTTTCACCTTTCTAATATACAATCCTTTCTTCATAAACCACTTTGAGCCTCGTCTAATGATAGACCTTTCTTTTTTCAACCTACATTTACCTAACCTTGGGATGGGATGGTGTGTAACTTATGCAATTCTAAAGAAAAAAGGCTTGAGTGATTTCAAAAGATCAAAATAAAAAAATAAGTAAAAAAAAAACATAATAAAAGTGTACAAAAGGGCAAGTGTTCCAATGTCATTGATATGAAAATGTCTTTGATAAGAACACGTCTCAGATTGCGTCTTTGTCGAGTGCTCGGTACCGTGCCTGAGAAACATGAATGCCAAGTGAGTGATAGACCACATGATCGAGATTGCTCACACTCATTAAAAATAAAATGAATAAAACTAAAAAAGAGTAGAAACTCAAGCATTAAAATATAAAGATTCAAAAGCGAGGTTGCACACCTTGGGGGCTTATCTAGGGTCTTGAGCCTTTATCCCCTTTCTTCTATAACCTTTAGCCTAACCACGTTACAACCCTTAAAAATACCTTTTTGAGGTATACATACTTGTGCGAAGTTCGGCTAGAGCTACGTTCAGCCTGATTCCTAACGGATACGTAGGCAACCTCGCAATGAGGTGCGGACGTAATAAAAATGCATTCATGTTCAAATTCACACATGATCATATCGAGGCATCTCTTATGCTCATCCCTATTCATTTACAGCTAGACTTGAGGGCTGATCCTTACATCATTAGCTTACCTAGCCTAAGAGTCACTATCATTCGACTCTTCTAAAAAATAATATCTTCCCACACACATAACGCTGAAGCATGCCTTGTCACATCACTCATCAATCATAATTGTCATTGCATCACGAAGTATGAAGTGCTTCGCCTCCGTGCCTAAGTTACCCAAATACTTTCACCCTTGAGATAGCCTAGGATGGATTAATCCTTGCACCTTGAGAGATAGTATCAAACAACATTTGACTAAGCTCATTCAACATGCATCTTCAAACTTTCGATTCTTTTTCGCGTCTTTCTTTTTCAGGAGAAAGTCGGTACCCTCCACAAAAATGACGGAAAATTTTTGCTTTTTTGCATTTTTCGAGTCACACGATCACATTACAATGCACACACGAGTCATGTACACATTAAGTCATGTCGTGTCATATCACTTTGATTTGAGTCTAACACATGTGTCATTTCACTTCGAGTCGAGTCAACCTCGAGTTAGTCAACAACAGCGAGTCAAGTTTATACCTTGAGTCGTGTCAATTAAATGATTCAAGCGACGTTAAACCTTAGGTCAACCCTAAGATAATTAAAAAGATTGGAAAAGTTCTATAGTCAAAAATAAATACAGGTGCAGCAGAATAGGGAAGACCCTACTCCAATTCCTGGCGCCAGAGATATTTCAGCTGCGACAGAGTTTGAAGCCTCTCAGAAAGGTGATTTCGACCTCATACAGCAATTTCGGGTTCCTTGGTACGCCAGTTAGCCCCTATAAGCAATTTGACATGATTAAGTAGTCGGTTTGACAAAAATCGAAATAAGTGATCGACCTGATGAAAGATCGTCTCACTTAGCTTAAAGCGCCTAAGAATTGGCTCATCACGGAGACACCGACATACTGGTTTTAGCGGAAGCAAAGGTCAAGCGAGCTTTAAAGATCGACAAGCGTTAGTCTTCGGTAGTTTTCTTTAGAATATTATCGCAACAACTGAGAATGACTTCAAGTAAAGTTATTTTCGACAGCATTCGCTAAGATTGTGGAAGTTGTCACCAAAGATTTGAGAAGATAGCACGAGATGGGCGGTCTTCGACGGCATTCGCTAAGATTGTGGAATTTGTCACCAAAGATTTGAGAAGATAGCACGAGATGGGCGGTCTTCGACGGCATTCGCTAAGATTGTGGAGGTTGTCAAAAAGATTTGAGAAAAGATTTGAGAAGATAACACGAGATGGGCGGTCTTCGACGGCATTCGCTAAGATTGTGGAGGTTGTCACCCAAGATTTGAGAAGATAGCACGAGATGGGCGGTCTTCGACGACATTCGCTAAGATTGTGGAGGTTGTCACCAAGATATGAGAAGAGCGGTTCATGATGAGACGGTCTTCAATGACTTTTGCTATGATTGGAAAGGTTGTCACTATGATTCAAGAAAAGGCTCGAGATGTAGCAACATTAATCGACGGCGTTCCCTAGATTGCGGAAGATCGTCAAAACAAGCAGCAAGATGGCGTTCCATAGATTGTGGAAAGTTGTCAAAAAGCAACTTAAGGTGATTTCAGGCGAAGTTGTCTTCGATAGTATTCCCTTGGACGTGGAATATTATCATAGCGGGAGAGGATCGTTTCAAGAAAAGCAGTCTTCTATATTGGAAGCAGTTAGAAGCTTAGCGGTTTTCAAACGATATGGCATTCTCTAGCTTGCAGGAGGTCATCAAAACAACAGTAATACGGCAGCAAATCGGTTACTTTTAGAGACGTGTGCTCGACGGTGCAAGATACGCGCTTAACTCTTTTATCTGTTCAACTAACGCTAGTTTGCAGGTATCGGCGTTATAAGAGTGGTTTAAGATCGCAGAACGTTCTGAATCATTCTCCGTCCCTATCGGTACTTTGACTTTCGTTTTCGAAACTCACGTTTCTCCAAACTCAGTCAAAGTGGGGGCTTTTGTAGACACCCATTTGTGTCTCCCCAAAACCAAACCCGGTGATGAGTACCTTTCATGTCAAATCATAATCGAATGAAGTGAAAGTGTGGAAAGTCTAGTGTTGCGGATAGTTTTAATTTCTTTTCTATTTTCCCTATTTTAGAAAACTTATTTTAAGAAAATAGCCAATCTAGTTTGGTTGGTCCATGATAAGGGTCCAATAGTAGTGTAGTTGGATGGGGCTTGAAAAGAGTTTCCAATGATATATTATAAGCCCAATTCCGATGAATATTGAGGAAGTTATGGCCAATTTACTAAACTGGGCCCGTTTTGAGCCTTATATGCGGCCCAATGATCTACGGGAGGGCCTAATATAGGTTTATCATTCCTAATGTAATTAGCAATGGTTTTAGTGTTCTAGATTCTTCTAGAAGGTTCTTTTCATTCCTAATTCAACTAGCATTGATAAATTGACTTTTGTTGACTTTTCAGAGTTTTAATTAAAATCAAAGACTATTTTTTGAGGAAAATACGATTTTATCCTCCTGTATGGCAATTTTTATCTGATTTTAAGAAAACGCGTAATTTTCCAGATCAGCGCCAAACTCCAGCTGTAGCGCCAGGCGTTACGCTTGGCGCCTGGCGCCAGCATTGGCGCCTAGCACCAATAGCCAGCGTTAGCGCTGATTCTGTTTTCTGCGCGCCAATGCTCTGTTTTATTAATTTATCTTTTTAGCTAATTTTCTCTATAAATAACGTCGTAAAAACTCTGTTTTCGATAACCATATTTCATCTAAAAAACCATATTTCACCTACAACCAATTTTCATTCATCAATTTTCTCATTCCCTCTAATCATTCACCATCTCTTTCTCTCTCTCTTTTTCTAAATTAGCTTTAACATACAAAATTCCGCATTCATTAGATTTAGAAACACCTAGCCATATTCGAAGTTGCCTTCGCCCTAGACGTGAAAGGTTTAATTTCTGAGGGTTTGGTCCCAAATCTCTATTTCCATTATTAAATTTAATTGTTTGTTTATTATTTTCCTTGAAGTTACTAACGTGTGTATTTTGTTATTAGAAAGAGGTACGAGGCATCAAAGTAAGTACTTTAATGGTTTTTATTGATGCTATTATGTAGAAATTATGTTTAGATTGTTATTATGATCCCTAGTATCTTGTCTAGGGTAATTTTAATATCAAATATGATTCTTACGATGCTCCTTATCTCTTTCTAATATTTATGATTGTTAGTATCATGTTAGGGTTAAAGATTTGATTTTTAATGCATAGTGACATGCTAGGGTTTGTTATTAATCTTGTTAGTATCATGCCTAGGATCTTGCTATGCTTTAACATGGTTATTATTATGATTAATATGATTGTTATTATGATGATTATTGTTTTGATGATTATAATTATTATTTTGATTATTTATTATGTTGCTTGATATTTATTGTTATTGCTTGATCACGTCTTTTATGCATGTTTAAAGGGAATTTGTACTTGTAATCACGCTTAATAAGATAATTAATAATCTTGTTTAGGGTTAATGTGATTATAATTTTAAGTGATCGCCAATAATAGATTTATTTGTGCATTATATTCAACCAACATAGATAAACAGGTTTAGGGTAATCCTATTGATTGGATGTTAGTCAGATAGCGCACATGAATACGATCAGAATAAAGTAGAGGCCTATTATTAGGGCAGGTTCAATCTCTTTTAGGTTGGATTTGTACCTTCATCCCCGAACCCTTATTTGGTTCAAGACCTTATGGAGTTGACGATCTCTTGGATCGTTAAGGGGTGTAACCTTCACCCTGTGAACGGTTTACAAGTTCCTAAAACTTGTTGGCGACTCTTTTGCTCTATCTTATTTCCCTTTGGACGCCACCGTACTTTAGTGTATGATCACAGTGGGGTTCAAGCTAGGGGTTTAACGCTTGAAATTTATTCACCACACCCATCCACTCGCGCCAACCCTTCATGATTAGGCTTCCGCACGGTGAATCCAGACAATTAACCATGGACCCTCTATTGACTAAACCATGTCCCGAACTTTTGAGAACTAGAGCTATGGTTAGGTTGCAAACTCATTGCATCATATTGTGCCTACTTGACTAATTGTGCATTATTTTTTGTGCATTTATTCTATGTTTTCTTTATCGTTTGTTTGACTTGTGTTGAGATTAAATAAATTAATGATTCAAGAACTTTGCCTAATTAATTAATTAATTAATTAATTAATTTGAGTCAATAAATTCTAATATTTTAATCAGAATTGACCTAGTACGACATTAGGCATACCCCTGTTGATTAATAACACCGAAAACAGTCCCAGATTGAAGCTCCAGAATTGACGCCAAAGTCTGGACTGTAGCGCCACTCTGTGGAGTGTGGCGCCTGGCGACAGCTCTGTCGTCTGGCGCCAAGCTACACAGTGTGACGCCAGTCCTGTCGTTTTGCCGACTGTTCGGATTATTGGTCGAGTCATCATCTAGTGTCCAATTAACCAGTTTGCTAATTAATTCGGTTAATTTTCGCTGTCAATAGTACTTGGTTGAGTCATTAATTGAGTCTAGTCACAAAGTCTAGCCACATGGTCGTGACACGAGTCTTAACATATCACCTACACTCACTAGTCTTAGCACACACTTCGTGTACATATCACCATGACCATGTCTTAGGTTCATGCATGAGTCGGTTTTTCCGTCATTTGAGTTAGGGGTACATTCTATTCCTAATTTTCCATATCCCTCCATCTACATCGTTTTTCTTCACATTCTAATACATCTTTATTCATTTCCTCCATCCATTGCATGTTGGATAAAGTTTGAGTCAAATAATTAACAATGAATATCCCCAAATTCCTTTTCCACAGTACTTGGTCAAGGAGAGAAGGGCGATTAATCAAGGACAACCTCTTTATTCAAGTCTCACTTTTTGATAAACCAATTCGTCAAAAGAGGAAGGCTAAAAAGATAATGGCAACACAAGAAGAAGTCAATGAGCTTCGGAACCAACTGGTTACCATGACTGAAACACTGAAGCTCCTCACACTTAAGGTCGATGATCCCGTGAAACAACAACAGATGGACCTCATGCAAGAGAGTCTAAGCAAGCTATATAGCGACTACAAGTTTCAAGGGCTTACTTCACAAGGGGTCTCGCTGGACAAGGAACTTCTTCCGCATAAGTTCAACGCCACTGACATCCCTAAATTCAAGGCAACAGATAAACCTTACTTCCACCTAAGAGCTTTCGAAACCATAATGAGTATTAAGGGTATTGATAAGAAGTTTTTCCCCTCTCTGTTCTCACTATCTCTTAAAACCGTTTGCCAACAATGGTACTTCTCCCTTGACAAAGAGAAAACCTCTACCTGGGAATCGATAGTAAACGCTTTTGTTGATAGGTACAAGTGCAATATTCAAGTTGAAACCGACTATAGACAACTTGAGATGCTAAGACAAAAAGAGAATGAAGGCTTTACTTCTTTCTTTAATAAATGGAGGGAAACTTCCGCTAAGATGATTGAGGTGCCCATTGAAAAAGAATCTGTGAGTTTATCAAGAATCTCCAAGAGAATTATTCGAAGCATTTAAAATATTAACACAATCTGAATACTTTCAAGGCCGTTTATGACATCGGAATTGAAATCGAGGATGACCTCGCAAAACAAAAAGCTACTAACAATAGCAACCATGGTGGCTAGAAAGGAAAGAAGAACGACAATCCTCCTTCTTCCGAAAATGCCCACTCTAGTAACAAGGTTAGTACCTTTGATCTCGGTGAAGTTTTAGCCATAGATAACTAAGGATCTAAAAAGCAACTAAGGAAAGACTTCACCCCCATTGGGATGAGCTACGATACTGCCTTCGATCGACTCCATGCCAAAGGACTCATTACTCCCATTGGACCTATTCAAGATCCCGCACTTGAAAAGAGATTGCCTAGTTGGAATCCAGATGAACACTGCAAGTACCATCAAGGTAGGGGTCATGCTTCTGAGAGCTGTTGGAAGCTAAAGGAGGCTATCCAACATTTTATTGATAATAACAAGCCTCCCATGCCTCCAGTTAACAAGAAGAGCGAGTGATGATAAAGGAAACAACACAAGACAATAGGCGAGCTTCAACGACAAGATTTCGTGACCTCTTTTTTCTATTTCTTTCTTTTTATTTACCCTTCCCCCAATAAGTCTAGCATAGGCACCTTTTTATTCTCCTTAGATTTATTTTGTAGGATCATTATATTTTTTTCTTTTAATAAAATGAGCATTTATTTCCTTGCATATGATCATCGCATTGCATTGCATTAAAAAAAAATCTATGTCGAATTAAACACAAGGTACACCAATGATTTAAGGCACCCCTTTGTAGCCACATCATATTACATTTCACCCTTCAAATTTACAATCCTTTCTTGATAAACCACTTTGAGCCTCATCTAACGATAGACCTTTCATTTTTCAACCCATATCTATCTAATCTTGGGATGGGATGGTGTGCAACTTATGCAATTTCAAAAAAGCTTGAGTGATTTCAAAACATCAAAATAAAAATAATAATAAAAGTGTACAAAAGGGTAAGTGTTCCAATGTATTTGATATGAAAATATTTTGATAAGAACACGTCTCAGATTGCATCTCTTATCGAGTGCTCGGTACCGTGCTTAAGAAACATGAATGCCAAGTGAGTGATAGACCGCATGATCGGGATTGCCCACACTGATTAAAATAAAATAAATGCTAAAGCAAAAAAGAGCTAAAAAAGAGTAGAAACTCAAGCATAAAAATATAAAGATTTCAAAAGCAAGGTTGTACGCCTTTGGGGCTTATCTAGGATCTTGAGCCTTTATCCCCTTATTCTATAACCTTTAGCCTAACCACGTTACAACCCTTAAAAGACCTTTTTAGGTATACATACTTGTGCGAGGTTCGGCTAGAGCTACGTTTGGCCTGATTCCTAACGGATACGTAGGCAACCTCACATCGAGGTGCGGCCGTAATAAACATGCATTCACATTCACACATCATGGCCATATCAAGGGATCTCCAATGCTAATCCCTATTCATGTAGAGCTAGACTTGGGGGCTTGATCCTTATATCATTAGCTTACCTAGCATAAGAGTCACCACCATTTGACTCTTTTAAAAACAATATCTTTCCACACACTTAGCTCTTGCGGCCTAGCTTTAGTGTCACTCTCACACACTGCACATATACATGACCAAATATACTTTCCCTTAGGAACCCCTTTTCATGGAATCTTAACGCTAAAGCATGCTTCATCACTCATCACTCATAATCATCATTGCATCACGAATTATGAAGTGCTTAGCCTCCGTGCCTAAGTTACCCAAATACTTTCATCATGGAGTCAGCCATTGAGATAGCCTAGGATGAATTAATCCTTACACCTTGAGAGATAGTATCAAACAACATTTGACTAAGCTCATTCAACGTGCATTTGAAAAATTCGATTCTTTTTTCGCGTCTTTCTTTTTTGGGAGAAAGTCGGTACCCTCCACAAAAATGACGGAAATTTTTGCTTTTTTGCATTTTCGAGTCGCACGATCACATTACGATGCACACACGAGTCATGTACACATTGAGTCATGTTGTGTCATATCACTTTGATTTGAGTCTAACACATGTGATAAACACTTCGAGTCGAGTCAACCTCGAGTCAATCACAGCGAGTCAAGTTTATACCTTGAGTCGTGTCAAGTCAATGAGTCAAGCAATGCTAAATCTTAGGTCAACCTTAAGATGATTAAAGAGATTGGAAAAGTTCTATAGTCAAAAATAAATACAGGTGCAGCAGAACAGGGAAGACCCTACTCCAGCGCCGGACGAAAAAATCTAGCGTCTAGAAATAGATTTCAGCGCTTGGCGCTAGATCTCAGCGTCTGGCGACAGAGCCAATTCCTGGCGCCAGAGATATTTTAGCACCGATAAAGCTCGAAGCCTCTCATAACAGAAATTTCAGGTTCCTTGGTACGCCAGTTAGCCCCTATAAGCAATTTGACATGATTGAGTAGTCGATTTGATTACAACCGCAAATAAGTGATCGACCAGACGAAAGATCGTCTCACTTAGCTTAAAGCGCCTAAACGTTGGCTTATCACGGACATAATGGGTCACAAGAAGCAAACCACCGACATACTGGTTTTAGCGGAAGCAAAGTTCAAGCGAGCTTTAGAGATCGACAAGTGTTGGTCTTCAGAAATTTTTCTTCGGAATATTATCGCAGTAACTGAGGATGACTTCAAGTAAAGTTATCTTCGACGACATTCGCTAAGGTTGTGGAAGTTTTCACCATAATTTCAGAAGATAGCACGAGATGGGCGGTCTTCGACGGCATTCGCTAAGATTGTGGAGGTTGTTACTAAGATTTAAGAAAAGATTTGAGAAGATGGCACGAGATGGGCGGTCTTCGACGGCATTCGCTAAGATTGTGGAGGTTGTCACCCAAGATTTGAGAAGATAGCACGAGATGGGCGGTCTTCGACGGTATTCGCTAAGATTGTGGAGGTTGTCACCTAGATATGAGAAGATCGGTTCATGATGAGGCGGTCTTCGACGACTTTTGCTATGATTGGAAAGGTTGTCACTATGATTCAAGAAAAGGCTCGAGATGTAGCAACATTGATCGACGGTGTTCCCTATACTGCGGAAAGATCGTCAAAACAAGAAGCAAGATGGTGTTCCATAGATTGTGGAAAGTTGTCAAAAAGCAACTTAAGGTGATTTCAGGCGAAGTTGTCTTCGATAGTATTCCCTTGGACGTGGAATATTATCAATGCGGAAGAGGATTGTTTCAAGCGAAGCAATCTTCGATAGTGTTCCCTTGGACGTGGAATATTATCCAAGCGGGGAGGAGCGTTTCAAGCGAAGCGGTCTTCTATATTGGAAGCAGTTACAAGCGTAACGGTTTTCAAGTGGGATGGCATTCTCTAGCCTGTAGGAGGTCATCAAAACGGCAATGTGGCAGTAAATCGGTTACTTTTAGAGACGTGTGCTCGACGGTGCAAGATACGAGTTTCTTAACTCTTTTATCTGTTTGACTAGCGCTAGTTTTCAGGTATCGGCATTACAAGAGTGGTTTAGGATCGCAGAACGTACTGAATCATTCTCCGTCCCTATTGATACTTTGACTTTTGTTTTCGAAACTTGTGTTTCTCCAAACTCAGTCAAAGTGGGGGCTTCTGTAGACACCCATTTGTGTCTCCCCAAAACCAAACCCGGTGATGAGTACCTTTCGCGTCGAATCATAATCGAATGAAGTGAAAGTGTGGAAAGTTTAGTGTTGCGGATATTTTTAATTACTTTTCTCTTCTCTCTGTTTTTGAAAACTTATTTTAAGAAAACAGCCAATCCAGTTTGTTTGGTCCATGATATGGGTCCAATATTAGTGTAGTTGGATGGGGCTTGACAAGAGCTTTCCAACGATATATTATAAGCCAAATTCCGGTGAATATTGAGGAAGTTATGACTAGTTTACTAAACTGGGTCCGGTTTGAGCCTTATATGCGGCCCAATGATCTAGGGGAGGGCCTAATATAGATTTATCATTCCTAATGCAATTAGGAATGGTTTTTAGTCTTCTAGATTCTTCTAGAAGGTTCTTTTCATTCCTAATTCAATTAGCATTGATAAATTGACTTGTGTTGACTTTTCAGAGTTTTAATTAAAATCAAAGAGCATTTTTGAAGGAAATACGATTTTATCCTCCTGTACGGCAATTTTTATCTGATTTTAAGAAAACGCGTGAATTTCTGAAATCAGCACCAAACGCCAGCTATAGCGCCTGGCGCTACGCTGGGCGCCTGGCGCCAACAGCCAGCGTTGGCGGTGGTTCAGTTTTTGTTGCGCCAGACTCTGTTATGATATTTTATCTTTTTGGCTGATTTTCTCAATAAATAACGTATTAAAAACTCCGTTTTCATGCACCTACAACCAGATTTCATCTAAAAATTAGTTTTCTATAATCATTCACCATCTCTCTCTCTTTTTCTAAACTAGCTTTTCAGATACAAAATTCCGCATTCATTAGATCTAGAAACACCTAGCCATATTCAAAGTTGTCTTCGCCTTAGGCGTGAAAGGTTTAAGTTCTGAGGGTTTGGTCCCAAATCTCTATTTCAATTATTTAATTTAATTGTTGTTTATTATTTTCCTTGAATTTACTAACGTGTGTATTTTGTTATTAGAAAGAGGTAAGAGGCATCAAAGTAAGTGCTTTAATGGTTTAATTGATGTTGTGATGTAGAATCATGCTTAGGTTGTTATTTTGATTCCTAGTATCATGTCTAGGGTAAATTTAATATCGAATATGATTAAAAGTATGATGCTTCCTATGCTCTTCCTAATATCTATGATTGTTAGTATCATGTTAGGGTTAAAGATTTGATTTTTATTGCTTAGTGACATGCTAGGGTTTGTTATTAATCTTGTTAGTATCATGCCTAGGATCTTGCTATGCTTTAATGTGATTATTATTATTTTTAATTATGATTGTTATAATTATTGTGATGATGATTCTTTTTGTTATAATTGTTATAATTATTATGATGATTATTTTTAATTATGATCGTTATGATTATAATTTTGTTATTATGATTATTATGTTGCTTGATATATATTTATTTTTATTGTTATTGCTTGATCACACCTTTTATGCATGTTTAAAGGGACTTGGTATTTGTAATCACACTTAATAAGATCATTAATAATCTTGTTCATGGTTAATTGTGATTATAATTCAAGTGATTGCCAATAATAGTTTTATTTGTGCATTATATTTAACCAACATAGATAAACATGTTTAGGGTAATCCTATTGTTTGTATGTTAGTCAGAAAGCGCACATGAATACGAACAGAATAAAGTAGAGGCCTATTATTAGGGCAGGTTCAATCTCTTTTAGGTTGGATTTGTACCTTCATCCCCGAACCCTTATTTGGTTCAAGACCTTATGGAGTTGACGATCTCTTGGATCGTTAAGGGGTGTAACCTTCACCCTGTGAACGGTTTACAAGTTCCTAAAACTTGTTGGTGACTCTTTTTCTCTATCTTCTTCCCTTTTGGATGCTACCGTACTTTAGTGTATGATTACAGTGGGGTTCAAGCTAGGTGGTTAACGCTTGAAAATATTCCCTTCAAGTAGGGATAGGTACATTTGTTACAAGAGGTTGCAACCTTCAAGACCTTGTAAGGACGATGATTGGGGATTCTTCATCCTCATCCCAACTTTTATCAACTGGGTAAAGCATAGCTAATGGTGGCTCTTCCATATCTTTAAGGTAGACGTCCTCGTCATCACTATCCAAAATCTCATAAATGGATACATCTTTGTCCAAGACATCCTTTATTTTTGGGATAAGCCTTCCACTATCTATGAATCCTAGAATAAGATCCTTAAACTTGAAGCAATTTTCTATTGTGTGTCCTCTAGATTGATGATATTTGCAATAATTTCTATCCGTCCTTTTAAGGGATTCAAATGGCCTTGGCTTGAGAGGTTTGATCTTCCTCTTCTCAAATTGCATATTGAACATACTTTCACAAGAGACTCCAATAGGTGTACAAAATTTATCATTCCTCCTTGTTGGTGGTGTCGCAACGTTGAAAGTGAATGGTTTTCTCTCAACAGTGTTAGAATAAGAAGCATGTTTTCTTTTTCAAGGGCACGTCTTATTTTAGCTTCCTATGCTTTCTTGGAGAGAGTTTCCAGTTCGAGCCTCATTTCCTCTAATATGTTGATAAGGGCACATACTTCTCCTCTAGTGGCAACCTGTTCACCAGTACTTAAAGGCTTAGTTTCTTCTTAGAAGTCGCTCGTGGCATCAAAGAAAGTCTTCTCTTCCTCTTTAATTGCATAAACCTCTTCTATTAGCTTGATGAGGAGTGATGAATCCATGATGTTTGGGGTAATTTTACCCTGCCACAAGGTCCAACAAGAAAGTGACACGTGTCAGCCTAGGGTTAGTCCAAAATGAACCAACCCCTATTTGACACGTGGCATTCCAGAGAAATGGGAAAAAGGCGGCCTTCATGGCCTAAATCCCGAGAAAGCTGCAATGCGGCGCAGCCCACCAATGATTAGGGCTCGAAGACCTAATCAAGGGCACAATTCTCAAGGACCCTATAAATAAGGAGATTTCCTCCATTTGGAGGCACGTTTTACCATTTATTACACAATTACTCTTTGATAGGGACATCTCGAGCTTAGAATCCGAGCAAATACCCACCAAAATTTCCGCACCTTTTTACTCCTATTCAAGTTACTAACTTGATCGTCGGAGGCGGAGCTCCAGTCAACCGGAGTGTCCGTTGTTTTGCAAGTACAGCTCACGCCGGACCAGACTTTGTGACGTAACTCTCTCGAGGGACAAAAACACCCAAAACATTTGGCGCCGCCTGTGGGGAGAGTACCTCAAAGATGGTTCAAGAGTCTGTACCACCTCCTGATCCAAGAAACCCTCAACCTATTACCCAACCGGGTAAAACAAGCATTCCTCAACCGGTTCATCAACTGGGTAGTTCAAGCATTCCTCAACCGGTACATCAGCCGGAGGTCTTTACTGACCAAGATGATGATGACGATGTGGAGACGTATGTGGCCAAAGATGGCTAATTCATTTCCAAATACACCCATTCCAGAGATCAGCTAGAGCGTGATGCAGACCAGGCGGGTCGAATCAGGCCCAGTGGGAGGCCAGAAGGGGAAACCCAGAAGGCCAGAGGATCAGCCCCGGTCACCCGGGATGAGCTCATGACTTTCATGAACTCCTTTATGGGTGAAATTAAGGAGATGACCAGCAAAAACAAGGTTGGCCCCAGCAAGGGTCAGCCGGCTAAAAAGACACCTCCATCTGGGAGGAAGAAGCCGGTCAAGGATAGGCAGCCTACTCCTAACCCTAAGGGGAAGGAGAAGGCAGCCGGAAGACTTGACTTGACCAGGATCCTTTTACCAAAGGGTCCTTAGAGGCACAACCGGCACGAGCAGCCGGAAGCCACAAAGAAAATCTGTTTTTGACGCTCGACAAATTATTGAGCGGAGGAGACACCAACAGCTGTCTGAGTCAGCCTCCACCTTGAGCTTTCCATACAGCTTCAAACAAACTTCAGTAAGGAACTCAATGTCCTTACATGAGAGTCATACAGGCGGCAAGTCCATCCACACCGACCCTCAAATGATGATAGGGTCTGTCCCATTTGTACCTCAGGCGTAATATGGGAAATATGGCCTCCCATTCATACAGCCACCTCCCTTTGGAGGTCAAGCGACATTCAACAGCGTACAACCTTTGGACTAGCAGCTCCGACTGCTCAAACTTGGTGAACAACCTTCTGCGTTCACCAGGAATATAACCGAGGCGACACAACCGGCCAAGGTTAAGAATATGTTGGTAGGTACTTATGATGGTACCTCCAACCCAGAAGACCACCTAATGACATACACCAACCTCATGTATCTACAGGGGTGGGACGATGCCACTTGGTGTCGATGTTTCCCGGCTACATTGAAGGGCATTACCCAATAATGGTTTGGTAACCTGCCAGCCGGTTCCATTGATTGTTTCAAGAAGCTAGCCTTCTTGTTTGCCACAAACTTCTCAATGAACATCCCTGCTAAGAAAACGAGCCTTGATTTGAGCACCGTTAAGCAGGGTGAGAGAGAAGGGCTACGCTCATATGTCATGAGGTTCAACCTGGTCAGAATCCAGATTTAGGGGCTGTCTGACGAGGTAGCATTCACAAAATTCTTCAAGGGTCTAAGAGACGGGTCAAACTTTAAGTTTGACCTCGTCAGAAAAAGGGCATTTACGCTTCAGGCGGCCTTCAGGGAGGCAAAAAGCTATATTCAAGCAACCGACCTCTGTACGCTTGGAAGCCATTCAGACTCCAAGAAGTCTGACAAACAAAAAGAAAGCCGGTTTGCTCAGCCGGCAAAAAAGAAAGAGGAGAGCAAGAAGAGAAAAAAAGTCTGGGCGGTTAGTGATTCTGACCAGCCGTCCTAGAAGAAAAAGAGAGAGTTTAAACCGTACGTCCCCAGGTACGAGTTTAACAAGGACTACAACTCCATCCTCATGGACATAAAGGACCGGCTAACTATTGAGAAGCCGAATCTAATAAAGAGTTCCGTCCAGTCACGGAACAAGAACAGATTCTGCCAATACCGTGAGGAAGTTGGCCATGACACCAACGACTGCTTCAGCCTTTAACGGGCGTTGGATCGTCTGGATGACAAAGGGATGTTAAAGTCCTACATTTCTAAGTCCAACGGGACTAATAAGAAGAACAAAGGGAAATCGTCTAAGACTCCCCAGCCTACTAGTAGTTCGGACACCGATAAGGAGCCGGTCTACACCATAGCAGGCGGGTTCTCATGCGGTGGCCCTACCATCCAGGGCACAAAGAGCCATCTTCGAAAGATGGACAAGGATGATGATGAGCAGGCGTCAGCTAGCTCCTCCTTCCCAGACGTTCTGATCACTGAGAAGGACAGGGGCAGCGTCCGCCGTCCGCATGACGATCGGGTCGTCATTCAATGTAAGATCGCCAACCAGCTGGTTGGGCGAATCCTTATAGACACCGGCAGCTCGTCGGACATCATCAGTCTCCGGTGCCTGCGAAAGCTAAAATACAAGCTCAGCAACATGCATCCGATTACCCACCCCTTGGTTGGTTTTGGGGGTGGGATGGTTTACCCAGTCGGTAGGATTGACTTACCTATCCGGCTGGGAGAAAAAGGAAAAGGGCGACACCTGGTCGTCAAATTCTTGGTCGTTAAGGAACTGACCGCCTATAACATCATCTTAGGTCGTCCAACCCTTAACAAAGCCAAGGCTGTAATCATCCTTTCTCTCATGCTTATAAAGTATGAGAGGGATGATGGCTCTGTTGGCTCCCTAAACGGGGATCAGAAGACGGATCAGGAGTGCTACCTCTCAGCCGTCAAAGGCACTGTTGCCCCAGATGGCCAAGGGCTGGAGCCAATAGACCTTGACAATGTCAAGGATGCCAGCCCAACCCCACCAGCAGCCGGAAAGAAAAGAAAAGCTGCTCGGCAGGTGGAGGTGAAGAAAGAGAAAAAATATCAATCACTGACCGGAGAGCGGTCAGACGAGCTCCGCCCCCAGCCAGCCGGAGAGCACATTGATCTTGCTCTGGATGACAGCCGTCCAGAGAAAACTGTTAAGGTGGGGACGGCTGCTTATGCTGAGATGGGTGCAGACTTGCATCTTCTAATGAAAGAATGCAAGACAGTTTTTCCTTTGAAGTGGAAGAGATGCCAGGCGTCAGCCCGGATCTCGCTATCCACAGACTCGCAGTGGATCCCAAAAAAGAAGCCCATCCGGCAAAAGAAAAGAAATCACGGCGAGGAAAGAAGTCAGGCGGCAACTGCCGAAGTCAGAAAGTTGCTAGACGCTGGGTTCATTCACTATGTAATTTCCCTGACTAGGTGGCCAATGTTGTGCTCGTAAAGAAGCCGAATGGTACCTGGCGTATGTGTGTTGATTACACTAACCTCAACAAGGCGTGTCCCAAGGACAATTATCCGCTTCCAAAGAACGACAATGTGGTCGACTCAACAACTGGCCACGCCTTGATGAGCTTCATGGATGCTTATTCCGGGTTCCATCAGATACCCCTGTGGAAAAAAGATCAAGAGAAGACGGCCTTGATCATCGATCAGGGGTTATTCTGTTATACGGTTGTAGACACCCAAATGCGTCTCCCCAAAACCAAACCCAGTGATTAATACCTTTCATATCATTTGATTATCGAACAAAGCGAAAGTGTGAAAAGTCTAGTGATGAGGATGTTTTTATTAAAATATCTCTTCTTTCTGTTATTGAAAATATTTCTTTTCTTACCATATTTTAAGAAAACAACTAATCCATTTTAGTTTGTTCCATATCAAGGGTCGAATAATAGTGTATTTGGATGGGGCTTGAAAAAACCTTTCCAACGATACATTATAAGCCCGATTACGATGAATAATGAGGAAGTTATGGCCAAAATACTAAACTGGGCCCAAACCGGATTTTACCTACGACCCAACGATAATGTGGAGGGTCCAAAGGTTTAATCCTATTCCTAAAATGATTAGGATTAATTAGAAGCTTCTATAAGTTTTTAAAAGATCTTAATTATCCTTTTTGAAAAGATAAGATTAAAGAATTTGATTTAAATAAAAACTTTCCTTTTTCTTAAATCCTAATTCTATTCGAATTTAAAGATGTTCAAAGACAGTCAGATTTTATTTTTGTGACTCATTATCTTTATCCAAATTTTATATAGTTATATAGATCTTGAAATTATATTTCCAACGATATATTATAATATTAAATCCGACCTATAACGAAAAAGATATGAATGAGATATGAAACTCTATCAAAAACTGACACCGTCCCACTATTTCGGCCATATCATTTTATCTACAAAAGATTTTAATCTGATTCTAATTGGGTTGGAAATTATAATTCAAGATATTTCTAACAACATATTATATGTCTTATTTCGACTTATGGATCAAAAGATATGATAAAAACAAAATCCGCAAAAACTGTTGTCCATCCAGTTTTATTGCGATTCGAATTCGGATTATTTTCTTATTATTCGACTCTCTTTTTTCTCTATAAATAGAGGACATATCTCCCCTTTTTCAATCACCAATTCTCATCAAGAATTTATTGATTACTCTCTCTCTCTCTCTCTCTCTCTCTCTCTCTCTCTCTCTCTCTCTTTCTTTTCTAAACTAGCCTTTTGCATACAAAATTCCGCATTCACAAGATCTAGACACACCTAGCCAAGTTCGAAGTTGCCTTCGCCCTAGACGTGAAAGGTTTTAATTTCTGAGGGTTTGGTCCCAAATCTATTCTAAACTTTCTTAATCTTTATTTAAATTATTAAATTTAATTGTTTGTTTATTATTATCCTTGAAGTTACTAACGTGTGTATTTTGTTATTAGAAAGAGATACGAGGCATCCAAGAAAGTGCTTTAATTGATTTATTGATTTTATGGTTCTTAGAAATCATGTCTAGGTTACTATTATGACTCCTAGTGTCATGTTAGGGCGTTTTAATCTTCCTAGTATCATGTTTAGGGTAAAGAATAAGTTCCTTAAATCAAGTATGATTGTTATGATTCTTCCTATATTCTTTCTAATATTCATGTTAATATCATGTTAGGGCTAAATATTTGATCTTTATTGTTTAGTGACATGCTAGGGTTTTTTATTAATCTTGTTAGTATCATGCCTAGGATCTTGCTATTATTATGATTGAACATGATTATGAATATTATTATTATTATGATTATGATTATTATTATGATCATTATTTTTTATTATTATTATGTTGCTTGATGATTTTTATTATTATTGCTTGATCACGCCTTTTATGCATGTTTAAAGGGAATTGGTACTTGTAATCACACTTAATAAGATAATTAATAATCTTGTTTAGGATTAATATGATTATAATTCAAGTGATCGCCAATAATAGGTTTATTTGTGCATTAATATTCAACCAACATAGATAAACAGGTTTAGGGTAAACCTATTGATTTCATGTTAGTCAGAAAGCGCACAAGAATACGATCAGAATAAAGTAGATGCCTATTATTAGGGCAGGTTCAATCTCTTTTAGGTTGGATTTGTACCTTCATCCCCGAACTATCAGTCATGGTTCCAGACCTATTGGAGTTGACGATCTCTTGGATCGTTAAGGGGTGTAACCTTCACCTCGTGAACGGTTTACAAGTTCCTAAAACTTGTTGGCGACTCTTTTGCTCTATCTTCTTTCCCTTTGGACGCCACCGTACTTTAGTGTATGATCACTGTGGGGTTCAAGTTTGGGATAATGCTTGAAATATTCCCTACAGTTTTTGGCGACTCCACTGGGGAGGATTTCTATTTTAATTCCTGAAATTTATTTCGGCAATGATTTAGAATGAGTGGATGAGACTCGAAAAGTTTTTAGTGTTTCATGTGCGTAATTTTGATTAATATTATTGTCATATGCATAAAAATATCTCATTGGACAGACCGTCCGTAATGAGTTAAAAGATAGGATTTTTACACGTAGAAAATTTGAGGAATATATTTCACAAATAGAATCGAAATAATGCTGCGCGAAACTGGAAAATTTTATCGAGCACAGAAAGCTGCTGAGGCATGTAGGAACTAGCGTCAAAAAACAGAGTCTAGTGCCAGGCGACAGCTCCTGTCGCCAGGCTCCAAAGCCAAATCGATGGCGCCGGCCTCTGTTTGATGGTGCCAAGTTCTTCCAATACCGAGCCAGAAATATGCATTCTAATTTTGACCAGTTTTTAGCATTGTTTGCTCGATCCTACTTCCTGATTGAGTTTTCTCACTTTTCCGAAATCCATATGTGTTCTACATATGGACATAACCCTCTGGGAATTCATGCTCCATCTACCTGATTGAACGCTCTGTTGAACAAAGGGTACATTCGAGAATGTTGAATTCACCAAACCATGGAAGTGAGTTTTTCTTAACTCGCGGTGTCCCATCCACTCGCGCCAACCCTTCACGGTTAGACTTCCGCGCGGTGCATTTGGACAATTAACCATAGACCCTCTTTGACTAACCCATATCCTGAACTTTAGAGAACTAGAGCCATGTTTAGGTTGCAAACTCATTGCATCATGTTGTGACTACTTGACTACTTGTGCATCTCTTACTTGTGCATACTTATTATGTGACTAAACTAATCATTTGGTTTGACTTGTGTTTGCAAATAAGTCTTAATAAACTAATTAATGACTGAAGGACTTTGCTTAATTAATTAATTTGAGCTAATAAATATGTCTAAAATCGAGTCATAGTCCCTTTAAGTCAACCCGGATTTTTATTCCCATATACTGCACAAGCGTCAACCTGTTTTAGCCATAGCCAGAGTTCTAGGAAGAACTACGAGTCTTACAACCTATGTATCTATAGCTCGTCGTTTTATCTTTAATTTGGCGTTGGTTTCATCCCAATCAGAGCCACAGATAAAAAATTATGACTAAAATACCACAGTATGTCCAGTTTAATGCATATACATTAAGTCTTAACTTAGTCTTTGCTTGAGCCTAGTCACATAGTCTGCCACATGGTCATGACACGAGTCCTAACATGTCACCTACACTCACTAGTCGTAGCACACACTTTGTATATGTCACCATGACCATGTCCTAGGTTCGTGAATGAGTCGGTTTTTTCCGTCATTTGAGTTGGGGGTACATTATATTCCTAATTTTTTTCATATCTCTCCATCTACATTATCATTCCATTCTCTACATGCTTTCTCCATATCTCAACCTTCATTATTCCTACCTTCTTCCATCCATGCATGTTGAATCGAGTTTGAGTCATGTGATTGACAAAAAAAAAAAAAAAAAAAAAAAAAAAAAAAGGGTAATGATGAAACAAATGCACAAGGCAAGCTTCTCACCAAGATTTCATGATTTCTTCTTCTTTTTTTACAAACCTTTTCCCCAATAAGTCTAGCATAGGCACCCTTCATCCTCCTTGAATTTATTTCTTAGATTTTGATTTTTACCTTCCACTTTCAATAAAATGAGCATTTTATCCCTTGCATATGACCATTGCATTGCATTTAAAAAAAAATTAAAAAAAAAAAAAAAAAAAAAAAAAACCATGTCAAACTAAGCGCAAGATATACCAATGATTTGAGGCACCCCTGGTAGCCACATCATATCTCCTTTCACCCTTCAAATATACAATTCTTTTTTGATAAACCACTTTGAGCCTCGTCTAATGATAGACCCTTCATTTTTCAACCCATATCTACCTAACTTTGGGATGAGATGGTGTGCAACTTATGCAATTTTAAAAAGCTTGAGTGATTTCAAAAGATCAAAATAAATAAAAAAAAAGCAATAAAAAATAATAAAAGTGTACAAAAGGGTAAGTGTTCCAATGTCTTTGATATGAAAATGTCTTTGATAAGAACACGTCTCAGATTGCGTCTCTTATCGAGTGCTCAGTACCGTGCCTGAGAAACATGAATGCCAAGTGAGTGATAGACCGCATGATCGAGATTGCCAACACTTATAAAAATGAAATAAATGCTAAAGCAAAAGAAAAATCTAATAAAGAGTAGAAAACCTCAAGCATGAAAATACAAATATTCAATAGCAAAGTTGCACACCTTGGGGGCTTATCGAGGGTCTTGAGCTTTTATCCCCTTCTTCTATAACCTTTAGCCTAACCACGTTACAACCCTTCAAAAGACCTTTTTGAGGTATACACACTTGTGTGAGGTTCGGCTAGAGCTACGTTCGGCCTGATTCCTAACGAATACGTAGGCAACCTCACATCGAGGTGCGGCCGTAATAAACATGCATTCATATTCACATTCACATTCACACATCATGGTCATAAAAAGGGATCTCCAATGCTCATCCCTATTCACTTAGAGCTATACTTGGGGACTTGATCCTTACATCATTAGCTTACCTAGCCTAAGAGACACCACCATTTGACTATTTTAAAAAATAATATCTTTCCAAACACTTAGCTCTTGCGGCCTAACTTTAGAGTCACTTTCACACACTGCATAGATACATGACCAAATATACTTCCCTTAGGAACCCTTTATCATGAAATCTTAACACAACATTAAAGCATACATCGTCATAACAAAATCACTCATCAATCATAATCATCATTGCATCGAAGTATGAAGTGCTTAGCCTTCGTGCCTAAGTTACCTAAATACTTTCATTATCGAGTCAACTAGGTTAGTTTAAGATGTTACAATCCTTGTACTGTGAGAGACAACGTTAACGGATTAAGCTCATTCAACATGCATCTTAAAAAAAAACTTCACTTCGATTCTTTTTCCTGTCTTTCTTTTTCGGGAGAACGTCGGTATCCTCCACAAAAATGACAAAAAATTTTTGCTTTTTTGCATTTTCGAGTCCCACGATCACAATAAAATGCACACACGAGTCATGTACACGTTGAGTCATGTCATGATATCACCTTGATTTGAGTCTAACACATGTGTCAAACACTTTAAGTCGAGTCAACCTCGAGTCAATCACAGCGAGTCAAGTTCATACCTTGAGTCACGACAAGTCAATGAGTCAAGCAACACTAAGTCTTAGGTCAACCCTAAAGAAAGATAAGCAAATTCCTATGGTCAAAGATATAAATGCAGGTGCATCCTAGCAAGCGAGGACATTCCCAGATTTTTTTCGAAAAAACGGCGAATATGATACAGGAGATTCCTCCAAGACAAGAGGAGTTACATAGATCAATAAATTAGAGATAAAGATCTTTAATTTACAAAAGATTTGAGTGGATTTGGTTGAAAGGAAACGACCAAGCTCAAAGTACGAAGCAAAACCAAGCAACAGCAGCAGCAAGAGCAGAATAGGGAAGACCCGTTTCCAGCGCAAGACGACAAGGCTGTCGCCTGGCGACAGAGTTCAACGCCTAGTGCTAGGTCCCAGCGTCTGGCGGCAGAGCCAATTCTTGGCGCCAGAGATATTTCAGCAGCGACAGAGCTCGAAGCCTCTCAGAACGGTTATTTCGACCTCTTTCAGCAATTTCGGGTTCCTTGGTACGCCATTTAGCCCCTATAAGCAAATTGACATGATTAGTAGTCGACCCGATTACAATCGTAGTAAGTGATTATCCTGACAAAAAATCGTCTCACTTAGCTTAAGCGCCTAAAACACTGGCTCATTACAAGCACCAACGTATCGGTTTGAAAGCAAGCACTTAAACGACAATATTTCCAAATATGGATTGTCGCGCATTCTTCTTAAACGACAATATTTCCAAATACGGATTGTCGCGCATTCTTCTTAAACGACAATATTTCCAAATATGGATTGTCGCGCATTCTTCTTAAACGACAATTTTTCCAAAAATTGGATTGTCATCCCCAACTGACAATATTTCCAAAAATGGATTGTTGTGCATCTTCAAAACGACAATTTTTCCAAGATTGGATTGTCATCTCAGGCAAAGTTTCCAAGCGTGGATTGTCGTGCTCCTTCTCTGTTTGGCAATTTTTTCCAAGTTCGGATTGTCATCGCTAACAAGTTTTTCGAGATTGGATTGTCATACACCCAGTTCCCTATGGCAAAATTTCCCAAGGATTGTTGTAGGACTCTATTCATCATAAATTTCGGCAAAGGTTCCTCAACGTGGATTGTCATTCATTTCAGTAAGGGGCAAAATTTTCCGAAGTGGATTGTCGGTCGACTCTTTTTTTTCAAATGTTCCAAGACGCGGATTGTCAATTGTGGAAATATTTTCCTAAAAGGATTGTCGCATAGTGTTGGCAAATTTCCAAGGTGGATTGCATTCAAGAGTTATATTCCAAGATGTGGATTGTCGATCGTAGCAAAATTCTTATGACAGATTGTTACGAAGCATTGGCAACTTTTCCCAAAAATTGGATTTTGGCAAATTTTTCCAAGATACGAATTGTCGCTTCATTGTGGCAACATTTCCAAGGATGGATTGTTACTGATAGGGTAAAGTCGTATCCCCTAATCAAAAATAATTACCTAATTCACTAACTAAAGTAGATAGGGAAGTAGGGTCGATCTCCACAGGGAAACAAGTCTTTTTACTCCTAATTAAATATTATAATCTAAATTATTTAAGTAACCAATATTAAAAGTTGAATATGAAACTAAACTAAAAAGAGTAGGAAAAGGGAGAAAATAATATATAAAAGGATCTAGGGCATAGGTTCACCAATAAATAATACTCCGGGGTAAAATAGGGTAATCAATCATTGACATTGCATAAATAACATGATTAACAGGCTCTCGCAATTTATTAACCAACATAGATCTAACAGGCTCTCGCAATTTACTAGATCTAAGTTCTTATTGAAAATAGCCTTTAATATCAAATTAACATCTGCTCGATTCATCAATTTAATATTGCTATACTTTTACAAGCCGCAATTGTAAAACATTAAAACAATCCAATAAGAAATCATCATGCAATACCAACAATCAATAATAGTCAATCATCAATGCATCAATTAATCAGATTGTAAAGGGCTTTCGCTACTTATTACAATCACACAATTAAATTAACGGTATTAAATCTCATCTCACGAATCTTGACTTAACCATTTATAAATTAACTTGCCTATTGAAACTAGACCTAAACATTAATTCTCATCTCTCGATTCTTGAATCAATATTGTCAAACTCATGCATAAAAGATAGGCCTAATCTAGTCACAGAGCATTAAATCAATCGATAGGAAATTAATCTAGCATTGATAATTAACAACAATAATTTACCCCTTCATATTATTTATTAGATCCCCATAAACCCTAGAAATTAAACTACTCACACATATTAAAAACTAAACTAATCAAAACAATAAAATAAATCATGGTGAAAGGAATAAAATAAATAACTAAGATTAAGGGAAGAGAAATCGTTACCAAAATAAATCTGGAATTAAAGAAAGAATTAAGAACAAAGGTTTAGAGAGAGATTAAGAGAGAGAAAACTAAGTAGAGAGAGAAAGTCTAAGAGAAAAGATTAAGAGAAGAGGAAGAGAAGAAGAAGAGAGAAGAAGATCTCCCCCAAAAGAAGAGACGCCCTAAAAACGTATTACGGAGGAGTATTTATACTCCGTACAAAAATCCTAAACTAAAACAAATTAAAACGACGCTAATCGTCCCCTAAAAATACATGCGCCCGATCGGGCGAGGCACCGCCCGATCGGGCGCGCCTTTTTTTTATCTCTAATAGCAATCTCGCGCCCGGCCGGGCGCATCACCGGGCGCTCCTCCCGCCCGGCCGGGCGCGCCTCCGGGCGCCAGCCTTTTTGGCCGGGCGGATCATTTGGGCCAATATTTGGACTTCGATTGGGCTCCAATTCTTCGGGCCAATCTGGGTTTCCTCTTTGGGTCTTGAATACTCGGTCCAAACGCCCCGGTATCACCTCTACCGAGCCCTTAATCACCGGTTCGATGGCTCCAACCGGCCCTGGGCTATAAAATCTGGTCGTGCTTCTCCAGTGCTCGTGATTGCTCCAAAATATCTCGGGAAAATACTCCAAAAGCATAAATCCCTGCAAATGTCAACCAAATCTACGAAAACACTAGAAAACACCAATTAGTAATAAAAGTGGCTCTAAAGAGCCAAAAACACTACTAATTATGACCAAGGGACGGGGGTAAAATACAATATAAAATAGACACATCAAACTCCCCCAAGCCAAACCTTTGCTTGTCCCTAAGCAAAGATCTCATCAATGAATCAATAAATATGCTTCACCCCAAAAAGTAAAAATCAAGCACAAACGATCCAGGGTAAATCAAATAAACATGCTTCAAAGTCAACCAATCAAATCCATCCAATTACCTTTCTTCCCTAACAATTGTCAAATAGAGCAAACCACAAGAGCATATAGAATTCAAGACTAGTGCTCACACACTCGACTCTCATTTATGTGGCGAGTAAAATATGTACTCGATCGCTCTCCAACCACCCCTTTAATGTGAACAATGCCCTCCCAACTCACACTCTCGTGTGTATAAAACAATGAACGCTCAATCCTACTAGTCGACTCGAAATATGCCAAATCATAACTTGCATTGATAAACAACACTTTCTCATTCATACAATTCTATGCACAAAGGTCGGAAGGTCTTTAAAGCTTGTAATGTAAGGCTAGGGTAAAGGGTAGGAATCATTTGGGAACAAGTGAGAGAAAAGCTATGCTTAAAGGAGCCATATCCTAATAAAACCCATGATCAAGAATAACTAATGATCAACATCTCCTACATAACCAACTCTAACATCAACCAAATATACTCCAATCATAATAAATAAACCCAACTCTTACAATTTCACTCATAAGATATAATAATGGAGCAATAGAGTGAATAAACAAACTTTATTTTCCAAACTTGAAATTTTTCCATTGAGGCTCAAAATTATTCTTTACAAACCTCCAACTAGAACATTTGAACATTTTTTTTCTTTTTTTTTTCCTTTTGAAGTTCGCTTATTTTTTCACATTTTTTTCTTTGAACTTCTCTTTTTTTTTCATAATATCATGCTTTATTTTTTCCAAGAAAATATAACTCTCAAACTCATCAAAAATAAACATGAACAATCAACAAAACTACTTCTCAAAATCCCACCCAAATTGTGCAAATAAATAGCACACTACAAACTCCCTCACCTCACTCACTAATAGCTCCCCCAAGCCAAGCTTGGGACTAGTAACCAATGGGGCAAAATAGGCTTGTAATGTGGCTAATAAACAATAAAAAGTCAAGGCAACAACATGGGTAGCGAGAAGGGAACAAATGTATCTACAATATCTGAAGGTTACCTAAAAGAACAAATGCCTTCGTCCTCCACAATGTGCATAATAATGAATCATATAAATATTACTAATAGTTGCAAACCAATACTCAAATTCATTGACATACCAGGAATTATGGAACTATCACACAATCCTTACCAAATCAACTAGTCAAGCACTATATTCACAAGTAGTTGGACAAAATTGACGCATGTAAAGGTTTCAAGGCAATCAAACATCATATCATGATCAACTAATCCACAATGCCTATCATCAATTACCAAGGATCAAAACAAATTTCTCAATTAGGGGAAAAGGGAAGCATAATTTATAATTCATTGGAACAAAACTAACCTAAGAAAGTAATAAAATCTATTCTAAGAAAAATAAAAATAAAAATAAAAAGAGAAAAGAGAGAGTGAAAGATGTACCATACGAACACGAGAACCTCCCCCCAAGCTAAATCAGACAATGTCCTCATTGTCTTAAAGGAAAGCTAGTAGTCAAGGTGACTACTCTTCATCATCACCACATCAATGTCACCAAAGCCTCGAGGATTGCAATGCATCTCTTTGGAACAAAATTGGGCAAGAAAGAAACAAAGTGTTAGTGGGAAAAAGTTCAAATTTGTGTCAGGTTCACTATTCTGATCATAACTTTTGATGTATAAATGATAATACAGTGATTCTAATTGCATTGGAAACTAGACTTGAAGAGCTTTCCAACGACAGGTCACACGAAAAAATCGAATAAGAAACGCAAAAGTTATGGCCTGTCGAAGTTGACATAGTTTGCTGACGCGTACGCGCGCCCGATCGGGCGAGCTCTGCCCGATCGGGCCCGTGCTACTGATTTGACGGGGCAGCTTGCTGCTGCTAATTGCCCTGGGATTCCTTTAGCCCTTCGATCTTTTCTCAACTTTTCTAGTATCTGTGCACAAAATCACACTCCCACAAATATAAGATATACTCTCCTCTACCTCTCTAAAACAAAACAAAAAGAAAACACACAAACAAATAAATAAATAAAAAAAAACTAAATAAAAATCAACAAAATACGGGTTGCCTCCCGCAAAGCGCTAGTTTATCAAGGTCCCGCTCGACCATACTCCTTCTCTCAATCTGAAGAATTCAATGCCTTGAGTAACTTATCAAACGCTCCTGCAAACATTTCATTAAGCACTATATAGGGCTTAATAGCAAGCACATTTATCCCTATAAAGAAAAAGTTAGGAGTACATAAAGAGAACTCAAGGTAGAAAGAAAAATGAAAAGAGGGAGATGAAAATATACCACAACCTTCTACTTCCTCCGCTAAAAATTTAGAATTAATAGAACGAACATGGAGGTAGTCATTGTCTTTATCATCCAATAATGACTTTAAAATTTTACCCTCACAAATAACCTCATCATCAACAAAGGAATTATCAACCACCGTTTCTACAACTAATGATTTTTCAATCACCGATTCGTCAACCAATGATTTTTCAACCACAAATTCTATAACCGATGGTTCTTCATCCTCAATAACATTCATATTATTATAGTGTCCATAGACTTTTTCATCAAGAGCCTTCCAATAACTTTCATTAGCAACTAATCGTTTCCGAATATGATCATATGTATATGGAAAGACTCTAAAATCATCCGGAGCACGCACAAAAAACTCACTATAAGGGCATTCAGGATTTTCATGACAAAGACATTGACAACTACAGTAGTTAGGTGCTGCATAAAAATTATATAATTCTTGTAGTGACATAAGCATGGATATTTTCAACTCATAAAAAAAAATTATAAATTAAAAAATAATAATAATAATAAATTAAAAATAATCTAGACTCTAATAATAACTAGAAATAAAAATAAAACCGTTTCCCCGGCAACGGCGCCAAATTTTGATAGGGTAAAGTCGTATCCCCTAATCAAAAATAATTACCTAATTCACTAACTAAAGTAGATAGGGAAGTAGGGTCGATCTCCACAGGGAAACAAGTCTTTTTACTCCTAATTAAATATTATAATCTAAATTATTTAAGTAACCAATATTAAAAGTTGAATATGAAACTAAACTAAAAAGAGTAGGAAAAGGGAGAAAATAATATATAAAAGGATCTAGGGCATAGGTTCACCAATAAATAATACTCCGGGGTAAAATAGGGTAATCAATCATTGACATTGCATAAATAACATGATTAACAGGCTCTCGCAATTTATTAACCAACATAGATCTAACAGGCTCTCGCAATTTACTAGATCTAAGTTCTTATTGAAAATAGCCTTTAATATCAAATTAACATCTGCTCGATTCATCAATTTAATATTGCTATACTTTTACAAGCCGCAATTGTAAAACATTAAAACAATCCAATAAGAAATCATCATGCAATACCAACAATCAATAATAGTCAATCATCAATGCATCAATTAATCAGATTGTAAAGGGCTTTCGCTACTTATTACAATCACACAATTAAATTAACGGTATTAAATCTCATCTCACGAATCTTGACTTAACCATTTATAAATTAACTTGCCTATTGAAACTAGACCTAAACATTAATTCTCATCTCTCGATTCTTGAATCAATATTGTCAAACTCATGCATAAAAGATAGGCCTAATCTAGTCACAGAGCATTAAATCAATCGATAGGAAATTAATCTAGCATTGATAATTAACAACAATAATTTACCCCTTCATATTATTTATTAGATCCCCATAAACCCTAGAAATTAAACTACTCACACATATTAAAAACTAAACTAATCAAAACAATAAAATAAATCATGGTGAAAGGAATAAAATAAATAACTAAGATTAAGGGAAGAGAAATCGTTACCAAAATAAATCTGGAATTAAAGAAAGAATTAAGAACAAAGGTTTAGAGAGAGATTAAGAGAGAGAAAACTAAGTAGAGAGAGAAAGTCTAAGAGAAAAGATTAAGAGAAGAGGAAGAGAAGAAGAAGAGAGAAGAAGATCTCCCCCAAAAGAAGAGACGCCCTAAAAACGTATTACGGAGGAGTATTTATACTCCGTACAAAAATCCTAAACTAAAACAAATTAAAACGACACTAATCGTCCCCTAAAAATACATGCGCCCGATCGGGCGAGGCACCGCCCGATCGGGCGCGCCTTTTTTTTATCTCTAATAGCAATTTCGCGCCCGGCCGGGCGCATCACCGGGCGCTCCTCCCGCCCGGCCGGGCGCGCCTCCGGGCGCCAGCCTTTTTGGCCGGGCGGATCATTTGGGCCAATATTTGGACTTCGATTGGGCTCCAATTCTTCGGGCCAATCTGGGTTTCCTCTTTGGGTCTTGAATACTCGGTCCAAACGCCCCGGTATCACCTCTACCGAGCCCTTAATCACTGGTTCGATGGCTCCAACCGGCCCTGGGCTATAAAATCTGGTCGTGCTTCTCCAGTGCTCGTGATTGCTCCAAAATATCTCGGGAAAATACTCCAAAAGCATAAATCCCTGCAAAAGTCAACCAAATCTACGAAAACACTAGAAAACACCAATTAGTAATAAAAGTGGCTCTAAAGAGCCAAAAACACTACTAATTATGACCAAGGGACGGGGGTAAAATACAATATAAAATAGACACATCAGTTACGAAGCATTGAAAATTTTCCCTATATCGGATTGTCATACATCATACAAGAGTTGTGTTGGCAACTATTCCCAAATAAAAGAGGATTTTCATCACAACAAAAGCACCGACATACTGGTTCACAAGCAGCAAAGCGTCGACGTACTGGCATAGCAGCATTAAGGATCAACAAGCAGTGGTCTTTCCGAAGACTATCACAGCGGAAATTAGAGGGAGTTACAGGCGTAGCAGTCTTCAGGCGGTATTCTCTAACTTGTGGAAGATCGTCACAACAAATCGGTTACCTACAGAGACGTGTGCTCGACGGTGCAAGATACGCGTTTCTTAACTCTTTTATCAGTTTAAACTAACGCTAGTTTTGCAAGTATCGACGTTACAAGATTGATTTAGAATCGAGAACGAATCATTCTCCGTCCCTATCGATACTTTGACTTTTATTTTCAAAACTTGCATTTCTCCAAACTCAATCTAAGTGCGGGCTTCTATAGACACCAAAATGTGTCTCCCCAAAACCAAATCCAGTGATGAATACCTTTCATGTCATTTGATTATTGAAAAAAGCGAAAGTGTGAAAAGTCTAGTGATGAGGATGTTTTTATTAAAATATCTCTTCTTTCTATTTTTGAAAATATTTCTTTTCTTACCCTATTTTGAGAAAACAGCAAATACAGTTTGGTTTGGTCCATATCAAGGGTCCAATAATAGTGTATTTGGATGGGGATTGAAAATACCTTTCCAACGATATATTATAAGCCCAATTCCGATGAATAATAAGGAAGTTATGGCCAAAATACTAAACTAGGCCTAAATCGGATTTTACCTACGACCCAATGATCATGTGGAGGGTCCAAAGGTTTAATCCTATTTCTAAAATAATTACGATAAATTAGAAGCTTCTATAAGTTTTTAAAAGATCTTAATTATCCTTTTTGAAAAGATAAGATCAAAGAATTTGAGTTAAATAAAAACTTTCCTTTTTTAAAACTTTCCTTTTCTTAAATCCTTATTCTATTCGTCTTTAAAGATGTTCAAACACAGTCAGATTTTATTTTTTTGCCTCATAATCTTTATCAAATTTTATATGGTTGGATAGATCTTGAAATTATCTTTCCAATGATATATTATAATATTAAATCCGAGCTATAACGAAAAAGATATGAATGGGAAATGAAACTCTATCCAAAACTGACACCGTCCCACTATTTCGGCTATATCTTTTTATCTATAAGAGATTTTAATCTGATTCTAATTGGTTTGAAAAGTAGACTTCAAGATATTTCTAACAACATATTATATGTCTTATTTCGACTTATGGATCAAAAGATATGATAAAAACAAAATCCGCAAAAACTGTTGTCCATCAAGTTTTATTTCGATTCGAATTCGGATTCTTTTCTTATTATTCGACTCTCTTTTTTCTCTATAAAAAGAAGACATATCTCCCCTTTTTCAATCACCGATTCTGATCAAGAATCTCTTGATTACTCTCTCTCTCTCTCTTTTCTAAACTTGCCTTTTGCATACAAAATTCCGCAATCACAAGATCTAGACACACCTTGCCAAGTTCGAAGTTGCCTTTGCCCTAGACGTGAAAGGTTTTAATTTCTGAGGGTTTGGTCCCAAATATAGTCTAAACTTTCTTAATATTTATTTCAATTATTATATTTAATTGTTTGTTTATTATTTTCCTTGAAGTTACTAACGCGTGTATTTTGTTATTAGAAAGAGATACGAGGCATCCAAGTAAGTGCTTTAATTGATTTATTGATTTTATGGTTCTTAGAAATCATGTCTAGGTTACTATTATGATTCCTAGTGTCATGTTAGGGAGTTTTGATCTTCCTAGTATCATGTTTAGGGTAAAGAATAAGTTCCTTAAATCAAGTATGATTGTTCTGATTCTTCCTATGTTCTTTCTAATATTCTTGTTAGCATCATGTTAGGGCTAAATATTTGATCTTTATTGTTTAATGCTAGGGTTTGTTATTAATCTTGTTAGTATCATGCCTAGGATCTAGCTATAATTATGATTTAACATTATTATGAATATTATTATTATTATTATGATGATTATTATTATGATGATTATTTATGATTATTATTAAGTTGCTTGATGATTTTTATTGTTATTGCTTGATCACGTCTTTTATACATGTTTAAAGGGAATTGGTACTTGTAATCACGCTTAATAAGATAATTAATAATCTTGTTCAGGATTAATATGATTATAATTCAAGTGATCGCCAATAATAGGTTTATTTGTGCATTAATATTCAACCAACATAGATAAACAGGTTTAGGGTAAACCTATTGATTGCATGTTAGTCAGAAAGCGCACATGAATACGATCAGAATCAAGTAGATGCCTATTATTAGGGCAGGTTCAATCTCTTTTAGGTTGGATTTGTACCTTCATCCCCGAACTACCAGTCATGGTTCCAGACCTATTGGAGTTGACGATCTCTTGGATCGTTAAGGGGTGTAACCTTCACCTCGTGAACGGTTTACAAGTTCCTAAAACTTGTTGGCGACTCTTTTGCTCTATCTTCTTTCCCTTTGGACGCCACTGCACTTTAGTGTATGATCACAGTGGGGTTCAAGTTTGGGATAATGCTTGAAATATTCCCTACAACGGTGATGCCGTTTGGCTTGAAGAATGCGTCTGCCACTTTCCAACGGATGATTAATACGGTCTTCATTAACCAAATTGGAAGGAATGTGGAGGCGTACATTGATGACATGATAATCAAATCCAAGCTATAGACGGATCATCTAGCTGATCTCCGAGAAATATTCACCACCCTCAGGCGGCATAAGGTCATGTTGAATCCTAAGAAATGCGTCTTTGGTGTTGAGTTTGGGAAGTTTCTCAAATTCCTGATTGATCAAAGGGGGATAGAGGCTAACCCCGAGAAGATACACGCGGTAATTGACATGAAGTCACCTCGTACTGTCAAGGAAGTTCAAAGATTAACTGGTTGTTTGGCGGCATTGGGGAGATTCCTCAACCAGTCAGGTGATAAATGCCTTTACTTCTTCCAAGCAATCAGGAAGAAGACTAGATTTGAATGGGGGGATGATGCTAAGGCGGCCTTCCAGAAACTCAAAGAGCACTTGCACTCCTTGTTGAGGCTCATTAGTCCTCTTCCTAGAGAGACGAACATGTACTTAGCCGTCATAGATCATGCTCTCAGTGCCGTTCTCCTTGCTGAACGAGTCGGCGTCCAGCTCCCGGTCTATTTCATTAGCCATGTACTCAAAAATGTTGAACTCCGGTACCCAATGGTTGAAAATTTTGGTCTTGCTCTGTATATGGAATTCAAGAAGTTGAATCCTTATTTTCTGGCACATCCGGTGGTGATATACACCGACCAGCCACTCAAGCGGCCAATGCCCACCTTAGAGTCATCCGGAAGAATGTTAAAATGGGCTATTGAAATTCAAAGTCTTGAAATCACTTACGAACCGAGAAAGGCAGTGAAAGGTCAGGCGTTTGCCGACTTCATTGTTGAAATGACCTGTCCGATGGCTCCGGGTAATCTTGACCAGGATGGAAAGTGTATGTAGACGGGAGATCTACAAAGAACGGCTGTGGTGCAGGCGTAATTTACGAATCTCCGAAAGGAGACAAATTTAATTTGATTATGCACTACGGTTTAAGTTTCAGGCCTCAAACAATGAGGCAGAGTACGAAGCCTTGCTAGCCGGAATCCGCATATGTAAGGCAGCAGAGGCAACAAAAATTGACGCCTATTCTGATTCTCAATTGGTCGTCAGCCAGTACGAAGGTACATATGAAGCTACCCATCCGGCAATGATCAAATATCTCCAGGCGGTCAAGGAAGAGGTCGGGACACTTGAAAGGTTCATTCTAAGCCAAGTGCCCAGGTCCGGCAACAACCAGGCGGATGCCTTGTCCAAATTGGCGTCCTCCGCCTGTTGTGATACACCTCGGTCAGTCTTTTAGGAAGTTCTTGAAAAAAGAAGCATATATGAAGAGCACATTGGAATTCTGGACCGAAGCTCTACCTAGATGGATGGCATCCGGGCTTACTTAACAAACGGCACGCTCCCTGATTCGCCACAGGAGGCAGCCGTCATGAAGAAGCGAGCGGCGAACTTTAAGATGAAAACGGAGAACTCTTCAAGGCGGGGTTTCTGAAGCCTCTCTTGAAGTGTGTTACCCCAGAAAAGGGAAGGAAGTTCTCAAAGATTTGCATGCGGGATACTGCGGCTCCCATATAGGCGGCAGATCCCTAGCCGTCAAAGCCAAACATCATTATTTTTGGCCCACCCTTGCGACAGACGCCAAAGAGCTGGTGAAGAAATATGACAAATTTTAGAAATTTGGCAAACTTATTCACTGCCCGGCTACTAATCTGACGGCAATCCACAGCCCAGTCCCGTTTGTTAAATGGGGCATGGACATTTTGGATCCTTACACGCTTGCACCAGGCGGAAAACGCTACATTCTAGTGGCTGTGGATTACTTCACCAAGTGGGTGGAGGCGGAGGCGGTCAGGAACATCAAGACAAAGGATGTCATCTCTTTCATTTGGAAGAACATCATCACCCGGTTTGGGGTGCCTATGTCTATGGTGTTTGATAATGGTCCTCAGTTTAAGACGTCTCATCTCAAGACTTGGTTGGGAGATCAAGGGATCTCAAACTGTTTTGCATCAGTCGGCCGACCCTAAGCAAACGGCCAAGTTGAAGCCTTTAACAAACTCATCTCAGACGACATTAAGAAGAAGATTGAAAGAGCCGGTAGTTTATGGGCAGAAGAATTATTTCATGTCTTATGGGCCATCCGGACAATAGCAAAAGGGGCAACTAGTGAAACCCCATTTCTCATGGTTTATGGTGCTGAAGCCGTCTTGCCCATTGAACATTACGATCCCACTCTCAGAGTCATGATTTATGATGAAGAGGAAAATTGGGAGGCCATGCGTCTGGCATTGGACTCCCTCCCAGAGCGCAGGGGCAGTGTCGCCTTGCGTCATGAGATATACCGTCTGAGAATGATAAGAGCATACAACAAGAAAGTGCACAAGCGCCCTTTGAAAGTTGGCGACTCTGTGTTACGAAAAATGGAGGCAACTGGTAGGGCCAATGAGCTAGGAAAGTTAACTCCTAATTGGGAAGGCCCCTATCGGATCTATGAGGAAGTTAGAGATGGCACCTACCGCTTGGAAACTCCAGACGGCAGACACCTGCCTAGGACTTGGAATGTAGGCAATCTGAAAAAGTACTACTTCTGAGTTGTAAATTTTTGTAAACAAGAATTTTATTAATGAGAAATCACTTTTTGTCTTCAATTATTTTATTTTTTAATTTTAAAACCGTCTTGGCAATGCACAGACGACCCAATTGTTGAACCGTCCAAGTGACACGAGGCCACTGGCCAGATAACTAAACTAGGCACAAAAACGCTTAGTGGCTATACAGCCGGTCTCAACCTAGACTAGAGGCCAATAGCCAGATGGTTGTTTGTTTCATAAATTCGCCTGTCCCAACATGGACAATGGCGTTCGGCGACACCCCTCCGAGTGCAATCTTTGCAGAGAGCAGCTTACCTGTTTGCTCTACGTACCTATGCAGACGGCAAAGATTGAACTACCAAATTGGTAAACTCATAGCCATCTTACCAGAACCGTCTAAAAAATGACTAAGTTTTCAGAGCACCGGATGTCCTAAGACATCAGTCGGTGACCGAGTAAAGTTCTTTATTAGGCTTTTTATTCCAAATTGCGCGGACTCTCCCATTGGGGCACAAAGAGTTGTGTAATGGCTATACAACCGTCTTGAAAAAGACACGAGGCCAATGGTCGGATGGTTGTTTTCCCTGCGAAAGCATGCAGGCGGCAAAAATTGAACGACCTCACTGATCAATTCATAGGTGCCTGAAAAGGGTAATATAGAGAACGAACAAATCTTTGAGAACCGGATGTCTACAAGACATCCGTAGGTGACCAACCGAAGTTCTAATCTAGGTTCCCTTCTGAAATTATACAAGTCCTCCCAATGGGGTAACAGGACATTGAAAGTGTAATTGGATTACAAACACCCCAGGCGGCCACCTGCCTGTTGTCCTATGAAGAGACAGACGACTATTCGCCTCTTGCAATCTTCTCATACCGTCTCAATCCGTCTGGTTGGAAGGCTGGAACGCCTATTTTTTGGACGGCTGTGTACTTGGTTTTTGGGGAGACACAAATGGGTGTCTACAGTATGTTAACTGGTTTTTGAGATGTTAGAATATCTTAGGTGGTGGTATATGTAGATTGCAATGCTGTAAAAATGATTGATTTAATTGGGATGTTGATCTCACCAATTTATGACAATGTTAGAGGATTGTGTAGGATTTTGATTGATTCGTTGTTTATGTCGGCTTTTTGAGTAGTTATTACTTATTTTTGGCAAATGAGAGTTTGGACTAGGAAAAGAGACCTACCTCTAATCATTGATGCAGGACATTGGTGATATAATGTGAACTACTACGGTAAACTATGTTATTCAGACTCTTCATTTTACCACACGTATCTGTGTCGGACCCTCGACACTCAGACATATGTGGGACACTTGGACACTTATTCAAGATCATGGAAATTTTTCACAAAATAGCCCGGTCGGACACGTATTCGTGCCAGACATAGTACCCGAGTCCAAGTAACATAGATGGTAAATGAGTATAGAAGAGAATGTGCTCCTTGTTTAGTTGGTTTCAAGGGAGAAACAAAAGTCATTGTATGGAAATGGAAGAATGTATAAGCAGTGATTTCCATTCCTCCAATTCTCCAATATATTTTATACCTCTGTTTGGCAATGCATTTTATTGTCGTTAGGGCTGATTTATCCCAGTGATTCAAAATGAGATAGCAACTTTAGGTCCTCTGGTCAATTTGAGATTTTTGTTCAACTCTTCCTTTCAAATTTTCTAGAAATTGTGTAAGTTTTGCATAAGTAGCTTCATATAGCATCGAAAGGAAGGTGTTTCTACTATATTCAGTAAAGTGAAATATTTTTGGTAAATTTCAGCTTTGGATTGATCCTCAATTATTTGTTGTGCTGCTGTTCAATGCATTTTATAGATTTGTAGTCTGCTTTGAAGTAGTAGGTCTGTTAATTGTGCTTCCAATCAATGCTCTGCCAAAGCTAACATCTCTGCCTAGGCTAAGTGGTGCAAAATACATATGAACCTCACCCTGCTGTAGGTGTGACCATGTGAGCCTTATTGATAAGGATCATTGTGCAGTAATTTTGTGCTGTGACCATGTGAGCCTTATTGATAAGGATCATTGTGCATTAATTTTGTGTTGTAGTGTATTAAATGTGTATTTTGGATTACATAAGTGTAGACACCTAAAAATGTCTCCCTAAAACCAAACCCGATGATGAACACCTTTCACTGCCATTATTGGACGGGTTGAGTATTTAATCTTTGGAGTACTTAAATCCATGTTCTATCCAATATATTTCATAAACCAATCCAATTTCTAGCTCATTTTCCTAAACCATAACATATTTTCCACTTTTCGTATCCACATCACAAAACCGAGATGAACTAATTTTATGGCTATATAATTTTGATCCAATTATTATTTGGTTAGATAGGCACTGAAATAATCTTTCCAACCATATATCATAAGCCCAATTCCGAGCTATAACGAAAACGATATGAGCAAAACACTAAACTCGGCCCGAAACCGACACCCTTCCACTAAAAAGGCCATATCTTAAAATCTACAAATCATTTTGCCTGATTCCAATTAGGTTGGAAAATACACTTGATAATCTTTCCAATGATATATTATATGCCTTATTCCGAGTTACGGATCAAAAGTTATCGCAATTTTAAAAACGTGTAAAAAAATGGAATTACCGCGCACAGTGCAAAAGCACCGTGTCACGGCGCCTAATGACGTGGCACGGTACCTGGTGCCGTTATAGGGTACTTTACATAGTGTCACGGTGCCATTTTCGAAGCTTTTTCACATCAATTTCTCACCGTGTCACGGTGCTTTTTTCGTGTAATTTCCGCGTTTTCCCATACCGTGACACGGTGTATTGCACCGTGCCACGGTGGACACTGTCGTGTCACGGTACGTGTGCCGTGTCACGGAATTTTCTCGTATCTTTTCCGCGTAAACCCTTCACGCGTTTTCACTTCCCGTAGGTCAAATATGTCCCGCGTCACTCTAATTTTCCCCGCGTCACGGGATTTTCCCCCATCTGACAGTGCCTTTCCCCGTCTGATGATGATTGGCACCGTGTCACGGTGTTCTCTGCCGTGTCGCGGTGTTAATTTTTAGGGTTTTTATCTTTTTAGGGTTCCGTGTGTTCCCTCTACTCATTTTTCCTATAAATACCCCCCTCCTTTCTGCAGTTCGGGGCATCAAATCATTCTCTCTTCTTCTCTTTTACACCAAAAATCATTCTCTATTCTCTCTCTCTTATTCTAAGCCTTAAACCTATATTCACTCTAAGGAGTCCATACAACACCCGAGGTTCCGTCCTTAAACCAAGGCGTGAAAGGTACCAATAAATGAGGGTTTGGACCAAATCAAATCTACATTTACTTAATTTAATTTTCATTTGATTTATATTTTTTATTGAAGTTACTAATAATTTATTCATGATGTAGCAATTTAAAGGAACGCGTGGAATGTGAATGATTAATTAATTTAATTACTCTTATTTTATTTTAATATTGCTAGTATCATGATTAGGTTATTTTATTATTTGATTTGACTAACACTATTATTGTTAAATTGCTTCCAATATTAATGTTTGTTCTATGATTATTATGATCACCATATATATTGCATGTTTAAAGGAAATGTGTAATTGAAAATCACGCCTAATAAGATAATTTGGACGGCCGGTTTAGGTTCATTTTTAATCTTATTGTTTAATCAAGTGATCATGGTATTTTAGAATTATATGTTTTATTAATATTCAACCAATTTAGCTTAATAATAATTTGGAGCAAATTGAATCTTTGTTTGCATGCCTTTGAGATCGCATGAACCACTTTTCACTATAAGAATCGAGTAGAGGCCAATACGGGCGAATGTGACTCCATGACTCACTTCGTACCATCACCCTGATCCTCCTTTCGTTGTTCCGTACCATATGGAGTTAGTAATCTCATGGATTATGAATGGGGTGTAACCTTCACGGTTCAATCGTTGTTGTCTATCGTTGTCCCTTATTGCGGTTGCCTTTTATGATCCGTGAACGGTTTACAAGTTCCTTAAAAACTTGTTGGCGGCTCCCTACTTTCCTTGTCTCTAATCGTATTATGTCAATTCCCAATTCCTATGAGTGTCAAGCATATTCACAACATGCTTTAACGTAACCTACAATAAGCCCTAGGATCATTAAGAGAATATATGGCATCTTATTATCTTGTATTCTTGTATTATGTGTTATTTTAGTTAGGATTCATAAGTCATACCATAATCGCAGACATAATTAGCTGTTTTGAACATAAAGCAGTAAATTGGAATGATCTTGTTATTATAATATAACCGGTTGTTCATCAGCGTTAGTAACAAGATGTTGCAATTTTCTTTTTTAAATCTAAATAACTAAGTAGTACATGATTATGTTGAGTCAAGTGAGTGAAGAAGTTACACTGTACTTTTATCTGAGGCTTGAGCTGGCAAGCTGCATTTGAACTCAAATTAGTTCCACTTGAAGGTTGTATCATTAACTAGATTTTCTTTAAGACAGTATTATTTTCGACATTATATGAATTGTTTTCCATAAAGCAACCTGTGCATGAGTTCTTCAAAATGTATAGGTGTATTCTTTGTGCAGATCATTTCATTAAAATGCATGGCTGAAACATAAAGATGCCTTTCGTGTGTACTTTCGTCTTAATCATGTTTCATTACTCATTTAAAAACTTTTAGAATTAAGTTTTTAGCTTTTGATGATTTATCAACAACTACATTAAATAGTAATATTTATTAGGCCCAAATTTCCTCCCTCTGTTAATTAATTGAGGTTTAGTAATATGTAAATATCACATGTAATTTAACACTGAAACTTTCAAGTTTCAACATATATATTGTAGTGTTTTCTTTAATTTTTGTTGTTGATCTTTTGTTTGGTTTTCTACATATAACAGCGGAAGCAAAGAGAATTAAGTAGTGGAGAGGTCATGTTTTTGCACTACAAGAAGCACTTGATAAGCTGCTAGAGCTCTTGTTGAAACAGCCATCCAAGGATGGAAAATGCAATACCTAACTTTTAAGATATAGGATTGTGCTTTAGTTTCTCTCTTCCTTGACTCATAGACAAACCTATCTTCTGATTTTTCTTTCAAAGAGAAATAACATCCAATTTCAGCAGAATGATCTCAAAGCAGGGCATGTATAGTACACAATAATCTCTTTAGGCAAGATAGGTCAATTTCTTTTGACAATTTTTTATCAGATAATCAACACCGGATGTCTTGGCTTTTTTCATATAAATAAACTAGGTAACACAACTAAATAGAGGGACACTATGCTATCGTATATATAGTGCTTCTATTTTCAAGGTTAACTTGTCATTGCAATATAGTTCTATATTACTTCCCGGATATGTATTTCTACTATCTAATTATGCCTACTTTATTAAGAAATAAATACAATCATTTCCATTTACGTACCCTCATGACATTACACATTTTTTTTTAAAAAAAATTTGAAATCATGACAAATTACTTTACACACGACAATACAAAGAATACATACACTTGCTAAAAAGTATTTCTCTTAAACTCATAAATTATAAGAATAATAAATATTTAAATCAATAATTATAATAAAAAATCACACTCTGAACTATATGTTAAAAATTCACATGCGGGAACATGGGGATTATAACAGTAACAATCGGGCGACTAGGTCCCTCTTAATAAGAGAAGCTGACATGAACCTTATTAGAAACAATTAGCTTATTAGAAACAATTAGCTTATATTCACATACCCAAATTTCATGCATCTATTAGCTTATAATCCATAAAGTGAAACAGAATTTTGGGTAATAATTTTTCCTTTTCCATAATACCCATCACAATATTTATTTCCTTTATAAAATAAAAAACTATACAAAATAGTTCAATAATTATCTATTACGATTAAGCAAGTATTCGTTTCAGAAAATCAAACGATTAAAATATATGATAATACAACCAAAGAAAAGGAACACAGAACTATCGCGTGCGTAGCGTGCGAGAGGGCGACTTGTCAAATAAAAGGAGCGAATGATGAGATATTTCATTCCAGAATTGAACCAAACACATGGTATTAAGTATCAAGTTCTAACCTTATATCACCTAATCCCCATTCCTAATTCCAAACTCATGCCACTCTATCTGCGAACCAAACGCATGGTTTTAAAAATACAATATATGATTATGTTAAAAAAAAAAAAAAACATTACATGATTGGGTTAGAATTGAAGTGTATCTAATATCTTCTATTTGTGTATAACACAAGTTTATTATTTGCGTTGGTAAATTGATGAATATACGACGGGAAAAATGAGTATTAGGTGTGGTATAATGTAGAATATTTTTAGATTTTAATCTTCCCACGGGTGATAGAAAATGAATAAGCATATCTGACTGTTATTTACTCATAATTTAAATTATAAGATAACATATGCTTGTAAGAGTTAATGTAATATTTTTACAAAAAACATGATTATATGGGTTTATGGATATTCGGATCAACCTATTCCACAATTTATATTAATCTTATTCAGTGTTCAATTCTTTGAAAAATATTTTCAAATAATACAGCCACGATTAGTTTTAAAAGTTTCAAAACCTACATATCATTTTAAGAAAAAATTAATAAGAATATTTATAATAAATTGTTGAAAAAAAATATACTTCCTTTGTTTTTTTTTTTTTTTTTTTAAAGTTTTATTCACTTTTCGTTTCATATATTTTTCTCAATTCTATTCACTTTTACTTCATTCATTTTATGGAAACCCTTAATATATTTTTATAAACTACAACCCCACTTTGTGGACCTGATTTTTATTTTAATAAATCTTTATCTCTCCATCTCTATGATTTTTAAAGCAAAAGTACCCACATGGAGGGTCCTAAGTTTCGCATTTACTTGGTATACGTTGCTTGGGTAACTGAGTAGAGTTAAGCATAAATACGGTCCCTCAACTATTGTATTTGTAGCATTTTGGTCCCTCATTTTTTTAATGAAGGAAATTGGTCCCTCTACCACCTTTACATGATTTTTTCAGGTGAAAAAATAATGAGTCACCATAGTTTAGGGACAACAGTGCCCATGTGGCAAAAGAAAAAAAAAATAATCAAAGTTTAAGGACCTTGGTATGAGTTGACATTATTTAATTAATGAAGTGGTAAAGTTTAGTGACCTTCTTCCTCGGTTATCTTTGGTCCATGACCTTGTCTTTGACACTATTAGCCCACAATGACACCTTTGACCACTTCCACTTGATCCATTGCTACATCTAGACATACATTGCCTGTCATCAATAAACATATTAATATTGCTTAAATCTTCTAATTTTGATCAACTCCTAAATACCTTAATTACTACTCCCCCCGTTTTTAAATACTTTGCTCCATTTCTCTTGGGCACACATGCCGATGCTAATCTTGATCACTAATATCTTTAATTATCAATAAGTATAAATTCTAACAATTGAAAATTAATAATCTATTCATTGAGATGATTCCAACAAGTACCCACAAGACTATATTTTTTCTCATGTATAAGTCACAAACATTAGTCAAAGTAGGACAAATGAATAGTGCTAAAAATAGAAACGGAGCAAGTATTTTAAATCGGAGGGGGTAATTTTATTACAAAGCAGATACCTTGACAGAAGCTTTCTTCTTCACTGCAGCAATTATTATTTTTTTCTTCTGGAAGAATTTTTGCTTAATAGTCTGATGGTTTTAATGGCTACCAACATCAATATATATAGTCACTTTTGTGTGTAACGGCTAGTTTTTTGTAATTATTTTGGAATTTGGTTATTTTTTGCCGTTACAATCTTTTAGAATTAAATGCAGAGCCTCTAATCTTCAAAATACCAATTTTTTCAACAAAAAATATTCATGTAAGCATGCAGCTCCTTAATCTTTTGGTAAAAAGAAGTGCAGTCCCTAAACTAATTAATGTCGACTTAATAAGAGAAGTCCCTAAACTTTAGCTTAGTTGGCAGTAAACATCCCTCAAATTTGCTAACTCAGATTTTCCTCCACCAGAATTATATTGGTGAGCCAAGGGTGGCAAAGGGACTAATTTGCCTCATTTCAAAGATGAGGGACCAAATGTGCAACTAATGGTATAATTTAGGGACTGTATTTTAACTTATCTCTAACTAAGTAGCACTCGGCAAAACGGAGGGAGCAAAAGGGATGAAATGAAAAAAATGTAAATGACATAAACTACTATAATATTCAGATTATATTTCTCAATTTTTGTATTGGCCATTATTATGAGTGTAGCAATTTATAATGTATTTCTTAATATAGATAAGTTTATTATTGCTCATTAAATTAATTTTTTTTTCACCAGATTAATATTACGGAATATAATTTATAAATTGTGTATGCATGGACACTATACTAGTATTCCAAAATAAGGCGCTTCTGGGGGCTGTCGATTCCCCCTAAGTTCAAGATTTTTAGTTGAAAGTTGCTTCATAATGCTCTTCCGTTGTTGGACACTCTGACTAGTAGGGGAATTCCTGTCTCATCTCTGTGTGTATTTTGTCGTCTCTCTCCGGAAACTCCAGCTCACTTATTTCGTGATTGTCCCTGTAATGGTCCACTGGTTGTGGATGCTCCTCCGGGCTTTGACCAGGTTCATTTAGACTTTCCTTTTGATCAGTGGTTTATGGGCTTGGTGTCGTATTTGATAAGCACTGGGAATCAGGATTCTCTTCTTTTTTTCCTCTCGTCCCTTTCGGCTGTCTGGTTGGCTCGCAACAATTTGGTCTTTCGCAGTGCTGTCTATTCTCCGGCCTCCATCTCTGTTTCAGCTGAGGAATGGTTTCAACGTTGCAAACAGGCTCTTTCTTTCTCCTCCTGGGCTTTGTCTCAACAGCGTTCTCTGTCTCGTTGTCCAGTGCGTTCTTCTGCGGGTTGGCTGACAGGGGATGATCAGTCATCTTTGGCTGTTTGTTTGATTTTTGATGGGGCTTGGGATCACAAGGATAATAGTGCTGGGACAGGTTGGATCTTTCGTGGTTTGGAGTCTGCTGAGGTTTTGGGTGGCGGTGTTCGGGCTTGTCAAACTTCCTCCGCTCTTCAGGCTGAGTTACAGGCTTGTTATTGGGCTCTTCGTGACGCTTTGACAAGGGGCTTATTGAACATTTCCGTTTATACGGACTGTTCTTCCTTGTTTTCTAGTTTGTGTGGTCTTGTGTCAGATAATGTGGATTGTTATTGGGTGCTTCAGGATATTCGGGAAGTTCTGCGTGGTTTTCAGGCCTGCCGTGTTCGGAAAGTTTCTCGATCTTGGGTTGCTCCGGCTCACTGGTTGGCTGTTCAGGCGAGGCGTCGTAGTCTTCTCTTCTGGTCTTTTTAGTTTGTTTTAGATTTCTTTGTTTTATTTGTCAAAAAATTAAAAAAAAAAATTAAAAAAAAAAAAAAAAAAAAAACAATGATTTGGTGGGATAATCAATTATGTTATGATATCAATAACCTTGTGACACATCACACAATATGTTAACTTTCTAAATAAAAACAGTATGTTTATAGTTATTCAAAACATAGTAAATTGTGAAATTTAGAAAATTTTATCCTATTCTTGTAACAATGTTATCTAAAATATTAAAAACCTATGTCTATTATTAGTTTGATTTCTGAACTTAAATTTCCGTGACAATTGATCATTTCACGCCATCTCCCATTCAATTCCCAAAACATGGATAGCCAAAAATTAATTCTCGTAACCCTATTCATCATCATTGTAGCAGTAAATTCAAACAATATTGTACATGTCAATGCCGCAGGTTCAACTTCGGCAAATCCTAATAGTTTATCATCATGTATGGATCTTTTGATGAATAATATGGTTTCTTGTATTACATTTATAAGCCAAGGTAGTACCGATTTAAAACCCGACCCGAGTTGTTGTTCGGGTTTGAAAGTTGTATTAGACACCAATGATGAATGTTTGTGTGAAGCATTGAATAATGGTGGAAGTTTGGGAATTCAAATTGATCCTGGACGTGCTGCATCTCTTCCTTCTGCTTGTAATGTCAAAGCTCCTCCCGTTAGCAAATGTAACGGTAAGTTCTATTGTTTTCATTTTATAATCTTATCACACACACACCAAAAAAAAAAAAAAAAAAAAAAAAAAAAGGTCTAACTATTAATAACATCTATTCTGATAAAATTTTGGTAACAACAACAATGTATGTAATATTAAATTTCAATCGTGATATCCTCAATGAAATATGCATACATATTTATACAATAATAAGAAATAAATGAAAAGAATAGAGTTAGTATGAGAGCATTTTTAAATTTGAAGTCTTTCTTGGATAATTAACAATATTTTCACCAACAAATTGTTTTCCTTATTTAATTTCCTACTTGTATTTTATTGATAAAATTATGATAATTTCAATTTCATGTTTTATATGTTAATTCTAGGACCACCAAGTTCCTCTTCATCACCACCTAGTTCTTCTTCATCTCCATCACCACCTAGTTCCTCTTCATCTCCATCACCACCTAGTTCTTCTTCATCTCCATCACCACCTAGTTCCTCTTCATCTCCATCACCACCTAGTTCCTCTTCACCACCACCTATTGAGCAACATGACCCTAACAAGCACAACGTGACTACACCAACGGCACAACCTAAACCACCACCACCACCCCCCACACCAAAAACGGCGCCATCACCTTCGCCTCCCATCAACTCACCGAAAACGGGGCCATCGTCTTCGCCATCCGCCTCATCAACAGTAGGACCATCATCTCCACCACCCACCACACCAACAACAGGGGCACCACCACCTTCACCACCCGCCTCGTCGACAACGGGGCCGTCTCCATCATCTTCATCACTAGCACCCTCAAAAATACCACCAATGGGGTCATCCTCGCCTTTACCACAAACACCTATTGCGACAACATTGGTGCCATTGCCTTCGCCAGCAAGCGACGAAACACCAAGTACAAGCCCGCCACATTCATCTTCATCATCATCGGTGTCCATTATCATCCCTTATGTTATGATTGCTTCATGCAATATATTTCTCCATTTCTTTGCATAGGAATGTAATAAGCTTGTACCAAGTGCAAGATTATCTCTCAATTTAGGCTTTCGTGTTTTGTGGCTTTATCACTCAAGTGAGTGTTGGGGAATGGGAATTACCTTATTATTGTATAGTATGATAAAATATAATAAAAGTTATGTTTATTTATTGAAAAGATTCTAATTGATCAATTTTAACTTATTGTTTTAATTTGGATGACATGAAATAATACCTTATAACAGGCAATATAAAAGTTTTGGGAAATTCTCATTGGTACACCCGTGGTTTTGACTTTTCTCATTGATACACTGCTAAATTTTTGTCTTCCATCGGTACACCCATGGTTTGGTCTTTTTCCCATCCGTGACTAATTAACATCATTAAAAGTATTTCATTAAGTTAAAATAATTAAGGAAAAGACTATAATACCCTTTTAAACATCTAATGTCTCAATTTGTGTGTCGAAAATTGTTCGGTTAAATTTTTGAGTCATGTTAGAACTTAAGGAACCAAATTAACCTCGAAATTAGCAAAAAAAAAATAAAGCACATGCCTCATATGTGTGTCTCGATTTGCGTTCCATTACTTTTTTTTTTTATAATTATTGTCCGGTTAAGTTTTAGGGATCATTTTGACCCTTTATGGATCTAAATCGAACTCGAAATTGTCAAAAAATTAACGAAAATATCTCATTTTGCATGTCATAATATTTCTTATTTTTTTTGTCATGACACGCAAAACGAGATATTTTCGTTAATTTTTTGACAATTTTGAGTTCGATTTAGATTCATAAAGGGTCAAAATGACCCCTAAAACCTTAATCGAACAATTACTATTACAAAAAAACTAACGGCACGCAAATCGAGACATTTTTTACACGCATATGGGACATTTGCGTTTTTTTTTTTTTTTTTTGCTAATTTGAGGTTAAGTTGGATCATTATAGACTAACATGACTCCCTAAACTTTAACCGAACAATTTTCGACACGCAAATCGAAACATTAAATGTTAAAAAGGGGTATTATAGTCTTTTCCTTAATTAGTTTAACTTAGTAAAATAGTTATTAACGATGTTAGTCACGGTTGGGAAAAAAAAAAAAAACCAAACCACGAGTGTACTATTGGGAATACAAAAATTTAAGAGTGTATAAATGGAAAAAGTCAAAACCACGGGGTGTACCAATGGGAATTTCCCAAAAGTTTATCTTTATAATAATACACAAAAAAAATTATTAGTCTAGTGGCATTAACGTAAATAAGTCAACAACTTTTATTAAATGCGAGTCTCACAATTGTTTTTTTTATTTATGAATATGTTGACTGAGATGTTTTATTGATTTACTTATGAAAATGTCACTTGATAAACGATTTATGTTTATCACAAAGATAAACTGGGGCTCCCTCTATTACCACCAACCTTTTTTCAAGCTACTTCACGAGCTCAATATTGCTTCTGTTGACCTTGACCTTTACACTCGATCTTCATGAAAAGAAAAACACTTTAAACTCAATTTATACTTTCAACTTTCAAGATATCAAATGTCAGTATGTTACAATTATATTGTTGCATATTGATAATCAACATATTAATGGTCAAAAATATACATTGTGGGCCAATAAACTAAGGTATTCATCTAGTTGTGGGCTTGGTAATCAATTTATTTTACTGAAGCCCAGATCAAAGATATTCCATGAGTAGCCCATAAGACTTGACAAAACTACCAAACTTTAAATGACAATTCTTTTTTTCTTTTCTTTTTTTTTTTTTTTTTTTTTTTTTAAGAGATATGACAAAACTTTGATCAAAATTGAATTGACCAAAATTTTGATTATAAAGCAAGCATAGTCAAAAATTGATGTAATTTTCATAAATAGTTCATTTATATTAGTCAAAATAGTCAAAATTAATCTAATATGAATAACTTGTTATTCAAACATAATTTGAGTTAACATGAACCGAGCTTAAACTAAGGTTCACGGAAGAACTTATTATATTTTGAGCTTTCATATCTCTACCATCCCCCTCCCATATTACAGTAATACGTCATTAGGCTCCAATGCTCCATGCGTTGCATGATTATGTTGTAATTTTTTTTCATCTTTGGAACATGATTTTTGTTACACTTTTATTCGAGAAACATGTAGGCATAGCTCATTATTTTCCTAAAGAAGTTGTGAATCTTGGAAAGACAAATATAGAATAAAAAATATAATTAAAAAAAATGATCTCTAAAGTAATTTGATGGGAAAATATTTTGTGAGAAGTTAACAGTCATTTGTCAATTATCAGAAGATAATGTGATAATATCTTTGACATGTTGGAGAATATATGATAATCATGTTTTACTCTAATCTAAGACTCTCAATAACGGTCAGTTTCAATTCATAGGCCCTAATTATATACGTAGTAATTAGGGATGGCAATTTAATCCGAGTTCGATTCGAATCCGATCCGATCCGAAGGAAAAAATCCGATTTGAATCCGTTTAAAATTAGTCCGAATCCGATAAAATAGATCCGAATCCGAATAGGAGGTGGATCGGACTTGGACCCTACGCAAAGTCCGACGGAGTCCGATCCGAGTCCGAATCCGAGAGTATAAGCATATGGTCTATAACTTGAGACAATTATTTGCTTGTTTTGTAGCAAAATTTTGTTATGTAACTTAGTTTATAATTTAAATATGTTATGTTTATATTTTAATTGGTATGACAATACAAGCAATTATAGGTATATGACATTACAAAAAATAAAAAAAAAATATTCGGACCATTTCGGAGGTCCGAATAAATGGACCGGATTCGGATCCGAAAATTACGAGTCGGATCGGATTTGGACTCGGATTTTTCGGATTCGGACTCGGATTCGGATCCAAGTCCAGGGTTCGTTTACTAAACGGATCGGATTCGGATTTAGCCACATCCGACCCGAATCCGATCCGTTGCCATTCCTAGTAGTAATGTAGTATAACTGTATAACTTTATAAGTCACGAAGACCCATATGTTTTAAGTTAATATGTAATAAGAATATAAGATTAATAACTCAACAAGGTCTTGTGATAGGAGGAATAATGAGATACATATACTAGAATAGTAACTCATATATTAATATATTATCAAAAAAAGTACTTCCTCAATTGTTTTTTAGTTGACACCGTTTAACTTTTACACTATTCACAAACTATACTTTGACTTGGTTTTGTGATTTATAGATATAATAAATATAATCATGTGGGATCTTATTTGAATCGTCTGATCTATATGTATAATATTTTATGACTAGCTACTTTTTATAATTTGGCAATATTAATAATTGAAGTTATTAAGCGTTGAAAAACATGCATTGGCAAGGGTAATAATAGAAAGGCGTCAACTAAAAAAAACACAGAGGAAGTATTATTTTCGTACATTTTTAAACCTTTTTGGCTCTTTATATGTACAAGCTAAGAGACACACGCGATGCGGGCGTGTGCAATATAAAAAAAGCTATCAAGTTCGATTTTTTTTCCATAATGTATTTTTTGACACGAAATAAAACCATATGTTAGTAAAAAAATATATGTCTATGAGTTCATGAGAATAAACAATAGAGTATGAACTATCTCCAAAAAAAAAGGATGGTAGTTTTTTTTAAAATGTGATAGTTTTATTTCTTTTTTAATTTAAAAGAAATATAAGAAGGATATTTTGGGAAAGTGAAATTTATTATCCAAAACCCCTTCTCACTTTATGTATTACTATAGATATACTGCAAGCTTGAAATTTTTAAGGTTTACAAATTAGCAATGACTTCTTTTAATACTCCGTAATAGTTACGCTAGTTCGTGACCGTCTCGAACCCATTCAAAGCTCTCCCGTACCCTTAATTTATGCACTTCTTCAGTTTACCCTGTGCTTATAGGGCAATGTAACTTATGGTAGTATAAGAAAATTAACAACCTAACTTATATTATATGGCAATGTAATTATAATATCATTAGAGTGTTTATTTGTATTTTATCATTTGTATTAATTTATTAAACAACCATTCCTTATAAATTAAAATAAAACAAGGCAAAGAGGATTGGTCATAGCGGTGAACTAATGAGATGAAAGCTTCAAGGGTTGGTGGAAATGTGGAATACATCATCATATCCCTCAGTCAATACACGTAACTATATGAATGTATCATACGAATATATTAATATTTAATACTAATAATATTATTATATACTTATTAAATTATTAAACTATATGAAATTCATCACTAATTAGTAACTAGTTAACTACTCTTTTTAATATTGTACTTAATTACTATTCACACTCATACATCACCTTCTGAAAAATATAAAGTGTTACCGGTTGAGATTTAAATGTTCAGTAGTATATGGTCTAGTAATAAGAATTATATTTATAACAAACCTTTATTTATAAAAAAGAGGTTCTACGATCAATTCTCACTAAGAATACTTTAAGAGTGAGAATTCACTAAACCTTCTCCTCGCCGGCTTATTTTCAAGGGATCTTACCTGTTAAATTGAGTTGGGTTTGACTTGTTAAATATTTAAATTTGATTAAGTGGTCTTCTTCTTGGTTTCAAAAAAAAAATTAAAAAATAAAATAATAAAAAAGTCTTTTTCTTACCTACCATAAATAAAATTAGACTTCAAACTCATTCCTTTACTCTAATGAATCTAATCATAATTAGTCAAAACCAAGGGAATAATCTATCTATCTATATATTATACTAAAAGACAAGCGCCTCAATGTGAGGATGACAAATGTCACTCTCTCATTGGCTTATCTTATGTATAAAATATATCTATATAATTATTGTTTACATATTCAAGCATAGTTATTTTTGTTAAACTTCAAACAATAAAAGCAAGTTTCTATACATGCATAAGATTTTCATGATTTCCTAACATAAATATTGATTTAATTTTTTTATAATAAATATATACTTTCCAATACTACAAATAATCCATAAAGTCTTTCCAATCTTTGTTTATAGTCAAGTTAAAGAATAATAACTAATGTGAAGCAATATGATTAAAGTGGCATAATTAAGGAAACAAATATTTCGTATTTTGAAAGGCTAATATTGTTTTTTTTATGAAAATTAAATAAAATCGATAGAATTTAGTTTGACGTCAATTATAAAATCAATACAAACATTTTTAAAAAATCAAATGTACAATAAAATATTGTGCACTTATTATAAAAGCTACCCTGTAATGAATGAAAGTTATTTATGCTTTATTGATAAAAGTTACCCAAAATAGTCTACAAGTTATCCTAAATTCAATTCAAGTAATTGGATGAATACAAAAGTTTTTGATAAAGATACAAAATAGTGTAAAAATTACTTTTATCGTTTGTTGTACTCCTTGACAAATACTGAATGTTGAGCCGAAATGTTGTCTTGGAAAAAAAATACATAATCTTGAACATAAATTTAATTTTAATCGGCCTTTCATTTTCTATACAATGACCTTTTGTTTTTCTTGCATTAAAAAAAAAAAAAAAAAAAAAAAAAAAAAAAAAAAAAAAAAAAACTGAACCAATAACCAATCTAACACAAGAAGAATAAAAGTTAAATTGAATTAGACATTTGACGGAAAAGGGATAGATATAAAATGTATTATAACTATTACTCGTGTTTTAAATTGTAATATTCGTATTAACAATGTTATTACTTATGAATTTTTTTTAGAAAAACTAACATTTTGATTTAAAAATCCTGCATTGCTCATGTACTATACTAGATTACTAGATATACAACAATCATGTGCAATAATTTATGTTGTTTTATACATAATAATACTTTTAACTATAATAGTATGTGTATATAATATAATATTTTTTATAATATAAAAAAGCATATGTATATAATATAATATTTTATAACACGTGTCCTCCATACCAAGTGTAGTCCCAATCACCACTACACCTACACCAATTGGTTGTTGGTGTAGTGGTGATTGAGACTACGTACACTAGGTAGGGAGGACATGTGTTCGCTCCCCTGCAACAACAATCGGAAGGGGAATGAAACCTAATAACCTAAAACTGATCCAATCCTCAGATCAGCTGTGGTTATATATGTGACTATTATATAATATATAGTTTTTGGCACAATGGTTAACTTAGGAAAATATATGTTCTGGTAGGTCAAATATAAAGTTATTATTGTGTCTATAGATTTAATGAGTGCGACGGGTAAATAAAACATGTATATATTAGATTGATTGTAGCTACTGATGCGGATGGTATGATAAGAAAATTTCAGTTTTTTCTCAACGGGAGATATATATAAATTAGTCCACTTCTTATATAGCTATGTGGAGTATAATTCAATTATTTTTCAATTAATAAAATAACATTATAAAAAATTAAAAGAAATTCAAATAACATAAAATACTATTCAAATAACGTTCCTTTAATTTTTTTTTTTTATTATTGACCATTAGTAACCAAGTCCTTTAATAGTAAATGAATTACCTTTGTTTTTATTTTTATTTTTCCTACGAGTTTAAGAATTTGATTTATAAATCGTGCATCGCACGGACATTATGCTAGTTAATTTAATAATCTCTTTCCATCTCTAACAGAATCTCTATTTAGACCATCATTTTATATGATAGACCGTACTAGACTAGACGACTAGTAATGTCCCTCTTTCATAACATTTAGTCGAATAGGGAGAATAAAAATTAGTGGTATGACTTTCAATAAATGCATACCAGTATAAGGTTTTTTTTTTCTCCCTATATTTTTTTCCTGAAACATCTCTATAGAGTATAAAACATATTTATGGGTCGCCTCAACCATCAATGATGCATTCACACTTCAATCCTAAAGAGATCTCATGTGAGGGGGCATGATAGAGTATAAAACATATTTCAGGGCATCAACCATCAGCATCCGTTTTACTTGCCTCATTAAGTATTCTAATGTAGTTACTTTATTTAATTTACTTTTAAAAAAATCTCTCTACTTCTCTTTTGAGTTGAGTCTCAGAAGAGATGTCAATATAATTAGACCAAGTTAGATGAGGTCAAATCAGGTCGGATCTATTTCGGAATTAAGTCATGTTAAATTATTGTGTCCGTACGAGCCAACATCTAAATCGGATCGGTTGGATCAATTTTTGACGCCTTTAGGTCTCATACTTATGTTTTAATCTTATTTCTCCCCACTTGCTCACTTGTATAAACTAGTAGTCGTTATTTAAAAAATAAATAAATAAAATAAAATAAAATAAAAAATTTAATTGCATGATACCACATATATTTAGTGATCTAACTAAAAAAATTATTATTTTCATGATAATACCTTAAGGAGTCGTTTGGTTCAACTAAGGGAAAGGAAATGAGTTCAACTAAGGGAAATAAGGTAAATGAAATGAAAAAACTCTTAAATTTACTATGTTGTTTTGTTTTATATAAACAAATTAAAAGGAAACAAACCACCATACCATCATCACCACACAACAACCATACAACCACCTCTTTATTTCCTTCACCTTCCTACTTTCTCCGGCCACCACCGAGCAACAACCCCACCACCCAAGCTCCCTCACCGCCCCTCCCCCGCCCCCACAAAACCCCAGAAAAGCCCCTCCTCGTAAACCATCGGCCGCCCCTCCCCCCACCCTAGCAGGGTGGTCGTCTATTTTATAAGGATGGAGAGGGGTTTTTAGGGTTTTCAGGGGTGGAGAAAGCTTTTCAGGGAAGGGGAAGGGGAAGGGGAAGGGTGGCGGTGAAGGATGGGGGAGCTTGGGTAGCGAGGCGAATGGGTGACGGGGGGTAAGGTAGGAGGGTGGTGGCTAGTGTGAGTATGGAGGTGGCTAAGGAAAAGGAATGGAAAAATCTACGGGGTGAGGAAATAATTTGGAAGACTTTGGGTGAAAGGGGAGGGTAAAGGGAATGGGAAAAAAATGTCTTAAAAACAACATCAAAGGGAATAAGAACAGTTGATGATTATGAATACCCCAATTAAATGACCCCTAAGTCTCTAACCAAGGATAAAAATCAGGGGTGAAGCCAGGAATAAAAATTTATGGGTGCCAAGAAACGATAAAGTTAACAAAAAAAAAACAAAAACAAATAAATGTTTAAAGTGCGGAATCAAACTTGAGACCTCCTCTAACCAAGCAAAGCTCTAACAAACCAACTGGGCTATCACTAACAAGATAATATATATGCAGGACAAATATATATTAGCTATTTATTAGTTATTCTAGGGGGGCCAGACTATATATTACATATATCACCAGTTGGGCCGCCACAGGAGGTCGGGCCTCCACTAGCACCACCTCGGTGGCTCCGGCCCTGATAAAAATGATATGTACAAAAAATCATGTGAATGATTAATTTAAAGGAATCCAATTGTGAGATTTTTTTTCATTAATTTTTTAACAATATTAAGGGTTAGTATAATTTATTTTATATGATTTAACAAATTTTAAAAGTGTCACAATAAATAATTCATGAGACACGTATGAACAAATCTTACCCTTAGTTAGCATTAATTATAGCTTACAATTCTTTATTTTTTTTTTCTTATTATTAGGGGGACTAATGCTATCATAGTTAATTACCATATTCAGGGAACACTTTTCGTTTGATCTTATGTCACAAATTTAGTTTTCGACAACAATAATGGAGACATATATGTAATATTTTAAGGGTATAAATGTCTATATACGCAACTTTGATAGTAAAAATAATAATAAATAAATAAATAATAAAAAAAAACATTAATGAGAGCAAATAGGTAAACAAATTAAATATTTTTATGATATAAATGTTCACACGTTATTCATAGGTTTAATGCTCTTTTCAAAAGGTAGGGTTATGGTCATGTTTGATCGGCAAATGTACTTATAGAGGTGGCTATTAACTGCTAGCTCACTTAACAGTCAACAAAATCATAGCTATTAAAATAGAAAATTTAATATGAGTGTTTGGCCTGGTAAAATAGTGGATAGAATATAGGTAAAAAAACCAACCACTACCACCACCTTTTTTTAAAAAAAAAAACCAGACACTATCTTTAATGTTCAAAAGCTAATTTCACCACTTAACATTACATCAACTACCACATTGTCAAACACTCAAATATTTTTTTTAAAAAAAAGTTTACCACTAAAAATTATTGCCGAACACACCCATATATATATATTTTTTTAATAATTAGATTTTTGTATTGGAACATATATAATTTTAAATAAATGCATTCCAATGGCAAGCTAATTTGACAATTAGCTTGCCATGCCATATAAGCTTTTAACCTAATTATCATTTTAGGTACTTTTTGCTCCAATGGCTAGCTATTTAGCTTAATAGTATTCGTTGGATAGAAAATACACGGAAAAAGCTTAATTGGTGCAATTAGGGGTGCCTATAATTTGGATTTAAACCGAAATTCAATCCAATCCAAACCGAATTATCAACTCGAATCGAATTCGAAATTTAAATCAGATCAGATCGGATTAAGATTTTTTGAAAATTCGGATTTTCAGATTGGGTCGGATTGACCCTAATTGGATCCAATCCTAACCGAAAACCGAATTGTAAAATTAAACTTGTATAAATATGGATTTCTTTGTTTTTTGAAGTTTAGCTCAAATACTTACTACTACATAAAATAAATTAGGGAGACTTTGTATTAATTAACTAATGACTTGATGTTGAACTATTTATTTTAATCATGATTTTGAAGACTTTTATTTATATTAAAGCTTTATTTTTATAATCGTATTAGGCACTAAAAATAGTAAAAAATAATATATTATGATTCGGATTTTTGGATCGAATCCAAATAATCGAATTTTAATTCAGATTGGATCGGATCAGATTGGAAAATTGAAAATCGAACTATATTTCGGATTAGATCGGATTTGGACAAAATCCAAACCGAAATCCGAACGGACACTCCTAGGTGCAATGAGCATTTTATTTTGGCAAGTTTAATTCCCAAGCAAATTAGCTTGGCAAAGTTACTTTGCTTAGCCAAGCTTATTGAGTTTTCTAGTTCCAATGGTTAAGCTAGTAGCTAGGATTTTATTAAAATTGCAAGCAAGTCCTTAGCTACAACTATTGGAGTTCGTTGCACCCATTTCTATCATAAATTTGACATAATTCTTTTTCAATAATTTGTGGAGAATAAGTACTACTCCTTAGTCCGTATAAAAAAATAAATGTTTCATTTATTTGTTTCTAAATAAATAATTGCATGTAAATCATGATTTTTGTCATTAATTTTGTTTAATTATTTAGAAAGTCAAATAATTATGACTTACAAGTTACAAAGTCACAATAAATCTTGGTGTTTTTAGTATATAACATTGGATCATAAGAGGTACGAGTACTGCATTTTTTTTTTTTTTTTTTTGTAGGAGAAATCCATCACATAACCATTTGACTTTTTTGTATTAAAAAAAAAAAAAAAAAAAAAAAAACAATTGACTTATATATATATTTAATATATTAGAGACAAAAACGGATATAAGAAAAGTACTCCCTCAGATTCTTTTTATTTTTTTCATTTGGAATTTTGACACTTGTAAATATTCTAAATTACTCTCAATGTATGAAACATAACATACATTTTACTTGATTTGTCTCATTTAATAGTTTATTACAAATAATATTAAATGTTATACTGTATTTTTTTTTTTACTACTCCCTATGTCCCTTAATAAATGTTAGAAATAGGCTTTGGAATGAAGGGAATAATATGCAATCAATCAATTGACATACCTGGACAGTTATAATAAGAAAAACATTTAATCCCGAAATAAATAGTAAACAAAAACAGAAGAAATAATATTCAATTTTATAGAACATTTTATATACTCCAAAAATTATATTATCCCTTTTTCTCTCTTCTCTCTCCTCTCTCCTCTCTCTTCTAGGGTTTTAATTTTCTTGGCCGTTTAGGCCGGAAATAGTCTAATTTCTTCGGAAATTAGATTATTTCCGACCCATTTTCTTTAATTCAATTTAGTTTTTTGTTTTGTTTTACGATTTGGTTTATTTGTTTGTTTTGTTCTCTCCATCTGTGAGAGTTTTTCCCAATTTTCTGGGTTTTTCCCAATTTTCTGGGATTCTGATTCTCATTTATGAATGAGAATTTTATTTTTAGGGTTCTTATAATAATTGGGAAGGTGATTTGGATTCCTATGGGTCTGGGATTTGTCATCAACCGGTGGATCAAAACATCAGCGCAGATTGCGGAGGTCTCAACTTGGAAAGATGCAAAGACATCGAAAATCATTGCTCGCGTCAAGCTTGAAGCGATGGCATATGAGCTATGCCAAATATGCAAATTAGTTATGATTTTGATTGTAAAAGTTATGATATTTTCTCTAAATCTGTGGTTTACAGATCCTTGTCATTGTAGATGCCGTATGGCTTTTATTTAATGATATTATTCTTCCCGTTCAAAAAAAAAAAAAAAAAAAATCAATTTTATAGAAATCATTTTCAAAATATTAATTGTTTTTTTTATGACATTAGTTTGAAAAATAAAGAAGGGTGGTAGCTGAAAGGTGGGAAGTTGCGTATGCCACGTAAATGTGGTGACCAATAATAAATAGTCGGTTTTATTTATACTTTGAGAAACGTTATTTCAACTCCTATCCTTTGCCTCATTTCAAAACCAAACCAAACCAAGCTCCCCACTCTTTTCTCTAAGTTATTAAACTTTATGTTACAACTCTAAATTCGAACTCAATCAAATGGTATGAACTGTCTTGCATTTTTGGAAGCAGCGTTTTGAGTTTAGAACTAATTCAATCTCTCAGTTCTGCGTTTGGATTTTATCAACGGTATGTCACAACTCGACCTCTCTATCTATATAAATTCTTATTTGTTATCGGGTGTATCAAGAGCTTGGAGTACCCATAAGTGTTTTCGTGTTCATTTTATAAGCTTTGCTCATTTAAAATTCTATAAATGAAGAACGTTCATTAATTGATCACAAAATCCTTGAATCACACATTTTTAGCCCTCCAGGTGTATTTGAAAGTCGTGTTTAATGATCTATATACATTTTAAAATCTTAAATGCTTTAATGTAAAGTTGTAGGAATTACATAACTTTGTCTACGATGTACTCAAAAAGGACTAATCTCCGCATGTTACTGATATACGAGTATAACTTTGAATATTACTACCTTCGTCCCTTTTTTATATTTCTGGTTTCCTTTTTGGGTATTCAAAAATTACATTCATCCTTTCCTTTTTTAGTATGTATTTTTTTTTCCAAATATCCCAAATTATCCCTGTTTTGTAATTAATTCTCACTTTTATTTTCCTATTTTCACTCTTATTTTCCCCTTAAAAAAAATAAGAATCCTTGTACCTAAATTTAGATGAATGTGATTGGTTTTTAATTTTCCAATAGGAGCATGTTATTAGTCTTTTTTTTTAGGATTGATAACATGACATCATTAAATCTTACGGAGTAAACTTTAATAGAAGCATATAGAAAAATGAAAAGTACAAGTAACATAGTGTATGATTAACCAGGTGCATAGAGTACACGTTATTTCTTTGGAGTCCAACAACATTTATTCCTCATGGGCCTTGTGTCTGGATTGGCTCCTCAATTGTATTTTCTGTATTTTTTTTTTTTTTTTTTGGAATATTTTTGTAGTTAGTTTAACTAACTTTAAATTTTCTTTTTTTTTTTGAACGGGAACTTTAAATTTTCTAATTACAACTTACAAGTACTTCCTCCGTTAACTATTATTTGCAACAAAGAAATATTTTATATCTCACAAATAATACCCTTTGTTGCAAATAATAGTTTACATAGGTAGCATAATTTATTTATATTTATTATCCCCTAGATCACATTATCACATCATCAATTTTCTCTTATGTAATGTAATGACATCATCAATTTCCTCTTATGTAATGTATGGTGAAATGTAAATGTAATGGTAAGAGATTAAGAGTGACGGAGTTGTGAGTTTGTGACTAATTCCGGTAGTTCATAGTTGGCGTTATTTGACCAACCGTCTTTGGCTTTTTTTTTTTTTTTTTTTTGAAAGAAACAATCTTTGGCTTTTATTGGTACTTGTTTATTTATTTTGATATATTTTTTTTTTTTTGACCAAAATTCTATTTAGAAAAAGTAGAAGAATTTAATTTACAATTTTCCAATTAAAAATTACTTCCTTCTCCTCTTATAGGGTACATCCTTTTTTATTTTGGCCAAAATAATCGAGTATACAGTATACTACCATATGTAAGTTTGGGGTATTATTTGTGAGATATAAAATATTCCAAAGTTGCACATAACATTTAACGGAACGGAGGTAGTATTTGGTTTTATGGTCAAATCGTACTACTGATGTACCATTTACCCATTCACTCTATTTTCTAGTTAAAAGTTTAAGGTATTGTTTGGTTGCACAAAAAGAATTGAAAATTCCCATAAATTTGAAAATAAGAGGCTTTACCGCCAAATTAAACGAAAATCTTATAAAAAAAAATGGTGTAATAAGAGTTTTGTCAACCCCAAAGGCCCAAAGGATAGGTGTGGCCATGTCCTCCATTAAAGTTACCATTGAGCTTAATTTTTGAAGATGGTGTCAAAAATAATGTTGGAAAATAGCGGGGATTGATTAGAGAAGGAATAATGAGGAAGGAGGAGGAAACATCAATGGAGGAGGAAGCTTCAATGAGAAAGAAGAGTAAACTACAGAATTACTTCCTAAACTTAAGACAAAGTTGCAGATCACTCACTAAACTTCCAAAACTTACAAATCACTCACTGAACTGAGTTGTGGCCTACAATAACAGGTAAAATACATGAGCTCCCTAAACTTTTGACATGGAAATCAGAACTCCATAAACTTTCTAACATGGAAATCAGGAACTCCCTAAACTTATTTTGCAGTCCTCTTTTTTTGATAAAAAAAATAAATAAAATAAAATCCACAAGGCAACCAACAACTCTATATCCTCCAATGCTTGTAACCATTTGTAGATCAAATCTGCAAGAAAAATTCAAGGAAAAATTTGGTGAAAATATCTTTAGCACAAAATTTAATCAAAATAATAGAGTAATTTTTAGGATTATTGCTGCAGAAGTGCAGAATAATTGTAAGACTTAAGTAACTAAAGATCTAAAAGTTTTTTAAAAAAATTCAGAATGATTAAAAAAAGGTAGTGAATTCTTAGTAATATAAAGATTGGGCACCTTTAAATCTGTAATATGTGAGCTAGTGCCTTTTGATATCTGTCTAGTGGAAAGTTAACCAAATAAGGGAATATAGGCAAAACCTGAGAGAACAAAAAATACACTTTTGATATAAAAAATTACATAGCCAACTAGCCAATGCATAACTCAATATATTGTAAAGAGACTAAAGGCTAAAACATTAATTCAAAGTAAATACTAAATAAACCATTTACAGTAGATTAGATGATTGAACAAAGGGAAGAGGTAATTGAGCCTTAAGAGTTCAGTATCAATTATCAACTCTAATTCTTCTGGCTTATAGATATAGACTTAGATTGCACATAGCCAAAGCCAAATTCATAATTTAGTGAAAATTGAAGTGCCCAAAATTTAAAAAAGATTGAAAAACAATTTACCTACTGCTAATTTGCTTTCACTAATTCGAATGGCAACAAGACCACCAAAATTCCATGCAGCCTCTATTTGCTGCTGCTGCTCCTCTCTCCAATTCACCCACATTAACACAATTTTCCGGCAGCAACAACAACACAATCCCAAATCGATCCCGATATCCATCGCACCAATCACCGCAGGTTTCAACAATAATTCCAGTTAGGTAACCCTAAACAACCACCAATCGATGGTTTCAACATCAATTTAATCCCCAATTAGAAAACAAATCTGCGCTCTATCACGATCGCGCAAACCCTAAAATTTATGGTCTTGCCTTTTGCTTGCTTGTTGTTGTTGTTTTTTTTTGGACAAAATGCGTGATTGTTGTTGCTGACTTGCTGTTGATTAGATCCTTTGATTTATTTATTTATTTTTTTAAAAATATAAAGTAGGGATACACACTTTAATTAAAATTTTTTTAAAAAAAAATTAGAAAGTTTAGGGAGTTTACCTGGGCTAGCAAGTTACCAGCGGATAAATAACCTCCAACCACCAAATGAGCGAGTAGTTTGCAAGTTTAATAAGTTCAGTGAGTAAAGTGCAATTTTTAGCTAAGTTTAGGGAGTAAGTGTGTACTTTACTTTGAGAGAGAAAGTTTAAATGTCGTTACACCGTTATTTCAATGGAGGCATATGTGGCCATTTGTCCAACTCATCTGTTGAATATACAACAATACACCCTAATAATTCATGACAATTGTACTGAACCCAATTGATAAGTGTTATTTCATCAATTAAATAAATCAAATAGATCTATACCACTAATACGAAGTGTATCAATATATATGAATACAAATATGTACGTACTAAGTGGAATATGCAAAAGTCAAATTCAAATAATTTATCAATATATTGATACAAAAATGGACATACTAAGTGAAATATGCAAAAATCAAGTTCAAATAATTTAAGAAAAATCTTTCGATCTTTACTCATATCAATATATCATCAATTCATCATTATATTACAAGATTATAATTTTTACTATGACTTTTTAATATAACTAGTTTTGTGCCCGTGCGATGCCCGTGTTGTTTATTGAATTTTAAGATAATTTTTAATCTATATGCCAAATTTTAAAACATAAGACAAAATAAGTTAGGAATTGATGTGCTTTTGTGATGATTTAAACTATATAGTAGACATGTAATGACTAATAATAATAACATTGGTGAAAAACATTTCTTGACCCGTAACCTGTAATAATGACCCTGCCCGGAATGACTCGTGACCCGACCCGATTGACAGGTCTACACACAGTAATAAAATTATATTAGATTGTAAAGTATGTTGTTTTAATTGATTAGAATATATTATAAATAATGGATGTGGTGCATTTTGAGCTAATTCCTTTGCTTCAAAAAAATACTATGATACAAAAAATAAATTTATATGATAATTTAGGAGTGTTACAATTTTTTTTTAATAAAATTATAATTTAATTTGTACATATGAAATATTGGTACTTTATCGAAAATAAAACTATAAATTAACAATTTTATCTTAAAATTCTATCCAAATTTGATTGAAAATAGAATTCTAAATTAATTTTTTTATCTTACAAATTGAATTCTATATAGCTCTATCCTACGTGGCGCGACACTTGGCGAAAAGTTGGAACGACAAGTGTCGCTATCTCGTCGCTTGGCTAAAAGTTTAGCTTTATATATTAGTTATATGATGATTAAAGTTGATGTAGTTTGATTATGAACGTGAGTCGTATCACTCGTATGGATTGAGATAGAAATATTATTCTAAGTGACTAAATAAATGCTGATTATTTATTTACAAAAAATATTTTATTCAAAATATTACATATACTTTGTATAGGATAATTGAGATGTCCATAAGTCTAATTACTAGAGAAGATTGACTTAAATCTAATATCATATAACTAATATATAAAGCTAAACTTTTAGTCAGGTCACGAGGCAGTGACACTTGGCGTTCTGACTTTTTGCCAAGTGTCGCGCCACGTAGGATAGACTTTACCAAATAAAAAAAGTTAGTTTAGAATTCTATTTGGATATAATTTTAAGATAAAATTGTTAGTTTAGAGTTTTATTTTCGATAAAATATCAATATTTCAGATGTTCAAATTATAATTAAAATTTGTATCAATGATAAATTTTAAAATTTGATATATATGTTAAAATTTTATGTTACAATTCAATAAACAATCCGGGCATTCCACGGGGCATTCCAACTTTTTGCCAAGTGTCGCACCATCTTGGATAGATTTAAATAGACTTCATTTGATAAAAAAACCGTCAAGTGTCGCGCCACCTTAGATAGATTTCATAAGATAAAAAAATTAAGTAAGAATTCTATTTTCAATCAAATTAAGATAGAATTTTAGAATAAGATTATTAGTTTAGAGTTATATTTTCGATATAATACCAAATAATAAATTTATAATTAGGCCATAAGATAACATCATCTAGCGTTTTAATTTTTCGCCATGTAGGATTATAAATTTAAGTTGTAGCCAATTAAATAAGAAATTATTAATTTATTTTACAATTAAATAATTCAAATGTCACGTATGCAAAATTGACGAATGAGATTTTAAAGTTTAAATTAATTAAATACAAAATATATATTATCTTTAGAGATTAGGAATTTTATCTAATATTTTAAAACTAATACAATAACAATTTAATCACATAAATATGAAAATATTTTTTTAAAAAATACTAACAATTCGTGCATCGCACGGGCTTCATCTAGTATATATATATATATATATAGCATTCTGAGCAATTTTCTAGCCGGTAAGCTGGATCATTCACCTCTCACACGGACACACCCAAAGAATAAAATGGCCAATGAGAATGATCTCTCTCGATTTTAGGATCGATCCTCACAAGGGTTCGCTAAACTGTTAAAAAAAAAGATTAATTATACAAATTACGTAGCTAGTAATTTTGCTATAGTTAGATTGTATCCCATCGGCTTTTCACTAATTTTTTTTTTAAAATTGAGTGACTATATGTTTTTGATTTATAATAATAAAAAAATAATAACGGAATTCTAATATTAATACAATAATAATAACATTAATAATAATGATTTTTGTCTGCACCAAAAAAAAAAAATAATAATGATTTTTGTAAGGAAATAATAATAATAATAATAATAATAATAATAATAATAATAATAATAATAATAATAATATAAATACAAATAGTTATCTTTTTTTTCAAATTAAATTAGGGTTTTAACAGTTAAAAAGAAGAATTAGTCAGTGAAGTAGCCGTATTCAAGGAAGAAATAGCTTCATTTTCTACAAAAATCAAGCTGACATAAAATCCCCTCCTCTTTAAACATATGGCCCTAAACTTCAGTGTTTTGTTACATCTCAACTATAATTACTCTAATTAATTGCATTTTTTTTCACTCTTATTCCCTTGTTCTTGACTTATATATATACTTTAATACTCACTAATCGTTCAATTTAGTTCGATTAGAAAATTATTTATAGGAATTTTTTTTTAGGGTTTGGTGATGTCTCCTATTTCTCAACATTGTGATCTTGTTAATTTTCCATTAAGAAAATATCTTCCATTAACAAAAACCTCACATTACTCCATATTACCCCAATGTAGTAGAGGAATTATGAATTTTCAACTCAAAAAGAGGTACGGAATAACTTTTATTTGTCATGTCTAATGATTCTTGATACATTTGTGTTTATCATATTCGTTACGAGTATATTGATGCTATATGTGTGTTACATTGTTACAAACTTACAAATGAAAGTAGGACAGAAAAATTTGATTCCTTTTAAACATGTTAATTATATTGATTAATTACAATTTTTGTTTTTGGGTATGTTTTGTAAACTTTTCAATTTTTGTTTTTTTGGTATGTTTTGTTGTTGTACAAGTAAAAGTAGGTTATGAAATTGAACATGATTAACGTAGTGAAAATGACATATTTAAAAATGTTATTTGGTGTTTATTCTACTTTTCTATCGTCGTATAGTAGTAGTGAAAATGACATATTTAAAAATGTTATTTGGTGTTTATTCTACTTTTCTATCGTCGTATAGTAGTATGTGTGAAGTTCAACGTATAATGTGTTGATTTGTTGACATAAGATTTGATATCTTTGAAGTAAATGTTTTAGCCATATATGTTTTTTTTTATTTTTATTTTTTTTTTTATTTGAATTTTCATTATATTTTTTGTTTTGTTTTGTTTATAAGTTGTTGTGCTTGTGTAAGTTACTTATTAAATCAAACAATGTTACAATGTGACATCCACACAATGTCACTTTCATAATTTATTGTTTTCACCAATCTATCATCAAAATAATAAATCAATTGTAAAAAGAATATAATTTTCTAAATTTATTTGTATAAATGAATCTACATTTCCAAATCGACATTTCCGATCCATAAGATGCACATTTATGAAATCAAACATTTATAATGGGGTAAATTTACTTCCTTTGTCTCTTAACATTCTTCTTGACGTAACTTTTTTTTACGCGAAATAATTATAGTTCAATCTAATAATATTATAATACTCCATAAGAACTTTTAAAGATGAAGGGAGTACGAAATTTTAACGGGTCGATGATAGTGAAAGGGGTAGTTGCAGCATAAAAGAAAGGAGGAATAATGGTAGCTGAAAGGTGGGCAGTTGCCACGTGCAACAGACCCCAAATTAATTGAGTCGTTAATGAAGAGAAGGCATCCTGCGCCTCAAACCAAACCAACCCCCTTCTTCCCCCCTAACTCTTCTTCAATTCAAGCAATTTCTCCAATTTTTTTATTTCTTATATTAATATTAATAAATAGTGCACAAAAAAAACCCAAAATATTACTCATTGTATTACTCACATTATATTACATGATCTTAGTTTTGATTCAAGAATATAAAGTCACCCAGATGCCAATTTAGTTTCCTAGTTATCGAACTTGGTTCATGTAGCCGACCCCATTTGTTATAACACGGGTACGTTTTTTGTAAACTCGAGTCTTTTTTTGATTCGAGTTTGTTGGTTTAAATTTGGTAGTGTGTAGTTGAGCTAACTTGTATGAAGAAGAGTGTGAATTTACTAGAATAATGTGATTGATATTGGTGGCTGGCTTTAGTTGACTGACTTCATCTTACTTATATTTGTAGTCTAAATTATACAAGTACATCATTTGATTGACATACAATTTTTTTCTATGTTCAATTGTTGACTCTTGAATTTTACTTGACTTGTATAAATTTAAACTGGTATGATTCTATTTAAGTCAATTACATGAATATAAGCATTCATACAATTTCTCCTGCCTTTTGTTTAATTGGTATGTAATTTTAATTATTGTTTTTGCTGTTAATTTTCTTTGTTATTGTGGGATTTTATGATTACCCAGTTTTGCAGGTGAATTGTTGATAGTTGTAGTGAATGATCATATATTCATATGTTAAGAAGCTTAATTTAATTGAATTGATAGTTTGTTTCATGTTATACTAGGTTTTTGTATAGTTTGATTTGTATTTGGCAGGAAAAAAAAAACAAAATTAAATTACACCGCGAATTTTGTGTAGTCCATGTATTAGATTAGATTGTATTTGTATGTAATAAGTGGGAGTTTTTGTATGTAATGAAAAAATGGGATGTTTATAAGCATTTTGATCAGTAATTGATGAGATTTTGTTATTGGTTTGATTATCAGTCGTAGGCGCAGTGCCCGGGTTTTTGGGCAATACCAAGAGGGGGGTGAACCTGTAAACAAGGAAGATAACAAGGAAGATCCGAGGATGGCGACATTATTGACAACAATTGCAAATAGAAATGGAAGAGTTGTACAGAGGAATTCTACAGATCCCATTGTGGATGAGTTTTGTTATGCTCTTGATGGAAAGAATCCAATTCATAGTATTTTGATTGCAAACAATGGAATGGCAGCTGTCAAATTTATTAGAAGTGTCCGGACATGGGCTTACGAGACTTTTGGAACGGAGAAGGCTATAACATTAGTTGCTATGGCTACTCCAGAAGACATGAGAATTAACGCGGAGCATATTCGAATGGCTGACCAGTTTGTTGAAGTCCCTGGTGGGACTAACAACAATAACTATGCCAATGTGCAGCTCATTGTAGAGGTACCGTGAATCTAGCTGTGGTAGCATTGTTGTCCTTGGTTATTTTCCTATGTAATTGAGTTGATTATAAATCGATATTTAGCCAACATTTAAGAGAAATAGAAAATATTGACCATAATCCATTTCGGTTCAGTTTACATGACAACTGCGTGTTTGTTGACGGTAAAATTTTGTGGGTGAGACTTAATATATATTTTTTTGTTCTCTTTTCTATTAGATGGCAGAAATGACACATGTTGATGCGGTTTGGCCTGGTTGGGGACACGCGTCTGAGATCCCTGAGTTGCCAGATGCACTTATGGCTAAGGGGATTATCTTTCTTGGACCCCCAGCAGTATCTATGGCTGCTCTTGGAGATAAAATTGGTTCATCATTGATTGCTCAATCTGCTGACGTTCCTACTCTTCCCTGGAGTGGTTCTCATGTATGCACAATTTTTTTCTTGTAGGCTTCACAATTCTGCTTACTGCTTGGAGTTTGCTAATCACATTATTTATACATCTATCCTTTAGGTGAGAGTTGCCAAACAGGAGTGCATAGTATCAATTCCTGAGGATGTATACAAGGCAGCCTGTGTTTTTACTACAGAGGAAGCAGTTGCTAGTTGTCAAGTGGTCGGTTATCCAGCTATGATTAAGGCTTCTTGGGGTGGCGGAGGGAAAGGAATAAGAAAGGTGCGTTAGATGTTAGGGATGATGTGGTCAAATAACCTTTTCCCAACATTACATAAACTCGTGGGTTTTTTTTTTTTTAGGTTCACAATGATGATGAAGTAAGGGCATTGTTCAAGCAAGTGCAGGGTGAAGTTCCTGGCTCACCCATATTCATCATGAAGGTGGCTTCACAGGTTAGACTTCCTACAACAGTGATACAGTAATCTTGTATCAGGATGAGCTATACATACTTCTTTTCATGAAAATGGTTTTGTCTATATTCTTGTCTAAGAAGGCATTATTGATGCCTTGCAGAGTCGGCACTTAGAAGTACAGTTATTGTGTGATCACTATGGCAATGTCGCTGCATTACATAGTCGTGATTGCAGTGTTCAAAGGAGGCACCAAAAGGTTTGTCCTAACCCTCTAGTTGTTTGTCAATAAACTTTAAATCTTTAACTTTAACTTAGCGTGTCCCAAGTACAGCTTAAGCTTATCTAAAAGGACTTGTGTTCTTTTTGTAAAATATGTATATACATCTTTTGAAAAAACTTGGTTTTGAATATATCTGTCCTTATCAATTGATCAGATTATTGAGGAGGGCCCGATAACTGTAGCTCCACCAGAAACAGTAAAGGAACTCGAGGAGGCAGCTAGAAGGTTGGCCAAAACTGTAGGTTATGTAGGAGCAGCAACTGTTGAATATTTGTACAGTATGGAAACTGGCGAGTTTTTCTTCCTTGAGCTGAATCCTCGACTACAGGTATGGAGCATCCTGAACTTCTCATTAGTAATTATGATATGAAATCATGAATTAAGAAAAAGAAATGAAGATATGATGAGGGCTAGCAGGATGCAAAATGACAACCGGATATCATCTGGCCTTATTTTTATTTTTTATGTTTCACAATGTCCTGTTTGCATGGCATGTTTATTTGAATTGCTTTGCTTTTTTTTTTTTTTTTTTTTTTTTAAATATTTTTTTTATTTCAGACAAATTAACACATATTCATTATCGTCTTTAAATTTATGTGAATCATGCCGTGTAAAGTTATATACAATTGCACCTTCATATTCAAAATTGTATATAGAATAATAGGCTATTATGTCTAGTATGAACTATCTATTCTACTTGCATGCTCCTTATTCATAGTTAAACGACTATTTTCTGTAGTTCTGATGAATTCAATTTCCTTTCTTGTATTCGCTCAACACAGGTGGAGCATCCTGTTACTGAGTGGATTGCTGAAATAAATCTTCCAGCTGCTCAGGTCGCTGTGGGCATGGGTATTCCTCTTTGGAAAATTCCTGGTAAAATGACCTGCTCCTTACCCGTAATCTAACATATGTACTCTTTTGTACTCGTTTCTAAGCTGACTTGCTCGTGCAATATTAAAAAAAGAAATTAGGCGATTCTATGGAGTGGAACATGGTGGGGGTTATGATACTTGGAGAAATACTTCAATCGAGGCTAAGACTTTTGATATGGACAAGGCACAGTCTGTGAAGCCTAAAGGTCACTGTGTTGCTGTACGTGTGACAAGTGAGGACCCAGATGATGGGTTCAAGCCTACTAGCGGGAAAGTTCAGGTTAGATTATCCTGGTTTTTTGTTTCTTTTGTTTTTTTTATTATTATTATACTTTCCCAATCTGCTATCTTGCTTGCTTTGCAATAGTATTAAAGGTATCTAATATCATGAATGTCTTCATTAGGAGCTGAGTTTCAAAAGTAAACCAAATGTGTGGGCCTACTTCTCTGTTAAGGTACCTTTTCTTCTCAAATTTTAATGTCATCCTTTTGATTGGCTCATTTTTTGAGCGTGATGATGATCAAAATTTACCATTGCAGTCTGGAGGAGGCATCCATGAGTTTTCAGATTCTCAATTTGGTAAGTCAAAAGTCCAACATATGACGCGGAGTATAACTTTTAATGTTCACCCAAATATACTTTGGATATAATAATGAGAAATTGAGGAGAATTTGATCTTTAATTGCCTTTTAATTGTGATGTGCTTTTAAATGATGATACATTACATCTTAGGTTTCATATATATAACATATCTGTTGGATTAACACTTTGTGAAACAATCTAATAAACAATTGCTTTGGTGGATTCATTTATGGATTGAAGGAAATTCTAATATACTAGTTTTTTCATCACAACTGGGTAAGGGTATGTACTAAGCAACATGCAAGAAGTAGAAAAGGTTCCTCATAATTTGACACAGTAGATAGTAGATATTTCATACATGTATTTGTCAGATTCAGATATATGCAATAATATGTATACTTGTAAAGCATGTTTGATGCAGTCGGCTCTTCTACTGAGTCTTTTTTATAATAAATAAAATCTCTCCTGGCTCTGATTATGTTGTGATTTGGTTGTAGTTTTCTTCGTTTCAAGGTAACTTGGTTTAGTTGACGAAGGTTAAATAATCAACTTCTTTGCAGGCCATGTCTTTGCATTTGGTGAATCGAGAGGCTTGGCCATAGCAAATATGGTTCTTGGCTTGAAAGAAATTCAAATCCGAGGAGAAATTCGCACTAATGTTGATTATACCATTGACCTTTTAAATGTGAGCCTTAATTTGAGATTTTATGTTATTTTCATTCCCAGTTTCCACCATCCATTAAAGCCACCAAAAGTCCAAAAGATGCGGAAATTTTTACCCTAATATTTTTTCCTTCTCTCCAGTCTTCAGATTACAGAGATAACAAATTTCATACAGGTTGGTTGGATAGCAGAATTGCAATGAGGGTCAGAGCTGAAAGGCCACCCTGGTACATATCTGTTGTGGGAGGAGCACTCTATGTATGTACAACACATCACATTGTTTATTTCGAAAAGCTTCATGGTTCATAGTCATTGGACTTGGCAATAACTAATCTTAATGATATTTCCCTTTCCCTGCTGTCTTTCTCCAGAAAGCTTCTGCTAGTAGTGCAGCCACCGTTTCAGAATATATCGGCTATCTTGAGAAGGGTCAAATTCCTCCAAAGGTACTTAATACACCAGAGAATGTCAAGGTTTACTTAATTTTTGGTATCATTGTTTCTTTCAGTATCTCAGACTAATTCTGCTGTGGGGATTGCAGCATATATCACTTGTCCACTCTGAAGTTGCTCTAAATATTGAGGGGAGCAAATACACTGTATGTTTCAGGCTATTCTACCTTCATGACAATTTTATTTTATAAATTTTGCACTATTGGACACTGTAATTTACCATAACATGGTTGCTGTTTCTCAGATTGAAATGGTGAGGGGTGGCCCAGGAAGCTACAGATTGAAATTGAATGAGTCTGAGATTGAGGCAGAAATACACACATTAAGAGATGGTGGTCTCTTGATGCAGGTAAGAGCTGCATCATTAATATGTATGACTTCAGTAGTTAATCACAACCTTCTATCTAGTTTCAACAACAAAACAAACGGATGATAATCAAGTGAGAGAGAGAGACATTTAATTCAATCTATATTAGCTGAAAACTTATGTAATAAATATCTGGTCATTTTTTAGGTTATCATCAGCCCCTTTTCTTTTTGGGTCAGCCCTATGCATCATGCTCATGATACTTTGCACTTTATAACATAAACTTGACACTATTTTTTAAAAAGAATTGGATTCCTGTAGCTATACCATATAGCTTGTAAATTAATCATGCCAACACCAATGCCCTATCTTGTTTTAAGTAGACAATCTTGTCCATAAGGTTTACATTACAAAGGTGCTGGCCTGGGAGGAGTTTCTTTTACTTTAAATGCTACATGCCTACACCCATTAATATGGAACAATTGCTGTTCAGCTCTATATGCTGATATAAATATCTTGAATGTTTTTACCTTAAAATGTCACGCAGTTGGATGGGAACAGTCACGTAATATATGCTGAAGAAGAAGCAGCAGGAACTCGTCTTCTTATTGATGGAAGAACTTGTTTGCTTCAGGTACTCTCTCTCTCTCACTCTGCATCTTAGCTCGAAATCTTTATCATACCTGGGCTGGTATTAACCTTTTTCCTTCTCTATATTAAGAATGATCATGATCCTTCAAAGTTAATCGCGGAGACACCTTGTAAGCTGATGCGGTATTTGGTACCAGATAATAGTCATGTAGATGCAGATACACCATTTGCCGAGGTTGAAGTTATGAAGATGTGTATGCCTTTGCTTTCCCCTGCATCTGGTGTAATACAGTTTCATATGTCGGAAGGTCAAGCTATGCAGGTGAGCATCATTTAAATCATATATAGTAAATAAGAAAATAATTTTAAAATGGGATTTATGTAAGTGCTTGTTGTGTAGGCTGGTGAGCTTATAGCAAGACTAGAGCTAGATGATCCTTCTGCTGTAAGGAAAGCTGAGCCTTTCCGTGGTAGCTTTCCTACCCTGGGACCTCCAACTGCCATATCAGGAAAAGTTCATCAGAGATGTGCTGCAAGTTTAAATGCAGTGCGGATGATTCTTGCAGGTTATGAACACAAGATAGATGAAGTAAGTATTCTGTTCATGATTTAATTTTCCTTGAACTTAATTACATAGTCATTACTGATTATGATTCCAATTCTAAATGAGATGGCCTCTGAAGGGGCTGTTGCAGGTCCTTAAAAAGTAATTTTCTGTGTTTGTTGCTTTCTTATGAGAAACCATTCTTACCTGTTTGTTACGTAATTTCTCAGGTCGTCCAGAGCTTGCTGGTCTGCCTTGATAGTCCTGAACTTCCTTTCCTACAATGGCAAGAATGCTTATCTGTTCTGACAACCAGGCTTCCCAAAGATCTGAGAAATGAAGTGTGTTTCTACGTTCTACTTTTATCATCAAGCTTGAGAAATAATTGCATTCTGTATCTGTCTGCTATTCTTTTATATCTTTACTCATTCCCTTTCTTTTTATCTTTCAGTTGGAATCTAAGTACAGAGAATTTGAAGGAATAACCAATTCTCATAATGTTGAATTTCCTGCTAAGTTACTGAAAGGTGTTCTAGAGGTCAGCACCTCCCTTTGATTCCCTTCTGTAAATTATCACCCTGAGAGTTACTCATGTAAGTAGTATGAATTCTTCACAGGCCCATTTAAACTCATGCCCTGAGAAAGAGAGAGGCGCTCAAGAGCGGCTTATCGAGCCTTTAATGAGTCTTGTAAAGTCTTATGAAGGTGGAAGAGAGAGTCATGCTCGTGTTATTGTTCAGTCTCTATTTGAAGAGTATTTGTCTGTTGAAGAATTGTTCAGCGACAATATCCAGGTTTGTTGATATGGTAGTGCATGTATACTAATTTTTTATACTAACGATTGAGTGCTTGGGTTTGGTGCCACACTGTGAATGGCTGATGATCATTATTCAATCGTGTGCTTATTTAGTTTCAAACCTGTTCCCTGGTTTCTGTCACTATCACTCTATCAGTTGTGTTGGCATTCGATGAAGAAACAATTGATTTCTTTTTGCATAACAAAATGATAGAGCTTGTACGTAGATTAATGGTCTGTGGTAAATTATGTACACTGTGTCCAGCCTTAGCTAGTTTGTGACTTTGGTATTACTCTGCTGTCCAGGCTGATGTCATTGAACGTCTCCGCCTTCATTATAAAAAGGATCTCTTGAAAATTGTGGATATCGTACTATCACATCAGGTACGCTGAAAACTTCAAAAAATGTGACTTTAGGTTTGTTGGTTTGTTATATTTACTTTTTGTAGATTCTGCTCCAGACTTGTTCATCATATATCCCATATTTTATGATTTTCAGGGTGTTAAGAATAAAAATAAACTTGTCCTACGACTCATGGAACAACTAGTTTACCCAAATCCTGCTGCATACAGGGAAAAACTTATTCGTTTCTCACAACTGAACCATACAATGTATTCTGAGGTTGGTGATCCCCCAACTTGTGCTTATCTTGTCTCATTATGCGCAAATATATGTATTTTCTAATATACAGCGATGAGCTCTCAATTTTGTTTTTCCTTTTAATGGTTTATGCTGCTGTGGTAGTTGAAGTCTCAAACAACTAATTCATAATCCTCCAATGATTGCAGTTGGCTCTCAAGGCTAGTCAATTGCTTGAACAAACCAAATTGAGTGAGCTTCGTTCTAACATTGCTAGAAACCTTTCTGAATTAGAAATGTTTACAGAAGATGGTGAAAACATGGATACTCCAAAAAGAAAAAGTGCAATAAATGAGCGTATGGAAGCTCTTGTGAGTACTCCACTTGCTGTTGAAGATGCCCTTGTGGGCTTATTTGATCACAGTGATCATACACTACAGAGGCGGGTTGTTGAAACCTATGTCCGGAGGCTTTATCAGGTAAATCCATAGTTCAATATTTTAAAGTCAACTACTATTTTACAATTGTAAATAATTTAACTCTATCTTTTCTTTCTTTCTTTTTTCCCGTTCTCTTTTCTCAGCCTTATCTCGTCAAGGGAAGTGTGAGGATGCAGTGGCATAGATCTGGCCTCATTGCTTCTTGGGAGTTCATGGAGGAGCACATTGAAAGAACAACCGTCTCTGATGATTTATCCTCTAACCAACCACTTGTTGAGAAACACAGTGAGAGAAAGTGGGGGGCCATGGTGGTTATTAAATCTCTGCAGTTTCTGCCATCTGTGATTACTGCTGCACTGAAAGAAACAACTCAGAATTCTGAAGAAACACTATCTAGTGTCTCTTTAGAGCCAGGAAGCCATGGCAACATGTTGCACATTTCACTTGTGGGGGTGAATAACCAAATGAGCTTGTTGCAGGATAGGTAGAAAAACTCTATACTTACAGTTTGAAAAAGTGTTCTAATGTTATTGGTGCACCATGCTTTAATTCCTTCATTTATGCACTGTACTTGACTCTTTTATCCGTTCTTGTTTGGAAATTTCCTAGTTTCAGTTCATTGAATATCTTGGGCTTGTGGTTGAGTGGATTTGCATGGATATTTTGTTCTTTTATATTAATAGCTTTTGAATTGTGTATTTGTGCAGTGGTGATGAAGATCAGGCTCAAGAGAGAATTGATAAGTTGGCCAAAATTCTAAGAGATAAAGAAGTCAGTTCTAATCTCCGTGCTGTTGGTGTTGGGGTGGTTAGTTGCATTATACAGAGAGATGAAGGGAGAACCCCAATGAGGCATTCATTCTATTGGTCAGCAGAAAAGAATTACTACAGTGAGGAACCTTTACTACGTCATTTGGAACCTCCTCTATCTATATATCTTGAACTGGTATGAGGCGTTGAGTTGTCACTCTTACGCTCTTTGTTCTCTTACTCTTTTATTTCAATCTGGGTCTTACTAATATCTGCATAATGTTATACTACCTAATGATATAATTGTGCCATTGTTGATTTCCTCTCATTTTAATCAATTCAGGACAAGCTTAAGGGCTATGAAAATATCAAATATACTCCATCCCGGGATCGCCAATGGCACCTGTATACCGTCATAGACAAGCCATCCATCCGGAGGATGTTTTTGAGAACGCTTGTGAGACAGCCCATCTCTGAGTTCTCAGGAGTCGAACTAGGAACACTTCGAATACAAAGGCCTATCTCTTTTACATCAAGAAGCATCCTGAGGTCTTTAACAACTGCAATGGAAGAGTTAGAACTTAATGCACACAATGTTTCCTTGAAACCTGATCATGCTCATATGTACCTCTACATAGTTAGAGAGCAACAAATACATGATCTTGTGCCATATCACAGGTATCTATTGCACCATTTCTCCTCCTTCGGATTTTGTAGTAATTGATGCAACTTACTCTTAAAGGAGAGCTATATCAACTATTTGTTTCCAGGGAGTTGAACATCGACGACCAACATGAAGAGGCAGCTGTTCAGAACCTTTTGGAAGAGCTTGCTCGTGAAATTCACAGTTTGGCTGGTGTTAGAATGCATAGATTAAATGTTTGTGAATGGGAAGTGAAGCTTTGGATATCATCTTCTGGACAAGCCAATGGTTCTTGGAGAGTCGTCGTTACTAATGTGACTGGTCAGACCTGCTCTGTACAAGTAAGTTTTTTTTATTTATTATATATATATATATATATATATATATATATATATATATATATATATATATTTATGTCTTTTCAAAGGTATAATCAGCATGAAGCCAAAATTTTCATTACACTTTCCATGGAATTGCTAGTTGATGAAGGCAGCAAATTTTGAGCACTAATTCTTGGCAAATCAATATTTTATTTTGTGCAATGAAATGTATACTTGAAATTTGTTGTCTGAGGGTGCTTTAGAGACCGTACAAAATGTTAATAAAATTTGTGACAGTTTTGAATTTGTGCTTTTTTAAAAATCGTGAAGTGCAGAATCTACCGACCCCACTTATGGGATTTAAGGCTTTGATTGATTGGATTGATTGAAAGTGCAGAATGAGCAGTATAGCTCAGAGGCTGTGTACTTATTCTGTCCATAAAAATCTATTTGTATTGCTTTCGTGATATCCAAAAAAAATAATATTTGCCAGTTACTTAAAAAGGAAGCTTCTCACTCAACCCGTGTAATGTGGACACCCCACTCATATACTCTCCTCCATCTGCTGTATTCCATTTTTATCCCTCCACCGTCTACCAAAACCCTCCCACCTGCTAAATCCTTTTATATGCATGCTTTAACTGCCAAACCTAACGTAAAGAAATTTATGGACAGAGAATAAATTGTTACCTGAAGTTGAATTCATTTCTTAGAATCTACTTCCCCGAACAATGCTGCCAATATGTGCTTTTATCACTTTAAATTAAATTATGGCAATTGTGCTGAACTTCTGTCCTTCAAAGTTAAGTTATATATTATCTGCTTTGACCTATATTAGATAAACATTAATGTAACCAGTTGTTTTACAATAAAAACATATTACTCGAACATGGTTGGTATGTGTAGAATTCCAAAACTACAGTAGCATGTTTCCAAGTCTAATTAGTGCTTGCTTCTATATTGGTGCTGATCATGAAAAATAATTAGTTTTCTTACATTTTCTGGTTGAATACAATATTACCATGTATTTCATGAATAGTCTTGAATTTAATGAATGTTATTGCATCAATGATGTCCAGGTTTACCGCGAGTTGGAGGATAACAGCCTACATGAAATGGTCTACCATTCTGTGTCTGCTCATGGTCCCCTTCATGGAGTACCTGTGAATGCATTCTATGAACCGCTAGGGGGTATCGCCCGCAAACGACTTCAGGCCATGAAAAGCAGCACAACTTATTGCTATGATTTCCCATTGGTATGGAATTTCAATTTTCCATCACTTTGATCCCCTCCCTCCTAAAACCTGTTCTTGACCATTTCTTAATTCTTTTTGATCAAAATGCAAGTCTCAGAAAGCTGTATGACTTGTATCAAATTAATTACCAGGCTACCATAGCTCATGGCAGCACTCATTTATTTTTTTGTTGCATGTTAATGGACTTACATTATTTGTGCTATTGTTTTCAGGCTTTCTTGACTGCCTTAGAGCAATCATGGGCATCTCAAGCACCAGACGGGAAAAAACCTTCTGACAAAGTACTTTTAAAAGCAACAGAGCTAGTTTTTGCTGATCCAAAAGGAACCTGGGGAACTCCTGTTGTTCCTAAGGAACGCAACTCTGGTCTTAATGATGTTGGTATGGTGGCCTGGAGCTTGGAAATGTCAACTCCTGAATTCCCCGATGGAAGGACAATATTGGTTGTAGCAAATGATATTACCTTCAGGGCTGGATCTTTCGGACCGAGAGAAGATGCTTTCTTCCTTGCAGTCACAGATCTTGCTTGTGCTAAGAAACTTCCTCTGATTTATTTGGCTGCTAATTCAGGGGCTCGACTTGGTGTTGCTGACGAGGTAAAAAGCTGCTTCAAAGTTGGTTGGTCTGATGAGTCAAACCCTGAGCGTGGGTTCCAGTATGTCTACTTAACTCCTGAAGATTATGGTCGTATAGGGTCATCAGTTATAGCCCATGAGTTAAAACTTAAAGATGGTGAAACTCGATGGGTTATTGACACTGTTGTAGGTAATGAGGATGGACTAGGTGTTGAGAACTTGTCAGGAAGTGGAGCTATAGCTAGTGCCTACTCAAGGGCTTACAAGGAAACCTTTACTCTAACTTTTGTTACGAGCAGAACAGTTGGTATTGGTGCCTATCTTGCTCGCCTTGGGATGCGTTGTATACAGAGGCTTGATCAGCCCATAATTCTTACTGGCTTTTCTGCATTAAATAAACTACTTGGGCGGGAGGTTTACAGTTCACAAATGCAACTTGGTGGTCCAAAGATTATGGGCACTAATGGAGTAGTGCATCTCACAGTTTCTGATGATCTTGAAGGTATATCAGCTATTGTGAAGTGGCTCAGCTATGTTCCAGCCTATTTAGGTGGTGAACTTCCGATATCGCGCTCTTTAGATCCTCCAGAAAGGCAGGTTGAGTATCTGCCTGAAAATTCCTGTGATCCTCGTGGTGCTATATCTGGTATACTAGATGCTAAAGGTAAATGGCTTGGTGGAATTTTCGACAAAGATAGTTTTGTTGAAACTTTAGAAGGGTGGGCAAGAACAGTTGTCACAGGAAGGGCCAAACTTGGAGGGATTCCAGTTGGCATAGTTGCTGTTGAGACACAGACTGTTATGCAAATTATCCCAGCAGATCCTGGTCAACTCGATTCTCATGAGAGAGTGGTACCACAAGCAGGGCAAGTATGGTTTCCAGATTCTGCTACCAAGACAGCACAAGCCTTGTTGGATTTCAACCGGGAAGAACTTCCCCTTTTCATTTTAGCTAACTGGAGAGGCTTCTCAGGTGGGCAAAGAGACCTGTTCGAAGGGATCCTTCAGGCTGGATCTACAATTGTTGAAAACCTTAGGACTTACAATCAACCTGTTTTCGTTTATATCCCCATGATGGGAGAGCTTCGTGGAGGGGCATGGGTTGTTGTGGATAGTCGAATTAATTCAGACCATATTGAAATGTATGCTGACCGAACAGCTAAAGGAAATGTACTCGAGCCTGAAGGAATGATTGAGATCAAGTTTAGAACCAACGAATTGATTGAGTGTATGGGAAGGCTCGACCAACAACTTATTGGTCTCAAGGGAAAACTTATTGAAGCCAAGGATTCCAATTCTTATGTTGATATCGAACTTTTCCAACAGCAAATCACAGCTCGAGAGAAACAACTGTTGCCTGTTTATACTCAGATAGCCACGAAGTTTGCTGAATTGCATGATACTTCACTAAGGATGGCTGCTAAAGGAGTTGTTAAGGAAGTGTTAGATTGGAAAATGTCTCGTTCATTCTTCTATAGGAGATTATACAGAAGAGTAATGGAGGAATCACTTATCAAGTCTGTACGAACTGCAGCAGGTGAAGGGTTGCCCCATAAATCTGCCATTGAATTGATCAAAAAATGGTTCTCTGAGTCTCATAATACTTCTAGAGACGATATCAATGCTTGGGATGATGATGAGGCTTTCTTTAAGTGGAAGAATGATTCTGCTAACTATGAAGAAAAGCTTACAGAGTTGCGTGTGCAGAAGGTTTTGCTTCAGTTGTCAAATATCAGCAACTCGGCTTCAGACCTGAAAGCTTTGCCTCAAGGTCTTGCTGCCCTACTTCAAAAGGTACGGCAAATTCTTTTCAATATTTATTTTTTACATTTGATATCAGAATGTAAGAGTAACATTTTCATTTTGAATTTCAGGTGGATTCATCGAGTCGAGCACAACTTGTAGATGAACTCCGGAAAGTGCTTACTTGATTTGGTAGCTCGGTTTCTTCTAGGTTGAAGACGATAAATTAGTTTTGCTGTTGTCAAATCTGAAATTTTATGAGGCATGCAACCGATACAGTCACGTCATTTGTGTCTGTTGATTGTTGTACTGTATCAATTTATGAAACTGTAAATATAGGAGATTTCATAATTCAATTAGGCAATTCATTGCGACTCATGGTTGTCCCATTTTGTATTGATCTTTGGTATAATTTATTGACAGTTGATCATTAATAATGCGAGATGTTCAAATACTTCCATTGAAGATTAAGTTATAGTCTCTTGACTTTTGACACAACTACTCCGTATTTTTTCTCTCCAATTTGTAATTGTCACTTCATTTTGTATTAGACCAAATAAAAAATAAAAAATCTAACAAATCCAGTCAATCTATATTTTCTACTCCGTATGTTAAACGTGATTTCATTGTATTATATGCACATTAAAGTTTTAAATTTCTCAAAATTAAAGTTTTAAAAGGAGAATTAAACTTTCCATGACATGAATTATTAATGCAGACTTAATATATTCCTCAATTGATTTTCATAACCAATACATCACGGATTTAATTGACTAAGGGTCTAATCTGATTGACTGAACTCAGCTGAACTGAACTTAACTTATTAATTAGTGATTTTTAACTACGGATTAGTGATCTTTGATTATTTATTACTATACATATGTGTATATACAAATGTACATATTAAAATATTTACGAAAAATATACTATATAATTATAAAATTTATGGAAAATATATTAAAAACTTGAAACCTCTAAACATTTTAAACACATATACTATTTAATTTAAAAATAAAATAGTATTATGACAAAAGAACACAAAACATGTACATGTATCTAACCCATTTAAACAAATTTTTAAAAAAATATTTTTTAAAAAAAAAAGAAAAAAAAAACACGAAAAGCTAACAGAGGTAACGGCCCAATAGTCCAACACCCTAACCCACTCTCTTTAATGTTTTAATTAATACATGTATCTAACTAGTATCTAACCCCAAATTATCTCAAAAACATAAGTCATACAACCTACCATAAATTAGTGGGAAGCCGAGATACAATGTGGGCCCCCACTCCTCTAGCTATTGCAAATCCTACCCTAATGAAAATATGAGCTGCAGCACGAGCCCTAATGTCTTGCGTCGTCGAGAACCTCTGAATCCGCTTCAGTAACGCAACAGCTTCTTTCTCTAATTCCCCAAGCGAAGAAAAATAGAAGGGAATGAAACCATATCCAATCGCCTGACATCGAGCTTCATACTTAACCCGCTTTCGATGAGCTGCATCAGCCACAACCCGCCCAGGAATGAAGTCAGATAACCCTGACTGTGTCAAAGGAGAAGACCCTGTATTATTATTATTATTATTATTATTATTATTATTATTATTATTATTATTATTATTATTATTGTTATTATTATTATTATTATTATCTCAAAAACAAAAGTCATACAACCTACAATAAATTAGTGGGAAGCCGAGATACAATCTGGGCCCCCACTCCTCTAGCTATTGCAAATCCTACCCTAGTGAAGATATGAGCTGCAGCACGAGCTCCAATGTCTTGCGTCGTCGAGAACCTTTGAATCCGCTTCAGTAACGCAACAGCCTCTTTCTCTAATTCCCCAAGCGAAGAAAAGGAGAAGGGAATGAAACCATATCCAATCGCCTGACATCGAGCTTCATACTTAACCCGCTTCCGATGAGCTGCATCAGCCACAACCCGCCCAGGAAAGAAGTCAGATAGCCATGTCTGTGTCAAAGGAGAAGACCCTGAGAAGTCGACACATACATCTCGACCACGATCCCATGAATAAAGTAACACATCAGCAGGTCTGAGGGCCCCGTCATTCCCTCCAGACAATCCTATGTCAACTTCCTTTCTTGCTGAAATCCCAGATCTGTAGCAAATGTCAACAAATGTATCCCGAACAACATTGTGCCGATCTTTAATACCAACAATGCCCGCACACGACACCGCATGGTCACCGAATACATCCCCAGTAAAAACCCGAGAGCAAGCAGAGCACGGTGTCGAGACAAAGAACAATGGAACACCCATCCGATAACACAGCACACATCGGTATGTCTTAGCGTTCATCGTCTGACCCAATCCAGAAATAGGGACTGCCCGAAGCCAAGCAGAGGTGTGATCACCCTGCTGCGACTTCCACAATGCCGACTGCCGAGGAGACAAAGAAAAGGTGGATTTTGCCGAAGCGGTAACCTTTGTGAAATATATATCTGCCAATTTCTTCATGAGTTTAGGGGCAGCGACCTCATAAGGATTACCTAAAATGTCAGACTCAACCGTTCGAGTAAACAAACTCAACGCATCCTCTTTATTATTATCATTAGCAATATCATTAGACATAAATTAAGAGCTGAACTGAACGGAACTGAATTTCAACGGAAGAGAACAGACCCTAAATGGCCTACTTTGGTTGTTAAAGGTGTTTGGGAAAACCTTTGGACACCAATGGGGTTGCCGATTTGGGCAGCTACTGCAAAGTCTGCAACCAACTCAGACTCTAAACAATAAACCATTGAGTCAATCTACATTCTATAAGCAGTGATGTGCCACATTATTTTTTTTGGTGTTCCATTCAGTTCACCCTTTCCCCTACCAATTGTTGTTGCGAGGGATCGAACACGCAGTCCTCCCTACCAAGTATAGCCCCAATCACCACTACGCCAACAACCAATTGGTAGTGTTGTGCCACATTGTAACATAACACAACCTATAGAAAATTAATGCAATCAGGCATCCTTTCTTTTACACTCAAATTCGAAGTTGGTATTTGGACAGAAATCAGGACCTCTGATTTCAACTCTGGTATAGGAGACGAGATCGTGAGACAGATATATAGCCAATGAGGCGATGGTTAGACATCACTATGCATCTACAGTGATCCCCCATTTTAACATCCAACAATCATGTAAATATGTAATCGATAAAATTCTCACATAAAATAATCATGATTCAAACTGTGAACTTTAAATTACAAGGTGACTCAACTAGGGTACATCTCACTACTAGTAACTAAATAACTGAACCAAAATTTTCTTCCAACTCATGTTGAACATTCTGTCCTTCATTAACCAGAAATATTAGGCTTGTTTATCGCTTTCGTTCCGCCCGCCACTTGTACACTGGCCTATCAGTGGGACAAACAATCTCATCTTCCCGAAGCTTGCGTTTCCTACCCTTTTTCTGCATCAATACAGATAAATTTTAACTTACAGAAACAGAGCCTCACTATATATATTACCCCAAGGACCTTTTCTTTATCTTAGGAGTTAGGAGATGATTACTTAAATCCCTGAAATATAGAATGTGTTCATATGGTGCCTAGGCCCAACAAATATTTGCAATGGACCACATTTTAAATCAGACTATATATTTTCAATAAGGCATTAATTTCTACAATCAACAGAAGATCTAGTAAGTACTGATTTAGTCATAATAAGCAAATGCCAAGAAATAAGCAAAAACCACACTTCATAATAGAACAGCCCAGTAAAGTATCAACTGACTATAAATTAGAAATTTGTTTTATACGGGCATGGTCGGCATCTCCATTCAAAAGTCCTGTACATTTAGGGCTCTGGAATTAACGTGTCAAGGACATTTATCTGAACAGGTTTGGCTTCAACTTTGATTGCTATACTTTAGTGATATCATAAACATAATCAATGGGCATGTATTTTTAATGTTTATTTTAAAGCGGATTGGTACCTGTAGCTCTTTCTGCAAGGCCATCTCTGCATATACTCTCTCCAAATTTCCAACTCTTTTCATTCTTGCCTCTAACTCTTTGTAGGAAGCATTCATCTTCCTGCCAGAAACAAAGAAGAATAAGACATTACACTAAACACTAGCCCCTGAGGCAAATTGGCAAAGGGACAACCCAGAAAGGAAACAGGGGCTAACTCAAAGAGACAGGTGGAGTAGGACAAAAAAAAAACACTATTGGAAAGGATGACACAAAATATCAACAGATTTAAAAAGGGGAGAGGCAACACGCACTCTTTGTTGAGCAAAATCTAAGGCTATTATGTCAGTTTCAGTCATTAAATCCATCAAAATTGTGCAAAATGAAACCAAGTGACCCATAATTAATTTTTTTAACAGGTAAAATACGAGTATATCCTTTTTGCATCAGTGAAAATTAATATATCAAGGAAAGACTAAAGGCGTGTTCGGCGCTAGCGTTTGAGTAGCTTTTAGGTAGCTTTTAGTGGTTTAACTCACTACTTAACAAAAAAATATAAGTGTTTGACAAAGTAGTGGTTAGGGTAGCTTTTAGTGGTGAAAGTAGCTTTTATGAAAAGTTAGAAATATTAGCTTTTGAAGTTAGAGGTAGCTTTTGAGGTAGCGGCTGAAAATTTAATTTATAGTATTAAATATAAAATATTGATTTTTAAATGTAACAACTACTCAACCGCTACTTTACCGAACACTCATACCTAAATTATCTATCTTGACAGCTACCTACACATCTACCTTCAAAGCTATATTTTGCTGAACACGCCCTATATTGCCAAAAGATTTTACAGAAAACAATAGTGCAAAATTAATGAGTTATTACTTCTTGATTGCAGAAGGCACCGGCGCTGATGCATGAAGTTCTTCATTGTTTGATGATCTTGATAGTATCTCATTTGCCTCTTCACTGTTTTAAAAAAAGTTTCCACATAACTTAAGTTAGAACTTGACTTTTGTCACTTGGGAAGAAACCAGGGAAAGCGTAAAAGGATCTCAATCCACAAGCACCTAAACATTTGGCGTATAGAAGAACGAAAACAATGGAAGGAAATACAAAATGAGAAATAAGGAAAAGAGAGGAGGGGAGGCGAGTCTCCACTATTCCCTGACCGCAATGAATGAAACACAAACCTGTCTTCTGCAAAGTAAATGTGCTTGCTCGAGGGCCGGTTATCTAAAGAATGTAGCACAGCTTGACGCTTTTCAATTTTCTGTAAAGAAGACATGGTGTCAGCATATATACGACCAAAAAAAACAAAAAAAAAAAACAGCAGACATTTGTATCTCTTTCACTACAAAATACATTAACTATCCAAAATACAATCCTAGAAGTACCTTCTTTTCACTTTGAATTTTCTGAAGAACATATCCTAAGTCTTGTGTCTTCATCAACAAAAGTTCTTCTGGCGTATACTTGTTAGCCTCACTCCTAAGGTTACATAAAAACACAAAATAATGAGAAAAACAAGCATTCAAGAAACGAGTGATGCTTAATTTATAACCATCGTGAATGTTATGTTTCTGGAAGTTTGATCGGAAGAGTATCAAAGATTATGAACAAAACATCGATAATGGTCATTAACCAGGCATTTCCCAAAACAAGAACATATATCTTACTCGGGTCTATGAACTCCATTTCTTGTACTAGTATTAATCATTTTAAAATAAAATTCATCCGGGTTCCTATTCGCCGCCTTTTCTTTGAGTCTCTGGAAAAACAAAAGGGTATCCAATTCAGAATTCATCAATAGCGTGACAGCAGTTGAACCAGTAAGATAACAAAACATAAAAATTTACCCGTAACATATCCTCCTTCTTGTGGAATTCTCTCGCACGAACAACATAGTCCTTATGCTTTTCGAGTAACCCAAACTTCTTCCTTGAAGCCCTGAATTCACAACAACAACATTTGTTCAACTACACACAAAGATATCAAATATTTGCAGCTGTGTAAAATAGAGAGAATACTCACGGTTGCGATCGCTCCTTGTACTCCCTTTTAGATATTGCATTTCTTATAGAAGACATCTTGATAACTTGTGCAATATATCTAAAAATAAAAACAAGAAACAATTAATTTGTCTAAATATCAAAACATTTCACATTCAATAAACAAACAAATTTGAATAAATTCATAGTTGAATCAGGCCCATCCCTATGCCCAGGGAAAAGAGATTTAATTTCATATTGAATTTTCTCCAAAAATACATAATTTTAGGGATATTTGATTCAATAATCTCATAATTTTCTTTTCTTTTTGGATAGGATGTTTCATAATCTAAGAATTTACGAACCCTAAACTTAAAGTACTGATAATTAAATTAAAATATAAACCCTAGATTGTGAAATTGATATGATGATAACAACAAACAACTTACCTTAGAAGCTGCTTCAATGAGGAATACAAGAATTAGATTCAACGAAGAACGCTTCAATGGAGAACGTTGAGTGCGCTTCAATGAAATTACTCAGAGAGGAAGGAAGTAGGAATGAAGGCCTTTAAAAGCCATGACCCGCTATAGTTATTAAGACCCGTCTGATAAATAAATGAAGCGGGTCGTTATATCAATCAATAATAACATAATCAAAAAATTATGCATGCCCCCGGTTTATAATAATAAAAAAATATACGTGCCATTTATTGTTGTTGTTTTTTAAAAAAAAAATTTCATAAAAACCAAGCAAAAAAATTGAGAACAATGGAGGAGAGAGAAATTGAGAAAACGTCGAGAGAAAACGAAAAACTGATTACCTTAGGGATTCGATCGATTCGATCATCAATGGAGGATTCATCGGCAAACTTCAATTCATCAAATTGCAGTAATTTGATCCACGATTTTCTACAAAAACAGAGGCAAATTCAAACACCATTCTACAATAATAGAAGATGAAACGGAGAATTTTGTTGATAATAACATAGAAACTACTCGAATTGATGATGAACACAGAGAAGCGCCATTAATGAATGAGGATAGAGGAAGTATAAGCACAAATCAGGACACTAGAGGTAATCAAATTGACAATGCAAAAGAAAATCAAGTTGTTCATCGTAAGTCAATTGATTCAAATTCAGCACAAACATCCCAATCAAATGAAACTGAAGGTAATTTCGGTACAATCAACCTTCTAATTGGAAAGTAAATAAGTTTTGAAGTTAATGTGCTGAAATTTGTTACTCTTTGTGTGCACGAATGTTACCCTTTTTATGCATAAAGGTGACCCTTTGTACGTACACACAAATGTTACCCTTTTATAAACTCACATGTTACCTTTTTGTTATAAAACGTACAATCAACCTTGTAATAATTATGCAAAGGTGACCCTTTTATGCATAAAGGTGACCCATATAAAACATAGTATTTCTCTAAACATAATGATATGCTGCTGCTGCTTATCTAATATGACAGTGTTAAATCACAGATGCAAATCCAATTGATGCTTCCGGTTTAGATCTTAGAGGATCATTTGTTGGTGTGGCAAGACAAACTTTTGAAGAAATCTTGGAATTGCATGAAAAGCATGCTGCTATACTTGGATTTTCAATAAGAAAACATACAACTAAGCTAGATACATCACACACACAAAGATAGTAAGTGAAAAATATTATGTGTGTTCTGCTGAAGGAAAGAGAAATTCAAGTGACAAGAAAACAAAATTGGTTGAAATGATTGATGAAGAGAATGTAAATGTGAAAGCAAGAAAGCAAAGACAAGTAGCCATCACACGATCTGATTGTAAGGCAAGCATTAGAGCAAAACTTAATAAAGAAGGATAGTTTGAGATGGTGTCACATGTAATACACCATAGTCACGAGCTAACAAGGTCACAGTGGCATTATCTGCATCGTTCTGAAAGAAAAATGACAGAAGAAAAAGCTGAAGCAATTAAAACAATGAAATCTTCAGGTTTGACTACAATGGAAAATTACAATTACATGGCTACTGAAGCTGGAGGAGAACAGAATATAGGGCACAGTGTTGTAATTCACCTAAATTTAGAAGACGAAGAAGAAGGAATGTCGTTCTTTTTGTTTTTCTCAGTGTTATTATTGTTACTACAAGCAGTCTTTATTAGCCCGTCCTCGATATTGATGCCAATGTCGTATACAGCTTCGAAAGTGTTCAGTGGAAGAAATTTGAGATGTTCCCTATACTTGTGAGTCAAATTTTGGATGAAGAGGCAAACCATCTCTCTTTCTTTGGGAGGATCTACCTCGAGTGAAGCCGTTTCCCTCCACCTGTTCAGATAAGCGCTAAAGCCTTCATTCTCTTTCTACTTGAGAATGGAGAGTTTACGTTCAGAAGTTTTGGTGTGAATGTTATACTTGTAACGATTCATGTTACTGTCGGTGACATCTAGCCAAGTCGCAGTACACTTGGCATCTAGGGAATAAAACCATTGTTGGCAAGTGTAGACACCTAAAAATGTCTCCCCGAAACCAAACCCAATGATGAACAATCTTTCACCGCCATTATTGGTCGGGTTCAGTATTTAATCCCGAGAGTGCTTAAAAGAACTTATTTAATTAAATTCAGTTTTTATTAGTCCATGGATCAGTCTTGATGTTTAGTCAAAGCATAGTTTATTTTTAATTTTGGCCCAAACCTTTTTATTTATTTTTCATTATTATTATTTTGGCCCAATTAATAAATAATAAATCAAAAATGGCCCAAAATTATCAATCGGCACTTAAAAAGGCTGAATGAAATTAGGGCAAAAATGTATGTAGACGAAAAAATGGACGCAGTATCTGCCGTGTCACGGCAAAATGTACCGCGTCACGGGGCTCACTACCGCGCCACGGTGGGATTTCCCGTGACACGGTGCCAGTGTTGTGACACGGGACACTCCCGTGTCTTTTCCGCTTAATCCCTTCACGCGTTTTTCCTCCCGTAGGTTAGATATTTCCCGTGTCACACAAAAATATCCCGCGTCACACAAATGTTCACCGTGTCACGACAATTTTTGCCCTATCGCGACAGTGTTTTTAGGGTTTTTATCCATTTTAGGGTTCCGTCTGTTCCCTTTACTCATTTTCCCTATAAATTCCCCCTCATTTATGATGTACGGGGCATCAAGTAACTCTCTTTTTCTCTCTTCTATGCTCTAGCCTAAACACTAGCCTACCCTTCTTCTTTCAAAATTCCTTCCTTAAGCACTCCAAGGAGTTCGTACTTTACTCGAGGTTCTGTCCTTAAACCAAGGCGTGAAGGGTAGAACTGTTTGAGGGTTTGGCCCCAAATCAACTCTATTTAATTTAATTTAATTTGATTTGTTGTTTTATTATTTTTCGTTGAAGTTACTAACTCGTTTATTGTTTTATAGTTGCAAGCAAAAAAAATCAAAGTAAGAATTATGTTCCTTTTTGTAGGGAATATTTCAAGCATTACCCCAAACTTGAACCCCACTGTGATCATACACATAAGCATGATGGCGTCCAAAGGGAAGGAAGCTAAAGCAAAAGAGTCGCCAACAAGATTTAGGAACTTGTAAACCGTTCACAGGGTGAATGTTACACCCTTAACGATCTAAGAGATCGTTAACTCCAATAGGTCTGGAACTAAGACTGGAAGTTCGGGGATGAAGGTACAAATCCAATCTATAAGAGAAAGAACCTGCCCTAATAATAGGCCTCTATTTTATTCTTCTCGTATTCATGTGCGCTTTCTGACTAACATGCAATCAATAGGTTAACCCTAAACCTATTTAATCTATGTTGGTTGAATATTAATGCACAAATAAAACTATTATTGGCGATCACTTGAATTATAATCAAATTAACCCTAAAAAAGATTATTAATTATCTTATTAAGAGTGATTACAAGTACAAATTACCTTTAAACATGCATAAAAGGTGTGATCAAACAATAATAATAAATATCAAACAACATAATAATAATAATCAAAGCAATAATAATAATCATAATTAAAATAATCATGTTAAAGCATAATAATAGCAAGATCCTAGGCATGATACTAACAATATTAATAACAAATCCTAGCATGTCACTAAGCAATAAAGATCAAAGTTTTAATCCTAACATGATACTAACATGCTATTTAGGGAAGAAAAAAATAGGAAGCATCATAACAATCATACTTGATATTAGGAATTTTTAGTTATTATCCTAAACATGATACTAGGAAAAGCATCCTAACATGATAATAGGAATCAAAATAACAATCTAAGCATGATTTCTATATCAAAATATCAATTAAACAATTAAAGAACTTACTTGGATGCCTCATATCTCTTTCTAATAACAAAATACACACGTTAGTAACTTCAAGGAAAATAATAAAATAAAGAATTAAATTAAATAATTGAAATAGAGATTAGGGAACAAACCCTTAGAAATATCAAACCTTTCACATCTAGGGCGAAGGCAACTTCAAATTATGCTAGGTGTGTCTAGTGCTAATGTATGAGGAATTTTGTTTGTAAAAGGGTAGACTTAGAAAGAGAGAGAGAGAATAAGCTTTAGTTTAGAGAGAGGAGAGAATTAGAGAATTCTGGTTGAGAGTTGATGATAAAAAACGGAGGTCTAAGGACGCTATTTATAATGAAAATAGCCCGGATATGATAGGAGTTTGCAAAGGAATAAAACACGCCTCTGTCGCCGCAACTGCCTCTATCGCTTGGCGACAGCTTGGCGTTCGGCGCTGCAAGCAATTTTCCACACGTTTTCTATTTTTTTGATAAAATTAAGCGTAAAAGTCCGTACGAGGGTGTAGGCGTCGCTCGAAGTGCGCCTACGTAAAAGCATGTGGTGAATATGCTTGGCACTCATAGGAAGTGGGAATTGACAAAATACGATTAGGGACAAGGAAAGTAGGGAGCCGCCAACAAGTTTTTAAGGAACTTGTAAACCGTTCACGGATCATAAAAGGCAACCACGATAAAGGGACAACGAAGGCAACAACGATTGACCCGTGAAGGTTACACCCCATTCATAATCCATGAGATTACTAACTCCATATGTTCGGAACCACGAAAGGAGGATCGGGGATGATGGTACGCTGTGAGTCATGGAGTCACATTCGCCCGTATTGGCCTCTACTCGATTCTTATAGTGAAAAGTGATTCCTGCGATCTCAAAGGCATGCAAAAAAAGATTCAATTTGCTCCAAACTATTATTAGGCTAAATTGGTTGAATATTAATGCAACATATAATTCTAAAATATCGTGATCACTTGATTAAACAACAAGATTAAAAAGGAACCTAAACCAGTTGTCCAAATTATCTTATTAGGCGTGATTTTCAATTACATATTCCCTTTAAACATGCAATATGGAGATCATAAAAATAATAGAATAAATATTAATATTGGAAGCAATTTAACAATAATAGCGTTAGTCAAATCAAATATAAATAAACCTAATCATGATACTAGCAATAAGAAAATAATAAGAGTAATTAAGTGAATCAATTCTCACTTTCCGCGTTTCCTTGAATTGCTACATCATGAATGAACTGTTAGTAACTTCAATAAAAAATATACATCAAATAGAAATTAAATTAAATTAAATAAAAAGTAGAGTTGATTTGGTCCAAACCCTCAGTTATGTGTACCTTTCACGCCTTGGTTTAAGGACGGAACCTCGGGTTAAGTATGAAGTCCTTGGAGTGCTTAAGGGAAGAATGATGTAATTAGGAATATAGGTTTAAAGCTTAGAATATGAGAGAAAGAGAAGAGAATAATTTTTGGTGTAAAAGAGAGAAAGAGAGAAGGATTTGATGCCACGAACTGCAGAAAGGGGGTTCCTATTTATAAGGAAAATGAGCAGAGAGAACACACGAAACCCTAAAAAGATAAAAACCCTAAAAAATGAAACCGTGTCACAGCAAAGAGCACCGTGACACGGTGCCTGGAACCGTCAGACGGGGGAAGGCACCCTCAGACAGGGGAAAATCCCGTGACACGGGGGAAAACTGAGTGACGCGGGAAATAATTAGGTTACGGGAAGTGAAAACGCGTTTAGGGATTACGCGGAGAAAACACGGAGCAATCCCGTGTCACGGGATGTGCACCGTGACACGGGAAGACATGTCGTGACACGGTGGAGTTTTTGTGTCCAGATTCTTAAGCGCGTGGGAAAGAAACGCGGAAAAGACACGGGAAAGCATCGTGACACGGTGAAAAATCCCGTGTCACGGTACCATACCCCGTGCCACGTCATCATCTCCCGTGACGCGAGGAATTTTCACGTGAAAAGTACGCGGAAATAAGCACGAGAATTCCTGTGTCATGGCACCAGGAACCTTGACACGTTGATAATTCCCGTGTCACGGTACCAGGCCCCATGCCACGTCACTTTGCCCCGTGACACGGTGGTTTTGTTGCCTGCGCGACGATTCCAGTTTTTTATCCGTTTTTAAAATCATCATAACTTTTGATCCGTAACTCAAAATAAGGCATATAATATATCATTGGAAAGATTATCAAGTATAATTTCCAACCCAATTAGAATCAGGACAAAATAATTTTTAGATTTTAAGATATGGCCATTTTAGTGGAAGGGTGTCGGTTTTGGGCCGAGTTTAGTGTTTTGCTCATATCTTTTTTGTTATAGCTCGGAATTGGGCTTATGATATATAGTTGGAAATCTTATTTCAAGGCCTATTCAACCAAATAATAATTTGATCAAAATTATATATACATAAAATTATTTTCTCTCGATTTTGCGATGTGGACACGAAAAGTGGAAAATAGGTTATGGTTTAGGGAAATGAGCTAGAAATTGGATTGGTTCATGAAATATATTGGATAGAACATCGATTTAAGCACTCCAAAGATTAAATACTCAACCCGACCAATAATGGCGGTGAAAGGTGTTCATCATGGGGTTTGGTTTTGGGGAGACATTTTTAGGTGTCTACAGAGGGGTAAAATCGTAATTTCATTTAAAACACTTCTTTTATTCCAAATAAAACTCATAAAACTTAATTATCAATCATTATCAAATTAGGATTCAAAAGAACCTTCTAGAAGATTGTAGAAGACTATAAATCAATCCTAATTGCATTAGGAATGATAATTCATAATAGGCCCTCCTCTAGATCATTGAGCCGCATATAAAGATCAAACCGGGCCCAGTTTAGTAATTTGGCCATAACTTCCTCATTATTCATCGGAATTGGGCTTATAATATATTGTTAGAAATCTCTTTTCGAGCCCTATCCAACTGCACTATTATTGAACCCTTGTCATAGACCAAACTAAACTGGATCGGCTATTTTCATAAAATAGGTTTTCGAAAACAGAGAGAAAGAAGAGAATTTTAATTAAAACTAACCGCAACACTAGACTTTCCACACTTTCACTTCATTCGATCATGATTCGACGTGAAAGGTATTCATCACCGGGTATGGTTTTGGGGAGATACAAATGGGTGTCTACAGAAGCCCCCACTTTGACTGAGTTTGGAGAAACGCATGTTTCGAAAACAAAAGTCAAAGTATCAATAGGGACGGAGAATGATTCAGAACGTTCTGCGATCCTAAATCACTCTTGTAACGCCGATACCTGCAAACTAGCGTTAGTTAAAATAGATAAGAGAGTTAAGAAACGCGTATCTTGCACCGTCGAGCACAAGTTTCTAATGGTAACCGATTTGTTGCATTGTTGTCGTGACAACCTTCCACAAGTTAGGGAACGCTATCTTGCTGTTTTGATGTTCACTCGTCTCTGAACAATGGAGCTTTTCTGGATATGTTCACGCGTATCTGAACAAAGAGTTTTGGCGATCTTCCTCAGGCTAGGAGATACCGCCTGAAGACTGCTACGCCTGAAGACTGCTACGTCTGTAACTGCCTCCAATTTCTGCTGTGATAGTGTAGACACCCATTTGTGTCTCCCCAAAACCAAACCCAGTGATGAGTACCTTTCATGTCATTTGATTATCGAACAAGGCAAAAGTGTGAAAAGTCTAGTGATGAGGATGTTTTTATTAAAATATCTCTTCTTTCTGTTTTCGAAAATATTTCTTTTCTTACCTTATTTTTGAAAGACGTGCATTCCAGTTTAGTTTGGTCCATGATATGGGTCCAATAATGGTGTAGTTGGATGGGGCTTGAAAAGACCTTTCCAACGATATATTATAAGCCCAATTCCGATGAATAATGAGGAAGTTATGGCCAAAATACTAAACTGGGCCTAAACCGGATTTTACCTACGACCCAATGATCATGTGGAGGGTCCAAAGGTCTAATCCTATTCCTAAACTAATTAGGATTAATTAGAAGCTTCTATAAGTTTTTAAAATATCTTAATTATCCTTTTTGAAAAGATAAGATTAAAGAATTTGAGTTAAATAAAAACTTTCCTTTTTTAAAACTTTCCTTTTTCTTAAATCCTAATTCTATTCGAATTTAAAGATGTTCAAAGACAGTTAGATATTATTTTCGTGCCTCATAATCTTTATCCAAGTTTTATATGGTTGGATAGATCTTGAAATTATCTTTTCAATGATATATTATAATATTAAATCCGAGTTATAACGAAAAAGATATGAATAAGATATGAAACTCTATCCAAAACTGACACCGTCCTACAATTTCGACCATATCTTTTTATTTACAAAAGATTTTAATCTGATTCTAATTGGGTTGGAAATTATACTTCAAGATATTTTCAACGACATATTATATGCCTTATTTAGACTTCTGGATCAAAAGATATGATAAAAACAAAATCCGTAAAGACTGTTGTCCATCGAGTTTTATTTCGATTCGAATTCAGATTCTTTTCTTATTCTTCGACCGTTTTTTTTCTCTATAAATAGAGGTCATATCTCCCTTTTTTCAATCATGAACTCTCTAATTCTTCTCACCAACTTTCATCAATAATTTCTTTATTCCCTCCCTCTTTCTAAACCAACCCTTTTACAAACACAATTCCTCATACATTAGCACTAGACACACCTAACCAAGTTCGAAGTTGCCTTTGCCCAAGACGTGAAAGGTTTGATATTTCTGAGGGTTTGGTCCCTAATCATTATTTAAATTATTTAATTTAATTGTTGTTTATTATTTTCCTTGAAGTTACTAACGTGTGTATTTTGTTATTAGAAAGAGATACGAGGCATCCAAGTAAGTGCTTTAATTGTTTTATTGATATTTTGATATAGTATCATGTTAGGATGTTTTATTGATTCCTAGTATCATGTTTAGGATAATAACTATAATTTCTAATATCAAATATGACAATCATGATTATTATGATGCTTCCTATTCTCTTCCTAATATTTTTGTTAGTATCATGTTAGAGCTAAATATTTAATCTTTGATGTTTAGTGACATGCTAGGGTTTGTTATTAATCTTGTTAGTATCATGCCTAGGATCTTGCTATTATTATGCTTTAATATGATTATGATTATTATTGTTATAATTGTTATGATGATTTATGATTATTATTGTGTTGCTTGATATTATTTATTTGTATTGCTTGATCACGCCTTTTATGCATGTTTAAAGGGACTTTGTACGTACTTGTGCATTAATAAGATATTTAATAATCTTGTTTAGGGTTAATATGATTATAATTCAAGTGATCGCCAATAATAGTTTATTTGTGCATTAATATTCAACCAACATAGATTAAACAGGTTTAGGGTTAACTTATTGATGCATGTTAATCAGAAAGCGCACATGAATACGATCAGAATAAAGTAGAGGCCTATTATTAGGGCAGGTTCAATCTCTTTTAGGTTGGATTTGTACCTTCATCCCCGAACTACCAGTCATGGTTCCAGACCTATTGGAGTTGACAATCTCCTGGATCGTTAAGGGGTGTAACCTTCACCTCGTGAACGGTTTACAAGTTCCTAAAACTTGTTGGCGACTCTTTTGCTCTATCTTCTTTCCTTTTGGACACCATTCTTAAGTGTATGATCACAATGCGGTTCAAGCTAGGGATAGTGCTTGAAATATTCCCTACAGATAGTCTTCTGCAAGCCAGAGAATCCTATTAAAGATTGCTTCGCCTGAAACGATCTTCTACCGCTTTGTGACCATCTTTCGCAAGCCAGAGAACATGATCGAAGATTGCTTTACTTGAAGCCATCCTCATTTGTTGCGATAATATTCCAAAGAATATCACCGAAGACCAATGCTTGTCGATCCTTTGAAGTTCGCTTGAACTTTGCTTCAGCTATGTCAGCGCGTCGGCTTTTTTGCTGCTTGTGAACCATTATGTCGGTGCTTTTGTTGTTTATGAACCAATATGTCGTTGCCTTTGTCATGAGCCACTGTTTAGGCACTTTAAGCTAAGTGAAACCATCATTTATCAGGTCAATCACTTAATGTGATTGTAACCGAGCCAATTACTAAATCATGTCAAGATGTTTAGAGGGGCTAACTGGCGTACCAATGCAAGGAACCCAAACTGCTGCACGAGGTCCAAATAATCATTTTGAGAAGCCTCATACTCTGTCGCCGCTCCAGCGGCTTCCAGAAACTGCTGTCGCCGCGATTTCTTCTTGTCGCCCGGCGACAGCCTCTGTCGCGCGGCGACAAATTTGTCACGCAGCGCTGCACTCGGGTTTTCCGATTAAAACCCCATTGTTCCTCATTTTGTTGCTGCTGCTGTGTTTCGTTCGCAATTCGCCTCCAAGCTTCAAATCGTCCGTTTTCGCTCGTTTCTCAACCAAATTCGCTCAAACTTTTTGCAAATCAAAGCTTAACTCATCTAGTTTGCTGATCTATGTGAGTTTTCTTCAAACTCACTTGTATTTTGCTGAATTTTGCACATGTTTATTCACTATAAAGCAAAGGTAACAGCAAAAAATCATTGCCTAATGTAAAAAAAGTGTTATCTTGTAGCTAAGGCAACATATATGAGGCGTAGTTTATGCCCCCGTTGTCTATTCATAAGGCAACACATATTTGTTCAAAGGCAACAATTTTTAAATCCAAGGTAAAATGCTATCAAAGGCAACAATTTTACAAAGGCAACAAGTTTAAACTGTTGCAACCTTAGGAGACAATTCAAAATTATCATCTTATGTCATAATATGCAACAACCTTTTCATTTGTTGTATTTACCTATAAAGCGTAGTCGAATATCTTAAAAGCAAACCTTAAAATTGTTACATATAAATTAGAAGAACTAAAATGAATCGGCCATATTTGTATTTGTAATATATTGTTTTATTACATTATTTAAAGAGTGGAAAGTATTCTTGTGAAGTTGCAATATTAGAAAAATGGTGAACATCGAAACATGTAACAAGAATTTGACTAGAAAATTCCAAACTTATAAAATTAATAAGTAACAAAAAAGTAATCAACACAATTTCAACACCACATTCATCTCAAATATTGGTCTAGCTAATAAACAGAAGAAAAATTTATATCCGAGGGTGTAGGCGTCGCTCGAAGTGCGCCTATGTTAAAAGCATGTGGTGAATATGCTTGGCACTCATAGGAAGCGGGAATTAACATAATACAATTAGGGACAAATAAAGTAGGGAGTCGCCAACAAGTTTTTAAGGAACTTGTAAACCGTTCACAGATCATAAAAAGGCAACCACGATAAGGGACAACGATAGGCAACAACGATTGACCCGTGAAGGTTACACCCCATTCATAATCCATGAGATTACTAACTCCATATGGTTCGGAACCACGAAAGGAGGATCGGGGATGATGGTACGAAGTGAGTCATGGAGTCACATTCGCCCGTATTGGCCTCTACTCGATTCTTATAGTGAAAAACATTCCTGTGATCTCAAAGACATACAAACAATAATTCAATTCGCTCCAAACTATTATTTAACTAAATTGGTTTAATATTAATGCACACATAATTCTAAAATATTGGTGATCACTTCAATTAATAATAAGATTAAAAGGATCCTAAACTGGTTGTCCAAATTATCTTATTAGGCGTGATTTTCAATTACATATTTCCTTTAAACATGCAATATGGTGATCAATAATAGAATAACATTAATATTAAAACCAATTTAATCACAATTCCAACAACATAAAATCGTTAGAAAAATAATAAAAATAAAAGGAGCATGACTCTTACTTTGATTCTGTTTGTTTGCAACTACAAAATAATAAACGAGTTAGTAACTTCAAGGAAATAATAAAACGACGATTAAATTAAATTAAATAAAGTAAAGTTGATTTTGGGGCCAAACCCTCAAACAATTCTACCTTTCACGCCTTGGCTTAAGGATAGAACCACGAGTAAAGTATGGACTCCTTTGAGTACTTGAAGAAGGAATTTTGAAGTGAAAAGGGTAGGCTAGTGTTTAGGCTAAAGCATAGAAGAGAGGAGAATAAAATTAGAGAATTACTCGGTGCCCCGTTCATCAGAAATGAGGGGGTATTTATAGGGAAAATGTGCTGAGGGAGCACACGGAACCCTAAAATGATAAAAACCCTAAAAAAGTATCCTGTGACACGGTCAAACTGTACCGTGACACGGGAAGCTCCACCGTCAGACGGTACACTTTCCCGTGACACGGTACATAATTGATGTGACGCAGGAAATTTTCAAAAAACGGGATAAAAAACGCGTTAAGGGTTTACGCGGAAAAGACACGGAATGTCCCGTGTCACGGCAGACCTCCCGTGTCACGGGAAATCCCACCGTCAGACGGGAAGGATTCCCGTGACACGGTAGGTACCTGCCGTGGCGCGGGAAATTCCAGCCTGTTTTTTCGTCTAAATACATTTTTAACCCTAATTTCCTTCGGCATTTTAAGTGCCGATTGATAATTTCGGGCCTTTTCTGACTTTTTATTATTCGGGCTAAAATAAGAAAATAATTAAATAAAGGGTTTGGGCCAAAAATAAATAATAAAACAATAAAATAAAAAAAGGTTTGGGCTAGAATTAATTAATAAGTTTGGGCTGAAATTAAAACTATGCTTTTACCAAACATTAAGACTAATCCATGGACTGTTCAAAAATATGAATTTAATAAAATACGATTTTTTAAGCACTCTCGGGATTAAATACTAAACCCGACCAATAGTGGCGGTGAAAGGTTGTTCATCATCGGGTTTGGTTTTGGGGAGACATTTTTAGGTGTCTACAGAGGGATGAATAACAATAAAAAGGAAACATCAAATTCAAATTGAACTATGATGTCACATTATTTTTCTTTTTCTTATGCTATTTCTTCTTCATCTGGTTCATCCTCCATACTATGCACTCCCTGAAATGAAAAAAAAAGGTATAAAATAATGGATATAAAGGCTTGAATGATTTGTTGTTCTAACGAATAATGAAACTTAATAGGAATGAAATTCTATACAGTATCCCTCAGCTTTCAAAAATTTTTAAAATCTTATATGATCCTAGGGCAAAACATTTGTTCCATAAAGTGACACCCTACTCTTTAATAATGCACTTAGTGACCTTAGTCTTTATATACATCTACTTTGTGTAAGAACGATGATCAAATCGAAGAATGAACGATTGTCACATTAGCTAACATATAGAATTTTATAAATTAAGGGATGCCATAAAAAATTTAAAAAACTTAATAAATCTAAGTAAACCAAAAAAAGGAGAAAAAGAATATAGACCTTACAAACTATATATACCTCTACTTTGCGTAATATAGAAAACAAAAGGTTTGTGCCTAATTGGATGTAGAAGCCGAAGAACAAAGTCGAAGCATTCATGCCTATAGGCGTCGCTCGAAGTGCGCCTACATTAAAAGCATGTGTGAATATGCTTGACACTCATAGGAAGTGGGAATTGACATATACGATTAGGGACAAGGAAAGTAGGGAGCCGCCAACAAGTTTTTTTAAAGAACTTGTAAACCGTTCACGGATCATTTAAGGCAACCATGAATAAGGGACAACGAAGGCAACAACGATTGACCCGTGAAGGTTACACCCCATTCATAATCCATTAGATTACTAACTCCATATGGTTCGGAACCACGAAAGGAGGATCGAGGATGATGGTACGAAGTGAGTCATGGAGTCACATTCATCCGTATTGGCCTCTACTCGATTTTTATAGTGAAAAATGATTCTTGCGACCTCAAAGGCATGAAAACAAAGATTCAATTTGCTCCAAACTATTATTAAGCTAAATTGGTTTAATATTAATGCAACACATAAACATGGGCAACGGGCCGTGCCGTGCCGGCTCCGCGGCGGGCCGTGCCGTGCCGTGCCTGAAATTGGCACACCCCAGCCCACGACACGGCCCACGGGCCAAATCGTGCCACCCTTTTTAATTTTTTTTTTTTTTTTTAATAAATGAAAAAAAAAAAAGAATTAAACGATATATATATATATTTTTTTAGTACAACTTAATATATGTGATTAATTTATGTTTATGTTAATATAATTTGTTTACATTTTTTGAACAACTTCATTTTAATTTAGGTTATATAAATTATTTATCTAATTAATAATTATGTTTAAGTTTATATAAACAAATAAAAACAATTTTATTAATTTAGCAAAAAACAATAATGCATAAAATAAAATAAAATACGAGTGCGATAATCCGAAAACACAAAAAATTGAAGAATAACTTATTTTATTATATGACGGTAGCCGGTACGATAATTTAATAATACAAAATAATTAAATTATTTTATTATATGGTGGGCTCGTGCCGTGCCCGGCCGTGCCACGTGCCGTGCCGGCGTGCCGGCCACCGTGCCGCCCATCGTGCCGCGTGTCGTGCCCGTGCCAAAACTATTTTTTTTGTTCACGGCACGGCCCACGGCCCACAGGTGGGCCGCCGTGCCGTGCCGTGCCGGTGGTCGTGCCGTGTTGGCGTCGTGCCGGGCCCGTGCCGCCCGCGTGCCGGCACGGCCCGTGCCCACCTTTAGCAACACATAATTCTAAAATATTGTGATCACTTGATTTAATAACAAGATTAAAAGGAACCTAAACTGGTCGTCCAAATTATCTTATTAGGCGTGATTTTCAATTACATATTCCCTTTAAACATGCAATATGGTGATCATTAAAAACAATAGAATAAGTGTAGGGAATAATTTCAAGCCTTTAATCCCACTAGCTTGAACCCCACTGTGATCATACACTAAAGTACGGTGGCGTCCAAAAGGGAAGAAGATAGAGCAAAAGAGTCGCCAACAAGTTTTTAAGGAACTTGTAAACCGTTCACGAGGTGAAGGTTACACCCCTTAACGATCCAAGAGATCGTCAACTCCATAAGGTCATGAACCAAATAAGGGTTCGGGGATGAAGGTACAAATCCAACCTAAAAGAGATTGAACCTGCCCTAATAATAGGCCTCTACTTTATTCTGCTCGTATTCATGTGCGCTTTCTGACTAACATGCAATCAATAGGTTTAACCCTAAACCTGTTTAATCTATGTTGATTGAATATTAATGCACAAACAAATCTATTATTGGCGATCACTTGAATTATAATCAAATTAATCCTAAACAAGATTATTAATTATCTTATTAAGCGTGATTACAAGTACAAATTCCCTTTAAACATGCAATAAAAGGTGATCAAGCAATAAAGAATAAATAATGTATCAAGCAACATAATCAATAATAATTATGAATAATAATAATAATCATCATAATAATAATAGTAACCATGAATAAAAATAATGATTATAATCATAATCATGTTCATGTTAATATTAAAGCATAATAAAAATAGCAAGATCCTAGGCATGATACTAACAAGATTAATAACAAACCCTAGCATGTCACTAAGCGATAAAAATCAAATCTTTAGCCCTAACATGATACTAACATGAATAAATATTAGGAAGAGAATAAAAGGCATCATAGCAATCATATTTAATATTAAAAATACCCTAGACATGATATTAGGAATATCATAATAACAATATAAACATGATATCTACATCATAAATCAATTAATCAATTAAAGTACTTACTTTGATGCCTCGTACCTCTTTCTAATAACAAAATACACACGTTAGTAACTTCAAGGAAAATAATAAACAAAACAATTAAATTAAATAATTGAAAGAGAGATTTGGGACCAAACCCTCAGAAATTAAAACCTTTCACGTCTAGGGCGAAGGCAACTTCGAATATGGCTAAGTGTTTCTAGATCTTGTGAATGCGGAATTTTGTATTCGAGAAAAGGCTAGTTTAGAAAAAGAGAGAGAGAGAGAATAATTAAGAAAATCTTGATGAGAGTTGGTGATTGAAAAAGGGGAGATATGACCTCTATTTATAGGAAAAAAGAGGGTCGAAGAATTAAGAAAAGAATCCAAATTCGAATCGAAATAAAACTCGTAGACAACAGTTTTTGCTGATTTTGTTTTTATCATATCTTTTGATCCAGGAATTGGAATAAGATGAATAAGATGTCGTTGGTAAGATCTTGAAGTCTAATTTCTAACCCAATTAGAATCAGATTAAAATATGTTGTAGAATAAAAGATATGAACGAAATAGTGAGACGGTGTCAGTTTTGGATAGAGTTTGATATCTTATTCATATCTTTTCCGTTATAGCTCGGAATTATTATTATAATATATCATTGGAAAGATAATTTCAAGATCTATCCAACCATATAAAATTTGGATAAAAATATGAGGCACAAAAATAATATCTGACTGTCTTTGAACATGTTTAAATCCGAATAGAATTAGGACTTTAAAAAAGGAAAGTTTTATAAAAAAGGAAAGTTTACATTTAAATCAAATTCCTTAATCTTATATTTTCAAAAAAAGGATAATTAAGATATTTTAGAAACTTATAGAAGATTCTAATCAATCCTAATTAGTTTAGGAATAGGATTAAACCTTTGGACCCTCCTCATGATCATTGGGTCGTAGGTAAAATCCGGTTTGGGCCCAGTTTAGTATTTTGGCCATAACTTCCTCATTATCCATTGGAATTGAGCTTATAATATATCGTTGGAAAGGTCTTTTCAAGCCCCATCCAAATACACTACTATTGGACCCATATCACGGACCAACAAAACTGGATTGGCTATTTTCTTAAAATAAAGTTTTCAAAATCAGGGAGAAGAGAAAAGAAATAAAACTTTCCGCAACACTAGACCTTTCCACACTTTCGTTTCATTCGATTATGATTCGACGTGAAAGGTACTCATCACGGGGTTTGGTTTTGGGGAGACACAAATGGGTGTCTACAATAAGCATTAATATTGGAAGCAATTTAACCATAATTCCAACAATACAAAATCGTTAGAAAAATAATAGAAATAAAAGGAACATAATTCTTACGTTGATTCTGTTTGCTTGCAACTACAAAATAATAACGAGTTAGTAACTTCAAGGAAATAATAATAAAACAATAATTAAATTAAATTAAATAGAATTGATTTGGGGCCAAACCCTCAAACAGTTCTACCTTTCACGCCTTGGATTAAGGACAGAACCACGAGTAAAGTATGGACTCCTGGGAGTGCTTGAAGAAGGAATTTTGAAAGAATAAGGGTAGGCTAGTGTTTAGGCTAGAGCATAGAAGAGAGAAAAATAGAAAATTAATTGATGACCCGTACATCAGAAATGAGGGGGTATTTATAGAAAAAATGTGCTGAGGGAACACACGGAACCCTAAAATGATAAAAACCCTAAAAAAGTATACCGTGACACGACAAAGTGTATCGTGACACGGGAAATCCCACCGTCAGACGGGAAACATTCCCGTGACATGGTGTACTTTTGTGTGACGCGGGAAATATATGCTGAACGGGAAAGAAAACGCGTTAAGGGTTTACGCGGAAAGGACACGGAAACCCCCGTGTCACGGTAGGTGTCTCGTGTCACAGGGAACCCCACCGTCAGACGGGAAAGTTTCCCGTGACACGGTGGACTGTTGCCGTGACGCGGGAGTTTTCAGTCCGCTTTTCCGTCTAAATTCATTTTTAACCCTAATTTCGTTCAGCATTTTAAATGCCGATTGATAATTTCGGGTCTTTTTCTAATTTATTATTATTTGGGCCAAAATAAGAATTAAGTAAATAAAAATAAATAAAAAGTTTGGGCCAAAATAAATAATAATAATAAAAAAGTAAAATAAGTTTGGACTGAAATTAAAACTATGCTTTGACCAAACATCAAGACTGACCCATGGACTATTCAAAAATTGAATATGATTTTTTTTTCAAGAACTCTCGGGATTAAATGCTGAACCCGACCAATAGTGGCGGTGAAAGGTTGTTCATCATCGGGTTTGGTTTTGGAGAGACATTTTTAGGTGTCTACAATGCCATATTACTATTCTTCTTAGATTGAGTATCAAGAAGTAAAGGGCTAGACTAGGATTTTGTGTTGTTTGATTATCCCATTTCTATACAAGGGTGATGATTGTCAATCATCTTTATTACGAAATAAAAACCACTAATAAAAGTGATGAGAAAAGAAAAAGTCAAAACAAACTTACCCACTTATATCGACCCCTAGCTAGCAAATCTCTTTGGTCCTGAAGTAAGCATAATTGCATATTGTTCTTTTCCGTTTCAACTAACCAATTTGCTGTTGTATTTTGCATACAAGTTCCTGACAGATTAAGATGCATGATGAACTAAATAAATGACCTTTTATTTAAGACAAGAAATATACAATCCTCATTGAGGGAGGCTGGTAACTTGTTATTTGATACGATTTTAGAGTGATTTCGAACCTTGTTTACTTGGTATATTGGCATTTTAGTTCACTTTTACTCTATTTTTGTTCGAATTTTGTGTATCCCTTGCTTCACGGGTTGTTAGTGTTTTTGTTGAGTTTTTTAGGTTCAAAGACAACCATTTGAGGCATTTGGATGATAAACTGAGGTTAGAAGCCGAAATAATGGAGCAAAACCGAAGAAAAGTGAAGATAAAGGCCTTAGAGAGTCTGCACGGACGTGCAAAGTATGGCACGTCCCTGCAGAAGTGTCCCAGCACGACCAGAGGCTACTGACTACTGCTTTCAAGGTCTGCACGTCCGTGCAGAATTCAGCACGTCCGTGCAGGATATTCAGCACGTCCGTGCCTGATCCCGCACGTCCTTGCAGTTTGCTTAGCCCAAATCAGTTTCAAAACTGATTCTACTGAACAAGGCCTGCACGTTCGTGCCATATTTGGCACGTCCGTGCAGGATGCCCTGGCCAAAACAGTACATTCTGCCTCCCTGCTTTCAAAGGTGCACGTCCGTGCCTACCTTGGCACGTCCGTGCAGGTATGGCAACACGTCCGTGCCAACCTCAGCACGTTCGTGCTAACCTGTAGCTGTGCCCGACTCTTGTTTTCTCCGTCCTTTTTATTTGGGGGTCTTTATAAATAACCCCTTGAGCTCATTTGTACGGCATCCAAGTTTTTAGTGCTTCCTCTTAGTTTGCAATTGTAGAAACACAAATATTCTCAAATCATTAGTTAGATTATAATTATTAGCTTGGAAATTTCATTCTCAATCATTGTAGAAGACAAGTTCCACCATTGATTTTCAAGTTCAAGTTTCTAGTAATATTTTTTCTCACTCTTCTCTTCCATTTTAATTACATTGATTGTTAATTTTCTTGCTTAATTCTTGTGTGCTTAGATTGTTATTTAGCTTAATCTTTAGTTAATTCTTGTTCATGAATTACTTGAAACCCTTAATTGCTTTAATCTCCATGGATTGTGAGTAGTCTAATTTTCTAGGGTTTGGGTAAAACCCTCAATGTAGTCACTAATTACTTGTTGCATGTGTTAATTTGGTAATTGTTGGGTGTTAATTAGTTGAGCTTAAGTGGTTTAATTGCTTAGTTCTTGTATATGGCCATTGCTAGAACTATTATCTAAGCTTTCTCAACGAAGGATCGAGAGATGAACTTGAGTTAGCTCCCTGATTCTTAATTGACTTGAAATGCCACGAGAATAGGAATTTCCAGTCAAGGGAATATTTTTGTCATCGTGATTATGCTTTAACACTTGTTTTATGCTTTGTAACCACGAGAGTAGGTTGTATTCATGATTCAAGTAATCCCTCTAGCTTGAGAGAGTAGTTGGGTGCTTTAGATGACTTCCCCTATATTACCCCCTTAATTTATCATTGTTTGCTACATGCCATTTGTGATTTGTGACGAAATTGAGTGGTATATCCTGAGCCCTAGAACTCTCTAATTATTGTTAATCATCCCTTAGTATTAGTCATTTTAAATTAGTACATGCTACATAAAACCAAACCAATTTCGACTTCATTTAGCTTGTTTAAACGGTAGTATCTCGGTGGTTGATTCAACGCCTCTCTTGGGTTCGACCCTTTCTTACCCTTGCTATTAGTTAGTGAGACCAAGATAGGACTTTATCAAATTACCTTACTTACTCGCTTTCTTGGAAATTAGCCATAAACGAAGATGATGCATAACTGTTTTTTTTTTAAGATTTAATTATGAATTACCATTTTTGAAATTTAATAGATTGTAAATGAATTACATGTGTTGATTTTGATCTATTGAGTATTGATTGTATCACATGGATGGACGGTAGATTTTCATCGGATGATGTATATTAGGCATACAGACCAACTTGTTGTGATGTTTGCATGAAAATAAATAATGTTGGTGATTCAAATATAAATTAGCAGCAATGAAATACACTGAAATGATGGAATTCTCTTGTAAATATTTCAACCACCAGTCTTAGGTTGCTATGAGTATATTGTTTTAAGTGCTGATTTTGTTTGTTAGGATTAGTTGTGTGTTAGTTATTAAAATCAAGGAAGTAGCTAGCATTTTTATGTATTATCATGAATTCATTACAAAATAATATATATATGTTCTTGCTATCAATTAGAGAGTATTTGAAAGTTCAACTTTTGAGCTCGTGGACAAAGCTACTTGCTTATTTATTTTGTCTTTGAGTCCAGCCAATTTTCCCTTTTTAAGAATCTAGGGTCACTCCACCAATTACCTAGTGTGTATATACCTTGGCTTTGGTATATACACACTAGGTAATTTGATAGGCCCCTCACCAGAGCACCGAGGAAGTAAGCGTGTAACCGTGTAGAAAGCGAGTAGATCATCAGTAAGTAACTGATTCTAGTGGAAAAATGTTAGGAGCCAAAATAAAATTTCACCATTTTCCTGCGTTTTGGATGGAGGCGAAACTGGAATGGAGATCATGGGTCTTTTTTTTTTTTTCTTTTTTCTAAATTTTTTTTCTTTTTTTAAAAAAAACAAAAAAGTAAGTGCTTGTGGGCTCGTGGCATAATAGAGAACCATAAAAAATGACTAGATAAAAAAAAAAATCTTTTTTGACTTGTAACCTATTTGAAATGACTCTTGAAATTTAAGATCCAAATTTGATCTATGACTTAGGGCCTGTTCTCTTCAGTTTATTTTCAGTTCAGTTCAGTTTAGCTCCAATAAGTTCAGTTCAGTTCTTATCTTAATATCCTTCTCTTAAAAAATATTCAGTTTAGTTCAGCTCTAATAAGTTCAGTTAAGCTTAGTTTTGTCCATCAGAACATGCCCTACCTAGACCCAATCCAAATTTGTCCCAATCTAAACTTGACTCGAGACTGATTTGACCCAATTAGAACCCAAATTGACCCGAAACTGACTTGATAAATACCCTATTCAATCTAATATGGTTTGACTGACCTCATAAATACCCAAAGTTGATACAATGTTTTTATAAGTGTTGTATAAACAATGCAACTTATTGTTATTTTTTTTAGCAACATTTGATAAAAATGATGTTGCCTTATGTTAAAAAAAAGGGGTTACATTTTACATGTTGTTGTCTTAAATACTTTAAAGCAACAAATTTTGAACTGTTGTATTGTGATTTAGTACATATTCGTGAAGATCAAAGCAACAAACAAGTATTGTTGTCTTTTACTACGAAAGACAATATTTGTCATATTGTTGCAATTTTTTGTGTTGCCTATTCTCATTTTTTTTATTGTGACATATATATATATATATATATATATATATATATATATATATATATATATATATATATATATATATATATATATATATATATAATCAAAATCATGTGAGAACCAATGTCTATAATAGGAACTAGGAACTTATATCAGTCGTTGATCGTGCATCATCAGACGGATCACAATTCACCCGCTTCATTAAGGGTAAGATGGTAAATGTAGCGGTTTGAATGACTACCCCCAATTTAGCCGGTTTCCATTTCCCTTTCTCTCCCTTCTGATACACTTTTTCTCTCTTCATGTGAATTCTCTCTCGTTCTACGAATTTTATGTTCTTTGGTTTTCATCTTGCGATTCTTCTTCACTCTTTGTTAGTTCTTAAATTTGAGCAAGTAAGTTATTTGATTTTTTTATTCTTTGTTGTCCTGGATTCAATTAGGTTTTAATGTTTAGAGATATAGTTGTATGATTTTGAAACATAAATTAGTGTTTTCAATTTTTTGGTGTAGTGTAACTTGTGATTTTTCTTTTTGTTGCTTTGATTTACTTTTTATTTTAAATTTGCATTGGTTCGAATCGTTGTTTAAGTTCAAATTTCGTTTTTAATGAATTTCTATGGATACGTTGTCAGCTTCTAATAATTATCGAATTTTTAACTTTTTTTTATTGTAATATTATCATCTGGAATTTGGATTTGATTATTGTTGTTTTCTTTGATTGAATTCGATTTTTGGAAATCAAGGTTATGTGATTTCGATTGCGAAAATTATGGTATTGAAAATTGTTCTGTTCAGAATTAGTGGTTATGCTTTTCAATTCTGGGTATAATTGTTTCATGTCATATATACATATTGGAGTATGCAATTACAGCTTGTAATAAGCTAAACTAGATCTTAGAATTAGGGTATAGTTGTTCTATTGATTAATTATTCTTTTTCATGTTTCATGTATGTGGTTATTTATGTCAGTCAACTATATATTTGCTTTGTATGTTACTGATGTGTACTTAATTTTCGATGTCAATACAAGGAGATTAAAGCATGAGAGATTTCCTTCATTTAATTCTATTAATTTTATGCTTATGATAATTTTTTATTTACTTTTATGTAATTTTTCTTTACATTAAAAATTTCTTATTTTTGGGATTACTATAGATGAATATTTTGAGCTATAAAACTTTGAGACCTTTGAACAGCTTAGCCTTTTGAGAACCTAATAACTATCTAAAATCCCCAGTGAAATAAGACAAATGCTATGGAACATGTTTAATAATATACTTTGTTGATATCCATGCCAGTTTATATACAAATAGTTCATGGTGCGTTTGTTGTCTTGTGATTCTAATTGTTTCAATTTTGTGCTTATTTTGGCTTGTGATTCTTGTTTCAATTTTGTGCTTATGTTGTCTTGTGAAGTTGTGATTGCTTAACATTGACAAAGCACTCATGGAGTCATGGTGTAGAAAAAAAAATTGATTGTTGCCCAGGTTGCGTGGGGAGTTGTTTTGTGGGTAAAAAGTCGAGAAAAAATTACGAGTTTTCTTTGTGGCATTTGTGCATTGTGAGAATGGTGTAGCTATATGTGGTCAAGGAGTAGGGGTGGGGTGTTGTGTCTTGGTGGCTGTTGTGGACGAGGGAACTAGACAAGTGATGTGTTGCAGGATAGTTGGTGTTAGAAGCAAATGGAAAGAGGGTAGCATCCAAATTTTAGACTTCTTTACAATGTGCAAAAATTTGTAATCTCTGTGATTTCCCTCCCTGCCCCCCTCCATATACATTCATAATTGTAAATCGAGGCATATTTTTTTTATTTACTTTTGATTTTCTTTTGTTTACTTTAGAGTAATTTTTTTTATTACTTTCAATGTTAAATATATAAGCCTACTAGCTCAATAGGTAGAGCATTGTGTAATTGCACAAAGATGTGGATTCGAATCCCACGTAGGTTCATTTGTATAATGTGAAGACTTGGCTTTATAGTAAAATTTACTTCATAGTTGTTCGTTTAATTAGCTTTTTAATTTTTTTGTTTACTTTTGATATTGTTTTATTTACTTTTAATTAAAAACCCTTTATATTGAACTCCATAATTTTTTTATAAATTGACTCATCTTGTTAGGAATATAGTCAATAATGACTCGAAGATTTTGTACTATAATAACATTTGCATAGTCATTAAGCATTTTAAGCTAATTTATTATTCGTATACTTTAGAGCTAATTTGATTTACTTCAAAGATATTTTGAATAACTTTACAGTGTTTTGTATTGACTTTACAGATAACCTATGTAGGAATCGAACCTACACCTCTATGCATTTGCATAGTGCTCTACCAATTGAGCTAATAGGTTTACTTTAAAGTTTTTTTTAATTCACTTTAGATTATTTCTTATTTAATTTTAGAAAAAACTGAATGCATACCAGCAGGTTCTAGGTTGAAAATACAACTGCAAATTTGAACTAATATACAACTATATACTATATATATAACTTTCCTGATTATATGGGAATTAAAGGGACCAATTTGACTAAAGAATGGTGATCTCATATAGCTGAATCAATATCCGAAGTCTTTAAAGATCACCCCATGTATCATTTGCAAGATGACTAATGCATGCATTTGCAAAGAAGATGCACTAGAAATGGTGTGCTAAAGTTTCCTAGCACTTTATAATATTAAATTGCCAAGGGCACCCCATAATTGAACTTTAAACTTTTGGTTTTTAAGAAATCAACCTAAGTGCATTCACTGTATCAAAATATTATATCGAGTACTACATATGGCACACAACCTAAGATCAGATTCTGTATACATGAGTGATAAAACATAATTCATAGTTCATTATCAGCCACCTCAATGGGTGTTCCTCTGGACAGATAACTTGTTAAGTGATCAGTAGTTTGGATTCCCCATATCATAGACGAAACAACAACAACAACAACAACAACAACAACAACAACAACAAAAGATAAAGATGGCTAGTTCTAAGGCAGAAAATCATATACTTGGAAATATTGATGTCTCACCCATTATATAGGAGCTAGAAATATATCTACAAACATATGAACGTGTTGACACCTTTTAGATATGTCCACATCCCTCAAATCTGGATGATTGATTGACCAAGCCACATAGAGAAAAGACTTAATCATACTGCAAGGATACTAAATCAATTATTAAGCCTTCATGGAGCTGAGGAAATACCATCTTTTATCAATATCCAAGTCAAAACAATTGATTTCTGATAGCAAAAGTAAAGAACATATTGGACTCAAATCCCTGATACTTCTGGTCTTAAGGTGAAGTTTAAGGAAGCATAACATAATTACCCTTAATCATGCAATTCTGAAGAATGGGTAAAGAACCAATAAGCTAAAACATTAAATGAGCATAATTATGGACTTATGGTCTTGCAAGTAAGTCACACAATTTCACTACACATTTTCATCACCAATACATTGAAGCAATCAACCAAAACAAAATCAACATGAACCCAATTTATTAAGCTCTTAAACCTCACGTAGAAAGGAATCAAACAAAGAATAATTGAGAACAATATAAAGTATCAGATCATATATTGCAAAATTAAGCTATATCTAATATTGTAGATTTGTAGTATCAAACTAAGTCTACATTTCACTCAAAAAACGTATAGATCATCTATCTAGAAAGTACAAAATCAACATCCAAAATTATTTTACTTTAGAATGTAATTGATTTACTTTTACTTGGTTTCTATCTACTTTTGAATTTGATTAAATAATAGTATAATTCATTGAGGCATTTTGTCAAACAGTTAGTGTGCAGCAAAATAATCAAAATACAAGTTACCTCTAAAGTTGAGAATATTGCAGTAAAATTATCAAATTGTAGAAATAGTTAGGTTTGATCAACCTGCAGATTTAACAAATAATCAAGATTGATAAATTGCAAATTTGGAGCAAATTCTTGATCTAATCCGAAAATTTACCTGAAATTACAACGAAGCTTTAGAAACCGTGATTTTGGACCTAAATTAGCATATGTATCCTGAAAGTACTTGCTTATGAAATCAACTTGCACATTCAAACGAGAAATCGAATTTCACGTAATAATATCAAGAATTTGAGTGCAAAAATGCATAATTTAAATCAAATCAAGTATTTGTTAGATGAAACTATGAAGAACTGGAGTGAGAAAGTATGGAGTAGAGAGAGAAAATGTTAGAGGGAGAAGGTGTATTGTGTAGCGTTTTGAATCACAATCGTTGATTTTTTTATGATCTGACGGACGAGAAAGGTTCCTAGTTCTCATTATAACTTGTTCATATATATATATATATATATATATATATATATATATATATATATATATATATATATATATATATATATATATATATATATATATATAACACGTTCAACAGGAATGTTGAGGAATAACACTTGAAGATGTGTTATTCCTAGCTAGGATGAAGATTGATGGGACTCCCGTCCTTCTCAAAGATTACAGCGACAAGCATTGCCATGCTATTTTTGGTGAGGCTGTCAATGACCACCTCCAGGAGATTATCGGCGACACAAGTTTGGATGAAGACAAGCGCAAGGCAGCACTATTGATGTTATAAAGCTCTACGTAATTTGTTAATTCACGAATAAGTTTTACAAAAATTCTAATTATCCTATTTTTGAAAATATAATGATTAAGAATTTTATTTTGGATAAAACAAGTGTTTTTAACATATTTGATTATGATTAAATAAGAATAAGTAATGATATTCGACTAACCTAATTTGATTAGAAGTTGGATTAAATTATTTAGATTTATTGTTTAATTTAATATTTTATTGAGCTTTACTAACGTGTGTATTCTTTTGATATATCCTAATATAATTGGATCCTGTACGTGATCATTGGGTCCGCATATAAAACTTGGTTTAGCCTTATTTAAGTATTTTGGCCATAATTTCCTCGTTATTACTCGAAATTAGGCTTATAATATGTCGATCAAAAGTTCTTTTCGAACCCTATTCAACTACACAATTAATAGACCCAGATTATGGGCTAAAATAAACCAATTTGGACGTTTTCATAAATAAGTCACAAAATGAACGATTTAAAACATTTTTAGAAAAAGGGGAATTCACAAAACTCCTCCACATTTCACCTTGCACGATAATCATTGACGTGAACGATAATCATCATTGGGTTTGGTTTTTGAGTAGACATAAATAAATTTTATTGGCTACAATAAACTACATGCTACTATCAACTACAAATAGATAATAAATTCCATTATTAAGACATAAACAATTTTTTTTACACACTTGTTGATGTGTTTTTCCCTTGCATAAGTTTGAATTTAATTATTCCATATAATCTTATATCAATAAAAACTTATTTTAAGAGTTTTTTGTAGAAATGGACCAAAAGATCTATACCAATTTTCAGCTTTTGTAATTGGTAAATATATTATTGTTTCTTATAAGTCATAGCAAACTAGATAACATTAGAAAATTGAAATAGAAAGGTACGTATGTCTTAATCTTTAATGACAACCACTATGATACTATACTTAACTCGATCAAATTTGTTCCAACCCTGTATTTGCAACAATTAGTGGTGAAAGTGCCAAGATGTTCATTAATGTTACAATTTTTTAGACCATCAATTTTACAGTTGAAATTATATTATAGCTAGATCAGAGAGGGGAAAGAATCGAAGAACTAAACTACTTAATATGCATGGAATCATGAAAGGCACGCATGGAATGTTAGTATTATAATAGTAATACTACTCCTCTATACAAAATACAATTAAAACATAATCAGCTACAAAAATATCAATAAAACCATATACTTCATCCGTCAAATGTTAATTGCAACAAAGGAATATCTATTCCTTTGTTGCAATTAACATTTAACGGAGGAAGTATATGATTTATTACATCATGAGAAACCACCATGACTTCCGCTAAATTGTTGCGTGCGTATCGTGATTAGTAATTAATGTATTACCTTTTATACTTATTATTTGCAACAAAATAATATTTTATCTCATTAATAATACTCTTTTGTTGTAAATAATAAAAACAGAATTAGTGTAATATACGAAGTCATTTGCTTACCTACCACCTCATTGTCCATTCTCATACATGTCATTTGCAATATAGGATTATGATGCATATTCTTATACAGTACATGTTATTTATTATGTACGTATATTGTAGGATTGTGGCATTTTTTTGTCACAACATATGAGCTTTAGAATTTACTTCGTACATTTTACCTTGTTATTTGGATTGTCTTTATTAACGTGTATTTTATAATAATCACCAATCTGGATAATTGGATTAGCTAGTCAATACTCAATACGACATAACATGTTTATTATTATCTAGGTCGGGTTAGTACGTTTTTTGATTCCCTACATCGTTTAATTTCGGACATGAACATGACACAAAACAATCCAATAATTAAGAAACATGTTGATTTTTTTAATATGTTAAACAGATATATTTTTTGATAGTCACTCAAAATCATAATGATTCACAATCAAAGGTTAGAACATCAAAAGCATATTTCTAGATTTTTTTTTTTTTTTTTTTTTTTTGTGAGAAGAGAGACCAAAGGTTCTATATCAATTTTCTACTTTTGTAATTGACAAAAATATTTGTGTTTCTTACAAGCCATGGGTAAACTAGATAAATTTGGAAACTTGAAGTAGAAAATTATAAGGAAAAATTTCTCCAATTAATCTGAACTTTGCCTCGTCCGCCGAAAATAATCCCAACTTTCGTTTATTATCTATTGTACCGAACTTTAGGGGGTATTAATTTCTATTGCACCCAAAAGACCTGCAACTGGTAAACCAGGTAAACATTTCTGATTTATTTTTTTTGCACACGTGTCAACGTGTAATTGGTTGAAAAAAATAGGAAAAAAATTAAAAACTTAAAAAAAGAAAAAAAAAAAAAAACGACCACCAGCTACCCCCCAACCACCGCCAAACCCTAACTGTTCCCCTAGCCCCACCGAACACCGGCCGGCCATCACCATAAACCCATGAAAACGGCTGGCCCCAGAAACCACCCCGCCAACAAAACCTACCCCCGAAATTACCCTGTGACGCACAATCCCACCCCAGAAACCACCATCACCACCACCCTGAAAATCGCACCTAACCGCCGTAAACCCGTCGAAACCCCACACAGGCGCCGAAAATCCCACCCAGCTACCGATAAACCACCGATAATCACCAAACACTTCATCCCAAACATCCCTAGCCCGGATTTTCGTGGGTGGGGGAGGGGTTTCGTGGAAGGGGGAGGGTTTTTCGGGGGTGGGGGAAGGGAAGGGGTGGGTTTCGAGGGAGGGGGAAAGCTGGGCGGTGGTTTCCGGCAGCAGGGGAGGGGGTTTTCGGGGGTGGGGGTGATTTCCTGGCGGGGTGGGGTGGGGTGTGGTGGCAGCCGCTAGGTATAGGTGGTTTGTGGGGTTTTTTATTTTATTTTATTTTTTTGTTTTTTGTTTTTTTTTTTTAAAAAAAATTAAGCCAATCATACGCTGACACGTGGCTAGGTAACCTGCTACATCAGGTTAGATGACCTGTTGGGTGCAACGAAAATTAATACCCCCCAAAGTTCGGTGCAATAGATAATAAACGAAAGTTGGGATTATTTTCGGCGGACGAGGCAAAGTTCAGATTAATGGGAGCAATTTTTCCAAATTATAAAGAGTAAGATGACAACCACTATACAACTAGATCAAATTTGCTCCAAACCTTGTCCCTGTCAACCATGCACTTGCAACAATTAATGATGATAGTGGCAATATGTTCATTATTATTAAACATCCAATTACATTTTTTTCCACTTTAACAATATTTGTATTTATTTCACTTTATGAATTTATAAAAGAGATAGATGAGAATGAGAAAGGGAAAGAACAAATTTTGTATTTATTCCACTTTTTTAAAAAAAATTACATCTTAAGCCGGCCAAAGAATTAACTAACAAGCCTAAAGATTAGCCCCTATACTATTAATTAGTGCCATAAACATAAGAACCACTATTACAATACATCTAGCCTTGATAAATATTTTATTTGTTAAGAAAAAATAATAGTCAAGCGAAGTTAAGCTAGCTTGCTCTAGTGGGAAAATTCACTCCTTAAGCGCTTAAGGTTGAGGTTGTTACCCTCACTAGAGATAGACATTTTTTTAAGGTAGGGCTCCGATTGATAATAATAATAATAATAATAATAATAATAATAATAATAATAATAATAATAATAATAATAATAATAATAATAATAATAATAATAATAATAATAATAATAATAATAATAATAATAATAATAATAATAATAATAATAATAATAATAATAATAATAATAATAATAATTTCAGGGCCAGGGTTTGGCGATTGACAATGACGGCTTGCCACCTTACCATTTGCATTTAGAGGCCTTGGTGTTTATTCCGCATGAGATGTTCGCCATTATTCTTTTCTTGAATCTTGATTACAGTCTGTTGGGTTGCAGACTAAGCTTCTACGTAATGTTCGTATTGTTGGTCTTGGTCGAGCTTTTGAAATGCATTGAGTCTGTTTAATCGAACAGTAATCTGACAGAGTAATCCTAATGAGGTCACTGCCCCGAAACTCATGAAGAAATTGGCAGATATATATTTCATAAAGGTTACCGCTTCTGCAGGATCCACCTTTTCTTTATCTCCTCGACAATCAGCCTTGTGGAAATTTGTAATACCCCGTATTTTCACACGTATTTTCCTAATTAATTAATTAACTAATTATTATTTTCTAAAAATGATATTTTAGTAATCCAACTTACTATTTAAATCTTGGAGCCAAAATGATGATATTTGAATTTTGACGCCCAAAGTATTTTAAAAACAAATTATTATTTTGGATAAGATTTAATATCCATTTATTTATTTTAAAAACCTGATTATTTATATATTTCGGAAATTTTAATTAAGGCAAAAGCTATATTTTATTATTATTTTAATAAGGTCCGAAAATCTCATTTAATTGACTAATAATTTCGGATTTTCTAGTGTGCAAATCTGATTCTATTATTTAAATTATTTGGTGAATAATTGGTATTTTATTAATTAATTTGTAACACCCCAATAATTCTCTCTTAATACCTGTAAATACCCTGAACAAAATCCAAGAGAATTACTGGCGTGCTACCGCCACGTGTTCAAACGTTAAGGCTATATCAGAAATAAGCAGCGGAAAAACTAACTCAATTATAAATAAGTTTCAAAACCAATAACCAAAACCAAATTAAATGATACAAGCTGGAACCATTAAGGCCCTTATTCAAAACCCAACAAAAGTAATAAATAAATAAAACCAGAGTTTAACTAAATTCAAACTTATGAAAAGAAATAAACTGCGAACAATAACCAACTCTCCACTCAAATTCCCACCACCTTGATGCAAGTCCAAACTATGTAAACACCTGTGATGAGTCTGATCCCCAATATTACAAGTGTAAAGATTGGATCATTACAGGGTCATTGAAAGGCAAAGGCCTAGACCAAAGAAAGACACACAAAGCACACAATCAGCAAAACTGAGTACATACAAGTTGCAAAAGATAAAAGAAATCCTTAACATGCTACTAATAATCAAGCATAAGCATCATTAAATACAGACTCAACACATGACTCAATTATCAAATTTATTAAGACCTCACTAGTTGATATTAACTAACTCATTTATTTATTTCATTGGATTTAGCAATAGACAAGGTTTTCCAACCCATGTCCCATTTGGAACATCAATAAAAGAAAAACCCCATACCTCCTTTCGGAAACATCAATAAACATCCAACGACCACGGGCGCGACTCCGTGACCGTAGTTAGTATGAGATCTCACCTAACTCCTAGTTTTAAAAAAAATATTTGAAATAGGAGACTCGTAGATCAGACGGCCTCCATAAAACTACACGGCTAATACCCCATGTACCCCGACCCCTGATTGTCATTACTCTAGATGTGCACCAATCCAAAGTTTAATTGCTCATCCATCTTGCACTTTACGTGATTTACAGGTTTAGACTTAGTGATGGCTCATATGCATAACAATACAAACATTCCAAACACAATTCAATCAAACAAGGCAAGTTTCCAATTTCAATTCTTGATTTATTAGTGTAGACACCTAAAAATATCTCCCCAAAACCAAACCCGTTGATGAACACCTTTCACCGCCATTATTGGTCGAGTTGAGTATTTAATCTTTGGAGTGCTTAAATCCATGTTCTATCCAACATATTTCATGAACCAATCCAATTTCTAGCTCATTTCCCTAAACCATAACCTATTTTCTACTTTTCGTGTCCACATCGCAAAACTGAGAGAAACTAATTTTATGGCTATACAATTTTGATCCAATTATTATTTTTTTGCATAGGCATTTAAATAAGCTTTCCAACCATATATCATAAGCCCAATTCCGAGCTATAACGAAAAAGATATGAGCAAAACACTAAACTCGGCCTAAAACCGACACCCTAACACTAAAACGGCCATATCTTAAAATATACATATTATTTTGACTTGATTCTAATTGAATTAAAAATTAGACTTGATAAGATTTCCAATGATATATTATATCCCTTATTCCGAGTTACGGATCAAAAGTTATGATTATTTTAAAAACGAGTAAAAAACTGAAATTAACGCGCAGCAGCAAAAATGCCGCGACGCGGCAAAAGCTGACGTGTCACGGGGCTGATTCCCGTGTCACGGGATTTTGTACCATTTCACGGTGCAATTTCCCGTACCACGGTGCCCATTCTGTGACACAGGAATATTCCGTGTAATTTCCGCGTACTTTTTACACCGTGACACGGCATACTACACTGTGCCACGGTGGACAATGCCGTGTCACGACATTTCTTCCCGTGTCACGGTGCACATACCGTGCCACGGGATTGCTCCGTGTTTTCTCCGCGTAATCCCTAAACGCGTTTTCACTTCCCGTATCCTAAATATTTCCCGTGCCACGCAAATTTGTACCGTGTCACGGGGATTTTTCCCGTCTGACGGTGGGATTTCCCGAGTCACGGTACACTTTGCCGTGTCGCGGGATAATTTTTTTAGGGTTTTTATCATTTTAGGGTTCCGTGTGCTCCCTCAGCACATTTTCTCTATAAATACCCCCTCATTTCTGATGTACGGGATCACAAATAATCATTCTCTCTCACCTTACACCAAAAATCATTCTCTTCTCCCTCTTAAACCTAATTTCTAGCCTCCTTATTCTTCCTTAACAATTTCCCTAAGCACTCCAAGGAGTCTATACTTAACCCGAGGTTCCGTCCTTAAACCAAGGCGTGAAAGGTACAAATAACTGAGGGTTTGGACCAAATCAACTCTACTTTTTATTTAATTTAATTTTCATTTACTTTATTTTTTTTATTGAAGTTACTAACAGTTTATTCATGATGTAGCAATTTAAAGGAACGCGCAGAATGTGAGTAATTAATTAATTTAATTACTCTTATTTTATTTTTAATATTGCTAGTATCATGATTAGGGTTGTTATTATTATTATTTGATTTGGCTAACACTATTATTGTTAAATTGCTTCCAATATTAATGTTTATTCTATATTATTTATTGATCACCATATTGCATGTTTAAAGGGAATATGTAATTGAAAATCATGCCTAATAAGATAATTTGGACAACCGGTTTAGGGTCCTTTTTAATCTTGTTAATTAATTCAAGTGATCGCAATATTTTAGAATTATATGTTGCATTAATATTCAACCAATTTAGCTTAATAATAGTTTGGAGCAAATTGAATATTTTATTTGCATGCCTTTGAGATCGCAGGAATCACTTTTCACTATAAGAATCGAGTAGAGGCCAATACGGGCGAATGTGACTCCATGACTCACTTCGTACCATCATCCCCGATCCTCCTTTCGTGGTTCCGAACCATATGGAGTTAGTAATCTCATGGATTATGAATGGGGTGTAACCTTCACGGGTCAATCGTTGTTGCCTTCGTTGTCCCTTTATCGTGGTTGCCTTTTATGATCCGTGAACGGTTTACAAGTTCCTTAAAAACTTGTTGGCGGCTCCCTACTTTATTTGTCCCTAATCGTATTATGTCAATTCCCACTTCCTATGAGTGTCAAGCATATTCACAACATGCTTTTACGTAGGCGCACTTCAAGCGACGCCTACAATTTGGCGACTCCACTTGGGAGGATTCTTGATTATTTATCGATTTGAGTGATCTATATTTAATTAAGATGAGTGGATGAGACTTGAAAGATTCTTGAAAAAATATTCCTGTGATTAATTTGGCATTTTTGCATCTGCATAGACGTTTTAACGTCGCATTCAGGTCTGTCCCGTAGGAAAAATTGGATAACTTGGTTGCGCACGAAGGAAAACAGGGCACCAGTCAGATCTTCTGACTGTTGTGCCACGGCAAAAGCTGCCGTGCCACGGCAAAATCTGCCGCGTCACGGCAAAATCTGCCGTGTCACGGTACAGTGCACCGTCAGACAACCATGGCTCTTAAGGGATTGGACGTAACACTCTTCCCTATGGTGTTCCCTCTCTCCTTAGAACATGCTTGCCAACAATGGTTTTATTTCTTAGATGCCAAGCATACTGCGACTTGGCAAGATGTCACCGACAGTTTCATGAATCGTTACAAGTGTAACATTCAAACCAAAACTTCTGAACGTGAACTCACCATTCTCAAACAGAAAGAGAATGAAGGCTTCACCGCTTACTAGAACAGGTGGAGGGAAACAGCTTCACTCTTGGTAGATCCTCCCAAAGAAAGAGAGATGGTTCGCCTCTTTATTCAAAATCTGACTCATAAATATAGGGAACATCTCAAATTTCTTCCACTAAACACTTTCGAAGCTGTATACGACATCGGCATCAATATCGAGGATGAGCTAATAAAGACTGCTGGTAGTAACAATAATAACACTTGGAAAAACAAGAAGAACGACCATCCTTCTTCTTCGTCTTCTAAGCACGAAAATACTTCCAACAATATAAGCCAAGTTGATATCAATTAAGTGTTAGCTCTTGATGCTCCATTGCCCAAGAAGAAAAGAACTTACACTCCTTTAGGAATGACTTATGATGCGGCCTTTGATCGCCTTTACGGTCAAGGCTTGATCACACCTATTGGACCATTTCCAGAGCCAAAACCTGAAGAAAGGAGCGCCAAATGGAATCCTAATGCCCATTGCAAGTACCATCAAGGAAGGGGCCACACTACGGAGCAATGTTGGAATTTGAAGGACGTCATTCAAGACTTGATGGATGCAAACAAACTTCATGTCCCTCCAGGCGGCAAGAAGTAATGAATACAAGGCACACAGATCCTTCGTGCAAGATTTCATGATTTCTTTCTTTATCATTCATCTCCATTCCCCCATTCATGTCTAGCATAGGTTTTCCACTTTGAATTTTTTTATATGTTTCATGTGTTTCGTTCACCTTTTCCATTAATAAAATGAGCAATTTTCTTTTACATCTCGATCATAGAATTTTTCATTCATTCATTCATTCTAAAAAAAAATAAAAAATAAAAAATCAATTACCGAACTAAACCTAAGGTACACCAATGACTTGAGGCACCTTTGCAACCTTGTCATTCCCTGTTAACCGTTCAATCACATTCCATTTCTTCATCAACCATTTTGAGCCTCGTCTAACGTTTGGCCTTCATTTCTTCAACCCACATTCACTTAACCCTGGGATTGGAAGATGTGTAATTATATAACATTCAAAAAGCAAGTAAAAAAAAAAGCAACAATAAAACAATAAAACAATGTCTAAAGGCAAGTATTCCAATGTCTTTGATATGAACATGTCTCAAATTGCGTCTCTCATCGAGTGCTTGGTACCGTGCCTGAGAAACATGAATGCTAAGTGAGTGATGGACCGCATGATCTGAGATTGCCTACATTGATTCAAAAGAATGAAAAAAAAAAGGAAAAATATACTGAAAATAAACTTGCAAAATTCAAAATTTTCAAATTCACAATTACACATCTTGGAAGCTTCTCTCGGGTCTTGAGCCTTTTACCCCTTTCTCCCTTAAACCATCAACTTAACCACATTACAACCCTTGAAAGACCTCTTTGAGGCGTACATACACTTGTGCAAAGTTCGGTTAGAGCTACGTTCGGCCTAATTCCTAACGGATACGTAGGCAACCTCACATTGAGGTGCGGCCACATTCATATTCATATCTATGCATGATCGAGTAAAAGAATATCCAATGCTTATCTCTATATCCCTACCCATTTAGAGCTAGACTTGGGGGCTTGAACCCAAATCACATTAGCTTACCCTGAAGAGTCATCATCTTTAACTCTTCTCACATCTCTTTCCATCGCCATAACCCTTGCAGCCAGCCTTAGTATCACATTCACACACTTCACTCACACATCCATATCCATATCAATCATCCTTCCCTTTAAGAGCCCTTTATCATGAAATCTTGTTTCAACACTGTGCATGTTTCATCATATTTAAAGACAACATTCATTAGAAGAAACATTGTATACTTGCTTAGCTTCCTGACCTGGGCAATATTCATTGTTTCATGCACCGCATAATGTGCTAAGAAACACTTATATATCAATGATTTTTAATCATACAAAGCATATCGTGCTTAGCTCCTTGACCTAAGCAACGTTCATTATGCAATAATCACTTCATCTTTATACGTGCTTAGCTTCCAGACCTAAGTGACGTTTAAGATCGCTTCTTTACACCATATATGATGCTTAGCTCCATGACTTAAGTTCATTCATCTATCGTGTCACATGATGTAATTGTCCTTAGCCTCCTGGCCTAAGAACATGCATCATGCAGGACAAGCAATTTAATCCATATGATTCATTTCGTCTTGCTCAAGGAGGAAGTTCAAAACTTCTTTCCTTTTTCATTATTTTATTTTGGGGAAGTTCAAAAAAAATTTCCAAATTTTTATCGAGGGAAGTTCGAAAATAAAATTTCATTTTTCACGTCTTTCTTTTTCGGGAGAAAGTCGGTACCCTCCACTCGTCTCATGACAAAAATGATGGAAATTTTTTTCTTTTGCATTTTCGGTTGCTTGTGTCTGCACACACACACACTCAAACTATACACACACAATCACAAGTCATACTCATGTCATGTCATGTCATGTCGTGTCAAGTCAAACTTGGTCAAGTTAGTTGATCAAGTCAATCATAGTCTATACGAGTCCCCTGGCAAATTTTATTTTGCAGGTCTCATTTACAGCCCACGTCCGGGGACAAGCGGACCATCTACAGCCCACGTCCGGGGACAAGCAGACCATTTACAACCAGCCCACGTCCGGGGACAAGCGGACCATCTAAAGCCCACGTCCGGGGACAAGCGGACCATCTACAACCCACGTCCGGGGACAAGCGAACCATCTACAGCCCACGTTTGGGGACAAGCGAACCAACTACAGCCCACGTCCGGGGACAAGCGGACGATCTACAACCCACGTTCGGGGACAATCGAACCACCATCATTTCACGGCGCAAGGTTCTCGATACAAAGAGACTTGCAATCTCATCATCTGTCGGCTTTCCTCAGGCTTGGAAATTAAAGCGTTATCGGTGGATTTTTCTTCAAGTATAGAAAACCGCCAAGTCGGCTTTCCTCAAGCATGGAAAGCATCATCGGTGGATTTCTTCAAGCATAAAATGACACCAAATTCATACGTCGACTTTCCTCAAGCATGGAAAGTATTATCCGGTAGGTTTCTTCAGGCTTAGAAAACTACCAAACTCCTCAGTCGGCTTTCCTCAGGCATGGAAAGCGTTTCAATAAATGTCATCCGGTGGATTCCTTCAAGCATAGGAAGCTACCAAGCTCATTTGCCACTAATACACTGGGGTTAGATAAGCATTCTATCCCTTTACTCTTTTATCTGTAGAACTAACATTTTTCTGTAGGTATCGGCGTATACATAATGATTTAGGATCGCAAAACGTCTTTAATCATTCTCCATCCCTATCGGCTACTTTGACTGTCATTTTCGAAACTGGCGTTTCTACAAACTCAGTCAAAGTGGGGGCTTCTGTAGATACCTAAAAATGTCTCCTCAAAACCAAACCCGTTGATGAACACCTTTCACCGCCATTATTGGTCGATTTGAGTATTTATTCTTTGGAGTGCTTAAATCCATGTTCTATCCAACATATTACATGAACCAATCCAATTTCTAGCTCATTTCCCTAAACCATAACCTATTTTCTACTTTTCGTGTCCACATCGCAAAACTGAGAGAAACTGATTTTATGGTTATACAATTTTGATCCAATTATTATTTTGTTGGATAGGCCTTTAAATAAGCTTTCCAACCATATATCATAAGCCCAATTCCGAGCTATAACGAAAAAGATATGAGAAAAACACTAAACTCAGCCTAAAACCGATACCCTTACACTAAAACGGCCGTATATTGAAATCTAATATTATTTTGACTTTATTCTAATTGGGTTGGAAAGTAGAATTGATAAGCTTTCCAATGATATATTATATGCCTTATTCCGAGTTACGGATCAAAAGTTATGATTATTTTAAAAACGGGTAAAAAACTGAAATTACCGCGCAGCAGCAAAAATGCCACGACGCGGCAAAAGCTGACGTGTCACGGGGCTGATTCCCGTGTCACGGGATTTTGTACCGTTTCACGGTGCAATTTCCCGTGTAACGGTGCTTATTCCATGACACGGGAATATTCCGTGTAATTTCCGCATACTTTTTACACCGTGACACGGCATACTGCACAGTGCCACGGTGGACAATGCCGTGTCACGGCATTTCTTCCCGTGTCACGATGCACATCCCGTGCCACGGGATTGCTCCGTGTTTTCTCCGCGTAATCCCTAACCGCGTTTTCACTTCCCGTAACCTAAATATTTCCCGTGCCACGCAAATTTGTACCGTGTCACGGGGAAGTTTCCCGTCTGACGGTGGGATTTCCCGTGTCACGGTACACTTTGCCGTGTCGCGGGATACATTTTTAGGGTTTTTATCATTTTAGGGTTCTGTGTGCTCCCTCAGCACATTTTCTCTATAAATACCCCCTCATTTCTGATGTACGGGGTCACAAATAATCATTCTCTCTCACCTTACACCAAAAATCATTCTCTTCTCCCTCTTTAACCTAATTTCTAGCCTCCTCATTCTTCCTTAACAATTTCCCTAAGCACTCCAAGGATTCTATACTTAACCCGAGGTTCCGTCCTTAAACCAAGGCGTGAAAGGTACAAATAACTGAGGGTTTGGACCAAATCAACTCTACTTTTTATTTAATTTAATTTTCATTTACTTTATTTTTTTAATTGAAGTATCTAACAGTTTATTAATGATGTAGCAATTTAAAGGAATGCGCAGAATGTGAGTAATTAATTAATTTAATTACTCTTATTTTATTTTTAATATTGCTAGTATCATGATTAGGGTTGTTATTATTATTATTTTATTTGGCTAACACTATTATTGTTAAATTGCTTCCAATATTAATGTTTATTCTATATTATTTATTGATCGCCATATTGCATGTTTAAAGGAAATATGTAATTGAAAATCACGCCTAATAAGATAATTTGGACAACCGGTTTAGGATCCTTTTTAATCTTGTTAATTAATTCAAGTGATCGCAATATTTTAGAATTATATGTTGCATTAATATTCAACCAATTTAGCTTAATAATAGTTTGGAGCAAATTGAATATTTTATGTGCATGCCTTTGAGATCGCAGGAATCACTTTTCACTATAAGAATCGAGTAGAGGCCAATACGGGCGAATGTGACTCCATGACTCACTTCGTACCATCATCCCCGATTCCTCCTTTCGTGGTTCCGAACCATATGGAGTTAGTAATCTCATGGATTATGAATGGGGTGTAACCTTAACGGGTCAATCGTTGTTGCCTTCGTTGTCCCTTTATCGTGGTTGCCTTTTGATGATCCGTGAACGGTTTACAAGTTCCTTAAAAACTTGTTGGCGGCTCTCTACTTTATTTGTCCCTAATCGTATTATGTCAATTCCCACTTCCTATGAGTGTCAAGCATATTCACAACATGCTTTTACGTAGGCGCACTTCGAGCGACTCCTACAATTAGTGACAAACAACACTTATTATTTATTCCTTTACTACCTCGATGTATAAACACCTTGAGTGCATAAGGCACCCCAAAACCTTAACCTCGTCTTATAAGACTTGAATTCTTCCTTTACTCATCCTGTTTGCATAATCATGAATGAGTAATAAATTAATCTTTACACCAATCGCATACCTTTGCCTCTAAGCGCACCTTGCATAATTAGAGCACAAATAATACTTGCAATATAAATAGTGCACATCATATGAAATTCACAATGTATAACCAAACAATTTAACCCAGTCATTCCTATGCATGATACTAAGTTCTCGATCCGTCCTTAAACATGCAACTACAAGCAAGGTTTCGTAACTTGTACGTACGTTGGATAAACGAATTGGTATGCCACTTTACTTTCTAGAAATCACCTTCAATAAACTCCTCTCCTAAACCAAACAATACATCTCAATCAATACCCAATCAATCAAATTTACAGCAATACTAACTTACTTTAAAATCTTTAAAATCCAAATCAAACAACACTTTAAAACCTTCGCTTTAGTCAAAATTAAAGGCTTATATATAGTTCTTTAAATTTTTATCATAAAAACCTTAAAATACACTCTTATACGTGAAATTACAGCAAGTTTAAAGTTTAATAAATATCTTAAAATTATTTAAAAACTCCTAATAATCTCCCTTTTAATGGGTGATTAAACCCTCTTTATAAAACATCAAAAGTAGTACTTAGAAACTATTTCCAACACTTAAAAATTCAATAAAAACATATATTTATGCTTAATTAAATTTTAAACATAATTAATTTTATCAATCAAACTCAAGGATAATATTTTAAGTATAAAAAACCTTCGTTAAAATCGAAAACTGCCCGAAAATCATATTTAGATGCTGAATTTGGCCACGAGAGGGTGGTGCTCACTACTTTTTTATCAAAACCGGATGAGTTTGTGGCCACGAGAGGGTCTTTCTTAAAACATTGTTTCCACATGAAAAACACTACTTTTTTTTATCAAATTCGGATGAGTTCAGAACCTGATCGGATTAAAATGGGATTAATATTAACGAACGAAAATCTAAAAATTAAAACACGAATTTAAGTGTTCAAAATAATGGAATTAAGTTAAAATAATCATTAGTTATAATCACCAAAATTTCAAAACATCATTACTATAAAAGCCCTAAATCAATTGTTTATAAAACCCCTAAAATCATGATTTTCAATAATTAAAAACCTAGGTTTATAATTCATAAAATATGAAAATTTATAACATAAATATAATCTGAAATTTATAATCTTTATACCATCAAAATATAATTTGATACTGAAAATATAATCTTTATACTAAAATCAAAACCCAAAACAATTAAATTAACATTAAGCAAAATAATGAAACAAAGGAGGATGAAAATAAGACTAACCTTTTTGTGTGGGAAATTTTTAGAGATTCATGGGGTATTTATAGGAGATAATTATTGTAGGGTAAAAAGAAAGATAGGGCCTCATAAAAATAATGGGTCAATTAAGTAAACAAATGGGTTAGGCTTGTTTGATTGGACATAAATGTAGAATAAAGGTGCATAAAATAATTTGTTCAAATAATTTTCAACCCAGATTAATAATTTGAATAATTTGAAATTAAATTATGGAAAAATACAAATAAATATTATAAATAAAATTAAATTTTATTTATAACATATTTAAAAATACGGGGGATTACATAATTATTTTATACAATAAATATTATTTACACAATTATTTTTAATTCCTTAAAACTAGCAAAATAATTTCCTATACACCAAGGAGGAGGGCCAAAAATATGAGCTAAGGGCCTGTTCACATTTACTTAATTTCAGTTCAGTTTAGTTCAGTCCAGCTCCAATCAGTTTTGTTTAGTTCAATTCAGTTAAGCTCCAATCAGTTTAGTTTAGTTCAGTTCAGCTCTTAATTTCCCTCTCTCATAAAATATTCATTTCAGCTTAGTTCAGTTCAGTTCATCTCCAATCAATTCAGTTTAGTTCAGCTCATTTCAGTAAATGTGAACAAGCCCTTAGGAAAGCTCAAAAAATTTCGACCACCCCAAGTGGATTATAGGAAAATTATTTTGGTAATTTGTATTTTTAATTATCTCCTTAAAATCTCTAATTTTCCTTAATTCTAATTCTCCATCTTTTTAATATCTAATCCTCATATTTTCTTGCCATTCATTCTCCTTGATTATTCTCCAAGTAATCCCTCTTACCTTATTAATTTTCATGACATATATACCTTCCATATTCAATTAAAAACAATCACCTTAATATTAAAACTTTCCTAAATTCTTTTATTCACCTCTCCAAGTAATCCCTTAAACCCTACTTACCATAATTCTTCCTACATTTTTCTACCATAATTCATACACATGCTAGCCTATAAATACCCCTTTATTTCATGATCAAACACTCACACAATTCTCATAATTTTTCTCTCAAATTCTCTAATTAATCATTTTCTCTCCTTTTCTTTTCTCCTTTTTTTATTTTCTTTCTCCTCCCTTGCGCCACCACCGAGCACCACCACAACCACCACTCCCGGCGCCACCTACCGCCATCGTCGACCACCACCAGCCGCGGCAGCCGCCTGCTGCTGCCACTCCTTGCTCTTCTCTTCTTCGGTTTTTATTTTCTTTTCTCCTTTCTTCTTATTTAATTAATTATTTATATTATGGGGAGTTTATAAAATTATAATAAATGGTTTTAATTAAATAAAAATAAGATTTTGATTATGTTCTTGAGAAAATAATTTTAAGGTTCATGTACATATAGTTGGGATGTTTTAATTTAATTATTTGTGATTATTTGTTAACCTTATATTGATTAAGGTTATATTTATTTGTAGGGTGTTTTTGATCAAGCTACTTGAGGGTTCTTTTGAGGTGATTTTGGCTAAGCGAGGATCAAGGTACGTTAGGTGGCTAGATACCTTGAAAGTGATTGGTTGAATAAGCTAAGCATGTTTGAATGTTTTTGTGATGATTGAATTAAATTGAATTGGATTATGATTTATGAAATAAAAGTATGTTTAAATGATTGGTTTTAATAATTAAATTGAGGCATTAATTTTAAATCATGTTTTGAATGATTAAAATTATTATTCATGTTTTAAAAAGGTTTGTTATTGAAAGCATGTTGAATTTAATAAAGGAGTTTGAATTAATTGGAATTATTGGATTTAAAAGAGGATTTAATGAATAATTGAATTAATTTATTATTTATGCTTTATAAGCTTTTTAGTAATCCCACTATGCGGATTTGGTTTATTGATAAGGCCTTAGACTTTGTATGACCGACTCTTTCCTCAAGAATAGCCTTGTAACATAAGGAGACTAGCTTGGGGGGGTGTGCACACTTGGGAGAGGAATTGGTTTTATTGGTTTTATTGGTTTATTATGAGCAATTGGTTTTTAATATGAGGAATTGGTTTTAAATAATTGGTATTGGTTTTATTGGTTATGGATATTGGAAAATCGAGAATCGGTTTTGAATCATGAGTTGGAATTATTGGATTAATTATTGGAATTGATTTCAAAAGCATGTTTGCAAATAAATTGAGTTTAATTATCTTGCACTTATCGTACTTAGCATATTTTGCTAACCCGTACTTCTTATTTGTTTTGGTTCGCCCTGTTTACCATAATGGTAAGCAATGTTATTTCAGGTGGAGTGAATAAATTAATGCATTGGAGTCCCGGGATTTGGTTTCATCAATTAGGAGTTTTGGTCTTGTATTTAATTTGATTACTCATGACATTGGTTTCTATTTATAGTTATTATTAATAAAGAAGAGTTTTGAGTTTCCTCTGCAAAGTATTGATTTAGTTAGTAAGTTTGAGGAGCCTTGCGTAATCACACGGCAGTAATACGACTAAGTCTATCTCTATGGTATAATTATACGTATTATACTGGTATTTCCATAGAGGGAGATTTGAGGGTGTTACAAAATCGCACCAGGGAGATCACACATCTGCTTGGCTTTGGGCGGTCCCTATTTCGGGGTTGGGTTAGACAATGAATGCAAAGACTTACTGATGTGTGTTGTGCTATCGGTTAGGGCCGAAAAATCTACCACAAATCCTACCAAATTTGAGCCAAGCCAGCGGGCCGTACTGACTTTGATCAACGCTACTTTGTCCCCATTTTAATTATATTAATCAAACCTCTGCATTATTCCTAAATTATCCAAACTTTGGGGGCTCAATTTTATTAGGCCCAATTGACTAGTTATCTGCTCTTCAAGTATTTTTTTTTTTTTAAATTTAACAAAAATATTAAAAAATAAGAAAAAATCCTTTAATTATCTCTCCTCCATGAAGGAGTTTATAGGTACGAATGCGGAAAACATGAATCATATTCATATAGCACCTAATCCCAAGATCATGCATAACACATAAAGAATTAGAATTAATACATTTGAAGCGTGATTCCACGTGCGATCGAACAAGAACAAGGGAGATAAAGAACCTCAAGCGTGATTCCTCTACTTGGTCCACAAGCACAGATTAAGACCTCCACTAATGCTAGTTAGTCGCAATCGAATTCAATTGACCTTTTATGGAGAAGAACGAGCAACGAACAAATCACAAACCACCACGAGGGGGGAGGAGATAGGCGTGTGACACACACACACACACACACACACACACACACACACACACACACACACACACAGAGGTTTTGGGATTACTGGTTGCTTGGTACACAATTAACTATTAAATTAATTGTGTTGTGTCATACAACCCTAGGCATGGACCTTATTTATAGATCTCATCTCTAAATAAGAGTTCATGACAAAGCCCAAATTCTAACTCTAATCTAACGATGATATCCCAATCCAATTCATGATTAGTTACTTGTTCATGAGGCCCATCAATGGGCCTCTAACTTGCTTAACCCAATACCTTTGTTGTGTGACCTCATAGGATCCATTCTAGTGGGCTTTGAACTATTTGACTAGCCCAAAGATCAATGATCATAGTCTAGCAACATATAATGACGACCCAAAAGAACGAACTTATTATCTTCATAATAGTGATCCTTGATATATCTAGTAATTGCACTTATCGAAGACAAAAGTCCTTCAATCTCCCACTTGTCTAAGACAAGTGCACAATATTCAAATTCCTTAAGTCAATGTGTGTTGATTTGATAATATGATTGCATCTAATGTCGTGATCATATTAATCTACAAATCTTTTCTTGAGAAACTGAGTTAGAATTACAAAACAAATGATTACTTTGTAATCCATTTGAGTACGGCCATACATTTTCTGAATTCTCCCTCCTCAAGGGGCCAAGACACATTCCTAATTAAATAGGTAGACTCAATCCAATCTTGTGGCAACCAAGGATCCCACTCAAATCATGAGGTAACTAGGAAACACCCTTTATAATCTCCAGTTACGGGAAGACGTTTGAATGTACACAGTTACATCAGTCATTGAATGAAATCAATGTTCCACTCGTGTCAAAGGAATCCACTAATATATCCGGAAACTCTATACTTGAGCTTCAAAGTAGGTCTATTGTTCGATCATGCATCATTATTCATGCATATCCATGTGATTAACCGAGCATCACTACGCTCTTATAGCCCATGAAACTGCGCTATCCAATCAATCTTACATGTTAGTCCATTTATTGAAATCATGTATGCCCAGTTTAATGATTCCGAAATAGGAACTTAAATAATATATGAATTAAGTTCACCTGTGGGGTTTCATTCACCAGGTTATTTAAATAAACTAACCAAATGAGCCCATCAATCCATAATTATTTTGGAAATTTTATTTAATATCGAAAACCATAATTAAATAAGAGAAACGATAAATTTCTGATTAAACATAATTCTGCAAATGAATGTATTACATATGTAATAAGTTTTTCTCAAAAACAAATACAACTTTAATTACATCATTAACTTCAATTACATCATTAGCTTCAATCCAATTGCACTAGTGTTCTTCTCATGCTTAGGCAATGGAAGGGGTTTAGTAAGTGGATCATAGACATTCTCATCCGTATGAACTTTGCACATCTTGACATCTCCTCTGCTAACGATCTCTCGAATGAGGTGATACTTCCTCTCAACATGTTTGGATTTGAAGTGTGACCTAGGCTCCTTTGATTGAGCAATGGTGCCATTGTTGTCACAATGCAACTCGATTCCCTTTTGAGCACTTGGTACGATATCCAGCTTAGTTTGGAACTTCTTTATCCAAAATGCTTCCTTAGCTGCTTCAACAGCAGCCAAATACTCTGATTCTGTCATAGAGTCTGCGACAGTGCTTTGCTTCAAACTCTTCCAGCTTACTACTCCTCCATTGAGACAGAAGATGTATCCAGACTGGGATTTAAAATCATCCCTGTCTATTTGGAAACTCGCATCCGTATAACCTTTGACAACCAAATCATCTTCGCCATCATATACTAGAAACATTCCTTTAGTCCTTCTTAACTACTTAAGGATGTTCTTGGCAGTTGTCCAGTGTGCTTCTCCTGGATTTGCCTGAAATCTGCTACACATGCTTAGAGCATATGAAACATTCGGCCTTCTACAAATCATGGCATACATTATCGACCCTACTGCCGAAGCATAAGGTATAATCGCCATACGTCTCATCTCGTCTGGTGTAACCGGACATTGAGATTTACTGAGCGTAATGCCATGAGACATGGGGAGAAATCCTCTCCTGGATTTTGACATCTCGAACTTATCAAGAACCTTATCAATATAAGTCTCTTGACTCAGCCCAATCATCCTTCGTGACCTGTCTCGATGAATATTGATTCCCAAAATGTACTCGGCGTCACCCAAGTCTTTCATGGAGAAATAACTCTTCAACCAGTCCTTGACTGACTCAAGCATTGGTATGTCGTTACCCATGAGAAGTATGTCATCTACATACAAGACTAAGAAAACTATGATGCTCCCACTGGACTTCTTGTATACACAAGGTTCCTCTTCGCTTTTGAGAAAACCAAACTATTTGATTTCTTCATCAAAACAAAGGTTCCAACTCCTTGATGCTTGCTTCAATCCATAAATGGATTTCTGAAGTTTGCATACCTTTCTAGGATTTTTTGGATCTTCAAAACCCTCAGGTTGTGTCATATACACTTCCTCCATCAAGAACTCATTCAAGAAGGCGGTTTTGACATCCATCTGCCAAATTTCGTAATCGAAAAGTGCAGCAATCTCTAGAAGAATCCGAATGGACTGAAGCATTGCTACTGGAGAAAAGGTTTCATCATAGTCAATACCATGAATCTGTTTGTATTCTTTTGCAACCAGTCTTGCTTTATAGATGTAGGCATTTCCATCCTTGTCTGTTTTAATCTTGTAAACCCACTTGCAACCAATAGGTTTTACCCCATTAGGCAAGTCCACCAGGGTCCACACAGCATTTTCAGACATCGATTCCATTTCGGATTTCATGGCCTCAAACCATTCATTTGAGTTGGGGCTCGTCAAAGCTTGCTTGTAGGTAGAAGGTTCCTCATTCTCTAATAAGAAGATTTCATAATCCTCAGTTACAAAACTTCAACAAACTGTTTGTTTCTGATTCTGGTAGACCTACGTGGGGTAGGAGCAATAATAGAAATGTTCTCTTCAACTCTTTGAAGATTTTCGCAAGAATTAGATTCAAGTGGGAAGATAGGAGTCTCGCTAGTTGAATTAGCTTGCTCCGACGCATGATTATGCGCCCTCGCCTCTGACGTGGTGTTATCCACATCCATTGTTGCTCGTCTTGAATTTCTTCGAGAACTACTTTATTCCCACTTGTCTTTCTAGAGAGGAATTCCTTTTCTAGAAAGACACCATCGCGAGAAACAAACACTTTGTCATCTGCGAGATTGTAGAAGTAATACCCTTTTATCGCTTTAGGGTAACCCACAAAGAAACATTTGTCTAATTTCGGGTGTAGTTTGTCGCTTTGTAAACGTTTTACATAGGCTTCACATCCCCAAATCTTGAGAAAAGACAAACTTGGAACCTTTCCATTGCATATCTCATATGGTGTCTTTTCAACTGCTTTGGACGAGCTTCTGTTCAGTACTCTGGCAGCTGCTTCTAGTGCATATCCCCAGAATGATATGTGTAAATCAGTAAAGCTCATCATGGACCGTACCATATCTACTAAGGTCCTATTCCTCCTTTCTGACACCCCATTTAACTGTGGCACCCTTGGAGGAGTTAATTGTGAAAGTATTCCACAATTAATCAGATGTTCATCAAATTCTTGGGTTAAATATTCACCACCACGATCAGATCGTAATGCCTTGATTGTTTTCCCAAGTTGGTTTTGTACCTCATTCTGGAATTCTTTGAACTTTTCAAAGACTTCCAACTTCTGCTTCATTAAGTAAACATATCCAAATCTACTTAAATCATCAGTTAAAGTAATGAAGTATCTATATTGACCCCTAGCTTTTGAACTCATTGTTTCACACACATCCGTATGTATGAGTCCCAAAAGGTCACTTGCTCTTTCACCTACACCCGTAAAGGGTGACTTAGTCATTTTACCAAGAAAGCATGACTCACAATTTTCAAATGATTCATAATCAAATGTTGAAAGGAGTCCATCCTTATTTAATTTTTGGATGCGCTTTTGGTTAATATGTCCAAGCCTACAATGCCATAGGTAAGTTGGGTTTGAACCATTTGTTCTTTGCTTTTTATGATCTATGTTGTAGACATGAGTTGTATAGTCTAAGACATACAAACCATTAATTAATTTTTCTTTAGCATATAACATATTTTCTTTGGAAATAAAACAACACTTGTCTCTTATTTCAAAAGAAAAATCTTCAGTATCTAAAATAGGAACTGAAATAATGTTCTTGGTAATTGTTGGAACATAATAACATTTATTAAGAACCAAAAGTAAACCAGAAGGAAGTCTCAAATGATAATCTCCAATAGCAAGTGCAGCAACTGTTGCTCCATTTCCTACTCGGAGTGTGACTTCTCCTTTTGCTAGCTTCCTACTTCCTCTAAGGCCCTGTATGCATGTTATTAACAATGTGAGCTCCACAACCGGTATCGAATACCCAAGTTGAAGAAGAAGTAAGATTTATTTCTACAATAAAAACATCAAGTAACTCCTTACCTTCAGTTTTCACTAGTGTATAATGGGGACACCCTGGTGTATGGCGAAGCCAATCACCACAATAGAAGCATTTTCTTTGTCTCCTTTTCAGGTACTCCTCATCATGGTTGAGTAAAAGGTTGACTAATGTCACAGTCGAGCCCTCTTCATTATGAGTGAGCCTAACTATATCAAAACCATCGGGGAGTGAAAACAAGATTATGTCATGCTCGGAGTCATCATCGAACGGTTTCCCAAGGACGTCCATTTGATTGAGAAAATCAATCATTTCAGTGACATGGGTCCTTACCAGGCATGAGTTTCTTAGCCATTATCTTAAAATGAACATTGTAAGCCTCATACCTAATGATGTCAGTCCGGGAATAGTAAATCTGAGGGATCGAATTAACGACCTCTCTTACATTATGATCTTTGAATCCTCCACTTCCTAATGCCCCAATGCCACCTCGACAGAAAGCACGAAGACATTTATGCAAGTTGGTTAGCTCATAGTGCCTGAATCTTCTTTTCCAACAACTTGGAATAGATTCTAAAATGAGTGTTCTGATTTTCTCTACATCTGAAACAATTTCAGCATGCCTTTTAGCTTTTTAACCCTTAGTGTACACGCTCTCAATAGGTATATATAAACGAGATTCAAGCCCATGGCTTGTGAGAACTTTTCTCAACTCGTTTTCCCATTCCCTGAAGTTTATGAGATTCAGCCTTAAATTAAGTTTCGTTGGCAAAATAGTGTTGTCGTTATGGTTATTCATCTACAAACAAAAACAAAACGACGCAAAGTTCAATAATTATGTTTAATAAATTTAAAGTACCATAAGCGATATTAATTATTGGTAACTTTAAAGCATTTATTCAATGTTAAAATGATCCCTATTGAATTAAATGACAAGACCCTTTATTTGTGTAATAGTTGACCGGACTGAGGCCCTACCATCAAGCATTACATTTTCAAAGTGAGTAAACTCTTTACTAATTACAACTCTTTGTAATTCTTGGTTGAATAATTACCCATCACATGTTTAATTATTACCCTTAGCTTCAAGGTTCTAAAACCCTTTAGGTAACCTTGTTGAGTATAACCAATTAAATATGTAGAACGTGATCTACCCCACAATGCCTAAAATAACAAGTGACGCTCTGCTGAGGCCGACCCATCACCCACGATTAAAGGATTGTTGGGTATTTAATTGGAAAAGCTACCTCAATATTTCTGGGACCTAAATTTATTATGTTGTGATTATTTAGTGAACTCTAACGCATCATCAATCAACATAAATAAAATCTAACATGCATAATCTACTAATGCATAAATAAAACATGACATAGTATGACCCCTTAATCCTAAGAAAAGTAATAAAGCAATAAAGGCTCCCACTTGAATCTTCATGGATCTCATCCATTTGGCTCCTTTGGGCCTTCACTCCATTGGCTTCTTGGATCAACTGCAACCTGTAATACTACTCTATTCTATCTACTACTTAAATAAAATAAAATAAATTACAAAAATACTTAACAGTACGTAGAGATTACAAAAATACGAAACGATGCGCAGATTGTATTTAGAATCTATGGGCCATACTAGTCTATACATAGCAATAAATAATATCATTTATTATAAAGTGCCACATAATAAATCAATCATCATGCTTTCCTAAACTACAACATCGAATGATCATAATTAAGGAAACATGGCACAAAATATATCATATTTTAATTAATTAATTATTGCAATTAGATAATATCATATATTATTTCTAACCAACCATAAATTATCATATATTTTATTTAAGGTAATAGATATAATCAAATCATATTTTAGTTATGGAAGATAAATCATATTTATTTTCCATGGTTATCCTAACTAATTTAGGAGATTCTATACTAATTGCTAGCCAATCACATAATTTTAATTCAATTATTATCCAAAATAATTATGGGATAATCTCATTAACTCAATCATTATCCAAATAGAATCTTTTGCTACATAATTATCTTAACAAAAATAACAACTTTAATTTTGTTAGTTATCTTTTCAAAACCAAAACTTATCCTTTTAATTTTAATTTTGAAATCTGATTTTTTTATCCAAAATAAATAAAATAATAATTTTTTTAATGAAACTTGCGCCAGCCACCGTGGTGTGGCCAGCCGGAGCCGGCCACGGTGGCCGTACACCTTGTGGTGTACGCTGCCCTGCAGCGACGCAAGAACAGCAGCAGCACACACAGTTGGTGGTGCACTGTTGTGCTGCTCTTGTTCGACTTCTACCCAGCCCGCCCTCCCTCCTGGACCACCCCCGGTGCGGCAGTCGCCGTGGCAGCGCCACCCAGCCGCGGCTGTCGCACCCTAAAACCCTTTTTTTTTATATTTATGATTTTTTTAATTAAAACAAAACATTTTATTAAAATAAAAATAATGTGGTCCATTTAGTTTTAAAATTAAATCATATTCAATTTCAAAATTAGGGTTCTTCATGAATTTAATCCTCAATTCAATTTAACTTTTAAATTAAATAATTTAATCATGAAAAATTCATAATTTAACATGAAATCAAATAGATTAAATTCTTTAAACATATAATTATCAAAATTAAATCAAAACTAAAACACAAAATTCTACAACTTAGGGTTGTAGTTTCGATTTTGTTTTCGAATTTAGGGTGAGGGGGTCGAAAAATTCGAGTGCTTTAGGGCAAAATTCGGATCACTTGAAGGCTAATTTGGAGCAAATTAAACAACTTTTAATGATTTTATATTGTTAAATCACATTTAAAATAATAATTGACCCATAATTAAATTATTCTCCCTCCTAATTGAATAAACATTGTGGACTATCAAAGAATTAATATTCAATATATGTACATGCATAGGCTAACTGATACCACTGAAGGAGTTTATAGGTGCGATTGCGGAAAACATGAATCATATTCATATAGTACCTAATCCCAAGATCATGCATAACACATAAAGAATTAGAATTAATACCTTTGAAGCGTGATTCCACGTGCGATCGAACAAGAACAAGGGAGATAAAGAACCTCAAGCGTGATTCCTCTATTTGGTCCACAGGCACAGATTAAGACCTCCACTAATGCTAGTTAGTCGCAATCGAACAGTTCAATTGACCTTCTATGGAGAAGAACGAGCAACGAACAAATCACGAACCACCACGAGGGGGGAGGAGATAGGCGTGTGACACACACACACACACACACAGAGAGAGAGAGAGAGAGAGTGAGAGAGAGAGAGAGAGAGAGGTTTTGGGATTACTGGTTGCTTGGTACACAATTAACTATTAATTGTGTTGTGTCATACAACCCTAGGCAGGGACCTTATTTATAGATCTCATCTCTAAATAAGAGTTCATGACAAAGCCCAAATCCTAACTCTAATCTAACTATGATAGCCCAATCCAATTCATGATTAGTTACTTGTTCATGAGGCCCATAAAATGGGCCCCTAACTTGCTTAACCCAATACCTTTGTTGTGTGACCTCATAGGATCCATTCTAATGGGCTTTGGACTATTTGACTAGCCCAAAGATCAATAATCATAGTCTAGCAACAGATAATGACGACCCAAAAGAACGAACTTATTATCTCCATAACAGTGATCCTTGATATATCTAGTAATTGCACTTATCGAAGACAGAACTCCTTCACTCCATTCCTTAACGACCACCTTCTTGTCTTACCAACTCTGTCCCAACATCACCTTCCTCCTCCTCCACCCCACCACCACCATGCATCATCATCATCATCCTCTCTCTCCTCTCCTCCTCTACCCTCTTCACCTTCTCACCATTCCTAAATTGATACCCCCTTCATTTTCATTAACTCCTCTCTTCACCAAAACCTCCACCAACAACATCATCTTCATCACCGTTGTATTCTAGAAGGCGCTTTCAATTTCATTAACTCCCTTCCTCACCACAAACCTCCGCCAACAACATCACCTTCATCACCGTTGTATTCTAGAAGACTTCATTTGTAACACCCTAGAAATTCCTTTCCTTTAAAATACCTTGTTTGCTCTTTTTAAAATACGAATTAGGAAAATCTAAGACATAACCGCCACCGTGAAAATGGCTAAAGCAAATTTCAAAGATATGCAACAGAAGACTCTTTTCAAAACCGTTCCAAAACAAGTCAACTTAAAAGTCTAACCAAACAAAAGTAAAGTCAAACCAAAGTCAAACGTGATCCACCTACAACTTGGAACCATTTTAGGCCCTTATTAAACCAACTGAATACTTAAAAACCTTTGTGTTAGTCTTATTAGCATAATATAATATAATAGTTAAAGCAATAAACCACATCGTAATCTTATGAAAGCTAAGCATGATTCGCTCTTCACTCATGCCCATCATGAATATGCTTCATCACCTGAAATGCTTCTCTCTATTGTCCCCACTACTTACCATTAGAAATAGGTCGTCGTAGGGCTAAGGTAAAGACAAGGCCAAACAAACATATAATCAGCTAAGCTGAGTACATAAGCGTAAAGAACACACTATCATGCTTTAGTCTTATCAATCACACAACTTACCTTGTTGCCCCTCTTTTCAATCATACAACATACAACATGAACATTTGCTACATGACTAAATTATTTATTTAGCTTGATTACGCATTGAACGGGTTTCCCCCTAACCTGCCCCAAATAAAGGGGTACTAATACGAGAGCTAATCGTGCTAGTATAAAATAAACTACTCGTACGTGGCGGAATTCCTGCGCATAATAAAAAAAAGAATATACAGCGTCCTGTACTCCCAGTAGAAGTTATAGTCAAATATAAAGTCGCATAACTACCCCTCATATGTTCATACTCAAGGTATATATGTTATAAGAGTTTTGGTGCAAAATCTCTTTTACTTTATGTTATTTACATATTATTTTACTTGGTGATGACTCACAAACCATAGCAATAACCAAACATTATAATTATACAAGCAATAGATCATACCAAATTAATTCTTGAATAATTAGTAACCACATAACTTTTAATGTTGAATCCTTTTTAATCTATCTCGGTGTCAAAGACAACTTAAACGAATAATGCGCCACAACTCCTACCCCTCGGTGTTGGAAACACCTTAAGTGTACATAGGCACAACAAATGTAATTTAATCCATGTGTCCTTTGACACTTAAATAGCTCTTTATCATGCTCATATAGCATTAATAAAAATTATATGAACCATAATAAAATTCCTTTTTTTTATATTCCAAACCAAATTAAATATTTAATTTAATTAAACATGCTTGCAATCATGCCAATAATAAAAGTGTGGTTTATACTCAACATGTCAATATAATTATTTCCATTCACTAATTCATCACAAATAAACCATGCTTCATAATTCAATCACCAACATCAACCAAATAACAAATTCCAATCAAAACCTATCATGATGCTACTTGGAGTTCATTTTTCAAGTTCTAGCATGTTTCTACATCATCAATAAATACCAAGTACACGAACGTACCTTAAATATGATCTCAAAATAGCCACGATTACACAAAAGCACTCACTTGCAAAACTCCTACAAATCCAAAATTACAAAGAGGTATTAATATCTACTCCACACAAATTTCCAGCAATATATATACTCCTTATTTCACTCATAAATTATTTAAAACAAACTGAAATTTAATTTAAAACCCTTTGCTTTAATCCCAATTAATGAGTAGTAAAAAATTCCTTCAAGAAATTTAATTATGGCTTACTAACAAAATTTCCAGCTTTATTAAATCATCAAAATGTTCTGTAAATATGTTTTAAAATACCTATTCAAATAATTTAAATCACCTATAATAAAAAAAATATACAATAATTTAGAAACCTAGGGTTTTCAATTTGGGGCTTTTTAATTCAAAACCAAATTGAAAGTTTATTTACATCATACTTATAATCAAACATCATAAAATCATCACAAAACCCAAAATAATTAATTTGATGAAGGATTAAAATAGAAAGGAAGATTTTATTTTTTATCACACACACACACGCACAAGGGGGGAAAAGGAAGGTGGCTGGCGCCACTTCCCACGACCGCTGCTGTCGCCAGCGACAGCTTGCTGTGGTGGTGGTGGCAGGCGGCCATCGTGTGTGTGTTGGTGGTGGTGGTGGTGGTGAATTAAAATAAATAAATAAATAAATAAAGAGGAAGGGGAAAATAAGAGAGAGAAAGAGAAAATAAGAAAAGAGAGAGAGAGAGAGAGAGAGAGAGAGAGAGAGAGAGAGAGTTACCTTTGGGTATTCACCACCTTGGGCAAAGGTTGATTTTGCTCATATGGGGTATTTATACTAGGGGTGAGCATGGGACGGGTACCCGTACCGTTAGTACTAACGGTTCGGGTAGCTGATAACCAAAATCACTAAAAGTGATACCCATAATCGGAACCGATAAGTTCGGGTACCCAGATTTTCGGATCGGTTATCGGGTACCCAATAAGATATCCAATAATGATAATAAAACTTAATTATGTAGTTATTATGATATAATTTACGACTAATTAAAAACAATACCATATGATCTTAACCAAATTATTAATAATATTACTAATCATTGATATTATAAAGTGATTATGAAGTAAAGTAAAAGTTTAGATTTAGATTAATAGATTTAAGTAGGGAAAAAAGCAAAAAAAAAAATGCTTATCAGATCGGATCGGGTAAATGTTAATTTTAAAATGATACCCGTAACCATACCCGATAACAAATTATCGGAACGGATACCCGAACCGTTATGGTTATCGGATCGGGTACCCTAATTTTCGGAACGGTTGCGGATCGGTTTTTCGGGTAGGGTTTTTGGTTTTTCGGGTAGTTTTGCTCAGCCCTAATTTATACCCTCTCTTAAAACCCTCTTTTCTAAAATTCCTTTCCTACCCTTAATGATCCCTTTCCTATTTAAAATACAATTTGACTTTACTTTAAATGTCATTGACTTTAAAAATTATCTTTTATAAAATCATATGCCCTAATATTTTTAAATTATAAAATGAATTATTTCAAAATTATCAAATAAATAAATTAGACTTTTAATAAAACTCTTTAAATTAATTAAAACCCATAAATAATTGATTTCAACTTATTTAAATACTTTGAGAAATACTATTTAAATTAGAAATACGTATAAAAATATAGGGTATTACATCCTTGAGATGGGTTTCGATCTAATCCCCCGAAATCTAGTCACCTCCGAAGTGCTTCATCCTTACCTAATTGAAACTTCTATCATTTGTGCCCCTCTTCCTTGAAGAAACTCCATGAAAATTCATGGTGCTAACGTTTTTGGAGATTGATAATTGATACGAAACCCTAACACAAGATTTGGAAGAGGGAAGGAATATATAAAGAGGGATTTCATGATAGGGGCGGGAAACTCATGATAAAGGGGAGGGAATCACTTAACTCGGGGGTAGGTTAGTCTTTTTGTGTAATTTAGTTAGAAAATGAGCCATTTAGTAGTTGGTAAGGCCATTTAATGATAATTAGGTCACTTGAATCAAATTTGTGATTCTTGAGTGCCACTTAAGAGAGTAGAAAAAAACTTCGTCTTCCACGTAAAAAAATTAAAACCATGAGGCTACCATATAGAATTTCCCACAACTTTTTTTCTTATAAAATTAATGTTGGTACTGATGTACAATTTATTAGAAAATGTGAGATTGTACATACTTACGTATCAATTAATTTAATTTCATGCTTTAAAGTTTAATTATAGTAATCTTTGAATTAATAAGTTAAATAAAAATCTTACTACTATCCGTGTATGCACAAGATCTATATCTATATATCTATATCTATACTTTCTATATTAAAAGGCGATCCTAAACACGCCAATGTGCCACGTAATTCTTCTTTAGTTGTGCCACATCAAACTATTTCACCATCTATACCAATTATCAAGTATGTTATTAATATGTAAAAAAAAAAAAAAAAAATTATATAAGTGCAAACCACAAGGTTCAATTAAAAAAAATACTTTAAAAAAAAAAACTCAATTTTAGTTTGACAAATTACAATTTTTTTTTTTTTTTGGTGTTCTACCCGGTTGACCCTTTGGGCTAATCCGGATTCGGGGATCAGTTCTGGGTGGTTAGGTTCCAGTCCCCTCCCGATTGTTGTTGCGGGGGATCGAACACGAGTCCTCCCTACCAAGTGTAGTCCCAATCACCACTACACCAACAACCAATTGGTGACAAATTACAATTTTTAAAAAAAACTAATTGCACGTGTACAACACTAACATCCCGATGCAACGTCCGGGCTACTCACTAGTTATTATATACGTGGTATAAGCGGTTATTGATGTGGTCAGTTCGAGAGTGAGGGATAGCTCAAGTGGTTAGAGCTTCTCTTCCGATTCTAGGAGATCTTGGGATCGATTCTCACCCCTGCCCTTGTGGCTCTCTAGAAACTGTGCTGTTTTTTTTTTTTTTTTTTTAAATTTATTAAATTTTTTTTAAAGATACAAAATGTGGTGTTATTATTAATTACTTCCTCCATTTCTTTTTAGTTGACACGCTTCTTTAGTCACGTTTGTCAATGCACTTATTCAATCATTAATATATCTTTAATTATCGATAAGCAAAAATTATAAAAAGTTGATATTTTGAAAGTATATAACGTGCAGAATCTAACAAGATCCCAGGTGATTATATTTTTCATTATGTATAAAGCACAAAACATGGTCAAAGAAAGATGTGTGAATACTTTTAAAGTCAAAACGCGTCAACTAAATAAAAACGGAGGTAGTATTTATCTCAGATTAAGAAATCATTCTTTTTAATTTTTTTTTTTTTAGACAGACAGCCTTTTTGATTTGTCAAATAAAGTAGTGTATTAAAAAAATGAAAAAGTTACCCACCAAAAACCTAGATCTGTCCTGTTTTTCTCTCACTCACTTAGTTTCACTTGAAGTGCACTCAACTCAACGTTCTCCATTGAAGCGATTTCTATCTTCCATTGAAGCAGCTTCTGAGGTAAGATGTTCTTTCGTTTTTGTAATCATCATATATCAATTTCACAATGTAGGTTTTTATGATTAATTTAATTCTCAGTATACTCAATTTAGGGTTCTAATTCGAAACTCGATTTTTGAACTAATTGAGTTATAATTACTAATCTGGAGTATAATTATTAGCTTAATTTGATGTTTGAGTCTAATAATTTGCCTTTATTTTTAGGATGTAGCTATGAATTTGTACCTTTTCTACTAAATTTATGAGCTTTGTTTGATAGTTGAATCAAAATTTTGTTGCTAATGTGTTGTAGAAGCCTTTAATGAAACTGGGGCATTTTTCTGTGGGCCCGAGGCGATTGCCCGGGCTCAGAGACGGACCGGTTCAGCTCGACGAGGATGTGGAACAGTGGCCACATTTGCATGAACTTGTGCAATGCTACAAAGCTGATTGGATTAAAGATGAAAATAAGTATGGGCATTATGAGAGCATTGGTGCTACTAGTTTTCGAAATCAGATATATGAAGGGCCTGATACTGACATTGAAACAGGTGAATTCAATCGACATCGAATTGAACAAACACAATGTTTAATGCAATGCTAAAAACCACATTAATGTTATTAATTTTTTTCTTTTAGAGATGCATCTAGCTGAGGCCAGACAAATTGAAAATGAAGATGCTGCTGATGAAGAATCACCAAGCACATCCGGAAGACCGTTTGGAGAGGTGTCGTATCAATGTATATTGTGTGCTAATTAATGCTTTGTCATTATTTAATGTGATTTTTCTGGTGTTTGTGTAGCATCTTGGTTTGTCGCCATTGAGTGCATATGAACCAGCATTTGACTGGGAGAATGAGAGGTCTATGGTATTTGGTCAAAGACTTCCAGAAACTCAAGTACAATACGGAAGGTTTGACGAGTTTACTTTCCTTGATTGTTTTTGTTATTTACTCACTGTTATAGCATTACCTTTCTGTCTTGTATGTTTGTGATTGATCTGTTGTGTTGTGCTCTCTAGTGGATTGAAGATCTCTGTCAAAGTTCAGTCCCTTATGTTTCAAGCTGGATTAGTTGGTGAGTGACGACTCTTTATATTGGTTTAATTTAGTCTTTAGGGTAGAATACAACTTTTTATTTCTCAGAAACAGTGACTTTATTTTCCAATTTGTTTGACTGCCCAACTTCAATACATGTTTTTAAAACTCAATTTGCATGTATCAAACTTATTAAGCTTGATATGGTTAACATAAGAATCATTAATGTTTTCACTCCTAGTGCTCAACTTTTGTATTTCATATTAGAAAATTGTAAATACCATGTTACTACCTCCATCCTTAAATAGTTGGTATAGTTAATGCAACACGCTCATGTGCTCAACCCATATGATATGGGCGAAGCAGAACTTAGTTTTGAAGAAATAGTAATTATTGCAACACGCTCATTTGCTCAACCCATATGATATGGGCTGAAGCAGAACTTAGGTTATGAAGAAAAAGTAGTTATTGCAACACACTCATGTGTTGACCCATATGATATGGACTGAAGCAGAACTTAGGTCATGAGGAAATATTACCTCCCCTTTTATGACCAAAGAAATAATACAAAGCCAAAACATCTAACTCTATATAACCTGTCATATTCTTTAATCAATCAAACAAAACGAAAACTGAAAATTATAATATAAAGTTTCTTTACATGTCTTTAAAATTTGATTCAAACTCACACAAAATTATGAACACTTGAACATACTCATATTTACCTATGTGAAGAAAGAAATATTTTATTTCTATTTTATTTTGGGCTAGACGTTGCTGTCCTCAGACAATCCTCGATTATCATACTCAAGTACTTGTCAAACAAGTCATCTGCCTTCAACCCCGCGCAAAAGGTAAACAGGAGATGCACTTAGTTGATTTACAGCACTCGAATCTAAAATAAATCATAACAAGGTTTTATTTTATTCATGTTTAGCTATTTAAATTTTAAATTCATGTACAGCAAACACATTTTTTGATGTATCTTTTCATAACACACTAGTACTTAATTCCTTTTCATAATAGGATTACTCTTTCAAAGCCTTTATCCAAATTATTTTATGTATAAATACTTAAACTTAAATTGCTACCATGATGAAGTTCAATGTTTCCAATTTGTCATTTCACGGTGGTGTAATGTAACCACAGTAAGTTGCTGCTTTCGCCATTCCCCACTGAGTGATATCTTATTCTTCACTAATATCCTTATTTAGCAATTCGTTATTCCGTTTACTTATGTAGCTTCTTGGAAGTTGGAATGGTCGATGTCTTATTATCTTAGTGCTATACTCAACTATGAAATTCCTCTTTTAATTTGAATTTCTTTCCTTATTTTCTGTTTCTTTTGTTCCATTGGTGAAATCTATTGGCAGTGGTCGAAAGTTTGGTTTTGAAGGAGTCTCTGGCTGAACTACATTCATTGTTCTCATTTTATGTTTTACTATGTCTCTACTGTATGGAATGTCCTTAGCTTAAATGTTCGGAGGAATCAATCAAATCCTTAATTCAATCAATGAAAGACGTTAATTGATTTGTGTTTTTTTTTTTTTTTTTTCTTTTCATTTTATGTATACATTATGTCTCTAATCTGTAGAATGCTCTTAGCTCAAAAGTCTCAGAAAAGAATCAATGAAAGTGTTCCTAATGTTCATTACTTCATTGACTCAGTTTTTCAAATGTGACGAAGTTTAGAATTGCGGGTTTTGGGCAACACTATTTTATATTCAATCCGTTTTTGCATTGCTAGGATTTATTTATTTATTTTTGGGTAGGAACCTTAGCTTTGGTTGTTTGTATGTCACTCTACACTGCAGTGAAGAGTATTTTATCTGAATAAGTTATTCTTAACTTAAAAATAAGGCTAACTCTACTTTAGTAGTACTAGACCCACTATACTGTAATGCACAGCTAATTTCTGCTAACATGAAGCCTATTTCTATCAAAATTTAACTTAGACAAGAGTTCAATGGGGCTACTTTTGGCTCTCTTTCCCTACCTTTTTTGTAGTAAGATTAGGAGCAGGGGAAGAAACAAGGAACCAAAAAAACTCACAATCTCACATTTCCATTCAAAAAGAGGGGTTCCCTGAACTTTTCATCGAACAAATATGGGAAAGAATAATGTTGAAAATTTAAAGCAAGCTCTTGCTTGAAAAACCATGTAATTTAGTTGACACACCTGCTTGGTGTGAGCCTCCTGAATTAACTTCGTCCTACCTAGTCTAGGATAACTAGTTTCTCTCACTTGCTATCAGAGTGTGGCCGTTGGCCTTTGTAGCCCTGCTGTTGTATATGGAAATGCTACCCATGATTAGCTCAAGAATTACAATTTCTTAACCCCAGGAACATTTCATACATAGCCACTGATCCCACACTTAACCTAGAAATCTTTGGTTGTGTGTCCATTATTCTTTCATAAAACAATTTCATTGAAATGAAGAAAAAAAGAAACAATTGAGAAATTATTTGGAATTTGAATTGCACTATTAAGGTGACAGTATGGAAATTTATGTAGTGTAGAAGTCAAATAAGAGGAGTAATGAAGAAAATGTATAACTTTCATGGAACCATCTGTATTTTATTTTTTCCATGCATCGTTTATCAAAAATATCTAGCAAAGATCGTTTATAATTTTCTTGTGTACTACAAACTATATTATTACTGTTATGTCTTTTTAAATTTTTTATTTGATCTTTGCAGAACCATTCTATGGAACTATTTGCTTATATAACAAAGAGAAAAGAGAGAAGTTATCAGAGGACTTCATTTTCCAGGTGCTCCCTGCAGAAATGGAAAATGTAAGCTATGGAAGAGCAGTATTGCATTTCAAGCCATGTTCAACATCTTGACACATTGTCATTTTGAATTCTAAAAGTGGAAAGCAAAAGAAATTTTATTGTGCATTCCCTTCCAGAATTATATTCTTTATCCAAGTCTGCATTTCTTGAGTAAGCTATGAGAATCTTCCAGACACTTACTGCCTTCTTATATTCCACCTGTTTGCAGTCTGGTATTTCAAATGACTCTCGAGCAATATTCTACCTAGATGCTCCCTCAGCATCAGTTTGCTTGTTGATCCAGCTGGAGAAGCCTGCCACTGAAGAAGGAGGCATCACTTCGTCTGTCTACTCCCGAAAAGAACCAGTGCGTATCCCATCTATTATAAGCTTTGAATTTCTAGATTTGACTTAGAATAATTTTTTTAATCTTTGTGATGCTTGTGCCTTGAGCACATTATTATGTTAATCTTTAATCTTTGACTTAAATAATGCTTTTCTTATTTTCAGATACAGCTTAGTGAGAGAGAGAGGCAAAAATTGCTGGTTTGGTCTCGAGTAATGCCTTACAGAGAGTCATTTGCGTGGGCTATGGTACCATTATTTGACAATACCATCGCTGGAACCTCTGGTGGAACTGCTTCTCCCAGTAGCCCTCTGGCACCGAGTGTATCTGGTTCTAGTTTCCATGAGGGTGTATCAGAGTCTACTACAAAAATCACATTAGATGGAAAGTTGGGTTATTTGAGTGGGAGTTCAATCATTGTTGAAATATCAAATTTGAATAAAGTCAAGGAGAGCTATACAGAGGATTCTCTGCAGGTCTGTTGTGTTTATCATCATTTCTCCTTCTTATCATCTGATATGCTTGATAGGTACAGAGTTCTGGGTGATAACTTTGTGCTGCGTAGCCTTGGAAAGGCTGAAAAACTTTGATGTGCTTTTCCATTTGTATAGTGCCTCTTGTTGTTGCTTGTAGTTTATATTAGAATACAAACTTTCTGTTACCTTCATCTGTTTTCTTTGAAAGTTCATTATTTTCTTCTAGGATCCTAAAAGAAAGATCCATAAGCCTGTTAGAGGTATGTTGAGACTGGAGATTGAGAAGCTACACGCTGGGCATCTCAACTTTGAAAATGGCTCAGAGAGTGGCAGTATGACTAATGAATCCTTTGATATGGGAGAGAGTATTCAAGATATATCACAGGAACCAAGTAACAATGTGGAAAGGTCTCAGAGCACCAGATCAAAAAATTGTTTTGCAGATGGAAAAGAATCTGCTCGAAATGGTTTAAAGGCTTATGAGAACCATGATTCCCAATCGGAGGTAGTAAGTTTGCTATAATTATCAATGTGGTATTTGTTTTAATATCTCTGCTGATGCTGTTGCTGAGATCAATCTGGTTTGCCATTAGATTGCCTTTTTTCTTTTGTATAAAACAGGCTTCGGTGGGAAACTGGGAATTCATCTTGTGGAGCTATTTTCTTATTATGAATCGCATAGATTATGATTTTGCTAATTTTTTTAAAAAAAAATTAGCAAGGAAAATGGCAAAATTCAAAATTTGTAACACTGGTACTCCATGTACTCAACAAAAAACTATATTCCCTTGTATAAATACTTCAAAATACCGAGTAAACATTACAAAGTAGAACATGGGATTAATAAAGCAGATGTAGTTTGATTATAGATTATAGAGACATTTGTATTACTATATAGTATAAGTGGACCATGTGTTGTTATGGAAGGGTTAAAGTAAGAAAATTTCCTTTGCCATTGAAGATATAAAGCATATGTAGGAAGATTATAGAATACCCTTAACTGGAAAGTAGGATGATTATAGAATAGCCTTAACTGGAAAGCAGGAAGATTATAGAATACCCTTAACTGGAAAGTAAGAAGATTATAATATTGTTCATTTTGATTGTTTGTAACTAAATAAACCTAACCTCTCCTCTGCCCCTCTCTCTGTCTACTATTTTTGTTGATTTTCCTCTTCGTTCTTACCCTGGTGCTTTGTCTGTAAATTCTGAAAAAGAACATCATTGATACCTAAAATAGATATTGAGAGTGTAAAGCTAAGATAATTAGTAATTACTCATTGAATGCAAATTGCAGTTCCATGCCTTTGACTTCCGTGCAACTACAAGGAATGAACCTTTCTTGCAACTTTTCCACTGTCTCTATGTGTATCCATTGACTGTCAGTTTGAGTCGAAAAAGGAATCTGTTTATACGAATAGAGCTTCGAAAAGATGACACAGATATTCGACGACAGCCTCTGGAGGTTAGTAACTATAGTTTGATCATACTCTTAATTGTCTCATGGAAGTTTATTCCCTAAGTTTACTTGTCATTTATTCTAGGCAACATACCCCAGGGAGCCTGGTGCATCACTAGAGAAGTGGGCTCATACACAAGTTGCAGTTGGTGCAAGGGTTGGTTGCTATCATGATGAAATCAAAGTCTCCTTGCCACCTATATGGACCCCACTGCATCACCTTTTGTTCACTTTCCTTCATGTTGACCTTCAAACTAAATTGGAAGCTCCGAAACCGGTAAGCTCTTAGTTTGCTATATATATTCTGTATATCATCCTAAAAACAACAAAACTTCTTAGGTTGCCACTGTTTTCTTGATGTCCACGTTTTTCCTACTTTCATCATGCCTGAATGGGACTATCTAATATTCTGCTGTAGGTGGTGATTGGCTATGCTGCACTCCCACTGTCTACATATGCTCAGTAAGAACTTGTTCTTTCATAATTTGATTCTTGTCTTATTGTCATTTTTTAACTTTGACAGTATCAAAGTTCTTTTATGCTTCTTAATCTTCATAGTTCTTTTATTTAATCAAGTGCAGTCATTATATATCATAGACCAATTGTGTAGAAGGATTAATGTTATAAGCGGGAGGGTTTTGGAACATATGTGGCACAATAAAGTAAACAATATATGAGGGAGAATTTTTTCTTACTGAGAAGATAAGAAATTAGGAAGAGGGAGGACCACCGCCAGTTTGCCAAAAATTAATAAAATATACTTCTTCTGTTTTTAATACTTGCAACACACTATGTTTGGAAAGTTTTTATTTTGGTGAAAGTTGTACTATTACCCTTATTTAAAAAGCTCATGGCCCACTTTTCTTAATTACTGTGAAAAAGTGTGTGTTGCAAGTATTGAAAAACAGAGAAAGTATATGTAGATATCTTATTACAATCTGAAAGGAGAAATAAGTCTCTTTGAGTATTTACAATATCTTTTAAAAAAAATCCTAGAAATTAATACAAGGAAAATAGAAATTAAAATAATTTACAAGAAGTGTATTGCATAAGCCATTCTGAAAGTGTAGACGACACTCGAAGACGTGCATTGACGGAGACTAATGTGCAGGTGCAGCGAGTCACACACAACACACACACACACACACACACACACCTTTGTTTGTTGAAGTATGTAATACTTTAAAAATTCATTTTTTCTTAGGTACCATGCATCTATTATTTTGCATGCCATAATAACTCATATATCTTATTTGTGTTCCCAAGGTTATCTTATTTGTGATTTTGAACTACCATAGAAAAATTTACCAACATTATGAGATGGAGGAGCTCCAATCATTACAAGCCATATACTAGTGTTGCTGACATTCTAAAATGATTCCTGTTTTTTTAACTCAGGTCAAGATCTGAAATTTCTCTGCCCATCATGAGAGAGCTTGTTCCACATTATCTTCAAGATGCGGGGAAGGTATAACTCCATCGTGTTCCGTAAATTTTTTCCTATTAGTATCATGCATCGTTAACATTTATGGTAATATTTTTAGAAGTTTCATGTGCTAGATTCGTTGTTTTTAATTAAGAAAATAATTTTGAACAGGCATTGCATTATTTTTTTATTTAAAAATTTTAAATTTAAATGGTTCTATCAATGTGATCTTGGTTGCATAAGTCCCCTATGAACCATTTGACTTTGATGAGTATTGCATTAAATCCGTTTGGACTTGTTTTGTTATGGAAGGGGTGTGTGTGTGTGTGTGTATGAGCCTAAAGTGAGAAGAAAGAACAAATCTGGTAAGATTTAATGTTATTGGTCTTTACTTTAAGCGCATGAAACATATACATATCAATGAGAACCAATTCTAAATAAACTTCCCTTTTTTCTTTTTATTTATTTTTTGTATTTTGAAAATCTGTTACATTCTTTTTTATTTTTTATATTATAAAAATCTGAAACACCTATGTACGCACATTGTTATTTAGGAGAGGCTTGACTATTTGGAGGATGGGAAGAATGTCTTCAGATTGCGATTGAGGTTATGTTCCTCTTTGTATCCTACTAATGAGCGCATAAGGGATTTCTTTCTTGAGTATGACAGGCACATCCTTCGGACAAGCCCTCCATGGGGATCAGAGCTTCTTGAGGTAATTAGATCTTATTTCTTTTAAATTGTGATCTATGCTTAAGACTTCCTTTGCTCAAATTATCTTAAATTGTGTGCAATTGTTATTATCCGTGTGGTTTAGTATTTGGATCATTTGTGATCAGTGCTCCAATTATATCTTTATAATACTCCCTTTGTCCCAAAATAATTTTCTTCACATTTTCATGCCATTAAATGATCTTAAACATAGCTCATAAAGTATTAAATACACATATATCGAGATCATCATTAAATATCATTATGTACTTCCTATATAAAATTTCCTTACATTCCAGAACATCATATACTTTATCCATTCTCCTTAAATCCTGTAAAATACTAGAAACATGCACTTAATAATGTGGAGGGAGTATAATATAAGTAAATACAACAAATTTCATAATAATTATTTTTGCCCTCTCACGTAGTTCTATGCTTCATTCTGCCACTATTTGATCAACCCAACTTGTTCATGACCCATATTAATTATGACTGAACATGTTCCAACCTATTAATCTAGGGTGTTTATGATCTGCTCAATTACAACTCGGCCCGTTCTAATTTGTTACCCGATCAATTCAACTTGTTTATGTCTTGGCTCGATTTTGACCCAATTCGTTCATACCCGCTGCATGATTATCTCGGATTGTTTAGGACCCGACACAAATTTGATCCGGCCCATTGCTATTTGCTACCCACTACCTGATTAACTCGACTTGTCTAGTACCCGACTTATTTATGACCCGACTCGTTCCCACCCTCTATCCAGATAACCAACTCGATTATTACTCAATCCTGATATGACCTGATTTGATTTGAGCTGAAACCCGTTCTAATCCTGGTAAACCTGTTTTCAAATTCAAGCCAACCCCATTTCAACCAAATCGAATAAGACCTGAACCGATTGCAACCTGCCCCATTTAGGACCCGACCCAAATAGAAACTTTTTTTTTTAAAAAAAATAAACCAAACCGAACTAATCCACTTTAGCGATTTGAACCCATTTTAATCCCACTCAACCTAAAATTGAACCATTGACCCAAATTGATACCCCTATGTGGACTTGGTAAGGGCAAGAGCTTGCCTTTTAAATAGTTTGGGACAAAGTAGCTTATCTAACATCTTTATGGTGGCAAGGTCCTTGAGAACTATTCAACTGAGGAGGTTCAAGGGAACTGGCATAATATGTAATTTACATTCTGATCAGTGGACAATTTCTGCTCTTTGAGGCACTCATTTGTCAGCTTCTAATATATTGTTGCCTCTTTCCTTGAAAAAAAAAATAATTTGTTTTTAAGGAGGAATTGTAGTCGGTTATTGCTGATTAAAGGTGAATATAAATAGATGGTAGTGGAAATAATTTATTGTTTTTACAGGTTGTGAAAGAAAGTATAATGAGACATAGAGGGATTTTTTTTTGGGTTAAAAGTGTAAAACCCAAATGAGACATGGGGCTAATATTTAGGGCCAATATTTTTGGGATTGATGGGACTTTTAGTTGGGGACAGAAAGAATTTGTAGATGTTAAATTTGAGTGGGGCAAATAACTTGTTTATCTCAACTACTAGAGTTCAGGTTTAAATTCTTAGTTTTTAAGATGGCCTTAGTTATTAAATCTTCAGTAGTGAGAAATGTGTCATAATTATCTTAGATGTTAAATTTGAGTGGGGCGAATAACACGCTTATCTCAACTACTAGAGTTCAGGTTTAAATTCTTGTTTTTTAAGCCTGTTAAGATGGCCTTAGTTTTTAAATCTTCAGTTGTGAGAAATGTGTCATAATTATCTTAGATATGGTGGCATAGTCTCTATTTTTCTAGTGGTGATCTCTTCCATCATATTTATATACGAAATTTTGTTTCTGTCGCAGTTACTGAAAATTTTCATTTCCCTTTTCCTACTTCAGTTCAAATTGTAGTAGACAATTATGAGCTCTGTTTCTACGCCTTTTTTATTTTGCCATGATTTACTCTTTGTTACATCTCTATATTACTTTGTACCATATACGAGTATATCATAAATCTAATTAAGTAAGTTGCAAAGCCTCATAGTAAAAAAAAAAAAAAAAAACAAACAAAAAAGATAAAAAAATAAATAAATCCAATTCTATGTATTAGTGGAAAATTGCATTGTTACTGTTACTTGATCCTTATTTTTTTACACCTCTTCTTCTGCGCAGGCCATTAATAGTTTCAAGAATGTTGATTCCACTGCCTTGCTTCAATTTCTTCACCCAATACTAAATATGCTTCTCCATCTAATTGGAAATGGTGGTGAAACCCTTCAGGTGCTCTTATTATATTTTCTGCATCTGTTGAATTGACAAAACTGAACTGTGATTTTTTGAAAACACGTCTTGATTAACCACGTGCTTGTTAAAATATCTTTTGAATTTTGTGGGTGTTTAATGGTTAGCTGCTACAAACATGTAATCGTGCATTGTACAGATATTTATTGTCGTTTGAGATTCAAGAGACAAATTGCTCAATATTTTATTGCTTCTTTTCCTTTGTTTCATTTCTCTTGCATCCTCCCGTCAAAAAAAAAAAAAAATTTTCTTGCATCTAAGCTGCCATATTTTCATCTATCCTTGATATATATATCTTAAGTAATTAAGAAACACAGATGCTGTGATCGTCACTGTTTCCTTATTCCATTCCCTTGTACTGCTCAATCATCTATTTCATGAGGACTCCGTGACTTGTCTTCCTAATGCTTCATAGATGCTTGAAAGTAAAACGGGCATTGATCACATTGCTATATAGACATGATCATATTATGATATCCAACCCTTCTTTAATCTGCATGTGCATTGACTGGCTGTTAGATATCTTGATCCTCCGATCTGTTCACATTAAATGGGAAAATCTTCTGGAACGCTTCTACTCTTAGATAATGTAAATGTTTCTTTAGGTATTTCTTTTGAGTTTGTGTGCTCAAATTATATGTGATGTGTTTGTAGGTCATTATGTATGTTTTGAGATTAGGCTAGAAACAATTTGGGAGATTGTCTTGGCACTCTTTGAGTTTTGTGGTTGTTGAGAAATTATTAAATGTCTGGTAATACAACCTTGAGCGAGATAGTCATGGCCCATTATACACAGTTTACTCAAAAGAAAAATTGGGTCCTACCACGTTATACACAGTTTACTGATTGGCTTGGGAATCCATAATGCCACTCATGGGACAAAGTAGTGTGCTGGCATTACGGATTCCCATGCCAATCAGTAAACTGTGTATAACGTGGTAGGACCCAATTTTTTCTGTAACACTTTGGAAGATTCTTGTTCCTATTTCTCCATTGCAGAACTATTAAGGTATGCTTCCTTGTTCTGTCTTTGGCATCTTATGGATCCATCATTTACAGTATCTGTTCAACCATGATAATTTCTTCAAACTCCTCACTTGGCGTTGTCATAGATCCATCCTTGATTAAAGTTGCTTTCTCTTTTTACTTTAAAATAATTACGAAGTGGTGGTTATATATATTTCTAAAAGGAGTTTAAGCACATAACTCTAAAGTCTCAAGTAATCTATCATGAAGTATTCTCTTATCTAATGAACTTTGGGGTGGGGGTAGGGAAACCAATTTTCTTATACGAACAAAGGGCTAATAACAGAAACACCTATTGCGTGCAGAAGATAGTTTGTATAGGACGATTGACATGATTTTGGGTTGTGCATCGTTTGGTCAATGATCATAAAATCACCTGCCAGATATTTAATTAAGTAATACCATGCAAAACCTTTGCCCAGATAAATTACGGATAGTCAGAGGCTGATTTTTTAATGGATTTGTACGAGTGCAGTAGCCAGTAGGGGTTTTAGTGATATATATGATGTTGCCAGCAACCTAATGTCAAAAGAGAATTCATTGAATGCTATAGAAGACTCTGATATCACTGAATACCTCTTCTTTTTTAGAATCAAAGTTTATCAAAAATGCCAAACCTGTGAATAGGGTGTATTACTTAAAAAAAAATGTTTTTGCTGTTTTTTTTTTCATTCAAGGATTTGTTTCAAAGTGCTATAATTTCATACAGTATTGCTCTTTTTTCTTTCTTTTTATTTTATTTTAGTTTTTTTTTTTACCTTTGCATGCAGGTTGCTGCATTTAGAGCTATGGTTAATATCTTAACTCGGTATGATCCTCTGTCTTGACTCGGTAGTTCTAGAAGTGTTATTCATGTCAGGCAATTTGCTCTATCCGTTTCTAGTTGGGCTATCAAAACTTTTGCAAGTGACGTAGTGTGCTAATGGTAGACCTGGAAAACTGATCCAGCCGATTTCCCAACCCAAAATACCTGAATTGTGACCAAACCCGACCCGACCCAAATTGGAGTTGACCTGCTTTTGACCAATACCCGAAGTGATCTGACTCAGAAGTTACGCAATACCTGAATTAACTGACTCGATTTAACCTGTATTAATTGACTTGAAGGTCCTGAACAGACTCTATTACACGAAATGACCTCAACTGGTTTCAACCAGAATGACCCAAACAGACTTTAATCAAAAAAACCTGAACTAAACTGACTCGATTCCTTTTTATTTATCTTGAATTCATTGTGTAAGATTAAGCTCTAAACGACCCAGTTTATTAATACTAGATTGAAGGACCTGAATGTTCAATGGTTAACTTGATCTGAAATGATTTGATTCAAACTTGACCTTAATACTCGACCTAATCCGAATGACCTGATCTGAACTAGACCAATTCTTTTGACTTGATCTTAAATTGAGATTTTACATAATCAAAAATGACATGACCCAACCATCTAATGACCCGATTATACCCAAAACTCAAATTGACCCAACCCAACCCGAACCAATCCAAGCCTGACCCGAAGGCATAGTGGACCCAAAATGACCAAAACAACATGATTTCTTTGTCTAGCTAATGTAAGTGGGGCTTATCTGTAAAAAGTGGGTCCATGCCCCACAAAGTTATTGATTTAAATTTATCATTGTACATAAGAGCATGTATAAGAGATGGATGAGCAAAGAGGATAATGTAGAGAAAATATTCACTTAAAACTATATGTTCCTCATGTATTATCTCATAGGAAGCACCGAGAAGTCATATGCATATTACTTTTTAATATATGAAAAGGATAATAAATACATGCTGTTTCAAAGGTCCTGAACAGACTCTATTACACGAAATGACCTCAACTGGTTTCAACCAGAATGACCCGAACAGACTTTAATCAAAAAAACCTGAACTAAACTGACTCGATTCCTTTTCATTTATCTTGAATTCATTGTGTAAGATTAAGCTCTAAACGACCCAGTTTATTAATACTAGATTGAAGGACCTGAATGTTCAATGGTTAACTTGATCTGAAATGATTTGATTCAAACTTGACCTTAATACTCGACCTAATCCGAATGACCTGATCTGAACTAGACCAATTCTTTTGACTTGATCTTAAATTGAGATTTTACATAATCAAAAATGACACGACCCAACCATCTAATGACTCGATTATACCCAAAACTCAAATTGACCCAACCCAACCCGAACCAATCCAAGCCCGACCCGAAGGCATAGTGGACCCAAAATGACCAAAACAACATGATTTCTTTGTCTAGCTAATGTAAGTGGGGCTTATCTGTAAAAAGTGGGTCCATGCCCCACAAAGTTATTGATTTAAATTTATCACTGTACATAAGAGCATGTATAAGAGATGGACGAGCAAAAAGGATAATGTAGAGAAAATATTCACTTAAAACTATATGTTCCTCATGTATTATCTCATAGGAAGCACCGAGAAGTCATATGCATATTACTTTTTAATATATGAAAAGGATAATAAATACATGCTGTTTCAAAGGTAGGAAGATTGAGTGTTATCCAGTTAGACAGGTAGTATGGAGAAATATGTGCCTTGGGTAAAACTATGTGCAGACAAAAATTTCAATTGGGATTAACAATTTCTTTTATTATGTCTACTGATATTGAGTCTTTCCAACAGATCCTTGGACTAGTGGTGTTGATGCAAAGAGATTGCTTGTAGACAATTTTGCAATGTACTTGACATTCTTTCGTTTGCAATTTGATTGACATTCCTTCTATCCAGTGACACTTATTTCTGCTGATCGGCATTTGCTACTTTGCAGTTTACATGACATTCCTTCTTTGCATTGATACTTTTTTCTTTTAGAGGATCTTTGTTCATGTACCTTGTATGTGCATTTCCCATGAGATTATGTGGAAAATAAATGCAAGAAATTACTAGAAAAGAAAAAATAATACACTAGTTGCTGTCATAACTAACAAGATATAGGGTATATATTCAATTTGCATTTAGCCATTCACATTGATGTATCCTTCTGTGTGTGTGTTTTTTTTTTATTTTTTATTTTTTTTGTATATTTTTTATAATAATTATTATATTTAGAGGCTTATGCTATTATGAGCTTCAGATCATTTTAAATCATTATTTGTTTTGACGGATACAGATTTGACTCCTCATCATTTTAGTGAGTAGAAAGACTTCTATTGTTCACAGGGTCCAGCAAGAATCGGTAGATGATGCAGAAAGAAATCGATTTCTTATTAGCTATGTTGATTATGCTTTTGATGACTTTGGTGGCCGCCAGTTACCAGTTTATTCTGGTCTTTCTACTGTGTGGGGAAGTTTAGCACGTAGTAAGGTACTATGTCTTTTTTAACAGTTTTCATGCATGAAATTGGGGGGACAATGTTGAATGCAATATATTTTTTTTTTTAAAAAATATGTTTCCATAAACTAGCACATGCTACATCCTTTCAAAAAAAAAAAAAAAAAACAAAAAAAAACTAGTACATGCTATATGAGTTAGTTATGTAATTTTGCCAGCTACAGAGGAATGTTAGCTGTAATCGTAAATGAAGCTGGCAAATTGGCAGTGTATTTATTAGATCATAGCTTCTTATTCAAACAAAGAATAGTTGGAGTTCTTTTAAGGAAAATTTTTAAATTATCACCCAAAAATGTAACCATTTTCAAACTAACCACCAAAAAAAAAAGATTACTTCCTCTGTTTTTTCTATTATTGCACCATAGGGGTTGGGTACAAATATTTTGGTAGTGGAAAAAAGTAAGAGAGAGAAAGGTAAAAATACAACATTGCCCATGTGACATATTGATAAATTTAAAAGTAAGTGTGAAAAAGTAAGGGTATGTTATTTGTAGTGTAAACACAAATAATTTTTTTCCTAAAGAGGAAATGGTGCAATATTTGTGAAACTTCCTAAAAAGGCAAGTGGTACAATAATAAAAGAATGGAGGAAGTATTTTAAATTACCACCCCTTAAATTAAATAAATGCTTAGAGTACCACCCATTTTGAAAATCCGGTGGGTATTTGAATTGTGGGCCCCACTTTAGTTATTTCCCTTCTTATTTCTCCTCTCTTCTCTTCACTTCATCATCTCCTCCTCCTACTCCACCTCTTCCGCCATTAAAGCTCCCTTTTTCCCACCTTCTTTCTCTCTCCTCCAACCCTAATTTCTTCCCCTTTCTTCTCTCTTCTTCACATTTCTCATCTTCCCAAATCAATAAAAAAACCCTAATTTTTAATACCACCAAATCAAACACCCATACAAATTAGAAATTTCTCACCAGATCAAATCAAATCGATTTAATCCATTCAAATCCGATTGAAATGAAACCCACTGGAAAACTCTTCACGATCGGATTAATTACCTTCTCGTACTCCTCAAACATCGGCGTAATCCTATTAAACAAGTATTTGTTGAGCAATTATGGATTCAAATACCCAATTTTCCTAACAATGTGTCATATGACAGCTTGTTCTCTCTTCAGTTACATCGCCATTGTTTGGTTGAAGATTGTTCCGATGCAAATTGTTTGATCTCGTGTTCAATTTGCAAAGATCGCCGCTCTTTCCGCCATCTTCTGCGCCTCCGTCGTTAGCGGAACATCTCTCTTCGCTATCTCCCTAATTAATTAAGCCCACAAATTCCCCCGATTACAATGTCATAAGAACCCTAATTTTTACAGAAAAGTGAGATTACCTTATCCGAATTGAAGTTCTTTTGTTGTTGAAGATGTGGTTGCAATTACAAACGAGCTCAAATTTGTGGATAAATTGCAAGTAGGATTGAAAATTGAATTAGGGGAAGAGCTTTATAGGAAAAATCGGGGTGGAAAACAATTAGAAAGCTGAAAATAGCCATTTTTAGCCGTTACTTAGGGCCCACAGACCCACGGGATTTTCAAAATGGGTGGTAATCTGAGCATTTATTTAATTTAAGGGGTGGTAATTTAAAATAAATTTTTGTTTGGGTGGTTGGTTAAAAAATGGTTAGTTCAATCTATTTATATCTCTCTAAGATGAATTGCAGATTTGCAGTCAGTGTAAATAATTGGCTTATATCTTACCATGAGAGATTGCTTGTCATAAGTGTGTTGCAAATGTTGCCTTTCGTATGTTGACTTTGGTATCTAGTTAGATACAGATGAAGATGCTTTCCATGCATAAAGTATGTAATGATTGTGAATCATTGCATTTATGTTATCCATTTGGTTTTGTAAAATTTATCTGTGGTTTTTTATGAGGGAAACAAGGGTGTATGTTAAATTCCATTTCTAAGAAAAATGTTTCATGAAAAAAGATTTATTAATAATTAAAAAAAATGTTCTAACAAACCACTTTATATTTATATTTTTATTTGTCTTGCAATTTAACACAATAGGTCATTACCATTAATGTTAACTAACCATGAAGATTTATTGTTTTTATGTCTATAGGCAAAAGGTTATCGTGTGGGACCAGTATATGATGATGTCTTGGCAATGTCTTGGTTTTTTCTTGAGCTTATTGTGAAGTCGATGGCTTTGGAACAAATACGACTTTTGTATCATAGCCTTCCATCAGGTATTTTTCAATGGCATTTCATGTGATTCTTTTCATTTTGTCTTGATAGCAATTTTCATGGACATTTTGTAGGTAAGCTTGTTATTAAATTTTGTATGTTGAGGTGGTTTATGTAAAAAGCGAAAAGATCAAGGTCACATGGTAAAGGTGTTTTTGATGATCAATCAAGTAGGATTGAGGACCTAGGTACTTAAAGGAAAATATATTACTTCGTTTCTATTTAGTTGACATGTTTCATTTTGGCGCACATATTAAGGAGAAGTGGAAAAGAAAAGTTAAAGACAAAAATACTCTTATACCTATTCTACCCACCCACGGACACACTCTTACTAGTTACACTATTTCTCTCTCATCATCACCTTTCACAATCACTCTCTCTCCTTCTCTTCCAACAGTCTTATGCACCTCCATTCTTGACCACCTTCTAATTTTTTTTCTTTACAATTTCTTTTAGCGGCTAAAACAAAAACGCACAAATTAGCTAGCTGAAAAATATCAATATTGAATGGAATTAAATATTGTTCCAAACCAAAATAATTGGAACATTTGGGGTGGTGGAGACAAAATATTTTGGGAGTGATGTGATGACGAGAGAGAAGCACTTATGTTAGTCATAATATGATCAATTACCAAGCTAATAATTTTGTTTGATTGTACAGGTGAAGATGTCCCGCCAATGCAATTGAAAGAAGGAGTTTTTAGGTGCATTATACAGCTCTATGATTGTCTTATCACTGAAGTACATGAGCGTTGCAAGAAAGGGTTAAGCTTAGCAAAGCGTTTAAATAGTAGCTTGGCCTTCTTTTGCTATGACCTGTTGTCTATTGTTGAGCCTCGGCAAGTTTTTGAGTTGGTATGCTTCTTTCCTCAATATTTACTTAGCCTTATGCCCATGCTCCATGTTCTTGAATAAAATGTGCACAATAGTATTTTGGAAAACAAAAAAAGTTGTCATTGGGAAAGGGAATTTTTTTTAGTATGAATAAGGGCAGTGGTTTCTCTCAATGTGAAGGCTTATAAAAAAATAATTACAATACCAAATCACCTAGGGAAAGTTCCACTTTGGAGCTGTGATGTTTGAAGTAATTCTACCCTAGTGCCCTATGTTTTCAGTAATTTCATTTTGGTGCCCTAAAGTTATGTAATTTGTTTCACTATTTCATTTTGGTGCACTGAAGTTTTAACTTTTTTTTTTCCCTACTTTGGTGGTCTAAACAACATATTAATCCTCATTTTTGTAACAAACAATTAACTTCTATAGTCTTATTTCATTATTAGGTTTGTTTGTTTGTTTTTATTTATTTATTTAATTTTTTTTTTTTTAATTGTGTCAATTTTCAATCTCATTCTTAGAAATATATCTAGTGACTATTTTTATTTTTATTTTATTAAAAAAGGGATGACTCATTATTTAAGCAATTATCCCATGTCTAATTTTTTTCATTTATAAATAAAATCTTTCTAAATTTTACTAAAAGAAGAGTTAAGTTATCCACTCGATGTAATAGCCATGAGCAAAATAAAATGTGACTTTGTTTTGAGGAACTAGTAATATTATTTCCTTATTAAAATTTGAATAATATAATTATATGAATAAAATGTGATTTTATTTTCTTATAAAGGAAAAAAAAAAGCCATATGAATTATGTTTAATAGAGAATAGTCGAAGAGCAAATTAAATTTGAAGTACATGTTTTAAAAATAAAATTCTAAATGGAGAGGCTAGAGGAACTTTTTCTTTATTTTTTATACAAATGATTGACAAGGTTAACCAGTATAAGTTAAAGGCAGCGATGTCAAAAACAAAAGGTTTTTTTTTTTTTTTTTATTTATTTTTATTTTTTATTATTGCTTAGATAGAAAGATTATTTTCATTGTTATGAAATAAGATTATAGACGTTAACTCCCTTCATTTTCTTTTGTTTGTTTCATTTGAAATCTTATAATGCAAATGAAATCTTATAATTTAATTATATTTTTGATCTTCAAAACATAGTCAGGTGGGGTCTTGTTAGATTCGTTTCGATTTTATGTTTCCAAACATATAACTTTAATAATTTTTTGTAGTACGAAACTTGAGATATTTTAGTTACAATATTGAAACTGTGCAAAAAGTAAATAGGACAGTACAAAAATGAGCATAAATATATATATTTCAGGGTACCAAAATGAAAAAGGTACAAAACTAAGACATCAATATTGAATCATCAAACTACTGGGGACTATAGTGAAACAAAGTTTAAAAACTCAGGGCTCCAAAGTGGAATTATTGAAACTATAGGGTACCAAAGTGGAATGATGTCAAACCTTAGGTCACCTAAGTGGAAAATTTCCAATCACCAATCATGCTGCGTATCTTTTTAAGATAATCTCGCTAGAGTCATGGGGCATTAAATATAAGGAGGTAACAACTTCATCACCTCCTAGACAAAACCATCATTACATTAGTAAACTTTATTTAATAGTTGAATTCAGGTAGTTCACGTAATCCTATATTGAATTTATAAGAAGATTAAGAGACACACCTTGTTAAATTTATTGGGGCCTTAAATCACCAAAGTTTTGCGTTAACTGTAACATATAAATAGTGCTTAGAGCTAGCGTCTCAATCTGAAGAACTCTTAGCTCTAGAAACCTTTTTACGCATAACTTTGTTCAATCTAACTTAATTAGTAAAATTTAATTATGTTACTTTTGGTTTATCGTCTTGATGGTTATACCATGATACCTCTTAAAAACTTTATTCCTTCTACCTAGTATCTGCTAACTAATTAAAGTTTTCTATTATATAAATCTTTATAATAGTTAAAAATCAAGTATAACAGCTGATAGGAGAATTTAAATAGTCCAACTTGAGCATTAACACTTTTCCTACACTTTTAAAGGTGGTCCTAACTTGGATGGAAGTCAGGCGTCATTGTAAATTTCCCTTCACAAAACTTTCATATTCTATTTTCCATATGATTTAATTTGGACAGAACGAGATGTTTATAAATTATGATGTGTATATATTTATTGATTATCTGATCTGTCTCTAAGTGGTGAAAATCCGAAGAAGAGTAGAGGGTATAGAGATTATTTTAGACACCATCTATTTATCTTTAGGAAGTGACACACATACATGTTTTATCTTTATAGATATTTTCTTATCTCATTTAGTTTTGATGACAAACTGTTTGACGTTAATTTTGGAGAATTTGAATTTCTATTGTAAATCTTGCAACATAGATTACTTACTTTTCCTTTTTTCATTTCAGGTATCTTTGTATTTGGACAAGTTTTCTGGGTTATGTCAACCTGTTCTTCATGACTGTAAGCTTACCTATTTACAGATCATATGTGATCATGATCTTTTTGTCGAAATGCCAGGAAGAGACCCTTCTGATAGGTAATCCTGATCATCTTTCCTGCTCAGCTCAGCTTTCTTGTTGTAACTTGTTATTTCAGTCTTCAAGTCGCATATTTCGGATCGAAGTCTAATGTATTGATCGTTGATAGTCAATTATTTCTTTCTTCATTTAATTATTTTTGTTATACTTTTCAATTTTTTAATTCCTTGTACCTACAAGATATTATGTAGACGTTTTAGAAACTTGCTGCACACGGGTGTACAGTCCAATAGTCAAATGATACATGTACGCTATATTGCTCTCTATTTAGCGGTATGGTAATTTTATGTTCAGATTCCCGTCCCGTATATTGTCCTGGTCTTTATAAGAAACCTTGAAGATAAAAAGGAAAACAAAATAATTAAATTAAATGGAATAATAATAATACAAAGAACGATGGTACAGCAGGGATTGACCGTTGAGTCAAAAGAGAGTTATCACTCATGCAACAATAAATTGTATCTTCTTTTTCGTTGATATATATGATTGACAACACGTCTTGCAAGGCATAAGATCTAAGATCTTTACATCCAAAGAATTGGAAGGATATGTTATAATTCTGTGACTCTTAGGGAAGGGAATGGCTTTGCTTTGATTTGGAGTCAAAGAACACCTAATTTGATTCGAAATCAGATTCCATTGGGCATAGAATTGGAAGTACAAACAAATTTTGATGGAATGGAAAGGATGAATGAGTAAGAACTCATGCTGCCTACGCTAGTCCTTGAAAGCTGTTATGCAGAGACTGATTTGAATATAGAAACAATGTTAATATTGCTCTTGGTTCCAAAAGGTTTGAGTTTTAATCCAGTGTAGACCTTTGTATGTGTAATCCAGCACTATATTCTAGTTAGTTTGGTTCCAAATCAACAGAGTTTTATACTACCTTTGTTTATGCTGCTAGCTCTCAGTTTGGTAATGCTGACTACTTTCCCCTCTCTAGGGTGTTTCCTATTACATCTCTTTCAAATGTGACCTGTGGTTGTGATCATTCTTACTTTCAGTTTTATTTGGGTTTAGTGTTTAATGTTAATATTTTTCTTTAATATCCTTCATTGCATCCTGGAAACATTTCTTGAAAATAAGAGCGCATAATGGTTTACAGGTGTCTTGTGCCTCAGCATTTAATTTTGTTTGTTGCATTAAACTTCTGTGAGCAACTGATTGACTCTTATGTCTTTATTTAGTGTTAACCTTGTGCTTCATAGTAGAGTGTTGTTGTTAATCTATTTTGGTAACTTGATTTATACGCAGGAACTATCTTGCGTCTGTGCTGATACAAGAGCTTTTCCTCACCTTAGATCATGATGACTTGTCACTAAAGGCTAAAGTAAGTTTACCAATAAACTTCTGTTGTCGTTGCTTCTTGTTTGTTTACTCTGCGTGGAACAGCTTGCTCACATATGTTATCTCCTGGTTGGACTTGTTATCTGTATACTTTAAACATCTAATTAATAATTTTATACGCAGGGAGCTAGAATCTTAGTGGTTCTCATGTGCAAACATGAATTTGATTCTCGTTACCAGAAGCCTGAAGATAAATTATACATCGCACAGCTTTATTTCCCGCTGATAAGCCAGGTACATAACTTGTGCTCTTTTGATGCGATCTTGAACTGTATTCACTACTTTTCAGTATGAAGCATTGGGAAAAAATTTCCTTTTCCCTCTCAATTTTTCAGCATTGACTTGTTCTCAAAAAAGTATGAAATGTCTTGATTTCTTTAATCTTAAGGTGTGTTTCCTTCGCTAATAAGAACTTATTAGGCCGTAACTGAACTTATTGGCCTGGTACTTGACTTATCTACAATTCATAGATTTTTATTATTGTTGCGCATTGACCTTCAGTAGCCTAGCCTTGAATTTATTTCTTTTGTTAATATGTGCGAATAAGTTGAGGAGAAAATGACCATTGTCAAGAAATTTTGTGACGGCTAAATCAGATTCTCTAAAAGCCTCAGAGCAAATTGGTGAAGGATGGAAGGATAATCTTTGTTGGTATTGATGTTTGTAAATAATACATCAGTCTATTACCCTTCTAATAACATATGATAATTTTGACACACTAGATATTCTGCAATGCTAATTATCAGATTAATTTGCAGATACTTGATGAAATGCCTGTTTTTTACAACCTCGGTGCTGCTGAAAAGCGTGAAATCTTGATTGTTGTTTTGCAAATTGTACGCAATTTGGATGATGCGTCATTGATTAAAGCCTGGCAGCAAAGTATTGCAAGAACCAGATTATTTTTCAAAGTTATAGAGGAAAGCTTAATCCTTTTTGAGGTTATTTTTGTCTCCTTTATGACATGCATTGTATATCAATTGTGTGTTGTAGTGTTTTACTGATTTTGGCAAATTAATTTTTATTTTACTGGAAGTGGCTATTCTTATCCTCCAACATGAGGTCAAATGGTATTTTTGCAGCATAAAAAACCAGCTGATGGTATGATAATTGGAAACAGTTCTCGTAGTATCGTGGGGGATGGAAATGCATCCCCTAAGTATTCAGACAGGTTGTCTCCAGCCATCAACAACTATCTGTCTGAGGCATCACGGCAAGAGGTAAAGTTCAATACTTTTTGGATGTTGTAATGCTGTAGAATTTTACTCTTTTGTCGTGTTTTAAGTGTGCATATAAAATGCACTTGAGCCCAGCATATATTTTTAGTTTGATATTCCAATGTTTCTTGTTTTTCTTGAGCAACTTTATGATCTTTCTCCTTTCTTTTGGGTGTTGGCTAAATCAATGCAGCCTCATAGAACGCCAGAGAATTATTTGTGGCAGAAAGTAAACTCTCAGTTAAGTTCTCCAAGCCAACCCTATTCCTTGAGAGAAGCTCTAGCTCAAGCACAGTCTTCCAGGATAGGAACTTCTGCCCAAGCACTAAGGGAATCATTGCATCCTTTATTGAGACAGAAGCTGGTGGGTACTCTTGCATTGGTACAACTTTTCCATGACAAGATTGTTTCATATTTTAATAGATCTTACTAGATGACGCGATCCCTTTACCTGGGATCTGTCCTGCATTTTGGTCTCTCTTGTCTTGTCTAGGAATGGTTTTGTATGGGTAATAATGTTGTTTTTCTTCAGGAACTTTGGGAGGAGAATTTGTGTGCTGCTGTTAGTCTTCAAGTCCTAGAAATTATTGAGAAGTTTTCTAAAACAGCAGCAACACATGGAATTGCAACAGATTACGGGAAACTTGATTGCATTACATCCATATTCACGAGTTTCTTCTCAAGGAATCAGCCACTTGAATTCTGGAAAGCTCTTCTGCTGGTGTTTAACAGTATATTAAGTTCCCATGGATCAACATTAATGTCACGTGAGAATGATCGTTTTCTTAAACAAATTGCTTTCCATCTTCTTCGTCTTGCTGTCTATAGAAATGAAAACATCAGAAAAAGGGCAGTTGTTGGGCTTCAGATTCTTGTAAGGGTATGTTTCTGATTGCTGATGACCATTACATGTATCAAGTGCTGCTTCTTTTTCTGCTCCTTTTAAGGTTTTTCACTCTTCAAAAACAAGTAATATATTTACTTTTTGCAGAGCTCTTTCTGTCACTTCATGCAAACTACAAGGCTTAGAGTCATGCTGACCATAACATTGTCAGAGCTGATGTCAGATGTACAAACTACTCTGATGAAGCCTGATGGAAGTCTTGAAGAGAGTGGTGAAGAGCAGCGGCTTCGTAAATCTTTGGAGGAAATGGCAGATGAAGTGAAAAGCTCCAGTTTGCTGAGGGATTGTGGTCTTCCTGAGTCTGCACTGATAGCTATTCCAGAAAGGTCTACAGAGAATAGGTGGTCTTGGTCAGAAGTTAAACATCTCTCTGACAATCTAATTCTGGCTCTTGATGCGAGCTTGGAACATGCACTTCTGGTAAGATTTACTCTGACAACTGCTTATATAGTTATATCTGTGATGCTTGGACTCAACCCACCGTTCCTTCTGTACTGGTGTCAACACGACACATCGTGCTGGTATTCTTTCCTGGCAACGGGATGCTTGTCTTCTTCAACAATTCATTTGACTTCCTATTTACTTCTCTCACTCATTTAAATTTTTTAAAATTCTGAACAATAAATGTATTTGGTCACCCCAGTCTTTTTTTTTAATGAGAAATGTCAGTTTTGATTACTGATTTATTACTTGTGTGGGTACCATGGGCATTGGAACTTTTTTTTTTTTCACCTAACTTCCAGAGTTCCAGTGATATACAAGCAGTGAATTAAATATAAGAAACTGAGTTTATGAGCAACTACTTATTACTAGTATTTTATAAAATTTGTTCTAAATTTTATTTCATATTTTTATTATTACGGATAATTTGTTAAGGTTTATTTATTTATTTATTTATTTTTTGTGTACCCGGGTTCTTGGGGTTATGAATTTTCCTATCTGGATCCATACCGAAGTCTGACACTTGTACCAGTCTAGATCAATACGCAAGTCTCACTCTTGACCTGAGTCCAAGCATCCTAGGCATATAATGTGGAAAACAAACTGACACCCGAAATTGTTGTACTTTCTGCCTTTGGCTTGGCAGGGCCCTGTGATGAACATTGACAGATATGCTGCTGCAGAAAGCTTTTACAAACTTGCTGTAGCATTTGCTCCTGTTCCAGATCTTCACATAATGTGGCTACTGCATCTATGTGATGCGCATCAGGAAATGCAATCCTGGGCGGAAGCAGCAGAGTGTGCAGTTGCTGTTGCAGGTGTTGTTATGCAGGTATACATCTTACTTTGATTTAAAAAGCCTCTGTCAAAATTGATAATTACATGATTCATTTACAATGATGTTTTAGTGTTTAACCTTCTTCCTATTACATATCCCTTTGATAAATACATTTTTCATTAACAATTATGTTTTTAGTGTCTAACCTTCTTCCTATACATATCCCTGAATGATATGGCAACTTGAGCATTCTTGTATGCATATTTATCTTTTAGTTTGACGGAATTGGGCATGTTGTGATCTTTTATGCATGTAATTTATGAAGCACATATGTATCAACACCATATCTTATAAAGTCATTGCACAATCCAATCCAGTCCAAGCATATTTCAGGTTTTAGCAAGTTTAAAGTATGTTACACAGTACATTTGTGCCTTTCCACTAGACTACATTTCTTTCACTTCTTTCACATATGAATCCCAACCTGTTTGTTGCAAAATGATCTAAATGTACTTCCTTGTTAATAAGGTTTTAGGAAATGCTAGAAACGAAGGAAGTACATTTAGATCTTTTTGCAACAAACAGGTTGGGATTCATATGTGAAAGAAATGTAGTCCAAGAACCAAATTTTTGGCCTATTTGAATGTTATGAAACATTGATTGGATTAACATTGCTTATACAAGTGATAATGCCACATGTTTTGCAGGCTCTAGTAAGTAGAAATGACGGCGTATGGAGCAAAGAGCATGTTGCTGCTCTCCGCAAAATATGTCCTATGGTCAACAATGAGATAAGTTCTGAGACAGCTGCTGCAGAGGTGGAGGGATATGGTGCTTCAAAGCTTACTGTTGATTCAGCTGTGAAATATTTGCAGCTTGCTAACAAACTTTTTTCTCAAGCTGAGCTCTATCACTTTTGTGCTAGCATTCTAGAATTGGTAATTCCAGTGTACAAAAGCAGAAGGGCATATGGACAGCTAGCCAAATGTCACACAATGCTAACCAGTATTTATGAATCTATCCTTGAACAAGAAGCAAGCCCAATTCCCTTTGCCGATGCTACATATTATAGGGTAGGCTTTTATGGTGAGAAATTTGGAAAGCTGGATAAAAAAGAATATGTATACAGGGAGCCCCGTGATGTACGGCTTGGAGATATCATGGAAAAGCTTAGCCATACATATGAATCCAGGATGGATGGTAATCACAGACTTCATATTATTCAAGATTCTAGGCAAGTGAAGGCAGAGGAGTTGCAGCCTGGTGTCTGTTACTTGCAGATTACTGCTGTTGATCCTGTCATGGAAGATGAAGACTTGGGTAGTAGGAGAGAGAGGATATTTTCCCTATCCACTGGAAGTGTACGTGCTCGTGTTTTTGATCGATTTTTATTTGATACCCCCTTTACTAAAAACGGGAAGACTCAAGCTGGATTAGAGGATCAGTGGAAACGGCGTACAGTTCTTCAGACAGAAGGCTCCTTTCCTGCTCTTGTTAACAGGCTTTTGGTGATAAAATCTGAATCTATGGAGTTCTCTCCTGTGGAAAATGCAATTGGAATGATTGAAACTCGGACAGCTGCACTTCGAAATGAACTTGAAGAACCTCGAAGCTCTGAAGGGGACCAGTTACCACGTTTACAGAGCCTGCAGAGAATATTGCAAGGCAGTGTGGCAGTTCAAGTGAGTATTATGAAATCTTTGCCTATTTTAGCCTGTCATATGATAACTTGTGTCTGATGCCCTAATCTTTCTGTCTCTGACCTAGTTGCAACATGTATGTCATACTAAGTGTTCTGGTTTGTTAATACCTCAATAGTTTAGATCTTACAGTGAAGTAGTTGCCTCAAGCTTTTGAAATTCTGTGCAGATGTTCTTCATGATGCATCATATAACTCTTTTCTTGCATGTAGTCCTTAGTCTTTGAAGGTCTAACGTAGTCTTGTTTCATTGGAGAGAATGAAGGTTGAGGCCATGTATGGGGATTCTTCCAATTCTCTCCGACTCTCGGTGTGTTAGTTGTATCATTTTTCTTATGTGGCTTATAATTGACTGAAGAAACACCTTTTCCATATTAGCTGGTGTTTATTGCTTATCTTTGTAGAGCATTTATTATAACCTTGTATAGACTGGGAAAATCTCAACAAATAGATGAACAAATTGAGACAATCCCCAAAAACTATGTAACTTGGACTATGATATTTTGTCATTATTTGAAGTATCCGTTACGAATTCTTTACTCAGACCAAAATTATGTACAAGTTCATAAAAACACGTTGCCTGCTGTAGTACTCAGACTCTTCATTTCACCTCGAGATCATGTGAGATCTTCGATACTTTGACTTGGGTGTGGGCACGTCGTTGTGGGATAAACTCATGGACTTTCTTAGAAAAAAAAAACACACATCTGACAGTTGGGTGTATACCTGTATCCGACACAAATAGCAATGTTTGAGTAACATAGAAATATAATGTTCACATGAGTTTCTGAGTCTGAGCGACACCTTTTGGTTTTATATGTGTAACGAAGCCTAGTTTGATGAATCCTGATATTGGAAATTGCTCCTTGCAGGTAAATAGTGGAGTGTTGAGTGTGTGTACTGCTTTTCTATCAGGTGAGCCTGCAACTAGGCTTCGTTCGCAGGAATTGCAGCAACTCATTGCCGCACTTCTTGAATTTATGGCTGTTTGTAAGAGGGCAATTAGAGTACACTTCAGGTTGATTGGAGAGGAAGACCAGGAGTTCCACACTCAGCTTGTAAATGGATTTCAATCGCTTACTGCTGAGTTATCTCACTACATTCCCGCCATTCTTTCAGAGCTCTAACAGTCTTGTTCATTGTTTGATGTGTGCATAAGATGATAATCTTTTTTTTTTTATTTTTCATGCCAATCTGTAGATGTTACCCTTTTTCCAATGTATTTAATGTCATCTGTAAAATCATTCTCCTCTGATATCAGACATCACAAATACAGTGTATGTATTCCCAAGTTTCAAAATCATGAAGAAGCTTAACGCTTCTCTGCTTAATTCACGAATTTTGTTGCTTGCATATATTTCTCCCTATGTTCTTTTATATTCTACTTAGTGATTACGCAATTTAAGAAAATATTGATGAGTAATGAGTGAACATAAATTGAAAGGTAAGAGAGAATGTAAAAACATGGGCGAGTGAAGAAAGAGTGAAAATGTGTAATTATTATAGACTTGACATAAATAAAGCAAAGTAACCAGAGCAAATTATTTCTTTTTAAACTCCATGTGAATGTAAGTAATGCACTAAAAAAAAAAAAAAAAAAATCAGAAAGAGTAGTTTTAAAGGTACTTATCCGGCACATGAAAACTATTCATTTGGAAATTGCTTTAAAATGATGCTTCTTCTAATGTAATCCTTTTGTGGATTTTGTGAATTTGCAAGAATACTTGGAGGTGTGGAAGTCTAGGCATCCATTCATATTTCAACCAGGAACTTTCATTGAAGGACCGAGACATCTTCTATATCCGACTTTTGCACATTATGGGGACTCTGGCTAATAAGGAATAACCAGGTGTTTAGAATCAAGTTAGTGACAGTATACTCCATTCAAGCTATTATTGATTCTGGAATGATGCAGCACCAATTGCTAATATCGACAATTTGTGATCCTCTCCAAATGCTTCACCCACTCGAGATTGATCCAATTTGTCCTCTCGGGTTTTTCAAAACAATCTTACATGATCTAGGGAATCATGGTATGATGAAGTATATACTCATAGATGGTTCATGGAATCATAGCACAAAGGCACCAAGAGTCAAGACTCAAGAGAGTAGGGATGGGCTGGTGTTTGGATTCCTTGTAGCAAATTAGTTAACATTTCTTGGGTAGTCAGGTGGATCAAATTTTGGTCATTTTGTTTCAGCTATGCATTCTGAAATTGTGGTTTGCCTTCTTAATTCTTAGTAACACCGGGCTTCCACCATTTCACTTTAGGGCCTGTTCTCTTCAGATTATTTTCAGTTCAGTTCAACTCAATTCAGTCAATCAGAACATGCCCTTAGTCAATCATAATCTAAACTACAGTATTTACCACCTCATTTTCAAATTATTTGTAATGATCAAACATTTTCTACTTACATTTTATATCAAATCGTTGCAAATAATTTAAAATAGAGGTAGTAGTTTGAAACAGATGACAACATACTTAGACATAGCAGTCATTTTTATAAACATAAAATTACGTGATTGCAATTTTACTTTGAGTCACTAACTACATATACGTCATATTGTAGGAAGTATATATTAATTTGAGGTTGGGAACAAATACTACTTGATGTATTTGTAGAGATCATTATGGTATAGTTTGATCCATCCACTCATAATCTCAACTTCTCTTTTTCGTTGGTTAACCAACCATTCAGGATCATCTTTCTTTGCAGAAAATATGTCCAAGCAATGAGATCCTGTTATATACAACAACATAATATTCCATAAGTTAAAAAAAAATAAAAATAATAACAAACATTTAATTAATAAATTAAAGTGTGAACGACTTATTATTACTAAAAAAATTATTAACCTTTTGTTGTATAAATGGCAACGATGCTATCGGACAAGTTGTGCAGCACCCTATAGATCAATGTACGTAAAAGGAAAAAAAAACCGTATGAAAATAAGACAACAAACGAGAGATATTATAGTTTATAAACGATTTAGTTTAATGTGTTAATTAGCCAACAAACAATAATATGGATTACTTTATAGTTTATCATATACCACTCGAGTTACTCTAATGCATTAAAACAAAATGAATCTTATTTTCTCTGTTCGTTTTTGTTCTTACTTTACTTTAAAATTATGTTTAATAGAAATATAGGATGAACAAAAAGGAACGGGTCCCAATAAACAAGTAATTGTAGATGTAGTTAATTACTTAATTGGTAAGAAAGTTACCCAGCACTACTATAAGGATCTTTGAGCCCATTCGAGAAAATAATGTTACTGCCGAATCTTTTCAAGACTAATTTCATATCCTGATAACATTTTCAAAAATTGAAAATTCGTCAAAAAAGATTGAAATTAAAAAATAATATCAATAACAATAAAAAAAATTGAACTTTGACATACATGTCCACCGTAGTTAGTTGTAATCCAATGAGGGCGAGGAGTAACATTGTATTTTTTCTTGCATTTTTGAATGAATTCTTGTATTTTGAATTTTTGAGGAGGAAACATAGACAACTTGCTAGTACCTCGAACTACCGGCATCACCATCTCACTACATGTCTACAACACAATATACACATTTAATTGTAATGATGTTATAATTATTTTCATAAAAAAATTGTAATATACACAAGACAATTAAGTTGTTATAACATCCCATAAATAAAAAATAATTTTTTTTTAATAACATGAAATGTACTAATTTAACTAGATGAGATGTGTGCCATATCTAGCCATTTTTCGGGAGCTCTTTCATTTGTTAATTGGCAACATAATGATGAAAAATATGAAAATAAATATCTGTACGTTATTCTTAAGAGTTAAAAAAGGCAATTAACATTAATGAAGGCAAAAACAAATGAAAATCACAAAATCTCCAAAAAGGCGGGTGTACGTTTATTTATTATAAGAAGCATTAAAGTTATTATTAAAATATTTAAAGTTACCCTTTGTACTACAAAAGTTATTATTTTTGTAATAATAAATTCTATCTTACAAAATTCTTATAATGTATTAGATTAATCATATTAGTTTTTATAGTATGTAATCATGAATCTATAAGAAATTATTCATTAAAATATAATTCAAACTAACGACAAACTAAAAGTTACCCTTTTAGTGATTTTACAAAAAAAAAAAAAAAGTTAAAATTACTCTCAAATTGACAGTCTTACAATAAAATTAACGTACACTTGTCTTGCACAAGACTTATTAAATGAAAATATAACATTAATTATACTAATTTATGCGTAAAGACTACATACAACATTACCATTTATTTTATTTTAATAAAAAATAGAAACAAGAGACAAAAAACCGATCACAAACGGGCAAAATATGCACTTTGACTAAACAATTTCTAAGTCAAATAAATTATAGTATAAAAAATAATTAATAACAACATAATAAATGAATTACGTACCTGCCAATCATAACCAATATTAGTTTCAACTGTATAATCATCAAAGTAATTAGTATTTAAACAATTATGATGAGTTCCATTAAAATAGGCATGAACTCCTGCATATATACGGCTAAGTATGTCAGTTCCCTTGTTTCCTTGATCAATTGCTTTGCATATTATGGATGGATTATTGTCCGTGTTACTATATTGTGCTACATCATCGTACATGTTCTCCAAGAAGTCCTTCAACGTCCTTGTTTCCTGTAATTGGCTGCATGCACCCCATAAATATCAAATCTTTAAATGTTCATCTTTCGGATTGAGCTTCAGTTTCATATTATCTAATCACTTAACTAAAATTTTAATCTGCAATAATAAGAGTATAAGACACGTGGGTTAATTATAAATTTTGAAAATATCGATACAATATATAGAACAATTATTACTACGTATTTTTTTTAATGACGTACTCAAATTGCTTTGAGTGATGAGGTAACAAACCCTCGAGTTCTTTGTAAGGTTTTAATACCAATTGACATATGCTCGTAATAACTAACAACTAAGAAATACTTGTATTTTTGGGTAAAAAAAAAATACTTTTATTTAAGAGGTAGTTTGTAATAATAATAAGGAAAATTTGCAAATTGCAAAAACTTGTATTTTGTAAATTGTAGTCATTAAAAAAATGCAAATTACAGCCCAAAAGTTGTTATAAATAGTACTCCATCCGTCCCTAAATTACATTCCTCCTTTCTATTTTTGGTATTCCAAAATTACATTCCTCCTTTCTATTTTTGGTAAGTTTTTTTTAGTAAATCAACTCTCTTTTTCTGTTTTATATTTAATGCTTTCTCACTCATCCTTACCTAATCTCACTCATAATCCTTGTGCCAAATTACAATGAATATGATTGGTTAAAAATTTTCAATTAGGAGCATGTGATTGGTCCTTTTTTTTTTGCAAAGGATTGATGACATGTCATGAGTAATAACTAATCTATCTTTGTACTTCCTATTGCATTATCTAATTATTGTTATTTGTCTTATTCTTTCCTCCTTAATTCCCGTGTAAATTTCCAAAGAGGATTGTAATTTAGGGACGAAAGGAGTAAATTGCAACTCAATTCATCGGTTTGTGTGTCGAAAAACGTTCAGTTAAGGTTTTAATGGAAATTTTAGCCATAAAGGACCCAAATTGAGCTCGAAACTGGCAAAAAAAATTAACGTAAGTGCCTCGTTTTTACAAGGAAAAAATAGTTGCCCACAAATGGATACATTTCTGTTACGCAAAACGAGGTACTGGCATTATTTTTTGAATTTTTTAGAAAATAACACCACAAAATAGCCAAAACTTTGATTAATAACACTACAAAGTTTGAAACTTTTATTATAATACCACAAAAAAAAAAAAAAAAAAAAAAAAAAAAAAACCAAAAAATTTTGATTTTACCACCACTAAACGGATTTTTGGATGGAATCCGTTAAGTGGGGTCCACATTGCCACATGTCACCATATTAATAGTTAAAAAAAAAATTAAACCCCAAAATTAAACCTAGCCCCACCACCACCACTGCTTGCATCCCAACCCCAGTCACCGACACTCCTTTACACTCCCACCTCAGCCGCCGCCGGCGCTCCACCCTAGCCTAAACGCGCCTACGCACAACCCTGGCCCAATCGCTAGCGCTCCCTTACCTACCCCAGCAACAACTGCGTAAAATCATCCCCTTTCCCCACTTAAAATAGTCAAATCGACCGTGGAAATCGACCATTATGGATTTCCATGGTCGATTACGACCATTTTTTAGGGTGGAAAATTTGGGTGGTTTTCGAGCTTTCGGCCGTTACGCTCGTGGTTAGGATGGCGTGTTTCAACTTTCAAGGCTGGGGTGTTTCAAGGTGGATGGTTTTCGTTTGTGGGTGGCTGGGATGTTTTAAGCGCCGATTGGGCTTGGCGGCTGGGCTCGGGAGAGGATATTTCACCGGTGATGGCAGGATGCTGGATTAGTGTGAGGCTTGGTTGGGCTTGCGACATAGGGGCTTGCGACAGTGGGGCTTGCAGCAGAGGAGTAGGGGTGGTTTCGTCAGTCCAGGGTGGTTGTCTGGGGGAGCCGACAACCGGGAATGGAGTAACGGCGGTGGAGGCAGGGAGAACCAGCGCCGGTGGTGAGGGTGGTGGCTGGGGTTAGGAGTTATGGTTTTTTTTTTTTTTCTTTGCTTTAATCAAATAATTAACTGACACGTGTAAAGTGTGGTGCCAACGGTGTTTTGGATGGCGTTCGAAAGTGGTGGTGAAATAATTTTTTGTTTTTTGTTTTTTTTGTGGTGTTATAATAAAAGTTTGAAATTTTGTGGTGTTATAATTAAATTTTTGGTTATTTTGTGTTCTTATTTTCTAAAAACATCCTTATTTTTTTGTCAATTCCGAGCTCATTTCGGATTCTTAAAGGATAAAATGGCCCCTAAAAACCTTAAACAAACATTTTTTGACACGCAAATCGATGAAAAAGTTAAATTAGGCTCCAATTTACAATTTATAACAACTTTTAGGCTATAAGTTACAATTTATATTTTTAAATGGGTGCAATGTGTAAATTTTTCTAATTATAATAATAAAAAAAAAACAAATACTCCATATTAGTTAAGTATTTTCTTAAAAAATTTATATACCTCACAAGCTGTGTATAAAGTGTATTAATTATTTTGAAATCGAGGAAATAGTACTCACCTACAAGTTTTGAACTTTTTACTAAGGTAGGAGAGACCCTTTGGCGTTGATCCAATTTTGTCGATTTCATCCCACGATGATTTGATGGTGTTATAGCAACTCTCACTAGCTTCCTGAATGATTAGTAAGCAAAACTATATGACACAATCCTTAAATTTAATTTTGGAATGAAATGTGAACATTACAAATAACTGTTCTAATTAATATACTTTTAATCACCTTAAAATCATTGGTTACGACGTAATAGTAGCCGTGATTTTGTTCAATCATGTTATCGAAATATAGCACGGGAGCTGTGGCTGCTAGAGCACCAAGAGCAATATGGGGATACTTGAGTCGAAACCATGAAGCAAGCACTGAAAATGAATGGAAAAATACTAAAGTTATGGACGTATGGTCGATCTTATGAGGAAATGAAATAGTTTTCGTATATACCCATACCTCCCCAATCCTAGAGGTTTGGGGTTCGAATTCTACCTAGTGGAAGTAGGGATTCCCTTATCCTTCCCTTTACTCCCAAATGCCTAGCCACAAATAATGAACCAAAAAATCGTGAGAATTGAACTCTGGTCAAGGTCCTCCTTACCATTAAAAGACACGTAATCTAATTAGGAAAAGACTAATTAACATTTTCGTGACATCAGATAAGAGAACAAGTGTTTCAAGCATAAAACAGATTGCTATTTTAGTTTATATATTGTGTCAAAAAAAAAAATAGTTTATATATATATTACTTAGGCCGTTCATTTCACCTTATTTTTGTTGAACTGAAATTATTTTTACTGAAACAAAATTATATTTGCTGAACATAAATTAATTTTACTGATATGAAATTAGTTTTGCTAAATTGAAATTATTTTTACTTGTTGTAAAAAAAAAAAAGAAATTATTTTTACTGATTTTCTATTATAATTTTTCTTTAAGAAAACTGAATTTTATTGAACTAAACTTATTTTTACTGAAATGAAATTATTTTATTGAACTGAAATTAAATTACTGAATTGAACTAATTTTTAGTGAACTGAAATTATTTTTACCTTCATATTATTTTTAAGGGGAAGTGAACAGGGCCTTAATTATCTAACGTCTTGAAAGTGTTTGTTATCAAGATCCTTAACTAAAACAGTAAAGCATTCTAAGAAAAGTTGGCTCAGTCATTATATAATAATAATTAAAAAAAAAGTCGGACTCACTTCCACCGTAAGAACCTCCGACAACAATAACCGGGGAATAAATTGCATTTAGTCTTTTCTTCAAAAACAAAATAATTTCAGCAAAATCAGCAAGAGCCTGGGCAGAATTGAAATACCCACGAACGGTTGTATTTTTTAAGATTTCTTCCATTGACATTCCAAATGGCCTCGACTCCCCATAATATCGATGCTTCACATCACCAAAAAAAAAAAAAAAAAAAAAAAACAATTATGATTAAAATTATACAGTATCACTTAGTTAGATAAAGATAATATATACAAGTATAAAATAGATGTGAATACCAAGTCAGAGTTTTTTTTGGTGTAGCAGGCCACAACGTGTGGTCTGCTGCCAAGTCAGTAAAAATAACGGATTCAGACGCGCGCATTATGTGGTTACTATTTACGCGCATAATGGGGTTACTGGTTTTGTGAGGGTTACTTGTATTTTTTTTAGGAGATACTTGTATGAATTACTTATTTAGGGGTTACTTTTTTTTTTATTTTTTTTTATTATTATTATTTTTTTTTTTTTTAGGGTCACTTGTATGGGTTAATTCAAGGATTACTTGTATGAGTTACTTATTCAAGGGTTATTTGTATGAGTTATTTATTCAAAGGTTACTTATATGAGTTACTTCAAAGATTAGTTGTATGAATTACTTATTCAATGTTTACTTGTTACTTATTCAAGGGTTGCTTGTAGGCCCCATACCAAACCAGTAACACCTTAGAAGTAACCCTTGACCAAAACCAGTAACACCCTATAAGTAACCCCTAACCAAAACCAGTAACGCCCTACAAGTAACCCTTGACCAAACCAGTAACGCCCTACATGTGACCCCTGACCAAACCAGTAACACCCTACATGTGACCCATGACCAAACCAGTAACACCCTATAAGTAACCCCTTACCAAACTAGTAATACCCTACAAGTAACCCCTGACAAAACCAGTAACACCCTACAAGTAACCCCTGACCAAATTAGCAACACCCTATAATTTTTGACGTAAAATGTTCGATCTAAGATTCCACGAAGAAAACGAGATCAAATTTCTTTTGTTCTCATCGATTTCACTACTTCAAATGTTGTTGTTGATCTTAAGGATATTAATCACAATTTTTCACAGCAAATTGACACCCAATTTCTACAATTTCTACAATTTCAGGTTTTAATTGCAGCGATTTGGTAAAGAAGATAGAGAAAATGGATGGAGTAGAGATATGGTTGTTGGTAATATGAGGTTTGGCTTGAAGAAGAAGCTAAGAAAAGAGGAGAGAGAAAATGGGTCGAGTAGAGATATGGTTGTTGGAGATGTGTGGTTTGGGTTGGAGAAGAAGCTAAGAAAAGAGAAAAGAGAAGAGTTGTGGTATTTTTAAGAAAAAAATAAAATAAAAATTGTGGCTGACCACACCGTATGGCGAGTCACATACAAAAATTTGTCATACCAAGTAGTTTTAGAAAAACTTTATACTCGGGATAATAACGTTTCATAATTATCTTATTTGTAAAAAACATGTAGGTCAAGTTAAATTGATTGTTCATTAAGCTAAATTAAAAACATGTAATTTAACTGAAATTAAGGTGAACAAAACTTAAATTATTTTTACTGAACTAAAATCAATTTATTAAATTAATATTATTTTTACAGATAAAAGCTTATTTTTACTAATCTAATAAGCAATTAAAATTAAAATTATAAATTTCAGCGGCAGCAATTAAATAGGAGATTATTAATGTATTTTAGATTTAAATAATTTAAATGACATGTAAACAAAATTGGCGAATGAGATTTTCCGATTTAAATTAATTAAATATAAAATATAATCTTTTGATATCATGAATTTTATCTAAATATATAACAAATTTTAGCACATAAATATATGTATAAAAAAATAATTTTAAAAAATTCAAACAAAGCGAGCATCGTGCGATGTCTACTTCTTTATAAACATATGGACTATATCACAAAGAAACACTCATTGACTTAATAAACATACTTACCTCAATAATTACCACAAGAGCCTTAAATTTTGCAGCATAATCTGGAAGAATTAACCAATTAATTTCATCATCATACATTGGCTCTTCATCTCCAAAATGCACAAATATAGGATAATTATCCTTTGCTCCTCCCCAATGTTTGGAATACATCATATACTTTTGTTTAAATGTCACATAACTTTCTTGCTGATAATTGAAATGATCTAGTGTTTGAGGATAATACAAGACTTTCAAATCTTTGTGTATGGAAATTTTAGTAGTACTAATGGTGCTAACCATATCTTGTTTTTGCCGGATTTTTCGCCGGACTCCACCAAGCCATGGCCTCGCCGGAGTTGATACAATAGTAGAAAAGAAGAAAAAGATAAACCATATTGAAAATTTGAACAACTTTTTTAGAGAAATCATTTCTCTCAAGGTTATACACAAAATGCTTCCTATAATGTGGTATTTATATTTGTGAATGTGAACAAAGTATTATTCATGTGGAAATAATGGTTCAACTTTGAGCATCTTACTTTAGTTTTCAAGAATAAATAAAACTGACTAATTTCTACCCTTTAATCATACGTTACTAAGTGGATGGACAACTATAAAAATTGATGAAATTTATAATTAATTGATGAAATTTATGCAACAAACTCGTGCAATTTCATTACTTTTTTAATTTGGTTATTTGAGTAGTAAGTGGTTTAGTCTTTATAAGGTGATGTACACGTAAAAAGAAGCCATAAAAATGGTCCACTACCATGTTTCCCATTGAATATGCACTATTATCTCTTCTTTTGCATTTTTTTTGTGAATTTTGATTGGAAAATGACATTATGCTTTTTACCAAAGTATAATTATTGAAAAAGTTGAAGACTTTTATTTGTAATCATGTTCTTTAAAACTAATAAGTAATAAAATGGTGGAACACGAACGTCACATGTTGGCGATATTAGTGACTAGAACTTGGAAGGATGGTCAAATATACAGTGACATAATTACATAAGGCGTTAGAGTATTTATCAAGTCTTTAAGGCTCCAATTAATTAAGATAGTGTTCTTTTAGTCGAACTTTCATCTAGCTATCTTATAGTATGTTTAGGCCAAAATCTGACCGCTTGATGTCACTAGGTTCTATAGAACAACAACTAGATTAATGAATACGCAAATGATAGTTAGGGTCGTCCCGTTAAGGGCGTGTTCGGCGCTAGCTTTTGAGTAGCTTTTAGATAGCTTTTAGTGGTTTGACCAAGCCAAATCACTACTTGACAAAAAATGTGAGTGTTTGGCAAAGTAGTGGCGGTTAGGGTAGCTTTTAGTAGTGGAGGTAGCTTTTATAAAAAGTTAGAAAGATTAGCTTTTGAAATTAGAGGTAGCTTTTGAGGTAGTTGTTGAAAATTTAATCTATTGTTTTAAAAATAAAATGTTGATATTTATAGGTAACAACTAGTCAACCGCTACTTTACCGAACCCTCATATCCAAATTATTTATCTTCATAACTAACAGTTTGTTGACAGCTAACAACTACATACACAGCTCACAATTATCTCCACAGCTACAACTACCTTCACAGCTATATTTTGCCGAACATACCCTAAATTTCGGGGCCCTGTTCTAAACTATTAAAAGGGGCCCTAACGGAAAAAAATTATAATAACGTAAATATTATATCAAAAATAATACTCCCTCCGTTTTTAAATACTTGCTCCGTTTCTCTTGGACACGCATGCCGATACTAATCTTTGATCACTAATATCTTTCATTATCAATAAGTATAAATTCTAACAATTGAAAATTAATAATCTATTCATTGAAATGATTCCAACAAGTACCCACAAGACTATATTTTAACTTATGTATCAATCACAAACATTAGTCAAAGTAGGACAAATGAATAGTGCAAAAAATAGAAATGGAGCAAGTATTTAAAAACGGAGTGAGTATCATATTACAAGGATATATATATATATATATATATATATATATATATATATATATATATATATATATATATATATATATATATATATATATATATATATATATATATATATAATTTTGAGTAGGAGTTGTAGAAAATTCTGAAATTGTTTGGAAATTTATAAATGGTAAAAAAATTAGCTGTTTGAATGTTTGATAATAAACGAAAATCAAGAGAACTAAAGACTGAAAAATTAATTCTCCCATTGAAAATTGGAAGAGGAAAGTGAGATAATTACTAAATATTTTTGGGTAAAATAAGAAGGTTAATGGAAATTTCATATTCTAAGTAATGAAATTAAATTGGAGATTGGAAAGTTTGATATTGAAAATGGAAGGTAGATTAATGGAAAGTAGATTGGAATTTGGAGAGTAAATTGATTGCTTGGAAGTTGGAATGCTTCTTGAGTGCGGAGATAACAATGCTGAGTTGCTGACTTTAGTTTTACTTTTTTTTTTTTTTTTTTTTTTTTTTTTTCGGGTGGGCTTTAAGTAAAATGGGCCCCATAAAATTGATGGCCCAGTGCAGTAGGCCTGTTTGCACAGGAAGAGGGCCGCCCCCCTAATGATAGTGTAGGTTCAATGAATAATAAAGGGGAAAGGGGAGAAGAGACACAAGATGATGGCGATGAGTCCATCAATCTACTAGTTTGAGAATTAAGTACAGGTACAACGCAAGTTGTTTTTTGATCAAGAATGAATCTGTAATCTAGTGCTAATTGCTAATGGCTATGGATCGGAATATAATGCCTAGGTCTCGATCTTATGTTTTTACAATGGTTTTCCATCCTATATATAATAGGAAAGCCTTGAAGTCTAGTAACAGGTTCTTTGATGATTCCTTGAAAATAGGAGTTAGTTGCCAGGTTCAGCTCCGAGATTCATGCCACATTCTTCATGCTCTTATCCATTATTTTTTGACTTGTTCTTTGCTAATTGTTCATTGGAGTTTATGGTTTCTGTTTTTATGGAACCTCTCTTTACTCATTCAAACTTGGATTCTCTCAAAATATTCCTTGAATATATCTTCATTTAACTTCCCTTGACTTCTAGTAACCTAATTGTTGATTTCGTAGCAACCTATAACCTGCAATCTAGCAACTTGCAGACATCTGAACCTGTAGTGAAAATTTAGGCATAATAGTTTGCCCCCAGCTTGTCTCTTAGATGTACATGTTGCGTCTATGAGGCAATCTTAACCATTTTGAAAAGATAAACTTTGACTTGAGGTATCGAAAGATAAATTTTTCCCTAGGTAGTTCGTTAGATTTGAAAAGTATAGTTACAACAATTTTTTAGTATTAAAACATTGATCTTAGCTTTTGAACTTATGCTTTACTTTGCTCATGGGGGCAACGGTTTTCATTCGTTGGTTTTTCTTTTGACTTTGAACACTTAATGCTAGGTTCTTTGGAATAATAAGATAGACTTTGGTTTTACTTTTGTTGTTCAGCGCATGTGCTTTTGCTTTGGTATCTGGCGCATTGGCCCTTAGTTCGTTTGTAGCTTAAGATGTCTTTGATATCTGGTGCATTGGCCCTTACTTCGTTCGTAGCTTTGGATGTCTTTGTTTTCTGGCGCGTTGGCCCTTAATTTGTTTGTAGCTTTGGCAGGTTGTAGCTGTACATGTATCACAAGGGTTAGGGGTAGCCTTTGGCATAGCTAACGATACTGTGATGCCTAAAGTCGGTACAACTTGTGGTAGATTGATCAAAAACAAATTGACAAAGTTTGAAGTTACTTGGTTGATTATTCATCTTTGTTCTTCTATGTTTTCTGGTTGTACCTGAAATTCAAATTGTTCCTGGGATTCAGGTTGTCCATTTGAATCTCCTGAAATTCATATTGTATCCGGGATTCAGGTTAGAGATGACCGTTGGCGTTGCTGTCAATGGCCCTCCGACGCTTAAAATAATACTGACTTGATGGAGGTAAGACCGTATTAAAGCAATAAACTTAAATATATAAATATTTTTTTTGTAGAAACTAACTTAGAAAGAAGTATAGGTAACCTAGGAATAACTTAGAAGTAGTAAATAGCTTAGAAATAATGCCTAGATAACTTGGAAACAACTTAGAAATAACTTAGAGAAAACTTAGAAGAAACTAGAGACAACCTGGAAGGTTTTTAGAAATGGCAAGCTTTCAGATGTGCTACATTCTAGCTTCTAGGTACTATCTTACCTTTTGGTGTAACTAACTTGTAGGCTACTTTTCCAATTACCTTGTCAATCTGGTATGGGCCTTCCCAGGTTGCCCCAGCTTACCTGCGGATACTCCAAATGGATTAAGCTTTCTCTACAAGAACTTCAGCCATGGTGGGATCTTGACTAGGAGTGTCAACCATGATGAGCGACAAATCGAATGAAACGATTAGGATAACCTAATTGTGTCCCCACAAACGGCGCCAAACTGTTTTGGCCAAAATCTGACCGCTAGATTCGACCAGGTTCCATAGGACAACGGCTAGATTAATCAATATGCAAATGATAGTGTAGGTTCAATGAAATAAGGATGAATAACCTACGAAAAAGGAATAAAGGGGGAAGGGAAGAAGAGACACAAGAAAATGACGCAGAAAAACCCAGGTTTAAGGGTAAAAAATGCGGGTGACAATGAGTCCACCAATCTACTAGTTTGAGAATTAAGTACATGTTCAACGCAGGTTGTTTTTTATCAAGAATGAATCTATAATTTATTGCTAATGGCTCACTACTAAAAATTAAGGTTTTTGCGACCGCCTCTAACGGTCGCAGAAAATAGAAAAAACGGTCGCAATTTATAATTGCGACCGTCAACGGTCGTAAAGGGGTGGTCGTTATTTACTTGGTCGCAAAAAAAAAAAAAATTACGACTGTTTGATGGTCGCAGATTTATTGCGACCGTTTTTATTAATTTCAACGACCGCAAGGAAAACGGTCGTAATTTTAAACATTGCGACCGGTAAAAGCAGCGGTCGCAATTTTGGAAATTAGCGACCGCTTTTAGCCGTCGATAAAATTTAAAAAAAAAAAAAAAAGAAAAGAAAATTCACCCCCATCTTTGCTCTTCACAACCACGCCCCCCACCACCACCCAAGCCAACTCCACCACTGCCTCTTCCCAGCTAACCACCTTTACCCACCAACCAAACACCTCGAAAACACCACCCAATCACCTCAACAATCCCAACAAGCCACCTAGAAAATGAAACCCAAAAAAAACCCAGCAAAAATCAAATATGGTCGAATTCAACCAGCAAAAATCAACCCAAAACATAGATAAAATCAAACAAAAAAAAAAAACCAAATTGAAATCAAACAAAATCAAACATAAACCCAAAAAGAACGAAATATTCAAACATAAAAATCAAACAAAATTAACCAAATTGAAATGAACGAAAATGGAACCCAAAAATAACAAAAACCAAACAAACCAACAAAAATTAACCCAAACACGAATAAAATCAAACCCAGAAAAAAAAATCCAAACAAAAGTTCAACGGAAAATAAAAAAAAACAGCAAAATTCGAATGAATAACACATGGAAATTCGAATTAATAAAAGTAATAAACCACAAAATCGAAAATAAAACAATTATCAAACCAAAATCAACAAAAAAATCAAACCCGAAATGAAATTAACAATAATCAACCCAAAATTCGAAACAAAAATCAAACATACTTTGTAATATTAACAAAATATCGAACAAAAAAATCTCCCAAAAATTAAACCCAATAATTATACCCAAAAAAAATAAACCCACAACAATTAAACCAACAAATTCGAACAAAAATTCCAACAAAAATGAAATAAAACCCTCATAAATCGAAAACAAACATAAATTAAACCCGCCTTTGTCAATATTTTTTCCTCTAATGTTTCATATGGTCGAATTCGACCACAAAAACTCCAGATCTGGAATTTTTATGGTCGAATTTGACCATTAACACCATAATTCGTTTGTTTCTCGTTGAATAAGGATTCTTTATTGCCTAGATGGAGGGAGGAGTAGAAGAAGAAGAGGAAATAGATCAGGGAAAAGAGGAAAGAGAAGGGGAAAGGTCAAGGAAAGAAGAAGAGAAAAGAGGAGAGAGAAAATGAAGAGAAAATGAGAGGAGAGAGGCGTGAAAATGAGGGGCGGCTGTTAGGGTTAGTAAATTAGGGTTGAGGTGAGATGGGTGAGTATTTATACCCGAATATTTTTTTATTTAAAAAAAAAAAGCTTTTTACGACCGTCTTTGACGGTCGCAGATTAGGACATTTACGACCGTCTCTTGGACGGTCACAGATTATGACATTTACGATCGTCTTTGACTGTCGCAGATTATGACAGTTATGACCGTCTCTTAAACGGTCGCATATTATGACATTTACGACCGTCTTTGACGGTCGCAGATTATTACATTTACGACCGTCTCTTGGACGGTCGCAGCCATTTACGACTGTCTTTGACGGTCGCAGATTAGGATATTTACGGCCGTCTCTTGGACGGTCTCAGATTATGACATTTACGACCGTATTTGACGGTCGCAAACGATTTATTTTAATTTAGAAATATTTTTAATTGTTAAAACATCCTAACGACCGTCTTAAAAGCTGAAAACGGTCGCAAAACGGTCGAAAAGTTGCGACCGTTGTCAAAGCAGTCGTAATATTGCGACCGCATAAAAAACGGTCGCAAATTTCATATTTTGCGACCGTTTTTCAGACGGTCGTAGAAAAACGGTCGCAATATAGCCGAATTTTAGTAGTGGGCTATTGAATATAATGCCTAGGGCTCGTATCTTGTGTTTTTACAATGGTTTTCCATCCTATTTATAATAGGATAGCCTTTTAAAGTCTTGTAACAGGTTCTTTGATGATTCCTTAAAAATAGGAGTTAGTTGCCAGGTTTAGCTCCGAGATTCATGCCACATGCTTCATGCTCTTATCCATTATCTTTTGACTTGTTCTTTGCCAATAGCTAGTTAGAGTTTATGGTTCCTATTTTTATGGAACCTCTCTTAACTCATTCAAACTTGGATTCTTTTAGAATATTCCTTGGAAATATCCTCATTTAACTTCCCTTGACTTCCAGTATCCTAGTCGTTGAATTCGTAGCAACCTGTAACCTGCAGTCTACCAACCTGCAGATATCTGAACCTGTAGTGAAAATTTAGGCATAACATAGTATTAACTTATTACCTAAACTTTTGTTATTAAGATTTGAACTTGTCTTATCTGAATGTATTAGTCATGTAATAAGTAATACAGAGTAACAAGGTAATCCGTTGTATAAACCCACCTTTGGGCCGTCCGCTGAAAATAATCCCACCTTTGGATTATTTTTAAATAATCCGACCTTTATACCTAATCCGCTCTAAATGGTCCCAACCGGTCATGTAACCTATTATAACAGGTTACTTGACACGTGGCGACCTGTTATTGGTAAAAAAAAATAAAAAAAATTAATTTTTAACAAATAAATTAATTTTTTTTAAAGAAAAAATAAAAATAAAATATTAATATTTAAAAACCACCCAAGCTACTGCCGGAGTCCTTGCTCCGTGGCACCGACCACCATAACTCAACCCTAGCGCCGGAGACCAACCAAATTGCTCCGGCCACTCCCGATCCCCCACCCTGAACCACCAACATTCATCTCTCCCCAACGAAAACCCAGCTGGCAAGGGTTTCGGAAAACTACAGGCGACCTTTCCCCACCACGTTTTTCGGCCTGGTTGCCTCCTCCCCTACCCATGTCCCTTTTCCAGCCCCCTCTCCTTCCCCTCCCCCGTCGCTTTTGACATAATCCCCTCTCCCCAGTCAGTTTCGACTCCTCCCCTTCCCCTCCCCCTCCCCCTTCGATTTTGAAATAATCCCCTCTCCCCAGTCAGTTTCGGCCCCTCCCCTTCCCCTCCCCCGTCGATTTCAACGTAATCCCCTCTCCCCAGCCACCACGAGAATAGGTGTGGTGGTTTAAAGACGTCAAGATAAGGGGAGGAGCGGGGATCTACGTGGGTCTGAAAGCGGCTACCGGCGCGGGATCTGGAATCAGCGACGGGGCGGTCTGGGCTGTGGTGGCAACGTAGAGTTGGCTGGCTAGTGGTTGTTGTTAAATTAGTTTTAAAAAAATTAATTAATGTTAATTAGTTATAATCATTTATAAGATAAATTAAAATTAAAACTTATTTATTGACCAACCATATAGTAACACGTGTAAATTAAATGTAATTAAAAAAAAAAACTTATGCAACCGCTTACAAGTCACCTGGGACCATTTCGAGCAGATTGGGTATAAAGGTCGGTTTATTTAAAAATAATTCAAAGGTGGGATTATTTTCAGCGGACGGCCCAAAGGTGGGATTATTCCGGGCAATTTTTCCTATAACTTAAAAGTTAGTGCTTATTAGGGCTTATTCTGATTTACTGAACTGAGCTGAACTGCACTAAGATGAACTGAACTTAACTAAGCTGAACTGAATTGTTTATAAGAGAAGAAAATTAGAAACTGAATTTTACTTGGAGCACCCCAATAATTCTCCCTTTTCCAAACCGCTTACTTTAAATAAAATAGAGAAGAACCATTTGTTACCACCACGTGTTAAAACGTTAAGGTCTTATCAAAGCATCGTAGCAGAAGATCCAAACTTAAGTCTTTAAAATAATATAGTAAAGAAAACAAATAAGTCAAAGCTTACAAACTAGAACCATAAAGGTGAAGGATTTATGTCTTCATTATGTGCAACTACTATATATATATATATATGGATCAAATTATGGAGATAATTAAGTTCGTACATTTGGGTCGTTGTTATATCATAGCTAGAGGTACTAACGATCTTTAGGCTAGTAAAATAGGCTAAAGCCCGATTGGATGGAACCTATAAGGTCACACAAAAGGCCTAGATCGAGCACGAGAGGACGAGGCCCATGATGAGCCTCATCCCCTATAGTGGCCGGCCATAAGGAGGGTTTTTAGAGAGGTTTCGGGCTTCCATACCTAGTCTAATTATAATATGATTATAAGTAGATTAAGTGCTTAGGTAATTCTACAGAATAGTTTTACTATTAAGTTGAAATCCTAATTAGAAAACACGAAACCAGCTTCTTACAAACTCCTCTATCTCTCTCACAACTCTCTCCTCCTCCCTCGACACCGGTCTTGGTGGTACGTGGTGGTCGGTTCAGTCCATTAAAGGTGGTGATCGCGAGTTTCCTCTTTCACTCGACCAATCTAGGATTGGTGGACGGCTCGTTCAAATCTTGTGGACTAAGTAGAGGAGAAAAGCTTGGGCACTATTCTCTCCCTTTTTTGCCTGTCGAATAACGTTGTGGAATTCACGCTTCAAAGGTATGATTATGTGTCTTGTGTGTTATGCATGCGATCTTATGATTAGGTGCTTTATGAATATGATTCATGTTTTTCCGCTTTATAGTACGTATAAACTCCTACAAAAGGCCCTTATTTAAAACCAAACCAATATTTAAAACCCAAATCATAAATGAATACAAAAACATAAATAAGCTCAATACAAAGAACGAATACTCCCAATCACACCAATTCCTTGACAATGTGTATGGCCAATCCCCGAACTTCAGATAATCAAGCTAACATGTGCAAATACTGCTCCCTAATATTACAAGTGTAATAATTGGATCATCACAGGGTTACTGAAAGACGAAGGCCATGACCAAAAGAAAACACACAAAAGCACGCAATCAGCAAAGCTAATTACATAAAAGCTACAACGCACAAAACATAGCATGCTCAACTAATTAAAATAAATAACATTCAACATGAATTCATTAATCAGGACTCCACCCTAAAATAGTTTAATCAACTCAACATACTCACTAACCAATTCCATACACTTGACTCTTTATATTTAATTTAATAATTAATTTTGGAGTAAGAAATAGACGAGGTTGTCCAAAATGACCATTTAAAATAAAAGTATAGCGCGATGCAAGAATGGGCGTGACTCCATTCTCAAAAAGTTAGTTTAGGATCCCATCTAACTTTCATTATAATATAAAAATGTAAACACCAAAAGAAAAGAGGTCATGTTGATCAAACAAGCCTCGGAAAGCCAGTGCTACCACCGTGTACACCAAGCCATAGTTGTCAATACTCTAGAAGTGCATGTTTTCCAAAGTTTTATTGCTCGTCCATGTTTAACTTTACGTGATTACAAATTTAAATAATAAACAACTCATTAAAGTAAACCATATATACTAGTCATACATATAATTCACTTTTAATCTTATTTAAGACAACGATGATCACATCACAAAATTGACCTTTAATTCCATTAAACTTCTAAGATATCCAAAATTGTTGAACTTAGTCAACCCACCTAACCATTTCGACTTAATTCACCTTTTTTCAACATACTAACAAGTCATGCTTGAGTAATATATAAAATAATAATAACCTTGTGGATTTATAAATAAATTCATTCCACTTAAACCATTTAATTCCAATCCTTCAATGATCCAAATGTAGTTATTAAATCAAACCAATAAAATGTGCTTGTATCAACATTCCATACAAACAATTAATCCAATATAATTCAACATGATTGCATCCATAATTCCATACAAACATATCAATTCACCAAAATATGTCTCATAAACATTAGCACATGAATTAATTCAATGTTTAACCAGACAATTTCAATCCTAGAGTTTTCTAAACATGAAACTAAGTTCTTTCCTTTTGGTACCTAAACATGATAATATTTTCAACGAAGTACACATGTACGTACCTCGTATAAACAAGGAAAATTTGTCCAAAATAGCACACCCCCTTTGGGCGGTCTTCCAAGAATAGAACGACCTTTGGACTATTCAAAAATAGCACCACCTTTGACTCATATCTTCCGTAAATAGAACGTGACCTGTTAGTAACCTGTTTAATAGGTTACCTATGACACGTGTCAAACTGTCAGTGGTCAATTTTTTTTTAAAAAAAACATTAAATCTAAAAAAAACCTTTAATATAAAAAAATAAAACCTTAATTAAAAAAAGAAAACCCCTTACCAATCCCACCAGCCCAACCACCACTCTTCCTCCACTACCCAGTCCCCCTACCCCCGCCGACGTCGTCTCACCCTTTTCCCGCCATTGTCAGGCCTCCGTCCGACCCCTTTCTCGGCGTCCTACTAGAACCCCTTTTCCTTCACTCAAGCTCTCTCTCTCTTCGCATAGGTTAGTGTTTGATTGGGTTTCAAGGGTAGCTTGGTGCGCCGTTTCACAGTGATAAGGATGAAGGGCAGTGATTTCACGGCGGATTCAAAGGTGATGGGTGTGAATTTGTTGGTTTTCGGGGAGTTCGTGGTGGATGTGGAGGTTCGTGGGGGGATGAAATCGGGATCGAGGAAGGGAGCTTTCAGGTGGGATGGTCTGGTCTGGTCTGGTGAGGGGTAGTGGTTCCCGATGAAGGAGACGGCCGACAGGGTGGCAACGAAATGGGAAATGGGTTTGGCTGGGCGACTGTTGGTGGGGAGATGAGGTTTTTCGAGGGGAGGGATGAAGGTTTTAGGGTGGGGGAAGGTGGTTAAGGGGAAGGGATTTTTTAGGCTGGGGTACCGTTGGCGTTGGGTAAGTGACTCTGGCCGCTGACGGTCGTGGTGGGGTTGCTTTCGGTGAGGGTGGGGTTTTTTTTCTTTATTTCAGTTTATTTTAGTTTTAATTTTTTAAAAAAAAAATTAAGTTTTGTTTTTTAAAATCATTATTATTAAAAAAAAATGTTAAAATAAAATTTTTTTTTTAACCAATCACACATGGACACATGTCAAATATAACTTGTAAAACAGGTTACAGGTTTTTTGTTCTATTGTTGGCGAATGTGCATCAAAGGTCGTTTTACTTTGAAGTAATCCAAAGGTCGTTCTATTCTTGGATGACCGATGAAAGGTGGTGTAATTTTTGACAAATTTTCCTATAAACAATCATTTGTGCCACTTTTAATCAATTAAAAGTCTCCTAGGCAATAATCACTTCCTAGAATACAATCAATAATAAAGAATTAATACCCAAACTCATTTCAAGCAATATAACTTGATTTAAAACTCCCTTTAAAACTCGTTTTTATGCTTAATTAATCACTAGGAATACATTATGAACAAAAGCCCCAATTTAATTGTTCGTAAGAACCCTAAAATCCTAATTTCAATAAATTAAAACCCTATGTTTTAAAATTATAAAATCTGAAAATTAAAATAACATTAATAATATGAAATTTTTAGCTTAAACCATCAAAAATATAGTTTTGATACCAATTTAATCAATTTCAAAAAGCATAAATTAAACCCAAAACAAGTTAATAACATTAAGTAAAATAATAAAACAAAAGAGGAAGGAGAAATGGGGAAGTTGACAGCAAGGTGGAAGCAGCGCCGGGGTTAGGTGGTTGGCGGTACGGTGGCCTGCGGCAGGCGACAGGTGGTCGGGCATTAAGGGGTGAGTGAAAACAAACGTAAGAAAAAAAAGGAACAAGAAAAGAGAAATAAAGAAAAAATAAAATAAATAAAAATAAAGGAGAAAGAAAATACGACTAACCTTTTTTGTATGGGAAAATTTTTGGGATTTATGGGGTATTTATAGGAGAGAGAGTTGTAGGGTAAGAATGAATATTGGACCTCATGAAAATAATGGGCCAATTAAATAAATGAAATGGACCAAACTTTGTTTGTATGGGCATAAATTATAAAATGAAGGTTCATAAAATAATTTTTGACCCAAATTAATAATCTGAAACTTTTAAAATAAATTCCGGAAAAAATACAAATAGATATTATAAATAAAATAAAATTTCATTTACAATTTATTTAAAAATACAGGGGATTACAATCTACTCCACTTGAAAGAAGTTTCGTCCCGAAACTTAGCACAAAATCTATTAAAGTGCAAAACATTTGCATAAAACCCTTTCAAAATTTTCAATATTATGTTGCTAGGATTCCAATTGTGTCATAATATCGACACTAATAATTTGTCACCATCCCAATTTACGTACTTCACTAGATACGTAAACAATAAAGTAGCTATGAAAAGCATAAAAACACCACAAAATGGCATAAAATTGAGCAAAATTTGCAAAATTATACGCATTCTACCCCCCTTAAAGAACAAGAGTTACGCCCTCGTAACTCACCTCATTCAAAACTCAGGGTATCTCTTTCTCAAATCATCCTCGGCCTCCCAAGTAGCCTCCTCATACTCTTGGTTTGACCAAAAAATTCTAACATCCTTATTACGTGTACTACGCACCTTATGATCCAAAGTTTTAACAGGCTTTTCCTCATAAGTTAAAGTCTATCCAATTGAATTGATTCAGGTTGTAGCATGTGGTTTGAATCATAAACATACTTTTTCAATTGAGAGATATGAAACACATTATGCATTTTCTCAAATTCCATAGGTAATGCCAATTTGTAAGCAACTTTGCCTGCACGATCTAAAATTTCATAAGGACCTACATACTTGGCACTCAATTTGCCCTTCTTTCCAAATCTCATCACTTCTTTGTAGATAAGACCTTCAAAAAGACTTTGTCACCCACATCAAACTCATTATCTCACCTTATCAAATCGGCACAGTTTTTCTATTTATCTTGTGCAGCCAGAATTCTCGAGCGAATCAACTTCACTTTATTCACCATTTCCTCTATATACTATGTTTGCAAGACAAGATTCTCACTGTAGTCATTCCAACATACAAGGCTTCTGCAATTTTGACCATATAATGCTTCAAAAGGGGACATGCCAATGATAGCATGGTAGCTATTATTATAAGAAAACTCAATCAAATCCAAATGATCTTCCCAATTAGTGCCTTGAAAATCAAAGGCACACACCCTTAGTATATCTTCCATGGTTTGATTGGTCCTTTCTGTTTCTCCATTAGTTTCCGGGTGGAATGCAATACTCATTTCAATGTTGTTCCCAAGCTGGCTTAAGCCTTTTGCCAAAATTTGTATAAAAACCTTGAATCTCGATTGGATATAATGTCCTAAGGTACTCCATGTAGTCAAACTACATTCTTCGCATAGACCTTTTCCAATTGTTTCTTTTTCCAAGTTTTCTTTATTGGAATAAACACCGTAGACTTTGCAAGTCGATCTACAGTCACCCAAATAGTGGCATTGCTACTTTTGGTTCTAGGCAATTTTTTGACAAAATCCATGGATATCGAATCCCATTTCCAACATGGAATCTCCAAAGGTTGAACCTTTCCCATAGGTCTTTTGTGATCAATCTTGACCTGCCTTTTGACAAGTCAAGCATTAACTCACAAACTCAGCTACTTCTCCCTTCAAGTTTGGCCACCAATACAACTCTTTCAAATCATTGTACAATTGATCCCTTCCCAGGTGCATGATAGGCCGTCGTCGAACCTACCAAAGATAAAAACCTAACTTGGTCTCTCTAATGGGTAGAAAGGGCAAGTAAGGGTCGATCCCACAAGGATTAAGGGGAGCACTAACAAGTATCGATTTGTGATAAGCTAAGTCAAGTCTTTTTGGGTTTTGAGTTATAAAGAAAAACTACAAACAATAATAAAAAGGATCTTGGGAAGGTATCCACCAATTAAGTCATTCACAAACTACAATTTAACATACAAAACATAGCAATTTGGGTATAAATTAGGGGAAGTCATCTAAGGAACCCAACTACTCTCTCAAGTTAGAGGGATTACTTGAATCATGAATACAACCTACTCTCGTGGTTACAAAGCATAAAGCAAGTGTTAAAGCATAATCACGATGACATAAACATTCCCTTGACTGGAAATTCCTATTCTCATGGCATTTCAAGTCAATTAAGCATAAGGGAGCTAACTCAAGTTCATCTCTCGATTCTTCGTTGAGAAAGCTTAGATAAATAGTTCTAGCAATGGCCACTTACAAGAACTAACAATGAAACCACTTAAGCTTAACTAATTAACATCCCACATTAACTAAATCAACACATGCAAACAAGTATTTGTGAATTCATCAATGGTTTCAACCATCCCAAGTAAAAGAACTACTCACAAATCATTATAAATTGCAAAACTAAAGTATTAAACTACTAAGAACATGAATCCAAACACTAATTTAACATAAACAAGTAATAAAACTAGAAAAGATACAAAAATAAGTAATTAAAGCAATAAAATAAGAGAGAGAGTAAGAAATTCTCATTGATAATGCAAGAAATAATCAAATCTTCAAGTCTCCTTCCTTCAATTCTTCATATTCTAAGCTTTCAACAAGTTTTTCACAATTTCTCTCTCTAGAAAATGAGAGTTTCTCTCTCTAAAAATCCTAACCTAAGCTAAAACTACTATAAGAAGATCTCCCCTTACAAATGAAGCCAAAGGGGTATTATATAACCCCCAAGTAAAAGGACGGAGAACACGAGGAAACGACCCGTCTACAGGTCGGCACGGACGTGTCAAAGGTTGCACGGACGTGCAGACCTGTTAAAATACGACCAGTAGCTACTGCCTGACCTTGCACGGACGTGCTTCATTTGACACGGACGTGCAGCCCTTTTCTGGCAAAACAACTTATTTTCGGAAGGTCAAAACTTCTTCGTTACTCATCGGAATAAGGCATGTGACCAGTCGTTGAAAAGCTCTTGAGATGAAATTTAATCTCCAATTTGAATCACTTCAAAATGTCAAGTGGAACAAAATTTATTGTCAGTTGAAGTTGACCTTAGTGCAAAAATCCTTCCAAAACTTTCCAAAAGCTTTTCATTTCTCTTTAAGGCATTCATCCTTCTTCCTTAATTGCTCTATCAACCAAGCTTTCCCTTCTCCTTGTTCACTCATGCTTTATCACGTCCATATATAGTGCAAAAAATATCTACATTACATCAAAAACACAAACAACCCGTGAAGCATGGATGGTACAAAATTTGTATAAAAATAAGATAAATAATGAACTTTGATGTCGAATAATCACGAAAACAAGGTTCAAAAGTACCCTAAAATCATACCAAATAACAAGTTATCAGTGCACAAAATATGAAGTATTATGGCTTTCTTCATGAGTTTTCTTTTTAAATCCTCACACTTTTCTGGTATACACCGTCTTTCTTTATAACTCAAACTTCCATCATCAAGGATCTTGAAATCTTCATTCTTCCCTTGGCTCATTTTCTCCTTAATAAATTGGATTCCTTCATCACCTTTTTGACTCTCTTTTATTTCATCCAATAATGAATTCCCAAGTGAAAGAGCACTCAACCTTGCTTTTACTTCACCATAGTTCACAAACTCCAAGTTCAAACGCTTCATATCTTCACTAACTCGTTAGGCACGATTAAAGCATTAACAGATTTCACACCATGACTTGATTTCCTACCCAAGGCATCTGCAACAACATTTGTTTTCCCTTCATGATACTGTATGTTTACGTTATAATCATTGAAAAAATCCAACCAACGCCTCTATCTCATATTGAGATTTGTTTGAGTGAAAATATACTTGAGACCCTGATCTTGTGATAAGTAAAGATCTTACACCTTACTTCATACAAATAATGCCTCCAACCAATGCCTCTGTCTCATATTGAGATTTGTCTGAGTGAAAATATACTTGAGACTCTTGTGATCTGTAAAGATCTTACACCTTACTCCATACAAATAATGCCTCCAATTCTTCTATCCAAACACTATAGCTGCAAGCTCAAGATCATGTGTAGGGTAATTAACTTCATGAGATTTGAGTTGGCGAGAAGCATAAGCTATCACCTCCCCATTTTGTTGCAACACACACCCTAACCCATTCTTCGAAGAATCACTATATACTTCAAATCTATCACTCCCATTAGGTAAGGCTAAAACAGTTGTGGTGGTTAAACGCACTTTAAGAGTTTGGAAGGCTTGTTCACACTTCTCATCCCATTAAAAATTACTTTTCTTCTTCATCAAGGTAGTTAAGGGTCTAGCGATGTTCGAAAAATCCTTCACAAACCTTCTGTAGTATGCGAACCCTTATGTTAGATACATTCTTAGCAGTAAGCCACTCACTCACTACTTGAACCTTTGCTGGATCCACAGAAACACCTTCTTCAGACACATAATGTCCCAAAAATGCAACCTTCTCTAACCAAAATTTTCACTTTGAAAACTTAACATACAACTTATTGTCTCTAAAAGTTCTCAGCACAGTCCTCAAATGCTCATTATGTTCTTCCTCACTTTTCGAGTATACCAAAATATCATCAATGAAATCAACATAAAACTTATCCAAGTACTCATGGAATACTTGATTCATCAAATCCATAAAGATTGCAGGTGCATTGGTCAACCCAAAAGGCATAACTATAAATTCATTGTTCCCATATCTAGTCCTAAAAGTAGTCTTAGGAATATTTTTATCAGCAACTCTTAGCTGATGGTATACCGAATGTAAATAAATCTTGGAAAACACACTTTCTCCTTTAAATTGATCAAACAAATCATCGATCTTAGGCATTGGGTACTTTCAACTGCACTTTCAACTCTCCCATCTCAGCAGGTGCCATTCCATATGGTGCCTTAGAAATCGGTGTCGTTCCAGAAACCAAATCAATTGTAAACTCCACTTCTCTTTTTGGTGGCATTCCAGAATTCTCTTTAGGAAATACATCTAAAAACTCATTTCACAATTGGCATATCTTTTACATTCACTTTATTACTCATTTCTAAGTCTTGCAAACAAAAAAAGAACAAAAGGATACCCCTTACTCATAAGTTTTTTACAACTTCATTGCAGAAATAATCCCAATACCTTTTTAGTTTCCCAAAACTTTTGTAAGACACAGTCTTTCCCAAAGGACTCTTCAAATAAACCTTTTAAAATTTGTTTCACATTCAATCTTGGCTTTATAAGTAGCCAACCAATCAATAATACCATCTCTCTTGGGAATGGATTGGCATTAGATTTGGTTTTGAAAGTCTCCCAACCAAAATTACCTTAGCGCTAAGCACATTTCCATTATCCCTCCACCAAATATCTGCCTCGTCCTTCAATTACATGGAAGCTTGGTCAAATCTCATATTCACAAGGCGATTCAAAGCAGCAAAGATCTTATCGAACTCCCTAATCTAATTTTCTAGAAAATTAAGTTGGGTCTCCACCTCCCTTAAAGTATGGTGGTTTGACCTGAGCAAACTTCCACTACAAGAATCAGGTTGATTTCCGACAAAAAGGTTCCGATCGACAGACACGTAATTCCGTCGAAAAAACCAAAATTCAGACGGATTTAAAAATTCCATCAAAATTCTATCGAAAATTTCCGACTGAAAATTATTCCGTCAGAAAATATGTACTTTACGACGGAATTCATACACGTCAGAAATTTCCGATGGAATTTCCGTCGGAATTTAGTTTACAATTTTTTCACCACATACCCCTAAGTTTTTTATTTATTCACCATATCCATGAAAATTGTCAAATTCACCATATACCCCTGATGACAACAGAATGAGTGGAATTTGATTAATTATGCATCTACATCATCTTAATTCTCCTTTCATCCATGAAACCACTCCGCTCCTTTGTCCAATCCCTGAAACCACTCCAAATCTCAATAATCATATCCGTATAATCGATTTTGAGAATAAAAAAAGAAATTTGGCGTGGTTTTGAAGGTGAGAAAAAGAAATGTGGGTGATTTCAGAGGTGGAGGAATGTATTAAGGGTAGTTTTGGGTCATAAGTAACCCTAATAATGGACAAAGTTAGCAATCATTAGTCATCAAGGGTGTATGATGTATTTTTGTGAAAACCTAAGGGTATATGATGAATTTTATGAAGTTCATGGGTATATGGTGAATAAATAAAAAACTCAGCGGTATATGGTGAAAACCCGTTTAATTTAATATATATATAAAAAAAAAATCCTAAAAAAACAGCCAACCCCTCCTCTATTTCATTTCCGCCTCTTCCTTCCCCTTTTCCTTCTCTTTCTCTCTCTTCTTTTCTCGATCTTTCTTCTCTCTTTGATCTTCTTCTCCCTCTCTTGTCCTCCTTCATCTTTCTTGGTCTTCTTCTCCTTTTCCCTCCTCTTTCTCTTGTCTTATTCCTCTTCTCCCTCCGTTCACCACCAACATCAAGCACACTCAACAACGACAAAGCTGCAACAACTATTTCCATTAGCGTCAACCACCACCAACATTAACCGCAACAACAACGACGCAATACCGACGACAACGGCGCAACAACAATAAAGCTAACAACCACCATTGCGAGCCACCACTCTCAACGTTTTTGTTTTGTAGATCTTGTAATTTAGGTTAAAGTTTAGGTCAAGTTAATTTTGTATGTAATTGTAATGTTTGTTTATAAATTTTATTAGACAATTGTATATTTATATATTTCTTATAATTTTCGCTGGTTAATAATCGTTTTTTTTTTTTTTTTTTTTTTTTTTTTTTTTTTTTTTTTTGTAATGAAATTCTGATTAATATGTAGATCTACTGGTTTTGAATTTTTCGGTGTGGTATATTTAGATTATGTTGTGTTAATATTCGTATTTTTGGGGTTTTCGTTTTTTGAGGCTGGTTTTCCTTTTTTGGGGTTAATTTCAATTTTTTGGGTCATTTTTTGGAATGGTGGTGGTAAGGTAGGGGCTGGTGTGAGTTTGGTGTAAGGTAGGGGGGAATGATGGACCGCTACCCGGTATAGGCTACCCCGCCCAATACCAAGTGACGTCAATATATTTTATTTAGGGTAAATAACAGTACTTAAAGACTCAATAACAGTATTTGATAAATTAATAATAGCACCTTAATTTAAAGTAACAGTTTTTAAATAATACACTAATTTTTACTATAATTCGATCTGATAATTACTTAAATGACTTTTATTGGTACTAGTTATCACAACTCTACTACTTATACATCAAAATGAATTAATTTAACAATTTAACAGCCCACCATGCTTCGCAATAATAATTATTTACCTAGAGAGTTATGACCAATACCTAAACTTAGTCGACAATGGAACCTCCGGCATTTTGAGCTTCCGGCTTTACCAAGGTAGCAAACCCCAACCCTGTCTTCCTTAGATCAGGCTCAGCACAGATCTAATTCGTTTCCTACCTTAGACCGTAATCTCTAATTAGACAATCCTTACGATGTTTATGATGGAACTTCTTAAACAGAAAGATAACTCATTTGATATATAAGGTTCAAGGGGATAACGTTCCCTTCTTGAACGAAACTTTTATTTAATTTGAAAAGATTACAACACTCATATATTACACAAACTGAAAGCTTAAATAGATCATTCATCTCTTTCTTTTATCTTTTTCTTTCTTACTTTGTTTTCATACAAAATTCCGCATTCGCAAGATCTAGAAACACCTAGCCATATTCGAAGTTGCCTTCGCCCTAGACGTGAAAGGTTTTAATTTCTGAGGGTTTGGTCTCAAATCTCTCTTTCAATTATTTAATTTAATTGTTTGATTATTATTTTCCTTGAAGTTACTAACGTGTGTATTTTGTTATTAGAAAGAGGTACGAAGCATCAAAGTAAGTACTTTAATTGATTTATTGATATTATGATGTAGAAATCATGTTTATATTGTTATTATGATATTCCTAGTATCATGTCTAGGGTATTTTTAATATTAAATGTGATTGTTACGATGCTTCCTATATTCTTCCTAATATTTATGATTGTTAGTATCATGTTAGGGTTAAAGATTTGATTTTTATTGTTTAGTGACATGCTAGGGTTTGTTATTAATCTTGTTAGTATCATGCCTAGGATCTTGCAATTATTATGCTTTAATATTAACATAAACATGATTATGATTGTTATAATGATTATGAATATTATTATTATTATTATCATTATTATTATTTATTATAATTATTATTCGTGATATTGATTATTTATTATGTTGCTTGATTTTTATTGTTATTGCTTGGTCACACCTTTATTGCATGTTTAAAGGGAATTTGGTACTTGTAATCACGCTTAATAAGATATTTAATAATCTTGTTTAGGGTTAATTGTGATTATAATTTCAGGTGATCGCCAATAATAGATTTGTTTGTGCATTAATATTCAACCAACATAGATTAAACAGGTTTAGGGTTAACCTATTGATTGCATGTTAATTAGAAAGCGCACATGAATACGAGCAGAATAAAGTAGAGGCCTATTATTAGGGCAGGTTCAATCTCTTTTAGGTTGGATTTGTACCATCATCCCTGAACCCTTATTTGGTTCATGACCTTATGGAGTTGAAGATCTCTTGGATCGTTAAGGGGTGTAACCTTCACCTCGTGAACGGTTTACAAGTTCCTTAAAACCTTGTTGGCGACTCTTTTGCTCTATGTTCTTCCCTTTTGGACGCCACCGTACTTTAGTGTATGATCACAGTGGGATTCAAGCTAGTGGGATTTTAAAGGCTTAAAATTATTCCCTACAATAGCCAGAGACTTTTTTATGCTTTGGAGAAGGGGAAAGTGGACTCTTCAGTAATGGGCCTAATCATAAAGGACATCTTCTTTATGACTGCTAGCTGCTCTGAATGCTCCTACTCTTGGGTGAGAAGAACAGGAAACCAAGTGGCTCACCATCTTGCTCTTTTGAGTAATAGTTATGATGATTATCGTGTTTGGTTAGAAGATTTTCCTGATTTAATTCAGGCCTATGTACTCTTTGATATTAACCATTAATAAAATGTTTGCATTGCCCGTCAAAAAAAAAAAAAAAACAATCACCTTAATAGCGGATTGGGGTAACATAAGGTATACTTTATCTTATTGTATTAAATTAGGCATCATACTATTGTAGTTCACATTCTAAGATTTATAAAAAACTACATAATAGACAAATCACAAAGTGATATAGCTATCACTACTTAAAATAAAATTAGAATATAAAGTTTCAAGGTTTATCCTACATAGATCAAAATTATTTGGAGAGTTGTACTCCATATACATGATAGAAGTTTTCCAAAACATAAAGGAAACAATTGGAGGGTATATAACCACTTGACACTTAGAGAAAAATTAAACAATGTTTAATATTATATTATAAGCAAATTTACAACACTATGTCAATAATAGTTTTAGAGGGAATAAGAAGTTGTCACATGAATAGTTATAATGTCGGTAATTACTTTAGTACGAAGTGTTAGTTATTGATAAACACACAACACACTTCACGTATTCAAGTAGATAGGCACCCAGGTAGGCACTCACACATGTTTAATTTCCAAAAATCATCAATAGTTATCGCCAAATCAAAAGTGACCATGATGTTTGTTAGAGGACCAACTCAACCAAAAGATTAAGCTGATGGTTGAGGCCCAGAAATATGTTTTATACTCTATCAATCCCCCTCACATGAAAGGCCCTTTGGACTTAAAATGTGGAAGCAACACAAGCCTACCCATACATAGTGCGAATTAATTCCACTTTGAAGGAGGGATGATGAGATTCGAACCCGTGACCTTTGTGTCACGCTGACTCTGATACCATGTTAGAGAACCAACCCAACCAAAAGCTTACTCACCACATGTAAGTGTCTCACATTGGTTGAAGAAGAGAGAGTTAAACACTTTATAAGGCTAAGGGGCTACTCCTCCTATTGCCATATGGTTTTGGGATGGAACCTCCTTTGATCTTGTGAAGTGAACTCTCTCTCTTAGTTTGCGGGTGCGGCCCAGGCGCGCGTTTAACAATGTTAATACACTATAAGACAGATTATCTTATACTGCTCCAAGAAGCACAATCACATAAAACGATATTAAAGGATGCAATCAAATTAATTAATAACTATTGATTAATTTTGAAAAAAAAAATCGAAATCCTTAATTGTTTCAAAGCATTTAAACTGATCACAAAGACACAAACCACCTGAACAATTATGGTCATTGTAGCAAATCACAATAAATCAAAGAAAAGAAAATAAGCGCATACAATCAATCAATAAAAAGTTGGAGTCAATAAAATCATGATTTACCATGACTCCATAAGATAACACATGCCCGTATTTTTTTTTGAAACCAAACACATGCCCATATAAGATAATACATATTTGAATTTGAGAACATGTAATTCATTAAAAATAAAATTCTTTATTGTATCAAATAAATATGTACGTAGAACCTTTTGAGAAAATTCAAGTTTATCACTATGATAAACATGATATGTTTATCTAGGGGTAGCATAGTACTTTCAACCGAGCAGTCAGGGGTATACTTGTAAATTCAAAAAACAGAAATTTTTTTTTTTGAAAACCTTTTTTTTTTTTTTTTGAAAACCAAAAAAAAAAAACAAAAAAAAACGGAAATCTACACACCGTGCTTCATTGAAATCAGCTAAAGGAAGAGAGAGAAAATACATTAACTTTTCATCAAAAATACCCAAATTTAAAATTTATAGGGTATCAAAATTTTTGAGCTCCTGTAACTAGATTAGACTTTGATTTAGCAAGTAATTAAACCAAGTATAGGGTCGGATAGTAGTGAATTGTGTTGTTGGTAATCATGGTGGCCTGGTATCATCGATGTCTCCTTTAAAGCTTCAATGGAGAAGAAGAAAAAGCTCACCTCCAATGGCGAAAACGATGGAGAAGTGAAACACCTACCCTTTGGGGTTAACCTTACCTCTAATTTCTCCTAGTTTTCTTAGTTTTTTCGTTTAATTTGGCGGCGAAGCCGCCAAAAATGGTTTGTGGTGTTGGTGATGAAAAAATGATGTTACAGGAAGCAAATGATGGAATTGGGAGGGAGGAAGAAGATGAAGAACAAGAATTGGGAGGGAGGAAGAATATGAAGAACAAGAATTGGGTGGGAAGAAGAAAGGATGAGGAAGATGAACAAGTGAGCATGGGTAACGGACGTTAAACACAAATCGTCAGATTACGTGTCATCTATAGTAAATATATTATTTTAAATTTCATTTCACGATTTTCAAGGCTAAATAATTATAAAAGTGTCATTTGATAAACATTTTTGGTTTATCATTTTGATTAACCGGGACTCCCTCAATGCTTTTGGTACTATTTGATAAGATTAATTTCACTTTAACAATTTAATCTAATCTCTAAAATTAATCTATTAAATCTAAAATTATAGCTGATACATACAAGTAGAGCTTTAATTTGTGGTGTTGATAACGTGTTATAAAATTAAAGAGAAAGAAGAGAAAGTAGGGAAGAGAATAGATCGATATTCTTTTTTTTTTTTTTTTTGGAAGGAAAGAATAGAGCTTTATTTATTTAATTAAACCAAGTCTATTTCCGCCAAAGTTTGTAAGCTTTGGGAAAGGAGCACAAACGTACAATTTCCACATTATCACCCGTGTCCCCTCTTGCTACAAGATGAGTCATCGTATTACAAGATCGTTTAATATGCGAAAAAGTACAAAAATCAAACTTAGCTCTATCAAAACTAATATCCTCATAGATGGAGTAAATAGGTGAAAGACTACTTTCTCTTGAAGTCACAGCTTTAATCACATTGATGGTGTTAGACTCTAGCATTACTCTTCCATACCCCAATCTGAGAGCTAGCTGCAATGCATATCTGATAGCCATAGCTTCCATTATCTCTGGCGAAGATAAGCAGAGCTTCTTGGTAGTTGTTGCGATAATCACTCCCTCGGCATTCCTATAGACCACCCCCAAACCAGTCATCCCATTATTCGGAACATGAGCATCGACATTGATTTTAAGAACATTAATTGGAGGACAGCTCCAACTTGATCTCCTGCTAGGCGCCATCACCGTAGCTACACGATGGAACACATTCCCAGCATATGTTTGATAGTCATGCACCATCCTACAAAAACCAATCGCAAGCATTACCGCATTTGGCCTTTCATTCTCAAAAATAATAAGGTTTCAACACCTCCAAGCAGCCCAAAACAAAGCAGCCATAGTACTCAGAACCTCTGCATTGCATTTTCTGTATAACCACGCCCAAACTTCAGCGAAATTTTGATTTGGAGCATCATCAAGGGTCGAGCGTAGCTCACTTCCCTCCCATATAGAAGCCGCTGCGTCACATTGAGAAAATACGGCAAAAATGATTAAGAACACGGAAGAAACTAGCAGAATTCCATAAACTCCATTGATGAACTTCGAGCTATTACAGTAAAGTTTATAGGAAGAAGAAGAATTTTGTAGAAGAAGAAAGATAGAGAGAGAAGTGATTTTTAGAGAGAGAATCTATATTGTAATTAATTGCAACTAACAACCAGAGAAGCTATTAATAGCTCTCATTACAAAAAAAAGAATGAAAAATAAGTTTGTTATAACAAACTTTCTGACGTGGCAATAAGAAGAGAAGCTATTAATAGCTCTCATTACAAAAATAAGAATGAAAAATAAGTTTATTATAACAAACTTTCTGACGTGGCAATAAGAGTTGAGCTGGCACAGTCATGTATTTGTAATACCCCCCCCCCCCTCAAGCTAGAGGGTGATTGAGTGTCAATCAGACCTAGCTTGGAACACATCTCCATATGCTGAGCAGCAAACAAGGGTTTAGTAAACAAATCATCTAACTGATCAAAACTTGGAACAAAGCAGAGTTCAATGAGGCCTTCAAGCACCTTTTCCCTTGTAAAATGACAATCGATTTCGATATGTTTAGTTCGTTCATGAAACACTGGATTTTTTCCAATGTGTATGGCAGCTTGATTATCACAGTTAAGCTTCACAGGCAAAAGATCAGAAACACCAAGCTCCTGAAGCAACCTGACTAACCAGGTGATCTCTGAAGCAGCTGCAGACATTGCTCTATATTCAGCTTCAAAGGATGATTTGGAGGTAGTTCCCTGCTTCTTAGACTTCCAGGAAATTGGAGAAGAACCAAATAGCATCAGAAAACCAGTTATAGATCTTCTGGTATTGGGACATGATGCCCAATCAGGTCAGAATACCCCTGCAAAGTGAGCTGAGTAGAGGCATGAAGAAGAATGCCTTGGCCAACAGTTCCTGCTACAAATCTCAGAACATGATGTAGAGCAGCCATGTGAGCAACTCTAGGCTGATGCAAGAATTGGCTTAATGTCTGGACAGCATAGGACAAATCTGGCCTTGTGTGAGTTAGGAAATTCAATTTCCCAACTAGACACCTATATAAGGCAGGATCTGAACAGAAAGGACCAACATCATCAAGAAGTTTAAGATTTACTGGAAGAGGAGACTTAGCTATCTTGGATACATCCATAAAACAATCTTGAAGTAACTCCTTTGTGAACTTTCTTTGGGACAAAATAATCCCTTGAGAAGTATGAGTAACCTCAATTCCCAAAAAATAATTGAGTCTTCCTAGATCCTTGATGCTGAAGACATTATGCATATGGACTTTGAGCTCAAGTATTGTAGTGATATCATTGCCAGTTAAGATGATATCATCTACATAGACAGCTGCAATGGCAATATCAGAACCTGAAATCTTCAAGAATAGAGAGTAGTCATTTTTGGACTGCACAAAACCTTTGCCAATCAACTCAGATGTCAATCTTGCAAACCACTGTCTAGAGGTTTGCTTAAGTCCATAAAGAGACTTTTTGAGCTTGCAAACAAGGCCATCTGGATTAGGAAAACCATCAGGGACTTTCATGTACACTTCCTCAGTCAAGGTGCCATGAAGAAAGGCATTATTTATGTCTAGTTGATGTAATTCCCAATGCTTGCAGGCAGCCAAAGATAGTAAACATCTGACTGTAGCAATTTTAACCACAGATGAGAAGGTTTCCTCAAAATCAATCCCATATCTTTGAGTGAAACCCTTAGCTACAAGCCTAGCTTTGTACCTTTCAATACTCCCATCAGCTTTGAGCTTGATTTTGTACACCCATTTGCAACCAATGTCCTTTTTACCCTTAGGTAATTTCACCAAATCCCAAGTCTGATTATCAATGAGTGCTTTTATTTCCTTGTCCATAGCAGTCACCCAGGCAGGATCCTGAGATGCTTCAAAGTAGCTACATGGTTCAGTAACTGTAGTGCCAATTTGAGCAATAAGAGCCTTGTGAGGGGAAGAGAGATCATAAAAAACCACCAAATTGCACCAATGATGTGCCACACCAGTCATATAATCAATCATCCATGATGGAGGTTTAACAGGTCTAGAAGACTGGTCTGACTGGAAATGTATTGTTCTCATTATCTGAATGTGAAACAGTATCAGATGTATCAGGAGTATGTGTTTGAGAAGGAGTAGTCTGAGGAGAATGAGGTGTAGGAGATGCATTAGGGCTAGTAGGTACAGGAGTGGAAACAGGAATTGCATAAGATGAATGCAATATAAATGGTTCAGGAATAGGACATACTATGTCAAGTGTTAGAGGTGTTATGGCAGGTAAGAAGAATGGTTTAGGAATGGAATTTGGTTTAGAAAAATGGTAAGGAAAGTGTTTTTCATGGAAAGTAACATCTCTAGAAACAAAGAATTTTTTGTTCTCTAGATCAAACAACTTGTAAGCTTTTTATCCTGGGGGATAGCCAACAAGGTTACAAGGAACAACCCTAGGCTGAAAATTAGATCTGTGAGTCTTAAGTGTTGAGGCATAGCATAGACACCCAAAAACCTTCAAATGATCTATAATAGGTTTTACCCCAAACAACTTTTCATAGGGACTAACAAAACCAACATAACTCAAAGGCATTATGTTAATAAGGTGTGTTGTAGCAAGCAAACACTCTCCCCAAAAATTTTCTGGTACCTTAGACTGAAAATACAAGGCTCTTGCAGTCTCTAAAAGATGTCTATGCTTTCTTTCAGCCACTCCATTTTGCTGAGGAGTACCTGGACAACTTTTTTGATGTATTATTCCATGTTTCTGATAAAAAACTAACATATCACCTTCACAAAGCTCTTTAGCATTGTCAGACCTCACAGATTTTATACTAGTATTGAACTGATTATGTACTAATATAGCAAAATTCTCCATGATTCTAATTGCATCTGACGTATGTTTCATAAGAAAAGTCCATGTATTTCTTGTAAAATCATCAACAATGGCGAGAAACATAGTAAAGCCATCATGTGTACTCAACTTGTAAGGACCCCAAGTATCTATATACAGCAATTCAAAATTGGCAAAACTCTTAATATGACTCTTTTGAAAAGGAAGTCTTGTCTGCCTTGCCATATGACAGATTTGACAGATACTATCATGTTCTATATTACAAGAAAAATTATTCTTAACATGATGCAGTTTGGTAAATGGCATATGACCTAGTCTCAAATGCTAGAGTTTGGCATCCTCAGAGCTAGAAACAGAAACCATACCAGATACAGAAGCTTTATTATGAAGCTGAGAATCGTCACCTTCTGCAACAGCATATAAGCTAGACTCAAGCTTACCAAGAACCAGGGAAGAGTTCTTCATAGGATCCTGAATAACACAAGTATCTTGTGTGAACTTAATGGCATACAACCAAGATCTTTGCACAATTTGTGTGTAGAGATCAAATTAAATTGAAATCCAGGGACATGTAACACATTTTTAAGCTCTATGCCATTTTGGAATTTAACAACTCCTATATGTTCAACTATCACTTGTTTTCCATTAGCCACAGTGATAGTGTTTGGATACTTAGTGTATTTTTTATAAGTATCAAACAAGTCCAAGGAAGAACACATGTGGTCTGTTGCACCACTATCAATAATCCATCTAGAATTGAAACAAGTCAAGAGACAAGTACCTGCAACATATGCAGAACCAGGGTGCAGAGAATCATGTTGCATAGCTGTGGCACTGCTATTGCTGTTGTTGCTGTTGTTGTTGTTGCCTGTATCCTGATCTCCCTTGTTCACAAGACTAAGAAACTGATTGTATTGTTCCATAGAAATGTGTGCAGTCTCAAAAGAAGTGTCACCACCAGCAGCATCCTCATCTCCATAAACGATAACATCAACTTTTCTTCCTTTGTACTTGTTTTGCCCAAAATTTGAAGGATTACCATGTATCTTGAAGCATTTGTCTATAGTGTGTCCTGTCATCTTACAGTGATCACAAAATAGACTAGAATTCCTCCTCATGTTAGGCACAAAGCCACTAGAATTTCCAGAAGAGAAATTCAGAGAAGGTCTGATCTGTCCCGAGTTCTGATATCTAATCTGACCTGTGGTTCTAGTATTAGAATAAGACTGATTATATCTTCTTCCATCAACTGCAAATGCCATATTATTATTGTTGTCCAACATAATAGCCTGTTGTTGTTGTTTTTCTTGCGTCAACAATCTATAGGCCATAGAAATGTTAGGCAGAGGCTGCATCATCAGAATATTAGTTCTCACCCCAGCATACTTGTCATCTAGCTTCATCAACAAGAACAAGTCTTTCTTCCTGTTGTTGCTTCATAATCTTCTGAGATAATTGACATGAACAACCATTGCATGTACAAACTGGTATAGGATTCACACCACTAATCTCATCCCAAATAGCCTTGAGTTAAGTAAAAAACTCAACAAAAGAACTAGATCCTTGAGACAATTCACTCAAAGACTGTTGTAAGCTATACAATTGAGGACCAGAACTATGTGAATACCTTTCCTCAAGATCCTTCCAGATCTCCCTTGCAGAAGTGAGATACAAGACACTCCTGGCTATGTTACTATCAATAGAATGTAAGATATAGCTTGTAATCAAAGCATTACAACGATCCCAGGCAGCAACCTCAGGGCCAGAAACAGGTCTCAAAAGAGATCCATCAACAAAACACAACTTATTTTTAGCAGAAAGAGCGATTATCATGCTTCTCTTCCACTCATTATATCCATCACCACAAAACTTATCAGTAACTAAAGGATTAGCAGGATTTTCTGATGGATAAATGAAGTATACACTAGATGGATCATTGGTGAGAACGAGAATTGGTTCAGGCATTATGAATTAGGTTTCACAAATCAAAGAGATCAATTAATTAATCAGAAGAATTTTAGGCAAAATAGTTCAATCAACTCAGGAATTAAATCGCAATAGAATCAGATACTCAGTAAAGAAGACAAAACTTCAATCACTCGAAGAACAGAGAATTAGCAACGACAATCAGATTATCAAGCAGAAAATCGACGAATGCAGCAAAAGCGTGAAGAAATTCAGAAAAACTGATCCACTGACCTTTATCTGCTCGATACCATGAGAAAATACGGCAAAAATGATTAAGAACATAGAAGAAACTAGCAGAGTTCCATAAACTCCATTGATGAACTTCGAGCTATTACAGTAAAGTTTATAGGAAGAAGAAGAAGTTTGTAGAAGAAGAAAGATAGAGAGAGAAGTGATTTTTAGAGAGAGAATCTATATTGTAATTAATTGCAACTAACAACCAGAGAAGCTATTAATAGCTCTCATTACAAAAATAAGAATGAAAAATAAGTTTGTTATAACAAACTTTCTGACGTGGCAATAAGAGCTGAGCTGGCACAGCCATGTATCTGCACAGTCATGTATCTGTAATACACATTCAACCAAAGCATGCCAAATATTTTCATTTTGGTGACCGCATATTTGACAAGTTGCGTCTCTAGTAATATGACGGTGAACAAGCCTCTCTTTGACAGCAAGATTGCCCTTAACCGCACTCCATAGGAAATGTAGAAGTTTCGGCGGTCCTCTAATAAGAATAGATCGATATTCTTATTGAATAATATGTGGGAGTATACATATATTTATATATGTGATACAACTAGGGTTTGCTTGGGGAATAATAAAATCAATTCAATTACATCAATCAATCAATTACATAATACTAAAAGCGAATCTAAATGGACACTTGACAATGTATTATTAAAAGATTTCCCGCCAAAATGACTTTCTAAAAAAAAATATTTAAAAAGATTGCATTTAGATTATGACTTATTATTTTTTAATATAAAATCTAAGGTAAACTTCCTAAAATATGAACCTGCACACTATAACTATTCCATATTTAAATATTTTCTCTCTCATGTTTTTATTAATTTAATACTCCATCTGTTTTTAAATACTTGCTCAATTTCTCTTGGACATGCATGTCCATGCTAATCTTTGATCACTAATATCTTTAATTATCAATAGGTATAACTTCTAACAATTGAAAATTAATAATCTATTCAGTGAGATGATTTCAACAAGTACCCACACGACTATATTTTTTCTTATGTATAAATCACAAATATTAGTCAAAGTAGTATAGATGAATAGTGCAAAAAATAGAAATGGAGCAAGTATTTAAAAACGGAGGGAGTAAAAAGTATATATATTTCACGCGGTTTAATACTTATCAATCGATTCATTTTTTTTTTGAAAATATATAATTATTATAACTATTCAACATTCGTGCATTGTGCGAGGTTTAACCTAGTTTAGAATATTCCTGAATAATCCTAAAGATATAATGGACATACACTAATGCATATACATACAGTCTTAGGGCCTGTTCTCTTACGTTGAAATTCAGTTCAGTTCAGTTTAGTTAAGTTCAGTTCAGTTCAGTTCAGCTCAGTTCAGTTCAGTTCAGTTAGTTCAGCTCAGTTCAGTTCAGTTAGCTCAGTTCAGCTCGCTCAGTTCAACTCAGCTCCTAATTTCCTTCTCTTATAAAATATTCATTTCAGTTCAGTTCAGTTCAGTTCAGCTCAGTTGAGTTAAGTTGAGTTCAGCTCAATTCAGTTCAGTTCAGTTAAATTCAGTTCAATTCAATTCAGTTGAGTTCAGTCAATGAGAACAGGCCCTTATACTACCTCCGATTTTTATTAGTTGACACGTTTTGACTTTAGCATTGTTTACACATCTCCCTTTGACCATGTTTTGTGATTTACTTATGAAGAAAAATATAGTTAAGTGAGATCTTGTTAGATTCGTCACAAGTTATATTTTCAAAATATCAATTTTTTTTTTTAATTTTTGCTTATCGGTAATTAAAGATATTAGTGATTGAATTGCGCATTGGCAAACGTGATTAAAGAATCATATCAACTAAAAAGAAACAGAGGAAGTATGTGGCTGACCACACCGTATGACCATATATTATAAGGATTTCTTCGTTAGTGTAATTAGGGGTTACTTAGCTAGTGTTAAAGGGGTTATTTTGTTAATGTATTAGGGGTTACCCGATCAGTATTATCGGGTTACTTGATCAGTGTTATAAGGGTTATTTTTTTTTTTTTTTTTAATTTTTATAAATTATCAAACAATGTGGCCAGCCACACACAAAACGCAGTATACTCGACTCAACCTAACATGAGTAACATCACATATTCTGGTATATGTACAATTGTTTCCCGCTACACCAAAGAAAACACGAAAAATGGCACATCTTCCCTCATCCCTTCGTTCTCTACTCAACATCATCCATCGTACTTGGCTTCTTCCCAAACCCTCTTCTTCACTTCCTCTTCTTTGCAGACCCATTTGCTCTAAACCCTCCTTAAACCCTACTCAAGCTCTCAATTCTCAATCTTTCCCCTCTTCAAATGGTACCTCTTTGATTTGAATCTCCTTATTTGATTGATTTTTACTCCATTTGTTTTGATTCTGACCTCAGTTTCTTGAAATTTTTGTAGGGAATTTGCTGATTTTGAAGCTTGATGAACGGATTTCTGGGTCTTTTGAGAAAACCCACGTGGCAGTTTCGAGTACAATTGCTGCCATTGTTACTTCCATGGGTGGTCCTCCTGCTGCTGTGGGTATTGTTAGGTTATCGGGGCCGTCTTCGGTGGAGATTGTTCGAAAGGTGTTTCGGCGAATGAAGGAGAGAAAGAAGAAGGAAGAAGAGGGTAGTTGTTTGTGGCAGCCTAAAAGCCATGTTGTTGAATATGGTGTGGTTGTGGATCATCTTGGCAATGTTATTGATGAGGTAATTGAGTGGTTTTTATACTTTATTAAGCTTTATAATCAATAATGTGAGAATGTATTGCAAAAGTAATTTGAAGGAAAACTATGGAAAATTTGTGGAATTTGCTACTTTTCATTTGTTTTACTAGTAAGTGTAATGGATTAACATAGGGCTTGTTTGACATCAGTTTTGGTTTGCAGTTTTCTGTTTTTAGTTTTTGGTTTTAAAAAAAAAAACAGGAAACAAGAAAAAGGTGTTTCCACTTTGCTGTTGTCAGTTTTCAAAATTATCATAATTTTAATAAGTTTATATAATTTTTGATTCATTATGGGACTCATATCATATACTTTTAGAAAATAAAAAACCAAAAAACAGAAAACCACAGCAATGCCAAACGAACCCATAGTTATCGGAATTTAATAGTTCGGTTATCGGAATTTAATAGTTCGGTTTTTATTCAACATACAATGCTACTAGTTAAGATATATTAGCTTTTGTAGGCTTACCAATGCTAGCATAGATATGCTGCTTAATTTCTAATTCAATTTGATGGTATAGGAATTAGTTACTACATTTCATTTGAAATTTATGGGAAGGATAAGCCATTATTTGTACCGGGTAGTGGAAACAAATGTCAGGATTCGTGGAGTATTACTTGTTCCAGGTGAGCTCCGGTACATTGAGTCTTTGGAATCCGTAAAGGTTTACCGTCCAATTAAGCACCTCACAGTCAGCACAAATTAGCTAACTCGTACCCGGGGATACCGCTCCGATGCTAAAGTGACAATATGATGAAAGGAATAAGAAAGAAGGTGAGAGAGTGTTTTAGAGAGAGAGAGAGTTAGAGAGAGAAAAAGATTGTACCTTAATAACGAAATGTGCTTGGGTATTTATGGAAAGACAACCAAGCTGGTGCCACCTATCGACATAGGTGGGAAGTTGACTTTGTAGGCAGCAGGTGTCTACGTGGTCGGAAGCAGCTCTCCACGTGGCCGAGACTAAGGCCGTTATGGGGATTAAGCCGATATAGTTAATACTTAATAGTGGATTACTAACAGCGTAATGCATTTAATGACTAAACCGTAACGGTGTCGGCACTATCCTGTACATTACCTCTTAGTGGATGTTTCAAGTATCTTGGTTTGAATTTATAGAGAAACAGAGGTATTGACCAAGATATAACTTACAAGATTATGGCTAGTCTCAATGTATGAAATGGAGACCTAGTCAAGTCTAGTTTTTATGGCTGAAAATGGAGACCATGGCCATGTTTGGTAATTGACTTTTTAATGGCTTTTTGGTTAACTTTTGGCTTTTTCAGCCAAAAAATGTGTTTGGTAATTGGCTTTTTAGTCAGCGAAAAAGCTGGCTTTTTAAGCCAAAATGAAAAAGCTGCTTTGAGTAGCTTTTTTGTTGGCTTTTGGCTTGTTGGCCCACAAATTATCTAATAAACAGTCAACAACCAACAATCAATTTACCAAACACTTTTATAAACACTCAGCTTAAACAGCCAATTTCAAAAGCCATTATAAACAACCAAACATTCCATCTGGTCAAACAAGCCAAGTGAACCAGCCAAACAAGCCAAGTGAACCAGCCAACAGCCATTTGCCAAACAAGGCCACATGTGTTGTGCGACCACAATGTGCCTAATGAAGAAATTTTATCAGACGACTATAAGACTAGCATTACTATATGGGTCATTACATTGGACATTTAAGAAGGATCGTGTTAAAAAGATGGGTGTAGGTTGTGTTGTGGGAAATGTTTTAAAATAATGCTGTGATGGATGTGTTGGAACACTTTGAGGGATAGAATTTAGTCTAAGGATATTTTTGTAGGAAAGTTGGAGTTGCTAGATAATGACGATAAGACATGGAAGAACTCACTTACGTCTGTTTGGGTATGTGTGACAACAAAAATGCTTTTTTTAGGAAAGTGGGGAGCTGACATTATGAATTTTATAAGTCGTGGGATACCAAAGATAACTTGGATGAAGGGGTTTAATTTATTTATTTATTTTTTTTTTTAAAGGGTTTGCTAAAGCTTGTAGCACTAGATTGAAGTAATTGAAGGAAGGGGATCTTAGTGGATGATTATGAGAGATAATTAATTGTTTCATGCAACCGACCCTATCCTTTTAGAAATAAGGATTTGATATTGCTATAGTATTATTGGAATTTGGCAATTTAGTTTTTAATACAGTGTACAAACTACAAAGCTGGCGCTGCTAGTTAGAAGATTCAGCTTTCGTGGACGGTAGTCCTACCAATGTTGCCATATAGGTGCCGATTAACTCCGAATATAATTTAGTGGTAATTTTATCGGCATAAGCTTAAACTTTGACTTTCTTATATCATTTTTGAGGATTTATTGGGGATATCCTCTTTGTTTGGCTAGCATAAGGTTGTCTATAATATTTATGCTCTAAACCTCTCTATTAGCGTATTTAGTTTTTTGTAATCACTTTTGGTTGGAATGTTTGATGTGAATTATTTTGTGAAAATATGATTGAATGCAATTCAAATTAGTAACGTACTCATCGAAAATTATATTCCCTCTGGTCGTAAATAATTGTCATGTCTATTGTTTTAGGAAGTCAGAAAATAGATGTCATCTTTCCTAGTATCTTAAAATTAGATATGCCATAATCTATCTAAGAGATAAGGAGAGAATAAAGATTTTTTTTTTTTCGTGTCAAATTGGTCCCGAGTTTTACATCCAAGTAATTTTTCCTTCTTTTGCCATTTCTTTTATTCTCATCATCTCCTAATGTAGTTTCGTTGTGTTCTTAGCTACTCTCTTTGTTCTATTTTAAGAAGTATCCACTTACGGTAAACACACAATTTATCCAAGAGGAGAAAATAATGTAAACTCTGGGTGCACAAAATTTCTCTACTACTGCATATTTTAAAGAGAAGAGAGATTGTGCTAATTAGGAGTAAATTATTGTATATATTCTCTGCCAAAATAGGAATATAGTAAAGTTCATAGTTCTTTGTGGAACGATGGGAGTATTTTAAGCCTATATAACATATCGAGTGCTTCAAGCATGCTCAGTTATCTGCTGTATGTAAACAGGCTATCTTAAGATAGGAATGGCTTTTTGTTAGGTTTTAGTGGTTCCTATGCTGGCTCCAAGATCATACACTCGTGAGGATGTGATTGAGCTCCAGTGCCATGGTAGTGAAGTATGTCTTCGTCGTGTGCTGAGAGCTTGTTTAGATGCAGGTGCAAGACTTGCTGAACCAGGTGTGAACTTTGTCGGTATAAAAGTAATATTTGTTATTCTGCCACATTTCCTTTTTTTTTTTTTTTTTTGGTTACTATCTGTAATCTAATTATCAATTAGTTCACAAGTCAGTGATTAGCTGATGACAGTGATGACATGCTTGACGAGATTAGCTTATCTGCAGGAGGTGGGATGTTGTTCAGAAAAAAAGAATTGCTTTATTTGTTCATTATCTCACTTGTTTATTTGTAAAGGTTGAGATGAGAGATACTCGATTTGCTAGACCTCTTTTGAGGAAGGTGTTTGAACCTAGGGGGTAAAAAACCCAATATGCTGGTCTGTGATTTTATTTCACAATACACGAATCTCTTATTTATGATAAAAAGGTTATGGGGCTTTAAGTATCTTGTGTATCTGGATTCATGAATTTTAGGTCTACTACCCAAAGTTCCACAAAAGCATTATTACTCTCCCCGTCCCTTAATAAAAGCCCCATTTCTCCTGGACTTAGGAGAGGAATTGTAGCGGGGTATTGTTAATTAAACTTAAACAAAAATGAAGATGGTGGGAATAGTTTATTGTTTTAAGTAGAGATGGGAGAATATAAAGTGGAGTTAAAAGGAGCATTGTTGATTTTAATTGATGATGATCCCACCCAAATGAAAAATGAGGATTCTATTTAAAATGGAAATTTTGGGAGAAATGGATTTTTTATTTAGGGACTGAGGAAAAATAATGATTGCTCCTCTTTTAAATGAGCTCCTTACAGTTTCAGGGACGTCTGTTTTCAATATGCTGTCCATGAAAAATTCTTTGTTCTCTTTGTCAGGTGAGTTTACTCTTCGTGCTTTTCTGAATGGTCGCTTAGATCTCACCCAAGCAGAAAATGTGGGGAAGCTTATAACAGCAAATTCCGTGGGCGCTGCTGATGCAGCACTAGCTGGAATCCAGGTATGGTTTAAGAATTAGAATACACTTCTATTATGAGTATTTTTACTTTCTGAATATTATTACAAACTATTTTGATGGCTTTGTCAGGGGGGTTTCTCACATCTTGTCAAATCAATCCGAAGACAATGCATAGAATTACTTTGTGAAATTGAGGCGCGTCTTGATTTTGAGGATGAAATGCCTCCATTGGACTTGTTATCAACTAAAAATAAAATACATGCTATGGTAGAGGATGTACAAAAGGCACTGGAAACTGCCAACTATGACAAGCTTCTACAATCAGGACTGCAGGTTAAAATTTGCTTTTCATCAAAAGTTTCAATTCTTCACAATCTGTGTAAAATACTTCATGTCTTGATTGTTTTCTTCTTCTGAAAAGACTAGTAGTATATTTTATGTCAAAACCTTATTGAAATTTTATGATGAATGATCAGGATTGTTATCTTCACTGTAACCTATGAAGCAAAATATTTGTCACTTAATTGCAACTTTGCAATAAAGGAGTTTTCTTTTCTCTGTTCAATATTTTACAAAACTCCACTTGCCAGTAACTTGATATGGAGTAATTCCTTAAGCTTGGGTTTCTCTGTTAATGATTTTGTTTTCTAATGTTTATACTGGAAAAGTTTTAGTTTCTCTGCTGTACATTTTTTATTGCCTCGCCTTGCTTAGACCATCACCATCGATATTATTTATCTAATTTCAGTAGTTGATGGTTAATTACTTCACAAATATGAGTCCTGTTTTGGCCAAATACATAAAAGGCATTGGTTTTTCTCAATATAGGTATTGAAAGTATGATTTAGCTCTGAACTTCTGGTTATAGCTACAGGCTTACATTACTTTATCAACTTTTTCCCCTTTTTCTGCCGTTGATGTAATTATAGCAACTGTTTGCAGATTGCAATTGTCGGCCGGCCTAACGTTGGAAAGTCAAGCCTTCTGAATGCTTGGAGCAAGGTACACAAAACAGATTCTTTGCCCATTTAATGAATTATGTCTCCACATTCATGATAATTCTTGCTTCTTTATTTGGGGTTAAAACTAGTAGACTTAGCTTATTTAATGTAGTAGCTATTTCATAATATATTATATGCTTAAATTTACCACTAGCCTCTAGGCACTATACACAAGGATCTTCGTCAGGTAACTTTCCCAAAAGAGACAATGAGTAGTGTATGGATGACTTAATTTCTTCACCCATAAATGACATGAACAAGATTAGTTTAAATTTTATGAGCTTTTTGATGGCTTGTTTGGATCTATAAGCTGTTTTCCCAATATGTAGATCATATTTCAAATTTTTTATGTGCAATATGCTTGAATTTTCAAATTTGATCTTCAAAATAGCTATAAAGAAGCTCTATATGAGAGTTTCAAAAGACCATTAAAGAACATAAAATTACATTAATAAGCATCTCTATCACTCTATGTTCTGAATTAAATTCATCGAGTAAAATTTAAAATATTTTCCTGATTGATTTGTGTTTTACATATACAAACCTTAACATCTTGCACTTGTTTGAGCTTTAGCTGTTCCACAAATCCAGCCACAGAGGGAATATTACCTGTCATCTTGAATCAATAATGAAATTTTGAAAAAAGCTATGTTATCATGATTTATTATTGTAAGATGTTAGAGGTCTTTACAAGGAGTGTGATGTTAAGGAGTGTGATGTTGGTGTCGTTGTTGATTGTTATGACTCATGAGACGTGTTTCTATAAATTTGACATTGATAAGCTGTATGATCTCGTAATCCTTTATTCACCTTGGTTCTAGAAAGCAAAGTTAACCTCCCAACAAGGTTCCGATAAAAGTAATGTCAAGGCTGCAATTTGTATGCTTGCTGTGCATTTGTAGTTTTTATGCTGTATGAGTTGGCAATTTTGTAACTCAAGTTTTAGCCGAGGGATATGTAACCAGACATGAATGCTTTGTGTCCTTTGGTGGGGTTTTTTTTTTTGTTTGTTGAGGGGAGGGGGGGATTTTGAGTACCACTGTATGAGAGATTTTTATTTTTAATTTTTTTTTTTTTCATTTCCACTTTTGATGTGGTTAATCTGGTATGTTTCATGCTAAAGTGATTGGAATCTCATGGCTTAATTCCTTGTTAGCATGCAGAGTGAGAGAGCTATAGTCACTGAAATTGCTGGGACAACTCGGGATGTTGTTGAAGCCAGTATTACAGTTCAAGGTATCCCTGTTACCCTTCTTGATACTGCCGGAATTCGCGAAACTGAAGATATTGTGGAAAAAATTGGTAAGTGATCTATTATATTTTATGACAATAAAGCCTTAGCCCTTAGCTTAACAGTGTATAGATGGATATTATGAAAGTTCTTATATTGCTGTATGTTGATTGAAGTCAACTTGAAGTTTATTTGCATATTTTTTGATCCATTTACCTACTTGTCAGATAGAGAAGAAAAAATGTGTAGGAACATGTTACAAGAATAAGAAGACTGCAGTGCTGGTAACAGCTTTGGCACTGCAGTCTGCAGGTTGTAAGACTTATTTCCTTGTTCATTTATGGATTGAGGACATAAGTTTTGCAGAATGCTGAGTGCTTGAGCTAGTACTGTTTGTTACATTTATAATACTGTAGATCAGCCATTGACAAGTGATTAAAAAAAAAAAACTTAGCCACCTTAAACTGAATTAAATTCTATTTGATTAGCGTCCTAAATTATAGAGTAAGGATTTTGCCGTCTAAATGGTTGAAATTATTTGGCTGCCTTAACTTGTTTTGACATTTTTGGTTGCAGGGGTAGAAAGATCTGAAGTTGCTGCCTTGGGTGCTGATGTCATTATAATGACAATTAGTGCTGCTGATGGTTGGACAATGGATGATAACAAGCTTCTGAGTAGAATTCAATCTGCTAAGGTCTCTCTCTAAACTATTTAATACACCAATGTGGTAAATCACAAAATGTCTTCCAGCTTATTTTGCAAACTGTAGCTAACCATGATGTTTTGTTATTTTCTGCACTTGTTACTGATCCATACTTGGTTGTGAGGTGATGTTGCTTTTCCTTTTTTGTGCAAATACACAGGATATGAGATCTTTTACTCCAATAATCCTTGTCATCAACAAGATAGATTGTCTTCCAGCTGCATGTGCTGAAAGCTTCAGTGTCGATGATGATCATTTTGCTAGGTGTATATCTACATGTGCTGTCACTGGTGAAGGACTGGAAGATCTGGAGAGGGCAGTATCAGAGGTTGTGGGTCTCAACAGCATTACTTCTGGGGGGCGAAGATGGACTGTAAACCAGGTTAGCTACCTTCAAATGTAGTTTATCATATTATATTAACTCTGCATTGTCCTTTACCTTTGGTTTACCACCTCCTTCCTAGCTCATAGAAGGTAGCCAAGATGGAAGGGGGAACAAGGAAAATATGAATATAATGCTGTATGTTGTTAGTGTGTAATTTCAACATCTTCAAAGTAAGGATTCATTCGGAAAGGTTCCATCCCCTATACTCGCACTCATCACCATCTCATTATGCTTGAACCCATAAGGCTGATGAGGAATATATTTTAAAAAATGCTTTACTTTCACTGCTGTGGCTTCGGTTCTCTTTTTCACTCCCTTTCGTATTTACTACAAGACATCATCTGTAAAAACTTGAAATATATCAATGAATTTACCACCTCTCTCTGCCCAAAAAGTCCCATATGAGAGTCTCCTTTGGCTTCGGTTCTCTTTTTCTCTACCTTTTGTATTTACTACAAGACAGCATCTGTAAAAGCTTGAAATATGTCCTGAATGAATGTGCCACCTCTCTCAGCCCAAAAAGACCCGTATGAAATCAAGGATTAGCAATTTGCTGATTTGGATTAATGGAACTTAGATCTTATGTAAATATACGCTTTAAAGATTGTGTTACTGACAGCAACTACACAACATACACAGAAAACTTTTGTGTCTCACTGCCCAGCGATACTGCTACATCCCCTAGCCATGATGGTTGATAAATGCTATTAAGAAGTTGATAATAGTGCTGGTGGTTTGCTAGCCCTTTGGTCATTCTTTCAACATTTAATAGGGTTAACTGCCTTGGCTCCGTTAATGTTCTGCATCAATGAAACCAGTATGTAGAAGTAGAACTTTCCTTCATCAAGTCTGCTTTGGCTTTCAAACCCGTAAAGCCTTTCTCTGACCAATTTTCCGCCTTGTAATAATAATGATGGCCAGAAAACTTCTGGTGACTGATTTGACACGTAGTTTAATAGGTTGCAATATATGTGCTTGTGATATTAATTTAAAGGTCAGCCTTTTCCTTGTTATTGAAACTTAAGGCTATATTTTTGTGAAAATCAATTAAACAGGTGATATCTAATTCTTTAGATTGATTATTCTAGTTAATGTTCAGAGCCCCTCACTAAATTTGAAATCCAAACCCAGGAAACCTATTTTATTATATCCTATGCATTCTAGTCTTCTTTCTTATGTACCTTGCAAATTCAGATCCACTGACCTTACCAAATTTCGAAAATGAAGATACATATTTGCCTGGAATGATCTGGCACAATATTGGCATTAACTGGCATGGACTCGATCTAGGCATGGAACTATGGGTTGTCTGTATTTAGCAGATCTTTTGAAATTGTGCCTGGCAGACCTTTTGGACCAACTTATTTGGCTATTTAATTCAACTGACAATAAAGTGTCCCACTTGTGTTTCTGGCGTAATATTGCTGTGTTGGCTGCTAGTCTGCTACTATATGTTTCTTTCAATATTGCTATGTTAGCTGTTTTTGTTTTACATTTACATGTTAAATCAATTGGCACTTGGTTTGATGATCGTACTGAGAATGTTGCTTTGTTAACAGAGACAATGTGAGCAGTTGGTACGTACTAAAGAGGCTTTATTGAGGTTAAAAACATCAATGGAAGAAGAATTGCCATTGGATTTCTGGACAATTGATTTGAGAGAAGCAGCATTGGCTCTAGGCCAGATTAGTGGCGATGACATATCTGAAGAAGTCTTATCAAGTATCTTCAGTAAGTTTTGCATCGGTAAATAAATAGCTCTCCATGTTTATGCCCTTAAAGTTCTCCTTAGCCACCCTAGGTAGTAAACCTTGTTAAGAGACACTACTGACTACCACCATAAGGCATGGTATATTGGACTATTGGTTGGTGGTAATGTGCCAAGTTAAAGATTGGAAAAGGTGCTCCGACAAAGAGAGGGCTGAAAGAGGGTAGAGTTCTTTTAGCCTTCAATTTTTTCCTTATTTCGTTTGTTGGGGCTGAACAACAATTTTGGTATCATGATTTTATTTTATTTTATTTTTATTTTGTGTGTGTGTTATTAAGAGAAACACAACGGCGAGTGATGAGAATCGATCCCATGATCTCTTGGACCATGGAGGGGAGCTCTTACCACTTGAGCTATCCCTCAGTCTTAAAGTATAGGATCATGGTAAATGATAATACCATCTACAGTATGATTTAATACCAACTCATATTATTAGAGTCATTCATGACTTTAATTATTATATTGGTAGAGGATTTCTCGTAATTATTATTTACAAAATATTCAAATGTACTCATCTAATATCAGCTGGATATCATACAAGCACCATTTCCTTGACTTCCAGATCATAAGATGAAATTGCTCCTTACCAATTTTAGCTTTAAATGTCATATCTATTTGAAAAAGTTTGGTTGCATTATTGCATAATTCAATTATGCCCATAAAGTCAGACTTTTTTGTGCAGAATATAGTTTAACTGAGAAGATCTAAATTTTTCTCTTCAGAATTTTACTAGGTTGTTGTATTGCCGCAATTTAGGAATTTATTTTTGAAAAATAATACTTCCTCCGTTTCAAAATAATCGTAACACTTTGACTCTTGCACTATTCATATACTTAACTATAATTTTTACCAATATATTAAAGTTTAATGTTGTCATGTAAATTGTTTTTTGATTAATCTTTATGTGTATTTTCATTATATTAATTTTTTATACTTATAACAAAGTAGTAATATATAATTGCAAATAATAATGGTCAAACTGTTGCCATTATTTATTTTGAAATGGAAATAGTATAATTTATACAAAATTATAAAAATTTATGCGTAAAATTTAGTATCACTCGTTCAAAGGTTTTTACTCGATAACTTATGACCGTTAAAATTAGTACTTGTATCAGTTAGAGTCTTTCAAGTGAAGGGATTGTAGATTGAAAATCATGTTATATTGATTATTGTCACATCAAATTTACCTATGGATAAGTTCAAAGGTGCAATTTTTTGGTTGACCCTTAAAAGTCTTCCAACGTACACAATTTTTCTTTTCAAACAAGTGGTATGCCACATTGACGTATTGCTAGTTTTGCATAGAAAAATAAGAAAGCAAATGTTTTTATTGAGACTTAGGGCCTGTTCCGATTGCCTGAACTCAGCTGAACTGAACTGAACTGAGCTGAAATGAACTGAACTGAACTTATTAATTAGTGATTTTTAACTACGGATTAGTGATCTTTGATTATTTATTGATTATTTATTACTATACATATGTGTATATACAAATGTACATATTAAAATATTTACGAAAAATATACTATATAATTATAATTATAAAATGTATGGAAAATATATTATAAAATGTATGGAAAATATATTAAAAACTTGAAACCTCTAGACATTTTAAACACATATACTATTTATTATTATTATTATTTATTGATGATTATCATTATTATTTATTGATTATTATTATTAGTATTATTATTTCAATTATTATTGTTATTATTATTATTATTATTATTATTATTATTATTATTATTATTATTATTATTATTATTATTATTGTTTTTGTTGATGTTGTCGTTGTAATAAGAGCTTAAAAAATGAAATTTGGCTTTATATCATTAGCAATATCATTAGACATAAATTAAGAGCTGAGCTGAGCTGAACTGAACTGAGCTGAACTGAACTGAACTGAACTGAATTTCAACGGAACAGAACAAGCCCTTAAAAAGCTTCTATTTATATGAATGATGAACTAGCTTTAGTTGATTAAAGTTTAGAGAAATGATACTGAAAAATAATTAATAGTACATAAGATGAAGAAAAACTAAATTGGAATGATAATCGGGCATTTTATAATGTAATAGCCATATAATATCATGAATTAAATGGTTCTCAGTTCTCACCGGTTCCTAAGGAACTTGCTTATGACTTGTTCTATAATTTGTTTTCATATGGTTCTTCTCATGTTAACTTAAGCGTTAATGTAAATTTACTATAACTATGTAGCCTTATTCCTAATAACTCGACCCCAAAAATTGCACTTCCATATTACGAGAAAGTAGATAAAATCATAATTGCAAAATTTAAATTTGGAGTTTTTTATTTTCCCAAATATATATAAGTAAATTGCATATATGGTCCATGTAGTAAAAGACCTAAAGTAATCATAGATCAAATCTAGATATAATCACATGAATTGACAAATTGCTAACCATCTCATTACATTAGAAAATGGATTAACATTTTCTTGTATCATATACATTCCTGTACACACACAACATTACCCTAAAAGCTAAGGGGTTGTTTTATATGATGCAATCAAACACGCTTGTTGAATTCCTCTGCTTAGAACTCGAAATAAGGGTGGATGGTGATCCAACAATTACCCAGTTTATTACGAACACTCTATACGGATTAAACATACACACAATGACACCATTGACACAAACTCATACATACATTCAAGTCAGAATCAACCCCATACAACTTTTAGAAATCCCGGTTCTCATATAATCAAGCCACCTCGATTACTCTTGGAGAGCATGAATGAACAGCATGCGCGACTGTTAGATAGATGTTGTCTTCCCCTATTAAGGATGTAAAATCAGATGCATGTAGCTTCTCGATTACCACTGGCCCTGGATTTGCTAAAGCAAGCTGCATAAACAGAATGACAAAGAAGCATGTCAGTGTACTTTTAGTAGCAAATTATGTTAGTATAAATTTACATTTATAACTTGTTATGTTCTCTAAGACATATCTAGACCAATATGTCACAAGAAGAGGTAGTAAACGAGTCATTCAGATCAAGTTCAGCTCAGCTCGTACTTAAATGATAACTCATTTGTTTTGCTCGGATTAGTTTACTAAAGAATAGTGCATCAGTTTTAGTCCTATTACTTATCAGATCAGTTTGAGTTGGGTCATCTAGTTTCGAGTACAGATTGAATCTGGTAGGTTTATTTAACCAAGCCTTGTTTACCTGAACATTTCTTTTCTCTAGACTTTTGTGCAACTCTTCTAAAGCATGGATGCCACTGGTATCAATGTCGGTGACAGCTGCATCAACCCATGAAAGAAAAAAATTATTAAGGTGTTGTAGTAAAAATTTCATTTGCAGTTATCAGTCTTCTATTAATCAACATACTAAATAACTTACGTGACATCTCTACGATTAGAAACTGTATCCTCGGCCTGTACAGCTTTTTCCTCTTCTCTTCCTCGTCGACTAACCATCTCAATATCCTGCACCACAAAAACCACACATAAATCTTTATGAAACCAGACTACTCTGCCTCCAATTTCAACTTCTGTACAGATGGTATCAGAAGTTCATTCAAGACCAAAGATGTTAGACTCGAAAATTTTGATAATAAGACTTTTTAGCACTTCCTATAGAATATGTTCATGTTATGAAATCTTACTTCAGATATTATTCCGATTGCATGTCGTAGGATGTTTAGTCTATTTCAATAAAAGATAAAAAAAAAAAAAAAAAAAAAAAAAGAAAAAAAAAAAAGGAATATAAAACATAAAGAAATAATTATATATTCTTAATGTGTAAAGCTCAAAAAGGATGATGTAAAGAAGCATTTTTTTTTTAATGTGCTTGTTCCTTTAGCTATTATTCTAATGAAATGGTTAAGGACTTTTGGATTAGGGTAACACGACGTATAGTTTTGATCAACCTTATTGATTTTTTAAGTTATTTTTGGCAAGGAAGAATCAAGCGAAAATATCTAAACAAAAATATAAAAACAGAGAAATATAATTAAAAAATTACCTCTCCTTAATGTAATTTGAGTTGGAGAAGTAGATAGCTGAATCAACTCTAATAACCAATATACCGGGAACATCAGCTGCTTCAGGATACTGCTGAAGATTTCTGTAAATCGTCGTACCTGGGAGATTGCCCAGGAGTGCAGTCCTTGGCCTAGTAACTTGCAAGAGGATTTTCGCAAAGGATATAACTACCTGTATGTTCATACCATGAAAAGCAAAATTAATTTAACAAAAAACTCATAACAGAAGCTAACAGGGTAAAGAAAAGGCAGAAAATATTTTAGAACCCATACCGCGATCAAAAGACCAATCTCAACTGATGCAAATATGACACCAAAAAAGGCACCCATACATGCAACAAAGTCGAATTTATCAATCTTCCATATCAGAATAGCAGCCTCGTAATCAATAAGGTTGATGACAGCAGATATGATGATGGAAGCAAGAATGGCATTTGGGGTGTACTTAAAAAGAGGTGTTATAAACAACAGAGTTAGGAACACGATGACTGACATAACGATGTTAGAGACTGCAGTTTGACAGCCTGCCATGTAATTCACTGCAGATCGAGAAAAGGATCCTGCAAGACATAAGCACACATATATCAGATTATTATCATCAAAATTTTATAATATCAGTAAAAAAAAAAAATATAATCATTTAACTGATCATATAAATTCTGTTAGCTTCAAATTCTAATTAAGCATTCATGTAATTACCAGTGGCAACATAGCAGGAAGTCATTGATCCGACAACATTCATCGCCCCTAAAGCAACCATTTCTTTGTTTCCATCTAGTTGGTAGTCCTTCATAGCTGCAAATGTTCTTCCTATTGCTGTGGCTTCCTGTACAAAAATTACATGGAATACTTTCAACAGACATTAAAAAAGGGACATTGTCTGAAACACTTTATGTTTATAAAAATATATTTTACAACTAAAAAATAAATATATTTTTAATCCAATTTAACATTTTCTTTGATCAAAGTGATCTGAAAGCTTAATATAACCAAATTTTACCATCTAATTTTCACCAAATTGTCAATCAAAGGCGAAAATGATGATAGCTTTTTTTTCTTTTTTTTTCTTTTTTCTTCTCATAAACAGCTACATTTAAGGTAATTGTTGACAATTTTTACTCGAAAAATACGAGAACATGATAAATGACTAGTGCATTAAGGAGGATGACTTACAGTTAGTGCTATCATACCAGCCACAGAGCCAATTTTGAAACCTCTCAGAAGATTATCTCCTGATAAATATAACAGATGCACCGATGATGGATTAAGTCCTTTCTCTATGTGATTCACCTACATCCGAAATTATATATAATCAAATCAATATTTTTTAAATAAAATTCCCGCTCTTTTCTGTAGATCACAAGAAATAAGAGAGGTCCGAAAGGTGGCTTACAATTGCTACTCCTTTCTTTTCTGCATGAGTTATAAACACGAAAAAAGTAGATAGAATGACTGAGATCAACGGAGCAATTGCTGGCACCCAAAACAGTTTCTTGTTTTTCTTTCCCTGAATATTAGATTTGATCCAAAGTCAACAAAATCTTACTACAAAATAGAGAAAGATAACAACTAGAATTGAATTTAGTGTAGTTCTTACGATCATCTTAGCGAAAAGAAGGAAGGCCAGAAAGACTGATCCTATCAGTATGGTCTGCCAGTTCCACTTCAAGTAGCGAAAAATAGAAATAGTTAGTCAACTACACTACTTGTACAGCACGCAGTATGTAAAAGAATAACTTCGTGTTTACCCCATGATGGATGGACCCGAAAACTGACTTTAAGACTGAAATTATATCTGATTTCTTTGTAAAGTGCTTTCCCTTGATCCCAAGAAACCCTTTAAGCTGTTGCAACGCGATTGTAATTGCAGCTCCACCCATGAAACCAACAATAGCCGCGTGGGATAGGAAGTCGATTAAGAATCCTAATCTGATTACATGAAAAAAAGAGGTGAATTATATGTTACACTAGTTATATGTAAAAAATAAAATCAATAAATTACAGAAGAGTTATATCAGACCTGAAGAATCCGAGGGTCATTTGAGTGATCCCTGCAAAAAATGTTGCAGTGAATGCAAGCCTTCTATACTCCACAGGATTTTTAGTAGGATCGATTTCATTCTGAATCAGAGTCCCTAGTAATAGAGAAACAACAGCCACCGGTCCAATGGCGATATCTCTTGAACTACCCATGCAAGCATATATCAATGGGGGTACAAAGCTGGAGTCTGCAATAGTTTACAACATATAAACAACACGGTATATAAGTAATAAATAAATATCACATGTTATGATACTAATTACAGTCCTAAACAATAACTATAGTAGTTATAGGAGTCGTAGTAGTAGTAGTAGAGCGTACATAGTCCATACTCAGGGTCGAGGTTTGCAAGTTTGGAATATCCAATATCCTGTTACACACACAAGAAAATCCAGATTATTGTGACACATGCAAAACGACACTTAGATAACATTTCTAAACAATGAGGTACAAAAAATGAATATTTTTGCATACCTGAGGGATGCAGAGACTGGCAATAGTGAGGCCGGAAATGAGATCACCTCGAAACTTCTTGAGATTATAACCTCGGCCCCAGTCAAGTATAGGGAAGACAGCATGAAGACCAAGAATGAACTTCCGAGACTTAGACTGATCTTTGAAATGTCGTAAAGGGTCATCAGCAAAGAATGTTTCTTTCACGGTGTAAGTGAACTCCTTAAACAAGTTCTGCTTAGATGGAACACCGACTTTGTGGTGATCTAAGTCTGGGTTTTGGCTATGACGCTTAGAGGATGGCAGGCTAGCCATATCGATCTCTTTGGTATCGGCCTCTCCATTTGTTGGAAGATTGGCCATTGAAGTGTTTGGGAGAACAACTAAAAAGGGGTGGTGCTAATGCAATTTAAGTCTGTAACATGTAACATTCATAGTGAAAGATCAGTTGCTTAAGAATATTAGTATGAAAAGTATGCAAAAGAGAGAAAAAGAAAGCAAACAGGTACAAGAAGAAGTAGAAAACAAAGAAATTGAGCTAAGCTGGAGAAAGTGATTGATTAGAGTATGCTACAAATTGCAAAAAATCAAGAGGGTCTCAGAGCTTTATAAGTTCTGTCAAATAATAACTAGTCAAAAGTCTACATTTTGGCTTGAAGAATTTTCAAAATTAAAAAAATGGGTGGATCAGAAAAATGTAACATTGAAAAAAAAAAATACTATTAGACTAATCAGACCACGGTAGGAGGATCAAAATTCCGAACTTAATAATTGATTGTACACACTTTCTTATTTAGCAAGAACCGGACATTACTGTCATTGGTTAACATATTCTCTATTGCTTAGCATTTAAGCTCATTCTAGATCAAGAAGGGGTGGTGTTGACCTAAACATGTAGGTGAAGTTGTTGGGGTGCTTCATCCCCTATCTTAACAGTACTTGTTATAACAGAATAACTCGAGGCAACAGTTTCGATCACTTAGATGTTTTCAAATCATATACGATAAGATATACAATTATCGGAAACAATAATCTTTCTACTAATCAGCTGAACTACAAGCCTACGAGTATGTATGTACATTGATACATTTTGATGTGTCTAAAACTTTTTTTTTTTTTTTGGATAGTTGACTTGACCCACATTGTAAGGTTGTCATTGTATCAAACTAACAATCAGATTAGTTGAGTTAACAAGTTTGAATTCATTGAAGCATATCAAACTTTAATAAATTTTAAGTCAATACATGTTTCAGATACAACCTTCCCCATAAAAGGAGGTTTCTGCTCCCCACAAACGCCATCTGTAATGACATATACAATTACTGAGACAAAATTTGCTGTAAAACTATAACCAAACATTACATGATTATTTGTGTTAAAGTTTTTACTGTTGTTTTTACAATGACCTTATTGTGGCAAATCATGTTGCACCAACGTAACCCCGTGGGTTGGAGTTGTCAAATGATCGATTCCCGTGTATATTTTATATTGTTGTTTTTTTTAGGGTGTTTAGAGAGGCACAAAGGCAGGTGATGAAAATCAAACCCAAAATGTCTAAATATCGGGAGGGGAACTCTAACAACTTGAGCTATCCCTCACTCTTGATGTATGTGGTGACATCTCATATGATTAATGTGGTACAACTGTACAAGTTTGTGGCGATATTTTGATAGCCACTTAGGTAAGCGGTCATAAATTGTGTAAATAGTAATGAATTCGTGTGTAAAACAGTAAATAAGTAAGTACAACCTATATTAATTAATTACCATGATAACGAATTTATGAAGTCAGATACCATCTCCCGAGTAGTAACGAAGAAAATGAGAAAATGGAGAAAGATCGACTAACATTATCATAGACAATGACATAAGATTTCCTTCATAATAAATTGCAATTAATTAATGTGGTACAAGTTATTGGTTGAAAATGAATCAATGACATAAGATTTCCTTCTAAAATTGCAATTAATTAATGTGGTATATGTTATTGGTTGATAATGGAACTCTTGGTAAAGTTCTAGTATTAGGTAAATGCAATTGCATGAGTAAGGTAAGATACTAAAAACATCATTATCATACACAATTAATCACCTAAACAAGTTTCTAGCTAATGGAATGAGATTAATATGACTTTTACTGTTTTACATAAGACGGGTAATTTTTACGAATGACCTTTACGACTTTGCACTTAAAAAGGGCAACTCAAGAACATAACCAAGGTGACCGAAGTAGACAACACTACGGTGTTAAGTAACAATCAAATCAACAGCCTAAAGTAGGAATTGTAAGCAAAAGGTTAAAATTTAATTAGCCAAAATTAGCATAAGTTCTTAGCTACAAATGGGGGGTAGTTACTCCAGTAAGAAGCTAGTTTGATGGAGAATAAAGAAAAGTGCAAATTTTGTAAAATAAATTTAAGGAAAGTGACAAGCACACCTGCATTACATGATTCATATTATATGCTTTTCATTCAAACCATTAATAGTGGGGGCTCATTTGATCTTTTCCATGACCTCTAAAAAGTTTTCTTCTTCCCAAAATAAATTAAATTAATTATAAAAATAACTTATGATTCTTAAATATTATTTTAAAAAATTTTTTTTAAAAAATGGTACCTTTTTTTGTACCTCCAAATGTGAGCACACTTGACGGCACCTGTAAGTCTGGAAATGTAAGGGGAACAGAAATTAGGAAAATTATTATTTGGTTAAATTAAAAAAACCCAAATTTTTATATGCAAAAAAATAAAAATAAAAAAAAATAAAAATAAAAAAATAAAATTCTAATTATAGTACATTGTAATAAATCGGATCCTTTGGATGGACTAGATGGTTCAATTTGTAGATGGACGGTTGTGATCGCGTGACTCGGGGGAGTAGGGTGGTTTTGGTCTTTTTATTTAGATCACGTGTTTTAATCTGAAGATGGGAACGGAAGGAAAATGATTAAAGAGGATTGGTTTTGAGATTTGGCATTGTAAAATGTAAACCTGTGTTCAGTTTTTTTAATGCAAAGAGAAAAAAATGATGGAGAAAAGGTTGGGTAACAGAAGAGATGGAAGAAATTACCTGTTCATGATTTTATTGTCTTGGTTCAATGAACCTGTTTAAGATTAGTGAATTGCACTTTTTTTTTTCCTTAATTTGCACTTCCAAATCTCTCTGACTCTCATGTGATGATTTGTAACTTTTATAGAAAGAAATTGAGTATTAAAAAAGTATATAGGTTCTAGAAAAATAAAGTTAGAAGAAATATTTTAAGATAAATTATGGGAAATTTAACTCTATGATTTTTTAAGAGAAATTTAATGGTAAGTTGGGTAAATGGTACTCCCCCCCTTCCTAAATTACATTCCTCTTTCTAGTATTTATTCCTCACATAATAGAGAGAAATAAAAATGTAATTTAGGGACGGAGGGGGTATAGAATTTCGATTGTAATAAGTGTTAAATAAAATTAGATATAAATCAGGTTGTTTTTAGAATTTTAGTGTATATAGAGTCATAAAGTAAAAATTAGGTATCTTTCCAAAAAAAAAAAAAAAAAAAAAAAAAAAAGTTAAACAATACTCAGTATAATGTTCTTACGGAGTACTTATTTAACATCCACAAAAATTAAAGTCTGTGCAAAAAATAATGAAGAATTTAGTGGCATTTTTTATTAAGAAAAAACAGATGCAACCAAAAAGTTAGCTATTTATGGTACGATCACTTTTTAAATAGGGAATTTATTGACTAAATATACTTACATACCTAGTACTCTTGTCTTTGTATTGGGACCAGATTAAGGGCAAGATTCATCCCCTAAAGTCATGCAACCCTAAAGATTTCTATTGCTTTACTTTTTTTTTTTTAAGGGTAATCTAGTTAAGCACTTAGCAAAGAACCAAGGGTTGTTCTTGTTTATCAATCCTAAACCAAACCAAAAGCTTAGGGCTTGTTTGACATCATTTTTTGTTTTCAGTTTCCTATGTTTCCACTAATTTGTTGTCAGTTTTCAAAATTATCATGATTTTAATAAGTTTAAATCATTTTTTATTCATAATGAGACATATATCATATACTTTTAAAAAACAAAAAACCAAAAAAAAAAAAAAAAAAAAAAACAGTAATACCAAACGAACCCTAAAAAATTTAAACTCAAGATCTGGATGCACTAATGTTACGATAGTAATCTACTAATCCATACACGATAATACGAGAAATAGAATAAATCACTGTACAAAAGTTAGATTAGATCGATGATGTTATGAACAAATTCAAATTGAATGGATATAATTGATCCCAACCCAGCCCATATTAGACAGGTTTCGAACAATTCCAAGAAACTTTCTACCTTTTTAATCTTTTTTTCTATAATCATATATTACATTTCGTAGAAGAAAAAATAATATACAATACCTTATTTTTTATCAAATGAAATTGTTTTTACTGAACAAAAATTATTTTTTACCTTTTTAATCATTTTTTCTATAATCATATATTACATTTCGTAGAAGAAAAAAAATAATATACAATACCTTATTTTTTATCAAATGAAATTGTTTTTACTGAACTGAAATTATTTTTTGCTGATCTTAAATTATTTTTATTGAACATATATTATTTTTGCTGAACTCAAATTGTTTTAACAGAACTAAAATTATACAATACCTTATTTTTGCTAAACTGAAATTATTTTTGCTGAATAGAAATTATTTTTATTAAACAGAAATTATTTTTGCCAAACTTAAATTAATTTTACTAAAGTGAAATTAATTTTGCTAAACTTAAATTAATTTTACTAAAGTGAAATTAATTTTACTAAACTGAAATCATACAATACATTATTTTTGCTGAGCAGAAATCATTTTTTCTAAAATAAAACTTTCACCCCATTAGTCATTGCAATGTGATTCATAAGCTTGTGTCGAAGGTGTTGGCTAATAGACTTAAAGTTTTCCTTAATGAAATCATCTCTGTAAATCAAAGTGCCTTTACTCCGGGTAGACTTATCACTGAAAGTGTTCTTGTGTCCTTTGAGATGTTTCACCATATGAAGTTGTCTAAAGCAAAAAAAGGGCATTTAGCCCTTAAATTGGATATGGAAAAAGCTTTTGATAGGGTGGAATGAGACTTTTTAGAAGTCGTGTTGATTAAGATGAATTTTGCTGCTTCATGGATTTGTAAAGTTATGGAGTGTGTGCGTACTGTGAATTTCTCTGTTTTTATTAATGGTGAGCCGAGTGATGAATTTGTGCCTTCGCAAGTGTGGGGAATAGTTTCAAGCCTTTAAAATCCCACTAGCTTGAACCCCACTGTGATCATACACTAAAGTACGGTGGCGTCCAAAAGGGAAGAAGATAGAGCAAAAGAGTCGCCAACAAGTTTTTAAGGAACTTGTAAACCGTTCACGAGGTGAAGGTTACACCCCTTAACGATCCAAGAGATCGTCAACTCCATAAGGTCATGAACCAAATAAGGGTTCAGGGATGATGGTACAAATCCAACCTAAAAGAGATTGAACCTGCCCTAATAATAGGCCTCTACTTTATTCTGCTCGTATTCATGTGCGCTTTCTGATTAACATGCAATCAATAGGTTAACCCTAAACCTGTTTAATCTATGTTGGTTGAATATTAATGCACAAACAAATCTATTATTGGCGATCACCTGAAATTATAATCACAATTAACCCTAAACAAGATTATTAATATCTTATTAAGCGTGATTACAAGTACCAAATTCCCTTTAACATGCATAAAAGGCGATCAAGCAATAAAAAATAAATATCAAGCAACAATAATAATAATCAATAATAATTATAATCATCATAAAATTATAATCATAATCAAAACAATAATAATCATAAATAAAATAATCATTATCAAAATAATAATAATAATAATAATAATAATAATAATAATAATAATAATAATAATAATCATAAATTATAACAATTATAATCATAATTATGTTCATGTTAATATTAAAGCATAATAAAAATAGCAAGATCCTAGGCATGATACTAACAAGATTAATAACAAACCCTAGCATGTCACTAAGCAATAAAAATCAAATCTTTAGCCCTAACATGATACTAACATGAATTAATATTCAGAAGAACATAGGAAGCATCATAACAATCATATTTAATATTAAAATTACCCTAGACATGATACTAGGAATCATAATAACAATATAAACATGATTTCTACATCATAATATCAATAAATCAATTAAAGCACTTACTTGGATGCCTCGTACCTCTTTCTAATAACAAAATACACACGTTAGTAACTTCAAGGAAAAATAACAATCAAAACAATTAAATTAAATAATTGAAAGAGAGATTTGGAACCAAACCCTCAGAAATTAAACCTTTCATGTCTAGGGCGAAGGCAACTTCGAATATGGCTAGGAGTTTCTAGATCTTGTGAATGCGGAATTTTGTATTAAAAAGCAAAGTTTTAGAAAAGAAAGAATTAATGTAAGAGATGAATGAAAAAAATTGAATGAAAAGAATTGATGAATGATTTGATTGTAGATGAATATTTGTGAATGATTTGTGAATGAATGAAGAAGAGAATTGATGATTCTTGGTGAATGAAAACGGAGTTTTTGATACGATATTTATAGAGAAAATCATCCAAAAAAGATAATTTATCAAAACAGAGTCTGAAGACCGCAAAACCATCTTGGCGCCAGCCCTGGCTAATTGGCGCCAGGACCAGTGGCTAGCGCCAGGCGCCAATGGCTGGCGTCTGGCGCCAATCCTGGTTCCAGGCGCCAAGGCCTGGGGTTGGACGCCAAATTGGATTTCAACGCGTTTTCGAAAATCTGATCAGTTTACCGTACTGGAAGATAAAATAATATAATTTCAATCGAAAATGCTATTTGATCTTGATTAAAACTCTAAAGAGTCCTAATTGAATTAGGAATGAAAAGAACCTTCTAGAATGTTCTAGAAGACTAAAACCATTTCTAATTACATTAGGAATGATAAACTATATTAGGCCCTCCCCTAGATCATAGGGCCGTACTTAAAGCTCAAACCGGGCCCAGTTTAGTAAATTGGCCATAACTTCCTCAATATTCATCGGAATTGGGCTTATAATATATCGTTGAAAAGGTCTTTGCAAGCCCCATCCAACTACACCACTATTGGACCCATATTATGGACCAACCAAACTGGATTGGCTGTTCTCTTAAAATAAAGTTTTCAAAATCAGGGAGAAGAGAAAAGAAATAAAACTTTCCGCAACACTAGACCTTTCCACACTTTCGTTTCATTCGATTATGATTCGACGTGAAAGGTACTCATCACTGGGTTTGATTTTGGGGAGACACAAATGGGTGTATACAGCGAGGTATTCGATAGGGAGATCCTATCTCACCATACTTGTTCATTTTGGTAGCGGAGGCTCTCTCGGGTTTGTTGCGTAAGTCTATGGAAAATGGTGCAATTCACGGCCTAAAAATCTCAACTAGGGCCCCGGCTATATCCCACCTTTTGTTCACCGATGATTGTGTGATTTTTGCTAAGGCAAATAGGGAGGAAGCTGAAGCAATTAAAAATACTCTCCATGACTATGAACGGGCGTTGGGTCAAAAAGTCAATTTTGACACAACCACTGTTTCTTTTGGTGGTGGTATTGATGAGAGCAAAAAATAGGAAATTGCCTTGACTCTTGGTGTTCAAATTGTAAATATTCATGATCGCTACTTGGGGTTGCCGACGGTTGTGGGTCGATCAAAGAAAGTGTTGACTAGAGGCATCAAGGAGAAGCTTTGGAAGAAGTTGCAAGGTTGGAAGGGTATGTGTCTATCTAAAGCGGGTAGGGAAATCTTGATAAAGGCGGTGGCCAAATCTATCCCTACATACCTATGTGATGAGTGTTTTTAGACTACCTTCTTACTTTTGTGATGAAATTCTCTCTCTCATCTCTCAACTTTGGTGGGGTCAAAGGAAGGGGGAAAGAAAAATTCATTGGCTTGCTTGGAATAAAATTTGTCGGCCTAAAGCTAAAGGGGGACTTGGTTTCCAAGATTCGAAGATGTTCAATTGGGCTCTCTTGGGGAAACAAGCATGGCGTCTAGCTACAAAGACTGACACGCTGCTGCACCAGGTTCTCAAGGCGAGGTACTTCCTTCAATCTTCTTTCTTTGAGGCTAGTTTGGGATCGAACCCAAGTTACACGTGGAAGGGCGTTTTCGAGGCTAAGTGGGTTGTGAATAAGGGGATGTGGTGGCGAATTGGAAATAGGAAGCAAGTTAAGTGTGGGGATATAGTTGGATTCCTAAAAATCAATCTGGAAAGATTATTTCCCCCTGCCTTTCAGGCTTGGAGAATATGAAGGTGGAAGAGCTTATTGACTTGAATAGTGAAAGTTGGAATGTCAGCAAGCTAAGGTGCGTGATACTTTTATTCCATTTGAGTGTGACCGTGTGCTTGCTATCCCACTTAGTGAGTGACTCCCTAATGATACTTATTGTTGGGAACTCGAAAAAGATGGCCACTATTCTGTTCGATCTAACTACAAATTGATTTTTGGTAAGCACTCGGAAGCTAGCAGCAGCTCTTATGACTATTCTCTACGAAAGGCATGGAACCTGATTTGGAGTGCGCCTGTCCTCCCACGAATCAAGACATTCTTTTGGAGGGCCTGCCATGAAGCACTTCCTACGAACAAAAGCTTGCACGTTAGAGTGCCTTCTGTTGCTGTCACTTGTGGAGTGTGTGGAGGGGAGGATGAGGATGCTGCTCATGCTATTTTGAGTTGCCCAAGAGTGTGCAAAATTTGGGAAGCTTGTGGCTGGGATGAAGATGTTTCAGGTAGGTGTAGACACCCATTTGTGTCTCCCCAAAACCAAATCCAGTGATGAGTACCTTTCGGGTCGAATCATAATCGAATGAGGTGAAAGCGTGGAAAGTCTAGTGTTGCGATTAGTTTTTATTTCTTTTCTTTCTCTCTGTTTTTGAAAACCTATTTTAAGAAAACAGCCAATCCAGTTTGGTTTGGTCCATGGCAAGGGTCCAATAATGGTGTAGTTGGGTCAGGTTCGAAAGGAGCTTTCCAACGATATATTATAAGCCCAATTCCGATGAATAATGAGGAAGTTATGGTCAAATTACTAAACTGGGTCCGGTTTGATATTTATATGCGGTCCAATGATATAGAGGAAGGCTTAATATTGATTTATAATTCCTAATGTGATTAGAATTGCTTATAGTCTTCTAGATTCTTCTAGAAGGTTCTTTTCGTTCCTAATTTAATTAGCATTGATAAATTGACTTTAGTTGACTTTTAAGAGTTTTAATCAGAATAAAAGAAGTGTTTTTAAGGAAAATACGATTTTGCCCTCTCATACGGTGAAATTTTATCAAAATAAGAAAATGCGTGGAAATTTATTTCCAGTGTCTGGCGTCAGACCTAGCGTTTGGCGCTGCACTCCAGCGTTTGGCGACAGGCGCGTGTTTGGCGTTGTAGTCGTGTTTTATTCTTTTCGAAACTCTGATTCGTTTTTTATCATATCCGGCTGATTTTCTCTATAAATAGCCTCCTAAAACCTCCGTTTTCAATCATCAATTCTTATCACCAACTCTCATCAAGAATCTCTTGATTACTCTCTCTCTCTCTTTTCTCTCTTTTCTAAACTAGCCTTTTGCATACAAAATTTCGCATTAACAAGATCTAGAAACACCTAGCCAAGTTCGAAGTTGCCTTCGCCTTAGGCGTGAAAGGTTTTAATTTATGAGGGTTTGGTCCCAAATCTCTATTTCAATTATTTAATTTAATTGTTTTGTTTATTATTTTCCTTGAAGTTACTAATGCGTGCATTTTGTTATTAGAAAGAGGTACGAGGCATCCAAGTAAGTGCTTTAATTGATTTTATTGATATTATGATTTAGAAAGCATGTCTAGATTGTTGTTATGATTCCTAGTATCATGTTTAGGATAATAACTATAATTTCTAATATCAAATATGACAATTGTGATTCTTGTGATGCCTCCTATTGTCTTTCCTAATAGTATCATGTTAGGGCTATATATTTGATCTTTATTGTTTAGTGACATGCCAATGTTTGTTATTAATCTTGTTAGTATCATGTCTAGGATCTTGCTATTAATATTATGCTTTAACATGATTATGATAATTATGATTATTTTTGTTATTGTTTATGTTTATTATTATGTTGCTTGATGCTTATTTATTGTTATTGCTTGATCACGCCTTTTATGCATGTTTAAAGGGAATTTGTACTTGTAATCACGCTTAATAAGATAATTAATAATCTTGTTTAGGGTTAATATGATTATAATTCAAGTGATCGCCAATAATAGTTTTATTTGTGCATTAATATTCAACCAACATAGATTAAACAGGTTTAGGGTTAATCCTATTGATTGCATGTTAGTCAGAAAGTGCACATGAATGCGATCAGAATAAAGTACAAGCCTATTATTAGGGCAGATACAATCTCTTTTAGGTTGGATTTGTACCTTCATCCCCAAACTTCCAGTCATGGTTCCAGACCTATTGGAGTTAACAATCTCCTAGATCGTTAAGGGGTGTAACTTTCACCTCGTGAACGGTTTACAAGTTCCTAAAACCTGCTAGCGACTCTTTTGCTCTAGCTTAAGTGTATGATCACAGTGGGGTTCAAGCTAGGGATAATGCTTGAAATATTCCCTACAGTAGGTGGGTTTCTTTTCTCGATTGGGTGCTTAATATGTTCATAAAATTTGAGAAAGAAAAGCGAAAGCAGATTATGGTTTACTGTTGGGCTATTTGGGGTGATCGAAACCGAGGGTTATTTGAGAATGATTGGAGCAAACCTAGGAGTATTGTGGGTTATATTCAGAAGCTGCTAGGTGAAATGGAGAGTGAAGAAAAAAGTCAGAGGCAAGATGAGAGTGCAAATAATCAGGAGAGTTGGCAAGCTCCACCTGTACACTATATGAAGGTTAATGTTGATGCTGGTATGCTTGGGGCAGTTGGTTTTGGAATTGGGGTGGCTGCTAGGGATCACTTGGGACATCTATTGTGGTGCGCCAGTGTGAAGATAGCTGGGGAATGGGATCCTAAATGTGCCTAGGCAAAGGAAATTCTGGTAGGCCTCCAAATTGCTAAGGTTAATGGTCATCAGCGCATCATTATGGAGAATTACTGTAAATCTGTGATTAAGGCTATTGTGAAAAAGGATCAGGGAAGAAGCTCCTTTCATCCTATTGTGAAGGATATCCAACATGCTGCTACCTGCTTTGAGTCTATTAGTTGGTCTTGGGTGTGTAGAACTGGCAATAGTGTGGCTCATGAGCTCGCTCATTGCCCACCATGGGTTATTAGTAAAACTGTTTGGGTTGTTAATTTTCTGTCTACTTTTTGTATTCTCGTGTTGGATGATGTTTCTTTGATTAATGAGTAATTTCCCCCCTTCGTGGGTTGTTTCCAAAAAAAAATTACTAAACTTAAATTATTTTTATTGAAGTGAAATTATTTTGGCTGAACTTAAATTATTGTTAATTAACTAAAATTTATTTTACTAATTTTCTATTATAATTCTTGTTTAAAGAATTTTACTTAACTGAACTTATTTTTACTGAACTGAAAATTTTTTTTACTGAACTGAACTTATTTTTACTAAACTAAAATTATTATTACTCCACTGAAATCATTTTTACCGAAATAAAATTAGTTTAATGAACTAAAATTATTTTTACTAAACTAAAATTATTTTTACTTAATATTATTTTTTTAGGAAAATGGAAATTAAAAATCCAACCTTTGCTCGGTCTTCTCTTAAAAATCCAACCTTCCATTAATCTCATAAAAATAAATCCAACCTATATACCTCACCTTCACCAACATATTCATTTGACTTTTCACTTGTTAAACAAGTTAAAAAGTTTTTTTTTTTTTTTTTTTTAATTCTCTCAATTTCCCTTCTCACGCATCATTTTTCTCTCTCCTCTCTCCTCAAACGAAAACAACACAACAGCTAGCCTCGCCACCAATTCCGCCACCACACAACAACCCTCCCCAACAACAACCAAATACATCAACATGTGATGCCACCGTCATCAACCAGTCACTTTCATCACAGCTGCATCAGCACCGGCCTCCCTGCTTCCAAAACTCATTAACAACAACCAGCTTACACACTGACATACCAGTAGCAATCGCAACTATTTTCCTCCGTCACGACCAGCATACCTCTTCGATAGCCCACGCAACACGAACTCGCCCCTATTCCAACCTTGTTCGATTCACCATCAATTCACTGTCCATTAACTGAAATCACACCTCTAGCCCGACCCACTCTAATCCTCCCAGCGTTTAGCCGCCCCTCCTCCCGTCGGCCCTTCCCCTTCCCCTTTGAACCACCACCCTCGTGAACTCACCATCCATGCATGTATATATTCAAATTGAAGCGTAAGGGTGGTGGTAATGGTGGTTGTTTGGTGATTGCGGATGACGAATTGGTGATGAGGTGGAGATGGGTGCTCCAGCTGACGGTTTAGGTTGGTGGTGATGGTGGTTGTTTGGTGTTGTGGGCTTGCATGTGGTTGTTTGGGATGAGCAAGGAGTTGTAGTGTGTGTTACTACAGTGCAGGGGCGGCTGGCCGCGCGGGAGGAGTGGTGTGGGTTTTTCGGCGGAAAGGGGAATGGGGTTGCTAGGTTCAATGGCTGGTGGGCGGTGGGGATGGGGATGGGGTGGTCAGGGAAGGAGCAAGGAAGGTGGGGCTAGGTTTTCTAATTTTTTTTTTTTTTTAAATTTTTTTCTTTTAATTATTTTTGTTTTTTAATAATTAAAAAAATTATTGACTTATTAATAGCTGACACGTGCCATATAACTTACAAAAATGGGTCATCAACAGGTAATGGATCTTTTATTAAAGGTGGGATATAAAGGTTGGATTTTTGCGGGATTAATGGAAGGTTGGATTTTTAAGAGAATACCGAGCAAATGTCGGATTTTTTAATTTCCTTTTTTTCTATTTTTTTAAGGTGAAATAATGAACGGGGCCTAAATAGTAAAAATTGATTATTATACTCCCTCTGCTTCTAAAAGTTTTTTTGAACAAAAATAATATTTACTAAAGTGAAATTATGTTTACTAAACTGAACTTATTTTTACTAAACTGAAAGTATTTTTACTAACTGAAAATATTCTAACTAATATTATTTTTTAAGGTGAAGTGAACAGGGCCTTATTGGAACTTATTAGTCCTAATTGAAACTTACTATTATTATTATTATTATTATTATTATTATTATTATTATTATTATTATTATTATTATTATTTTCAAGAAAAGCTATAACTTATATTAATTAAGGGATAAAGTGTCCATCAAAACATAGGGAGCGACACCTCCGGGATAATGATTTTTCCAAACCTAATCAATTTTGAAAGGGACTAGCTTAGCAAGAAAATGGGCAACACAACTCTCCTTTTACATGGACAAAAATAAAATTGGTACAAAAAATAAGGATATCCCTTATTCAAAATAAAAAAAATTAAATTGAGGAAAGGATATCCCCTAGCACAACATCTAAAGTAGCATTTTTCTTGGCGCCTTTGGACAAATGATCAATAATTACTCTGCAATCTGATTCAAGGATTACTTCAGGGAGGTTTGCAATTGATTCAAGGATTACTTCAGGGAGGTTATTATTACCAATAATTGCTTTCCTAATACTAAATTACTAATGAGAATAACAAGTCTCTAATATTGACACATTTCTTAATCTTTTTGAAATGTATAACTAACTAATCTATTTTAATCCGTTAAACTAATTTAAAACAATCTAACTAATCCAAAACTATCTAATCAATCTGTCAGTATTCTAAACTATCTTATATAGGGTAAAACATATAAAAAAAAATTATAGTATAAGGGCCTATTCACTTCAACTTAATTTCAGTTTAGTTCAACTCCAATCAATTCAGTTCAATTTAGCTTCTAATTTCCTTCTCTCATAAAATATTAATTTCAACTCTTTTCAATTTAGTTCAGTTTAATTCAGCTCCAATCAGTTCAATTCAGTTCAGTTCAAGAAATGTGAACAAACCCTAAGAATTTTGTAAAATGTTATAATAATATAAGTATAACGGTACAATTTATTAATATATTAAAAAAAAAAAAAACAATTTATATGATGTATAGTATTTCTTATTTTATGATAAACAATTATATAATATACTAAGATTGAATTTATTGAAACTTATTAGATCCAAATTATTTGACCATATTGAATTTATTAGAACTTATTATATTAAAAGAATACTTATTTGAATTTATTAGACCTTATCTATATTAATCTATTAAAAGCGTTCTTAAGAACTTCAACGTGTCACGTAGGCCCTTTTTAATTACGCCATGTCAGCTTTCCAAGCTCTCATTAAACTTAAGGTTAAGGTTCAATTTTATTTTATTTTTTTTAAAAAAAGAAAAAAAAAAACTACTCAAAGAATGAACTCAATGTAAGTATGTAACTATTATCTCATACTAATTGGGGACGAAAGGCATGTCAAATTCATCTACATAAGTAAGTAAAATGTATAATACATGAAAACTATTATACAAGAATAACATATTCCCTCCTTTTTAAATACTTGCTTCACTTTCCATTTTTGGCCGTTATTAAATACTTGCTTCATTTCCTTTTTTTTGGAAAATTTTAATAATATTTAATTCATTTCTCACACCTAGTGGACCCAATATAATACTCTCTCTCCTCCTATTCTTCCACTATTTTTGCTTTTTACAATTTTTTATTTTCCCAATTACCCAATTACCCCACTACCTCTATATTTTATTACTTTTGCCAATTTCTCCTAAAACTCCGCTCATGGAGAAATGGAGCGAGTATTTAAAAACGGGGGAAATAATATATAACGTTGACCCGCGGCATCGCCCGGACTAAACACTAGTTAAAAATTTTAAAACTTTTTAGACTAGATTAAGCTTAATACTACACTCATTTCAATTTATTTGCAACATTTACCATAAATAGATATTACAAATTATTTGCAATAAATGATTTCATTTTTTTTTTTTTTTTTTTTTGACAAGAAGATGAATATTATCATTAATAAATAGTCATACGGCATCTACAACAATAATAAAGATTTGTAAACCACAGATCTAGAGAAAATAACATAACTTTTACAATCAAAATCATAACTAATTTGCATATCGGGCATAGCTCACACACCACCGCTTCAAACTTGACGCGAGTAGTGATTTTCGATGTTTTTGCATCTTTCCAAGTAGAGACCTTCGCAATATGCGCTGATGTTTTGATCGTAGAGTTGATGACGAACTCTAAACCCATATGAATCCAAATCACCTTCTCAATTATTATTAAAACCCTAAAAATAAAATTCTCATCCATAGATGAGAATCAAAATCCCAAAAAATTGGGAAAAACCCAAAAAAATTGGGACAGACTCTCACAAACGGAGAGAACAAAACAAAGCAAAACAAATCAAATAACAAAAAAGCAAATTAAATTGAAGAAAAGGGTCGGAAATAGTCTAATTTCCGAAGAAATTAGTCTATTTCCGGCCTAAACGGCCAAGAAAATTAAAACCCTAAAGAGAGGAGAGAGAAGAGAGAAAAGAGAGAAGAGGGGATTTCATTTCTTATTTGTTTTTTGTTTCCATCTTTAAATAGTAAAGGAATTAATTAATTTCTTATTTAGTTGTCACTTCTTAATATCTCTCTTCTCATCGCATGCAACTTTAACTCTCTCCATTTGTCACATACAAACAAATTTTACCTAGATTTTGGTAAATGTTATATCGTTGCAAATAAAATAAAACGAATGTAGTAAGCTTATTAAAACTTATCTAAATTTATTAATTAAACATGAAACTTTTTTAAGGTGAAAAGAATATGCCCTTGGAATCTTAACATCGTTTGTAAAATGAGATAATCTTCTAAATTACTCCTAATATAAAACATGATAATCATATTTGATTTATATACAGTATTATACTAATATGCAATTAAAAATAATATATATTTATAATCAAAGTAATGCATTGATAAACATATAAAGTCAAGATGAAAAGAATTTTTAAGAACAGTGGATGTTTTTTTTTTTTTTTTTTGGTTTTTTTTTTTTAAACAATGGATGTATTTGAGAATGTAAAGACAAATCATATCATTCTTTGAGTGATATATATAATTGGGATCAAATTAAATTAACTAACACAATGTAATGAAGTTTGATGACATCGTTGCGAACGTATTACATTCTGAATATGAACCTAGACATGATTTCATCTAGGAGTACTTTACTTGATATAAAGTTTAGTTTATTTGATTTAATTATGCTTGATAATATTAGACATAGGTGACTCCTTTTGCTTTTAGCAACCCCACTAAGGCACTAACCCACCTTATAATTAGCAAGTCCATTAATCCACCTAATAACAAGCAAGTACGAAAGTTGACTATCTCGAAAAATCATGAACCATCTACAGATCTACTCGAGTCATAATCGTGTGTTCTTTGAAGAAACTCTATTTTGTTACACGTGGTGTATTTTAATATTGAATTGAGTATTTTGTTTAAGAACATTAAAAAATCTAATCTAATATATATATATATATATATATATATATATATATATATATATATATATATATATATAAATAAAGTAGGCATTTTTGGAGAGCATTGGGAGCGCCACATAAGAAAAGGTATATTTTCGACCAATTAAAAATTAGATTTCTATTTTATTTTAGAATTAAAAAAATCACTCGCCATCTAAACAAAAGTGACGAATGAAATTTTAAATTTTTGCCACGTAGGTAAAAACGACGAATAGTAATTTATTAGGATTTTAATTATTTAAGAACATTACATTTTATCATTTTTATTTGTTACAAAACTAAAAATTATCTTTAGATATTAGGATTTATATTATTTAAAAAACTAAAAATTATATTTTGATATTTAAAAAATATAAATTATCATTTGATGTTAATGGTTTTATGTAAATATCTGATGATATGATACTTTCATACAAAATTTTAAAACTTACAATGCAAGAAAAAAATTAAGAGATCACAAAAAAAAAATTCGTGCATTGCACGGCACATAAGCAAAAGTAATATTTCGACCAATGAAAAATTATATTTATATATTAATTTAGAATTTAATTTTCAGTCGCCATTTAAAAAAAATTAACAAATGAAATTTGGGAATTGAAAACAAAAAATAGGTTAAACAAAAATTATCTTTTACATTAGGATTTATATTATTTTAACAAATAATTAGAAATTAAAAAATATATTTTGATTTAATGATTTTATCTAACTATCCGATGAATGAGATAATATTTAATTCAATTTATAAATTCAAGTTCTATATATGTAAAATTTGAATAAGAATAATTTAAAACTTAACAAAATATTTGTGCATCGCACGGGCTTACATCTAGTATTGATAATAAGGAGTACTATTTTGCAAAATTCTTAAATGGTTACTTTCAATTTCTTTAACACTGAAATGGTGTTTTTTTTTTTTTTTTTTTTTTTTTTTTTTTACAAAAATTTATCCTAATTATAACCTTATTTTATTAAATAGTTAAGGGAAATTCTCTTTAATAACACTATTTTTTAATTTTTCTAATAGTATAATTGTTAAAATTCTTATTATCCTCGGTAATGTTATGAAATATTATATGGATACTATTATCCTTCTGGTATCATTCCAAAATATTTTAGATATAGGGTTTATTATTGTTATAGTAAACTCTATTTATATTGTATATGTAGGATATATATCCTCTAAGGAATAATAGACTATTAATTCTCTCCCCAATCCTCTCCTATTTCGTTTATTTCACCAACACGTTATCAGCACCAAACTCTAATCAATTGAACAAATTAATAAAACAATTGATTTGAGGAGGCTACTAAGGGCCTGTTCATATTTACTGAAATGAACTGAACTGAACTGAACTGATTGGAGCTGAACTGAACTGATAGGAAAAATTAAAATGCATAAAAATATATGAAAACATTTATGAAAAATTAATGTTAATATATATAGTGGATTGTGAAAAATATAAAAGTGTTATAAAAATAACTCTGTATTTTAAATTATTATATTTTAAATTATTAAATTTGTAATATTATATTATAAATATATATATATATATAAATAAAAAATATTCGTCAATATTTTACCGTAGTCAATCGCATATGCTGCAGTTTCCCAAAAAAAAATCTACTTTCTTTAATTATTAAAAAATCGTTCCCCTAAAAAAAATCGTTCCCCTAAATTTTCTTAAAAATATTTTACGCTTGAGTAACCTAAATTTTTCTGGTCGCCTCCCTCCTCTCAACTATCAAGCATCATGGCTTCTTTCAAAAAAAAAATGTGACCATTTTGAACGACGTATATAATTTAAAATAATAATAATAATAATAATAATAATAATAATAATTATTATTATTATTATTATTATTATTATTATTATTATTATTATTATTATTATTATTATTATTATTATTATTATTATTATTATTATTGTGGTTGTTGTTGTAATATGCTAAAACATCTAAAACAAAAAAATTAAGAACTAAACTAAACTGATTAGAGTTGAACTGAACTGAATTAATAAGAGCTGAACTGAACTTAACAGAACTGAACTGAAAATAAGTAAATATGAACAGGCCCTAAGAAATTCGCATATTGTGGACATAGTTCTGTAAGTATCAATTATGTTCATATCCCCTATTACTTTTGTTCATGAGTTATTGGCTTATATGGAAAAAAATATTTCCTTCACATATTAGCATCTCTCCATATAAATTGCTAAATGATTTGGAGTTCAATAGTATAAATAAATTATCGAGTCATGCTCAATTACTTTAACTTATAAATTAATTCTCAGGCATGCTTACAATTCTTATGAATTTTACATGAATATTAAGTACAAATATACAATTACCACATGCTTTGTATTGGTCGTGGTTGCAATATTATGTTGTATGAGTATCTCATATTCTGATTTGCACAATACTCTAATTGTTCAAATCAATTTATTATATGAATCTGTGTTTGATTTTCGTTAACTTTTGTGCGGCTACCCCCCTACTTTAATTATATATATATATTTTTTTTATAGTTTTGTTGAAATATGTGCATTGATTTTTTGTCATTTAAAATGTGATTCTTTATTAATATAGCGTAGATAATTTTTATTTATATTGAGTTACTTTTATTTATATTAAGGGTAACTTGTATTTATTTTAAAGGCAATTTTTTATCACTTTAGACTATCTTTATTTACAATAATTATTATACACCTGATTTTTGTAAAAGTTTGTGGATAGTTTATAGTGGGTATTGACTCATCACATCTTCATACTAACAAAGTAATACCATCTAATTTAATAAATTTCTACCATACTGTATTAATCTTCTATTACTAACTCTGACTTGTTCAACATAGATTAAGTTTGATTTTTCTTTTTTTTTTTTCTTTTTTTTTTAGTCAATGTATATCCTATAACTTGTTAAAATTTCGCAGTTCTATAGCTACTGTAACCTTGCTTGTATAAACCTATTTTTTTTCAATAGTTGCTACTGTTGGATTAAAGAGACAAAAACCATGCTTTTTGATTGTTGATCAGTTCACTCCACAAGGAGGTTGTGGCTTACAACGTTTGCCCACAAGTCGGTTGTTGAGTAGGCTTTATATGTCTTCTTTATAAGAAAATCAGCCTTCTCCACAAGCAGGTTATGGCCAACAACGATTGACCACAAGTGGGTTGTGGAGTGGACTTTTTGATGTCTACATTCATTCATCTTTTGGCATTCTTCCTTCATCTCTTGGATTCTCTTGTAACCTCCCATTAAAGTGGTTGTTTATGGTGATTTAATCAACTTCTTTATGATTCAATCACCCCTTTGATGTCTAGATTCATCCTCTTGAAGCTCCATCATTGCCTATAAAATTAGCTTGGTAATTCTTCATTGCTGACACATATCATACACAAAATTAGCTAAATACATTTGTTCTTTGGGCATAAGTTTACTTTGACTCCACGTCTTGCTCTAAAGTGCCTTACTGTAAGAGTGGTGTGTAACCTTAGGGAACGAGCCGGCGATTACAATTGTGCACCACGGTTGCGCCAGAATTCATTTTCAAAGGCAGTGATTTATCACGCCACACCGAATTTCCTCTATACTATTTTACTTGTTTATTTTCTTTGACTATTTGTTTAGGCCCCTCTTATTTACAACAACTACTACCATGATCTAAGAATGCTATACATACTTATGCTTGATATAGATTGATCATATAAGGTGATATAAGAATGAAAATAAACTTACCTAGGGAGTCTTGGAGCAATTGTATGAGTTTACTGTTTCTGTAGGGGACATGTGTATTCTTCGTAGAAAGTGAAGCAATTACATCTCCTAATGCAGCAAGGGACTTGTTGATATGATGTGCATCCTTCAATCGACCCCCTGTCACCTCAAATTTGTCAATGCTTTCACTTCCAGCTAGGTCAACAAGATGCATACAACCTCGTACAGCAGCTCCTAATGCCAAGTCTTTCCCTTGGAATTGGATTATCATGCAACTGAAAGCATACATTTTAAGAGTTGTTTGAAATTAATGTTAATGTTAGATTGTGAATATGTAATAGCAAGTTTACCTGTGAGAGCAATTGCTTCTATCATTCATAGCTCTAGAGCTCACTGCGCGATTCTTATGACCATGATTCATCAAACTGATTACATCAGCTGTTGTTGAGACTGGTAACCTACTTGCACATGGTACATTTATACCATTCTGAGAACTATTACGAAACTCTAACGTAATTAAAGCATTAAGGAATAACATAGATGTGTAATGGCAGATGAAATCATCATAAATTGAAAAGAGAAAACGAGACATTAAAGAGGACAAGGAAAGGATATTTCTTGTTTGATTGATCCATTATTAGTAGCTAGAAGATCTCTAACTTGCTCATTATATATCTCCGTCATATGAACAGAAACATCGTAAGTGAAAGTGGCTTTTCTTTCTTCTACTAGACAAAACAAATCATTCAAAGCTCGGTATTTCACACCATATGTTTATTATGTGAGATTGTCTGGTCCTCTCTGGATAACAGCAGAAGTTCAGCATTCGTAACACTAAAATGTACAGAAAACCATCAATTGAATGGTTTAATCAATTTAGCATTTACCATTGTATACGTTTTTCCAGATCCGATTTTCCAATATGTGAAGATGCAGACATTATAACCATCAAGACAAGACCGAATAAGAGGTTGCATGTCCGTATAGACCTCAGCTGCAGTAAAATGTATAAACATGATGTAGAGATCAATTCTAAAAGGGTTGGGATAAATCAGAAATATCAAATGGTAAAGTAACTAACCTTGTGTTGAATCGGGTCCAAAAACCTTGTTAAAATTAAAGGATTTCTTCCCGTCTTTACAATATTTTGTTGGGTTCATAAGAGTAATGTTCCCTTCTTCAATGTGATCCACAGTGGTAAAACCATTAGCTTGCCAAGGAAGGAATGGACGTTCTCGACAATACATCCTGATATTCCCTATGGTTCAAAGGGAAAAAAGTTTCTCTTAATTAGAACTAATTAGAAATAGGGAGATCAGGCTAGACTTTTTACCTTTCAGGTCTTGCACTAGGTTGTACAACTTGCAGTTTTCTTGAACAACTCTCTGATATCTTGAGGCAGCATGAGTAAGACTCTAGAAGTGCTTACCTATCAAAACAATTTGTTAGGATACAAAGATAATGTTCCTAGTAGGGAGTTAATCAGTTGCTTAACAGTTAACACTGTAACACCCTATAAATTCCTTTCTTTTAAAATACCTGTTTTGCCCTGTTTAAAAATTTAAATAGGAATATCTAAGATATTACCGCCACCGTGAAAACGGCTAAGGCAACCATCAAAGACACATTGCGGAAGACTAATTTCAAAACCATTCAAAACAAGTCAACTTGAAAAGTCAACCAACGAAAGTAAAGTCAAAACCAAAGTCAAACGAAGTAAAATAAAACCATCCTACAACTTGGAACCATTGTAGGCCCTTATTAAAACCAAACCAACTTTAAAACTTTTGCATTAGTCATGCATGATAATAATATCATAAATAATTAAAGCATTAAACACATCATATACTTATAGAAACTAGCATGATTCGCTCTTCACTCATGTCCATTCATGAATATGCTTCATCACCTGAAAACCTCCTCTCTACTTGTCCCCACTACTCGCCATTAGAAAATGGGTCGTCGTAGGGACAAAGTAAAGACATGGACAAACACACAAACACACACAATCAGCAAAGCTGAGTACATAAGCGTAATTAAACACACTAACATGCTTTCACCTATCAACACACACTTACCTCATTGCACCTGTTTACAAGCACACACAACAATCAACAAGACACATTAACTAGACACTAAATAATTCATTTAGCGTTGATTACGCATCGAACGGGTTTCCAACTATAGCTCACCCAAATAAATTGAGGTTAACTGACACGGGAGCTAACCGTGCCAGCGACAAAACCACTCAAAGGTGGCGGAATTCCTGCGCATAATAATAAATAAAAAGGAATGTACAACGTCCTGTACTCCATTAGAAGTTATGGTTAAATATAAAACCCCATAACTCCCCCCATTGTTCATACTCAAGGTATATATGTTCCAAGAGTTTTGGTGCGTAATCTCTTTCACTTTACGTTATTTACGCGTTATTGGACTTGGTGATGACTCTCAAAGTATAATAAATCAATCAACAATAATTATTCAATCAACCAAACATATCAATTTAATTCTTGAATAATTAGTGACCACATTATTTAATGTTGAACCCCTTTTAATTCTACCTCAGTGTCAAAGACACCTTAAACGCATAAAGCGCCAAAAATTCTATCCCTCGGTGTTAAAAACACCTTAAGTGCACAAAGGCACCAACATACAATTTATTCCTCGTGTACATAAACACTTATATAGCTCCTTCCTCATGCTTAAATCATCAATAAAAATTATTTGAACCATAATAAAATTCCTTTTCAATATTCCTAACATAATTAAACATGTAGTTTCATTAATTATGCATTCTAACATGCCATAAATAAAAGTGTGGTTCAAACACAACATGCCCAAAATATAATTTTCCAATCCATAAACCATCACAAATAATTCATGCTTCACGTACAATTCAATCACCAACACCATTAATTCACAATTCCATACATAAACCTTAGTATGACACTACTTGTAATTGATTGAAATCAAGCCTAGCATGATTCTACATCATCAAAATATGCTAAGTACGCGAACGTACCTCAAATAAGCTCTTAAAATAACCTAGTACTCTACAACAATTCTCGAACCAAGTCTCCTACATAAAGGGACAATAATACTATATTAATTACCCTTGTATACACAATTTCCAGCAACTTAAACTCACTTTAAATAACTTATAATAATCTGAAAATTATATAAAAACCCCTAATTAAACTCTTTTTTAATGGATAATCACACCCTTTTATTAAAAATCACAATTATACTACTTTAAATAAAATTCCAACATTTTAAACTAATCAAAAATCCTTTAAAACTTCATCAATATACATCTTTATACTTAAATTATCCATAGAAACATTAAATTTATCTCTTACCCTTTAAACTCAAGGATAAAATTTAAAGCATAAAAAAAAAAAAAACTTCGTAAAAAATCAAAAACTGCCCGAAAATCATATTTAGAGGATGAATTTGGACACGAGAGGGTGGTGCTCACTACCAAAAGTAGTGAGTCTTTCTTAAAACGTTGTTTCCCCACAAAAAATACTACTTTTTTTTTTTATCAAAATCGGAGGAGTTCAGAACCTGATCAGGATTAAAACGGGATTAATATTAACGAACGGAAATCTAATAATTAAAACATGAATTTACGTGTTCAAAATAATCTGGAATTAATTTAAACTAATAAGTAGTTATAATCACCAAAATTCCAAAACATCATTACTATAAAAGCCCTAAATCAATTATTCATAAAAACCCTAAAATCATGATTTTCAATAATTAAAAACCCTAGGTTATAAAATTTACAAAATTTGAAAATTATAAAGTTTAATCATCAAAATACAATTTGATACTAATTAAATTAATTTCAAACAATAAAATCAAAACCCATAAGTCAATAATTATAATTACACAAATTAATAAAACAAAGGAGAGAGAAAATAAGACTAACCTTTTTGTGTGGGAAATTTTTGGGGATTCACGAGGTATTTATAGAGTAGAGAGTGTAGGGTTAAATTTGGGCTTACAAAAATATGGGCTTGAGTTATGGGATAGGGCTTAAGTTATGGGTTTTGGAATAGGTTATTCCAATAAGAGTATGTAGGAATAATTTACATTGCCCAATAATTAATAAATGTTTGGCACAAAACATATTTTACTTTTATAAAACTTTATATTTAAAATACTTTAACCCTTTAAAATATTTAATTAAAATACTTGCTGAGCCCTTGACAATACATTTTATTAATACTTAAACACTTTATAAAAATACATAAAAATACGAGGTATTACAAACACGTTCATCACACAAAAATATCAGTAATTGTAACTAGATTGATGAACTCTTCATGATATCTTATTTGCAATTTTCCTTTTGCAATAACCTCATGCCTTCTTTTGTACTGTGGACAGTTTATTTTAAATCCTAAAAAAAAAAATTTAAAAAAAATTAGCTACATTGATTAAAAACATGTTGCTTCCAATTATCTGGATATTACTCTCCTACATCTCGAAATGTTCATCATGCTTCTTGAAGCTGCTTTTAGGCGGTGCATATGGGAAACAAGTCCGAATCTCTTCACTTTCTTTAATTTGCTCTAGCTCATTAATGTTGTCGTTGACATTGTCATCATGATTCTTCAAAATATTTATAAATGTATGAGAAAATCTCCAACAACTCAAGATTATAGTCATCAAACTGTATTTTAATTTAGTTTACCTGTATTTCTATTTTAGAGGACTATACAGGAGATTTTTTTTGTCTAGAAAATGACAATGCTTTTAGAGCAGCCTTCTCCTGCGAAATGATAAAACTTTATTGTGATCTTAATTTGTCTAATTTTATAAATTGAATATAACAAAATGAGACAGTGAAATCAAATGATGTAATCTTATAACCAAATAGTAAATCTCTATTCAACTGAACAAGATTTCAAGGTAAGGAAAGATTTTGCAATAACACTACTATTAGTTGTCTAGCACTGGAACAAATATCTACGAGCTATTTACAGATTCACTTGACTTGATAAGCGACATTCAAACTCTTCCTTGACTTTATTACTAAACACGGATTCAACAATTTGAACACTATAGGGGATCAAATAATTACAAAAGAAAAAAATATTTGAAGTAATAACAAAATTATCAAGAGTGTGAAATCTTTAAAGAGCATCAGTCAATGTTTGAGATCTCAATCTCTATCGAACATTAATTTATAGAATATTTAAGATGTTCATCTTTAGTCCCATCAAAATGCTTGAATTATTTAAAAAATAACTTGCATTAAGAATTTGTTCTTATTTGTGTATCAATAAAAAGTGTACAAATCATCATGTTTAAGAAACGACAGTTGTTTTGTAGATAAAATTAAATGTTTTTATTTTTTATATTTGATTATTATTTCATAATAAATACAAAACAAACAATATTATGCAAATAGTTTTGAATTCAGTGTCTAGAAACTTTTCACTTATAAAAAAAGTAACCGAAATTAAATTCATAAATAGTTTTGAATTCATTTCTAAGTAAAGCTCTGTTTTGAAATTTACTGTATATTTCCATGTACTATTATTTCCTACAATATTCCAGTCGTTAAAAGATTTTAATCAAGAATACTACTCACAATCCTTCATTGCCATAATTTTTAATATCTTACGTTTAATCAATTTATACAAATTATACGTAAACATTTTAAATACATATGTTTAAAAATTACTTGATTTTTGAAATTTACATTATTTGTTAATTTGTAAATAATTTTAATGTAATTTAATAAATACAATAACTTTTTTATATGCAATAAATACAATAACTTTATACATTATGTTATCATTTATCCAAGTATACTTATCAAAATCAAGAGTAAAAGCATAACTATTTATATACATACGTTTTTTAAAATTAAATGAAACATTAAGATAAGGGAGAGATTAATAGATTTTTGCGGTAGAGGTTTGTAGTACATTAAATTATTATTTTATTTTTTTTAGAAATGATTGATTTATTTAAATATGAATTAAATTTAGTTCATACGGATTTTGGAGCTATTGAAACTATGATAATGGGTTTATCTCTAGATAATGATTTACAATATTTATAGATTATTGTCATTGTTATTATTTGTGGATTTATTTAGTTATATATCATTTAGTAATTAAAAGAGTTGTTATTACTAAAGATGTTGAATATATAGACTTTGAAGATAAAGTTGGATGATTCAAGAAATTATTAAAAAATAAGGCTATTAAAGGAGCTTTATAGTTTATATTACATATATCATTTGCTTAATAGCTATAATTCAAATTGTTAGGTTTACTTATAAAAATTAATTATAATTTAATTTTTATCAATAAAAATGTGGTTGGTTAGATTTTATTAGCTCTTGTAAAGTCACATTTGTATGATGTAATTTTTAATTATTGAATATTCATGAATTAGTTTGTGCTGTTATATGTATTAAACTTATATAAAAAAGATTAAATAAAAATTTACATTAAAAAATGACACATAACATGCCTTTAGAACACATAATTGTTGTCTTTCTAAAACAAAATAAATGTGTGTAGTGAATTAGTTATTATAATAATATAAAGGGCAAAGTATATAGATTATATATTCATGTCGTATCTCTTTTAATTTTAATTTTTCTCAAACGAAATCTTTTCTCGATTGATTCCCAATGTATGTAACCCTAAACACTAAGCCTTAGTGTTAGATTATTAAAGAAAAAATTAAAATAAAAGGATATGCAAGGAATTATTGTGTGGGTCAAACTTTAAAAATGTTAACAATAAAATATTCGCTCTAAATACAAGAGATACGATAGTTTGCATACATTTCTTTGTATATTTTACTTATATCTAGTTTTACAATTTTTATACTATGAAAATAGAGATAAAATTATGAGACCACGAAAAATTAAATAGGAAAAAATATAAACGACAGAGGGAGTATAACACTAGATTCTACAACATTTTTCATACTCTCTTTTTGTCCCCATTTTTGGCCTCATTACAAATAAATGGTCTAACTTTAAAAATTTTGAAAATAAATTTTTATTGATATCAAGTTTTTATAATATAGTCATGCGGAGTCTTATAAATTCGTCTCATTTTATATTTTATTACGATTAAGTTTTATAACTTTTACGCATATAGAAATCAAGTTATATACATTTTAAAACACATCTTGAAGACCTAAAAAATTATCATAGGGTAAATAATAATTGGGGATAGAAAAATTACTACGAGTACATAGAAATTATCATTCCTTTACAATAAATAAATAAATAAATAATAAAAAAAAATCATCACAAGTTTCCAACATGATGTTGACAATGGGTGGGCCATGGGATGTGAATAAAAAGACATTCAATCAATTAATGTAAATTTAAAAGAGTTTAAAAGGTTGTAAATAAGGGTTAAATAAAAAAAAATTGCCCGAAATAATCCCATATTGGCGTCTGTCCAAAATAACCCTCCTTTGGGATATTTTTAAATAATCCGACCTTTATACCCAATCCGCTCAAAATGGTCCCAAGTAGTCTGTAGCCGGTTGAGTAGGTAATTTTTTAAAATTAAGTTTAATTTACACGTGTGACCACGTGATTGGTAAAAAAAAAGTTTTAATTTTTAATTTTTTTTTAAGAAATGATAATTAATAATTAACGTTAATTAACAATTTTTAATTTTTAACCCAAAAAAACACTAAAATTTAAGCCGCTAATCCCAACCACCTCGTCTCCCCTACCATAAGAGCCCAGACATCCGTCCCATTGCGATTAGACAACAGATCACCGGCGCCGTTCTCTGAACCCCTCCCCCCCCCCCCCCCCTCTACTCCCTTCCGTAGCTACTAATCCACCACAACCATTGTTGAAATCAAGGTCTGGGAAGAAGAGAAGGGCCGAAATCGAGGCATGGAAAGAGGATAAGGGCCCATATCAGGGCTTGGGTAAGGGGGGTAGCTGGAAAAGGGACCAGGGAAGGGGGAAGGGGGAGGGGGCTGGAATTTGGGCAGAAAAGGGCTTTTCGAGGTTGGGAGAGGGTTTTATAGCTTGCCAAAGCTTCGCATGGGCTTTCCGAAACATCGCCTAGGTTTTCGTAATGGAGGGGGTTGGTGGTTGAGGTGGTTCATGGAAGGGGGAGGGGGAGGGGGAGAGGGAGGGGAAGGGGAAGGGGTCCGGCTCTGTCGCAAGTGTCGTGGCTAGGGGCTGGGTGGTCAGAGATGCGAGGTAGGGGATCGGATTCAGAGGCGGGACGGTGGCTTGGTAGATGGTTTTTTAAATTTTTTTTCTTTACAAAAATCTAATTTTTTTTTAAAGATTTTTTTTTTTTACCAATCATAGGGCGCCACATGTCTGGTAACGTGTTAACACAAGTTAGCTGATCGGTTGGGACCATTTTGAGATGATTAAGTATAAAGGTCAGATTATTTAAAAATATCCCAAAGTTGGGTTGTTTTTAGTGGACACCCCAAATGTGGGATTATTTCGGGCAATTTTTCATAAAATAAATTAATATTTACTCTTTAAAATTAGGAAAAAAATGTCAAAAATAATACGGTCTTTGAGCGGTCCACTAAAAACAAGTCAAACTTTTGATTATTAATAAATAATACAACCTTTAAAGGTTGTCCGCTTTAAACAATTTATTTTACCTACAACTTAGAGGTAACATGTTATCCTATTTTTATTTTTAAATACGTTTATCAAATTATAATTAACTAATACTATGTATTTATTGTATTGTTGACAGTCTTGACACTTCTTACAAAATTAATACAAATTAATTAAAAAAAGGAATTCCTTAAAAAAAAAAAACATTGAATTTTTTCCCTTTCCTCCATTGATGGCGGCTTCCCCAACTAGCAAGCTAGTCACTCGCCACCGACCAAAAGACCAACCGACCACCGTAGACCAACACCGACCTTCCTTTTCTTTGGTCACATTTGACCAACTCCTCCCACCAAGACTTCAAAGCAAACCCAACAGTCGTCGACGTCCAACCCCGACCCTTTCTCTCTCCCCAAACCCCAACCCCAATTCATCTACTTGCCCTAATTTCGACCAACGAGTCAACGATCAACCCTCTTGCCATCCCTTACCCATCGCCGACCCATTATTCTCCCACCTTGAAAAGTCGTTCAGGCTAAAACAAGCAGCAAACGTGATCAATTTTAGTGGGTTTGGGTTGGTTCAGGTGGGTTTTCGGATTTCTATGAGGTTTGGGGTGGTCTCGGCCGAAGTTAGGGAGGGGAAAGAAAAAGGGGTCGGTGGGAAAGAGGGGTCGGCGCTCGAGTAGGGGAAGGGAAAGGGAACATGGGTGGGGGAGGTGGCCTGTGCAGTGGCCGGTTGTAATACTCCTTATTTTTATTGTATTTTATACATAAAAATTAATTATTATATTTATTTTATTTATCTTATTTATTAAAATGATTTATTTCATTTTAAAAATAAATTAATTTTTTAATAAATTGTAAATGTGTGTAAATAAAATGGATCATAAATTTAGGCAACAAAAGTATTTTTAATTGGGTCAATCTTATTTAAATGAGTGGACCAACTCATTGGGAATTTAAGGGCCCAATAAGTTGGCCCAAAGTGAGAATTTGAAGGGGAGTAGGAATTAGAAATGACAAATTTGTAAATATGAGTTTTATTTTTTAAAAGGGGAGTATAAATATTTTAAAACCTCTAGATTTTTCCACACAAGTTCATAATTATCAGCTTTCACAAAAATTCATAGGTTTTCTCTTTATTTTCTCTCTCTTCTTTTCCCCTTAATTTTCTTTTCCTTTTCTTCTTCTTTTTCCCCAAAATCCACGCCACTCTATCTATCCTTCTCCCTCCTCTTGCGCGGCCAGCACACCGGCGCCACCGCCGCCGCCGGCAGGCAGCCGACCGATACACTCTCCTCCTCTTTCTCTCTCTTTTTCGGTTTGTGTGTATAAAAAAAAACTTCTTTTAATCCTAATATTAATTTTATTGATTTATTGCTTTAAAGGCATGATTTTTATTATGTTTTGGTATTGATTTTGAGATTTTGATGTTGCTAATTTGTTAACTTAAATTTCAAATTTTTATTTGATTAAAAACTCCAAATTATAAACCCTAGAAATTGTGGATTTTGTATAATTGGTTAAGGATTGAGGCTAGGTTGTTGTTATTGATTAATTCATGGTCTAATTATGTTTTTTAGGAGTTTAAAGCCTTCAATTTAATGCTGGAATTTATTTACACACACAACTTTTTAATTATGGAGTTTTGGTTTGATTACCCATAAAAGAGAAAAAGGTTTAAATGATTTATATATGGTTTCCTAGTCTAAAAGTGATGTTTTATACTAAATAAGTATGCTGGAATTTTATTTAAGTCATGAAAATCAAGTCTTTTTTAAAGGATTTAAAGTACCCACTTCAAGAAAAAGTTTTATGGCTTTATTGCCATTAAAGGGGTTAGTTAGCATAATTTAAATAGTATTATAGTTGCTGGAAATTTGTGAGAATAGTGGATTAATTATAGTTATGTATTCTTAATTGTAGGAACATTCGAGCTAGGTTATTTCTAGCAAGTGTGGCGGAGTTAAGGTGTTATTCAAGGTACGTATGTGCACAAGAATATTTGTGTATGCGTAGTATCATGCTAGGATTGTGAATTATGTTTGAAGTGATGAATTAGTAACATGTTTGGTTGATTATATGCTTGGAATTGATGTTGGTTGAACATAAATTATTATGCAAGCATGTGAATATGATATTTATTTGAAGCATGATACAAGTTGAATCATGGAAGTATGTTTTATCTTTGAGTATCAAGGAAGCATGAAATTAATAAGCAAGGCTTATGTATGTTTAAAAAGGCTATAATTAGAATTATTGAACATGATTCATGAATTTTATTCTCACCCGTTTATTATTGGTGTTGAGTCAAGGAAGTTAGTTTATTTAATTACTCACTCAAGTAAGTTGAGATTGAGTCAAGAAAGTTTATTAGTGCATTCTATGCACCAAGGTAGTAATCGTGCAATTTTGTGCACAAAACTAGGCAAAGAACCTTAATTAAAATAAACTGTATATGCTCACTAATTAATTCAAGAATGAATTGGAAGTATGTGTTGGTTATTGTTATGTTTATTCTTGATTGATTGGTTGGAGTCTTCACATGTTAAATTAATAAATCACGTAAAGTGTAAGAGGATACGCAAAGTGACAAGTACTTGAAGCATGAAGAGCATGATGAGAATGAGTGCCGAGAGTTACTTGTTATGCTTTCCTAGCTTTATGTTTTAGTTGTTTTTTATGGACTAACCTTGATGTGTTTATTTAAAGTTGGATTTTACAAAGGGCCATGTTTGAATTGGTTCCAACTTGTGATTTAATTATTTCTATTTTGTTTTGAGGTTGTGAACTTAAGTTTTATTATAAAAGTTGGTTTTTATTTTAGACTTCCACTGTGTGACTTTGAATAATAGCCTTAGACGTTATCACGGTGGAGGTAATATTTTGGTTATTCCCTTAAAATAGTTTTAATTAGTGTAAAAAATTATTTTAAAATAAGGGAATTTCCGGGGTATTACACGGGCACTCCGACAGGGGATAAGCTAAGGGTGGAGGGGTCAGTTAGATTTTTAATAATTAAATAATATTACTTTTTTATGATTTTATTCTCTTTTTTATGATTTGTCATCCTTTTTCTGTTTCTTTTTTGTACTTTAATATCAATTCTCAATACTTTCTCTCTCCTAATTCCCAGCCACTTTTTCTTTCTCTATATCTCTCTCTAAGGCCACATGCAAATTTATACTCCCAATTAGTAGTTTTTAGGAATCTTCAAATTTCTTAATTCCCATGTAAAATGAAAAATAGACATATAATAAAAGGACGAAGAAAGTACTAATTTTAAAAAGTTAAAACATTTGAAAAAAAAAATTAAAATAAAATTTTTAAACCAATAAAATGATGACACGTGTCCATATAATCTATTAATCAGTAGGGGTGTAAATGAACCAAGCCGATCAATAAACTACTCGTGTTCGGGCTTGGTTGAAGCTCGTTCATGTACGTTTATTAATAAATGAGCCGAGCTTGAACAAATTTTGAAGCTTGAACACAAACATAGATATGCTCGTTCAGATAAGTTCATGAACAACTCGTTTATTTATGTTCATGAACAACTCGGTTATTTATGTTCATGAATTATTTATTTATTTACAATTGTTAATTTAATTATTAAATTTATAATTAAGATTCAATTATTATACTAATTTTGATAATTTCAAATATCAAAAGTACAAAGCTCGTTTATTGGAGAAGCTTGATTATTATTATGTTAGTTCATGAAAGGCCTGTTAAATAAACGAGTTGTTCACGAACCGTTCGTGAACATATAGTGTGCTAAATGAGTCAAGCTTGAATAGAAATTTGAGCTCGCTTGAAAGCTCAGGATCGTACTCGAACTCGCCTAAGTTAAATGAACTTGAACATGAACAAGCTAATACTCGGCTCGGGTCGGCTCATTTACACCCCTATTAATCAAGTTACCAACAAGTTACAACTTGTTTAAAGCGGATACCAATAAAATGTTGTATTATTTAGAAATAATCAAAAGGTTGACTTGTTTTTGGCGAATTTCCCAAAGATTGTACTATTATTGACAATTTTTCCTTAAAATTATATTATATGAATATATGATAACTCATATTCCTATTCCAAGCTGATTAAATACTATTTTGATAATTACTATATTACGGCCGAATATTATCGTTATAAACATTCTTATATATATACTTTAATATTATCATTAAAAGCCAAAATTCAATCAATATATATGGTTACACCATGTATAATATATTTGGCTTAAAATTTTAAAAAAAAAAATCATATCATATCATAAAATATCATATCATATCATATCACTAATATATATAATTTAAAGTCGATCTCGCAGCCAGGCCACGAGACAGTGACACCTTGTGTTCCAGTTTTCGCCAAGTCTCGGGTCACATAAGAGATAATAGGTATTATTATGACACATATGATGCTAAGTAAGCGCTTTTTGGATTGATTATTTAAGATAAAAATGTTACATAAAGTTTTATTATCAATATACTTCTAATATTTCATATATATACAAAATTAATTATAAATTTTAAAAAATATCCTATATCTCGGTTCTATTTCCATCATAAAATCGGTTTTAATTTTTTAAAAAAAAAATTAGATCCATTTATAATATAATTTAATAAAAAAATAGAAAATCAGTAAAAATAAGTTTTAATAAGAAAAAATAATTTTACATTGATAAAATTACTTTCAGTTCATTACAAATAATTTAAGTGCAATAAAAAGTTTCAAGTTAATAATAACATTATATATATTTACAAATAAAACTAAAAAAGTACACTATTATATAAATGTAAGCGATACGATATCGTATATGTAAATATTTTCCAATATCTAAAGGGGTGATCGTATTTAACCTTACAAGTTTAGGACAATTCGAACATGGCCCAGGCACAAAACTGTAGGAGATTATAGGTACTAATTGTGGATTAAACATGAATCATATTCATACAGTATCTAATCCCAAGATCTAATGCATAACACATAAAGAGCATATAATTGTACCTTTGAAGCGTGATTCCACGTGCGATCGAGCAAGAACAATGGGAGATAAAGAACCCCAATCGTGATTCCTCTACTTGGTCCACGGGCACAGATTAAGACCTCCACTAATGCTAGTTAGTTGCAATTGAACCCTTCAATTGACCTTTGTTGTGACAACCTTCCACAATCTAGGGAACGTCGTCGATCAATGTTGCTACATCTCAAGCCTTTTTCTTGAACCATAGTGATAACCTTCCCAATCATAGCAAAAGTCGTCGAAGACCGCCTCATCACGAACCGCTCTTCTCAAATCTTAGTGACAACCTCCACAATCTTAGCGAATGTCGTCGAAGAATGCCCATCTCGTGTCGTCCTTCTCAAATCTTGGTGACAACCTCCACATTCTTAGCGAATGCTGTCGAAGACCGCCCATCTCGTGCCATCTTCTCCAATCTTGGGTGACAACCTCCACAATCTTAGCGAATGCTGTCGAAGACCGCCCATCTCGTGCTATCTTCTCAAATCTCGGTGACAACCTCCACAATCTTAGCGAATGCCGTCGAAGACCGCCCATCTCGTGCTATTTTCTCAAATCTTGGGTGACAACTTCCACAATCTTAGTTAACGCTGTCGAAAATAACTTTACTTGAAGTCATCCTCAGTTGTTGCGATAATATTCCGAAGAAAATCACCGAAGACCAACGCTTGTCGATCTTTAAAGCTCACTTGAACTTTGCTTTAGCCAGTGCGTCGGCACTTCTGCTGCTTGTAAACCAGTATGTCGGTGCTGTGAATTGTGAACCAGTATGTCGGTGCTTCTGAACCAGTATGTCGGTGCCTTTGTGACGAGCCAATATTTAGGCGCTTTAAGCTAAGTGAGACGATCTTTCGTCAGGTCGATCACTTATTTGCGGTTGTAATCAAATCAACTACTCAATCATGTCAAATTGCTATAGGAGCTAACTGGCGTACCAAGCAACCCGAAATTGCTATTCTGAAAGGCTTCGAGCTCTGTCGCTGCTGAAATATCTCTAGCGCCGCGATTTTGCTCTGTCGCCAGACGCTGGGATCTAGCGCCAGGCGCTGTAATCTGCTGCCAGACGCTAGATGTCATTGTCTGGCGCTGGAGTCGAGTCTTCCCTATTCTGCTGTTGCTGCCGCTGTTGCTCGGTTTTGCTCCAAACTTTGAACTTGGTCGTTTCCTTTCAACCAAATCCGCTCAAATTTTTTGTAAATTAAAGCTCTCCATCTCTAATTTACTGACCCATGTAATTCCTCTTATCTCGGAGGAATCTCCTTTGTCATATTCGCGGTTTTTTTTTCGAAAAAATCCAGGAATGTCCTCACTTGCTAGGATGCACCTGCATTTATATCTTTGACTATAGGACTTTGCTTATCTTTTTTAGGGTTGACCTAAGCCTCAGTGTTGACTCAATGTGATAACACGACATGACTTAATGTGTAAATGACTCGTGTGTGCATTGTAATGTGATCGTGCTACTCGAAAATGCAAAAAAGCAAAAAAAATTCGTCATTTTTGTGGAGGGTACCGACTTTCTCCCGAAAAAGAAAGACATGAAAAAGAATCAAAGTGAATTTTTTTTTTTGAATATGCATGTTGAATGAGCTTAATCCGTTAACGTTGTCTCTCACAGTACAAGGATTGTAACATCTTAGACTATCCTAGTTGACTCGATAATGAAAGTATTTAGGTAACTTAGGCGCGGAGGCTAAGTACTTCATACTTTGTGATGGAATGATGATTGATTGACGAGTGATGTTGACATGACAAGGCATGCTTCAGCATTGTGTTAAGATTTCATGATAAAGGGTTCCTAAGGGAAGTATATATATTTTGGTCATGTATCTGTGCGGTGTGTGATAGTGACACTAAAGTTAGGCCGCAAGGGATAAGTGTGTGGAAAAATATTATTTTTAGAAGAATCAAAAGATGGTGACTCTTAGGCTAAGGTAAGCTAATAATGTAAGGATCACGCCCCCAAGTCTAGCTCTAAATGAATAGGAATGAGCATTGGAGATCCTTTGATATGATCATTGTGTGAGTGTGTGAATGTGAATATGAATACATTTTTATTACGGCCGCACCTCGATGTGAGGTTGCCTACGTATCCGTTAGGAATCAGGCCGAACGTAGCTCTAGCCGAATCTCGCACAAGTGTGTGTATACCTCAAAAAGGTATTTTTAAGGGTTGTAACGTGGTTAGGCTAAAGGTTATAGAAGAAGGGGATAAAGGCTCAAGACCCTCAATAAGCCCCCAAGGTGTGCAACCTTGCTTTTGAATCTTTATATTTTTATGCTTGAGGCTTTTAACTCTTTTTTAACTCTTTTGCTTTAGCATTTATTTTATTTTTATAAGTGTGGGCAATCCCGATCATGCGTTTGATCACTCACTTGGCATTCATGTTTCTTAGGCACGGTACCGAGCACTCGATAAGAAACGCTTGCCCTTTTGTACACTTTTTATTTATTTTTTGCTTATCTTATTTATTTTTTGAAATCACTCAAGCTTTTATGAAATTGAAAATTGCATAAGTTGCGCACCATCCCATCCCAAAGTTAGGTAGATGTAGGTTGAAAATTGAAAGGTCTATCGTTAGACGAGGCTCAAAGTGGTTTATGAAGAAAGGATTGTAAATTAGAGGGGTGAAAGGCAATATGACGTGGCTACAAGGGGTGCCTCAGATCAAATCATTGGTATACCTTGTGCTTAGGTTTTTTTTTTTGCAATGCAATGATCATATGCAAGGAAATAAATGCTCATTTTATTTAAAAGGAAAAAGGAAAAAATACTACAAAATAAATCTAAGGAAAGTGAAAATTTCCTATGCTAGACATAATTAGGGAAAGGTTTGAAAAAAGAAGAAGAATGCATGAAATCTTGGTGAGAAGCTTGCCTTGTGTATTTGTTATAATTTATGATTATGAATATTATTATTATTATTATTAATATTATTATTATTTTGATGATAATTATTTTATTTATGATGATATTATTATTATTATTATAATTATTATTCATGATATTGATTATTTATTATGTTGCTTGATAATTTATTCTTTATTGCTTGATCACCTTTATTGCATGTTTAAAGGGAATTGGTACTTGCAACCACGCTTAATAAGATAATTAATAATCTTGTTTAGGGTTAATTGTGATTATAATTCAAGTGATCGCCAATAATAGTTTATTTGTGCATTAATGTTCAACCAACATAGATTAAACATGTTTAGGGTTAACCTATTGATTGCATGTTAATCAGAAAGCGCACATGAATACGATCAGAATAAAGTAGAGGCCTGTTATTAGGGCAGGTTCAATCTCTTTTAGGTTGGATTTGTACCATCATCTCCGGACCCTTATTTGGTTCATGACCTTATGGAGTTGACGATCTCTTGGATCGTTAAGGGGTGTAACCTTCATCCTGTGAACGGTTTACAAGTTCCTAAAAAAACTTGTTGGCGACTCTTTTGCTCTATCTTCTTCCCTTTTGGACGCCACCGTATTTTAGTGTATGATCATAGTGGGGTTCAAGCTAGTGGGATTTTAAAGGCTTGAAATTATTCCCTACAGTTTTTGGCGACTCTGCTGGGGAGGATTTCTATTTTAATTCCTGAATTTGTTTCGGCAATGATTTAGAATGAGTGGATGAGACTCGAAAAGTTCTAAGTATTTCATGTGCGTAATTTTGATTAACATTATTGTCATATGCATAAAAAGGTTCTCATTGGAAAGACCATCCGTAATGAGTCAAAAACATAGGATTTTACAAGTAGGAAATTTGAGAAATGTCTTTCACAACTAGGACTGAAATAACACCGCGCGAAACTAGATGATTTTATTGAGCACAGAAAGCTGCTGAGGCATGTGGGAAGTAGCGTCAGGGGCTAGAGCTTGGCGCCAAACTTTTAGCCGTACCGCCAGACGCCAGTATTGGCGCCAGGCGCTACAGTTAAAAGTTGGCGCCAGTCTCTGTTTACTGGCGCCAATTTCCCCCAATACCGAGCCAGAAATATGCGTTCTAATTTCGACCGGTTTTTCGTATTGTTTGCTCGATCCTGCTTCCTGATTGAATTTTTTTCTCACTTTTCTGAAACCCATATGTGTTCTACATATGGACATAACCCTCTGGGAATTCATGCTCCATCTACCTGATTGAACGTTCCGTGCAACAAAGGGTACATCCGAGATGTTAAATTCACCAAACCATGGAAGCGAGTTTTTTCTAAAGCTCGCGGTGTCCCATCCACTCGCGCCAACCCTTCACGGTTAGTGTAGACACCCATTTGTGTCTCCCCAAAACCAAACCCAGTGATGAGTGCCTTTCACGTCGAATCATAATCGAATGATACGAAAGTGTGGAAAGGTCTAGTGTTGCGGAAAGTTTTATTTCTTTTCTCTTCTCTCTGTTTTTGAAAATTTTATTTTGAGAAAACAGCCAATCCAGTTTGGTTGGTCCATGATATGGGTCCAATAGTGGTGTAGTTGGATGGGGTTTGCAAAGACCTTTCTAACGATATATTATAAGCCCAATTCCGATGAATATTGAGGAAGTTATGGCCAATTTACTAAACTGGGCCTGGTTTGAGCTTTAAGTACGGCCCAATGATCTAGGGGAGGGCCTAATATGATTTATCATTCCTAATGCAATTAGGAATGGTTTTAGTCTTCTAGAACATTCTAGAAGGTTCTTGTCATTCTTAATTCAATTAGGATTCTTCAGAGTTTTAATTAGATCAAATAGCATTTTCGACTGAGATTATATTATTTTATCTTCTAGTATGGGAAATTTATCAGATTTTCGAAAACGCGTTGAATTCCGAATTGGCGTCCAACCCCAGGCCTTGGCGCCTGGAACCGGGATTGGCGCCAGACGCCAGCATTGGCGCCTGGCGCTAGCCACTGGTCTTGGCGCCAATGAGCCAAGGCTGGCGCCAATGAGCCAGGGCTGGCGCCAATGTGTTTTTGTGGTCTTCAGACTCTGTTTTGATAAATTATCTTTTTTGGATGATTTTCTCTATAAAACTCGTATCAAAAAACTCCGTTTTCATCATCAATTACCATTCATTAATTCTCTGCATCTACAAACAATTCATCTATTTTCATCAATTTTCAATAACATTAATTCTTTAGTATTCTTTTCTAACTTTGCTTTTTTAATACAAAATTCCGCATTCACAAGATCTAGAAACACCTAGCCATATTCGAAGTTGCCTTTGCCCTAGACGTGAAAGGTTTTAATTTCTAAAGGTTTGGTCCCAAATCTCTCTTTCAATTATTTAATTTAATTGTTTTGATTATTATTTTCCTTGAAGTTACTAACGTGTGTATTTTGTTATTAGAAAGAGATACGAGGCATCCAAGTAAGTACTTTAATGGTTTTAATTGATTTTATGATGTAGATATCCTGTTTATATTATTATTATGATATTCCTAGTATCATGTCTAGGGTATTTTTAATATTAAATATGATTGCTATGATGCTTCCTATTTTCTTTATAATATTAATTCATGTTAGTATCATGTTAGGGTTAAAGATTTGATTTTTATTGCTTAGTGACATGCTAGGGTTTGTTATTAATCTTGTTAGTATCATGCCTAGGATCTTGCTATTATTATGCTTTAATATTAACATGATCATGATTATGAATATTATTATAATTTAATTTTATGATGATTTTATTATTATTATTATTATTATTATTATTATTATTATTATTATTATTATTATTATTATTATTATTATTATTATTATTATTATGATATGATTATAATTATTATTCATGATGTTATTTATTTATTATGTTGCTTGATGATTTATTTATTTATTGCTTGATCACCTTTATTGCATGATAAAGGGAATTGGTATTTGCAACCACGCTTAATAAGATATTAATAATCTTGTTAGGTTAATTGTGATTATAATTCAAGTGATCGCCAATAATAGTTTATTTGTGCATTAATATTCAACCAACATAGATTAAACAGGTTTAGGGTTAATCCTATTGATTGTATGTTAGTCAGAAAGCGCACATGAATACGATCAGAATAAAGTAGAGGCCTATTATTAGGGCAGGTTCAATCTCTTTTAGGTTGGATTTGTACCATCATCCCCGAACCCTTATTTGGTTCATGACCTTATGGAGTTGACGATCTCTTGGATCGTTAAGGGGTGTAACCTTCACCTCGTGATGGTTTACAAGTTCCTTAAAAACTTGTTGGCGACTCTTTTGCTCTATCTTCTTCCCTTTTGGACGCCACCGTACTTTAGTGTATGATCACAGTGGGGTTCAAGCTAGTGGGATTTTAAAGGCTTGAAACTATTCCCTACAGTTAGGCTTCTGCGCGGTGTATCCGGACAATTAACCATGGACCCTCTATTGACTAAACCATATCCCGAACTTTAGAGAACTAGAGCCATGGTTAGGTTGCGAACTCATTGCATCATATTGTGCCTACTTGACTAATTGTGCATTATTTGTTGTGCATATATATTCTATGTTCCTCTTAACCGTTTGTTGATTTGTGTTGAGACTAAAATTAATGACTTAAAGAACTTTGCCTAATTAATCAATTAATTAATTAATTTGAGTCAATAAAGTCTTTTTTTTAATCGAAATTGACCTAGTACGACTTTAGGCATACTCCAGTTGACTAATAATACCGAAAACAGTCCCAGACTGAAGCTCCAATATTGGCGCCAAAGTCTGAGTTGTAGCGCCACATTGTAGTGTGTAGCGCCAGACATTTTCTAAATTGTCTGGCGCCAATCACCATATTGTGACGCCAGTTCTGTCGCTTGGCCGACAGTTCGGATTATTTGTCGAGTCGTTACCTAAAGTATAATTAACCAGTTTACTAATTAATTCGGTTAATTTTCGCTGTCAATAACACCTTGTCAAGTCATTAATCGAGTCTTGGTCACATAGTCTAGCCACATGGTCATAACACGAGTCTCAACATGTCACCTACACTCACTAGTCTTAGCTCACACTTTGAGTACACATCACCATGGCCATGTCTTAGGTTCATGCATGAGTCGGTCTTTTCCGTCGTTTAAGTTGGGGGTACATTTTATCCCTAGCTCTTCATATCCCTCCATCCAAATTTTTCTTCACATTCTTCCATCTTTCTTCACCTCCTCCATCCATTGCATGTTGAATAAAGTTTGAGTCAAATAATTAACACTAAGTATCCCCAAATTCCTTTCCCACAATACTTGGTTGAGGAGAGAAGGGCGATTAATCAAGGACAACCTCTTTATTCAAGTCTCGTTTTTTTGATAAACCGATTCGTCAAAAGAGGAAGGCTAAGAAGATAATGGCAACTCAAGAAGAAGTCAATGATCTTAAGAACCAACTGGCTACTATGACTGAGACACTGAAACTTCTCGCACTTAGGGCCGATGACCCCGTGAAGCAACAGCAGATGAACCTCATGCAAGAGAGTCTAAGCAAGCTATCTAGTGACTATAAATTTCAGGGCATGAGTTCGCAAGGGGTCTCGCTGGACAAAGAACTTCTTCCGCATAAGTTCAACACCACTGACATCCCTAAATTCAAGGCAACAGATAACCCTTACTTCCACTTAAGAGCTTTCGAAACTATAATGAACATTAAGGGTATCGATAAGAAGGTTTTCCCCTCTCTGTTCCCACTATCTCTCGAAACCGTTTGTCAACAATGGTTCTTTTCTCTCGAGAAAGAAAAAACCTCTTCTTGGGAGTCGATAACAAACGCTTTCATAGATAGATATAAGTGCAACATCCAAGACGAGACAGACTACAGACAACTTGAGATGTTAAAACAAAGGGAAAACGAAGGGTTCACTTCTTTCTTCACCAAATGGAGGGAAACTTCTGCTAATATGGTCAAGGCTCCTACCGAAAAGGAATCTGTGAGGATGTTTATCAAGAATCTCCAAGGGAAGTATTCAAAGCACTTAAAGTACCAACACAACTTGAATACTTTCAAAGCTGTCTATAATATAGGCATTGACATTGAAGATGACCTTCTGAAAGATAATAGTGCGAGAGGAAAGAAGAGCGACCATCCTTCTTCTTCCTCTCCCATTAATGAGGTACATGCTACAAACACCTCTAAATCACGAACCCAAAGATCAAAAAGGGTGTTCACTCCACTTGGTATAAGTTACGAAACGGCTTTCGAGAAGCTACATCACAAAGGACTAGTCATGCCCATAGGGCCCATCAAAGATCCGGTTCTAGAAGCTAGGCCACCTAAGTGGGACCCTAATAAGCACTGCAAATATCATCAAGGAAAGGGTCACGACACTGAAGAGTGTTGGAAACTCAAAGAAGTTATTCAAGATCTGATCGATAACGATGAAACTTCCGAAATTCTAGCCATCGAAGATGACCAAGCATCCTTTGATCCATCACTTCTTATCACACCCGTAGGAGAGCCTATGATCGAGACAGCTTATATGACCTCTCTCGATGAAGTGGCCATAATTGAGGAGGATGAAAGTCTTTTCTTAGATAATACCAAGGAAGACTCGTCAAGTCTAAAAGAGAAAATTCGAAAACTGCAAGATGTCATTGCCATGGTCTTGAATGTGGTAGAAGGATTAGCAAATCGGGTGATGGCCATTGAACAAAATTCTCGCCAAGGGTTTAATGAAGAACTCAATGCTCCTAAGCCACAAGAAAAACGGACCATTGAAGAATACACACCAATAAGAATGACTTACAATGAAGCTTTCGACTGTCTTCACAATCAAGGATCTAAAAGGAAACCCAGGCGAGAGTTCACACCCATTGGAATGACTTACGATGCTGCTTTCGATCGTCTCTATGATCGAGGATTAATCAAACCTATTGGCCCTACCAAGAATCCAACACCAGAAAATCGATCTTCGAGATGGAATCCAAACTCCTATTGCAAGTACCATCGAGGGCGCGGTCATACTACTGATGAATGCTACAGGTTTCAAAACCTCATTCAAGATCTCATAGAGGCAAATAAGATCCCATCGCCTCTAGCTAGCGAGAAGACTGGATGATGTCAGAGCAAACAACACAAGACAAGAGGCGAGCTTCAATGACAAGATTTCATGACCTCTTTTTCTATTTCTTTTTCATTTTACCCCTTCCCCAATAAGTCTAGCATAGGCACCTTTTATTTTCTAGATTTTTCCTTTTTCCCTTTTTAATAAAATGAGCATTTATTTCCTTGTATATGATCATTTCATTATATTGCATCAAATATAATAAAAAATAAATAAATAAATAAATAAATAAATAAATAAAATAAAAACCATGTCGAATTAAGCACAAGGTATACTAATGATTTGAGGCACCCCTTGTAGCCACATCATATCTCCTTTCGCCTTTCAATTATACAATCCTTTCTTCATAAACCACTTTGAGCTTCGTCTAACGATAGACCCTTCTTTTTTCAACCTACATCTACCTAACTTTGGGATGGGATGGTGTGTAACTTATGCAATTCTAAAGAAAGCTTGAGCAAATTCAAAAGAAAGCAATAGTAAAAATAAGCAAAAGCAAAAAAAAAAAAAAAGTGTACAAAAGGGCAAGTGTTCCAATGTCTTTGATATGAAAATATCTTCGATAAGAACACGTCTCAGATTGCGTCTCTTATCGAGTGCTCGGTACCGTGCCTGAGAAACATGAATGCCAAGTGAGTGATAGACCGCATGATCGGGATTGCCCACACTTATGAAAATAAAATAAATTCTAAAGCAAAAAGAGCTAAAAAAGAGTAGAAACTCAAGCATAAAATTATAAAGATTCAAAAGCAAGGTTGCACACCTTGGGGGCTTATCTAGGGTCTTGAGCCTTTATCCCCTTCTTCTTCAAACCTTTAGCCTAACCACGTTACAACCCTTAAAAAGACCTTTTTGAGGTATACACACTTGTGCAAGGTTTGGCTAGAGCTACGTCTGGCCTGATTCCTAACGGATACGTAGGCAACCTCACATCGAGGTGCGGCCGTAATAAACATGCATTCATATTCACATTCACACACTTACACCATGATCATATCAAGGGATATCCAATGCTCATCCCTATTCATTTAGAGCTAGACTTGGGGGCTTGATCCCTATATCATTAGCTTATCTAGCTTAAGAGTCACCACCATTTGACTCTTTTCAATAATATCTTTTCACACACTTAGCTCTTGCGGCCTAATTTTAGTGTCACTATCACACACATCACGCATACATGACCAAATATACTTCCCTTAGGAACCCTTTGTCATGGGATCTTAACATAACGATGAAGCATGCCTTGTCACATCACTAATCACTCATTATTGTCATTGCATCACGAAGTATGAAGTGCTTAGCCTCCGTGCCTAAGTTACCCAAATACTTTCATCATGGAGTCAACCATTGAGATAGCCTAGGATGGATTAATCCTTGAACCTTGAGAGATAGTATCAAACAACATTTGACTAAGCTCATTCAACATGCACCTTCAAAACTTCGATTCTTTTTCGCGTCTTTCCTTTTCGGGAGAAAGTCGGTACCCTCCACAAAATTGACGGAATTTTTTTTCTTTTTTGTATTTTTCAAGTCGCACGATCACATTACAATGCACACACGAGTCATGTACACATTGAGTCACGTCGTGCCATATCACTTTGATTTGAGTCTAACACATGTGTCATTGCACTTCGAGTCGAGTCAACCTCGAGTCAGTCGATCAACGAGTCAAGTTTATACCTTGAGTTGTGTCAAGTTATTGAGTCAAGCAACATTAAACCTTAGGTCAACCCTAAGATGGTTAAAGAAATTGGCAAAGTTCTATAGTCAAAAATAAATACAGGTGCAGCAGAACAGGGAAGACCTTACTCCAGCGCCTGGCGCCAGAAATATCTCAGCAACGACAGAGCTCGAAGCTTCTCAGAAAGGTGATTTCGACTTCATACAGCAATTTTGGGTTCCTTGGTACGCCAGTTAGCCCCTATAAGCAATGTGACATGATTAAATAGTCAGTTTGATTACAATCACAATAAGGGGTCGACCTGATGAAAGATCGTCTCGCTTAGCTTAAAGCGCCTAAGATATGGCTCATTACGGAAACACCGACATACTGGTTCTAGCGAAAGCAAAGTTCAGGCGAGCTTTAGAAATCGACAAACGTTGGTCTTCGGAAATTTTTTCTTCAAGACATTATCGCAACAAACGTTCAAGTACTGAAGCTCTATTGTCCAGAGACGCGTGGGCATATCAATCAAGCTCTTTTGTTCAGAGACGCGTGGACAATCCTTTTCAAGCTCTTGTGCTCCAGAGACGCGTGGGCATATCAATCAAGCTCTTTTGTTCAGAGACGCGTGGACAATCCTTTTCAAGCTCTTTTGCTCTAGAGACGCGTGGGCATATCAATCAAGCTCTTCTGTTCAGAGACGCGTGGACAATCCTTTTCAAGATCTTTTTCTCCAGAGACGCGTGGGCATATCAATCAAGTTCTTTTGTTCAGAGACGCGTGGACAATCCTTTTCAAGCTCTTTTGCTCCAGAGACGCGTGGGCATATCAATCAAGCTCTTTTGTTCAGAGACGCGTGGACAATCCTTTTCAAGCTATTTTGCTCCAAACACGCGTGGGCATATCAATCAAGCTCTTTTGTTCAGAGACACGTGAACAATCCTTTTCAAGCTCTTTTGCTCCAGAGACGCGTGGGCATATCAATCAAGCTCTTTTGTTCAGAGACGCGTGGACAATCCTTTTCAAGCTCTTTTGCTCCAGAGACGCGTGGGCATATCAATCAAGCTCTTTTGTTCAGAGACGCGTGGACAATCCTTTTCAAGCTCTTTTGCTCAGAGACGCGTAGGCATCCTATTATCAAGCTCTTTGTTCAGAGGCGCGTGAACATATCAAGAAGAAGCTCTTTGTTCAGAGACGAGTGAACATCGAAACAACAAGGTGGCGTTCCCTGGATTATGGAGAGTTGTCACAAACAGCTGAAGATTGTTTCAAGAGAAGCAATCTTCGTATTCCCTTGGACGCGGAATATTATCAATGCGGATGAGAATTGTTTCGAGAGAAATAATCTTCGATGATGTTCCCTAGGATGTGGAATATTATCATTACGGAGGAGGATAGTTTCAGGCGAAACAATCTTCTTATTTGGAAGCAGTTACAGGCGTAGCAGTTTTCAAGCGGGATGGCATTCTCTAGCTTGCAGGAGGTCATCAAAACAACAAAGAAGCAGAAAATCGATTACTTTCATAGACGTGTGCTCGACGGTGCAAGATACGCGTTTCTTAACTCTTTTATCTGTTTAACTAACGCTAGTTCTGCAGGTATCGGCGTTATAAGATTGATTTAGGATCGCAGAACGTTCTGAATCATTCTCCGTCCCTATCGATACTTTGACTTTTGTTTTCGAAACTTGCGTTTCTCCAAACTCAGTCAAAGTGGGGGCTTCGGTAGACACCAATTTGTGTCTCCCCAAAACCAAACTTAGTGATGAGTACCTTTCACGTCGAATCATAATCGAATGAAACAAAAGTGTAGGAAGGTTTAGTGTTGCGGAAAGTTTTATTTCTCTTCTCCCTGATTTTGAAAACTTTATTTTAAGAAAACAACCAATCCAGTTTGGTTGGTCCATGATATGGGTCCAATAGTGGTGTAGTTGGATGGGGCTTGCAAAGGCCTTTCCAACGATATATTATAAGCCCAATTCCGATGAATATTGAGGAAATTATGGCCAATTTACTAAACTGGGTCCGGTTTGAGCTTTATGTACGGCCCAATGATCTAGGGGAGGGCCTAATATGATTTATCATTCCTAATGCAATTAGAAATGGTTTTGGTCTTCTAGAACATTCTAGAAGGTTCTCATCATTTCTAATTCAATTAGGACTCTTTTCAGAGTTTTAATCAAGATCAAATAGCATTTTCGAAGAAATTATATTATTTTATCTTCCAGTACGGGAAATTTATCAGATTTTCGAAAACGCGTTGAAAACCAGTTTGGCGTCCAACCCCAGGCCTTGGCGCCTGGAACCAGGCTTGGCGCCAGACGCTAGCCATTGGCGCCTGGCGCTAGCCACTGGTGCCTGGCGCCAACTAGCCAGGGCTGGCGCCAATACTGTTTTGTGATCTTCAGACTCTGTTATGTTAAATTATCTTTTTTGGATGATTTTCTCTATAAATATCGTATTAAAAACTCTGTTTTCATTCACCAATTACCATCTATCTTCATCATCTACATCTTTCATTCATCAACTCTCTTCATTCACAAGTTTTCTTTCATCGATTCTTAATTAAAAACATTCTTTTCAATTCTTTCTTGCTTCTTCATATAAAATTCCGCATTCACAAGATCTAGAAACACCTAGCCATATTCGAGGTTGCCTTCGCCCTAGACGTGAAAGGTTTTAATTTCTGAGGGTTTGGTCCCTAATCTCTCTTTCAATTATTTAATTTAATTGTTTGATTATTATTTTCCTTGAAGTTACTAACGTGTGTATTTTGTTATTAGAAAGAGGTACGAGGCATCAAAGTAAGTACTTTATTGGTTTTTATTGATATGATGATGTAGAAATCATGCTTAGATTGTTATTTTAATTCCTAGTATCATGTTTAGGGTAACTTTAATATTAAGTATGATTAAAAGTACGATGCTTCCTATTTTCTTCCTAATATTAATTCATGTTAGTATCATGTTAGGGCTAAAGATTTGATTTTTATTGTTTAGTGACATGCTAGGGTTTGTTATTAATCTTGTTAGTATCATGCCTAGGATCTTGCAATTATTATGCTTTAATATTAACATGAACATGATTATGATTATAATCGTTATAATTTATGATTATGAATATTATTATTATTATTATTATTATTATTATTATTATTATTATTATTATTTTGATGATAATTATTTTATTTATGATGATATTATTATTATTATAATTATTATTCATGATATTGATTATTTATTATGTTGCTTGATGATTTATTCTTTATTGCTTGATCACCTTTATTGCATGTTTAAAGGGAATTGGTACTTGCAACCACGCTTAATAAGATAATTAATAATCTTGTTTAGGGTTAATTGTGATTATAATTCAAGTGATCGCCAATAATAGTTTATTTGTGCATTAATGTTCAACCAACATAGATTAAACAGGTTTAGGGTTAACCTATTGATTGCATGTTAATCAGAAAGCGCACATGAATACGATCTAAATAAAGTAGAGGCCTGTTATTAGGGCAGGTTCAATCTCTTTTAGGTTGGATTTGTACCATCATCCCCGGACCCTTATTTGGTTCATGACCTTATGGAGTTGACGATCTCTTGGATCGTTAAGGGGTGTAACCTTCATCCTGTGAACGGTTTACAAGTTCCTAAAAAAACTTGTTGGCGACTCTTTTGCTCTATCTTCTTCCCTTTTGGACGCCACCGTACTTTAGTGTATGATCACAGTGGGGTTCAAGCTAGTGGGATTTTAAAGGCTTGAAATTATTCCCTACAAAATCCAACCTAAAAGAGATTGAACCTACCCTAATAATAGGTCTCTACTTTATTCTGCTCGTATTCATGTGCGCTTTCTGACTAACATGCAAGCAATAGGATTAACCCTAAACCTGTTTATCTATGTTGGTTGAATTTTAAAGCACAAATAAATCTATTATTAGCGATCACTTGAATTATAATCATATTAACCCTAAACAAGATTATTAATTATCTTATTAAGCGTGATTACAAGTACAAATTCCCTTTAAAAATGCATAAAAGCGTGATCAAGCAATAACAATAAATGTGCACGGCTGGTGGTATGTGCACGGCTGGTGAACAAGAGCAGCATCAGTTATAATATGCTTGAATTATTTTATTTTTTTTTAGGAAAATGTAATATTACAACAATTAATTAATAAAAATATTAATGTTTTTGCATATATTATGTTTGTGTTTCAATTTAATTGGAAAAACTAAAAAAAAATTATTTTTTATACCTATAATGGGCAGCGGTTTGGCGCCAAAACCGCTGCCCTTTCACTACAAATGGCAAGCGGTTCAGAACCGCTTGCCATTTAAAAGGCTAATGGAAAGCCCCCCAATGGCATACGGTTCAGAACCGCTTCCCATTAGGGGGTTTGAACCGCTTCCCATCACGTTTATTCTACTAGTGAATAATATCAAGCAACATAATAATAATCACAATAATTATAAAAATAATCATAATCATCATGTTAACAATAAAGCATAATAATAGCAAGATCCTAGGTATGATACTAACAAGATTAATAACAAACCCTAGCATGTCACTAAGCAATAAAAATCAAAGCTTTAACCCTAACATGATACTAACAACCATAATATTAGAAAAAATATAAAAGGCATCATACTTTTAATCATACTTGATATTAAAGTTACCCTAAACATGATACTAAGAAGATCAAAACACCCTAACATGACGCTAGGAATTATAATAACAACCTAAGCATGATTTCTACATCATAATATCAATTAAAATCAATTAAAGCACTTACTTGGATGCCTCGTATCTCTTTCTAATAACAAAATACACGCGATAGTAACTTCAAGGAAAATAATAAATTAAATTATATAATTGAAATAGAGATTTGGGACCAAACCCTCAAAAATTAAAACCTTTCACGTCTAGGGCGAAGGCAACTTTGAACTTGACTAGGTGTATCTTGATCTTGTGAATGCGGAATTTTGTTTGAAAAGGTTGTTTTAGAAAAAAGAGAAAGAGAGAAAATAAGTTTTAGCTTCGAGAGAGCAGAGAATTAGAGAGCATAAGAATTGATGAGAATTGGTGATGAAAAACGGAGATTTTAGGAGGCTATTTATAGAGAAAATCAGCCAAAAAGATAGAAAAACAAATCAGAGTTTCAACAAGGAAAAAACAAGTTAGCGCCAAGCGCCAGGCTTAGAGCCAGGCGCTAACACTACAAGAAAATTGGCTTTTCGTTGCGATCATTTTGTAGCGATTGTACATTAGCTACAATATGCAAGTATGTTTGTGAAATAATTAAGGAAATTGTATCATTTTACAATCGCCATGGTTTTCCCATATAAATCAATACAGAAAACATAATAATACATATCCACACTATTTGTGCACATTTATAAAATTATGAGAAATCGTAGCATTTACAATCGCCACTAAATCCCAAAAATCGATACAAAAAGCCTTTTCTACTCTAGAAATATAAATATTGTTTGACAAAAAATACATAAAATATGTCATAGTTTATTGGTGAAACATTTAATATAAGAGTTTGAGTTTGCATGTTCGAATCTTTTAAAGATCATATGTATGATTTATTTAATTTTTTTTAAAGAAAATGAGTTCAACATTTATAGCGATTATAATCGCTACTATAATCACCACGATTGGATTTAGTTTTTGCGTATCGATTAGTGAGGCCAACCCCAACGATATTGAAAACCACTACTAAAGACTAAGGCAACGGGGGATATTGTATCGAATGACCATTCGTTGGGAAAGTTTTTTTGTTGCAATTACAATCGATAATAAGGTTAAAATAATCGCTACGAAAAGGTTATTTTCTTGTAGTGTAATGTCTGGCGTTAGACGCTAATTAATTTTTTCACGCGTTTTCTAATTCAGATAAAATTTAATCGTACAGACGGAAAAAATCGTATTTTCCTTAAAAACACTCTTTTATTCTAATTAAAACTCTAAAAGTCAACAAAAGTCAATTTATCAATGCTAATTGAATTAGGAATGAAAAGAACCTTCTAGAAGAATCTTGAAGACTAAAACCATTCCTAATTGTATTAGGAATGATAAATCCAAATTAGGCCCTCCTCTAGACCATTGGGCCGCATATAAGACTCAAACCGAGCCCAGTTTAGTAATTTTGCCATAACTTCCTCATTATTCATCGGAATTGGGCTTATAATATATCGTTAGAAAGCTCTTTTCAAGCCCCGTCCAACTAAACCATTATTGGACCCTTATTATAGACCAAAAAAACTTGATTGGCCGTTTTCTTAAAATAGGTTTTCAAAAACAGAGAGAAAAGAAAAGAAATTAAAATTATCCGCAACACTAGACTTTTCACACTTTCACTTCATTTGATTATGATTCAACGCGAAAGGTACTCACCATCGGGTTTGGTTTTGGGGAGACACAAATGGGTGTCTACAACCTTCTACGGAGAAGAGCGAGCAACGAACCACCACACGTGCCACCAAGGGTGGCCGGCCGTACGAACGAGGGGAGGAGAGAGATAGCCGTGAGATAGAGAGAGGAATTAGAGTTTTGGGATTGGTTGCCTTGATGTCAAAATACACTGTGTGTGAATTATAACTGCTTACTTGCAACCCTAGGCATATATCTTATTTATAGATCTCATCTCTAAATAAGAGCCCATGTCAAAATCCCAAAATCTAATTCCAATCTAACTATGCTAGCCCAATCCATTTCATGATTAGTTAATTTCTCATGAGGCCCATTAATAGGCCTCTAACTTGCTTAACCCAATACCCATGTGTGTGACTTCATAGGATCCATTCTAGCGGGCTTTGGACTTGATGAATCACATTTATATAGGATTTATAGGCACGTTTATGCTAAGTTTATAGTTGCTTTTTAGGCCTTTTAGTCGCTTTTTAGGTCGTAAATACATAAGTTGTTGTTTTGTACTCTATTACGCTCCGTTTGTGTTTTTCTTAATGTTTCAGGTGATTTGATAGACATTTGGACGCTTTCGTAGTGTTTGGAGTTGATTCGGATGATATTAGGATGGAAGCCGATGAATTGAGTTTATTAATTGGAGATCCCATGTTTGTGGATCTTGATTTTGATTAATATGTGCATGAGACATGAATATAGCATTCACAAGGGTCGTTATGTACTTTACGGAAATGAATTTGAGTTAGAAACGAAGAAAAACGAAGGTTTGTAAAGTGGCAAAACAGACCTTTGATCACTCTTTTGATCATAACTTGAGTTTTACAGATCGGAATGAAGCGATTCAATATGAGTTGGAAACTAGACTTGAAGAGTTTTCCAATGATAGGTCACATGCCCCAAGAAGCTTTCTAGAACAAAAGTTATGTTTGTTTTAATCCGAGCTATGTAGCCTGCGACCATATCCCGCGGCCACCCAATGCTCGCTGCTGCTACTGTCAGGGCGAGGCCACCACCCTGCGGCCACAGGTTCTGCCGAGCATCCAAGGCAGCCCACGAGGCTTCGTCGCTACACATCTTCACTCGTCCCTTGATTTATCGATCTTATTCATGCCACGTCATATTTTATCATCCAATAGCATTGCAACTTTTGTAAATTTTATTTTCTTATTTCTTTTCTTTATTTATTTTTAGATTAGATTTAGGAAGTTTATAAATATCTCAAGGATATTATTTTTCCCTTATGCCTTTTATATCTTCTATTATTTTACGTTTTTTTTAGTTTTCTCTTTTGAACCCTAGTTTCTCATGGCATCTCCATGGATTCTTCCATGGAGGATTCTTGGGTTTATTATTTCAATTCATTGAGGTATTTTATTTCTATCACTTATTTTTAATTATGTTTTATTCCTTAGATCTAGTTTTAATTATTTCTTCCATGTTTGAGTAGATTATTTCTAGGGTTTGGGAATCCATGTTTATATTATGAATCTTGATTGAAAATTTTAATATTTTGATTATTGATTTCTCTAATTGATAGTGTTCTATTGTTAATCTTGCAACTTGATCAATTGTTTGATTAATTTTTGTTAATAAGAGTTTCAATTGAAAGATCTTACTTTTAGAGGCTTACCTACAATTAGCAATTCTGATTATATTAGCGACCGAACTACATATGTTGAATTGAGAGCGTTAAGACCCGACTGTAGGCTAAGCAATTGCTCTAGATAATTGATTGATTGAATTTTTATTGATATTTGATAGATTTAGAGCTATAAACATGGTGAACCATAACCCTAGGTCTTTTTATTAATTATTTTATCCCTCTTTTAATTTAGACTACTTTTCTATCCGAATTTCGTGACTTGTTTAGTTTCTCCAATTTCTTAGAGGTTAGATTGAATACCATCTTTCTGTGGATTCGACCCTGCTTACCCTACTACATTGTTAGTTGGATTTGTTAGGAATTTATTTTTGACATGTGTACGACAACCTATCAAATTTTGGCGTCGTTGCCGGGGAGACGGCTTAATTTGATTTGACTTTTATTTTTGGTTGAACTAAACTTGTATATATTTTTATTATTTATTTTGTATATACTTCCTTTTTGTTTTACTCTGATTTTGTCATCATGGCGTGGTATGATCATAATTCGTATGGGATGAATGATTTTAATTGCCAGGGGCAGTATGATTATAATTTCGGGAATTGTAATGCTAATGTTTCTATGTTTGATGCATCATATGATTATCAGAATTCACAAAATATGTGCATGAATTCCTGTTAAATTTCTTATTACCCTAGTGAGTCTTATATGCCTAATTTTAATTCGTCTTACCAACCCCAAGTGGATAATTATACTCAATCCAATTCATCGGAGTGTAGGGAAATTTTCAATATGATGAATGAGTTTATTGTTAATCAGCATGAAGAACTTAATGAATTGATGCATGATTGTCAACGTATTTCAAAATCTATTTAATTACTTGCTGTGCAACAATATACTAACCAATAGGTGATACATGATGATAATGATATTGGTTTTGAGAATTGTATTTCAGTGGAGGAAAGCATTAATTTGACTCATGATATTTACTCCCCGTCAAATGAAAGTATAATAGAGGAAAATAATCTTTCATCTCTTTATGATTCGATGGTGAAAATTATTGGAATGAAGATATAGAGGTAGTGGAAAAGGAAGAACAACCAATTATTGTTAAGTCTTTGGTTGAGAAACCATTGGTTTTGGATCTTTTGGTAGTTGAAGATTTTACTGACAAGTTTACTCATAAGGGTGAAGTTGAAGGTAAATGCATTGATGTTGAGCTTAACCGACTAACCCTTTATATCCCGTTTTCCCAGAGGTTTAATCTAGTTCCTTCATTCACTATATATGTTGAATCATCCTTACTTTCTTAAAATGTCCCCATGCCATGATACATTTGTCCATGTAGACCTTGATGTTTATTCAAAAAGGTCTACATTGCCTAAGGAGCAAGCAAAGGTAAGTTGTATATACTCTCCTTTTTCTTATTACTTTAACTTTTCTTTTTCTGATTATTTTTCTTTTATTTTTTCTAACCCCCTGTATTTCAAGTTTTGTGTGCTTGTAGTCAAGCCATATGTGGTTCTCAATGATATGTTTGCAGGGGCGTATGATAAGTTACTCAAGGCATTGGATTCTTCCGATTGACGAATTGAGTAAGGTCGTGCGGGACCTTAAAAACCAGCGCTAATTGGGAGGCAACCCAATTTTCTTTGTTTTTTTTATTTCAATTTTTTTTCGTTATTTAAATAATAATGCTAATGTGTGTTCTAGTGATGACGTCTTTTGCTAGGTACAAACATAGCTAAGTTCCTTGGCTACGTCGGCTACCCAACTACAACTACCAATTGTGGTGGAGGTGTCTATACCTTTGACGCTCCCTTCGGTTACCCGCCCCTTTGTGAGTTGTGTCTCTCCCTTATTTATGCTTTAGTTCCTCTTTGTTCACATTGAAGACAATGTGATGTTTAGCTTGGGGGAGGATGATTGTCATCATCGCTTTGTGCATGTTAGTTGTGTTTTAGCTTAATTTTTATTGCTTTGTAGGTGTTGTATGGTTTGTACCATTCATTAGGAGTGGAAGTTTACATACAACGAAAAACAATGTATTGCTTTCTTAGTTGTTTTTAGTTGTTTTTGCTAGTGCATACTTGTGTCTATCTTTCATATTTTTGACTTCGAACCGTGTGCGGATTTGATTTGACTCTCTTGAGCTTCTTTTGATCTTAGCTATAATTCTAAAATTCAGTCGGTTTGTGCTATACATTGCTAACTACTTGACATTATATTATGTGAATCAATTGAATGGTTTGTGGAAGGATTGGTTGTCCTATATCAAGTATAGCTAGCCAATTCTCTTGCTAGGTCACCTTACTTTGTGTTTGTGTGATTGATGCAATTTGTTATTTCAATGACTTTGGCTTGAGATTTATTAGTAATTTGATTATGATTCACGCATGTCGCACAAGATAAAGGCCATGTTCTTTAGGTAACCTTCAGATGATATTTAGATGCATTTGTTCCCTTTTCTCACCCATGTTGTTGCCTTACCCATTCATTGATATATAGCTACATTACAAGTCTCTTTAGCCCCATTGGTTACTATTCCCAAGTCTAGCTAGCTTGGGGAGCTTATTGATGTAGTGTCGTTGTTTGAGTGTTAAGCTTTAATGTATGCAAAACATGGTGGAATAAAGATTGAAAAAAAGTAGAATTTATAGTTGAGAAGTGTTACCTGAAGACGTGAAAAAAAAAAAAAAAAAAAAAAAAAAAAAGCTTGTTATTTGTACTACATGGAAAAAGCCAAAGAATTGAAAAAAAAAAAAGGCAAAGAAAAAGGAAAAGAAGAAAAAAAATTATTCTTTACAATGTATAATTAATTTCAATCTTGGTTCGATAGAATGTTTTGGAGAAAGTTGGTGATGTCAATCGGAGTTAGATCATTATTTGACCGCGTTTATGTTTTTGCTCCCCAAGTTGGCTTTTTACTCACATTTTCCTAAATATTATCCTACCCCTTTACCTTAGCCCCATTACAAGCTTATAAAGTCCTTTTGATCGGCATGTCTGTTTTGTGATTGAGTGAACATTATCTCTTGCTATCGTCAAATTACCCTATGTTGCATCAAATATTTATATTCTACAAGGTGTGCGGTGAAGACTAGCTTGATTGGGAAATCGTTTGTGGCCAAGTTTGGTTTCAATTGTGAATCATGATGTTGAGTGGTTCTATTTGTATCCGAGCTAAATTTTGGTCTTAATAACTTTGGTTTGATTGTTTGCTCGAGAGTCTGGTCGGTCTTATTCTGGTTCCCTGGAAGTCTTATTTGTCTTGTTTCTCCGTCTTGATTCTAGTGTTGCTTGGGGACAAACAACGGTTTAGCTTGGGGGAATTTGATGAATCACATTTATATAGGATTTATAGGCACGTTTATGCTAAGTTTATAGTTGCTTTTTAGGCCTTTTAGTCGCTTTTTAGGTCGTAAATACATAAGTTGTTGTTTTGTACTCTATTACGCTCCGTTTGTGTTTTTCTTAATGTTTCAGGTGATTTGATAGACATTTGGACGCTTTCGTAGTGTTTGGAGTTGATTCGGATGATATTTGGATGGAAGCCGATGAATTGAGTTTATTAATTGGAGATCTCATGTTTGTGGATCTTGATTTTGATTAATATGTGCATGAGACATGAATATAGCATTCACAAGGGTCTTTATGTACTTTACGGAAATGAATTTGAGTTAGAAACGAAGAAAAACGAAGGTTTGTAAAGTGGCAAAACAGACCTTTGATCATAACTTGAGTTCTACAGATTGGATTGAAGCGATTCAAAATGCGTTGGAAACTAGACTTAAATAGCTTTCCAATGATAGGTCACACGCCCCGAGAAGATTTTTAGAACAAAAGTTATGTCCGTTTTAATAAGAGCTATGTAGCCTGCGACCATATCCCGCGGCCACCCGATGCTCGCTGCTGCTACTGCCAGGGCGCGGCCACCACCCTGCGGCCACAAGTTCTGCCGAGCATCCAAGGCAGCCCACAAGGCTTCGTCGCTACACATCTTCACTCGTCCCTTGATTTATCGATCTTATTCGTGCCACGTCATATTTTATCATCCAATAGCAATGCAACTTTTGTAAATATTATTTTCTTATTTCTTTTCTTTATTTATTTTTAGATTAGATTTAGGAAGTTTATAAATATCTCAAGGGATATTATTTTTCCCTTATGCCTTTTATATCTTCTATTATTTTACGTTCTTTTTAGTTTTCTCTTTTGAACCCTAGTTTCTCATGGCATCTCCATGGATTCTTCCATGGATGATTCTTGGGTTTATTATTTCAATTCATTGAGGTATTTTATTTCTATCTCTTATTTTTAATTATGTTTTATTCCTTAGATATAGTTTTAATTATTTCTTCTATGTTTGAGTAGTTTATTTCTAGGGTTTGGGAATCCATGTTTATATTATGAATCTTGATTGATAATTTTAATATTTTGATTATTGATTTCTCTAATTGATAGTGTTCTATTGTTAATTTTGCAACTTGATCAATTGTTTGATTAATTTTTGTTAATAAGAGTTAGAATCGAAAGATCTTACTTTTAGAAGCTTACCTACAATTAGTAATTCTGATTATGTTAGCGACCGAACTACATATGTTGAATTGAGAGCGTTAAGACCCGATTGTAGGCTTAGAAATTGCTCTAAATAATTGATTGGTTGAATTTTTATTGATATTTGATAGATTTAGAGATATAAACATGGTGAACCATAACCCTAGGTCTTTTTATTAATTATTTTATCCCTCTTTTAATTTAGACTACTTTTATATCCGAATTTCGTGACTTGTTTAGTTTCTCCAATTTCTTAGAGGTTAGATTGAATACCATCTCTCTGTGGATTCGACCCTGCTTACCCTGCTACATTGTTAGTTGGATTTGTTAGGAATTTATTTTTGACAGGTGTACAACAACCTATCAAGACTATTTGACTAGTCCAAAGATCATCGCTCATAGTCTAGCAACAGATGATGACGACCCAAGAGAACGAACTTATTATCTTCATAATAGTGATCCTTGATATATCTAGTAATTGCACTTATCGAAGACACAATTCCTTCAATCTCCCACTTGTATGAGACAAGTGCGCAATATTCAATTTCCTTAAGTCAATGTGTGTCGATTTGATAATATGATTGCATCTCATGTCGTGATCATATTAATCTACAAATCTTTTCTTGAAAATTGAGTTAGAATTACAAAACAAATGATTACTATCTAATCCATTTGAGCACGGCCATGCATTTTCTGAATTCTCCCTCTTCAAGGGGCCAAGACACATTCTTAATTAAATAGGTAGAATCAATCCAATCTTGTGGCAACCAAGGCTCCCACTCAAATCATGAGGTAACCAGGAAACACCCTTTATAATCTCCAGTTACGGGAAGACGTTTGAATGTACACAGTTACATCAATCATTGAATGGAATCAATGTTCCACTCATGTCAAAGGAATCCACTAATATATCCGGAAGCTCTATACTTCAGCTTCAAAGTAGGTCTATAGTTCGATCATGCATCATTCATGCATATCCATGTGATTGACCGAGCTTCACTACGCTCCTATAGCCCATGAAACTGCGCTATCCAATCAATCTTACATGCTAATCCATTTACAGAAATCATTTATGTCCACTGTAATGATTTTGAACTAGGAACTTGAATAATATATGGATTTTGTTCACCTGTGGGGTTTCATTCACCAGGTCATCAACCTGATGAGCCCATCAATCCATAATTATTTTGGACATTTTTTTTAATATCATAAAACCATAATTAAATAAGATTGAAACTTTGTTTCAATTGATAAACATAATTCTGCAAGTTGATGTATTACTTATGTGACATGTTTTCTCAAAACATACACAACTTAAATGACATAACTTGCTTCAATCCAAGAATCTTAGTATGACTCTCATACCTTGGTCATGGAAGGGGTTTAGTAAGTAGTGTTCATGAGACATTCTTATAAACATGAATTTTGCAATTTCTAAATTTTATAATAATATTCACCTCTATACACTAAGAATTTTCCTTTGCCCCTTTCGCAAGGAACTTAGGAATTTCTAGTTTGTATTCCAACGTTACATTGGATAACGATTGAAATCTATCATCACTTGTTCTTAAAACAAGTGAATCAAATAGACGAGTATAGTCCATGCATGACATGCATGATGCATCATATCCTTTGCAAAATGCATAAGTAGCATCACTCAAAACCTTAATTTTATCAACCTTTCTCAAAGTATTGAAACATTAAGCAATGTACCATGTTACATGGGATTGAAACTCCTTTCAATTTTATGTTGAACCTCATAAGAATCGTATCAATATAAGCTTCTTGACTAAGCTAAAACATCTTTCAAGACCTATCTCTATAGATCTTGGATCCCAAATGTACTCATTTTCTTCTTCAAGGTTTTTCATACAAAATGCATTAACCCTCACTTGACTCTTCAAGCAATGAATAATTGCTCTTTGTACTAGACCAAGAAGACTTCATAGCTCCCACTAAACATCTTGTACACACAAGACCTTTTCTTCATTTTACGAGAACATCAAACAATTTGATTAACTCACAAAATTAAGAACACTAACTCCATGATGCTATGCATCCCTAGGATTATTGGATCTTCAAACTTTTGATTGTATCATATACAAATATTCTTTCATGACCAATTTCAAGAATGTGTTTTGAAATCCATCTACCAAATCTTATAAGGTAGAAATCACTAAAATATCTTTAATAGATCTTTACAACATGACTAATGTAAAGTTTTCATCGTAGTCATAGTCATACTATGAATTAGTTGAATCCTTTAACAAGTCTTTGCTTAGTTAGAAAACATTTTTCTTTCTTGTTTATTTTGCTTATAATGGATCTCACCCAGTTAGGCAAATTAATCAAGTGTCATACACATGACACTTGCTTACAGACTAAGAATCTATTTTAGATTCCCTGGTTTTTAAACCACTTGAAGTTATCACTTGTCAAATCATCTTTATTACTTGCATAATCATCATGTTCCAAAATATATATTTTAGAACTCTTAATCAATATGAAATCATATTTCTTTGGCTAAGTTTTACATATGCTAGTCATCATTGTGGGTTTTTATGCAACAATTGAAACTTATACACAACTTTGTTTAGCTTCAATGAGAGACGACAATTGAGGATGTGCACTTGGAATGTACTACCTTCGACACATGGTTATTATTCCCATTACACTTAATGAGACCACGCGTTGTCATTTGTAACATGAGGTGAATCATGCTCATATTGTTGCTTTTATTCATATACTTCTCGAATTTTCTTCAAGATTTTCGAAATCACTTTTCTTGAACTCTTTCAAGGCTCTCAAACTTTTGAGATTCTTATACTCCCACTTGCCTTTTGAGGAGGCATATTTCCCACTTGCCTTTTGAGGAGGCATATTTAGCATAGGGTGAACCAATCATGGTTTGAACCACGTTTGTTTGTTGCTTTTCTCAAACTCTTTTGAGATTTATACTACTCCCACTTGACCTTTTGGAACAATTTCCATAAGGGCACCTGCTTGAGCAACAAACATTTTGTGCTAAGTATGATTTGTGTAGTAGTACCCCGTGCTCTGTATAGGAATTGATCGTGCATTAAACGATTTAATACAACTTTTATTCCTTGCTTTGTAGAAAGACTTTATAAGAACTCTTCTTATCCATATCACATATGAAGCCTTTGCTACATTTTTTATTTGACGTATGTAGTTTTGTTTAGTTTTGTAGCTTATCTTAAAAGTATATCCCTTGAAAAATGGTTGGAAGATAGGTAATTTACATCCATTATCAAAATATATCTCATAAAGATTGATATCTCCCTTTCATGAACATTTTATAAGGTTTTCTTTCGGAGTTTGTTGTAAAACAATTTCACAACTCTTGGATGTTCATCAAGGTCTTGGCTTAAATTCTCATTATTACAATCATATCGCAACATTTTGAATGTGTTTCCAAGTAAATGTCTTGACTCAAACTTTCATCATTACAATCATATTGTAGTGTATTTATTATCTTGTCAAGTTGATTCTGAACTTCATACTGGACGTTTTGAACTTTTCAAAACTTTCACAGTTATGCTTCAACTAAGCACAAGTAGTGATCGTATCACAAATGAAGTTTCATTTTCCGTCTCTAGCCTTTGAACCTTTGGTTTTCTTACATCAATATGTATTAGACCTCGAGTTCGCATCATCATTTCTCTAAATGGTGACTTTGTCAAAATGTCAAATTAGAATGATAATTACATATATCAATAGATTCACAATCTAATGATATTGAAAGTCCATCCCTTTGGATCTTCCGCATGCAATGTTCATTTTGCATTCGAATTAATTGACATATTAGAGACAATTTATATATAGAATTGGTTTAATAATTTCTATCACATAGAACTTTAAACCTATTTAGCGATTCAAAATATATTATGACTCAATGAAGCATATAATAACATTTATTCCACGTTTTTGAATCTTCGATGCTTAGTCATTACTAACATTGAATGGTGTTTTGATGATAGCAAAAATGAATAACATTTATTTAATTATAGTCAATAACGAGGTAAGGTGAGATATAAGTTCTACTTGTAAAGTTGCAACTTTTGCTTCTAAACTTGTAGATTCTACTTGTGAAGTAGCAACATTTGCTTCTAAACTTGTAGATTTAATTCTCCCTTAACCATAACTTCTTCCTTTAGTTCAACCACATTGTTTAATGAGTGAACTAAACAAAACATCATATGTCCAAGAAGTAGCAATATGCTAAATCAATTTCTATAATAACTTCTTAAATTGGAACATTTCCATTCTTTTACCTTCCAACTATATGAGGTAGTTTCTAATCAATTGGAATTGGTCCATTTAATTTGAAACATTTATTGTTCATAATAACTTTTAGCCTCTAAGTAGTTCTAGGTTTGAGAAGTAGCAACTTGTTTGCATTTCTTGGTCTATAACTTCTTAATGCAATCCTCATATATTCCTAAACCTTTCCCATTTGAGCCACTTAGAAAACTTCTCTTAGGTTCAAAATGATGCTTTGCTTAACTACTTTAAGCACTTCTCATGATTTTGCTAAGTCTTATTCAATCATTATTCATATTAGAGTTTAATCAACCTTTTAACTCTATATGAAATGGATGAAGAATAATGTCATTTGATCAACTTTTGATCATAGAGATTTCCAATCACTTTCTTATATTCAATCATATTAAGGATAAGAGATTTTATTGGACTTCTATACTTGTCTTTTAGAGGGTTTGTACCTTTCATCTCATTATATCTCTTGAAACACTTTTCAAAATGAAGATATGTTGGCATTTTACTTAAACATTTTGAATAAAACCAACCTTAGATATTTGACATGGGTTTTTAAAACTTGCCTTTTAGAACCATCTTAGCAAAATTGGAATATAGGTTTATGGATTACCTTTTAACTTTTGAGAACGTTTCTCAACTTTATTTCCAATCGAGGAGATTATATGATAATAAAATTAGAAAGACATGTTACCTATAAGTAAACACAAAATTCAATTATGTTTAATAAAATTTAAAGTACCATAAGCGAATTAAATTGGTAACTTTAAAACACTTTATTCAATTATATGATCCCAATTTGAATTAAGTGATTCCAAGACCCTTTATTTGTGCAATAATTGACCAGACTTTGGCCCTACCATCAACCATTACATTTTTAAGGTGAGTAAACTTTTTACTGATTACAACTCTTTGTAAATCTTGGTTGAATAATTAACCATCACATGCTTAATTATTACCCTTAGCTTCAAGGTTCTAAACTCTTTAGGTAACCTTGTTGGGTATAACCAATTAAATGTGTAGAACGTGATCTACCCCACAATTACCTATGATAAAAAGTGACACTCTGCTGAGGCCGACCTATCACTCATGATCTAAGGATTGTGGGTATTCAATTGGAAAAGCAACCTCAATATTACCGGGACCTAGATTTATTGTGTTGTGATTATTTTAGTGAACTCTAGCGCATCATCACAAAACGCCAATAAAATCTAACATGCATAATAAACTGAATGCATAAACAAGACATAGCATGGCCCCTAATCCTAAGAAAACTAATAAAGTAAATGCTCCCACTTGAATCATCATGGATCTCATCCACCTTGCTCCTTTGGGCCTTCACTTCATGGGCTTCTTGGATTAACTGCAGCCTGTAATTTTACTTTATTCTATCTACTACTTAAATAAAATGAAATAAAATTACAAAAATACTTTATCGGTACGTAGACCGTACTAAGATTACAAAAATACATCACGATGCGCAGATCGTATTTAGTAATCTACTGGGCCATACTAGTCATTATATAGCAATAAACAACATCATATATTATAAAATTGCCAGATAATAAATCACTCATCATGCTTTCTTAAACTACAACATCGAATGTTCACAATTAAGGAAACATGACATCTAAATATCTCATATTTTAATTAATGCAATTAAATAATATCATATATTATTCATGATTATCAATAAAAATATCGTATATTTTAAATTAGTTATGAGATAGAATCAAATCTTATTTTAATCTTAAAAGATAGATTATATTTATCCTCAAAGATTATCCTAACAAATTAGGAAATTCTATCCTATTACTAGCCAATCACAAAATTTTATTTCAATTATATCCTAAAATAATTATGGGATAATCACATTATTTAAATCAATTATTATCCTTTTGGAATATGCTCAGAATATCCTAACAAATCTTATCCAAAATTAACCACTTTAATTATGGATAATTATCAAAATAACAACTTTATATATGGATAATATCAAACATAATAACCTTTGAAAGATTTGATTTTATCCCATAATAAACAATATTTTTCCCAAATAAAACTGATTTTATCCTAAAATAATTTTGTAATTATCTTGAAATATTTTCAAACAACAGTTTTTTTTTTTTTTTTTGAAAATATGCGCCAGCCACCGTGGTGTGGCCAGCCGAATCTAGCCACGGTGGACGTACACCGTGAGGTATACGCTGCTATAGGCAGCGACGACGCACAACAGCAGTGTCGCGCAACTGTTGCACGGTGCTGTTGTTGCTGCACCTTTCTGATCCTCTTGATGCCCCGCCTAACCACTCCCTCCGGACCGCCTGCAGCGGCAGCCGCCGTGGCCGCGCCACCCAGCCACGGTTGCTACTGCAATAACCCTTTTTTTTTCAATTTTAATTAACAACTTTTGTTGAATAAAATTAATGTGGTCCATGATAAATCAAAACATAATTTTTATGCTAATTCATCCTATTAAAATTAAATTCACAATCTAATTTTAAAACAAGGGTTATTCATGAAGAATAATCCCCAATTTAATTTAACTCTTAAATCAAATCATTGATCATGTAAAATTCATAATTTATACATGAAATCAATAATATTAAAATCATGAAGCGTATTTAAAACGAACTCGAATAAAAACAAGCACAAAAATCAGATTTTAGGGCTTATTAAAGGTTCGAAATTTTTGAAAAATTAGGGTTAGGGTTCGAAAAAATTCGAATTCAATAGGGCAAAATTCGATCATCTTTATGGCTATTTTGAGCGAATTAAATCACATTTAATCGATTCCAAGAGTTAAATCACATTTAATATAATAATTGACCCATAATTAAATTATTCTCCCTCCTAATTGAATTAAAATTGTGGATTATCAAAGAATTATTATCAATATGCGTAAATGCAATAGGCTAATTGATACCACTGTAGGAGATTATAGGTACTAATTGCGGAATAAACATGAATCATATTCATACAGTACATAATCCCAAGATCTAATGCATAACACATAAAGAACATATAATTGTACCTTTGAAGCGTGATTCCACGTGCGATCGAGCAAGAACAATGGGAGATAAAGAACCCCAAGCGTGATTTCTCTACTTGGTCCACGGGCACAGATTAAGACCTCCACTAATGCTAGTTAGTTGCAATTGAACCCTTCAATTGACTTTCTACAGAGAAGAGCGAGCAACGAACCACCATGAACCACCACACGCACCACCAAGGGTGGCCGGCCATACAGACGAGGGGAGGAGAGAGATAGCCGTGAGATAGAGAGAGGAATTAGGGTTTTGGGATTGGTTGCCTTGATGTCAAAATACACTGTGTGTGAATTATGACTGCTTACTTGCAACCCTAGGCATGGATCTTACTTATAGATATCATCTCTAAATAAGAGCTCATGTCAAAAGCCCAAAATCTAATTCCATTCTAACTATGCTAGTCCAATCCATTTCATGATTAGTTAATTGCTCATGAAGCCCATTAATGGGGCTCTAACTTTCTTAACCCAATACCCTTGTGTGTGACCTCATAGGATCCATTCTAGCGGACTTTGGACTATTTGACTAGTCCGTCCAAAGATCATCACTCATAATCTAGCAACAGATGATGACGACCCAAGAGAACGAACTTATTATCTTCATAATAGTGATCCTTGATATATCTAGTAATTGCACTTATCGAAGACACAATTCCTTCAATATATATATACTCCCTCCGTCCCCGAAAGAACGACCCATTTGGGTTGATTACGCGGGTATTAAGAAAGTTAAATAAAAAGAAGTAAAAGTATATTGAAAAGATAAATTTACATGGGGTTTGTAAAAAAATAGATGGAAAGTAATAAAATTACATGGAAATCAAATTTTTATATGGGGAAGCTAATTTTGCACAAATATTGTTGCGAATTGGTGGGTGTTTTAATGCAAATGGGTCATTCTTTTTGGGACTAAAATTAGGTCAAATGGGTCGTTCTTTCGGGGACGGAGGTTGTGTGTATGTGTGTGTGTGTGTGTGTGTGTGTGTGTGTGTGTGTGTGTGTGTGTGTGTGTGTGTGTATTATAATTTTATTTATTTATTGGTGTTTAGAGAAGCCACAAGGGCGAGGGTGAGAATCGATGTTAGGATCTCCTAAAACCAGGAGAGAAGCTTTAATCACTTGAGCTATCTCTCACTCTCAAAACTAGTTAATATATGAAAGTTAAACTAATTATTATCGTTATAAGCCAAAATTCAGTCAATAAATATCTATATTCACAATAATATTCGAATAGTATTATATGGTTACTCTATGTATAATATATTTGGCTTAAAAAAAATAAAAAAATAAAAAATAAAAAAGAACCTGCTGTCACAATACTCACATATATCTACAATTACATGCACAAAATAAAATCTAACCTAAAAAAATGACAACATCTATTTCTCCAAATGTCATTGAGTACTTAAATAATTCACCAAATGCCATCAAGGTTTTCAAAATTCACAAAATAACACCGAGTTTTTAAAATATTCACCGAGTGCCATTAATGACTAGCGGCTGTTAACTCCGTTAGTCATTATGGTTAAATCATGACACATGTTATGATATGATTAATTCATTTTAATCATATATTTTATTAATAAAAATAACATTTTTTTCTCGATTTTCGTGACGAAAATTGTTCGGGTTAAGTTTTAGGCGTTATTTTGACCCTTTATGTATTCAATTCAAAATTGGCAAAAAAATAAATAAATAAATAAAAACCAAATGCTCTATTTTGTGTGTCGGGAAATATCATAATTCATAGTTGCGTGTCGGTTTTTTTTAACTGTGTAAATTGTCCATGTAAGGTTTTGGCGGTTATATGAGCCTTTTATGGGCTCAAAATAAGCTTGGACTTCGTAAATAAATTAACGTAAATGCCCTGTTTTGCGTGTGCGATCGTATTTTATTACTGTAAAAATTGCAAAACGGGGCATTTACATTATTTTTTTTGTCAAATATGATCTTAAATTAGACCCTTAAAGAGTTAAAGGATAAAATGATCCCCAAAACCTTAACGGGTCAATTTTAATGGTAATAAAAAAAATGATACGCTAATAGAGATATTTCTCGAGACACAAAACGGGACATTTACGGTTTTTTTTTTTTGCTAATTCCAAGTTTAATTTGATTCCATTATGGATTAAAATAACCTCCAAAACCTTATCCGATCAATTTTTATGGTTAAAAATAATGACTCGCTAATCGAGATATTTTTCGACACCCAAAACAAGGCATTTTTATTATTTTTTTTCTTTTGCCAATTCCGAACTTAATTTGAATCCATAAAGGGTCAAAACAACGCCCAAAACTTAACTCGAACAAATTTCGTCACGAAAAACGAGAAAAAAATATTATTATTATTAATTAAAATTAAAATAATTTATTAAAATGAACCAATCATTTCATGACATGTGTCATGATTTAACCATAATGACTAACGAAATTAACGCCCGTTAGTCATTAATGGGACTCAGTGAAATTTTTAAAAACTCAATGTCATTTGGTGAATTTTGAAAACCTTAATGGCACTTAGTGAATTATTAAAGTGCTCAGTGTCATTTGGTGAAATAGTCAAAAAGACAATATAAGACAAACTCATAAGTAAAGATTAAAAAAAAAAAACATAATAATAATAACAATCATATCATATAATCTAATATATATATAAATAAAGTAGGCCTTTTTGGAGAGCATTGGGAGCGCCACATAAGAAAAGGTATATTTTCGACCAATTAAAAATTAGATTTCTATTTTATTTTAGAATTAAAAAAAAAATCACTCGCCACCTAAACAAAAGTGACGAATGAAATTTTAAATTTTTGCCACGTAGGTAAAAACGACGAATAATAATTTATTAGGATTTTAATTATTTAAGAACATTACATTTTATCATTTTTATTTGTTACAAAACTAAAAATTATCTTTAGATATTAGGATTTATATTATTTAAAAAACTAAAAAATTATATTTTGATATTTAAAAAATATAAATTATCATTTGATGTTAATGGTTTAATGTAAATATCTGATGATATGATACTTTCATACAAAATTTTAAAACTTATAATGCAAGAAAAAAATTAAGAGATCACAAAAAAAAATTCGTGCATTGCACGCCACATAAGCAAAAGTAATATTTCGACCAATGAAAAATTAGATTTATATATTAATTTAGAATTTTAATTTTCAGGCGCCATTTAAAAAAATTAACAAATGAAGTTTGGGAATTGAAAACAAAAAATAGGTTAAACAAAAATTATCTTTTATATTATCTTTTACATTAGGATTTATATTATTTTAACAAATAATTAGAAATTAAAAAATATATTTTGATTTAATGATTTTATCTAACTATCGGATGAATGAGATAATATTTAATTCAATTTATAAATTCAAGTTCTATATACGTAAAATTTGAATAAGAATAATTTAAAACTTAACAAAATATTCGTGCATCGCACGGGCTTACATCTAGTTATTATATAAAGCTAAACTTTTAGTCATGGCATGAAGCTGCGACACTTGGCGTTTCAACTTTTCGCCAAGTGTCGTGCCCGTTGGATAGATTTAAATAGACTTCATAACAAATTAAAAAGTTAGTTAAGAATTCAATTTGGATATAATTTTAGGATAAAATTCTTAGTTTAGAGTTTTATTTTCAATAAAATATCAATTTTAAATGTACAAATTGAATTATAATTTTATTCAAAAAAAATTATAATATAGATTTATTTTTTATATCATAATATTTTTTGTAGCAAAGGGCCGAGAGTAGTTTAAAGTGTAAAACATCTATTTATAATATACTAATCAGTTAAAATAATATACTTCACAATCTAATACAAGTAGAATCTTATTACTATATAGACCTGTTAATTAGGATCGGGTCATGAGTCATGTCGGATTGAGTCACTTTAGGTTACGAGTCAAGAAATGTTCAACTCTTGCCCAAAGTTTTAGGTTCTGGTAAACCCAACGGACTTTGAACATTTACTTTATTTAATTTTTTTTTTGCTTTTTTTTTTAATGTATTAAATCGAACACTTCCACCAACATTATTATTAGTCATTATGTGCCTACTAGATAGCAAATTGCCACAAAAGCACATCAATTCCTAACTAATTTTATATCAATGATATATTTTAAAATTTGACATATAGATTAAAAATTTATCTAATAATAATAATAATAATAATATATAAATAAAGTAGGCATTTTTCGGGAGCATTTGGCGCGCCACATAAGAAAAGGTATTATTTCGACCAATGAATAATTAGATTAATAATTTATTTTAGAATTAAAAAATTTACTCGCCACCTAACCAAAAGTGACGAATAGGATTTAAGAATTTTGACACATATATTGAATAATTAAAATTTAAATTACTTTTATAAACCAATAATTATCTTTTCTAAAAATAAAAATAAATAAATAAATAAATAAATAAACAAAACTAAGTAATAATTATCTTTTTTTACATGCAAATTTTTAATCGCAAATATCTTTAATCTCTCTCTAGAAAATATTATAAAAGTTTAATTTTACGAATAGAGAATAATTAAAATTTAAATTAAAAAAAAAACTAAGTAATATCTTTTTACACATATGGATGCAAATTTTTGATGGGTCTACGTATCTTTAATCCCTCCCTAACAAATATTATAAAAGTTCGATTTTAATAATGTACTCATCAAGACGAATAAAACTAAATCTTATATGACTGATTTCCCATAATTTTTAATAGTTAACCGATTATAAATGAGACTAACATTTTAAACAGAACGAGTATATTAAAGAAATGCATAGGCAAAAGACTTATTTTGATAATAAAAAACGAGATTTGTCATTTCTTTTTTTGAATTAAAAATTTATATTGTTACATAAGCAAATTAGTGAATAAGGTTTGGAATTTTAAATTCAAGTGTCACGTAAAATAAATAAAACAACAAAAGATAACTTTAGTGTTAAAATTAAAATTATCTTATGGTATTAGGAATTTTATCCATATATCTAATGAAGGATCTTCATAAATATACAAAATTTTTAATTAAATAGAATGATATACTAGAACCGTGCCTCGCACGGGCTTACATCTAATAATAATAATAATCAAGGTAAAATACAGTGAAATCAACCATCAATTCTATTCTCTTATACTTCGTAGTATATACATATTTTATCCTAGTTTTTCTAGATCTACTCTTTGTTTTTTTTTTTTTATTAGTCTCGTGTAATATAAATTCTGATTTTTTAATTTCTCTATCAATCTTCCCCAATTATTTTCTTAATTTCGAGGAAAGAGTAACCATTTTCTTGGCCATTGAACATTAAGACAATACATGAGATATTGAGAACTCCTATCCTTCGGGAGTAATACGTATTCGAACAATAAGAGAATCATAGAGATTAAACCCCCCAAATCCAAGGGTTAAATGGTCATTTGACCTTGTTTTTGGTGTCGATTGACAATTGGGGGGGTGGAAACTGTTACATGCTGGTTCATCACACAAGCTGAAGAACTAAAAAAAAAACAGAGATACAGACGTACATTTATGAAATCTAATCTGTAAGCCTTGCGAGAAAGCAGTGATACTACTATCAAGGATAAATGATCTACGACTCTACAGTCCTCCACTCGAATAGGATCAACTACCAATCTTACATTGTAAAGTTGAATCATGGAGCAAGGGGCTAAGACTGCACATTGTTAGTTTCAGCTATGAAAATCTAAACCAATTGCATATAGATGTATAAGCCAACTGATCGTTTATCAGACATATGGCGTACCAATTTCTCTACCTCTATTCACCATACTATCATTTGGCAACTTAAACAACTAGCAATGCGGTCCTATGTATACACTGAGATTCAAAAGAAAAAGATTTCCACCAAAGACTTTTCCAATACACAAGGGGGTTTACCTGGATAGGCAATCAACCCAGTTACAACTCCATCGCTATGATCAAAAGATTGAACTAGCTTCCAAAAATGAACAGTTCACAGTTCAGAAAACAGTGACTGTGTCCATTACCGGCTATGACCCATAAGATGCTGCTGAGGATGAAAGCTTGCGAGATCCAGGAGTGCTATCATATGTTCCCACTGGCTTGTTTGATAAGCGACGTTTGTAACGTTTTAAGACGGAGGCCAGGTTTTCTTTCCCTTTGGGGAAGGCAACATCCCCTGCTGCAGTGCCAGACCGACCCTTTCGACAAGAAATTGCGATCTCAACATCCTTGATTACTTCTAGAAGCATTGCTGAAGATGTAACCTTTCCCCTGCTTGCTGGTCTGGATGCTGGAGGTAACATACCATTTGAAACAGGTGGACTTGATCTCATCTGATATGTGGCTGGTATTTGAAGGCAAAAGCATGGAGACATTGGAGACCGAGGTTTGAAGAAAGCCACATCAACAACACCCTGACAAGGTAAAGTTAGGCATGGTTAAAAAATTTATTACACGCAATCATCTGAAAGACTCAAAGGATGTACATGAGCCTCCTGTGTCCACACCCCAACACATTGCACAAAGGCAATATGGACACTTGTCACCAATAACAAAAAGGAAGGGAGAGCATCCAGTTTACAAGCCAAGCAGAATACCTCAGATAGTAGGTATACACAGACAAAACTTATTTTCTGATCTGTCTGAAATAAGTAATAAGGTACCTTAATCAGGTTAGCTAAATATAACCTTATTTGGGGTCAATAGGATAACTCATATTTCTGTGATTCTGTACATGGAGCCTAAAGTTCCAAGTTTATAGAAACCTTTATGTGACATTAGCTTAACTTTTTAAGATAATACCATCACCTAACTGATTTGGGATTTGCTAACATTGAGATGGAAAAATTGAAAAGATAAAACCCAGGTTTGGAGTCCCTAATTAATCACGTTTTATTTTTATATAACCCCAAATTTTAGGATGTGTTCCACATTGATCCTGATGACACAGGTAAATTCCCTTTCCATCTGTATCTTTTATCTGCTCACATACTGGCCCATCGGCACCCTTCACTAGTCACGACCAACACCTTCCAGGCTTCCAGCTTTCTTCCCCAGCCCCCTATTATAGCCATAACCTACCCAACCCACCACTACTATCCTACAATGTTAAACCCAACCTCAAAATCAAGTAGAAATCTAGAATAACCAAAGGACAATCAGGAGAATAATATCACATGTACAAAATACCCAAAAATCAGGCAAAAATCCAGAAAATATATCAGATAATTCATTTGTTATTTAAACAGCGTGCATTCGTACATTTGACTATCAATGTTCAAATCGTAAAATTTTATTGAAAAATCATATTGGTTCAATCAATTTTATCTAATTGCCTACTTGCTAATATTACCACATTATCAAACTCCATGTTCTTCCATCCCTTGCAATTAAAACCAACCTTGGCCCCTATTCAACCCTAAATACAACCAAAGGAAACCAACACCACCCATTTTGGAGCTCAGGGGTAACCTTCCCCCATCCAACCAAACACCAAATTCAAAATCATAATTCCATTATTTCCACATATGGAGAGAGAGACGATGAAATTGAAAGCCAACGGAGTCTGTAACTCAACCTTCTCACCGCCCTCGCCCGGGAGGCTGCGGTCAAGATAAAGAAAAGTACGCACGTTCAAACAATAGGTAAGTGATTAGAAGAGGTAACAGGAGATGGAATTTATCAGATAAAAGGTAACACCGCCAGCCCAGCAGGCCAGCAGTAAGGGGGAGAGGGAGGAAGCAAATGCATGACAAAGAGGAGGAGAGAGCTCTGCAGCAGCCAAAAGTGACAACAGGATGAGTAGCAGGCTTGCCAAATTTAGAGCAGAGAAAGACAAGGCATAATTGCATTACTGGAGGGAGCAAGCAATGAAGTGAGATGAGGAGGTAAAGAGGAAGGAAAAGAAGATAAGACAACTAATACATACGTCAAATTGGGAAAGGACGTTCTATGTGGAAATTTGACTTGTTTGAAAGTTTATCCAAGGGTTATTTTCAGTTGGGGATCAGAATTGAAATAAACTAAAACTAGGGAGTATTAATAGATAGAACACTAAGGACGAGTATGGGAAGACAACCCAAACTTGGGATGTCTTATCATTTTATCCTATTCAGATTGCATTCCCTTGATTTTACACTGCTGAGTTCCTATTAGTGATAATAAGGCTGTACAGGTGGGAAAAAAAAAATGCGTCCTACTGTTTCTGCTGCAGCATATAATTTTTGAGAACCTACAGACTTCTTACATAAGTCCCGATTGTGGCAAAAGATACTATGTTGATTAGTCTTCTTGTTTATTACTTGTATATGAATGACATGACTAGAGAGGAATAATATTATGCTATTTGACCAAGTGAGTAGATATGTTTAGATGAGCTTTGTTTACTATTATACTATTTGTGAGACATGTTTATAGCTCTCTTAAGGCTCATGTACATAAGTCTCAAAAAAAATTCCTTTCTCAAACATTAATCAAGATTAGAGTGCAGCTAATCTGTTTCCTTAGACTAAAAATACTGTCAGTCTCCTCTCTCTAACTCCCTCCATCAATGAAAATATATCTATATCCAACAACTAACTAGGTTCCATTCTATTAATGCATATAACTTTTGCAAATCTGGCACCCAAATCCTCCAAGCTAAGCAAGATCTCAAATCATGATACCAAAATCATGATCAGACAAATAACAAAAATGGAAATAAAACCAATTGTGTCTTCAATCATGATTAACAAGTTACAATAATAAATAGCAATTTCGAGCACAATGAGATATTAGGATAATAATCTAAGTATTGAGGTTAAATTAGACGAGTTACCTGAAGACGGTTTAGAACATAAGTGTATTTGCCCCAAAGTTCAGGCCGGCTTTCCATTAGTGAAAGTTCTAGGATACGACGGATGCACCAGACACCAAAGCTTACAACAAGATCTGCTTTCCAAACACAGCCCTCTCCACACTGTGGGACTGAAGAAATCATATTTGCAAAAATGTCATCACCCCTGATTGTAGCACCAGACTTCCTCTCAGAATACGAATACTGAGGATCACCTGTGTGAGGTGATTGTTTAAAATCTTGAGACTCAACTTCATATACAAACCTTTCCCTCATAGCCACCCGATCAATGAGATCTTCGTCTACACCATCATTAGACCTAAATAACCACTCAGATCCTTCCAGTTTTAGAAGCTTCAAAATGCAATGCCTCAAAGATTGCAGCAATTTGCTCTCCATCTCTGCAGCTGAAGGAGGCTCTGGAATCATCATGGAAGGCTCATTATCAGCTGCCTGAGTTCCAAGATCAGTGAGCTTATTAGCCACACCAAACTGTTCAAAAGGCTGTTTAGACCAAAGAGAATTTGCATCAGCCCCTGAATTTAATCTCAATGACACAGAATCTCGATATGCCATAGTCGGAGAAAGCTCATCAAATGCCAGGGGGGGCACAGACCTCAATCTTGTACTTGAAAGTGAGGATGGTTCATAGGAAGTCCGACCAAATGATGATCCAAAACCCACAGAGGAGTTAGGATTGTCAAATCTTGTACTTCTATCTGATGCATAAAAGTTCCGGAGAGGAACAGAAAGTCCAGAAATGTCCGGCAAACTGTGATATTTCTTGGTGCTGTTACTTTCAGAAGGTGCTGCAGAAGAAGGATCATAGCGAAGGTTGTCAGATTGCAAGGCACTATTTCTTTGTACAGCAAGATTCTGAATCCTAGATGACTGAACAGAGTTAAATCCATTTGTTGTATTTTGCCCTAGAGCAAAAGCAAGAGGCTCTCTATAATTGTTGGGGACCAAAGATGGGGATTTCTGAAGTGTCGCATAAGGACCAACCGCATAATCAGATCTTTCCTTGGCCAATCGATTAATATAAGAGGCATATTGATAACCATGTACAGTTGCAGGCTGATGATCCGAAACATCAGAAGATGGAGGGGCGTGCAAACTCTGATAACGTCTTTCCCCAGCATCAAGCATATTACGACTAGAACTCTGCCCATAGCTGTCCAAATACTGCATCTGTTTGGACCATAATGCAGCAGATACTTTATTTGTTTGTGCCCTATATGCTGAATCTATATTGTGTTGAAGCTTCAATTGATTTTGAGCATCATATAAATTCATGTTTATTGGATTATCTGATACTCTGCCTCCCAAAGATTGAAACTGCATTCCATACTCTTTCCCAGCAGAATCAGAACTTGATAGCGACAAGTGAGGCTTAGAGTTTAAGCCAAACACTCTATCTAATTTCTTGGATTTTGCCTCTTGTGTGATTTGGCCATGGAAATCATAAAGCTGTCCCCAAAATTCATCAAGGGCTGCGGCCAATTGACGTCTTGCAGCACGGCCCAACCCTGACAATCTTGAAAGACTGCCAGCACTAGGCCCGCCATCATCATGTTTTCCACTAAGACTTCTAAATGATCCTGGTCCATCTGCTGAGGCTGGTGGACCAACTCCAGGAATATCTTTAGATGATTCCTCAGACTCCCAGGTATCCCCTTCATCATCCTTTTCAGGTGCTGTGTCACCCTCAATGCTCAAGATTTTCCCACCTGGATTAGCTCGTTCATTTTTCATAGGACTAGATGCCATAAGTGAATCATCAGAAGGCTTAGTTACAACACTGGAGATTGGCACAGATTCAACAGAGGCGGCTGATTGCACTGGTTCAGAATGGCATTTCGATGAGACGACAGGAATATGTTCTCCTAAATTTTCTTCAACAGAAGTTGCATGAGGCTCTTGAACAGTATCCATAATTGTTTCGGGCAGATTAATGTCGTAATTAGGACTTGGCATGTCTGGATGACTACAGAAGGAATTCTCCTGCAACGGCAAAGATTCTGGCTTATTAACACGTTCCTCGTCAAGAAACCTAGTTTCAATGACATCATTTTCCTCCCTCTCTATATATGATTCAGGTAAAACTTGCTGACTGTCCCAATTCCAAGGCGAAGATTCCGATCGAGAAGTTGCGGATTTTAAAGGAATGGCTGCCAGCCAAAGCACAAAACTAAGCGAGATGCAAGCAGAGACAAGGAGAAAAACATAAGCCATAGATGTCGCATTAATCCCCATACTCCAACGCAAGTTACCAACCCAATCACTCTCACCAAATATCATCTCCACAACAAAAATAAGCTCTAAACCAAGCATTCCTATGAATGAAAGAAGGACAACAAACTCTAGAATAGGTGAAAGCTTGTTCAGACCCATAATAGGTCTAGATGAGGCAATTCGGAAAAGAGGTATCATAGAAGGTGGGAGCAGAAGAGCCACCATGACCTGAGTGCACATTAGCATATGGTACATTCCTTCAGCTCCTGACTGCCACAAACAAAACAGTACAGGCACAACAGCAAAAATTCTGATTGTTGCGCGATGAAGCCACTCAGGAAGATCCATGTTGAAGAAGTTGTGCAACATCGTTTCCCCACCTTCTCCACAAAACTCCCAGCTTGATGCCATGATTTGGTTGGCCAAAAACAAAAGCAAAAATGAGGCAAAGGGTATTAGAGGGTTCCTGTATGCCTGCATTAATTAATATAAGGACTTCAGTAAGCACGGATTAGTGTCATAGAGAGATTAAAAAAAAAAAAAAACAAGAGACAAAGAAACCTGATCTAGAAGAGACATTGCGTCTGGATAGCTAAGCAAACCAAGGCCATTGCTGTAGAAGACATTAGCAGCTGAATTCATTAGCACATAGTTCACCAAGAATATGCCACTAGAAACAGTGAGGCTAATGATAATATTATCCTGAGATCTCGAACCCTTCTGCACATAGACTGGCCCTTGATATCGCTGCAACAGAATACAGTCAGAAAACAAAAAACAACGGACAGTCTCCAAGGCTAAAGATAAACAATACAACATCAGCATAATGTAAGGTACATACAATGACAATTAGAAATAAATTTCAACCAGGCATGCAATGGCATCATGAGCAAAAAGCAGAAGCAGTTAGTTGAAACACTCAATTTCTAATTACCTTCCTCAATATAACAAAGATGGCTTCATTACTTAATTGTCCAATATTCTAAAGATTACACAAACCAATGATAAAGATTACGTTTAGACACCAATTTCCTACTTATAATTTGATACAGAATATATTGCCTATTTGCCTTCCAGAAGCTTACATTAGTGAAATAAATTGATAAAGGTTAAATAGTAACTTAGCCTGGCATAGGTAGTGAGATGAAAGGTAAGTATCTGGTCTAATTAGTATACAAAAACCCTAATTCTATCACTTGTCATACAGTCTAATCATGGCAGTAGAGGACCATGTATTTAGAAAAAGTTCAACTATGTGTTTCAATTCCGGGTTTTTTTTTTTTTCAATCACGACATTTTCCATTTAGGAAGTTGCCAAATGATAGCAACATCACTCTGTTTGGCTAATGGTTCCCTCTACCTCTCTCCTCGCCAAATGGGTCCATGAGTGTCCATTCCATCTTCTAATCACAACATTTTCCATTTAGGAAGTTGCCAAATGATTGCAACTTTACTCTATTGGCTAATGGTTCCCTCTACCTCTCAGTCCATCACTTCATCTTTCTATTTCTCTCTCTCTCTCTCTCTCTCTCTCTCTCTCTCTCTCTCTCTCTCTCTCTTCCCCTATCAACTTAGGAAATACTCTTACTTCGTATAATACAATATATTTCTAAATAATCCAGCTTAGGAAATACTTTTACTTATATAATACAATATATATCTAAAAAGTTACGAGTAATTTTATTATTGTACAATTAACAATAATAACCTGGATCTTGCTAACAAATGCCCTCGGGACGTTAGATAAACCTTCAAAATAGTTCCTAAAATGGTATTAATTTGGGAATGCATGCCAAAATCATACGTCGATAAGTGTAATTAATGTTTATTTCAAGTTAGTATTTCTACTTTTAGTTATCTTATCTAACACCCTTAGGGAGTTAGGGAGTTCGTTAGCTGTTGCCTAAAAAAATTACTTGTACCCTTTTAAGTTCATAAGATACAATGTTGTCATTAATGATTTTGGTAAAAATATAAAATAGATTAATCATTTCCAAGATAGAATTTAAATTATTTTTTATATGGATTAATTGTGAATTGTGTAGATAGCTGAAAAAGTAGTCGCATATTTTTAGGAGTAAAAACAGTATAGTATTTATTGTAAAATATTTTGCCGAGTCAATTGGCTTAAATAAAAATAAAAATAAAAAATAAAATAAAAAAAACTCCTAGTAGCCATCTATATAGTGTGTTTTAAGATGCTTTCCTGTGAATTATATAGATACATAAAAAGGTAGTTGCATATTTTTTTTAAGAGTAATAGGTAGTATAGTATTAATTGTAAACTATTTTTCCTAGTCAGTTGACTAAAAAAATCTTTGAAATATTAATAAGAAGTGAATTGGGAGGTAAAAAAGATTCTACTTTAGTATAGATTTATTGGTGAGTGCAAATCAGTAGGCCATTGATAACAAGGTAATTTCAAACCCTACTTTCAAAATACGGATTTTTTTTTTTTACATTCATTTTCCATTTGGTGGCATCATAAAGTCACAGACACGTGAAGAAAATGCATACAAGAAATACTAAATGACAGAAAAGTCATAAAGTATTATATTGAATAGATGAACACCACATTACCTGTACGATGGAAGAATGGAGATAAAAATTGTGCGGCATGACACTTGCTCCAAGTAAACTCATTAAAGAAAAGGCGCTCTCACCGCTCAACTTAGATAGCAAACTATTCGAAGAAGCTGGTAACTCGGGAAGACTGAGTAGCATGCCAAGCACATAGCCAGCAAATGTTATTCCTGCCAAGCATACTACCAAGAACTTAACCTTGGAGCTTTCCTGAAATAAAGAAAGATTGGCAATAGAAATACTGTCAAAATTTTGAGCTCCACCCAGAAGGATGTGAAAGTAGAATAGCTCACCAACAGGGTGGAAAAGAGTGGATATATCACAACATTCAGCGCAGTCAATAGGATGCAAGTGAATAAATCCAAGCCAAAAATCATGTTGAGTCCATGCGCAATTCCAATAATCTGGAAGGGAGAAGACAAGAACAAGTAGTAAACAATGCAGATCACGAAGAAGGGTCATGACGGCATAATCATATTTCACGACATGAAGTGAAGCTAACTTACCATAGTAAGATCCAAAGTAATGGCAGACAGCTCTGCTTGGATTCCCAGAAAAAAACATGTGAGCTTGTCATACTCTTCACTGCAAATCTTCAGCATCATGGAAAAAAAGGTAAAAAAATCACAATCAATGGCACGTACGCAAGAGTGAATTTGAAACTAGCAGTCAAATTAATGCAAGATTATGTTACTTTTTTCCCCATTTCTTTTATCCTTTATTTTCGAAAGATTCTGAAACTAAAGCCCTAAAATTGAAAAAAAAAAAAAATAAATCCAAACTTAACATATCCCCTTTAATCCATTCGACAGATAATTAAATTAAAATAAAAATAATAAAAAAGTTAACAAATTACAAATAAATAAGCAGATGTTGCGAGAAAAACTTGCAAAACAAACAAACACCAAAATTGAAATCTTTTAGCAGTCAACAAAGGGAAGACCAAAAAGTGCCAAAAAAAGAGAACCACCCAACATTGAAGCAAAAGACTACATATCAAATTATCAGCAAAAATAAGTATAATTCCGGTTCGCCACAAACAACAACCGGCAAGGATAAGAATGCAGAACATAATTAAAGTGGCCAAAAATTATACCTGAGCAAGATTTTTTCCACTGATCACAGTAATATGAGCACATAAATAGTGACACAAAAGTCCCATTAAGTTAAAGGCAAATGCAAACCACACAAGATCAACCCCGAAACGAGCACCAGTATCGATACAGGACGCCCATTTCCCAGGATCGATATACCCAATTGAGATAAGAAGAACCGGAGCCAGGACCGGAAAAAGCCCGTTTGAAACGCCCCCTACCGCCATACGCTGTACATGTGAACTTCCCGCCTCCATTTTCGATTTTTCACAGACTAAAACACTGAAATTTGAACAAATTATTTTAAGAAAAATTAACTAAACACTGCAACTATCATTTCCAGAAAAACTTAAAACAACAACAAAAAGATCTGCTGTAACTCAATAAACTCACATTTGCAGAAGTCAACACAATTACCGATCATTTCCTTGGGACTTCCAACTGAATCTTGTAAAAAATAAAATCTCAAATTAATTCAATCATTTCCAGCATAAAATATCATAATAATCAAATAATATACAATACATAAATTTATACAAAAAAAAAATATGAAAAAAAAGAAAAATCAAATTTGGGGATTCCCAAAATCACAAATTTACCATAAAAACAAAAAGTTATATCAGCATAAATGTTATCATACCTTGATTAAACTGATGAAGCTCCAATTCCCAAAAAGATTCAAACCAAAAATCCAAATGAAATATATATCGATCTAAAATTCTGAAAACCAATGTAAAAAACCAAAAACCAACGTTTAAACTATCAAATCGTTGATTAAAAAAAATCAACTCTACTTAATACTCTCACTCGAATCAGAATCAAATCGAGAACGAACTCGTGCGCGAACAAAATGACATGAATAAGACCGGCACACAAATTATCCTCCCTTAATTCAATCTCCAAAAACCAAACTATATCAGAGTATCAAAATAAAATTGATTTTCTCAGTGATAAATTAATTAATTAGGGTTTTTGATTAAAAAACTCAATCTGCTTCAGTTGAAGAGATGAAGTTGAGAAAGAGGAGAGAGAAAGAAGAAAAATGGAAGGTGTAAAAATGGTGGGAGTTTCAGAGATTAAGGAAGAAGAAGAGGAGAGAGAAAGAGTGAAGGTTCCTTCAATGGAAGCGGGAAGAGAGAGAAAGAAAAGAGAGAAAATGAATTGAGGAGAGAGAAAATGTTAATAGGAGGGAAAGAAATAATTATAATTATAAAAACTATATAATAAAATAATTATTATCATATAATATAATGTTTTTATGCTAATAATAATAATGTTATTATAATAATGTTGATATCAAATGAAGATAATAGAGAGAGAAAGTTAGAAAGAGAAAGTGATAGAGTCATGAGGAAGTCCAGGTAGAGTGAAAAAATCTTCTACTAGTTCTTGCATTGGTTCAAGGGTTGACTCGATACTTTCGCTTTCTTTCTTTTTTTTATCAACTCTTTTTTATTTTTTTAATATTATTGATGTTAATTATTTTTTATTACCTCGATTTTGGTGATTAAATGAGGTTGAGATCTTAATATTAGGGGTTAATTTAGAGATAAGATTGTTTTTATAAAGTTTATATGAGGACATTTTTATGCATGAAATGTGTGAATGTTGGGGTTGTGTAATGGTGAAGTGATGTTTGAATGTTGGTTGATTAGGTTTTGTGAATGATTTTATGGTTTGAGAGTTTTGTTTATGTGGTTAAAGAAGACGAAATTGAAGTTAGAAAGAATCTTTTAAAAGAGGGAAGCTGGTTGAGGGTTTTGCATATGAACGTATGAAACTTTATCGGATGGAGCACACTATGCTAAAACGACTAATATCAACATCAAAGTAATATGAAGTATTAAATTTGAGATTTTTAACAACCTCAAAGTAATAACTAAGCGTGCAATACATGCAAGTTTGTATCAACCTTTAGTCAGATGTCTAAATATGTGGAATGTGGAAATTCTTTCAATACAAGGTTGAAAATATTTCATTGCTTACTTAAGCATAATCAAACATGTGATCAATATGTTTGCACCTAGTAACATTGCGAGTATATATGTTGGCGAATAGCGACAAAGGATCAACAACTGTTAAGCGACAATAAAGGCAATGTCGACGATAAAAATTAATGAAGTTAGCGCAAACTAGGTACATGTTGATTTTTCAATTAGAAGTTAATGAATATGTGGAAACTATAATCTAATGTACATGATACTTTTTTCAGTTTTTAACTTCAGCATAATTTAGATATGTTCTTTGCATGCAAAGGGTTAACACATGTAGTTGCCAGTTGCCACATAAATTGAAAAGGAAATCTTTTAGATTCATTATTATTCCGCCAATAAATATACATTATTTTAATTCATTGGTTGATTATTATAGATTTGATTGGTTATGAAACATAAATAGATTTTATAATTTATTTGGGAAAAGGAAGAAAATAAGATGTGGAGGGCACAAATAATTACATCATTTGTTTACAAAATTGAGCGATAGAGTTTGCGATTAATTATGTAATATGAAGTTTTGTTTGATAAAATAAAGAGAAAACTAAGAGAAAGTGAAGGGGCATCTTTTTATATAAAATTTTCTAGTGAAATAGGGTTGTGCATGAAAGATTTTAACATGCGTAAAATGTTTAAGGTTTATTGAGTATCATCGATATATATATATCTTAGCATTCATCGTCTGACCCAACCCCAAACTAGAGACCGCCTGAACCGAGTAGAGGTGTGATCTCCCTGCTGTGATTTCCACAATGCAAATTGCCGATGAGATAGCGAATAAGCGGATTATGTAAAAGTAGTAATCTTTGTGAAATATATATCTGTCAATTTCTTCATGAGTTTAGGGGCAGCAACCTCACCAGGATTACGCAAAATATTATATCTCAAACCATATTATTATTATTATTATTATTATTATTATTATTATTATTATTATAGCAATGTAGAAAATTATGTTTTATAAGACCCCAAATGTTTCAATTTATAGCTAATTGTAAGCTATATACATATTGCTAGCTTGTTTACACTGGCTTAATACAGTACAATTAAGTCACGCATAAAACCCGGGGGGAGGGGGTAAGGTAGAGAGATCATCAACTTTGAATAGTTTAAGATATGTTTGTATGGAATTCTTGATGCAATTATTACTTACTATACAACAAATAAATTAGTAAATATATATATAACGTGGGGGGGAAGGGGTAAGGTAGAGAGATCATCAACTTTAAATTTAAATCTCTTGTAATTTATTGGGAATTATTTTTGTTTTACAATTTGAAATATAAGTATTATCTTCTTCATTGGAAATTCAAGAAGTAAATGTATAATAATATATCTATTTATGAAGGTAAGCAATTAAAATTACTAATATGGATGACATGATTATATTAATTTAATTACAACATATTGAAACTACTTTGCTTTTTTAACCATATCTAGAAGTTCTTAGTAGAGTATATTGTAGTTTAACTGTCATTATCGTTAATGTCTTCACTGCAGTACTTTGTTGATGTATAATCTCAATTTGGTAACTAAAATATAGAGAGGGAGTAAGAGAAAGAGGGGGTATTCAATTAAAGACTTGAAGAATCACACAAACAAAAACTCTTCTCTTTTTGCTTAATCGTTTAAGCTGACCCTTTTTCTTTAGTTTAATTCAGTTTTTTTTTTGCTTTGTTTTGCTTTTTATTTAGTTTTTCTTTGTTCTCTCCATTTGTGAGAGTGAGCCCCAATTCTTAAGGTTTTTCCCATTATTATGAGATTTCGATTCTCAACTATGGATGAGAATGTTATTTTTAGGGTTTCGATAATAATTAAAAAGGTGATTTGGATTCATATGGATTAAGGGCTTGTCATCAACTCTACGATCAAAACATTAGCACGAACTACGAATGTCTCTACTTGAAATGATGCAAAGACATAAACAATAATTGCCCGCATCAAGCTTGAAGCGATGGAATGTGAGTTATGTCACTTATGTAATATAGTTATGATTTTTATTGTAAAAGTTATGTTATTAATTTATCGAAATTTGTGGTTTACAAATCTTTATTATTATTATTATTATTATTATTATTATTATTATTATTATTATTATTATATCTCAAAAACATACAAAATTATACAACCTATAGAAAATTAGTGGGAAGCTGAAATACAATTTGGGACCCACTCCTCTAGCTATAGAAAAGCCGATCCTAGTAAAGATATGAGCTGCAGCACGCACCCCAATGTCCTGAGTCTTCAAGAACCTCTGGATCCGCTTCAGCAATGCAACAACCTCCTTTTCTAACTCCCCAAGAGTAGAGAAAGAGAAAGGAAGGAAGCCATATCCAATCGCTCAAAATTGGTGGGAAGCCGAGATATTATTATTATTATTATTATTATTATTATTATTATTATTATTATTATTATTATTATTATTATTATTATTATAATAATAATAAAATATTAAAAAACCTACAAAGTCAATGAAGTTACAAGAAATTGATGGGAAGCCGAGATATAATCTGGGCCCCCACCCTTCTAGCTATAACAAATCCGATCCTACTGAAAATGTAAGCAGCTGCACGAGCACCAATATCCCGAGTCTTAGTAAACGTCTGTACCCGCTTCAACAACGCAATAACACCTTTCTCTAATTATTATTATTATTATTAATGATACTATTTATTCCCGTTAAAAAAGAGGGAGGGGGGAGGGGGGAGGGAAGCAATTTTGCTCATGTCAAGATCGACTTCGATTTGGCGTGGAAAAGTAGATCGGACCAATTAAGGAGAATTAATGCAATTTTTTATCGACAAATTTTAATTTTTATTTTTAACTTAAATTAAAACCTAGACTCTAATTTTCTCATAAATAATAAAATTATTCCGGCAAGTACATACAAATATTGTCAAATAGCATAAACATAAAGTTGCAGGCCCTAGGATAGTCTTTTTTAATCTCTCTTTGATTTTTTTCACTATATGCACAAGTCACAAATCATACATAAATCGTAAGAAAACATTTTATAAGATGGTGTGGCTTATCAATGGATTTATCAATTCTCTCACAACTAACATATGTTACATCAACCTCTAGCCAAAACTTATAATAGATGTGCTATATAATACAATTTTATGGGCTAGGAATTTGCGATTCTGTTTTAAATAAATTAAGTAAAATTAAAGTAATATTTGTGTTGTCTTTTGGTGATATGTTATATCTTTTGCTTTTGTTTCGCCTATAGTGAGCATCCTTCAATTTAGAAGGCCAAAAATTATGTTTATAGCAGTGGTTTTATACTTAATATTTTAAATACTTATTTATAACGAAAATTCTATGCGCCACTTGAAAAGACCATGGATTAAATTTGCATCTTTTTTTTTTTTAAAATATGTCTATAATTATTGATGATTTTTTTCTCCTTCTAAACTTTATTTATTTATTAGTATTATTCCTTTTTCTCGTCATTCTAGATACTATTCACAACACCATATATAACCATTAGATTTTCTTTTTATACGTCGATCTACTAGATTAAGCTTGCACTATATATGAATGGTTTTAATATGTAATTTTGTGAATATTTTTTTTTAAAGAATTTTTTATATGATCGTAAATGGATGTGGGCACCATTATGATCGCCTCTTTCATGATCTTATCTATTTCTTGCAATCTCTTCATCTCTATGAGTTTTTATGTATAAATTTCTTTAAAAGAAAGATAATTTTTTTAGACTGTAATTTTTAATTAATTCTACTATCGCATTGTTTGATTTCAGATAAATGACCATATATTGTTCCCATCATTTGATACTTGAATATTAAAAATATAAAATGAATTTTATATCCAAAATTATTGGAAATAATAATTTTAAATTTTAAGTTATTTAACAAAAATTATAAAATATGTTGTCAAGTTCTTGTGAACTCTTGAATTCATTTTATAATAAAATAAATTGTAAATTTTTTTTTGAAACAAATCAATTCTTTAATCAAAACCATACGACATCTACAAATGAAATCTTGATCAAAATACATAAAATTGAATCAATTATTGATTTTTAAAATATTTTTTCTCATTTGGTAGATATTCAGATAAAATCCTTAGCAAAAAAAAAATAATTTTCATTATTAATTGAGAACAATGTTTATCAAATTATAATCCACATGCTATTTTTAAGAGAAAAAAAAAAAAACAATTAACATTAATGAGAACAAATATGTAAATAAACATTTTAGACATAATAGTCTCAGCACTATTCATATTGTGTGGTCATACTTTTAAAAGGAGTAAATACATAAATAAACATTTTTAGGGGCATATTAGTCTCAACACTATTCATAAGAGTTTACTCATATTTTAAAAAGGTAGGAAAATAAAATTATAACAATTTAATGTTTTCAAATTATAGTTAATGTTTAATACCTTTTATATATTTAATAAAAATCTTTTAACATCTTTTAATTAAAATTATTTAAGGTAACAAATCATTCAATATCTTCATTTATAGACATTATGGTAAATAAACATTGAATTCATTGACAATTTAAATATCTTCAATATCTTTTAATAAAAGATCATATATGGTAAAACAAATCATTTTTTTTAATAATATAAGGTAACAAATCATTCAACACCTTCTTTCATAAACAATTTTAATAGACTAAAAGAAATTGATATTAAAATGTTTATTAGGTAAGAAATCAATAATAATACGTTTATTTGGGTAAAATCAATAATGATACTATATAACAAAAATGATAATAATGGCACGAAATATATTATTATTATTATTATTATTATTATTATTATTATTATTATTATTATTATTATTATTATTCCATTTGCTTTCTTTTGTTATTTTTGCATTTTCTATTTAGAAACTTCAAAATATTTGATTAGGAAACGACTTACTGACAGGATAAAGTCGTATCTCCTAATCAAAAGACTTACCTAAATCCTCTTACTAAAGCAGATAGGGAAGTAAGGTCGAATCCACAGGGAAACAAGTCTTTCTATTCCTAATTAATTAATATAATATAAACTATTAAGTAACCAAATTATTTTTAGGGGAATTAAAATAAGGGAACTAATTAAATTAACGCGATTAAGAATTATAAAAATAACAATAAATCAAAGCCTAGGGTATAGGTTCACCAATAAATAATATTCCAGGGTAAAACACAACAATCAATTATCAATGCATCAATTAATCGGATCATAAAGGACTTTCGCTACGTATTACAATCACAAAATTAATTTACCGGCATTAAATCTCATATCTCGAATCTTAACTTACACCATTTATAAATTAACCTGCCTATTGAAACTAAGCCTAAATATCACTTCTCATCTCTTGAATTTCGAATCAATATTGCATAACCCGTACAATTAAATCAGGCCTAATCTAATTGCATAGCATTAAATTAATCAATAGAAAATCAGCCAAAGCATTGACAATCCGCAATAATAAATTACCCCTTCAATTCATATTATTTATGGATCCCCACAATCCTAGAAATAAAACTACTCACACATATTTAAATCTAAGTTAAGCAAGGCAAATAAACAAGACAAAATTAATCAAAGCAAATAAATTACTGAAAAATAAAAGGGGAAGAAATCGTTACCAAGGTACATGGAAATAATGAATTGCATAAACCAAGAGTGTAGAGAGAGAACAAGAGTAATGATCCAAAACTTAAAACTAAAATCTGAGAAATTAACTAATGAAAAGACGTAATCGTATTTAACTAAACAAAACGTATTTATACTTAAGCTCCAAAAATCCTAATTAAAAACCAACTAAAAACGTCAAACACCCTCCAAAAACACGTACTCAGTCGGGCGGGATCTCGCCCGACCTGGCCTGCCTTTTTGCTGAGAGGGTCTTCACGACCGGGCGCGCCTTCAGGCATGGACGTACTGCTTCTCTTCCTTCTGCCTCACCCGGCCGGGCGGGCCTTAGGGCGAAGCACTACCACGTCGGGCGAAGGCTCTTGGGCAATGGAGCATCTTCGATTTGGGCTATATTCTCTTGGCCCAAATCTAGGTTTCCTCCTTGAGTTTTATAGCTCGATTCATTGCCTCAAACTCTTCTTCGTCGAGCCCTTAATTACCGGTTTGAAAACTCCTACCGATCTTGGGCTACAGAAGATGGTCATATGAACGCGCTCCTACTCCAATGCTCGTAGTGGCTCCAATAAGTCCGGGAAAATGCTTCAATTCTACAATTTCCTATAAAACAAAACCAAATCTATGAAAACACTAGAAAACGCATATTAGTAATAAAAGTGACTCCGAAGGGCCAAAAATACTCCTAATTATTACCAAGAGAAGGGGGTTAATCATTATATAAAATGAGCATATCAAACTCCCCCAAGCCAAACCTTTTCTTTTTCCAAAGCAAAGAGCTCATCAATGAACAAATAAAACATACTTCACCCCAAAAATCAATTAAAACCAAGTATAACCAATTCAAGGCAAATCCAACAAATATGCATCAAAGTTAACCAATCAAATCCATCCAACTACTCATCCTCCTTAACAATTGTCAAATAGAGCAAACTACAAGTGTATATGGAATTCAAGACTAGTGCTCACACACTCTTCACTCTTTTATGTGGCGGATATAAAATGTATTTGATCGCTCTCTATCCAACCTCTTTATCGTGAACAATGCCCTCCCAAACTCACAACACTCGTGTGTTTAAGAAAACAAGCACTCAACCTAGTAGTTGACTCGAAATATATCAATTCATTCTTTGCATTGATAAACAACTAATTTCACATCCATACAACTCTATGCACAAAGGTTATCTTCAAAGCTTGTAATGTAAGGTTAGGGTAAAAGGTAAGATAAATTTGGGCAAAATGTGAGAGTAAGCTATGCCTTAGGGAGCCAATCCTAACAAAACCAAAGTTAAAAATGAATAATAACCAATTATCTCCAATACAACTAATCTCCACCAAAAATTCACCAAACATTCAATTATATCAAAATTTCTCAACACTTACGATCTCGCTCATAAAATTGTAGTAAGTAAGAGCTTGAGCGAATCAAACAAACTTTGGACTCTTTATCACTTGATTTTTTTTTTATCACTTGAAACTCAATTTTTTTTTCTTTTGAACGACCTTCACTTAGAACATTTGAATATTGAACAATTTTTTTTTTTTGTTTTTTGCTCTTTTTTTTTTCTTTTGAAGTTCACTTTTTTTTTTTTCCTTTTTTTTTATTATTGAACTTCTCTTTTTTTTTTTCAATATCATGCTTTATTTTTTCCAAGAGAATTCAACTTTCAAAATCATCAAAAATAAATCATGATCAAGAACAAACAACTTCTCAACACCACCCAATTGTGCAAATAACAAACACACTACAAACTCCCTCACCCCACTCACTAATAGCTCCCCCAAGCCAAGCTTGGGACTAGTAACCAATGTGGCAAAATCGGCTTGTAATGTGGCTAAACAACTATTAAAAGTCACGACAACAACATGGGTAGCAAGAAGGGGACAAATGTATCTAATATGGTATAAAGGCCACCTAAAAGAACAAATGCCTTCGCCCTCCTCAATGTGCATAATAATGAGCCATACAAACATTACTAAAGTTGCAAAACAAAACTTAAATTCATTGACATACCAGGAACTAACACACAATTCCTAACCAAATCAACTAATCAAGCACCAAACCCACAAATAGTTGGATAAAGTTGGCTCATATTAAGACATCCAAGCAATTAAACATCAAATCATGGCTAACCTATCCACAATACTCATCATCATATACCAAGAATCAAAACAATTTTCATGTATGGGGCACAAGGAAACATAATTTCTCATTCATTGGATAGTATTTTTTGTTTTTTTTTCATTTTTTTTTAAAAGCAATAAAATCTAACTAGAAAGCAATAAAACTATACTAAACACACCAAAAATAAAGAGTGAGAGAGAGAGAGAAGAAATAACATACCTAAATCCAAAAATCTCCCCTAAACCAAATCAAACAATGTCCTCATTAACTCGGGAATTAGCCTCAGCATGGCTAATCATCAACATCCTTATCCATCACACCAAATCCTCCTGCGCTACCACCTCCTGTAATACTCCGTATTTTTATGTATTTTTATAAAGTATTTAAGTATTTATAAAATATGTTTTTAAAGGGTTAAAGTATTTTAAATATAAGGTTTTATAAAAGTAAAATATACTTTGGGTCAAACGTTTACTAATTATTGGGCCTTGTCTAAAATATCGTATGTAAACTAGTCCTACATACTTTTATTGGAATAAATCATTTCATTTAAATAATCCCAACCCTTTATTTGAAATTTTGAACCTTTGTGGATCAAATATTTTATAACTCAAGCCCATTTATTTACTAAGCCCAAACCTATCCTATACTCTACTCTATAAATATCTCTCAAAACCCCAAAATTTCCCCACATAAAAGAGGCTCAAAGAAATCAGATTACACAATGTAAGCACTTCATTTTTATTTTTCTTTTCTTTCTTTTTCCTTTCTTTTTTTCTTTTTCCCCTAATTCTTTTCTTTTTCCCCTTTGTTCATGCGTAGGAATGTTGAGGATTATAGCCCACTTTGTCGCACCTTGCTGCCACCTGACCCAAAGATGCCGACAACCTCTCGCTGGCAACCCAGACGCCTGGCCGCTGCCCAGCCGTGGCCACCACCCACGGTGGCTCTTTTTCTTTCTCCCTCCTCTTGTTTTAATTATTATTCCTACAATTATATATTTTTGGGTATTGGTTTTGGTGGTTAAATTATTACTAGTATGTTTTATAATTGTGTTTTAATGATTAGAGAGTATAAATTTTAGATTATAAGGAGTTTTAATTTCAGATTTTATAGTGTATTAAAAGTTATGTTTTTAATTATTAAAGTGTTGATTTTTAGGGTTCTATCTAGCAATTGATTTGGGGGTTGTATATACATATTGATTGGAAGTGTTAATAAAGCTTAAAAAATGTATCTTTATGTAGTTTTAATGAGTTTTTATTTAAAATAAATTGCTGGAATTTTATTATAAGTACTACTTTTGGTGTTTTAATTAAAAGGGGTTGATTACCCATAAGTAGAGAAAGTTTTATTTGGTTTTAATATAATTTTCAAATTTATTTGAGAGGTTTAGACCTTAAAAAGTGTGCTGGAATTTTAATATAAGCACTATAACTATGTTTATAGTTTGGGGTTTTAATTGCCCTAAAAGAAAGAGTTTTAAAGGTTTTAAAATAAAATTTCAGCCTGTTAGAGAGGTTTTAAAGTGTTTAAAAGTTGCTTGAAATTTGTGTAATCAAGGAATCAATTGAGTTTATATAATTGGTATTGTAGAGTTTATTAATACTTTTCTAAGTCGATTTGACGACTTTTCATAATCCATTTATTACATGTGATGACCTTCTGTAGACACCTGATTGTGTCTCCCCAAAAACCAAACCCAGTGATGAGTAACTTTCACGTCATTGAATATCGAGCAAAGTGAAATGTTGAAGAATCTCGTGAATTATTCTATTTTCTAAAATGTTTTAATAATAAAAATAATTCATTTATGTTTTAAAAAATCATTCATTTCGTATCCTATTTATGAAAAACGTCAAATCCAGCTTAGTTTGGTCCATGATCTGGGTCTAGCAATTAAGTAGTTGGATGGGACTTGAAAAGACCTTTCCAACGATATATTATAAGCCCGATTTTGAGTTATAACGAGGAACTTATGGCCAAAATACTAAACTGGATCTTAAATGAGTTTTATGGGCACCCCAATGACCATGTGGATGATCCATTAATTTTAATTGTATTCCTAAAGGTATTAGGATTCTTCTTAGTCTTCTAGAATCTTCTAGAAGGCTATTTTTGAGTTCTAATGGGATTAGGATTATTTATTATAATTATATTTGATTTTGAAAAAATAAAGAACTCTAATTGGAATAAAACTAGTGTTTCAAAAAATTAAATCCAGTTTAATTAAAGATAAGTACGGACTCTAAGTAACCTAATTTGATCAGGAGAAGGACTCCGTACAAATTTTTTTATCATAAGGCAACCATCGCGCCGCGACGACCTTATCGCCATGCGATGGAGCTATCACATCGCGATAGCCCTGTCGTGTCGTGATGGAACCAGTTTTATTTAGAGTCTGATTCTGACTGTTTTATATCGTTTACGGTTGTCTTTTCTCTATAAATAGGGTCGATTTCCCCCGTTTTCAATCATCAACAATCATCTTCTATTTCTCTCTCTAAGCTAGAAGCTTATTCTTTCTCTCTCTTTCTAAGCCTTTCTACACCCTTTTTACAAAATACACCATTTCTTATTCACGAGATTTGAATACACCTAGCTAAACTTAAAGTTGTCATAGATTTTGACATGAAAGGTTGATAATTCTGAGGGTTTGGTCCCAAATCTAATTTCAATTATTATTTTGATTGTTTGATTTGATATTTTTATTGAAGTTACTAACGTGTGTATTCTTTTGATAGAAATAGGTACGAGGCTTCAAAATGAGTAATTTCATTGCTTTATTTCTATAGAAATCATGTTTAGATTGTTTAATTAATTCCTAGTATCATGTTAGGATGTCTTTATTGATTTCTAGTATCATGTTAGGGATAAAGCTTTGATTTTTATTGTTTAGTGACATGCTAGGATTTGTTATTATTAATCATGTTAGGATCGTGCATAGGATCTTGCTATCAATATTATGCTTTGGTGAGATTGAGATTATTATGATGATAATGATTTGGTGTACCAATAATACTATGTTACTTGATATTATTGTTATTGCTTGATCACGCCCTCTTTTGTAGGTTTAAAGGGAATTTGTACTTGAATCACGCTTAATAAGATAATTAATAATTGGAATTAGGCAAATATGATTTTAATTCAAGTGATCGCCGAGAATCGATTTGTTTGTGCATTAGTAATCAACCAACATAGATTAAACAGATTTAGGATTAATATATTGATTGTACGTTGATTGGAAAGCGCACATGAATATGAGAAGAACAAAGTAGAAGCCTATTTAGGGCAGGTTCAATCTCTTTTAGGTTGAATTTGTACCTTCATCCCCGAATATCCAGTCATGGTTCAAGACCACTATGGAGTTAGCGATCTCTGTGATTGTGAATGGTTTACCAGTTCATAAAACTTGTTGGCAACTCTTTTGCTCTAAGTTCCTTCCCTTTGGACACCACCATACTTAAGCATATGATCATAGTGGGGCTCAAGTGTGGGATGCTTGAAATATTCCCTACACCTTCCATGTGATTACTTTTCAGAATCCATTGAGTCGTCAAATTGACATAAAATTTATTTAATTTTCATGTGATGCACTTGTGCATTCACATCATTGATCTTTTTTATATAAGTATAAACTATGCCTACAAAAGTAAAATATAATCTTTCTTCATCAAAACCATAATCTATTTTGAAACTAAAAACTTTTACTCTTTCAAATAACAAATAAAGAAAATGGATTTCTACAAAATTAATATAAGCTCCATTGATAGCTCGGATGAGGATAGAAGGGAAGCATTAGCTCGAGAATAGAGGAAATAGATGACATGATTAACACAGTCACCTCCACTTACCTCCCAATCCTAGCCTTGATGGCAACCCCTCCAGCACAACACTTGCGCAAATTTTGTTCCTTACGGTGATGGACGGCGTGAAGAAGGTCATGTGCGATTGTACAATGATTACTTTACAGAAGTTCCAGTATACCCAAGTGATCTAATCGGACGTAGATTTCGAACGCACAAGCATGTCTTTGAACGTGTTATGTATACAGTAACAAAAAATGATACATGGTTCCAACAAAGGAGAGATGCTATTGGCCGTTTAGGCTTGTCTCTGCTACAAAAGTGCACTACAGCAATTAGGTAGCTGTCTTACGGTTTAGTCGGCGACGCTTGTGACGAGTACATAAGAATAAGAGAAAGTAATGCGAAGTTGGCATTAGAAAATATTAACAAAGGTGTCATCAACCAAATCGGTGATCAGTTCTTGAGACAACCAAATGGTAATGATATGAAAAGGCTGCTACGAATCGGAGAAGAACGTGAATTTCCAGGCATGATCGGAAGCATTGATTGTATACACTACGAGTGAAAAAATTGTTCGACGCCATGGAAATGACAGTATCAAGGCAGAAAAGGGGTAGCCACTCTTATACAAGAAGTTGTTGTCGATCGAGACTTGTGGATTTGGCATTCTTTCTTCGAGATGTCGGGTTCTTACAATAACTTAAATGTGCTACATTGATCTTTTGTGTTTGAGGATGTGTAAGAGGGGGCGTACTCCTCATGTGAGCTTTGTTGTTAATGGTCATCAATACAACAAGGGATATTACTTAACTGACGATATCTATCCCAAGTGGGCTACTTTTGTGAAGTCTATCACTAGTCCGCAAACATAGAGAGGGGCTACTTTTGTGAAGTCTATCACTAGTCCGCAAACTTAGGCCTTGTTTAGTTCACTTTATTATTACTTATTTTAGAAAAAATCATGTCAGATCAGAAAAAATAAGTTATGATCAGAAAAAACAAGTTCTGATCAGATCATCGTTTTATTTGCAGTTTTTTATTACTAATATATCTTTAAATTTGTAATGAAAAAATTATGAAAATTACATATTAATAAAATATGTTATGAAATATCTAAATATGGATGACTATTATCCCATGTACAACCTAGAACATTCTATAGTTGGGTATTTGATCTTATCCGATAATGAAATCATAGATAATATACATGTATATATACCCCGTACTAGATGGAATAATAGAGAACACGACGTAACAATTTCCCATCATCTCTCTATATTTTCTCTTCCATATTTAACACGTTAACAACACCAAAGCTCTGCCAAATTAAATCAATACTATAAAAATCAGGTACGTTTAGTATGACTATAATACAATTACCACATACTTTTGTATTAGTTGTAGCCGCAACCATGAAATTATGTCGAACTCATATTCCTTTGCATAGTAATCTAATTGTATAAATCATTTTTTTGTATGAATCTATGTTTGATTGTTCATTAACTTTTTGTGCGGCTTTGTTGATGTATGTGTATTGCTTTATATATTATTCAACCATATGAATTTCACTTTAAACTATGTATAAGTGTAGGGAATATTTCAAGCATTATCCCAAACTTAAGCCCCACTGTGATCATACACTTAAGCATGGTGGCGTCCAAAGGGAAAAAAGCTAGAGGAAAAGAGTCGCCAACAAGTTTTAGGAACTTGTAAACTGTTCACAGGGTGAAGGTTACACCACTAAACGATCCAAGAGATCATTAACTCTACTAGGTCTGGAACCAAGACTGGAAGTTCGGTGATGAAGGTACAAATCCAATCAAAAAGAGAAAGAACCTGCCCTAATAATAGGCCTCCGCTTTATTCTTCTCGTATTCATGTACGCTTTCTGACTAACATACAATCAATAGGTTAACCCTAAACCTGTTTATCTATGTTGGTTAAATATTAATGCACAAATAAAACTATTATTGGCGATCACTTGAATTATAATTATATTAACCTAAACAAGATTATTAATTATCTTATTAAGCGTGATTACAAGTACAAATTCCCTTTAAACATGCATAAAAGGCGTGATCAAGCAATAACAAATCAAACAACATAATAATAATAACAATAACAATCATAATTAAAATAATCATGATAAAGCATAATAATAGCAAGATCCTAGGCATGATACTAACAAGATTAATAACAAACCCTAGCATGTCACTAAACAATAAAATCAAAGCTTTAGCCCTAACATGATACTATCATGATATTAGGAAAGAGAGTAGGAAGCATTCTTTTAATCATACTTGATATAAAGAAACTTAATTATTACCCTAAACATGATACTAGGAAGCAATAAAACATCCTAACATGATACTAGAAATCAAAATAACAACTTAAACATGATTTTTATATCAAAATATCAATTAGACAACTAAAGTACTTACTTGGATGCCTCGTATCTCTTTCTAATAACAAAATACATGCGTTAGTAACTTCAAGGAAAATATAAAATTAAACAATTAAATTAAATAATTGAAATAGAGATTTGAGACCAAACCCTCAGAAATATCAAACCTTTCACGTCTAGGGCGAAAGTAACTTCGAATTTTGCTAGGTGTGTCTAGATCTTGTGAATGCGGAATTTTGTTTAAAAAGGGTTGGTTTAGAAAGAGAGAGAGAGAATCAAGAGATTCTTGATGAGAATTGATAATTAAAAACGGAGGTCTAAGGACGCTTTTTATAATGAAATAGTCCGGAATTGATAAAAAGAATCAGAGTTCGAAAAGGAATAAAACATGCCTATGTCGCCAACAACAGGATATGTCGCTAGGTGACAGCCTGTCGTTTGGCGATGCAGAAGGTTTTTCCATGCATTTCCACTTTTTGATAAAATCAAGTCGTAAAAGTTCGTACGGAGGGAAAAATCGTAATTTCACATAAAATACTTCTTTTATTCCAAATAAAACTCATAAAACATAATTATTAATCCTAATCCCATTAGGATACAAAAGAACCTTCTAGAAGATTCTAGAAGACTATAATAAATTCTAATTGCATTAGGAATGATAATTCATAATAGGCCCTCCTCTAGATCATTGGGCCGCATATAAGATCCAAACCGGGCCTAGTTTAGTAATTTAGCCATAACTTCCTCATTATTCATCGAAATTGGGCTTATAATATATCGTTGGAAAGCTCTTTTCGAGCCCTATCCAACTACACCATTATTGGACCTTGTTATGGATCAAACTAAACTGGATTGACTATTTTCTTAAAATAGAGCAGGTTTTGGTAAATAGAAAGAGAGATTTTTAATAAAAACTAACTGCAACATTAGGCTTTCCACACTTTCACTTCATTCGATTATGATTCGACGCGAAAGGTATTCATCACCGGGTTTGGTTTTGGGGAGACACAAATGGGTGTCTACAGAAGCCCCCACTTTGACTGAGTTTGGAGAAACGCAAGTTTCGAAATCAAAAGTCAAAGTATCGATAGGGAGTTAGGGACGGAAAATGATTCAGAACGTTTTGCGATCCTAAATCATTCTTGTAATGTCGATACCTGCAAACTAGCGTTAGTTAAAACAGATAAGAGAGTTAAGAAACGTGTATCTTGCACCGTCGAGCACACGTCTCTGTAGGTAACCGATTTGTTGCATTTGCTATTGTGACAACCTTCCACAAGCTAGGGAACACTATCTTGCCGTTTTGACGATCTTCCTCAAGCTAGAGGATACCGCCAGAAGACCACTACGCTTGTAATTGCCTCCAATTCCGCTGTGATAGTCTTCTGCAAGCTAGAGAATCCTATCGAAGATTGCTTCGCTTGAAACGATGTTCTACCGCCTTGTGACCATCTTCCGCAAGCCAGGGAACATGATCGAAGATAAGTTCGCTAGAAATCACCTCCAGTTGTTTGTGACAACCCTTCACAAGCTAGGGAACGCCGTCAATCAACACTGCTACATCTCGATCAAGCCTTTTCTTGAATCATAGTGACGACCTTCCCAATCATAGCAAAAGTCGTCGAAGACCGCCTCATCACGAACCTCTTTTCTCAAATCTTGGTGACAACCTCCACAATCTTAGAGAATACTGTCGAAGACCACTCATCTTGTGCTATCATCTCAAATCTTAATGACAACCTCCACAATCTTAGCGAACGCTGTCGAAGACCGCCCATCTCGTGCTATCTTCTCAAATTTTAATGACAACCTTCGCAATCTTAGCGAACGTCCTCAAAGATAACTTCGCTTGAAGTCATCCTCAGTTGTTACGATAATGTTCCAAAGAAAATTATCGAAGACCAACGCTTGTTGACCTTTAAAGCTCGCTTGAACTTTGTTTCCGCTGTGCTAGTACGTCGACGTTTTCTAATGCTTGTGAACCATTATGTCGGTGCCTTTGCTGTTTATGAACCATTATGTCGGTGCTTTTGTAACAAACCAATGTTTAGGCGCTTTAAGCTAAGTGAGACGATCTTTTATCAGGTCGATCACTTTATGTGATCATAATCAAGCTGACTACTTAATCATGTCAAATTGCTTATAGGGGATAACTAGCGTACCAAGGGAACCGGAAATTGCTACACTAGGTCCGCATAATCTAATATGAGGGCCACGCATTGTGTCGCCGCACCAACGCCCGCCGGAAAATGTGTCGCCGCTGGAAAATGTGTCGCCGCATAATCTAACACTCTTGATGCTGCTGTTCGTTGCTCGATTTCGCTCCGAACTTTGAACTTGGTCGTTTCCTTTCAACCAAATCCGCTCAAATATTTTGTAAATTAAAGTTCTTCATCTCTAATTTACTGATCTATGTAACTCCTCTCATCTTGGAAGAATCTCATGTGTCATATTTGCGGTGAATGTTCTTCATTGCTGGGATGCACCTGTATTTATATTTGGACTATAGGACTTTGCTTATCTTTTTTTAGGGTTGACCTAAGACTTAGTGTTGCTTGACTTATTGTCTTGAGGTTGGCTCAATGTGACTGACTGACTTGAGGTTGACCCAAGGTGAGTTGACACGTGTGACTCATGACTCGTGTGTGCATTGTATTGTGATGTGCTTGACTCAAAATGCAAAAAAGCAAAAATTCAAACATTTTCCGTCATTTTGTGGAAGGTGTCGACTTTCTCCCTAAAAAGTAAGACACAAATAGGAAGAAGTTTTTGATGGTGCATGTTGAATGAGCTTAGTCAAATATTGTTTGATACTATCTCTCAAGGTGCAAGGATTAATTCGTCCAAGGCTATCTTTGATGAAAATATTTAGGTATCTTAGGCACGGAGGCTAAGCACTTCATACTTCGTTATGCAATGATGATTGATGATGATATGATAAGGCATGCTTCAGCGTTGTGTTAAGATTTCATGACACAGCGTTCCTAAGGGAAGTATATTTGGTCATGTATCTATGATGTGTGTGATAGTGATACTGAAGTTAGGCAGCAAAGGCTAAGTGTGTGGAAAATATATATTGAAAAGAGTCAAATGGTGGTGACTCTTAGGCTGGGTAGGCTAATAATGTAGGTATCAAGCCCCAAAGTCTAGCTCTAAGTAGATAGGGATGAGCATAGGGGATCCCTTGATATGATCATGGTGTGAGTGTGTGAATGTGAATATAAAGTATGTTTATTACGCCGTACCTTGATGTGAGGTTGCCTACGTATCCGTTAGGAATCAAGTCGAACGTAGCTCTAGTCGAACCTCGCACAAGTGTGTATACCTCAAAAAGGTCTTTTGAAGGGTTGTAATGTGGTTAGGCTAAAGGTTTGAAGAAGAAGGGGATAAAGGCTCAAAACCCTAGATTAGCCCCCAAGGTGTGCAACCTTGCTTTTGAATCTTTATATTTTTATGCTTGAGGCTTTCTACTCTTTTTTAGCTCTCTTTTCTTTTTTGCTTTTGCATTTTTTATTTTTGAATCTTTTTCTATAAGTGTGGGCAATCCCGATCACGCGGTCTATTACTCGCTTGGCATTCATGTTTCTCAGGCACGGTACCGAGCACTCGATTAGAAACGTAATCTGAGACGTGTTCATATCAAAGACATTGGAACACTTGCCCTTTTGTACACTTTTATTGTTTTTGCTATTTTAATTTTTTTTTTAAATCATCAAGCTTTTGAAATTGCATAAGTTACACACCATCCCATCCCAAGCTAGGTTAGGTAGATGTGGGTTGAAGAAAGAAAAGTCAATCGTTAGATGAGGCTCAAAGTGGTTTATCAAGAAAGGATTGCATATTTGAAGGGTAAAAGATGATATGATGTGGCTACAAGGGGTACCTCAAATTAAACATGGGCACGGGCCGTGCCCGTGCCGCCGCGGGCCGTGCCTGGCCGTGCCGGGGTGGGGGCCGTGCCGTGCCGTGCCGTGCCGGATCCGCGGCGGGCCGTGCCGTGCCGTGCCTGAATTTGGCACACCCCAGCCCACGGCACGACACGACCCACGTGCCTTGCGGGCCGTGCCGTGCCGGGCCGCGGGCCAAACCGTGCCAGCTTTTTTTTTTTTTTTTTTTAATAAATGAAAAAAAAAACGAATTAAACGATATATATTTTTTTTAGTACAACTTAATATATGTGATTAATTTATGTTTATGTTAAATGTTAATGTTAATATATTTTGTTTTCATTTTTTGAACAACTTTATTTTAATTTAGGTTATATAAATTATTTATCTAATTAATAATTATGTTTAAGTTTATTTAAACAAAAAAAAACAATTTTATTAATTTAGCAAAAAACAACAATGCATATAATAAAAAAAAAATACGAGTGCGATAATCCGAAAACACAAAAAATTGAAGAATAACTTATTTTATTATATGACGGTAGCCGGTACCGCGGTACGAATGTACGATAATTCAATAATACAAAATAAGTAATGATAATTAAAAATCGTACAATAGTGTATGAATATTGAATAACTTCATTTATTATACGGAATACGAAGTTCGTTAATACAAAAAGAATACAATAGTGTATAATGTAAATATGTAATCATGTAATTATTATTGGTCGTCTTCGTCTTCGCCTTCGCCTTCGTCTTCGTCTTCGTCTTCGTCTTCTAGAGGTTCAAGTTCATCCGCCAATTGAGTTGATTGAGAAGTATGAGAACTAAAAGAAGTCGACGTTCCTTCATCGTCGTCGTTTTGTGCATAAGTACGATCTTGAGAACGAGTTTCGGCATCCAACCAATCCTTGAAGCAAACACACATTTCAAGTGTTTCGGGTTTTAGTCTTGTTCTTCTATCGTCTAAAACTCGTCCCGACGCACTAAAAGCTCTTTCGGAGGCAACGGAGGAGACTTGGATTGCAAAAATATCACGAGCCATTGCCGACAAAATTGGATGTTTCACGGTTTGTGATTTCCACCAATCGAGGATGTCGAGGCCAAACTTCTCTTCATCGTCCATGCCTTTCATGAAGTCGTAACTTAAGTACATTTGCAACTCCGAAACATCGCTTTGTGTTCTCTTACTTGATGATGATTCCGTACCTGAAAACTTGGACATCATGTTAGCAGCTTGTGCAAATAAACTTTTGGCCCGTTTACTTACATTTTTGGATGTTTGAGAAGGGGCAAATCGAGACACGGTTCCATATTTACTTTCATAGGTGGAGTATAAAGAAAAAAAATCATTTGTCACCTTAGTTTTAAAAGCTTCAACATCATCTTCAAAATTCATGTTACTATAATAAATATCAATTAATAAAAAGGTGCCATCATATTTTTGCCTAGGATCTAAAATAGAAGCAAAAATATAAATCATAGGAATATCGGTGTAATATTTACGCCATTTTTCCTCCATGGATGGAAGATATCCACGATAAACATGTTGAGATCGGTGTTCCGCAAAAAGTTGTGCAAGTAAACATGCATTACTAAGAAAAGAATGAGAACAAGGATTATATACAGAAGAAAAACAATGTGTCATACCATATAGTAATTGTAAAAACTGCATATATTTTTCACAATTAACCCAATCATCTTCTAGTAAAGCATTTTGTGGAAATTTCATATTATAAAAAAGTGTTAAATGAACCTTGTACTCGATTGCCCGACTCAACATTTCATAGGTGGAGTTCCACCTAGTTGGACAATCCGGTGCTATTTTTATGGTTTTTATCCGTTGTTGCCTGCAAAAACCTTTCCATTCTTGATATCTCATGTTAGAGCTATTAATAGACATAATAGCATTCCTTATTTTGTGATAAAATGGACCAATTGCTTGTGTTCCATCCTTCACACACAAGTTAAGAACATGACAAATGCATCTAACATGAAGTGCATTTCCATCTAATATAACATCGGTCAATTGGTTTTTGACCAAATTCGCACTATATGTCATAGAAGTTGCATTATCGAAAGTCATTGACATGATTTTATCCCTAAGACTATATGCATCAATGGCTTCCATTAAATGATGTGAAATGTTAAGACCGGTATGAGGGTATTCAAGCATTTTGAAATGAATGATGCGTTTTTGTAACATCCACTCATTATCTAACCAATGACAAGTAACACATAAATAGTGGAGTCCGTAACCACCATCCCATGCATCGGCGGTTAAAGAAACTCTACTAGGAAGATTAGCTAATTCATTTACTAATTTCAATTTGTACTCTAGATAACTCTTCATGGCAGCAGATCGAACGGTTTTTCGGGAGATTTTTTTGTGTTTTGGTTGTAGTGCTCGGTTAACATAGTTGTTGAAGGCATCATTTTCGGCGAAAAGAAAAGGTTGTTCCGCATGTACAATCATTCTCCCAAGTTCATCTCTATCTCTCTCGTAATTGTAAATGAAGCCTTGTGGATGGAATTGAGAAATTTTGGGTTGGGTTGGATCACTAGATGGTCCACCACATTTTTTTGTATGTCTATTAAGGTGTCCCGTCCCTCCCTTGGTATCGGCCGAGAAAATTTTACCACAAGTCCGACACTTGGCCTTTTGTCCATTTTTACTTAATTGATAATGTGACCAAACTTCACTCTTTCTTTTGGTTTGAGCAAAATCCTCTTCGGTACACCACTCTAATATGTTAGGATTTTGGGTGTTGGGCATTTGGGTGGATGGTTCACTCGACCCGCAGGCTTGTGTTTGGCTACCTTGGGAAGGAAGAGGAAAAGGAAATTCATGTTGTTGAAATTGGCTTTGTTGAAATTGGGTCCAAGGAGCCATATCATCCATTTGTTCTTGCCCTCCCGTGATTTGGGGATTAAAGAAAGGGGTGGAAGTGTTTGGAAAGGGCATGTTAGGGGAAGGAAAGGGCATGTTAGGGGGGGGGGCATAGGCATTGAAGTGTTTGGATTTGGTGATTCCCTACGTTTTGACTTGGCTTTTCTAGAGGAGGAGGAAGCGTTCGGGTTTGATGCCATGATTAATTAATAATAATAACAATAAAAGTAACAATAACAATAATAATAATAATACAAATAACAATAACAATAATAATAACAATAAAAGTAACAATAACAACAATAATAATAATAATACAAATAACAATAACAATAACAAAGTAACAATAGCAATAATAATAACAATTCACAACAATAATAATAACAATTCACAAGTCACAACAATAATAATAACAATAACAATAAGAATTAGTAAGTAGTTTTTATATAAATTAAATTTTTAAAAATAATTATAATAATAGTAGATTACTTGGATCAATGAGATCCCAGGTAGGAGAGGTTAGGAGCGACGTTGTCCAGAGCCCAAGTCCCGCCTTAGACAGATTTCAACAATCCAAATAACCCACAATTAAAATAGAAAGTAGTTTTTATATAATTAAGTAGTTCCAACTTCTAATAATAATAATAATAATAATAATAATAATAATAATAATAATAATAATAATAATAATAACAAGATTAACAACTAACAATAACAAATTAAAATAAAGTTGAGTTAGATCTTACAATGACGCTTCAATGCTTTCCCAAATTTATAATTTCCCGAACTTATAATTTCCCGAATTTATAATTTCCCGAATTTATAATTTTCCGAATTTATAATTTCCCGAATGTAAATATAACAATTTTTTTTTTGGTAGTAGACTAATAAAGGTAATAATAGTAAAAATGTAAAATTTATAAGAGAGTAGGAATTTTTTTTTTTTTCACAAAAGAGAGCAAGATTGTAGATTTGTAGGATTTGTAGGAATTTGAGAATTGAGAATTTGGGAGTAAGAAAATTAGAGAATAAGAGAGAAGAGATAAGTTGATGAATTGTGAAAATTTTGGAGGAAAATATGAGGTATTTATAGGGAATTTGGGTGGGAAAAGGGGTGGAAAACTAGCCGTTTATAGCTGTTGGAAAACGGCCATAAACGGCTAGTTTTCCAACGGTATGGCACGGGCCGTGCCGTGCCGGGCCGTGCCGGGCCGTGCCTTGCGGGCTCGTGCCGTGCCGTGCCGTGCCCGGCCGTGCCACGTGCCGTGCCGCCGGGTCGTGCCAGCGTGCCGGCCCACGTGCCGGCCACCGTGCCGCCCGGCGTGCCACGTGCCGTGCCCGTGCCAAATCCCACAATTTTGTTCACGGCACGGCCCACGGCCCACAGGTGGGCCGCCGTGCCGTGCCGTGCCGGTGACCGTGCCGTGCCGGGCCGTGCCGGAGTCGTGCCGGGCCCGTGCCGCCCGCGTGCCGGCACGGCCCGTGCCCATGTTTACCTCAAATCATTGGTATACCTTGCGCTTAGTTCGGCATGAATTTTTTTTTCTTTTTTTATGCAATGTAATGAAATGATCATATGCAAGAAAATAAACGCTCATTTTTATTAAAGGAAAAGAAAGAACGATCCTACAAAATAAATCTAAGGGGAATATAAAGGTGCCTATGCTAGACTTATTGGGAAAGGGATAAATAAAAGAAATAGAAAAAAAGAGGTCACGAAATCTTGTCGTTGAAGCTCGCCTTGTGTTGTTTGCTTTATCATCACTCGTTCTTCTTGCTAGCTGGAGGTATGAGAAGCTTGTTATTATCGATCAAATATTGGATATCCTCTTTTAGCTTCCAACAGCTCTCAGAAGTATGACCCCTACCTTGATGGTACTTGCAATGTGCATCTGAATTCCAACTAAGCAATCTCTTTTCAGGTGCGAGATCTTGAATAGGTCCAATGGGAGTAATGAGTCCCTTAGTATGGATTCGATCGAAGGCAACATCGTAGCTCATCCCAATGGGGTGAATTCTTTCCTTAGTTGTTTCTTAGATCCTTGGTTATCCATGGCTAAAACTTCAATGAGATCAAAGGTACTAACATTGTTACTAGAGTGGGCGTTTTCGGAAGAAGAAGGATTGTCGTTCTTCTTTCCTTTCCAGCCACCGTGGTTACTATTGTTAGTAGGTTTTTGCTTTGCGAGGTCATCTTCGATCTCGATGCCTATGTCATAGACAGCCTTGAAAGTATTCAACTTGTGTTGATATTTAAGTGCTTTGAATACTTTTCTTGTAAATTTTTTATGAACATCCTCACGGATTCTTTTTCAGTAGGGACTTCGATCATGTGAGCGGAAGTTTCCCTCCACTTGTTGAAGAAGGAGGTGAACCCTTCATTTTCTTTTTGTTTTAGCATCTCAAGTTGTCTATGGCCGGTTTCAATTTGAATATTACACTTATATCTATCAATGAAAGCATTTTTTATTCCATCCCAGGTAGAGGTCTTCTCTTTATCAAGGGAGAAGAACCAATGTTGACAAATGGTCTCAAGAGATAGCGAGAATAAAGAGTGAAAAATATTCTTATCAATCCCTTTGATGTTCATTACAGTTTTAAAGGACCTTAAATGAAAGTAAGGATTGTCAGTTGGCTTAAAATTAGGGATGTCATTGGCATTGAATTTCTGCGGAAGAAGCTCCTTGTCCACAATACTGAGACCCCTTGTGAGCTTATGCCCTGGAACCTGTAGACATTGGATATTTTGCTCAAGATTTCTTGCATGAGATCCATTTGTTGTTGTTTCACAGGGTCATTGATTTGAAGGGTTAAAGCCTTCAACACCTCAGTCACGCTAGCCATTTGCTTCTTAAGCTCATTGACTTCTTCATGTCTTGCCATTATCTTCTTAGCTTTTCTTTTTTGACCGACTGGTTTATCAAAAAGTTGAACTTGAATAAAGGTGTTGTCCTTTGATTAATCGACCTTCTCTCCTTGACCAAGTACTGTGGAAAGGGAAATTAGGGATAAGTTTTTTTATTATTTATTTTGACTCAAGCTCTATTCAACATGGAACAGAATGTGGAAGAGAATGGGAATAGATTGGACCTCCCACTCAAATGATGGATAACGACTCATGCATGAACCTAAGGCACGGTCATGGTGACATATACAAAGTGTGTGCTAAGACTAGTGAGTGTAGGTGCCATGTTGTAGACATCTACTTTTGGCCTCATGTCCCGACAGGAAGTGCAATGACAATAAATAAAACCATCTTCGTGTTGGATCGAAGTGAAGAATACTTATGGATAACTGGTTAAGCCACAAAACACAAAAGACTAGCCCAAATTAAAGAAAAAAGCCAAAACAAAGGTCTAATTAACTAAACCCGATCATAATTAGGCTTAAGCCCGTGCTTAAACCCTAATAATGACGGATTTAGGAGCGCTTAGAATAAAACTTAGTGCTGCCGCAGAAAAAGCCGAGCGCATCTCACAAAGTCGCGTTGGGCTGCCGCGCGCAACTAATTCTGTTGCGCGTGACACCCAGCGCAACCTTCAGAGTTGCGCTGCAGAAGATTCAGAATTATTCAAAATTTTACGGAAAATATAAAATCAAATCTTACCATAAAGCCGCGCGCAAGACAATTAGTTGCGCTGCCCCTAGCAGCACAACTCAATAACTTGCGTTGGGTTGCCGCGCGCAACTCTCTCTGTTACGCGCGACACCTGTTGCGGTAAAATGCTCGAAACCCTAAACCTAATCATTCCCTATAAATACGAGCTTAAACCGAAACTTAAACAGACAGAAATCAACCTAAAACTCTGGCGAAATAACTTGTGAACTTGTGCAACCTAGCCCTCTTGTCCTAAACACTCACCCTTTCGATACTTTGTTACTACGGTGGAGGTTCCCCATCAAGAAGGAGTCCATAAGTAATTTAAACGGAGATCTAGCAAAGAGAAATGGTAAATTCCCGAGCACTTAGTTAAATCACCTTTAATTTCTTGTTTAAAAGGACTTTAATTAATTAATTAGTGCTGTTTGATCATCTTTAAAATAATTAATTAATCAATTCCACATAGTATCTTGCGTTAAATAAAGATTAGAATTGAATTAAATAATTGTTGGTTGATCACTTAAGCCAAGGCGAATTTTGTTTATTTTCTTGTCCTTTTCACGAATTTAATTAAATAAGAATAACGACATTACGATGTAATTCTTACGTGAATTAATGTTTGTAAATATAATCAACTAACATAGTTTTAGGTATCGCGTTGCATATATTGTTTGGTGATGAAATTCTAAAAAAAGAAGAGTTAGTAGAGGCCGTACTAGGGCTACGATGACGATTCCCCTCTAAAAGGAACGTTATCTTAGTACCCTCACTCCCGAACTCATATCTGGTTCATAGACCAATTTGGGCATGGGTAAACTTATGATTTGTGCTAATTATTCCATGAACTCCACATGGAAGAAAGACATGAACGAGGTTTATGAGTTTTTCCTAAAACTCATTGGCGACTCCTACTTGTTTTTTACAAAAAAGCGTGATGATAGAATCAATTCTAATTCAAGCTCCCCCAAACAGTCAGGAATTCAAATCCTACTATACCCTAACAAGTGTAAAGTCCTAGGCTTTTAAGTGGTCAAGGGCATTTAAGGAGAGTACCCCTTACGATGGGATCACCCTCCTTACACATGTTAAGACTCGTGTCATGACCATGTGGCTAGACTATGTGACTAGACTCAATTAAGGACTAAATATGGTTACTGCCATTAACAACATAACCAAACTGATTAATAAACTGTTTGATTAGACTCGTCGTGATGACTCGAGCAAAAAAACTGAACTGTCACTGTAGACACCCATCTGTGTCTCCCCAAAACCAAACCCAGTTATGAGTACCTTTCACGTCAAATCATAATCGAATGAAGTGAAAGTGTGGAAAGTCTAGAGTTGCGATTAGTTTTATTTCTTTTCTTTCTCTCTGTTTTTGAAAACCTATTTTAAGAAAACAGCCAATCCAGTTTGGTTTGGTCCATGGCAAGGGTCCAATAATGGTGTAGTTGGGTCGGGTGTGAAAAGAGCTTTCCAACGATATATTATAAGCCCAATTCCGATGAATAATGAGGAAGTTATGGCAAATTACTAAACTAGGCCCGGTTTGATATTTATATACGGCCCAATGATCTAGAGGAGGGCCTATTATGATTTATCATTCCTAATGTGATTAGGATTAATTATAGTCTTCTAGAATCTTCTAGAAGGTTCTTTTGAATCCTAATTTAATTAGCATTGATAAATTGACTTTAGTTGACCTTTAAGAGTTTTAATCATAATAAAAGAAGTGTTTTTAAGGAAAATACAATTTTTCCCTATCATACGCTTAAATTTTATCAAAATAAGAAAACGCGTTGAAAATTATTTCGCTAGGCGACAAAAAACGCGTGGAAAATTATCAAAAGAGCCTTCTAGAAGATTCTAGAAGAATATAATCAATCCTAATTGTATTAGGAATGATAATTTATAATAGGCCCTCCTCTAGATCATTGGGCCGCATATAAGATCCAAACCGGGCCCAGTTTAGTATTTTGGCCATAACTTCCTCGTTATTCATTGAAATTGGATTTATAATATATCGTTGGAAAGCTCTTTTCGAGCCCTATCCAACTACACCATTATTGGACCCTTGTTATGGACCAAACTAAACTGGATTGGCTATTTTCATAAAAAGAGCAGGTTTTCGAAAACAGAAAGAGAGATGTTTAATAAAAACTAACCGCAACATTACACTTTCCACACTTTCACTTCATTCGATTATGATTCGACGCGAAAGGTATTCATTACCGGATTTGGTTTTGGGGAGACACAAATGGGTGTCTACAATAAGCATGATTTTTGTTTTGAATGTGCAATCATGACCTTATGTTTTCTGATTAGATCTATAGTTTATGTTTGACAAAATGCTGATGATAATGGCTACATTCTTATTGTCAATTATTACACTTCAGCACTTGGTTATGTAACCTCGTAGCAACCAATTAAATTAGATATCAATAGGAGATTAAAGGTATGTATATACTATATGTGTATATTATATTATTATCATGCGGAAATTAAATTATTATGAATATTCTAAATTTTAATTACTATCAATAATTTGTATATGTCTATATTACACCTTCAGGTGTACAACTATGGACTATATTTTTGCGAATGGTATAATCCTCTTGATAGCAAATCAATTATATTATTGGCGATGTCTTTATTTATGGACAGTATATATATTTTATTGCTTTGTTTAACTTATCACGATTTCACAAACCCAAGCATTTACCATGTAATTAAATAAATCTCTAACATACTGTATACAATATTGAAGATAAAGTTTTATAACTATGACTAGTTCAACATAGATTAGTTTTGATTTCTTGTTTAGTTAATAGTGTATATCCTATAACTTGATAATATTCCCTAAACTTTAGCTACTGTAACAATGTAACCTAGCTAAGTAGCTAGTATACTCCTATTTATTGGTTTCTGAATAGCTACTACTATCAGGATTGTATTTTGTATTTATTTGCACAAATACTTATAGACTAGTTAGACATATGATAATTAAACCTACTATGATTGAATAACTTGTTATACCTTGAATTATCATGATTTTGTTTGGCATAGTATTAATGTCAGTGTAAGTTTGGTGTATTGGTGGTAAATTAAAAGATTCGTACTTTGTTATAATAAGTTAGGCAACTGATCTAGATATTGATAAAGCTATTTATACACTTGTTAGTTAAGGTTTCATATTTTGTTATGAAAATTTGATTAGTAAACATAATTGTGATCTCATTATCTGTAACCTTCCTCAAGGTTCAATATGCAATTTCTATTATAGTAAATTACTTGAACTTAGTCTTAATTGAAACTTAGCATATACATATATTTAATATTTTATATACAATCTTAGTCGTTCCTAATTTATAGTATTGTTCTATATATTAGTGAATCATGTTAAACCTTGCAAAACTCGAATTTGTTGCTCTTGATATTACTGGAAACAACTATTTGTCTTGGGTGTTAGATGCTGAAATACATTTAAATGCAAAGGGACTTGGTGATACTATTAAAGAAAACAACACTGCAACAAGCCAAGATAAGGCTAAAGCTATGATATTCCTTCGCCATCACCTTCATGAAGGCCTTAAAACTGAGTACTTGACTGTTAAAGACCCACAAGTCCTTTGGAGTAATCTAAAGGAAATGTATGACCACCAGAAAACTATGATATTACCAAAAGCTCGTTATGATTGGTTACATTTAAGGTTACAAGACTATAAGTCTGTAAGTGAATACAACTCAGCCATGTTTAGAATTATATCACAATTGAAATTATGTGGAGAGAAAATCACGGATGCAGAAATGTTAGAAAAAACATACTCTACTTTTCATGCAAACAATGTTGTCCTTCGGACACAATACTGTGAAAAGGGTTTTACAAAATATTCTGAATTGATATCTTGTCTCCTTGTGGCTGAGCAAAATAATGAACTACTAATGAAAAATCATGAATCACGCTCAACTGGCTCTACTCCATTCCCTGAAACGAATGCGACATCCCATAGTGGGAAAGAGCAAAAGGCTAAAGATCACGCCAGCAGTCATGGTCGAGGCCATGGTCGAGGTCGTGGCCGTAGCCGTGGACATGGATATGGTCGTGGTCGAGGTGGTCATTTTAGGAATTCATACTCTCACCAAAAGTGGGACAATGAAGATGGAAATAAAAATGAGAAGGATAAAATTGAAAATATATGCTACCGTTGTGGAGGAAAAGGTAATTGGTCACTTGTGTTTCGCACACCAAAACACCTAGTAGACCTTTATCAACAATCAATCAAACATAAAGGAAAGAAAGTGGAAACAAATTTGGTGTATGAGGATGGCGAAGGTGATTTTGATTACGGTGATACAACTCACCTATAAGTGACTGATTTCTTCCCTAATCCTGAAGAAAACAATTGAATAAATTTTGATTGACCGGCGAATAAACTCTATTAATTAGCTTGCATTTATTTTATTATAGAATTTTATCATAGTACTATGGCTTTACGCTTTATGGGATATTTGTTTTGGACAATTTTATGTTTTTGGACATTTTTGGCCTTGTTTGGCAAATGGCTGTTGGCGGTTGGTTGTTGGCTGGTTCACTTGGCTTGTTTAACTAGCTGGAATGTTTGGCTGTTTATAGTAGCTTTTGAAATTGGCTGTTTATAAAAGTGTTTGGTAAATTAATTGTTGGTTGTTGGTTGTTTATTAGATAATTTGTGGGCCGACAAGCCAAAAGCCAACAAAAAAAGTTACTCAAAGCAGCTTTTTCATTTTGGCTTAAAAGCCAGCTTTTTCGCTGACTAAAAAGCCAATTACCAAACACATTTTTTGGCTATTTGACCACCTAAAATAGCCAAAAGCCAAAAGCTAACCAAAAAGCCATTAAAAAGCCAATTACCAAACATGGCCTTTATGTTTTCGGATATTTCATTATTATCATTTATTAATTTAAGTTATTTAATATTGTGAATCTTATTTTAGTTCCTTTAATTCTATTAGAATATGAGTTCCTTTGGAGTTCAATCATCAACCAATGGTGAAGATTTATGTCTAGTTGATAGTGCTACCACTCACACCATACTTAATAATATGAAATATTTTTCGCAATTGACGATGAAAGAAATTAATGTGAGTACTATATCAGGTAGTACAAAAATTATAGAAGGCTTCAGAAGAGCAAATGTTTTATTGCCAAAGGGAACAAAATTGGAAATTATTGATGCATTACATTCCCCTAAGTCTCAAAGAAATTTACTAAGTTTTAAAGATATTCGAAAAAATGGATACCATATTGAGACAATTAGTGAAGGAAATAATGAATTCCTTGAAATCACGAGTGTAACTCAAGGCAATAAACTTACTATGGAGAAATTACCTACATTCTCCACTGGTTTGTACTATACAAAAATCAATACAATTGAATCACATGCTATAGTAAACCAGAAGTTTACTGATGACTTTAAAATTTGGCATGACCGGTTAGGCCATCCCGGTTCAATAATGATGCGAAAAATACTTGAAAAGTCATGTGGACACTCATTGAAGAGCCAGCAGATTTCTTCATAATAATTTTTCATGTGCTGCTTGCTCAATAGGCAAGTTAATACTCCGACCATCACTAGCTAAAATAAATTTTGAATCAATTACTTTTCTAAAATGTATACAAGGGGATATATGTGGACCAATTCATTCCCAGTGTGGGTCATTTAGATATTTCATGGTTTTAATAGATGCATCAACCAGATGGTCACACGTATCATTGTTATCAACTCAACTCGCAACCTGGCGTTTGCGAGACTACTTGCTCAGTTGGTCAGATTACGAGCACATTTTCTAGACTTTCTTATTAAGACTATTGTAATACCCCGTATTTTCAAATCACTAAATATGGATTTTCCGAATTTTTTTTATCACACAAAATATTTATATGATAATTTTATACCTTTATTTTATAATGATTTTAATTATACGAGCCAAGTCAAAAAAAAAAAAAATATTCGTATCCAAAAAAAATAATTAGATTTTCAACTGTTAATAAGTTGTACCCGATTCGGACGACGTAGTACAAAATTCGCCATTTCAATTCATATATTAGTACACTAGTACTACACAAAATTTGTACATCAATTTGCCTAGCATACTACTTCAATATATACATATATATATATACATACATACTTCACTCCATCTTCTTCTCTAAAATCCTCTTCATACTTCTTCCTCCAACAAGCTTCTCCCCTCTACACCACCCTCTCATAGCCGTGCACCACCAGTCGGCGACCCTCCTTATCCACCCACGGTAGCCCGTCCTCTCCTTCCTCCTCTATTCTTCCTTCGTGCTCCTACTTCAAACAAAGACCAAGTGAGTCCTTGCTGGTAATAATGAAAGATCTTCATCTATATAGCCTAATACTTCATATCCTTATGCTTTTACTACTAAATATCATTACTATTGTTATTAGTGTTACTTACAACTATTACTAAAACTATTCACTACTACATTTATCTACGTACTACTATTACTACCTTTCTATTTATTATTATTATTATTATTATTATTATTATTATTATTATTATTATTATTATTATTATTATAAAAAACAAAACGTACAGAGTCAATCAATTTACAAGAAATTGGTAGGGAGCCGAGATACAATCTGGGCCCCCACCCCTCTAGCTATAGCGAACCCGATCCTGCTGAAGATGTGAGCAGCTGCACGAGCACCAATATCCTGAGTCTTAGCGAACGCCTGAACCCGCTTCAGCAACGCAATAGCATCCTTCTCTAATTCCCCCAACGAAGAAAAGGAGAAAGGAAGAAAACCATAGCCAATAGCCCTGCAACGCGCCCCATACTTGTCCCGCTTCCGCTGAGCCGCCGCCGACACAACACGACCAGGAACGAAGTCAGACAACCCCGATTGTGACAAAGGTGAAGACCCCGTCAAATCAACACATACATCAAGGCCTCTATCCCAGGAATAAAGCAGCACATCTGCAGGTCGTAGAGCCCCGTCGTTTCCTCCAATCAACCCAATGTTAACCTCCTTTCGAGCAGAGATTCCAGACTGAATACAAATATCAACAAGGGTGTCACGAACAACATTGTGCCGATGTTTAATACCCACCATCCCAGCACAAGACACATTCATAGTCTGACCCAAACCCGATATCGGGACCGTCCGCAACCAGGCCGAAGAGTGATCCCCCTGTTGGGACTTCCATAAGGCTACCTGACGCGGAGTTAAAGAGAAAGTGGAATCCGCAGATGCAGTGACCTTCGTGAAATATATATCTGCCAACTTTTTCATGAGTTTGGGGGCAGCGATCTCACTAGGGTTACTCAAAAGGTCGGTCTCCGCAGCGCTGTTAAAAAGACTAAGAGCACCATCGAAGGCCGGTCCCGGACCAACAATACCAGAATGGCGAAGAAGCGTAGCCTGAAGACTAGAAGACTGCAGACGCGATGCAAGGAAAGCATAAAGCCGAACATCACCCGCTGAATAGACACCCAAACCACCATAAGAAAAAGGTAAGGTGGCAAGTCGCCATTGCCAATCACCAAAGCCAGGCCCCGAAGCTGTTACAATGCGCTCCAAAGAAGCCCGAAGGGCCAAGTCAAAAGAAACTTGTGCTGTTTCAAAAAGACGAGGAGGACAAGTGCGCATAGCAAAGTAGAGTTTTGAAACACCAGTACACGCACGAAGAAGCAACAACTCGCATTGGGGATCATCGAGCTTAGCAACAGCATCCAGTAGCACAACGGTCTTCGACACTCTCTGTGAAACAAGCTCACCACAGAAAGAGGAATCAGCACTGACAGGGCCACCCAGTAACTTAACACCATGCACAGGACGACCAATATCCGGAGGAAAGACACCGACGAGACGACTACGAGGGTCCTCCGAGGGCCAGAATACTTCTGTTTTCTCAACGTTGACATGGAGTCCGAGACGAGGTCCTTCCGCCAAAATCAACTCCAAAACCTTTCCTACCACTAAGGTGTCACCAATAATAGTGCCATCATCTAAATACCAAGCTTGCAAACATAAGTCAAAAGAATCCTTGATTTGGCACACTAAAGGATGAAGAACCAAAGCAAAAAGCAAAGGGCCTAGAGGATCACCCTGTTGCACTCCCTGACATGACCATAAGGTATGCTCCCCATAAAAAAGCCTGGCTGGAGTAGAGTAACAGAATTCAACCCAACACGAGAGAGCTGGACAACGGAGACGAACCTCACGCAGCATAGCCGAACGGTCTACCAAATTAAAAGCATTCTTAAAATCCACCAACAACATAGAGAGACCAACATCACCACCACGCGCCTCAACCAAACGATTAACAGCATGAAGAATAGCCTCACCACCCGCCGGCACCCCAACACCAAACTGAAGACCTCCTAGATAGCTTCCCAGACGCGGACCAATTAAAGCAGCCCCAACCTTTGAAACTAGACGCCTCCAAACTGTACCTACAGCAATAGGCCGAATACCACCTCCAGGCTTAACAAGTGGTGTGAGAGGAGCACTAGCAATATACTCTCCCAACTCAGCAGGACATTTCCCGGCGAGAAAAAGATTAACCACCTGCGTAATAGAGTCCACCAACTCATCTGAAATAGCAAGTGCAGCACCACTCAAACAATCCATAAGGTGTTGAGCACGCATGCCATCTCTACCGCATGACGTACCTCGCGGAAAACCCCTAATCTGATCCAAAACAACAGCAGGAGTAGCAATAAGGTGCTGATCAACTGGAATATCCGGTAAGATAGGAGCCGGAAAGGAAGGGTGCTTAGCTTGCAAATCTGCAAGAGTAGCATCATTGTAAGGGGCAAGACCAGAAGACGAAAGAACCCTAACCGCAGCAGTGTAATGCCCGTCTGAAATCTTTCTCTTACACTGCTTAATATTACGCTCGGACAAATCATGGTCCCCATCAGCGTCCAACAAAGGTGGAGATACATCAGCCAACGTGTCTCGTACAAGTTGCACAGAACCACCAGGCTCACACCAAGAACGAATAGCACCGGTGATACTCTCTTCCTGCCGCAGTCGCCTGACACCCGAAGAACACTCTCGACTACTCCTCGGAGAAAAGGTTTTAAGGACACATAGAGGCAACACAAGCAATTGAACCCAAAAAGAGATGTCATCAGGCTTGCCAATCACCTTATCTAGGGCCCCTTTGAGAACCCGAGAAAAACCCAAGCGACACTTAGGAGGGATAGATTTTACCGAACGAAACCGCTTAGATAGCAAACTATCTATTAAAGCAACATCAAAAGCAAAATGAGGCTCACTAGGCACCCTAGGAACAGTACCAGATACAGTAGGACCCTGCGGTTTAGGAAAACCATAAAGAACAAACCGAACAACACCATCCCCAGAATCAGGAGGGGCCACGAAGTCATTAGAACCCGTACCATGCCGACACTTCGTACGAAGAGAATGTGTCTTGAAACACTCCCCACAAAGCCAAATGCCCATACGACGAAAAGTTGACTCCGCCTCTAAGAAAATTGCCAAATCAGAAGTAAGTGTATTTCGGGTCAAATCCCGCGCATTCGAACAACAATGGCGGTCACGGAGATGAGTGATCAAAGAAGTTTTAGTGAGCCCATTACCCCTACCATCGTGACACCCATTAAGTCCCACGAACGGGCAATGAAAGAGAACACTAGGAGGCATAACCCCCACCACAACTTGCCACAAGAGAACCGCAATACACCACACGCAAACTGCACAAAAATGCCCCAAAAACGCAGCAAAGCAGCACCAAAAGAGACCAGAAACTTGCACCCAAAATAGCACCCAAACTGACCAGAAAAGCACACCAAAAACGAACCAGAAACTGCAGCAAATATAGACCGAAACACGCTTGAAAACTGACCTTAAACACGCCAGAAAATGCAGTAGAAACAGACAGAAAACTGCACCCTAGAGCAGCCAAAACTGCACCAGAAACTTCCACAAAACACAACCAAAAACACACGCAGAAACAGCCTGAATTTCGCCTCAGAATCGACCAGAATTTAGCCTGAAAACAGCCCACAAAAATCCCCAAAAACCAGCCTCAAAAATGCCCGGAAACAACCCCGAAAACGCCGCCAAGAAACTGCCAGAAACACGCCCAGAAACTGCCATAAACCAACCAGAAACTCAACCAAAAACAGCCCGTAAAACCGCCAGCCAACTGCACCGAAACAACCCCTAATACTGCCTTAAAAATCGTCGGCGGAAAACACCTTAAAGCCACTTTAATTCTGCCGGAAAGCCCCCTTGAAAACCACCTTAGAATCGCACCCAAAAGCCGCCCAGAAACAACCAACGAAACTCACTGAAACTTGGCCGGAAAATGCTTGCTAAACGCCTAGAAAATGACGAGCACAAACCCTGACACCTCGCCGGTGATCATGCCGGAAAAAAGACGTGGAAGATCGGAAAAACCTAAACCTACCCAACCCTAATCGCCCCAAGCCGAGAGAAAAATTAATTATTGATTATTATTATTATTATTATTATTATTATTATTATTATTATTATTATTATTATTATTATTATTATCGTAGTTGTTGCTGTTGACGTTTGCTATTATTATTACTACAAATACTTGCATAAATTACTACTACTACTATCCACATATATATAAGTACTACTTACTTGCTTACGTATAGTACTACTACTTCCTATTATTATTATTATTCTTATTATTATTATGGATTATTAAAGATAATTTTATAAATACAAGTGTTAATTTTATAAAAAGGTTATGATAATAAATTATTCATGCACAACTAGTCAAAGTCGATAGTCTAAGTCCTTGTGTCTATGGATTGAAAAGTATTTGATTAGGATTATTGGTTTGTTATAGGAGGAATTTCGGGTTCAAAATTAGGAGTTCCGTACTTGTGTGCAAGGATCAAGGTACGTACACGTGGCTAGATCTTTTAAAAAGTGACTTTTATATGCAACGTGATTTACATGTTAATTGATTTCGAACCACGTTTAAATGTTTGTGAAATATATTTTGGTGAAACATGTTTTAAGTGTTTGATCTCAAATGTTTAATATTTCATACGGTTGATTATAAACTTGTACTGATATTCAAGATGTTTTAGAAAGGAAGTTTTATTGTTTAAATTATCCCGATTAAGGGATATTGGAAGGTTTATTTAACAGGATTTACTCCTTGGATCTTTGGATTTTTAACTCCCACTATGCGGAGTAAGTTGAAGACTATGGACTTTGTATGACCTAGTCTTTCCCCTTGATAGCACTATGTAAAGGAGTTACTAGCTTGGGGGGTGTGCACACTTAGATGGGAAAATGATTTATGAAAATATGGACTGATCCATCCTATTCGGAATTATCTTTGGAAAGTTGGTTATTTCGAAAATTGGTTCTTTTGACAAGTTTTTATACATGAATTTCTATTCAGGAATGGTTTGGATAAATTGTGATTTATTTAAGTTAAATCTCTTTGAAAACATGTTTAAATAATTAAATTGATTTTACATGACTAGCATTTGTATGTACTTAGCATTTTGGCTAATACGTATTTGTTTTGTTTTGGCTTGGCCCTACTTATCAATTTGATGAGTAGATAGGTGATGGCGATTGACCAACGTGAACTATATGCTACATTGGGAATGATGGGCGGTGATCACCTAGTTTAATTTAGTATACATAGTATTAGTGGTGTAGCTATTTTGAAAGTGTATCAAACTATTATTATTACTATTATTATTAATGAAAGTTAAGTACTATTTTCCACTACAAAACTCTGTTAAGCCTTACGTAATCACGTGGCGGTAATACTCCCATGTTACTCCCTAAAGTTGGATTATTATTGTAAATATTAGAGAGTAATTTGGGGGTGTTACAATTATTCGTCTTGATAATGCTGGTGAATTCATATCTCAAGCCTTCAATGAATATTGCATGTCAATTGGGATTAGTGTTGAGCATCCTGTAGCACATGTTCACACACAAAATGGTCTTGCGGAATATTAAATAAACGTTTGCAGTTAATAGCTAGACCATTACTTATGAAATCTAAGCTCCCAATTTCTTCTTGGTATAATATTGTGGCATGCTATATTAGGCCAACAAGTCATGCAGCAGCACTAATTCGCATTAGGCCAACAAGTCATCATAAGTTCTCCCCATCACAATTGGTTTTTGGTCAGGAACCAAATGTATCCCATTTGAGAATATTTGGATGTGCAGTATATGTTCCAATTGCTCCACCACAACGCACTTAAATGGGACCTCAAAGAAGATTAGGGATATATGTTGGATATGAATCTCCATCGATATTTAAGTACTTAGAGCCAACTATAGGAGATTTATTTACGGCTCGTTATATAGATTGCCATTTTGATGAATCAGTTTTTCCAACATTAGGGGGAGAAAACAAATAGCTGGAAAAGGAAATTAGTTGGAATGAATTATCATTATCTCATCTAGATTCTTATACTAAACAATGTGAATTGGAAGTCCAAAAGATAATTCATTTACAAAACTTAGCAAATCAATTGCCAGACTCATTTATTGACCCAAAGAAAGTGACAAAGTCACATATACCAGTTGAAAATGCTCCTATTAAAATTGATGTCCCAGAAGGACGAGCCCAAGTTGCAAATGATTCTAAAGCACGCCTGAAGCGTGGTAGACCCATCGGTTCCAAAAATAAAAATCCTCGAAAGAGAAAAGGAGCAACTAATGACAATGGCCAGACCGAGGAAGCTATAAATTTGGAAGGATCTCCAGAAGAGACCTTAGACATGATGGGAAAGGATATTCAGGTACCTGACAATGAAAAAATTTCAACAAATTATATTATGTCTGGAATTACATGGAACCAAAACTAAATCGACGTCGATGATGTTTTTGCATGCAATGTAGCATTAGATGTCATGAATGATGATGAGGATCATGAGCCAAAATCTATTGATGAATGTAGACAAAGAAACGATTAGCCAAAATGGAAAGAAGCAATTAAAACTGAATTGAAATCTCTCGAAAAAAGAGGAGTATTCGGACCTGTAGTCCGTACACCTGAAGGTGTAATACCAGTGGGATATAAATAGGTCTTTGTACGAAAGAGAAATGAAAATAGTGATATTGTAAGATATAAGGCCCGATTAGTTGCACAAGGATTCTCACAAAGACCTGGTATTGATTATGAGGAGACATACTCTCCTGTGGTGGATGTAACTACTTTTAGATTTCTAATCAGTCTGGCAATAAGAGAAGTTTTTCGGGTATTTTTTGGATTTCCTCGGATACTGGTCGCACTCTCCAGGCAATGAGACTTGGACACCTGCAAAATAAACGAATATTCCTTTACCAGAATATTCGCCTCCGACGATCAAGTTAGAGATCTGAACGGAAAAGGCTAGAGAGAGAAAGTAGAGAGAAGTTGGAGCTATTTAATGCTCTTTTTTGTAATGTTGTAATCCACCCCTCCCATCATAAATGATTGGGTATTTATAGGGGTGGGAGTCTATGCCCCTCTAGGGTTTGTACCCTAAATTTCTGTGACAGGATTGGCTGCGCAATCAGGAGGTGCCACGTGTAATACGGGGGCGCCGTTTAGCGGCTTCCATGAATATCTCTCGGGATTTGGGCCATGATGTAAGAAGTCCCTTTTTAATTCTGATTTCAAGTGCTCTTTTGAGCCTTAGACACGCGTCATCTTCCCATAGTGACACGTGTCACCCTTTAACTGGGCCACGTGTCGCTACGAGATTGGCCCACGTGCATGGGGTATTTTTACCCTAAACATTTGCCCCTCAGAGGGGGCGGCTCATACGCTAATGGCCGCCTCCTCTGAACTTTTGCTTGTCTTGAGGCGTACGGGTATATGGAGATTGGGCACGCTGTTGAGGAGGTGCACAGATCTGTTCGCCCCCTTTTAAGTTGGTCGTCTTGGGCTGGCTAATTGTCTTTGTCCACTGGAAACTCCTCTAGAGGATGCCTTGGTCTGAGAGTTAGGCGGACGAAGCATGCCGCCTGATTTTTTGGGAAAGAGATCGAACGCCTGGATTTTAAGATTGAGACCTTAATCCTGTTCACTTTGACCGTCTATTTGGACGCGCCGTTATTCGACCATCTCTTTCTCCGTTCATCTCAACAAAACTTTCTTTTCACCCTTTTGAATTCTAGGTTAAATTTTCAAATTATAACCGTTTGAATTCTGTAGGCGGGAAATATATATTTACTAATATGCCCCTATAAATTTTGCCTATATATATAGAGGGTTTGACCTCACCTTTGCACTTTGGAACTTTGCGAACTTTAGAGAGAGATCAGAGCTTTTTAGAGAGAGAAAGGGTTTTTTCTTTGAATCTTCAAGAGCTCCGCCGTGTAATTGAGTTTTCCGAGCATATTTTTGAGCTTTCTGGTCAACTTTCAAGACTTCTCAGGAACTCCTCGAGTTCTCTACGTGTACAAAGGTAGACCGCCTGTTTTCTTTCCCTTCTTTACTTGCATTATTATTTCTCTTTTTGCTTTTTATTTTTTTAAATCTGGCTCAATACTCGGCTTTGTGCGTTTCTCCTCATGAGGTCGGTCGTTCGCCTGAGACTGAGGAGTCTAGAGTGGACGGAGATGAGTTGTCTCTTTCATGGAGTGGGTCCATTTCTAGTGCGTATCAACTCACCTCATCCTATTATTCTCTGGCTTTGCATTCGGACATGGCAAGAACAATGCAAACGCATGATCGTTATGCGGCCAGAAATCCAGACAGTAGTCTGGTCAATCCTAGGACCCCTTATGACCCAAATAGCACTAACATAGAAACTGGGTCTATTACTCCTACGACCGCTTCCACGGGTACTCAGTGCTCGGCCATGGAAGTAACTTCTTCTTTTGAAGAGCACCAACGTGCAGAGGGCGTCTCTTCTGCTGTTGGGGTGTCCGGGCCAACCCTAGAACTTAGGTCCTCACAACATGTCAACTCGGACATGTAATCGGCCGAGTTGCTATCTTGTGAGAGCCCTCCTTCCCTTTCTCGGGCGGCCACTACTAGTTCGTCCGCCTCAGCTCCTGCACCATCCCATCTCAAACATAGCAGGTTGGACAGACCAAGAGTTGGGATTTCTATTAATGAACCGTCCAACCTGCCTCTTCGCAGTAGCCCTTCTTCGGAAAATAGGGCGGCCATTTCCAAGGATAAGGGTAAAGGTCCCTTAGTGCTTGAAGAATTTCCTTCAGCTGGGGGCGGCCATGTCTCCCGAAGCCGCAGCTCGGCCGAGGCAGCAGATTTGGACAGATTGTTGTCCTCTGAATTTGGGACTGCCCTCGCCAAGAGGACGAGGAGACGAAAAATTAGGCCGAGGCCAAAGGTGAGACGGCCGAGGGATAGGCGGCGGCCGAGGGTAACATCGCCAATATCGATAATTTTAAGGACTCGTACGCTTGTACGGAGGGTGGCACGGCCTTGGGCTACCTTAATGACGGGTTCGATGAGTACAAGGAGTTCCCCCATCTGGGAGAGGGTCTTGAGCTGGTGGCGCCAAGGAAATCTCACTCCGTGGCTGCATGGGAGGATGAGCGGCCGCGCCGCAAAGCCTTCTGCGTCTATAAGGCCACCCTAGACATTGGACTCCGCTTCCCCCTTCACCCCTTTGTCCGCACCGTCCTGAACGAATACAATATTGCTCTTTTCCAGCTAATGCCGAATAGCTGGCTGAACATTTTTGGGTACCTAGTGACGTGCATCCACAAAGGCTTTAACCCGGACTTTCCGGTTTTCTTTGAGATGCATTCCATGACCAAGCTGGAGAAGCACACAGACGACTGGTTCATCCTTAGCACCATTAAAGATTATATGGTGGTGCTTGACCGCGTCTCCAAGTGGCGAGACTAGAAGAATCGTTTCTACCGCATCAAAACTAAAGATGTTGAATTTAACTTGCGGATGAACCGATTCAATGCCAAGGCTATCTAGCTTGGACGAGGGGACCACAAGCCGTACAAGCCGCCCGTTCACCCCAGCCAGCGACACCAACTTGACTACTTTGGAGTCAATAGGGTGGAGAGGGACGGCAAAATGGTGGTCGTGCCTAAGAACTGGGTCCCTTTGTCTAGTTGGCTTAGGGACCCAACATTCATGTCGGGCTACGGCCTGTACAAGAATTTGCCCTGAGGTGGGATGCTTAGATTTTTCTTGTACGCACATTATTTTTTCTTCTGAAACTTTTCTAACTCTTTTTCTTTTTCTATTTTGCAGCGGAAGCATACGCCATGCCAGACAATGAGCAAAAGGGGGAGTTAGACATGGCGGAGATTGACTTAACCAGATACAAGGCTCGTCAAAAGCTGTACAAGCAGACCAAGGAGGTATAAATTTCTTTCTCTGGGTCTTTCGTCCGTGTTCATAGGCTGGGAGGAAGCTCCTTCCCTTTTTCACACGGACGATTCTTCGCCCGAGCTGGTATGTTGGGAGCAGGCTCCTAACTGAGTCTACACAAACGCTGACAGATTTCTTTATTTTTATTTTACCAACTTTTACTTGATTTTTTCAGCTGGCCACTCCCACCCCCAAAGCTAAGCGGAAGCAGTCGTCCTTGGATGCAAAGGAGGGGAAGGACGGGAAAGCGCCCAAACAAAGGAAGACGGTCGCATCCAAGACCCCTTCCGCAACGGCGGCGAAGACTAAGTCGCAGACTGCTTCCAAGCAGTCTAAAGGAGAGCCACCCCACTGGGTGATAGCGGGGTCTCCAAGTCCGTGGATCCAGCCGCTAAGTCGGTCCATGACGAGTCCGTGAAAATGGACGACGGGGGTAAGTCGACCCCGGCAAAACCGACCGGCCCCATCTCGACTCCGCATGTTGAGAGTGTTTGAAAATTTGATTGACTTGAGGCCTCTCAGTCGGCTGGTAATCAACCCGGCCGCACAGGTGAGGAGAGAAATGAACCTATGCCGCCTCCTCAATTCACCTTTAACACTCTTTCTCCTCCGAGATTCTCGGACGGTTAGTTTAAATAACCTTGCTCAATCTCGTTTTTAATATAAGTCTTATTGCTCAAACTAAAACTCTTTTGCGATTGTGTGTAGATATTGTAGAGGAGCTCAATATGAAGCTACCTGGCCAGTCCCTCACTGGCACGGACAGAAAGGCCATGTGGGAAGCCATGGCCAGAGCCATCCCCGCCGAGCAACAAGACAAGTTGCGGGGGATTCATGAGGGCTTCCTCGGCCCTATGATTAATTGCAGCGCCGAGGTAACATTTACAACCCTTTACTCTTTCATACTTAGAGTATTTCCTTTATTGTTTTGCTAACTCTCTTTGTCTTGTACGCGGTTCTTCCTTTGGCTGAACGCCTTCCTTGAATGGAAGGAGAAAGAGAATGAGAGGCTGAAGAGGGCTTGGAATGAAGTCCAAAAGGCCTAAGATGTCGTTACTAGGACGACCGCTCTCTAGCGCACCTATTTAAAACCCAGATCACCGCGCTGTCTGACAAGCCAACGCGGCAGGCTGAGGACCTAGTCAAACTAGGCAAGGCTCTTGAACAAGAGTCTTTGGTTTGGGAGACTTTGAGGCAGAAGAGAGATGCGACCATCCTGGACGGCTAGCGCTGGAAGGAGGGGTTCAAGGCCTCTAAGAAGCTGAAGGGGGACGTGGCCCTTGCCCAGCAGAACCTCAAAGAGGCCTTTGATGAGGCGGACACTCTCAGGGCCGAGGTGGAGACTTTAAAGAAGTCCATTACGGACTTAACAGAACAGCTACCTCGACCGCCCAGCGCAGAGGAGGTCGTCCGCATCGAGCACAACACCGAAGAGAGGTTGAAGAGCCACTTATTTGAGGCGATCGAGCTCATGGTGGAGGAAAGAGAGGCCGCCTTCTATCAGGAGCGCTTCACTAGGCGTATCAACTTCGTCTACCTTAGGGAAGAGGCTAAGAAGGTCGGTCAGCCTTCTCCCGAACTGGTCGTTACACCGGCCACTTCGGACGAGGAGGACAATGAGGGTGAGGCGGACGAGGCCGAGGGCAAAGAGGGAAACAAGGAAGAGCCTGTGGATGGTGCGTCCGCTCTTGTCTCCAAGGAGCCTGTCCAGGACAAAGACTTGGCTAAATAGAGCCTAGGTCCTCCTCTGGTCGTCCCTTAATCCAAGCTTTACAGTCTTTAACTTCTTTTTTTGTTGAACAATATTTATTTTCCTTTTATTTGGTGCCGCCTGTTTTGAGCGGCTTTGTAAGATATTTTGCCGCCTTCTGAGCGGTTTTAATTTATGCAAATTTTGCCGCCTTATGAGCGGTTTTTATTTACCTGTTCTATACTTAGCAAATTTTTGTGCATTTTTACGCTTTTATGCTTTTGTACGATGGAGGGGTATGCCCCTTTATTCGGCGTTTGCCTAGTCCATATTCTAAGTGGTTTGATTGACTTGGTAGTTTTTATACCTTAAAGGGTATGACAACTAGCGAGTTAATCAAATCATAGTAATGATTGCCCTTGGACTAGGTGAAACGTCAAATCAACAACTTATGCGGCCGCTTAATGGGCGGCCTTATGTGAGCCGTCCGTTGAATCTATCGCTCGGACGTACCCAGGAAATTTCAAGTAATATCTCAACTAAAAAATTTCTAAGTTTAGCTGGGCTATTATACCTAGGTATGCCCTTGCCCCCATTTAAGGAGGTGAATGCCCTTGACGAATTTTGGGTACCTAATGCCTTTAGCATCCGCCCCAATGGGGGTCGGACGTTTACCTGTGACTTTCCAGCCATCATTCATATACTTTTTATTTGGGAAATTCTGTTTGGTAACACCGTAGTTTTAAGTTTTCTCAGTGGTGAATTGCAAAAAAAATTATTATCATTGGTAAACTTGAATTTTTTATTACCAAAGAGAATAACTATTTTGACTAAATTATTTAACCATGGTTAATTTAATTAATTTTTTTAACAATTAATTTATTTTAGAATTTTTTTTTTTAAAAAAACAACAATCACCCCCCTTCCACCACCAGCCAGCCACTGCAACAACCAGCAACCCAACCGTCGGCATCCCAACCCCCCCTCCCCTGGCCGGCGCACATCCCCTCTAAGCCGGCGACCCCACCCCCCTCTCTTTCCTCAACCACCACCAACCTAGAACCTTAAACCACCTCCCACGATCCTCCTCCCACCGCAACTACATTACAATACCATCCTCTCTTTCTCCTTCGGTCGACGTCCTTCCCCTTCCCTTCACCCCAATTCCCCATCCCTCCTCCCAATCCTCGATTTCTACCCAAAACTGTACCCTAATCCTAAAAAAAATCCCTAATTTCCCTCTTGCAAATTCCAATTTGGAAGATCGACGACAAAAGAACCACCCATCAAATCTCGAATAAACAAAGAGAAGGTCAAATTGGAATCGAATTGATCGAAAAAAGATGCCGGAGAAAATGCAAAGCTGAAGGTGAAGGATGGCGGTTGGCAGATTGATCGACGACAAAGAAACCGAGGGTGGGGAAGGTGGTCAAAACTGAGGGTAGGGAAGGCAGTATTGGTTGCTGTCGGTTCAGGGGGAGAGGGAGCTCGCCCCCGGCGAGAGAGGGGTTGGGCGTTGGCAAGGGTGGGGGCGAAGAGTGGTGGCTGGCTAGGGGGGAAAGGCTGGCTTTTTTTTTGTTTAAAAATATTTATTTCTTTTTTTAAAAAGTAAATAATAATAAAATAAATAAATAAAACTAACTATGATTAAATATTTAACTACAATTTATCATTAATGTTATTATTAGCTCATTATAAAAAAATTCAAGTTTACCAATGATAATAAGTTTTTTTGCAATTCACCACTGAGAAAACTTAAACCTACGGTGTTACCAAAGAGAATTTCCCTTTTTTTTGTGGTCCTTTGTGACCATCTTGCTATATCGTGAACAACCTTGTTTTGGTGTTATAAACCGTGTTGCTATGTTGCAATCAACATAGTTGTGGTTTTCACTCGGCCTTTCAGCTCAAAAAATAAAGAAAGACATGCGCAAGCAAAATCAGATAACTTAATAAGATAACAATGCCTGACTTTTTCATTAATTTGTCAAGATTACATTGTTGGGGTCGTACGACTTTAATTACATTGCTCGGTCATTAAGACCTAGATGTATATACAGCTTTTTGTCTAAGTACAAAAGACTCTATTCATAATATTTTTTGAGATTGTTTGTGTTCCATGTTCGTGGAATTGGACGGCCATCTAGGGCTTCAAAACGATAAGTACCTGTAGACACCCATTTGTGTCTCCCCAAAACCAAACCCAGTGATGAATACCTTTCGCGTCGAATCGTAATCGAATGAAACGAAAGTGTGGAAAGGTCTAGTGTTGCGGATAGTTTTATTTCTTTCCTCTTCTCTCTGTTTTTGAAAACTTTATTTTAAGAAAACAGCCAATCTAGTTTGGTTTGGTCCATGGCAAGGGTCCAATAATGGTGTAGTTGGGTCAAGTTCGAAAGGAGCTTTCCAACGATATATTATAAGCCCAATTCCGATGAATAATGAGGAAGTTATGGTCAAATTACTAAACTGGGCCCGGTTTGATATTTATATGCGGTCCAATGATATAGAGGAGGGCTTAATATTGATTTATCATTCCTAATGTGATTAGAATTGCTTATAGTCTTCTAGAATCTTCTAGAAGGTTCTTTTCATTCCTAATTCAATTAGCATTGCTAAGTTGACTTTGATGAATTTTCAGAGTTTTAATCAAAATCAAATAGCATTTTCGAAGAAATTATATTATTTTATCCTCTAGTACAGTAAACTTATCAGATTTTCGAAAACGCGTTAAAATCAAGACTGGCGTCCAACCCCAGGCCTTGGCGCCTGGAACCACGCTTGGCGCCAGACGCTAGCCATTGGCGCCTGGCGCTAGCCACTGGTGCCTGGCGCCAGCTAGCCAGGGTTGGCGCCAACCTCGTTTTGCGTGCGTCAGACTCTGTTTTGTTAAATTATCTTTTTTGGCTGATTTTCTCTATAAATATCGTATCAAAAATTCCGTTTTCATTCACCTACAATCATTCATCATCTACATCCATCATTCACCAATTCTATTCATTCGCAAGCTTTCATCAACAATCATTAATTCTTTAGCATTCTTTCATTCATCTCTTTCTTACTTTGTTTTCATACAAAATTCCGCATTCACAAGATCTAGAAACACCTAGCCATATTCGAAGTTGCCTTCGCCCTAGACGTGAAAGGTTTAATTTTTGAGGGTTTGGTCCCAAATCTCACTTTCAATTATTTAATTTAATTGTTTGATTATTATTTTCCTTGAAGTTACTAACGTGTGTATTTTGTTATTAGAAAGAGGTACGAGGCATCAAAGTAAGTACTTTAATGGTTTTAATTGATGTTATGATGTAGAAATCATGTTTATATTGTTATTATGGTATTCCTAGTATCATGTCTAGGGTAATTTTAATATTAAATATGATTGTTACGATGCTTCCTATGTTCTTCCTAATATTTATGGTTGTTAGTATCATGTTAGGGTTAAAGATTTGTTTTTTATTGCTTAGTGACATGCTAGGGTTTGTTATTAATCTTGTTAGTATCATGCCTAGGATCTTGCTATTATTATGCTTTAATATTAACATGAACATGATTATGATTTTAATTGTTATAATTTATGATTATTATTATTATTATTATTATTTTGATAACGATTATAATTATTGTTATGGTTATTTATTATGTTGCTTGATACGATATTATTTATTGCTTGATCACACCTTTTATGCATGTTTAAAGGGAATTTGTACTTGTAATCACGCTTAATAAGATAATTAATAATCTTGTTTAGGGTTAATTGTGATTATAATTCAAGTGATCGCCAATAATAGTTTATTTGTGCATTAATGTTCAACCAACATAGATTAAACAGGTTTAGGGTTAATCCTATTGATTGCATGTTAATCAGAAAGCGCACATGAATACAATCAGAATAAAGTAGAGGCCTATTATTAGGGCAGATTCAATCTCTTTTAGGTTGGATTTGTACCTTCATCCCCGAACCCTTATTTGGTTCATGACCTTATGGAGTTGACGATCTCTTGGATCGTTAAGGGGTGTAACCTTCACCTCGTGAACGGTTTACAAGTTCCTTAAAAACTTGTTGGCGACTCTTTTGCTCTATCTTCTTCCCTTTTGGACACCACCGTACTTTAGTCTATGATCACAGTGGGGTTCGAGCTAGTGGGATTTAAGGCTTGAATTATTCCCTACAGTTTTTGGCGACTTCACTGGGGAGGATTTCTATTTTAATTCCTGAATTTGTTTCGGCAATGATTTAGAATGAGTGGATGAGACTCGAAAAGTTCTAAGTATTTCATGTGCGTAATTTTCATTAACATTATTGTCATATGCATAAAAAAGATCTCATTGGAAAGACCATCCGTAATGAGTTAAAAACATAGGATTTTACACGTAGGAAATTTGAGAAATATCTTTCACAACTAGGACTGAAATAACACCGCGCGAAACTGGAAGATTTTATCGAGCACAGAAAGCTGCTGAGGCATGTGGGAAGTAACGTCAGGGGCCAGAGCTTGGCGCCACACTTTTAGCCGTAGCGCCAGACGCCAGCATTGGCGCCAGGCGCTACAGTTAAAAGTTGGCGTCAGAAATATGCGTTCTAATTTCCCCCAATACCGAGCCAGAAATATGCGTTCTAATTTCGACCGGTTTTTCGTATTGTTTGCTCGATCCTACTTCCTGATTGAATTTTTTCTCACTTTTCTGAAACCCATATGTGTTCTACATATGGACATAACCCTCTGGGAATTCATGCTCCATCTACCCGATTAAACGCTCCGTGCAACAAAGGGTACATCCGAGATGTTGAATTCACCAAACCATGGAAGCGAGTTTTTTTCTGGAACTCGCGGTGTCCCATCCACTCGCGCCAACCCTTCACGGTTAGGCTTCCGCGCGGTGCATCCGGACAATTAACCATGGACCCTCTTTGACTAAACCATATCCCGAACTTTAGAGAACTAGAGCCATGGTTAGGTTGCGAACTCATTGCATCATATCGTGCCTACTTGACTAATTGTGCATTATTTGTTGTGCATATATATTCTATGTTTCTCTTAACAATTTGTTGATTTGTGTTGAGAATAAATAAATTAATGACTTAAAGAACTTTGCCTAATTAATTAATTAATTAATTAATTTGAGTCAATAAAGTCTAATTTTTTAATCGGAATTGACCTAGTACGACTTTAGGCATACCCTAGTTGACTAATAATACCGAAAACAGTCCCAGACCGAAGCTCCACTATTGGCGCCAAAGTCTGAGCTGTAGCGCCACACTATGGTGTGTAGCGCCAGACGATAGCTAAGTTGTCTGGCGCCAACCACCATATTGTGACGCCAGTCCTATCGCTTGGCCGACAGTTCGGATTATTTGTCGAGTCGTCACCTAAAGTCTAATTAATCAGTCTTCTGTTTAATTCGGTTAATTTTGCTGACAATAATGCTTAATTGAATCAATGATCGAGTTTAGGCACTAAGTCCCATGGTCTTAAACAAGAGTCCAAACATGTCACCTACACTCACTAGTCTTAGCACACACTTCGAGTATGCATCACCATGACCATGTCTTAGGTTCATGCACAAGTCGGTCTTTTCCGTCATTTGAGTTGGGGGGTACATTCTATTCCTAATTCTTCATATCCCTCCATCTAAATCTTCTTTCACATTCTATTCCAATCTTTCTTCACTTCCTCCATCCATTGCATGTTGAATAAATTTTGAGTCAAATAATTAATAATGGATATCCCCAAATTCCTTTTCCACAGTACTTGGTCGAGGAGAGAAGGGCGATTAATCAAGGACAACCTCTTTATTCAAGTTTCACTTTTCGATAAACCGATTCGTCAAAAGAGGAAGGCTAAAAGGATAATGGCAACTCAAGAAGAAGTCAATGAGCTCAGGAACCAACTAGCTACTGTGACTGAGACACTGAAACTTCTCGCACTTAGGGTCGATGACCCCGTGAAGCAACAACAGATGAACCTCATGTAAGAAAGTCTAAGCAAGCTATCTAGTGACTATAAATTTCAGGGCATGAGTTCACAAGGGGTCTCGCTGGACAAAGAACTTCTTCCACATAAGTTCAACGCCACTGACATCCCTAAATTCAAGGCAACAGATAACCCTTACTTCCATCTAATAGCTTTTGAAACTATAATGAGCATTAAGGGTATCGATAAGAAGGTTTTCCCTTCTCTGTTCCCACTATCTCTCGAGAGCGTTTGTCAACAATGGTTCTTTTCTCTCGAGAAAGAAAAAACCTCTTCTTGGGAGTCGATAACAAACGCTTTCATAGATAGATATAAGTGCAACATCCAAGACGAAACAGACTACAGACAACTTGAGATGTTAAAACAAAAGGAAAACGAAGGGTTCACTTCTTTCTTCACTAAATGGAGGGAAACTTCTGCTAATATGGTCAAGGCTCCTACCGAAAAAGAATCTGTGAGGATGTTTATCAATAATCTCCAAGGGAAGTATTCAAAGCACTTAAAGTACCAACACAACTTGAATACTTTCAAAGTTGTCTATAATATAGGCATTGACATTGAAGATGACCTTCTGAAAGATAATAGTGCGAGAGGAAAGAAGAGCGACCATCCTTCTTCTTCCTCTCCCATTAATGAGGTACATGCTACAAACACCTCTAAACTACGAATCAAAAGATCAAAAAGGGTGTTCACTCCACTTGGTATAAGTTATGAAACGGCTTTCGAGAAGCTACATCACAAAGGACTAGTCATGCCCATAGGGCCCATCAAAGATCCGGTTCCAGAAGTCAGGCCACCTAAGTGGGATCCTAATAAGCATTACAAATATCACCAAGGAAAGGGTCACGACACCGAGGAGTGTTGGAAACTCAAAGAAGCTATTCAAGATCTGATCGATGACAATGAAACTTCCGAGATTCTAGCCATCGAAGATGACCAAGCATCCTTTGATCCATCACTTCTTATCACACCCGTAGGAGAGCCCGTGGTCGAGACGGCTTATATGACCTCTCTCGATGAAGTGGCCATAATTGAGGAGGATGAAAGTATTTTCTTAGATAATACCAAGGAAGACTCGTCAAGTCTAAAAGAGGAAATTCAAAAACTGCAAGACGTCATTGCCATGCTTTTGAATGTGGTAGAAGGATTAGCAAATCGGGTGATGGCCATTGAACAAAATTCTCGCCAAGAGTTTAATGAAGAACTCAATGCTCCTAAGCCACAAGCAAAACGGACCATTGAAGAATACACGCCAATAAGAATGACTTACAATGAAGCTTTCGACTACCTTCACAATCAAGGTCTTATCCACCCCATTGGTCCCAGTCAAAACCCTCCACCTGAAAAACGGTTTCCCAATTGGGATCCAAATTGTTATTGTCGATACCATAGAGGTCGTGGTCACACCACCGAAGTATGTCTCGCCCTCAAAGATCGTGTTCAAGATCTCATTGATTCAAATCTCTTTCATGTTCCTCCATGCGACAAGAAGGCGAAGATTAGTAACAATAGTATCAGTGGCTGTAAAGGGATGAAGAACGACTATCCTTCTTCTTCCGAAAACACCTACTCCAGTAATAGTGTTGGTACTTTCGACCTTAGTGAGATCCTAGCCATGAGTAATCGAAAGCAACTGAAAAGGGAATTTACCCCTATCGGAATTAGCTACGATGATGCTTTCGATCGACTCCATGCCAAGGGAATCATTACTCCCATAGGACCTATTAAAGATCCCCCACTTAAGAAAAGATTGCCTAGTTGGAATCCAGACGAACACTTCAAGTACCACCAAGGTAGGGGCCATACTACTGAGAGCTGTTGGAAGCTAAAAGAGGCTATCCAACATTTGATTGATAATAACAAGCTTCCCATACCTCCAGTTAATAAGAAGAACGAGTGATGATAAAGGAAACAACACAAGACAAGAGGCGAGCTTCAACGACAAGATTTCATGACCTCTTTTTTCTATTTCTTTTTCATTTTTTCTTTTCCCCAATAAGTCTAGCATAGGCACCTTTTCTTTTCCTTTAGATTATTTTTGTAGTTTTTCTTTTCTTTTCCCTTTTTAATAAAATGAGAATTTATTTCTTTACCTATGATAATTTCATTATATTGCATTAAAAAATAAAAAAAAATAAAAAATAAATAAATATAAATAAATAAATAAAAACAATGTCGAATTAAACACAAGGTATACCAATAATTTAAGGCAACCCTTGTAGCCACATCATATCTCCTTTCGCCTTTCTAATTTACAAATCCTTTCTTCATAAACCACTTTGAGCCTCGTCTAACGATAGACCCTTTTTTTTTTCAACCTACATTTACCTAACCTTGGGATGGGATGGTGTGTAACTTATGCAATTCAAGCTTGAGTGAATTCAAAAAAATTAAAAATAAGCAAAAGCAAATATAAATAAAAGTGTACAAAAGGGCAAGTGTTCCAATGTCTTTGATATGAAAATATCTTCGATAAGAACACGTCTCAGATTGCGTCTCTTATCGAGTGCTCGGTACCGTGCCTGAGAAACATGAATGCCAAGTGAGTGATAGACCGCATGATCGAGATTGCTCACACTTATAAAAATGAAATAAATGCTAAAGCAAAGAGAGCTAAAAAAAAAACAGTAGAAACTCAAGCATGAAAATACAAAGATTCAGAAGCAAGGTTGCACACCTTGGGGGCTTGTCTAGGGTCTTGAGCCTTTATCCCCTTCTTCTATAACCTTTAGCCTAACCACGTTACAACCCTTAAAAGACCTTTTTGAGGTATACTCACACTTGTGCGAGGTTCGGCTAGAGCTACGTTCGGCCTGATTCCTAACGGATACGTAGGCAACCTCACATCGAGGTGCGACCGTAATAAACATGCATTCATATTCACATTCACACACTTGCACCATGATCATATCAAGGAATCTCCAATGCTCATCCCTTTTCACTTAGATCTAGACTTGGGGGCTTGGTCCTTACATCATTAGCTTACCTAGCCTAAGAGTCACCATTATTTGGCTCTTCTAACAATATGTTTTTCCACACACTTAGCTCTTGTGGCCTAGCTTTAGTGTCACTATCACACACTGCACAGATACATGACCAAATATACTTCCCTTTAGGAACCCTTTGTCATAAAATCTTAACACAACGTTGAAGCATACCTTATCATATCAACATCACCCATAATTGTCATTGCATCACGAAGTATGAAGTGCTTAGCCTCCGTGCCTAAGATACCCAAATACTTTCATCATTGAGTCAACCATTGAGATACCCTAGGATGGATTAATCCTTGCACCTTGAGAGATAGTATCAAATGACATTTGACTAAGCTCATTCAACATGCACCTTCAAACTTCGCTTCTTTTTCACGTCTTTCTTTTTCGGGAGAAAGTCGGTACCCTCCACAAAATTGACGGAAAATTTTTTGCTTTTTTTTGCATTTTTCGAGTCGCACGATCACATTACAATGCACACACGAGTCATGTACACATTGAGTCATGTCGTGCCATATCACTTTGATTTGAGTCTAACACATGTGTCATTTCACTTTGAGTTGAGTCAACCTCGAGTCGGTCAATCATATCGAGTCAAGTTTATACCTTGAGTCGTGTCAAGCCGATGAGTCCAACAACATTAAGCCTTAGGTCAGCCCTAAGATATTTAAGCCTTAGGTCACCCCTAAGATGGTTAAAGAAATTGGCAAAGTTCTATAGTAAAAAATAAATACAGGTGCAGCAGAATAGGGAAGACCCTACTCCAATTCTTGGCACCAGAGATATTTCAGCAGCAGCAGAGCTCGAAGCCTCTCATAAAGGTGATTTTGACCTCATACAACAACTTTGGGTTCCTTGGTGCGCCAGTTAGCCCCTATAAGCAATTTGACATGATTAAGTAGTCAGTTTGATTACAATTGCAATAAGTGATCGACCTGATGAAAGATCGTCTCACTTAGCTTAAAGCGCCTAATCACGGAGACACCGACATACTGGTTTTAGAAAAAATAAAATTCAGACAAGCTTTAGAGATCGACAGACGTTGGTCTTCGGAAATTTTTCTTCAGAACATTATCGCAATAAACATTCAAGCACCGAAGCTCTATTGCTCAGAGACGCGTGGGCATATCAATCAAAAGCTCTTTTGCTCCAGAGACGCGTGGGCATTTCATCAAAGCTCTTTTGTTCAGAGACGCGTGGACATTTCATTGAAGCTCTTTTGCTCAGAGACGCGTGGGCATATCAATCAAGCTCTTTTCTTCAGAGACGCGTGGACATTTCATTCAAGCTCTTTTGCTCAGAGACGCGTGGGCATATCAATCGAAGCTCTATTGTTCAGAGACGCGTGGACATTTCAATCGAGCTCTTTTATTCAGAGACGCGTGGACAATCCTTTTCAAGCTCTTTTGTTCAGAGACGCGTGGACATTTCTTTCAAGCTCTATTGCTCCAGAGACGCGTGGGCATATCATTCAAAAGCTCTTTTGTTCAGAGACACGTGGACATTTCCTATTTTCAAGCTCTTTTGCTCAGAGACGCGTGGGCATCCTATTATTAAACTCTTCGTTCAGAGACGCGTGGACACATCATTCAGAAGATCATATCAAAAAGAAGCTCTTTGTTCAGAGGTGCGTGAACATATCAAGAAGAAGCTCTTTGTTCAAAGACGAGTGAACATCGAAACAACAAGGTGGCGTTCCCCGGATTATGGAGAGTTGTCACAAGCAACTGAAGATTGTTTCAAGAGGAATAATCTTAGATAGTATTCCCTTGGACGTGGAATATTATCAATGCGAATGGATATTGTTTCAAGAGAAGCAATCTTCGATAGTATTCCCTAGGATGTGGAATATTATCATTGCGGAGGAGGATAGTTTCAGGCGAAGCAATCTTCTAATTTGGAAGCAGTTACGGGCGTAGCGGTTTTTAAGCGGGATGGCATTCTCTAGCTTGCGGGAGGTCATCAAAACAGTAAAGCGGCAACAATCGGTTACTTTCATAGACGTGTGCTCGACGGTGCAAGATACGCGTTTCTTGACTCTTTTATCTGTTTAACTAATGTTGGTTTTGCAGGTATCGGCGTTACAAGATTGATTTAGGATCGCAGAACGTTCTGAATCATTCTCCGTCCCTATCAATACTTTGACTTTCGTTTTCGAAACTTGCGTTTCTCCAAACTCAGTCAAAGTGGGGGCTTCTCTAGACACCCATTTGTGTCTCCCCAAAACCAAACCCAGTGATGAGTACCTTCGCTTCGAATCATAATCGAATGAAACGAAAGTGTGGAAAGGTCTAGTGTTGCGGATAGTTTTATTTCTTTTCTCTTCTCTCTGTTTTTGAAAACTTTATTTTAAGAAAACAGCCAATACAGTTTGTTTGGTCCATGATATGGGTCCAATAACAGTGTAGTTGGATGAGGCTTGCAAAGACCTTTCCAACGATATATTATAAGCCCAATTCCGATGAATATTGAGGAAGTTATGGCCAATTTACTAAACTGGGCCCGGTTTGAGCTTTATGTACGGCCCAATGATCTAGGGGAGGGCCTAATATGATTTATCATTCCTAATGTAATTAGGAATGGTTTTAGTCTTCTAGAATCTTCTAGAAGGTTCTTTTCATTCCTAATTCAATTAGCATTGATAAGTTGACTATGTTGACTTTTTAGAGTTTTAATCAAAATCAAATAGCATTTTCAAAGAAATTATATTATTTATCCTCCAGTACGGTAAACTTATCAGATTTTCGAAAACGCGTTAAAATCAAGACTGGCGTCCAACCCCAGGCCTTGGCGCCTGGAACCAGGCTTGGCGCCAGACGCTAGCCATTAGCGCCTGGCGCTAGCCACTGGTGCCTGGCGCCAGCTAGCCAGGGTTGGCGCCAACCTCGTTTTGCGTGCGTTAGAATCTGTTTTGTTAAATTATCTTTTTTGGCTGATTTTCTCTATAAATATCGTATCAAAAATTCCGTTTTCATTCACCTACAATCATTCATCATCTACATCCATCATTCACCAATTCTATTCATTCGCAAGCTTTCATCAACAATCATTAATTCTTTAGCATTCTTTCATTCATCTCTTTCTTACTTTATTTTCATACAAAATTCCGCATTCACAAGATCTAGAAACACCTAGCCATATTCGAAGTTGCCTTCGCCCTAGACGTGAAAGGTTTAATTTCTGAGGGTTTGGTCCCAAATCTCACTTTCAATTATTTAATTTAATTGTTTGATTATTATTTTTCTTGAAGTTACTAACGTGTGTATTTTGTTATTAGAAAGAGGTACAAGGCATCAAAGTAAGTACTTTAATGGTTTTAATTGATGTTATGATGTAGAAATCATGTTTATATTGTTATTATGATATTCCTAGTATCATGTCTAGGGTAATTTTAATATTAAATATGATTGTTACGATGCTTCCTATGTTCTTCCTAATATTTATGGTTGTTAGTATCATGTTAGGGTTAAAGATTTGTTTTTTATTGCTTAGTGACATGCTAGGGTTTGTTATTAATCTTGTTAGTATCATGCCTAGGATCTTGCTATTATTATGCTTTAATATTAACATGAACATGATTATGATTTTAATTGTTATAATTTATGATTATTATTATTATTATTATTATTTTGATAACGATTATAATTATTGTTATGGTTATTTATTATGTTGCTTGATACGATATTATTTATTGCTTGATCACACCTTTTATGCATGTTTAAAGGGAATTTGTACTTGTAATCACGCTTAATAAGATAATTAATAATCTTGTTTAGGGTTAATTGTGATTATAATTCAAGTGATCGCCAATAATAGTTTATTTGTGCATTAATGTTCAACCAACATAGATTAAACAGGTTTAGGGTTAATCCAATTGATTGCATGTTAATCAGAAAGCGCACATGAATACGATCAGAATAAATTAGAGGCCTATTATTAGGGCAGATTCAATCTTTTTTAGGTTGGATTTGTACCTTCATCCCCGAACCCTTATTTGGTTCATGACCTTATGAAGTTGACGATCTCTTGGATCGTTAAGGGGTGTAACCTTCACCTCGTGAACGGTTTACAAGTTCCTTAAAAACTTGTTGGCGACTCTTTTGCTCTATCTTCTTCCCTTTTGGACGCCACCGTACTTTAGTGTATGATCACAGTGGGGTTCGAGCTAGTGGGATTTAAGGCTTGAATTATTCCCTACAGTACCATATCGAACTTCTTCGCTGATTCGATACATCCCTTCCCAGTTTGGGGTTAACTTGCCATCCTCATTTGCTCGGCCTACAGATTTTGTGCCTAAGCGTCGCATTGCCCCTGCCTTCTGGAAGAAAGTCCGGGGCGGTCTTCATGGCCTCCCAATTGGCCGATTCATCATATAACATCACCCTGAGGGTAGGCTCGTACATCTCAATTGGGAGAACTACCTCGGCACCATAGACCAAAAAGAATGAGGTCTAATGTGGAGCTTTTTGCTGTTGTTCGTATAGACCATAACACATTAACCAACTTATCGGGCCCATAGGTCGCCTGCTTTTTCAAGCTTGCGCTTAATACCATTGGAGATCAACTTGTTGTAGGCATCTACTTGGTCATTGGCTTGTGGTTGGCCGACTGAGGCAAAGCAATGAGCTATGCCCTGGTCTCCCAACCATTCCTTGAGTTGGGGTGTTTCAAACTGGGGCCCATTATCGAACACCATTGACTGAGGTACTCCATAGCGAGTAATTATGTTTTCACATATGAAAGCTGACATATCCGTCCACTTAATGCCCCGGACAGCCTCGGCCTTAACCCATTTTGTGAAGTAGTCTACTGCTACGAACACATATCGCCTTTGACTAGACGCTGGCGTATACGGACCCAAGATGTCCATGCCCCATTTTGTAAAGGGGAGCGGACTACTTATGGCAGACAAACTGTTAGTTAGGCGATGAATTAAGGTTGCGAACCTTTGGCACTTGTCACATTTCTTTACCATTTTCATGGCGTCTGATTTTAGACTCAGCCAGTAGTACCCTAAGTGGGTGGCCTTTTCAGCCAGGGCTCGTCCTCCAATGTGGGAGCCGCAATGCCCCTGGTGGAGGTCGTCCAGCACATCATGTCCCCTCTCAGGGGTAATACACTTCAGATAAGGCTTCACAAAAGCTTTCTTAAACAACTCCCCCTGCTTCATTTCGAACCAGGCCGCTCTCTTTTTCATCAACCAGCTCTTTTTGGGATCGGCCGGGAGCAATCCATCCCTTAGGTATGAAATGATTCCGTCCATCCAAGTTGAGCTTCTATCAATGATTTGTACTGGCTCGACATCAATACTCCTCTTTTCCTTTACTTCCTAAAACACTGATTTGGGAGTATCACAGGATGTCGAGGATGCTAATTTGGAGAGGGCATCCGCTTGGTGATTGGACGAACGGGGAACTTGTTGCAGAGTAAAGTGTTCTAGACTCTCGGCCTCTTCTTTGACTTTCTTCAAATACTTCATCATGGCCGACTCCCTTGCTTCAAAATCACCATTCACTTGGCCGACTATTAGCTAGGAATCCGAGCTCACATCAATCTTTGTTGCTCCTGCCGCGTTACACATTCTAAGGTCGGCCAGGAGGGCTTCATATTCTCCCTTGTTGTTAGAGGCTTGAAATTGAAATCTCAGCGCATACTCAAACTTGTCCCCTTCAGGATATTGACAAATAATTCCAGCACCACATCCGGTCGCTGTTGCAATACCATCTACATATACCTTCCAGATCTGGTCTCCAGCCGACTGCAAGTCCGGCCGCGTCATCTCAGCCATAAAATCAGCAAAGGCCTGCCCCTTTATAGCTTTTCTGGGCTCGAACGTGATGTTGAAGACTCTTAACTCTAAGGCCCATTTAAGCATGCGACCACTAGCTTCTAAAGTTGCAAACGACTTCTAGAGTGGTTGATTAGTGTAAACCACAATTGAATGTGCCAGGAAGTACGGCCGCAGCTTTTTAGATGCCATGTACAATGCTAGGCCAAACTTTTCAATAGGGGGATACCTAAGCTCGGCGTTGTGTAGTACATGGCTGATAAAGTAGACTGGAATCTGATGGCCGTCCCTTTTAACAAGCAGGTTGACACTTAAGGAGTGTTCTGAGATGGAGAGATAAATGTACAACCTCTCATTCTTGAGTGGACTGACGAGCCGAGGCAATGTATGTAGATGACTTTTTAACTGTGTGAATGCTTCCTCAGCTTCTTCCGTCCACTCAAACATGGCTTTCTTTTTGATAGTTTGAAAAAAGTATCGGCATTTGTCCCCTAATCTTGACAGAAAGCGGCTGAGTGCTGCTAAACAGCCGGTCAGTCTCTGCACCTCCTTAATTGTTCTTGGAGACTTCATGTCCAAGACGTCTTGATTTTTTTCATGGTTAGCCTCAATTCCACGCTGATCAATTAAAAATCCAAGAAATTTACCGGACTGAACATCAAAGACATTTCTTCGGGTTTATCATCATCTTATGCCGCCTGAGTTCGATAAATGTTTCTCGAAGATCATTTAAATGGTCGGCCGACTCCTTTGACTTGACAATCATGTCATCAATGTACGCCTCCATGTTCCGGCCGAGCTGATCTCTAAAGACTTTATTGACAAGTCGCTGAAATGTTGCAGGGCATTCTTGAGGCCGAATGGCATAACCTTGTAACAATACAACCCCTGCTCAGTCACAAATGCTTTTCTCTTGATCTTCTTCCCATAGAGGGATTTGATGGAAACCGGAGTATGCGTCCATAAAGCTCATTAGGGCATGTCTGGCCGTAGAATCAACCAAGCGGTCGATTTTAGGCAAGGGAAAGCTATCCTTAGGGCATGCCTTGTTTAAATCTGTATAGTCCACGCACATCCTCCAAGTTTCATTCAGCTTCTTTACAAGGACTACATTAGCCACCCAATCAGGGTAATAGCACTGCCGAATAAAACAAGCGTCCAACAGCTTCTTCACCTCGGCTGCGGCCGCCTAGTTCCTCTCTTCTCCATGATTTCTTTTCTTCTAGCGGACGGGTTTAATAACTGGATTCACGGCCAGCTTGTGCACGGCCAGGTCAAGGTTTATGCCTGGCATTTCACTTACTTCGAACGCAAATACATCTTTGATTTCTCTCAACAGGTGAACTAACTCATCTCCAAGTAGACCCATAGCTATAGTGCCAACACTGACCGTCCAACCAGGTTGATCGGGATTAAGCACTACATCTTGGTGATCTCCGCCCGGCTGGGGCCTCAGCTCTTCAGGCCGGCCGACGGTCATTAATTGCTATGCCTGGTTGGACATGGCTAGCTTCCACTTTTGCCCGACCTGGGTGAATGATGTTTCCCCCAAATCCCACTAAGGGGTGAGTGATGTCTTTCAGAATGTAACACCCCAATAATTCTCCCTTTTCCAAACCACTTACTTTAAATAAAAATAGAGGAGAACCATTGGCATGTTACCGCCACGTGTTAAAACGTTAAGGCTTTATCAAAGTATTGCAGCGGAAATCCAACTTAAATATTAAAATAATATAATTTAGAAAATCAATAAGTCAAAGCTTACAAATTGGAACCATAAAGGCCCTTATTAAAACCAAACCAATATTCCAAAATCCCAAAACATAATTAAAATAGTAAAACATAAATAAGTTCAACACAAAGAACGAATACTCTCAATCACACCAATCCCTTGACAATGCGTATGTCAAATCCCCGAACTTCACATCATCAAGCTAACCTGTGCAATACTGATCCCCAATAATACAAATCTAATAATTGGATCATCACAGGGTCATTGAAAGGCGAAGGCCATGACCAAAAGAAAACACACAAAAGCACGCAATCAGCAAAGCTGAGTACATACAAGCTACAACGTACCAAGCCTAGCATGCTCAACTAATTAAAGTAAATAAACATACAACATAAATTCATTAATCAAGACTCCACACTTAAACAATTCAATCGACTCAACATACTTGCTAATCAATTCCAAACACTTGACTCTTTATATTTAATTTAATTAATTTAGTTGGAGTAAGCAATAGACGAGGTTGTCCAATCCACCAAATCATTTTGGTCCCAAATGACCATTTGAAATAAAAGTTTAGCGCGATGCAAGAATGGGCGCGACTCCATTCTCACAAAGTTAGTCTAGGATCCCATCTAACTTTCATTATAAAATAAAAATGTAAATACCAAAAGAGAAGAGGACATGTTGATCAAACAAGCCTCGGAAAGCCACGGGCTACCACCGTGTACCCCAACCCATAATTGTCAATACTCTAGAAGTGCACACTTTCCAGAGTTTTATTGTTCATCCATGTTTCACTTTACGTGATTACAAATTTAATTAATAGCCGACTCAATCAAGTAGAACATACATAATAATCATACATCAATTTATTTTTAATCTTATTTAGGACAATGGTGATCACATCACAAGTTGACCTTTAATTCCATTAAACTTCCAAATTATTCAAAATTGTTGAACATAGTCAACCCACCTAGCCATTTCGGCTTAATCCACCTTTACTCAACATACTAACAATTCATGATTGAGTAATAAAATAAATAACAACTTTGTGGAATAATTAATAAATTCATTCCACTTAAACCATTCAGTTTCAATCCTTTAATAATCCAAATGTGGTTAACAAACCGATCAATAAAAATATGCTTGTATCAACATTCCATACAAACAATTAATCCAATATAATTCAACATGTTTGCATCCATAATTCCATACAAACATAATCAATTCACCAAAACATGTTTCATAAACGTAAGCAAATGAATTAATTAAATGTATAACCAAACAGTTTTCATCCAAGTGTTCTCTAATCATGAAACTAAGTTCTTTTCTTTGGTACTTAAACATGATACTACTTACAACGAAGTAGACATGTACGTACCTCGTATAAACAATCCTTTGTGCCACTTTTAATCACTTAAAAGTCTCCTAAGAAATAATCACTTCCTAGAAAACAACCAACAACAATAAATTAATACTTAACCAAATTTCCAGCAATATAATTTAGATTAAAACTCCTTAAAACTTCATTAAAAACATGTTTTTATGGTTAATTATGCATTAGAAATACAATAGGAACAAAAGCCCCAATTTAATTAGTCATAAGAACCCTAAAATCCCAATTTAAATAAATTGAAACCCTAGGTTTTTAAAATTATAAAATCTGAAAATTATAACAACAATTATAATCTGAAATTATTAGTTTAAAACATAAAAACATGATTTTGATACTAAAAATATAAACTTTATACTATAAAATCAAAACCCAAAACTAATTATAAACATTAAGCATAAAAAAAACTTCGTTAAAAAAATCAAAAACTGCCCGAAAATCATATTTAAAGGCTGAATTTGGCCACGAGAGGGTGGTACTCACTACCAAAGTAGTGAGCCTTTCTTAAAACATTGTTTCCACATGGAAAACACTACTTTTTTGTCAAAATCGGATGAGTTCAGAACCTGATCGGGATTAAAACGGGATTAATATTAACGAACCAAAATCTAAACATTAAAACACGAATTTACGTGTTCAAAATAATCTGGAATTAAGTTAAACTAATTAGTAGTATAATCACCAAAATTTCGAAACATCATTACTATAAAAGCCCTAAATCAATTGTTCATAAAAACCCTAAAATCATGATTTTCAATGATTAAAAACCCTAGGTTATTAAATTTACAAAATCTGAAAATTATAACATTTATAAAATCTGAAATTATAAAGTTTAATCATCAAAATACAATTTGATACTAATTAAATTAATTTCAAACAATAAAATCAAAATTCATAATCAATAATTATAATTACACAAATTAATAAAATAAAGGAGAAAGAAAATAAGACTAACCTTTTGTGTGGGGAAATTTTTGGGATGTATGGGGTATTTATAGGAGAGAGGGTAGTAGGGTAAGTAGGGATATTGGGCCTCATTAAATTAATGGGTCAATTAAGAAAGTAAACTGGGTTTGGTTTGTTTGTTGGACATAAATTATAGAAGGAAGGTTCATAAAAAGTTCTTTGTAATAAAATCGTTTATCAACCCCAAAAATAATTTGAAACTTTTGAAATTAAATTCCGGAAAAATACAAGTAAATATTATAAATAATATATAATTTCATTTATAATATATTTTAAAATATGGGGGATTACACAAAACATCTTCTGGGAACTTTATATTCTTCAGGGCGGCCAGACTGATGATATCAGATGAGATGCTCGTATATATCAGTATTCGGCCCACTTTCAGGTTAGTTATCTTCATGATAAACACCATAGGATTGTTGTGCAGGGCTTTGACCTCCCCTCGGTCAGCCTCGCTAACGGTTACTTCGGGGAAGGGTTCGGCCTCCACAACGTCCGCCTGCATCACCTTTCCCAAGTTCCAAGCGTTCTGCTTAATTCCCTTCATGGTGGGGCCGCCTAAGGCGAATTTCCCCGGTATTACGGCCACAAAGCCCGAATCGGTACTATTCCCATCATCTTCCTTGTCATTCTTATTTTTCTTTTCGGACGTATTGTCTGTCCGTGTATAAGTGAACTTGGACTTCATCACATAAGAGTTCAGCATGCCCTTCTCGGCCAGTTTGTCTAACAGTCTCTTCAGATTGATATAATCGTTCGTGTCATGCCCCACATCCTTATGGTAGTGGCAGTACTTGTTTTTGTTCCTGTACTAGGTCGAGCCTCTTAACGGCTGGGGCTTTTCAAACTCAAACTTATCCTTGATTTCCATCAGGATCGAGTAGCAATCCTTGTTGAACTCATACTGAGGCTCGTACGTCTTGACTTTCTTTGACTTGGGTTGCTGACCATCGGCCACCCAGTCTTCTTTCCTTTTGTTTCCTTCTTTCTTTTTGTCGGTCGAGTCTTGCTGAGTAGATTGCTTCTTCTTAGCCCCCTTGGCCGGCGCCTCTGCTTTTGTAAGCGAACAAAAGTCGGCTGCTTCAATGTAGGATTCGACTTCCCGCAGAACGCCTGCGTATGTCCGAACCTTTTTTCTTACCAAATCAAACTTAAAATAAACCATTATGCCTTAATCCCCGGAGAAATTCAGAGTAAGCCATTTCATCCGGCAGATTATGAATCTGGGCTTTTTCCTGGTTAAACCTTTGGACGTACGAACGTAGGCCCTCATTTTTTCCTTGCACAATTGTTGTCAAATTAAGACTTGTCTTACGAGCTGGTATGTTGTAAGAGAAGTTCCCCACGCATAGCAAACTAAGTGTGGTAAAACAATTGATACACCCAGCCGGAAGGCTATTGAACCAATCTTGCGCCACACCCTTCAAAGTGGTCAGGAAGCATTTGCACCAGGCAGCGTCATCTACGCTTAAGTACATCAGGTTTTTTTTATGACGTGATATGTTCCTCGGGGTTGCCTGTACCATCATAAGCGCCCACGAGTACACTTTTCACCTTCGGCGGCTGAGGGGCAGTTAAAATTTCTTGCGAAAACGGAGGCGGCTTATCTCTAAGAGTCAGTAAGCGCATCTGCCAATTAATTGGCTGGGGTTGCACGGGCTATCCGGCAAAATAGGGAGTCTAGCTAAACGTCTGGCCGAATGACCCATATTGTCCGAAGACCTGGGGGCTCGGTTGCAAAATGTCGTTGAAACCTTGGGGGGACTGATACTGAAGCGGTTGTACTGGAATAGGAGTTGGAGTACAAACAGCTTGACTCCTACTGGAGATGGCCGAGTTGCTATGCTGGGAAAGAGAGTGGTTAGTAAATTCATTCGGCATTGTGGGAGTTGAAGCTGTGTCCGAGTAGGCGGCACACTCCCGTTGTTTATGCCGAAGGTAGTCTCTTGCGTCCTTCCAGCGTCGAGACGAATCTGTCTCCTCTCTTCGAGGTTGTCTGCCCCTCCTCTCAGCCGACTAGGTTTTCGCCAACAGACTAGACAAATTCGTCCGTGGCACCCACAAAGACCTTTCATTCGGCCGGCAAAATGGGGTATTCCCAGCGTCTATTGCATTGGTGGCGCTGTTATGAGTTTTCTTTGGAGCTCTTTCCCCCTCTTTTCTGGGCGGCTGCCTAGAGGTAGAAACTCGGTTACTCTCAAACTCCTTTTGAAGTTTATTGAGTGCGGTCTGTAAGGAAGCAACAGTAATAGGAGGATCATCAGCCTCTTGAAATGAGGCGGTCAATAGATTGCTGAAATGAATTATAGGGACTAGGTCCTCTATATGATCATCCTCGCCTGACCAGGGCCGACATTAGGTGTCTGAACATCTATTTCCATAACTATCAAGTATCCCCACAGATGGTGCCAATTGTTTCGGGTATTTTTTGGATTTCCTCGGATACTGGTCGCGCTCTCCAGGCAATGAGACTTGGACACCTGCAAAATAAACGAATATTCCTTTACCGGAATATTCGCCTTCAACGATCAAGTTAGAGATTTGAACGGAAAAGGCTAGAGAGAGAAAGTAGAGAGAAGTTTGAGCTATTTAATGCTCTTTTTTGTAATGTTGTAATCCACCACTCCCATTATAAATGATTGGGGTATTTATAAGGGTGGGAGTCTGTGCCCCTCTAGGGTTTGTACCCTAAATTTCCGTGACATGATTGGTTGCGCAATTAGGAGGTGCCACGTGTAATACGGGGGCGCTGTTTTGCTGTTTTCATGATTATCTCTCGGGATTTGGGCCATGATGTAAGAAGGCCCTTTTTAATGCTGATTTGAGGTGCTCTTTTAAGCCTTAGACACGCGTCATCTTCCCACAGTGACACGCGTCGCCCTTTAACTGGGCCATGTGTCGCTACGGGATTGGACTTGATTTACGCTTGATGGATGTAGTCACAGCTTACTTATATGGCCTACTGGATAATGACATTTACATGAAACTCCCAGAAGGATTAAAACTGTTAGAAGCAGCAAATTTAGGTTCTCGAGAACAATACTCAATAAAATTGAATAGATCTCTATATGGATTGAAACAATCAGGGCGCATGTGGTATAATCGACTAAGTGAGTACTTGTTGAAAGAAGGGTATAAGAATGACCCTATATGCCCTTGTATTTTTATAAAGAGATTTGTTTCAGGATATGTCATAATTGTAGTATATGTTGATGATTTGAATATTATTGGAACTTCTGAAGAGATTTCAATAACAGTGGAGTGCTTAAAGAAATAATTTGAAATGAAAGATCTTGGAAAAACTAAGTTTTACCTAGGGTTACAAATTGAACACCTTAAGAATGGAATCCTTGTGCACCAGCCAACATATACATAGAAAAGGGTCTTAAAAGATTTTCTGTGGATACATCATATCCATTGAGTAGCCCTATGGTTGTTAGAGCACTTGATGTAGAAAAAGATCCATTTCGTCCTCGGGAGAATGACGAAGAAATTCTTGGTTCTGAAGTACCATATTTAAGTGCAATAGGGGCATTAATGTATCTTGCTAGTCATACACGACTTGACATATCATTTTCAGTAAATTTCTTAGCAAGATTTAGCTCATGCCCCACCCGAAGGCATTGGAATGGGGTTAAGCATGTACTTTGTTACCTTCAAGGTACGAAAGATATGGGTTTGTTTTTCTCTAATCTATCCAAAGAAGGTTTTATTAGTTTTGCAGATGCAGGGTACATGTCTGATCCTCATAATGCTAGATCACAAACTGGATATGTGTTTATGTGTGGAGGTACTTCTATTTCTTGGCGTTCTATGAAGCAAACAATTGCAGCTACTTCTTCTAACCATGTAGAAATTTTGGCAATCCATGAGGCTAGTCGTGAATGTGTATGGGTAAGGTCTGTAATTTAACATATACAGACAAATTATGGCATAAACTCCGAGAAAGACGTTCCAACAACCTTATATCATGATAATGCAACATGCATCGCCCAGCTTAAGGAAGGGTATATCAAAGGTGATAGAACGAAGCACATTTTACCAAAATTCTTCTACACTCATGATCTCCAGAAAAATGGCGATATAAAAGTCCTTAAGATTCACTCGAGTGAAAACTTGGCAGATTTGTTTACTAAGGCGCTCCCAACAGCCACATTCAAAAAGTTAGCTTACGGCATTGGATTGCGTCGTCTTAAAGATCTCAAGTGATGTAGTCATGAGGGAGAGTTAATGCCCGCTGCACTCTTTTTCCCTTAACCATGGTTTTTTCCCACTGGGTTTTCCTGGTAAGGTTTTTAACGATGCATCATCTTATGCGCATTATAGTGTATTATTTTGTACGGGTTTTTCTAGTATATTTTAGTTATTGTTTTATTTAATATATAGTCATCCAATAAGGAGTGTTATGAAATACTTAAATATGGATGACTATTATCCAATGTACAATCTAAAACATTCTAGAGTTGGGTATTTGATCTTATCCGATGATGGAATCATAGATAATATACATGTATATATACCCCGTACTAGATGGAATAATAGAGAACACAACGTAATAATTTCCCCTCATCTTTCTATATTTTCTCTTCCATATTTAACAAAATACACATTATTACGAATCTAATAAGACCCCAATTGATACATTTTTTCCGTATAGATTAGCGTATATTTAAGGTCAAAGTTTGATCAAATTTGACATTAAGGGTATGTTCTCATACATTGAAATTCAGTTCAGTTCAGCTCCTAATTTCCTTCTCTTATAAAATATTCATTTCAATTCAGTTAAGTTAAGTTAAGTTAAGTTAAGTTCAGCTCAGTTCAGTTCAGTTCTGTTCAGCTGAGTTCAGTCAATGAGAACAGGCCCTAAGGGCCTGTTCATATTTACTGAACTCAGCTGAACTGAACTGAACTGATTGGAGCTGAACTGAACTGAACTAAACTGAAATGAATTGATTGGAGCTGAACTGAATTGAACTGAATTGAACTGAAAAATTAAAATGCATAAAAGTATATGAAATGTTTATGAAAATTAATGATAATATAGATCGTGTGGATTGTGAAAAATATAAAAGTGTTTTAAAAATAACTCTGTATTTTAAATTATTATATGGATTTTTTTACTTTTACCACCAAAAAAAATCAAAAAAATGTTTTTTACCACCAAAACTTCTAAAACTTTTATTTTACCACCAAATAAAAAAATAAAAGTTGTTTTTTACCACCTGTCGTCAAAAACCTAACGGAATTTTCTAAATTCTTCGATTTTCGTGTCAAGCACAGGCTCTTTAGGGGTTTTGGGGGGCACTTTAGTCCTACGGGTCCAATTTGAGGTCAGAATTAACAAAAAATGATCGAAAATGCTTCATTTTGCGTGTTTAAAAAACCTCGATTTGCGTGAAAACACAAAACGAGGCATTTCCGATCATTTTTTTGTCAATTTTGACCTCAAATTGGACCCATAGGGCCAAAGTGCCCCCCTAAACCTATAAAAAACATCTTTTGCGCACAAAATTCGAAGGAATTTTTTTTAAACCGTTAGATTTAACGGTTTTCTTGACGTTTGGTGGTAAAAAACAATTTTTCGAAATTTTTTTGGTGGTAAAATCAAAGTTTTAGAAGTTTTGGTGGTAAAAAACATTTTTTTGATTTTTTTTGGTGGTAAAAGTCAAAATTTCCTTATTATATTTTAAATTATTAAATTTTTGTGTATTATATTTTAAATATATATATAAAAATAAAAAGTATTCTTCAATATTTTGCGGTTTTGAAAAATAGGTGGAAGGTTCTACAACCTAATTCGATTCCGCAAATGGACTTTTGCTATCAGTTGCAAATAATCGTTGCTTGTTGTACTCTACACAATTTTGTCCGTTTACATGAACTAGGGATTCCATTCACGCACCAAGTTGAAGTCATGGGATCAACAGAAGATCATACTATGTACGATGATAACAGAAAAGCAGCTATGGATATTGTACGAAACCAAATAACCGATCAGATATGGGAGTCAATTCAGAGGAATGCCGAGGTAATGGAGCAACTTAATGAAGAAGAAGAAGATGAACAACTAACCGATTATGAAAGCTAGTAACTGTTGTGTAGTACTCTCATTTTGTCGATTATTATTTTAATTAATACATGTATCTAACTAGTATCTAACCCAAAATTATTACTATTATTATTGTTGTTGTTATTATTGTTATTATTATTATTATTATTTATTGACGATTATTATTATTATTATTATTATTTATTACTTATTGATTATTATTATTATTATTATTATTATTATTATTATTATTATTATTATTATTATTATTATTATTATTATTATTATTGTTGTTGTTGTTGTTGTCGTTGTAATAAGAGCTTAAAAGAATGAAATTTGGCTTTATATCATTAGCAATATTATTAGACATAAATTAAGAGCTGAAGTGAAGTGAACTGAACTGAACTGAACTTCAACGGAAGAGAACAGACGGTGAACAATTGTTGTTGTTGTCGTTGTAATAAGAGCTTAAAAGAATGAAATTTGGCTTTATATCATTAGCAATATTATTAGACATAAATTAAGAGCTGAAGTGAAGTGAACTGAACGGAACTGAACTTCAACGGAAGAGAACAGACGGTGAACAAAAAAAAAAAAAACCATAGTGAATATAAAAATGAATTTTGATCGTCGATATTAGTTGACATTTTATACGTGTCATATCATCCTCATATGTTTTGATTTCAATTATTTCTTTTTTTTTTCCCCTTTTGAAGCATTTTCACTTTTACGCTGCACCTCTCTCTCTTCCATCGAACCGTACTCTGAGTTCTCCATTGAAGCGGCTTCCGAGCTTTTTCTCCGCCATTGAAGCGCCTTCGGAGGTAAGGTATTGTCTTTAATTGTCGAATATCAATTTTGCAATCTGGGGTTTAGTTTCACACTTTCATTAATTTAAATGTCGGTATTGTTAATTTAGGGTTCTTCTAAGTTGGATTGTTGAGCTTTTGGTTATGATTACTGAAGTTATCAACTATTAGAACGAGCGATTATGTTGCTAGAATTTTTGCTATGTGCAGTTTACGTTGATTATCTTAAGCTAGATGAATTTTATGTGATTTTTCGAGCTTATTTTGATAGTTGAATCAATTTTGGTTGCTAATGCGTTGCAATTTTCGAGCCTAATTGAGTCCGTGACGTTGATTATCTTAAGCTAAATGAATTTTATGTGATTTTTCCCGTCAATTTTGGTTGCTAATGCGTTGCAATTTTTGAGCCCAATTGAGTCCATGAACCTAGCCTAAAATTTTTAAGGCTGTTGGAGCTTGAGCGTGCTTGGGTTTTGAGCTCATCGTGCTTTAAGAGCCTTCCTATATTCTATTGAGCTCGAGCCAAACCCGAGTATGTTGGCCCTAGTTGGGTCTGGGTGTTTCTATTGCCCGTGCTGCACGACTGTGGCTTCTGGGATCACTATTGCGCGTCTATTTTAGTAGCGTTCTTTCTGTTGATCCGTGATCTCTGTTACAATTTAGTTAGGTTTATGTTAGTTTTAGTTTCAAATGCACTTATCTGAGATGTTCAGTGCGTTATTTTATATTAGGTTGATTTAATTTTCGCTTGTTAAAACAGCTTCAGCCCCCATCTGATTGCTCCTATGGGCACTGCACAAAACTATGGCCCTCCTATGTCTACACAGGTAGATTGTTGTCGTATTTGAGGTTTATTATTATGGTGGGAATTGCTTGGATTTTGCTCATATGCAATTGCTATTGCAGTATCGTCCCGCAGTCCCGGGGCAGCAAGGGCAGCCATATTTACCGGGGTCTTCGCAACAGTTTCTAGCACCTGGACAGAATATGCCTTCTGGTCCAAATCAACCCATGCAGTTTTCTCAACCCATGCAGTACTCTCAACCAATGCAGCAGTTACCACATAGACCTGGAATGCCTGGTGGTCCTATGTCGTCACAAGGTATGAATATGCCATATGGTCAACCAAACAGGCCTATGAATTTGGGTGCGCAGCAGAATCAGCATTCTGCACCGCCTTTTGGCAATCATGCCTCCGGTGTAGGTGGCATGGGAGCTCCTTTTTCGTCGTCATATACAGTAAGATAGTTTTTTTTTAACAGTCTTATGTTATGCTATATATGTCATATACTCATATTATTTACTGTTTAAAAGCACTGGCTAAAATAGTTGATCACCTCTTCACAGTTTCAACCAGTATCCCATTTGTCAGCACCTGCAGCACCAGCACCAGTTGGCAGTCAACCATGGTTATCATCTGGAAGTCAAAGCTCTGTGCCTTTTGTACCGGTTCCACAAACCGCAGACCAGTCTTCAGTTTCTGCTCCTGCTGTTCCTGTGAGTTTATACAATTAGAAGTGAAGTCTTGCTTTCTTACTGATGCTTTTCCAAATATTAAAACTTATCCAAAGTTTGTTTTTTTTTTTTTATTTTTATTTATTTTATTTCTAAAATTTTGTCATAGAAGGGTTGAAATTATAAGAGCAAATTAAGAAAAGGAGAGAAGGGATCACTTTCTTTCACTGTAATATATTAAAGTCTGATATTCAAAATGAGTCGTTTTAAGATGGGGTAAAGGCCATGAAATATGGGATTTGAGGCTTAGATGTTTTGGGGTAGTCAAGGAACCTAGTCAAGAATTTGAGGCTTACATGGTTTGAGGTATTTCAAGCTTGAATGAGCATTGAAAAACCTTGTTAAAAGAATTTGGCTTGTTCAAGCTTTGTTCACGAATTTGTTTGATTGCATTTCGAGTTTAAGCTTGATCTTGAACAAGCTTAAATCAAGATTGATTAAATAAACGAACCCTTTTTATCATTAAAAATGATTTCTTTCAAGATTTAATATATCTACTTAATTTAATACAAGATGCTTTCTTTCTTTTTCTATAAAAGATAATGGTGGAGTTTTCATGCCTACATACTATGAAATAATTTGTTATATTTACAACATATACGATTAAAGGTTTATAAATATACTAAAGTAGTTTTACGATACTCCATCTATTTTGTAATAATCACAACACTTTTCTTTTACATCAGTTTCTTAAAAATTTTAGCACTTCCTAATTTAGTTAGGGTCCACTACTATTTTATTATTTCTCTCTCCCACTAACGCCACTTGCATAAATGTTTTATTATTTCTCTCTCCTATTAACTCCACATATACTACTTTTCAAAATATTTTACCCATTTTTATCTTCAAATTTTCAATTACTCAATTAATTTACACAAATCCTTTATCTCCCAAATTAATTTCACTCTTATCAATTCTAATTTTTAATAGAAAAGTATTCAATTTTAAGATGGAATTGATTAAATTGTGTTTATCTCCCAAAATATTCTGATACATGCAATTTACCAACTTTTCCATATCTACAAAATAAAAAATAATTTTTTAACATAATCAAAATTCAAATATACAATTTGTTTTGCAAGTATTGTGACCATAATAATTGGAAAACCCTCAAAAAATGGAAGGCCTCATTTTAAGAAGTTGCACAGGGCCCCTTACACGTTGCGTCATTGTAGGCCTGGCACTGCGAGTAGTTTGTTATGTTTCAGCTCATTTACACCTTTACTTTTTTCCACCTTCTAAACCACCTTCCTAAAGCACCACCTCCTATCACTCTTCTTCATCTTCCAAATTGTTGCATCCATTCCCTCTTTATCCGTCATACTCCTTCCGATCCTATTTGTTCTTCTCGTTTTCGATTAGGAAGGTTCAAAAAGCTCTTCTCGTTTTTTGAGTGCCAAAATTTAATACCAATTTCTCTTTTTCATGAAATTTTAGAAACAAGTTTTAATCATCATTCTTTTTCCCCAATTGCCACACGGCCCACACTAATTACCTTGACCCTCCACTCCCACCCCCCTTTAGTTTCTCCCTCATTAAGATTCACTTGTTTTGATTTGCTCCCCGATTTCAATTGGAACAAATTGGATCAGAAGGAGTATATGCCCATTAATCACCGTACCTCACAAAGACCGAGGATATCCTCAAGTCATCAGTCATCACTTCCTTGATAAATCCAATCTTTTAAAAAAGCATCCACATTCTCGTAACTGTACATGCAAAACTTTTTTTATATAAAAAAAAGAGGATTAGCTTCGTTTTGTTTTGGATTGATGAGGCTGAAATTGTTGAATTGGGTTCCCAATTAACTGCAGCGTTTGATTATGTTGTTTGAGGTTGTTGGAGCTTTACATTTTGAATTAGTTAATTATATGGGGGAAATGGGATGAGGGTCACCTCCATCTCTGGCTTAATCTATTAATATTAAATCTTAACACCATCCATCTCCTAAATCTAACGAATATTATATGTTCTTGTATACCAGAGTGTGTGCGCGTGAATGCTACCCGAGCCCTTTCCCAGTTACTTTAAAGCAGATCATTATCTTAGGACTGTTTACGATAGAAAATGAGACAATGTTACAACATAAGAAGATAGCTCTAATGATCCTGCTCTTACTTTTTGTTGTCATTGTATATTTTGCTATAAGTTTGCATATGATTAACCTTTTTAATAATCATTGATGTAAGGCTGTCAACCCTTCGGATACAAGTCAACAGTCTTCTTCCGATTGGCAAGAGCACAACACTTCTGATGGAAGAAGGTATGTATTTGTTCTGCCTTATCATCATCAATTTTATTGTCTATTTTTGGTGTATCTATTTGTATGATTCTGCTGAGTACATAATACATCTATATAGATTGTGTTAGTCAGCATTGGTTGATATGCAAGGCTGTTGCCTATGTTTTCTTCTTTCCTTTTATATTCAGGGGGTTAAAAGAAAGACTAAATCTTTGTGTATGGTTTCCTCATTAATGGTTTCCATTTTGTTGATTGCAATTTATCCTATCCTCTTGAGCAGGTATTATTATAACAAGAAAACTAAGCAGTCTAGCTGGGAGAAGCCATTAGAGTTGATGACTCCAACAGAGGTTAGTCATTTTCATCCTAGCAGATTTGTGTTTTAGTTGCTTTGTCTTAAGTTAATCAGCGGGAATTATGCTTTTTTTTTGCTTATTATTGTCTGAGCATGTTCCTGTTCATGATTGTTGGCAAACTATATCTTCAATGAAAGAAATACTTAAGATGGACAAAATTTTTTTATTCCAATTTTCCTTTTGTTTGCATGTTGCACTGGTTTGTAGATGTCATGGCAAGTCAGGAGACTACTCTAAATGCTCATCTTGACGGCGGATTCACTTTTGCAAGGCAGGCAATGATTTGCTATCTACACTTATTTTCTTAGATAGGAATAGCTTTTCTTTTCTGCTCATTTTCATGTTGAATTTTTTTTCTTCTTCTTATGTTGTTTGAAAATTGATTCTTTTTCTGCCCACAATTGACCTTCCCATTATAAATAAAAGTTCATTATCCCTTCAAACAACAGCTGAGCTTCTTATAAAATTTTATATTTTACCAAGTGGCTACATCACCTTTTAATTAAAATCAAGTATCTTGATTATTTTGTTGTGCAAAGCTGTTTTGGGTTATGTTAGTTCCTAAAAGCTGATTGATTATGTATTTGTATGGCCTTTTGTTTCCTTAAAAAGGTTTTAATTTGGACATTTGGCAAGCTTCTTATAGTTGTAGTGTGTACTTGTGTTTGCACATCATCTGTCTTGACCCATGGTGGTTTTGCTGAACCACCGCATCACTATATCAATGATGACACTGTTTTTTCATATATGAGAAGCAACAAGCTCTTTCCACTTGCTTTAATTTTTTATTAAATCATAAAGTGTCACTGTCAATAATTTCTTCAATTTGGTTCTTGTTTCTAGTATTGTTTCAGATTTTACTCCCTTTTTTTTATATCTCTTTGTGTTTGTGTGTGTGTGCGCAACTGCGCATATGAATTAGAGTATGTTGGTATTTTCGTTCAGATTTTGACTTTCTGAAGCGGTTCTAATGTTGTATTTTTTTCTTGAATCTAATAACTTTCATTTTTCCTCAGAGAGCTGATGCGTCAACTGTGTGGAAGGAGTTCACTACACCAGAAGGGAAGAAGTATGGTCAATATTCAATTTGATATTATTTATGAGTTGTTAGTTGGTTTAATTAACCTGCTGCTGCATTGTAAATTTGTTGCTGTGTTGGCTCACAATTTGTATGCACTGCTTACTAGGTATTACTATAACAAGGTTACAAAGGAATCAAAATGGACTATACCAGAAGATTTGAAGGTATATTAAATGTCTTGGGAGAATTGATATAGTACTTGCTGACCTCTGGTTTATATTCTTATTATTTAGGTTTTGGGTTTTGCAGTTGGCTCGTGAGCAAGCTGAAAAAGAATTTAGTCAGGGAGATGCTGGGCTGATATCTCAACCCGCGGCAACTGTAAGTCTGACTTCTGAGGAAGCATCTCCAGCTGCTCCAGTTTTGGTCAGCTCCAATGGCTTATTATCTGCTTCTGGTGTAAGTTCGAATCCATTAAGTTTTCCACCAGCTGTCAACCCATTACCTGTAGTTAATGTTGCGTCATCAGAACCCTCCGTGGAGCATTCCATTGCTCCGACCAGCTTGGCAGTAACAAATCCTCCTGCAGTGACTCCTCTATCTGCTTCTATTTCTGGAGATGCTGTTCTTCCTGCTGCCTTAAATGCATCCTCTGTAACAGTGTATGCACTTATACTCATGACCTTGTTTTAGTCTTGCTTTTCTTGGTCTCATTTATGCCATTTATTTCTATTTATGGGGTCAGATCTAAATCTTTTTTTGGTGTGATAGTAGTATGAATGAGAAAGTCAATAAAAAATTTGTATTGTTTGTTGCTGTGTTTATATTATTAAGATATTTAAAAAATGGGTTGCTATATTATCCATCTTAGAAGAGAGAGAGAGCTGCTGAAATCTTAACACAGAAGGAATGCGCAGATACTAATCTAGCTTTCTTTCTTGGAAAAATTCACATGATTAATCCCAACTATTGGTGGTCTTCCCATATCAATCCCTCTGTGGGGAACGGGGACTGGGGTTGCCTTTCAAAAATGACCCAGATGACTTGAAACCAGTTAAGCAGGTAATTTTTTTTTTTTTATCAACAAATAACTCTCTCCTCTCCTTGCCCGGCTCCTCTACCACCAGTCCACTCACCCCTGCTACCATCCAGCAACCACCAACCACCTGCGTCCACCAATAAGGCTTTAGGATCTATCTTTCTGATCCAACTACTAAACATTTTCCGGCGCCCATAAAATCATAGCTGGCTTGTGTTCAAGGCAATGAAACATGTTTTGCATTATTACTAGAGAGTCCCTTTTCTCATGAACTGACAGAAAACTCCAAATGCCTTGCGAAACAATTTGGGGCAACAATTGGACTAAAAAAAAAATACTGCCAAAAGGAAAATTCAATTTGCTATCAAGGATACTGCAATTCCAATCAAATGCTTAGGATGATATAAATCCCAAACTTTAATAGAAGTTGAAGATTTTTAAATCTCCTTAACCACTATATTGCACTCTCGTTCTGTCCTACTTAAATCACCCCTGATTATTCTCTCCTCTTCATTCAAAATCAATGAATAAGCAACAATCAACAACTATCATCAACCATCTAAGTTGAGCACCTCTGTAAGCAACCATTGTGGCACCACCACCCTCTACTTTGCTACTTGCGACCAAAACCAGCCCCCGGCTACCCCCACTTGGCTGGTTTGTTTTCTTTACTTTTTTTTTTGAAAAGACTAAGGCTGATTTTTTAAAAGAAAATAATAAAAAGCTTATATACCAATCACGATATGCCACCTAGCCCAAGTGACCCGCTAAAACGGTTAACACAGCTCACCGGATCAATTCTGGAAGGCACCTAGTTAGATTATTCTAAAATAATCCATAGTTGGGATTAATATGGGAAGATCACCGATAGTTGGGATTAATCATGTGAGTTTTTCCTTCTTTATTTTGTGAGCCTACTACTTAATTAATCACCTTGGGTCCATGTCCGACCATCATCTGGCCCAATGTTCTATAGTTAATATCTCCAATCTTGCTGAACCGAGGCTTAATCATTACTCAAGATAATGTTACCAAGAGAATAACTTCTGATCTGTCTATCCGAAGAAAGAGTCATGTCCATTCTATGTAACTTCAATCTGGAGAGCGAACTCTATGCTTAAAAGATAGCCTTTTATGTTTAAGTCGATTTCCACAATGTTAAAAAGATAGCCTTTTATGTTTTAAGTCGATTTCCACTGAAAAGACTAATTTTAAGCGTATGATGTACATGCTAGACCTGCAGCAGACTTGGTATTATTGAATGAGGCCTCATCGCTATCTTCACCCATTTTCCGCAGAAGGGAGCCTAGTGACACTGATGTAGATTTTGCGTATAGGTTTAAGAGTGATAAGGATAATTTTATAAAATCTAAAAAAAAGCACCCTATTATATTGGATAGTTTGGGGGTTAAAGCTCCATTGTGTAACACTGCTTTAATCCTTTTAAGCCAAAAATTTTAGTTGTAAATGAGATAGGATGAGCTTAGCCAAGTTGTTAAATGTTGGTTAATTGTTTTGGCTTATGAGGTTTTGTTGTGTTTTTTGAAATCCCAAGTGGAGAAGGTGTCTGAGATAGAAAGTTGTATACATACTTCAGTGTCCTTTGGGCTTTACCTAAAAATGAAGAAGGCTCTTAGTTTTATTGGGGATTCTAGGGATTTCCAAATGGAAGAAGACAACAAAAAGAAGAGAGAGAGAGAGAGAGGATGTGACAAGAAAAATTACCAACTATTGGCAGACAAAGGAGAGAAGAAGAAAAGTATAGTAGTATACTGCTAAAGATTTTGCTTGTACCACTAGACTATCCAGTGGTACTATACTAGTGGTGTCTTCATTTCATCGTAATCAACGAGGAAAATAAAAAGTTTGTGAAATACTTACCACATGGAGAGTAGTGCTTCCTTGATGATCTTGTGGCTATGGTCAGGGACTCAGGGTTTTCATCCAGCTTGTCATACTTTGTCAAGGGGGCCAAGGGATTTCTTTAGCCCAATTTGATGATTTCATCTTGGAGAATTAGTGCACTGAGATTGGGAGAACATGCTTTTTTGGAGTCGAAATCACCTTTTTCTAATCAAAACCGTAGAAGGGGGTATCTAAAATTTTGCTCGGACTCTTGTACCCTTGTCTGACAAATGTATGCATTTCCATGATTTTGGTAAAATAAGGGGTTTAAGTGCCTTACCAAAGTCTGAGATTTGAGATGAAATTAACAGTCTGAGTGACATAGGGGTGTCCTAGTAGCCTAGTAGTGAGGTGTAAGGCATACACTTTGGTCTTTTTTTATAACAATTTTAGGGGGATTGATGAATAAAGAAGAAGAGTTTGACATTTAGCTTTTCAAAATATTTGTAATGTCTAAAAAATATTCACTCTTTAATATCAGTTCGAACAAATGGTCAAATGAAGGGCTAGATCCAATCCAATAATCTCCTAATGTTACTAAACTTCTAATTATAACTCTCTTTACAGGAGTGCTTCAGACAGAGTATCATCTCAGGAAATTTCAACCTCGACAGATGGAGGTTCTGTGCATGATCTTCAGGTATGGGTAGGCCTGATATATGTTGTAATAGATGATGATATTTATCTGACTTGCATTGTGCTGTAGTAAATTCTTTATGCATTCATGCTGACCAAAATGATGTCGACAAATGTTTTTCTTAGTGTGATGCGTTATTGAATTTTTGCATAAATACCAGGAAGCACGGAAAGGGATGGCAGCTGCAGGCAAAGCTGATTTGAGTGAGAAACCAACAAATGATGAGCCTTTGGTTTTTGCCAACAAGCAGGTATTCAGCATTCAGATGATATGGTCAAGCATGTTGTGTTGGTTTTTCTTTGTATTATTTTGAGTTTCACTCTTTATTTATGTTTGATTACGTGTTTACATTAACTTGTCCTCTCTCTTCTTAGGAAGCAAAAAATGCATTTAAGTTGCTTCTTGAGTCTGCAAATGTTCAGTCTGACTGGTCCTGGGATCAGGTATGGTACTTGGATCTTTCTTGAATAGAATGAAGTGGCTTAAAGTCTATCAAATTACCCTGCCAGTGGTTTATTTTTATTTAAATCTATTTTCAGGCTATGAGGGTGATAGTCAATGACAAGAGGTATGGTGCTTTGAAGACATTAGGAGAGCGGAAGCAAGCTTTTAACGAGGTAGTATTACATTGATGATGCTTTTCTAGTCCCTCCATATAATTTATTGTTATCTTTAGGCTATTGTTCTGCTAATTCATTGACTTTTGTACTTTAAAGACTATAAATAATATTAAAGTTACAAGTTTCTTTACAACTTCCTTTGTTCTAGTATCTGGGACAGCGGAAGAAACAGGAGGCTGAGGAGCGACGCTTGAGGCAAAAGAAAGCAAAGGAAGAGTTTACAAAAATGTTGGAAGTATGCTGTTTTCTTTCAATGCTTTTGCCTCTAATTCTATCATGTTTATTTATTTTATAATTTTGTTTGTTGTGGTGGGGGAATGGGCTGTGATTTTGATTATACCTTTTCATTTTTCTTTAAAGGAGTCAGAGGTACTGACATCATCTATGAAATGGAGGTATGTGTTTTATGGCATTACAACTTACAAGCTCGTTCTTCTTTGTCTTGGTTGATTGCTTCTTCTCTGTTCAATTTTTCTGATTAATATTGATGTTTTCAGTAAAGCTATTACCATGTTTGAAGACGATGAACGTTTCAAAGCTGTTGAAAAGCCAAAAGATCGGCAGGAACTTTTTGAAAATTATTTGGTGGAACTCCAAAAAAAAGTAAGTGTTGGCTTTTAATAGCATCTTGCGCAGGATAAAAGTGATTAAAAATTAACTATCACTAATTGTAATGGAGAATGCATAATATGTACCCCTAATACACTCAACATCTTGAAGTAGATAGTTAATATTATGCATTGTGCAGCCTGCAAAAGAGTATTTGTTTTCCTTAATTTTGTTTCTGGTTGTAGCAGTCAGTTTCTATGTGAGTGATGTGGCACTTTATTAAGCTATAGGTGGAGGGAGTTGAGAACAGTGTATTTAGCTCCCCCCATCGACAATGTACTTCCTCTGTTTCCTTCAACTTCGTAACAATTTGACTAGCACATTTTGCCAATTCACAACTTTAACCATTAATATTTTCAATATGTTAGTAAAAATTATTAAGCTATCTTTCATTTCTTGTTTATCAGTAAAAATGTGGTCAGAGTTAGTATCTGAATAGTGCAAAATTACAAACGTATAATTATAAAGAATCAGTGGAAGTATAATACAGTTAACTAAATATATGAGGGAGGAGATGCTTGTTAGCACTCAGGCTAGTAGAGCTAAGCGAGTGGACAAAGCTGAGAGTTTGCTGCTGTGACTTTTTAAATTTCTGCAAATTACAGTAGTAAAGAGGCCCTGTTAGGTATCAAAAGGCTTGGATTATTTAAATCAAGTCTTTCAAACAGCAAATTTGCTTGTGGGTTTTTGATCGAACTGTAAGTGGTTTTCACTAAAAGACTGGTGTTTTGAACCATATTTTGCACTTTCTCTCATTGTGATTTAGATATTCAAGAACTGAGCACGTTAATGAGTCAATATCCTGAAAATCTTTCACTTTTATTCTACCCTATGATTTCAGCTATTCATTTTTTGTTTTAGTATGAATTATCAAGTATACCACCCCCTTGATTAGTTTATGCTTCTTGCGCTGATTTTTTTTCAGGAAAAGGAGAAGGCTGATGAAGAGTATAGGCGGAATAGAGAAGACTACTGGAAGTATCTGGAATCTTGTGACTTTATTGAGGTACATAATTATAGTTCTTGATTTGATAGTTTTGTTTTACAGAGCATATCAACTTGGTTTATGAGGTTATTTTGGATGGCAGGCAAACAGTCTATGGAGAAAAGTTCAGGACCGTTTGGAGGATGACGAGAGATGTTCACGCCTTGAAAAGATTGACCGCTTAGAAATATTCCAGGTTTATAGCATATCTTATTATCTTCTTATTTTTAATGGAACTTGTTTAATTGTGGTCTTTGGCAGGATTACATTCGTTACTTGGAGAAGGAAGAAGAGGAGCAGAAGAAGCTTCAGAAGGTTTGCCTACTTTCTTTTCTCACCCTTGTTTGTGAATTTAAATGTATATGCATCTTTGTTGTTTATCATCCCTCACATTCTTTTGGAGATCATTTACTTTTTCTGCAGGTCCTTCAATGTCTTGAATGGCATTGCACTCATATTATTAGTATGAAAATTTGAGTTATTCTATCTTGTTATTTATTTATTACAAATTTTCAGGAACAACTGAGGAGAACAGAACGAAAAAATCGTGATGAATTTCGCAAGATGTTGGAGGATGATGTTGCGGCTGGTGTTCTCACTGCAAAATCAATCTGGCGCGATTATTGTGCTAAAGTTAGTCTTTTTCTTTTTTGATTTTAAATGAAGAAGGAATGGTAATTTGTTCAGTATATATGGTTATTGGAATTTATGTTCTTGAATTTCAGGTCAAAGAATCTCCTGCTTATCTTGCTGTGGCACGTAACATATCAGGGTCAACTCCAAAAGATTTGTTTGAGGACGTGGTTGATGAGCTGGAGAACCAGGTACAAATCTAGCACCCATACTTATCCTCTGTTAATGCACTTTTTGTTACATAAGTCTTAAAATAATGCATTAATTGCCTTTGGCAATGGCATTCAGCAGCCAACGAATTATTTTTGACAAGGAGATACTATAAATGTTTAAAGTTTGAATCACAGCAGGAGAACAAGGAATCCTCATGGGACATTAGTAATTGTTTTCTGAAATTGGTCCAGTTGAATAGAATTGTTTTGAAAAGCGCTAGCTTCCTTATTCCAAAAGTTGCTATCAAAGTTGCCTTTTCCATAATCTATCACTGGAAGCAGCATTCCGTTGAAAATAAAGGCATTATGCTTAAGTCAAATAATCCGCAGCGTGTCTATCTCTGCATATCGCCTCTTTATCTTTGCCTTACCAAAATCCACAAAATTAATGTTGCAACCACCTATATGTCTTATGGGCAAACCTTTGAAACAAATTACCAGGAGACAGTTATGAATCATCTGTTCCTCCCAGTTTGACACCTATTATACTTGCTCTAGATGACATGTCAGGGAGACAGGCTCAAGTGGAATTTTCTACCACCACTTGCATAAGCCAATTAAAGACTTCATGAACTTGTTAGATTTTCTGTGCTAGAATCGTCTGGCTATTCATTTATTTTTTGTAAATCTAATAAAAAAAAAAAATTCTCGTGTTATAAAATTAGTTTTCCACCTTCATTTGTTGTTTGTGAGCATGTTATCATGTGAACTGGTTATTTGTTGTAATTTAGTGATTGATGCCTTCCACCCTTTTTAGACCCCTGTCCTAACTGATATTTAAATTTCTGAAAAGTCTTCTTTCTTTTGCTCTCCTGACAGTATCATGACGACAAAAGTAGAATAAAAGATGCTATGAAGTTGAGCAAGGTAAGATGACATGAATTGTTTTTCTTGCATTTGTATTTTAATTGTCTAGTAGTTGTATGCTCTGGAGGCAGGTGGTTGAAAATAGAAAATTATAAATATTAATTTTTTATCGCAGATTACTATGACTTCGACATGGACCTTTGAGGAATTTAAGTCATCTATTTCTCCAGAGCTTGGGTCTCCACTGATTTCAGATATCAATTTGAAGGTATATTTATGTACATATTTCTTGTGTTTTTTTTATAGATTTGTAGAATAGTCAATAGGGTTGTTGAAGATATCCACCTTGATCAACTTATTGCTTGCTCGATTTATGTCCTCTTAGCTTTTGCAATTGTTAGTGCTACTTATGTACGCTAAGGGCTCTTTGGTTCAAGGTTAGGGAAAGGAATCAAGTAAAGGTAATAAATCAAAACCCGTATAATACCTCTTTTGCCTGGTTTGAAGAATAGGGGTTTCAATTCCTGTTATTTCACTGGATAAATATATTTCCATCTCTAAAAACTAATTGCCCCCTCCTCCCACCATCATCACCGCCAATTTGCCACCATCTCAACTGCCTATATATTTTTGATAATTACTGGGTCTTTTGCCTTATAATACCTTTTTACCTTTTAATATTATTGAAATTCGACTTCTGTCCTATTATTTTCCACAGCCAATAGCCATCACCAGCTTACATGTGTAATATGGTGATATTTGTATATTGCGTTTTAATCTGCCTGGAGGTTTAAAATCTGAAACATTGGTAGCCAAATTTGGCCATGATAGTGTCAAATTATGACATATGCATGCTATTGCTATTCTCGTGCTGATAAATCATTTGCCATTTCTAGGGGCCAGTACCCTCTTTCTCACTTTCTCATTTTTTTCATATCGATGGCTGTTTGCCCTTGATGGCCTAAATGAATTAATTGATGTTGGTAAGAGCACTATGTGGTGGTAGTTGGAGGATAGTGGTGAGGTCGTGAAGGGTGTTGTGTGGTTATTGGAGGTTCTATCATGGTTCTCAAAGTATAGAGTAGTTAACGGGTGATCATCATTGTAACGTGCTCAAATATTTGCTTGTAGAAGTCTCTTTATGATATTATATGTGTGATCATCATTGTAACGTGCTTTATAACTTACATCCAATCTCTAGGTGCATATCTATCACAATCTACCTCTAGGAGTCTTTGAGAAATAATGCTTTGTTTTTGGTGATAATATGATTATCTACTCTTTTACAGCTGGTTTTTGAAGAGCAGCTTGAGAGGATAAAGGAAAAGGAAGAGAAAGAAGCTAAGAAGCTCCAGCGTCTTCTAGATGACTTTACTGATTTATTGCGTTCTCTTAAGGTACCTCTGAATTCATATAACTTGTGATTGGCTGCTTGATGTGACCTTGTACTCATTGGCGTGTTGTCATCATAGGAAGTAACTGTATCTTCTACTTGGGAAGATTCTAGACAACTCTTTGAAGAAAGTGAAGAGTACAGGTATACCTAAGTCACTGATGCTGGTAGGCTTTGTTTCATTTGAGGTTCTTAACATTATTTTTAACTTGCTTTTAAACCATGATATTATCTAGGGAAATTGGGAATGAAACATTGGTGAAGGAGACCTTTGAGGACTATATTGCTTACCTGCAAGAGAAGGCAAGAGAGAAAGAACGAAAGCGTGAGGAAGAAAAGGTATAATATCAACTAAATTAAGATCACTATTAGTCTATTTGTGTGTGTGCAATCTGTGAACAAATATTATATATTGGTGAAATTTCATTCAATTACATAACCTGCTATATATTCAATGAGAACTCACTGGCCTAGCAACCTATCTTAGTGAACTATTTGCTTGTTATAAGTACCCAATTTACATCTCCTTAACCACTACTATATAGGAAAAGGTATTGGGACTGGGAAGCACCTTATCTTGCTGCTGTTCACGATTCTTAAAAATGTGTAGATAATGGAGTGGTTTAGGTTAATATTGGTCTTGACTGTTGGTTCCTCTATGATAATTCAGCAGAGCTTGGCATTATGATGTATAGCCGATTAGCCATGCCAAATTGCCAATTAGCTGTTTGTAGTTGTATATCACCTTATACGAGGTTCTGAGTAATGAATAACCTATTTTATCACCTTGAAAGAGGAAGATAATTCGACTTCGGATCCACATTGTAATACAAATCTGACAAGATACCTCATTGGTTTTTTCAGTGTATTAAAGTTGGATGTACAAGACTACAAGGTGCTGCCTTTTTTTGGTTATTATATATATTTAATAAAGATCCAGAATATTTTAAGCCAATATAGTGAGGGCCTGAAATTGGGTACACCATTTTTTTTTCCCTGAGTAAAGCCAGGGGGTGTTAGGTTCATCAAAGGGAAGGGAAAGGCATCGATTTTAAAGAAAGGGAAAGGAGAATGGAAAGTAAACTACCTTTGATATGTAGTATTGTTTGGTTACTCAAAATATAGTCCCTAGGCAATCGAAAAACTTGTTTTATTTACTATGTATTTATTTTAATCATCTTTCAAAAATAATTATAGTTTTTAGGAAATTTTAGATTTTAACACCACACAAAAACCCGAAAATGGTTTTTAACACCTCCAAAAAAAAAAAAAAAAGATTTTAACACCACACAAACTAACAAAAAATGGGTATTACCACCACTTTACGGATTCCTAAACGGAATCAGTTAAGTGCCACGTGTCGCTTTCTCATTGGCCAAAAAAATAATAAAAAAAATTTTAAAAAAAATCAAAAGACCTAAAACTACCCAGCCCCGCCGCCGCGCCACCACCACCTAACCACCCACCCACCCCTGCCCTCCCAAAAACCACCACCAGCGACGCCTTCGCTCACCCAACCTAGCTGAAACCTCCCCCTCCCTTTCCCACAACCGCTTCGCCCCCAAAAACCACCTAACCCAAAACCCTCCTACCCTAATACGGTCACGATTCCGGCCAAAAATGGTCGAAATCGGCCGATTAAGGCAACTCAACCCCAAAACCGGCCGATTTCGTCCAATTATGGCCGGAATCGCGACCGTATTGGGGAAGGAGATTTTGGATTTGGTCGTTTTTGGGGGCGAAGCGGTTGCGGGAAAGGGAGGGGGAGGGTTCATCTGGGTTGGGTTGGGGGTGTGAAGGCGTCGCGGCCGGTGGTGGTTTGGGGGAGGGAAGGAGTAGGTTTGTGGTTGGCGGTGGTTGCGCGGTGGTGGGGCTGGGGTGGCTGGGGTAGTTTTAGGGTTTTTTTTTTTTAATTTTTTTAAATTTTTTTTAAACAACTAAAATGGTGACACGTGTCACTGAGGACCCCACTTAACGGAAATTTTGGACGGAATCCGTTAAGTGGTGGTAATACCAATTTTTTGTTAGTTTGTGTGGTGTTAAAATCAAATTTTTTTTTTTGGAGGTGTTCAAAACCATTTTCGGGTTTTTGTGTGGTGTTAAAATCTAAAATTTCCTAGTTTTTATTAGCATATTGTAGTTTCATGTGTTATTTTATCATGGTGCTGAATGGATGGATACAGGTGAAAAAGGAGAAAGAAAGAGAGGAAAAGGAGAAAAGGAAAGAGAAGGAGAAGAAGGATAAAGATAAAGATCGTGACAGAGAAAAGCGAAAAGAGCGCTCTAAGAAAGAGGAGTCAGATGATGAAGCTGTGGATGCAACTGATAGCTATAGCAATAAGGATGAGAATAGGAAAGAGAAGGATAAAGACAGAGAGAGGAAGCATAGAAAACGGCACCATGATACTACTGATGATGTAAGTTCTGACAGAGAAGACGACAGGGAGAAACGTCACCGAAAGCGGCACCATGATACCACTGATGATGTCAGTTCTGACAGAGATGATAAAGAGGAGCACAAAAAATCCCGCCGACATGGCAGTGATCGAAAAAAATCTCGAAAGGTATGGCAGTATAGAAATTACAATCAATCCAATAAAATTAAAATTTTCTGAAAATGGTGGTTATTTAATTTGAAAATGGTGGTTATTGATATAATGCTTCTGTGTAATTTTTTTACAGCATGAACACTCACCTGATTCAGATGGTGAAAGTAGACAGAAAAAGCATAAGAGGGATCATCGGGAAGGTTCTCGGAAAAATGGTGCCCATGATGATCTCGAAGACGGTGAACTTGGTGAAGATGGGGAAATCTCGTAGCCTTTATAGAGTAATCTATGGCTTCATCCCGCACTTTTGTGTTGGTAGAAAAGTTTTGATCTTTTCTCGTATTTGTTCTATGATAACCTTGTTCAACAATAATTGTTTATTTTCTACTTCTGAGCCACACTATTTTGTGTTGCTGTATAAGTTGCATCGCGTTTCTTGAGACTGCTTACTATGCATGCATATGTTTAGAATTTAGATTATTAAGTGAAAGGGTAGTATGTAATTCAGTATTCAATTTTTGACAAAAGCTTCATAAACATTGATTTTTTTTTTTTTAAAGTCAAAGATAGAAGGAAACTACAAGAATAAAGAAACGGATTCACTTTTGCTACATCCTCGGTCCTCCCTTGCACACACCATGTTGCACATACAATTGACATTGTGCCGTTTAGAGCTGGCAAAAGTTGACATGATATGAATCGGACACTGACTTATAATATACTTTCTCCGTTCTATTAATATTGCAATAAGGAGGAAATTACGCATCCCAAAGCACATTTTATATGCTAAATATCTATAATTGTGTAAGAGTAAAAATTATAAAAAGTTGATATTGTGAAAGTATTAATGAGACGAATTCAATAAGATCTCACATGACTATATTTTACTTAACGTATAAATATGTATAAGGTTAAACAAGAGTGAAGAATAGTGCAAAAAGTCCAATATTAATAGAACGGAGGAAGTATCTCTTTCTTACAAACCCCACTTGGGCCTTGCTTTATTCAACAAAATAATTTTAGATCATTAAAAGTACTTTTAATTTAGCAAATATAATTTTAATCAGTAAAAATTAGTAACTTTGAAAAACAAATATAATAGAAAATCAATATGAAGTATAAATAAGTTTTATTAAATAAAATTAATTTCATTTCAATAAAAATTAGGAAAGTTGTGGCTAGCCACATTGTTTTTATAAGAGTAATCTTCATTCAAATGTATGAGTAACTTCATTTTTTCGTAAGAGCAGCCCCATGTCTATAAAGTAACCCAAATTCATTATACGAGTAAAATCAAGTAATTTAGAAATAAGTAACCCAATTTGCTCATTCGAGTAATCCCTATTCTTTTGTTTTTAAAAATAAGGAATAATTCCACATGTTTAAGAGAATAACCCCTTTTTCTCATTTAAGTAATTTATTTGCACATCATCGGACCCCTATTACTTAATTAATTCCCTTATAGTATGTGATTATGTAAAGTGGCCACACCACGTGCTTCATTTATAGTCCTTACCTTCAAATTTTATGCAATACCTAATAGGCTAGTATTACGATTATTATGAAACAAAGGGAGTAGAAATATATTAGCATTTGAATGAAAATTATTTTGATTATTATGAAACAGAGGGAGTAATAACTATGTTCTTAAACAATCCCACATTTTCGAAATCTGGAAACAATTTCACCTTTAACCCTCTTATTCTTAAATCAAGCTAAATATAGTTGCAAGTTATTTTAGTAATCACATTTTCACTTACTATTATCAACAAATTGGGGCTACTGAAAAAAAAAAATAAAATTAAATTATATGCGTATATAACATATGAAGTATATTGAAGAAAAAGAAACGCCAATATAAAAATAAGGAAATTTTGAATCCCTATTAATTTTTGGTACCATTTAAAATTTTATTTTATTTTGCTACTCATTAAAGTTACAAAATATAGATTTTGGTACTTTCGTTAAACTTTCTGTTAGTGGGGCTCATAATCTAATTAATAATTTATATTTTTTAAAAATGAAAAAAACTTACCAAAAAAAAAAAACAAAGCCCTGCCACTGCCACCCATCCCCCCTCCCCGTCAACCAATTTTCCTCATCCCTGTGACGGTTGCCGGTGCCCAAACATTCCTCCAGCCCCAGCGCCAACGACCTCACCCCTCCCTTTCCCCTGCCGATCTCCCTCCCCTTTCCCACTCTTGGCTACCCCCGACACCACCATTTCCCCCTTTTCCCCAAATCAATTTTTTTTAAGGTTTTAGGGTTCAATTTTTTTCTCTCTCCTCAAATCATACAACAACAACGGTGGTAGCTTCAAGGGCTCTAGTGGCGGCGGTGTTAGAGGTGAATGCGGTGGTCGGGCAGCTTCGACGTTTGTGGTGATGGTTTTGGTGTAGATTGTGGGCTACCGGTGCCGTTGTGGTTAATTGCTGGTGCGTGAGCTACTTGATGGTGGTCGATTATGGGTTGCCTGGGTGTTGTTTGTTGGTGGTGGTCGATTGTGGGTTGCCTGGGTGTTGTTTGTTGGTGGTTGTCGATTGTGGGTTGCCTGGGTGTTGTTTGTTGGTGGTGATGATGGTGGTCGATTGCAGGGGAAATTGGAGTTGATTGCTGGTGGTGATGGAAGTGACGGTGGAGGAAAAAGGGAGGTGTTGTGCAGGTTGTGATAGGTGGTTGTTGATGCGGCTGCTATTGTGGGTTGTATTGGACAATTGGTGGTTGGAGTCGGTGGTGCGTTTGGTGGTGAAGGGGTGGTTTTCGGGGTTCTTGGCAGGGGGGGTGGCAGTGTAGTGGCTAAGGAGGAGGAAGGGGTGGCCGGGAGGTGAGGACTATGGCTAGGGCCCACTAACGGAAAACTTAACAAAACATGGATGAAGGTACCAAAACCTATAATTTTAAGGTTTGATGGGTACCAAAGTAAAAAAAAAAAAAAAAAAAAATTAAACGGGTACGAAAAATCTTTAGGTACCAAAATTCAAAATAACATTCAACTTACTCAAAAGTTGCACATAATATATATATATATATATATATATATATATATATATATATATATATATATATATATATATATATATATATATAAAGGAAAATAATATACATAGCCCTTAGGGCTACATATAAGCATTAAATTTACACTAGAAAATCGTAAAAAGTTAGATAATCATAAAAATATAAACAATAATTATATTTATTTATGCGTGTTTTTGTCATGATTTCCTAATGTTATACAATTTTCAATAATATATCTATACTATTATTTTATAATAGGAAAATTTAAAGGAAATTTAGAGTGTTCACCCTAGTTAAAAAATAATAATTAAAGTAAAAAATAATAATTAAAAAATACCAAAAAATATTTAAAAATTAATGTTAATCTTTCTATTTGTTCGGTTTATTCCACAAAAAATGCTTCATTCACTTATCAGTATATACATGAAGAGTTGTGTTGAGGGTAAAAAATACCCCGTACACGTGGACCAGTCCCATAGCGACACGTGGCTCGGTTAGAGGGCGACACGTGTCACTATGGGAAGATGCCACACGTCCAGCTTAAAAGCACTCAAAGGGCTCAGTCCAATCCAATAGCGACACGTGGCCCAATGAGAGGGTGACACGTGTTGTTACAGGAAGATGCCACGTGTTTAGGGCATACATGACCCCTCAGAACAACACGCAAAAGAGGTCTAATTACATCAGGGCCCAAATCCCGAGAGATATCATTGAAAGCCGCAAAGCGGCGCCCCCAAAGCGACACGTGGCGTTCTCCGATTGCGCAGCCAATCACGTTACGCAATTTTAGGGTACAAACCCTAAAAAGGGGCACAAGCTCCACCCTTATAAATACTCCAATCATTTATGATGGGAGGGGTGGATAAAGACATTACAAGAAAAAGAGCATTAATAGCTCCAACTTCTCTCTCTAGCCTTTTCCGTTTCCGATCACTGACTTGATCGTCGGAGACGAATATTCCGACAAACAGAATATTCGTTGTTTTGCAGGTGTGTCCGTCTCGTTGCCAGAATAGCGTGACCAGTATCCGTGGAAATCCAAAAAACACCCGAAACATTTGGCGCCGTCTGTGGGGATACTCGTACGTTATGGCAATAGACGGTCAGACACCTAATCCGGGCGAGGACGGACATGTAGAGGATATAATCCCTACAATCCGTACCAGCGATCCGCTGATTGCCACATTTCAAGAAGCTGATGACCCTCCCGTTACCGCAGCCTCTCTAAAGGCCGCACTCAACAAGCTCCGGAAGGATTTTGAGAGCAAAGGAGCCTCTACCTCTAGGCAACCTCCTAGGAGAGAGGGGCAGAGGGCTCCAAAGAAAGCACAAAGCAAAGCGGCTAATGCAACGGACGCTGGGAACACCCCATTTTGTAAGCCGACTGGAAGGTCCCCAAGGGTTCCGCGGACAAATTTCTCTGATCTGTTGGCAAAAACACAGTCGGCTAGGGGGAGGAGTAGGCAGCCTCGAAGAGAAGAGCTAGAACCGTCTAGACGATGGAAGGACGTAAGGGATACCTTCGGCATAAGCAGCGGGAACGTGTCGCTTACTCGGACACGGCCTCAACCCCAACTATGCCGGATGATTTTTCAAATCATACTCTCTCCCAGCATACCAACACGGCCATCTCCAGCAGAAGTCAGGCTTTCCGCACCCCAACTTTTATTCCAGTTGTCCACACTCCAATTCCTATTCCAGTCCAATCACTTCAATATCAACCTCCCCAGGGGTTCAATGGCTTGATGCAGCCGAATCCCCAAGTCTTTGGACAATATGGGCCATACGGACAGGCGTACGGTCAGGCTCCCTACCTGGCTGGACCTTCCGTGCAGCCACAACCAATTGATTGGCAGATGCGCCTGCTGACTCTAGGAGATAAGCCGCCTCCGTTTTCGCAAGATATTTTAACTGCCCCTCAGCCGCCGAAGGTGAAGAGTGTACTTGTGGGAGCTTATGATGGTACGGGCAACCCAGAAGAACACATCACCTCGTACAGAAACCTGATGTATTTGCAAAGTGTAGATTATGCTACCTGGTGCAAATGCTTTCCGGCCACTTTGAAGGGTGTGGCACAGGATTGGTTCAATAGCCTCCCGGCCGGATGTATCAATTGCTTCACTACTCTTAGTTTGCTGTTTGTGGGAAATTTTTCATACAACATACCGCCTCGAAAGACTAGCCTTAATTTGGCAACAATTGTTCAAGGGAAGAATGAGGGCCTATGCGGTCGTACGTCTAGCGATTTAACCAAGAAAAGACCCAAATTCATAATCTGCCGGATGAAATGGCTTACTCTGAATTTCTCCAGGGATTAAGGCATAATGGTTTTAAATTTGACATGGTAAGGAAAAAGATTCGGACATACGCAGGTGTTTTGCGAGAAGCCGAAACTTATATTGAAGTGGCGGACTTTTGTTCACTCACAAAATCAGAAGCGCCGGCCAAGGGGGCTGAAAAGAAACAATCTTCTCAGCAAGACTCGGCCGGCCAAAAGAAAGAAGGAAAAAAGAGAAAAGAAGTTTGGGTGGCCGATGGCCAGCCGTAGAAGTCCAAGAAGGTCAAGACCTACGAGCCCCAGTATGAGTTCAACAAGGATTGTTATTCCATCTTGATGGAAATCAAGGATAAGTTTGAGTTTGAAAAGTCGCAGCCGTTGAGAGGCCCGACTCAGTACAGGAACAAGAACAAGTACTGTCATTATCACAAGGACGTGGGACATGACACGAACGATTGCATCAATTTGAAGAGATTGCTGGACAAGCTAGTCGAGAAGGGCATGCTGAATTCTTATGTGATGAAGTCCAAATTTACTTACACACGGACAAACAACACGCCCGAGAAGAGACAGAAAAATGATAAGAACAAAGACAAGGAAGATGATGGGAATAGCACTGACTCAGGCTTTGTGGCCGTGATATCAGGAGGTTTTGCCTTTGGCGGCCCAACCATGAAAGGGATCAAGCAGGACGCCTGGAACTTGGGAAAGGTGATGCAAGAGGATGCAGTAAAGGCCGAACCCTTTCCCGAAGTAACCATTAGCGAGGCTGACCGAGGGGAGGTCAAAGCCCTGCACAATGATCCCATGGTATTCATCATGAAGATAGCCAATTTGAAGGTTGGACGAATATTGATTGATACGGGTAGCTCGGCTGACATCATCAGCTTGGCCGCCTTGAAGAATCTAAGCTTCCTAGAGGATGCTCTTCAGGACATTACTCACCCATTGGTAGGATTTGGGGGGAATATTATCCACCCAGTTGGGCGGATAGACCTACCCGTCCGCTTTGGGCAAAAAGGGGAAGGAAAAGATATGGTTGTCCGCTTCCTGGTTGTAAAAGAGCTGACTGGATATAATGTCATACTTGGCCGTCCAACACTGAACGCAGCCAAAGCAGTCATTGTACCTCATCTAATGCTGCTTAAGTTCGAGAAGACGGGCGGAAAAATTGGGACAATCCAAGGAAGTTAGAAAATGGCTAAGGAATGTAATCAGTTGACCGTTAAGCCTACAGCACGCGGACCAAAAGTATCCGAGCAGAAGGAAGAAGGAACCTCACTCCCATCTAGGGATGGAAGTGGATCTGGACCCGACCCGGATCCGTGGATCCAGATCCGTTTTTCACGAATCTGGGTCCTCAAATTTTGGACCCGACGGATCCGGGTCCAGCAGGAAAAAACGGATCTGGGTCCAGATCTAACTACCAGACCCGTACCCGGATCCGTAGATCCGTTTTATAAATTTATTTTTTTTAAAAAATAAAATTCCTAATACAAGACTCACAAAGTCACAAATTTCGGCCCATATTTAGCAACTGAAATCAACCCACAAAAAAAAAAACCCTAATTTTCTCTCTCTAGTTTCATTCTCCAATCTCCACCAGCCACCACTCAGCCTACTCTCCACGAGACCACGACTCCATCAGATCGGTGGCGATCTCCGATCAGTTCTGTTAGATCGGCGGCGATCTCCCTTCATTCCTGTAAGTCCCGTATTCCCTCCTCTTTTTAGTTTCTTTGTTGTTTACTTGTTTACTTTATATGAGCAAATAAACTAAAGTAGTAGTTCAGATTTGTTTGTGATGAATTTGTACAAGTTTGCATTTCAGTTGATGAAATTCGTGGGTTTATTTGTTCTGTTGATGAAATTAGTGGGTTTATTTGTGTTGTTCATGAAATTCGTGGCCTCGTGGGTTTATTTGCATTTCAGTTTGCATTTCAGTTGATGAAATTCTAAAGTAGTACTTTATATGCTGAAATTTCGTGGGTTTATTTGTGTTGTTGTGCATGTTTTTGCTGCCAATTTGTGTGTTTTATTTATGCTGCAATTTTGTGTAATTTATGCAATTTTGTGTGTTTATTTGTTTGATTAATTTGTAATCTACTACTGTGAGGTCGATTAGGAACTGCATAGTTTATTAGCAATAGTTTCATGATTAAACCTTTATTACTTCCTAAAATATAAGTTAATAATGATGGAAGATGGAACATAGTACTGTAGTATTTAGAATTCATTTGGTTGCACATTACAATTCTAAGCTACATAATTAGCACGTATTATCAACTTTCGCTTTTTAGTACATTACAATTCTAAGTTAATTATATTTCTGATTTTTTTTAATAGAATTATATTTCTGATTTTTTTTAATAGAATTATATTTCTGATTTTTTTTAATAGAATTATATTACTAATTTTATCCTTTATAATAATTTCAGTTTATGGAAGCACAATCAAATTTTAAAGATAGTAATGATGAACCATTTACGGTCCCTTCGGATAAAAAAGAGGAAGAAGAGGAAGGAGAATTTGAGGGTTTTGTTGAGGTCGAAAATGATACTACGAAAGAAAGTGAGTCTAGTGGTATTAAGAAAAGTAAGAAACTAACTTCTGAAGCATGGGACTATTTTGATCTGACTACAATCAATGGTATACAAAAGGCAATTTGCAAGTTTTGTAAAAGTATGCTCTCTTACTCTGGAAGTTCAGGAACATCTCACCTTCTTAAGCATGCTAAAAAAGTATGCTCGGAAAAGCATTTGAAGCTTGCCGCTGGTCAAAGACAATATGTGTGTTACATTGTATTTTTAGTTGTATAACTCTAATTTATGCATTGAACTTGGTTGAAATGCTTTTTTATTAAATTTGTTTGAAAAAAGTAGGCAAAACGTGCAAGACCCGTTTTGGACCCGGATTCGGACCCGGATTCGTTGGATCCGTCGGATTAGGATCTTGGTCTTCATTTTATGGACCCGACGGATCCGGGGCAGATCTGGATCCAAGGTTGAAAAACGGATCTGGATCCGGGTCCATCCGGACCCGGTCCAGATCCGACCCATTGCCATCCATACTCCCAGCATATCAGGTCGGCCAGAAGCGTAAGGCGACCAAGATAGAGCAAGCATAGCAGCTAAAGACTGTTGGTCGGCCAGAAGAGCTAAGGCCCCAGCCGGCTGGCAGTCACCAAGACATAGTGCTTGACCCCGATCAACCAGATCGGACGTTTAGTGTGGGCACTATAGCTTTGGGTATGCTTGGGGATGAGTTAGTTCAACTGCTGAGAGAATTCAAGGATGTATTTGCATTTGACGTTGGTGAGATGCCAGGAATAAGCCCTGACCTGGCCGCGCATAAGCTGGCTGTGAACCCAGCCGTTAAACATGCCCGCCAGAAGAAAAGAAATCATGGAGAAGAGAGGAATCAGGCGGCCGCAGCTGAGGTAAAAAGGCTACTAGATGCCGGTTTCATTCGGCAATGTTATTACCCAAACTGGGTAGCTAATGTAGTTCTTGTGAAGAAGGCGAATGGAACTTGGAGAATGTGTGTGGATTACACTGATCTGAACAAGGCATGCCCTAAGGATAACTTCCCCTTGCCCAAAATCGACCGCCTGGTTGATTCAACGGCCGGGCATGCCCTGATGAGTTTTATGGACGCATACTCCGGATTCCATCAAATTCCTTTATGGGAAGAAGATCAAGAGAAAACAGTGTTCGTAACTAAGCAGGGGTTGTACTGTTACAAGGTTATGCCATTCGGCCTCAAGAATTCCCCAGATACCTTTCAACGACTTGTTAATACAGTCTTCACATATCAGCTCGATCGGAATATGGAGGCGTACATTTATGACATGATTGTCAAGTCAAAAGAGTCGGCCGACCACCTGAAGGATCTGCGAGAAACTTTTACCGAACTCAGACGGCATAAAATGATGCTAAATCCAAAGAAATGTGTCTTTGGTGTTGAGTCCGGTAAATTTCTCGGATTTTTGATTGATCAACGTGGAATTGAGGCCAACCCTGAAATAATTCAAGCTGTCCTGGACATGAAGTCACCAAGGACGATTAAAGAAGTACAAAGACTGACCAGCTGTTTAGCAGCACTTGGTAGATTTCAGTCAAGATCAGAGGATAAGTGCCGTTATTTCTTTCAAACCATCAAGAAGAAAGCCATGTTTGAGTGGACAGAAGAGGCCGTGGAAGAATTCGTACAGCTAAAAAGCCACCTTCATACATTGCCTCGGCTCGTCAGTCCATTCAAGAATGAGAAGCTATTTATCTACCTCTCCATCTCTGAACACTCTCTAAGTGCCGTTGTAGGGAATAATTTCAAGCCTTTAAATCCCACTAGCTTGAACCCCATTGTGATCATACACTAAAGTACGGTGGCGTCCAAAAGGGAAGAATATAGAGCAAAAGAATCGCCAACAAGTTTTTAAGGAACTTGTAAATCGTTCACGAGGTGAAGGTTACACCCCTTAACGATCCAAGAGATCATCAACTCCATAAGGTCATGAACCAAATAAGGGTTCGGGGATGAAGGTACAAATCCAACCTAAAAGAGATTGAACCTGCCCTAATAATAGGCCTCTACTTTATTCTGATCGTATTTATGTGCGCTTTCTAATTAACATGCAATCAATAGGTTTAACCCTAAACCTATTTATATATGTTGGTTGAATATTAATGCACAAATAAATCTATTATTAGCGATCACTTGAAATATAATCACATTAACCCTAAACAAGATTATTAAATATCTTATTAAACATGATTACAATACCAATTCCCTTTAACATGCAATAAAGGTGATCAAGCAATATATATAAATAATCAATCAACATAATAAATAATCAATATCATGAATAATAATAATCATCATCAAAATAATAATAATAATAATAATATTCATAATCATTATAAATTATAACAATTATAATAATAATCATGTTCATGTTAATATTAAAGCATAATAAACATAACAAGATACCAGGCATGATGCTAACAAGATTAATAACAAATCCTAGCATGTCACTAAGCAATAAAAATCAAATCTTTAACCCTAACATGATACTAACACGAATAAATATTAGGAAGAACATATGAAGCATCACAACAATCATATTTAATATTAAAAATACCCTAGACATGATACTAGGAATATCATAATAACAATGTAAACATGATTTCTACATCATAAAATCAATTAAAACAATTAAAATACTTACTTTGATGCCTCGTACCTCTTTTTAATTACAAAATACACACGTTAGTAACTTCAAGGAAAATAATAAATCAAACAATTAAATTAAATAATGGAAAGAGAGATTTGGGACCAAACCCTCAGAAATTAAAACCTTTCACGTCTAGGGCGAAGACAACTTCGAATATGGCTAGGTGTTTCTAGATCTTGCGAATGCGGAATTTTGTATGAAAAAATCAAAGTAAGAAAGAATTGAATGTTTTAAGAGAGATGAATGAAATCAATTGGTGAATGAATGTAGATGATGATAATTGGTGAATGAAAACGGAGTTTTTAATACGATATTTATAGAGAAAATTAGCCAAAAAAGATAATTTAACAAAACAGAGTCTGACGCTACGAAAACAGAGTTGGCGCCAACCCTGGCTAGCTGGCGCCAGGCCTGGTTCCAGGCGCCAAGGCCTGGGGTTAGGCGCCAAGCCTGATTCCAACGCGTTTTCGAAAATCCGATAAGTTTACCGTACTAGAGGATAAAATAATATAATTTCCTCGAAAATGCTATTTGATTTTGATTAAAACTCTGAAAAGTCAACCAAAGTCAATTTATCAATGCTAATTGAATTAGGAATGAAAAGAACCTTCTAGAAGAATCTAGAAGACTAAAACCATTCCTAATTGCATTAGGAATGATAAGTCATATTAGGCCCTCCCCTAGATCATTGGGCCGCACATAAAGCTCAAACCGGGCCCAGTTTGGTAAATTGGCCATAACTTCCTCAATATTCATCGGAATTGGGCTTATAATATATCGTTGGAAAGCTCTTGTCAAGCCCCATCCAACTATTGGACCCATATCACGGACCAACCAAACTGGATTGGTTGTTTTCTTAAAATAAGTTTTCAAAAACAGACAGAAGAGAAAAGAAATAAAAACTTTCCGCAACACTAGACCTTTCCACACTTTCGTTTCATTCGATTATGATTCGACGTGAAAGGTACTCATCACTGGGTTTGGTTTTGGGGAGACAAAAATGGGTGTCTATAGAAGCCCCCACTTTGACTGAGTTTGGAGAAACGCAGGTTTCGAAAATAAAAGTCAAAGTAGCGATAGGGACAGAGAATGATTCAGAACGTTCTGCGATCCTAAATCAATCTTGCAACGTCGATACCTGCAAAACTAGCATTAGTTAAACGGATAAAAGAGTCAAGAAACGCGTATCTTGCACCGTCGAGCACACGTCTCTGAAAGTAACCAATTCGTTTTGATGACCTTCTGCAAGCTAGAGAATGCCATCCCGCTTGAAAACCGCTACGCCTGTAACTGCTTCCAGATTTGGAAGATTGCTTCGCCTGAAACGATCCTCCTCCGCTATGATAATATTCCACATCCTAGGGAACACCATCGAAGATTATTTCTCTTGAAATAATCCTCATCCGCATTGATAATATTCCACATCCTAGGAAATACCATTGAAGATTATTTCTCTTGAAACAATCTCCATCCGCATTGATAACATTCAACATCCTAGGGAATACCATCGAAGATTATTTCTCTTGAAACAATCTCCATCCGCATTATGATCATCTTCCATGCTTAAGGGAATATGATCGGAGACAACTTCGCCCGAAATTACTTCCAGTTGTTTGTGACAACTCTCCGCAAGCTAGGGAACATTGTCGAAGATATATTCTCTTGAAGTCATCTTCATTTGATGCGATAATTTTCCAAAGGAAACTACCGAAGATCCACGCCTGACGATCTTTAAAAGTTCGCCTGAACTTTGCTTCCGCTACGCCTGTACGTCGGTGCTCTTTTGCTTTTGAACCTATATGTCGGTGCTCTTTTGCTTTTGAACCTATATGTCGGTGCCTTTTGCTAATGAGCCAATGCTTAGGCGCTTTAAGCTAAGTGAGACAATCTCTTATCAGGTCGATCACTTTATGTAATCAAGCCGATTACTAAATCATGTCAAATTGCTTAGAGGAGCTAACTGGCGTACCAAGGAACCCAAAAATATGTTGCAGAAGGCTAGCTCAACCTCATCAGGTGGCTGGGTGCTTTGGCGTCGCTGAAAAACCATCAGCGCCACACAGCTGGCCTTAGCGTCAGGCACTGATATTGGCGCCAAGCGCCAAGCCTAATTTGTGACGCCAATGCATAGGGCCTGGCGCCAGCATGGGGATTTCCTTAAATACCCCCTTCTTTCTTCATTTTGCTGGCTGCTCGTCGCGAAACTGCTCGAAGAAACCCGAAAGCTTCAATTGCTCATTGCTTGCTCGTTTCTCAACCGAATTCGCTCAAATTTGTTGCAAATCAAAGCTCTTTTCATCTATTTTCTTGATCTATGTAAGTTTTCTTCAAACTCACATCAGTTTTTATGAATTCTTGGCATGTTTATTCATGAATTTCATGAAAATTCAAAACTTATAATGCTCAATTTGCTTTGTTTGTCAAGTTTTATGCCATGAAATTGCTTGATTATGTTTATATATTTCCTTGGGAGTAATTTGAGACTTGTTTGACTCAATTTGGTGAAGAAATGAGCAATTTGCCATTGTTGGACCTCTTAAGGTCGTGAAGAACAATGTGACTCGTTTTTGACACTTTTGCTAGCAATTCTTGTTCAATTTGTCACAATAATCACTATAGTGTTGCAAGAAATTGTTTAATTGCTTGAAAAAATGCTGTCATGTTCAATTTGAATTTGTGCTCTGTTTTAGTACTACGTACTCTGTTTTTGCGAACATAGTATCATGCGTCTAGGCGAACCTTAGATACTATAGAATCTTAATTTATGATGATTCTGCACAATGTAGCATGGCTAGACAACGAGGCTCGGGTTCACGGTCCCGAAACACTAGACGGGAGCATGAGCCCGTAGAGGACGACGCCACGCCTTCCACTTCCCTTGGTCGGCTTCCGGAGTGGGATGAGCGGACCTTGTTTTTCGCCCCTGTCCACCACATTTCTGAGAGGGTGAGACAGGGCACCGAGCCCGGGAGGACGCGACATCACGACTCTGGCTGTGACGGTTTAGGCGATTTGTACAGGATGTACATTGCCATGGATCTTGAGACGAGACTCCTATGGGAGTCTCTCGGACTAGCTACTCTGTTTGAGACCTCCGAGGCTATGGTTGCCTCCAGCGGGGGTCATCACGTAGTGCGTGCTTTGGTGGAGTTCTTCTGGGACACCACCAACACCTTCCATTTCCCTTGGGGCGAGATGATGGTCACCCCTACGGATTTCAGTCTCATCACAGGACTGGAGTTCACCTCTGTACCACAGCCGTTTGACAGTGGAATCGACGTCTTCTCTTCGGAGGTCGAGGAACTGTTGGGACCGATCGCTATTCGGGCCCGAGCTGAGGTCGAGACGACTCAGTTTAGTGCTAGAGGAATTCGCCGCTCGACGCTGGCAGTGACTCTTGATGACGATGCGACCACCCGAGAGCAGCGGGTGCGCATCTTTGTGCTGATGTTGTTGTCAGGGACATTCTCCCCTGACAAGGGTAGTAGGGCATTGCTTTACTACCTCCCTGCTGTCCGTGATCTCTAGCGGATCGGGACTTATGACTGGGCCAGCTTGGCCTATGCTGACTTCGTTCGTGCGCTGAGGGACTCGTGTCGTCACCGGTTCTTTGGGACAAACGTTGCTTTGTCTGCTTTTTGGAAGGTCGTAGAGGTAAACATTTACTCCCTATAAAGTTTAGCCCTACATATTAGTTAGCATTTACTCACACTTTTAACTCATTGTAGATCTGGTTCTACGAGTACTTTCCTTCGGTTGCGCCGGCGAGACCATCGCCGAGGGGATTTCCAGTGAGCGCCTCTTGGGGCGGCCACCATGTGGATATGTCTACTGCACATGTCCGGAAATAGATCATCTCGGTACGACGTTTATTGTTTATCTTGCTCTTCCGTGGTGCTTTAAATATATCCTTGCCTGATTGATGCTTTTTATAGGGACCTGAGGCGGTATACCGGCTGTGGGGCGGTTGGACAGTCCCTGAATTAGCCGCATAATACTCTGCTGAGCATCGCTATTTTCTGGGGACTTATGGAGCGGTCGCGTACTTAGGAGAGAGGGTCGTTAGACAACACTCTTCTGATGTCTTCGTCGTTCCTGTTGCTCCACCACGTCATATGTTCGACGAGGCACGGTTGTCGAGCATGTCTGACGGAGCTGGTACCCCTTAGCGGTCCCATGTGATCCTCAGACGGTGTTATGCTGAGGAGCTACTACCTTTGTTAGCTCCAGCCCCTGTTCCGGCTGAGGATGTGAGGGTAAGATTCTTAGCTTTTATTTTTCACTAAGTAGCCCTCAAGTAATGCCTTACTGACCTTTTTGTTTTATCAGGATGGTGCTAATAAGTTCGTGCCACCCCGTATGTCCATCCACTACCAGGGGATGTACGGGCCGATCGAGGAGATGATTTCTCTGGCTCCCGAGGGCGAGCGCTTCTTAGAGCGGTCGATTCCTCGCCACCAGACTAGATTAAGCCTAGTTTTTTTCAGAATCTTATGTTCACATATCATGTACATTTACTGACTTATTTTTCTGACATTTTTCACGCGAGGTGTTTCGGCGATGGCACGATGCATAGATGCCTTCTGGAGCCAGCTCGTCCGGATAAGGAACGCGGCCACTTGCCGTCGGGATGACGTCATCCGAGAGGTAGCCTTTCTTTGCTCATTATTTTTGCATTGCTGCTTCAATTTTACTTTGTTTCTGATTTAACTCTTTTTGCAGGGCCAACCTATCGCTTCTCACACCCGCACGAGACCTGAGGGGCGGAGGGACCCAACGAGGTCTAGCTCGAGACGTCGTCGCACTTCGTCAGAGGGTAGAGGCAGTCGCTCTGAGGCTGCTCGAGCTGATGTTGCAGAGGGTTCGGGATCTTCCTCTGAGAGTGCTCACGCTGCACTGGTAGGAGAGGCTACCTCGGCTTTCAGAGGTGGTGGGATGTACGAGGTTGGCTCGTCATCGCAGCAGCCTCCGCGGCCCCAGCCTCAGGTTGATCCTGGCTGGAGTGATCCTATATTGAGGCTTCCTCGTCCTACGGAGATTGAAGCTGGAACTGGAGCTGGTGGAGAGGTGACTCCTCGTACGGCGCAATTTTATGACATGATGGGCCTACGTCCTCCGGCGCCGTAGTTTGTTCCTGTGTATATTTTATTTTGACTTTTTTATAGAACTTTGCCTTAGACTCATTATTTATAGACACATTTTGTATATTTATGCCATTATGAGTTTATTTGATTATTATTATTATGTGTATGTTAGTGTGTGCAAGAAAAGTGTGACAACAATTTTGCGCAAAAATTCCGTCATTTTTATTATTGATGGAGTGTATCCGACTCTCTCCCCCAAAAAGAAATATAAAAAAGGAAAAAAAAATCGAATAAAATGTCGGGTGTTTGGAATTTAAAATAAAGTCCAAAAGGAATAATATAAATTAAAAATAATAGCTATATTTAATTAATTAGGAAAAAGGATAGAAAAGGTTTAAACAGAGCCATAAAGTCAATAACCGACTCGAGTTTAATATTAAAAACGCAAGTTGAGGACATGCGGTTGGTCTGGCAACCTGGCGCCAGCTGGCGCCACACTATGGCGCGTGGCGCCAGGCGCTACACTTAGCGTGTGGCGCCAAGCGCTGGCGGTTGGCGCCAATAACGGGGTTTTGACGCCAATTGACGCTGACTCCGTGTTTCGTTCTGATTAAAATTCTTCGCAATTTGTGTATAAATAACCCCCCCGCCTAGCCGATTCTTCTCATAATTCCAGCGAATAAAACAATTCTCTTCTTTAGAAAAAACAATAATCATGTCTTTAGTCACCAAGACCTTCACCCAATACACTCATGAATGGTGTCGATCTCTTAATGCGAGGGAGAGAAAAGAATTAGATTTATCTCACTTGGGGGGAATTTATGGCATCAAAGGGGTAGATCTAGACCTAGACTTCATACATACCGCTTTAGAATTTTGGAATGTTGATACTCATTGTTTCAGAATAGGCTATGACGAGATTAGCCCTTTGCCGGAGGAATTTGGTGCTATCTTAGGCTTCCCTGCGATAGACCTTATAGCAATCCCTAGAGTAGACGCATACTATTATAAGGGTTTTGAGCGCTTCTTTAATTTGAAGGAAGGGATTTATCAAAAATAGTGGATGGCAATATAGTTAATTTGAAAGAATTTGCACGCTATTATTTTGATAAACCTCTTTCTGAATCTTTTCATATATATAGAAGAAGGGCGTTCCTATTTTGCATGCTTAACCAATTTTTTCTTAGTAGTGGTAAAAATAATGAGGGTCAATCAATTATAACCACTGTACTAGAACAAATTAAATCAGGGAGAAATCCAATGCCATTAATAGTTGGAGAGACTATGATTAGTCTAGACGAATTGAAAAGAGACCCAAAAGCGCCTCTTTGCGGCTCTCCAATTTTATTACAGGTAGAAAAATAATATTTTTAATTACAGAAATCAAAAAATATATTTTTGTATTGTAATAATAATTTATTTGCATTGCAATTTTTTTTACAGATGTGGCTAATAGAGAGGCTAGGATTAATTAGCCCTCCGGACGACATTGAAAAATATACTCCCAATTGCTTCGTGAGAAGGAAGAAGTGCATCCCTAAAATTGGGCGCCATGGGTGGAGAAAAGTCTTTGAATTACGTGATTTTACTATCAAGTGGGTCATCCCATGGTGGAAAATAGAAAGGATGGTTGGTGCTAATAAGCAACCCTTCTGCCGTCTTCCAAGCTTGTCTCGTGTAACTTATTATTATCCCTGCAGGGTAAAAAGACAATACGGCTTGCTTCAGAATATTCCTTCCGGAGATCTTCGTCCTCCCTTTGAGTACCCTATTTCTCAAGAAGTAGACAGATTTGATGCTTACTGGGGCGCTAGACCTTTTTGGGAAGTGATTACCCAAAAGGTTCCTCCTTCTTTTCCCAATGATGTAAAGAAGTGGTTTCTGAAGAAATCTTCGATTGATCAGGGTAGAACCGATGTGAAGAATCGTCTAGGTGACAGGGTGACTCCTGCCAAAGAACGCTTAGGTGCAAGAATTGAATTCAAAACACCTGCAATGCCTAGGAAGAAAAATACTACCAAAGACAAAGGAAAGAGGAAAGCTAACACCACAGACAAAAAAACTTTGGTGGAAAAGAAGCATGGAGTGCTAGCTGAAGGGGAGACCATCTACTCCAAAATTGAATGTAGGTCCTCTAAAGGATGCCTACTAGCTAAAGTAATGGATGAAGAGGAGGAAGCGGACAAGAATTGGAAAAGAGCTAGAAAGGAAAATAAAGATTAAGAGCATTGCTTAGCTTTAGATTTATTAGACTTAGATTGTTATTCTTATTTAAAGTTAATTTATTTCAGCTTTTATTTAAATTCCATCAATAATGTAATTTTATTTTATTAATGAAATTTTAGCTTTCAATTAAATTATTTACTTTAAATTTATTTTATTAAAGCAATGAAAATCGAAAAATTAATTTTCCAGAAATTCTTCGAGTACGGAAGTCGAAAATTTTCCGAAAAACACTGAAATTCGCCCAGATTTTATTCCTGAATTGGCGCCAGTCATTGGTATTTGGCGCCAGTTACTGAAGTCTGGCGCCAGGCGCCAATTCCATCGGCTGGCGCTGATGACTTCTGGCTGGCGCCAGGCTCTGTTCTGCGACGCCAACAATTCGCCGATTTTCTGTTGAATTTTTAATTAATTCTGGAACGCGGAGATGTCGAAAAATAAAGTGGCCGCACCCGTAAAGGGTTGTCTACGTATCCTTTCTTAAGGCCGAACGTAGCTCTCTTGAGTATCCTACTCAAGTAATTATGGGTAGTATTTTTTAAGTTGGTCAAGATTGGTCATGTTTGAGAACTCATTGCCATCCATGTCAGTTAGTTTTGCTGCACCTCCTGACAGGATTGTTTTGACAATGTAGGGGCCAGACCAGTTAGGTCTAAATTTTCCCCTTGGGTCTAAAACATTTTTCCTTAGCGCTTTTAATACCAAATCTCCTACTTTAATATTTCTTGTCTTGACCTTCTTATTAAAATGCCTAGCCATACGAGTTTGGTAACACTGAGTATGATGTAGAGCTTCTAGTCGTTTCTCGTCGAGTAGAATCAATTCTTCATATCTTGCCCTAGTCCATTCAACTTCATCGAGTTTACTCTCTAACGCGATGCGTAGAGATGGTATTTCTAATTCGACAGGTTGTACGACATCCATTCCGTATACCAAGGAAAATGGTGTATTTCCTGTTGATGTACGAATTGACGTGCGATAACCCCAAAATGCAAAGTGAAGCTTGTCAGGCCAATCCTTATAATTTTCTGTCATTTTCTCGATGATAGTCTTTAGATTTTTATTAGCTGCCTCGACTGCTCTGTTTGCTTGAGGTCTATAAGGGGAAGAATGATGATGTTGAATGCCGTATTTTTGTAGCAATTCTTCACATTCGGCTTGAAAGTGAGTTCCATTGTCACTTATCATCTCATTTGGGACTCCATATCGACAGATAATATTTTTTTCGATAAAGAGTGCTACATGTTTTGCAGCGAGTTTAGCGTATGATTGCGCTTCGACCCACTTTGTAAAGTAATCGATTGCTACTAGGATAAATTTGTGGCCTCCTGTTTCTGGGGGAGTGATTTTGCCAATTATGTCAATTCCCCATGTAGAGAATGGCCATGGCGATGTGTAGGTGTAGAGCAAAGATGGAGGGACATGTTGTAAGTTGGCGTAAATTTGGCACTTAGGGCATCTTTTTACGTATTGATGGCAATCCCTATTTATTGTAGTCCAATAATATCCTTCTCCCATTATTTTCTTGACTAACATTTTGCCATTTACATGAGTGCCACAGATTCCTTCGTGAACTATTCTCATTACTCTTTGTGCATCCATCTTTCCTACACATAAGAGAGCTCGACCTTTAGGTACCCTTTTATGTAGCTCGTTGTTTATGAGTACATATTGAGAAGCCAAAAGTCTCAACGCTCGCTTTGCTCTTTTGTCAGCATGAGGAGGGTATTCTCCATTGGTGACATAATTGAGTATGTCCGTGTACCCCGGTTCTTCTTCTTCTTCTTGGACTATGTCGTCGTCTTCTATAGCTTGGATGTATGCTGGTTTGTGCCTTTTTTCGATAGTTAGAGGCATTTGCTCGATTTCCGTGGGAATCCTAACCATTGAGGCTAATCTTGCCAAGGCATCAGCAAATTGGTTTTCTTCTCTAGGTAGATATGTATATTCTACCTTCTCTAACTGATCGGTAAGAGTTTCCAGATAGGTTTGGTAAGGGGCTAGGCTTTCGCTCCTTACTTTCCATCTTTTAGATATCTGATTGATGATCAAAGAAGAGTCTCCGAATATCCTTAACTTCTTTACTCCCAATGCCAAAGCTGTTTCAAGGCCTACCACGCATGCTTCATATTCAGCAGCATTGTTGGTAACGTCGAAATCAAGCTTTATTGAGATTGGAACATGTTCCTCTTTAGGTGATACTAGTAGTACTCCAACGCCACATCCTTTTTGGTTTGAGGCTCCGTCGAAATACAAGGTCCAAATATCATCTTCAGTGACCATCAAGTCTTCATCTGGAAATTCATTGTCTTGTATTGGCGTCGAGTCTTCTATTGGAAATTCTGCTAGAAAGTCTGACACCACGGATCCTTTAATAGCTTTTTGTGGCATAAACCTTACATCGAACTAGGCTAGATTGACTATCCATCTTGATATGCGTCCATTGAGTGTAGATTTCTCGAATAGATATTTGAGTGGATCTAATCGGGAGACTACGAAAACAGTATGCACCAACATGTAATGTCTTAACTTAGTTGTGGCCCACACCAAGGCGAGGCACAATTTCTCGAGCATCTTTTTACTTAGGTAGTAAATTGCGTTCTCTTTGCCTTCTACCTCTTGTGCTAGCATGGCTCCCATTGTCTCTTTGGTAACCGTCAAATATAACCTAAGAGGTATTCCGGGAAGTGCTGGTGCTAATACGGGAGGATTTGCGAGATAGGCTTTGATCTTTTCAAAGGCTTTTTGACACTCGTCATCCCATATTACTGGTACATTCTTCTTGAGCTTCTTGAAGATTGGTTCACATATCGTCGTCAGTTTTGATATGAACCTACTTATGTATTGCAACCGGCCAATAAATCCTCGAATCTGTTTCTCAGTCTTGGGCGGTGGCATTGACATGATTGCTTTAATCTTGGTTAGATCCACCTCTATTCCTCTAGAGCTTATGACGTATCCCAAGAGCTTGCCTGAGGTGACTCCAAAAGCACATTTTGATGGATTCAACCTCATGTTATACTTTCTTAGCCTTTCGAAAAATTTCCTTAAGGCTATTTGATGGCCTGGACGGTCTTTTGATTTTACAATCATGTCGTCGACATATACTTCGACTTCTTTGTGCATCATGTCATGGAGTAAGGCAGTTGCTGCACGTTGGTAAGTAGCACCCGCGTTTTTCAACCCGAAAGGCATTACCGTGTAGCAGTAAGTGCCCCATGGTGTTATAAAGGTTGTTTTCTCCATGTCTTCTTTTGCCATGAGAATCTGGTTGTACCTTGCGTATCCATCCATAAACGAAAGAAGCGCGTGATTTTCCGTGTTATCTACCAGAATATCGATGTGTGGCAAAGGGAAGTCGTCCTTTGGACTTGCCTTATTTAGATCTCGATAGTCGACACACATCCTTACCCTTTCGTCTTTCTTCGGAACTGGGACGACGTTGGCGACCCATTCGGGGTATTTGGATACCTTGATGAAACCTGCAGTTATTTGTTTTTGAACTTCTTCTTTTATTTTAAGTGCTACGTCGGGTTTCATTCGACGCAACTTTTGTTTTACAGGTTTCATTCCTGGAATTAGTGGTATAGTGTGTTGGGCTATTTCTCTATTAATGCCTGGCATATCTTCATATGACCAAGCAAATACATCGATAAATTCTTTAAGTAAGTTAATTAAATTTGTTTTTTCTTGTTTATTCAATGTTAATCCGATTTTAACTTCTCTTTTATGGGTTGAATCATTCGAGATGTCAACTATTTCATTTTCTTCAATTACCGGTGTTTTCTTTTCGAGTGTTTCCATTGCTTTAATAATTTCTATGTCTTTTTCATCGTTAGCTAAACAATGCTCGTCATCTTGGGTTTGGGAAGAACACAAGAAGTAAGGAGAATGAGAAATATTATTATACTTTGAGATCATTACATCAAAGAGTGATATGTCCTCAGGGACTGGATCACCTACTATCCTAGGAGAAGAAATAGGAGAGGGAGGTGTTACTACTAAAGACTTAGAAGACTCTAAAGGGAAAGACTCTGACTCAGACTCTGATTCAGACGACTCTTCAAACATCGGTCCCTGTCCTGTCGTGATTGATATCTTCCTTCCGCTTGGAGTAGTCACTTTGATAGTCTTGCGCCATCCATGTAGTGATCCTTCAGCTGGAGTAATTAGCTTCGAGGGGTCGAAGCTTTCACTTTGTAGGACCGTTTGAATGAGTGAGGAGTTATCTTCTTCATGAGTTGGCTCATTCTTTTCTCGCCCAAACAGTAATCCCATGACGTTAAAGTCAAAGCATGGGGGTGCTTTCTCCTTATAGACGGGAGTTGGGATTTCATCAGTGAAGTAGCAATCCAAGAAAATCTCGAATCCCGGTTTTCTTATGCCGTTTACAACAAATGGCTCGGGAAATTCATGGCATGGATAATCCTCTCCTTCTTTTATGAACTGACCATTAAGTGTAAGAGGGTACTGATCCATTGGAATTGATTTCTTTTGAATGCGAGCGTCCCTACGCGCCTTCAACTTTTCCTGGGCTCGCTTGAGATCTTTCCGAGTCGGTTTGAAACCAAGTCCGAAAGTATCTAACTTAGGGAGGCCAGGTGACTCCAGCGATTTTGCTATTCCTTTCTTCTTTCTTAAAGTCATTCCAGGAAAGTGTCCTTGTTTCTTCAGCATGGTGTTGACAATCATGTTGGAATGGGGGTCATGGCAAAGAGATGTCCTTTCATCCTCCTGGATTAAGGAGACTTCTTCGTTAAAGCCCCATAGGTCTTCATCATCCTCCTCGTGCTCCACATTAATGATTGGATTCTCTATGGATTTGATTCTCATAGGCGAAGCATCGATGGTGATTGGAATTCCTCCAACTATAGCTTTCACTTGTTAGTGGAGAGATGAAGGGACGGCCTTTAGATCATGAAGCCAAGGGCGTCCCAACAATAAGTTGAATGAAGCTTAGATGTCTACTACTTGGAAAGTAGTAGCATGTTCTATTGCTCCTGCCGTTACATTTAGGGTAATCTTGCCAAGAGCTTGACGACGAGTATTATCGTACGCTCTTATTCCTTGTGTGGACGGAGTTAGGTCTTCATCCCTTATGCCGAGCATCCTCGCGGTTCTAAGTGGACAAACATTGATAGCAGATCCATTGTCTACAAGAGTCATAGGAACATTCATTCTTTTGCAGACTACCGTGAGGTTTAATGCCTTGTAATGTTTGTCACCTTCTGGGGGTAAATCTTTGTCAGAAAAGGTGATCAAATTAATCGGACTAGGAAGGTCACTTGTGAGGAAGTTGGCTAGTCCCTCAGGAGTAGTGTCAGAATCTATCTCGATTTTATCCAAGGCATTCATTACAGCCAACCTATGCTCTCGAGATGTTGCCAGAAGTTTCCACACATTCATCTCAACTTTTGTCTTCTTAAACTGTTTAACAATGTCGTTGTCTTCGATGATAGGTATGGGAACTTGATGTATGGTGGGCATAAGTTGTGTTGAAACGGGAGGTTGCATTCTCCTAGATCTTGTGAGGACGTCTATTGATGAATCTTCTTCAGCCCAAATGTCATCTGTGGTGTATGATACAGAAGGTGAAGGTCCTACTATGTCCTTTAGATAGACATCTTCTTCATCACTGTCCCAAACTCCATTAATGGTTATATCCTCTTCTTGTTGAACTTGGACTAGTTTCTTTTCATCAATCATTTTCTGTACCAAATCCTTGAACTTGAAACAGTTTTCTATAGTGTGACCCCCTGATTGATGATACTGACAGTAATATCTATTTGTCCTTTTCAATGACTCGAATGGTCTCGGTTCGAGAGGTTTGACCTCGCCACTCTCGAAGAGCATTTCGAACATTTGCACATATGGGATCCCAATTGGAGTGTAGATTTTATTGCTCTTCTTGGGTTTTTCATTGACTTGTAAGGGAAAGCACTTTGCCTCATAAGTCGTTCTCACTGGTGTGAATTCTTTTTTAGGTTCTTCATTTGGAAGTGGAAGCTCATCATATTTCTTATGGAGTTCGTTCATAACTTTGAGAGCTTCACGTAGTAGTTGCGATGCCTCCTTCATAGACAATGTGAGCAATTTTATATCTTCCTTATTCACCGGTTCTTGAAGACTATCCTTGACATCGAAAAAGATCTCCTCTTCTTTTTCTATGGCATTGATTTCTTCAAAAGGTCTAATGAGAGAGGAGGGGTCAACCTCGTTTTCCTCATTGGAGATGGCTAGGGTATGAGCTAGAGGTGCATTGTCGATGCTTGGCTTCTTACTAGCAGGGGGCAATGGCAGTTTGTTATTGTCGATTAGGTCTTGGATAGCTTCCTTAAGCTTCCAACAGCTTTCAGTGGAATGACCCCTACCTTGGTGATACTTGCAGTGTGCATTGGGGTTCCAGTTAACCGACCTCTTCTCAACTGGTGGGTCCCCAAATGGTCCAATGGGAGTTATAAGACCTTTTGCATTTAATCGATCAAATGCGGTATCATAACTCATGCCAATATGAGTGAAGTTCCTCCTAAATGGTTTCTTCTGTCCTTGGTTGTTCATGGCAAGAACTTCTCCTAAATTAAAGGTGCTAACATTATTTGAGTGGGCGGTTTTGGAAGAAGAAGGATTGTCGTTCTTCTTTCCTTTCCAGTTACTGTTGGAGTTATTGTTGGTAGCTTTTGACTTAGCCAAGTCATCTTCAATATTGATCCCAATGTCATAAACGGCCTTGAAGGTATGGAGATTATTTTGATATTTAAGATGCTTGGAATATTTTTCTTGGAGATTTTTGATAAACAGTCTCAGAGACTCTTTTTCACTTAGCACCTCAATCATCTTAGCTGAGGTTTTTCTCCACTTGTTAAAGAAAGAGGTGAAGCCTTCATTCTCTTTCTGTTTCAGGATTTCAAGTTCTCTATGGTCAGTCTCGACTTGAATGTTGCACTTGTACCTATCAACAAAAGCGTTTGCTATAGACTCCCAGGTAGAGGTCTTTTCTTTCTCGAGAGAAAAGAACCATTGTTGGCAAACGGTCTCGAAAGATAGCGAGAACAGAGAAGGGAAGACCTTCTTATCGATACCCTTGATACTCATTATTGTTTCAAATGCTCTTAAATGGAAGTAAGGGTTGTCAATTGCTCTGAATTTTGGGATGTCGTTGGCGTTGAACTTCTGCGGAAGAAGATCTTTGTCCACCGAGACCCCTTGTGATGTAAGCTCTTGAAACTTGTAGTCGCTGGACAACTTGCTTAGGCTCTCTTGCATGAGGTCCATTTGTTGTTGCTTCACGGGATCGTCGATCCTAAGTGCGAGAAGCTTCAGTGTCTCAGTCACAGTAGCTAGTTGGTTCTTAAGATCATTGACTTCTTCTTGAGTTGCCATTATAACCCTAGCTTTTCTCTTGCGAGCTATAGGTTTGTCAAAAAGTTGGACTTGTACGAAGAGGTTATCTTTGATTAATCGTCCTTCCTTTCTTGACCACGCGCTGTAAATTAAACCATTTTGCGTTTTAATTACTTGACTCGAATCATCTTGACTTTATGGTTTATTTTAAGGGAAAAAAGAAAAAGAAAAGGGTGCATATTTTTGGCAAAAATAATGTACATATTTTTAGGGAACTAAGTATTATTATTTTTATTGGAGGATTAATATCCGACTTACCCCTCTAAAAAAATGACGGAAAAACACGCACACAAGACTCACTTAATCATGGTCAAAGTATGTGTATTGGTGTGTGCGTTGAGTGTAAGTGACATGCTTGGACTCTTGTGTAAGACCATGGGACTTAGTGCCTAAACTCGATCATTGATTCAATTAAACATTATTGACAGCAAAATTAACCGAATTAAACTAAAAACTGACTAATTAGACCCTAGGTGATGACTCGACCAATAATCCGAACTGTCGACCAAGCGACAGGACTGGCATCACACTATGGAGCTTGGCGCCAGATAACATAGCTGTCTCAAACCTTGGCGCCAATATTGGAGCTTTGGTCTGGGACTATTTTCGGTGTTATTAGTCAACTGGGGTATGCCTAAAGTCGTACTAGGTCAATTCCGATTAAAATATTAGACTTTATTGACTCAAATTAAATAATTAATTAATTAATTAAGCAAAGTTCTTTAAGTCATTAATTTATTTAGTCTCAACACAAGTCAACAAACGGTTAAGAGAAACATATATATGCACAACAAATGATGCAGAATTAGTCAAGTAGGCACAATATGATGCAATGCGTTCGCAACCTAACCATGACTCTAGTTCTCTAAAGTTCGGGATATGGTTTAGTCAAAGAGGGTCCATGGTTGATTGTCCGGATGCTCTGCGCGGAAGCCTAACCGTGAAGGGTTGGCGCGAGTGGATGGGACACCGTGAGTTTTAGAACAAACTCGCTTCCATGGTTTGGTGAATTCAACATCTCGGATGTACCCTTTGTTGCACGGAGCGTTCAATCAGGTAGATGGAGCATGAATTCCCAGAGGGTTATGTCCATATGTAGAACACATATGGGTTTCAGAAAAGTGAGAAAAAATTCAATCAGGAAGTAGGATCGAGCAAACAATACGAAAAACCGGTCGAAATTAGAACGCATATTTCTTGCTCGGTATTGGGGGAAATTGGCGCCAGCAATCGGAGACTGGCGCCAGTTTTTAACTGTAGCGCCTGGCGCCAATGCTGGCGTCTGGCGCTACGGCTAAAAGTCTGGCGCCAAGCTCTGGCCCCTGACGCTACTTCCAACATGCCTCAGCAGCTTTCTGTGCTCGATAAAATTTTCCAGTTTCGCGCGGTGTTATTTCAGTCCTAGTTGTGAAAGCCATTCCTTAAATTTCCTACGTGTAAAATCCTATGTTTTTAATTCATTACGGATGGTCTTTCCAATGAGATCTTTTTTATGCATATGTGTAGACACCCATTTGTGTCTCCCCAAAACCAAACCCAGTGATGAGTGCCTTTCACGTCGAATCATAATCGAATGAAACGAAAGTGTGGAAAGGTCTAGTGTTGCGGAAAGTTTTAAGTTTTATTTCTTTTCTTTTCTCTCTATTTTTGAAAACTTTATTTTAAGAAAACAGCCAATCCAGTTTGGTTGGTCCATGATATGGGTCAAATAGTGGTGTAGTTGGATGGGGCTTGTAAAGACCTTTCCAACGATATATTATAAGCCCAATTCCGATGAGTATTGAGGAATTTATGGCCAATTTACTAAACTGGGCCCGGTTTGAGTTTTAAGTACGGCCCAATGATCTAGGGGAGGGCCTAATATGATTTATCATTCCTAATGTAATTAGGAATGGTTTTGGTCTTCTAGAACATTCTAGAAGGTTCTTATCATTCTTAATTCAATTAGGACTCTTCAGAGTTTTAATCAAGATCAAATAGCATTTTCGACTGAAATTAGATTATTTTATCTTCCAGTACGGTAAGTTTATCAGATTTTCAAAAACGCGTTAAAAGCCGATTTGGCGTCCAACCCCAGGCCTTGGCGCCTGGAACCAGGATTGGCGCCTGGCGCTAGCCACTGATGCTGGCGCCAATGAGCCAGGGCTGGCGCCAAGTTGTTTTTGCGATCTTCAGACTCTGTTTTGATAAATTATTTTTTTTTGGCTGATTTTCTCTATAAATATCGTATCAAAAACTCCGTTTTGGGGGACGGATTATCATTTATCATTCACCACTTCTTTTATTCTTAAGTTTTAATAAATTCCGTTTTCATTCATTCATCTACAATCTTCAATCGTCAACAAATTAGTTTATGAATCATTAATCTTTCATTCATTCTTTCTTTTCTAATACTTTATTCTTTAACACAAAATTCCGCATTCACAAGATCTTGATACACCTAGCCATATTCGAAGTTGTCTTCGCCCTAGACGTGAAAGGTTTTAATTTCTGAGGGGTTGGTCCCAAATCTCTCTTTCAATTATTTAATTTAATTGTTTTGTTTATTATTTTCCTTGAAGTTACTAACGTGTGTATTTTGTTATTAGAAAGAGGTACGAGGCATCCAAGTAAGTACTTTATTGGTTTTATTTGATTTTATGATGTAGATATCATGCTTAGATTGTTATTTTGATTCCTAGTATCATGTCTAGGGTAACTTTAATATCAAGTATGATTAAAAGTACGATGCTTCCTATATTCTTCCTAATATTTATGATTGTTAGTATCATGTTAGGGCTAAAGCTTTGATTTTTATTGCTTAGTGACATGCTAGGGTTTGTTATTAATCTTGTTAGTATCATGCCTAGGATCTTGCTATGCTTTAACATGATTATGATTATTATGATTATGATTGATATTATTATTAATGATGTTGATTATTTATTTATTATGTTGCTTGATGATTTATTTATTTATTGCTTGATCACCTTTATTGCATGTTTAAAGGGAATTTGTACTTGCAATCACGCTTAATAAGATAATTAATAATCTTGTTAGGGTTAATTGTGATTATAATTCAAGTGATCGCCAATAATAGTTTGTTTGTGCATTAATGTTCAACCAACATAGATTAAACAGGTTTAGGGTTAATCCTATTGATTGTATGTTAGTCAGAAAGCGCACATGAATACGAGTAGAATAAAGTAGAGGCCTATTATTAGGGCAGGTTCAATCTCTTTTAGGTTGGATTTGTACCTTCATCCTCGGACCCTTATTTGGTTCATGACCTTATGGAGTTGACGATCTCTTGGATCGTTAAGGGGTGTAACCTTCACCTCGTGATGGTTTACAAGTTCCTTAAAAACTTGTTGGCGACTCTTTTGCTCTATCTTCTTCCCTTTTGGACGCCACCGTACTTTAGTGTATGATCACAGTGGGGTTCAAGCTAGTGGGATTTTAAAGGCTTGAAACTATTCCCCACAGTTTTTGGCGACTCCACTGGGGACGATTTCTATTTTAATTCCTGAATTTGTTTCGGCAATGATTTAGAATGAGTGGATGAGACTCGAAAAATTCTAAGTATTTCATGTGCGTTTGATTAACATTGTGGCATATGCATAAAAAGGTTCTCATTGGAAAGACCATCCGTAATGAGTCAAAAACATAGGATTTTACACGTAGGAAATTTGAGAAATGTCTTTCACAACTAGGACTGAAATAACACCGCGCGAAACTGGATGATTTTATTGAGCACAGAAAGCTGCTGAGGCATGTGGGAAGTAGCGTCAGGGGCCAGAGCTTGGCGCCATACTTTTAGCCATAGCGCCAGACGCCAGTATTGGCGCCAGGCGCTACAGTTAAAAGTTGGCGCCAGTCTCTGTTTGCTGGCGCCAATTTCCCCCAATACCGAGCCAGAAATATGCGTTCTAATTTCGACCGGTTTTTCGTATTGTTTGCTCGATCCTGCTTCCTGATTGAATTTTTTCTCACTTTTCTGAAACCCATATGTGTTCTACATATGGACATAACCCTCTGGGAATTCATGCTCTATCTACCCGATTGAACGCTCTTGGCAACAAAGGGTACATCTGAGAGGTTGAATTCACCAAACCATGGAAGTGAGTTTTTCTAAAAAACTCGCGGTGTTCTATCCACGCGCGTTAACCCTTCACGGTTAGGCTTCTACGCGGTGCATCTGGACAATTAACCATGGACCCTATTTGACTAAACCATATCCCGAACTTTAGAGAACTAGAGCCATGGTTAGGTTGCAAACTCATTGCATCATATTGTGCCTACTTGACTAATTGTGCATTATTTGTTGTGCATATATATCCTATGCTCCTCCTAACCGTTTGTTGATTTGTGTTGAGATTTAAATTAATGACTTAAAGAACTTTGCCTAATTAATTAATTAATTAGTTAATTCGAGTCCATAACGTTTTTTCTTCTTTTAATCGGAATTGACCTAGTACGACTTTAGGCATACCCCAGTTGACTAATAATATCGAAAACAGTCCCACACCGAGGCTCCAATGTTGGTGCCAAAATCTGGGCTGTAGCGCCACTGTATGGTGTGTAGCGCCAGACATTTACTAAAAAGTCTGGCGCCAACCACCATATTGTGACGCCAGTCCTGTCGCTTGGCCGACAGTTCGGATTATTTGTCGAGTCATCACCTAATGTCTAATTATTCAGTTTCCTGTTTAATTCGGTTAATTATGCTTAATTGAATCAATATTCGAGTTTAGGCACTAAGTCCCATGGTCTTACACAAGAGTCCAAACATGTCACTTACACTCAATACACACACTATTACACATGTCTTGACCATGATTAAGGGAGTCTTGTGTGCGCGCGTTATTTTTCGTCATTTTTTTAGGGGGGTAAGTCGGATATTAATCCTCCAAATAAATAATAATACTTAAATTCCCTAAAACACATGTACATTATTGCTCCCTAAAAATAAGCATACTTTTTTTTTTATATAAAAGCCATAAAGTCAAACTGATTCGAGTCAAGTAATTAAAACGCAAACTGGCTTAATTTACAGCGCGTAGTCAAGAAAGGAAGGACGATTAATCAAAGATAACCTCTTCGTACAAGTCCAACTTTTCGACAAACCTATAGCTCGCAAGAGGAAAGCAAGAGTTATAATGGCAACTCAGGAAGAAGTTAACGATCTCAAAAACCAATTGGCTACTGTAACTGAGACACTAAAGCTTCTCGCACTTAAGATCGAGGATCCCGCGAAGCAACAACAAATGGACCTCATGCAAGAAAGCCTAAGCAAGTTGTCCAGTGACTACAAGTTTCAAGAACTCACATCCCAAGGGGTCTCGGTGGATAAGGATCTTCTTCCGCAGAAGTTCAGTGCCAACGACATCCCAAAGTTTAAGGCAATCGACAACCCCTACTTCCATCTAAGGGCATTTGAAACAATAATGAGTATCAAGGGTATCGATAAGAAAATTTTCCCTTCTCTGTTCTCGCTATCTCTCGAGACCGTTTGCCAACAATGGTTCTTTTCTCTTGAAAAAGAAAAGACCTCTACCTGGGAATCCATAGCAAACGCTTTCGTTGATAGGTACAAGTGCAACGTTCAAGTCGAAACTGACCATAGAGAACTTGAAATCCTCAAGCAGAAGGAGAATGAAGGCTTCACATCTTTCTTTAACAAGTGGAGAGAAACCTCAGCTAAAATGATTGAAGTACCAAGTGAAAAAGAGTCCGTGAGATTGTTCATTAAAAATCTCCAAGAAAAATATTCAAAACATCTTAAATATCAAAATAACCTTCATACCTTTAAGGCTGTTTATGATATTGGGATTAATATTGAAGATGACTTAGCTAAATCTAAAGCTGCCAATAATAACTCCAACAGTGGCTGGAAAGGAAAGAAGAACGACAATCCTTCTTCTTCCAAAACCGCCTACTCAAATAATGTTAGCGCCTTTAATCTAGGAGAAGTCCTTGCCATGAACAACCAAGGACAAAAGAAACTTTTTAGGAGAAACTTCACTCCTATTGGCATGATTTATGACACCGCGTTTGATCGGCTAAATGCAAAAGGTCTTATAACTCCCATTGGACCATTCGGAGATCCACCAGTCGAGAAAAGGTCGCCTAATTGGAACCCCAATGCACATTGCAAGTATCATCAAGGTAGGGGCCATTCTACTGAAAGCTGTTGGAAACTTAAGGAAGCTATCCAAGACCTGATTGACAGTAATAAGCTGCCGTTGCCTCCTGCCAGTAAGAAACCGAGTATTGATAATGCACCTCTAGCTCACACATTGGTTATCTCCGATGAACAAAGCGAAGTTGACCCCTCATCTCTCATTAAGCTTGTCAAAGTGACTGAAGAAGAAGAAGAAGAGATCTTTTTCGATGTCGAGGATAATCCTCCAGAACTAGCAAATGAGGTAGAGATACGAATACTCACACTATATCTGAGGGAGACATCACAACTGTTACATGAAACTCTCAAAATTCTGAATGAACTTCGCAAGGAATATGATCAAGAACCTAAGAGAGAATTCACACCAGTAAAAACGACTTATGAGGCAAAATACTTTCCCTTACAAGTCACCGAAAGACCCAAGAAGAGCAATAAAATTTATACTCCAATTGGGATCCCGTATGCACAAATGTTTAAAATACTCTCCGAGAGTGGCAAGGTCAAACCTCTCGAACCGAGACCATTTGAATCATTAAAAAGAACAGATAGATGTTAGTGTCAATACCATCAGTCAGGAGGACACACCATAGAAAACTGCTTCAAATTCAAGGATTTGGTGCAGAAAATGATTGATAGAAAGGAATTGGTCCAAGTTCAACAAGAAGAGGATATAAATGTTAATGGAGTATGGGACAGTGATGAAGAAGATGTCTATCTAAAAGACATATTAGAACCTTCACCTTCCATATCATACACCACAGATGACATTTGGGATGAAGAAGATGCATCAATAGACGCCCTCACAAGATCCGGGAGAATACAACCTCCTGTTTCAACACAACCCATGCCTATCGTACAACAAGTCCCCATACCTATCATCGAGGACAATGACATTGTTAAACAATTCAAGAAGACAAAAGTTGAGATGAATGTATGGAAGCTTCTGGCAACATCTCGAGAACATAGGTTGGCTGTGATGAATGCCTTGGATAAAATCGGGATAGATTCTGACACCACTCCTGAGGGACTAGCTAACTTCCTCACGAGTGATCTCCCTAGTCCAATTAATCTAATCACCTTCTCTAATAAAGATTTACCCCCGGAAGGTGACAAACACTACAAAGCGTTAAACCTCACAGTAGTCTGCAAAAGAATGAATGTTCCCATGACGCTTGTAGACAATGGATCGGCTATCAACGTCTGTCCACTTAGGACTGCGAGGATGCTCGGCATAAAGAATGAGGATTTAACTTCGTCCACACAAGGAATAAGAGCTTACGATAATACTCGACGTCAAGCTCTTGGTAAAATAACCCTAAATGTGACGGCAGGAGCAATAGAACGTGCTACTACTTTTCAAGTGGTAGACATCAAAGCCTCATTCAATCTATTGTTAGTACGCCCTTGGCTCCATGATCTAAAGGCCGTCCCTTCATCTCTCCACCAACAAGTGAAAGCTATAGTTGGAGGAATCCCCATCACCATTGATGCTTCGCCAATGAGGATCAAGTCAATAGAGAAACCAATCATCAACGTGGAGCACGACGAAGATGATGAAGACCTATGGGGCTTTAACGAAGAAGTCTCCTTAATCCAAGAGGATGAAAGGACATCTCTTTGCCACGACCCCCATTCCAACATGATTATCAACACTATGCTGAAAAAACAAGGACACTTCCCTGGGATGACCTTAGGAAAGAAGAAGGGGATAGCAAAATCGATAGAGTCACCTGGCCTCCCTAAACTAGATACTTTCGGACTTGGTTTCGAACCAACTCGGAAAGATCTCAAGCGAGCCCAGGACAAATTGAAAGCACGTAGGGACGCTCGCATTCAAAATAAAGCAATTCCAATGGATCAGTACCCTCTTACGCTTAATGGTCAGTTTATAAAAGAAGGAGAGGACTATCCATGCCATGAATTTCCCGAACCATTTGTTGTAAATGGCATACGACAACCAGGATTCGAGATTTTCTTGGATTGCTATTTCACTGATGAAATCCCAATTCCCGTCCATAAAGAGAAAGCACCTCCATGCTTTGACTTTAACGTCATGGGATTACTGTTTGGGCGAGAAAATAATGAGCCAGTTCATGGGGAAGACAATTCCTCACTCATTCAAACGGTCCTACAAAGCGAAAACTTCGATCCCTCGAAGCTAATTACTCCAGCTGAAGGATTACTGCAAGGGTGGCGCAAGACTATCAAGGTGATTACTCCAAGTGGGAGGAAGATATCAATCACGACAGGACAAGGGCCAATGTTTGAAGAATCGTCAGGGTCAGAGTCAGAGTCTGAGTCAGAGTCTTTCCCTTTAGAATCTTCTAAGTCTTTAGTTATAACGCCTTCCCTTCCTGTTTCTTCTCCTAGGATAGTTAGTGATCCAGTCCCTGAGGACATATCACTCTTTGATGTAATGATCTCAGAGTATAATAATATCGCTCATTCTCCTTACTTCTCGTGTTCTTCCCTAACCCAAGATGACGAACATTGCTTAGCAAACGATGAAAAAGATAAAGAATTTATTAAAGCAATGGAAACACTTGAAAAGAAAACATCAGTAATTGAAGAGACTGAAACAATTGACATCTCAAATGTTTCAACTCATAAAAGAGAAGTTAAAATCGGACTAACATTGAATAAACAAGAAAGAACCGATTTAATTAACTTGCTTAAAGAATTTATCGACGTATTTGCTTGGTCATATGAAGATATGCCAGGCATTAACAGAGAAATAGCTCAACACACTATACCATTAATTCCAGGAATGAAACCTGTAAAACAAAAGCTATGTCGAATGAAACCCGACGTAGAACTTAAAATAAAAGAAGAAGTTCAAAAACAAATAACTGCAGGTTTCATCAAGGTATCCAAATACCCCGAATGGGTCGCTAACGTCGTCCCAGTTCCAAAGAAAGATGGAAGGGTAAGGATGTGTGCCGACTATCGAGATCTAAATAAGGCAAGTCCAAAGGACGACTTCCCTTTGCCACACATCGATATTCTAGTAGACAACACAGCAAATCACGCGCTCCTCTCATTCATGGACGGATACGCAGGGTACAATCAAATTCTCATGGCGGAAGAAGACATGGAGAAGACAACTTTTATCACACCATGGGGCACTTACTGTTACACGGTAATGCCATTTGGGTTGAAAAACGCAGGTGCTACTTACCAACGTGCAGCAACTGCCTTGCTCCATGACATGATGCACAAAGAAGTCGAGGTATATGTAGACGACATGATTGTGAAATCAAAAGACCGTCCAGGCCATCAAGTAGCCTTAAGGAAATTTTTCGAAAGGCTAAGAAAATATAATATGAGGTTAAATCCCTCAAAATGCGCTTTTGGATTTACCTCGGGCAAGCTCTTGGGATACGTCATAAGCTCTAGAGGAATAGAGATAGATCCAACCAAGATTAAAGCAATCATGTCAATGCCACTGCCCAAGACCGAGAAACAGATTCGAGGATTCATTGGCCGGTTACAATACATAAGTAGGTTCATATCAAAATTAACAACGATATGTGAACCAATCTTCAAAAAGCTCAAGAAGAATGTACCAGTAATATGGGATGACAAGTGTCAAAAAGCCTTTGACCGGATCAAAGCCTATCTCGCAAATCCTCCCGTATTAGCGCCAGCACTTCCCAGAATACCTCTTAGGTTATAATTGACGGTTACCAAAGAGACAATGGGAGCCATGCTAGCACAAGAGGTAGAAAACAAAGAGAATGCAATCTATTACTTAAGTAAGAAGATGCTCGAATACGAAACACGCTATACACCACTCGAGAAATTGTGCCTCGCTTTGGTGTGGGCCACAACTAAGTTGAGACATTACATGTTGGTGCATACCGTTTTCGTGGTATCTCGATTGGATCCACTCAAATACTTGTTCGAGAAATCAACGCTCAATGGACGTATTTCAAGATGGATAGTCAACTTAGCCCAGTTCGATGTACGGTTTATGCCACAAAAAGCTATTAAAGGATCCGTGTTGTCAGACTTTCTGGCAGACTTTTCAATAGAAGACTCGACACCAATACAGGACAGTGAATTTCCAGATGAAGATTTGATGGTCACTGAAGATGATACTTGGACCTTGTATTTTGACGGAGCCTCAAACCAAAAGGGATGTGGTGTCGGAGTGTTACTAGTATCACCTAAAGAAGAACACGTCCCAATCTCAATAAAGCTTGATTTCGACGTTACCAACAATGCTGCTGAATATGAAGCATGTGTGGTAGGCCTTGAAACAGCCCTGTCATTGGGAGTAAAGAAGTTAAGGATATTCAGGGATTCCTCTCTAATCATCAATCAAATATCTAAAAGGTGGAAAGTAAGGAGTGAAAGCCTAGCTCCTTACCAAACTTATCTGGAAACTCTTACCGATCAGTTAGAGAAGGTAGAATACACATATCTACCTAGAGAAGAAAATCAATTTGCTGATGCCTTGGCAAGATTAGCCTCAATGGTTAGGATTCCCACGGATATCGAGCAAATGCCTCTAACTATCGAAAAAAGGCACAAACCGGCATATATACAGGCTATAGAAGATGACAATCCAGTCTAAGACGAAGATGAAGAACGAGAAGAAAAACCATGGTACACAGACATTCTCAATTATGTCACCAATGGAGAATACCCTCCTCATGCTGACAAAAGAGCTAAGCGAGCCTTGAGACTTTTGGCTTCTCAATATGTACTCATAGACAACGAGCTACATAAAAGGGTACCTAAAGGTCGAGCTCTCCTATGTGTAGGGAAGGTGGACGCACAAAGAATAATGAGAATGGTCCACGAAGGAATCTGTGGAACTCATATAAATGGCAAAATGTTAGTCCAGAAAATAATGCGAGAAGGGTATTATTGGACTACCATGAATAGGGATTGCCATCAATATGTAAAAAGATGCCCTAAGTGTCAAAGTTATGCCAATTTACAGCACGTTCCTCCATCTTTGCTCTATACCTACACATCACCATGGCCATTCTCTACATGGGGAATTGACATAATTGGCAAGATCGCTCCTCCAGGGACAGGAGGCCATGAATTTATTCTAGTAGCGATTGATTACTTTACGAAGTGGGTTGAAGCACAATCATATGCTAAACTCACCGCAAAACATGTAGCACTTTTTATCGAGAGAAATATCATTTGTCGATATGGAGTCCCACATGAAATGATAAGTGACAATGGAACTCACTTTCAAGCCGACTGTGAAGAATTGCTACATAAATATGGTATCCAACATCATCATTCGTCCCCTTATAGACCTCAAGCAAACGGAGCAGTCGAGGCAGCTAATAAAAATTTAAAGACTATCATCGAGAAAATGACAGAAAATTACAAGGATTGGCCTGACAAGCTTCACTTTGCATTGTGGGGCTATCGTACGTCAATCCGTACGTCAACAGGAAATACACCATTTTCTTTGGTATATGGAATGGATGCCGTACAACCTGTCGAACTAGAAATACCATCTCTACGTATTGCGCTAGAAAGTAAACTCGATGAAGTCGAATGGACTAGGGCACGATATGAAGAATTGATCCTACTCGACGAAAAACGACTAGAAGCTCTACATCACACTCAGTGTTATCAAACTCGTATGGCTAGACATTTTAATAAGAAGGTCAAGACAAGAAATATCAAAATAGGAGATTTGGTATTAAAGGCACTAAGGAAAAATGTTTTAGATCCAAGGGGAAAGTTTAGACCTAATTGGTCTGGCCCCTACATTGTCAAAACAATCCTGTCAGGTGGTGCAGCAAAATTAACTGACATGGATGGCAATGAATTCTCAAACATGACCAATCTTGACCAACTTAAAAAATACTACCCATAATTACTTGAGTAGGACACTCAAGAGAGCTACGTTCGGCCTGATTCCTTAGGAAAGGATACGTAGGCAACCCATTACGGGTGCGGCCACTTTATTTTTCGACATATCCGCATTCCAAAATTAACAAAAAGTCAACAAAAGTCGGAAAAGCAACTGGCGTCGCAGAACAGAGCCTGGCGCCAGCAAAAGGCCATCAGCGCCAGCGCCAGACGACAGTATTGGCGCCTGGCGCCAGACCTCAATATCTGGCGCCAATTCGCAATTATTGACGCCAATTCAGTAATAAAATCTGGGCGAATTTCGGCGTTTTTTCGGAAAATTTTCGACTTCCGTACTCGAAGTTTCTGGAAAATCAATTTTTTCGGTTTTTCATTGCTTTAATAAAACAAATGTAAAGTAACAATTTAATTGAAAGCTGAAATTTCATTAATAAAATAAAATTGCATTATTAATGGAATTTAAATAAAGCTGAAATAAATTAACTTTAAATAAAAACTAAGAATCTAATAAATCGAAAGCTAAGCAATGTTCTAATCTTTCTTCTCCTTCTTTGCTCTTTTCCAATTCTTTTCTGCCTCCTCCTCTTCATCCATTACTTTGGCTAGTAGGCATCCTTTAGAGGACCTACATTCAATCTTAGAATAGATTGTTTCGCCTTCAGCTAGCACCCCATGCTTCTTTTCCACCCAAACCTTTTTGTCTATAGTGGTAGCTTTCCTTTTCCCCTTGTCTTTAGTAGATTTCTTCTTCTTAGGCATTATAGGTGTCTTGAACTCAATTCTTGCACCTAAGCGTTCCTTGGCCGGTGTCACCCTGTCACCTAGACGATTCTTCACATCAGTTCTACCCTGATCAATTGAAGACTTCTTCAGCAACCACTTCTTTACATCATTAGGCAAAGAAGGGGGAACCTTTTGGGTAATCACTTCCCATAAAGGTCTAGCGCTCCAGTACGTGTCAAATTTATCTACTTCTTGAGATATGGGATACTCATAGGGAGGACGAAGATCCCCGGAAGGAATATTTTGAAGCAAGCCATATTGTCTCTTTACTCTGCAGGGATAATAATATGTCATGAGAGACAAGCTTGGAAGACGACAGAAAGGTTGCTTGTTAACACCAACCATCCTTTTTATTTTCCACCATGGGATGGCCCACTTGATAGCAAAGTCACGTTATTCAAAGACTTTCTTCCACCCATGGCGCCCAATTTTAGGGATGCGCTTCTTTCTTCTTACAAAGCAGGTGGGCGTATAACTTTCAATGTCGTCCGGAGGGCTAATTAATCCTAGCCTTTCCATTAGCCACATCTGAAAAAAAAAAAAAAAAATTCAATGCAAATAAATCAATATTACAATACAGAAATATATTTTTTAATTTCTATAATTAAAAATATTATTTTTCTACCTGTAATAAAATTGGAGAACCGCGAAGAGGTGCTTTTGGGTCCCTTTTCAACTCATCTAGACTAATCATAGTCTCTCCAACTATTAAAGGCATCGGATTTCTCCCTGATTCAATTTATTCTAGCACAGTGGTTATAATTGATCGACCCTCATTAATTTTACCACTGCTAAGACAATATTGATTAAGCATGCAGAATACGAACGCCCTTCTTCTATATATGTGAAGAGATTCAGAAAGCGGTTTATCAAAATAATAGCGTGCGAATTCTTTTAAGTTCACCACGTTGCCATTCACTATCCTTGATAAATCCCTTTCCTTCAAATTAAAGAAGCGCTCAAAATCCTTATAGTAATATGCATCTACTCTAGGGATCACTACCAGGTCTATTGTAGGAAAGCCTAAAATAGCACCAAATTCCTCTGGCAAAGGGCTAATTTCATCATAACCTATTCTAAAACAATGTGTGTCAATGTTCCAATATTCTAAAGCGGTATGAATGAAGTCTATGTCTAGATCTACCCCTTTAATGCCATATATTCCCCCCAAGTGAAATAAATCCAATTCTTTTCTTTCTCTAGCATTGAGAGATCGACACCATTCATGAGAATATTGGGTGAATGTTTTAGTGGCTAAAGACATGATTATTATTTCTAAAGAGAAGAATAATTTTTTCGCTGGAATTATGTGAATAATCGGCTGAGCAGGGGGCTATTAATGCACAAATCACGAGGAATTTCAACCTGACTGGAATACGTAGTCAGCGTCAATTGGCGTCAAACACCCGAAATTGGCGCCACACAGCAGCTCTTGACGCCACGCGCTAGCAATAGCGCCTGGCGCCACGCGCCACAGGCTGGCGCCAGCTGGCGCCAAGTCAGCAGGACAGCCGCGTGCGCTCAGTTTGCGTTTTGATATTAAATCGGAGTCGGTTAATGACTTTATGGCCCTGTTTTAGTTCCTTCTAAATATCTTTCTATCCTTTTCTAAATTAATTAAATATAGCAATTATGCTTAGTTAATTTTTTATTCTTTTTTTCTTGGATTTTATATTAAAATTCAAAAATCAGCCTTTCTCTCCGTTTTTATTTTTCCTTTTTATTTTTTCCTTTTGGGGGAGAGAGTCGGATAATACCCTCCATCAATAATAAAAATGATGGAATTTTTGCGCACAATTGTTATCACATTTGCACACACTAACATACACTAACATAATAATAATACATAATAATAGATTTACAGAACAGAGTGTCTAAGTAACAAGTCAAAGGCAAAGTTCTATAAAAAGTCAAAATAAAATGCATATACAGAAATAAACTACGGCGCCGGAGGACGCAGGCCCATCATGCCATAAAACTGCGCCGTCCGAGGAGTCACCTCTCCACCAGCTCCAGCCTCAGCACCAGTCCCAGTCTCCGTAGGAGGAGGGAAACTCAAAACAGGACCGCTCCAGCCAAGGCCAACCTGAGGCTGAGACCGCGGAGGCTGCTGCGATGACGAGCCAACCTCGTACATCCCACCACCTCTGAAAGCCGAGGTAGCCTCTCCTAACGGTGCAGCCGGAACCTCCTCAGAAGAAGACCCTGAGCCCTCAGCAACGTCGGCTCGAGCAGCCTCAGAATGGCCACCTCTACCTCCTGACGAAGTGCGACGACGTCTCGAGCTAGACCTCGCCGGCTCTCTCCGCCCCTCAGGCCTCGTACGGGTGTGAGAAGCGATCGGCTGACCCTGCAAAAAGAAATAAATCAGAAACAAGGTGAAAACTGAAGCATAGTGCAGAAACAATAAGTAAAGAAAAGTTACCTCTCGGACAGCGTCGTCTTGACGACAGGTAGCTGCATTCCTCATCCGGACGAGTTGGCTCCGGAAGGCATCTATGCATCGTGCCATAGCCGAAACCACCTCGCGTGAGAACTGTCAAGGAAAGTTAAGTCAGTAAAAATTCATGATAACTGAATACAAGATTCTGAATTAGAGCTAGACTTACCCTGGTTTGGTGACGAGGAATCGACCGCTCCACGCAGCGCTCGCCCTCAGGAGCCGGAGAAATCATCTCCTCGATCGGCCCGTACATCCCCTGGTAGTGGATGGACATACGGGGTGGCACAAACTCAGTGGGACCATCCTGATAAAACAGAAAAGAAATCAGTAAGGTGTTACTTGGGGGCTACTCAGCGAAAAACGAAAAGCCAAGAATCTTACCCTCACATCCTCGGCCGGCACGGGGGCTGGAGCTAACAAAGGAAGTAGCTCCTCAGCATAACTCCGCCCAAGGATCACATGGGACCGCCAAAGAGAACCAGGCTCCTCAGCCATGCTCGACAACTCTCTCTCGTCGAACATGTGGCGTGGTGGAGGAACAGGAACGACAAAGACATCGGAAGAGTGTTGTCTAGCAACTCTCTCTCCTAAGTACGCAACTGCTCCGTAGGTCCCCAGAAAATAACGGCGCTCAGCAGAGTACTGTGCGGCTAATCCAGGGACTGTCCAACCACCCCATGGCTGGTATGCTACCTCAGGTCCCTATAAAAAATATCAATCGGGTAAGAACATGTATAAAACGTCGCAGAAGAGCAAGATAGGCACCAAAAAACGCACCGAGATGATCCGACTCCGGACACGTGCAGTAGACAGGTCCACATGGTGGCCGCCCCAAGAGGCGCTCACCGGATACCCCCTCGGCGATGGTCTCGCCGGCGCAATGGAAGGAAAGTATTCATAGAACCAGATCTACAAAAGGCTAAAGCATGAGTAAATGCTAACTAAACATATAGGGCTAAATTTTATAGGGAATAATGTTTACCTCTACAACTTTCCAGAAAGCGGACAAAGCGACATTCGTCCTAAGAGACCGGTGGCGACACGAGTCCCTCAGTGCGCGAACGAAGTCAGTATAGGCCAAGCTGGCCTAGTCATAAGTCCCGATCCGCCGGAGATCGCGAACAGCAGGAAGATAGTAAAGCAATGCCCTACTACCCCTATCAGGGGAGAATGTCCCTAACAATAACATCAGCACGAAAATGCGCACCCGCTGCTCTCGGGTGGTCGCATCGTCATCAAGAGCCGCTGCCAGCGTCGAGCGGCGAATCCCTCTAGCACTAAACTGAGTCGTCTCGACCTCAGCTCGGGCCCGAACAGCAATCGGCCCCAGTAGTTCCTCGACCTCTGGAGAAAAGACGTCGATACTGCCGTCGAATGGCAGCGGCACAGAAGAGAACTCCAGTCCTGTGATAAGACTGAAGTCTGTAGGAGTGACCGTCATCTCACCCCATGGAAAATGAAACGTGTTGGTGGTATCCCAAAAGAACTCCACCAAAGCGCGTACTACGTGATGACCCCCGCTGGAGGCGACCATAGCCTCGGAGGTCTCAAACAGGGCAACCAACCCGCAAGACTCCCATAGGAGTCTCGTCTCCCGATCTCTGGCGATATGCATCCTATACAAATCACCGAGACCATCGCAGCCAGAGCTGTGATGTCGTGTCCTTCCCGGCTCGGATCCCCGTCTCACCCTCTCAGAAATGTGGTGGACAGAGGCAAAGAACAAGGTTTGCTCATCCCACTCTGGGAACTGACCAAGCGAAGTAGACGGTGTAGTGTCGTCCTCCACGGGCTCTTGCTCCCGTCTAGTGTTTCGGGACCGTGAACCGGAGCCTCGTTGTCTAGCCATGCTACATTGTGCAGAATCATCATAAATCAAGGTTCTATAGTATCTAAAGGTTTGCCTAGCAGCATGATACTATGTTCGCAAAAAAAACAGAGTACGTAGTACTAAAACAGAGCGCAAATTCGAATTGAGCATGATAAGCATTTTTCAAGCAATCAAACAATTTCTTGCAACACTATGGTGATTATTGTGACAAATTGAACAAGAATTGCTAGCAAAAACATCAAGAACAAGCCACATTGTTTTTCACGACCTTAGGAGGTCCAACAATGGCGGATTGCTCATTTCTTCGCCAAATTGAGTCAAACAAGTCTCAAATTACTCCCAAGGCAATATACAAACATAAACAAGCAATTTCATGGCATAAAACTTGATAAATAGAGCAAATTGAGCATTATAAGTTTCGAATTTTCATGAAATTCGTGAATGAACATGCCAATAATTCATAAAAACCGGTGTGAGTTGGAAGGAAACTTACATAGATCGGTAATATGGATGAAAAGAGCTTTGATTTGCAACAAATTTGAGCGAATTCGGTTGAGAAACGAATGAGCAACGATCAATTGAAGTTTCGACTTCTTTCGAGCAGCGTTCGCAACAAACCAGAGCACGAAATGAACTGAAACGGGAATTTAATGTGATTCCCGTGCTGGCGCCAGTCCCTAGGCATTGGCGTCACATTATGTGCTTGGCGCCAGACGCCAGTTTCAGCGCATGGCGCTAATTCGAAAAACTGGCGCTGATCGATTTTCAGCGACGCCAAAGCAGCCAGCCACCTTCTGGGGTTGTGCTAGCCTTCTGCAATATATTTCGGGTTCCTTGGTACGCCAGTTAGCCCCTCTGAGCAATTTGACATGATTAGGTAATCGGCTTGATTACATGAAGTGATCGACCTGATGAAAAGATCGTCTCACTAAGCTTAAAGCGCCTAAGCATTGACTCATTAGCAAAAGGCACCGACATACAGGTTCATTAGCAAAAGGCACCGACATACAGGTTCATTAGCAAAAAGGCACCGACATATAGGTTCAAGAGCAAAGAGCGCCGACGTACAGGCATAGCAAAAAGCAAAGTTCAGGCGAACTTTTAAAGATCGACGGGCGTGGATCTTCGGTATTTTCCTTTGGGAGATTATCGCATCAAATGAGGATGACTTCAAGAGAAGATGTCTTCGACATCATTCCCTAGCTTGTGGAAAGTTGTCACAAACAACTGAAGGTAATTTCGGGCGAAATTGTCTTCGATCATATTTCCTAAGGCATGGAATGTGATCATAATGCGGATGAGAATTATTTCAAGAGAAATAATTTTCGATGATATTCCCTTGGACGTGGAATATTATCACAACGGAGAGGATAGTTTCAGGCGAAGCAATCTTCTAATTTGGAAGCAGTTACAAGGCGTAGCGGTTTTCAAGCGGGATGACATTCTCTAGCTTGCAGGAGGTCATCAAAACAGCAGCAGCAACAATCGGTTACTTTCAGAGACGTGTGCTCGACGGTGCAAGATACGCGTTTCTTAACTCTTTTATCTATTTAACTAATGCTTGTTTTGCAGGTATCGGCGTTACAAGATTGATTTAGGATCGCAGAACGTTCTGAATCATTCTCCGTCCCTATCGATACTTTGACTTTCGTTTTCGAAACTTGCGTTTCTCCAAACTCAGTCAAAGTGGGGGCTTCTGTAGACACCCATTTGTGTCTCCCCAAAACCAAACCCAGTGATGAGTGCCTTTCACGTCGAATTATAATCGAATGAAATGAAAGTGTGGAAAGGTCTAGTGTTGCGGAAAGTTTTATTTCTTTTCTTTTCTCTTCTCTCTGTTTTTGAAAACTTTATTCTAAGAAAACAGCCGATCCAGTTTGGTTGGTCCATGATATGGGTCCAATAATGGTGTAGTTGGATGGGGCTTGCAAAGACCTTTCCAACGATATATTATAAGCCCAATTCCGATGAATATTGAGGAAGTTATGGCCAATTTACTAAACTGGGCCCGGTTTGAGTTTTAAGTACGGCCCAAGGAAAGTTGTGACAAATTGAATTGAGCATGATAAGCATTTTTCAAGCAATCAAACAATTTCTTGCAATACTATAGTGATCATTGTGACAAATTGAACAAGAATTTCTAGCAAAAACATCAAGAATGAGCCACATTGTTTTTCACGACCTTAGGAGGTCCAACAATGGCGGATTGCTCATTTCTTCGCCAAATTGAGTCAAACAAGTCTCAAATTACTCCCAAGGCAATATGCAAACATAAACAAGCAATTTCATGGCATAAAGTTTGATAAACAAAGCAAATTGAGCATCATAAGTTTCGAATTTTCATGAAATTCGTGATTGAATATGCCAATAATTCATAAAAACCGGTGTGAGTTGGAAGGAAACTTACATAGATCGGGAATATGGATGAAAAGAGCTTGGATTTGCAACAAATTTGAGCAAATTCGGTTGAGAAACGAATAAGCAACGATCAATTGAAGTTTCGACTTCTTTCGAGCAGCGTTCGCAACAAACTAGAGCACGAAATGAACTGAAAACGGGAATTTAAGGTGATTCCCGTGCTGGCGCCAGCCCCTAGGCATTGGCGTCACATTATGTGCTTGGCGCCAGACGCCAATTTCAGCGCATAGCGCTAATGCGAAAAAGTTGGCGCTGATCGATTTTCAGCGACGCCAAAGCAGCCAGCCACCTTTTGGGGTAGTGCTAGCCTTCTGCAAAATATTTTGGGTTCCTTGGTACGCCAGTTAGCCCCTCTGAGCAATTTGACATGATTAGGTAATCGGCTTGATTACATGAAGTGATCGACCTGGTGAAAAGATCGTCTCACTTAGCTTAAAGCGCCTAAGCATTGGCTCATTAGCAAAAGGCACCGACATACAGGTTTATTAGCAAAAGGCACCGACATACAGGTTCATTAGCCAAAAAAGGGCACCGACATATAGGTTCAAGAGAAAAGAGCGCCGACGTACAGGCATAGCAAAAAGCAAAGTTCAGGCGAATTATTTTGAGAGAAATAATTTTCGATGATATTCCCTTGGACATGGAATATTATCATAGCGGAGAGGATAGTTTCAGACGAAGCAATCTTCTAATTGGAAACAGTTACAAGGCGTAGCGGTTTTCAAGCGGGATGACATTCTCTAGCTTGCAGGAGGTCATCAAAGCCATCGGTTACTTTCAGAGACGTGTGCTCGACGGTGCAAGATACGCGTTTCTTAACTCTTCTATCTGTTTAACTAATGCTATTTTTGCAGGTATCGGCGTTACAAGATTGATTTAGGATCGCAGAACGTTCTGAATCATTCTCCGTCCCTATCGATACTTTGACTTTCGTTTTTCGAAACTTGCGTTTCTCCAAACTCAGTCAAAGTGGGGGCTTCTGTAGACACCCATTTGTGTCTCCCCAAAACCAAACCCAGTGACGAGTGCCTTTCACGTCGAATCATAATCGAATGAAACGAAAGTGTGGAAAGGTCTAGTGTTGCGGAAAGTTTTAAGTTTTATTTCTTTTCTTTTCTCTCTGTTTTTGAAAACTTTATTTTAAGAAAACAGCCAATCCAGTTTGGTTGGTCCATGATATGGGTCAAATAGTGGTGTATTTGGATGGGGCTTGTAAAGACCTTTCCAACGATATATTATAAGCCCAATTCCGATGAGTATTGAGGAATTTATGGCCAATTTACTAAACTGGGCCCGGTTTGAGTTTTAAGTACGGCCCAATGATCTAGGGGAGGGCCTAATATGATTTATCATTTCTAATGTAATTAGGAATGGTTTTGGTCTTCTAGAACATTCTAGAAGGTTCTTATCATTCTTAATTCAATTAGGACTCTTCAGAGTTTTAATCAAGATCAAATAGCATTTTCGATTGAAATTATATTATTTTATCTTCCAGTACGGTAAGTTTATCAGATTTTCGAAAACGCGTTAAAATCCGATTTGGCGTCCAACCCCAGGCCTTGGCGCCTGGAACCAGGATTGGCGCCAGGCGCTAGCCATTGGCGCCTGGCGCTAGCCACTGATGTTGGCGCCAATGAGCCAGGGCTGGCGCCAAGTTGTTTTTGCGATCTTCAGACTCTGTTTTGATAAATTATCTTTTTTTGGCTGATTTTCTCTATAAATATCGTATCAAAAACTCCGTTTTGGGGGACGGATTATCATTTATCATTCACCACTTCTTTTATTCTTAAGTTTTAATAAATTCCGTTTTCATTCATTCATCTACAATCTTCAATCGTCAACAAATTAGTTTATGAATCATTAATCTTTCATTCATTCTTTCTTTTCTAATACTTTATTCTTTAACACAAAATTCCGCATTCACAAGATCTTGATACACCTAGCCATATTCGAAGTTGCCTTCGCCCTAGACGTGAAAGGTTTTAATTACTGAGGGTTTGGTCCCAAATCTCTCTTTCAATTATTTAATTTAATTGTTTTGTTTATTATTTTCCTTGAAGTTACTAACGTGTGTATTTTGTTATTAGAAAGAGGTACGAGGCATCCAAGTAAGTACTTTATTGGTTTTAATTGATTTTATGATGTAGATATCATGCTTAGATTGTTATTTTGATTCCTAGTATCATGTCTAGGGTAACTTTAATATCAAGTATGATTAAAAGTACGATGCTTCCTATATTCTTCCTAATATTTATGATTGTTAGTATCATGTTAGGGCTAAAGCTTTGATTTTTATTGCTTACTGACATGCTAGGGTTTGTTATTAATCTTGTTTGTATCATGCCTAGGATCTTGCTATGCTTTAACATGATTATGATTATTATGATTATGATTGATATTATTATTAATGATGTTGATTATTTATTTATTATGTTGCCTGATGATTTATTTATTTATTGCTTGATCACCTTTATTGCATGTTTAAAGGGAATTTGTACTTGCAATCACGCTTAATAAGATAATTAATAATCTTGTTAGGGTTAATTGTGATTATAATTCAAGTGATCGCCAATAATAGTTTGTTTGTGCATTAATGTTCAACCAACATAGATTAAACAGGTTTAGGGTTAATCCTATTGATTGTATGTTAGTCAGAAAGCGCACATGAATACGAGTAGAATAAAGTAGAGGCCTATTATTAGGGCAGGTTCAATCTCTTTTAGGTTGGATTTGTACCTTCATCCCCGGACCCTTATTTGGTTCATGACCTTATGGAGTTGACGATCTCTTGGATCGTTAAGGGGTGTAACCTTCACCTCGTGATGGTTTACAAGTTCCTTAAAAACTTGTTGGCGACTCTTTTGCTCTATCTTCTTCCCTTTTGGACGCCACCGTACTTTAGTGTATGATCACAGTGGGGTTCAAGCTAGTGGGATTTTAAAGGCTTGAAACTATTCCCCACAATATGACAATAATGTTAATCAAAATTACGCACATGAAATACTTAGAACTTTTCGAGTCTCATCCACTCATTCTAAATCATTTCCGAAACAAATTCAGGAATTAAAATAGAAATCCTCCCCAGTGGAGTCGCCAAAAACTGTAGGGAATAATTTCAAGCTTTAAATCCCACTAGCTTGAACCCCACTGTGATCATACACTAAAGTACGGTGGCGAACAAAAGGGAAGAAGATAGAGCAAAAGAGTCGCCAACAAGTTTTTAAGGAACTTGTAAACCGTTCACGAGGTGAAGGTTACACCCCTTAACGATCCAAGAGATCGTCAACTCCATAAGGTCATGAACCAAATAAGGGTTCGGGGATGAAGGTACAAATCCAACCTAAAAGAGATTGAACCTGCCCTAATAATATGCCTCTACTTTATTCTGATCGTATTCATGTGCGCTTTCTAATTAACATGCAATCAATAGGTTTAACCCTAAACCTGTTTATCTATGTTGGTTGAATATTAATGCACAAATAAATATATTATTAGCGATCACTTGAAATATAATCACATTAACCCTAAACAAGATTATTAAATATCTTATTAAGCATGATTACAAGTACCAATTCCCTTTAACATGCAATAAAGGTGATCAAGCAATAAATATAAATAATCAAGCAACATAATAAATAATCAATATCATGAATAATAATAATCATCATCAAAATAATAATAATAATATTCATAATCATCATAAATTATAACAATTATAATAATAATCATGTTCATGTTAATATTAAAGCATAATAAACATAGCAAGATCCTAGACATGATACTAACAAGATTAATAACAAATCCTAGCATGTCACTAAGCAATAAAAATCAAATCTTTAACCCTAACATGATACTAACATGAATAAATATTAGGAAGAACATATGAAGCATCACAACAATCATATTTAATATTAAAAATACCCTAGACATGATACTAGGAATATCATAATAACAATGTAAGCATGATTTCTACATCATAAAATCAATTAAAACAATTAAAGTACTTACTTTGATGCCTCGTACCTCTTTCTAATTACAAAATACACACGTTAGTAACTTCAAGGAAAATAATAAATCAAACAATTAAAGTAAATAATGGAAAGAGAGATTTGGGACCAAACCCTCAGAAATTAAAACCTTTCACGTCTAGGGCGAAGGCAACTTCGAATATGGCTAGGTGTTTCTAGATCTTGCGAATGCGGAATTTTGTATGAAAAAAGCAAAGTAAGAAAGAATTGAATGTTTTAAGAGAGATGAATGAAATCAATTGGTGAATGAATGTAGATGATGATAATTGGTGAATGAAAACGGAGTTTTTAATACGATATTTATAGAGAAAATCAGCCAAAAAAGATAATTTAACAAACCAGAGTCTGACGCTACGAAAACAGAGTTGGCGCCAACCCTGGCTAGCTAGCGTCAGGCACCAACGCTAGCGCCAGGCGCCAGGCCTGGTTCCAGGCGCCAAGGCCTGGGGTTAGGCGCCAAGCCTGATTCCAACGCGTTTTCGAAAATCCGATAAGTTTACCGTACTAGAGGATAAAATAATATAATTTCCTCGAAAATGCTATTTGATTTTGATTAAAACTCTGAAAAGTCAACCAAAGTCAATTTATCAATGCTAATTGAATTAGGAATGAAAAGAACCTTCTAGAAGAATCTAGAAGACTAAAACCATTCCTAATTGCATTAGGAATGATAAGTCATATTAGGCCCTCCCCTAGATCATTGGGCCGCACATAAAGCTCAAACCGGGCCCAGTTTGGTAAATTGGCCATAACTTCCTCAATATTCATCGGAATTGGGCTTATAATATATCGTTGGAAAGGACTTTGCAAGCCCCATCCAACTACACTACTATTGGACCCATATCACGGACCAACCAAACTGGATTGGTTGTTTTCTTAAAATAAGTTTTCAAAAACAGAGAGAAGAGAAAAGAAATGAAAACTTTCCGCAACACTAGACCTTTCCACACTTTCGTTTCATTCAATTATGATTCGACGTGAAAGGTTCTCATCACTGGGTTTGGTTTTGGGGAGACACAAATGGGTGTCTACAACCGTCCTGCTTGCTGAACGGGACGACCACCAGATCCCAGTCTATTTTATCAGCCATGTACTTCACAACGCCGAGCTGAGGTACCCCCCTATTAAAAAATTTGGCTTAGCATTGTACATGGCATAAAAAAAGCTACGGTCGTACTTCTTGGCACATTCAATTGTGGTCTACACAGACCAACCTCTGAAGAAGCCATTTACAACTTTAGAGGCAAGTGGTCGTATGCTCAAGTGGGCCTTGGAAATGAGAGGCTTTGACATTACGTTTGAGCCAAGAAAAGCAATCAAGGGACAAGCCTTTGCTGATTTTTTAGCTTAGATGACTCGGCCTAATCTTCAGCCGGCCGGAGACCAGATCTGGAAGGTGTTCGTGGACGGTAGTGCAACAGCTACCGGGTGTGGTGCAGGTGTCATATGTTAGTCTCTTGAGGGAGATAAGTTTGAGTATGCTTTGAGATTTCTGTTTCAAGCCTCTAATAATGAGGCCTGATATGTCTAATTTATATAGTGTTTTACCTCCGTCCCATGGTCATAATTAGTAGTGTTTTTGGCTCTTTAGGGCCACTTTTATTACTAATTTGTGTTTTCTAGTGTTTTCGTAGTTTTAGTTGAGTTTTACAGGAAATTGCACTTTTGGAGCATTTTCTAGGGTTTTCATGGATCAACTACGGAAGCTAGAAAGACACGACCACTCTTGAAGCCCATAATCGGTGAGAGCCGGTGATTAAGGGCTCGGTATGTGATACCGGGGCTATTGGATCAATTAATCAAGACCCGATGAGGAAATCCAGATTGGGCCAAGGAATTGAGCCCAATCGAAATCCAAGCCTTGAAGAAGAAGCCGGGCCCGATCGGGCAAGCATACGCCCTATCGGGCGGGTGCGCGCAAAAGCAACCTCAAAGAAGAAGCGCACTCGATCGGGCGCAGCATACCAAGCAAGGGCAGAGTAAAAAAGGCGGGCCCGATCGGGCGGCCCTTCACCCGATCGGGCGTGTGTTTTTCTTAGAAGCTGATTAGTTTTGCTTTAGTTTTTGTTTTAGGGGGGTTTAAGTACGAATTATGTACGTAATTTTTTATTACCTTCTCTTTTAGATTTTCTCTCTCTACTTAGGATATTTTCTCTCTCTTAAATTCTCTCTCAACTTTGTTCTTAATTACTTTCATTAATCCAGATTTCTTTTGGTAACAATTTCTTCTCTTTTAATTTCAGTTATTTTATTTACTTCTTTGATTATGTCTTGCTTTATTTATTTGATTAGTTTAGTTATGATGATGCTTGAGTAGTTTTATTTCTAGGGTTTATGGGGATCTAATAAATAATATGAAGGGGTAAATTTGTGATTGTTGATTATCAATGCTTGGTTAATATCCTATTGATTGATTTAATGTTATGCAATTAGGTTTGGCCAGATTTAATTGTATGAGTTTAGCAATATTAATTCGAGATTCGACAGATAAGAATTGATGTTTAAGCTTAGTTTCAATAGGCGGACTAATTTATAAATGGTTAAGTCGAGATTCGACAGATGAGATTTAATACCGGTAAATTAACTATGTGATTATAATACGTAGCGAAAGCCCTTTATAATCTGATTAATCAATACTTGATGATTGCTTATTATGATTTGCCCTGGATTATTGTTTATTAGTGAACATATACCCTAGGTCTTTTAATATTTAATTTCTCCCTACTTTATCTCCTCCGATCTTATTCTTCGTAGTATAGACTTTATTTACAACAATATTGGTTACCTCGATAATTTAGATTATAATAATTAATTAGGAGTAGAAAGACTTGTTTCCATGTGGATTCGACCCTACTTCCCTATCTACTTTAGTTAGAGGACTTAGGTAGTTACTTTTGATTAGGGGATACGACTTTAACCTGTCAAGGCCGAGTATGAAGCCCTCCTGGCCGGCCTTAGAATGTGTAAGGCGGCAGGAGCAACATAAGTGGATGTATGCTTGGACTCCCTACTTGTAGTCGGCCAGGTGAACGGAGACTTTGAGGCAAGGGAGCCGGCTATGATGAAATACCTGAAGATTGTCAAGTAGGAGGCTAAGGGTCTAGATCATTTTACTCTGCATCAAGTTCCTCGTTCGTCTAATCATCAGGCGGACGCCCTCTCTAAATTAGCATCCTCAGCATCATGTGATACCCCCAGATCAGTATTTTGGGAGGTAAAGGAAAGAAGGAGTATTGATGCCGAGCCGGTACATATCATTGATAGAAGCTCCACTTTGATGGACGGGATCATTTCTTATTTAAAGGATGGATTACTTCCGGCCGATCCTAAAGAGAGCTGGCTGATGAAGAAGAGAGCGGCCTGGTTCGAAATGAAGCAGGGGAAGTTATTAAAAGGAAAAATTAGAAAAAAATAATCCCAACTTTCATCAATTTTGGTAGAATAATCCCAACTTTGGATTATTCTAGAATAATCCGAACTTTGGGGGGTTTTCATTTTCTTCAGTCCTAATGACCAGTTACCTGTTGAGAAGGTTAATTTTTTTTTTTTATGTTTTTAAAAGCCACGTGTCAGCTTGTCATTGGTCCAAATAAAATAAATTAAAAAAATAAAATAAATAAATTAAAAATAAAAAATAATAATAATAAATAAATAAATCCCCCCCCAAACCACCCGTTCCCCCACCTAAACCACCCCCTCCCACCAGCCCCTCCCCAACCCCCACCCCGAAATTACCCCCACCCTGCCGGAAAAACTCCCCTTACCCCCCGACCGCCACTCCCCACCGCCGAAACACCTCCCCCTCCCTTCCCCCACCTCGTAAACCCCTCCCCCCTCCCTTCCCCCACCCCGTAAAAACTCCCCTCCCCTTCCCCCACCCTCGAAAACGGCCGGAAATTAAGCCCTCTTGCCGTTTCCGACCGTTTCCGAGGGTGGGGGAAGGGGATGGGGTAGTTTTTACGGGGTGGGGAAGGAGCGGAGGGTTTTACGGGGGTGAGGAAATGGAGGGGGGAGGGTTTCGTGGGTGGGGGAAGGGAGGGGGAGGTGTTTCGGTGGGTGGGGAATGGTGGTCGGGGGGTGGGGGGTGGGGGGAGTTTTTCGGCTGAGTGGGGGGTAATTTCGGGGTGGGGGCTGGGGGAAGGGCTGGTGGAGGAGGTGGTTTAGGTGGGGGAACCTGGTGGTTTGGGGGGGGATTTTTTTTTTATGATTTCTGATTTTTTTTTATTTTTTTTGGACCAATGACAAGCTGACACGTGTCATGTGACCTCTTATTAAAGGTTATTCACTCTCGTTGACCGGTTTGGGACTGAAGAAAATGAAGACCCCCTAAAGTTCGGATTATTCCATAATAATCCAAAGTTGGGATTATTCTACCAAAATTGATGAAAGTTAGGATTATTTTTTCTAATTTTTCCTTATTAAAAAAGGCATTTGTGAAGCCGTACCTGAAGTGTATTACTCCTGAGAAAGGGCATGATGTCCTGGACAACCTTCACCAGGGGCAGTGCGGCTCTCATATTGGAGGACGAGCCTTGGCGGAAAAGGCTGCCCATCTGGGCTACTACTGCCCGAGCTTAAAGTCGGACGCCATGAAAATGGTGAAAAAATGTGACAAGTGCCAGAGATTTGCAACCTTGATCCATCGCCCTGCTAACAGTCTGTCGGCCATAAGTAGTCCGCTCCCCTTTTCCAAATGGGGGATGGATATCTTAGGGTCGTACACGCCAGCATCTGGTCAAAGGAGTTATGTGTTTGTAGCAGTAGACTACTTCACAAAGTGGGTGGAGGCCGAGGCTGTACGGGGTATCAAGTGGACGGATGTTTCAGCCTTCATATGGAAAAGTATCATTACACGTTTTGGCGTCCCTCAATCTATGGTGTTCGACAATGGGCCCCAATTCGAAACGCCTCAACTTAAGGAGTGGTTGGAAGACCAGGGCATAGCTCATTGCTTTGCCTCAGTTGGCCGACCACAAGCCAACGGCCAGGTAGAGGCATACAACAAGTTGATCTCCAATGGTATCAAGCGCAAGCTTGAAAAGACATGCGGCCTATGGGCTGATGAGTTGGTCAATGTATTGTTATAGAACAACGACCAAGAGCTCCACAGGGGAAACCCCATTCTTTTTGGTATACGGCGCTGATGCTGTTCTCCCAATTGAGATGTATGAGCCCACTCTTAGGGTGATGCTATATGATGAAACGCCAATTGGGAAGCCATGAAGACTGCCCTAGACTTCCTTCCAGAAGCTAGGGGCAATGCGGCGCTTAGGCATGAAATTTATCGCCTAAGGATGACAAGGGCATACAATCTCCGAGTGTCAAAGCGTCCGCTAAAAATGGGAGATCTGGTCCTGAGGAAAATGGAGGTTGTGGGTCGAGCAAATGAAGATGGAAAGCTGACCCCAAACTGGGAAGGGCCGTATCGAATCAGTGAAGAAGTTCGAGATGGTACTTACCGTCTTGAAGCCATGAACGGTCGTCAGATTCCGCGTACATGGAACACTGACAACTTGAAGAAATATTATGTTTAAGTTTTTCTTTAGTACTTAGCCAAAAGCTATATATACAGCTTCTGTTGACCGAGCAATGTAAGTCGTACGGCCACAACAATGTAATTTTGACAAATTAATGAAAAGTCAAACATTGTTATATTATTTTCCATTCTACTTATGCTTATTTTCACTTTCATAGTCTACGCAAAAACGCCGTGTGAAACTTGTAACTAGGTTGCTTGCAACATAGCAACCCGGTCGTAAAAAAAATAAATAAATAAATAAAAATGAGTGACTTGACCTTAAGTCACATGTATACGTCCGTTCCTCACTTAGACGGACGGAAGAGGTAAGGTATCCTATGAAACCCCTCAAATGGGGCAAGGGCATACCTAGGCATTCTAGCCCAGCCAAAGTTAGAAATTTTAAGTTGAGATAATACTTGAAATTTTTTGAGCATGTCCGAGCGATAGTTTTCAACTCGCATAAAGCCAATCAAACGGCCAAATAATATGTTGATTCAGCGTATCACCTAGTCCAAGGGCAATCATTACTATGATTTGATTAACTTACTAGTAGTCATACCTCCCAAGGTATAAACTCTACCAAGTCAATCAAACCATTCAAAATATGGACTAGGCGAACGCCGAATAAAGGGGCATATCTCCCCCATTGTACGAAAACGCAAAAAAACGTGCAAAAAAGTACGCGTACAAAAATGCAAAAACATGCTAAAAGTATGTAAAATTTGCTAAGTATGAAATAGATAGAAAGAAGAACTTGAATTAATAAAAGACCGCTCAAAGGGTGGCAAAATATCTTACAGAAAATCGCTCAAACAGGCGGCAAATAAAGAAAATAAAAATTGACCAAAAAAGGCAGAACAAAGAGCTGATATCAAGGGGCGGCTGGGGCAGAAGCCGGATCCTGGCCTTGGACGGGCTCTTGAGAAGCGTCAAGGAACGCGTCCTCATCAGGCGCCTCCTTGCTCTCCACTTCACCGTCATTGCCGGCCGCCACTTCTACATTTTCCTCATCCTCTGAGGTAGTTGGTGTGGCGTCCAGCTCAAGAGAAGGCTGCCCGGCCTTCTTAGCCTCTTCCCTGAGGCAGACAAAGTTGAGGCGTTTGGTGAAGCGCTCTTGATAAAAGGCCGCCTCGCCCTCGTCCACCATGAGCTCGAACGCCTCAAAGAAGTGGCTCTTCAGCCTATCCTCAGCATTCTGTTCAATGCGGACGACCTCATCTGCGCTAGGGGCCCGAGGTGTTTTTAGCTGTAGGGTTAAGTCCTCAATGGACTTCTTTAAAGTTTCCACCTCGGTCCTAAGAACGTCCGCCTTGTCTAAGGCCTCCTTCAAGTGTTTTTGGGCTAAGGCCACCTCACTCTTAAGCTTTTCGGAGGCCTCGAACCCTTCTTTCCAGCGCTGGCCGTCCGGGAGGGCTTGATCCCTCTCCCGTCTCATGGCGTCCCTAGCCACGAACTCTTGCTCCAAGGCCTGGCCCAGTTTCACCAAATCTTCAGCTTGTCGCGCTGCCTTGTCGGACAGCGCGTTGATTTGGGTTTCAAAGTATCGGCGCTGGACGGCCGTTTCCCCAGTAATGGCATCCTGGCTTTTCTGAATCTGATCCCAGGCATGCTTCAGCTTTTCATTCTCCTTATCCTTCCATTCAAGGAAGGCATTCAATCGCAGGAAAAGATGCGTACAGGGAAAACATGTTAGTAAGATGAGAGTGAAAAATTAACTAAGTGTGAAAGTTGAAAGAAAAATTACCTCAGCACTGCAATTGATCATTGGGCCAAGGAAGCCCTCATGAATCCCCCGTAGCTTGTCTCGCTGCTCGGCAGGGACGACCCTGACCATGGCCTCTCTCATGGCCTTCCTGTCCGCGCCAGTAAGGGATTGGTCGGGGCAGCTTCATATGTAGCTCCTCTGCAATATCTGCACGCGGGCGCAAAGAATTTAGCTTGAGTTCAATCGGGCATGAACAAAAAATGCAAAGTTACTCGAACTGATCGTCAGAGAAGCTCGGGGGGTTAAGGGGATTGAAGGTGAATTACGGAGGCGCCGCAAGCTCGTCACCCTCCTCACCCGTACGGCCAGGCTGGTCGCCGACCGACTGAAAGGCTTCAAGCGAATCAGATTCTCGGACTTTTTGTACGGGCGGAGTCACTTCTGGCCTGATCGGTTTTGCCGGGGTCGACTTACCCCTACTGTCCGATTTCTCGGACTTATCATGAACCGGTGTGGCGGCCGGATCCATGGACTTGGAGGCCCCGCTATCACCCAGCCGGGGTTGTTCTCCTTTGGACTGCTTGGAGACAGTCCGCGACGAAGTCTTCGCCGCAGTGGTGCAAGTGGTCTTAGAAGCGACCGTCTTCCTTTGCTTGGACGTCATCCCGTCCTTGTCCGTCTTGGAAGCAGGGGATGACTGCTTTCGCTTGGACCTAGGGGTCGAAGTCGACAGCTGAAGAAAGGCAAAAGTTGGCGAAAAATGAGAAGGACACTACATTAGTGTCCGTGTCTAGATAGGAAGGAGATCCATTCCATCTTGCCAAAACGGACGCAATGATACGTCCGTGAGAGCCTAGAAGGGAGAACCTTCCCCGTATCCTAACACGGATGAAAAGAAGAGATGGAGGTAGAAAGGATGTTCTTACCCCCTTAGATTGCTCGTACAGCTTTTGACGAGCCTTGTAGCGGGCCAAGTTGATTTCAGCCATGCTCACCTCCCCATTCTGTTTTGAGTCCAGCATCTTGTACGCCTCAGCTGTAGAAGAAAAAGAAGAAAGTGTTGGAAAAATTTTCAATTTCAAATAACGTATGTACATGCAAAAACTATATATGATCAAGCGTCTACCTTGGGGCAAGTTCTTGTATAGGCCGTAGGCCGACATGAACGTAGGGTCCCGAAGCCAACTGGATAAAGGGACCTAGTTACTCGGAACACGCTCAGTTTTGTCGTCCCTCTTCACCCTCTTGACCTTGAAGTATTCAAGCTGATGCTATTGGCTGGGATGGACGGGTGGCTTATCAGGCTTAAGGTCCCCGCGTCCAAGCTGAATTGGTTCAGCGTTAAACCGGTTCATCCGCAAATTAAATTCAACATCTTTGGTTTTGATGCGGTAGAATCGGTGCTTCCAATCACGTCATTTGGAGACGCGGTCAACCACCATCATGTAGTCCATGTTGGAACTCATAATGAGCCAGTCGTTCGTGTCTGCGTCCAGCTTGGTTAGTGAGTGCATCTCACAGAAGACTGCAAAGTCCGGCTTGAAGCCCTTGCAGATGCACGTCACTAAATACCCAAAAATGTTCAACCAGTTGTTCGACATCCGCTGGAAGAGAGCAATGTCATATTCGTCCAAAATGGTGCGGACGAAGGGGTGGAGAGGGAAGCGCAGTCCGACGTCTAGGGCCGCCCTATAAACGCTGAAGGACCTTTGACGCGGCCTCTCTTCCTCCCAAGTAGCCACAGCATGTGACTTCCTTGGGGGCTGAATCTCAAATCCCTCCCCAAGGTGGAGGAATGCCTTGTATTCCTCAAATTTGTCATTTTGGTAGCCCAAGGCTGTGCTACCCACCGTACAAGCGTACGGATCCTTAAAGTTGTTAATGTTGGCGACATCTTCCTCGGCCGCCGCCTCGCCCTCGGCCGCTTTCTCGACCTCTTCCTCCTCCTCTTGTTGAGTAGCACTCCCAAACTCAGAAGACAGCACTCTATCCAGGTCGGCTGCCTCTGCTGAGCTGCGGCCCCTGGATCTACGGCCGCCCCTGGATGAGGGAACGTCTTCAAGAATTAAGGGGCTTTTCCCCTTGTCTTTGGCAGTGGCCGCCTGACTCCCTGTAGGAGGGGCATTGCGAGGAGGCAGGTCGGACGGTTCATTAATTAAGATCCCAGTCCTTGGCATGTCCGACCCGCCATATCGAAGATAGAGTTCAGAAGGGGTTGGGATGGACGGATCAGCGTCCGCCCGGGAAGAAGAAGGAGGTCCTTCACGAAGTAGCAACTCGGCCGCATCCATGACCGAGTTAGCATATTGAGGGAACATTAATCCCGGATTTCGCCCGGACGTTCCCACTGTGGCCGAAGCGCCCTGAGTTCTCTGGCGCTCCTCAAGGGAAGAAGTTACTTCCACGGCCGAGTAGTGATTGCCCGTGGAAGCAGTCGTAGGAGTGGCGGAAGGAGTTTCAAGTCCGTGTTGTTAGGGTTATAAGGAGGCCTAGGGTGTACCAGACTACCGTCTAGATTTCTGGCCGCATGACGATCATGCGTCTGCATTGTTCTTGCCATGTTCGACTGCAGGGATAGAGAAGAATAGGTGGAAGTGAGTTGGTACGCACTAGAAATGGACCCACTCCATGAAGGAGACAAATCGTCTCCGTCCACTCTAGACTCCTCAATCCCAGGCGAACGGCCGACCTCATGAGGAGAAACGGACGAAGCTGGGTGTTGAGCCAGATTTTAAAATGAAGAGTAAAGAAATAAAAATGCAAGTAAAGGAAAAGAAAACAAGCGGCCTACCTCTGTACATGTAGAAAACTTGAAAAGCCTTGAAGGTTGACCGGAAAACTCAAAAAATATGCCCGGAAAATTCAAAGGCACGGTGGAGCTCTCGAAGATTCAAAGAAAATGGCACTTTCTCTCTCTAAAAGCTCTGACTTCTCTCTAGAATTCTCAAGAACGTAAAGTGCCAAAATGAGGTCAAACCCCTCATATTTATAGGCAAAATTTATGGGGGTAGGATGGTAAATTCACCTTTCCCGCCGAAAAATGTTGAACGGTTATAATTTGAAAATTTAACCTAGAATTTGAAGGGGCGAAAGACAACGCCGTTAGAATAGGCGGAAAAGAAGACGGACTAATAACGGCACGTCCAAAAATAAACGGATAAGAGGACGGAGCTAAAGCTCTCTCCGCAATGGCTAGACGGCCGATTTTCCAAAAAACGAGACGACCTACTGTTGTCCGCGCCCTCCACAAAGATGGGCGTTCGCTTGAAATTTTTAGGCGGACAAAAGCCGTCTGTCAAAACCCTAATGTACCCGTACGCACCAAGGCTAGTTAAGGTCAGAGGAGGCGGCCTGTAAGCGTACGAGCCACCCCCTCTGAGGGGCAAATGTTGAGGGTAAAAAATACCCCGTACACGTGGACCAGTCCCGTAGCGACACGTGGCCCAGTTAGAGGGCGACATGTGTCACTATGGGAAGATGTCACGCGTCCAGCTTAAAAGCACTCAAAGGGCTCAGTCCAATCCTGTAGCGACACGTGGCCCAATGAGAGAGTGACACGTGTCGTTACAGGAAGCTGCCACGTGTTTAGGGCATACATGACCCCTCAGAACAGCACGCAAAAGAGGCCTAATTAGATCAGGGCCCAAATCCCGAGAGATATCATTGAAAACCGCAAAGCGGCGCCCCCAAAGCGACACGTGGCATTCTCCGATTGCGCAGCCAATCACGTCACGCAATTTTAGGGTACAAACCCTAAAAGGGGCACAAGCTCCACCCCTATAAATACTCCAATCATTTATGATGGGAGGGGTGGATAAAGACATTACAAGAAAAAGAGCATTAATAGCTCCAACTTCTCTCTACTTTCTCTCTCTAGCCTTTTCCGTTTCCGATCACTGACTTGATCGTTGGAGACGAATATTCCGACAAACGGAATATTCGTTGTTTTGCAGGTGTGTCAGTCTCGTTGCCAGAAGAACGTGACCAGTATCCGTGGAAATCCAAAAAACACCCGAAACAAGTTGCATCAGGTTTTTTTTTTTCTTGAAGGGTTGCATCAATTTTTTATTTAATTTTTTCGTGAAGGGTTGCATTAGTTTTTATTTTATATTTATTAATCAAACTCCCATTTATTAACTATTCAAATCAAAATGCATTTTACTTTCTTCCCTAATTAAATTCAGTTACGAATGTAATCACTATTCCTTTCATTTTATTCATCCCCAAATTTTAATAACTAAAGCACTAATTTATTAACATTAATTATTTTCTTTTTTATAAACAAAATTAGCAAAAAAAAAAAAAAAAAAAAAAAGTACAATGCAATTCATGATTTTGTATATATATTTTTATCTTATTTTCAATTTGCTTATTCATTCTAGCTAGGTTTATGTCAACTTGTGAAATTTTGGTTGTAAGTTTTTTTTTTTTTGAATAACTTATCAAAATCACAATCATGTGTCAAAAGCAATATTAAATTGTATTTGTGATCATTTTGTTGTTTTCTTATTTTAAAAAAACTTTTTAGTTTGCATCTTTATGTTCCTCTCAATCTAAGTACTACATATATATACTCTTAGGGTCTGTTCCGATTGACTGAACTCAGATGAACTGAACTGAACTGAACTGAACTGAACTTATTAATTAGTGATTTTTAACTACGGATTAGTGATCTTTGATTATTTATTGATTATTTATTGATTATTTATTACTATACATATGTGTATATACAAATGTACATATTAAAATATTTACGAAAAATATACTATATAATTATAATTATAAAATGTATGGAAAATATATTAAAAACTTGAAACCTCTAAACATTTTAAACACATATACTATTTATTATTATTATTATTTATTGATTATTATTATTAGTATTATTATTTCAATTATTATTGTTATTATTATTATTATTATTATTATTATTATTATTATTATTATTATTATTATTATTATTATTATTATTGTTTTTGTTGTTGTTGTCGTTGTAATAAGAGCTTAAAAGAATGAAATTTGTCTTTATATCATTAGCAATATCATTAGACATAAATTAAGAGCTGAGCTGAACTGAACTGAACTAAACTGAACTGAGCTGAACTGAACTGAACTGAACTGAATTTCAACGGAACAGAACAGGCCCTTAATCGAGTTTTTATGCACTTATTTTTTGGCATTCTACTAGTAGATTTCATTGAATAAAGTAGATCTTTATTTTTTTTTCCTCATTTTGCATCTCAGTCAAATTATAGGTTAGTCATTAATTAAATTATAATCCAAGATCTTCAATAATTTTAATTTCTTATTTTCCTTCATGTAATTGGCATATAAAATTTTTGAATTGACATATATTTTTGAAAAATTCAAATGGAGCTAGTGGGCATGGCTTTCAATGTTTGGCAAAAGTAGCGGCAGCGGGTAGCTTTTAGCGGTTGAGTAGCGGGTAGTTGTTAAGGTAGCGCGTAGCGGTCAATTAGTAGTAGGTAGAGGTTAGCTGTCAAATTAACGGTTGATAGTATGAGTGTTTGGTAAAAGTAGCAGTTGCAATACAAAAATATATCAAAATTCATATCAATATTTTTTAAAAAGTAATTAAAATATGTCAAACGCTACCCGCTAGTTCCAAATGCTACTATTTTTAACGTTTGAAAAAAGATACCTAAACGCTACCTCTATCGCTAATCACTACTAGAATCGCTACTTTGCCAAACACTCTTAAATTTTTTTCTACTAGTGTTTTGACTGGTCAAAACGCTAACTGCTACCTCAAACGCTACTACTAAACAGGGCCTTTTAATCCAATTTATTGCTAGGAAAATTTGAATTAAGAAATTATTTTTCATACATATGTAGGTTATGAAAATTTTCCCCCTGTTTTCACTTTTAAAGGCATATATAACTTGATCAATCCTTCCATTAAAAAAATTAAAAATAAATACTCCCTCCGTTACGAAATACTCGCAACAAAGTAGGGAACTGCGGCCTCCTAGGCAAAATATTGAAAGCATGATTAATGAAAAATAAGGGCATACACTTAAGTGTTAATCCAACCTAAAAAAAAAACAAATTAAATAAAAAATCACAATTAACCAACTTGAATTCACGAACCACCACCACCACCTAGCAGCACCAATCCACCACCTAGCACCATGAAACTACACAACACCACCATCTATCACCACAAAACCACCATCTAGCATCACGAAACCACCCAACACAACCACCTAGCACCACAAAACCACCCAACACCACCACCTAGCAGCGCAAACCCACTAACCACCCAGCAGCATTGAACCCACTACAACCCACCACCACCCACAACCCCGAAACCCACGAACCACCAACCACCACCCACCACCCACAACCCCACCAACCACAATCCAAGAAATGACGATCCCACTACCACCACCCACTAACCACCCAAAACCTAGAACCCAAAACCCACGAACCCACAATCCATGAAACAACGAAATTAAAAATCCCGCCTAACACCACAAACTAATGCCTTCTCTATCGTCAATTAAAGCTTTAATTGGTCAAATTTAATCATGAAAACTCTAGATGATTAAATTTGACCATAAAACCTTCAAATATGTGCTTCACTGACAATGACAAAATTAAACAACACGAAAAGAAATAGAGAGAAAACCGAGGCGGCCTCAGCAAGCGGGATGACAACAGTGACTGGCGGTGGTGGTTGCCAAATTTCTAGGTTGATGAACATGTAATGGAGATTGGCGGCAGTGGTGGTTGTCAATGGAGATGAGAATGAATTTAGATGGAAGGGGAATAATTTTGGTGGAAATATGGAAGGGGGATGATTTTGGTGGAAATAATTAAGTTAATCAATGTTAGGGTTTAAGTTAATAAGTTAAAATCAGAAGGTTTATTTTTTTTATTTTCCCTACTTTATAAAAAGTACAAGATTACTCTTATGAATAGTGTTATGCCAATTATGTCCTTTAAAATATGTATTTACATATATACCCTCATTAATGTGTATAAATTCTTGTAATGAATAGTGTTTGGATATTATACCATCTAGACTATTTATTCATTGTCATTAATAATGATTACTTGTTAATATATATATATATATATATATATATATATATATATATATATATATATATATATATATATATATAATTTGTGATGTAAGGTTAAATCGAAAGAGATTTTGGATGTGGCTAGCTATTGCGCGCGCATCGCGCGTGTTAGCTGCCCTAGTTTAGTAAAAAAAATCAGAAGCTTAATTAGGGTGTTTTTTTTTAAAGGGTAATTTTATAAAATCCCACATAAAAACTTACCCTAAAAGGAAAAAAAAAGTTTGTTGCGAGTAATACGTAATGTGCATTTTCAGTAATTGTTGCGAGTAATATGTAACGCAGGGAGTATAATTCGTGCGATAGCATCGCACGGGCTGAATGCTAGTTTAATACTATATATATAGCTTTTACGGCTACATATAGTATTACTCCCTTCGTGTTTTAATAAGTGTTACACTTACCAAATACGGTCGTGTTTTAATAAGTGTTACACTTTCTTTTTTGGCAAAAAGCTACATTAGAAATATTATATTTCTCTCCTCTTATGGTCCCCATCCAAACTCACTACTACTTTTTTTTTTATTATATTTTTCCTCTTACAATCATTACTTTTTAATAAACTATTAACCTCACTATCTTTCTTTTACAATTTTTTAATACTTCAACTATCTCACTTGCCTCTTATTTTATTTAAATCAATTAAATTGGCTAAGGACCTGTTCACATTTACTAAATTGAGTTGAATTGAATTGAACTGAACTGAACTAATCTAAACTAAACTGAGCTGAGTTGAAATGAATTTTTCCTCTCAAACTGTAACACTTAAAAAAAGCGGAGGGAGTAGCTAAAACAACACTTTCTTTTGTTAAAAATGAGAAAGAGAAAAAAAAAAAAAAAAACAAAACAAAACAAAACAAAACAAAAAAACTGTGTCGTATGACCAGTACTTTTTGTTTTCTCAGCGTGTGAATTCCAAGCAACGTTAAAATGGGGGAAGAACCAGAACAACCGAAACAAATGCCAGATTCTGGAGCTCCTGCTTCAATAACACCTGCTCAATTTCTTTCATGGAAACGCCAGAAGGTTATATTCGTTTTTAGTTTCTTAAATTTCCCACATTTTCTTAATGTTGCTTTCAAACCCTAAATTTTCTTTTTTTTTTTGCTGCATAATTTTGTTGACAAATTTCATAACCTCGTCCTTTAATTCGTATTTAGTTCACAATAATTCCTTTTTTGTGGTTATAATTAATTTTTTTTTTTGACTAGGTTATAATTAAACTTGGTGTTGCTGTTGTTGGTAATTTTTTGCTAGAAAATTGAATTTTATAAGGTGATCTTTAATTTGGTTAAAATTGAGTTATAAATGCAGTAAATTGTTTGTTGCCGCAGCATGCTACTTTCTAGAATCGACAAGATTATTGTGCAATTGATGATTATCTGGGTTTGTGAATGTGAAGTTTATAGATTATTAGTTGTTAGGGTTATTATTCTAGTTACAATGAATAATTGGAAGCTGGACTCGCTAGGAAAGTAGGAAGGAATTTTCAGCTGAATTTATATCATGATGAGACCTTGGAACTTTCAATTAGGCTAGATCATCGTTTGTTGAGTATGCTCCTTGAATTCCCTTCTTAGTGCTGTCGTGTGAAGTGTTAGCAGAGGAAGGGATTTTAGCTAATGAATATCCTTTATCTTTAATCAACCGCCTACATTTCTAATTTACAGAATTTGCCCATATTTCTTGGAACGATAGCATTTTTACAATGTATCAATAGTAACATTATATAGTTGGTTGGAGACTATGATGCGCGGGTACGCTACCCTTAAGCCGTTTCCCGTACTGGATACGGTACGGATAAGTCTCCATGGCGTCCCCTTGAAAATGGGTATGGGAAGTCTTTTTGGGTTTAACTGGGAGCAAATCCGGGGACATTTGGGCTAGTTTATGACATCCTCCAGTCCTCCACCCAAAATCAAGCCCATCCCATAAAAAAAACCTCTGTTTTACCTTCAATTTGATTCTAGTTCTTCTGAACCTGGGAATTGAAGAAGTTCACGATTTGTACAACCTGTTTTTTGGAATTGAAGAATTTTATTTGCCGTATCCCAGTTACCTTATTGGAAGGGCTCGTAAGATGGAGATCATCATTCATCTAGCGTATGAACTTATGTGGCTAATAAAAGAAGAATAATCTGTATATACACCACTAACTTTCCTAGGGCTAGAAGCTGAATGAATGGATACAAATTTGCCTTTATGAATTCTTATTCCTATGATATGTGAGAGTTATATTACTTGTCCTGTATACGCTAAGTAATGATTCTTGTATTTTGTTCATTAGAGATGGCTTACATACCAACTACAAGGCATCTGTAAGCAGAATTTTTTTTCTCTCTATTTAACCTTTCAGCCTTTGTGCCGCCCACTGCCCTTGAATAATCTGAGACCAATTTCATCAGGCAATGTCTCTGATAAACAAAGCAACATTTTCTTCATTAAATGGTGTTACAAACTCTAGTTTTCTATCCTGTCAACCATGGTTCGATAACATAGTTTCGATTGCAATCGCGGGAATGGATTTGATGCATTGATTGTGGACTGTGTCATAGTTTTTGCATGCATTTGATTTCAGTGCCTTCTTAGTATTTTAGAGTAGTTGTATACTGTAAGAATAATTAGAGTACAATAGTAGAGGATTAGAGCCATTAGTGGGGAGATGTAGGGATTCGTTTACTAAATCTATGAAAGAAGCAACTTTTACGATGTGGCTCAATCGAAACAATGCAGCTTTGTTATGGCATGATGTTGTCAACTGTTGAGTGCCTGAGTTGCATAGCTGTAAGGTGAAATAAAGTTAGCAAAATATTATAAATAAAGTTTACAAATTTAAACAAACCAAGCCTCAAGCTTTGTACTTTTTTTATACTGGAATGTTTTTCTGTTCTGAGGTTTGAAGACTTCCAAAGAGATGTTTTTAACAACCCATGATGCCTCTACTGAAATATCTAGTCCCAAAATTATTTAGTTGATACAAAAAACATATACCAATATGATTCATGTGGTATTTTTTGGTGAGCATAAGCAAAACCTCTGCAGATGGCTGCCTGACTTTAGAGATCGCTCCTATTATTAGAATTTATCATTTACCAGAAACCAATATGGGAGGGATGTGTAAGGAACTTTGCCAAAAAGAAAAAGGTATAATGAAGTAAAGGAGAAGAGTAGCTCATGCATTTTGCCTGGTGTCTTGTTGTATATATTTTTTGTATTCTTTTCAGCGTAATGGTTTAGAGATGCTCTTTTGATATGTAGGGTGTAAGATGGACAAAATGTTTTTTACGGAACAGGCCTTTGTATTTGTGGTTTTAGATTTTTAAGTTCATGTTTGTTCAATTGTATGCATAATTTATAATTATTGTATTGATATTTCACAATTTGTGTGTTGTGGATTGCTTTTATTATTTATGACCAATATAAGCTAGTTCGCTTACCTATATCACTATATGTTGCAGGATGCTAATGCATCAGCTCAGAGAGCTGAAGCTGCTAGGAAGCGTGAAGAAGATATAAGAGCTGGGGTTGTGCAAATGAATGGCCGAGAGCTTTTCGTGAATGAACCTTGGGTGTTTGATAATAGTCTTTACTGAATGTTTCTGTTATATTACCTTTCATAAGTAATATTACATTATGTGAAATGGTTTATATATCTTCCTACTTGTAATTTACTTTCAGGACATAATATATAACTTTTTATGGCATCCCTACATTTCCTGGTGTTGGAAAAAAAAAACTACTGTATTATTTAAACTTAAACATACTGCTAAATGAAAAACTTTTTTGTGAGAATAAGGGCCTGTTCTCTTACGTTGAAATTCAATTCAGTTCAGTTCAGCTCAATTTAATTCTGTTCAGCTCAGTTCAGTTCAGCTCCTAATTTCCTTCTCTTATAAAATATTCATTTCAGTTCAGTTCAGCTGAGTTCAGTCAATGAGAACAGGCCTTAAGCGTGCTACAGCATGGTGATAATTTTTTATTTCTGAACAAGGAAAAAGATTTTACTAAACCATTATAGAAGTTGTCTTAGCAAAACTTTTGGGAGGAGTGAGGGGGATAAAAAAATCTACCACCTCTGGCAAACTACTATGAGTATCTTCGTTTTTTATTATTTTATATCACATAAATAATATTCTTCTATTGTAAATTATTAGAAAATAAGGTAGTATTTTAATTACATGTCTTTGAAGTCAAAAAGGTCAAACCTTTACCATTGGTTAAGTTTTGTTTGGTAGCCTTAACTAATTTTATAGAATGAGGTGGCATGATACACAAGTATAGTAAGTGCGCAGATGAACACAGTCAATTTTAGTACACAAATTCTTGATTAAGGTGAACTTTTATTTACTTATTGTAATACAGTTTAAAGTAACAAAGTATTTAAATTTACCCTTATATTACAAAAGTTATTTGTTTCCTAACATGATTTTTAATCCTTGAAAAACACTTACAATGCAATAGATTAATTATATTAGGGTCTGTTCTGATTGACTGAACTGAACTGAACTTATTGGAGCTGAACTAAATTGAACTGAACTGAATATTTTATGAGAGAAGGAAATTAAGAACTGAACTAAACTTATTGGAACTGAACTGAAAATAATATGAACACAACAGGCCCTTAGTCTTACAACATGTATCCATTAGAAGTTATACATTAAATTACAGCAAAACTCATTACAAATGCGGTCATATACAATACTTATTGATTTTAGAATGATCTCATTTTTGGTAATGTTTAAGCGAGTTCAAAATTTTGTTCAAGCATGATCTATACCCTTATCTGCATGATAACTAACGTTAACAAACATTATAAAAGAAACATATTAACTAAAATTCTAAAAAAAGAACGGATGGTATGAAGGTCCTGTTCTCATTAGATTATTTTCAGTTCAGCTCTAATAAATTCAGTTCAGTTCAAGTTAGCTCAACTCATTCAATAGCCCAAATTATCTTGTTATACAAGTATAAATAATGGCCGTAAAGTTTACCTAACTACTAGTCTACTACTGTAGAACATCCAAAGTCCTTTATAATCCCATGAAACCATTTTTTCTTTGAAAGATAAATGTCCCTTATGGCCTTATCAATAAGTTTAGCTAGTAAAATCTCTACACTTCTCCATCACCTTTTTTGCATTGGCAAATTAAACAATTGACACCAAAAAGCTTGCAAATTAAATATTATGGCCTTAACTCGTTGAAACCTTCTTGGATAAGAAAAGCTTGTTTGCCGTCCAAGACTAAATTATAACAATTTTAGCTTTTTTTTTTTTTTTTTTTTTTTTTTTTTTAAAAGCCCCTTGGCCAATTAAAAGGCTTATCAAGAGAGCTTTTTGCAAGCTTCATACAATCTAGGTTGCATGAAAACAGTTACTGTATATATATGAAGTGCAAAAGCGGTGAAATCATAATGACAAATTTACAAGAACACGAAATTTGAGTATGTGACACACACACATATACATATATAAAGGGAAAATGATATACATAACTCTTAGAGCTACATATAATTATTAAATTTACACTTGAAAATCATAAAACGTTAAGAAATCATGAAAATAAAAACACTGCTGCTGAGATTTGGAAACAACTTAAAAAGAGATTTATGCTTGCAAGTAAACTACCTTCACGCATAGGTCCTTCCGGGGATGCTGCCTAGCAGCTTGATCGATCAGTGCGGAACCTTAAGCTCTTCCAAAATTTCTTCCAAAAAATCCCAACCCGGTCTTTCTCCGATGTCTCCAAGCCGGCGAAGAAAGTAAGTAGGAATAGGACCAGAGACAGGGAATTCCCTAGCGCGGCGTTAAAGCTCTCTTCTTCTTCCCTCAGATGTCCAAACTTTTCATTTCATCCCTCTAGTTCCAATTACACTGATTTACGCATGTTTTTGTCATGAATTCCTAATTTTATACAATTTTCAAAAGTGTATTTAATGCTTATATTATAGCCCTTAGGACTACATATAGCATTACCCATAAAATAAAAAAATACTTCAAAGAGACAATATTACAAACATACTTATTTAATTAACTAGGTTAGTTCCCGTGTCATGTACGATAATTATTAATAACCATTATTAAACTATTATTATAATTAGTTTTTATAAACAAAAAAATTCTCCAAAATAGTTGACAAATTTAAAGCAAAATATAGAATTACGAAAGATATGTTAAATATGTTTAAAATGAGTAAAATTATGTTAGAAAAATTTTTTATAGCTATAAAAATATTCGTGTTAAAGAATATGAATCTTTTTATTTTAAGTAAATAAATTATATAACATTAGAGAATTATTTTTGTAAATAAGATTTGTTTCTTTAATTGAATATTATTTTTTTTTTAAAAAAACCCAGAAAATGACACGTGTCATTGCTGGTGTGTCTTTTAGTATATAGTTAGTGATGATTGATAGATAGAAACAAATAGTAATAAAAAGAATGCAATAACTTAGGTTGTCATAGTGTCAAATATGATGTTAATTTTTTTGCGGGAAAATGATTTTTCCAAAGTTAGAAAACTATCTATGCCTCTTAGTTTTGTTTTGTTTAAGTTTCGAAAAAGTTTATAAGTTTCAGAAATGTAAATAGGGTTATAAACACAAATGTTCACCTTAAACAGTAGAATTTCTAAGCATCATAGTATACAAGTAAACTACCTATAATGTTACGAGACTTACGACTTAACATCTAATTAAGTTGCTCAAGCAAACTTTAATAAATCATCCACGTAAATATTAATGAATTAGATTAGATTGAGCCCCTTGTATCTAGAATAATATTTTGAAATTAGTTAAATATGCTATGGAAATGAATACATACAATCATCTTGTAATTTCAAAGATCTATTAGGCTCTGTTCTCTTCACCTTTAAATAATAATATTCAATAAAAATAGTTTTTGCTCTGTAAAAATAGGTTCAGTTAAATAATTTCATATTACCGAAAATAATTTTCAATAGGTAAAATTCAATAACTTTAAATAAGTTAAAAATATAATGGAGAAGCAGTAAAAATAATTTCAATTAAAAAATAATTTTAGATCAATTGAAATTATAGTAAAAACATTTTTTTTTATTAATTACTGTGTACTCCTATTATTTATTTATAATTATAATTATTATTATAGTTGTATATATTATTATTGATTATACTTCTTAATTATATTTGCGTTGAATTATCCTTCAATATAATTATTTTTCGTATTTTAAAATACACAAACTTTTATATGCAACTGACTAGATCGTGTGGCCATCCAGCCACATTTTTTTGGTTTTATTTATTTATTTATTTATTTTTTTGAAAGAATGGTCGGGATTACGCACTCGATTAGGGGTTACTCACTTAGCCAGGGGCTCGGTCAGTCAGGGGTTACTTGGTCGGTCAGGAGTTACTCGGTTGGTCAGGGGTTACTCGGTTGGTCAGCGGTTACTCAGTCAGAGGTTACTCAGTCGGTCAGTTTTACTTAATCAAGGGTTATTTGGCTGGTTGGGGTTACTCGTGTCTCGTGTGTTAACTGGCCACACGGTACGGTGTGGCCAACTACGCACAAAAGTTGCTGATTAAAATATTGTAAAAATATAATATTTGAAAAGTAAATATTAATGCAAATCTAAAGAGATCCGTTTTGTAAATTTTATATCTTACATGTTGGTGTACAAATCAAGTCAAATTAGGTCAAATTTAAAAATCGGATAAGATTTAATCCGATGAGAAAAATTAATTCAAAAAAGATCCGATCACGTGAACTGAACATAACATGAATATGAGCTTTGTTTACAATAAAGTTATTAGGTTTGTAGTATGTAGTTATTACTTGTATGGAATGAACCTTGATTAATAAGAAACAACTAGGAAACATGAAATCTCTAAATCTACAAGTTATCTTTGCTTTTAATTTCAAAATCTCACCGTTCGTGCTAATGAAGCCGAAAAATGAATAAGACGAGGTTTTTCGTTAATGAAATATATATATATATATATATATATATATATATATATATATATATATATATATATATATATATATATATATATTAAAACCCAAGGCAGTGTCATCATTCTTGTCACGTGTCATGAATTGATAAATGATGAGGCCAGGGTTTATGTAATTCATGTCATATTAAAACTGATCATTAATTTTTTCCTCACAAAAAATCTATATATATATTAAAACCCAAGGCAAGAATTATAATCATGCCATGTGTCATCATTTTTTCCACGTGTCATGAATTGATAAATGATGAGGGGTCATGTGTTTCATGTCATATTAAAACTGATCATTAATTTTTTCCTCACAAAAAATTAATGCTCATAAATTCTAATTTTTTAGCCCTCATTCTTTCGTTTGCTCATCCATACTTTGAAGAAATTTATAATGGTAGTAAAACAGACTAATATGAAGTACTACCTCCGTTTCTTTTTAGTTGACACGTATTCCTTTTTAGGATTTTTTTTTAGTTGACACATTTCCTTTTAGGGTAACTTTTTTACCTTGTATTTACAAGCTACCCTACTTGCTTTTTCAATCTCTCTCCTCTCCTTAATATATGTGCCTAAATCAAACGCGTCAACTAAATAGAAACGGAGGAAGTATAAAAGTTAGGTCACTGCATATTTCATAATGAATTTTGATAGTGTTCAATAAAATTTTTTAAAAAATGATTTTTTTAAATTATAAAACCGCTTATAGATTTCACTTTAATTTATTAAAGTTTTTTCTTAAAAAAACAATTTACTATAGTTTTTCATATAAAAAAAATAATCCGGGACATCGCCCGGGCCTCAAACTAGTTTCCCCTTGAAATCCAATCCAAGCGTAAATGTGATATACGTACATCTAACCACTCCGCCAATCAATTGCTAGAAGTTAATATTTTTAAGATTAGTTGGTACAAGTAACACTACGCAATTGGCCTAAAATCCTCATTAAAGGAGGATTGAAAACTTGATATTGTACCTAAATATGATTATGTATGTAATTACGTGTTTGACCATCTTGAAAGATATCAAGCAATCAAAGACTGTTGCTTATGCACAAACCACGTTTGAGAATGAATATCAATTCTATACATTAATTAATTAATTACTACTAAGAGCATTCCCATCAGTGAGGAGAATTTTGCTCATGAGTAAAATTGGTGAGCAAAATTGCAATATTAGCTTCCCCTTCAATGAGCAAATGGAAATATGCTCATGAGCATAATTAAATTTGCTCATCTTATGAGCAAAAATGAAAGTGAATAGTGAATTCGTGGGGCCCAGCAAGTGTACAAACTGACCTGTTTTTTTTTGCTTTTGACACCCTCAAAACGACGAATTTTGGGTTTGGGTGTGAAGACCTTTCCCCCAAAACGACGCGTTTTGATGGCAGCCAAGCAAAAAAAAATTAAATACAGCTGCTGACAGAGGCGCGTCAGTCTAGCGAATGGGAAGCTGACACGCGTCCCTGTCAGCTTGTTCATCCAATCAGAAAATGTTACCATTTTGCAAGATTAGGCAACCCTTCTTCTCAAAATTCCGTTCATCAACCAACACCTCCACAAATTCCCAACAATGAAAACACTTATTTTGAGCAACAAACTCCTTCCGTTACCGAAGGGAGCAACTCTGAGTACGATGTCAGCCAAGAAGAAGTTGTTCCGGAGACACCACAGTACCCTCTGTTTTGGGTGTTTTTGTCCCTTGGGAGAGTTACGTCACGAAGTCTGATCCGGCTGAGCTGTACCTGCAAAATAGCGGAGACTCCGGGTGGTTGGAGCTCCGCCTCCGACGATCAAGTTAGTAACTTGAAACGGAATAAAGAGAACGGAAATTGAGGTGGGTATCTGCTCGGATTCCAAGCTCAGGTCTTTCTCTGATGTAAGAGAATAAGGGTGTAATAAATGATTCAATGTATCCCCAAAATGGGGAAATATCTCCCTATTTATAGGGTCGTTGGAAAATGTGCCCCTACCTAGGTCACTTGACCTAGATTCTAGTGGGCTGCGCCGTTTTACGGCGCTCCTAGGAGTTTGGGCCTTTGAAAGCCGCCATTTCAGAGAACATATCTGAGGGCGCCAAGTGTCAAGAGGATGTTGAGCCACATGGGCCATCCTTAGCTCGACACGTGGCGACCTCTCATTGGTCCACGTGTTTAGGGTAAAAATACCCTAAACATTTGCCCCTCACAGGTCGCACGTGCATGTCACGTGGGGCCTGTGACACGTGTCCAATTTTCATAGGTGAACAGTAACGGGTAAAATTTTGAATTTCAAATCAAAATTTTTCCCCCACTTTTACTTTCTATAAATAGAAAGTTACCCCCCCTCCTTTTCACACCTTACGTTCATATTGACTTTTTAGAGAGAGAAAAAGAGATTTCTAGAGAGAGTTTCCTCTGCTCCCGCCTGCATAACAGCAAGTTTCAAGCTTCCGAGTGCTAGCAGTACATCACCCGGTTCACCGGCTGAAGCGGTTTTCAGATTTTCCAGAGTCAAAGCAAGGTAACCGCCTGTACCATTTTAGCTTTTCTCCCCTTCAATTTACATACCATTTTTTTCGCCTGTATGCCCGACTTCTTTTAGAAAATAGAAAATATAAATGAGTTCCCAATCCACCCACTCGGCACTGCCTAGGACACTCAGCCGATCCCCCGGAACGGCTGAGTCTAGAACAGGGGGTGCATCTTCTGGACTGTTAGAACCAATATGCTCATCTCCGAATTCCTCCCTCTATGTGTCTGTGCAGGACACAATGGCCAGAACGAAACAAACGACCAGTCGGTCTAAAAGCCGGCGCACCATGAGAGTGCCAGCCGATGAGGTTTTCCCGGAAGGGGATCCGAGGAATTGGGAGGAGAGTGGATCTGACGAAGAGGCTCCCTCTACCTCCGGGAGCTCTGGAGTAAGAGAGGCGGACGGCGAAGGAGCCGCCTCCTCAAATGAAGTCGGCGACGCTGAAGCCGGCCAGGGATCAAGGACGGAATCCTCCGGCTCTGACCAGGGAGATTTTGCGGCTGACTATCAGCAGCCGCCCAAAGTTGCCGACCATCCCAACCCCAAAAGAACCCGGATGCTGCCGAGTAACATTGCCCTTCTTAATAGCGGGTTCAGGGCTTTTAAAGAGAAACATCCATTTGGAAGGGGTTGGGAAGTTATTGTCCCTCCGGCTGATGCTGTGATGGCCTGGGGGGACGACATTGACCACGCAGATGACTACTTCATCTGCTATGAGGCGGTTATAGAAGCCGGCCTCCAGTTCCCCCTCCACCCCGGGATTAGGAAAATCCTCAAGGGGTATGATCTGGGAGTTTGGCAACTCACCCCTAATTCGTGGGTGAACATATTAAGTTACATCACCGCCTGCGAGTTCCAAAACTTGAACCCCAGCTTTTCCGCCTTCGCTCATATGCACTACCTGAGCAAGGCCCCAGGCGGCCATGGGGCATGGTATACGCTGACTACCTTGCCCCAATATCTAATGACTTTGGACAAAGTGTCCAAGTGGTCCGGGTGGAAGGACAAGTTCTATTTGATTTCCTCTCCAACCCTAAGACACAACCGGACATTGCGCCGGTACAATACTGAGTCGGCTCTTATTGGACGTAAATTCCCTCTCCCGGCACTATCTACTAAAGCCCGGGAGCAAATCATGGACCCGGGATTTTTTGAAACCACAACTGAGCCCATGGGGGATGGGACTCACATTATTGTTCCCAAGAACTGGATCCCCCATCCGGACTTCTTCAAAGATGAATGCTTCTTGTCCGCCTGCGGACTGAGTACGATGTTTCCCAGGGGTAGAATACTTCTCATCCGGAATGATTGTCATTTTATTCTTATTGCAAACTTGCCTTGATTCTTTCTAACCTTAAAATTCTTGTTTTTGCAGAAGAAGCCCTGAGGATGGTTGACCAGGATAAGACTCCTGCTAAATCTGCGGCGCAACTGCGCAAAGAGGCGGCCCTTGTCAAAAAGGCAGCCGTCGAGGCTAAAGACACGAAGAAAGGCGGGGTAAGACCGCCTGACTTTATGTTTGCATTTTTATTTATTTTTTTAATATTTTTATTTTTATATATATACCAGTTGGGTATACTTATATTTTGCTTCTTTCTCAGGAGTCCGCCAAGAGAATCCCTCGATCATTCTCCAAGCTTCTCAAAAGGCAGGGAGATGATTTGGAGAAGGCTCCGGCTGCCAAAGCCGCAAGGAAGGATCCCCCCCAGAAGCAAAGTTCTGCCCAATCCGGTTGTCCAACGACTGGGGGCAAATCCCCTGCTGTTCTGAAGAAACTGAGTGAAAGCTCAGAACAGCAGAAAATGCCGGAAGGCTCTACGGCATCGAAGGGTGGCGAACCACCTAAGCTTGCAGGCGGTGCGGCAACCACTGGGGAGGAGAACAAGCCGGAGACTCATCCGGAAGTTCACGGTAAGGAACAAACTAAAATACCTTGGCCACTTGATTTTATGAGAATCAAGACTAAGGTTGATTCTTCAAAAGGGTCAGTCAGCAGCCGGCAACGGATGAATGCCAGCTACGCTGCTTCTATCTCACAAAGAACTACTTTTGATGCAGATCTGACTCCTGACCTTCCGGATCTCGCAGGCTTCGCGAAGCGGATGGTGAGGACCCTCACCCGGTCTAAGAAGGCCTCCATACCTGATCTGCAGGTCGTGGACTTCGACCGGATAATGGGCTCTCTGGCTGAGGTACATAATTCCTCTATCTTGATGTCTTTAATCTTTATTTTGACTAAGTAACTCATAAACCGGCTGTTATTGACTCAGGCTATGGTGAGAGTGGACAATCTCCGAGGTCCCTTCAGGCGGAAGCAAGAAGAGGTAAATGACGCCAAACGGAGGGCCCTAGAAAACCTCAACTTTGCTGAACATTCTGATTATATGTGTAATTTAAAGATTAAAGCAGTAGAGTTGAAACAGGAGGAGCTGATCTGGAATTTGACGGCTGCAAACGATGAAGCTAACAGCCGGGCTGATGACCTTGATAAGCAGCTGAAAGATGCCAAATCTGATCTCAAGGCATTAGAAGATGCTGACAAGGAGAATGCCCAACTCCGGATTGACAATGACCGCCTGAGGCTTGAGCTCATGACCCAGCGCAACAAGCAGTCGGATGAGCTGGCCCGGGAGCAGACCCGACTGACTGAGGAGAATGAACGGGACAACTTGGCCCGGATGAAGATCACCTGGGGCCTCCTCTACCCAGAAATAGACTTTGAGGTCTATAAGCTGAGGTATGATTACGCCACTGAGGTGTATGATGCCCAACAACTGGGTGATGCTCCTCCGCCTCGCTTCCAAGACTGGGCTGCTGAGCAGGGATATGAAGTCTCTGATGATGAGGAGCCGGCGGATGATCATCAAGAGGGCCAAGCCAGCCAAACTCAGCCGGAGAAGACTCCGCCTCAGCCTTAGGTGAGCCTCCCACCTTTCTGCGGCAGTATGCCAATCAATGTTATTTACCGGCTTGCATGCCGTGTTTTGTTGTATCTTTTTACCAACCATGGGGTTGGGTTAACATTTTTACTTTCTTTCCTCACCGGATGTGTCCGGTTAACAATTATTCTGGCCTTTGTGCCATTTCAAATATAAATGAAGTATTCCGACTCAGTCGGATTTTATATATGTCTGTTTTCAATTTGAATTTTTCATTTGTATGCAATTCTTTAGTATTTTGCCTAACTTAAAAAAGCATGCGGCAATTTGCAATCCGGGTGCTCTTGCCCCTGGGCGGCTGTGTGGTTGGTTTTATGTCAACCTGATTGATTGGCTTGAAAACACTTGATACTTGGAGAAGTATGGAGTGTTTTTAGGCCAATCAATCACAATGGTGATTGCCCCAAACCAAGTGCACAGCCGACCATTAAAACGGGTGCTTTGAGCTTCTTACCCAGGCGGTTATATTCCGTCTGGGGTTAACGCGTAGCCATTACACAACCCTTTGCCCCAATAGGGGAAGTGAGTGCAACTTTGGAATAAATAACCCAAGTAAGAATTTCTATCGATGACCGACTGATGCCTGTGGGCATCCGGTATCTGGAAACTTATTCGTTCTTCATAGGTTATTTTGGTCAGACAGCGATGAGTTGGCCAACTTGGTCGTTCAATTTTTGCCGTCTGCATGGGTACGTAGAACCGACAAATAGTCTGTTCTCTATGACGATTGCACCCGAAGGGGTGTCGCCGGACGCCTTTGTCCATGCTGGGACAAGCGATTTTATAATATGAGCAACCATCCGGCTATTTTAGCCTCTGGTCTTGTTTGGGACCGGTTGTATAGCCACTAAACATTTTTGTGCTTAGTTTTTAGTCAGTATTGAATTTACACTAAGTATCAAACTTAGTTTTTTAAACAAGCGGGTCAGTCTGGGTATTACCCAGGCAGATAATCAGGCAGTTTAATAAACAAAGTATCAAACTTAAATAAATAAGGGATCCGAGTAGTACCCAGGCGGTCCAACGAATATAACCTTTACTAAGTGTCAAACTCAGTTAGGTAAGGAAGAATCCGCCTGGGTATTACCTGGATGGATAATTAAACAATAACTCGATTTTGCAAACAAAGTCTGAATCTTCATTAATTGACTCACTGTTTACAAAAAGTTTACAATCTCAGAAGTAGTACTTTTTTAGGTTGTCTACATTCCAAGTTCTAGGCAGACGCCTGCCGTCTGGGGTTTCCAGGCGGAAGGTGTCATCCCTTACTTCTTCATAGATCCGGTAGGGGCCTTCCCAATTTGGAGTTAGCTTTCCCAGCTCATTGGCCCTACCGGTTGCCTCCATTTTTCGTAACACTAAGTCGTCTACTTTCAAAGGACGCTTGTGTACTTTTTTGTTGTAGGCTCTAGTCATTCTCAGACGGTAAATCTCATGACGCAAGGCGGCATTGCCCCTGCGTTCTGGGAGTGAATCCAATGCCAGGCGCATTGCTTCCCAGTTTGCCTCTTCATCATACAGCATGACTCTGAGAGTCGGCTCGTAATGTTCGATGGGCAAGACGGCTTCAACACCGTAAACCATGAGAAATGGGGTTTCACCGGTTGCCCCTTTCGCGGTTGTCCGGATGGCCCATAGGACATGGATTAATTCTTCTGCCCATAAGCCACCGGCTCTTTCTATTTTCTTTTTAATGCCGTCTGAGATGAGTTTGTTGAAGGCTTCAACTTGGCCGTTTGCTTGGGGCCGGCCAACAGATGCAAAATAGCTTGAGATCCCCTGATCTCCCAACCAAGTTTTTAGCTGAGGCGTCTCAAACTGAGGACCATTATCAAACACCATAGACATAGGTACCCCATACCGGGTGATGATGTTCTTCCAAATGAAGGAAATTACGTCTGAGGTCTTGATGTTTTTAACCGCCTCAGCCTCCACCCACTTGGTGAAATAGTCCACAGCCACCAAGATGTAACGCTTTCCGCCTGGAGCAGGCGTGTAAGGACCTAGAATGTCCATACCCCATTTTGCAAACGGGATTGGGTTGTGGATGGCCGTCAGATCAGTAGCCGGACGGTGAATGAGTTTACCAAACTTTTGGCACTTGTCACATTTCTTCACCAATTCCTTGGCGTCTGCCTCAAGAGTGGGCCAAAAGTAATGTCGTCTGGCTCTGACGGCTAGGGACCTGCCGCCTATATGAGAGGCAAAGAATCCCGAGTGCAAGTCTTCGAGAACTTCCTTCCCCTTTTCCGGGGTGACACACTTCAACAGGGGCTTAAGAAATCCTGCCTTGAAGAGTTCTCCATTTTTCAACTCGAAGCTTGCAGCTCGCTTCTTCAGGACGGCTGCTTCCTGTGGTGAATCAGGAAGTGTGCCGTCTGAAAGATAGGCCCGGATGACATCCATCCAGGTGGAGCTTCGGTCTAAGGTTCCAATGGGCTCTTCATGTATGCTTCTCTTTTCAAGAACTTCCCAAAAGACCGACCGAGGGGTATCACAGCAGGCGGATGAAGCCAATTTGGACAAGGCATCCGCCTGGTTGTTATCTGACCTGGGCACTTGATTCAGACGGAATTCCTCAAGTACCCCAGTCTCTTCCTTGACTGCCTGAAGATATTTGATCATAGCCGGATGAGTTGCCTCATATGCTCCTTCATACTGGCTAACGACCAACTGTGAATCAGAATAGGCGTCAATCTTTGTTGCCCCTGTTGCCTTACACATGCGGATTCCGGCTAGCAAGGCTTCATATTCCGCCTCATTATTTGAGGCTTGAAACTTAAACCGCAGTGCATATTCAAATTTGTCCCCCTCTGGGGACTCATATATAATTCCTGCACCACAGCCGTTCTTTGTTGAGCTTCCGTCTACATACACTTTCCAAACCTGGTCAAAATTGTCCGGTTGCACCGGTTGGGTCATTTCAACAATGAAGTCGACAAACGCCTGACCTTTCACTGCTTTTCTAGGTTCAAAAGTGATTTCAAGACTTTGCATTTCAATAGCCCATTTCAACATTCTTCCGGATGACTCCAAAGTAGACATTGGCCGCTTGAGGGGCTGGTCGGTGTAGATTACCACCGGATGAGCCAGGAAGTAAGGTTTCAATTTCTTGAAAGCCATATACAGGGCAAGGCCAAATTTTTCTACCATGGGGTACCGGAGCTCAAAATTTTAAAGACATGGCTAATGAAATAGACCGGAAGCTGAACACCGTCTCTCTCAGCAAGGAGAACGGCACTGAGAGCATGATCTGAGACGGCTAAGTATATGTATAACACCTCCCTAGGCAATGGACTAACAAGTCTTGGCAAAGAGTGGAGGTGTTCTTTCAGCCGTTGAAAGGCCGCCTCGGCCTCATCTCCCCATTCGAACCTGGTCTTCTTCCTGATTGCTTGGAAGAAATAAAGGCATTTGTCGCCTGACCGGCTGAGGAATCTCCCCAGAGCAGCCAGGCAACCGGTTAGTCTCTGTGCTTCCTTGCCAGTGCGGGGTGACTTCATGTCAATCACCGCCTATATCTTCTCAGGGTTAGCCTCTATCCCCCTTTGATCAATAAGGAATCCGAGAAACTTCCCAGACTCAACACCAAAGACACATTTCTTAGGATTTAACATGACCTTATGCCGCCTGAGTGTGGTGAAGGTTTCTCGGAGATCAGCAAGGTGATCCGCCTGCTGTTTGGATTTGACTATCATGTCATCAATGTATGCCTCTACATTCCTCCCAATTTGATTAACAAAGACAATATTAATCATTCGTTGGAACGTAGCCGGCGCATTTTTTAAGCCAAACGGCATCACCGTGTAACAGAATAGCCCCTGATCAGTGACGAAGGCCGTCTTTTCTTGATCTTTCTTCCACAGGGGTATCTGATGGAAGCCGGAGTAGGCATCCATAAAACTCATCAAGGCGTGACCGGCTTTAGAGTCGACCAGACTGTCGATCTTCGGAAGCGGATAACTGTCCTTAGGAAACGCCCTGTTGAGGTCTGTGTAATCAACACACATGCGCCAGGTCCCATTCGGTTTCTTAACAAGGACCACATTGGCCACCCAGTTGGGAAAATTACAAGGCCGAATGAACCTGGCGTCTAGCAGCTTTTTGACTTTGGCAGCTGCCGCCTGACTTCTTTCCTCGCCGTGGTTTCTTTTCTTTTGCCGGATGGGCTTCTTTTTGGGGTCCACGGCGAGTTTGTGGACAGCGAGATCCGGGCTGACGCCTGGCATCTCTTCCACTTCAAAGGCAAAAATGTCTTTGAATTCCTTCAGCAGAAGGTGCAAGCTTGCACCCAAGGTAGCATGAGCAACCGTTCCAACCTTAACAGTACGTTCTGGACGGCTGTCATCCAGAATGAGATCAATGCTTTCGCCAGCCGGTTGGGGACGGAGCTCATCTAACCGTTCACCGGCCAGTGATTGCTATTTTTTCTCTTTTTTCACCTCCACCAGCAGAGGTGCTTTTCTTTTCTTTCCTGACCGCCTGGGGCCACGGTATCTCGGACGGCTGAGAGATAACACTCTCGGGCCGTCTTCTGATCCCCATTCAGGGAACCCACAGTGCCGTCATCCCTCTCATACTTGATGAGCATGAGAGATGGGATGATTACTGCCTTGGCTACGTTGAGAGTTAGCCGGCCAAGGATGATGTTGTAGGCAGTCAACTCCTCAACGACCAAGAATCTGACGACAATATGTCGTCCCTGGCCTTTCTCCCCCAGCCGGATGGGTAAGTCAATTCTACCGGCTGGGTAGACCATCCCACCCCCAAAACCAACCAAGGGGTGGATGACCGGGTGCATGCTGCTGACATTGTATTTCAGCTTTTGCAGGCACCGGAGGCTGATGATGTCTGATGAACTGCCGGTGTCTATAAGGATCCGTCCAACCAGCTGGTTGGCAACCTTACATTCAATGACCACCGGGTCATCATGAGGGCGGCGGACGCTGCCCCTATCCTTCTCAGTGATCAAGACGTCTGGGAAGGAAGAGCTGGCAGACGCCTTCTCGTCATCATCTTTGTCCATCTTTCGAAGATGGCTCTTGGTGCCCCGGATGGTAGGGCCACCACATGAGAACCCGCCTGCTATAGTGTAGACCGGCTCCTTGTCGGTATCCGAGCTACTAGCAGGCTGGGGGGTAGTCTTGGAGGACTGACCCTTGTTTTTCTTTTTTGCCCCGGCTGGGGACTTAGAAATGTAGGACTTCAACAGCCCTTTGTCAGCCAGACGGTCCAATGCCCGCTGAAGACTAAAGCAGTCGTTGGTGTCATGGCCAACCTCCTCATGGAACTGACAAAATTTATTTTTGTTCCGTGACTGGACAGAACTCTTCATAGGATTCGGCTTCTCAATGGACAGCCGGTCCTTTACCTCCATGAGGATGGAGTTGCAGTCTTTGTTAAACTCGTACCTGGGGACGTACGGTTTAAACTCTTTCTTTTTCTTCTGGGACGGCTGGTCAGAGTCAGTAACCGCTCAGACTTCTTTTCTCTTCTTGCTCTCCTCTTTCTTTTTAGCCGGCTGAGCAGACCGGTTGTCTTTCTGCTTGTCAGACTTCTTAGAGTCCGACTGGCCTCCAGGCGAGCAGAGGTCGGTAGCTTGAATGTAGCTTTCCGCCTCCCTCAGGGCCGCCTGTAGTGTGAAAGCCCCTTTTCTGACTAGGTCGAACTTAAAGGTCGACCCGTCTCTCAGACCTTTGAAAAAGTCTGTAAAAGCTACCTCATCAGACAGCCCCTGAATCTGAATTCTGATCAGGTTGAACCGCCTGACATATGAGCGCAGCCCTTCTCTCTCCCCCTGCTTAACAGTGCTCAAATCAAGGCTTGTTTTCTTAGCAGGGATGTTCATTGAGAAGTTGGAAGCAAATAGGAAGGCAAGCTTCCTGAAACTATCGATGGACCCGGCTGGCAGATTGCCAAACCATTGTTGGGCAATGCCCTTCAAAGTAGCCGGGAAGCATCGACACCAAGTGGCATCATCCAACCCCTGCAAATACATGAGGTTGGTGTAAGCCATGAGGTGGTCTTCCGGATTGGTGGTACCATCATAGGTACCAACCAATACATTCTTAACCTTGGCCGGCTGGGCCGCCTCGGTTATCTCCCGGGTGAACGCAGAAGGTTGTTCACCCAGGCGTAGCAGACGAAGCTGCCAGTCCAATGGCTGGACATTTGGATATGCCGCCTGACCCCCAAAGAAGGTCGGATGCATGAAGTGAGGGGAGTACTGCCCGTAAGCCTGAGTAGGCACGTACGGGACAGCTCCAATCATATGAGGGCCAGAATGGACGGTATTACCGCCTGTCTGACTCTCATGCAGGGAGGGTGCACTCCCTGCAGAAATGTTGTTGAAGCTGTCTGGAAAGTTCGACGTTGAAGCCGACTCAGACAGCGATTGGTTTCTCTTCCGGTTGATGATCTCCCGGGCATCAAGAGTTGATTTTTTACTTCTCACCGGCTGCTGAGTCCGGCAAGTGTTATTGGTATTCTTCCCAGGAAGGAGAATTCTTGACCAATCAATGGTCCCGGCTGCCTTCTCCTTTGGATGAGGGGTGGGCTGCCGGTTTCTGACTGACTTCCCCTTCTCTGGAGGAGTCTTCTTCGCCGACTGACCTCTACTTGGGCCAGCTCGGCTTTTGGTGATCAGCTCTTTAATTTCACCCTTGAAATTTGTCATGAATCTCATGAGTTCGTCTCGAGTGACAGGGGCTGATCCAGCTGCCGTTTGGGTTTCCCCTTCCGGCTGCCCAGTGGGTCTGCTTGGACCCGCCTAGGAGGCACCCCGCTCCAGAGTCTCTCTGGGCCGGATGCGCTTGATTCTGAGAGAGCCGTCTTCGGCTGTAAAGGTTTCGACCTGAGGATCTTCATCCTCATGGTCTGTAAAGACTTCTGGGTCTCCGCCCAGACGGTTAGGGGGTGGTACAGACTCTTGAACCATCTTCGAGGTATTCTCCCCACAGACGGCGCCAAATGTTTTGGGTGTTTTTGTCCCTTGGGAGAGTTACGTCACGAAGTCTGATCCGGCTGAGCTGTACCTGCAAAACAACGGAGACTCCGGGTGGTTGGAGCTCCGCCTCCGACGATCAAGTTAGTAACTTGAAACGGAATAAAGAGAACGGAAATTGAGGTGGGTATCTGCTCGGACTCCAAGCTCAGGTCTTTCTCTGATGTAAGAGAATAAGGGTGTAATAAATGATTCAATGTGTCCCCAAAATGGGGAAATATCTCCCTATTTATAGGGTCGTTGGAAAATGTGCCCCTACCTAGGTCACTTGACCTAGATTCTAGTGGGCTGCGCCGTTTTACGGCACTCCTAGGAGTTTGGGCCTTTGAAAGTCGCCATTTCAGAGAACATATATGAGGGCGCCAAGTGTCAAGAGGATGTTGAGCCACATGGGCCATCCTGAGCTCGACACGTGGCGACCTCTTATTGGTCCACGTGTCTAGGGTAAAAATACCCTAAACATCCTCCACCACCTCCAAGGATTCCGGCCAATCAACCACTTGCCAAAGCGAGTCGCATTTGGTCGGTTGCTGAGGATGAAGCTCTAATTGGGTTCTACCTAGAACTAAGTGATGATGCGCATTGTGGTACGAGCCAAAAGGCATCCGAACTATGGCGAAAAGTTCATGCAGCTTACTGTAAACTACAAGATGAGAAACCGCATATTCTCCCGCCAAGACCTATGAAGAGTTTGGAGACACATTGGAGAAGAATGGCAGCTGATTTGCTACAGTGGACTAATTGCTATGAGGAGGCGGGCAAACTCCCTGAAAGCGGAAGTGGTTACAACGAAGCCGATTGAATTAAACACGCTTCCAAGTTGTTTTATATCTCCTCTAATCCACAACATAATTTTGCATTTCCACATGGAGTGGAAATGGTTAATAAAGATCCGAAGTGGAGGACCAAACTAAGATGGGGTCTGTCAAAGGAGGAAAGAAAGGGTTGCGGTGCCGATGATGAGGAAGATAGCAGTGGAAGTGGGAAAAGGTCTAGGGCGGAGAGTGAGAATGAAATCCGTACTGATGGATTTATGTCCGGAGGATTACCACGACCAGACGGTGTCAAAAAAACGAAGGCTAAGCGTAAGGGCAAACCAGTTGCTTCCGAAAGTGCAATATTGAGCATTAGTGAGCAGATAAAGGCGTGTACTGAGGTTAGAGAAAGGGAGACGAATTTACGACAACAACGGTTGGAACTTGATAGAGAAAAGGAAAAGAGGAAGCAAAAACAAGTTGATTTAGCAAAGAAGAAGATGAATTTTGATATGATTCAATCACTTTTAGCAAGGACAACACCACTCACTCCAGCTGAAGAGGCCCACAAGGACGAGTTACTTCAATTAGTCTACGGTAGAAATTGACTGTATTTCCTTAATGAGTTTATTTTTAATTAGTTGTATTATTTGGTTAGATTTGTTTAATTAGTTTATCTTTAATTAGCTTATCTTTATTTTGTTCAAATTTAATTAGTTTATTTTTAATTAGTTGTATTCTGAGTTTAGATTTGTTTAATTATTTTATCTTTAATTAGTATATCTTTATTTTGTTCAATTTTAATTAGTACTATTTTGAGGTTAGATTTCTTTAGTTAGTTAATCTTTAATTAGTTTAATTTTTATGAGCTGTATTCATGTCCCTTGTCTTATTAGACATTGAGTAGTCATATGTCTTTCATGTCAGTTGTATAATTGTATTTTGAATAGTCAAGATTCTTTTCTGTCTTACTATCTTAAGTGTCATTGAATTGTCAATCATGTTTCATCACTCATTGAATTGTCAATCATGTTTCATCAGTCATGGAATTGTCATTCATATTTGGGACCTCTCATTGAGTTTTCATGCTTATAAATGATACTGATACCATCTTACGCAAAACACATTATAATCCAACTCCTCAAAAATATCCAAACACCCATAAGTAACAAGCAAACACAATGTTTTCCATTAGCTCAACCTCCATCTCGTCTGATTCTGATCAATACGTAGAATTTGATCATTTAGTTGACGAATTTGTCACAACCCATCTACCAACTTTGTTGTATAACAACCAAACACAACCCCAACCCGTATCTGATGTTGAATGTGTTCCAGAGCGTAGAGGGGATACGGATAGAAGAGATAGGGAAAAGGGGCATGTTCAATTATTTAATGATTACTTTGCGAGTAATCCAGTTTATAGCGACAAACAATTTCAACGTAGATTTCGAATGCAACGACCTTTGTTTTGTAGGATTATGAACAAGGTGGTCGAGGGGGGTCAATTCTTCCAGCAGCGTAGGACTGCAGCTGGAAGGCTTGGGTTATCACCGTTGCAGAAATGCACCGCTGCGATTAGAATGTTGGCGTACGATACCTGTCCAGATGCGGTGGATGAGTATCTGCGCATTGGCGAAACTACCTTCAGATTGGCTTTGCAACATTTTTGTTAAGGGGTTATTACACATTTTGAAGCTGAATATCTCAAAAGTCCCACCGACGAAGATTTAAGGAGAATCTTGCATCAAAATGAAATGCGAGGTTTTCCCGGTATGATAGGTAGCATTGACTGCATGCATTGGGAGTGGAAGAATTGTCCTATGGCTTGGAAAGCGCAATACGCAGGCCGTAATAAAAATACAACCCTCATTCTGGAGGCCGTTGCAGATAAAGATTTATGGATTTGGCATGCATTCTTTGGAATCTCGGGATCTTTTAATGATCTTAATGTCCTTTACCGATCTCCGGTCTTTGATGATGTTCTTCATGGTCGGGCACCTCCAATTCATTTCACCGTGAACGACCATGAATACAAGTTGGGATATTACTTAGCAGATGGCATTTACCCAAAATAGGCTACTTTTATTCAAGGTATAACACTTCCACAACTTCAAAAGGATAAATTATTTGCTGATAAACAAGCTGCAGCTCGGAAGGACGTTGAACGGGCTTTTGGGGTTTTACAGGCTAGGTTTGCCATTCTACGACAACCCTCCCTTGCGTTTAACGAAGACATATTGTGTGACATAATGAAAGCTTGTATCATTATGCACAACATGATTGTCGAAGATGAACGACACAACTATACTCGGGCCGAAGTTTTAAGAAGGTACTATGAACAAGATCGCCCGCAAATTACAAGACCCACTACAAGTGCTACAGTTAACAACAACGAGCCTTTTGAATTCAATGTTGGCCGACCGCCAAACGTTGATTTCGACTCGTACGTCCACAGAAGAATGTCACTACGTGATAGAGACACTCATGTTCAATTAAAAGCGGATTTAGTGGAACACATTTGGCAAAAATATGGTTCTATTAATGAGTAAAAAAAATAAATTTGTCGTAAGATTACAATTTAATAGAGTCTTAATCGTACGTTTAAAATCTAGGTTCGTTATTGGTTTGTAGTATTAAATGTAGTCGTACGCCAATTAAATTTTATGTTGTATTAAATTTATAATTAATTAGCGATTAAATTTCAATATTATGAATGAATATTTAATAATTGTATTAAATTAAATAATAGTATAATTGTAATTAGTACCCCTAAAAATTCATTTAACCAAAACATAATAAATAATAATAGGGTGATGTGTAAGAGAGAGAGATATTGGTGGGGTATGTGAAAAAGTAGGAGAGAGATTGATGAGCATTTTTTTTGCTCACTAGTGGGATAAAATTTGCTCACTAAAAATGCTCATGAGCAAATTTAGTTGGGAAGAGAGAGAAAGTGGGTAGAGAGAGAATGAGGAGAATTTTTTTTGCTCACTAGTGGGGATGCTCTAACGCGTAACAAGCTAGCACGGCGCGGCTTAACATATTAGAAAAATTTGCGTTTTAAAATCATGAATTTGTAGATCCAATACTTTATTTAGAGACAATTTTTGGGATTTTATTTTTAACCTTTTCCCCCTACTTCTGAGAGAACTTATTGTTGGCTAATTCGAATTAAATTAATTGAGAGTAAATGTGCTTCTTTCTCAGTGTATGTTACGGAGTATTATACTACAAAAAGATACGTAGAGAGACTAATGAATCAATGATCCTTGCATGAATCACTACTTAAAACAAGAGCACGCTATTAATTGGTTATATAGTTCTACAAGATTAATCAAAACTAACTATGCAACTAACTCAAATATGAAATACTTAGTAAACATTAGGAATAGGTAAAACCGTAAACTACACTGTATGAAATCAGTTCAATCATCATCAGAAACAAGCTAATTTGGCATTATAAAAGTAAAAAATCACTATATAATTGCTACTTTGTACGAAGTATATGACATGGAATATATCTCTTGTCAATTGTCACATCTTCATTTTAAGAAAATAAAGAAGGAAATAAACAAAACCAAGAAATCATTAACTTCAAGCATACACTAAAATCTTAATCATGAATAAACAAAACAAATATACCATTGTCAATATGCCATCAAACCAACTTTTTATTCTATTTTTATTTTTTTATTTTTATGAGTAATTATTAGCTAAAAATTACTATGAAGGAATTATTCTGCTGAAGGGGAAAATTATAACACTACAATAAAGCCCATAGAACAACTTTTTTATTTATTTATTTTTTTTAATTTCTTTTTTACCGAATAATTAACTAAGAATTACAATAAAAGATATATTTTGTTCGAAGGGAGCACTTAAAACACCAGAATTAAGAACTCGATTCCTTAACAAACATTTAAAAGCCAACACATCTACTCTCGTACTAGTATTTACACTAATCCAACAACTTTTACAATTCAAACAAGAAATTATACAAAATCAACCAAAAACTACATACTGTGCATACAGGGGCGAAGCTAGGAATCATAAATTACCGGGGCCAAAACTAAAAATCATAAGCTAACTAGTATTCAACAGTACATAATCCAGTGCATATACATACATACATAAACATAAAGTTAGAAAATCACATAATAGTACAAGCATCAGGATTTTCATCACTAAACATGGTAGTATATTGTTCTTCCAAAGGAGTCATAGAATCATCAGTTTTCCTAACAAAATTAGCAGGGGCTTTTTTGTCATAAGCACCAGCAATATAAGGGTGTGGAACCATATGGTAAGGTACATAAGGCCATAACTCAATCTTCTTCTTTGTTGACTTGGCTGCTTCCAACACTTTTTTTGCTTCCACAAATCCTGTCACTGTCACCTTTTGTTGTTTCATATCCACATCCACTGATTTTACTCCTGAAATTTTTTTAACTTTCTTATTAATAATAGGAAAATTTGTCAAAAACAATCTTTTAAAGTGTCCACTTTATTTAAAACAACCTTTTAAATTTTTTTTTGCAATTTAAGACCACATTATAAATTTTTTTTATCAAAGACAACCAAATGTTACTTTCCGGCGTTGACTCAATTTTTGCCGATGTTGACCACGAGTGTGCGAGTCACGTGACCTCCTGAATTGCTTAATACACCCCTTTTTCCTCCAATTAACTCCTATTAAAACCTCTACTTCTCTTTCATCCCTCTTTTAGTACGAGTGAATTGGAGTGAAAATTGGTGTATTAAGCAATATACGAGTTCATGTGCGTTGCACACTAGTAGTTAACATCGGGACAAATAGAGTCAAATGCCGGAAAGTAGCATTTGGTTGTCTTTGATAAAAAAAAATTTATAATGTGGTCTGAAATTGCAAAAAAAAATTTAAAAGGTTGTTTTAAATAAAGTGGACACTTTAAAAGGTTGTTTCTGACAAATTTTCCTTAATAATATTTAATCTCCAATTACTAAATTAAGTTAGTTTAATAATAAGTTAATTAAAAAAAAAAAGGTTAATTCATAGTAAACCAATTAATATTACCATACAAATGATGGAACAAACTTTTGATTATGATTATATATGATATATAAATATATAATCATGTATGCATACTCATTTAAATTAAAAAGGTTTCTATAATCATACTCTTATAGGAGTGACTATGCAACATAAAAGAATACTGATTAACATTAAGAAACCCTTATCACGAAGATATTGTAAATGATGCATGGGTTCGTGGTTTTGAAAAATATATAAATTATTAAATTTGCAAAATATTTTTTGGGAAATTTAACATAGCAATTTCATATAGAAACAAGCACATACTTTTTTTTCCTTCTCTTTTTCTTCATTTATAGGATTTGAAATTTTATATATATATATATATATTGATAGTTTTTAGCTACATGTTGTATTAATATTAGTTTGATATAAATTAATGAACGAAGAAAACAATTCAAGAAATGAGAAATGACACTAAAATATGTCAATAAAAAAATTACAAAATAAAAATAAAAAGGTTTACGTACATGCATAATCTTGTTAATAAATGGTGGACTAAATTTACCAAAAAAAAGAAAAAAAAAATTACCTTTGAGACCAGAAAGAGCTTTCTTCATTTTCATAGCACAACCTTCACAATCAATTCTTGTAACCTTGAGATTAACCGTGTTTAATTGCTTCCTTTTCTTTCCCTTCTTTGCACTGCTTATTAAGTCTGACAAATAGTCCAAAGTTCCTTGAACACCCATTTTTTTGGTTAATTAATCTTCTCTTAATCACTCTATAAACTCTTTCTTTCACTATTTATAGTAAACACTAATATATATGCCTTACTATAAATAGTTCTTACAAAGTAATCAACTTTTGATCACTATTATAAGGCTTAACAATAAAATTAGTGGGAAGAATTATTGAGAAAAAAGAGAGAAAAGAGAGGGTGAAAAGACAAGAAGTTGTAGTTAGAAGTGGTAGATTTGGTAGTGCCAATAACTTAATTTCTTGCATTTATATAGCATACCCAAAGGTATTTATTTTTAGTGGTCCTACTTTGAAGAAGACTTTACTATTATTTTATTTGAAAATTGTTTATACTATATGATACAAAGATTTTTAAAAAAAGTTTAGAATTATGTATCCTGATTAACTTAATTAGTTAAAGTTTTGAGCGTACTTGATACTCAAAATCGAAAATCAAGACATGTTCATAATTTGTCTTCATAGCTTTCTATGGGAAAGTAAAAATACAATAATATATGATTTTTTATCCACTTTTAACCACAACCATTCAATATATATATCCTTCATCATAAATAGGTTTTTTTTTCTTTTTTTTTTTAAAAAAATTGTATCAAATAACCTAATAACTTTTCAAATAGTATTTATTTATAAAATACATAAATTAATTCCATGCATTGGTACGAGAACAAAATAGTAAAATAGAATGTATGGAGTGGAAATTAGTTAATAAATGACAAGCTAAATGTTAAAATGAACGAAATTGTAGTAAAGACGAGACAACATAGCACATAGGGTAGTTGTCTTTATTAGTTTAATTTCTGAGCTAGAAACTTCTTTTCCGACTGTTTAGCAATAATGTATGCCCATAAAAAATTGTGGTCGGGCGCACGTAGCTTTTTGATCAACCTTACATGAGGAATTATTTGCAATGAAGACAATCATCATAGAGTTTTTTTTAGGTTTTTAGGTGGATAGAGTTCCAATAAGATGGTAAGTACTTAGCTTCTTTTGTTCTGTTGATTTAATTGTCACATTTCTAATATGTAAATGTTAGATGATTAAGTGGTACGCAATATAATTCAAATATATTTTATAATAATATAATATAGAGTAATAGAATCATTATTGAGGGTACTTAATTATGTTAATTAAGTATGTAGTACTTGATTTAGTGAATTAATGGTAATGCTTTTATCTTCAAACCCGTAATGCTTTTATCTTCAAACACTAAGATTATGTAATCAATCTTCACAATGGACACTTTGAGAGTAAGAGATTCCGGTGCTTTATCCTACCCCCGTCTAATTTTAAAGAGTCTTGCCTATTAACAGATTGGTACGAAGTAGTTTTCAATAATTTATAAAAATTAAGATTTTTTTATTATATTTATTTATTTATTATTATTATTTTTTTTTTTTTTGTAGCATATAGACATTAATCTTTAAATATTGATTTGACTCAAAATTTATAGGAAAACAAAAATAATCTTTAGGAAATAAAACATGTACACCTCTTTACCTTTTGTCCCACATTGCTTGTGAATAATTGTAATGTTTTCTTTTCAAATGTCCAAAATAATTGTCAAATTTTCAATAACAAATAAAAGATAACTAATAGTTTTGATTTTCTACACATGACACTAATATATGACGAATTTATTTATACTTAATGATAATTAACTATGCACTAATTGTGTGCTAAGTTGGAGGTAGTGAAATAATGAGGGGCAAAAATGTCAAATGTGTGGCTAGTGCCATTAAATTCTTTGTGGTATTTGTTTTGTACTCAAATATGTTATACATCAAATGATATAAATACAAGCAAATATGAATATTATTTAGACGAAATTCTAATTAATTACGTTAAGAGTTATACATATCATTAAAATTTGTCATAAAGACAACTCTCTAAGCTAAAGTAACCTCAACAAAGTTTAAGACAACTACACATTTTTTGGTATGTGGCTAGCCACATGGTATGTAGGAGTTACTTGTAGGGTGTTATTTACTGGTTAATTTGGTCAAGGGTTACCTGTTAGGTGTTACTGGTTAATTTGGTCAGGGGTTACTAGTAGGGTGTTACTGGTTTTGATATGGGGGTTTGGTTTGGGGTTACTTGTAGGTGTTAATTAACCACAAAATACAAGTAACACCTACAAGTAACTAGAGATGTCAATGGGGCGGGTCGGGGCGGAGTTGGTCTTCCCATCCCCATCCCCACCTAATATTTTCATCCCCATTCCTAATCCCAATCCCCATCCCTGCGGCGGGTTCAATATTTATCCCCATCCCCGCCCCAACGGATACAACTCCAAAACCATCCCCGCCTTACCCCCACTTGGATATCCATCCCCACCAAAGACCCGCCTAATCCCCACCCAAGATCCACCTAATCTCCATCTCTAAAATAATTTATTGTAGGTTGTATGACTTTTGTTTTTTTTTTTTTTTTTTTTTTTTGAAAAAAGTCCTAAAAGGACACTAAATTTCATTAATGTAAGCCATACGACATCTACAATTGACAATGAATGATATTGAAAACGAATTTAACAAAATCAAACAAGAATTAATCGGGGAATGGCTAAGAATCCAAATACATAAATATAACAATTCGGCATATTCTCGATTCGTTGTCTCATACAACTTTAATTTTTGAGTGGATCCATCGTCGCTTCGCAATTTTGTGAGAAAATAAATTCTTGTGTTGATTCCGTAACCCGAATCTGAGCCACAATCAATAGTAGCCCCGCACAACCGGAGACCAAATTAAGCACAAATAAAACCTTGTCTTTCGAAAGAGTACGAAAAACCTTGTCTTTCGAAGGAGATCGAAAAAACCTTGTCTTTCGAAGGAGATAAACTCTTTCTTTCGAGGGAGACATTATTGTAACCTAAAACAAATTAAAAATCTTAAAAAAAATAAAGATTGGGGCTTTCCACCGGTGAAATCCGATGGAAGCCCCTTAAAATTAACAGTGGAGACTAGGTTTAGGAGAGAGAAGAGAGAAAAGGAGGCTAGTTGTATGACTTTTGTTTTTGAGATATAATAATAATAATAATAATAATAATAATAATAATAAAAGAAAAAAGCTAATGAACGCTTCAAGGGTGTTAGATAAGATAACTAAAAGTGGAAATAATAAATAAAATGAACGTTAATTACATATTTTGAAAAACTATGGTTAATAATTATGCAAAATTGACTAAGGTTTAAATGAATCACCCCCATTCACTACAAAAAAAATCCACCAAATTGTGACTGCCAATTTCTTAAACTATCAGCTTTTTCTAGTTATTTAGTACTCACCAAATTGTGACTGCCAATTTCTTAAACTATCAGCTTTTTCTAGTTATTTAGTACTCCCTTCGTTCCTAAATTGCATTCCTACTTCTCTCTATTATTTGAAGAATAAATGCTAGAAGTAGGAATAGAGGCGGAGGGAGTAAAGTACAAGTATAATATAATCAATAATAGCAACAACAACGATAAAAATAAACGGAAAAAGCTAATGAACGTAACGCTCGGGGGTGTTGGTTAAGATAAATAAGAGTATTAAATCAAACAAACTGAATATTAGTTATTATACTGATTGATGCGTGGTATGCATTATTCTCAAATCAACACAGTGCCAAATTAGAAAATATATTAAATGGTCATCTAATGTCCTAGGGACGTCGTTAGCAAGATCCATAATAAAGTATTTGTTTAATTTTATTTTAAGAAAAGTAATTGACTTTTATGTTTCATTTTTTTTTTTTTGGATAACGACTTTTATGTTTCATGTGAAAGCAAGTTAGAGTGTTTACCTTAGCTTTCTATTAAAATGAATAAATAATTTTTTTTTTAAAAAGCTAGCATATGTCTATGCATGGGGTACATGATAACATGGGTATCAATATATGTTTATCACACTAACATTATAGATAATCACATATAAATGCTATTATTGAGATTACATTCATAAAAGATCGGGCAATGAGAAGTGACTAGACTGTATAGATATATGTAGACAAATTTAAGAAGAAATCGAGTGATAGTTCACCATCTCATCATCAGTTTTTGAGGGGGCCAAATTATTATTAATCTATAGAAAATTTGATATACAATTATTAATGAGGGGAGATGTATCATTTATAGGATTATCATATCTTTCTAGTCACACCTTTTCAAGAATGTATGATATGTTGTTGATGACCTTAGTAAGTTTAATCAGAAGAAAAATCATATTGCTATATAACATATCCATATAACCTAAAAATGCTAGATAACATATCCATATTATAGGTCTTGATTTTCAAGGATTATTATATTTCCATGTAATTTTATAATTTTTTTTCTATTTATTTTTGGTTTAATCGTGAGATAATGTAGTCTAAGGGTCATTTCACTAAAAAAAAAAAAAAAGAAAATAAAAAAGATAAAATAAAATAAATAAAAGCGGATACATACTCCGAATAATTGGTCGAAGCTCGTTTGTGTTTGTTTTTTTGGTTAATAAATAAAACCAACATGAACAATTTTCAAAACTTGTATTATATGAGGTAGTAATTAATTATAATAAATGGTTTTGAACGTAAATTTACATGAGCTATTGAATGAACATAGATATTAGTAGCTCATGTAAGTTTATGAACAACATTAATTTTATGTTCATGTTCATGAACAAGGTTAATTATAAGAAAAACTCAAAACTCGTCTAATAAACTATATTGACTTATTGAAAATTGTTAATTTAACATGGTTGGTTCATCCATCGAATACATTGGACGCATCCTTATAATTAGTATTATTATACTTAGTTTAAGATTTTCTAATAAAGAGTATGTTAAATGCAAAGGGTATTTATTAAAAGAAAAATGATAAACGACATAACCCTTAGGGCTAAACATAACCCTTGGGGCTATGTATAAAAAACTCAAAAAGGAAAATTTGAGGAAAGATTAACATTAATAACACCGATCTGCGCGTGATTTTGTCATGAATTCTCAACTAATTAATTCCATTTTGGGAAGTATATTTAATGCTTATACATAGCCGTAAGGGCTACATATATCATTACTCTTATTAAAAATGCTCGTAATGGGAAAAAAAATCTCATCTATAAAATCGGTTTGATCAACAAATGTTAGTTTAATACTCCCTCCGTCCTTAAATTACATTCCTACTTCTCTCTATTATGTGAGGAATAAATGCTAGAAGTAGAAATGTAATTTAGGGACGGAGGGAGTGTAGTAATAACCTCATCTATAAAATCAAATCTTAGTGATTAAAGTCAATTGGTGGTTTGTACACCCGGGTGCATGGTACACCCAAATTAAAGCGGAAAGAAAATAGCAAATAATTATAAAGTATATCATGAATTTATAAAAGAACATATCACTAAAATATAATGAACACAGTATATTATGAGATACTTATTATCAAAAAGGTAAAACATAATTATGAATTGAGTTTTACCAATAATTTAATGTCAAATCATTTCAAAATATTACTTTTGAATTAGAAAATATTCAGATTTCAAAATTTTCTCTATCTAAAATAAATTTTACACAAATATAATTCAAAATTTCTTTCTTAAATTTCAAAAATTCGAAATTCAAAATATAAGAACATATTATATTAGTATAAAGAACATAATTTGTATTATTATACCCAAAGAACATAATTTGTATTGTTATAACCAAAGAACATGATTAATATATATTATCTTAAAGAACATTGTTTGTATTGTTAAGAATATATAGTTTATACTCAAAGAATATATTGATCAAGACTTAAAAAAACATATTTCATTGAAATTAAAAAAAAATGATAAAAGAACATTCATCAAAATAGGATGAACATCATCTTCAATCTTAGAAAATAACACCAACACATAAAAATTAATAACAAAAAATATTTGAAAATGTCTTTTCTCTCAATAACGAATTTGTCAATTACATTGATATTTCAATTAAATGATTAATCAAAACGATAAAATCAACTCCGAAATAACATTAAATCACTTTGAAATTCAAAATTTACCATAATTTCTCTCTCTATAAACCCAATTTCTTTCTCTTAACAAAAAAAAATAAAATTTTGTTTTATCAAAAGTAATGTGGAATGTTCTGTCAAAAAAAAAAAAAAAAAAAAAAAAAAAAGTAATATGGAATGTTAATAATGAATCAAGGAATAAAAATAACAAATCAATCTTTTAAATCAAGAGGAGAATTATTTTGATTTATTTTTTCTCGTGTACTTTGTATTTGTATACAATGTTCTTTCCGCATTTTTATAACAAATGTATTTTGACCGGGTGTACCATGCTCATGGTACACTTGGGAGTCTGATTAAATTTTCAATTAAAGTAATTATATTACCTTTATAAAACTTATTCCATTGCCTTTCAACAATAAAATCATACTAGGTTTAAAATTATTCAAATAATCAAATAGTTACCCTAATATTGTTCAATGTACACTAATATTATTGTAACCGGGTGTGTGCAAAAGTTTATTATTTTTTTAGGTATGTAAATGGTTTTATATGACTGATCTTGTCAACGGTTCATATTTTAATAACTCTATTGATAAGTGTATACAAGATAGGTATACAGAATTTGGATTATTATTAAAATCTCCTTTTTCCTCCTTTCTCTCTCCTCCTTTATTTCTCTCACCAAAACCCTAGCCTCCATTGTTGAATTTTGAAGGGGCTTTCATCGATTTTAATCGGTGGAAAGCCCCAATCCTTGTTTCTTTATTGTTTTTTTAGGTTTATAATAATGCTTCCTCCTTTTGGGAGGAACTTTTCTCCCTCGAAAGAAAGGGTTTCCGATCTCCTTCAAAATACAAGGGTTTTTTTACCTCCTTCGAAAGACAAGGTTTATCTCCACTTTTCGAGGGAGAAATTTCTTAGTTTTGAATCCATGGTAGCAGATCTAATGGATTTCCGTGAAATTATATTTCGTTGGTGAAAAAGTTATCAAGTTTTTGAATACGAACAGATGAATCAGAAGGAAAACATCCTCACGGCTACAAAGGATCGTTTGATTGTCTCTCCAACAAGGCTGTAATTTTCAGCGATATAAGCGGGAGATGCTCCGTAGTGCAAGATCTACTCGACGATCGTAGTTTTTATGAAGGAAAATTCTATTTGATTCAATATCTTATGTATTTGTTAACATCGAATCTCTATTGTAGATGTCGTATGACTTTTAATTAATGAAATATTTTTGCTATTAAAAAAAAAGGTATACAGAATCACTTATAAAAAAACAATAATAATAAATAAAAAAAAGACAGGTATACGAACATTGCCCATAAAGGAGTAGGATATTTTTTTTTTTTGGTGTTTAGAGAGCCATAAGAGCGGATAATGATAATCAATCCCAAAATCTCTGTAACCGGGAAGGAAGCTCTAACCACTTGCCTCACTCTTAGGAGTACCATATTTTGGGATTGAGTTTTTTATTTTATTTAATTTTAAATTATTACAAAGTGATCTTTCTATTTCAACTAATACCTAATCGAATAATCCATACATTTTTGGATCACAACTTAGGGCCTGTTCATATTTACTGAACTGAGCTGAACTGAACTGAACTGAACTGATTGGAGCTGAACTGAACTGAACTGATTGGAGCTGAACTGAACTAAACTGATTGGAACTGAACTGAACTGAACTAAGCTGAAATGAATATTTTATGAGAGAGGGAAATTAAGAGCTGAACTGAACTGAACTGATTGGAGCTGAACTGAACTGAACTGAACTGAACTGAAAATAAGTAAATATGAACAGGCCCTTAGCATTAGCAATATAATAACCTAGTTGTCTGCTTTTTTCCTACCATAGAATTGATTTTAAGAAAAGAAAAATACTTTGAATAGATTTTGTGTATTCCTAGAATAATGCCGCAATGTCAAAGTTGGTGCGAGACCTCACCTAATCATGTGTAGTTTAGTTAAGAAAGCACATTATAATCTTGTTTTACGTCCTAATTGATTATATTTTATGTACTTGCTTGTTGCATGTTACTGTTAACACCTTCTTTGTTGGGTTTTGGGATACACCCTAGCTTTTTAATATTTGGAGGCCACCATATTATAATGTCTTACTATTATAGTTACAAATCAATGGCTTGAATATATAAAATTCGTCTTGCAAAAATATACTCCGTAATATGACTAGAGGTTGTAATTTTGTTGTCATTATTTCATAAAAGTCGTTGAATCTTGGTGTAATATTTGTTTGAATATGCCTCGAATGAATCTCAATACATTTAAATAAATAAACTCTCTACCGTAATCTTTTACATAGATTTTAATGATCTCATCTATATCTATACTCTACACTTAGTTAGTTAGTATTTAAAAACACAAACCACACATTACTCATATGCCACATGTCATCACAAATCACTCATATGCCACATGCCACCTTTATCAAAAAATAAAGTTTATGTCTTTATGCATTCTGTAACTTGCAAATTTAAGTAAGGAAATTAAGTGTTTTAACTACACCAAAATAAAGTCGTAGTCTTTCATATCCTAAACTTAAAATAAAGTAATAGTAAAAAAAAAAAGTTGAGCTAATTAGTCCCCATTATATAAACATATAAAGTACAATAAAACAATGCTGACTCATATAACATAAATAAACAACACATTACAAGGAAAATATTCTAAGTAATAACCCGTACATGAAACGGACCAGAAGGCTAGTTATTAGTAAACCACGTAAATCTGCATATTATTCTTGTTTTTTGTTACTATATTACCAGTACAACAATACATATCCTAATAATTGTAAAGAAAAATAAAGTTGATGTAAATCATTTTAAATTCAATTTAATCTAAAAAAATAGTAATGCAAAAGTATTTTAAATTTGTAATGTAAATATAAAATGTTAGACATGCATGGACCGACCCTTTTTTTCTAACATTTGTCCAAGAAAAATAAAGTTTTCAACTGGCCCTTCTTTCATTCTATTTCAAGAGAAAACAAAAGGAGTAATTTGTGCATATGAATCAAGCTTGGATTTATTTGAACAATCTATCAATGATCTTAGAATAACCTAATTCATTAGAAACCAATTTATTTTGTCTTTTACACTAAAGGGTTGAAATAAAATCTAAAATGAATGAAAGTTGCAAACCAACTTAACTTAAAAAAGGAATATAATTTTTTTTATTTATCAAATTCTTTTTTACAAATTGTTGCAAATTGTTGCTTTATTCACCAACTCTATAATATCCTTAGGTGCAAGAAAACTAAAGTAGATGGAGCATGCGGTAAAAGATTAAAAGTTCCTATATATAATTGCATGAAATGAAAACGACTTGTTGAAAAATTTTCAAATATTGGATCAATAATTATCTTTTCAATTTTATTTTATTTTTGAGTTTTTGTAAAAATTTCTTTTAAGGATGCATGATAGAAGGGGTTAATTGATTGAGCTCATTGAAATGCAAGTAGTCAAGTCACAATCTAAGATGATGACACGTGGGGATAGGGGGACATCAACGGTAAAATATTGTCCCACATACATAAAAATAAATCAAAGAGGTTGTAACATTATTGAAATTAATTAATTAGTTTTGTTACACTAGGTTCAAAAAATATTTGTATCCAAGTATTTGGAGTGATTGTGACATTGCTTAATTAGTAGGGAAGAAGCTTGATGTGGGCGGTGGAATGATTTAAAACTATAGGTTTAATTTAAAAATAATGGATAGAAATCTAGAGGAAGATGAAAATGATACATAACCCACAATTCTTAATTGTTAGCTAGATTGAATGTAATGAGACATACAAGTGGCAAAATAATTTGGTATTGAAGTGTATTTTCAATTGCAACAAATCCGGGGAGATAAATTTGGTAGGTCCATCTTTTTATGTACATGATAGTGAAGTTCTTGCATGTAGGAGGAATTTGCTTCAATCATGTAAAAGAATTTACTATTCATGTCCATTTTCAAATAGTTTATGTTTTGTTGACTTGTTATCGCATTTATTATTTGCCAATTGTTTGTACTATTCTTGAGCAACTTTAACGTTTGCCATGCTACATAAGCTTTTAAACTAATTATCATTATATTTTGGTAAGTTTAATTTTCAAGCAAATTAGTTAGGCAAAGCTCCAGCTAATTGAGTTTTCTATCTCCAATGGTCAAGCTAGTAGCTATAAAATTATTGAAATTGCAAGAAAATCCCTATTTACAACCATTGACATTGGCGAAGTTAAACTCAAATAACAAGATCAATTAATTATTTCACTAAGTTTGTAAAAATCTTATTACAAACAATTACAAGCTAAATCCCTGTCATCAAATGTTAAAGAGGGGAAGGGGCTTAAAGCTAGAAGGAATGAATTGCATACATATATGAAGGTGATGAAGTAATAGGTATGTTAAAAAAAGGTATATAATCATAAAAAGGGGAACACAAACTATTAGGTCAGTCAAGTCTGACCAAATAGATTGTGCGGCGGAGGAGATGACGATGACGAAGATGACATCAATGGTGGATCTTCTTCCCCCCTGTAGGCGACAATGACGATGATGACATCAATGGTGAAGGAGAGAAGCGAGGTCATTCATGGAAGGTATGTTAAAAAAAGGTATATAATCATAAAAAGGGGAACACAAACTATTGGGTCAGTCAAGTCTGACCAAATAGTTTGTGCGGCGGAGGAGATGACGATGACGATGACGAAGATGACATCAATGGTGGATCTCCTTCCCCCTGTAGGCAACAATGACGATGATGACATCAATGGCGAAGGAGAGAAGCGAGGTCATTCATGGCAGAAGAGAGAGAAAGTTTGATTCTGGCATTTTTCAAAAAAAATGCCCCAAAAAGTCGAATTGATGCCCCATATACTTTTTATTAATTTCTCTCTCTACTTTTTTGCATACCCAATATAAATTTACCTTTTCAATAACTTTTATTATTCTTATTTATGCTTATTAATTCCCGTGAAAATTGCCCATAAGGGACTTCAATAAGTAGGGACGGACAGAGTATCATTTATGGTTGTGTTTATAATATTCTTTTCTAGAGGTTAGATGATATCCTCTATTGGTTGTATTCATGGCTTGATGATATCCTCTGTTGGCTATATGATATCATTTATGATTATGTCTATGATATTGTTTATTGATTGGATAATATCCTCTATTGACTATATGATATCCTTTTACTGGCTAGATGATATCCTCTATTGGTTGTATTCATGGCTGGATGATATCCTCTATTGGCTACATGATATCATTTATGATTGTTTCTATGATATCCTTTATTGGTTAGATGATATCCTCATTGGCTATATGAGATCATTTATGATTATGTCAGGGATATCCTTTATGTTAGTGGATCATCTCAACCAAAAGCTTAAGTTTATGGTTCAAGCCTAGGAATATGTTTTATACTCTATCACTGCCCCTCCCATGAAAGGCCCTTTGGGCTTAAAATATGGATGCAATACAAGCCCACTCATACCTGGCGAAAATTAATTCTACTTTGAAAGAGGGGTGGATGAGATTTGAACCCGTGACCTTTAATCACGTTGACTCCGATAATGTGTTAGTGGACTAATCAGCCAAAAGCTTAAGCTTATGGTTGAGGCCGAGGAATATGTTTTATACTCTATCACATTATATGATATCCAGCCATGATATCATATAGCCAATAGAGAATATCAAAAATTCGCTGGACTGACGCAATACCTTCTTAAAGGGGAAATGGAAAAGAATGGACACCATTAATGGATTAATGAACGAATGAAGTGGTGGAAACATCCAACTTCTAGGTTTTTTTTGTGATAATATATTTTTTTTTAATTTTTTAAGATGCTAAAACACAATTTGAACATTTTTAATGCATAAAAAAATAAAAAATAATGATAAAGTTAAAGGAATAGGATTGAGATGCGTCACTCTGTATGAATTGCAAAACTACTATGGGCCTCTTCTGATTTACTGAATTGAGTTGAAATGAACTGAATTGAAATGAACTTATTGGAGCTGAATTAAACTGAACTGAACTAAACTGAACATTTTATGAGAGAAGGAAATTAAGAACTGAATTGAACTGAATTAAACTTATTGGAGTTGAACTGGACTGAACTGAACCGGAGTGAAAATAAGCTAAAAAGAACAAGCCCTATGTGAATATGTGAAAATTTTAAAGTATAGCCGTCTATACCTTGCTTGGTACAAAAAAAAAATGTGGAAAGAACATGTGTCTGTTTTTGTAAGCACATGTAGCTATTTTGTAAAGAACATATAGCTGTTTTGTAAAGAACATCCTTTTTTTTTTTTTTTTTATCTAAAGAATATATGTATTATTAATAATGAACATAATAATACTATTATGTAATGAACATTATTTATATGTGTCCATCATAATTTAAAGACAAAATTCAAATAACATTTCACAATTATCAATGAATATTATATCACAAATAAAAGTACATTACTCTGACAATCCAATAACATGGATATAATATATGTTTTTTTTACTCTTTTTTGGTGCAAATATGTTCTTTTTACTTTAGGTATAGGTTCATTAGATTCTAATAGTATGTTCTTTTCACTACAACTGTATGTTCTTTACATTTATATAATATGTTCTTTTCGCAAAACGTCTGTATAATGCACGGTACAAACACATGTAGGAACCACACACTGGTGGATATGTTTTCATTTCTTAATCATCTTCCTTGATTGTTTTCAAATCTCTAGGATTTACGTCAATACATACAATTAAACATATCATAGATGATTCACTATATGTATTATGATTCACCCAATTATGTTTGATCTCTAAATTTTTGACTCCTTTGAAAAATCTATCACAATATGACACTTTTAGAAGCATATCATTGTTGATGCATCATTATTCCCATAAAGTAAATCCTTTAATTTTTAGCTTCTTTCCTTTTCTTATTATACATTTTCTTTTTTCAAAATCTCTAAATTATGAAGTATTAGCTATATTTTCTCCACATTGTTCAAAAAAGTACACTGATGAGAAGCTAAGTACTTTATATACTTTTTAAAATAACTCCATTGCATTTTAAAATTTAATAATTTAATTTTTTTGGTGCAAAATAATTTAATTAAATATACAAAACTTCACTAATTCTACTTAACTTGCAAATTGCATTGACAACAATTACAAACGCAAATAAGTGCTTGAAGATACCGTTATTCATTAGTATTTAATATAAACAGCTAAGAAAATAATAATTGTGGGAAAAATATCATCACACTTTTGGTAACGAATCAATCTAATGTTACACTTAGAAATTAACATATTTATAAGAATCAGTAAATACCCAATAAAGAAGAGATAATTGGAAAACTTAAGGCATTAAATTCAGTAATTATTTTTGTATATAAAAATAAAAAGTAATTTTAATGCTCTATAATTTTGTTTTTCGTTCTTCTTCTTTTGCTCAATCCTCTCATATTTCTCTCAAAGTTAAAGATCATCTTATTAGGCTGACTAATCTCTCTAAATCAAAAGTAAGACATTTCTTATTTCTTTATTACTTTTGTTTTGTTTATACTACTTTTTTGCACAGCTTTCATATTATATAATTTATGAAAATACGATCACCATAATAATTGTATTAGCCATGAATTTTAATTATTGAAATAAGTTAGTAAACGTGATGCTTTGGAATTAAAAGAAAAAAAAAAAATTAAATTTTGACGGAAAATTTTATTATGCTCTTGTTTTCTATGTATTGATTTTTTTTTTTTTTTTTTTAATATTAATTCTTTATGTATTTATTCGACTAAATTTTCTTTTTATGTAGTCCTTTTGACTTTCACATGCAATCCTTACTTTGTGGATGAACGTAAAATATCTTAATTGGAAAATCGTTGGAATTGGGAGGAAGACATGAATTCAAATGTCGTCTTCATTTTATGATTTCGTCTCAATTCTTTCAATGATGAAAAAAAAAAGAGAGTATAATTTTTTTTTTTAAAAAAAAACGATTTTGTTATGTTTTAATTTTGGGGTAATGCTATATGTAGCCCTAAGGGCTATATATAAGCATTAAATACACACTTAAAAATTGTATAAAATTAGGAATTCATGACAAAAACACGCGTAAATCAGTGTAATTAGTGTTTATATTTTTATGATTTCTTAACTTTTTACAATTTTCAAGTGTAAATTTAATGCTTATGTAGCCCAAAGGTTGTGTATAACATTTTCCTTAATTTTAAGTCATTAATTTTATAAGAAATTAATGAAATTATTGATATGTATACTTTGTTAAGAAAATTAAAGTAACCTTAATTCTATCACATTTATTGAAAAACTTTTGTAATTAATGCCCACTATTTTAGAGTAACTCCAATGGCAAACTAATTGTCAGCCACATAAGTTTCTAAGCTAATTGTCATTTAAACTCTAATGGCTAGCTAATAGTTTATTATTTAAATGGACCACATATCCTTAATTTACGTACATTGATAAATTTCATTTTATTTATTCTACCCAGTAATTTGTTTTTATTTTAGCAAGTATTTTTTCCAACCTCTAATGGTTAAGCTAGTAGCTATGGATTATTTAATATTGCAAGCAATTCCATAACTACAACCATCGGAGTTGCTCTTAGTACTCGAGGCGTCCCTAAATAGTGGCCTATTTCTCTTTATTATGTGAGTAAAAATATTAGAAATAGACCACTAATTTAGGGATAGATGGAGGTAGTAGAAAAGAGTATGACACACTACCCACATTAATTTAGTCAACAAGGGAGTGGATAAATTATCTTGGACACAACATTTTATGTTTTCGCTCTAATTTATTTTTTTCACCACTCTCCAATATTTACAAAAATTTGTTTTACACTAATCTATGAACTGGCATTCAATAATTTTGCATAAACCTTGAAATTTAAAACCCTAAAAAAAGAGTTTTTGTTTCTTTCTTTTTTTTAATAAAATCAATTCATTAACAATAACGCATATGACATCTATAAATGAAATCTAAATCAATAAATACATAAAATTGAATCAAATAAGGGTTTTCTTTTCCCTAAGAAAAGAGTTTGTAACATAAATCTCATAACAAAAGCTAAATTAGCAGCATAATCTCTTACATAGAAAAATAAGGACTAATTTCTACATTTCAATATATTTTTTGCACTTTTTTATTGTCAAAATCTAATGAGATACAAGTGTCAATTAGAACAAAGAACTAACCAATTTGCAATTGAGCCTGTACAAGATGCGAGTCTAATTGAGTAGATAGAATTCAAAAATAGCTAGATAGATCCTAATTGTTACAAAAATTGAAGGTTAGTTTATTATTAGTCTTAGGGCCTGTTCACATTTACTTAATTTCAGTTCAGTTCAGCTCCAATCTAGTTCAGTTTGGTTCGGTTCAGCTCCAATCAGTTCAGTTCAGCTCCTAATTTCCCTCTCTCATAAAATATTCATTTCAGCTTAGTTCAGTCCATTTCAGTTCAACTTCAATCAGTTCAGTTCAATTCAGTTCAGCTCCAATCAGTTCAATAATACAGTTTAGTTCAGCTCAGTTTAGTAAATGTGAACAAACCCTTAGTCAAAAGGATGAACATAAATTGCAATATTTGTATCTATTTATGAAAAAGTTCCCAAAAACACCAAGTTTCATTAATTAAAGCCGTATGACATCAATAATTGACAATTAATGACAGAAAACAAATTCAAACAAAAATTAATCAATGAATGCTAACAATCCAAATACATATATATAACAATTCAACACATTATCTGTTGGTTGTCTCGTACAACTTTATAAATGGATTTGTTGTCGGCTTTATAATTTTGTTAAGAAGAAATTTTTTATAATAACTTCATAATCTGAATCTGAGCAAATAGTATTCCAAAGTAATCCAAACCCTTTTAAAAATTCTGACAAGATAAATTATTTATGATTACACCCTTCACTCTGATACAATTATTTTGTCAAAATTTTGATGGAATAAAAAACTTTTCAATTCTCACAAACCAAGGACGGAACCAAGTTATCCATGTGGGCGGAACCAAGGGTCTAGGAGGGCAGGGGTGGGCCTTAGCCTCCCCTTGGTTTTGGTTATCTATTAAATGTTGGTATGAGAATGATGAGATTATGTTGGTTTTATTATACTTGAGTTGGTTTGGGTATAAATTGAGTTTTTTAGGCCTCATGACCATTTCACTTTTCTTGTATCATTCTTATTTGACATTTCAATATATTTCATATTATTTTATGCGTGAGGTATTACTACATAGTTTGTTTCCCTAATAAAATATTTCTAGTTCCGTCATGTCTTGTACATAGTTAGCAAAAGAGTACATACTACAAAGTTGAAGCGTTTTTAATAAAATTGTTTTTATTCTTACGTAATTTATTCAATTACATACAGTATTAAAATAATTTATGCTTCTCTTCTTGTGTAGGTAAAATTAATTGCTCTATCATAAACAATTGAAGTACGTACTCATGCCTAGCAACAACCGGTTTAATATTGGTATGCTACTCTCAAACATTTGGATTAAGCACTTGTTATTTAAATTTAGGCTTTTAACCCTAATCATCTATGCAAATCCGAGGTTTGATTCATATATTGATAAAGACATTCACAATATTGGTCTTAAATCAATACTTAATCACCAAGATAAAGAATTAAAGGGTTCTAATTCTAATTCTAAGATACTCGTCGACAAGATAAATATAACTTCATCATTATTGTCACGGCCACAACCACCACCACCACCATCGCCAGTAGTAGACTCATTACCATTTTGCCTATCATCATCGTCGATATCACTAGATACTTCACCATCGTCGTTGGCCTTAGTAGATCACGATATAATTGGCAACGAGAGTGGTTTTCATTCCATGTCAATAGATGATATGATAAATTGCAAAAGGGCATCTCATAAGACAAGTAAAAGTGTTACTAAACGATACAAGCCTCGAGTACCATCGTTGCCTCCTCTTACATACATGCAAGATGGAATGGTAACTCGATTTCATAGAAAGTGTATCGATGGTAGATTAATCATAGAGGGTGAGAGCATTGATATTCAGGCGTCTTGTTGTTTCAAGACTTATAGACAGAATGGTCGATTGGTAAAATGCTTGATCTTACCTTCTAAAGCTTGAGATTCAGACTCAAATGCAACAGTTAACTAAATTTTATACTATTTTGGTTAATAAAAATATGTACTTTGAATTAATATAGTTTTGTTATAATGATGTGTTGGGCTTTTAATCTTATAGCTAAATTATATGCAAAATAAGCTCCCATCTATGATTATATAGCTGGTGGAAATTGGGTCATTGTGAGCTATATAAATGAGGAAAAATTTGCTAGAATTCGAGTTAAATTACAAGTGTTCCAGACAAAATTTATGTTATAACACTGAGGTGCTGTAATTTACTTGCTATACATACATATTGATACATAAATACCGGTGAAAAGTCCCGGATTTTACCTATGCAACAGCCCAAAGAACAATTGAGCATAGAAATCTAACCTATAACAAGAAATTATACAATGCTCGTTATTTACACAAGCACGAGTGTACTTACCCTATGGATAAATTCATTCGTCATCCATTTTCAAACCTTGAAATATGCAACTGCTGATGTTCAAATAATCAAAATTGATAAACAAACTAGCAGTAAGAAAACTCTGAAGGATCATGAAGATGGATCCTCATAGGTGGATGATTGAAGCCGATTTAAGAGTTTTTTTGGTGAACGAACGTTTTTTAGCGTCATTGTAAGCTTTTGTCGCTCTCCTTCAACCTCAGCAAAATCCAGGCTTAGTTGAGAGTATCGCTCATGCATATCTTTGAGTTCTGCCTCCATGGCACTGTATCGGTCCTTCATCTCCAGCAAGTCTTTAATCAACTCATTTATGTCTCTGAAGCTATGGAATACTGCAGCTTCATCACTGTGTAATTTCAAGAAAGAACTAGGCCAAAAACAAACAAAGAGTACAGTAAATTTCAGTTGCATTTAATAACCACAACAAAATAGAAAGGGTTAAAAAAAATCTATCACCAAAAATATGTCCATGCAACACTAACAGTATGTTTTCTAAGTACTGAAAGAGGCAAAATAACAAATGGAATGCCCACTGTCAGGCAAATATTTAAATAGTCAGAATGTGTGGAGCATTCTTGCCTACTGGGGGCAAGAACAGCTAAAACAGCATGACAATCTAAGACAAAATCCAGAACTTGGAGCCACAACACAACCGAGATTTAGTTAAGTGGCGAGTAAGACTTTTTCATGGATAAAGAAGTTTTGATTAATTAACACGAGCTCAACACAAAGGTCAAATCCTCACTGCCTCAAGTGTTAACTGGGGGCACTTTGAGCATGTGGCTAGTAGGAATTTCTCATGGTTGTAATGTTGAAAGAACTGAATTTTATTTAACACAAGCTCAAAATTAAGATTGAATCCTGACTCAACTGTAATGAAAGCTAAAAACTAGGTGTGAATCTTGAATTATGAGCTGAAGTATATTCACCTCTGAAATTGAATGGTTGACTTTTTCTTGGCCTGCAAGGCTTCAGCAAGTTCCAGCTCCAAAGCAAGTACTCGCTCCACTGAGTTCCCACTTCTTGAAGAATCATTATACAGGGAAGACATATCACTAAGTTCCTTAGTTACCTGTGGTGAAACATTACAAATAGACGAGCTAAGAACCAGATCAAGCCCATCACTTGCAGATTAAACTCAACTCTTACGGTCTTACCTTCTCCAGATGCATTTGCTCACTGCGTAATCCTTCATGATATTGTTCAACCGATTTTTCATCCTCTAGAAGTGTATTTTCGCTTCTCATCCTTTCTAACTACAAGCGAATAACATATAAGTCAGTAAGGTGTGACAGAGCTTCCAAAGGATGAAGTGAGAATACATGATTAAATGGTACAGGGAAAATAAAAATGCTATATGCTTTCTAGTTTGAATAGGATATAAAATGCAACTCTCACAAAGAGAAAAGACTAAGATCATTATCTGCAAATTTTTTGCTTTCATGTTATTCATAGCAAAGTGTGTATACCTCTTTCTGTAGACGGTCCATGCTTGACATTAAATTTTGTGCTTTAAGCTGATCATCGTGAAGATTAATATCATCTTGATCCTTTATTACCCCTGAAAGACCTTCTGAGGATTTGGTTACCAAGGCATCCTGCATATATGGTAAAATTGGTTTACCTCTATATCAGAAAACAGAACATGTAATTAATTGTGTTTACCATAAAGAATATTGTGCATTAATCTCAAATACAATGTAGACCTAAGTTGATACTGGTCAGCATATTTCATGCAAAACAAAAGCTCTAACAAATTGATATACATCCCAAGAAGGAAAAGATAATACTACCTCCGTTTCATATTATTTGCAACGATCAGACATTTTTCCTCTCTACTTTATGTCAAATCGCTGCAAATAATATAAAACGGAGGTAGTAATATTATTCCCTCCATATCACCATGACCAATCGAGTTGATAAACATCATGCATATTAGGAAAAGTTTAATTGGATCAATAATAAATGGTTCAGGGAACTGTGCATCAGCTGAATAGAGTGAAAATGAAGAATTAACAGTCCATATGAAACAGATCAAACTAAACAGTAGTCTAGACAAATTGGAACAATATGGAGAAAGCTTGAAGAGATGATGAGGAGGTCAATGTGAACTTTTTAGTTGCAGGCACCAACCTAGGACCTAATTTGCACAGACACCTCAACTAGGAGGTGTGTCACCACATCAACACATATCGAATGCCAACACAACAATAACAGCAACAACAACAATAACAGCAACAACAACAACAAAGCTACATTAATTTCTTATAAGAAATACTGAGAAGAGAATTTTGGAACAAGTATAGCTTTATAGTGGTCTATCACAAGGGTATATAATACAACCTCCATTTTTCTAAGTTCTACCCAATTTCTATTTTCACCAGTTTCATTGAGTTCTACACACTTTTACCTAATTGCCTCAATAGAAAATTGGAAACCTTTCTCATATTTTATCTCCTACCCACATCCCACCTTGTGGAGTCAATCAATCAATCTTCAAAGCCTTAATTCCACCTTGTGGAATCCTACTACATAATATAGAAACCCTTACTCTTTGTTCTCCTTCTCCTTCTAAAAGTTTTCAGTACCCACATGAGAGGCCCCACTATTGTGTTCTCCTTAGTTTCCATTGCTACAGCTTATACTAAGTGAACTCCGAAAATGGAGGTAATAGAAGTTTTCTGCAAATTTCCCTGAATGTGCTGGTGCAAAGTAAGACAGATGAATGATAAAATAAAGGAATAGATAAAAATCGGTGCCCACTCTCAATCACTTATCTCAACTCAATAATAAGTATGGGAGGAACACAGGAACTTCATCATCTATATCATAGCCTTCTATCCATGAAATCAGTAATTTAGCATAGATTATTATTAATCTATGCTATAAAATTCGATATTTCATCAGATCTGTCATAGCCTTCTATGCTGGAAATTTACATCAGATACTCCAGGTGATTCTGCTCTTGCACTCAATAATTATTATTTCATATTCATACTAAATAATATTATCAATGGAGGAAAATAAATTTGCATGGAATGCAGACTTGCAGAGTAGCTATAGTTGACATAAGCAAGATTCATATTCATACTACAATCATCTGACCCATGTTTGCACTTTGCAGTGACATTGGAAGTCACATAACATAACCCCAATAACTGCTAGTCAGCAAGCATGACGAAGTCGTATAGCAATAGTAGACAAGTTTGAGATTAATGTCAGATATCAACGTAAATAAAACACCTAACTTGCGGCAGATCATCTAATTATTAATACATCAGTAATTTCATACTCATAGTTCTACACTTTAAAAAGAAAAGGAGTAACCAGACTAAGAATATACTCCATCGTCCCATAAGACCATAATAGTGTACCCATTTGCTTTTCATATTCTCCAAGACACCTTTGATCATAAATATCTTTAGTTACATGGTAAAGTAATGATGAATCACTTTGTTTCACACTTGCTAATACATATCCCTAGTTATTAGTAGTAGTTCATAGCAAAATTGATGTTTGTAAAGCATGATATTAACAGATTTAATGATAATGTTATTCCTTTATGAAAAAATCACCAAATATAGAGATTGTATGGTGTGTGAATGGTGTAGATTTAGAAATGTTTCACCTATAAGGAGGGAAAAACTGGAAGAAGTATGTATTAGAAAATACACATTGAAACATATCTAACAAGATCACACATAGCAAGATTGATGAACTTTGACCTCAAAGAAGCATATGGGTACACTTCTTCAATCCATATCTCTAGTTATCAGTAAGTAAAAATCATAGCAAAATTGGTTTTAGAAAGCATTACGTCAGATTTAATGATTATGTTTTTCCCTTATGAAAAAAATCACCAAAAAGAGTGTATGGTATGTGAATAGTGTAGATTTAGAAATGTATCACCTAGAAGGGGAGGAAAGGAGGAAGTATGTGTTTGAAAATATACATTGAAACACATCTATAAAAATCACACATAGCAAAATTGATTAACTTTGACCTCAAAAAAGCATTTGGATACACTATCAGGATGGAAGAAAAGTTAGCAAAATTGTGACTCGTCAACCTATTACTTATATACTTTGAGCGAACATTAAGACAATTACCTGTTCTGCTGGCAGATTCATACATTTCCTGTCTCCCCTTTCAATGTTCAGTGACATATTGTGAGATAAGTAGTTAGCCTGATAATCAGAGGAATCGTCTACTATTTTCTCAAAATTTGAACCCTTTTGCAGAGTGTTACATCCATCCTCATTGGTTTTGGTACTTATCATGAATGCTTTGAGATTCTCTATCTGTTCTCTCAACAATTCAATTTCGTCAGCAAGTCTAGTTTTTTCGTCATTGGATTCCTGTAAAGATGACATAAGTTGCTTTTTTTCTTCCATGCAGCAGTCTAGACTCATGACTGAGCAGTCTAACTCTGCCTTTAGCTGTTCATATTCCATAAACCTTTCCCGATTATCCGAGAGCACTGATTGTAGCTCATCCTCTAACTCGGTAATCTTCAATAGTAGCTCTTCATTTCTTTTTAATTGAGACGCTTCACATTTCTTCCTATTCTCGAGCTCATCAAGAGCATCCTGTAATTTCCAGAGCATCTCTTCACCATGCTTCTTCGAAATAGACAATTGATGTCGCACTTCTTGTATCTTAGTTTCATACTGCTCCTTAATGAATGCTATTCTCAAGGATTCTTGCATAGAAGCAGAAGGTCCTTCAGCGTCTTTCTTTTCCCGTGCTTGAAGATGCCCTGCTTCAGCTTTGTCTTTAAGCTCCTTAAGATGAATGGACAAGTTCTTGAACTCCTCTGTCTTCAAAATTTGCTCAGAAAGCTTACGGGTAAGATCAGAGCACTGTTTCTGCAGTACAGTCAGCTCTTCCCTATATTCTTCATGAAATTTGCAATTAGCACTCATCTCCTCCACTAATGCTTTCATCACCAGAAACCTGATCTCAAGCTCTTCCTTTGAAATTTTCAAACTGTCATTCTCTATTTGAGAACTTCCAAGCAAGGATTTAAGCTCTTCAACGTCAAACTTGTGCTCTAATTTAGCATCTTCATACCTTGTCTCTAAATGATCACTCTTCTTCTTGTACTCTTCAAGTTCAGCCAATGTAACAGTGTTGGTATTCTCAAGATCTTTGTTCAAGAAAACATAAGATTCTGACTCGGATCTAAAATTTTCAGGGACTGACAACAATCTAGTATTTTCTTCAGCAAATGTTTCTTTGCTAGCAAGGCAATTGTTAAGCTTGGAAGTGAGATCAAGATTTTGCTTGTTAACCTCTAAAAGAAGCTGATTTGAGTACTTCAGCTGCTGTAAGAGTGCTTCAACATGGTATTTATACTGCTCCTTAACAATGGTACATGTAATATCAGAAGCAATTACAAGGGCATGCATATCCAGTAATTGAATTTCTAAATCAGCAGAGGATCCCGCTGCTGCCTTCTTTAGGTGCTCTTCCATATTGGAGAATTGATGGTAGAGACTTGATTTTTCTAACTCCATGTCTGATAGATGCCGCTTCAGTTGGCTAACTTCAGATTTCTGCTGATCAAGGTGGGACAACATATCATCTCTCTCCTTCAGCTGAGTATTCAAATTCAAAACATCTGCCTCTAGTTGATTTCTGAAGCCCTTTTGAAGAGAGATCTCATCCTGCAATATTTCCACAGTTCCTTTCAAATTATTAAGCTCCAACGTAAGAATGCCTAATTCATCAGTCTTATTATGTAGCAATTCAGTTAAGTGTATATTTTCTTGTGACAACCTATCTATAACCAATTTATCACCCTCTTGCTCATCAGTAACACTTCCTAAATCCAGTATCTCTGCAGTAAGATCCCTATTTTTGGAAGTAAGTTCTTGCACAGCATCTTCCAGTTTTGCAAAATCAGACAGAAGATCCTGAGTCATCAATGAATACTTTTCCTCAGCCTCTGAGCTAAGCTTGAGCTTGTCACCAACAACCTCAAGATCTGTTTGAAGCTTTTCCATGAGAGTGCTCGATGCATTTAATTTGTTAGCCATGTCTGCTATATCACACTCAAACTTCTTCTTCACAATTTCAACTTCAGACGTTGCACTGGCTAAGGAGAATTTAGCAGTATCACACTCATTCAGCAAGTCTTCCTTCTCTTTTGTGAGTAGGAGAATTTTATCATGGAGCTTCCGCTGGCCTTCTTCCAACTGGAATATTATACACACAAATTCTTCAAACTCTGAATTCTTATCATCTATGTCACGGCAGGATACCAAACCATCAAGCCGTTCATTGCCAGAAGCCAACAAATTCAGTCTTTGACGAAGGTAGTCGACTATACTCTGCAAATGCTCATTTGTGCTAACTTTGCTCTTCATGCTCATCAGTTCTTCTTGCAATAATAATATTTCATCTGAAAGATTTCCCTTCTCTGCAGTAGCTTGCTCTAGTGAATATGCCAGCTTTTCCTTCTCAACATTACATTCTTCATAATTGCTTTTATAACTTCGGTAGTCAGTCAACAAAATCCCTAACTCACCAATTTTCTCATCAAGAACAAGCTTTTCGTTGGAAATGGTTTTCAGATCTGCTTCCAATCTATCATTCTCCAAAGCAAGGTCATTGCACCTTGAAATACAAAGATTTTTTTCCTCACTCAAATTACATACCTCACCTGTCATATTCTGCAATTGAACTTTAAGTGATTCATTGGCCCTGGATGAGAGTTCCAACTGCTTTGCTAATCCATACATCTCTGTCTCTGCAAATCTCCTCCCCAAATCTGCTTCTGCTAAAGCTTCATGTAGCGTAACTGAGAACACGTCAAGATATACATTTACTAGATGCATTTCAAAAAGTTCTTCCTGTATCTTCCCATACAGCTCTTCCTGCGATGCTAGGGACCTCTTCAACTCCTCCAAGATCCTATCACTTCCCAGAAGTTGATTATTGACAATTTTACTATGACTCTGGGAGATCATAAAATTTTCAGAGTCACAGCCTCTTGTAAGATCATTTGGCACAGCATCTTGACACTCCAGAAGCAATGATTGTGGAGATTCTGAAAAAGCTTTACGTATGAGGCTTTCATTTGTCTCATACATAGAATGTACCTGCAGAGAAAGAACTTCAAGGTCCTTTTGTAACTTATTCACAGCAATTGAATAATTTAATCTTGCCCTTCTTAGTGCCGCTTCTGATGAATGAGCTCTTTTCTCCAGCTCTTTATTATGGAGATCCAAGTTACATCTCTCCTCAGCAAGTTGTAACAGCTCATTGTTCATCTGTTGATGCATTGCCTCCATCTGAGCCTTAGTGGATGAAACAGTGTATAGGCATGAAGAATGTTCATTTCTTAGATTCTGCAATTCACCAAGAATCTGCTTCTGGTTTTCCTCTAGCTCTTGAATAAGTGCTTCATAATAGCATTCCATCTGATCCATCTTTCTTAGAAGGCACTCTCGTTCAGCTTTAGACTCATCTAACTCCCTCAGAAGTTTAAAAATTTCTCCTTGCATTGCATTTGTAGCATCTACTGAACCAGTTCCAGTAGGCAGCAGCCCTGGCAAAAGTACACCTTCAGGATGGCACAACTCAACACCTAGACCAGTATCTGACATGACATGATCAGTTTTAGGTGAACTCATTACGCCAATGGTTGTCATTGCTTTTCCAACCGAAAATCCATCAAGCTGATTGCTAGAACCCTCAGCTCCATGTTTGAGATCTTGCACAATACTGAGCAATGCCTCTAGATCTGTGTGCTGCAAAGTTGAATCATTCCCATTGAATCCAAGACGCGCCTTCTCCTGAACATCTCTTATCTTATCCTCCACAGCTGAAATGCCCTTCATCCATCTCAAATTCGTGTCTTGCATTAAGTTATATGGATCTGCATCTACTGCTGTCCTCCTTGGAATTGGAGGATTCATTTTCAAATTCTTTAGCCATTGAAGATCATCTTTAAACCTAGAACACTCTGATTTGAGCAAAGAGACCTCTTTCACCAGTTCCTGATCTGCGGAAATTTCAATGGCTAATTTTTTTGTCAAGCTTTGTGCTTCAACACCTATATCATCAGCATAACTTTGCAGGGAGCTTATCTCCCGTTTTAGATCATTAATAGTCATATTGGCGGCTTCCAAGGCTCCTCTAAGTCTATTGTTTTCTTCATATGCAATTGCAATTTCACCATCGGTTAAGTTTTCAGCACCCCATTGGTGGACCCAATCACTGGTACCATGCACCAAAAAGCGATGATCAGATGCCCCTTTCTCCTTTTCAGAGCTCTGAGGAGAAGGGACCCCCTCACGATCACCAGAGAATGTTCTCTTGACACTCTCAATTTCACGAGTGCTAGAGACTTCATTCTTTTCTGTACACAAACTTCCAGAAGTGTTGGATGATCCATCAAAGCCAGCAGCGGAGTCTGCATACTCTTCACTGACGCCTGATTCTTCTTCAAGTGATGGTAGCTCCTTAGATTCTAACTTGAATTTAACTCTTGGGCTCACCTAATAATAATAATATCATTAGAAGTTTTATAATGTTACACAATCTTACAGAAAGATAACAGATTTAAGCTAGGCTTTGGTCCTTGTTAAATGTTTTCAAGACAGAAGAATTAATTCTAGACATAAGAACAAAAAAAAAAAAAAAAAAAAAAAAAAAAAAAAAAAAAAAAAAGGAAAAAGAAAAGAATATTAGAGATTCTTATACAAAAAAAAAAAAAAACACACTTAGTACACATATTTTACACTGGAGCAGGACATTGTCGCAGTGTGACACGTGAGAGTTTTCCGGTTAATGGCACAGACTTCATTTAACCTGCTGTTTCATCAGAGATATCTGCTATGCATTCTCTTTTGTGATCTTTGCTGAAAGAAACTAAAAGAACAACCAAGCATAGCCAGAGAACATCTGACATATTGTATGGCTAAGAACTTTTGGGAATGGAGGTTGTTGAAACCCATTGTAGCCCATTTGTGAGTGTCCCACATTGGAGAAAGAGGAGAGGTGGTTCCACTTTATAAGGTAGAGGAGTTACGCCTACTATTGCCAATTGGTTTTAGTATGGAAGCTCCAAAGCCTTGTTTGTGGACCAAACTCTCCTCCTCCTTGTTCGGGTTGCCCAGCCCATTTCATATTGTTTCAAAATTTATTATGGTATCAGAGCCCAGGTTTGTTGGGTCGTTTATAACTGGGTATTTGTCAAGCCACTGGTTAAGGGGCCTCTATTGGATGTTCATTTCCAATGAGGATTTATATTATACCTTTTGATGTGCTCTAAGTTCTAAGAACACTTACAAGTGAGAGGGAGTGTTGAAACCCATTGTAGCCCATTTGTGAGTGTCCCACATTGGAGAAAGAGGAGAGGTGGTTCCACTTTATAAGGTAGAGGAGTTACTCCTACTATTGCCAATTGGTTTTAGTATGGAAGCTCCAAAGCCTTGTTTGTGGACCAAACTCTCCTCCTCCTTGTTCGGGTTGCCCAGCCCATTTCATATTGTTTCAAAATTTATCAGAGGTATTGTGCTATTGTTTGCAAGTTTTATTTATTTACTCACATGTTAAAAATTTATACTTCCTCCGTTTTTTAATACTTGCAACACTTCCCTAAAATGGAAATGTCACAATACTTGCAACACACTATAAATGGAAAGTTATTTTAGGGAAAAGATGTATTATTTCCCTTATTTAAAGTACATGCCCTACTAAATTGCCCTACTAAATTACACTCCTAACAACCACTCACCTCATTTTAAAGTGTATTATATCATGTGAACCCCACATTTCTTAAATACCGTGAAAAAGTGTGTGTTGCAACTATTAAAAAATGGAGGAAGTATTATTTTACTAAACTTATATAAAGTTTTGCCAATTAAGTTCTTTTAATTTAATTAATGATGCCCTGCCCAAAATATGCAACAACAATCTTACAAACTAGTTGTTGAGCACTTGAAGCAACCCAGACTAAGGAGTCCAAGAAGTTTAAACTCAGGGTTCAGAGCTTTTGAAATTTAGCCAAGACCCATTACTACTCAGCTACCCTATTGTTACAGAGCAAATTCTAATATGACCATCCGATCTTCACGAGATAAACCTTCTTACCTATTCTATTATTCGATTATACTTGTGTGCATTTGCCGGACAGTTGTGACAAAAGAAAGATAAATGCACTTATACCTTGACACCACATTATTTTATGCCAATAGTTCTTACTTCTTAGGTTGGAACTCCACTTAGGATTCAAAGTATCAAAGTATCAAATTGATTGTATTACTACGTACCTTGTAGGACATAGGCCTTAGTAATAATAAGAGTAACCATTACTCATATGAGCAACCTCAATTATTCATAATGGTAACCTTATTTTATCAATAAGAGTAACCCAATATAATAAACATTATAACATAAAAAAAAAAAGGGTAACCCTATCTGATCATTCGAGTAACTCCACAATTTTAGTTTTGACTATTAACAGAATGACTCCGCTTGTTTATAAGAGTAAACCTATTTCCCTAGCGGTAAACCCTCATCCATCAAAGCAACCCTATTTGATCATCGTCATAACCCCATTATTTGATAGTTGCTTATATTTGAAGAGGCCACGCTTTCAATTAATGGTGTGGTTGGCCCCATAAAAGAATTTGTGATAATCAATATAGTAATAATTTTAATAATTAAAAAAAATACCCAAAAAAAAAAAAAAAAAAAACACTCATTATAGCATCTGAGATTTAAAATTTTCATGGTAATGTGCAATCTATGAAAGGTTTTAAAACACAAGCAAACAGGAATCACAAATACAGATACAGCTTTATAAACACTCCGTACTCCGTAGGAAAGTGTCATACCTTGTCAGTACGAGAAATGACTCCATCGCCGGGTGCTGACAGTTTTCCATTATCATGATCAGTGTTTGACGGCAAACCTCTGTCACTGACTTCCCTCTGCTGTTCAAATTCCCTGGACAGTTGAATGATAATATAAGACCTACTAAATAAATCAGTGGAATTACTAACTTGTACTAGGAGTCTGCACACTGTACCTGAAGCCTGTTTTTGAAGTCAAAAGCTGCACTGTAACCTGGCATTGAATGAAAGTCAGCAATATTTCTTATGTTCAATACCAAATGATTTTTTAAAAGTGAAAACCATGTTTCTATAGATGCATCAAGATTTGTGGCATCTAAAGTCTAAGCCATAACAATTGCTGAGGCACCCACATACTGTGTTATCTAAGATGCAGATATATTTGTCCTTATAATGTCTAAAAATGATTGCGAACAGAACCCTACTATAAAATGATGAAAATATATCTTTAGATTGAAGGAAAAATCCCAACAAATGTTTTGACTGTTTGTATCATGGCTTCCCTAGTTCCCTTCCTCCACCAGTCCACCCCACCCCCGAAATAAAAGGAAAATTCAACACATTAGATCTTTTACTGTCATTAGTTAGCTGTCCCATTGGTATCCTCCCTACCAGCGCCAAAATGGTGTCCATCATGTTAGTTTACTTTCATAAAAGAAAGTATGGAGCACTTTAGAACTGCCGAACTTAACCTGGACAGAAGTCTAAGCACCCAAATTTCATACTTTAAGAGGAGCACTTTACAACAACAACCCACATGTAAGAAACAGAAAGCTTTTCTTGTTCACAAAACAAATCACAAGCCTTTATCATAATGCTTACTGTGCAGTACATTTTTTCAGGTCAAGCAATATGTTCTCAATTTCTTGTCGGATATAACATCTAACCAAAAAAAAAAACACTAGAATATCCTTACATGTAACATAGCTCCAGAATCAGATCCCTGGAGGGGCAGAGAAACAGCAGTGGGCTTTAACGCATCAACATACTCAGAAAGATTTATGCTGGCTTCACCAAAAAGGCTAGACCTTGATGTCCCCTGATAGCAGGCAGAGAGTAGAGAGCAAGAAAATCAAATAGTTCATCAAACAAGAAGAAATATATACATAAACTGGTATGTTGACAAAATCCAAGTACATGAATTATAAGCAATTACCATTGCAACAAGAAGTTTATAAATTTTTTCTTCAAATTGTTTAGTTTTAGAGTCTTGGAGAAGTCTGGTGGTTTCATAGATAGGATCTGACCATTTGCAAGATCCATTTCTAACATTTGCTTTATTAGTCTTTGCTGTTGCCTTGCCAGAATCAGCCGGAACTAAAGAAATAAACAAATTATTCCATCCAGATTGTGGGATCTGTAAAAGGCATAAACCATCACTTCAGTTGGAACAGAAGTTGTCAGAGCAGATCCCATTTCTACAACAAATGTGGTGCCACATCTAAAACAAAGCAGTTTAAGCAAATAGTAATCCAAGTACCGGAAATAACAATTTGATATTGTATCGGAAAACAATGACACACAAGCACAAAGGGAAATAACATGAAGCCTATCTATTTTGGAGGTAGAATGCTTTTTCTGTTGTTTATATATTTCCATTGCAGTATGGGGGCAGGCATCGAGTTCTAGGAGACCCACGTGATGAGGAGTTAAAAAAAGAATGAAAAAAGAAGCTGTAGAAGGTATGTTAAACTAATTTTAACTTCCAAAATAGGGAAGTATTGCAAGTCTATCAGCTATATAACACCATGAAGATTTCTCCAATAGTACGGCTGTCCAACTTAATGAATGATGGAGTTAACCCACAATTATCAATCCTTACTAAGTCCAAAAGACATTAACTTCATATCAAATTATTCTACGAAAAATAAGTCTGAGATACTATGTTGTTAGCCTGTTATGCATCATACTTAATGTTCATTCTGCACTTGGTCCATCCCTTGTCTTACCTTTTCTCTGCAAACTACATCAGTATAAGCAGCTAGGAAGAACGGAAGTACATTTCAGGCATATAGAAATTAATTGATTAAATTTTAAAATCCTCTTTTCACGGGCTTTGGCTAGGACAAAAATATCAACATCAACATTATCCTAAAGAGGTTCCTACCAATGCATCTAAAGGGAAGAGAAATTGGAAGCTATCATGAATCTGTCCAAGTATCACGTATAATGTTAATAAATCATTATAACCAGGTATGTCCACCACCACCACCCACCCACGGGAACCACCTTCAGTAATATCCAAGCTGGAAAATGGTTTGGAGTAAAACGGTACACTTGTGGACTAATGTTATATGTAATTATCCAATCCCAGCATACTTAGAGAAAAATAACTGCTTTAAGTAATTAAGATGGATAACTTGAACAGTGTGCATTGCGAGTATTCATAAGAAACAACTTACATGTGTACATTGGAACTGAAGTCGAAATACAACTTTTACTTTGGTCTTTTCAAGTTTCCACTTCGAAACCCTTGACATTCTTGGCAGTCCGTATATTATACTGTGAAGACCATTTGATTCAACTATCGATACCCTGCCAACAAAACACACAATGGCTTTTAAGACTTTACATGTTTCCACTTAAACAAAAACATAACCTCCTTGGATTTCTATTAGCAAGGTAATGATCTTATATATTAGCAAAGAAATGTAAGAAATATATCAATTGCCAAATCCATTTAGTTTTAAATAAATGTCTATATGTCATTGTTTCAAGAGTGACACCTTTGATTAAATTCCACATAGAAACCATTCATACAAGCTACTTCCGCGGTTCATTAATTATCCCCATACCTTCCTAACAACATTCATCAAAATATCTCCGGTTTTTACAAAACATCGCCCCTATACTTTTTCAGAGCGTCTTCAAGCATAGCTATTAAAGTCACAAATATACTCATCATAGTAATAAAAGAAACAAAAATTAAACAACCCAAAAGTGCAATCTTTTTTTCTTATTAACAATAAAACCAAAAAGAAAAATGCAATTAACTCCATAGCTTTTACACTAATGTGGGTCACTTGGGCCACAAAACCAGCTTAAAATGTATATTTGTATTAAAGTAAACCTTTAAACTAAATCAACAATCCAAAAAAACAGAAACGAGTATACTCTACTTGATTCATTTCGATTTGGTTGCGAATTCGGATAAATGCACATAAAATCAACAATCTAGAACACTAAAGACTATACCCAAAAGCAGATCTTGCATTTGAATACTAAACAAGAAAGAAAAGATGCAAAATTCAGACAAAATTCCCAGAATTTTACCTCGTAGAATTCAAAATTTGAACAATTTCAGCTTCAAATTTCAAATGGGATTGCTTCAAACAAGTCAAAAATCAGCTCAAATCACTCCCAATCTCAACAATGTACTTCAAATCTCCAAAAAGATCACCCAAACACTTGAATCAATGAAATGAGTAAATGGGGTTATGATTAATGATAAATAGAGAAACCCCAAAAAGTCAAGAACTCAATAGAGAACTGAGGACCACAGTAGAAGAAAAAAATCAACTTTATTTTTCCTAAAATTCAAAAAATTAAAAATAAAATAAAATGTTGAAGTACTGAAGCAGCCCATAAACCCAAAAATAAACCCAGAACAGTGACTGTTACAAATTATTTACAAATTCCAAAACAATAAAAATTAAAAAAAGTAAAAATAATAAGACAGGGAAGTGTTGTCAAGCACCTAATTGCAGATCTTCAAATAATTGGGAGCTGCTGGAGTATTCTTATGAAGTAAGCAAGGAAACAAAAACCTTATGTCTGAAGCTTTAAACTAGAATGATAATAAGCGGGATCGGGTACTTAAGATCAAATCTCGTCTACGTCACTTGATAATATTTCGCCAATAAAAGGATGATTAGTGGGAAATAATGTGTTGGGATATTTGAAATGAGCAGGAGGTTTGTGTGATTAATGTGACAAGGAGGAAAAAGACAGCCCGCCAAAGAAGCAAAGACTTGTGAAAATTCACGGATTAATTGCGGGTGGTCAATTCATTTTCCTTTGATTAGTGTAAGAAATTTGGTATTAGTGCTTGTAATGTAATAGATTAATATTTGAGTAATGTGGGGTACAAATGATGTCTAAGCTTTTTTGCAGATTTTCAGACACATAAGAAGATGGGCTGTCTTGTGTTTGTTAGAATTATATAGTGGGATTGTCTTGATATTTTGACTTCACATAGTTTTAAATAATACTTCCTCCGTTTGTTTAGTTGTAACATTTCTATTATCACATTTGTCATCGCATGTTTTTAACGATTAATATCTTTAATTATCAACATTGTACAATCATAAAAAGTGGTTATTAATAAAATATACATTAAAACGATTCAAACAAAATCCCCCGTAAATATGTTTTATTTTATCTATAAACCACAAAAGCGAGTCAAAGCGTGTTGTGTGAATAGTGTAAAAGTCAAATGGTGTCAACAAAAAAAAATAAAGGAAGTACTTCATCTTTTTTTTTAGTTGACACATTTCTTTAGTCATGTTTTCCAATGCACAAATTCAACCGTTAATATCTTTAATTACCTATTACCAAAAATGATAAAAAGTTGATATTTTGAAAATATACATCGTGATGAATCTAACAAAATGTCACATGACTATATTTTTCATTATGTATAAATCACAAAACATGATCAAAGGGAAGTATGTGAATAGTGCTAAAGTCAAAACGTGTCAACTAAAAAAAAAAAAAAAACAACGGAGGTAGTATGGAGTTTTTTTTTTACTTACAATATTGGTAAGGATGTGAGAGGAACTCAAATTTGATCCGGTACCCGAAGTGATCAAAGTCAAAGGTTCCCGACTCGGAGTTGACCCGATAGTTGGCTCGTTATCCGAAGCGACCCAATACCTTAAGTGACCCACCTTTATTTTAACACACTAATAGGAATAACAATAAACTAACATAGCTCACTCCAAAATAAATAGTTATTAGTCACATGCAAAGCCACTCTTTTAAAACTTACCACATAATTATTAACTCTAAACTCTATAACTTGACACTTAAATCAACTTTAATCAACTTACTTTAATAGGATTATGCATCAAATGAGTTTCTTACCTCATAGTGCATGTCCACAAAAGGGATTAATTTGAATTCCTTAAAAATTAAGAAGAAAACCAAAAGTATTTTAAACAAGTACAACATTGTTGAGTTCATAATATTGTAAAAATATACTGTTTTTCACCGTATACCCCTAAGTTTTTTGTCTATTCACCATATACCTATGAACTTTTAAAAATTTTATCATATATCCTTGAGTTTTTACAAAAATACACCATATACCCTTGATGACTAATCGTTGTTAACTTTGTCAATTATTAGGATTAATTATGACTCGAAATCACCCTAAATACTTTAATATTCCCCTACCTTTGAAATCACCCACATTTCTTTTTCCCGCTCCCAAAACCACCCCAAATTTCTTTTTATCATCCTCAAAATCAATTATACGGATATGATTTTGGAGATTTGGAATGATTTCAGGGATTGGACAAAGGAGATGAGTGGTTTCGGGGATGGAGGGAAAGATTTAAGTTGGTTTCGATGCATAATTAATCAAATTCCACTCATCTTGTTGTCATAAGGAGTATATGGTGAAATTTGTAACAACTCCGGGTCATATGGTAAATTTGAAAATTTTCATAGGTATATGGTATATTAACAAAAGACTCAAGGGTATATGGTGAAAAAACCATAAAAAAAATGACTATTACATTGATTAAATTAATTTCATTGTCTTAATAAAATCATTTTTTATTAGAAATGGTGTATAATAATTTAGAGTATCAAAAATTCGCAAATCACATATCGCATGGGAACTTGTAGGCACCTATTTGTGTCTCCCCAACTCAAAACTAATGATAAGTAGTCTTTCATCGCCATTTGGTTGTGTTGTGTATCGGATCCAGGCCAAGAATTGCTTGATTTCCCATAGCCTAGCTGAAAGCGTAACTAGTACTCAAGAAGGGAGATTGAATTGAGTACGGTAGAAGTTGTGAACTTATAAATTTTTTCTCAAAATAAAGGGGAACCAGTAGACTAAAGCTAGTTCCTGCACAACGGAAATAGAAATAAGTGTGAAAAACCATAAGAACACATAGATTTACCGAGGTTCGGCTCAACTTAAATCCTATATCCTTCCTACCCTAGTTACTCTTATTAATCAACTCAGAAAAATAAATGCAATTACAATGATTGTTAACCTAACTATAGCTAAATAATCCTCACACCTAATTAACTCAAGGTGTCACTCGCACTTGAACTCACAAGCTCTTGCGCTTGAACTCTCAAGCTCTAGCGCCTGAACTCTCAAATACTACCCAATCACTAATCCATTAGTGATTCAATTACAACACTAAATGATTAATGAATCATATTTATATAGGATTTATAGGCACATTTAATTTGTGCTACTTTATAGTTAATTTTTTGCTCTTTTAGTCGCTTTTTAACTCACAAATGCATAAGTTGTCCGTTTCGCGTTCTATTACATTTTGTTTGTATTTTCTTAATGTTTCAAGTAGTTTTTATAGTTATTTGGACACTTTTGGAGTGGTTTTGGATCAACGGGACAATGAAAGGATGAAAAATTGATTAATTTAAGTCGTTGAATGAAGTATATGTGTTTGTGGAAGCTTAGGTCGAGATTTATAAGCATACGAAAGAAAATAGCATCCACAAGGGTCGTTATGCATCTTTAGGGAACGAATTTGCATTGAGCTAGAAACGAACCTAAACAATGTTTTACAAAGTGCCAAAAATGACCCTTGTCTACTCTTTTAATTATAACTTGAGTTCTACACATCAGATTGGAGTGATTAAGGTACGTTATAAACTAGATTTGAATAGCTTTCCAATGATATATAGGTCACACACCCTAAGAAGCCTCATAAAACAGAAGATGTGGTTGTTTCAATCCAAGCAATGCAGTCAGTTACCCACAGGATTTGCTGCACGCCTATCTCGCGCCACTCGAACTAACGTCCCACGTTACTACTAGGTCGCAACCTAGCCTGCACCCACAGGTTTTGGCAAGTGAACAGCAACCCACGAGACATCATTGCTGCACATATAACTCGTGTCCTTCAACCCCAGTTATGGTTTTAACTTATGTAATTTAGATTTTCTTATTTCTTTTCTTTTTTTATTTTTAGATTAGAATTTAGGATATTATAAATGATCCAAGGGATTATTCTATTTTCCCTTAGGCCTTTTGTGCCTTTTATTTTTTTATACGTTCGTTTTAATTTTCTCTCTAGCCCTAATTTTTTGTGGACAACTCCATGGATTCCTCCATGAATTTGTCCTTGTGTTTGTTACTTTAATTTATAGTGATAGTTTTAATTCTTTACTTTAATCATGCTTTCTTTCTTAGATTTATTTTTAATTATTTATTTCATGCTTGAGTAGTTTATTATTTATATAATTTGGGAATGTATGTTTATATAGTGAATCTTGATTAATATTATTGATATTTTATTATCGTTTTCTCTAACAGATAGTATTTTATTGTTAATCTTACAACCTGATCCCTTGTTTGATTAATCATTATTGATAAGAGTTTGAATCGAAAGATTGTACTTTAAGAGGCTTACCTACAACTAACAATTCTGATTATGTTAGCGACCAAACTATTTATGTTTAATTGAGAGCGCTAAGACCCAATCGTAGGCTAACAAATTGCTTAAGATACTTGATTAAATAAATTGTCATTGATATTTGATAGATTTAGAACTATAAACATGGTGAACCACAAGCCACAAACCTAGTCCTTTTTATTAATTGGATTTTTATTTTAGTTTAGACTACCTTTTAATACCAATTTCGTGTCATTGTTTAGTTTCTCTTATTTTTAGAAGTTAGATTGAATAGTCACCTCTCTATGTATTAAACCCTGCTTACTTTACTGCATTATTAGTTGGTTTTGTTAGAATTTATTCTTGACAGGTATACAACAACCTATCAATGATCCCTTAAAAACTCTATCTCTCAAAGCGAAGGTAAGAGAATAAACAAAATAAAATAAGGTGTAAGCACAAACAGTTTAGCTGACAAATTGTTTTTCAGGAGTTTTTTTTTTTAGCTTTTCGAATGATCTCTCAAATTATGTATGTAGGGATTATTTCAAACACCCAACTTTGAGCCCCGCTGCGATCATGCATTTAAGCATGGTGATGTCTAAAGGGAAGGAAGTTAGAGTAAAAGAGTCGCAAACAAGTTTTATGAATTTTTAAACCATTCACGAGGTGAAGGGGTTACACCCCTTCACGATCACAGACATCACTAAATCCATAGTGGTCCAGAACCATGACTGGATATTCGGGGATGAAGGTACAAATCCAGCCTAAAAAAGATTGAACTCGCCCTAAATTGGTCTCTGCTTTATTCTTCTCATATTCATTTGTGCTTTTTGATTAATATACAATCATTATATTAATCCTAAACTTGTTTAACCTATGTTGGTAGATTATTAATGCACAAATAAATCTATTATTGGTCATCACTTGAATTAAAATCATATTAGCCTTAAAAACAAATTATTAATTATCTTATTAAGCGTGATTTCAAGTACAAATTCCCTTTAAACCTGCAAGAGATGGCGTGATCAAGCAATATCAATAATATCAAGCAACATAATAATATTAACACAACAAATCATCATCATCATAATAATCTCATCAAAGCATAATAATGTTAGCAAAATCCTAGGCATGATACCAACAAGATTAATAACAAATCCTAGCATGTCACTAAATATTAAAAATCAAAGCTTTAATTCTAATATGATACTAGAAATCAATAAAGGCATCCTAACATGATACTAGGAATTAATAAAACAATCTAAGCATGATTTCTACATTAAAAGAATAATTAAGTAGTCAAATTACTTATTTTGATGCCTCGAACCTGTTTCTATCAAAACAATACACATGTTAGTAACTTCAATGAAAATATTAAATCAAACAACTAAAATAATTAATTGAAATTAGATTTGGGACCAAACCCTTAGAACTATCAACCTTTCACGTTGAGGTATAAGGCAACTTCGAGCTTGGCTATGAGTGTTTTAAGTACGTATGATGTATTTTGAAAAGGTTAGGCTTAGAAATCAAGATAGAAAGAAAGAATAAGCTTTAGCTTAGAGAGAGAAGGAGAGATGATGATTCTGGGTGATTTGAAAACGGAGGAAATCGACCTTATTTATAGAGAAAAATCGACCGAAACGATAAGAAAAGAGTTAGAATTTGACTCAAAGTAAAACAGGTTCCATCACGACGCGACAAGGATATCGGGATGTGACATCGTTATCGCGTGCTGATACACGACGCGATGAACCTATCGCGACCCGATGGTTTCTGTACGATAAAATTTTGTACGGAGTTTAAGTTCTAATCAATAAGGTTATCTAAAGTCCGTATTTATCTTTATCAAAACCAATTTTAATCCTCTTAAAAAACTTGCTTGTTATATTCCAAATAGAATTTTTTATCTTTTCAAAGTCAATAATAATCATAATTACTAATCCCAATCCCTTTAGAACTCAAAATAACCTTCTAGATATTTCTAGAAAATTAGGATAAATCCTAATGAATTTAGGAATACAATTATAATTAATGGACCCTCCACATGATGATTGGGTCACCCATAAAACACATTTAGACCCAGTTTAGTATTTTGGTCATAACTTTCTCGTTATAACTTGAAATTGGGCTTATAATATATCATTGGAAAACTCTTTTTAAATCCGGCATATCCAACTACACAATTATTAGACCCATATTATGGACCAAACTAAACTGGGTTGGATTTTTTTCATAAATAGGATACAAAATGAATGATTTTCGAAATATGAAATGAACTATTTTTATTAAAACATTTTAGAAAACAGAAGAATTCACGAGACTCTTCAACATTTCACCTCACTCGATATTTAATGGCGTGAAAGGTACCCATTACTGGGTTTGGTTTTTGGGGAGACACAATCAAGTGGCTATAATGCATAAAAAGTCTCAGCCGAAAAACTAGAAATTAATGTGTTTATCTTTTATAGTGCTTGAGAGATAAATCATTTCGTGACCTAGCTAGAAGGTCATATCTTAGGTTGAAAAGCCTTTCCTTGATGGTATAGTTCTCGCATAAATGAAAACATCTTCTATATTAAGTTGTTTCCCAAAATAGAACCAAAATAATATCCATCCTAAGACATATGCGAAATAATTTATCTCCTAACTAATATAAACACGATTTCTCTTAGTTGGCAAATATCCCCTTGGTTAAAATATGCTAAGGACAAATCATCAACTTTTGGAAATATCAAACATTAATTTTTTTTTTTTTTGGTGAAAGAGAGGGCAAAGCCCGAACAAAGAAACAAAAGAAAACAAACAGGAAAGCAAAAGAAAACAGAACAAAAATAACCAAAGCTTTTACAAACTAAGCTTTGTTCCGAGGGACAAGCCTAGCCCGAGCCACTCCGCTAAGATCCTCCAATAAAATAGCACAAAGATCCCTAGGAACAGCTCCAAAAATCACCATCTTCTGACTCAAGTTGACTCCATAGTTTGCTAACCAATCAACCGCTTGGTTTGCTTCCCTGTAGCAGTGATGAACTCTCACCTCCCAACCTTGTCTTAGAATGATGGCTTTGAACTTACACACTATGTGAATATAGGGGGAATTAGCAGAACAATGCTCTACTAACATCTTAACAACGACCTCAGAATCGATTGAAACAAGCAGCTTCTTTGCTTCACTTGTTCTTTTTTATATATTTTTTCTTTCCTTTTCATTAAAAATCAAAACATATATTGTTTAAAATAATTAGTAATTGATATAATTCTATTTAATTTGATTATTAGTTTTTCCTATTTTTACTCTGCTCAAGGATCAGTGTGATCAGTCTTTTAAAAAGGAATCAATGTGATTAGTTTTAACCTTTTTTTCCCCATAATCTATACTACATCTAATTTTTAACAAAACCATACTTTAATTTATTCAATTTAATCCTAGCTATTTAGTTTGATCCATCATAGTAACCTAAATTCATTATATGAGTAATATCAATGAATTAATGTCAATAAATATTATTGAAATTATAACTTAATTTTTAGAATGGAAAAGGAAAAAAAGTGTGATATAACAAGTTTCTTTAGTCTAAAATTCATCCTCCTCCACAAAATCATCCTCAACAAATTAAAATTCACCTCTTAGATCGATGGGTATGCGGTCGATGCAATGGGTGATTGTGACGCAACACCCATAAAATTCTGGATCTGTCATTGTCTGTTAGTTTCCTAAACTGGTGGTGTCCTAGGTATATCAGGTGAAATGTTCTGGATCCCTACAATACTTTTACTCCTTAATATTAACCTTTTGACAATTCATTCAACTACTCATACACACTTACAACAAGAAGAATAATTTAAATAAAAGTCATATTCTAATGATCTTCTTGTTTTTTAGGTCTTAAATCTTCCTTTGATCAACACATACATTAAATTTCTTCTTTTCTTGAACATTCATTCAAGCCAACAATTTTCAAGTACCTGGATTAATTGTTAATACACATGAAAAACAATTGATATTACCAAAACAGGGCAACAACTTGTTTGTCAAACTTCAAAACCACCAAGGAAGCTAACACTAGCCCATTTTCCTTTTTAAATCCTCTTGTTACAGGCAAAATATTTACAAATTAAACCTTAGCCCAATTTTCTATTATCAAAACCACAGTCCGAAACCAAGAAAATTTGATTTTCGTGATTTGTAACTTTAACGCAAATCCTATATGCACTAGTAAAATAAGCTAAATGGCAAGCGGTTCAAACCCCATAATGACAAGCGGTTTTGAACCGCATGCGCTTAGGGGGCTTGCCATTAGCCTTTTAAATGACAAGCGGTTCAAAACCGCTTGCCATTTGTAGACAAAGGGCAACGGTTTTGAGACAAACCGCTGCCCATTATGCCTAAATTTTTTTTTTTTGGTTGTTTTAGTCAATTTGATACACAATCAATATATATGTACTATCATAATTATTTTCATTAATCAATCCTATAATTTTACAATTTCAGATTTTCAACAAAAAAAAATAATAAAAAAATTGATAATGAATTTAATATAACAGCCACCAGAACCACCTTCACCCGTACCCAGCCAGCCACCAGAACCACCTTCACCCACCCCACACCTTCACCCACCTAAACGACTAAACCCACCTAAACAAAACCCACAACCCACCCACCACAACCACCCTTATCCCGTATCACCACCAACAGTCCCCTTATCCCGTATCACCACCACCACCAACCACCTTAAACCCACATTTAAAATAAAAAAGGGAAAATACCTTGAACTCCACCAAAACCCCAATTTGGCTAGAAATTATGGTTTTAAAGGTCAAATCGCGCGACCATGAAAATTCTAGATCTAGAGTAGAGTTTTCATGGTCGATTTTTACCTAAAAAACTTGAAAACCCACACGCATGCTAGTGTTCGCTCGATTTTGCAAATATTTGCTCAGATTTTGGGATTTTTAGTTCGTTTTTTTGCTCGATTTTGCTAGAATTCGCTTAGATGTTGCTCGGTGGTGCTCGGTTGTCGCTCAATGGGTGGTCGGTGATAAGAAGGGGGCTTGAGATAGGAGATGAGAGAAATGAGAGGAGAGAGGAGAGAGAAGTGAGGCGTGAGAAATGAGCTGATCTGAGGGGAAATGGGAAAGAGGAGAGAGAGTGTGAGAATGAAATAGAAGGGGTTATAATTTTTTAGGGTTTTTGTAGCAAATGGCAAGCGGTTCAGTGTTCAAACCGCTTGCCATTTAGAACAATTTTGCAAGTGGTTCACCTAAAACTGCTTGCCATTTACTCGTTTCAGGTTTTTTTTGTAGGTGTTTTTGGAAGCGGAATTAAAAACACTGTTTGTCATTTGGGGCTTCCCATTTAGTTTTTTCTACTAGTGATGGTTGAATAGCCCTTGAAATAAGCTTTTTTATGATATATTATATCTAATTTCGATTTAAATTGAATCAGATATGAGCCAAATACTAGGTCTAGTTAAAATTAACACCCTTGCACTATTTCATCCATATTTTAAGATCTACAAATGATTTTGACCTAATTTCGATTGGATTGGAAGTAGAGTTCAATTCTAGAGCTTTCCAACAATATATTAGATTTTTCTTTTTTATTTTTCTTGCGTCACCTACCACAACAATACTGAACTCCTTTATAGAGTTTTTCGGGCACCAAATAAGATGCACAAAACAACTATATTCTGCACTTTTAGGGGGTGTTTGGTATGAAAATTTGTAACATAGGAAACGTAAATAAATAAGTGTTTCCGTTTCTATTAGTTTGGTATGAGCTATAAGTAACAAATACCGTTTCCAAAGGGTAACAAAATCCCTCAAATTGTTACCCTTATCCAACTAGTGGAAACAAAATGTGTTTCCCTCCTCAATCATAAACTCCTCAATTTGTTTCCATTTTATAAAGATACCAAACATATATCAAAGGTAACGTGTATGATTACCCTTTCCCTTACTTATATAAATCCTTTCCATTCCGTTTACGGAATTTATACCAAACGCCCCCTTACTATGACTAATCATTCCTCCTTCATGTCATTCGAAGTTAAAATATGTGAAGTACTACTCGATCTTAAACCTAGCTAGGCGCGACATGTTAAATTACAAGGGTTAGTTTGAGAAAGCTAAACTTTATTTTAACATAATTCTTTTTTTTAAACCTGCTGTAGCAATTTAAAGGGAAGGAGTGCAGTGTAAGAAATTAATTATTTTAATTCATTTTTTTTTTAAATTTTGCTAATATAATGTTGGGATTTTTGTAATTATATTATTTTCATATGATTTAATTTGTACCTTTAAAAGTATTATGTTTGTTCAAATATTTTTGTTACATGATTATGAATTTGATCACTTTTTTGCATGTTTTAAATAAGAATATGTAATTGAAAATCATGTCTAATCTAGATAATTTGGACAAGCGATTTAGGTTCCCTTTTAATTTGTTGACTTAATAAGCAACCTACTTAGTAATATTAGTTTGGAACAAAATTGACTTTGATTGTATGCCTTTTAGATTGTAAATAACACTTGTCACAATAAGAATTGAATGGAGGCCAATGTGGACGAAATCGTCTTAGTGACTCAATTTAGTACCTTCACCCCTGAACCTCCAGCCGTGGTCCGTGACTATATGGAGTTATTAATAATCTTTTGAATTATGAATGAAGTGTAATCTTCATGGATCAAATTCATGGTGGCCTTGTCCTTTTTGCGTCGGTAAAACCCATGCATGAACGATTTACAAGTTATCTATAAATATGTTGGCTGCTCCATGTCCCTAGCGTATAAGTTAAATCCAACTTTCTATAATTGCCGAACATGTTCACCCATGCTAAAGTAGACTCACTTCTTGCGATGCCTACAATAATACCATACTGACCAAATATTAAAACAAGGTTGCCTAGATAGCATATACAAACTAGTATATTACCTCCGTTCATTGTTATCTGTAACTTTTGAATTTTTTATATCTCACAAATAATACCCTAGAGTTACAAATAACAACTAACGGAGGTAGTAAGAGAATTAGTTACAAATTAGACGCCACATATGTACATGAACTATGAGTAACAGATCAACGTCAAATTAAGCTGCAATCTACATTTTCATGCAGTTAAGCTTGTAAGTCAAAAAATATACAAAAGCTTAGCTTTTCTCTGTGCATATACGTGCAAGTGACACTAGTGCATATATATAATATGTGCAAGTGACTACTTAAAGAATAATAGAAGTTGGTTTCTTAACTGATCGAGATTACTCACCCTACGAAATCAAACACACTTATCTTTGTATTTAATTAAACGTGTTAATAATATACAAATAGTTTATCTATTAACATCAATATTTTTGCAAGAAATCAACAAGCATCTATCAATCTTGTCTTGGTGGGTATAGTATCAATGTTGTCTTATAAAAATTTCAAACTAAATTCTATCCATCAACTTCATGGAATCGTTCCTATTTGCTATATTATTCATGTACGTTTTCTTGTGCAAGTAGTGCACATAAGAGCAAACCTTAAAAAATAATGAGAAAGTATTACATTGATCTTTCTCATTCTAGACCGCGGCTACACTTCCCCCCTAGTTTTCAAATTCCTGACCTATATTTAATGAAAAAAAAAACCGTTGGGGTTGAGATACAGTCTGTTAAAGTCATTTTCCTTACCATTCAATTTTTATTTTAAAAGTCAAAAAAATAAAATCCTAAACTTAAAGTAAAATGATGTACTACCTCCGGTCCAAATTAGTTGCAACTATTTCCTTTTTGGGCCGGTCCACATTACTTGCAACTTTCCCATTTTTTTCCTTACTAGGGTGGCCAACGCGCACGATGCGCGCGACATGGCTAGCCAATGCGGAGAAGTTATCAAGGCTTGTCTTTGTACTTAAGATTTTAGCTTGTACATAGCTATGATTAGTAAGCATTTTGCACGTAAAATGTCTTATGCAATCTTTAAATACCTTGAAACTAGTAAGAATTAATACAATGAACCTTTAAAAAGAGTAATAATCGACTATTAAGTTCAAAATCGTATATCCTTAACCTTTTCTTATGTATTTTAAAGAGTAAAAAATAGCATTTACTTGCTTTTCTTATAGAGTCTAGATGATTCTCTAGAATAAAATTTTGATACATATTACAAGCTGAAAAACAAAGAGAAACAAACAGTAGAGGAATAATGAAATTTTGCATCAATTTGTTCTTGGGTACCCTATGAGTAGTTAGGACTCTCAGGTGTTAAATTTTAGTTTTGAGTTTGAATTTTGCTCAAGTCCATTGCAACGTACATTTATACTTAGTATTGCTGTTAAGTCTAATATGATCATCTAATATAAAGTTTGGTAGCTTGAGCGGCCCAATGTAAAAATCCAAAATAATAAAATACGGAGTAGCTTTTTTTTTCCCTCTCTTTGTATGTTAGTCCAGGGGCTTTATTTTTTATTTTTTAATACTCTGTAATTAAACCCAATGTAAGAAGAGCTGAGTTATCCAATGCAGGCAAGCTTGAGCTCAGCTTAATTCAACTCAACAATACAAAGAAATACAGTAAATCATTAAACTGATACTCATTAGATGCAGAGCATATAGCATTATTAGGATGCATCATTTCAGAATCTCACCAGAAAAGTGGTATCTTCTCTTCTAACAAGTAACAATAAACCTTTAAGGTAGGTTAGGATTGATAAGAGAACTACTCACACCTCCTTTCCTTCAAATATAGAATATACATCCAGAGCCTAAGCACAAAGGCATTCTACTCCCTTTAAAAACATGTACCTTGAAAAATTGCATATTTTGAAGTTGTGGACTCTCATTTTACGCTCTTAATCCCAAAATTATAATCGAAATTAAGATGTCCTTTGCATCTCATAACAACGAATCTAATAGCAATGTTGAAAGCCACCTTTGTAAAATTCTACAATCCCCAAAATCAAAACCAAAGTACAATCTAAAGATCATAAATAAAAATCCTAAAAAATCGTATAGGGAAAAAATTAAAGTACCTTTTGATCGGATTTGTGGTAGCGCTTAACTGGACAAACCACAAAGTCACTGACAAATATTCATGAAATGATCAAATTGAAAGAATAGAAAGAGACATGAGGGGATTCTATGGGGTAGTGCTCGGAAGTTGGTATATTTCCCTCGCTTATAGTGTTTCTGGCTCTCCATTCACTTCAATTATCAACTATATTTTTTTCTTTCAAAATCCAATCAAATTTAGGAAAAATAGATGAATACCCAGACCCTAAAATTTAAAAAGGATAATACCTTAAAATCTAAAATCAATCAATAAAACAATTGAAATTAAAATTGAAAAATACCTTTGAAGATTGTCAGTGACTTTGTGGTTGAAACTTGAAACCAATAATTCAACCAATTGAATGTGAAGATAAAAAGGTACGTAATAACATAGAGAAGATATAGAGTATTAAAAAAATCTTGTAATATTAAATAGGGGCAAATGCATAAATACACATTTTTGGGGTTATAATTACCACAACACTATTCATAAGAGCAAGATTCTACTTTTTATAAAGTAGGGATTTAGTAACTTTTTATAGGTAAAATTACAAACTTACCCTTACTTATTTTTTAAACCAACCTTATTATACTACTAACCTAATATAATTACACTACCTAACTGAGCAATTAGATTAATCATTCCCACAAAAAAAAAAAAAACCCAACTCTTTAAATTCTCCATCATCCCAACCAACTCAATTGAATGCTACAACATTCAATTCATCAGATGAATATGGTTGAGTGCATTTATTCTGAAAATTCTCCAGAATATATTACCCCCCCAAAACCCTAGTTCATATTTTTCTCACTCCTCACTCTTCGCCGTTTAGGATCTCCTCTCTCTCTCTCTCTCTCTCTCTCTCTCTCTTACTCTGTCACTCTCCTTGCGATCTGGGTTTTCTCCTTCCTTCATTCTTTTGTTCTGTTCTTCTACTTCTTGAGTCCCACTATGTCTACTTGAAAGGACAAAGAACTCGATCTTCTTTGCCATGAGACCCTTAAATCATCTGCATCTAAGCGCCGATCTGGGCGTGTAACCTATAAGCCGCAGCGAGGAACGGGAAACATGAAACCCGTTCGTCGTGCTTCAGTTATTGCAAGGAGGAGGATCTGTGGTGCAAAACTTGCTGAGTTGAGCGATGAGGAGGAGAAGCCTCAGGAAGTGGTCCCTGTGGCTATGGCCGCCGATGAACCACCACTAAAGGTGGTTCCTATTGTTGAGGTGCATCCTATTCCTGCTGCTGTAGTTCTTGAGGGTGAGGTCTCTGCTGCTAGATCTGCTATTGGGGAGTCAAACCCAGTAGATCTGAAGGTTTCTGAGGTGGCTAAGCCACCTGAGTCCCACGACGACGATGAAGGCCCTTCTAACGGAGCTAAGAGGATCAAATCTGGTCCACCTGGAGGGTTGTCGAGGGAAGAGGTGATTGAGGCATACCTGCAGATCTACTACCCTCAGTTCTACCCTCCTCCTAACTGATTGCGCAGCGTATACTCTATAAACCCTAGTTTAATTTTGTTTTCCTTTGTTTTATGTTTGGTTTGTTACCATGGTGATTGTCTTCCTGTGTTGTTGGATCATGTTTTGTATGTGCTGGTAAATCTCAAATTGTTGTTGTATTGTGTTATGTATTTGCTGTTTTTAAAACTTGCTGGTGGTTGTGTTGGTTGTGCTCTGTATGATGTTCTATGGATTCTGTTGGTTGTGAGTTTTTGGTGGCCTGTGTTGGTTCTGCTCTGTCTTGAATGCTGCTAGGGTTGTGCTCTGTGTTGTCTCGGTTCTGCTCTGTCTTGTGTGCTGGTAAGGTTGTGCTCTGTCTTGTGGCTTATGTGCTGCTACAGTTGTGCTAGGGTTGTGCTCTGTCTTGTGGCTATTGTGGTGCTATGGTTGTGCTAGGGTTGTGCTCTGGGTTGCTATTGGTTGTAATTGTGTTTTGTTGGACCATGTCACTTGTTTAATGCTGACCACATCCCTTCTGAGTCCCCTGGTTTATCATAGATGCATGTACTAGATGGCCTTCCTTAGCATTTGAGTCCCTTAAATGCATTTAGTCCCCCCAACTATAAATCCATACCTTGTTTATTTTCCAAATGATGATGGGACTCACCTGATAGCTACTTGGGTGGTGTGGATGCTCCTGTAATCTCTCTATGAGGTTTTGTTGAGGTACCAACACTCACTAAAGCTTTGACTAAAAAAAACACCCATTCTGATGGAAATATTAGTTACAAAACATTTCAAAGCATTAGTTGATTACATGTTTCACTAAACAAAAGATTAAGACTATAATAAATACATGACTGCCTAATAAATGTGTAACTTCTATTTACCAAAAGGACACATAACCTAGACATAAACTCACTCAAAAAGTTGTTAGAATATTAAAAGGTTATGTGTGGCAGTCATGTGTTGAGTCCCTATTCCATTTGCATTGTTCTCATGTGCTTCAGTCTGCATCCACTTCCATGTGTCCTTGATCATCACCAATTACTGTCACTGAATCTAAATATTGAACAACTTGACCAATGAGATTTTTGTCAACTTCTAGTAACTGTGGTAGTAAACCTTGACTGTCCAAACTTCTCTTCTTCATGTGAGGGGGAGAGAAATTGTTCCCACCTTGCTTCTCTAGTATCTTAATCAAGCATGATTGTAGTGTGATCCATGTGTACTTGTTCAAAACTGGATCAAACTCTTCAAAAGCTCTAGCAACTTCCTTTATGAGATCATCTAGATTCCTTGGGAATGATTGGTATTGTAGTGATTGAATGACACTAAATAAACCTAAATCTAACACATTTGTTTCTGATGATTGAGCTGGTTGGAAAATGAATTGAATGTTGAATCCATGTGCATGACAAGGTGCCTGAAATTCTTCATCCTTTGGAACTTGATGAGGTATTGCATTATCCCATTGAATGAAGATGTCCTTAGGTAGCTGTTTTAGCCACTTCTCATAGATAGTTGGAATAACATGTGTTAGTAGCATGTCCCTAATGCATTCTTTTGTGACACTTTGAAGTGCCTTTGTCTCTAGAGACCCTGCATCTCTATTTTTGCTTTTCTTTTTGGCCATTTCATACTTGACAAAAGGAAATAGACCATATTTTCCATCATGTACCATGTTGTTTTGCTCATCAAACAAGGGCTTCCCAATCATTCCCATGAACATTGCTTTTATCTTGAATCTCCTTGATTGTTGTGCCCTGTATGGATCTTCCTCAGTAGGCAGCAAATAAAATGTTCTTGTTTCTGGATTAATGAAGAACCATTTCTCATCTAGATGTATCCATTGCTGCATGTCTCTGAATTTTGGGTCCCCTTGTGTTGGAATGGGATCTATGTGACTTAGAACCCATTTGAGTCTTGACACTTTGTGCTTCTCTGTAAGAGCTGGATGATTTGTGCTAGTGTGTGTTCTCAGCCTGCCTTGTTGCCTGCGTGTGTGCAGTGCTGTCTTTGGTATTTTGAGTGCTGCAACATAACCTTTCTCTGTCCGTCTCTTGTACAATGGTACCGATGTTAGAAATTCATCTGTGTACACTTTTGGTTTGGGTCCTGGCCTGCCTAATTTTTTGGTATTAACATCAACTACAGTACCTTCAACAAGAGATTTTTTTATTACCTTGAACTACCTTGTTGTTGTTGATTTGTGCACTAAATGTTTTCTAGCCAAATTGGCTAAGAAGCCTCTTGGCAGTGAGTCCCCCTCCATGTGCAACATAATCTCATCAACAAGTGCTCTTTTCTCTTCTACATTCATTTCTCTGCTTGCTCTGACATGCTGTTGTACTTCTTCATTGTTTGCATCATCATCTGCATTATATCCATCATCATTGGCTTCTTATTCTTGCTCTTGATCATCATCTGAATCGTACCACCATGGATATTCTTCATGAATTTGTTCATCTTCTATGAATTCATCATCCAATGCTTGCTGATGCTGAATGTACTCATCCATAAGTTCATTTATGAACTCTGCCATGAGTCCCTCCATTTTTTTTTCAAGGCAGCTTTTTGGTGATGAAGTGGCGGTTGGTTTTTTTTGTCGGTCTTCAACGGAGCCTATTCCTGTAATTAAAGAAGCTGCATCTACTAACACAGCTTTAGGAATTAGGAAAATGCTAATCTTGATTTAGATTGATGTAATTTGATAGGGCTGCCTGTATTTTGAATTAACAAAACATAATTTATGATGTAACCTAACTTAACTATCCTACCCCCAACCCCTCCCCAATTCCCCTAAAACTGCTCTTTTGAAATGGGGTTTTGGAAAGGATGCCCTTCTTTTATAAGGGGCATTTTGTTTGAATGTCAATGAAAAATTTGAATTTTGGGGGAACTTGAAAAAAATTTGAATTTGGTGTGAAAAAGTGGGAGGGAAACAAAGTGGGAAACAATTTTCCCACCTGTTTGTATGCTGCCAGAATCTTTGGGTGGGAAATTCCCACTAAAAATCAAAAAGTGCAAGTGGTTCAAAAAATTCAAATTAAGGGACCACATGTATTTCCTCCATATTACTCCCCTAATTACTTACCCTTACTTTTTCTAATCAACCCCTTAAAAGTTTTGCCTCGTCCTCCGCAATCACCCCCAAAGTTGCAACTAAAATGGACCGGAGGTAGTATGTATGTTTTAGAAGAATTATTCAAAGCATGCACTCGTCCAAATCCAAATGTTGCAAAAAATTCCATGCTTTTAAAATAGGAACTCATTTAATTCTTCATCTCCAATACAGCTAAGCATCATGCATATCTCTTGTCTTCCCTTTGTGCTCAGAAACATGCACGTACACTAGTAGTAATTGGTCCAACGAACTTTGCCTTTTTCTAGTTATGGGGTTCAATTTATACTTGACCAACCAATTTTAGAATACACTACTAGTCTACATTATAGTATTCTACAACCTCTCAAATCTAGCAATTTGAGCAAGTTTTATATATATTTGTGATAGTGACTTCTTCTATGATAATAAAATCATCTACATAAAAGCTAAACATTGTAAGCATTGCTACTTACCAACAAGAATTGGCTCAAGTGGTAAGCAATTTGATGTCGTTTAAGGGAGATTTCAGATTCGAGCCTCACCGTATACAGAAACTCTTGTTAGGAGACTCACTCAACATAAGCCAGGTGTGCTACCCGAGTCGGATTCGAATGTAGTCGAAGCTAAGCTCCGGTGAACCGGTGAACCGGATGGACATCCTAAAAAATAGGTAAGCATTGCTACTTATAAACTACTAAAATATATTACTCCCTCCGTTTCACTTTGTTAGTCCCATATAGAATCAATCACAAAAAATAAGAGAATGAATAATATTTGGAATCTTACATTTTAGTACAAAAATTGCTTAATTAGTTCTATCTTATTAAATTTTCTGATTTTCTTCTTTGGAAAGCATCAATTACAATGCTTGTTTAACGTGAGGAATATCAATCAAATTCCATGTCATCAATCCACTAATGGGATTGATGACCAATTAGAATATTTAATTACTGCACTACAAGAAAAATGTCTTTTCGTAGCGATTATTTTGTAGCGATTGTACATTCGCTAGAATATGCAAGTATGTTTGTGAAATAGTTAAGGAAGTCGTATCATTTTACAATCGCCATAGTTTTCCCATATAAAATCGATACGGAAAACATAATAATACATATCCACACTATTTTTACACATTTATATAATTTTGAGAAATCGTATTATTTACAATCGCCACTAAATCCTAAAAATCGATACGAAAAGCCTTTTCAATACTAGATATATAAATATTGTTTGAAAAAGAATACATAAATATGTCATAGCTTATTGGTGAAACATTTAATATAAGAGTTTGAGGTTGCACGTTCGAATCTTGTAAAGATCATACGCATGTTTTTTTTTTTTTTTTTTGAAGAAGAAATTGAGTTAAACATTTGTAGCGCTTGTAATAGCTACAATAATCACCACGATTGGATGTAGTTTTTCGTATCGATTATTCAGACCAACCCCAGCGATATTGAAAACCACTACCAAAGGCTAAGGCAACGGGGGATATTGTATCGAATGACCATTCGTTGGGAAAGCTTTTTGCTGCAATTACAATCGATACTAAAGGTTAAAATAATAGATACGAAAAGGTTATTTTCTTGTAGTGCTGCCATGTCATCAATCCACTAATGGGATTAGAAATTATAAGACCAAATTAGGAAAGTAAAATAAAATTAAAAAATTAAAAAGGAATAGATTCAATCTGGGTAGATCATTTTGAAACGCCCAAAATAGTATATAGGACTAACATTATGAAACGGAGTGAGTAACAAGTTTGGATGAATCGGAGTAAAACATAATATAATATCATTATATAACCCTTTTGTCTTTTGAGTCAGGCATAAGTGAAACGAGTGTCTCATATCGTAGTAATATGATGTTCTCAATTAGAGGTGTCAAACCCGAACCGACCCGAAAAAAAATTATCCGTTTTGAACTGTAACCGATCCGATTTGATCCGAGAAATTCAAGACCCAAACCCGATCTATAACCGAACTGAACTCAACTCGAATCCGAACTTGACGCGATCTGAACTTAACCCGGCACCGATTTGATCCGACCTGAACTCAACCCGAATCCGATTTGACCCAACCTGAACTCAAACCAAACCGATTTGACTCGACCTGAGCTCAACCCGATCCTAAATTGACCCGACAAATAACCGATTAGATCCGATCTGTTTTGACCCAAACTGATATTAACCCGACCCGATTTTAACTCGATTTGACTTTTACTCGATCCGAATTTAACCCGACCATAATTAATTATTGACCTTTTTATTCAAGTTCTTATACTATATATTTACTAATTATTAATAAGTTAACTTTTTTACTACAAAGAAATAGTCTAGACCAAAAAGTAGGTGGGTCCATATAAAGAGCTCACTCTCTCGAGAGCTGATACACATACAACCATTGTATGTTGTCCATACATACAACACCATTAAAATTTTGACACATCATCAGAAAAAGGGAGAAAATTAGAAGTCAAATATAAATTGAATATAATGGAACTTGGGCCCATTATTCTAGCCAATAAAAACATGACAAATTAGAGTTGTATGTACGGACCACATACAACAATTGTATGTGTAGCCTTTACCCTTTCTTCCTATCTCTCTCCTTTTTTCTCTCTTTACCATGTGTTTTTAGAATATTTTAATAATTGTTATGCATTTACAAATACATAACATTCCTTCATTACTACTTCCTCTACAACTGTGCATTATCCTAGAATTACAGGCACATCATACGGTTATATACACACTACATACATATGCAATAATTTATGCTCAAATAAAAAGAAGGTACATAATAACAATTAACTATCAATATGTATAATGTCAAGTTTTTAATATAAAAATTGAATTAGTAATAAAGTAATTCTAACAACTCTAACAAATATCTTATACAAATTGAATTAGTAATAAACTAAACTAATAGTACAGAACTTATAACCTCGTAAGATTGTACAATTGATGAAGAGTTGTAACCTTGTAATAACCTTAAAAAATTGATATTCTTTTTTGTATATATCACCATATGTAACTATTACTCGTCAATATATCACTGACTCGGTCTCACTTATATATGTATGATAAGTTATCGATAATTATTCAATCTCAATTTTTCTTTAAGATAAAAATTATACATAACTTGATCAAATTAGAAAGCTAAAACTTCGTGCTTCGTAATTAATAATCATATTGAACCAATAATAAGGTAAAAACTCAATAATATCTCTAGATTAAAAATAACCTTATTTGGATATGAATTTGGTCAGCTTGACCAAAATCCAGCCAAACACAAAAAGGAATTGAATCGAAACTGACCATTTAATGAATCAACGGATCAACCTTATTTTAATCAAACCGAACTTGATCGAACCGAAATCAACCCGACCCGAAGTTATCCGGTTAAACCCATTTTAAACCCGATCCAAATTTATCCGAAACGAAAGTGAACCGATCTGGAGTTGACCCGACCCATATCCGACCCGTACTCGATAGACCATGACCCGAACTTGACCCGACCCGAATCTGACCCGATCCGAGTTAAAAGGATAATTTTGATCCGACCCATATCCGACCCGAACAGACCCGAACCGAACAGACCCGACCCAAACTCCATCCGATTATCCGAATTGACACCTCTATTCTCAATACGTAAATACGAGTTCTTATAAACTTGTAAAATTTGTATCAGAAGGGAAGAAAAAAAATAAAAGTTACTTCCTCACACTTTCTATTTTAATCCATAACATATTCCCTTTATTTTCTCATATTACCCTCATATTATTGATCTCAATCCAAAATTATATTGCTCTCAATTAAAAAACGGATGGTCTTACTTTATTCTCCAAAAAAGATGGTCCCAATGTATTCTAATGGTATTAATGTAATTTATTCCAATACTCCTCTATCCTTGGTTTACATAAAAGATTCCAAATGGATTGAACATATTGAAATGGAGAGTATTTATTACTCCATCTATCCTTAAAAAAACGACTCTTTTGACCAAATTTTAGCCTCAAAATTTTCATCTCATTTGCATTTAAATACCCTCCAATTTACAATAATATTTGTGCAAAATTAAGGGCCTGTTCTCATTGACTGAACTGAACTGAACTGAACTGAGCTGCACTGAACTGAACTGAACTGAATATTTTATAAGAGAAGGAAATTAGGAGCTGAACTGAACTGAACTGAACTGAATTTCAACGTAAGAGAACAGGGCCTAACATCTATATATAAATTTTGTTTTTTCTATGTACTTTTATTACTTTCTCTCCGCTTTTACAAATCTCATGTAAATTTTCCTTTTCAATGTACTTTTATTAGTTTCTCCATACACTTGTACTTCCAACTTAAGTTTCTTAATATCTGTGAAAACTTTCCATAAGGATTGTTCTTTTAGGGACGGAAAGAGTAGTAAGTACACCATTCGTCCCACAATATAGTTTCTATTTTTCGATTTTGGAGACCCAAATATTGTTCCTGTTTCTATTTTTGGATAGTATGTAAAAACCATTGTACCCTCATTTTTTAAAACTTTATTCATTAAAATTCTTAATTTACCCTTAAATTGTTCACTTGCATTGTACTTTATTTCACTTTTTTTCTTTAACTTTTGTCTATAATTGTACTTTTCACCTTTTTCCTCTAAAATTATCCACTTCTCTTGTACTTTTGTCTAGCTTTTTTTTTTCCACTTTTAACCTACCTTTTCCACTTCTTCTCCCATTTCTTAAATACTATGAAAAAAACACAATAATAACTATATTATGAGACGGAGGGAGTAGTTATCTTTGCTGGTGTTTTTTTTTTTTTTTTTTTAGAGAAAAAAGCTTTGCCACATAGATTTACAACATAAAGCATATACTCCGATCAACAACAACAAAAAGCAGAATTAAGGAATTGCTGAACATTTATTGAAAAAGACATTGATAAGTATGATAACCAACTTACCAACATAAAAGGACCAGAGGTAATGTTTCTTACTAGTATTACTTAGAATAAGCAACCATCAAGGCTAATAATGTAATTTTATAAGAGTGAGGGATAGCTCAATTAGTTAGAGTTTTTCTCCTAATTCTATTAGATTTTGAGATCGAATCACACCCTGTTATTGTTGGCTCTCTAAACACCAGAAAAATATGTAACTCTATATCATATTATTGTCCATCTATACGGCTAGACATATATAAATAAAGGTGCGTTAAATTGTTCATACTAACCCTAAAAGATGTAACTTTTATGTGTTATTACGTCATTTAATCCTTATTGTTCTTCTCTATTGGAATGTTTCTGTGGGAAAAAAATTCTAAGTGGGAAGAACAAAAATGTGTAGAGGTAGATTTTAGTAATCTTAATCTCAATTTCACAAGAAACAAGCGTTATATACTCCTTTGGTAATAATTGCGCATACTTTTAGAAAATTATAGGGTGGAGACTAAAGGGAGATATTTATGATATACGGAGTATAGTACAGTTGGTACTTGGTAGGGGTATACTTTGTATGTATATATATATTTTTTTTGAATAAATACTGCGTATGTATTTAGTTGTTAGAATGAGAGAGAAATAATATTATAAAAAATGATGTAATGTATAGGAGAGAGAAATAATAAAATGAACATTCTTACCAAATAAAAAATGTTGCAATTATTACATGACATAAAATGAAAGTGTTGTGATTATTTTTACAAAACAAAGGGAGTGTATATATAATAACAACCCTCAAAATTATCTACTTCAACAAGTATATATATTGGAGTAAATCGCCAAGTCATCAACCACCCATCATATATTATAAATGTATAATGCTGAGCTTTTTTCAATTTCCTAGTGCAACAAACAAGTAAAATATTTGTATAACCTAAGTTATTTATATAATTAGCCATAACTTAGCTAACTCATAATTAAGTCTTGTAACTTAGCCCCTCTCTATCTACATGCATCTTTAGATGCTTAAAAAGAAAAACAAATTGAGAAGAGAGGAGTTTATATTAGAAAACATAATAAAGCCGGTTTAAAATCATGGATTGAAGTGTATAATTTATGTTAAACTAATAAACTTATGAGCATGAATTTTGTTGATCAAGAAGGGTTTCCCACCCCAAGAAAATCAATGAAGTTAACCTCTTTGGTGTTACTCGCCATTGCACGACCGCATCCTCCATCCTCGAGCGCTTCTTCTTGTAATGATGATTGCCTCATTGCAGTTGTTGTTGTTGTCGTCGTCTTGCTTTGGCTGACTAATGGAGCAAAAGCAGAAGGAATAGTACAATAATTGACTCCATAAGACGAGCCAAACCCTATTCCACATGAAAACCTTGCATCAAAACCATTTGAGTGATCAAATAATGAGCTATTAGTACTACTATTACTTCTTCCAAGCCAATTTCGTAGTAAACATTGTGGATGTATCGTCGAAGATGATGCCCTATAAGTCCCCTTGCTTATACATGGTCTCGGAAAAGTCAAGCATGCCATTGTACTAGCTTTATTCTTTATCTCCTTGTTTAAATCATGTTCAAACTTGTACAATTCGCGACTATGATCATTATTCTTTAGGGTGCCATGATATTTCCATGTTTTTGAGAGAGGATCATGGGTTGATGAGGTGGTAGACGACGAAATACTAGAACTAATTAAGCTTGATCTCTTGTTTGATTGTTGCTTGGACCGCTCCCTTTGCATCCTAGCCATGATAACGTGCCAATGGTTCTTGACGGCATTGTCTGTTCTACCAGGGAATAGCCGCGAAATTAATGCCCATTTGTTCCCATGGATCCGGTGGGCGGTCAAAAGCCGTTCTTCCTCCTCTTCTGTGAAAGGCTTCCTATTGATTCTTGGGTCCAATTGATTGAACCATCTTAACCTACAACTCTTCCCTGAAAAACAAGTTTAAAAAATCTATTTTTTTTTAAAAAAGAAATTGATCAAGACATGTTTTCAATATATAATCATCTATTTTAGTGGATTTTTTTAGGATTAAGTACCTTTCGGATAAATCTATTTCACTTAATCACAATAAAAAGCAATTCTCTAGAATTATAACTTTCTAATTATAAACCTAGTTAGGATGCTTAAATTTTACATCAACGAACCCCATGCACATATTATATAAACTATAGATTAAAAAAATTGATGTTCTGTCCATTTCAACATCTTACAAAATATATGAACAAAGAAACTCTTAAATTCATATTGACTCCAAAAACCTAATTTTTTAAAAAAGTAAAATACATGGAAAATTAGAAACGTCTTCTCACAAGACCATAACCTAACTTATCTAAAAGTAAAACATAATTAAGAAAATTTTCTATCCAAAAACCTAATTAATATGCTCATAGAATGATACGCAAAACAAGAAAATTCGGTTTTAAAAGAAATATATAGGGGAAATAATTATTAGTGATTTATCAATAAGTTGATATAGTGAAAAAAATTATTACTCCATAGTAATTATCTATAAGTTGATCTAATGAACAAAAAAAACTTATATCTATAAGTTGATCTAATGACCAAAACAAGCAAGCACATAACATACCTGATCTTCCTAGAAGCTTTTCAGCTATTGAATTCCAATTCTGAGGGCCATATTGCTCGACGAGTTTTCGAAGCTTTTCGTCTTCAGCTGGTCTCCAGTGACCTCTAGGACAGGTGTTTGAAGATTTCATCATCTCATTATCACTTGAATTTCTTCCAGAATCCTCCATCATAATTAGTTATCAATGTAATTTAAGAGATAAACATAGGTTTATTATTATGTTATATGATATTATGATGAGAATAATATTAATGTTATTAAGCTTTGTTATGATTGTTTCTTTTGACTTTTAAAATAGAGAATTGAATATAAGAAGTAGTTTGGAGAGAAAAATAAATTAAGTGTAGTAAAGTAAGAGAAGTATAGGTTAAGATATAAAAAAGAGGGAGAAGAAAGAAAATTGGTTAACAGAATAAGAAAAGTGAGTAGGTTGTGTTTTTAGGGTTGTGGATGGGCAGTCACTTTTGTTGTTTTCTCACGACATTATTTATATATTTTTTTAATAATTTCATTTTTCATATTTGTCAATTTATATATTTCAATCTTATTAATTATTTTCGTTTTCTGATTATAAAATGATTAATTTGAATAGTTTTCTTATATAGAATCAATTTCACTTGGTAAATGTATGTGCCAAAAACTTTATTACCTTTTTCAGTTTACCATGCAATTTTTAAATAATATTTTACTAATTGAATTTTCCCATGCATGATTTTAAATTTTAATCATCATTTTCTCTTCCCAATCGTCATATTAATTAAATCGTCCTTATTTAGTATCTTAATCATCTAATTGTTTTGAAAAGTGGTATTTTCTAATGTGAAAACTAGAATCTTTATTTTCTTAAATTCTTAATTATCTCTCCATCACTAAAATTCACTTTTCTTAATTTACTCCAGCATAATTCCAAATGGAAAGAATCAATAGGATTGGAGGGATAACTATTATTCATAAGAGAGAATTTTTATAACATTACACATGACTATGTTTTTCCTTGTGTATAATTACAAGACACATTAAAAAAATAAATAAGTGTGTGAACCGTACCAAAATCAAAATTGGTCATGTTAAAAAAAATAGAGAAAAGTATATATCTTATTTATGTTGGACCATCGTTATTATTGCTATCTTTAGAAATGGTTAAGGTTGACAATATCGTTAAGGTTATGTCTTCTATGAAAACAAGTTAGTGACTACTATATGTGTGCTTGCAATGGCAATAATTTAATTGCTGACAATAATGTTTGGTATGTTTTCAATTGCTTTTTAAAATAGAAACTAACTTAAGTTATTAGGAGTATCAGATTATGACTATTTTGTCTATTTACGATAAACATTATTGTCAAAGATTTTTCTTATATTATTTATATTGTGTATATTCTACATGTTGAAAAGTAAAGAGTTTTGTCTAAGTCAAGTTTTAACAACATTTCTTATGTGCTGAGTGCTGACATGCATGTATGGACTGGCATTATATTAATTTCCACTAGAAAAGAAAAATAAAATGCTAATTACATTAATCTAAATGTCTCTCTATCTTAGGAATAGAATTTTTGCAGCTTTATGTAGAATTCAATACTAGGATACTCGATTACTATTGCAGTCTATTAGTTAAAAAAAAAAACAGTTAAATATATGTATTATGACTAATTATGAAAAAAATTTAGTCAAAATTATGATATGAATTATGCAACAGTCAAACTAATAATGCACTTATAAAATCAAAGGGAATTCCTTCTAATAACAATTTGCTAATTTTTTGTGGGGAAAATTTTATATTGGTGTTAATTCTACTGGGAATCATTTGGTTCGAATCCAGCAGATTAATTAGTACAAATAAAAATCAGGATGATATTTTGTTTGCCTCAGAATATACTCGTATGTATCATGCGACTAATTTTGAGAACATACATATACATTCCATATTTGGGCTAAGTACAAAATTCAAATTGGGCAATTTGATTTGAGTCAGTAACTTTGTACAATCAGCAACTTTTCTGTGTGGCAGGTGTTAACCATATGAGTTACTTATTAAGAGATTACTGAGTTACTTATTTAGGACTTACTTGTAAAAGTTACTTATTCAAGGGTTAGTTGAATTGATTAACCGTTTTCTGTGTTCAAGTAACCCCTAACAGACCGAGTAACCCTTGAATAAGTAGCCCCTAAATAAGTAACCCTTGTAATTTACCCTAGATCAAACAAGTAACCCGGCCCCTGAATAAGAACCACTCCTGACCAAACGAGTAAACCTAGAATAATTAACCCCAACAAGTATTTCCTGACCAAATGAGTATAGGGATGTCAACGGGCGGGGCAGGGCGGATATTAGCCTTCTTATCCCCATCCCCATCCCCGTGGTGGGTTCAAAAATCATCTCCATTCCCGCCCTAGCGGGTACAATTCCAAAATCATTCCTGCCAGCTCCCACTTGGATATCCATCCCCACCTAAGACCTGACTAATCCCCACCTCCTAATACACAATCCAACATAATTAATATAGACTACAAAAAAATTATTATTAATATTAATTGCACACATCTTAGTTATAATATTAGTGCATTACATATGATTATATCTACTATTTTATTTTACTTGATTTCTTTTTATATAAAATGGAATAAAAATATATAGATGTGGTGTGAAGTGGGAATGAAGCGGGTGCGAAGTGAGTCGAGGCGGGGCGAGGATGGGGATGGGGCAGGTACAATGTAAAATCCACCCCCGCCCTATCACCCATGGCGGATATGATTTTTATCCCCACCACCATACCCTCCAAACCAAGACCCATCCCTGCCCCACTAACATCCCTACGAGTAATCCTCTATAAGTAACCCTTGTCATATGGTGTAACCAGCCACATATAAAAAAAAAATTGAGTTGTACAATATATAATCTTATAAACAAACGACATTCATATAAACACAATACAATTTTGACATTGCTTAACAAGAAAATCACATACACCACTACATTAAACATTTGGAGACTCGAGATACGAAAAAAACCTAATAACAATACTTCCTCCGTTTTAATTTGTTAGTCCCATATACTATTTTGGGCGTTCCAAAAAAATTTACCCATATTAAATGTATTCCACTTTTAACTTAGTTTTTATTTTATACATAATAAATTCTGATTGGTTAAATTAATTGATTACGAATTAATGACACGACTCTAAGTAAAATAAATTAATCCCTTGATTTATGCAGTTATGGCTAATGCTTTCTTTAAAAAAATCTTTAAAAAATTAAATAAGGCAAAACTATTTATGAATTGTTTTTTACTCTAATGATAGATTCCAAATATTCTCTTTTTCTTATTTTATGTGATTGATTCCACATGAGATTATTATATTGAAACGGAGGAAGTAATATTATTATATTATAATGGATTGATGGTACATCTTTGATATTTTTGTGTAGAATTGTTAGCTGATGTATATTTCTTTTAACTGGTATATGTTCTTGAGAAATAATCATGAATTCCTACTTTTCAAAAATTTTGAATTAAAAGTCTATTCACTTCAATTTAATTTCAGTTTAGTTCAATTCAGTTCAGCTCCAATCAGTTCAGCTCCAATCAGTTCAATTTATGTGAACAAACCCTAACTCTTATTACTAGTATTTGAACAACTACATCTTCTAAAAATATTTAAGTTACTAGTATTTATTTTTCTATCCTCATTAATTTTAATTACCTTTTTTTAAATAAACTTTTAAGAATAGTGTGAGACATTTATGCCCCAATAATATTTTATTTATATATGTTTTTATCATGAATACTGTCTATAACTAAAGTTATAACATATGATCAAATGGAAAGAGTTCCCCTAATTTATGACTAGCTTTAGCCAACATAATATGTCTAAAATTTCCAATATGCGGGAATATATATATATATATATATATATATATATATATATATATATATATATATATATATATATATATATATATATATAACAAAAATTCCACATAAAAAGTCCAAAAGTGACCTCCAAATAGAAGTACAATCATCTACTTCCAAGGACAAGTTTGCATATGCCCTTTATAGCCAAATAAATACCTAATAATATTAATCTCAAAATTCTTATTGAACCAAGAAATCTCATTTATTTAGTAAGAAGTATTAAACTACATATTCAAGAAAATCCATAAACAACCTTATTTAATTAGTATATGGAGTCATATATTTGGTCCATTTTGACACTTCATGATTCATTTTGTTGATTTAAACGGAACTTATAGTGGGTGGTTGGCTCTATTTTCCTAACTAATATTATCCCAAAATCAACGTTCACATATTTAGCTTAGATTTTATGTGGATGACGTATATAAAATTTACTTGAAGTGCCCCATAAGATTATATAGTTGTATATGTTTATGGAATTATCAGTCTTCTACAAAAACTAACTTAATAAGGGTTAAATAATGTTTAAGATTTAGGGCTTGTTCACTTCAGCTTAAGTTCAGTTCAATTCGGTTCAGTTCAGTTCAGTTCACTTCAGTTCAGTTCGGCTCCTAATTTCTTTCTCTCATAAAATATTCATTTCAGCTTTATTCATTTTAGTTCAATTACCTTCCAATCAGTTCAGTTCGGCTCAGTTAAGTCAATAATCAATTGTTCGCATTGTATCATTATAAGTCGTATGTACTATTGTATTGTGATCAATAAAAATATTATTAGATTTGTCTAAATGGGCAATCTATTAACTAAACTAAAACAAAATGTTGCTGACATCATCATTTCTTCGAAACATGTCACTCTAATATAAATTTTTTTTCTTGCCAATTTGCTATGAGATGATTTCATTAGTTTATTTTATTATTTTTTTTTATCTAATAAACATTTTATATGCTTTATCCTTGTCCCTACCAAGTTTTTATTTTATTTACTTTTTTTACAGGTATATTAATATTTCAATGTTTAAAAGTGTTCATTATGACTTTATATATATATATATATATATATATATATATATATATATATATATATATATATATATATATATATATATATATATATATAACATGTATACAAAAAAAATTATAGAGTAGAAACTTTCTTTCTCCGTATTTTAAACAAATTAAATCTTAATGTATTTTGTACTTTTGTTTAAAACCGTGCATCGCGCGAGAACTAAACTATTTTTATAATATTATAAGTTTTTATATTTACTTAATTTAAATATTTGTTAATGGTTTAAAGTAGACCTGGTTATTGGGCGGGTCGATTCAGAGTCTGTGCGGTCGAGTTAAAGAGGGTCACATTTTACCGGGTCAATATTGGATAAGGCCAATGCGGGTCGCGGGTCAATAGCGGGTCGATAATGGGAGGGCCTATGAAATATCAATTAAAATAAATATTGGACAAAACCATTATTAAGTATATATGAATAAATTTTTTTTATGTAATTATTTTATATTACTTTTTTTTTTTATCAATTAAATTGGAAAAACATTTTAGCCCTATATTGACTATACCTAATAATATCCCTCTCCATTAAAAACCCTAAGCTTAGCCTTGATCTTATTATCATTGGGTTACCTTATCCAATAACCAGTTCTAGTTTAAAGTGTTTTATAAACCTAGTAAATAAAAATAGTAGACATTATATTATAACACGGAGGGAGCATTACAGAAGACAATAATGACAAGTTAGCTACCCAAATACAAAGGTTAGAAAGTAGATGAAGGTTTAAGATAGATTATGGTTCTCTTGTCAGTACCCTTGCTTTCTGTCGGATGTCATTGAGCTGAAGTATAACAATAAGATAGGGACTTCAACTATACTAATGCTTTATGTTATTGCTTCTTATCATAATATCATGGACTCATGGTTATATACAGGAATAAAACACTTTGCTTTATATCTATCTGAATACCTAAGGTTTAGCTAGTCAAGCGCAGGATGAGTAATAAGTACAAGCTACAATATGTACACCATCTGTTTTTTTTTTTTTTTTTTTTTTTTTTTTTTTTTTTTTTCTCTCTCTCTCTCTAATTGGACTTTTGCATAATATATTATATATAATGTACACTACTTTGACTAATATTTTTACTATAAAATCAAACACAGTCATAAAAGTATTTGTTAGAATCATCTCAATGTATTGTATCCGATCCACATGTTAAATTTTATAATATATATTTAGTACTAATTAAAGATAATTTGTTTAAGTAATCCTTAGACAAATATACCGACCAAAGTGAGACACTTAAATAAAAAGTTAGAAGCAGAGGGAGTATTAACTTATACTTGTAACTTATGGTTCTAGGCTAGATTAATAGTTACGGAAGTAGTAGCTTATTTATGGTTTTTGTTTATTAGTTGTGATTATCAGGTAATTTATTATGCATATTTGGTTATCACTTGTGGTTGTCAAGTGGTTTTTTTTTTTTTTTTTTTTTTTTTTTTTTTTTTTTTTTTTTTTCTATTTTATTCTTTACATTTGGTATTATGCATAGTGTATTATTAGTGTGAAAATTTTAAAGTAAGATTAATTACTTTATTATTATTATTATTATTATTATTATTATTATTATTATTATTATTATTATTATTATTATTATTATTATATCTCAAAAACAAAAAGTCATACAACCTACAATAAATTAGTGGGAAGCCGAGATACAATCTGGGCTTCCACTCCTCTAGCTATAGCAAAACCTACCCTAGTAAAAATATGAGCTGCAGCACGTGCTCCAATGTCTTGCGTCGTCGAGAACCTCTGAATTCGCTTAAGCAACGCAACAGCCTCCTTCTCTAATTCACCAAACGAAGAAAAGGAGAAGGGAATGAACCCATATCCAATCGCCTGACAACGAGCCTCATACTTATCCCGCTTCCGCTGAGCTGCATCAGCCACAACCCATCCAGGAATAAAGTCAGATAACCTTGACTGTGTCAAAGGAGAAGATCCTGTCAAATCAACACAGACATCGCGACCACGATCCCAAGAATAAAGTAACACATCAGCAGGTCTGAGGGCATCACCGTTCCCTCCAGACAACCCAATATCAACCTCTTTCCTTGCTGAAATCCCAGAACGATAGCAAACATCAACTAGGGTATCCCGAACAACATTATGTCTATGTTTAATACCCACGATACCAGCACACGACACCGCGTGATCGCAAAAAATATCCCCTGGAAAAACCCTCGAACAAGCAGAGCACGCTGTCGAGGCAGAGAACAACGGAACACCCAATCGGTAGCATAATACACATCGATAAGTCTTTGCATTCATAATCTGACCCAATCCTGAAATAGGAACGGCCCGAAGCCAAGCAGACGTGTGATCTCCCTGCTGAGATTTCCACAATGCTAATAGACGAGGGGATAATGAAAAGGTGGATTCTGCAGAATCGGTAACCTTCGTGAAATATTTATTATGCATATTATTATTATTATTATTATTATTATTATTATTATTATTATTATTATTATTATTATTATTATTATTATTATTATTATTATTATTATTATTATTATTATTATTATTATTATTATTATTAAGAGGGTTGCGCAATTAATTTTCATGTTTAGCGGTTTTTGTCAATCTTTGCAGCCATGTCAGATTGCTGGATTTGAGGGAGTCCAGTTAGCAGCCTGTAGACACCCATTTATGTCTCCTCAAAACCAAACCAAGTGATGAGTACCTTTCGCGTCGAATCATAATCGAATGAAGCGAAAGTGTGGAAAGTCTAGTGTTGCGGACAATTTTAATTTCTTTTCTCTTCTCTCTGTTTTTGAAAACTTATTTTAAGAAAACAGCCAATCCAGTTTGGTTGGTCCATGATATGGGTCCAATAGTAGTGTAGTTGGATGGGGCTTGCAAAGACCTTTCCAACGATATATTATAAGCCCAATTCCGATGAATATTGAGGAAGTTATGGCCAATTTACCAAACTGGGCCCGGTTTGAGCTTTATGTACGGCCCAATGATCTAGAGGAGGGCCTAATAAGGTTTATCATTCCTAATTCAATTAGCATTGATAAATTGACTTTTGTTGACTTTTCAGAGTTTTAATCAAAATCAAATAGCATTTTCGAGGAAATTATATGATTTTATCCTCCAGTACGGCAAACTTATCTGATTTTCGAAAACGCATTAAAATTAGGCTTGGCGCCTGACCCCAGGCTTTGGCGCCTGGAACCAGGCCTGGCGCCTGGAACCAGGCCTGGCGCCTGGCGCTAGTGTTGGTGCCAAGCGCCAGTTAGCCAGGGTTTGCGCCAGCTCTGTTTTTTGTGCGTCAGACTCTGTTTTGTTTATTTTATCTTTTTGGCTGATTTTCTCTATAAATAACGTATTAAAAACTCCGTTTTGATTCACCAATTCTCACCAACTCTCATCAAAATTTTCTAGATTATTCTCTCTCTCTCTTTTTCTAAACTAGCCTTTTCTCAAATACAAAATTCCGCATTCACAAGACTTAGATACACCTAGCCATATTCGAAGTTGCCTTCGCCCTAGACGGGAAAGGTTTTAATTTCTGAGGGTTTGGTCCCAAATCTCTCTTTCAATTGTTTAATTTAATTGTTTGTTTATTATTTTCCTTGAAGTTACTAACGTGTGTATTTTGTTATTAGAAAGAGGTACGAAGCATCAAAGTAAGTACTTTAATGGTTTTAATTGATGTTATGATGTAGAAATCATGTTTATATTGTTATTATGATATTCCTAGTATCATGTTTAGGGAAAAGGTTATAATATCAAATATGCTTATTATGATTGTTACGATGCTTCCTACGTTCTTCCTAATGTTTATGGTTGTTAGTATCATGTTAGGGTTAGAGATTTGATCTTGAATGCTTAGTGACATGCTAGGGTTTGTTATTAATCTTGTTAGTATCATGCCTAGGATCTTGCTATTATTATGATTTAATATTAACATGAACATGATTATGATTATGATTGTTATAATTTATGATGATTATGAATATTATTATTATTATTATTTTTTTTTTGATGATGATTATTTTATTTATGATTATTATTGTTTTGATTATGATTATAATTTTATTTTGATGATTATAATTATTATTTTTCATTATTTATTATGTTGCTTGATGATATTTATATTTATTGCTTGATCACGCCTTTTATGCATGCTTAAAGGGAATTTGTATTTGTAATCACGCTTAATATGATATTTAATAATCTTGTTAGGGTTAATTTTATTATAATTTCAAGTGATCGCCAATAATAGTTTATTTGTGCATTAATATTCAACCAACATAGATAAACAGGTTTAGGGTTAATCCTATTGATTGCATGTTAATTAGAAAGCGCACATGAATACGATCAGAATAAAGTAGAGGCCTATTATTAGGGCAGGTTCAATCTCTTTTAGGTTGGATGTGTGCCTTCATCCCCGAACCCTTATTTGGTTCTAGACCTTATGGAGTTGACGATCTCTTGGATCGTTAAGGGGTGTAACCTTCACCTCGTGAACGGTTTACAAGTTCCTAAAACTTGTTGGCGACTCTTTTTCTCTATCTTCTTCCCTTTTGGACGCCACCGTACTTTAGTGGATGATCACAGTGGGGTTCAAGCTAGTGGGATTAAAGCTTGAAATATATTCCCTACAGTTTTTGGCGACTCTGCTGAGGAGGATTTCTATTTATATTCCTGAATTTGTTTCGGCAATGATTTAGAATGAGTGGATGAGACTCGAAACATTCTAAGTATTTCATGTGCGTAATTTTGATTAACATTATTGTCATATGCATAAAAAAGATCTCATTGGAAAGACCATCCGTAATGAGTTAAAAACATAGGATTTTACACGTAGGAAATTTGAGAAATATCTTTCACAACTAGGATCGAAATAACACCGCGCGAAACTGGAAAATTTTATCGAGCATAGAAAGCTGCTGAGGCATGTGGGAAGTAGCGCCAGAGGCCAGAGCTTGGCGCCAACATTTTAGCCGTAGCGCCAGACGCCAGTATTGGCGCCAGGCGCTACAGTTAAAAGATGGCGCCAGTCTCTGTTTGCTGGCGCCAATTTCCCCCAATACCGAGCCAGAAATATGCGTTCTAATTTCGACCGGTTTTTCGTATTGTTTGCTTGATCCTACTTCCTGATTGAATTTTTTCTCACTTTTCTGAAACCCATATGTGTTCTACATATGGACATAATCCTCTGGGAATTCATGCTCCATCTACCTGATTGAACGTTCCGTGCAACAAAGGGTACATCCGAGATGTTGAATTCACCAAACCATGGAAGCGAGTTTTTTCTAAAGCTCGCGGTGTCCCATCCACTCGCGCCAACCCTTCACGGTTAGGCTTCCGCGCGGTGCATCCGGACAATTAACCATGGACCCTCTTTTGACTAAACCATATCCCGAACTTTAGAGAACTAGAGCCATGGTTAGGTTGCAAACGCATTGCATCATATTGTGCCTACTTGACTAATTGTGCATTATTTGTTGTGCATATATATTTTATGTTTCTCTTAACCGTTTGTTGACTTGTGTTGAGACTAAATAAATTAATGGCTTAAAGAACATTGCCTAATTAATTAATTAATTAGAGTCATTAAAGTCTAATATTTTAATCGGAATTGACCTAGTACGACTTTAGGCATACCCCAATTGACTAATAACACCGAAAACAGTCCCAGATCGAAGCTCCAATATTGGCGCCAAGGTCTAAGCTGTAGCGCCACATTATGGAGTGTAGCGCCTAACAACAGCTCTGTCGTCTGGCGCCAAGCTCTACGATTTGACGCCAGTCCTGTCGTTTGGCCGACAGTTCGGATTATTGGTTGAGTCATCCCTTAGAGTCTGATTAATCAGTTTGCTAATTGATTCGGTTAAATTTTGTTGTCAATAGTACTTATTTGAGTCGATGATCGAGTTTAGGCACTAAGTCCCATGGTCTTACACAAGAGTCCAAGCATGTCACTTATACTCAACGCACACACCAATACACATACTTTGACCATGTTTAAGAGAGTCTTGTGTGCGCGTTTTTTCTGTCATTTTTTTTAAGGGGGTAAGTCGGATATTAATCCTCCAAATAAAAAAAACTATACTTAGTTTCCTAAAAATATGTACATTATTCTTGCCAAAAAATATACACCCTTTTTTTTTTTTCTCTTTTCCTCCTTAAAATAAACCGTAAAGTCAAGTTGATTCGAGTCAAGTAATTAAAACGCAAAATGGTTTAATTTACAGCGCGTGGTCAAGAAAAGAAGGACGGTTAATCAAAGACAACCTCTTCGTACAAGTCCAACTTTTCGACAAACCCATAGCTCGTAAGAGGAAAGCTAAGACTATAATGGCAACACAAGAAGAAGTCAATGATCTTAAGAACCAACTGGCTACCGTGACTGAGATACTGAAGCTTCTCGCACTAAAGATCGATGATCCCGTGAAGCAACAACAGATGGACCTCATGCAAGAGAACCTAAGCAAGTTGTCTAGCGATTACAAGTTTCAAGAGCTTACATCACAAGGGGTCTTGGTGGACAAAGATCTTCTTCCGCAGAAGTTCAATGCCAACGACATCCCAAAATTCAGAGCAACTGACAACCCTTACTTTCATTTAAGAGCATTTGAAACAATCATGAGTATCAAGGGTATTGATAAGAAGGTGTTCCCTTCTCTGTTCTCACTATCTCTCGAGACCGTTTGCCAACAATGGTTCTTTTCTCTCGAGAAAGAAAAGACCTCCACCTGGGAGTCCATAGTAAACGCTTTCGTTGATAGGTAAAAGTGCAACATTCAAGTCGAGACTGACCATAGGGAACTTGAAATCCTCAAGCATAAAGATAATGAAGGCTTCACCTCTTTTTTTAACAAATGGAGGGAAACCTCAGCTAAGATGATTGAGGTGCCAAGCGAAAAAGAATATGTGAGACTGTTCATAAAAAACCTTCAAGAAAAATATTCCAAGCATCTCAAATATCAAAATAATCTCCATAACTTCAAGTCCGTTTATGATATTGGGATCAATATTGAAGATGACTTGGCTAAGTTGAAAGCTGCCAACAATAGCTCCAACAGTGGCTGGAAAGGAAAGAAGAACGAAAATCCTTCTTCTTCCAAAACCGCCCACTCAAACAACGTTAGCACTTCTAATTTAGGAAAAGTCCTTGCTATGAACAATCAAGGACAGAAGAAACCATTTAGGAGGAACTTCACTCCTATTGGTATGAGTTATGACACCGCATTTGATCGATTAAATGCAAAAGGTCTTATAACTCCTATTGGACCATTTGGGGACCTACCAGTTGAGAAGAGGTCGGCTAACTGGAACCCCAATGCACACTGTAAGTATCACCAAGGTAGGGGCCATCTCACTGAAAACTGTTGGAAGCTGAAGGAAGCTATCCAAGACTTGATTGACAACAACAAGCTGCCGTTGCCCCCTGCTAGTAAGAAGCCAAGCATTGACAATGCACCTCTCGCTCATACCCTGGCTATCTCTGATGAGGAAAACGAGGTTGACCCCTCATCTCTCATCAGACCTATCAAAGAAATCCGTGCCATAGAAAAAGAAGAGGAAATTTTTTTCGATGTCAAGGATAATCTTCCAGAACCGGCAAATATGGAAGACATACAATTGCTCACATTGTCTATGAGGGAAGTATCGCATCTACTACGTGAAGCTCTCAAAGCTATGAACGAACTCCATAAGAAATATGATGAGGTTCCACTTCCGAAAGATAAACCTAAAAGAGAATTCACACCCATAGGAATGACCTATGATGTTATTTTTGATCGTCTTTATGATCAAGGACTAATCAAACCTATTGGTCCAACAGAGGATCCAATATCAGAAAAGCGATCTCCAAGGTGGGATCCCAAATCCTACTGCAAATACCATCGAGGAAACGGTCATACCACTGATGAATGCTACAGGTTTCAAAACCTCATTCAAGATCTTGTGGAAGCTAATAAGATCTCATTACCTCTAGCTAGCAAGGGAACGACTTATGAGGCAAAGCACTTTCCCTTACAAGTCACTGAAAAACCCAAGAAGAGCTATAGAATCTACACTCCAATTGGGATCCCATATACACAAATGTTCGAAATGCTCTCCGAGAGTGGCGAGATCAAACCTCTCGAACCGAGACCATTCGAATCGTTGAAAAGGACGGATAGATATTATTGTCAGTATCATCAATCAGGGGGTCACACTATAGAAAACTGTTTCAAATTCAAGGATTTGGTTCAGAAAATGATTGATGAAAAGAAACTAGTCCAAGTTCAACAAGAAGAGGATGCAACCATCAATGGAGTTTGGGACAGTGATGAAGAAGATGTCTATCTAAAGGACATAGTAGGACCTTCACCTTCTGTGTCATACACCACAGATGACATTTGGGCTGAAGAAGACTCATCGATAGACATCCTCACAAGATCCGGGAGAATGCAACCTCCTGTTTCAACACAACCTATGCCAACCACACAACAAGTTCCCATACCTATCATTGAAGACAATGATATTGTTAAGCAGTTTAAGAAGACAAAAGTTGAGATGAATGTATGGAAACTTCTGGCAACATCTCGAGAACATAGGTTGGCTGTAATGAATGCCTTGGACAAAATCGGGATAGATTCTAACACTACTCCTGAGGGACTAGACAACTTCCTCACAAGTGACCTTCCTAGTCCGATTAATTTGATCACCTTTTCTGACAAAGATTTACCCCCAGAAGGTGACAAACATTACAAGGCATTAAACCTCACAGTAGTTTGCAAGAGGATGAATGTTCCTATGACTCTTGTAGACAATGGATCGGCAATCAACGTCTGTCCACTTAGAACTGCGAGGATGCTCGGCATAAGGGACGAAGATTTAACTCCGTCTACACAAGGAATAAGGGCCTACAACAATACTCGTCGTCAAGCTCTTGGCAAGATCACTCTAAATGTAACGGCAGGAGCAATAGAACATGCTGCTACTTTCCAAGTAGTAGATATTAAAGCTTTGTTCAACTTGTTGTTGGGACGCTCTTGGCTTCATGATCTAAAGGCCGTCCCTTCATCTCTCCACCATCAAGTAAAAGCTATAGTTGGGGGAATTCCAATCACTATCGATGCTTCGCCTATGAGGATTAAATCCATAGAGAATCCAATCATTAATGTAGAGAACGACGAAGATGATGAATATTTATGGGGCTTTAACGAAGAAGTCTCCTTAATCCAGGAGGATGAAAGGACCCCTCTTTGCTATGACCCCCATTCCAACATGATTGTCAATGCCATACTGAAGAAACAAGGACACTTTCCTGGGATGACCTTAGGAAAGAAGAAAGGAATGGCAAAACCACTGGAGTCACCTGGCCTCCCTAAGTTAGACACTTTCGGACTTGGTTTTGAACCGACTCGGAATGATCTTAAGCGAGCCCAGGAAAAGTCAAAAACACGTAGGGACGCTCGCATTGAAAAGAAAGCAATCCTAATGGATCAATACCCTCTTACGCTTAATGGTCAGTTTATAAAAGAAGGAGAGGACTATCCATGCCATGAATTTCCCGAGCCATTTGTTGTAAACAGCATACGTAAATCGGGATTCGAGATTTTCTTGGATTGCTACTTCACTGATGAAATTCCAACTCCTGTCTACAAGGAGAAAGCACCCCCATGCTTTGACTTTAACGTCATGGGATTACTGTTCGGGCGAGAAAAGAATGAGCCAACTTGTAAAGAGGATAACTCCTCGCTCATTCAAACAGTCCTACAAAGTGAAAGCTTCGATCCCTCGAAGCTAATTACTCCAGCTGAAGGATCACTACAAGGGTGGCGCAAGACTATCAAGGTGACTACTCTAAGCGGAAGGAAGATATCCATCACGACAGGGCAAGGACCGATGTTTGAAGAGTCGTCTGAGTCTGAGTCTGAGTCAGAGTCTTTCCCTTTAGAGTCTTCTAAGTCTTTAGTAGTAACACCTCCCCCTCCTATTTCTTCTCCCAGGATAGTTAGTGATCCAGTCCCTGAGGACCTATCACTCTTTGATGTAATGATCTCAGAGTATAATGATATTTCTCATTCTCCTTACTTCTCATGTTCTTCTCTAACCCAAGATGACGAGCATTGCTTAACTAACAATGAAAAAGACAAAGAAATTATTAAAGCAATGGAAACACTCGAAAAGAAAACACCGGTAATTGAAGAAACTGAAACAGTTGATATCTCAAATGATTCAACTCATAAAAGAGAAGTTAAAATCATATTAACACTGAATAAACAAGAAATTCACTACTACAAAAAAGGCCAAAGAGACCTGTTATAAGAGGCGTAAGAGACCTGATTAGAGGAGGTCTCTAGCTCACAGGTCTCTTTGATAAAGAGACCTGTTCAAGTCAACAGGTCTCTTTGACTGAGCCAAAGAGACCTGTTATGTAAGCCAACAGGTCTCTTTGCATGTTGTAGACACCCATTTGTGTCTCCCCAAAACCAAACCCAGTGATGAGTGCCTTTCACGTCGAATCATAATCGAATGAAATGAAAGTGTGGAAAGGTCTAGTGTTGCGGAAAGTTTTATTTCTTTTCTTTTCTCTTCTCTCTGTTTTTGAAAACTTTATTCTAAGAAAACAGACGATCTAGTTTGGTTGGTCCATGATATGGGTCCAATAATGGTATAGTTGGATGGGGCTTGCAAAGACCTTTCCAACGATATATTATAAGCCCAATTCCGATGAATATTGAGGAAGTTATGGCCAATTTACTAAACTGGGCCCGGTTTGAGTTTTAAGTACGGCCCAATGATCTAGGGGAGGGTTTAATATGATTTATCATTCCTAATGTAATTAGGAATGGTTTTGGTCTTCTAGAACATTCTAGAAGGTCTTATCATTCTTAATTCAATTAAGATTCTTTAGAGTTTTAATTAGATCAAATAGCATTTTCGACTGAAATTATATTATTTTATCTTCCAGTACGGTAAAATTATCAGTTTTTCGAAAACGTGTTAAAGGCCGGTTTGGCGTCCAACCCCAGGCCTTGGCGCTTGGAACCAGGATTGGCGCCAGACGCTAGCCATTGGCGTCTGGCGCTAGCCACTGGTCTTGGCGCCAATGAGCCAGGGCTGGCGCCAATGTGTTTCTGTGATCTTCAGGCTCTGTTTTGATAAATTATCTTTTTTGGCCGATTTTCTTTATAAATATCGTATCAGAAAACTCCTTTTTTATTCATCTACAATCTACAATCTACAATCTATAATCAACAATCACCAACATTCACCAATTCTCCTTATTCTTTTTCATTCATCTCATTCATCCAATTCTCTTTATTCATCATCTTTCTTTCATCAATTCTCAATAACATTAATTTTTTAGCATTCTTTCTTTCTTGTTTTTTCATACAAAATTCCGCATTCACAAGATCTTGATACACCTAGCCATATTCGAAGTTGCCTTCGCCCTAGATGTGAAAGGTTTTAATTTCTGAGGGTTTGGTCCCAAATCTCTCTTTCAATTATTTAATTAGTTGTTTTGTTTATTATTTTCCTTGAAGTTACTAACGTGTGTATTTTGTTATTAGAAAGAGGTACGAGGCATCCAAGTAAGTACTTTAATTGTTTTAATTGATATTATGATGTAGATATCATGTTTATATTGTTATTATGATATTCCTAGTATCATGTCTAGGATATTTTTAATATCAAATATGATTGTTATGACGCCTTTTATTTTCTTCCTAATATTAATTCATGTTAGTATCATGTTAGGGTTAAAGATTTGATTTTTAATGCTTAGTGACATGCTAGGGTTTGTTATTAATCTTGTTAGTATCATGCCTAGGATCTTGCTATGCTTTAATATGATTATGATTATGATTGATATTATTATTATTAATGATGTTGATTATTTATTATGTTGCTTGATACATATTATTTTATATTGTTATTGCTTGATCACCTTTTATGCATGGTTAAAGGGAATTGGTACTTGTAATCACGCTTAATAAGATAATTAATAATCTTGTTTAGGGTTAATATGATTATAATTCAAGTGATCGCCAATAATAGTTTATTTGTGCATTAAATTCAACCAACATAGATTAAACAGGTTTAGAGTTAATCCTATTGATTGTATGTTAGTCTGAAAGCGCACATGAATACGAGCAGAATAAAGTAGAGACCTATTATTAGGGCAGGTTCAATCTCTTTTAGGTTGGATTTGTACCTTCATCCCCGAACCCTTATTTGGTTCATGACCTTATGGAGTTGACGATCTCTTGGATCGTTAAGGGGTGTAACCTTCACCTCGTGAACGGTTTACAAGTTCCTTAAAAACTTGTTGGCGACTCTTTTGCTCTATCTTCTTCCCTTTTGGACGCCACCGTACTTTAGTGTATGATCACAGTGGTGTTCAAGCTAGTGGGATTTTAAAGGCTTGAAACTATTCCCTACAGTTTTTGGCGACTCCACTGGGGAGGATTTCTATTTTAATTCCTGAATTTGTTTCGGCAATGATTTAGAATGAGTGGATGTGACTCGAAAAGTTCTAAGTATTTCATGTGCGTAATTTTGATTAACATTGTGGCATATGCATAAAAAGGTTCTCATTGGAAAGACCATCCGTAATGAGTCAAAAACATAGGATTTTACACGTAGGAAATTTGAGTAATGTCTTTCACAACTAGGACTGAAATAACACCGCGCGAAACTGGATGATTTTATTGAGCACAGAAAGCTGCTGAGGCATGTGGGAAGTAGCGTCAGGGGCCAGAGCTTGGCGCCACACTTTTTGCTGTAGCGCCAGACGCCAGTATTGGCGCCAGACGCTACAGTTAAAAGTTGGCGCCAGTCCTTGTTTTCTGGCGCCAATTTCCCCCAATACCGAGCCAGAAATATGCGTTCTAATTTCGACCGGTTTTTCGTATTGTTTGCTCGATCCTATTTCCTGATTGAATTTTTCTCATTTTTCTGAAACCCATATGTGTTCTACATATGGACATAACCCTGTGGGAATTCATGCTCTATCTACCCGATTGAACGCTCCTGGCAACAAAGGGTACATCTGAGATGTTGAATTTACCAAACCATGGAAGTGAGTTTTTTCTAAAAACTCGCGGTGTTCTATCCACACGCGTTAACCCTTCACGGTTAGGCTTCTACGCGGTGCATCTGAACAATTAACCATGGACCCTATTTGACTAAACCTTATCCCGAACTTTAGAGAACTAGCGCCATGGTTAGGTTGCGAACTCATTGCATCATATTGTGCCTACTTGACTAATTGTGCATTATTTGTTGTGCATATATTTTCTATGCTCCTCCTAACTGTTTGTTGATTTGTTTTGAGATTATAATTAATGACTTAAAGAACTTTGCCTAATTAATTAATTAACTAATTAATTCGAGTCAATAAATTTTTTTTTTTCTTCTTTTAATCGGAATCGACCTAGTATGACTTTAGGCATACCCAAGTTGACTAATAATATCGAAAACAGTCCCAGACCGAGGCTCCTATGTTGGTGCCAAAGTTTGGGGTGTAGCGCCACTGTATGGTGTGTAGCGCCAGACATTTACTAAAAAGTCTGGCGCCAACCACCATATTGTGACGCCAGTCCTGTCGCTAGGCCGACAGTTCGGATTATTTGTCGAGTCATCACCTAATGTCTAATTATTCAGTTTCCTGTTTAATTCGGTTAATTCTGCTTAATTGAATCAATATTCGAGTTTAGGCACTAAGTCCCATGGTCTTACACAAGAGTCCAAACATGTCACTTACACTCAATACACACACTATTACACATGTCTTGACCATGATTAAGGGAGTCTTGTGTGCGCGCGTTATTTTTCGTCATTTTTTAAGGGGGTAAGTCGGATATTAATCCTCCAATAAATAATAGTACTTAAGTTCCCTAAACACATGTACATTATTCCTCCCTAAAAATATGCATACTTTTTTCTTTTATTTAAACAAAAGCCATAGAGTCAAACTGATTCGAGTCAAGTAATTAAAACGTCAAGTAATTAAAATGCAAACTGGCTTAATCTACAGCGCGTGGTCAAGAAAGGAAGGACGATTAATCAAAGATAACCTCTTCGTACAAGTCCAACTTTTCGACAAACCTATAGCCCGCAAGAGGAAAGCAAGAGTTATAATGGCAACTCAGGAAGAAGTTAACGATCTCAAGAACCAATTGGCTACTGTAACTGAGACACTAAAGCTTCTCGCACTTAAGATCGAGGATCCCGCGAAGCAACAACAGATGGACCTCATGCAAGAAAGCCTAAGCAAGTTGTCCAGCGACTACAAGTTTCAAGAACTCACATCCCAAGGGGTCTCGCTGGATAAGGATCTTCTTCCGCAGAAGTTCAGTGCCAACGACATCCCAAAGTTTAGGGCAATCGACAACCCCTACTTCCATCTAAGAGCATTTGAAACAATAATGAGTATCAAGGGTATCGATAAGAAAATTTTCCCTTCTCTGTTCTCGCTATCTCTCGAGACCGTTTGCCAACAATGGTTCTTTTCTCTTGAAAAAGAAAAGACCTCTACCTGGGAATCCATAGCAAACGCTTTCGTTGATAGGTACAAGTGCAACGTTCAAGTCGAAACTGACCATAGAGAACTTGAAATTCTCAAGCAGAAGGAGAATGAAGGCTTCACATCTTTCTTTAACAAATGGAGAGAAACCTCAGCTAAAATGATTGAGGTACCAAGTGAAAAAGAGTCCGTGAGATTGTTCATTAAAAATCTCCAAGAAAAATATTCAAAACATCTTAAATATCAAAATAACCTTCATACCTTTAAGGTTGTTTATGATATTGGGATTAATATTGAAGATGACTTAGCTAAATCTAAAGCTGCCAACAATAACTCCAACAGTGGCTGGAAAGGAAAGAAGAACGACAATCCTTCTTCTTCCAAAATCGCCCACTCAAATAATGTTAGCACCTTTAATCTAGGAGAAGTCCTTGCCATGAACAACCAAGAACAAAAGAAACTGTTTAGGAGAAACTTCACTCCTATTGGCATGAGTTATGACACCGCGTTTGATCGACTAAATGCAAAAGGTCTTATAACTCCCATTGGACCATTTGGAGATCCACCAGTCGAGAAAAGGTCGCCTAATTGGAACCCCAATGCACATTGCAAGTATCATCAAGGTAGAGGCCATTCTACTGAAAGCTGTTGGAAACTTAAGGAAGCTATCCAAGACCTGATTGACAGTAATAAGCTGCCGTTGCCTCCTGCCAGTAAGAAACCGAGTATTGATAATGCACCTCTAGCTCACACATTGGTTATCTCCGACGAAGAAAGCGAAGTCGACCCCTCATCTCTCATTAAGCCTGTCAAAGTGACCGAAGAAGAAGAAGAAGAGATCTTTTTCGATGTCGAGGATAATCCTCCAGAACTAGCAAATGAGGTAGAGATACGAATACTCACACTATATCTGAGGGAGACATCACAACTGTTACATGAAACTCTCAAGATTCTGAATGAACTTCGCAAGGAATATGATCAAGAACCTAAGAGAGAATTCACACCAGTAAAAACGACTTATGTGGCAAAATACTTTCCCTTACAAGTCACCGAAAGACCCAAGAAGAGCAATAAAATTTATACTCCAATTGGGATCCCGTATGCACAAATGTTTAAAATACTCTCCGAGAGTGGCAAGGTCAAACCTCTCGAACCGAGACCATTTGAATCATTAAAAAGAACAGATAGATATTACTGTCAATACCATCAGTCAGGAGGACACACCATAGAAAACTGCTTCAAATTCAAGGATTTGGTGCAGAAAATGATTGATAGAAAGGAATTAGTCCAAGTTCAACAAGAAGAGGATATAAATGTTAATGGAGTATGGGACAGTGATGAAGAAGATGTCTATCTAAAAGACATATTAGAACCTTCACCTTCCATATCATACACCACAGACGATATTTGGGCTGAAGAAGATACATCAATAGATGTCCTCACAAGATCCGGGAGAATACAACCTCCTGTTTCCACGCAACCCATGCCTACCGTACAACAAGTTCCCATACCTATCATCGAGGACAATGACATTGTTAAACAATTCAAGAAGACAAAAGTTGAGATGAATGTATGGAAGCTTCTAGCAACATCTCGAGAACATAGGTTGGTTGTGATGAATGCCTTGGATAAAATCGGGATCGATTCTGACACCACTCCTGAGGGACTAGTTAACTTCCTCACGAGTGATCTCCCTAGTCCAATTAATCTAATCACCTTCTCTGATAAAGATTTACCCCCGGAAGGTGACAAGCACTACAAAGCGTTAAACCTCACAGTAATCTGCAAGAGAATGAATGTTCCCATGACACTTGTAGACAATGGATCGGCTATTAACGTCTGTCCACTTAGGACTGCGAGGATGCTCGGCATAAAGAATGAGGATTTAACTCCGTCTACACAAGGAATAAGAGCTTACGATAATACTCGACGTCAAGCTCTTGGCAAAATAACTCTAAATGTGACGGTAGGAGCAATAGAACATGCTACTACTTTTCAAGTGGTAGACATCAAAGCCTCATTCAATCTGTTGTTAGGACGCCCTTGGCTCCATGATCTAAAGGCCGTCCCTTCATCTCTCCACCAACAAGTGAAAGCTATAGTTGGAGGAATCCCCATCACCATTGATGCTTCACCAATGAGGATCAAGTCAATAGAGAATCCAATCATCAACGTGGAGCACGACGAAGATGATGAAGACCTATGGGGCTTTAACGAAGAAGTCTCCTTAATCCAAGAGGATGAAAGGACATCTCTTTGCCACGACCCCCATTCCAACATGATTATCAACACTATGCTGAAAAAACAAGGACACTTCCCTGGGATGACCTTAGGGAAGAAGAAGGGGATAGCAAAATCGATAGAGTCACCTGGCCTCCCTAAACTAGATACTTTCGGACTTGGTTTCGAACCGACTCGGAAAGATCTCAAGCGAGCCCAGGACAAATTAAAAGCACGAAGGGACGCTCGTATTCAAAAGAAAGCAATTCCAATGGATCAGTACCCTCTTACGCTTAATGGTCAGTTTATAAAAGAAGGAGAGGACTATCCATGCTATGAATTTCCTGAACCATTTGTTGTAAATGGCATACGACAACCAGGATTCGAGATTTTCTTGGATTGCTATTTCACTGATGAAATCCCAATTCCCGTCTATAAGGAGAAAGCACCTCCATGCTTTGACTTTAACGTCATGGGATTACTGTTTGGGCGAGAAAAGAATGAGCCAGTTTATGAGGAAGACAACTCCTCACTCATTCAAACGGTCCTACAAAGTGAAAACTTCGATCCCTCGAAGCTAATTACTCCAGCTGAAGGATTACTGCAAGGGTGGCGCAAGACTATCAGGGTGATTACTCCAAGTGGGAGGAAGATATCAATCACGACAGGGCAAGGGCCAATGTTTGAAGAATCGTCAGGGTCAGAGTCAGAGTCTGAGTCAGAGTCTTTAGTTATAACGCCTTTCCTTCCTGTTTCTTCTCCTAGGATAGTTAGTGATTCAGTCCCTGAGGACATATCACTCTTTGATGTAATGATCTCAGAGTATAATAATATCGCTCATTCTCCTTACTTCTCGTGTTCTTCCCTAACTCAAGATGACGAATATTGCTTAGCTAACGATGAAAAAGATAAAGAATTTATTAAAGCAATGGAAACACTTGAAAAGAAAACACCAGTAATTGAAGAGACTGAAACAGTTGACATCTCAAATGATTCAACTCATAAAAGAGAAGTTAAAGTCGGACTAACATTAAATAAACAAGAAAGAACCGATTTAATTAACTTGCTTAAAGAATTTATCGATGTATTTGCTTGGTCATATGAAGATATGCCAGGCGTTAACAGAGAAATAGCTCAACACACTATACCATTAATTCCAGGAATGAAACCTGTAAAACAAAAGCTACGTCGAATGAAACCCGACGTGGCACTTAAAATCAAAGAAGAAGTTCAAAAACAAATAACTGCAGGTTTCATCAAGGTATCCAAATACCCCGAATGGGTCGCTAACGTCGTCCCAGTACCAAAGAAAGATGGAAGAGTAAGGATGTGTGTCGACTATCGAGATCTAAATAAGGCAAGTCCAAAGGACGACTTCCCTTTGCCACACATCGATATTCTGGTAGACAACACAGCAAATCACGCGCTCCTCTCATTCATGGATGGATACGCAGGGTACAATCAGATTCTCATGGCGGAAGAAGACATGGAGAAAACAACTTTTATCACACCATGGGGCACTTACTGTTACACGGTAATGCCATTTGGGTTGAAAAACGCAGGTGCTACTTACCAACGTGCAGCAACTGCCTTGCTCCATGACATGATGCACAAAGAAGTCGAGGTATATGTAGACGACATGATTGTGAAATCAAAAGACCGTCCAGGCCATCAAGTAGCCTTAAGGAAATTTTTCGAAAGGCTAAGAAAATATAATATGAGGTTAAATCCCTCAAAATGCGCTTTTGGAGTAACCTCGGGCAAGCTCTTGGGATACGTCATAAGCTCTAGAGGAATAGAGATAGATCCAACCAAGATTAAAGCAATCATGTCAATGCCACCGCCCAAGACCGAGAAACAGATTCGAGGATTCATTGGCCGGTTACAATACATAAGTAGGTTCATATCAAAATTAACAACGATATGTGAACCAATCTTCAAAAAGCTCAAGAAGAATATACCAGTAATATGGGATGACGAGTGTCAAAAAGCCTTTGACCGGATCAAAGCCTATCTCGCAAATCCTCCCGTATTAGCGCCAACACTTCCCGGAATACCTCTTAGGTTATATTTGACGGTTACCAAAGAGACAATGGGAGCCATGCTAGCACAAGAGGTAGGAAACAAGGAGAACGCAATCTATTACTTAAGTAAGAAGATGCTCGAATACGAAACACGCTATACACCACTCGAGAAATTGTGCCTCGCCTTGGTGTGGGCCACAACTAAGTTGAGACATTACATGTTGGTGCATACCGTTTTCGTGGTATCTCGATTGGATCCACTCAAATACTTGTTCGAAAAATCAACGCTCAATGGACGTATTTCAAGATGGATAGTCAACTTAGCCCAGTTCGATGTACGGTTTATGCCACAAAAAGCTATTAAAGGATTCGTGATGTCAGACTTTCTGGCAGACTTTCCAATAGAAGATTCGACACCAATATAGGACAGTGAATTTTCAGATGAAGATTTGATGGTCACCGAAGATGATACTTGGACCTTGTACTTTGACGGAGCCTCAAACCAAAAGGGATGTGGTGTCGGAGTGCTACTAGTATCACCTAAAGAAGAACACGTCCCAATCTCAATAAAGCTTGATTTCGACGTTACCAACAATGCTGCTGAATATGAAGCATGTGTGGTAGGCCTTGAAACAGCCCTGGCATTGGGAGTAAAGAAGTTAAGGATATTCGGAGATTCCTCTCTAATCATCAATCAAATATCTAAAAGGTGGAAAGTTAGGAGTGAAAGCCTAGCCCCTTACCAAACTTATCTGGAAACTCTTACCGATCAGTTAGAGAAGGTAGAATACACATATCTACCTAGAGAAGAAAATCAATTCGCTGATGCCTTGACAAGACTAGCCTCAATGGTTAGGATTCCCACGGATATCGAGCAAATGCCTCTAACTATCAAAAAAAGGCACAAACCAGCATATATACAGGCTATAGAAGACGACAACCCAGTCCGAGACGAAGATGAAGAACGAGAAGAAGAACCATGGTACACAGACATTCTCAACTATGTCACCAATGGAGAATACCCTCCTCATGCTGACAAAAGAGCAAAACGAGCCTTGAGACTTTTGGCTTCTCAATATGTACTCATAGACAATGAGCTACATAAAAGGGTACCTAAAGGTCGAGCTCTCCTATGCGTAGGGAAGGTGGATGCACAAAGAATAATGAGAATGGTCCACGAAGGAATCTGTGGAACTCATATAAATGGCAAAATGTTAGTCCAGAAAATAATGCGAGAGGGGTATTATTAGACTACCATGAATAGGGATTGTCATCAATATGTAAAAAGATGCCCTAAGTGTCAAATTTATGCCAATTTACAACACGTTCCACCATCTTTGCTCTACACCTACACATCACCATGGCCATTCTCTACATGGGGAATTGACATAATTGGAAGGATCGTTCCTCCAGGGACAGGAGGCCATGAATTTATTCTAGTAGCGATTGATTACTTTACGAAGTGGGTTGAAGCACAATCATATGCTAAACTCACCGCAAAACATGTAGCACTTTTTATCGAGAGAAATATCATTTGTCGATATGGAGTCCCACATGAAATGATAAGTGACAATGGAACTCACTTTCAAGCCGAATGTGAAGAATTGCTACATAAATATGGTATCCAACATCATCATTCGTCCCCTTATAGACCTCAAGAAAACGGAGCAGTCGAGGCAGCTAATAAAAATTTAAAGACTATCATCGAGAAAATGACAGAAAATTACAAGGATTGGCCTGACAAGCTTCACTTTGCATTGTGGGGTTATCGCACGTCAATCCGTACGTCAACAGGAAATACACCATTTTCTTTGGTATATGGATGGATGCCGTACAACCTGTCGAACTAGAAATACCATCTCTACGTATTGCGCTAGAAAGTAAACTCGATGAAGTCGAATGGACTAGGGCACGATATGAAGAATTGATCCTACTCGACGAAAAACGACTAGAAGCTCTACATCACACTCAGTGTTTTCAAACTCGTATGGCTAGACATTTTAATAAGAAGGTCAAGACAAGAAATATCAAAATAGGAGATTTGGTATTAAAGGCACTAAGGAAAAATGTTTTAGATCCAAGGGGAAAGTTTAGACCTAATTGGTCTGGCCCCTACATTGTCAAAACAATCCTGTCAGGTGGTGCAGCAAAATTAACTGACAGGGATGGCAATGAATTCTCAAACATGACCAATCTTGACCAACTTAAAAAAATACTACCCATAATTACTTGAGTAGGACACTCAAGAGAGCTACGTTCGGCCTGATTCCTTAGGGAAGGATACGTAGGCAACCCATTACGGGTGCGGCCACGTTATTTTTCGACATCTCCGCATTCCAGAATCAACAAAAAGTCAACAAAAGTCGGAAAAGCAACTGGCGTCGCAGAACAGAGCCTGGCGCCAGAAAAAGGCCATTAGCGCCAGACGACAGTATTGGCGCCTGGCGCCAGACATCAATATCCGGCGCCAATTTGCAATTATTGACGCCAATTCAGTAATAAAATCTGGGCGAATTTCGGTGTTTTTCGGAAAATTTTCGACTTCCGTACTCGAAGAATTTCTGGAAAATCAATTTCGGTTTTTCATTGCTTTAATAAAACAAATTTAAAGAAACAATTTAATTGAAAGCTGAAATTTCATTAATAAAATAAAATTGCATTGTTAATGGAATTTAAATAAAGCTGAAATAAATTAACTTTAAATAAAAACTAAGAATCTAATAAATCAAAAGTTAAGCAATGTTCTAATCTTTCTTCTCCTTCTTTGCTCTTTTCCAATTCTTTTCTGCCTCCTCCTCTTCATCCATTACTTTGGCTAGTAGGCATCCTTTAGAGGACCTACATTCAATCTTAGAATGGATTGTTTCCCCTTCCGCTAGCACCCCATGCTTCTTTTCCACCCAAACCTTTTTGTCTGTAGTTGTAGCTTTCCTTTTCCCCTTGTCTTTAGTAGAATTCTTCTTCTTAGGCATTATAGGTGTCTTGAACTCAATTCTTGCACCTAAGCGTTCCTTGGCCGGTGTCACCCTGTCCCCTAGACGATTCTTCACATCAGTCCTACCCTGATCAATTGAAGACTTCTTCAGCAACCACTTCTTTACATCATTAGGCAAAGAAGGGGGAACCTTTTGGGTAATCACTTCCCATAAAGGTCTAGCGCCCCAGTACGTGTCAAATTTATCTACCTCTTGAGATATGGGATACTCATAGGGAGGACGAAGATCCCCGGAAGGAATATTTTGAAGCAAGCCATATTGTCTCTTTACTCTGCAGGGATAATAATATGTCATGAGAGACAAGCTTGGAAGACGGCAGAAAGGTTGCTTGTTAACACCAACCATCCTTTTTATTTTCCACCATGGGATGACCCACTTGATAGCAAAGTCATGTGATTCAAAGACTTTCTTCCACCCATGGCTCCCAATTTTAGGGATGCGCTTCTTTCTTCTTACAAAGCAAGTGGGCGTATAACTTTCAATGTCGTCCGGAGGGCTAATTAATCCTAGCCTTTCCATTAGCCACATCTGAAAAAAAAAAAAAAATTTAATGCAAATAAATCAATATTACAATACAAAAATATATTTTTTTAATTTCTGTAATTAAAAATATTATTTTTCTACCTGTAATAAAATTGGAGAACCGCGAAGAGGTGCTTTTGGGTCCCTTTTCAACTCATCTAGACCAATCATAGTCTCTCCAACTATTAAAGGCATCGGATTTCTCCCTGATTCGATTTGTTCTAGCACAGTGGTTATAATTGATCGACCCTCATTAATTTTACCACTACTAAGACAATATTGATTAAGCATGCAGAATAAGAACGCCCTTCTTCTATATATGTGAAGAGATTCAGAAAGCGGTTTATCAAAATAATAGCGTGCGAATTCCTTTAAGTTCACCACGTTGCCATTCACTATCCTTGATAAATCCCTTTCCTTCAAATTAAAGAAGCGCTCAAAATCCTTATAGTAATATGCATCTACTCTAGGAATCACTACCAGGTCTATTGCAGGGAAGCCTAAAATAGCACCAAATTCCTCTGGCAAAGGGCTAATTTCATCATACCCTATTCTGAAACAATGTGTGTCAATGTTCCAATATTCTATAGCGGTATGAATGAAGTCTATGTCTAGATCTACCCCTTTAATGCCATATATTCCCCCCAAGTGAAATAAATCCAATTCTTTTCTTTCTCTAGCATTGAGAGATCGACACCACTCATGAGAATATTGGGTGAAGGTTTTAGTGGCTAAAGACATGATTACTATTTTTTCTAAAGAGAAGAATAATTTTTTCGTTGGAATTATGTGAATAATCGACTGAGCAGGGGGATATTTATGCACAAATTGCGAGGAATTTCAACCTGACTGGTATACGTAGTCAGCGTCAATTGGCGTCACACACCCGAAATTGGCGTCACCCATCTGCTCTTGGCGCCACACGCTAGCAATAGCGCCTAGCGCCACGCGCCACAGGCTGACGCCAAGTTAGCAGGACAGCCGCGCGTGCTCAGTTTGCGTTTTGATATTAAATTGGAGTCGGTTAATGACTTTATGGCCCCGTTTCAATTTCTTCTAAATATCTTTCTATCCTTTTCTTAATTAATTAAATATAGCAATTATGTTTAGTTAATTGTTTATTCTTTTTTTTTGGATTTTTTATTCAAAAATCAGCCTTTCTCTCCATTTTATTTTTCCTTTTTATTTTTTCCTTTTGGGGGAGAGAGTCGGATAATACCCTCCATCAATTCCATCAATAATAAAAATGACAGAATTTTTGCGCAAAATTGTTATCACATTTGCACACACTAACATACACTAACATAATAATAATACATAATAATAGATTTACAGAATAAAGTGTCTAAATAACAAGTCAAAGGCAAAGTTCTATAAAAAGTCAAAATAAAATGCATATACAGAAATAAACTACGGCGCCAGAGGACGTAGGCCCATCATGCCATAAAACTGCGCCGTCCGAGGAGTCACCTCTCCACCAGCTCCAGCCTCAGCACCAGTTCCAGTCTCCGTAGGAGGAGGGAAACTCAAAACAGGACCGCTCCAATCAAGGCCAACCTGAGGCTGAGACCGCGGAGGCTGCTGCGATGACGAGCCAACCTCGTACATCCCACCACCTCTGAAAGCCGAGGTAGCCTCTCCTAACGGTGCAGCCGGAACCTCATCAGAAGAAGACCCTGAGCCCTCAGCAACGTCGGCTCGAGCAGCCTCGGAACGACCACCTCTACCTCATGACGAAGTGCGGCGACGTCTCGAGCTAGACCTCGCCGGCTCTCTTCGCCCCTCAGGCCTCGTACGGGTGTAAGAAGCAATCGGCTGACCCTGCAAAAAGAAATAAATCGGAAACAAGGTGAAAATTGAAGCATAGTGCAGAAACAATAAGTAAAGAAAAGTTACCTCTCGGACAGCGTCGTCTCGACGACAGGTAGCTGCGTTCCTCATCCGGACGAGTTGGCTCCGGAAGGCATCTATGCATCGTGCCATAGCCGAAACCACCTCGCGTGAGAACTGTCAAGGAAAGTTAAGTCAGTAAAAATGCATGATAACTAAATACAAGATTCTGGATTAGAGCTAGACTTACTCTGGTCTGATGACGAGGAATCGACCGCTCCACGAAGCGCTCACCCTCAGGAGCCGGAGAAATCATCTCCTCGATCGGCCCGTACATCCCCTGGTAGTGGATGGACATACGGGGTGGTACAAACTCAGTGGGACCATCCTGATAAAACAGAAAAAGAAATCAGTAAGGTATTACTTGGGGGCTACTCAGCGAAAAACAATAGTCAAGAATCTTACCCTCACATCCTCGGCCGGAACGGGGGCTGGAGCTAACAAAGGAAGTAGCTCCTCAGCATAACTCCGCCCAAGGATCACATGGGACCGCCAAAGAGAACTAGGCTCCTCAGCCATGCTCGACAACTCTCTCTCGTCGAACATGTGACGTGGTGGAGGAGCAGGAACGACAAAGACATCGGAAGAGTGCTGTCTAGCAACTCTCTCTCCTAAACACGCAACTGCTCCGTAAGTCCCCAGAAAGTAACGGCGCTCAGCAGAGTACTGTGCGGCTAATCCAGGGACTGTCCAACCACCCCATGGCCGGTATACTACCTCAGGTCCCTATAAAAATACCAATCAGGTAAGAACATGTATAAAACATCGCAGAAGAGCAAGATAAGCACCAAAAATCATACCGAGATGATCCGACTCCGGACACGTGCAGTAGACAGGTCCACATGGTGGCCGCCCCAAGAGGCGCTCACCGGATACCCCCTCGGCGATGGTCTCGCCGGCGCAATGGAAGGAAAGTATTCATAGAACCAGATCTACAAAAGGCTAAAGCATGAGTAAATGCTAATTAAACATATAGGGCCAAATTTTATAGGGAATAATGTTTACCTCTACAACTTTCCAGAAAGCGGACAAAGCGACATTCGTCCTAAGAGACCGGTGGCGACACGAGTCCCTCAGTGCGCGAACGAAGTCAGTATAGGCCAAGCTGGCCCAGTCATAAGTCCCGATCCGCCGGAGATCGCGAACAGCAGGAAGATAGTAAAGCAATGCCCTACTACCCCTATCAGGGGAGAATGTCCCTAACAATAACATCAGCACGAAAATGCGCACCCGCTGCTCTCGGGTGGTCGCATCGTCATCAAGAGCCGCTGCCAGCGTCGAGCGGCGAATCCCTCTAGCACTAAACTGAGTCGTCTCGACCTCAGCTCGGGCCCGAACAGCAATCGGCCCCAGTAGTTCCTCGACCTCTGGAGAAAAGACGTCGATACTGCCGTCGAATGGCAGCGGCACAGAAGAGAACTCCAGTCCTGTGATAAGACTGAAGTCTGTAGGAGTGACCGTCATCTCACCCCATGGAAAATGAAATGTGTTGGTGGTATCCCAAAAGAACTCCACCAAAGCGCGTACTACGTGATGACCCCCGCTGGAGGCGACCATAGCCTCGGAGGTCTCAAAAAGGGAAACCAACCCGCAAGACTCCCATAGGAGTCTCGTCTCCCGATCTCTGGCGATATGCATCCTATACAAATCACCGAGACCATCGCAGCCAGAGCTGTGATGTCGTGTCCTTCCCGGCTCGGATCCCCGTCTCACCCTCTCAGAAATGTGGTGGACAGAGGCAAAGAACAAGGTTTGCTCATCCCACTCTGGGAACTGACCAAGCGAAGTAGACGGTGTAGTGTCGTCCTCCACGGGCTCTTGCTCCCGTCTAGTGTTTCGGGACCGTGAACCGGAGCCTCGTTGTCTAGCCATGCTACATTGTGCAGAATCATCATAAATCAAGGTTCTATAGTATCTAAAGGTTTGCCTAGCCGCATGATACTATGTTCGCAAAAAAAAACAGAGTACGTAGTACTAAAACAGAGCGCAAATTCGAATTGAGCATGATAAGCATTTTTCAAGCAATCAAACAATTTCTTGTAACACTATGGTGATTATTATGACAAATTGAACAAGAATTGCTAGCAAAAACATCAAGAACGAGCCACATTGTTTTTCACGACCTTAGGAGGTCCAACAATGGCGGATTGCTCATTTCTTCGCCAAATTGAGTCAAACAAGTCTCAAATTACTCCCAAGGCAATATACAAACATAAACAAGCAATTTCATGGCATAAAACTTGATAAATAGAGCAAATTGAGCATTATAAGTTTAGAATTTTCATGAAATTCGTGAATGAACATGCCAATAATTCATAAAAACCGGTGTGAGTTGGAAGGAAACTTACATAGATCGGGAATATGGATGAAAAGAGCTTTGATTTGCAACAAATTTGAGCGAATTCGGTTGAGAAACGAATGAGCAACGATCAATTGAAGTTTCGACTTCTTTCGAGCAGCGTTCGCAACAAACCAGAGCACGAAATGAACTGAAACGGGAATTTAATGTGATTCCCGTGCTGGCGCCAGTCCCTAGGAATTGGCGTCACATTATGTGCTTGGCGCCAGACGCCAGTTTCAGCGCATGGCGCTAATTCGAAAAACTGGCGCTGATCGATTTTCAGCGACGCCAAAGCAGCCAGCCACCTTCTGGGGTTGTGCTAGCCTTCTGCAATATATTTCGGGTTCCTTGGTACGCCAGTTAGCCCCTCTGAGCAATTTGACATGATTAGGTAATCGGCTTGATTACATGAAGTGATCGACCTGATGAAAAGATCGTCTCACTAAGCTTAAAGCGCCTAAGCATTGGCTCATTAGCAAAAGGCACCGACATACAGGTTCATTAGCAAAAGGCACCGACATACAGGTTCATTAGCAAAAAGGCACCGACATATAGGTTCAAGAGCAAAGAGCGCCGACGTACAGGCATAGCAAAAAGCAAAGTTCAGGCGAACTTTTAAAGATCGACGGGCGTGGATCTTCGGTATTTTCCTTTGGGAGATTATCGCATCAAATGAGGATGACTTCAAGAGAAGATGTCTTCGACATCATTCCCTAGCTTGTGGAAAGTTGTCACAAACAACTGAAGGTAATTTCGGGCGAAATTGTCTTCGATCATATTTCCTAAGGCATGGAATGTGATCATAATGCGGATGAGAATTATTTCAAGAGAAATAATTTTCGATGATATTCCCTTGGACGTGGAATATTATCACAGCGGAGAGGATAGTTTCAGGCGAAGCAATCTTCTAATTTGGAAGCAGTTACAAGGCGTAGCGGTTTTCAAGCGGGATGACATTCTCTAGCTTGCAGGAGGTCATCAAAACAGCAGCAGCAACAATCGGTTACTTTCAGAGACGTGTGCTCGACGGTGCAAGATACGCGTTTCTTAACTCTTTTATCTATTTAACTAATGCTTGTTTTGCAGGTATCGACGTTACAAGATTGATTTAGGATCGCAGAACGTTCTGAATCATTCTCCGTCCCTATCGATACTTTGACTTTCGTTTTCGAAACTTGCGTTTCTCCAAACTCAGTCAAAGTGGGGGCTTCTGTAGACACCCATTTGTGTCTCCCCAAAACCAAACCCAGTGATGAGTGCCTTTCACGTCGAATTATAATCGAATGAAATGAAAGTGTGGAAAGGTCTAGTGTTGCGGAAAGTTTTATTTCTTTTCTTTTCTCTTCTCTCTGTTTTTGAAAACTTTATTCTAAGAAAACAGCCGATCCAGTTTGGTTGGTCCATTATATGGGTCCAATAATGGTGTAGTTGGATGGGGCTTGCAAAGACCTTTCCAACGATATATTATAAGCCCAATTCCGATGAATATTGAGGAAGTTATGGCCAATTTACTAAACTGGGCCCGGTTTGAGTTTTAAGTACGGCCCAATGATCTAGGGGAGGGTTTAATATGATTTATCATTCCTAATGTAATTAGGAATGGTTTTGGTCTTCTAGAACATTCTAGAAGGTCTTATCATTCTTAATTCAATTAGGATTCTTTAGAGTTTTAATTAGATCAAATAGCATTTTCGACTGAAATTATATTATTTTATCTTCCAGTACGGTAAAATTATCAGTTTTTCGAAAACGTGTTAAAGGCCGGTTTGGCGTCCAACCCCAGGCCTTGGCGCTTGGAACCAGGATTGGCGCCAGACGCTAGCCATTGGCGTCTGGCGCTAGCCACTGGTCTTGGCGCCAATGAGCCAGGGCTGGCGCCAATGTGTTTCTGTGATCTTCAGGCTCTGTTTTGATAAATTATCTTTTTTGGCCGATTTTCTTTATAAATATCGTATCAGAAAACTCCGTTTTTATTCATCTACAATCTACAATCTACAATCTATAATCAACAATCACCAACATTCACCAATTCTCCTTATTCTTTTTCATTCATCTCATTCATCCAATTCTCTTTATTCATCATCTTTCTTTCATCAATTCTCAATAACATTAATTTTTTAGCATTCTTTCTTTCTTGCTTTTTCATACAAAATTCCGCATTCACAAGATCTTGATACACCTAGCCATATTCGAAGTTGCCTTCGCCCTAGACGTGAAAGGTTTTAATTTCTGAGGGTTTGGTCCCAAATCTCTCTTTCAATTATTTAATTAGTTGTTTTGTTTATTATTTTCCTTGAAGCTACTAACGTGTGTATTTTGTTATTAGAAAGAGGTACGAGGAATCCAAGTAAGTACTTTAATTGTTTTAATTGATATTATGATGTAGATATCATGTTTATATTGTTATTATGATATTCCTAGTATCATGTCTAGGGTATTTTTAATATCAAATATGATTGTTATGATGCCTTTTATTTTCTTCCTAATATTAATTCATGTTAGTATCATGTTAGGGTTAAAGATTTGATTTTTAATGCTTAGTGACATGCTAGGGTTTGTTATTAATCTTGTTAGTATCATGCCTAGGATCTTGCTATGCTTTAATATGATTATGATTATGATTGATATTATTATTATTAATGATGTTGATTATTTATTATGTTGCTTGATACATATTATTTTATATTGTTATTGCTTGATCACCTTTTATGCATGGTTAAAGGGAATTGGTACTTGTAATCACGCTTAATAAGATAATTAATAATCTTGTTTAGGGTTAATATGATTATAATTCAAGTGATCGCCAATAATAGTTTATTTGTGCATTAAATTCAACCAACATAGATTAAACAGGTTTAGGGTTAATCCTATTGATTGTATGTTAGTCAGAAAGCGCACATGAATACGAGCAGAATAAAGTAGAGGCCTATTATTAGGGCAGGTTCAATCTCTTTTAGGTTGGATCTGTACCTTCATCCCCGAACCCTTATTTGGTTCATGACCTTATGGAGTTGACGATCTCTTGGATCGTTAAGGGGTGTAACCTTCACCTCGTGAACGGTTTACAAGTTCCTTAAAAACTTGTTGGCGACTCTTTTGCTCTATCTTCTTCCCTTTTGGACGCCACCGTACTTTAGTGTATGATCACAGTGGGGTTCAAGCTAGTGGGATTTTAAAGGCTTGAAACTATTCCCTACACATGTAATTACCTTTTATATTCATGAAGGGAAAGAGACCAGTTAGTGAACATAACAGGTCTCTTTGACGCCATCAAAGAGACCTGCTTTGAAAGACAACATGTCTCTTTTAACCTTTTTTTTTTAAATAATATAAATTTTGATGATTTATTTATTATTTTATAATTACTGTACTAAAATGGCGAATAAATAGTAAATTATGATAAGAATAAATTATATATAAACTTATTATTAAAATTTACAAGTATACAAGAAAATTGTTTACACAATTTACAAGTACTGTATATATGAGCTTATATAAATAATTTACAAGCAACCATAACCAACAACTGTCTTATTTTATAAAAAGTGAATCCAACACATTCTTGATAACTTCTTTAGCCCCTTCATTCATCAACTTCTTTGACTGAGTTTCTTGAACTGCTCATCATCCTCCTATACACAATTGAAAACAATTCAAAAACAAGGCTTAATTCTTGTAACAAAAAAACTTAATATCAACAACAAAAAGCCACAGCAAGTGATTCAGCAACATGTCTCTTCTGCCTCTTCCTCCATAGCTTACTACTTGCATTTTGAACTTATTAATTCCTCAATTGAATCTATCTTTCCCTCGATCTAATTTTTCTTACCACTATTAAACATGGCAGAAACAGTATTTTCCCATTTTCACATACAAAAATCCATGAACACTATTTTGCACCATGTAAATAGTGTATTTTCCCATTTTCACATACAAAAAGCTAGTGTATGATCACAGTGGGGTTCACCAATTTTACCAGGCCACTTTGAGAACAAATTACATCAAAATCAACAATGCAATATTCACTGATCCACCATTAATCAAAACTTTAAACAAAAAAAAAGTCAAAAATTGGAGCAAGTTAAAAGAGTAATAATAGTAGCAATTATGCTAATCAATCTAATTAACCGATCAATGTTAATATTATCGAACCTGCATCTCTCTTAAGCTTGAATTGCTTAATTTCTTCGTTGAATTCAGCTTTAAATGATTACGATTTCTTCATCAAACAATCTGCATAATCACAATTGCAATCACAATTCACAATAAACCTCTGCATATCACCATCGGATAGATCTCCTACTTTACGATCTTGAACTTACCAACAAAACTGAAATCAATAAGAACAATTAGATGGATATTTGACAAAAAAAAGAAACCCTAAGAAAGAGAAAGTGGGGAAACCTTTTCAAGGGATATTGCATAGATTCAACAAATGAGAGCCAAGACAATTCCATATCAAAACAACGAGGGTAGAGGGTGGTGAGTTGCGCCGAAAGACAACATTGGTCGTGGTCGCAGGTCGCTTCGTACAACAAACACGCAAAAGGAGAAACGATTGAACGAAACACCCATTCATAATCGCTCTATACAACGGAGGTGGGGATGACGACCTTGCAAATAGAACGATAGTGCGTGGCAACACCATGAGAAACAATGGCCTTCAACTATGGTAATGAACCGACCTTGAGAAGTGAGAACAATGGAAATTCAAGGGTTTGGAGTGAAACTACTCTTTTAGGCAGAGAAGTGGGTTTTTATTCGCTTTTTTTTTTTTTTAAAGAATAAAGTATAGTGTTTATTGCCTTGTATCGTACATCGATTTGATTAACTTACTTAAAGAATTCATCGATGTATTTGCTTGGTCATATGAAGATATGCCAGGCTTTAATAGAGAAATAGCTCAACACACTATACCACTAATTCCAGGAATGAAACCTGTAAAACAAAAGTTACGTCGAATGAAACCTGACGTAGCTCTTAAAATAAAAGAAGAAGTTCAAAAACAAATAACTGCAGGTTTCATCAAGGTATCCAAATACCCCGAATGGGTCGCCAACGTTGTCCCAGTTCCAAAGAAAGACGGAAGGGTAAGGATGTGTGTCGACTATCGAGATCTAAATAAGGCAAGTCCAAAGGACGACTTCCCTTTGCCACACATCGATATTCTGGTAGATAACACGGCAAATCACGCACTTCTCTCATTCATGGATGTGACGCAGGTTACAACCAGATTCTCATGGCAGAAGAAGACATGGAGAAAACAACTTTTATAACACCATGGGGCACTTACTGCTACACGGTAATGCCATTCGGGTTGAAAAACGCGGGTGCTACTTACCAACGTGCATCAACTGCTTTACTCCATGACATGATGCATAAAGAAGTCGAAGTATATGTCGACGACATGATTGTAAAATCAAAAGACCGTCCAGGACATCAAGTAGCCTTAAGGAAATTTTTCGAAAGGCTAAGAAAATATAATATGAGGTTGAATCCATCTAAGTGTGCTTTTGGAGTCACCTCAGGCAAGCTTTTGGGTTACGTCATAAGCTCTAGAGGAATAGAGGTAGACCCAACCAAGATCAAAGCAATCATGTCAATGCCACATCCAAAGACTGAGAAACAGATTCGAGGATTTATTGGCCGGTTGCAATACATAAGTAGGTTCATATCAAAACTGACGACAATATGTGAACCAATCTTAAAGAAACTCAAGAAGAATGTACCAGTAATATGGGATGAAGAGTGTCAAAAAGCCTTTGAAAATATCAAAGCCTATTGTAGGGAATAATTTCAAGCCTTCAAAATCCCACTAGCTTGAACCCCACTGTGATCATACACTAAAGTACGGTGGCGTCCAAAAGGGAAGAAGATAGAGCAAAAGAGTCGCCAACAAAATTTTTAAGGAACTTGTAAACCGTTCACGAGGTGAAGGTTACACCCCTTAACGATCCAAGAGATCGTCAACTCCATAAGGTCTAGAACCAAATAAGGGTTCGGGGATGAAGGTACAAATCCAACCTAAAAGAGATTGAATCTGCCCTAATAATAGGCCTCTACTTTATTCTGATCGTATTCATGTGCGCTTTCTAATTAACATGCAATTAATAGGTTTACCCTAAACCTGTTTAATCTATATATGTTGGTTGAATTTAATGCACAAACAAATCGATTATTGGCGATCACTTGAATTATAATCACAATTAACCCTAACAAGGTTATTAATTATCTTATTAAGCGTGATTACAAGTACAAATTCTCTTTAAACATGCATAAAAGGTGATCAAGCAATAAATAAATATCATCAAGCAACATAATAATAAATCAATATCATGAATAATAATTATAATAATAATAATATCATCATAAATAAAATAATTATCATCAAAATAATAATAATAATAATAATAATAATAATAATAATAATAATAATAATAATAATAATAATCATAAATTATAACGATTATAATCATAATCATGTTCATGTTAATATTAAAGCATAATAATTGCAAGATCCTAGGCATGATACTAACAAGATTAATAACAAACCCTAGCATGTTACTAAGCAATAAAAATCAAATCTTTAATCCTAACATGATACTAACAATCATAAATATTAGGAAGAACATAGGAAGCATCATAACAATCCTATTTAATATATTTGATATTATAACCTTTTCCCTAAACATGATACTAGGAATCATAATAACAATATAAACATGATTTCTACATCATAACATCAATTAAAACCATTAAAGTACTTACTTTGATGCTTCGTACCTCTTTCTAATAACCAAATACACACGTTAGTAACTTCAAGGAAAATAATAAAACAAACAATCAAATTAAATAATTGAAAGAGAGATTTGGGACCAAACCCTCAGAAATTAAAACCTTTCACGTCTAGGGCGAAGGCAACTTCGAATATGGCTAGGTGTTTCTAGATCTTGCGAATGCGGAATTTTGTATTAAAAAAATCAAAGTAAGAAAGAATTGAATGTTTAAGAGAGATGAATGATTCAATTGGTGAATGAATGAATGTAGATGATGATAATTGGTGATGATTGGTGAATGATAGATGATGATGATTAGAGAATTAATGATTGCGAATGAAAACTGATTGTCGGTGATCCATGAAAACGGAGTTTTTAATACGATATTTATAGAGAAAATCAGCCAAAAAAGATAAATTAACAAAACAGAGTCTGACGCTCAGGAAACAGAGCTGGCGCCAACCCTGGCTAGCTGGCGCCAACCCTGGCTAGCTGGCGCCAACCCTGGTTAGTTGGCGCCAGGCACCAGCCTTAGCGCCAGGCGCCAATGGCTAGCGCCAGGCGCCAAGGCCTGGGGTTGGACGCCAAGCTTGATTTCGACGCGTTTTCGAAAATCTGATAAATTTACCGTACTGGAGGATAAAATAATATAATTTCTTCGAAAATGCTATTTGATTTTAATTAAAACTCTGAAAAGTCAACAAAGTCAACTTATCAATGCTAATTGAATTAGGAATGAAAAGAACCTTCTAGAAGAATCTAGAAGACTAAAACCATTCCTAATTGCATTAGGAATGATAAATCATATTAGGCCCTCCCCTAGATCATTGGGCCGCATATAAAGCTCAAACCGGGCCCAGTTTAGTAAATTGGCCATAACTTCCTCAATATTCATCGGAATTGGGCTTATAATATATCATTGGAAAGGTCTTTGCAAGCCCCACCCAACTACACTATTATTGGACCCATATCATGGACCAACCAAACTGGATTGGCTGTTTTCTTAAAATAAAGTTTTCAAAAACAGAAAGAAGAGAAAAGAAATTAAAACTTTCCGCAACACTAGACCTTTCCACACTTTTGTTTTATTCGATTATGATTTGACGTGAAAGGTACTCATCACTGGGTTTGGTTTTGGGGAGACACAAATGGGTGTCTACAGAAGCCCCCACTTTGACTGAGTTTGGAGAAACGCAAGTTTCGAAAACAAAAGTCAAAGTATCGATAGGGACGGAGAATGATTCAGAACGTTCTGCGATCCTAAATCAATCTTGTAACGCCGATACCTGCAAAACTAGCATTAGTTAAACAGATAAAAGAGTTAAGAAACGCGTATCTTGCACCGTCGAGCACACGTCTCTGAAAGTAACCGATTGTTTTGATGACCTTCTGCAAGCTAGAGAATGCCATCCCGCTTGAAAACCGCTACGTCCGTAACTGCTTCCAAATTAGAAGATTGCTTCGCCTGAAACGATCCTCCTCCACTATGATAATATTCCACATCCTAGGGCACATCATCGAAGATTATTTCTCTCGAAACAATCCCCATCCGTATTGATAATATTCCACATCCTAGGGAATACCATCGAAGATTGCTTCTCTTGAAACAATCTCCATCCGCATTTATAATATTCCATGTCCAAGGGAATACTATCGAAGATTGCTTCTCTTGAAACAATCCTCAGTTGTTTGTGACAACTCTCCATAATCAAGGGAACGCCGCCTTGCTGTTTCGATGTTCACTCGTCTCTGAATAAAGAGCTTCCTTTTGATATGTTCACGCGCCTCTGAACAAAGAGCTTCTTTTTGATATGATCTTCTGAATGATGTGTCCACGCGTCTCTGAACGAAGAGTTTAATAATAGAATGCCCACGCGTCTCTGAACAAAAGAGCTTGAAAATAGGAAATGTCCACGCGTCTCTGAACGAAAGAGCTTGAAAAGGATTGTCCACGCGTCTCTGAACAAAAGAGCTCGATTGATATGCCCACGCGTCTCTGGAGCAAAAGAGCTTTTGATGGAAATGTTCACTCGTCTATGAACAATAGAGCTTCGGTGCTTGAATGTTTGTTGCGATAATGTTCTGAAGAAAAAATTTTCGAAGACCAACGTTTGTCGATCTCTAAAGCTCGCCTGAACTTTGCTTTCGCTAAAACCAGTATGCCGGTGTTTCCATGATGAGCCAATTCTTAGGCGCTTCAAGCTAAGTGAGACGATATTTCATCAGGTCGACCACTTATTGTGATTGTAATCAAACTGACTACTTAATCATGTCAAATTTCTTATAAGGGCTAACTAGCGCACCAAGGAACCCAAAATTGCTGTATGAAGTCGAAATCACCTTTCTGAGAGGCTTCGAGCTCTGTCGTTGCTGAGATATTTCTGGCGCCAAGAATTGGAGTAGGATCCTCCCTATTCTGCTGCACCTGTATTTAATTTGACTATAGAACTTTGCCAATCTTTAATTATCTTAGGGTTGACCTAAGGCTTAATGTTGCTTGACTCATCGACTTGACACGACTCAAGGTATAAACTTGACTCGATATGACTGACTGACTCGAGGTTGACTCGACTCAAAGTGAAATGACACATGTGTTAGACTCATGACCCGTGTGTGAATAGTGTTGATCGTGCGACTCGAAAAATGCAAAAAAAGCAAAAATTTTCCGTCAATTTTGTGGAGGGTATCGATTTTCTCCCGAAAAAGAAAGACGTGAAAAAGAAAATCAAAAGTTTGAAGATGCATGTTGAATGAGCTTAGTCAAATGTTGTTTGATACTATCTCTCAAGGTTCAAGGATTAATTCATCCTAGGCTATCTCAATGGTTGACTCCATGATGAAAGTATTTGGGTAACTTAGGCACGGAGGCTAAGCACTTCATACTTCATGATGCAATGACAATTATGAGTGATGTTGATATGATAAGGTATGCTTTAACGTTGTGTTAAGATTTCATGACAAAGGGTTCCTAAGGGAAGTATATTTGGTCATGTATCTGTGCGGTGTGTGAAAGTGACACTAAAGTTAGGCCGCAAGGGCTAAGTGTGTGGGAAAATATTATTTTTAGAAGAGTCAAATGATGGTGACTCTTAGGCTAGGTAAGCTAATGATGTAGGGATCAAGCCCCCAATTCTAGATCTAAATGAATAGGGATGAGCATAGGAGATCCCTTGATATGATCATGGTGTAAGTGTGTAAATGTAAATATGAATGCATTTTTATTACGGCCGCACCTCGATGTGAGGTTGCCTACGTATCCGTTAGGAATCAGGCCGAACGTAGCTCTAGCGGAACCTCGCACAAGTGTGTATACCTCAAAAAAGGTCTTTTTAAGGGTTGTAACGTGGTTAGGCTAAAGGTTTGAAGAAGAAGGGGATAAAGGCTCAAGACCCTAGATACGCCCCCAAGGTGTGCAACCTTGCTTTTGAATATTTGTATTTTTATGCTTGAGGTTTTCTACTCTTTTTTTTTAGCTCTTTCTTTTGCTTTAGCATATATTTCATTTTTATAAGTGTGGACAATCTCGATCATGCGGTCTATCACTCACTTGACATTCATGTTTCTCAGGCACGGTACCGAGCACTCGATAAGAGACGCAATCTGAGACGTGTTCATATCAAAGATATTTTCATATCAAAGACATTGGAACACTCGCCCTTTTGTACACTTTTATTTATTTTTTTTGCTTATTTTTAATCTTTTAAAATCACTCATGCTTTTTAGAATTGCATAAGTTGCACACCATCCCATCCCAAGGTTAGGTAGATGTAGGCTGAAAAAAGGAAGGTCTATCGTTAGACGAGGCTCAAAGTGGTTTATGAAGAAAGGATGTATGATTGAGGGGTGAAAGGAGAATGATGTAGCTACAAGGGTTGCCTCAAATCATTAGTATACCTTGTGCTTAGTTTGACATGGATTTTTTTTTTTTTTTTTTTTGGTGCAACATAATGAAATGATCATATATAAGGAAATAAATGCTCATTTTTATTAAAGGAAAAGGAAAAAAGACTACAAAAATAATCTAAAGGAAAAGAAAAGGTGCCTATGCTAGACTTATTGAGGAAAGGGTAGATAAAAAAGAAATAGAAAAAAGAGGTCACAAAATCTTGTCATTGAAGCTCGCCTCTTGTCTTGTGTTGTTTCCTTTATCATCACTCACTCTTCTTGTTAACTGGAGGTATGGGAAGCTTATTATTATCAATCAAATGTTGGATATCCTCCTTTAGATTCCAACATCTCTCAGTAGCATGACCCCTACCTTGGTGGTACTTGCAGTGTTTGTTTGGATTCCAACTAGGAAATCTTTTCTTAAGTGGGGGATCATTAATAGGTCCAATGGGAGTAATAATTCCCTTGGCATGGAGTCGATCGAAAGCATCATCGTAGCTAATTCCAATAGGGCTAAATTCCCTTTTCGGTTGCTTTCGATTACCCATGGCTAGGATCTCACTAAGGTCGAAAGTACCAACACTATTACTAGAGTAGGTGTTTTCGGAAGAAGAAGGATAGTCGTTCTTCTTCCCTTTACAGCCACTGATACTATTGTTACTAATCATCGCCTTCTTGTCGCGCGGAGGAACATGAAGGAGATTTGAATCAATGAGATCTTGAACACGATCTTTGAGGGCGAGACATACTTCGGTGGTGTGACCACGACCTCTATGGTATCGACAATAAGAATTTGGATCGCAATTGGGAAACCGTTTTTCAGGTGGAGGGTCTTGACTGGGACCAATGGGGTGGATAAGATCTTGATTGTGAAGACAGTCGAAAGCTTCATTGTAAGTCATTCTTATTGGTGTGTATTCTTCAATGATCCGTTTTGCTTGTGGCTTAGGAGCATTGAGTTCTTCATTAAACCCTTGGCGAGAATTTTGTTCAATGGCCATCACCCGATTTGCTAATCCTTCTACCACATTCAAGAGCATGGCAATGACATCTTGCAGTTTTCGAATGTCCTCTTTTAGACTTGACGAGTCTTCCTTGGTATTATCTAAGAAAAGACTTTCATCCTCCTCAATTATAGCCACTTCATCGAGAGAGGTCATATAAGCTGTCTCGATCATAGGCTCTCCTACAGGGGTGATAAGAAGTGATGGATCAAAGGATGCTTGGTCATCTTCGATGGCTAGAATCTCGGAAGTTTCATTGTTATCGATCAGATCTTGAATAGCTTCTTTGAGTTTCCAACACTTTTCAGTGTCGTGACCCTTTCCTTGATGATATTTCCAGTGCTTATTAGGGTCCCACTTAGGTGGCCTAGCTTCTTGAACTTTATCTTTGATGGGCCCTATGGGCATGACTAGTCCTTTGTGATGTAGCTTCTCGAAAGCCGTTTCATAACTCATACCAAGTGGAGTGAACACTCTTTTTGATCTCTGGATTCGTGGTTTAGAGGCATTCGTTGCATGTACTTCATTAATGGGAGAGGAAGAAGAAGGATGGTCGTTCTTCTTTCCTCTCGCACCATCATCTTTTAGAAGGTCATCTTCAATGTCAATGCCTATATTATAGACAGCTTTGAAAGTATTCAAGTTGTGTTGGTACTTTAAGTGCTTTGAATACTTCCCTTGGAGATTCTTGATAAACATCCTCACAGATTCTTTTTCGGTAGGAGCCTTGACCATATTAGCAGAAGTTTCCCTCCATTTATTGAAGAAAGAAGTGAACCCTTCGTTTTCCTTTTGTTTTAACATCTCAAGTTGTCTGTAGTCTGTTTCGTCTTGGATGTTGCACTTATATATATGTATGAAAGCGTTTTTTATCGACTCCCAAGAAGAGGTTTTTTCTTTCTCGAGAGAAAAGAACTATTGTTGACAAACGGTTTCGAGAGATAGTGGGAACAGAGAGGGGAAAACCTTCTTATCGATACCCTTAATGCTCATTATAGTTTCAAATGCTCTTAAATGGAAGTAAGGGTTGTCAATTGCTCTAAATTTTGGGATGTCGTTGGCGTTGAAATTCTGCGGAAGAAGATCTTTGTCCACCGAGACCCCTTGTGAACTCATGCCCTGAAATTTATAGTCACTAGATAGCTTGCTTAGACTCTCTTGCATGAGGTTCATCTGTTGTTGCTTCACGGGGTCATCGACCCTAAGTGCGAGACGTTTCAGTGTCTCAGTCACAGTAGCCAGTTGGCTCTTAAGATCATTGACTTCTTCTTGAGTTGCCATTATCTTCTTAGCCTTCCTCTTTTGACGAATCGGTTTATCAAAAAGCGAGACCTGAATAAAGAGGTTGTCCTTGATTAATCGCCCTTCTCTCCTTGACCAAGTACTGTGAAAAATGAATTTGTGGATACTTATTGTTAATTATTTGACTCAAACTTTATTCGACATGCAATGAATGGAGGAAGTGAAGAAAGATGGAAGAATGTGAAGAAGATTTAGATGGAGGGATATGAGGAATTAGGAGTAGAATGTACCCCCCAACTCAAATGACGGAAAAGACCGACTCATGCATGAACCTAAGACATGGTCATGGTGACATATACTCAAAGTGTGTGCTAAGACTAGTGAATGTAGATGGTGTGTTAAGACTCGTGTCATGACCATGTGGCTAGACTATGTGACCAAGACTCGATTAATGACTCGACAAGGTGTTATTGACAGCGGAAATTAACCGAATTAATTAGCAAACTGGTTAATTAGACCTTAGGTGATGACTCGACTAATAATCCGAACTGTCAGCCAAGAGACAGGACTGGCGTCACACCGTGGAGCTTGGCGCCAGACAACATTGCTGTCGTCAGGCGCTACACTCCATAGTGTGGCGCTACAGCTCAGACCTTGGCGCCAATAGTGGAGCTTCGGTCTGGGACTGTTTTCGGTGTTATTAGTCAACTGGGATATGCCTAAAGTCGTACTAGATCAATTCCGATTGAAAAATTAGATTTAATTGACTCAAAGTAAATAATTAATTAATTAATTAATTTAGGCAAAGTTCTTTAAGTCATTAATTTATTTAATCTCAACACAAATCAACAAACGGTTAAGAGAAACATAGAATATATATGCACAACAAATAATGCACAATTAGTCAAGTAGGCACAATATGATGCAATGAGTTTGCAACCTAACCATTGCTCTAGTTCTCTAAAGTTCGGGATATGGTTTAGTCAATAGAGGGTCCATGGTTAATTGTCCAAATGCACCGCGCGGAAGCCTAACCGTGAAGGGTTGGCGCGAGTGGATGGGACACCGCGAGTTTTAGAAAAAACTCACTTCCATGGTTTGGTGAAAAATCTCGGATGTACCCTTTGTTGCACGAAACGTTCAATCAGGTAGATGGAGCATGAATTCCCAGAGGGTTATGTCCATATGTAGAACACATATGGGTTTCAGAAAAGTGAGAAAAAATTCAATCAGGAAGTAGGATCGAGCAAACAATACGAAAAATCGGTCGAAATTAGAACGCATATTTCTGGCTCGGTATTGGGGGAAATTGGCGCCAGCAATCAGAGACTGGCGCCAACTTTTAACTGTAGCGCCTGGCGCCAATACTGGCGTCTGGCGCTACGGCTAAAAGTGTAGCGCCAAGCTCTGGCCCCTGACGCTACTTCCCACATGCCTCAGCAGCTTTCTATGCTCGATAAAATCATCCAGTTTCGCGCGGTGTTATTTCAGTCCTAGTTGTGAAAGACATTCCTCAAATTTCCTACGTGTAAAATCCTATGTTTTTGACTCATTACGGATGGTCTTTCCAATGAGATCTTTTTTATGCATATGACAATAATGTTAATCAAAATTACGCACATGAAATACTTAGAACTTTTCGAGTCTCATCATTCTAAATCATTGCCGAAACAAATTCAGGAATTAAAATAGAAATCCTCCCCAGTGGAGTCGCCAAAAACTGTAGGGAATAATTTCAAGCCTTCAAAATCCCACTAGCTTGAACCCCACTGTGATCATACACTAAAGTACGGTGGCGTCCAAAAGGGAAGAAGATAGAGCAAAAGAGTCGCCAACAAGTTTTTTAAGGAACTTGTAAACCGTTCACGAGGTGAAGGTTACACCCCTTAACGATCCAAGAGATCGTCAACTCCATAAGGTCTAGAACCAAATAAGGGTTCGGGGATGAAGGTACAAATCCAACCTAAAATAGATTGAATCTACCCTAATAATAGGCCTCTACTTTATTCTGATCGTATTCATGTGCGCTTTCTAATTAACATGCAATTAATAGGTTTACCCTAAACCTGTTTAATCTATGTTGGTTGAATTTAATGCACAAATAAATCGATTATTGGCGATCACTTGAATTATAATCACAATTAACCCTAACAAGATTATTAATTATCTTATTAAGCGTGATTACAAGTACAAATTCTCTTTAAACATGCATAAAAGGTGATCAAGAAATAAATAAATATCATCAAGCAACATAATAATAAATCAATATCATGAATAATAATTATAATAATAATAATATCATCATAAATAAAATAATTATCATCAAAATAATAATAATAATAATAATAATAATAATAATAATAATAATAATAATAATAATAATAATAATAATAATAATAATAATAATAATCACAAATTATAACGATTATAATCATAATCATGTTCATGTTAATATTAAAGCATAATAATTGCAAGATCCTAGGCATGATACTAACAAGATTAATAACAAACCCTAGCATGTTACTAAGCAATAAAAATCAAATCTTTAATCCTAACATGATACTAACAATCATAAATATTAGGAAGAACATAGGAAGCATCATAACAATCCAATTTAATATATTTGATATTATAACCTTTTCCCTAAACATGATACTAGGAATCATAATAACAATATAAACATGATTTCTACATCATAACATCAATTAAAACCATTAAAATACTTACTTTGATGCTTCGTACCTCTTTCTAATAACCAAATACACACGTTAGTAACTTCAAGGAAAATAATAAAACAAACAATCAAATTAAATAATTGAAAGAGAGATTTGGGACCAAACCCTCAGAAATTAAAACCTTTCACATCTAGGGCGAAGGCAACTTCGAATATGGCTAGGTGTTTCTAGATCTTGCGAATGCGGAATTTTGTATTAAAAAAATCAAAGTAAGAAAGAATTGAATGTTTAAGAGAGATGAATGATTCAATTGGTGAATGAATGAATGTAGATGATGATAATTGGTGATGATTGGTGAATGATAGATGATGATGATTAGAGAATTAATGATTGCGAATGAAAACTGATTGTCGGTGATCCATGAAAACGGAGTTTTTAATACGATATTTATAGAGAAAATCAGCCAAAAAAGATAAATTAACAAAACAGAGTCTGACGCTTAGGAAACAGAGCTGGCGCCAACCCTGGCTAGCTGGCGCCAACCCTGGCTAGCTGGCGCCAGGCACCAGCCTTAGCGCCAGGCGCCAGGCCTGGTTCCAGGCGCCAAGGCCTGGGGTTGGACGCCAAGCTTGATTTCGACGCGTTTTCGAAAATCTGATAAATTTACGGTACTGGAGGATAAAATAATATAATTTCTTCGAAAATGCTATTTGATTTTAATTAAAACTCTGAAAAGTCAACAAAGTCAACTTATCAATGCTAATTGAATTAGGAATGAAAAGAACCTTCTAGAAGAATCTAGAAGACTAAAACCATTCCTAATTGCATTAGGAATGATAAATCATATTAGGCCCTCCCCTAGATCATTGGGCCGCATATAAAGCTCAAACCGGGCCCAGTTTAGTAAATTGGCCATAACTTCCTCAATATTCATCGGAATTGGGCTTATAATATATCATTGGAAAGGTCTTTGCAAGCCCCACCCAACTACACTATTATTGGACCCATATCATGGACCAAACAAACTGGATTGGCTGTTTTCTTAAAATAAAGTTTTCAAAAACAGAAAGAAGAGAAAAGAAATTAAAACTTTCCGCAACACTAGACCTTTCCACACTTTCGTTTTATTCGATTATGATTCGACGTGAAAGGTACTCATCACTGGGTTTGGTTTTGGGGAGACACAAATGGGTGTGTACACCTATCTCAAAAATCCTCCCGTATTAGCACCAGTACTCCCCGGAATACCTCTTAGGTTATATTTGACGGCTACCAAAGAGACAATGGGAGCTATGTTAGCACAAGAAGTAGAAGGCAAAGAGAATGCAATTTACTACCTAAGAAAGAAGATGCTCGAATACGAAGCACGCTATACACCGCTCGAGAAGTTGTGCCTCGCCTTGGTGTGGGCCACAACTAAGTTAAGACATTACATGTTGGTGCATACCGTCTTCGTAATCTCCCGATTAGATCCACTCAAGTATCTATTCAAGAAATCTACATTTAATGGACGCATATCAAGATGGATAGTCAATCTAGCCCTGTTCTATGTAAGGTTCATGCCACAAAAAGCTATCAAAGGATCCGTGGTGTCAGACTTTCTAGCAGATTTTCCAATAGAAGACTCGACGCCAATACAAGACAATGAATTTCAAGATGAAGACCTAATGGTTACTGAAGATGATACTTGGACCTTATACTTCGACGGAGCCTCAAACCAAAAGGGATGTGGCGTTGGAGTGTTACTAGTATCACCTAAAGAGGAGCATGTTCCAATCTCCATAAAGCTTGATTTCGACGTTACCAACAATGCTGCTGAATATGAAGCATGCGTGGTAGGCCTTGAAACAGCTTTGGCATTGGGAGTAAAAAATTTAAGGATATTCGGAGACTCTTCTTTGATCATCAATCAGATATCTAAAAGGTGGAAAGTAAGGAGCGAAAGCCTAGCCCCTTACCAAACCTATCTGGAAACTCTTACCGATCAGTTAGAGAAGGTAGAATACACATATCTACCTAGAGAGGAAAACCAATTTGCTGATGCTTTGGAAAGACTAGCCTCAATGGTTATGATTCCCACGGAAATCGAGCAAATGACTTTAACTATAGAAAAGAGACACAAACCAGCATACATCCAGGCTATAGAAGACGATGAAGTAGTCCAAGGCGAAGAAGAACAAGAAGAAGAAGAAGAATCGTGGTACACGGACATACTCAATTATGTCACCAATGGAGAATACCCTCCCCATGCTGACAAAAGAGCAAAACGAGCATTAAGGCTTTTGGCTTCCCAATATGTACTCATAGACAACGAGCTACATAAAAGGGTACCTAAGGGTCGAGCTCTCTTATGTGTAGGAAAGAAAGATGCACAAAGAGCAATGAGGATAGTCCACGAAGGAATCTGTGGAACACATATAAATGGCAAAATGTTAGTCCAGAAAATAATGCGAGAAGGATATTATTGGACTACAATGAATAGGGATTGCCATCAATACGTAAAAAGATGCCCTAAGTGCCAAATTTATGCAAATTTACAACATGTCCCTCCATCCTTGCTCTACACTTACACATCGCCATGGCCATTCTCTACATGGGGAATTGACATCATCGGCAAAATCACTCCCCCAGGAACAGGAGGCCACGAATATATCCTAGTAGCAATCGATTACTTCACAAAGTGGGTCGAAGCGCAATCATACACTAAACTCACTGCAAAACATGTAGCACTCTTTATCGAGAGAAATATTATTTTTCGATACGGAGTCCCACATGAAATGATAAGTGACAATGGAACTCACTTTCAAGCCGAATGTGAGGAATTGCTACAAAAATATGGCTTTCAACATCATCATTCTTCCCCTTATAGACCTCAAGCAAACGGAGCAGTCGAGGCAGCTAATAAAAACCTAAAAACTATCATCGAGAAAATGACGGAAAATTATAAAGATTGGCCTGACAAACTTCACTTTGCATTGTGGGGTTACCGCACGTCAATCCGCACATCAACAGGAAATACGCCATTTTCCTTGGTATATGGAATGGATGCCGTACAACATGTCGAACTAGAAATGCCATCTCTACGCATTGCATTAGAGAGTAAACTCGATGAAGTTGAATGGACTAGGGCAAGATATGAAGAACTAATTCTACTCGATGAGAAAAGACTACAAGCTCTACATCACACTCAGTGTTACCAGACTCGTATGGCTAGGCATTTTAATAAGAAGGTCAAGACAAGAAATATCAAAGTGGGAGACTTGGTGTTAAAAGCACTAAGGAAAAATGTTTTAGATCCAAGGGGTAAATTTAGACCTAATTGGTCTGGACCCTACATTGTCAAAATAATCCTGTCAGGAGGTGCAGCAAAACTAACTGATATGGATGGCAATGAATTCTCGAACATGACAAATCTTGACCAACTTAAGAAATACTACCCATAATTGCTTGAGTAGGATACTCAAGAGAGCTAAGTTCGCCCTGATTCCTTAAGAAAGGATACGTAGGCAACCCTTTACGGGTGCGGCCACTTTATTTTTCGACATCTCTGCGTTCTAGAATTAATTAAAAACTCAACAGAAGATCGGCAAATTATCGGCGTCGCAGAGAAGAATTTGGCGCCAGCCAACAACTATCAGCGCCAGCCGATGAAATTGGCACCTGGCGCTAGACTTCAATGACAAGCGCCAATTGCAAATAAGTGGCGCCAAATTGAAAATAAATTCTGGGCGAATTTCGGTGTTTTCGGAAAATTTTCGACTTCCATACTCGAAGAATTTCTGGAAAATTAATTTTTCGGTTTTCATTGCTTTAATAAAATAAATTTAAAGTAAATAATTTAATTGAAAGCTGAAATTTCATTAATAAATAAAATTACATTATTGATGGAATTTAAATAAAGCTGAAATAAATTAACTTTAAATAAAAAAATAATAAACTAAGTCTAATAAATTGAAAGTCAAGCAATGTTCCTAATCTTTCTTTTCCTTTCTAGCCCTTTTCCAATTCTTGTCCGCTTCCTCCTCCTCGTCCATAACTTTAGCTAGTAGGCACCCTTTAGAGGACCTACATTCAACCTTAGAGTAGATAGTCTCCCCTTCAGCTAATACTCCATGTTTCTTTTCCACCCAAGTCTTTTTATCTGTGGTGTTAGCTTTCACTAGTAGAAAAATTGACATGGCCAACGCTTAAAGGCCACCGGTTTTTGTAAACCGATGGTTTAAAAAATGGTCGTGCAGAAGGCAAATAGTATTGCCACCGGTTCGACCGAACCCATGGAAATAATGATTAAGGCCACCGGTTTTGAACCGGTGGCAATATTTAAATAATTAAAAAACCGCGCCCCTTCTTCTTCTCTTTCCCCATTCTCTTAGCTTCACTGTTTTATTTCGACCAAACCTCCAATTCGAGCCGCAACAACAACGAAATATAATTGCATCCAAACCCTACCACCAGTGACGCCACAGCCACCGCACCACCATCCACCACCTCCGCACTCCCTCCGAACCTCCTCCACCACTGAGCAAAGCAGCAAGCAGCCACTGGTTTTAGAAAATTCGAATTTTCGAATTTTCGAGGAAACTTCCTTCTCCACTGACCAGGTGCGTGGTCCGTCCACCACCTGTCAGCACTGACGCCACAGCCACCGCACCACCATCCCACAGCCACCGTCCGAAATTTAGGCTTAATTTTCTGGTAATTTTTTCTGAATTTATGGGTTTTTTTTGTTGTTGGTAGGGTTAAAAGTTGAGAGAATGCATCTTAAACTTGCAAGAAATTGATTAATTGTTCATGAATTAGGTAATTTTTTGGTTTATTTTTCAGAATTTTCTGGCTTTTTTTTGGTAATTTTTTGGTTTATTTTTCGGAATTTTTTCTGAATTTCTGGCTTTATTTTGTTGTTGGATGTTTGATGAATGCTTCAAGTATAAAATGTATGATACTATGATGAATGATGGATATTTGTAGAACAGAGGTGTCTAAGGATGTTTGCAAGGTTTGAGGTTTGAAGTTTTTTGAGGTGACCTAGTGATGGAAATAGTCCAAAGAATTGCTGACTGGAGATGTTATATGAGTTTTCACATTAAAGATCTGTGGTTATGTTAAATTGGATGAGAAGATGAAAAAGATCCATAGATATTAAGTTACTGTACACAAGTGCCTTTTTCTTTAGTTAGTCCATAGCTCTTCTACATGAACCATATAAGACCAAGACAATAAGGAGTTTTATGTTAATATGTTACACTTAGTTATTAACACATGATGGAGTATAATGTGTGTGCTGGGTGGTCAGTGTAAAATGATTATTGATATATTTACAAGGGCTCCCTTGATAATGAGGCTGGAGATCGTGAGTTTCTTTGTCATGTGTTGACTAGGGTAGAGCATATTCATGATAATAATCTTCAAGGATGAATTGATTGGAGGAAGTGAATCTTTGTGGATGACCAAATGAGATAGTTTTTCATGTAACCAACCCATACAAGGCTTTGTTTTTTTTGTTGTTGCTTACTATTGTATTTCCTTTGAACCTAGATTTTTTATGGTTGAAGCGTTGATGAGATACCCGGGTTTATCAGAAGCTTTAGTAAGGATTTAGAGTTATATAACCTCAGAATTTTGTTGGCTTAATTAGTACCTTTAAAATACATAAATATAGCAAGCGTTGATGTAATTTTAGGTTGTTTTATAGTTCTTGACAAAATTACTAACTTTTATTTTTTGTTATCTTTTTTATTTTTGTAGATTCATATTATGTAGTGAAGCACAAGCTTATAAGCTATTCAAGTGGGAAGTTCAAGACATTACATCCATTATACTTGCTATATTGGTATGAACTATAAACTTTATGGAGCTATTTTATTTCTATTTATCCATTTGATAAAATTTTGTTCATGATATTACAAGTTGTGTCTTGTTTAATTATAAATAATTACAATAATATGTTGAATGTTTGCATCATCATATGCCTAGATACCCGTTCAAGACTTTCTCATTAGGAGAAAGTCTTGAATAGTCCCCGGTTGGGACTGTTCTTGAATGTTTACTATCACTTAGGTGGTGAATGTATGTCTTTTTTTCGATTTTAAGGTACATCTTGGCTCTCCATTTCTTCTCCATGTTCTCTGGGTACATATGTGGGTAAGTAATTATCTACATCTTGTACTTGGAGAACTGGGGGGAAGTGCTGCCGGATTTTCCTAAAAATTGGAAAGTTGACATACATTCACTAGTGAGAGTAGACATTCAAGGATGGGTTAGGTTAGAGTGATAAGGACACTTTGGAAACATGCATTTTTTCACTATATGAATGGTATATTCACCGTGTGTACTTGAAGTTGATTTACACAAGATATGTAGCAATTGTACATTATTGATAATATGTTGCTATATATGTTTAGAGACACTTTACTAAATGGGGAAGGATCGTGGTTGGATGTATGGTAGACGTGATACAATGGATTTTTGGAATGGGGTTCAAGAGTTTTGTGAGACGGCTTTATCTTATCAGCGCAAAATTGGTGAGGAAGGCCTATACTGTCATTGTGTTGATTGTAATAATATGAAGGTGGTCAATAGTGTTGAAATCATTAGAGATCATGTACTTTGTCGTGGGTTTAGACTTAAATACCATGTGAGGATTTGGCATGGTGAAAGTGGAGAGTATAGTGAGGATCTTGATGGGAATGATGTGCATGATAAAAGCAATGAGATTCATGTGGACGAGGAATGGGAGAATGATGAATATGTTATTGATAGTGGTGAGGATGGAGCTGAGGATCATCCAATGGATGAGGTCGAGGATAATGACGTGGATGAGATGTTGCATAATGTCGAAGGTGATGTGTTTGAATTACTATCGGAGGCTTCCAAAAAGCCTTTGTACCCTAGGTGCAAAAAATACTCCAAACTTTTTGTCGTGCTAACACTTTTTAAGATTAAGTCGAAGCATGGGTGGACGGACGTTAGTTCTACTTCTTTGTTGACCGTATTAAGTGAGATGTTGCCTGATGGGAATAAAATTCCTACGTCTTACTATTATGCAAAGAAGCTTATGTGTCCATTTGGTTTAGAGTATAAGAAGATACATGCCTGTCCTAATGATTGTATTTTGTATCGTAATGAGAATGAACAATTGGAGGAGTGTCCACGATGCAAGCAATCGCGCTACAAGCGCATGAGTTGCAATCCTGGTACGAAGGGACCTCCTGCTAAGGTGTTGTGGTATCTTCCTATTATTCCAAGGTTTAAGCGTCTATTCTCAACACCAAAAGACGCTAAAAACTTGAGGTGGCATGCCGAGGGAAGGAAGAAAAACAGAATGCTGAAGCATCCGGCTGACTCCCCGCAATGGAAGAACATTGATTTGAAGTTTCTGGAGTTTGGTAATGAAGTCAGAAATTTAAGACTTGGGTTGTGCACAGACGGGATGAATCCATTTGGCACTCTTAGTACCCAACACAGCACTTGGCCGGTTCTTTTAGTGATCTACAATTTGCCTCCTTGGTTATGTATGAAACGGAAGTATATAATGCTTTCATTGCTAATAACGGGGCCTAGGCAACCTGGAAATGACATGATGTTTACCTTGCGCCACTAATTGACGATTTGAGAAAGATGTGGGACGAAGGGGTTTCTTGTTTTGATGCTCATAAGAACGAGGTGTTCACATTGCGTGCAGCCCTTATGTGGACCATGAATGACTTCCCTGCATATGGCAACCTGTAGACACCCATTTGTGTCTCCCCAAAACCAAACCCAGTGATGAGTAACTTTCACGTCGAATCATAATCGAATAAAACGAAAGTGTGGAAAGGTCTAGTGTTGCGAAAAGTTTTTATTCCTTTTCTTTTCTCTCTGTTTTTGAAAACTTTATTTTAAGAAAACAGCCAATCCAGTTTGGTTGGTCCATGATATGGGTCCAATAGTGGTGTAGTTGGATGGGGCTTGCAAAGACCTTTCCAACGATATATTATAAGCCCAATTCCGATGAATATTGAGGAAATTATGGCCAATTTACTAAACTGGGCCTGGTTTGAGCTTTATGTACGGCCCAATGATCTAGGGGAGGGCCTAATATGATTTATCATTCCTAATGCAATTAGGAATGGTTTTAGTCTTCTAGAATCTTCTAGAAGGTTCTTTTCATTCCTAATTCAATTAGCATTGATAAGTTGACTTTGTTGACTTTTCAGAGTTTTAATCAAAATCAAATAGCTTTTTCGAAGAAATTATATTATTTTATCTTCCAGTACGGGAAATTTATCAGATTTTCAAAAACGCGTTGAAATCCAGTTTGGCGTCCAACCCCATGACTTGGCGCCAGGCGCTAGCCATTGGTGGATGGCGCCAGCTAGCTAGGGTTGGCGCCAACCTTGTTTTGCGTGCGTCAGACTCTGTTTTGTTAAATTATCTTTTTTTGGCTAATTTTCTCTATAAATATCGTATCAAAAACTCCGTTTTCATTCACCAATTCTCACCAATTCTCTTGATTCTCAAGCTTTCGTCAACGATCATTAATTCTTTAGCATTCTTTCATTCAATTCTTTCTTACTTTTTCATACAAAATTCTGCATTCACAAGATCTAGAAACACCTAGCCATATTCGAAGTTGCCTTCGCCCTAGACGTGAAAGGTTTAATTTCTGAGGGTTTGGTCCCAAATCTCTCTTTTAATTATTTAATTTAATTGCTTTGATTATTATTTTCCTTGAAGTTACTAACGCGTGTATTTTGTTATTAGAAAGAGGTACGAGGCATCAAAGTAAGTACTTTAATTGATTAATTGATATTACGATATAGATATCATGCTTATATTGTTATTATGATTCCTAGTATCATGTCTAGGTTAATTTTAATATTAAATATGATTGTTACGATGCTTCCTATGTTCTTCCTAATATTTATGATTGTTAGTATCATGTTAGGGTTAAAGATTTGATTTTTATTGCTTAGTGACATGCTAGGGTTTGTTATTAATCTTGTTAGTATCATGCCAAGGATCTTGCTATTATTATGCTTTAATATTAACATGATCATGATTATAATTGTTGGAAGGATTATGAATATTATTATTATTATTTTAATGATGATTATTTTATTTATGATTATTGTTCATGGTCATTATTATGTTGCTTGATTATTTATTCTTTATTGCTTGATCACCTTTTATGCATGTTAAAGGGAATTTGGTACTTGTAATCACGCTTAATAAGATATTAATAATCTTGTTTAGGGTTATTGTGATTATAATTCAAGTGATCGCCAATAATAGTTTATTTGTGCATTAATATTCAACCAACATAGATTAAACAGGTTTAGGGTTAATCCTATTGATTGCATGTTAATCAGAAAGCGCACATGAATACGATCAGAATAAAGTAGAGGCCTATTATTAGGGCAGGTTCAATCTCTTTTAGGTTGGATTTGTACCATCATCCCTGAACCCTTATTTGGTTCATGACCTTATGGAGGTGACGATCTCTTGGATCGTTAAAGGGTGTAACCTTCACCTCGTGAATGGTTTACAAGTTCCTTAAAAACTTGTTGGCGACTCTTTTGCTCTATCTTCTTCCCTTTTGGACGCCACCGTACTTTAGTGTATGATCACAGTGGGGTTCGAGCTAGTGGGATTTTAAAGGCTTGAAATTATTCCCTACAGTTTTTGGCGACTCCACTGGGGAGGATTTCTATTTTAATTCCTGATTTTGTTTCGGCAATGATTTAGAATGAGTGGATGAGACTCGAAACGTTCTAAGTATTTCATGTGCGTAATTTTGATTAACATTATTGTCATATGCATAAAAAGGTTCTCATTGGAAAGACCATCCGTAATGAGTCAAAAACATAGGATTTTACACGTAGGAAATTTGAGAAATGTCTTTCACAACTAGGACTGAAATAACACCGCGCGAAACTGGAAGATTTTATCGAGCACAGAAAGCTGCTAAGGCATGTGGGAAGTAGCGTCAGGGGCCAGAGCTTGGCGCCAGACTTTTAGCCGTAGCGCCAGACGCCAGCATTGGCGCCAGGCGCTACAGTAAAAGTTGGCGCCAGTCTCTGTTTGCTGGCGCCAATTTCCCCCAATACCGAGCCAGAAATATGCATTCTAATTTCGACCGGTTTTTCGTATTGTTTGCTCGATCCTACTTCCTGATTGAATTTTTTCTCACTTTTCTGAAACCCATATGTGTTCTACATATGGACATAACCCTCTGGGAATTCTTGCTCCATCTACCCAATTGAACGCTCCGTGCAACAAAGGGTACATCCGAGATGTTGAATTCACCAAACCATGGAAGCGAGTTTTTTCTAAAACTCGCGGTGTCCCATCCCCTCGCGCTAACCCTTCACGGTTAGGCTTTCGCGCGGTGCATCCGGACAATTAACCATGGACCCTCTATTGACTAAACCATATCCCGAACTTTAGAGAACTAGAGCCATGGTTAGGTTGCGAACGCATTGCATCATATTGTGCCTACTTGACTAATTGTGCATTATTTGTTGTGCATATATATTCTATGTTTCTCTTAACCGTTTGTTGATTTGTGTTGAGAATAAGTAAATTCATGACTTAAAGAACTTTGCCTAATTAATTAATTAATTAATTAGTTTGAGTCAATAAAGTCTTTTTTTTTCAGTCGGAATTGACCTAGTACGACTTTAGGCATACCCTAGCTGACTAATAATACCGAAAACAGTCCCAGACCGAAGCTCCACTATTGGCGCCAAAGTCTGAGCTGTAGCGCCACACTATGGTGTGTAGCGCCAGACATCAACTAAATTGTCTGGCGCCAAGATCCACAATGTGACGCCAGTCCTGTCGCTTGGCCGACAGTTCGGATTGTTTGTCGAGTCATCGTCTAAAGTCTAATTAATCAGTCTTCTGTTTAATTCGGTTAGTTTTTGCCGACAATAATGCTTAATTAAATCAATGATCAAGTTTAAGCACTAAGTCCCATGGTCTTACACATGAGTCCAAACATGTCACTTACACTCAATGCACACACCAATACACATGTTTCGATCATGATTAAGAGAGTCTTGTGTGCGCGTTTTTTCCGTCATTTTTTTAGGGGGGTAGGTCGGATATTAATCCTCCAATATAAATAATAATACTTAGTTCCCTAAAAATATGTACATTATTGTTGCCAAAAATATGCATCCTTTTTTCAAAAAATAAACCATAAAGTCAAGTTGATTCGAGTCAAGTAATTAAAACGCAAAATGGTTTAATTTACAGCGCGTGGTCAAGAAAGGAAGGACGATTAATCAAAGATAACCTCTTCGTACAAGTCCAACTTTTCGACAAACCTATAGCCCGCAAGAGGAAAGCAAGAGTTAAAATGGCAACTCAAGAAGAAGTCAATGATCTTAAGAACCAACTGGCTACTGTGACTGAGACACTGAAGCTTCTCGCACTTAGGATCGATGATCCCGTGAAACAACAACAAATGGACCTCATGCAAGAGAGCCTAAGCAAGTTGTCCAGCGACTACAAGTTTCAAGAACTCACATCCCAAGGGGTCTCGGTGGATAAAGATCTTCTTCCGTAGAAGTTCAATGCCAACGACATCCCAAAATTCAGAGCAATTGACAACCCTTACTTCCACTTAAGAGCATTTGAAACAATAATGAGTATCAAGGGTATTGATAAGAAGGTCTTCCTTTCTCTGTTCTCACTATCTCTTGAGACCGTTTGCCAACAATGGTTCTTTTTTCTCGAGAAAGAAAAGACCTCTACCTGGGAATCTATAGCAAACGCTTTCGTTGATAGGTACAAATGCAACATTCAAGTCGAAACTGACCATAGAGAACTTGAAATCCTCAAACAGAAAGAGAATGAAGGCTTCACTTCTTTCTTTAACAAGTGGAGAGAAACCTCAGCTAAAATGATCGAGGTACCAAGTGAAAAAGAGTCCGTGAGACTGGTCATAAAAAATCTCCAAGAAAAATATTCCAAACATCTTAAATATCAAAATAACCTCCATACCTTTAAGGCTGTTTATGATATTGGGATTAATATTGAAGATGGCTTGGTTAAGTCTAAAGCTGCCAACAATAACTCCAACAGTGGCTGGAAAGGAAAGAAGAACGACAATCCTTCTTCTTCCAAAACCGTCCACTCAAATAACGTTAGCACCTTTAATCTAGGAGAAGTCCTCGCTATGAACAACCAAGGACAAATGCAAAAGGTCTTATAACTCCCATTGGACCATTTGGGGATCCACCAGTTGAGAAGAGGTCGGTTAACTGGAACCCCAACGCACATTGCAAATATCACCAAGGTAGGGGCCATTCTACTGAAAGCTGTTGGAAGCTTAAGGAAGCTATCCAAGACCTAATTGACAATAACAAACTGCCGTTGCCCCCTGCTAGTAAGAAGCCAAGCATTGACAATGCACCTCTAGCTCATACTTTGGCTATCTCCGATGAAGAAAGCGAGGTTGACCCCTCATCTCTCATTAAGCCTGTCAAAGAAATCAATGTCGAAGAAAAAGGAGAAGAGATCTTTTTCGATGTCAGAGATAACCTTCTAGAACCAGCAAATAAGGAAGACATACAATTGTTCACACTGTCTATGAAGGAGGCATCGCAACTATTACGTGAAGCTCTCAAAGTTATGAACGAACTTCACAAGAAATATGATGAGCTTCCATGTCCAAAGGAGGAACCCAAAAGAGAATTCACACCAGTGAGAACGACTTATGAGGCAAAGTATTTTCCCTTACAAGTCACCGAAAAACCCAAGAGGAGCAATAAAGTTTACACTCCAATTGGGATCCCATATGCACAGATGTTCGAAATGCTCTCCGAGAGTGGCAAGGTCAAACCTCTCGAACCGAGACCATTTGAGTCATTAAAAAGGACAGATAGATATTACTGTCAGTACCATCAATCAGAGGGGCACACCATAGAAAACTGTTTCAAATTCAAGGATTTGGTACAGAAAATGATTGATGAAAAGGAATTAATCCAAGTTCAACAAGAAGAGGACATAACCGTTAATGGAGTGTGGGACAGTGATGAAGAAGATTTCTACCTAAAGGACATAGTAGGACCTTCACCTTTTGTATCATACACCACAGACGACATTTGGGCTGAAGAAGATTCATCAATAGACGTCCTCACAAGATCCGGGAGGATGCAACCTCCTGTTTCAACACAACCAATGTCTACCGTACAACAAGTTCCCATACCTATCATCGAAGACAACGACATCGTTAAACAGTTTAAGAAGACAAAAGTTGAGATGAACGTATGGAAGCTCCTGGCAACATCTCGAGAACATAGGTTGGCTGTAATGAATGTTTGTAATAAAATCGGGATAGATTCTGACACCACTCCTGAGGGACTAGCTAACTTCCTCACAAGTGACCTTCCTATTCTGATTAATCTAATCACCTTTTCTGACAAAGATTAACCCCCAGAAGGTGACAAACACTACAAGGCGTTAAACCTCACGGTAGTCTGCAAAAGGATGAATGTTCCAATGACTCTTGTAGACAATGGATCAGCTATCAATGTCTGTCCACTTAGAACTGCGAGGATGCTCGGCATAAGGGATGAGGATTTAACTCCGTCCACACAAGGAATAAGAGCTTACGATAATACTTGCCGTCAAGCTCTTGGCAAAATAACCCTAAATGTGACGGCAGGAGCAATAGAACATGCTACTACTTTTCAAGTAGTAGATATCAAAGCCTCATTTAAGTTGTTGTTAGGACGCCCTTGGCTCCATGATCTAAAGGTCGTCCCTTCATCTCTCCACCAACAAGTGAAAGCCATAGTTGGAGGAATTCCAATCACTATTGACGCTTCGCCGATGAGAATCAAATCCATAGAAAATCCAATCATCAATGTAGAGCACGACGAAGATGATGAAGACCTATGGGGCTTTAACGAAGAAGTCTCCTTAATCGAAGAAGATGAAAGGACATCTCTTTGCCATGACCCCCATTCCAACATGATTGTCATTACCATGCTAAAGAAACAAGGACACTTCCCTGGGATGACCCTAGGAAAGAAGAAGGGGATAGCAAAATCGGTAGAGTCACCTGGCCTCCCTAAGCTAGATACTTTCGGACTTGGTTTCGAACCGACTCGGAAAGATCTCAAGCGAGCCCAGGACAAGTTGAAAGCACGTAGAGACGCTCGCATTCAAAAGAAAGCAATTCCAATGGATCAGTACCCTCTTACGCTAAATGGTCAGTTTATAAAAGAAGGAGAGGACTATCCATGCCATGAATTTCTCGAGCCATTTGTTGTAAATGGCATACGACAACCAGGATTCGAGATTTTCTTGGATTGCTAATTCACTGACGAAATCCCTGTCCATAAGGAGAAAGCACCCCCATGCTTTGACTTTAACGTCATGGGATTACTGTTTGGGCGAGAAAAGAATGAGCCAGCTTATGAAGAAGATAACTCCTCACTCATTCAAACGGTCCTACAAAGTGAAAACTTCGACCCCTCGAAGCTAATTACTCCAGCCGAAGGATCACTACAAGGGTGGCGCAAGACTATCAAAGTGACTACTCTAAGTGGAAGGAAGATATCAATCACGACAGGGCAAGGGCCGATGTTCGAAGAGTCGTCGGAGTCAGAGTCCGAGTCAGAGTCTTTCCCTTTAGAGTCTTCTAAGTCTTTAGCAATAACACCTCCCCTTCCTTTTTCTTCTCCTAGGATAGTTAGTGATCCAGTCCCTGAGGACATATCACTCTTTGATGTAATGATCTCAGAGTATAATAATATTTCTCGTTCTCCTTACTTCTTGTGTTCTTCCCTAACCCAAGATGATGAGCATTGCTTAGCTAACGATGAAAAAGATAAAGAAATTATTAAAGCAATGGAAACACTCGAAAAGAAAACACCAGTAATTGAAGAGACTGAAATAGTTGACATCTCGAATGATTCAACTCATAAAAGAGAAGTTAAAATCGGACTAACATTGAATAAACAAGAAAGAACCGATTTAATTAACTTACTTAAAGAATTTATTGATGTATTTGCTTGGTCATATAAATATATGCCAGGAATTAACAGAGAAATAGCTCAACACACTATACCACTAATCCCAGGAATGAAACCTGTAAAACAAAAGTTGCGTCGAATGAAACCCGACGTAGCACTTAAAATAAAAGAAGAAGTTCAAAAACAAATAACTGCAGGTTTCATCAAGGTATCCAAATACCCCGAATGGGTCGCCAACGTCGTCCCAGTTCCAAAGAAAGACGGAAGGGTAAGGATGTGTGTCGACTATCGAGATCTAAATAAGGCAAGTCCAAAGGACGACTTCCCTTTGCCACACATCGATATTTTGGTAGACAACACGGAAAATCACGCTGTAGACACCCATTTGTGTCTCCCCAAAACCAAACCCAGTGATGAGCACCTTTCACGTCGAATCATAATCGAATGAAACGAAAGTGTGGAAAGGTCTAGTGTTGCGGAAAGTTTTATTTCTTTTCTTTTCTTTTCTCTTCTACCTGTTTTTGAAAACTTTATTTTAAGAAAATAGCCAATCCAGTTTGGATGGTCCATGATATGGGTCCAATAGTGGTGTATTTGGATGGGGTTTGCAAAGACCTTTCCAACGATATATTATAAGCCCAATTCCGATGAATATTGAGGAATTTATGGCCAATTTACTAAACTGGGCCCGGTTTGAGTTTTAAGTACGGCCCAATGATCTAGGGGAGGGCCTAATATGATTTATCATTCCTAATGTAATTAGGAATTGTTTTGATCTTCTAGAACATTCTAGAAGGTCTTATCATTCTTAATTCAATTAGGATTCTTCAGAGTTTTAATTAGATCAAATAGCATTTTCGACTGAAATTATATTATTTTATCTTCCAGTACGGTAAGTTTATCAATTTTTCGAAAACGCGTTGAAATCCAAATTGGCGTCCAACCCCAGGCGTTGGCGCCTGGAATCAGGATTGGCGCCAGACACCAGTATTGGCGCCTGGCGCTAGCCATTGGTCCTGGCGCCAATGAGCCAGGGCTGGCGCCAAGGTGTTTTTGTGGTCTTCAGACTCTGTTTTGATAAATTATCTTTTTTGGATGTTTTTCTCTATAAATATCGTATCAAAACTCCGGTTTCAGAGAGGAAGATTCACGGATTGTCAATTATCATTCAATTTTTCAATAACATTCATGCATTCTTTCTTCTTTGCTTTTTAATACAAAATTCCGCATTCACAAGATCTAGGAACACCTAGCCATATTCGATGTTGCCTTCGCCCTAGACGTGAAAGAAAGAGGTACGAGGCATCCAAGTAAGTACTTTAATGGTTTAATTGATATTATGATGTAGAAATCATGCTTATATTGTTATTTTGATTCCTAGTATCATGTCTAGGGTATTTTTAATATTAAATATGATTGCTATGATGCTTCCTATCTTCTTCCTAATATTTATTCATGTTAGTATCATGTTAGGGCTAAAGATTTGATTTTTATCGCTTAGTGACATGCTAGGGTTTGTTATTAATCTTGTTAGTATCATGCCTAGGATCTTGCTATGCTTTAACATGATTATGATTGATATTATTATAATTATTATTATGATTATTATTTATCATGTTGCTTGATATGCATATTATTTTTTATTGTTATTGCTTGATCACCTTTTATGTATGTTAAAGGGAATTGGTATTTGCAATCACGCTTAATAAGATAATTAATAATCTTGTTAGGGTTAATTGTGATTATAATTCAAGTGATCGCCAATAATAGATTTATTTGTGCATTAATATTCAACCAACATAGATTAAACAGGTTTAGGGTTAATCCTATTGATTGTATGTTGATCAGAAAGCGCACATAAATACGAGCAGAATAAAGTAGAGGCCTATTATTAGGGTAGGTTCAATCTCTTTTAGGTTGGATTTGTACCTTCATCCCCGAACCCTATTTTGGTTCATGACCTTATGGAGTTGACGATCTCTTGGATTGTTAAGGGGTGTAACCTTCACCTCGTGATGGTTTACAAGTTTCTTAAAAATTTGTTGGCGACTCTTTTGCTCTATCTTTTTCTCTTTTGGACGCCACCGTACTTTAGTGTATGATCACAGTGGGGTTCGAGCTAGTGGGATTTTTAAGGCTTGAAACTATTCCTCACAGTTTTTGGCGACTCCACTTGGGAGGATTTCTATTTTAATTCCTGAATTGGTTTCGGAAATGATTTAGAATGAGTGGATGAGACTCGAAAAGTTCTAAGTATTTCATGTGCGTAATTTTGATTAACATTGTGGCATATGCATAAAAAGGTTCTCATTGGAAAGACCATCCGTAATGAGTAAAAAACATAGGATTTTACACGTAGGAAATTTGAGAAACGTCTTTCACAACTAGGACTGAAATAACACCGCGCGAAACGGGATGATTTTATTGAGCACAGAAAGCTGCTGAGGCATGTGGGAAGTAGCGTCAGGGGCCAGAGCTTGGCGCCAAACTTTTAGCCGTAGCTCCAGACGCCAGTATTGGCGCTAGACGCTACAGTTAAAAGCTGGCGCCAGTCTCTGTTTGCTGGCGCCAATTTCCCCCAATACCGAGCCAGAAATATGCGTTCTAATTTCGACCGGTTTTTCGTATTGTTTGCTCGATCCTACTTCCTGATTGAATTTTTTCTCATTTTTCTGAAACCCATATGTGTTCTACATATGGACATAACCCTCTGGGAATTCATGCTCTATCTACCCTATTTAACGCTCCTGGCAACAAAGGGTACATCTGAGAGGTTGAATTCACCAAACCATGGAAGTGAGTTTTTTCTAAAAACTCGCGGTGTTCTATCCACACGCGTTAACCCTTCACGGTTAGGCTTCTACGCGGTGCATCTGAACAATTAACCATGGACCCTATTTGACTAAACCATATCCCGAACTTTAGAGAACTAGAGCCATGGTTAGGTTGCGAACTCATTGCATCATATTGTGCCTACTTGCCTAATTGTGCATTATTTGTTGTGCATATATATTCTATGCTCCTCCTAACCGTTTGTTGATTTGTGTTGAGATTTAAATTAATGACTTAAAGAGCTTTGCCTAATTAATTAATTAATTAATTAAATCGAGTCCATAACGTTTTTTTCTTCTTTTAATCAGAATTGACCTAGTACGACTTTAGGCATACCCCAGTTGACTAATAATACCGAAAACAGTCCCGGATCGAGGCTCCAAAGTCGGTGCCAAAATCTGAGCTGTAGTGCCACTGTATGGCGTGTAGCGCCAGACATTTACTAAAAAGTCTGGCGCCAACCACCATATTGTGACGCCAGTCCTGTCGCTTGGCCGATAGTTCGGATTATTTGTCGAGTCATCACCTAATGTCTAATTAATCAGTTTCCTGTTTAATTCGGTTATTTTTGCTGGCAATAATGCTTAATTGAATTAATATTCGAGTTTAGGCACTAAGTTCCATGGTCTTACACAAGAGTCAAAGCATGTCACTTACACTCAATACACACATTAATACACATGTCTTGACCATGATTAAGGGAGTCTTGTGTGCGCGCGTTATTTTTCGTCATTTTTTTAGGGGGGTAAGTCGGATATTAATCCTCCAAATAAATAATAATACTTAAATTCCCTAAAACACATGTACATTATTGCTCCCTAAAAATAAGCATACTTTTTTTTTTATATAAAAGCCATAAAGTCAAACTGATTCGAGTCAAGTAATTAAAACGCAAACTGGATTAATTTACAGCGCGTGGTAAAGAAAGGAAGGACGATTAATCAAAGATAACCTCTTCGTACAAGTCTAACTTTTTGACAAACCTATAGCTCGCAAGAGGAAAGCAAGAGTTATAATGGCAACTCAGGAAGAAGTTAATGATCTCAAGAACCAACTGGCTACTGTAACTGAGACACTAAAGCTTCTCGCACTTAAGATCGAAGATCCCGCGAAGCAACAACAAATGGACCTCATGCAAGAAAGCCTAAGCAAATTGTCCAGCGACTACAAGTTTCAAGAACTCACATCCCAAGGGGTCTCGGTGGATAAGGATCTTCTTCCACAGAAGTTCAGTGCCAACGACATCCCAAAGTTTAGGGCAATCGACAACCCCTACTTCCATCTAAGAGCATTTGAAACGATAATGAGTATCAAGGGTATCGATAAGAAAGTTTTCCCTTCTCTGTTCTCGCTATCTCTCGAGACCGTTTGCCAACAATGGTTCTTTTCTCTTGAAAAAGAAAAGACCTCTACCTGGGAATCCATAGCAAACGCTTTTGTTGATAGGTACAAGTGCAACGTTCAAGTCGAAACTGACCATAGAGAACTTGAAATCCTCAAACTGAAAGAGAATGAAGGCTTCACATCTTTCTTTAACAAGTGGAGAGAAACCTCAGCTAAAATGATTGAGGTACCAAGTGAGAAAGAGTCCGTGAGATTGTTCATTAAAAACCTCCAAGAAAAATATTCAAAACATCTTAAATATCAAAATAACCTTCATACCTTTAAGGTTGTTTATGATATTGGGATTAATATTGAAGATGACCTAGCTAAATCTAAAGCCGCCAACAATAACTCCAACAGTGGCTAGAAAGGAAAGAAGAACGACAATCCTTCTTCTTCCAAAACCGCCCACTCAAATAATGTTAGCGCCTTTAATCTGGGAGAAGTCCTCGCCATGAACAACCAAGGACAAAAGAAATCGTTTAGGAGAAACTTCACTCCTATTGGCATGAGTTATGACACCGCGTTTGATCGGCTAAATGCAAAAGGTCTTATAACTCCCATTGGACCATTTGGAGATCCACCAGTCGAGAAGAGGTCGCCTAACTGGAACCCAAATGCGCATTTCAAATATCATCAAGGTAGGGGCCATTCTACTGAAAGCTGTTGGAAGCTTAAGGAAGCTATACAAGACCTGATTGACAGTAATAAGCTGTCGTTGCCTCCTGCCAGTAAGAAACCGAGTATTGACAATGCACCTCTAGCTCACACATTGGCTATCTCCGATGAAGAAGGCGAAGTTGACCCCTCATCTCTCATTAAGCCTGTCAAAGTAACCAACGTCGAAGAAGAAGAAGAAGAAGAGACCTTTTCGATGTCGAAGATAATCTTCCAGAACCAGCAAATGAGGTAGAGATACGAATACTCACATTGTATCTGAGGGAGACATCGCATCTGTTACGTGAAACTCTCAAAATTCTGAATGAACTTCGCAAGGAATATGATCAAGAACCTAAGAGAGAATTCACACCAGTAAAAACGACTTATGAGGCAAAACACTTTCCCTTAAAAGTCACCGAAAGACCCAAGAAGAGCAATAAAGTTTATACTCCAATTGGGATCCTGTATGCATAAATGTTTAAAATGCTCTCCGAGATTGGCAAGGTCAAACCTCTCGAACCGAGACCATTTGAATCATTAAAAAGGACAGATAGATATTACTGTCAATATCATCAGTCAGGAGGACACACCATAGAAAACTGCTTCAAATTCAAGGATTTGGTGCAGAAAATGATTGATAGAAACGAATTAGTCCAAGTTCAACAAGAAGAGGATATAAATGTTAATGGAGTATGGGACAGTGATGAAGAAGATGTCTATCTAAAAGACATATTAGAACCTTCACCTTCCATATCATACACCACGGACAACATTTGGGCTGAAGAAGATTCATCAATAGACGTCCTCACAAGATCCGGGAGAATACAACCTCCTGTTTCAACACAACCCATGCCTACCGTACAACAAGTTCCCATACCTATCATCGAAGACAATGACATCGTTAAACAATTCAAGAAGACAAAAGTGGAGATGAATGTATGGAAGCTTCTGGCAACATCTCGAGAACATAGGTTGGCTGTGATGAATGCCCTGGATAAAATCGGGATAGATTCTGACACCACTCCTGAGGGACTAGCTAACTTCCTCACGAGTGATCTCCTTAGTCCAATTAATCTAATCACCTTCTCTGATAAAGATTTACCCCCGGAAGGTGACAAGCACTACAAAGCGTTAAACCTCACAGTAGTCTGCAAAAGAATGAATGTTCCCATGACTCTTGTAGACAATGGATCGGCTATTAATGTCTGTCCACTTAGGACTGCGAGGATGCTCGGCATAAAAGATGAGGATTTAACTCCATCCACACAAGGAATAAGAGCCTACGATAACACTCGACGTCAAGCTCTTGGCAAAATAACCCTAAATGTGACGGCAGGAGCAATAGAACACGCTAATACTTTTCAAGTGGTAGACATCAAAGCCTCATTCAATCTGTTGTTAGGACGCCCTTGGCTCCATGACCTAAAGGCCGTCCCTTCATCTCTCCACCAACAGGTGAAAGCTATAGTTGGAGGAATTCCCATCACCATTGATGCTTCGCCAATGAGGATCAAATCAGTAGAGAATCCAATCATCAACGTGGAGCACGACGAAGATGATGAAGACCTATGGGGCTTTAACGAAGAAGTCTCCTTAATCCAAGAGGATGAAAGGACATTTCTTTGCCACGACCCCCATTCCAACATGATTATCAACACTATGCTAAAGAAACAAGGACACTTTCCTGGGATGACCTTAGGAAAGAAGAAGGGGATAGCAAAATCGATAGAGTCACCTGGCCTCCCTAAACTAGATACTTTCGGACTTGGTTTTGAACCGACTCGGAAAGATCTCAAGCGAGCCCAGGACAAACTGAAAGCACGTAAGGACGCTCGCATTCAAAAGAAAGCAATTCCAATGGATGAGTACTCTCTTACGCTTAATGGTCAGTTTATAAAGGAGGGAGAGGACTATCCATGCCATGAATTTCCTGAACCATTTGTTGTAAATGGCATACGACAACCAGGATTCAAGATTTTCTTAGATTGCTACTTCACTGACGAAATCCCAACTCCCGTCCACAAGGAGAAAACACCTCCATGCTTTGACTTTAACATCATGGGATTACTGTTTGGGCGAGAAAAGAATGAGCCATTTTATGAGGAAGACAACTCCTCACTCATTCAAACGGTCCTACAAAGCGAAAACTTCGACCCCTCAAAGCTAATTACTCAAGCTGAAGGATTATTGCAAGGGTGGCGCAAGACTATCAAGGTGACTACTCCGAGTGGAAGGAAGATATCAATCACGACAGGACAAGGGCCAATATTTGAAGAATCGTCAGAGTCAGAGTCAGAGTCAGAGTCAGAGTCTTTCCCTTTAGAATCTTCTGGGTCTTTAGATATAACGCCTCCCCTTCCTTGTTCTTCTCCTAGGATAGTTAATGATCCAGTCCCTGAGGACATATCACTTTTTGATGTAATGGTCTCAGAGTATAATAATATCGCTCATTCTTCTTACTTCTCGTGTTCTTCCCTAACCCAAGATGACGAACATTGCTTAGCTAACGATGAAAAAGATAAAGAATTTATTAAAGCAATGGAAACACTTGAAAAGAAAACACCGATAATTGAAGAGACTGAAACAATTGACATCTCAAATGATTCAACTCATAAAAGAGAAGTTAAAATCGAACTAACATTGAATAAACAAGAAAGAACCGATTTAATTAACTTGCTTAAAGAATTTATCGATGTATTTGCTTGGTCATATGAAGATATGCCAGGCATTAACAGAGAAATAGCTCAACACACTATACCATTAATTCCAGGAATGAAACCTGTAAAACAAAAGTTACGTCGAATGAAACCCGACGTAGCACTTAAGATAAAAGAAGAAGTTCAAAAACAAATAACTGCAGGTTTCATCAAGGTAACCAAATACCCCGAATGGGTCGCCAACTTCGTCCCAGTTCCAAAGAAAGACGGAAGGGTAAGGATGTGTGTCGACTATCAAGATCTAAATAAGGCAAGTCCGAAGGACGACTTCCCTTTGCCACACATCGATATTCTGGTAGACTTCTCTCATTCATGGACGGATACGCAGGGTACAATCAGATTCTCATGGCGGAAGAAGACATGGACAAGACAACTTTTATCACACCATGGGGCACTTACTGTTACACGGTAATGCCATTTGGGTTGAAAAACGCAGGTGCTACTTAGCAACGTGCAACAACTGCCTTGCTCCATGACATGATGCACAAAGAAGTTGAAGTATATGTCGACGACATGATTGTGAAATCAAAGGACCGTCCAGGCCATCAAGAAGCCTTAAGGAAATTTTTCGAAAGGCTAAGAAAATACAATATGAGGTTGAATCCATCAAAATGTGCTTTTGGAGTCACCTCAGGCAAGCTCTTGGGGTACGTCATAAGCTCTAGAGGAATAGAGATAGATCCAACCAAGATTAAAGCAATCATGTCAATACCACCGCCCAAGACCGAGAAACAGATTCGAGGATTCATTGGCCGGTTGCAATACATAAGCAGGTTCATATCAAAACTAACAACGATATGCGAACCAATCTTCAAAAAGCTCAAGAAGAACGTACTAGTAGTATGGGATGACGAGTGTCAAAAAGCCTTTGACCGGATCAAAGCCTATCTCGCAAATCCTCCCGTATTAGCACCAGCACTTCCCGGAATACCTCTTAGGTTATATTTGACGGTTACCAAAGAGACAATGGGAGCCATGCTAGCACAAGAGGTAGAAAACAAAGAGAATGCAATCTATTACTTAAGTAAGAAGATGCTTGAATACGAAACACGCTATACACCACTCGAAAAATCGTGCCTCGCTTTGGTGTGGGCCACAACTAAGTTGAGACATTACATGTTGGTGCATACCGTTTTCGTAGTATCTCGATTAGATCCACTCAAATACTTGTTCGAGAAATCAACACTCAATGGACGTATTTCAAGATGGATAGTCAACTTAGCCCAGTTCGATGTGCGGTTTATGCCACAAAAAGCTATTAAAGGATCCGTGGTGTCAGACTTTCTGGCAGATTTTCCAATAGAAGACTCGACACCAATACAGGACAACGAATTTCCAGATGAAGATTTGATGGTCACCGAAGATGATACTTGGACCTTGTATTTCGACGGAGCCTCAAACCAAAAGGGATGTGGTGTCGGAGTGCTACTAGTATCACCTAAGGAAGAACACGTCCCAATCTCAATAAAGCTTGATTTCGACGTTACCAACAATGCGGCTGAATATGAAGCATGTGTGGTAGGCCTTGAAACTGCTCTGGCATTGGGAGTAAAGAAGTTAAGGATATTCGGAGACTCTTCTCTGATCATCAATCAAATATCTAAAAGGTGGAAAGTAAGGAGCGAAAGCCTAGCCCCTTACCAAACTTATCTGGAAACTCTCACCGATCAGTTAGAGAAAGTGGAATACACATATCTACCTAGAGAAGAAAATCAATTTGCTGATGCCTTGGCAAGATTAGCCTCAATGGTTAGGATTCCCACGGATATTGAGCAAATGCCTCTAACTATCGAAAAAAGGCACAAACCAGCATATATACAGGCTATAGAAGACGACAATCTAGTCCAAGACGAAGATGAAGAACAAGAAGAAGAACCATGGTACACAGACATTCTCAACTATGTCACCAATGGAGAATACCCTCCTCATGCTGACAAAAGAGCAAAACGAGCCTTGAGACTTTTGGCTTCTCAATATGTACTCATAGACAACGAGCTACATAAAAAGGTACCTAAAGGTCGAGCTCTCCTATTTGTAGGGAAAGTGGATGCACAAAGAATAATGAGAATGGTCCACGAAGGAATCTGTGGAACTCATATAAATGGCAAAATGTTAGTCTAGAAAATAATGCGAGAAGGGTATTATTGGACTACCATGAATAGGGACTGCCATGAATATGTAAAAAGATGCCTTAAGTGTCAAATTTATGCCAACTTACAACACGTTCCTCCATCTTTGCTCTACACCTACACATCACCATGGCCATTTTCTACATGGGGAATTGACATAATTGGCAAGATCGCTCCTCCAGGGACAGGAGGCCATGAATTTATTCTAGTAGCAATTGATTACTTTACGAAGTGGGTCGAAGCACAATCATATGCTAAACTCACCGCAAAACATGTAGCACTCTTTATCGAAAGGAATATCATTTGTCGATATGGAGTCCCACATGAAATGATAAGTGACAATGGAACTCATTTTCAAGCCGAATGTGAAGATTTGCTACACAAATATGGTATCCAACATCATCATTCGTCCCCTTATAGACCTCAAGCAAACGCAGCAGTCGAGGCAGCTAATAAGAATTTAAAGACTATCATCGAGAAAATGACAGAGAATTATAAGGATTGGCCTAACAAGCTTCACTTTGCATTGTGGGGTTATCGCACGTCAATCCGTACGTCAACAGGAAATACACCATTTTCCTTGGTATATGGAATGGATGTCGTACAACCCGTCGAACTAGAAATACCATCTCTACGTATTGCGCTAGAGAGTAAACTCGATGAAGTCGAATGGACTAGGGCACGATATGAAGAATTGATCCTACTCGACGAAAAATGACTAGAAGCTCTACACCACACTCAGTGCTATCAAGCTCGTATGGATAGACATTTTAATAAGAAGGTCAAGACAAGAAATATCAAAATAGGAGATTTGGTATTAAAAGCGCTAAGGTAAAATGTTTTAGACCCAAGGGGAAAGTTTAGACCTAATTGGTCTGGCCCCTACATTGTCAAAACAATCCTGTCAGGTGGCGCGGCAAAATTAACTTATATGGATGGCAATGAATTCTCAAACATGACCAATCTTGACCAACTTAAAAAATACTACACATAATTACTTGAGTAGGACACTCAAGAGAGCTACGTTCGACCTGATTCCTTAGGAAAGGATACGTAGGCAACCCATTACGGGTGCAGCCACTTTATTTTTCGACATCTCCGCGTTCCAGGAACGACAAAAAGTCAACAAAAGTCGGGAAAGCAACTGGCGTCACAGAACAGAGCCTGGCGCCAGCAAAAAGCCATTAGCGCCAGACGACGGTATTGGCGCCTGGCGCCAGACCTCAATAGCTGGCGCCAATATGCAATTATTGACGCCAATTAAGTAATAAAATCTGGGCGAATTTCGGTGTTTTTCGGAAAATTTTCAAGTTCCGTACTCGAAAGATTTCTGGAAAATCAATTTTTTCGGTTTTTCATTGCTTTAATAAAATAAATTTAAAGTAACAATTTAATTGAAAGCTGAAATTTCATTAATGAAATAAAATTGCATTGTTAATGGAATTTTAATAAGGCTGAAATAAATTAACTTTAAATAAAAAAAATTAACAATCTAATAAATCTAAAGCTAAGCAATGGTCTAGTCTTTCTTCTCCTTCTTTGCTCTTTTCCAATTCTTTTCCGTTTCCTCCTCTTCATCCATTACTTTAGCTAGTAGGCATCCTTTAGAGGACCTGCATTCAATCTTAGAATAGATTGTTTCTCCTTCAGCTAGCACCCCATGTTTCTTTTCCACCCAAGCCTTCTTGTCTGTAGCTTTCCTTTTCCCCTTGTCTTTAGTAGTATTCTTCTTCTTAGGCATTGTAGGTGTTTTGAACTCAATTCTTGCACCTAAGCGTTCCTTGGCCGGTGTCACCCTGTCACCTAGAAGATTCTTCACATCGATTCTACCCTGATCAATTGAAGACTTCTTCAACAACCACTTCTTTACATCATTAGGTAAAGAAGGGGGAACCTTTTGGGTAATCACTTCCCATAAAGGTCTAGCGCTCCAATAAGTGTCAAATTTATCTACTCCTTGAGATATGGGATACTCATAGGGAGGACGAAGATCCACGGAAGGAATATTTTGAAGCAAGCCATATTGTCTTTTTACTCTGCAGGGATAATAATATGTCACGCGAGACAAGCTTGGAAGACGGCAGAAAGGTTGCTTGTTAACACCAACCATCCTTTTTATTTTCCACCATGGGATGACCCACTTGATAGCGAAATCACGTGATTCAAAGACTTTCTTCCACCCATGGCGCCCAATTTTAGGGATGCGCTTCTTTCTTCTCACAAAGCAAGTGGGCGTATAACTTTCAATGTCGTCAGGAGGGCTAATTAATCCTAACCTTTCCATTAGCCACATCTGTAAAAAATTTCCAATGCAAATAAATTAATATTACAATACAAAAATATATTTTTTGATTTTTGTAATTAAAAATATTATTTTTTCTACCTGTAATAAAATTGGAGAACCGCGAAGAGGTGCTTTTGGGTCCCTTTTCAACTCATCTAGACTAATCATAGTCTCTCCAACTATCAATGGCATTGGATTTCTCCCTGATTCAATTTGTTCTAGCACAGTGGTTATAATTGATTGACCCTCGTTAATTTTACCACTACTAAGACAATATTGATTAAGCATGCAGAATAAAAACGCCCTTCTTCTATATATGTGAAAAGATTCGGAAAGCGGTTTATCAAAATAATAGCGTGCGAATTCTTTTAAGTTCACTGCATTGCCATCTACTATTTTTGATAAATCCCTTTCCTTCAAGTTAAAGAAGCGCTGGAAATCCTTATAATAATATGCATCTACTCTAGGGATTACTCTGGCAAAGGGCTAATTTCTCTGGCAAAGGGCTAATTTCATCATACCCTATTCTAAAACAATGAGTATCAATATTCCAATATTCTAAAGCGGTATGTATGAAGTCTATGTCTAGATCTACCCCTTTTATGCCATATATTCCCCCCAAGTGAAATAAATCCAATTCTTTTCTTTCTCTAGCATTAAGAGATCGACACCATTCATGACAATATTGGTTGAAGGTTTTAGTGGCTAAAGACATGATAATTATTTTTTTTCTAAAGAGAAGAATAAATTTTTTTTTCGCTGGAATTATGTGAATAATCGGCTGAACAAGGGGCTATTTATGCACAAATTGCGAGGAATTTCAACCTGACTGGAATACGAAGTCAGCATCAATTGGCGTCACACACCCGAAATTGGCGTCACCCATCAGCTATTGGCGCCACACGCTATGTGTAGCGCCTGGCGCCACGCGCCACAAGCTGGCGCCAGCTGGCGCCAAGTCAGCAGGACAGCCGCGCGTTCTCAATTTGCGTTTTTATATTAAATTGGAGTCGGTTAATGACTTTGTGGCCCCGTTTTAATATTTTTCTATCCTTTTATTAATTAATTAAATATAGTGATTATTTTTAGTTAATTTTTATTTTCTCTTGAGTTTATATTAAAATTCAAAAATCAGCCTTTTTCTCCGTTTTATTTTTCCTTTTGGGGGAGAGAGTCGGATAATACCCTCCATCAATAATAAAAATGACGGAATTTTTGCGCATAATTGTCATCACATTTGCACACACTAACATACACTAACATAATAGTAGATAAATTCGCAATAACAGAATGTACAGAGTGTCTAAATAACAAGTCAAAGGCAAAGTTCTATGAAAAGTCAAAATAAAATACATATACAGAAGCAAACTACGGCACCGGAGGACGTAGGCCCATCATGCCATAAAACTGCGCCGTCCGAGGAGTCACCTCTCCACCAGCTCCGGCCTCAGCACCAGCTCCAGTCTCCGTAGGAGGAGGGAAACTCAAAACAGGACCGCTCCAGCCAAGGTCAACCTGAGGCTGAGACCGCGGAGGCTGCTGCGATGACGAGCCAACCTCGTACATCCCACCACCTCTGAAAGCCGAGGTAGCCTCTCCTACCGGTGCAGCAGGAGCACCCTCAGAAGAAGACCCTGAGCCCTCAGCAACATTGGCTCGAGCAGCCTCAGAACGACCACCTCTACCTCTGGACGAAGTGCGACTATGTCTCGAGTTAGACCTCGCCGGCTCTCTCCGCCCCTCAGGCCTCGTACGGGTGTGAGAAGCAATCGGCTGACCCTGCAAGAAGAATTAAATCAGAAACGAGGTAAAAACAAGCCATAATGCAGATATAATGAGTAAAGAAAAGTTACCTCTCGGACAACATCGTCTCGACGACAGGTAGCCGCGTTCCTCATCCGAACGAGTTGGCTCCGGAAGGCATCTATGCATCGTGCCATAGCCGAAACCACTTCGCGTGAGAACTGTCAAGGAAAGTCAAGTCAGTAAAAATGCATGATAACTAAATACAAGATTCTGAATTAGAACTAGACTTACCCTAGTCTGGTGACGAGGAATCGACCGCTCCACGAAGCGCTCACCCTCAGGAGCCGGAGAAATCATCTCCTCGATCGGCCCGTACATCCCCTGGTAGTGGATGGACATACGAGGTGGCACAAACTCAGTAGGACCATCCTGATGAAACAGAAAGAAATCAGCAAAGCATTACTTGGGGGCTACTTAGCGAAAAACAAGAAGTTAAGAATCTTACCCTCACATCCTCGGCCGGCACAGGGGCTGGAGCTAACAAAGGAAGTAGCTCCTCAGCATAACTCCGCCCAAGGATCACATGGGACCGCCAGAGGGAACCAGGCTCCTCAGCCATGCTCGACAACTCTCTCTCGTCGAACATGTGACGTGGTGGAGGAGCAGGAACAACAAAAATATCGGAAGAGTGCTGTCTAGCAACTCTCTCTCCTAAGTACACGACCGCTCCGTAGGTCCCCAAAAAGTAGCGACGCTCAGCAGAGTACTGTGCGGCTAATCCAGGGACTGTCCAACCACCCCATGGCCGGTATACTACCTCAGGTCCCTATAAAAATACCAATCGGGTAAGAACATGTATAAAACATCGCAGAAGAGCAAGATAAGAACCAAAAATCATACCGAGATGATCCGACTCCGGACACGTGCAGTAGACAGGTCCACATGGTGGCCGCCCCAAGAGGCGCTCACTGGATACCCCCTCGGCGATGGTCTCGCCGGCGCAATGGAAGGAAAGTATTCATAGAACCAGATCTACAAAAGGCTAAAGCATGAGTAAATGCTAATTAAACATATAGGGCCAAATTTTATAGGGAATAATGTTTACCTCTACAACTTTCCAGAAAGCGGACAAAGCGACATTCGTCCTAAGAGACCGGTGGCGACACGAGTCCCTCAGTGCGCGAACGAAGTCAGTATAGGCCAAACTGGCCCAGTCAAAAGTCCCGATCCGCCGGAGATCGCGAACAGCAGGGAGGTAATAAAGCAACGCCCTACTACCCCTGTCAGGGGAGAATGTCCCTGACAACAACATCAGCACAAAGATGCGCACCCGCTGCTCTCGGGTGGTCGCATCGTCATCAAGAGCCGCTGCCAGCGTCGAGCGGCGAATCCCCCTAGCACTGAACTGAGTCGTCTCGACCTCAGATCGGGCCCGAACAGCAATCGGCCCCAATAGCTCCTCGACCTCCGGAGAAAAGACGTCGATACTGCCGTCGAATGGCAGCGGCACAGAAGAGAACTCCAGTCCTGTGATGAGACTGAAGTCTGTAGGAGTGACCATCATCTCACCCCAAGGAAAATGAAAGGTGTTGGTGGTGTCCCAAAAGAATTCCACCTGAGCGCGTACTACGTGGTGACCCCCGCTGGAGGCAACCATAGCCTCGGAGGTCTCAAACACGGCAACCAGTCCGCAAGACTCCCATAGGAGTCTCGTCTCTCGATCTCTGGCGATATGCATCCTATACAAATCGCCTAGACCATCACAGCCAGAGGGTGATGCCGTGTCCTCCAAGGCTCGGTTCCCCGTCTCACCTTCTCAGAAATGTGGTGGACAGGGGCAAAGAACAAGGTCTGCTCATCCCACTCTGGGAGTTGACCAAGCGAAGTGGACGGTGTAGTGTCGTCCTCCACGGGCTCATGCTCCCGTCCAGTGTTTCGGGACCGTGAACCTGAGCCTCTTCGTCTAGCCATGCTACATTGTGCAGAATCATCATAAATTGAGGTTCTATAGTATCTCAAGGTTTGCCTAGCCGCATGATACTATATTCGCAAAAAACAGAGTACGTAGTACAAAAACAGAGCACAAATTCGAATTGAGCATGACAACATTTTTTCAAGCAATCAAACAATTTCTTGCAACACTATAGTGATTATTGTGACAAATTGAACAAGAATTGCTAGCAAAAACATCAAGAACGGGTCACATTGTTCTTCACGACCTTAAGAGGTTCAGCAATGGTGGATTGCTCATTTCTTCACCAAATTGAGTCAAACAAGTCTCAAATTACTCCCAAGGCAATATACAAACATAAACAAGCAATTTCGTGGCATAAAACTTTATAAACAAAGCAAATTGAGCATCATAAGTTTCAAATTTTCATGAAATTTGTGAATGAACATGCCAATAATTCATAAAAACCGGTGTGAGTTGGAGGAAAACTTACATAGATCGGGAATATGGATGAGAAGAGCTTTGATTTGCAACAAATTTGAGCGAATTTGGTTGAGAAACGAATGAGCAAAGATCAATTGAAGTTTTCGGACTTCTCTCAGGCTGTTTCGTGACGAACAGAGCACGAAATAAAACGGAAAACCGTTTTTAAAGAAGAATTCGTGCTGGCGCCAGTCCCTAGGCATTGGCATCACATTCTGTGTTTGGCGCCAGACGCCAATATCAGCGCATGGCGCTAGTGCAATAAAGCCGGCGCTGATTGATTTTCAGCGACGCCAAAGCAGCCAGCCACCTGTTGGGGTTGTGCTAGCTTTCTGCAACATATTTTGGGTTCCTTGGTACGCCAGTTAGCCTCTCTAAGCAATTTGACATGATTAAGTGATCGGCTTGATTACATAAAGTGATCGACTTGATGAAAAGATCGTCTCACTTAGCTTAAAGCGCGTAAGCATTGGCTCAGTAGCAAAAAGCACCGACATATAGGTTCTAGAGCAAAGAGCACCGACATATAGGTTCAAGAGCAGAAGAGCGCCGACATATAGGCATAGCAAAAGCAAAGTTCAGGCGAACTTTTAAAGATCGACGGGCGTGGATCTTCGGTATTTTCCTTTGGGAGATTATCGCATCAAGTGAGGATGACTTCAAGAGAAGATGTCTTCGGCATCATTCCCTAGCTTGCGGAAAGTTGTCACAAACAACTGAAGGTAATTTTAGGGCGAAATTGTCTTCGATCATAATTCCTGAGGCATGGAAGATGATCATAATGCGGATGAGAATTATTTCAAGAGAAATAATTTTCGATGATATTCCCTTGGACGTGGAATATTATCACAGCGGAGAAGGTAGTTTCAGGCGAAGCAATCTTCTAATTTGGAAGCAGTTACAGGCGTAGCAGTTTTCAAGCGGGATGGCATTCTCTAGCTTGCAGGAGGTCATCAAAACAAATCGGTTACTTTCAGAGACGTGTGCTCGACGGTGCAAGATACGCGTTTCTTAACTCTCTTATATGTTTAACTAATGCTAGTTTTGCAGGGATCGGCGTTATAAGATTGATTTAGGATCGCAGAACGTTCTGAATCATTCTCCGTCCCTATCGATACTTTGACTTTCGTTTTCGAAACTTGCGTTTCTCCAAACTCAGTTAAAGTGGGGGCTTCTGTAGACACCCATTTGTGTCTCCCCAAAACCAAACCCAGTGATGAGCACCTTTCACGTCGAATCATAATCGAATGAAACGAAAGTGTGGAAAGGTCTAGTGTTGCGGAAAGTTTTATTTCTTTTCTTTTCTTTTCTCTTCTCCCTGTTTTTGAAAACTTTATTTTAAGAAAACATCCAATCCAGTTTGGATGGTCCATGATATGGGTCCAATAGTTGTGTATTTGGATGGGGCTTGCAAAGACCTTTCCAACGATATATTATAAGCCCAATTCCGATGAATATTGAGGAATTTATGACCAATTTACTAAACTGGGCCCGGTTTGAGTTTTAAGTACGGCCCAATGATCTAGGGGAGGGCCTAATATGATTTATCATTCCTAATGTAATTAGAAATGGTTTTGGTTTTCTAGAACATTCTAGAAGGTCTTATCATTCTTAATTCAATTAGGATTCTTCAGAGTTTTAATTAGATCAAATAGCATTTTCGACTGAAATTATATTATTTTATCTTCCAGTACGGTAAGTTTATCAGTTTTTCGAAAACGCGTTGAAATCCAAATTGGCGTCCAACCCCAGGCCTTGGCGCCTGGAATCAGGATTGGCGCCAGACGCCAGTATTGGCGCCTGGCGCTAGCCATTGGTCCTGGCGCCAAGGTGTTTTTTGTGGTCTTCAGACTCTGTTTTGATAAATTATCTTTTTTGGATGTTTTTCTCTATAAATATCGTATCAAAACTCCGGTTTCAGAGAGGAAGATTCACGGATTGTCAATTATCATTCAATTTTTCAATAACATTCATGCAATCTTTCTTCTTTGCTTTTTAATACAAAATTCCGCATTCGCAAGATCTAGAAACACCTAGCCATATTCGAAGTTGCCTTCGCCCTAGACGTGAAAGAAAGAGGTACGAGGCATCCAAGTAAGTCATTTAATGGTTTAATTGATATTAAGATGTAGAAATCATGCTTATATTGTTATTTTGATTCCTAGTATCATGTCTAGGGTATTTTTAATATTAAATATGATTGCTATGATGCTTCCTATGTTCTTCCTAATATTTATTCATGTTAGTATCATGTTAGGGCTAAAGATTTGATTTTTATCGCTTAGTGACATGCTAGGGTTTGTTATTAATCTTGTTAGTATCATGCCTAGGATCTTGCTATGCTTTAACATGATTATGATTGATATTATTATAATTATTATTATGATTATTATTTATCATGTTTCTTGATATGCATATTATTTTTTATTGTTATTGCTTGATCACCTTTTATGTATGTTAAAGGGAATTGGTATTTGCAATCACGCTTAATAAGATAATTAATAATCTTGTTAGGGTTAATTGTGATTATAATTCAAGTGATCGCCAATAATAGATTTATTTGTGCATTAATATTAAACCAACATAGATTAAACAGGTTTAGGGTTAATCCTATTGATTGTATGTTGATCAGAAAGCGCACATGAATACGAGCATAATAAAGTAGAGGCCTATTATTAGGGCAGGTTCAATCTCTTTTAGGTTGGATTTGTACCTTCATCCCCGAACCCTATTTTGGTTCATGACCTTATGGAGTTGACGATCTCTTGGATCGTTAAGGGGTGTAACCTTCACCTCGTGATGGTTTACAAGTTCCTTAAAAACTTGTTGGCGACTCTTTTTCTCTATCTTTTTCCCTTTTGGACGCCACCGTACTTTAGTGTATGATCACAGTGGGGTTCGAGCTAGTGGGATTGTTAAGGCTTGAAACTATTCCCCACACACACGCTTCTCTCATTCATGGACGGATATGCAGGGTACAATCAGATTCTCATGTCAGAAGAAGACATGGAGAAAACGACCTTCATCACACCATGGGGCACTTACTGCTACACGGTAATGCCATTTGGGTTGAAAAACGCAGGTGCTACTTACCAACGTGCAGCAACTGCCTTACTCCATGACATGATGCATAAAGAAGTCGAAGTATATGTCGACGACATGATTGTGAAATCAAAGGACCGTCCAGGCCATCAAGTACCCTTAAGGAAATTTTTCGAAAGGCTAAGAAAATATAATATGAGGTTGAATCCATCAAAATGTGCTTTTGGAGTCACCTCGGGCAAGCTCTTGGGATACGTCATAAGCTCTAGAGGAATAGAGATAGATCCAACCAAGATTAAAGCAATCATGTCGATGCCACCGCCCAAGATCGAGAAACAGATTCGAGGATTTATTGGCCGGTTGCAATACATAAGTAGGTTCATATCAAAACTGACAACGATATGTGAACCAATCTTAAAAAAGCTCAAGAAGAATGTACCAGTAATATGGGATGATGAGTGTCAAAAAGCCTTTGACAAGATCAAAGCCTATGTTGCAAATCCTCCCGTATTAGCGCCAGCACTTCCCGGAATACCTCTTAGGTTATACTTGACGGTTACCAAAGAGACAATGGGAGCCATGCTAGCACAAGAGGTAGAAAGCAAAGAGAATGCAATCTACTACCTAAGTAAGAAGATGCTCGAATACGAATTGAAACACACTATACACCGCTCGAGAAATTGTGCCTCGCTTTGGTGTGGGCCACAACTAAGTTGAGACATTACATGTTGGTACTTACCGTTTCCGTAGTCTCCCGATTGGACCCACTCAAGTATCTGTTCGAGAAATTAACACTCAATGGACCTATTTCAAGATGGATAGTAAACTTAGCCCATTTTGATGTACGGTTTATGCCACAAAAAGCTATTAAAGGATCTGTGGTGTCAAACTTTCTGGCAGACTTTCCAATAGAAGACCCGACACCAATTCAGAACAATGAATTTCCAGATGAAGATTTGATGGTCACCGAAGATGATACTTGGACCTTGTATTTCGACGGAGCCTCAAAACAAAAGGGATGTGGCGTTGGAGTGCTACTAGTATCACCTAAAGAAGAACACGTTCCAATCTCAATAAAGCTTGATTTCGACGTTACCAACAACGCTGCTGAATACGAAGCATGCGTGGTAGGCCTTGAAACAGCCCTGGCATTGGGAGTAAAGAAGTTAAGGATATTCGGAGACTCTTCTTTGATTATCAATCAGATATCTAAAAGGTGGAAAGTAAGGAGCGAAAGCCTAGCCCCTTACCAAACTTATCTGGAAACTCTTACCGATCAGTTAGAGAAGGTAGAATACACATATCTACCTAGAGAAGAAAACCAATTTGCTGATGCCTTGGCAAGATTAGCCTCAATGGTTAGGATTCCCACGGAAATCGAGCAAATGCCTCTAACTATCGAAAAAAGGCATAAACCAGCATATATACAGGCTATAGAAGAAGAAGAACAAGAAGAAGAACCCTGGTACACAGACATACTCAACTATGTCACCAATGGAGAATACCCTCCTCATGCTGACAAAAGAGCAAAGCGAGCATTGAGACTTTAAGCTTCTCAATATGTACTCATAGATAACGAGCTACATACAAGGGTACCTAAAGGTCGAGCCCTCCTATGTGTAGGAAAGGTGGATGCACAAAGAATAATGAGAATAGTTCTCGAAGGAATCTGTGGAACTCATGTAAATGGTAAAATGTTAGTCCAGAAAATAATGCGAGAAGGGTATTATTGGACTACAATGAATAGGGATTGCCATCAATACGTGAAAAGATGCCCTAAGTGTCAAATTTATGCCAATTTACAACATGTCCCTCCATCTTTGCTCTACACCTACACATCGCCATGACCATTCTCTACATGGGGAATTGACATAATCGGCAAAATCACTCCCCCAGGGACAGGAGGCCACGAATTTATTCTAGTAGCAATTGATTACTTTAAAAAGTGGGTCGAAGCGCAATCATACGCTAAACTCACTTCAAAACATGTAGCACTCTTTATCGAGAGAAATATTATTTGTCGATATGGAGTCCCACATGATATGATAAGTGACAATGGAACTCACTTTCAAGCCGAATGTGAAGAATTGCTACATAAATATGGTATCCAACATCATCATTCGTCCCCTTATAGACCTCAAGCAAACGCAGCAGTCGAGGAAGCTAATAAGAATCTAAAGACTATCATCGAGAAAATCACAGAAAATTATAAGGATTGGCATGACAAGCTCCACTTCGCACTGTGGGGTTATCGCACGTCAATCCGTACATCAACCGGAAATACACCATTCTCCTTGGTATATGGAATGGATGTCGTACAACCTGTCGAACTAGAAATACCATCTCTAGGCATTGCGCTAGAGAGTAAACTTGATGAAGTTGAATGGACTAGGGCAAGATATGAAGAATTGATCCTACTCGACGAAAAACGACTAGAAGCTCTACATCACACTCAGTGTTATCAAACTCGTATGGCTAGACATTTTAATAAGAAGGTCAAGACAAGAAATATCAAAGTAGGAGATTTGGTATTAAAAGCACTAAGGAAAAATGTTTTAGACCCAAGGGGAAAATTTAGACCTAATTGGTCTGGCCCCTACATTGTCAAAACAATCCTGTCAGGTGGTGCAGCAAAACTAACTGATATGGATGGCAATGAATTCTCAAACATGACCAATCTTGACCAACTTAAAAAATACTACCCATAATTACTTGAGTAGGATACTCAAGAGAGCTACGTTCGGCCTGATTCCTTAGGAAAGGATACGTAGGCAACCCTTTACGGGTGCGGCCACTTTATTTTTCGACATCTCCGCGTTCCAGGATCAACTAAAAAGTTAACACAAAGTCGGCCAATTTTTGGCATCGCAGAATAGAGCCTGGCGCCAGCCATAAGTCATCAGCACCAGCCGATGGAATTGGTGTGTGGCGCCAGACTTAAATGGCAGGCGCCAAATGCCAATGACTGGCGCCAATTCAGGAATAAAATCTGGGCGAATTTCGGTGTTTTTTCAGAAAATTTTCGACTTCCGTACTCGAAGAATTTCTGGAAAATTAATTTTTTCGATTTTCATTGCTTTAATAAAATAAATTTAAAGTAAAAAATTTAATTGAAAGCTAAAATTTCATTAATAAAATAAAATAACATTGTTAATGGAATTTAAATAAAGCTGAAATAAATTAACTTTAAATAAAATTAACAATCTAATAAATCTAAAGCTAAGCAATGTTTTTAATCTTTCCTTTTCTTTTTAGCTCTTTTCCAATTCTTTTCTGCTTACTCCTCTTCATCCATTACTTTAGCTAGTAGGCATCCTTTAGAGGACCTACATTCAATTTTGGAATAAATTGTCTCCCCTTCAGCTAGCACCCCATGCTTCTTTTCCACCCAAGCCTTTTTGTCCGTGGTGTTAGCTTTCCTTTTTCCTTTGTCTCTAGTAGTATTCTTCTTCCTAGGCATTGTAGGTGTTTTGAATTCAATTCTTGCACCTCAGTGTTCTTTGGCAGGTGTCACCCTGTCACCTAGACGATTCTTCACATCGGTTCTACCCTGATCAATTGAAGATTTCTTCAGCAACCACTTCTTTACATCATTAGGTAAAGAAGGGGGAACCTTTTTGGTAATCACTTCCCATAAAGGTCTAGCGTTCAGTAAGCGTCGAATCTGTCTACTTCTTGAGATACGGGGTACTCATAGGGAGGACGAAGATCCCCGGAAGGAATATTTTGAAGTAAGCCGTATTGTCTCTTTACCCTGCAAGGACAATAATATGTTACGCGAGACAAACTTGGAAGACGACAAAAAGGTTGCTTGTTAACACCAATCATCCTTTCTATTTTCCACCACGGGATGACCCACTTGATAGCAAAATCACGTGATTCAAATACTTTTCTCCACCCATGACGCCCAATCTTAGGGATGCGCTTCTTTCTTCTCACGAAGCAATTGGGAGTATATTTTTCGATGTCATCTGGAGGGCTAATTAACCCTAGCCTCTCCATTAGCCACATCTGTAAAAAATTGTAATGCAAACAAAATTATTATTACAATACAAATTAAAATATATTTTTTGATTTCTGTAATTAAAAATGTTATTTTTCTACATGTAATAAAATTGGAGAACCGCGAAAAGGCGCTTTTGGGTCCCTTTTCAATTCATCGGGACTAATCATGGTCTCTCCAACTATTAATGGCATTGGATTCCTCCCTTATTCAATTTGTTCTAGTACAGTGGTGATAATTGATTGACCCTCATTATTTTTACCACTACTAAAAAAAAATTGATTGAGCATGCAAAATAAAAATGCCCTTCTTCTATATATATGAAAGGATCCTGAAAGAGGTTTATCAAAATAATAGCGTGCGAATTATTTCAAATTAACTATATTGTCATCTACTATTTTTGATAAATCCCTGTCCTTTAAATTAAAGAAGCGTTCGAAATCCTTATAGTAATATGCATCTACTCTAGGGATTACTACCAGGTCTATTGCAGGGAAGCCTAAGATAGCACCAAATTCCTCTGGCAAAGGGCTAATTTCATCATACCCTATTCTGAAACAATGCGTATCAATATTCCAAAATTCTAAAGCGGTATGTATGAAGTCTAGGTCTAGATCTACCCCTTTGATGCCTTAAATTCCCCCCAAGTAAAATAAATCTAATTCTTTTCTTTCTCTAGCATTAAGAGATCGACACCATTCATGAGTGTATTGGGTGAAGGTTTTAGTGGCTAAAGAAATGATTATTATTTTTTCTGAAGAAGAGAATAAATTTTTTTTCGCTGGAATTATGAGAAGAATCGGCTGAGTAGGGGGCTATTTATGCATAAATTGCGAAGAATTTAAATCTGAATGAAATACGGAGTCAACGTCATTTGGCGTCAAAGCCCCGACATCGGCGCCACCCCCCGGAGCTTGGCGCCACGCTCCATAGTGTGACGCTAGATGGCGCCAAGTCACCATGGCAGCCGCGCGTGCTCAATTTGCGTTTTTGATATTAAACTTGAGTCGGTTAATTTATGGCCCCGTTTAATTTTCCTAAATGTCCTTTCTGTCCTTTTTCTTAATTAATTAAACATAGCAATTATTTTTAATTTATTTTATTTCCTTTTTTTTGGATTTTATTTTAATTTTCAAAAAACCGGCATTTTTCCGTTTTCTTTTCCTTTTTATTTTTTTCTTTTTGGGGGAGAGAGTCGGATAATATCCTCCATCAATAATAAAAATGACGGAATTTTTGCGCATAAATTGTTAACATACACTAACATAATAATAAGCAATCGAATAAATTTACGATAACATAAAAATACAAATGTGTCTAAATAATGAGTCAAAGGCAAAGTTCTATAAAAGTCAAAATAAAATATATATACAGAAACAGACTACGGCGCCGGAGGACGTAGGCCCATCATGCCATAAAACTGCGCCGTACGAGGAGTCACCTTTCCACCAGCTCCAGCACCAGCTCCAGTCTCCGTAGGAGGAGGAAGACTCAAGATAGGACCGCTCCAGCCAAGATCAACCTGAGGCTGAGACCGCGGAGGCTGCTGCGATGACGAGCCAACCTCGTACATCCCACCACCTCTGAAAGCCGAGGTAGCCTCTCCTACCGGTGCAGCAGGAGCACCCTCAGAGGAAGATCCCGAGCCCTCAACAACGTCGGCTCGAGCAGCCTCAGAGCGACCGCCTCTACCCCCTGACGAAGTACGGCGACGTCTCGAGCTAGACCTCGCCAGATCTCTCCACCCCTCAGGTCTCGTACAGGTGTGAGAAACGATAGGCTGGCCCTGCAAAAAGAATTAAATCAGAAACAAAGTAAAACTGAAGCCATAATGCAGAAATAATGAGTAAAAAAAGGTTACCTCTCGGACAACGTTGTCCCGACGACAGGTGGCCGCGTTCCTCATCCGGACGAGCTGGCTCCGGAAGGCATATATGCATCGTGCCATAGCCGAAACCACCTCGCGTGAGAAATGTCAGAAAAATAAGTCAGTGAAAATACATGATAAAGGAACACAAAAATTCTGAACTTAACTAGGCTTACACTAGTCTGGTGGCGAGGAATCGACCGCTCCACGAAGCGCTCGCCCTCGGGAGCCGGAGAAATCATCTACTCGATCGGCCCGTATACCCCCTGGTAGTGAATGGACATACGGGGCGGCACAAACTCAGTAGGACCATCTTGATAAAACAGAAGAAATCAGTAAGGTATTACCTGGGGGCTACTTAGCGAAAAATAAAAAGCTAAAGATCTTAACCTCACATCCTCAGCTGGTACGGGGGCTGGAGCTAATAAAGGTAGTAGCTCCTCAGCGTAACACCGCCCGAGGATCACATGGGACCGCCAGAGGGAACCAGCTCCCTCAGCCATGCTCGACAACCGTCCCTCGTCGAACATGTGACGTGGCGGAGGAGCAGGAACAACGAAGACATCAGAAGAGTGTTGTCTAGCAACTCTCTCTCCTAAATACGCGACCGCTCCGTAGGTCCCCAGAAAATAGCGATGCTCAGCAGAGTACTGTGCGGCTAAACCAGGGACTGTCCAACCGCCCCACGATCGGTATACCACCTCAGGTCCCTATAAAAAGCACCAATCAGGCAAGAATATACCTAAAGCACTGCGGAAGAGCAAGATAAACACTAAAAGTCATACTGAGATGATCCAGCTCCGGACACGTGCAGTAGATATGTCCACATGGTGGCCGCCCCAAGAGGCGCTCACCGGATATCCCCTCGGCGATGGTCTCGCCGGCGCAACGGAAGGAAAGTACTCGTAGAACCAGATCTACAAAGAGTTAAAAGTGTGAGTAAATGCCAACTGATAGGTAGGGCTAAACTTTATAGGGAATAATGTTTACCTCTACGACCTTCCAAAAAGCAGATAACGCAACGTTCGTCCTAAAGGATCGGTGACGACACGAGTCCCTCAGCGCACGAACGAAATCAGCGTAGGCCAAGCTGGCCCAGTCATAGGTCCCGATCCGCTGGAGATCACGGACAGCAGGGAGGTAGTAAAGCAACGCCCTACTACCCTTGTCAGGAGAGAATGTCCCTGACAACAACATCAGCACAAAGATGCGCACCCGCTACTCTCGGGTGGTCGCATCATCATCAAGAGCCGCTGCCAGCGTCGAGCGGCGAATCCCTCTAGCACTGAACTGAGTCGTCTCAACCTCAGCTCGGGCCCGAATAGCAATCGGCCCCAACAACTCCTCGACCTCTGAAGAAAAGACGTCGATCCCACCGTCGAACGGCAGCGGCACAGAAGTGAACTCCAGTCCTGTGATGAGACTGAAGTCTGTAGGGGTAACCATCATCTCGCCCCAGGGAAAGTGGAAGGTGTTGGTGGTGTCCTAGAAGAACTCCACCAAAGCGCGCACTACGTGATGACCCCCGCTGGAGGCGACCATAGCCTCGGAGGTCTCGAATAGAGTAACTAGTCCGCAAGACTCCCATAGGAGTCTCGTCTCAAGGTCCCTGGCGATATGCATCCTATACAAATCGCCTATACCGTCACAGCCAGAGCCGTGATGCCGTGTCCTCCCGGGCTCGGTACCCTGTCTCACCTTCTCAGAAATGTGGTGGATAGGGGCAAAGAACAGAGTCTGCTCGTCCCACTCTGGGAGCCGACCAAGCGAAGTGGACGGCATGGCGTCGTCCTCCACGCGCTCATGCTCCCGTCTAGTGTTTCGGGACCGTGAACCCGAGCCTCGTTGTCTAGCCATGCTACATTGTGCAGAATCATCATAAGTTAAGGTTCTATAGTATCTAAGGATTCGCCTAGCCGCATGATACTATGTTCGCAAAAACAGAGTACGTAGTATTAAAACAGAGCACAAATTCAAATTGAGCATGACAGCATTTTTCAAGCAACCAAACAATTTCTTGCAACACTATAGTGATTATTGTGACAAATTGAACAAGAATTGCTAGCAAAAACATCAAGAACAAACCACATTGTTCTTCACGACCTTAAGAGGTCCAACAATGGCAGATTGCTCATTTCTTCACCAAATTGAGTCAAACAAGTCTCAAATTACTCCTAAGGCAATATATAAACATAAACAAGCAATTTCATGGCATAAAACTTGACAAAAAAAGTAAATTGAGCATCATAGAATTTGAATTTTCATGAAATTCGTGAATGTTCATGCCAAGAATTCGTAAAAACCGGTGTGAGTTTGAGGGATACTTAGATAGATCGGGAAAATAGATGAGAAGAGCTTTGATTTGCAACAAATTTGAGCGAATTCGGTTGAGAAACGAGCAAGCAATGAACAATTGAAGCTTTCGGTTTTCCTTGAGCAGTTTTGCGACGAACAGAGCAGCGAAATGAAGAAGAAACGGGGATTTAAAGAAAATCCCGTGCTGGCGCCAGTCCCTAGGCATTGGCGTCACCATCTGGGCTTGGCGCCTGGCGCCAACATCAGCGCCTGGCGCTAATGCAAATGGCTGGCGCTGATGGTTTTTCAGCGACGTCAAAACACCCAGCCACTTGTTGAGGGTGTACTAGCCTCTTGCAATATATTTTTGGGTTCCTTGGTACGCCAGTTAGCCCCTCTAAGCAATTTGACATGATTAAGTAATCGGCTTGATTACATAAAGTGATCGACCTGATAAGAGATCGTCTCACTTAGCTTAAAGCGCCTAAGCATTGGCTTATCAGAAAAAGGCACCGACATACAGGTTCAAAGCAAAAGGCACCGACATACAGGTTCAAAGTAAAAGAGCGCCGACGTACAGGCATAGCGGAGGCAAATTTTAGGCGAACTTTTCAAAGATCGACAGGCGTGGATCTTCGGTAATTTCCTTTGGAAAATTATCAATGCGGATGAGGATTATTTCAAGAGAAATAATCTTCGATGGTATTCCCTAGGATGTGGAATATTGTCAATGTGGATGAAGATTTGTTTCAAGAGAAGCAATCTTTGATGGTATTCCCTAGGATGTGGAATATTGTCAATGCGGATGAAGATTTGTTTCAAGAGAAGCAATCTTCGATGGTATTCCCTAGGATGTGGAATATTATCAATGCGGAGGAGGAACGTTTCAGGCGAAGCAATCTTCTAATTTGGAAGCAGTTACGGGCGTAGCAGTTTTCAAGCGGGATGACATTCTCTAGCTTGCAGGAGGTCATCAAAACAACAAGAAAGCGGCAACAATCGGTTACTTTCAGAGACGTGTGCTCGACGGTGCAAATACGCGTTTCTTAACTCTTCTATCTGTTTGACTAATGCTAGTTTTGCAGGTATCGGCGTTACAAGATTGATTTAGGATCGCAGAACGTTTTGAATCATTCTCCGTCCCTATTGATACTTTGACTTTTGTTTTCGAAACTTGCATTTCCCCAAACTCAGCCAAAGTGGGGGCTTCTGTAGACACCCATTTGTGTCTCCCCAAAACCAAACCCAGTGATGAGTACCTTTCACGTCGAATCATAATCGAATGAAACGAAAGTGTGGAAAGGTCTAGTGTTGCGGAAAGTTTTTATTCCTTTTCTTTTCTCTCTGTTTTTGAAAACTTTATTTTAAGAAAACAGCCAATCCAGTTTGGTTAGTCCATGATATGGGTCCAATAGTGGTGTAGTTGGATGGGGCTTGCAAAGACCTTTCCAACGATATATTATAAGCCCAATTCCGATGAATATTGAGGAAATTATGGCCAATTTACTAAACTGGGCCCGGTTTGAGCTTTATGTACGGCCCAATGATCTAGGGGAGGGCCTAATATGATTTATCATTCCTAATGCAATTAGGAATGGTTTTAGTCTTCTAGAATCTTCTAGAAGGTTCTTTTCATTCCTAATTCAATTAGCATTGATAAGTTGACTTTGTTGACTTTTCAGAGTTTTAATCAAAATCAAATAGCTATTTCGAAGAAATTATTTTATTTTATCTTCCAGTACGGGAAATTTATCAGATTTTCGAAAACGCGTTGAAATCCAGTTTGGCGTCCAACCCCAGGCCTTGGCGCCAGGCGCTAGCCATTGGTGGATGGCGCCAGCTAGCCAGGGTTGGCGCCAACCTTGTTTTGCGTGCGTCAGACTCTGTTTTGTTAAATTATCTTTTTTTGGCTAATTTTCTCTATAAATATCGTATCAAAAACTCCGTTTTCATTCACCAATTCTCTTGATTCTCAAGCTTTCGTCAACGATCATTAATTCTTTAGCATTTTTTCATTCAATTCTTTCTTACTTTTTCATACAAAATTCCGCATTCACAAGATCTAGAAACACCTAGCCATATTCGAAGTTGCCTTCGCCCTAGACGTGAAAGGTTTAATTTCTGAGGGTTTGGTCCCAAATCTCTCTTTCAATTATTTAATTTAATTGCTTTGATTATTATTTTCCTTGAAGTTACTAACGCGTGTATTTTGTTATTAGAAAGAGGTACGAGGCATCAAAGTAAGTACTTTAATTGATTAATTGATATTACGATGTAGATATCATGCTTATATTGTTATTATAATTCCTAGTATCATGTCTAGGTTAATTTTAATATTAAATATGATTGTTACGATGCTTCCTATGTTCTTCCTAATATTTATGATTGTTAGTATCATGTTAGGGTTAAAGATTTGATTTTTATTGCTTAGTGACATGCTAGGGTTTGTTATTAATCTTGTTAGTATCATGCCTAGGATCTTGCTATTATTATGCTTTAATATTAACATGATCATGATTATAATTGTTGGAATGATTATGAATATTATTATTATTATTATTTTAATGATGATTATTTTATTTATGATTATTGTTCATGGTCATTATTATGTTGCTTGATTATTTATTCTTTATTGCTTGATCACCTTTTATGCATGTTAAAGGGAATTTGGTACTTGTAATCACGCTTAATAAGATATTAATAATCTTGTTTAGGGTTAATGTGATTATAATTCAAGTGATCGCCAATAATAGTTTATTTGTGCATTAATATTCAACCAACATAGATTAAACAGGTTTAGGGTTAATCCTATTGATTGCATGTTAATCAGAAAGCGCACATGAATACGATCAGAATAAAGTAGAGGCCTATTATTAGGGCAGCTTCAATCTCTTTTAGGTTGGATTTGTACCATCATCCCCGAACCCTTATTTTGTTCATGACCTTATGGAGTTGACGATCTCTTGGATCGTTAAGGGGTGTAACCTTCACCTTGTGAATGGTTTACAAGTTCCTTAAAAACTTGTTGGCGACTCTTTTGCTTTATCCTCTTCCCTTTTGGACGCCACCGTACTTTAGTGTATGATCACAGTGGGGTTCGAGCTAGTGGGATTTTAAAGGCTTGAAATAATTCCCTACACAACCTGTGAAGGTACATGGTTAAAGGGAAAAAAGCATGCCCCATATGTATTGATGAAACATCAAGCATATACCTTAAGAATTCTCACAAAGATGTGTATATAAGGACTCGAAGGTTCCTTAGGCGTGATCACCCGTACCGTAGGCAAAAAAAGGCTTTCGATGGGACAGTGGAAGAGGAGACTGCGCCTAGGCCATTGACCGGTGTTGAGGTTTATGCTCGAGTTAAGGGTATACGAACAGTGTTTGGAAAATCTGAAAAAGCTCCGGTCTCAACAACTCTTTTAAAAAAAGAATCAATTTTGTGGAAGCTTCCGTACTGGAAAGAACATGATGTTAGGCACTGTCTTGATGTGATGCATATAGAGAAGAATGTGTGTGATGCTCTTGTGGGAACACTTTTTAATATTTCAGGCAAAACAAAGGATGGAAAGGGTGCACGGTTAGATTTGGAAGAGATCGGGATTCGTCCGGAATTGTGGCCTCAAGACAAGGTTACAAAGGGGAAGGACAGAAAGGGAAAGGAACCTGAACAAGAAACTGTAAATGTTTCGAAAAAAGGAAAGGGGAAGAGCAAGGGAAAGGGAAAGGCCGCGGATGCTTCAAAGAGTAGAGATGAGGGTAAAGGCAAGGTTGAGAAGAAGTATTTACCACCGGCTTGCTACACATTTTCAAGGGTAGAAAAGCGGATGTTTTGTGCATGTCTTTACGGCATTAAGGTTCCATCTGGGTACGCATCTAACATGAAAAGATTTGTATCCTTAAGTGGAGAACTGAAGCTGACAAGTATGAAATCCAATGATTGTCACATGTTGATGCAAGTATTTCTACTGATTGCAATACGTGGTATTTTACCGAAGCACGTGAGGGAAGCTATAACAAGCCTATGTTCGTTTTTCAATACAATATGCAGAAAAGTGCTTGATCCTTGTACACTTGATGCTTTGCAAACGGATGTGGTTGTGACTTTGTGCAAATTTGAGATGTATTTCCCAACCTCATTTTTTGACATAATGGTGCATCTCATTCTTCATTTGGTGCGTGAGATTAAGTTGTGCGGTCCAGTTTTCTTGAGGTGGTGCTATCCTTTTGAAAGACACATGGGCACATTGCAAGATAAAGTAAGGAATCCGGCTCATCCGGAAGGAAGCATGAGTACCGCCATCGTACGGGGGCCAAGACATTTGGTGAATGGAGGCAAACTTGGAAGAAGGAGGGTATATACCCCACTTTGACTCAAGGGTCATCCGAAGAACCCTCCAACTCCACGATCACTACGTTGGTTAGTCGTGCTGGCGATTTCATTTGTTCTCTACATTCCTTTGATAAGGACACCGGAAAATGGGTCATCAAGGAACCGGAAAAAAAGTGGCGGATAAACTTGTAAGCTATTTGAAACTTTAGCATAACTTTACAATATAAAAACATTATATGTATTCATGTTAACATTTTTTCTTATGCTACAGCTTGAGTACACTACAGAAGTTGTTAAAGGCAAGCTGGTCCCGACTATAGAGAAAGACCCCTTCACCTTGGCTTTGGGAAAGCCCTACCATCCAGGCCGGGTAGTAGGTATGGGAGGGACGTTTCTAGGATGGGAGAAGGTGATGGGTTCAGAATACACAAAAATGGGAAGATCTCGAGCAAGTGTTAACTCACCGGAAGAATTGGATGCCAAGGTGGCATCCATCAAGGAACAATTTCGCAATGAGTTAATAGGTGAATTCAATGCTTGAGCGAAGCAAATGAACTTACCCTTGTCGTTCCCCTTGACTACACCGGTCGACTCCAGTAGTCACCCAAAAGGACAAGGAGAAGATGAGAGACATGGAGAAGAGGAGATACATGAGTTAGTTTTCTATCTATTAGTTTTGGCCTAGCTAGTGAGTTACGTGAGATCTAATGTGGCATTATTGATTAATTATTGCAGGTTGTTACTCCCACACATGTGGACTCGAGGGAGGTTGATAATCCAACACCCCATGAATTTCCAGATTTAGAGGTGAATTAGGATTTGAGGGAGCGTGTTTGGTTTTAACATAGTGAATTTCGTTACATGATCAATTGTGTAGGAAAAGACCCTTTTTGATAATTTCAGTTTTTACAAGTGAATTTCGTTACTGGTGTAGGTAGAGACCGAGTGTACAGTTCTAGCCCCGGGGCTATCAAATGGAGGAGAGTTGCAGTTGGTGGCGTATGGTAGTGCACAAGCGACGAATGGTGATACGGTCCATTTCCAATCACTTAGGCCACAACATTACTCGGTCGGGATAAATTCTTACATTGCTGGGTTTGAAAACATCCCATTACCGGTGCCTATTGTGGATGATGGGATTACTCTTCTTTGGGAAGCAAAGGGTAGCTATGTGCAATGGCCACGTGCTTGGGTGAGGTTGATCAACGAGGTAATATTTATTTTGATGTTGTGCAAAATAACAAATCTGCATGCGTACTTACTAGCTTAAACCCCGGCCAAAAATTTTTGAACTCTAATTATCTTTGTTTTGATCAGATTTCGAAAAAAAGTCAACCATCAAAGAGAAGGAAGGTGGAGAAGCCTAAAAGCGTTGATCAACCTATAAAGAAGATGAGTGAACAAGGGTCGAAGTGTGAACAAGTGTCGAAAAAGAATTCTTTGAAAGGTTCAGCCATGCAACCTACTCCACTTGTTGGAGACAATGTCCTTCAATCGCTCACTAAGGATTTAACTTTTCTACACAATCGTTTTAGTCATTTGCCTAGTGACGATCCCATTGAAATTGCACTTCATAAGGCAATGTTCCATTATGATGAGGATGCAAGTGCATGGTTAAACAAACAAGATGTGAAGGAATTTTTAAGAGGTTCAATGCTTAACATTTCTCTCATTCAAATATTCATGAGGTACGGGCACATGCCACTTAAATTAATTATGTTATTCATATTAGTGTTGTTTATCCTTCATATATATGTCAATTAATTTTTCATTGTACATGCACGTAGAGCACTACGGGAGCACTTAAATGACACTGATTCCCCTAGTAAAGTTGGGTGGTTATGCCCCGAACAGACATCCGAGACTAGAATCTTACACAACTCCCCCGAGGTGATGTATTATGTTAATCATAGTCTTAGGGAATCAATGCGTGCGGGAGACAAGTTCATATTCGCCCCATGTTATGAGGAGTACGTATAACCATGTGTAATTCAATTCTTTCTACGTTTGAATTATTTGTTGTACCCTAATTATTTATTTGTTTGTGTATTGTGAATTTATGTAGGTTTCATTGGTTCCTCATGGTGATTTGTCCTGCTAATAACACAATCTTTCACCTTGATTCAGCTCGATCAACAAAGAAGTACTTCGTGATGTATGTACTACAAAAGTAAATATAGCTACCTAGTGTTGATTATCTTAACCTAACTCATTTAGTAGTCAAACTAATCAAATTTGAATTTACTTTCATATAGTATTATGAAGAAGATACATGGTCGTGCTCCACGGGGTCCTACATGGAAATCACCTATGGTAATGCCACATCATATTGTGATTATCTTAATAAACATTGCTAAAACATTTGTGGGTTTTATGTGACGTTTGATTCATTTGATTTGTTCCTATGCTAGTGCCCACAACAAGATAATGGAGTTGATTGTGGATTATACGTGATGAGATTCATGCTTGACATAGCGACTCATTGTACCAGCACCATACATCTTGATGAGGTACGGCCTTAAACTTAGTAAAATGCTCTTTTCTGTGATAAAAAGGCTTAGCCACCTATAACTAAGTATAATTGACATGTTATGAGAAAGAACTTGGTCATTTGTTTAAAAATGTAGAAAATGGGCAAGTAGAAGTCATTTAGGCCTTATTTAGGCTATTTTGGATGAAAATGTGACCTTAAACTTAGTAAAATGCCCTTTTTATGTGATTTCAAGGCTTAGCCTCCTATAACAAATGACCAAGTTCTTTCTCATAACATGTCAATTATACTTAGTTATAAGAGGCTAAGCCTTGAAATCACAGAAAAAGGGCATTTTACTAAGTTTAAGGTCGCATTTTCATCCAAAATAGCCTAGTCATTTGTTTAAAAATGTAGAAAATGGGCAAGTAGAAGTCAAATAGGCCTTATTTAGGCTATTTTGGATGAAAATGCGACCTTAAACTTAGTAAAATGCCCTTTTTCTGTGATTTCAAGGCTTAGTCTCCTATAACTAAGTATAATTGACATGTTATGAGAAAGAACTTGGTCATTTGTTTAAAAATGTAGAAAATGGGCAAGTAGAAGTCAAATAGGCCTTATTTAGGCTATTTTGGATGAAAATGCAACCTTCAACTTAGTAAAATGCCCTTTTTCTGTGATTTTAAGGCTTAGCCTCCTATAACTAAGTATAATTGACATTTTATGAGAAAGAACTTGGTCATTTGTTTGAAAATGTAGAAAATGGGCAAGTAGAAGTCAAATAGGCCTTATTTAGGCTATTTTGCATGAAAATGCGACCTTAAACTTAGTAAAATGCTCTTTTATGTGATTTCAAGGCTTAGCCATATATCACTAAGTATAATTGACATGTTATGAGAAAGAACTTGGTCATTTGTTTAAAAATGTAGAAAATGGGCAAGTAGAAGTCATTTAGGACTTATTTAGGCTATTTTGGATGAAAATGCGACCTTAAACTTAGTAAAATGCTTTTTTTTCTGTGATTTCAAGGCTTAGCCACCTATAACTAAGTATAATTGACATGTTATGAGAAAGAACTTGGTCATTTGTTTAAAAATGTAGAAAATGGGCAAGCTGAAGTCAAATAGGCCTTATTTAGGCTATTTTGGATGAAAATGCGACCTTAAACTTAGTAAAATGCCCTTTTTCTGTGATTTCAAGGCTTAGCCTCCTATAACTAAGTATAATTGACATGTTATGAGAAAGAACTTGGTCATTTGTTTAAAAATGTAGAAAATGGGCAAGTAGAAGTCAAATAAGCCTTATTTAGGCTATTTTGGATGAAAATGCGACCTTAAACTTAGTAAAATGCCCTTTTTCTGTGATTTCAAGGCTTAGCCACCTATAACTAAGTATAATTGACATGTTATGAGAAAGAACTTGGTCATTTGTTTAAAAATGTAGAAAATGGGCACGTAGAAGTCTTTTAGGCCTTCTTTTTGACCGTTTTGACCTAAGTATTTAATTTTTTACATATTTATTACTCACATGTTTAACTTAACTAATTAATTTAATTTATTCTGACATAATTTACATATATTCCAAGTTTTGCAAGGTGCAAAAGGGAGATCCGTTAACAAGCAAGGAGCTTAATGAAGTTCGAGACATGTTGGCATCTTTCATCACCTTCAATTTGTATATGTGGCATCATTTTGAATTTATACTTTGTTAATTATTAACTTTTAGACTACAATATTAACTAGTTATTAGTATTGTTTGTATTTATGTGTATATCACACTTTATTTGTGGTATTGCATTTGGTTTTTAATTATAAAAGTCTAAATATATATTTTTAATTCTTGTTATGATTATTAATAATAATTATATTATGGCAGAATTTATAGCAATAATATGGCAGAATATTATAGCAGGATCAGCTGCAGGAATAATTGCAGGCAAAAAAAAAAAAAAAAAAAAATTAGATCCTTATTATTGCCACCGGTTTACCGGTTCAAACCGGTGGCAATAGTCAGCCTTCCCCTCCAAAAAAAAACCGCGCCATTATTATTGCCACCGGTTAATTGGTGGCCATAATTATTATTACCACCGGTTAACCGGTGGCCATGAGGACTTTTGCCACCGGTGGCCATGCGTTGCTTTATTGCCACCCCCCAAATTACCACCGGTTCAAAACCGGTGGCAATGGGGGGTTTTCAACCGGTGGCCATTACATATTTTCGCCTAGTGTTTCCTTTTTCCTTTATCTTTTGTAGCACTTTTCCTCCTAGGCATTGCAGGTGTTTTGAATTCAATTCTTGCACCTAAGCGTTCCTTGGCAGGAATCACCCTGTCACCTAGACGATTCTTCACATCAGTTCTACCCTGATCCTTCGAAGGCTTCTTCAGCAACCACTTCTGTACATCATTGGGCAAAGAAGGAGGAACCTTTTGGGTAATCACTTCCCACAAAGGTCTAGCACTCCAGTAAGCATCAAATCTGTCCACTTCTTGAGAAACAGGGTACTCATAGGGAGGACGAAGATCCCCGAAAGGAATATTCTGAAGCAAGCTGTATTGTCTTTTTACCCTGCAGGGGTAATAATAAGTCACACGAGACAAGCTTGGAAGACGGCAGAAAGGTTGCTTGTTAACACCAACCATCCTTTCTATTTTCCACCATGGGACGACCCACTTGATAGAAAAATCACGAGATTCGAAGACTTTTCTCCACCCATGGCGCTCAATTTTAGGGATGCGTTTCTTCCTTCTCACAAAGCAATTGGGAGTATACTTCTCAATATCGTCCGGGGGGCTAATTAATCCTAGCCTTTCCATTAGCCACATCTGTAAAAAAATTACAATGCAAATATATTATTATTACAATACAAAAATATATTTTTTGATTTCTGTAATTAAAAATTTTATTTTTCTACCTGTAATAAAATTGGAGAGCCGCAAAAAGGTGCTTTTGGGTCCCTTTTCAGTTCATCAAGACTAATCATAGTCTCTCCAACTATCAGTGGCATTGGATTCCTCTCTGATTCAATTTGTTCTAAAACAGTGGTTATAATTGATTGGCCTTCATTATTTTTACCACTACTAAGAAAAAATTGATTAAGCATGCAAAATAAGAAAGCCCTTCTTCTATATATATGAAAAGATTCAGAAAGAGGTTTATCAAAATAATGGCGTGCAAATTCTTTCAAATTCACTATGTTGCCATCTACTATTTTTGATAAATCCCTTTCCTTTAAATTAAAGAAAGCGCTCAAAATCCTTATAATAATATGCATCTACTCTAGGGATTACTATGAGGTCTATTGCAGGGAAGCCTAAGATAGCACCAAATTCCTCTGGCAAAGGGCTAATCTCATCATACCCTATTCTAAAACAATAAGTATCAACATTCCAAAATTCTAGAGCGGTATGTATTAAATCTAAGTCAAGATCTACCCCTTTGATGCCATAAATTCCCCCCAAGTGAAATAAATCTAATTCTTTTCTCTCTCTAGCATTAAGAGATCGACACCATTCATGAGTATATTGGGTGAAGGTTTTGGTGACTAAAGACATGGTTATTATTTTTTCTAAAACAAAGAATTATTTTATTCGCTGGAATTATGAGAAGAATCGGCTGGGCAGGGGGCTATTTATACTCAAATTGCGAGAAGTTTTAATCAGAATGAAATACGGCATCAACATCAATTGGTGTCAAAACCCCGTAATTGGCGCCAGCCGCCAGCGCTTGGTGCCACGCGCCATATTGTGGCGCCAGCTGACGCCAAGTTGTCACATCAGACGCGCGTGCTTAACTTATGTTTTTAATCCTAAACTCGAGTCGGCTAATGACTTTATGGCTCCGTTTATCTTTCCTAAACATTTTTTATCCTTTTTCTTAATTGATTAAAATAGCTATTATTTTTAATTATATTATTCTTTTTTTGGACTTTATTTAAATTCCAAACACCCGACATTTTATTTGATTTTTTCCTTTTTATTTTTTCTTTTGGGGGAGAGAGTCGGATACCCTCCATTAATAATAAAAATGACGGAATTTTTTGCGCGAAATTGTCACACTTTTCTTGCACACACAAACATGCACATAATAATAGCAAACAAAATAGCTCATAATAGCATAAATATACAAAATGTGTCTACAAATAATGAGTCTAAGGCAAAGTTCTATAAAAAGTCAAAATAAAATATACACAGGAACAAACTACGGCGCCGGAGGACGTATGCCCATCATATCATAAATTTGCGCCGTACGAGGAGTCACCTCTCCACCAGCTCCAGCTCCAGCTCCAGTCTCCGTAGGAGGAGGAAAGCTGAATGTAGGTCCACTCCACCCAGGATCAACCTGAGGCTGAGGCTGCGGAGGGTGCTGCGATGACGAGCCTACCTCGTACATCCCACCACCTCTGAAAGCCTAGGTAGCCTCTCCTACCGGTGCAGCATGAGCACCCTCAGAAGAAGATCCCGAGCCCTCTGCAACGTCAGCACGAGCAGCCTCAGAGCGACCACCTCTACCCCCTAACGAAGTACGACGACGTCTCGAGCTGGACCTCGCCGGATCCCTCCGTCCCTCAGGTCTCGTGCGGGTGTGAGAAGCAATTGGCTGGCCCTGCAAAAAGAATTAAATCAGAAATAAGGCAAAATTGAAGCGGTAATGCGAAAAATATATAAAGAAAGACTACCTCTCGAATGACGTCGTCCCAACGGCAAGTGGCCGCATTCCTCATCCGGACGAGCTGGCTCCGAAAGGCATCTATACATCGTGCCATCGCCGAAACCACCTCGCGCGAAAACTGTCAGAAAAATAAGTCAGTAAACATGCATGATATATGGACAAAAATTGTGGATAACTAGGCTTACTCGAGTCTGGTGGCGAGGAATCGACCGCTCTACGAAGCGCTCGCCCTCGGGAGCCCGAGAAATCATCTCCTCAATCGGCCCATACATCCCCTGGTAGTGGATGGACATACGGGGTGGCACGAATTCAACAACACCGTCCTGATAAAGCAAAAAGTCAGTAAAACATTACTTGGGGGGCTACTTCATGGAAAGTAAAAGCTGAAAAATCTTACCCTCACATCCTCGGCCGGTACGGGGGCTGGAGCTAACAACGGTAGTAGCTCCTCAGCATAGCACTGCCCAGGGATCACATAGGATCGCCAAGGGGTACCATCTCCCTCAGACATGCTCGACAACCGCGCGTCGTTGAACATATGACATGGTGGAGCAGCAGGAACGACGAAGACATCAGAGGAATGCTGTCTAGCAACCTTCTCTCCTAAGTACACGATCGCTCCGTAAGTCCCCAGGAAATAGCGACGCTCAGCAGAATACTGTGCGGCTAACCCAGGGACTGTCCAACCGCCCCATGGCCGGTACACCACCTTAGGACCCTGCAAAGAAATCATTCAGGCGAGAGTATACCTAAAGCATCGCGGAAAAGCAAATAAATAATAAAATTCGTACTGCAATGATCCAGTTCCGGACATGTGTAGTAGACATATCCACACGGCGACCGCCCCAAGAAGCGCTCACTGGAAATCCGCGCGGCGATGGTCTTGCCGGCGCAGCAGAAGGGAAGTGCTCATAGAACCAGATCTACAAGGAGTTAAAATTGTAAGTAAATGCTAACTAAAATGTAGAGCTAAACTTTATAGGAAATAATGTTTACCTCTACGACCTTCCAAAAGGCAGACAAAGCGATGTTTGTCTCAAAGGACCGGTGTCGACACGAGTCCCTCAGTGCACGAACAAAGTCAGCATAGGCCAAGCTGGCCCAATCATAAGTCCCGATCCGGTGAAGATCACGGACAGCAGGAAGATAGTAAAGCAACGCCCTACTACCTTTGTCAAGGGAGAATGTCCTTGACAACAACATCAGCGCAAAGATGGGCACCTGCTGCTCTCGGGTGGTCGCATCGTCATCAAAAGCCACTGCTAGCGTCGAGCGGCGAAATCCCCTAGCACTTAACTGAGTCGTCTCGACCTCAGCTCGGGCCCGAATAGCGATCGACCCCAACAGCTCCTCGACCTCCGAAGAAAAGACGTCGATTCCACTGTCGAACGGCAGTGGCACAGAGTTGAACTCCAGTCCCGTAATGAGACCGAAGTCCGTAGGGGTGACCATCATCTCGCCCCAGGGGAAATGGAAAGTGTTGGTGGTGTCCCAGAAGAACTCCACCAAAGCGTGCACTACATGATGACCCCCGCTGGAGGCAACCATAGCCTCGGAGGTCTCGAACAAAGTAGACAGTCCACAAGACTCCCATAGGAGTCTCGTCTCAAGATCCCCGGCGATGTACATCTTGTATAAATCGCCCAAACCATCACAGCCGGAACCGTGATAGCGCGTCCTCCCGACCGTGATGCCCCGTCTTACTTTCTCAGAAATATGGTGGACGGGGGCGAAGAACAGGGTCTGCTCATCCCACTCCGGAAGTCGACCAAGTGAAGTGGAAGGTGTGACGTCATCCTCTACGGGTTCATGCTCCCGTCGAATGTTTCGGGACCGTGAACCCGAGCCTCGCTGTCTAGCCATACTACATTGTGCAAAATCATCATAAATTAAGGTTTTATAGTGTAGGGAATAATTTCAAGCGTTAACCCCTAGCTTGAACCCCACTGTGATCATACACTAAAGTACGGTGGCGTCCAAAAGGGAAGAAGATAGAGCAAAAGAGTCGCCAACAAGTTTTAGGAACTTGTAAACCGTTCACGAGGTGAAGGTTACACCCCTTAACGATCCAAGAGATCGTCAACTCCATAAGGTCTTGAACCAAATAAGGGTTCGGGGATGAAGGTACAAATCCAACCTAAAAGAGATTGAACCTGCCCTAATAATATGCCTCTACTTTATTCTAATTGTATTCATGTGCGCTTTCTGATTAACATGCAATCAATAGGATTAACCCTAAACCTGTTTATCTATGTTGGTTGAATTTAAATGCACAAATAAATCTATTATTGGCGATCACTTGAAATTATAATCACAATTAACCCTAAACAAGATTATTATTTATCTTATTAAGCGTGATTACAAGTACAAATTCCCTTTAAACATGCATAAAAGACGTGATCAAGCAATAAATATAAAATATAATCAAGCAACATATAATAAATAATAATAATCATAATAATAATAATAATAATAATCATAATCATCATAATTTATAACAATCATAATCATAATCATGTTCATGTTACTGTTAAAGCATAATAATAGCAAGATCCTAGGCATGATACTAACAAGATTAATAACAAACCCTAGCATGTCACTAAGCAATAAAAATCAAGTCTTTAACCCTAACATGATACTAACAATCATAAATATTAGGAAGAGAATAGAAAGCATCGTAACAATCATATTTAATATTAAAATTACCCTAAACATGATACTAAGAATATCATAATAACAATTTAAACATGATTTCTACATCATAACATCAATAAAACCATTAAAGTACTTACTTTTATGCCTCGTACCTCTTTCTAATAACAAAATACACACGTTAGTAACTTCAAGGAAAATAATAATCAAAACAATTAAATTAAATAATTAAAAGAGAGATTTGGGACCAAACCCTCAGAAATTAAACCTTTCACGTCTAGGGAGAAGGCAACTTCGAATATGCCTAGGTGTTTCTAGATCTTGTGAATGCGGAATTTTGTATGTGAAAACAAAGTTTAGAGAAAGAAAGAAAAAATTGAAAGATTAAAGAATGCTAATTAAAACTGATTGTATATGAATGTAGATGATTGTAGACGATTGAAAACGAAGTTTTTAATACGATATTTATAGAGAAAATCAGCCAAAAAGATAAAATAAACAAAACAGAGTCTGACGCACAAAAAACAGAGTTGGCGCACACCCTGGCTAACTGGCGCCATGCACCAACACTGGCGCAAGGCGCCAATGCCTAGCGCCAGAAGCCAGACCTGGTTCCAGGCGCCAAAGCCTGGGGTCAGGCGCCAAGCCTATTTCCAACGCGTTTTCGAAAATCAGATAAGTTTACCGTACTGGAGGATAAAATCATATAATTTCCTCGAAAATGCTATTTGATTTTGATTAAAACTCTGAAAAGTCAAAAGTCAATTTATCAATGCCAATTGAATTAGGAATGAAAAGAACCTTCTAGAAGATTATAGAAGACTAAAACCATTCCTAATTGCATTAGGAATGATAAATAATATTAGGCCCTCCCCAAGATCATTGGGCCGCACATAAAGCTCAAACCGGGCCCAGCTTGGTAAATTGGCCATAACTTCCTCAATATTCATCGGAATTGGGCTTATAATATATCGTTGGAAAGCTCTTGTCATCCAACTACACTATTATTGGACCCATATCATGGACCAACCAAACTGGATTGGCTATTTTCTTAAAATAAGTTTTCAAAAACAAAGAGAAGAGAAAAGAAATTAAAACTATCCGGAACACTAGACTTTCCACACTTTCGCTTCATTCGATTATGATTCGACGTGAAAGGTACTCATCACTGGGTTTGGTTTTGGGGAGACAGAAATGGGTGTCTACAGAAGCCCCCACTTTGACTGAGTTTGGAGAAACGCAAGTTTCGAAAACAAAAGTCAAAGTATCGATAGGGACGGAGAATGATTCAGAACATTCTGCGATCCTAAACCACTCTTGTAACGCCGATACCTGCAAAACTAGCGTTAGTTAAAACAGATAAGAGAGTTAAGAAACGCGTATCTTGCACCGTCGAGCACACGTCTCTGAAAGTAACCGATTGTTTTGATGACCTCCTACAAGCTAGAGAATGCCATCCCTCTTGAAAACCGCTACGCTTGTAACTGCTTTCAAATAGAAGATTGCTTCGCCTGAAACAATCCTCCTCCGCTATGATAATATTCCACGTCCAAGGGAAAATCATCGAAGATTGCTTCTCTTGAAACAATCCTCACCCGCATTGATAATATTCCACGTCCAAGGGAATACTATCGAAGATTGCTTCTCTTGAAACAATCTCCATCCGCATTGATAATATTCCGCGTCCAAGGGAATAGTATCGAAGATTGCTTCTCTTGAAAAAATCCTCAGTTTTTTGTGACAACCCTCCACAATCTAGGGAACACCAATTTGCTGTTTGTTTTGACGATCTTCCGCAATCTAGGGAACGCCGGCGATCAATGTTGCTACATCTCAAGCCTTTTCTTGAATCATAGTGACAACCTTTCCAATCATAGCAAAAGTCGTCGAAGACCGCCCATCTCGTGCTATCTTCTCAAATCTTGGTGACAACCTCCACAATCTTAGCAAATGTCGTCGAAGACCGCCCATCTCGTGCTATCTTCTCAAATCTTGGGTGACAACCTCCACAATCTTAGCGAATGCCGTCGAAGACCGCCCATCTCGTGCTATCTTCTCAAATCTTGGGTGACAACCTCCACAATCTTAGCGAATGTTGTCGAAAATAACTTTACTTGAAGTCATCCTCAGTTGTTGCGATAATATTCCGAAGAAAATTACTAAAGACCAACACTTGTCGATCTTTAAAGCTCGCTCGAACTTTGCTTCCGCTATGCCTGTACGTCGGCGCTTTCGTTGTTTTGAACCTATACGTCGGTGCCTTTTCTGCTTTTGAGCCAATGCTTAGGCGCTTTAAGCTAAGTGAGACAATCTTTCATCAGGTCGATCACTTATTTGTTGTCGTAATCAAACCGACTACTTAATCATGTCAAATTGCTTATAGGGGCTAACTGGCGTACCAAGGAACCCGAAATTGCTGTATGAGGTCGAAATCACCTTTCTGAGAGGCTTCGAGCTCTGTCGCTGCTGAGATATCTCTGGCGCCAAGAATTGGAGTAGGGTCCTCCCTATTCTGCTGCACCTGTATTTATTTATTTTGACCATAGAACTTTTCCAATCTTTTCAGTTTTCTTAGGGTTGACCTAAGGTTTAGCATTGCTTGACTCATCGACTTGACACAACTCAAGGTATAAACTTGACTCGATATGATTGACTGACTCGAGGTTGACTCGACTCGAAGTAAAATGACACATGTGACTCGTGACCCGTGTGTGCATAGTGTTGACTCAATGTGACTCAAAAATTCAAAAAGCAAAAATTTTCCGTCATTTTTGTGGAGGGTACCGACTTTCTCCAGAAAAAGAAAGACGCGAAAAAGAATCGAAGTTTGAAGATGCATGTTGAATGAGCTTAGTCAAATGTTGTTTGATACTATCTCTCAAGGTGCAAGGATTAATCCATCCTAGGCTATCTCAATGGTTGACTCAATGATGAAAGTATTTGGGTAACTTAGGCACGGAGGCTAAGTACTTCATACTTCGTGATGCAATGACAATTATGATTGATGAGTGATGTTGATATGACAAGGCATGCTTCAGCGTTGTGTTAAGATTCCATGACAAAGGGTTCCTAAGGGAAGTATATTTGGTCATGTATCTGTGCAGTGTGTGAAAGTGACACTAAAGTTAGGCCGCAAGAGCTAAGTGTGTGGGAAAATATTATTTTTAGAAGAGTCAAATGATGGTGACTCTTAGGCTAGGTAAGCTAATGATGTAGGGATCAAGCCCTCAAGTCTAGCTCTAAGTAAATAGGGATGAGCATAGGAGATCCCTTGATATGATCATGGTGTAAGTGTGTGAATGTGAATATGAATGCATGTTTATTACGGCCGCACCTCAATGTGAGGTTGCCTACGTATCCGTTAGGAATCAGGTCGAACGTAGCTTTAGCCAAACCTCGCACAAGTGTATGTATACCTCAAAAAGGTCTTTTTAAGGGTTGTAACGTGGTTAGGCTAAAGGTTGAAGAAGAAGGGGATAAAAGGCTCAAGACCCTAGATAAGCCCCCAAGGTGTGCAACCTTGCTTTTGAATCTTTATATTTTTATGCTTGAGTTTCTACTCTTTTTTTAGCTCACTTTTATCTTTTGCTTTAGCATCTATTTTATTTTTATAAGTGTGGGCAATCCCGATCAAGCGGTCTATCACTCACTTGGCATTCATGTTTCTCAGGCACGGTATCGAGCACTCGATAAGAGACGCAATCTGAGACGTGTTCTTATCAAAGATATTTTCATATCAAAGACATTGGAACACTTACCCTTTTGTACACTTTTATTTATTTTTTTTCTTTTGCTTATTTTTGCTATTTTAATTTTTTGAATCACTCAAGCCCTTTTTTTAGAATTGCATAAGTTGCACACCATCCCATCGCAAGGTTAGGTAAATGTAGGTTGAAAAAAGAAAGGTCTATCGTTAAACGAGGCTCAAAGTGGTTTATGAAGAAAGGATTGTAAATTAGAAAGGTGAAAGGAGATATGATGTGGCTACAAGGGGTGCCTCAAATCATTGGTATACCTTGTGCTTAATTCGACATGGATTTTTTTTTTAGTTTTGTTTTTTTTTGTTTTTTTTTTTTTTTTTTGCAATATAATGAAATGAAATGATCATATATAAGGAAATAAATGCTCATTTTATTAAAAAAAGGGAAAAGAAAGAATCTACAAAATTAATCTAAGGGAAAAGAAAAGGTGCCTATGCTAGACTTATTGGGGTTGCGAAAAGGAAATAGAAAAAAGAGGTCGCGAAATCTTGTCGTTGAAGCTCGCCGCTTGTCTTGTGTTGTTTCCTTTATCATCACTCGCTCTTCTTGTTAACTGGAGGCATGGGAAGCTTGTCATTATCAATCAAATGTTGGATAGCCTCCTTTAGCTTCCAACAGCCCTCAGTAGTACGACCCCTACCTTGATGGTACTTGCAGTGTTCGTCTAGATTCCAACTAGGCAATCTCTTTTCAGGTGCGGGATCTTGAATAGGTCTAATGGGAGTAATGATTCCTTTGGCATGGAGTCGATCGAAGGCAGTATCATAGCTCATCCCAATGGGGGTGAAGTCTTTCCTTAGTTGCTTCTTAGATCCTTGGTTATCTATGGCTAAAACTTTAGTGAGATCAAAGGTACTAACATTGTTACTAGAGAGGGCGATTTCGGAAGAAGAAGGATTGTCGTTCTTCTTTCCTTTCCAGCCACCGTGGTTACTATTTCTAGTAGCTTTTTGCTTTGCGAGGTCATCTTCGATTTCAATTCCGATGTCATAAACGGCCTTGAAAGTATTCAAATTGTGTTGATATTTTAAGTTCTTTGAATACTTCTCTTGGAGATTCTTGATAAACATCCTCACGGATTCTTTTTCAGTGGGGACCTCAATCATCTTGGCGGAAGTTTCCCTCCACTTATTAAAGAAAGAAGTAAAGCCTTCATTCTCTTTTTGTCTTAGCATCTCAAGTTGTCTATGGTCGGTTTCAACTTGAATATTGCACTTGTACCTATCAACGAAAACGTTTATTATCGATTCCCAGGTAGAGTTTTTCTCTTTGTCAAGGGAGAAGTACCATTGTTGGCAAACGGTTTCAAGAGATAGTGAGAACAGAGAGGGGAAAACCTTCTTATCGATACCCTTAATACTCATTATGGTTTCGAAAGCTCTTAAATGGAAGTAAGGGTTATCTGTTGCCTTGAATTTAGGGATGTCAGTGGCTTTGAACTTATGCGGAAGAAGTTCCTTGTCCAGCGAGACCCCTTGTGAACTCATGCCCTGAAATTTGTAGTCACTAGATAGCTTGCTTAGACTCTCTTGCATGAGGCTCATTTGTTGTTGCTTCACGGGATCATCGATCTTGAGTGTGAGTAGCTTCAGTGTCTCAGTCACGTTAGTCAATTGACTCCTAAGTTCATTAACTTCCTCTTCAGTTGCCATTATCTTTTTAGCCTTCCTCTTTTGACGAATCGGTTTATCAAAAAGTGAGACTTGAACAAAGAGGTTGTCCTTGATTAATCGCCCTTCTCTCCTCGACCAAGTACTGTGGAAAAGGAATTTGGGGATATTCATTGTTAATTATTTGACTCAAACTTTATTCAACATGCAATGGATGGAGGAAGTGAAGAAAGATGGTATAGAATGTGAAAGAAGAATGATGGAGGTGGAGGGATATGAAGAATTAGGAATATATAGGATGTACCCCCCACTCAAATGGCGGAAAGACCGACTCATGCATGAACCTAAGACATGGCCACGGTGATGTATACTCAAAGTGTGTGCTAAGACTAGTGAGTGTAGATGGTACGTTAAGACTCGTGTCATGACCATGTGGCTAGACTATGTGACTAGACTCAAGCAAAGACTAAGTTAAGACTTCACGTATATGCATTAAACTTGACAGACTGTGGTATTTTAGTCATAACTTTTTATCTGTGACTCTGATTTGGATGAAACCAACGCTAAATTAAAGATAAAACTTGGGGCTACAGATCCATAGGCTGTACGACTCGTAGTTCTTCCTAGAACTCCGGCTATGACCAAAACAAGTTGACGTTTGTGTAGTATACGGGAATAAAAATCCGGGTTGACTTAAAGGAACTATGACTCGATTTTATGTTTATTTATTAGCTCAAATTAATTAATTAATTAATTAAACAAAGTCCTTTAATCATTAATTAGTTTATTTAGTCTTAACACAAGTCAAACAAACGGTTAAGAAAACATAGAATATATGCACAACAAATAATGCACGATTAGTCAAGTAGGCACAATATGATGCAATGAGTTCGCAACATAACCATGGCTCTAGTTCTCTAAAGTTCAGGATATGGTTTAGTCAATAGAGGGTCCATGGTTAATTGTCTGGATGCACCGTGTGGAAGCCTAACCGTGAAGGGTTGGCGCGAGTGGATGGGACACCGCGAGTTTTAGAAAAAACTCGCTTCCATGGTTTGGTGAATTCAACATCTCGGATGTACCCTTTGTTGCACGGAGCGTTCAATCGGGTAGATGGAGCATGAATTCCCAGAGGGTTATGTCCATATGTAGAACACATATGGGTTTCAGAAAAGTGAGAAAAAATTCAATCAGGAAGTAGGATCGAGCAAACAATACGAAAAACTGGTCGAAATTAAAACGCATATTTCTAGCTCGGTATTGGGGGAAATTGGCGCCAGCAAACAGAGAATGGCGCCAGCTTTTAACTGTAGCGCCTGGCGCCAATACTGGCGTCTAGCACTACGACTAAAATGCTGGCGCCAATGCTCTGGCCCCTGACGCTACTTCCCACATGCCTCAGCAGCTTTCTGTGCTCGATAAAATTTTTCAGTTTCACGCGGTGTTATTTCAGTTCTAGTTGTGAAAGATATTTCTCAAATTTCCTACGTGTAAAATCCTATGCTTTTAACTCATTACGGATCGTCTTTCCAATGAGATCTTTTTTATGCATATGACAATAATGTTAATCAAAATTACGCACATGAAATACTTAGAACGTTTCGAGTCTCATCCACTCATTCTAAATCATTGCCGAAACAAATTCAGGAATTAAAATAGAAATCCTCCCCAGTGGAGTCGCCAAAAACTGTAGGGAATAATTTCAAGCGTTAACCCCTAGCTTGAACCCCACTGTGATCATACACTAAAGTACGGTGGCGTCCAAAAGGGAAGAAGATAGAGCAAAAGAGTCGCCAACAAGTTTTAGGAACTTGTAAACCGTTCACGAGGTGAAGGTTACACCCCTTAACGATCCAAGAGATCGTCAACTCCATAAGGTCTTGAACCAAATAAGGGTTCGGGGATGAAGGTACAAATCCAACCTAAAAGAGATTGAACCTGCCCTAATAATATGCCTCTACTTTATTCTAATCGTATTCATGTGCGCTTTCTGATTAACATGCAATCAATAGGATTAACCCTAAACCTGTTTATCTATGTTGGTTGAATTTAAATGCACAAATAAATCTATTATTGGCGATCACTTGAAATTATAATCACAATTAACCCTAAACAAGATTATTATTTATCTTATTAAGCGTGATTACAAGTACAAATTTCCTTTAAACATGCATAAAAGACGTGATCAAGTAATAAATATAAAATATAATCAAGCAACGGCGCCATTTTGACGTGGGGAAAACTAGGTCGTTATCTAATCTTCCCTCGGTCAAACTAAATTTATAACCACTTAACAAACCTAAATACGAGTATAGAGGCAAGTCAAGGGTCGAACCCAAAGGAACGGTAATGTTCAAGCACTTTCAATTATGCGCCTAAGATAGGTCGAAGACGAAGGTAAGATAGAATATTAACAACTAACAAAACAAGTAACCAAGGAAATAAAACACTAGGAACGGGGATCAACAAGTAATCATGTCAATTGGAACAACTTAGGAAGAGCATGCCAATCAAAGTTGTGAGGACTAAATGATAAGAGCAATCAATAGGAATCAAAGAGCTATCTCCTAATTGTTAAGCTAGGGTTCACTATGAATAACAAACTAAGAGAATCACAATCAAAACCAATTGATAATTGCAATTCCTAAATCAATTGTTCATGTCATTAGCAATTACAATGCAATCTAGCATAATTCTCAAGGCCAAATTGAATTACACACATGCAAACCTTCACTAATCACTTTAATCTCAACAATCAATCAACACAATTCCCAAATTAATCACAATTAATCAATCATACAAGTTTCACCCAATTTCTAGCCAACAACTACTCAAACAACATCATCAAATCAACTATCAACTATAGAGAACAAGAATCAACAAAATATCAAGAACAATTACTCTAATCAAACATCAAATAACAAAATCAAACCAAACAAACATCAAATTAAACAAAGCAATTGAATGAGATAGAGTTTAGAAATGCTCATTGATAATTAAGAAGATCTCCAACACAATTGTCACACTTGCATCTTCAATCTCTCAATCACCATTGAAATTCCTCACTTTCTCTCTCTAAAACTACTCCTAATCTAGAGAGAGAAGCTCTCAACCTACTATTCAAAAACTAAAGAATTACATGAATGAAGAATAAAGGAAACCAAAAACTATATAAACAAAAGGAGAAAAGAAGCTTAAAATCGTAAAAGACCCAGAAACCCGCGCCCGCGGAGAAATCGGCCGCGCCCGCGGAGGGGACGGACACCCCGATAGCCGCTCCCGCGGCCCAAGCCCGCGCCCGCAGGGCCAAGGCCCGCGCCCTCGGGGAGCCCTCGGGACAACCGCGGGTACTTACTGCCCGAATACGGCAGTTTTGGAGCTGCAGCAACCCCGCGCCCGCGGCAGTTTTTCAGGGCCAACTTCAGAAGGCTGTAACTTCCGATCTAAGAATTGTATGAAGGCGTGCAACCTATCATTGGAAAGCTCTCCAACTCTAGTTTCCAACCCAACTTGAATCACCCTAATCCGATCTGTAGAACTTGATATATGACTAAAACAATGCACAAAGGTCCTATTTGATACTTTGCAATCCTTCGTTTTCCTTTGTTTCAAACTCAAATTCAATTCCGAAAAGTGCATATTGATCCTAGTGGGTGCTATTTTCAATTCCCATGCATATAGCCCGCGACATACCTACAAAACAAGACCAAGAAACGGAGAAGCAAGAGAAATAGCCGAGAAATGAATAAAATGATAAGAAAGCCATTAAAAGCATGCATTTCTCTAAACTAACACAAAATCACGCGAATCGAGCATTATTCTCTAAAAACACGACATAAACGACTACAAAGGAGAATAAAAATATAAAGAAAACATAGCCTAAAGGTGCCATAAATGGCACGGATCATGCATTTTTCATCATCTTTCAAGACAACATTCATTAGAAGAAACATTGTATACTTGCTTAGCTTTCTGACCTGAGCAATGTTCATTGTTTCACGCATCGCATAATGTGCTGAGCAACATTTATATATTAATGATTTTTAATCATACAAAGCATATCGTTCTTAGCTCCTTGACCTAAGCAACGTTCATTATGCAATAATCACTTCATCTATATGCGTGCTTAGCTTAAAGACCTAAGTGACGTTCAAGATCGTTTCTTTACACCATATATGATGCTTAGCTCCATGACCTAAGTTCATTCATCTATCGTGTCACATGATGTAATTCTCCTTAGCCTCCTAGCCTAAGGACATGCATCATGCATACATTATTAGCCTCCTTAGCCTCCTGGCCTAAGGACAAGCAATTCAATCCATAAGATTCATTTCGTCTTGTTTAACGAGGAAGTTCAAAACTTCTTCCCTTTTTCATATCTTTTTCTATTGAGGAAATTCAAAAACTTTTTCAAAATTTTCTCATCGAGGGAAATTCGAAAATAAAAGTTCAGTTTTCATGTCTTTCTTTTTCGGGAGAAAGTTGGTACCCTCCACTCGTCTCATGAAAAAAATGACGGAAAATTTTTGCTAATTTTTGGTTGCTTGTTTCTGCACACACACACCATATACTCACACACACACACAACCATAAGTTATACACATGTCATGTCGTGAAAAGTCAAACTTGGTCAAGTCAAACTTGGTCAAGTCAGTTGGTCAAGTCAATCACAGTCTATATGAGTCCCTTGACAAATTTTATTTTGCAGGTCTTAATTACAGCCCACGTCCGGGGACAAGCGGACCATCTACAGCCCACGTTCGGGGACAAGAGAACCAACTACAGACCACGTCCGGGGACAAGCAGACCATTTGCAGCCCATGTCCGGGGACAAGCGGACCATCTACAACTCACGTTCGGGGACAAGCGAACCATCATCATTTTAGTGATCATCTCCCAAGCGAAGACAATTCACTGCGCAAGGTTCTCGATACACAGAAACTTGCAATCTCATCATCAGACAAGTCTTTCCTCAAGCATGGAAAGTGTTAACCGATGGATTTCTTCAAGCATAGAAAGCTGCCAAAATCATCTGTCGACTTTCCCCAACCATGGAATGTATTATCCGGTGGATTTCTTCAAGCATAGAAAACCGCCAAATTCATATTTCGACTTTCCTCAAGCATGGAAAGTATCATCCGGTAGATTTCTTCAAGCATAAAAAGCTACCAAACTCATCTGTCGACTTTCCTCAAGCATGGAAAGTATTATCCGGTGGATTTCTTCAAGCATAGAAAGCTGCCAAAATCATCTGTCGACTTTCCTCAAGCATGGAAAGTATTATCCGGTGGATTTTTTCAAGCATAGAAAGCTGCTAAAATCATCTGTTGTCTTTCCTCTAGCATGGAAAGTATCATCCGGTAGATTTCTTCAAGCATAGAAAGCTACCAAGCTCATATGTCGACTTTCCTCAGGCATGGAAAGTATTTCAACAGAACGTCATCCGGTGGATTCCTTCAAGTATAGGAAGCTACCACACTCATTTGTCACCGATGCACTGCTGTCAGATACGCATTCTATCCCTTTACTCTTTTATCTGTGGAATTAACATTTTTCTGCAGATATCGGCGTATACAGAGTGATTTAGGATCGCAGAATGTCTTAAATCATTATCCGTCCATATGGACTACTTTAACTATCGTTTTCAAAACTAAAGTTTCTACAAACTCAGTCAAAGTGGGGGCTTCTATAGACACCTAAATATGTCTCCCCAAAACCAAACCCGATGATGAACAACCTTTCACCGCCATTATTGGTCGAGTTGAGTATTTAATTTTTGGAGTGCTTAAATCCATATTTCCATTTCATAAACCAACCCATGTCCTAGCCCATTTCCCCAAACAATAACTTATTGTCCTCTTTTCGTGCCTTTAAACCCAAAATAATTCATTTCGTGTCCTTTAAAATCATTCATTTCGTGTCCTTTTTATAAAAACATTTATTCCAGTTTATTTTGGTCCATAATCTGGGTCAAATGATTGAATAGTTGAATGGGGCTTGAAAATAGCTTTCCAACGATATTTTATAAGCCTAAATCCGAGTTATAACGAATAAGTTATGTCCAAAATACTAAACTGAGCCCAAACCGAACCTAAGCCCACCTTACCTACGACCCAATGATCATGTGGAGGGTCCAAAGGATTTAATCCCATCCCTAAAAAAATTAGGATTAATTAGAAGCTTATATAAGTTTCTAAATATCTTAATTATTCCTTTTGAAAAGATAAGATTAAAGATCAGAGTTTGAAATTAATAAAACTTTTCTTTTTGAAAATCCTATTTCTATTCGAATTGAAACACGTTTAAAGATAGACATATATTATTTTCTTGCCTCATATTTTTTTATCCAAATCTTATATGGTTGGATAGCCCTTGAAATTATCTTTCCAATGATATATTATAATATCAATTCCAAGCTATAACGGAAAAGATATGAATGAAATATCAAACTCTATCAAAAACTGATACCGTCCCACTATTTCGGCCATATCTTTTATTCAAAAAAATATTTTAATCTGATTCTAATTGGATTAAAATGAATATTTCAACAGCTTTCCAACGACATATTATTTATCTTATTCCAAATTCTGGATCAAAAGATATGTTAAAAACAAAAACCGCAAAAACTGTTGTTTATCGCAAGAGTTTTATCCGATTCGAATTCTTATTTTTTCTTAATTCTTCGACCCTCTTTTTTCCTTATAAATAGAGTTCATATCATCTATTTTTCAATGAACATTCTTGATCATCAAATCATTCTCTCTTTCTCTATTTTACACCAAAATTCATTCTCCTCTCTCTCTCCTATTCTAAGCCTTAAACATATATTCCTAATTACACCATTCTTCCCTTAAGCACTCCAAGGAGTCTATACTTAACCCGAGCCTACGTCCTTAAACCAAGGCGTGAAAGGTACAAATAACTGAGGGTTTGGACCAAATCAACTCTACATTTATCTAATTTAATTTCCATTTGATTCATATTTTTTTATTGAAGTTACTAACAATTTATTCATGATGTAGCAATTTAAGGAACGCACGTAATATGAGTAATTAATTAATTTAGTTACTTATTTTTATATTGCTAGTATCATGATTAGGTTAATTTATTATTAGATTTGACTAACATTATTATTGTTGAATTGCTTCTAATATTAATATTTATTCTATTATTATTATTGATCACCATATTGCATGTTTAAAGTGAATATGTAACTGAAAATCACGCTTGATAAGATAATTTGGGCGACCGCTTTAGGTTCCTTTTTAATCTTGTTGTTTAATCAAGTGATCACAAATATTTTATAATTATGTGTTGCATTAATATTCAACCAAATTTAGCATTATAATAGTTTGGAGCAAATTGAATCTTTGTTTGCATGCCTTTGAGATCGCAGGAATACTTTTCACTATAAGAATCGAGTAGAGGCCAATACGGGCGAATGTGACTCCATGACTCACTTCGTACCATCATCCCCGATCCTCCTTTTGTGGTTCCGAACCATATGGAGTTAGTAATCTCATGGATTATGAATGGGGTGTAACCTTCACGGGTCAATCGTTGTTGCCTATCGTTGTCCCTTATTCGTGGTTGCCTTTTATGATCCGTGAACGGTTTACAAGTTCCTTAAAAATTTGTTGGCGGCTCCCTAATTTATTTGTCCCTAATCGTATTATGTCAATTCCCACTTCCTATGAGTGCCAAGCATATTCACATTATGATTTTACGTAGGCGCACTTCGAACAACGCCTACAGTTTCCAACAAGACAACTGTGCCAGGTGCATGACGGTCATATAATTGCTTAAAATATTCTACAAATGATGGCCTTAAAAGTCCTCGAACATTCTAGCAACAGATAATTGTGTCTTTTGGCATCACAATACAAGGAGTATTAACCAGTGCTATCGTTCTTGCGCCGTGAAAGGTAATAAAATCGACTATATGATAAGCTGCAACATACTCAGTGAAAATGTCAAATGCAACCCATATATGAAGAATATGGGGGAATGATGGAGTTTTCAAAAGTTGAAAAGAATCTGTAAACGGGCCCATCAACAACCTAATAGGGTTTTGATCTAATATCAATATAGGATAATTTATATTTAAAGCAGGCATCAAATCTAGAACATGCAAAGCTGGAACAAAATTTTTTGGGTTGAATTGTTGTTTTCCAAGACACCACCTTAAAAAAAAATTAAATTTACGACGTATTGGGTATATGTCGTGAATTTTGAGTAAATGAGCGGGTCATGGTACACTGTTTCCATCAATTGGTCCCATAAAAAGGTTGTTTAGTGTGTTGTTTTTCATTATTATCGCTCACTTTCTTTCGTATGGAGTCAGATCTGGTATTTTTCGTCATTGTTAAGTTCGCATTTGATTTTATATTTATATTATCATTTTCAATTTCGATTATTATTGTTTTTTAAATTTCTTTTAGAGATTTTCCTGATGAATTGTTCTTTCGCTTGTTGTAAAATTAGTTTTTTTCTTGCTTTGATTTTTTGTTCATTCATCATTTTAAACAACTTTTATTTTAGATCTCATATTTCATTAGTTAAATTAAACAATTTATCATTTTTTTAAATTGTAAACGAATTTTATTTTGTATTTTGATTTTAAAATTTTCCTTTTTTTTTCCTTTTTTTTCATTCCTTTATAACATTTCTGATTTATTTCTTGATAATAATATCTGATTTTGTAGTTTTTTTTTTTTTTTTACATAGAAATCTCAAGTTTAATGTGATGATGATTTGAGGCAAATCGCTTTGTTGGGTGGGAAGTGTCAGCGAAGCAGAAGCGGTTGCGATATTTTTTAGCCTAAGAGATGCTTTTGATGCCTTACTCTTTTTGATCTTCTAAAGAGGAATAAGCAGAATATGAGCGTTAAACTACTCCACCTTCCCTGCTTCAATTCCCCTTGTTTCTTTTGATAAGAGGGTTGAGTAATAAAATTTGCTTCTTCTGCTGTTTTAACGAAAAAAGTCATCATTTACTGAATTTTATTTTTTTATTTTCATGTATCGAATTTTCTTTGATATATGTACTATGTGCGTAATTTTTGAGGAGTAAACGTACAAGAATTAATTTTCTCCTTTGTATTAATTAATCATGAAAAATATGAATAAAATTATGTAGTATATAATGTTAATATTGATGAATTATAATTATAAAAACCTAATAAGCTATTTTTTTTAATTTAAAATGTGACCAAAGAGACCCGTTAAGTTAAAAAGCGGTCTCACTTTTCTAAACAAAGAGACTGCGTAAATAAGATAGGCGGTCTCAGTTTTTTGAAAATAGAGAGTGCTTTTCTTATAAAGGCTGTCTTTATTTTCGCAAAGTTGAGACCGCTTATCTTAAAGAGGCAGTCTTAGCTTTTTCATTCTAGAGACCGCTTTTAATAAAGCAATCTCTTTGCCAAAGAGACCGCTGCGCTAGAGACCGCCTCCAAGGCAGTCTCTTTGGCTAATTTTAACGGGTCTCTTTGGCCAATTTTGTAATAGTGTCCAATGAAAGTATTTTGAAACCAGTTGGTTCTTTAGGATTTTTGAAAAGGTATTAAATGATGAAAAATCCATCTCAGATACAAGTCCGGATGGTGGAGTGAAAAACATAAGACCTAAATGTCCACTTCTTGTTCTGCAATGTCTAGCCATTGCAAGAAGATAAATATACTAGCAAGAAAAGTAAGGTCAATTTAAAGATTAAAATAATATAAAAAAGGGGGAAAGGAGGTTGATCATTTGATAGTATTGAAACCTTGCGTTACTTACCTAGTATATATAGATGTAATTTTGCGTTATATACAAGTATAAGACATTTATTGATGGTAGGTACATCAAAATTATGTAGTTTTATATAGTAAAATATTAAATCCTCACATTATTAAATAGTGTTACAATTAGAGCAAAAAAAAAATTATATCTTAATTATTGAGTGAATGAATTTAAAAATACTATGTGGTATAACCGTGTTAGTAAAATTATTGTGAATAAAAATAAATCAAGTGGGTTTCATAGTACATTGAAACTAAGATATTGAGATAGAAAATGTCATACATACATATTACTTTTCGATTATCATGGAGAGTATTGAGAAGGATAATGAGAATTTTTAATTAATATTTAATGTAGGGTATTGGAAAAAAAGAGTAAAGACACTAATTTTAACACGAGCGAAAATCCATTAAAAATATATATAGATGAAAACACGAGCATAAATTAGTAATCGGACTTGTTCATTTTCATTATATTTATCGAAATAGTTATATAAGAAAGTTATTTTGTTGATATCCCTAATAATCGAAAATGCTAAAAAGTTTGTTTAAATGTGTTTGACTTTCATTTGATTGAACTAGCATTCTTGAATGCATTTGAATTTCATTTAATTCAAAAAGCTTTGTTTGAATGCGTTGACTTTCATTTGATTCAATTAGCTTTGTTGAATGCATTTGACCTTTATGTTATTCTAAAATCTTTGTTTAAATGTGTTTGACTTTGATTTTATTCAATTAGCTTAATTGAATGCATTAAACTTTCATTTGACTCAAAAAGCTTTGTTTGAATAATGTGTATGAATTTCATTTGATTAAAAAATTTGAATGTGTTTGACTTCCATTTGATCCAATTTGCTTTGTTGAATGCACTTGACTTTCATTTTATTCAATTAGGTTTGTTGAATGCATTTAACTTTCATTTGATTCAAAAAGTTTTGTTTGAATGTATTTGACGTTCATTTGATTCAACTAGCTTTGTTAACTTTCATTTGATTCAACTAGCTTTGTTGAATGTATTTGAATTTCTTTCGATTAGAAAATGCTTTGTTTGAATTGTTTCGGGGGTTTTTGAAATCCCTCGGGACTCAGGTCACGTACTGCTGGCAACAAGACCTGACACCAGCAAAACAACGAATATTCCGTTACCGGAATATTCGCCTCCGACGGTTAAGTTAGTAACCGGAAACGGAAATGCTAGAGAGAGAAAGTTGAGAGAAGTTGGAGCTGTTTTAATGCTCTATTAAATATTATGTCCCAATCCACCACTCCCATCATAAATGATTGGGGTATTTATAGGGGTGGGAATTTGTGCCCCTTTAGGGTTTGTTCCCTAAATTTTCATCTCATGATTGGCTGCGCAATCAGGTATTGACACGTGTCGCCTGGGGGCACCGTTTTGCGCCTTTCTACAGGAATCTCGGGATTTGGGCTCTGATGTTAGAAAGACCCTTTTTCTCTCATTTCAGGTGCTCTTTGTGAGATTATTACACGCGTCATCTTCGCATTGGCACACGTGTCACCTTTTGATTGGGCCACGTGTCCCCATGGGATTGGACCACGTGTTAGGGGTATTTTTACCCTAAACATTTGCCCCTCAGAGGGGGTGGCGCGTACACTACTGGCCGCCTCCTATGATCTTCAACCTTCCTACCTCGTCCGCATAGGAAGATCTTAGGCATATGGTAGAACAGGCGAACAAATCCGTTCGCCTATGTTAATGGACGACTGTCCTTGGGAATAAAGCCTATAATGCCCGTCTATTATTCCTCAATTGGACGACTGAGTCTGGGAATTAGGTGGACGAAATCCGACTCATCATCTTCTTAGAGGGGAGATCGGACGCCCAACTTTTTAGTATGGTAATTTATACTTTGCGTACGTGGCCGTCTATTTGGTCATGTCGTTTAGACGTCCATCTCTTTTTTCCGTCTAAGTTAATAGGGGTTCTTTTTTAACCTTTTTGAAATGTAGGTTAAAATTTTCAAATAATAACCATTTTAATTTCAAGGCGGGAAAGATGAATTTACCATCCTGCCCCCATAAATTTTGCCTATAAATAGAGAGGGTTTGACCTCATTTTGCCACTTTGGAACTTAGCAAATTTTAGAGAGAAGTCAGAGATTTTTAGAGAGAGAAAGTGATTTCCTTCAAATCTTCGAGAGCTCCGCCATTCGCTTGAGTTTTCCGGCCAGAGTTTGAGGTTTCCGACCACCATCCAGAACTTTCTACACGGACAGAGGTAAGCCGACTGCTTTCATTCATTTACTCTTCTTTCTCTCTCTTTTTTTTTTAAAAAAAAAAAACAGGCTCTACACTCGGCTTTGTCTGTTTCTCCTCATGAGGGCGGTCGTTCGCCTAGGACTGAGGAGTCTAGAGTGGACGGAGACAAGTTGTCTCCTTCATGGAGTGAGACCATTGCTAAAGAGTACCAACTCTTATCCACCTCTTCTTCTCTGTCCCCGTAGTCGAAGATGGCCTGTACGATGCAAACGCACGACAAGGACACAAAGAGGAATCCGGACGGTAGTCTGGTTCATCCTAGGGTCCCTTATGACCCGTACAATGTTAACTTCCAAACTGACACTACTACTAATACCGCCTCTACTGGCGGTACTGAATGTTCGGTGGTCGAAGTGACCGCCTCCTTCGAAGAGCGCCAAAGGACTCAGGGTGACTCTTCTCCTAGGGGTGCGTCTGGGCAAAGCCTAGAGCTAAGGTACCCCTAGTATGCCAACATGGTCATGGATCCGGTCGAGTTGCTATCTCGGCAGAGACCTGCTTTCTCTTATGGAGCGGAGAGAGCTGGATCGTCTACCCCATTTTCCGAACCACCCCATCTCCAATATAGCATGTCGGACAAGCCTAGGACTAGGGTTATCATCAATGAACCGTCCGACCTACCACCTCGCAGCACCCCTTCTTCAGGAAATCGGGCGGCCGCTGTAAAAGATAAGGGCAAGGGTCCCTTAGTTCCTGAAGCTGAAGATGCGATCGTCTTTAGGGACGGCCATGGCTCCAGAAGCAGGAGCTCGGCCGAGGATGCCGATCTGGACCGATTTCTATCCTCTGAGTTTGGAGCTGCTCCTCACCCCGGAGAAGAAGAAGCCGAGAACATGGCTGAGGGTGAGAACGCGGCCGAGGGCGAGTCAGCATCCGAGGAGGTCGTTGCCAATGTTGATACATTCAAGGACCCGTACGCCTTTACGGTGGGTAGCAAGACCCTTTGATACTTTAATGATGGCTTAGAGGAATACAAGGCATTCCTTCGTTTGGGGGATGAATTTGAACTTGTGGCCCCAAAAAGGTTTCTTTCGGTGGTCGCCTGGGGAGATGAGCAGCCACGCCGCAGATTATTCAGCGTTTACTAATCCGTGCCATTTATGGCACCTTTAGGCTATGTTTTTTTTATATTTTTATGCTCGTTTTTAGTCGTTTATGTCATGTTTTTAGGGAATAATGCTCGATTTGCGTGTTTATGTGTTAGTTTAGAGAAATGCGTGCTTTTAATGGTTTTGTTATTATTTTATTCATTTCTCGGCTATTTTTCTCGCTTCTCTGTTTCTTTGTCTTGTTTTGTAGGTATGTCGAGTTCCCCGGAATCAAGGAGGGAGCTCAAGTGCATTCAAGGAATTTAACAGAGCCAAGTTAGGGAAGCCAAGCACGCAAGTCAAGCTAATCCAAGCAAGCTCCGCAAGCACGAGTTCCAAGGTGGCGATCCCGAGCATCAATGAAGCAACCTGCAGCAGCCTGAGCGTTCTTGCGCGCAGCACGAGCAGCCACGCATCCTGCAGCTGATCAGCCGCGGGTTGCTACAACCTATTTCTGCCCATTTTCGACCAGGAACTTCCCAAGGACAGGCCGCGGGCACCCCTAGGGCGCAGGCCTAGCCCCGCGGGCGCGGGTTTGGGGGTCTTCTCCTCCTTGGGCGCGGCCGATTTCTCTGCAGGCGCGGGTTCTTGGGTTTTACTTACGATTTCATTTATTTCCTCCTTTTGTATATATATTGTACGATCTTCTTTATTCTTCATACATGAAATACTTTAGATTAGAATAGTTTCGATCTCTAGGATTAGCTTAGATTAAGAGTTCCTCTCTCTAGATTAGGAGTAGTTTTAGAGAGAGAAAGTGAAGGATTTCAATGGTGATTGAGAGATTGAAGATACAAGGGTGACAATTGTGTTGAAGATCTTATATTGACAAAGTTTGTCAATCATAAAGATTAACTTGGAATTCCCATTAATCTCTAATTGAAAAATGATAATTTCTACTTTTACATTTACTATAAATGGAGCCTTGAAAATAATGCAACAAAAATATTAGATGAATTCAAGTTATTAATTATAGTTGTATTTAGGTAAGAATTTAATATATTTTTGGCTAATAGTTATGCTGATATTAGCAATTTGACGGTCTATCACTGCCGAGTGTTTTGGAACTCGATTGTGCAAAGCGCTTTTGCCTTTTGGCGGCAAGAACACAAGCCTTACATTAATGGATAGAACTTGGGCCATATATTTTTTTTTCACAAAGTATAAGAAACAAACTCAAGCCCGGATTAGTGTCGTACGTAAGGTGCATCTGGTTATGCATAGAATTTTCTAAACTAATTGTCAATAATTTGTTTCTAGAAAACAATAATATTAGTCCTTAGCTTTAGGATCATTTAGCTCATATCGGATCAATTTTAATTCATGTACGTCATAATTGACTTATCCTAATTTGAAAAAAAATAATAATACAAAAAAAAAAAAAAACCATTTAGATTTTGTAACTCACATTTTACACAAGGTTATAAGAAGATGTTTGTTTACATATATGGTATTTTCAGAACAAGGGCTTAATCACAAGCTATAAACTTAGAACACTTCGACTAAAGCACACTTATATAAGATCTAATGAACATATCCTTGGTGAGAAAACACACAAAATCAAGGCTCTATTCTTACAATCTCATTGCCAAAAAGAACGTCGTACATTTTCAACAAACTACTCCTATAAACATTATCAAAGTCCACTATCTGCCTTCCTCTTTAATTTCAAGGGTTATTAGCTTATTTGGATCTGGGAAATGAACCATTGAGACATGCCGTGAAATCTTCCCAGTTGACAGGAAAACAAATACAGATTAGACAAAGAAAATGTGGGATGGCTCCTCACCCACACCAGATGTTTATTTGAGAATACAATTGTTGCATAACAATGTATTTTCAAATCCAGTTGATAAGCTAAATGGGGATTTTATAGCATAAAAATATAGCCTTTTACATATGAGCTACAACAGAAGTATTTTCCAGCACAAGTAATAAGCTTATAAGCAAAGTTTTCCTTAGGTTATGAGATTCCATATTGTAAATGAGCTGATCATTCAAAACTGTTATTTCTTATTCTTTTTTGTCTAAAATTTCTAATAAGTGAAATTCGAAACAATATCTCTGCATACCAACTTTTGGCCCAGATGGAGAGGATAGAAATCCTGTAACATCGTTGCATTGGTCTCAAAGGGATAATTGATCAAGTTAAAAACTTTTCTTGCAACAAACAAGCAACTATAAAAGGAAAATATTAATACTCCAGAAACTCTCTCTGATGTAGCTTATGGAAGCATACGAAATTTGATCGACCTTATTTTTGACAGTGTAAGGTTATTTACAAAGAGTTTATAGGGCATAAATCAGGAGATACCATATTTCCTTCAAGGCTGCCCAAGTGACACATTTTGCCCATCAAAATCGGGAAACTACATGGACAAGAAACAAGCCTCTTAAACAAAGGCAATCTTTTGTACAAGCCAAATTCAACTCGAAGTGGGAAAGCAAAGGTTAAACTTCCATTTGAGCGATCTGATTAATTTATAATGGGAATCAGGAAAGGTTAAGGGGTTGTGCACAATTTACTAAGACATTTACAAGTTTCTTGGATCACCAATTTTGGGCAGAATATATGGATGTTTCTACTATTGTCATCCTTAAAATGGTCATGACTATCCTCAAATCCTATTGGTTTATTTTTCCTCTTTTTTTAAAAATGTTTGGTCAAACCACATTTTATTTTATTTTTTATTTTAATTCTTTTTCTTTTTTTCCAAAAAACAATATTTGATTTTTTGAAAATCTTTTTTATTTTCATAAATATCTTATTAAAATCACTTTTTAATAGAGTAGAAAATTAAGGTTAAATTAAAAAAATTAAATTAATACATTGTTCTTCAATATACTTCATCCATGGATGAAATTAATTTAACCACCAATTTATTATTTTTATCCCTTAAAATCACTTACACATCAACGGAGAATGAACAAATGCCTCAATCACACACCATCTGCAACTTTTTTTTTGTTTATGAAAATAAGGGTTTGTGCGTATCCGAATTATTTTGTAATTCTAGAATAATACATATTAATTAGACAATCTCAATCAAGAGATGCAAAAATCGGTGATTATATGTAATCGAAAATCTTAAAATTTTCATTTTTTCGAAAATCCGGATTTGTCCGGCACATATGGGAAGAAACTGTGAAATATTCTCTTCAAAACCCTATTCGATCTAAAAAACGAAGATGAAATTTCGAATCTTGTTTTTGTAATAGGTATTCAACAATATCCTAATAGGACATTACCTTTAACAAAAAGTTTTATTGTTATTTCGTCTATGACCATAGAGAGTTTTGTAATCATACTGAATGCTATGATTAACACTTTTGTGATTATATTTATGTTATCATCATACAATTTTCATTAGATTATTAAATGCATATTCAATTTAAGAATTATAAATTTATCTGAATTACAATGAAGACTTTAACATGCTTACTATCATCAGAAGGTTATGACCTTATACATTATATGTCATTACATTATGAAAGATATATGCTAAGCTTATGTCTTGAATTTATATAGAAAAGTGATTCAACTTTTTAAATATCAATGAACGACCTATGAATTATTCATTTATATAATCTGTCACTAGCATTATTTTTGAGAACTAAAAAAGTAGGGTAACTTAACAATTGAAGTTTAAATGTCTTTTAATTATTATAAGTAATTATCTATCATTGTAATAAATTGTATTCCATATATATTAATACTATCCTATTAAAGTGGAATAATGGAATATTTAGTGATCCTTATTTGGCTCATATATTAAAAATATCAATTACTATGTTTTTAGAAACAAAAACGTTAATATAACTTCCATTTTCTTGCACATCATGGTTTTTTTTTTTTTTTTGACAATAGCAAAGGAACAACAAGTTAAGAAATATTAGACAAAGAAAGACGACATCTTCTAGCCATGTCGTTTGCCCGTTTTACCTGGTCTCTCGGAACTTTTAAGATTGCACACCTCAGAAAAGTGGCCCCCAATTCCCTAATTTCCTTAATCAACCAAGTAATCGAAATATCCTTACCAAGGTTATCTTGCAAGTTGTTAAGGAGGGAAATGGAATCAGAAAGCAGAAGAATACCCTGATTCCCCTGTGCCTTAGCCCACTTCATTGCTTCCAGACAAGCCCATGCTTCACAATGTAACGCTGGAGAAGCCACTCCACATTTCCCTTTTTCTTCCAGAATGTTGGAAGACCTATTATGGACGACCGCCCAGCCGACCCCTGCCCTCGTAGTTCTTTTATCCCACGAACCATCAACCTCCATGATGAAAGAGTCATAACCTGTCTTGTCTTTCCCCAAATGCACATGATTAAAACCCGGGGGAATAATTGGGTCACTGCTCCTTAATTCCCTGCTAGGATCATCTTGGTTATACTTATGAGTGAAGACCTCGTGATCTTGCATTGCTTGGTTTATGAATTCCCCCACCAAACTTGCATCCCCATTTACTTTCTTGAAACATCTAGCATTTCTAGATTTCCATAGACCCCAAAAGGTAGCTATGAACAGAGCATTACGGTTACCAAACTTACCATCCTCGCTATGAAAGAGCAGGATATAGTGCTGGATCCACTTCGTCAAAGAAATGGAACCAATGGAGTCATGGCTCATAGAAAGTTGGGACTTACCCCAAACTTCTCTTGCCAGAGAACAAAAACGGAAGAGGTGTTGGCTGTCTTCCGGATCAGTGCCACAAAAATCACACATCTCATCAACTTGTAAACCTCTTCTTGCTAGGTTGACTTTGACAACAATACTGTCATGGAAGAGTCTCCGTAAGAAAAGTTTCCATTTTGGTTGTATATCTATTCTCCAAATCAGCTTTACGAATTCTTGGTCTCTGGTAGTAAAGGAAGACGGATTTAACCCTGCATCCTTCAAGAGGTAGTAGTAACCAGTTTTCATCGTGTATCTTCCTGACTTGTGAAATTTCCAGTAGGTAAAGTCATTATCCCCTTTATGTGGGAGATCCATAGCCAAGATTGCTTTTGCGCTATTCCACTCAAAACAGTTCCTCACCTTACCTGTATCCCAAGTTCCCGTGGTCTTATCAATGAAGTCCTCTACCCTCCAACCCAGAGCTGCCCCCAGAGTCTGATTAGAATTCACCCTTGGTACTTCTCCTTCCACCCAAGGCATACTAATGGCCTTAACCTCTTTCCCATTGCTAATTTTTCATGCAAAACCATCCTTAAAAACCCGCGAAACTCTTTGAAGACTAGATCTTCCCAAGGATGGATTCCCCTTCCTCACATAAGGCCTGACCATATTGCAGCCCCCGCAAGATTGTAATCCTCCATGTACCCTTGAAATCAAAAGTTGAGGGTTGAGATGCATCCTTGATGATTTCTTGAAAAGAAGGGCTTCATTGAGGATAGAAGTGCCTCTAATTCCCAAACCTCCCATGCTTTTAGGAGTTTGAATGATATCCCTACTAACCCAGTGCATACCTTTACAGCCTTTGTTAGACCACCAGAGCCTCGTAATGAGCGAGTCAATCTTATTAGCAATGCTTTGGGGAAGCTTTAGGCATTTCATCACATGTGCAGAGATACTTACAAGAACCGTGTTGATAAGAACTAACTTTGCCGCCTGTGAGAGTTTGAGAGAAGCCCAAGACAACACCTTTTCAGACACTTTATCCACCAAAAATTGGAAAGCTAACTTCTTCTTACCCTGGATATCTATCGGGGCTCCCAAATGTGTACCCATATTATCCGTCTCTGGCATAGAAAGAATACTCTTTAACGCTGACCTTTTATCACTGGCTAATCCTGGAGAAAACTTCACAAAGGATTTTGACAAGTTCAATTGTTGTCCCAAAGCCTTACCAAATCTCAGGAGAATATCATTAATACATAAGCATGCCTCTTCATCTGCCTTAAAGAACAACATCGCATCGTCTGCAAAGAAAAGATGAGAGATAGAAGGAGATTTTTTTGAAACTTTCAACCCTTTGAATTGATTTATATCTTCTGCCAGTGAAAGCATCCTCGAAAGGATGTCCATGCAGAAAATAAAGAGGTATGGGGAAAGAGGATCCCCTTTCCTTATCCCACACTTCGGGGCAAAATGTTCCGATGTTCTCCTGTTAATGACAGCCTTGAAGCTCACAGTTGAGATACATTGCGAAATCATTTTTAACCAATGGCTAGAGAACCCATAGGCCTGTAGTACTTTTATCAGAAAGAGCCAGTCCACTCTATCATAAGCTTTTGACATGTCAATCTTAACTGCCGTAAAATTCGAGCCCTTTTTCGAATTTATTAAATGCATAAGCTCATGACTCTACAGTATGTTATCCTCCATGTACCTACCTGGAATGAAAGCATGCTGGTTTTTGGAGATGAGGCTTGGAAGAATATTTTTTAACCTGTTCACCAGACACTTGGAGATGCATTTATACATAGTGTTGCATAAGCTGATGGGCCTAAACTGGCTTGCCATCTCAGGAACCTTGACCTTAGGGATCAGAACCAGAAGAGACTGGTTCCATTCTTTGAGCATGTTCCCTGTCCTCATAAATTGCTGCACACTATCCACCACTAGACTCCCTACATCTTCCCAGTAGGAATGGAAGAAATTTGCTGTAAACCCGTCAGGCCCTGGAGACTTCGAACAGTGCATGCTAAACATTGCTTTTTTAATCTCTATCCCTGTGAAAGGTCTATCCAGTTCCTGCCTATCATCATCGGCTATTTGAGGAATGTCAAGCTGTCAAAGCAGGAGATTAATCTCCACCCCGTGATTAGAGGCGTAGGTGGGGTTAAAGACCTCCTTGACCGATGTTAAAATCACCTCCTCCACCTCCCTTTGACCCTCCACCCAATCATTACTCTCATTTCTCAGAGTTAAGATTTCATTCCGGACTTGACGTTGCTTAACTTTCCTGTACATCGTAGGGGTAGGTAAATCTCCCATCCTTACCCAGTTTGCTTTCATTCGTCGCTTCCAGTAACTATACCCAAGTTGACTTCCTGGCACAACAAGATTTATCTGTTGGATATAGTTGTCCCCGTCTTGGATAGATCTGATATTCGAAGCTGGGCCATGTAGGTCCTTAGTCAATTTCCTCCAATTAACCCCCCATGTCTTTTTATGTTCCAAGCACCAAAATTGCACCTTTGTTCTTAAGCAACTTAGCTTCCTTGAAAGCTGAAACATGGAGGAGCCTTGAACCCTCTTATTCCATTCTGAAACCACAATCTCCTTAACCTCCGGAAATTGGAGGCACCAATTCTCAAGTTGATAAGGTCTGTTGGAGATAGCCTCTTTTGTTTGAGAATGATAAGTAATAGCAGCATGATCCGAGCATATGATTGGCTCATGGACTATTTTCCCTTCCGGTGAGTGCTGGAACCATTCTTCAGTAATGTAAGCCCGATCAAGTCTTTCAAGTATAAGACCATTGCCTTCCCTCTTATTGCTCCATGTAAACCTCGACCCCGCAAAGGGCACCTCCGAGACATTACTACTAAATCTCCAATCTAGGAAAGCATCAATTCCTTTAATAAGACTCAATCCCCCCATTTTGTCACTTCCACTTTCAACTTGATTGAAATCTCCTATAAATAATACATCTTTGAACTCATTCAAGAACCATTGAAGTTGTTCCCATACTAACTTTCTAATTTCTACTTGAGGCTTGCCATAAAGAAAAAGGACATACTTGAAACTTCCATTAGCATCATAGATCTTACAAAGGATAAAATTTTTTGAAGAGTACAAACAATCAACTACATCACTAGACTGACTTAACACTAATAAACCCCCACTACTCCCATCTGAATCCCAACCAAAAGTGGATGTAGGAGCTAACACATTTAAAACCGAGGCCGCATCAGCAAAGGCCATTTTAGTTTCCGAAAAAAACATAAATAAAGGTAGCTTTGACCGGTAGAGCCACACTATGTAGGGAATTGTAAGAGAGTGTGGATCATTTAAACCCCTACAATTCCACGCCACAACCTTTATATCTCTCTCGGGGGCTGATCTGGTACAACCTCCTTAACCTTTGACGAAACCCTCATAGACTCAAGAATGGACAATTGTAGATCGATGTCCATATCATCCCTTATCTCTCTCAAAACCGAAGTCACTTCCTCACTCTTTTGCCGCTTGAAGGACTCGGTTGAAGAAGAAGAAAAACTTTGGTGCCTCTTGTTGTGCACCCTTCTCTTGATGTCATCATCAACTTCCACCCCAAACTCACGAGCCATATCCAGATTCGAAATCGCTTTAGATGCAAACCTATTCATCCCATTTCTATCCTTGAGCCAAATGCTAAATCCACCCTTCTCGGACCACCTATGGAACCTTTTGAGCCTTTTACGCTCCACCCATTCATAGTCCGTCTCACTATAGCGAACTGAGTCACCCCAAAGAGAAAGAGGCTTATGCCCCACCGCCTCTCGAATTCGTTTCCTGGTGTTAGCACTATCATCATAATTAAACAACTCGGTTAAATTAAAAGAACTAAAGGGCGATACCGGAGTGTTAGGCGGATCAAACTCCGTGAGTGGAACGTTAGGTAGCCCTCCCAAGTCAGCCGGGGACAACCTCAAAAAAGGAGAAGAGGACCTAACATTTTGATGAATCCCTTGAATTTCCTCCCTTCTTGCTTGTCGAATACCCAAAGAAAGGATCGTGCTTGCCTCTATGATGCTAGCATACTCATCATCCGGTGGATGCTCACCATATTCCCTCATCGTAGCCATTCTTGAAGGGTTTTCCATGACATTACTTGGCATTTCATCATCCAAGTTGAGCCAACCTCCTAAGCCATCTCTTGCCGGATTGCTTCTACCAATCTCATTTGGGCTAGCGGCCCACTCCAAAATACCCAAAGTGTGAAAAATTGTCCCCGATCCTCCCCTTTGTAGGGGTTGTTGTTGAGCCGAAGATGACTCGCCCACCTCAAACCTCGATCCTTCAAAGAACCTCCTAGGAGGGTGTGGTAAGCTGGCGGCCAAGGGGGAGATGACTCCTTCCTCCCCCCTCGATCTACCCTGCTCAAAGTCAAGAACTCTTCGAGCCATTGGCTCACCTCCAACCCTTCTCAAGCCATGATTACGACGGTTAGAGTATGTAGTACTCACATTAGGGTTTGGAGGTCTTATAGGCACCGTGTTACTTTGACCATGCACCTCCCTATGAGTGAATTCCGCGTACGGATCTCCCACTAAACCCAATCTCCTTCGCGGAGATAACACAAGATCCGGTTGCACTTGATCTTCCTCCATTTCCATGATGCCGGAGTCTTCATTGGGAAGTTCTTCTTCCCCCGAAAAGAAATGCTCACTAACCTCACTTTCCGAGGATGAGAAAGGTAGATCATGTGGAAGGTGTTCATCGAACCCCACATCCTCTCTTGGAACTCTTGCATTCAATTGTGCTCCGACCGGACCCTCACCATGCTTCAAATCCACGACCGTGTTCCGATACCTATACCAATCAGGTAGGCCTCGAATATAGTTCGAGTAGAATGGATATTCCACCGGACCGTAAAGCACCCTTACTCCATCGGCTTCCACTTCATCAAGACGTCGCCTAACCCTTTTCCTTGCTATATCTGGATTCAAGGGGCAACGAAATGTCGAATGACCCACACACCCACAAGCTTTGCAAAACTTAAATACCCCTTCATATCTCAAGTAAACCCAAATAACTTTATCCCCTTCCAAAGGGATGAAACATCCGGGAATTAAAGGCATCGATACATCCACTAACATTCTTGCCCTTAGCTCAGCGTGCATGGGAAGATTGTTTCCCTCATGATCCACCTCTTCAATGTACCCTACATGTCGAAGAATCTTCCTTGCCCACCCCTCGGTTAGGTAGGCCAACGGTAGACCAAACACCCTCACCCAAAGCCTCGTAAGAGTGAAACTTATTTGTTGAGGGACAAAATCCCTTTGATAATGACGCAAATTAATTAATCTGCCATCAAAGACTGCCGAACCAGTTCGAATCAGCTCGTCATAGTCCCTTATGTTTCTGCATTCGAATAAAAAATACGGACCTGACCTATGGACCCTGATTTCCCCCCTCCGTATCCACCTTGAATTCACTATCAATTGCACGTAATGCTCAAAGGGAGGACGGGGACCAATGAACATCCCAATAACACACGAGTAAAAATCAATGCTGCTCTCATCAAGGTTGAAATCAGCAGGTGTCTGGATGAGCGGCCCACCTCTCAGATCGTGATTTTGCTGCTCATTATGAGCATTTGGGGGACTGCTGTTATTGCTCATGACAAACAGCAAATAACAGAAGAATAAAAGAAGAAAAAGAGTAGGAAACAAAAGAAAAGAAAGGGAAGAACTAGAAAAATTAATGAGAAAATCAGAGAACAAGAAGAAGAAGACAGAAGATGAGAATTTGGAATGGGAAGCTCGGCGAATTACAGTAGCATTTATAAGCAAAACGTCCAGATTTTGGAAGTTGGAGCAAAATCACGCATGGGAAGCAATTACTGGAAAAATGAATGCTATATTAAATATAGCCGACTCTAGCTAACAAGCACAATGCACCAATAACAAATGAGAGCAATTACTGCTCAATGCTGATTGGGAACGTTAAACGAAGGTGGCGCTCAGCCTTGTTGGGAAGAGAGAGGAGCTGATAAAAGGTTTTAAGCTTTTAGGAAAATCGAGAAAGAAAACAAATATCAAGGAAAATTCCTTGGAAACTAGAAAAAAAAACCAAGTAAACCCACTGAATATAACAAACGATTGATATGCTCCTGCCTAGATTGAAATAAAATACAATCTCTTCTACCTGATTGCAAGGTACGAAGGAGAATTTAAGCAAAGGAATCAGAAAATCTTGACTCACAAAACTAAGAACCCTAAACAGAAAATAAGAACCCTAATAAACTAGGGAAAGCTCACTTTTCTAGTGAGAGATGCACATCATGTTATAGAAAAGAATATTATCTTAATTAAGTAATACTTTACAAAAAGATAGGAACCAAAATGCTACTCCTATAGAAATTAGCATGATTACTATAAATTTGGTTTTATCTTTAAGTCAAATGTTACACTCTTGAATTAATACGGTAGATCTTAGTAAAAATTTACAAGAAAGTCAAATATTAACACTTTATTAGGATAATATCAATATATTAATTACTTTTGTATACACCCGGTTTCCACTAATAATAGTGTAAATCGAGCAATATAAGGGAACTTTGAGCTAATTTTAGGGTAACTTTTTGCCCTTTTTTGGGTAACTTTAAACATAATACAATTTTTATATAAATAGACAACAAGAAAAAATTTATAAAGGTAATTAAATTACGTTTAATCACTAATGATTGATTTTTAGTCATTTAAAATGTGATTCTTTACTAATAAAACGTAGATGATTTTAATTTGTATTAAGTTACTGTTATACATATCTGGGTAACTTTTATTCATTTTAGGGGTAACTTTTTCTCATTTTAGGATAACTTTATAACGGATGTACAATATTTTATTGTGCATCCGATTTTTTTAAAAGTTAGTATCAATATATATGGAATACATTATGATGATAAGTAATTAATTATAATGCCTCAATTTATTGAAGCCGTGATTTTTTTAATTAACATATTGTAAGATTTATATGTAAAATAAGTTTGGCCTAACAATCTTTTGTCAAATATTGTAATCCCCCGTATTTTTTTAATATTTTATAAATGAAATTTTATTTTATTTATAATATTTATTTGTGTAGGGAATATTTCAAGCATTACCCCTAACTTGAACCCCACTGTGATCATACACTAAAGTACGGTGGCGTCCAAAGGGAAAGAAGATAGAGCAAAAGAGTCGCCAACAAGTTTTAGGAACTTGTAAACCGTTCATAGGGTAAAGGTTACACCCCTTAACGATCCAAGAGATCGTTAACTCCAATAGGTCTAGAACCACGACTGGTAGTTCGGGGATGAAGGTACAAATCCAACCTAAAAGAGATTGAACCTGCCCTAATAATAGGCCTCTACTTTATTCTGATCGTATTCATGTGCGCTTTCTGACTAACATGCAATCAATAGGATTAACCCTAAACCTGTTAATCAAAGTTGGTTGAATATTAATGCACAAATAAAACTGTTATTGGCGATCACTTGAATTATAATCATATTAACCCTAACAAGATTAATAAATTATCTTATTAAGCGTGATTACAAGTACAAATCCCCTTTAAACATGCATAAAAGGTGTGATCAAGCCATAAAAATAAATATCATCAAGCAACATAATAAATAATCATCATAATAATAATAATAATAATAATAATAATAATAATAATAATAATAATAATAATAATAATAATAATAATAATAATAATAATAATAATAATAATAATAATAATAATAATAATATTCATAATCATGTTCATATTAAAAATAAAGCATAACAATAGCAAGATCCTAGGCATGATACTAACAAGATTAATAACAAACCCTAGCATGTCACTAAGCAATAAAAATCAAATCTTTAACCCTAACATGATACTAACAATCATAAATATTAGAAAGAAAATAAAAGGCATCATACTTTTAATCATACTTGATATTAAAGTTACCCTAAACATGATACTAAGAATTATAATAACAATCTAAGCATGATTTCTACATCATAATATCAATGCAAACAATTAAAGCACTTACTTGGATGCCTCGTACCTCTTTCTAATAACAAAATACACACGTTAGTAATTTCAAGGAAAATAATAAACAGCAATTAAATTAAATAATTGAAATAGAGATTTGGGACCAAACCCTCAGAAATTAAACCTTTCACGTCTAGGGCGAAGGCAACTTCGAATATGGCTAGGTGTATCTAACTATAATGAATGCGGAATTTTTATATTTGTGAAAAGGCTAGTTTAGAAAAGAGAGAGAGAGTAATCAAGAAAATCTTGATGAGAGTTGGTGAATCAAAACGGGGTTTTCTGAAGACTATTTATAGAGAAAATCAACCAAAAAGATATAAAATCAAAACAGAGTTATGACGCGTAAAACAGTAGTTAGCGCCAGACGCTGAGATTAGCGCCAGGCGCCAAGCTTAGCGTCAGGCGCTAAGGCTGGCGTTTGGCGCTAACTAAGATTTTGACGCGTTTTCTAGAATCAGATAGAAATTGCCGTACAGGAGGATAAAATCGTATTTTCCTCAAAAACGTTCTTTTATTCTGATTAAAACTCTAAAAAGTCAACAGAAGTCAATTTATCAATGCTAATTGAATTAGGAATGAAAAGAAACTTCTAGAAGAATCTAGAAGACTAAAACCATTCCTTATTGCATTAGGAATGATAAATCCATATTAGGCCCTCCTCTAGATCATTGAGTCGCATATAAGGCTCAAACCGGGCCCAGTTTAGTAATTGGCCATAACTTCCTCAATATTCATCGGAATTGGGCTTATAATATATCGTTGGAAAGGTCTTTTCAAGCCCTATCCAACTACACTATTATTGGACCTATGTCATGGACCAACCAAACTGGATTGTCTGTTTTCTTAAAATAGGTTTTCAAAAACAGAGAGAAGAGAAAAGAAATTAAAACTATCCGCAACACTAAACTTAACACACTTTCACTTCATTCGATTATGATTCGATGTGAAAGGCACTCATCACTAGGTTTGGTTTTAGGGAGACACAAATGGGTTTCTACAAAAGCCCCCACTTTGAATGAGTTTGGAGAAACGCAAGTTTCGAAAACAAAAGTAAAAGTATCGATAGGGACGGAGAATGATTCAGAACGTTCTGCGATCCTAAATCACTCTTGTAACGCCGATACCTACAAACTAGCGTTAGTTAAACAGGTAAAAGAGTTAAGAAAATCCTATCTTGCACCGTCGAGCACACGCTTCTGAAAGTAACCGAATTGTTGCTGCTGTATCCTTGTTGTTTTGATGACCTCCTGCAAGCTAGAGAATACCGTCTCGCTTGAAAACTGCTACGCTTGTAACTGCTTCCAATTCTGCTATGATAATCTTCCGCAAGCCAGGGAACATTATGAAGATTGCTTCGCTTGAAACGATCCTCTTCCGCTTTGTGACCATCTTCCACATCTTAGGGAACACGATCGAAGACAACTTTACTTGAAATCACCTTCAGTTGTTTGTGACAACTCTCCGCAAACTAAGGAATGCTGCCGAAGATATCCTCGCTTGAAGCTATCCTCATTTGTTACGATAATTTTCCAAAGAAAACTACCGAAGACCTCCGCTTGTCGATCTTTAAAAGTTCGCTTGAACTTTGCTTCCGCTATGCCTGTACGTCGGCGCTTTTGCTGCTTTTGAACCTGTATGTCGGTGCTGTGAATTGTGAACCTGTATGTCGGTGCTGTGAACCATTACGTCGGTGCTTCTAAACCAGTATGTTGGTTCTTTTCTGAATGAACCAGTATGTCGGTGCCTTTTGCGATGAGACAATGATTAGGCGCTTTAAGCTAAGTGAGACGATCTTTCATCAGGTCGATCACTTTATGTAATCAAGCCCAGTACTAAAAATCGTGTCAAATTGCTTAGAGGGGTTAACTGGCGTACCAAGGAACCCAAAATATATTGCAAAAAAGTTAGAACAACCGTACTGAGTGGCTGATTGTTCTGGCGCCGCTGAAATAACATCTGCGCCACTTATCTGGCTGTAGCTCCATACGTTGGAGCAAGCGCCAGGCACTTAGCGTATCGAATGACGCCAAGGTCTGGCGCTTGGCACTAGAGTCAGGTTTTCCTTAAATACCCTTCTCTTCTTCATTTCCGCTGCCGTTGCTCGTGTTTCTTGCTCGAGAATTCTCAGAACTTCGCTTCACTCGTTCTTGCTTGTTTCTCAACCAAATTTGCTCAAATTTGTTGCAAATCAAAGCTTATTCCATCTATTGTCCTGATCTATATAAGTTTCCTTCAAACTCACGCCGGTTTTAATGAATTTTGCGTGTATTTATTCTCGAATTTCTTGAAAATTTGAAACTTAGAATGCTTAATTCTCTTTGTTTGTCAAATTTTATGCCATGAAATTGCTTGATTATGTTTATATATTGCCTTGGGAGTAATTTGAGACTTGTTTGACTCAATTTGGTGAAAAAATGAACAAACTGCCATTGTTGAACCTCTTAAGGTCGGGAAGACAATGTGGCTTGTTCTTGATGTTTTTGCTAGCAATTCTTGTCCAATTTGTCACAATAATTACTATAGTATTGCAAGAAATTGTTTGATTGCTTGAAAAATGTCGTTATGCTCAATTTGAATTTGTGCTCTGTTTTAGTACTACGTACTCTGTTTTTTTTTTTTGCGAACATAGTATCATGCGGCTAGACGAACCTTAGATACCATAGAACCTTAATTTGTGATGATTCTGCACAATGTAGCATGGCTAGACAGCGAGGTTCGGGTTCACGGTCCCGAGATGTTCGACGCGAGCATGAGCCCGTAGAGGACGATGCCGAACCGTCCACTTCGCTTGGTCGACTCCCTGAGTGGGATGAGCGGACCTTGTACTTTTCTCCCGTCCACCACATCTCTGAGAGGGTGAGACGGGGCATCACTGTTGGGAGGAAGCGCTGTCATGGTTCCGGTTGTGACGGCTTGGGCGATCTGTAAAAGATGTACATCGCCAGAGACGATCAAACAAGACTTCTATAGGAGTCTTGTGGGCTTACTACGCTGTTCGAGACCTCCGAGGCAATGGTTGCCTTTAGTGGGGGTCACCATGTAGTTCGTGCTCTGGTGGAGTTCTTTTGGGACACCACCAACACTTTCCACTTCCCCTGGGGTGAGATGATGGTCACTCCTACCGACTTCAGTCTCATCACAGGACTGGAGTTTAGCTCTGTGCCACTACCGTTCGACAGCGGGATCGACGTCTTTTCTCCTGAGGTCGAGGAGCTGTTGGGTCCAATTTCTATTCGGGCTCGAGCTGAGGTAGAGTCAACTTAGTTCAGCGCTAGGGGGATTTGCCGCTTGACTCTAGCAGCGGCTTTTGACGATGGTGCGACTACCCGAGAGCAGCGGGTGCGCATCTTTGCACTTATCTTGCTGTCAGGGACGTTCTCCCCTGACAAGGGTAGTAGGGCGCTGCTTTACTACCTTCCTGTCGTTCGCGATCTACACCGGATCGGGACTTATGACTGGGCCAGCTTGGCCTATGCTGATTTTACCCGAGCGCTGCTGGACTCGTGTCGACATCGGTCATTCGGGGTGAATGTCGCTCTATCAGGCTTTTGGAGGGTCGTAGAGGTATCCTTTATCCCCTATAAAGTTTAGCTCTACATTTTAGTTAACACTTGCTGATAACTTTCCTTTTTGTAGATCTGGTTCTACGAGTACTTCTCCTCAGCTGCGCCGGCGAGACCGTCGTCGCGCAGGCTTCCAGTTAGTGCTTCATGGGGCAGCCGCCGTGTGGGGATGTCCACTGCTTATGTCCGAGGTTGGATCATCTCGGTATGATTCTTTTCTTATTTGAGATTTTGTGATGCCTTAGATAGATTCTTGCCTGATTGACGCTCTTTGCAGGAGCCTGAGGTGCTGTACCGACCGTGGGTCGACCTGGCAGTCCCTGGGTTAGCCGCGCAGTATTCTTCTGAGCGTCACTATTTCTTGGGGACCTACGGAGCGGCTTCATATCTTGGAGAGAGGGTTGCTATTCAGCATTCCTCTGACACCTTTGTCGTTCCTGCTCCTCTACCACGTCACATGTTTAACGCCACGAGGTTGGTGAGCATGTCAGAGGGAGCTGGTACCCCTTGGCTATCTTACACGATCCCTGGGCGATGCTATGGGGAGGAGCTACTGCCATTGTTAGCTCCAGTTCCTGTACCTGCTGAGGGTGTGGCGGTACGATTTTTCAGCTTTTACCTTTCGTTAAGTAGCCCCCAAGTAATGCTTTACTGATTTTGTTTTGCCTTGTCTGGACGATGCTGCTGAGTTCGTGCCACCCCGTATGTCTATCCATTATCAGGGGACATATGGGCCGATTGAGTAGATGATTCCTCCGGATCCTGAGGACGAGCGCTTTGTGGAGCGGTCGATTCCTCGCCACCAGACTCGGGTAAGCTTGTTCATTTGCAACTTTTCGTCGATATATGTCATGCATGTTTAGTGACTTATTTCTCTGACAGTTCTCACGTGAGGTGGTTTCGGCGATCGCACGATGCACAGATGCCTTCCAGAGCCAGCTTGTCCGAATGAGGAACGTGGCTACCTGCCATCGAGACGACGCCGTTCAGGAGGTAGTCTTCCCTTCATATGTTTTTGTATTACCGCTTTTATTTTGCATGTTTCTGATTTTAATTTCTTTTGCAGGGTCAGCCCATTCCTTCTCGTACCCGCACGAGACCTGAGGCGCGGAGGGATCCGGCGAGATCTAGCTCGAGACGTCGCCGCACTGCTTCGGGAGGTAGGGGCTGTCGTTCTGAGGCTGCTCGTACCGAGGCGGTAGAGGGTTTAAGCTCTTCATCTGAGGGTGCACATGCTGCGCCGGTAGGCCAGAGAGAGGCTACCTCGGCTCTTAGAGATGGTGGGATGTACGAGGTCGGCTCGTCATCGCAGCAGCCTCCGTAGCCTCAGCCTCAAGTTGATCTTGGGTGGACGGGTCCCGTGTTGAGTTTTCCTCCTCCCGAGGAAACCGGAGCTGGTCCTGGACCTGGAGCTGGTGGAGCGGTTACTCCTCGTACGGAGGAGTTCTATGAGATTATGGGTTTACGTCCCCCGGCGCCGTAGTTTGTTCTTGTGCTTTTCATTATTTTATTTTGACTTTGTATAGAACTTTGCCTCTCATTAGACTCATTATTAGACATGTTTTGTATATACATACTTTTATGAGTTTATTCCTTATTTATCATGTTTTTCATTTATTATTATTATTATTATTATTATTATTATTATTATTATTATTATTATTATTATTATTATTATTATTATTATTATTATTATTATTATGTGCATGTTTGTGTGTGCAAGGAAATGTGAAAAAATAATTTTGCGCAAAAATTCCGTCATTTTTATTATTGTTGATGGAGGGTATCCGACTTTCTCCCCCAAAAAGAAAAAACTGAAAAATAAAAGTCAAATAAAATATTGGATTTATGAAAACTTGAAAGGTAGTCCAAATAAAATCAGAAAAATAATATAATTAATATAATAACTATATTAATTAAAAGAGAGGAAAAAAATGAATATTTTAGAAAAAGATAAGGAAACCGTAAAGTCATTAGCAGACTCGAATTAAGTCGAAAACGCGGTTTTTTAGAAAGCGCGTACGCTGAGACATATTAGCGCCAACTGGCGCCACGCGTTTTGGTGTAGCGTCAGGCGCTACACTTAGCGTTTGGCGCCAGGCTCTAGCGGCAGGCGCCAATATTGGCGTCTGGCGCTAATGAGCGCTGACTCCGAATCCTTTGTAGATTAAAACTGCTCCGATTTTGTGCATAAATAGCCCCCTGCCCAACCGATTCTCTTCATAATTTCAGCATATAAAATATTTCTTAGCTTTCAGAAAAATAAACATCATGTCTCTAGTCTCCAAAAGTTTTACCAACTTTACCCATGAATGGTGTCGGTCTCTTAATGCCAAAGAGAGAAAAGAATTAGATGTGTTTCACTTGGGGGGTATTTATGGTATCAAAGGGGTAGATCTAGATTCCGATTTTATTCATACCGCTTTAGATATTGGGATGTAGATACTCATTGCTTTAGAATAGGGTATGATGAAATTAGCCCTTTGCCGGAAGAATTTGGTGCTATTTTAGGCTTCCCTACACTAGATCTTGTAGTAATCCCTAGAATAAATGAATATTATTATAAGGATTTTGAACGCTTCTTCAATTTAAAAGACAGAGATCTATCAAAAATAGTAGATGGTAGCATAGTTAATTTGAAAGAATTTGCTCGCCATTATTTTGATAGACCTTATTCTGAGTCTTTCCATGTTTATAGAAGAAGGGCTTTCTTGTTTTGCATGCTTAATCAATTTTTTCTTACTAGTGGTAAAAATAATGAGGGTCAGTCAATCATATCCACTGTGTTAGAACAAATTGAATCAGGGAGAAATCCAATGCCTTTAATAGTTGGACAGACTATGCTTAGTCTCGATGAATTGAAGAGGAATCCAAAAGCACCTTTTCGGGGCTCAGCAATTTTATTACAGGTAGAAAAATAATATTTTTAATTACAGAAATAAAAAATATATTTTTGTATAGTAATAATAATTTATTTGCATTGCAATTTTTTTTTTACAGATGTGGCTAATGGAAAGACTGGAATTAATTAGCCCTCCGGACAACATTGAGAAATATACTCCAAATTGCTTCGTGAGAAGGAAGAAACGCTTCTCTAAGATGGGGCACCAAGAATGGAAGAAGGTCTCCGAGTCTTGTAATTTTGCCATCAAGTGGGTCATCCCTTGGTGGAAAATATAAAGGATGGTTGGTGTCAACAAGCAACCAATCTGTCGTCTTCCAAGCTTGTCCCGTATGACTTTTTATTATCCCTGCAGGGTAAAAAGACAATACGACCTACTTTAGACTATACCTTCCGGTGATCTTCGTCGTCCCTACGAGTTCCCTGTCTCTCAGGAAGTAGACAAATTTGATGCTTATTGGAGCGCTAGACCTATATGGGAAGTAATTACCCAAAAGGTTCCTCCTTCCTTACCCAATGATGTGAAAAAGTGGCTTCTGAAGAAACCTTCAAAGGACGTGAAGAAAAATCAGAGTAAAACTGATGTGAAGAGTCGTCTAGGTGACAAGGTGATTCCTGCTAAGGAACGCCTGGGTGAAAGGATCGAATTCAAGACACCTATAATACTTAAGAAGAAAAGCACTGTAAAAGATAAAGGAAAAAGGAAAGCTGACACCACAGAAAAGAAAGCTTGGGTAGAGAAGAAGCATGGAGTCCTAGCTGAGGGGGAAACTATTTACTCCAAGATTGAATGTAGGTCCTCTAAAGGATGCCTACTAGCTAAGGTTATGGATGAGGAAGAAGAAGCAGACAAAAATTGGAAAAGGGATAAGAAAGAGAAAGAAGATTAAGAGCATTGCTTAATTTTCAATTATTAGACTTAGTTTTTAAATTTAAAGTTAATTTAATTAAGCCTTTTTTTTTTAAATTCCATCAATAATGTAATTTATTTTATTAATGAAATTCCAGCTTTTTAGTTAAATTATTTACTTTAAATTTATTTTATTAAGCAATGAAAACCGAAGAATTAATTTTCCAGAAAATTTTTTCGAGTACGAAAGTCGAAAATTTTCCGAAAAACACAGAAATATTCCTAGAAATTTAACTGTAAATTGGCGCCACAGATCTGCGACTGGCGCCGGCTGCGGCATTCTGGCGTCAGGCGACAGATGCCTTCGTCTGGCGCCAACGTTCATCGGCTGGCGCCGGAACGTTTTCCGTGACGCCGATATTTCGTCGATCTTCTGTCGAATTTTTTTATTAATTCTGGGATGCGAAATTTAAGAAAAATAAAGTGGCCGCACCCGTAAAGGGTTGCCTACGTATCCTTTCTTAAGGAAACAGGCCAAACGTAGCTCTCTTGAGTACCATACTCAAGTAATTATGGGTAGTATTTATTAAGTTGGTCAAGATTTGTCATGTTCGAGAACTCATTGCCATCCATATCAGTTAATTTTGCTGCACCTCCTGACAGGATTGTTTTGACAATGTAGGGTCCAGACCAATTAGGTCTAAATTTTCCCCTTGGATCTAAAACATTTTTCCTTAATGCTTTTAACACCAAGTCTCCTACTTTGATGTTTCTTGTCTTGACCTTCTTATTAAAATGCCTAGCCATACCAGTTTGGTAACACTGAGTGTGATGTAGAGCTTCTAGTCGTTTTTCATCGAGTAGAATTAGCTCTTCATATCTTGATCTAGTCCATTCAACTTCATCGAGTTTGCTCTCTAGTGCGATGCGTAGAGATGGAATTTCTAGTTCGACAGGTTGTACGGCATCCATTCCATAAACTAAGGAAAATGGCGTATTTCCTGTTGATGTGCGAATTGACGTGCGATAACCCCACAATGCGAAGTGAAGTTTGTCAGGCCAATCCTTATAATTTTCCGTCATTTTCTCGATGATAGTCTTTAGATTTTTATTAGCTGCCTCGACTGCTCCTTTTGCTTGAGGCCTATAAGGGGAAGAATGATGATGTTGAACGCCATATTTTTGTAGCAATTCTTCACATTCGTCTTGAAAGTGAGTTCCATTGTCACTTATCATTTCATGTGGGACTCCGTATCGACAAATAATATTTCTCTCGATAAAGAGTGCTACATGTTTTGCAGTGAGTTTAGCGTATGATTGCGCTTCGACCCACTTTGTGAAGTAATCAATTGCCACTAGGATATATTCGTGGCCTCCTGTTCCTGGGGGAGTGATTTTGCCGATGATGTCAATTCCCCATGTAGAGAACGGTCATGGCGACGTGTAGGTGTAGAGCAAGGATGGAGGAACATGTTGTAAGTTGGCATAGATTTGGCACTTAGGGCATCTTTTTACGTATTGATGGCAATCCCTATTCATTGTAGTCCAATAATATCCTTCTCGCATTATCTTTTGGACTAACATTTTGCCATTTATGTGAGTGCCACAGATTCCTTCGTGGACTATCCTCATTGCTCTTTGGGCATCCTTTTTTCCTACACATAAGAGAGTTCGACCCTTAGGTACCCTTTTATGTAGCTCGTTGTCTATGAGTACATATTGGGAAGCCAAGAGTCTTAATGCTCGTTTTGCTCTTTTGTCAGCATGGGGAGGGTATTCTCCTTTGGTGACGTAGTTGAGTATATTCGTGTACCACGGTTCTTCTTCTTCTTCTTCATCTTGGACTACTTCATCATCTTCTATAGCTTGAATTTATGCTGGTTTGTGCCTTTTTTCTATGGTTAGAGGCATTTGCTCGATTTCCGTGGGAATCCTAACCATCGAGGCTAGTATTGCCAAGGCATCGGCAAATTGATTTTCTTCTCTAGGTAGATATGTGTATTCAACCTTCTCTAACTGATTAGTAAGAGTTTCCAGATAGGTTTGGTAAGGGCCCAGACTTTCGCTCCTTACTTTCCACCTTTTGGATATTTGATTGATGATTAATGAAGAGTCTCCGAATATCCGTAACTTTTTTAATCCCAATGCTAAAGCTGTTTCAAGGCCTACCACGCATGCTTCGTATACAGTAGCGTTGTTGGTAACGTCAAAATCATGCTTTATGGAGATTGGAACATGCTCTTCTTTAGGTGATACTAATAGTACTCCAACGCCACATCCCTTTTGGTTTGAGGCTCCGTCGAAGTATAATGTCCAAGTATCGTCTTCAGTGACCATTAAGTCTTCATCTGGAAACTCATTATCGTGTATTGGCGTCGAGTCTTCTATTGGAAAGTCCGCTAGGAAGTCTGACACCACAGATCCTTTGATAGCTTTTTGCGGCATAAACCTTACATCAAACTGGGCTAAATTGACTATCCATCTCGATATGCGTCCATTTAGTTTAGATTTCTCGAATAGATACTTGAGTGGATCTAATCGGGAGACTACAAAGACGGTATGCACTAGCATGTAATGTCTTAACTTGGTTGTGGCCTACACCAAGGCGAGGCACAATTTCTCAAGTGGCATATAACGTGCTTCATATTCGAGCATTTTCTTGCTTAGATAGTAGATTGCGTTTTCTTTGCCTTCTATTTCTTGTGCTAGCATAGCTCCCATTGTCTCTTTGGTAACTGTTAAGTACAACCTAAGAGGTATTCCGGGAAGTGCTGGTGCTAATACGGGAGGATTTGCGAGATAGGCTTTGATCTTTTCAAAGGCTTTTTGACATTCGTCATCCCATATTACTGGTACAATTTTCTTAAGCTTTTTAAAGATTGGTTCACATATCGTTGTCAATTTTGATATGAACCTACTTATGTATTGCAACCGGCCAATAAATCCTCGAATTTGCTTTTCAGTTTAGGGCGGTGGCATTGACATGGTTACTTTGATCTTGGTTGGGTCTATCTCTATTCCTCTAGAGCTTATGATATAACCCAAAAGCTTGCCTGAGGTGACTCCTAAAGTACACTTGGATGGGTTTAACCTCATATTATATTTTCTTAGCCTTTCGAAAAATTTTCTTAAGGCTACTTGATGGCCTGGACGGTCTTTTGATTTTACAATCATGTCGCCACATATACTTCGACTTCCTTGTGCATCATGTCATGGAGTAAGGCAGTCGCTGCACGTTGGTAAGTGGCACCCGCGTTTTTCAACCCGAATGGCATTACCGTATAGCAGTAAGTGCCCCATGGTGTTATGAAGATTGTTTTCTCCATGTCTTCTTCTGCCATGAGAATCTGATTATAACCTGCGTATCCATCCATGAATGAAAGAAGTGCGTGATTTGCTGTGTTATCCACCAGAATATCGATGTGTGGTAAAGGGAAGTCGTCCTTTGGACTTGCCTTATTTAGATCTCGATAGTCGACACACATTCTTACCCTTCCGTCTTTTTTCGGAACTGGGACGGCGTTAGCGACCCATTCAGGGTATTTAGATACCTTGATAAAACCTGCAGTTATCTGTTTTTGAACTTCTTCTTTTATTTTAAGAGCTACGTCGGGTTTCATTCGACGTAACTTTTGTTTTACAGGTTTCATTCCCGGAATTAGTGGTATGGTGTGTTAAGCTATTTCTCTATTAATGCCTGTCATATCTTCGTATGACCAAGAAAATACATCGATGAATTCTTTAAGTAATTTAACTAAATCAGTTCTTTCTTGTTCATTAAGTGTTAGTCCGATTTTAACTTCTCTTTTATTGGTTGAATCATTTGAGATATCAACCGTCTCAGATTCTTCAATTACCGGTGTTTTCTTGTCAAGTGTTTCCATTGCTTTAATAAGTTCTTTGTCTTTTTCATTGTTAGTTAAGCAATGCTTGTCATCTTGGGTTAGAGAAGAACACAAGAAGTAAGGAGAAGAAGTTATATTATTATACTCTGAGATCATTACATCAAAGAGTGATATGTCCTCAGGGACTTGATCACCAACTATTCTAGAAGAAATGATAGAAGGGGAAGGTGCTACTACTAAAGACCTAGATTACTTTATAGGGAAAGACTCTAACTCTGACTCAGACGACTCTTCGAACATCGGTCCTTGCCCTGTCGTGATGGATATCTTTCTTCCACTTGGAGTAGTAGTCACCTTAACGGTCTTGCGCCACCCTTGTAGTGATCCTTCCGCTGGAGTGATTAGCTTCGAAGGATCGAAGTTTTCACTTTGTAGGACTGTTTGAATGAGCAAGGAATTATCCTCTTTATATGTCGGCTCATCCTTTTCTCGCCCAAATAATAGTCCCATGACGTTAAAGTCAAAGCATGGGGGTGCTTTCTTCTTATGGACAGGAGTTGGGATTTCATTTGTGAAATAGCAATCCAAGAAAATTTCAAATCCCGGTTTCCTTATGCCGTTTACGACAAATGGTTCGGGAAATTCGTGGCATGGATAGCCCTCTCCTTCTTTTATGAATTGATCATTAAGTGTAAGAGGGTACTGATCCATTGGGATTGCTTTCTTTTGAATGCGAGCGTCTCTACGTGCCTTTAATTTTTCCTGGGCTCGCTTAAGATCTTTCCGAGTCGGTTCGAAACCAAGTCTAAAAGTATCTAATTTAGGGAGGCCAGGTGACTCCAGTGGTTTTGCTATTCCCTTTTTCTTTTCTAGGGTCATCCTAGGAAAATGTCCTTGTTTCTTCAGAATAGCATTCACGATCATGTTAGAATGGGGGTCGTGGCAGAGAGGGGTCCTTTCATCCTCCTGGATTAAGGAGACCTCTTCGTTAAAGCCCCATAAATCTTCATCATCCTCATCGTGCTCCACGTTAATTATTGGGTTTTCTATAGACTTAATTCTCATAGGTGAAGCATCGATGGTGATAGGAATTCCCCCAACTATGGCTTTTACTTGTTGATGGAGAGATGAGGGGACGGCCTTTAGGTCATGAAGCCAAGGGCGTCCCAACAATAAATTGAATGAAGCCTTGATATCTACTACTTGGAAAGTAGTAGCATGTTCTATCGCTCCCACCGTTACATTAATGGTAATTTTACCAAGTGCTTGATGACGAGTGTTATCGTAGGCTCTTATTCCTTGTGTTGACGGGGTTAGGTCTTCATCCCTTATGCCTAACATCCTCGCAGTTCTAAGTGGACAGACATTAATGGCTGATCCATTGTCTACAAGAGTCATAGGGACGTTCATTCTCTTACAAACTACTATGAGGTTTAATGCCTTATAGTGTTTGTCACCTTTTGGGGGTGAATCCTTGTCAGAAAAGGTGATCAAATTGATGGGACTAGGTAGATCACTCTTGAGGAAGTTAGCCAACCCTTCAGGAGTGGTGTCAGAATCTATCCCTATCTATTTTGTCCAAGGCATTCATTACAGTCAACCTATGTTCTCGGGATGTTGCCAGAAGTTTCCATACGTTCATTTCAACTTTTGTTTTCTTGAACTGTTTGACGATATCATTATCTTCAATGATAGGTATGGGAACTTGCTGTGTGGTTGGCATGGGTTGTGTTGAAACGAGAGGTTGTATTCTCCCGGATCTTGTGAGGACGTCTATTGATGAATCTTCTTCAACCCAAAAGTCATCTATGGCATATGACACTGAGGGTGGAGGTCCTACCATGTCTTTTAAGTAGACGTCTTCTTCGTCGCTGTCCCAAAATCCATTAATACTTGAATCCTCTTCTTGTGGAACTTGGACTAACTTCTTTTCATCAATCATTTTCTGGATTAAATCCTTGAATTTAAAACAGTTTTCGATAGTGTGACCTCCTGATTGATGATACTGACAGTAATATCTATCTGTCCTTTTCAATGATTCGAATGGTCTTGGTTCGAGAGGTTTGATCTCGCCACTCTCGGAGAGCATTTCGAAGATTTGTATATATGGGATCCCAATTGGAGTGTAGAGTCTATTACTCTTCTTGGGTTTTTCGGTGACTTGTAAAGGAAAACGTTTCACCTCGTAAGTCGTTCCCATGGGTGTGAACTCTCTCTTAGGTTCACTTTTCGGGAGTGGAACCTCATCATATTTCTCCTGAAGTTCCTTTATAGACTTGAGAGTTTCACGTAGCAAGTATGATCCTTCCATCATAGACAATGTGAGCGATTGTATGTCCTCTTTACTTGCTGGTTCTAGAAGGTTATCCATGGCGTCGAAAAAAATCTTCTCCTCTTCTTTGATGGCATGGATTTCTTTAACAGGTTTGATGAGAGACGAGGGGTCAACCTCGTTTTCCTCATTAGAGATAGCCAAGGAATGAGCGAGAGGCGCATTATCAATACTTGGCTTCTTACTGGCAGGGGGCAACGGCAGCTTGTTGTTATCGATTAAGTCTTGGATAGCTTCTTTAAGCTTCCAACAGTTCTCAGTGAGATGGCCCCTACCTTGGTGATACTTGAAATGTGCATTAGGGTTCCAGTTAGCCGACCTCTTTTCGACTGGTGGGTCCCCAAATGGTCCAATAGGAGTTATAAGACCTTTTTCATTTAATCGATCAAATGCGGTGTCATAACTCATGCCAATAGGAGTAAAGTTCCTCCTAAATGGTTTCTTTTGTCCTTGATTATTCATAGCAAGGACTTCACTTAGGTTAAAAGTGCTAACATTGTTTGAGTGGGTGGTTTTGGAAGAAGAAGGATTGTCGTTCTTCTTGCCTTTCCAGCCACTGTTGGAGTTATTGTTGGCAGCTTTCAACTTAGCCAGGTCATCTTCAATATTGATTCCAATGTCGTAGACGACCTTGAAGGTATGAAGATTATTCTGATACTTGAGATGCTTGGAGTATTTTTCTTGAAGGTTTTTGATGAATAACCTTACAGACTCTTTCTCACTTGGTACCTCAATCATCTTAGCTGAGGTTTCTCTCCATTTGTTAAAGAAGGAGGTGAAGCCTTCGTTCTCCTTCTTCTTGAGGATTTCAAGTTCCCTATGGTCGGTCTCAACTTGAATGTTGCATTTGTATCTATAGACGAAAGCGTTTGCTATGGACTCCCAGGTGGAGGTTTTTTCTTTCTCGAGAGAAAAGAACCATTGCTGGCAAACGGTCTCGAGAGATAGTGAGAACAGAGAGGGGAACACCTTCTTGTCGATACCCTTAATACTCATTATTGTCTCGAAGGCTCTTAAATGAAAATAGGGGTTATCGGTTGCTTTGAATTTTGGGATGTCGTTGGCATTGAACTTCTGCGGAAGAAGATCTTTGTCCACCGAGACCCCTTGTGAACTAATCCCTTGAAACTTGTAGTCGCTAGATAGCTTGCTTAGACTCTCTTGCATGAGGTCCATCTGTTGTTGTTTCACGGGATCATCGATCTTAAGAGTTAGGAGCTTTAGTGCTTCAGTCACGGTAACCAGTTGGTTTCGTCCTGAGCTCATTGACTTCTTCTTGTGTTTCCATTATTGTCCCAACTTTCCTCTTACGAGCAATGGGTTTGTCGAAAAGTTGGACTTGTACGAAAAGGTTTAAATTGATTAACTGCCCTTCCTTTCTTGACCACGCGCTGTAATTTAAACCATTTTGTGTTTTAATTACTTGACTCAAATCGACCTTGACTTTACGGTTTTAAAGAGGAAAAATAATAATAAAAAAAAAATAGGTACATATTTAATAGGTACTTATTTTAGCCAAAAATAATGTATATATTTTTAGGAACCGAGTATGGTATTTACATTGGAGGATTAATATCCGACTTACCTCCCTAAAAAAAATAACGGAAAAAATGCGCATACAAGACTCTCTTAGACATGGTCAAAATATGTGTATTGGTGTGTGCGTTGAGTGTAAGTGACGTGCTTGGACTCTTGTGTAAGACCATGGGACTTGGTGCTTAGACTCAATTAATGACTTAACAAAGTATTATTGACAGTAAAGTTTAACCGAATTAATTAGCAAACTGGTTAATTAGACACAAAGAGATGACTCGATCAATAATCCGAACTGTCGTCAAAACGGCAGGACTGGCGCCTCTCTTTGCAGTGTAGCGCCAGACGACAGAGTTGTCGCCAGGTGCCACACTCCACAGAGTGGCGCTACAGTTCAAACTTTGGCGCCATTGCTGGAGCTTCAATCTGAAACTATTTTCGGTGTTATTAATCAACAAGGGTATGCTTAAAGTCGTACTAGGTCAATTCTGATTTTAAAAAATTAGACTTTATTTACTCAAATTAATTAATTAATTAATTAGGAAAAGTTCTTTTAGTCATTAATTTATTTAATCTTAACACAAGTCAAACAAATGATTAAAAAAAACATATATCATATGCACAACAAATAATGCACAATTAGTCAAATAGGCACAATATGATGCAATGAGTTTGCAACCTAACCATGTCTCTAGTTCTCTAAAGTTCGGGATATGGGTTAGTCAATAGAGGGTACATGGTTAATTGTCCGAATGCACCACGCGGAAGCCTAACCGTGAAGGGTTGGCGCGAGTGGATGGGACACCGCGAGTTTTAGAAAAACTCGCTTCCATGGTTTGGAGAATTCAACATTCTCGGATGTACCCTTTGTTGCTCAGAGCGTTCAATCAGGTAGATGGAGCATGAATTCCCAGGGGGTTATGTCCATATGTAGAACACATATGGGTTTCAGAAAAGTGAGAAAAACTTAATCAGGAAGTAGGATCGAGCGAACAATGCTAAAAACTGGTCGAAATTAGAACGCATATTTCTGGCTCGGTATTGGAAGAATTTGGCGCCAGCAAACAGAGATTGGCGCCGGTTTTTGGCTGTAACGCCTGGCGAAAGAGCTGTTGTCTGGCGCTACAGTCAAAATTCTGGCGCTAATCTTTGTTCGCTGACGCTAATTCCTACATGCCTCGGCAGCTTTCTGTGCTCGATAAAATTTTCCAGTTTCGCGCAGTGTTATTTCGGTCCTAGTTGTGAAAGATATTCCTTAAATTTCCTACGTGTAAAATCCTATGTTTTAACTCATTACGGATGGTCTTTCCAATGAGATCTTTTTTATGTATATGACAATAATGTTAATCAAAATTACGCACATGAAATACTTAGAACGTTTCGAGTCTCATCCACTCATTCTTAATCATTGCCGAAATAAATTTCAGGAATTAAAATAGAAATCCTCCCCACTGGAGTCGCCAAAAACTGTAGGGAATATTTCAAGCATTACCCCTAACTTGAACCCTGCTGTGATCATACACTAAAGTACGGTGGCGTCCAAAGGAAAAGAAGATAGAGCAAAAGAGTCGCCAACAAGTTTTAGGAACTTGTAAACCGTTCATAGGGTGAAGGTTACACCCCTTAACGATCCAAGAGATCGTTAACTTCAATAGGTCTAGAACCACGACTGGTAGTTCGGGGATGAAGGTACAAATCCAACCTAAAAGAGATTGAACCTGCCCTAATAATAGGCCTCTACTTTATTCTGATCATATTCATGTGCTCTTTCTTACTAACATGCAATCAATAGGATTAACCCTAAACCTGTTAATCTATGTTGGTTGAATATTAATGCACAAATAAAACTGTTATTGGCGATCACTTGAATTATAATTATATTAACCCTAACAAGATTAATAAATTATCTTATTAAGCGTGATTACAAGTACAAATTCCCTTTAAGTATGCATAAAAGGTGTGATCAAGCAATAAAAATAAATATCATCAAGCAACATAATAAATAATCATCATAAAAATAATAATAATAATAATAATAATAATAATAATAATAATAATAATAATAATAATAATAATAATAATAATAATAATAATAATAATAATAATAATAATAATAATAAGGAAATTTTGACTTTTACCACCAAAAAATTTGGACAAATTGTTTTTTACCACCTACTATTTTAAAAGTTGTATTTTACCACCAAATAATGTTCTAAAAATTGTTTTTCACCACCTACCGTTAAGAAAACCATTAAATCTAACGGTGTTAAAAAACATTCTTCGATTTTCGTGCCCGAAATATGTTTTTTATAGGTTTAGGGGGGCATTTTGGCCCTTTGGGTCCAATTTGAGGTCAAAATTGATAAAAAATGATCGAAAATAACTCGTTTTGCGTGTTCACGGAATTCGATGTGTTAAACCTATGAAGAACATATTTTGGGCACGAAAATTGAAGAATTTAAAAAAATTCCGTTAGATTTAACGGTTTTCTTAACGGTAGGTGGTGAAAAACAATTTTTAGAACATTATTGGTGGTAAAATACAACTTTTAAAATAGTAGGTGGTAAAAAACAATTTGTCCAAATTTTTTGGTGGTAAAAGTCAAAATTAATAATATTCATAATCATGTTCATATTAAAAATAAAGCATAACAATAGCAAGATCCTAGGCATGATACTAACAAGATTAATAACAAAACCTAGCATGTCACTAAGCAATAAAAATCAAATCTTTAACCCTAACATGATACTAACAATCATAAATATTAGAAAGAAAATAAAAGGCATCATACTTTTATTCATACTTGATATTAAAGTTACCCTAAACATGATAGTAGGAATTATAATAACAATCTAAGCATGATTTCTACATCATAATATCAATGCAAACAATTAAAGCACTAACTTGGATGTCTCGTACCTCTTTCTAATAACAAAATACACACGTTAGTAACTTCAAGGAAAATAATAAACAACAATTAAATTAAATAATTGAAATAGAGATTTGGGACCAAACCCTCATAAATTAAACCTTTCACGTCTAGGGCGAAGGCAACTTCGAATATGGCTAGGTGTATCTAAGTCTAATGAATGCGGAATTTTTATATTTGTGAAAAGGCTAGTTTAGAAAAGAGAGAGAGAGAGTAATCAAGAAAATCTTGATTAGAGTTGGTGAATCAAAATGGGGTTTTTAGAAGACTATTTATAGAGAAAATCAACCAAAAAGATAGAAAATCAAAACAGAGTTATGACGCGTAAAACAGAAGTTAGCGCCAGACGCTGACATTAGCGCCAGGCGCCAAGCTTAGTGTCAGGCGCTAAGGCTGGCGTTTGGCGCTGACTAAGATTTTGACGCGTTTTCTAGAATCAGATAGAAATTGCCGTACAGGAGGATAAAATCGTATTTTCCTCAAAAACGTTCTTTTATTCTGATTAAAACTCTAAAAAGTCAACAAAAGTCAATTTATCAATGCTAATTGAATTAGGAATGAAAAGAACATTCTAGAAGAATCTAGAAAACTAAAACCATTCCTAATTGCATTAGGAATAATAAATCCATATTAGGCCCTCCTCTAGATCATTGGGCCGCATATAAGGCTCAAACCGGGCCCAGTTTAGTAATTGGCCATAACTTCCTCAATATTCATCGGAATTGGGCTTATAATATATCGTTGGAAAGGTATTTTCAATCCCTATCCAACTACACTATTATTGGACACATATCATGGACCAACCAAACTGGATTGGCTGTTTTCTTAAAATAGGTTTTCAAAAACAGAGAGAAGAGAAAAGAAATTAAAATTGTCCGCAACACTAAACTTTCCACACTTTCACTTCATTCGATTATGATTCGATGTGAAAGGCACTCATCACTGGTGTCTACAATTTGTTATTTTTCGAAATTTAATTTCAAAAGTTTCAAATTATTAATCTGGGTCGAAAATTATTTGAACAAATTATTTTATGCACCTTTATTCTACAATTTATGTCCAATCGATCAAACAAGTCTAACTCATTTGTTTGCTTAATTGACCCATTATTTTTATGAGGCTCAATCTTCCTATTTAACCTACAATTCTCTCCTATAAAGACCCCATGAATCCCCAAAAATTTCCCACACAAAAAGGTTAGTCTTATTTTCTCCTTTGTTTTATTAATTTCTGTAATTATAGTTATTGATTTATGGGTTTTGATTTTATAGTTTGGAATTAATTTAATTAGTATCAAATTGTATTTTGATGATTAAACTTTATAATTTCAGATTTTATAAATGTCATAATTTTCAGATTTTGTAAAATTTATAACCTAGGGTTTTTAATTATTGAAAATCATGATATTGGGGTTTTTATGAACAATTGATTTAGGGCTTTTATAGTAATGATGTTTTGAAATTTTGGTGATTATAACTACTGATTAGTTTAACTTAATTCCAGATTATTTTGAACATGTAAATTTGTGTTTTAGTTTTTAGATTTCCGTTCGTTAATATTAATCCCGTTTTAATCCCGATCAGGTTCTGAACTCATCCGATTTTGATAAAAAAAAATTAGTGTTTTTCATGTGGAAACAACATTTTACGAAAGACTCACTACCTAAGGTAGTGAGCAACACCCTTTCGTGGCCAAATTCAGCCTCTAAATATTATTTTCGAGCAGTTTTTGATATTTAACAAAGTTTTTTTTGTATGTGTAGACACCCATTTGTGTCTCCCCAAAACCAAACCCAGTGATGAGTACCTTTCGCGTTGAATCATAATCGAATGAAGTGAAAGTGTGGAAAGTCTAGTGTTGCGGATAGTTTTAATTTCTTTTCTCTTCTCTCTGTTTTTGAAAACTTATTTTAAGAAAAACAGCCAATCCAGTTTGGTTGGTCCATGATATGGGTCCAATAGTAGTGTAGTTGGATGGGGCTTGCAAAGACCTTTCCAACGACATATTATAAGCCCAATTCCGATGAATATTGAGGAAGTTATGGCCAATTTACTAAACTGGGTCCGGTTTGAACTTTATGTACGGCCCAATGATCTAGGGGAGGGCCTAATATGATTTATCATTCCTAATGCAATTAGGAATGGTTTTAGTCTTCTAGATTCTTCTAGAAGGTTCTTTTCATTCCTAATTCAATTAGCATTGATAAATTGACTTTTGTTGACTTTTCAGAGTTTTAATCAAAATCAAATAGCATTTTCGAGGAAATTATATGATTTTATCCTCCAGTACGGTAAACTTATCTGATTTTCGAAAACGCGTTGGAAATAAGCTTGGCGCCTAACCCCAGGCCTTGACACCTGGCGCTAGTGTTGGTGCCTGGCGCCAATTAGCCAAGGGTGGCGCCAGCTCTATTTTTTATGCGTCAGAATCTGTTTTGTTTAATTTATCTTTTTGGCTGATTTTCTCTATAAATATCGTATTAAAACTCCGTTTTCATTCACCAATTCTCCTCATTCACAAGTTTTCATCTACAATCATTAATTCTTTAGCATTCTTTAATTCATTCATCTTCTTTCTCTTTTTCAAACTTTGTTTTCGCATACAAAATTCCGCATTCACAAGATCTAGAAACACCTAGCCATATTCGAAGTTGCCTTCGCCCTAGACGTGAAAGGTTTAATTTCTGAGGGTTTGGTCCCAAATCTCTATTTCAATTATTTAATTTAATTGTTTTGTTTATTATTTTCCTTGAAGTTACTAACGTGTGTATTTTGTTATTAGAAAGAGGTACGAGGCATCAAAGTAAGTACTTTATTGATTTTATTGATTTATGATGTAGAAATCATGTTTACATTATTATTATGATATTCTTAGTATCATGTCTAGGGTATTTTTAAATATGCTTAATATGATTCCTGCGATGCTTCCTATGTTCTGCCTAATATTTATGATTGTTAGTATCATGTTAGGGCTAAAGATTTGATTTTTATTGCTTAGTGACATGCTAGGGTTTGTTATTAATCTTGTTAGTATCATGCCTAGGATCTTGCTACTTTTATTATGCTTTAATATTAACATGAACATGATTATGATTATAATTGTTATAACTTATGAATATTATTATTAATATGATGATTATTTTATTTTATGATTATTATCATGATTATTTCAATTATAATTTATTTTTATGATGATGATATTTATTATTTATCATGTTGCTTGATATTTATTTTTATTGCTTGATCACGCCTTTTATGCATGTTTAAAGGGAATTTGGTACTTGTAATCACGCTTAATAAGATATTTAATAATCTTGTTAGGGTTAATTTGATTATAATTCAAGTGATCGCCAATAATAGTTTTATTTGTGCATTAATATTCAACCAACATAGATAAACAGGTTTAGGGTTAATCTATTGATTGTATGTTAATTAAAAAGCGCACATGAATACGATCAGAATAAAGTAGAGGCCTATTATTAGGGCAGGTTCAATCTCTTTTAGGTTGGATTTGTACCTTCATCCCCGAACCCTTATTTGGTTCTAGACCTTATGGAGTTGACGATCTCTTGGATCGTTAAGGGGTGTAACCTTCACCCTGTGAATGGTTTACAAGTTCCTAAAACTTGTTGGCGACTCTTTTGCTCTATCTTCTTCCCTTTTGGACGCCACCATACTTTAGTGTATGATCACAGTGGGGTTCGAGCTAGTAGGATTAAAGCTTGAAATTATTCCCTACAGTATGCTTTTAATTTTATCCTTGAGTTTAAAGGGTTTTTGATTGGTTTAAAATGCTGGAATTTTATTTAAAGTAGTATAATTGTGATTTTAATAAAAGGGTGTGATTACCCATTAAAAAGGGAGATTATTAGGGGTTTTTAAATAATTTTCAGATTCTTATTAGACTTTAAACTTGCTATTATTTCATGTATAAGAGTGTATTTTAAGGTTTTTATGAAGAAAATTCAAAGAACTATATATAAGCCTTTAATGTTAACTAAAGGGAAGGTTTTAAAGTGTTGTTTGATTTGGATTTTGAAGGTTTTAAAGTATGTTAGTATTGCTGTAAATTTGAATGATTGGGTATTGATTGAGATGTTATTGTTTGGTTTAGGAGAGGAGTTTATTGAAGGTGATTTCTAGTTTTAAAGTGGCCAACCGAATTGTTTACACAAGGTACGTACAAGTTACGAAACCTTGCTTTTAGGTGCATGTTTAGAGACGGATCGAGAACTTAGTATCATGTATAGGGATGACTGGGCTAAATTGTTTGGTTATACATTGTGATTTCCGAACGATGTGCACTATTCTATATTGCAAGTATTGTTTATGCTCTAATTATGCAAGGCGCACTTAGAGGCAAAGGTATGTGATTTAGTGAAATAAATCATTTATTACTCGTTCATGATCATGGAGATAGAATGAGTAAAGGAAGATTCAAGTCTTATAAGACGAGGTTAAGGTTTTGGGGTGCCTTATGCACTCAAGGTGTTTATACACCGAGGTAGTTAAAAGAATAAATAATAAATGTTGCTTGTCACTAATAAATCAAGAATTGAAATTGAAAACTTGTTTTACTTGATTGAATTAATATTGGATTGATTGTATTATTTTCATATATGAGTCATCACCAAGTCTAAATTTGTAAATCATGTAAAGTGCAAGATGGATGAGCAATAAAACTCTAGAATGGTGCACATCTGGAGTAATGACAATCAGGGGTTGGGGTACACGGGGTATTCGCCGTGCAATTTTCTTGAGGCCATTTGATCTAAGAGTCTCTTATTTCAAATACTTTTCAAAACTAGGAGTTAGATGAGATCTCATACTAACTACGGTCACGGAGTCGCGCCCGTGGTCGTTGGATGTTTATTGATGTTTCCGAAAGGAGGCTTGGGGTTTTTCTTTTATTGATGTTCCAAATGGAGCATGGGTTAGACAACCTTGTCTATTGCCTAATCTAATGAATAAAAAAACATAATGATTTACCTATTATTAATTAATGGAGTCTTAGTAATATAAATAGTTGAGTCATGTGTCGAGTTTATAAACTACTGATGCGTGATGATTGATTATTTGTAGCATGTTAGGGATTTCTTTTATGTTTTGCAGCTTGTATGTACTCAGCTTTGCTGATTACGTTCTTTGTGTGTCTTTCTTTGGTCATGCCCTTCGCCTTTCAATGACCCTGTGACGATCCAATTTTTACACTTGTAATATTGGGGAGCAGATTAACCACAGGTTCTTACACATGCAGCATCCGTTTCTAGATGGTGGGATCTTGAGTGGACAGTTGGTTACTTTTCTTATTTTTATTGTTATTTACTTTTAAAGTTATTTAAACTTAACTTTACTTTCATACTATTTCAATTGGTTTAAGTTTTGAATAAGGGCCTTAAGGGTTCCAAGTTGTAAGATTTAATTTGGTTTTTGTTATTGGTTTTGAAACTTATATATACTTGATTTAGTTTTTCCGCTGCTATTTTCTAAAAAAAGCCTTAACGTTTGAACACGTGGCGGTAGCACGCCAGTATTTCTCTTGAATATTGTTCAAGGTCCTCACAGGTTTAAAGAGAGAATTATTGGGGTGTTACAAAGTGGTATCTGGGAGCTTAGGTTCGATTTAATTACCACTAAAGTGAATTCAAAGTTTTTAGGCGCCTAATATTTTTAAATCTTACGATTTTTGGACTTAATTACTTGATTTAAATTTCAACTTTTATTTTTTGAAAATTATTTTATTTAAAACAAATTAATTTGGAATTTTATTTAAATAATAGTTATGTATTTATACATATAAATTATTGTGTTACTGTAGACACCTAAAAATGTCTCCCCAAAACCAAATCTGATGATGAACAACCTTTCACCGCCATTATTGGTCGGGTTGAGTATTTAATCTTGGAGGGCTTAAATCCATATTTCGATTTCATACACCAACCCAAATCCTATCCCATTTCCTTAAACCATAACTTATTTTCCTCCTTTTGTGCCTTTAAACCCAAAATAATTACATTCGTATCATTTAAAATCATTCATTTCGTGTCCTTTTTATAAAAACGTTTAGTACATTTTCTTTTGATCCATTATATGGGACCAATGATTTAATAATTGGATGGGGTTTGAAAAGAGTTTTCAACGATATATTATAAGCCCAAATCCGAGTTCTAACGAATAAGTTATGACCAAAATATTAAACTAAGCCCAAACCGAACCTAAGCCCACCTTACCTACGACCCAATGATCATGTGGAGGGTCCAAATTATTTGATCCCATTCCTACACCAATTAGGATTAATTGTTAGCTTCTATAAGTTTCTAAAAGATCTTAATTATCCTTTTTGAAAAGATAAGATTAAAGAATTTGAAATTGAATAAAACTTTTCCTTTTTTTTTTAAAGTCCTAATTCTATTCGAATTGAAAGACGTTCAAAGATAGACAGATATTAATTTCGTGCCTCATAGTTTTTATCCAAATTTTATATAGTTGGATAGCCCTTGAAATTATCTTTCCAATGATATATTATAATATCAATTCCGAGCTATAACGGAAAAGATATGAATAAAATATCAAACTCTATCCAAAACTGACATTGTCTCACTATTTTGGCCATATCTTTTATTATACAAAATATTTTAATCTGATTTTAATTAGGGTAGAAAGTAGACTTCAAGAGCTGTCAAACTATATCTTATTTATCTTATTCCGATTTTTGTATCAAAAGATATGATAAAAACAAAAACCGCAAAAACTGCAATCTATCGAGTTTTATTCCGATTTAATTCGGATCTTATCTTGGTTTTTCGACCCTTCTTTTTTCCTTATAAATAGAGGTCATATCTCCCCTTTTTCAATCATCAGCAAGAATTATCATCAAATCCTTCTCTCTTTCTCCCTTTTACACCAAAAATGTTCTCTTCTCTTTCTCTCATATTTTAAGCTTTAAACCTATATTCCTAATTACACCATTCTTCCCTTAAGCACTCCAAGGAGTCCATACTTAACCCGAGGTTCCGTCCTTAAACCAAGGCGTGAAAGGTACCAATAACTGAGGGTTTGGACCAAATCAAATCTACATTTATTTAATTTAATTTCCATTTGATTTACTTTAATTGAAGTTACTAACAGTTTATTCATGATGTAGCAATTCAAGGAAACGCTGAAAGTGAGTAATTAATTCACTTAATTACTCTTATTATTTTATATTTCTAGTATCATGATTAGGGTTATTATTATTATTATTTTATTTGACTAACGTTATTATTGTTAACTTGCTTCCAATATTATGTTTATTCTATTTTATTTTTGATCACTATATTGCATGTTTAAAGGGAATATGTAATTGTAAATCACACCTAATAAGATAATTTGGACAACCGGTTTAGGTTCCTTTTTAATCTTGTTATTTAATTCAAGTGATCACAAATATTTTAGAATTATGTGCTGCATTAATATTTACCAATTTAGCCTAATAATAGTTTGGAGCAAATTGAATATTTTGTTTGTATGCCTTTGAGATCGCAGGAATCACTTTTCACTATAAGAATCGAGTAGAGGCCAATACAGGCGAATGTGACTCCATGACTCACTTCGTACCATCATCCCTGATCTTCCTTTCGTGGTTCCGAACCATATGGATTTAGTAATCTCATGGATTATGAATGGGGTGTAACCTTCACGGGTCAATCGTTGTTGCCTATCGTTGTCCCTTATTCGTGGTTGCCTTTTATGATCCGTGAACGGTTTACAAGTTCCTTAAAAACTTGTTGGCGGCTCCCTACTTTGGTTTGTCCCTAATCGTATTATGTCAATTCCCACTTCCTATGAGTGCCAAGCATATTCACCACATGCTTTTACGTAGGCTCACTTCGAGCGACGCCTACAGTTACTTAATTATTTTTGAAGTAAAATTAATCATAATTCTTTGAACCTTAGTATTATTTATTTTATTTTATCGTTGAGTTTTGGGTATTCTTAGGATGGGCATATAGGATTGATGATTTCTTTCTATGTGAATTGTATTTAATGCTTCTTGTGTTGTCTATTTTTGAATGAAGTGATTATGCAAGGGGTATAAAATTATGTATGTGTTATTTAATTTTGCAAATTTGAGTGTTGTTATCACCTAGCTAGTATCATGTTTAAGGATGCAAGAATGTAATATATATTAATTTGTGATGAATTGTGCAATGTAATAGGTTTGTGTGATCATTATGTGAAGCTTATATTTATGTGACTATTAATATGCGTTTCTTGAATGATGTTATTTATTTAATTCTTGGCTTTTTAGGGAGGATATTTCTTTCTTAATTTGACTAACCTCCAAACCTTACACCCAATGGGAGTTTATTTTTAAGAAACCCTGTGAAGTTATTGTGGATATACTTGAAGAATTGATGAAACATGTTGTGATAATGAAATATTGAATTGAGAATTGAGTTATGACTTTCTTGTTTTTTTGTAAAAGGTTATTACTTGGGAATTTTTTAGAATAAGCTTATGATCCGAAGGAATTGAGTAATTTTAATTGGGAAATTAGAAGAGCACTGGTGAGCTAGTTAATAAGTATTAAAGTGTGAATACGTGAGTTAAACTACGAGTGTTTCGTAGAGGATTGGGAGATGATTGAGAGGAGAACTACGATCTACAAAATTATAATGAAATGCTTGGTGATGTGATTTATTGAGGTGAGTTACGGGGGCGTAACTCTTTTCTTTTAAGGGAGGTAGAAAGCGATGTAATTTCGCACTTTTTACCTCAATTATGCTATTTATTGCTTGAGTTTGCATGATTTTGCTTATTAATATGCACTATTATTGTGTTTGCATGCTTTTAAAGTATGTAAACTTTGGTCAAGTACGAGTTTATTAAGCATAAAGTTCAGTTTGTTGAGTGTGCATGTTGAGGATCAAGCAATTTACAGCAATACAAAACACAAAAGTTTGAATGATTTTGGAAAATTTATGGTTTTTGAGTTAAGTTTCGAGGGAGAAACTTCTTTTAAGAGGGGTAGATTGTAAACCCTTGGTTTTTTTTAAATATTTTATAAATGAAATTTTATTTTATTTATAATATTTATTTGTTATTTCCAAAATTTAATTTCAAAAGTTTCAAATTATTAATCTGGGTCGAAAATTATTTGAACAAATTATTTTATGCACCTTTATTCTACAATTTATGTCCAATCAAACAAGTCTAACCCATTTGTTTACTTAATTGACCCATTATTTTTATGAGACCCAATCTTCCTATTTACTCTACAATTCTCTCCTATAAATACCCCATGAATCCCCAAAAATTTCCCACACAAAAAGGTTAGTCTTATTTTCTCCATTGTTTTATTAATTTGTGTAATTATAGTTATTGATTTATGGGTTTTGATTTTATTGTTTGAAATTAATTTAAGTAGTATCAAATTGTATTTTTATGATTAAACTTTATAATTTCAGATTTTATAAATGTCATAATTTTCAGATTTTGTAAATTTTATAACCTTGGGTTTTTTAATTATTGAAAATCAAGATTTTGGGGTTTTAATGAACAATTGATTTAGGGCTTTTATAGTAATGATGTTTTGAAATTTTGGTGATTATAACTACTGATTAGTTTAACTTAATTCCAGATTATTTTGAACACATAAATTCGTGTTTTAATTTTTAGATTTCCATTCGTTAATATTAGTCCCGTTTTAATCCCGATCAGGTTCTGAACTCATCCAATTTTGATAAAAAAAAGTAGTGTTTTTCATGTGGAAACAACGTTTTAAGAAAGACTCACTACTTTTGGTAAGGAGCAACACCCTTTTGTGGCCAAATTTAGCCTTTAAATATGATTTTCGAGCAGTTTTTGATTTTTAACAAAGTTTTTTTATGCTTTAAATTTTATCCTAGAGTTTAAAGGGTTTTTGATTGGTTTAAAATGCTGGAATTTTATTTAAAGTAGTATAATTGTGATTTTAATAAAAGGGTGTGATTACCCATTAAAAAGGGAGATTATTAGGGGTTTTTAAATAATTTTCAGATATTTATTAGACTTTAAACTTGCTGTAATTTCATGTATAAGAGTGTATTTTAAGGTTTTTATGAAGAAAATTCAAAGAACTATATATAAGCCTTTAATGTTAACTAAAGGGAAGGTTTTAAAGTATTGTTTGATTTGGATTTTGAGGTTTTAAAGTATGTTAGTATTGCTGTAAATTTTAATGATTGGGTATTGATTGAGATGTTATTGTTTGGTTTAGGAGAGGAGTTTATTGAAGGTGATTTCTAGTTTTAAAGTGGCCAACCGAATTGTTTACACAAGGTACGTACAAGTTGCGAAACCTTGCTTTGAGGTGCATGTTTAGAGACGGATCGAGAACTTAGTATCATGTATAGGGATGACTGGGCTAAATTGTTTGGTTATACATTGTGATTTCCGTATGATGTGCACTATTCTATATTGCAAGTATTGTTTATGCTCTAATTATGCAAGACGCACTTAGAGGCAAAGGTATGTGATTTAGTGAAATGATTCATTTATTACTCGTTCATGATCATGGAGATAGAATGAGTAAAGGAAGATTCAAGTCTTATAAGACGAGGTTAAGGTTTTGGGGTGCCTTATGCACTCAAGGTGTTTATACACCGAGGTAGTTAAAGGAATAAATAATAAATGTTGCTTGTCACTAATAAATCAAGAATTGAAATTGGAAACTTGTTTTACTTGATTGAATTGATATTGGGTTGATCGTATTGTTTGCATATGAGTCATCACCAAGTCTAAACTTGTAAATCATGCAAAGTGCAAGATGGATGATGTAATACCCCGTATTTTTAAACCCGTTTTATGAAATATTAATTATGTTTTGACTTGAATACGTCACAGTTATTAATAATACATATAATTATGTTTTAAAGTGACACAAAAGAATTTTATTTAGTTTTATTTACGAAAATCATTTAGTTAAAATTTTGTTTTATAAAAGATTTTGATATGCAAGCCGGGAATTTAGTAGCCGAAAATAAGATTTTTTTCTACCTTGAGTATTTCTTTGCCAAAGGACCTAAGTCCATTTCTTACTTCTAAAGCATGACCAAAGTCACAAACTTCTCTTACAAACTTGAATACTTGGCCCCCAAGTTGTTGACATCATACATGATGTCAATAACATGACCTCATAAACTTCCTTGACCCCCAAGTTGTTGACATCATACATGATGTCAATAGGACTCTCAAACTCTATAAATAGGACCCAAAGTTCATCCATTTTAAGCCAAAAGTCTCTTGCCCTTAAAGTTCCATCCTTCTTTCTTCTCTCTTCCTCCCATGTTCATACTTCTTCATCCCGTATATGTTCCAGGACATTTTTCAGACACTTCTCTTAATTTTAGCCTTTTGCTGTTTGAGACAAAGTTGTTCTTCTCGAAAAATCCTTGAGGTTAGGCTTAAGAATCACCCAATTCGGAGTTATATACTATGAGATATGACCTCTACAAGATCTGACTCCTCCTTTTCAACGTGAACCTTCCCGTGAGCTTTGCTACTTTATATTGTTTTGCGGTTAGTCTTTCAAAACTAATATCTATTTTCAATTTATGATTTTTGTAAGGTTTCATATTTGATTCTTATTTAAAATACTCCATATAATGTTTATTTAGGAGATAGTTCGTGGTTGTAAATCTAGGTGGAATAGTTGTAAAGATCAAAGTACGTACTCGTGGCTAGATCTTTAAATATGTGATTTTATACGTACAAATGTGTTTTGTGTTTTGAATGATGAAATATGTTTGAATGTTGAACAAGGATTTATGAATGTTTATGAAATGAATATTGTGAAATGTTTACTGTTTGATCTTTGGAAATAATTTCAATGTTCTAAAAGTTGTTTATATACATACTTGAATTCAAATTCATTTTAAAGAGCAAATGTTGTTGAAATCCCATACATGGGAATTGGAAGGTTGATTTATCAAAGATATATATTGGATTTTTATGACTCCCACTATGTGGAGATAAAATTAAAGATTATGGACTATGTATGACCTAGTCTTTCCCTTGATAGCACTATGTAAGGAGTTACTAGCTTGGGGGGTGTGCACACTTAGGTGGAAAAATGGTTTACGAAAATATTGATCTTCCATTTCTATTGGAATCTATTTTGGGAAAGTCGTTGGTTTTAAAATGTTGATAATTTTTGGAATGTTTCTAAATGTTTCTTAATGTGAAATTCTTATTTATTGAAGGTTTGAATAAATGTTATTTATAAATGCTAAATCTTACGAAAGCGTGTTTAATTAAATAATAACTTGATTTTGCGTATCTAGCATTGGTATGTACTTAGCGTTTTTGCTAATACGTATTTCTCTTTTGTTTTGGCTTGGCCCTACTTATCATTTTGATAAGTAGATAGGTGATGATGACTCGACGTGATCTAAATGTGGCATTGGGGATGAAGGGCGATAATCATGTAGTCTAGGTCTCATGGTTAACGTTTTGTATGAAAAATTCTCATATGGTTCAATTTTAAAATCTACTATTACTATTATTATCGATATATAAAAGTTAAGTATGTATTTTCTCTGCTGCAAGTCTCTGTTTTGAAAAGCCTTACGTAATCACGTGGCGGTAATGCTCCTAAGTTACTCTCTTAAATCAGGTTTTGTAATAATTATTATTGGAGAGTAATTTGGGGGTGTTACAGATGAGCAATAAAACTCTGGATTGGTGCACATCTGGAGTAATGACAATCAGGGGTTGGGGTACACGGGGTATTAGCCGTGCACTTTTCTCGAGGTCGTTTGATCTACGAGTCTCTTATTTCAAATACTTTTCAAAACTAGGAGTTAGATGAGATCTCATACTAACTACGGTCACGGAGTCACGCCCGTGGTCGTTGGATGTTTATTGATGTTTCCGAAAGGAGGCTTGGGGTTTTTCTTTTATTGATGTTCCAAATGGAGCATGGGTTGGACAACCTTGTCTATTGCGTAATCCAATGAATAAAAAAAATAATGATTTACCTATTATTAATTAATGGAGTTTTAGTAATATAAATAGTTGAGTCATGTGTCGAGTCTATAAACTAATGATGCGTGATGATTGATTATTAGTAGCATGTTAGGGATATCTTTTATGTTTTGCAGCTTGTATGTACTCAGCTTTGCTGATTACGTGCTTTGTGTGTCTTTCTTTGGTCATGGCCTTCGCCTTTCAATGACTCTGTAACGATCCAATTTTTACACTTGTAATATTGGGGAGTAGATTAACCACAGGTTCTTACACATGCAGCATCCGTTTCTATATGGTGGGATCTTGAATGGAGAGTTGGTTACTTTTCTTATTTTTATTGTTATTTACTTTTAAAGTTATTTAAACTCAACTTTACTTTCATACTATTTCTATTGGTTTAAGTTTTGAATAAGGGCCTTAAGGGTTCCAAGTTGTAAGATTTAATTTTGTTTTGGTTATTGATTTTGAAACTTATATATACTTGATTTAGTTTTTCCGCTGCTATTTTCTAAAAAAGCCTTAACGTTTGAACACGTGGCGGTAGCACGCCAATAATTCTCTTGAATATTGTTCAGGGTCCTCACAGGTTTAAAGAGAGAATTATTGGGGTGTTACAAATATTAAATGACATATAGACTTCAATTGTTAAGTTATCCATATATATAATTGTTGATTAGCTATTTTTTTGGAAAACAATATTATAGTATTATTTCTTTTTAATTTTCAAAAATCAGGCTAGTATTAGATTAAATGAATAATTCAAAAGTCGTTGTTCATTAAAATTTAATTACCCGTATCATATTTCTAAATAAATACTTCATGACTAAGCTTGGCATATATCGTTTCTTAATATAATGACATATTGTATGCAATCATAACCTTGTGCTGATAATAAACATGTTAAAGTCTTCATTGTAATATAATTAGATCAATTATAAATTGTTAAATTAATTGAATTTACATTGATAATCTAATGAAAATTATTTGATGATAACATAAATATAATCACAAAAGTCATAATCATAGCTTTCAATGTGATTACAAAACTTTTTATGGTTGTAGACGAATCAACAATAAAACTGTTTATAATATGTCCTGTGCTATTAGCATATTGGTGAATACCTATTATAATAACAAGATTAAAATTTCGTCTTCCTTTTTTTTTTTGGATCAAACAAGGTTTTGAAGAAAATATCTTATGGTTTCTTCCAAGATTTTTCTCCACGAACAATCGAAAACGTGAAAATTTTAGATTTACGAATACATATAATCGCAAATTTTGCATCCCTTGATTGATTGAGATTATCCAATTAAAATGTATTATTTAGAATTAAGAAACAACCCAAGTTCGCACGAACCCCGATTTTTGCAAACAATAAAAAATCGCAGATGGTACATTGATTAGAGGCATACGTTCATTCTCCGTTGATGAGTGAGTGAATTTAAGGGATAAATATCATGGATTGGTGAAGAATTTCTTCCATGGATGAAGAACCTTGAAGTACCTTGAAGAACATTAAAGAACTATGAAGAACAATTTTTTTATTTATATAATTTATCTTATTTTTAGATTTAATTAATATCTGATTTTATGTAAATAATTTGCAAAAAAAAAAAGGAATTCCAGTAAATCAATAATTAATTATTGAATAAATGAAAAGGAATTAAAAATAGAAAAAACTAAAAATAAGGTTTGACCATAATTTAACAAAAAACGAAAAATCAATCAATCATATTTAAGTATAGTCATGGCCATAATAATAGTGACCATACTAGAACTTTTAAGAATATATAACCATTTTAGTATTGTACTGTTTGCAATTTCATCCGAAACATTATTATTGATTCCGTCCTGGATCACTCTAAGTGCTTTACAACTAGCTAATTTCAGTATACGGACTAGGGCTGGCAATCAAGTCGGGTTTGTGTTCGGGTCAGCTCTAAAAGATTTGACTACCCCAATCTGAACCTAAACTGTTAAGTTTTTGGGTTCAATTCCTGAACCTTAACCTCATCTGTCAAGCTGACCAATTTAACTAGAAATTTTTTTATATTGTTTTGAAGTACAATAAATGGATCAACCCAAACCTGTTTAACCTGCCATTTTTGGGTTCACCAAATCCATGGACAGTAGGATGGTGAAGGTAGTAAATACTAAATAGCAGCAGCAAGGACTTGTAAAGAAAGCAAAAGGAATAAATCACCAACATTGAATTAAGTGAAAAGAGAAAGAGAAGGAAAGAATGGAAGAAATAAATAGATTTTACAGCAGCCTTTTGAAAAGTGACTACCACAAACTTTATTATGTGGCATAATATGATTAGATGTAATTTGTCACATAATCTTTGACTTTTCAAAGCATATTTTAATTAAAATCATTATTTATAATTTCTGGGTTTTTTTTAATTTTAAAAAATAAAAATTTATAAATTCTGATTTATTTTAATTTCTTAATTAATTTCAGAAAATCAAAGTAAAAATTTAAAATTAAAAAAACTGTTCTTCGTTGCTCTGAATTTCAACCGCTGATTTAAAAACGGCGGCGTCGAATTTTTATATTGATCTTTAATATAATACAATTTTAATTTTCTGAAATCAAGGTAAGAAATTAGAAAAGGGATTTTAGAAATTACAAAAATGAATTTTAATTAAAATATATTTTGAAAAGTCAAAGATTACATGACAAATTACATCCAATAAAATTATGCCACATAATAAGACTTATGATAGTCACTTTTCAAAAGGCTACTATAAAATTTTCAAGAAATAAAAGGGTAGTCGGTTATAAACTTAGTTAGTTGGGTATGGATTATTTTTCAAAGGGTAGTTGGACAGGTGTATATGGGCCAAAAAGACACTCGTTTGGTTTCCTTATGTTTGGTTTATAAGGTTAGGTTCAAGTAGACTCAAGCTATATTACACGGACTCTTTATTTCACTTCAAGTACCTTTTTTTTTTTAAACAAAAATAGTGCACTTCAAGTACCTATGTCGGACCCTCAACACTCGAATATGAGCAAGACACTTCATTTTAGTTCAAAATTAATCTCTTCTAATTAAAGGCACTCACAACTGAAGGGTCGCAGACAAAAGTGGCTGCAATGATTCCAATATACCATGTTCTAAGAGTGTAATTTCTGTATTAAGCCATCCTAAAACGTAGGTCCAATAAAATTAAAAACCTTCATCACAAGGGTTGCTCAAATTCTAGTCTTGCAAGTTATACCAATTTTGCCTCGGAATCAAAGTGGAAGCGAGTTTCAGTCATACATGAATACCCAGTAGAAGCTGAGATCAAGGAGAATCAAAATAATACTCACTACAAAAGAATAATCAACATTAATAGTAAATAAACCTTACAATCACAAACATGTGTCCCTTGTACCAGGCTTAAGAAGTGACTTTTAAAAGTAGTTTAGGTCTTCGAAGGGTGTAAACATATTCTCAAACCTTTGAAATAAAGTGCCAAAAATCCAATGCATTCCTGTGGCTCAAGGTGTGGGTTATTCAAGTTTTTACCCTTGTTGGTTTATTTTTTCGAATCATCTATGTCTAAGGCTAGGTATAAAACAATGAGCATGTCACATTTATTGGTTAAAGGAGTTAATTGAGTAAAAATTTGTATTAATATTTGAGGTTGATTTTGACAAAGGTTATTTTCAGAATACGAAGTTAATTTACTCTTGAGGTATATATGTGTAATATAGTTTCAAACTACATTATTTAAGTGGAGTTAATTACTACCTATGTTAAATGTTATTTGCAACTTTGGAATATTTTATACCTCACAAATAATACCCCAAAGTTGCACATAACATTTAACGGAGGTAGCATATTAATTATTCTATTGTTCTTTGTATTTTGATTAGTGGTGTTTACTTAGCTTTTTGTTGACGTGTGTGTATGTTGTTATGTTGTGGTACTTGTGTTTGCGGCCATGGATTTTTCTTATGATGGCCCTACGAAGATCTGTTATAGAATTTGTCCTTAATGGTGATCAAATAAGATTTTTAAACAAGTTGTTAGGTGACCATAGCTAAAGGAGCTCAAGTGATTCGATTAGTCTGTTATAACGAGTCGTAAAGTTGTATAAATAACTCACTTAGATTTATTAGGTTGAACAGTTGGGATTTTGTAAGTTTTAACACTTGGCAGGTTGTCGAGTGTGGCATTAATACCTCCGATTTAGGTGTATGCTTCCGCAATTTAATTCAAAAGTTGTTTTTTTTCCTTTATTTCTTATTAATTGTTACTTATTAGTAAATCGAGGGTGTTACATATAAGTTTTGAGAAGTCTCAACATGTTAAATACGGGTCTGGGCTACACCGGTAAATCAAGAGAAATAGTTTACTTCACAAGTCCAAATGAGGTTCCATCCCAAAACCATATGGCAATAGGAGGAGTATCCCCTTACTCCCTTAGCCTTATAAAGTGATTAACTCTCTTTTCTTTAACCAATGTGGTACACTTACATGTGATGATACTTGGGAGGTTTGTTCTTCAACACCCCTATGTAGGCGTCGTTTGAAGTGCGCCTACGTTAAAGCATGTGTAAATATGCTTGGCACTCATAGGAAGTGGGAATTGACATATACGGTAAGGGACACAATTAGGGACAAGGAAAGTAGGGAGCCGCCAACAAGTTTTTAAGGAACTTGTAAACTGTTCACGGATCATAAAAGGCAACCACGATAAAGGGACAACGAAGACAACAACGATTGACCCGTGAAGGTTACACCCCATTCATAATCCATGAGATTACTAACTCCATATGATTCGGAACCACGAAAGGAGGATCGGGGATGATGGTACGAAGTGAGTCATGGAGTCACATTCGCCCGTATTGGCCTCTACTCGATTCTTATAGTGAAAAGTGATTCCTGCGATCTCAAAGGCATACAAACAAAATATTCAATTTGCTCCAAACTATTATTAGACTAAATTGGTTTAATATAAATGCAACATATAATTCTAAAATATTGTGATCAATTGATTAAACAACAAGATTAAAAAGGATCCTAAACCGGTTGTCCAAATTATCTTATTAGGCGTGATTTTCAATTACATATTCCCTTTAACATGCAATATGGTGATCATAAAAAATATAATAGAATAAACATTAAAATTGGAAGCAATTTAACAATAAATTGTTAGTCAAATCAAATAATAATAATAACCCTAATCATGATACTAGAAATAAGAATAAAAATAAGAGTAATTAAGTGATTAATTACTCACATTTCGCGTTTCCTTGAATTGCTACATCATGAATAAGCTGTTAGTAACTTCAATAAAAAATATAAATTAAATAGAAATTAAATTAAATTAAAAGTAGAGTTGATTTGGTCCAAACCCTCAGTTAATTCTACCTTTTCACGCCTTGGTTTAAGGACGGAACCTCGGGTCAAGTATGGACTCCTTAGAGTGCTTAAGGGAAGTGTTATGAAAGAATAGGGAGGCTAGTGTTTAGGCTAAAGAGGGAGAAGAGAATAAACTTGTGATCAAGCATGTTGATCATTGGAAAAGGGGTGATATGACCTCTATTTATATGGAAAAAAAGGGTCGAAAAATCAAGAAAAGATCGAGTTCGAATCGGATTAAAACTCTTGCGATAGACAGCAGTTTTTGCGGTTTTTGTTTTTATCATATCTTTTGATCCAGAAATCGTAATAAGATGAATAAGATATCGTTGGAAAGCTATTGAAGTATACTTTCTAACCCAATTATAATCATATTAAAATATTTTTTAGAACAAAAGATATAGCCGAAATAGTGAGACGGTGTCAGTTTTGGATAGAGTTTGATATCTTATTCATATCTTTTCCGTTATAGCTCGGAATTGATATTATAATATATCATTGGAAAGATAATTTCAAGGGATATCCAACCATATAAAATTTGGATAAAAACTATGAGGCACGAAAATAATATCTGTCTATCTTTGAACGTCTTTAAATTCGGATAGAAATAGGATTTTCAAAAAGAAAAGTTTTATTCAATTTCAAACTCTTTAATCTTATCTTTTCAAAACGGATAATTAAGATCTTTTAGAAACTTATAGAAGCTTCTAATTAATCCTAATTGGTTTAGGAATTGGATTAAATTATTTGGACCCTCCACATAATCATTGGGTCGTACGTAAGGTGGGCTTAGGTTCGGTTTGGGCTCGGCTTAATATTTTGGTCATAACTTATTCGTTATAACTCGGATTTGGGCTTATAATATATCGTTGGAAAGATCTTTTAAGGACCCATCCAACTATTTAATCATTGGATCCACATTATAGACCAAAATAAACTGAACTAAATGTTTTTATAAAAAGGACACGAAATGAATGATTTAAAAGGACACGAAATGAATTATTTTGGGTTTAAAGGCACGAAAATTGGAAAATAAGTTATGGTTTGGGGAAATGGGCTAGAATTTGGGTTGTTTTATGAAATGGAAATATGGTTTTAAGCACTGCAAGAATAAATACTCAACCCGACCAATAATGGCGGTGAAAGGTGTTCATCATCGGGTTTGGTTTTGGGGAGACATTTTTAGGTGTCTACACCCTCACATGTAGGTTTCTTTTAACTTTGTCTCATGTGATTTTTCAGGTTAGAGTGCTTCTCCACTCTCCCTCGCATGGACCTACTCTTGACCTAGTTAAATTTAGCTATTTAGGGTCTCATATCGTGGGTCTGGTTCTGATACTATGACAAAATTGAGGGAGAAGAGATAATAAAATGGCTTGATTATTATTCATCTATCAATAGGTAAAGTATTTATACAAAACCTAAGATTATAAGATTGGAAACAATCTTTCTAAAAGATATACTAACATAACCATAACTCCTAAAGAAATATGCTCTAAACAATATCTTAACATATATAATTCCTAAGTATATTATTCAATGGAAAATATATTACATGTATACTTTCCGCACAAACTTTCATACCTTGTGGCCAGCCACATTTTTTTAATTTTTTTTTTTAAAAATTGAATAACCTGGACTAATGGAGTAAGAGAAAATTCAACTCCAAAATTCCCAGAAGTTCAACCGCAATACCCAAAATTCGACCAGCAAAACCAAGAAATCTAACCATCACCTCCGCCTTCGTCTTCGCCTTTGCCGATGAAATCAACCTAGACCACCGTCGTCGTCATCATTTTCGTCTCCGCCTTCTTTGTCGCAGAAATCAACAAATCGACCTCCACCTCCGCCGTCGTCTCCATCTTCTTTGTGGTGAATTGCAGATTTGAAGGAGAGATTGCGAGGAATTGCGACCAAGTTTCGAAGCTCCAAACCCTAACATATCCCCCTAATTTCAAGAGATTTGGGTACAAGTTCATCAATTCAATAAGTTTTCGTGGCTGAACTAGTAACCTCCGCCGACGTCGTCTTCGTCTTCTTTGTGGTGAAATTTGATGTAGGTGAGATGTGTGAGATAGGAGGTGTTGCGGTGGTCAGGTGGCCTTGATGCGGGTTGTGAGGAAGGTGAGGTGGTCAGGTGCGGTGGAGGAGTGGTGGTCAGGTGGCCTTAGATTGATGTGAGTTGTGAGGAAGGTGAGGTGGTTAGGTGCAGTGGCGGAGGAGTGGTGCTCAGGTGTGGAGGTCAAGTACGAGGGTGGTGGCTGCTACAGCTAATTTTGTTTTGGGGTTAATCGGGTAGGGGTTACTCGGTCAGGGGTTACTAGGTCGGTCGGGGGTTACTAGGTCGGTCGGGGGTTACTAGGTCGGTTAGGGTTGCTCGGTCAGGGGTTACTTGGTCGGTTATGGGTTACTAGGTCGGAGGGGTTACCAGGTTCGTTAGGGGTTACTAAGTCGGAGGGGTTACTAGGTTGGTTAGGGGTTACTAGATTAGTTAGGGGTTACTAGGTCGAAGGGGATACTTGTATGTTAGCTGGCCACACTATGTGGCCAGCCACACCATGTGGCCAGCCACACACAAAACCCACACTACTTTCCGATATCATCTCATATCTCTAACATGATTTGAGGGTTGAAGAGCTTAATAACCTTATGAAGAAATCATAACAATATTATAAAACATCAAAAATTATAAAGAATTTAGTGAAACATCTTAAAATAAGACGGGGCTAGTCTTACTCTAACCATTGTAACGATAGATCTTAATTTGACATGGATCCTTACAAAGCACCGAATCCAATAGTTTTGGCCCAAATTATTGGCCAGAAATAACAAGGGTTTGAATTGAGGCATTGTACTTGTCGGCACATCCCACAAATCTAATATACTACCTCCGTTAACAGTTATTTGCAACATTTACTAAAAACGGGTGCTAACTATTATTTGCAACATTCCCAAATCTTTCCATTTTTAGAAACTTTTTTTTAATGAAATTACAAAAACACCGTTATTTAAAACTTTATAACATCAAATACATACTTAAACCTTAATTGATTAAAAACTAATCTAATCTAATTAAGCTTATTTTATCTTTCAATAATCATCAATCCATATTCATCTATTCATCATCTTCCCCGCTATCTTTCTCTCTCCTCCTCCATCATCTTCTTCCTCTTCCTCCTCTCCATAATCTAATATATCCATCTTTATCCTCTTCAACATTAACTTTCTCTCTCCTCCTTCACTTACTTTTCATGAATGGAAGAAGAAACACACTCAATTAAGATCTGGGATAATAGTCTTGGTTTTACGGGTTCGAGATCTGAATTTGTGGGTTGTGGGTTAGTTCGTCTGGATCTTGGTGCGAGGGTGTCGGTGATTTTGGTGGTTCGTGGGGGTGATTTTTTTGGTTGGGTTCGCTGAGTTCGTGGGGTTGGTTTGGTGGTAGTCGAAGAGTTTCGATGGTTCTTCGTTTATTTTGGTGGTTCGTGGGGGTTGTTTTAATTTGGTGGTTTGTCAAAGGGAAGTAGCCAGGGTGGTTTTAGGTGGGTCGTTAAAGGGTTTCGGTGGAGGTATAGTAGTTTTGATGGGTCGTCAAAGAATTTAAGGGGTTCGTTGGTGGTTTTTCTGGGTTTGTGGTTGGATTCCGGTGGTTTCGGTGTTGGTTTTGGGTTGTGGGTTTCGATGGCTTTGGTCCGGCGGTTGGTTGTTGGTGGTTGGTGGTTTTGGGGTTGGTGTGGTTCTTGGTTTTTAGTTAATTGTGTTTTATTATTATTATTATTATTGGGTAGTAGTAGGATTAATACTTAAGGCCTTAAGCACATACCCTTGTTTTTCAATAATCATACTTAAAAACTTTTGCCTAGGAGTCTGCGCAGATCCCCTTTGTTGCAAATAACTGTTAAAGGAGGTAGTATATATATAAAAAATCCCAAAATAATCCAACCTTTTGTAATATATATATATATATATATATATATATATATATATATATATATATATATATAATCCCAAAATAATCCAAAATAATCACAAGAATAATCCAACCTTTTGTTGATTCTCCCAAAATAATCCAACCTTTGGATTAACCTTGAATAATCCCACCTTTACCTATTATTCTCCCACAGCGCCCCCACTAGGTCACCATACCCCCTATGACCGGTTGCAAGCCACGTGTTAGCTTCTAATTGGTTTTTTTTTTTTTATAAATTTAAAACTTAATTATATATAAAAAAAAAACCTAAAACATGAATATATATATATATATATATATATAATCCTAAAAATTAAAAAAAAAAAAAAAAAAAAAAAAAAAAAAAAAGCCCACCCTTAGCTTCCCACCGTCAATCCACCATCATCAAAACCGCCACAGTCGCCCCACAACACCATAGCACCATCACAAGTTCACAACCCCACCATCGATCCACCCACCGACCCACCTCCGCACCACCATCAACCAAACCAGAAACCCCCACTCTCCCAACTTCCGTCTTCCCGTGGCAAAATTAACCAGCCCACAAACCTCCACGCACCATCAACCAGCCCACAAACCTCCGCACCACCATCAACCGACCCACAAACCCCCCACCGTCACACCAAAACCCATGGAAACCACTCCCTCCTGCCTACACTTTCACCTCCTTTTCCCCGTTTTCCTTCTCTCTTCCTTCATGGTAGTGATTGTGGGTTGTAATATGGAGAAAAGATGAAAGAGGTGGCTCGCTGGCTGTGAGGACGAAAATGGAGGTGGTGGTTATTGTGGTTCGTGGTGATGGAAGAAGGATGAAGGATGAAGGACGAGGTGGTGATGGAGGTTAGGATGAAGGTTGTGTTCATGGAGGAAGGAGGAAGAAAGGTGTTCATGGAGGAAGAGAGAGAAAGAAGTGGTCATGGAGGAATTGAAAAATTAAATTACCTAATCTTCAGGTAACTGGTCACTTAGGTTCGATATGGGAGAATATATACCAAAGGTAGGGATTATTCAGGGTTAATCCAAAGGTTGGATTATTGTGGGAGAACCGGCAAAAGGTTGAATTATTCTTGTGAAATTTTCATATATATATATATATATATATATATATATATATATATATATATATATATATATATAAAGGGGAGTTTTTTCCCGAGTTTTTAGAAAGCCACATATGATTTAATTTTTTCAGCGCGTCATGTAGGATTATAAATTTTAGTGGTAGCCAATTAAATATGAGATTATTAATTTCTTTTAGAATTAAATAATTTAAATGACACGTAAGCAAAATTGGCGAATGAGATTTTCCAGTTTAAATTAATTAAATATAAAACATTATCTTTTGATATCAGGAATTTTATCTAAATATATAACAAATTTTAGCACATAAATATATGTATAAAAAATTATTTAAAAAATTCAAACAAACCGTGCATCGCACGAGCTTCATCTAGTGTTATTTATTATTTTTTTTTTAATAGCAAAAATATTTCATTAATTAAAAGTCATACGACATCTACAATAGAGATTCGACGTTAACAGATACATAAGATATTGAATCAAATAGAATTTTCCTTCATAAAAACTACGATCGTCGAGTAGATCTTGCATTGCGGAGCATCTCCCGCTTATATCCCTGAAAATTACAGCCTTGTTGGAGAGACAATCTAACGATCCTTTGTAGCCGTGAGGATGTTTTCCTTCTGATTCATCTGTTCGTATTCGAAAACTTGATAACTTTTTCACCAACGAAATAATTGCACGACAATCCATTAGATCTGCTACCATGGATTCAAAACTAAGAAATTTCTCCCTCGAAAAGAGGAGATAAACCTTGTCTTTCGAAGGAGGTCGAAAAACCCTTGTCTTTCGAAGGAGATCGGAAACCCTTTCTTTCGAGGGAGAAAAGTTCCTCCTAAAAGGAGGAAGTATTATTATAAACCTAAAAAAACAATAAAGAAACAAGGATTGGGGCTTTCCACCAATTAAAATCGATGAAAGCCCCTTCAAAATTCAACAATGGAGGCTAGTGTTTTGGAGAGAGGAAGGAGGAGAGAGAAAGGATTTTTATTTGATCGATTACTTATCTAGTGTTATTTTAATGTTGAATTGTTGATGCTAATTTTATTTTATTTTAATTTAATTTTTTTAAGGGAATTTAGATTTATATTACGTTCTCCCCCCGGTTTTTTTTTTTTTTTTTTTTTTTTTTTTTTTTTTTTTTAATTTACATCAAATCTATTTATACTAATTTTATACTACAGAGTATATTTTATTACTTTTCTCTCTAACTTTAAACCCTACCCAAATAATTTATCATTTTCTCTCTCTTGGTCCTTAATCCTTACTACCCTCTCTCACATAATTTCACTTTTATGATTCCCACATTACTTTTACCAGCCATAATAAATTATTCATCCACTAACATTATTTTATTATACTAAATTTATTCTCCTGGGAGTAATTCTTACTATTTTAGTCTCACGGAGAACAACTTTAACCGCCTAATAAAATTTACTCATGAAACTTCTGTTATACATCTTTTTTCCCTTTATCGCGCATAATTGACCCGAATGACCCGGCTTGAAAATGACCGACCAGATTATATACCCGCATATTATTGACTTGAACCGAACCCGACTCAAACCCAAGGATGACCCGACCTGATTCTAACCCGTAAATTATTGACTTGAACCGAACCCGACTCGAACCCAAGAATTACCCTAACCCGTGAAAACCCGAATTAAACCCGACCTATTGTTCACTCGACCCAAATGTAACCCGATATGTTATTAACCCGACCTAAACCCGACCCAAACCCGATAAGATGTATGACCCGACGTGACCCTGACCCAACCCAAATCTGACCCGCATGGGTTACGTCATTAACCCGAATCGAGCCGACCCACTCTTACCCGGTCCAAACCCAACCCGATTACCCGAATTGACAGCTCTAAATACAAAATACAAGTAAATCTTTGCTAACCAAGAAAATCTGTAAACTAACGCTATACTTTGCCCTATATTGTGAATGTTTCTGCGTCTTAAAATGATGATAAAAGTAAAACTATAACCACCGCAGGCTGCGCAGCCTGATTTTCAAAGAACATCCTGTAAGCCGAGGAAGCGACTATCTCACCCACAGTAAATTTTAGTGCAACTTTGCAAAAGCTTGATGAGGATTACAATTTTACTTAAACTATGATAAAATATATTTGCAGCTTCAGTGATTTACTTGCTGATCTCATCTCAGCAACAAAGTTCAAGTGGTGTATTTGGTGTGCGTAAAGATTTTTCACTGTGTTTTTTCAAGAATAATACACCAATTTGATTTGTCAAAAAAGCGATCCACGATTATAGTGTTGCTCATGCCAGATACTAATCTGCAAATTAACAAGAAATGAAGATGGTCAGTTTTAGAAAACATGTTAATAAAACCTGGACATGAGACAATCAGACAAATCAGGAGCAATTTTATAGGATATGAATGCACAAGATTAAAGGAACAGTTGGGTCTTTAAACGATGCAAGAACCAATTATAGACAATCAAACCAAGTGCAAGAAGTACAAACAATTTTGTTTCTCAAGTGCATAAGAGTTTTTGCCATCTCTCTTGTTGCTTTCAAGATATCAGCAAATTTGCTGGCTTGGCAATATTCAGATAGTCCTACCATACCACAGTTTGCTCTGCACATACTTATCACTTCCACTACCTATGCTAGGTTATACTCTTGGAAATCTCAGTATCTCACCTTTAGTATGGAAATTAGCTTCCATAAGCAGCTATAGAACAACATTGGTTCCTAGGCTATCTAACATTAAAAGCAATATCAAGATTATCAACTACTATATTTTTGTTTTCTTGATGGACTAACTTAAGAAGATTATGGAGCTTCATTCCAACAAAAAAATAACTCAAATTTTGCGTAAAAGGATATGCACAAACAAGCAGTAGAAAAGTTCCAAACACACAGATATACAGAAAACATTATCAGAAACTCAAGGAAGTTGCTCAACAGAAACATAGATTCTTCTGAAGCCTTGGGAAAAAAAAAAAAACTCCACAGATACTTCAGCAAAATTAGCTGCACTCAACAGCGCCCAATCATGCTGACACAAGTTAGAATGAATGAAGTTGGGAAATGGTTCACTAATTCCAAACATGTAAAACTAGAAGACATTGTGCATGAAGTTGATAAAGTAAAAGCAGCTATGTTCGAAACACACAAGGAAACCAGGCAAAAAAAAAAAAGGAAAATTTGACGCCAACAGTCCCAACTATGGCCGATTTTCTTGAAAAAGTCCCAACTATTGATTAACTCAAGGTCATCAAAATTTACGGGAGTCCTTTCAAAACAGTCCTTAACATAATTTTAAATGGTTTGACCAGATAATAGTTGGCAAGTGTGTTATTTCCGTTAAAAAAAAAAAAAAAAATTAATCCTCCACCACTCTAAAGACCCACGACCTCCCTTTGGGCCCTATTCTCTTCACCTAACAACAATAATATTCAGTAAAACGGACCAATAAAAATTCAATACGTGGCAATTTTAACCAGATTACTAGTCATAATAAGTTAAAGATTATTTATAGAAGGATCCCCCAAAGCTAGTACTGCCATGAGTTAATCGATAATTAGGATCATTAAAGAAGAATGTTCACAATTAGGAATGGTAGCGTCAATTTTTCCAAAAGAAAAAAAAATTATTTAACGTAGGATCATAGGGTATTAGCTAGAATAATAGTAAGATCAACTGAATTAAGCTCAATTTCTTGAGGACTCAAGTATTCAAAAACGGTTTTTTTAAATGATAGCAACACTACCCCAATAGACCAATATATAGGTTTCATTTTTCAAGTTAGATTTTTTAGAGTCTTCTAAATCCAAAAGTCTCAACTAAATAAGTTGATTGAACCTCAGGTTCATCTAAACTCAGATCTTAAATGTCTCTAGTACATGCGGTGATTTATTCTTAGAATTTTTTTCTGTTTACTATAATTGCTAAGACTGACTCTTCTCTCCTTCGATGTGGTGGTAAAGGACTATCTGAGAATTGAAAAATAATGGAGAACTACTAATATGGAAATTATTCAAAATTCAAGATTGCATTTGCATCTTTGACATTTAAATACTAAAACGATTGGATCTATTTTTTGAAAATAGCAGAGAGGGTTATCAGCTTGTTTGTTTCTGCTATAGTAGATCTAGAAAAAAAAATCACAGTTGGACATGGATATTGCATATTCCACAATACCGTTTTAAAAGAATATATACCCTACCTACGCTAGATAAGTTTCTACATTTCTCCAGCAGAATTGCAATTAATTTGAAACTGTTTCCTTATTTCGATAGTTTCTTCACCCCATTTATAGCACTATTGGAATTAATAAAGCAAGATGCATGAAACAGCCTACAAAATGTACTCCATACTTCATAGCAATGCAGCTAGCTATTTAAAGACTTTAACCATTCACATTCAAGCAAAATCTTAAAGAAGGATGATAAGTGCAATGTAACATGTTACCTTTCAAGTTCACCTTCACTAAACACATGGTAATATCGCTTATACACCACAGCACCCTTCTTGTCATCTTTTCTTGCCAGACCATTTGCAACAGCACAAGCAGAAGCACCATTAATTTCAGCACGATGATAAGGCAAGTGCCATGGAACAAAGTACTCCTGTTGATTTTCTGTACACCTATCATCATTATAGGAATTTTCTTGGTCATTTATTTTCATGGTTCTATCCAGCCTTGCACCAAGGGACTCTCTAGAAACTTTGCATGACTCTCGAGGACCTTTCTCTTTGCTTTCAGGAATGCTTTCCAAATTCAATGACCGGGGGCTACGCACACGTGGAGTACCGGGTCCAATCCACTCATCTAGGTACTTATGTGACAATGGGGTCCATTTACTTAGCAAACCTTGGTCTTCTTGCTCAACAGCCCAGACTGTTATTAACACTAAACCTCCCTTCCTAACAACTCTAATCAGCTCTTCAATGGCTTTTCTCCTCCTACTTTCAGTACTCAAGTGATGCAACACAGCAATTGAGATTGCTGCATCACCAAAGTCAGTTTTATAAGGCAAATTTACAGCATCAGCGACCAAGGCTTCATGCCCTCTCTCTGTACATATACCAATTAAAGGCGAGCTTATATCACATCCTATGAAAAAGCAGTTGGGATTAAAACCCAGGTACTTCCCATTTCCACATCCTGCATCCAGGACAAGAGATCCTTGAGGCAAAGAATCTAAAAACGATGCAACCTTAGGCCATTTAGCAAATCTAGTTGAACTAAAGTGAGGAGCAATTGCATCATAAACCTGGTGAACATACGTCTTCTCAATTTCAGGGGTGTACTGAACACGGTTGGATGATAAATCATTCTCGTTCATCAAGTCAGATAGCCGACTCTGAGTTTTTTCATCAGATGCAGCAACAGAAGGACGGGCTACTCTTATGTCTTTCATAGTGTTAAGACTATAAAGTAATGGTTAAGCTACTAACAGAGTTGAGAGGTCTACGCAATGTCACTTTAAGATTTTTGTGTGACCAAATATCATCACCTGAAATTTAGAAGAAAAAAACGAGAATAAAGAGCTGTTGAGTGCTATGACTATATAAGGAGGAGGAACACATTTACAGCTAGGACGCTGTAAATTCTTGAAAGCATAATCTAACATCTAACATCAAATAGAAGCGAAAGGGAGCAAAAAAAAAATAATCATAGAGTATGAGATTCAAGCATGTGTAAAAAATTGAAAGTTTAGAAAAAAAAATGAATAGATTGGGAGGGTGGGCATGGGGAGAGGGGGGGGGGGTCAGTTGTCTACTTCAGTTCAATCATAAGAAAAATCTAAAACAAAATATGGTTTGAAGATTTGACATCCAACCCGGATTTTTTTGTACTCTATCCACAACACACCATATTACATGGTTTAATGGTACGTGGTGTGCAATTTAACCACAATACATTTCCATTTCTAACATCATAATGTGTTACACGAGTCACAAACAATTATTTCTCAATTCTGCAAGCTTTCGACAACAAAGGTCAAAGCATGACTAGCAATAGCCTCACAAACCTAATGCATTAACCCCATTGATCCATTAGGAAGACAAAAAAGGGGAGGGGTTAGCAATAAATACACAAAATACCCTTGATAAAGTTACGTCAAAACTCAAACAAGTATATGTTTAAAACTAATTTCAGAAAATGACGACAAATCAAGATTCATATGCAGTAATGTAACTATCCAAATGGATTCACCTTTACACCCTCACTAGTCCACTATTTCACAGACCGGAAAATCTGATTCTGATTTGTCTAAAACGTGCACAAGTATATATCTTAAAGGCGCAAAAGGTGGAATTTCACCAAAGAACCTAATTTCAGTAAGAAACATGCTTAACTATGCACATTACTTATAATATCAGTTAGAACCACTGTATCAATAACAAATTTAGCCACCGGTGTTAGTATCTACGACAAAAAAACCCGAGTATCACAAACTAGCGAATCATCCCTATACATAGTTTGAGTCAATAATCCATTCCCAATAAGGAGGATAATAACCAAGGCATTCAATAAACCCTTGGTAGTTGCAACTCAAATTCTTGATACATAAATCAATCAAAGCTTACATAAACCAAAAGTGATTATTCCGTATAGTAATCCACAAAAATCTTCCTCCTCCCTCCCTTAAAATCAAATTCCTCATTCTCGCGTATCTTAATACATAGATTAAATTAAATTAAATTTTCTATTAAATAGCTTGTATAAGTATAATAAATTCAATCTTAGACCTATAATTATTTACTTAAAAAATAAAAAAAAAATACAAAATAATTCAGCAATAGCATCGAAGTCAAATTAAACATACAAAAAAAATGGGGAAAACGCAACTCTAATTCATTAATCCAAATAGTAAAGACAACAAAATTGATCAAACAGAGATTGAAAATCGCATAAAATTAAATTAACACTATTTAATTTAATTAAATTAAATCAATTGTTAACAAATCGAATTGAAAGTCGAAATGAAAAGAGAGAGATCGAAAGAGTTACCAGTTGAAAGATTAAGATAAAGAAACAATGCAAGATGATTGAATGAATGAGTTGATCAAAGGAAGATAAATTTGGTGGAAATGAGGAGAGAGAGAGAGTGAGATGCAACTGTGGAAGCGTTGAACGTTGATGCTTAACGTTGGTAGTCTGTGTGCGTCACACTACGCAGTACTCAATAGTTGGCTTTCAAGATTTACAACTCAGCCCCTAATTACGCGACTACTCGTCATACATCATGACTGGTGTCTCAAGTTTGACTTACATCACTCCCTCGTTTTTTTTTTAAGTGTTACAATGTGGTTATTTTCTTTAATAAACACCGTACATATTGTTTACGGCTATTTTACCAAATGTCACTTACTACTTTAATAATTCATCAAATGTTATTAAGGTTTTCAAAATTCACCAAATGTAATCGAGTTTTTACAAAATTCACCGAGTACCATTAATGACAAACGACCATTAACTTCGTTAGTCATTAGGGTTTAATCATGACACATGTCACGATATGATTGGTTCATTTTAATTAGTTATTTAAATTAATAAAATTAACATTTTTCTCGATTTTTGTAATGAAAGTTATTCGGGCAAAGTTTTGGGGGTTATTTTGATTCTTTATGGGGTCAAATTAAACTCAGAATTGGGAAAAAAATGTAAACTCCCCGATTTGTGTGTCGAAAAAATATCTCAATTAGTGAGTCATTATTTGTAACCATGAAAATTGATCAGGGTAAGGTTTTGGAGGTCATTTTGACCCTTTTACGGGTTCAGATTAAGCTCGGAATTGGAAAAAAAAAAAAAACATAAATGCCCCATTTTGTGTTTTAAAAAATATCTCGATTAGCGCGTCGTTTTTTTAATTGTGTAAATTGTCCAGGTAAGGTTTTGGCGGTCATTTGAGCGCTTTATGGGTCCAAAATAAGCTCGGAATTGGCAAAAAAAAAAAAAAAGGTAAATGCCTTATTTTGAGTGTTAAGATCGTAATTATTTTACCAAAAAAATTGCAAAACGGGGCATTTACATTAATTTTTTGCAAAATATGAGCTGAAATTAGATTCTTAAAGGGTCAAAATGACCCCTAAAATCTTAACCGGCTAATTTAATGGTTAAAAAAACAACCCACTAATTGAGATATTTTTAACACCAAAAACGGGGAATTTACGTTATTTTTTGCCAATTACGAGCTTAATTTGAACCCATAAAGAGTCAAAATAACTTCCAAAACCTTACCCGATCAATTTTCATGTTTAAAAAATAATGACTCACTAATCGAGATATTTATTGACACACAAAACGGGACATTTACATTTTTTTTTTTTGCCAATTTCGAGTTTAATTTGATCCCATAAAGGTTCAAAATAACCCCCAAAACTTTACCCGATCAATTTTGTCACGAAAATAAAGAAAAAAATTTATTTTTATTAATTAAAATAAATAATTAAAATAAAGCAATCATATCATGACATGTGTCATGATTAAACCTTAATGACTAACGGAGTTAACGACCGTTAGCCATTAATGCACTCTGTGAATTTTTTTAAAACTCGGTGCCATTTGGTGAATTTTGAAAACCTTGATGGCATTTGGTGAATTATTAAAGTGTTTAGTGGCATTTGGTGAAAAAGCCGTATTGTTTATTTTGTTTAACATCTATTTCCTCCATTCCACAATCTTTATTCCACAAACATTGTAAAATGGAGATGAAACACGGATTTTAAGATATAGAGAGGAATAACGATAGGGACTCATATGTTGAGTAAAGAGAAAGAGAGAAAACACATGCAAATAGAGAAATGTTGCAATATTTGTGAAGCTTTCTAAAATGGTAAGTGATTTCCAACAACATTGTTAAAACAAAAATAAATTCCCTAAATACTTTCTATGTAGGATAGGTGTTGAGCATTATTTTTGTTTTCTTTTGGTTCAGCTTAAAAGCGCTAATGGCAATAACGGTTGTAATTTTAAATCCGCGACTATAACTAGTGATTTTAGAAAGAGACCGTATTATACTAATTACCGATCTCTTTTCCTCCTAATTAATTCACAGATTCCTTAACCAAAAGCAGGAAAGAGGCCGGCATTTACCTTAATAAGTTCAAAGAGACCAAGTTTCAATAACGACTTGGCATTCTGTCTTTATTTTTTTTTTAAAATCGTTAATATTGTTAGCAGTTTCAATATAAAATTGTTGATGACATTAGTGGTTTTAAGTTGAACCAAAGAGCAATCCTACATGGACAATACTTTGGGAATCTATAATTGTGGGTTTAATAAAGCTAGGGTTTTTTTATAAGTTTAATAAAACTGAATAAGTTAGGGTTTATCCTCTATAATTGTGGGTTTAATAAAGCTAGTTTTTTTTTTCAAAAAATACATGAAATTAGGGCAATTGTGAAACGTTAGGATATTTGATGTTTTTGTTGAGATAATAATGTTATAAATGGATTTCAATTAAAGTTTAATTTTGATTAAAATGTGAGTAAAGTTAGGGTTTTGAAATTGTTGCAGCATAATTGAGTACAACGTTAAGGTTTTTCAGGAGGGGTTAATGTTTTTGTAATTTGGGTCGCAAAAAGGGTTAATAGTTAGGGTTGTTATTACGGTATAATTACAACCAAAAGGTGAGGGGGTTTATGTTAGGTGGCCTTAAAAGTGTATAAAATGAAAGCATTGGGGTTGCAAATATGAAAATTGATTGGTGAAATGGGGATTAGAATTAGGGTCGCATAGTGTGTGAAAAAAATAATGTGGGTAAATCTGTAGTTTGTGACTTTAGGGATGGAAGTAGTTAAGGATTGGTTGGAGAATTGTTATGTTTAGCCTCTTTATTGTTATAATGTATGGTCTTCATCTGGATGTCAGTTTTCATGCAATGGTATGCTGTATGAGTAGTTATAAGTGAGTTAGTAGTTAATAATGATTGGATATGTATGTGTATGATACTATGGGCAGGTGCATAATAAAGACGGTGTTTTATTTTGCTGATGGTTTTCTCTATGGGTGAATTATTTTGCATAATGGAATGCCAATTTCAATGGATGTTATACAAAAATTTGCTTTTGTTGAGTTGTATTCTAGTATGTGTGCGTAATACATTCTAGTATGTATATGTAGTACCTTAAGATTCATGCAATGCACGTAGTGAATGTAGAATTTGGCTATGAAGTATAAATGAATTAAGGTGTTTTGGATTTGAAATTTGAGATGAATTGGTATTGGAATTTAATTTGTGTTACAGTTGTGATCAGCTAGAGTGAAGTCATGAAGAAGTAGTCAATTATGCAGTCGATTTATCAGACAAAGTGGGGGTGAGTTTGATTGTTTTAATGACCATATAATGGTAGAATAACCATCTTATTAGTGTTGAAGTTATTTGTCTCTTTTTTAAAGGGTCCATTAAAACGGGAGGTATCTTGGAAGACAAAACCTGTGGGGCAATTGATACCCATGGCTTTGATATCTAAGGCAAAACCTATGGGCCAACTGAAACCTGTGGCTATGACTGGTAAACAGAAGGCAAAATGTACAGTGATCTTGTCAAAGACTATGAAAAAGGTGAGGATGAGGAGGCTGAGGAATCTGCACATTCGAGCAACGAGGGTGATTTAGATTCAAGTTCTAGATTTATGGAGGTGCTGTTTAAAGAGTATTTGAAGAGAAAGAGTAGGAAGAGAAAAGGGAAGTTGGTGTACGGTGGTGTGGATGAGATCGAAGGTAGGTCATAAAAATTATGATTCAAATTTGATAGATGTATGTATGTATGTATTGTTTTAATTGATTGAATCTTAAAATTAAATGATCACTTTAAATCGTGTTGTGCAACTTTCTTTAAGTTGTAGTGGCAGTAACTAAATTTAATTATTATTATATATACGATGACAAAGTAATTTATTTATTGGCAGGGTATTAAAACAAAAGGACATAGAGTCATGGTTGACGGTGTTGTCCTACGGACACATTATGAGAACATTGGGAATGTATTGAAATTTTTATGCTTAAGGCTTATTGATATTAGAAGTTATTATATTGTGTAGTTTTAATTTGTTGTGTATGGGAAATGAGATGAGTTGATTTGAATTAAATGTATTTTATTTTGGGTTGTATATAGTTGGTAATTGATCATGGTAATTATCGATGGTTCTAACATGATGCTTTGTGTAACAACAATCGAATGTGGTATGTAAAGTAGAAAAGCTTTGTGTTCTTGTCAAGAAGTTTGATCGGACTAGGTGGGAGTTGGTGCATAGTAGGGGCTTTAGGGGGTTGCTAAATCTGGATACAAATAATATCTTAAGAGAATTCTGTTATTGGCTGATGAGTAGAGCTTTTGCCGATGGGACAATGGTATTTAGAGATGGAGCAATTCTTCCTCTAGGGCCCAATCAAGTAAGGTCTATTCTTGGTATTCCAATGGGAACCAAGGAAGTTCCTCTTGTGCTAGGGAATGACGAAGTGGATATCAAGAAGATTATAAGGGTATATAGTTAACCAATATAGTGTAGGGCTGAAGGGAGAAACGGTGTCCTTGAATCTAGCAGTTGCAGCCATGTGCCATGAGCTGGAAGATGGTTCTCTTGTCGAGTTGGAGACAAAAGTTAATAAAGAGGATTTATGATTGCGTTTTTTATAGTTCGTTGCCCTAGGAATTATAGTCTGCACGACAACAAACAATTCGAATTCGGTTGCATCCTTAGTGTCGACATTGGTAGTAGCATGTAAAGCCGCAAAGTATGATTGGTGCAAGTTCACAATTGGTTGGGTGCGCAACTCTGCTGATTGATTTCACACAAAGTTTCAAAAAATTTTCTTTCGGTGCAAGTGTGGTGGGAGCATTGTGTTTTTGTTGGTAAGCTTAGTTCCTTTTTTTTTTGTTTGTTTAAGGATTTAACCCCTAACAGTCACTAATGTACTAAGGGGAATATGCGTTTATTGATCACCTCCACCGTGTACGAACACGGTGGGGTCTGTATCCTAGGATCATGATGTGGAATTCTGAACAGGTGATGGCATCTATAGACGAAGATAGACGGTCGGATGAAGAATTTGGGCATTTGCCGGTGAGTTGTGAAAGACATATTTCTATCATTGTGCCCTTAAGTCATGCTCGTGTATTTGTGATCTAAATTGGATGTTCTGAATGGTACTTGATATTGCTTTTGGGGAGGACCATCCCCTAATTCCACGAGACGGTGAAGTTGGGTCGGTGGACAGTAAATGTGGTGTTAATAATTCGGTTACTAGTATGAGGTATGAGGTATCTAACTTTTTTTTATCATTTAGGTGGAATAGTGATTAACGCTGAGCGTACCTTATGATATAATTTTGTTGTTATGTATTGTGGTGTTGTAGGTACTTGCATTGCTCTATAAACTCCTAGGATTGTAACTCTAGTGGAGGGGATTGTTGGGACAACCATAGGTTCTGGTTCAAAGGTGGGTCAAATAAAGAACGATTAAGATGTGCACACTATTAACACTGGAAAGGGGAGCCAACCTCATCATACTGGTAGCAGTAACAAGGGTATGAAAAAGGTGAATGCAATGAAGGAGAAGTCCCTAATTGAAGAGAAGGAATCTTCATGTGGAAGTCATTCGAGCAATGGGGAACCCGCGCCTTTGATGACCCGGGAAACATCATATGATAAGCTGTTAGAGACCTTTGTTAAAGGGGGAAAGGATTTGAAGGATGAGAAGATGTATGTTTGTGTTATTTTTATTAATTTAACTGGTGTGATATCTTTGTGGGAAAAAACCATCTTAATAGGCATGTTCAAATGCTAAACTTCAGTTGTGGTGGACAAAGAATAAGTGTGAACACAAAGTCATAGTGTTGTGGATGAAAATTCTAATTTTGTTGTTGTAATGTAGGAAAGGACCGTCGATAATTGAATGTGATGGGATGAATGCCACACAAAGGGACTGTTGTGGTGTTCTAGGTCCTAGAGTGCGTCTTTGGCATTAATATGTGCGGATGGCATCTACTTTCTACACAATTTATTGGGGGAACAACGGAGTTTCTTAATATGAGGAAACGAATTTTGTTGGATCCCTCATATGTAGTAAGTGTTAGTTGTACATCATCTTATGATTTATTGGTCATCTTATGCAATATTGGGCAGCTAACACTTAGAATCTTATTAATTGTTATGAGTGATTTAAAATGTGTAGATGATGATTAAGGCCAAGATAGGGATTATGAGAAACTTGCAAGGAAGTACGAAAAGCCTTTCTTAACCATCCCCACTGCTAAAAAAAATAAATATGCACCTATTGTTTTAATTAAATGTAATTTTTTTTGTAGTTATTATTTTGTAGGAGATCTTCTAATGTTATTGGGCGTTGTTCATGGAACACGTGTTCCTTCCTGTGCTTGATGGGTCTGTCGAAGCTGCAGATGAACACTGGTGGTGCCTTGTATTGGATTTGGTGAAGAATTTGTTTGGGTCATTAATTCCCTGTATCAGGATCCTTATGAATACCATGTGAATATTCTTACAGACCTAGTTAATAACTTGGGCGTCTAATGTTGGGTTGTAAGGATCCTTTGTATTATATTTTTGTTATGGTAATTGGAGCCTTTTTGTTGGTTTTTTCTTGCAAGTGAAGGCAGTAGATGTTTTGTTCCAAGTCAAAGATCCCCTCTGGGAGTCGGGAACCTTGTACAAGTGGCCTGGCCTAGGAAAATTGTAGACGTAGTCAAGAAAAATGATAAGTAAGAACCCGGATCCTTGCTTTTTTGTTTACACATTTTTCAGTTAATGTTAATACGTTATATGATCGAGTTATATAATTAGGGGTATTCAATTTTGGAAATCAAACGGCGTTGCAAGATTATCTGTACTTAAAACTAACCATTGTTGCTATTTATTTATAGTTTCTCCTATGGTGTCCTAATGCTTGGTTACATTAAACACTGTGCACGTAACTGTTTTGATATCAGTTTCCTCCTGGTATGTTTTTTCTGCAAAATTGGGTGATTTGCTATTGTACATTGAACTAGCACATCTTTTACTGTTGTATAACATTTACTTGTGCTGTTGGACAAGAATTTACGAAAGACGTTGTTTCTAGAGGATGCTAACAACTGCTACAATGAACTCAAAGAGAAGTTCGATGAGATTCTTCCCAAGAACGCGTCTAGCCTAAGAGGACAAGATCTTCTCAACATACTTAGTAGTTGCGTCTATTACGGGCTTTTACTTTTGTGTTTCTAAGTGTAGACACCTACTTTTGGCCTCTAGTTCCGAAAGGAAGTGCGATGATGTTACAAAAACTCGTTTTTCATGTTATATCAAAGTTGAAGTGTTTATGGACTACGAAATGCATTATGAAGTAAGTTAAAACTCATATTTGAAACCAGGTTATCTTAGAGTCTTGTCTGATTACTAACTAGGCCTAAAACGTGCTCATACATCTTTAAACTTGATTAATAACGGACCCAAATGCGGCAAATGCAATGATTCGATCCAATGGATCTTACATTGTTGAAAACCAAGCCAAACAGATAAACTAACCATCATATTTCCGAGCATGGCCTATACATATGGATAGCCCCTTCAAAGATATTTCCAACGATACATTATAATCCTAATTCCGAGCTAAAACGAAGAAGTTATGATCAAAACACTAAACCGGGCCCTAAAACCAACACCCTTGCACTCCAACGGCCATATCTTTTGATCCACAACACATTTTAACCTAACTTCAATAGCATTGGAAAGTAGACATTCAGAGATTTCCAATTATATCTCACACGCCTTAATCCCACTTTGCAATAAAAAGTTATGGAAGTTTTAAAAATGCGTTTTCGTATAAGGCAAACCGCATACAGCGCAACTCACTGAGTTGCGCGAGCCTGGCACGTGCAACTCATTGAGATGCACGCGGCACCCAGTGTGACTCAGATAGTTGCGCTCGCCACCTGACGACGCGGCTCTAAAACCCTAAACCTAGATTCCTACGCCTATAAATAGGGGTCTTTGTATAACCCGAAAGAGGACCGGAAAATTCAGAATTATAACCTAGCATTCTAAAAACCCTAAATCTCTCAAGTTCTCTTTCTATCATACTACTTTTCTCCTCTCTTCCCAAATACTTTCCAACCCTAATTGAATCCATTGAAATCCTTAGATGTACGAAGAAGAAAGAAAGTCCATAAATGCATTAAACGGAAATTTAACATAAAAGAAGAACGGTTAGTGTAGGTGTCGCTCGAAGTGCGCCTACGTTAAAGCATGTGTGAATATGCTTGGCACTCATAGGAAGTGGGAATTGACATTACGATTAGGGACAACGATTAGGGATAAATAAAGTAGGAAGCCGCCGACAAGTTTTTAAGGAACTTGTAAACCGTTCACGGATCATAAAAGGCAACCACGATAAAGGGACAACGAAGGCAACAACGATTGACCCGTGAAGGTTACACCCCATTAATAATCCATGAGATTACTAACTCCATATGGTTCGGAACCACGAAAGGAGGATCGGGGATGATGGTACGAAGTGAGTCATGGAGTCACATTCGCCCGTATTGGCCTCTACTCGATTCTTATATTGAAAAGCATTCCTGTGATCTCAAAGGCATACAAACAAAATATCCAATTCGCTCCAAACTATTATTAGGCTAAATTGGTTTAATATTAATGCAACACATAATTCTAAAATATTGTGATCACTTGATTTAATAACAAGATTAAAAAGGAACCTAAACTGGTTGTCCAAATTATTTTATTAGGCATGATTTTCAATTACATATTCCCTTTAAACATGCAATAATGTGGTGATCAATAAAAAATATAATAGAACAAACATTAATATTGGAAGCAATTTAATCACAATTCCAACAACATAAAATCGTTAGAAAAATAATAGAAATAAAAGGAACATGATTCTTACTTTGATTCTGTTTGTTTGCAACTACAAAATAATAAACGAGTTAGTAACTTCAAGGAAATAATAAAACAATAATTAAATTAAATTAAATAAAGTAGAGTTGATTTGGGGCCAAACCCTCAAACAGTTCTACCTTTCACGCCTTGGCTTAAGGACAGAACCACGAGTAAAGTATGGACTCCTTTGAGTACTTGAAGAAGGAATTTTGAAGTGAAAAGGGTAGGCTAGTGTTTAGGCTAAAGCATAGAAGAGAGAAAAATAAATCAGAGAATTAATTGATGCCCCGTACATCAGAAATGAGGGGGTATTTATAGGAAAAATGTGCTGAGGGAGCACACGGAACCCTAAAATGATAAAAACCCTAAAAAAGTATCCCGTGACACGGCAAACAGTACCGTGACACGGGAAGTCCCACCGTCAGACGGCAAACTTTCCCGTGACACGGTACATTTTTAGTGTGACGCGGGAAATTTTCAGAAAACGGAAAAGAAAACGCGTTAAGGGTTTACGCGGAAAAGACACGGAATGTCCCGTGTCACGGAAGACTTCCCACCGTCAGACGGGAAGGATTCCCGTGACACGGTGGCTGTCTACCGTGGCGCGGGAATTTCCAGCCCACTTTTCCGTCTAAATACATTTTTAACCCTAATTTCATTCGGCATTTTAAGAGCTGATTGATAATTTCGGGCCTTTTCTGACTTATTATTATTTGGGCTAGAAAAAGAAAATAATTAAATAAAAATAAACAAAAGGTTTGGGCCAAAAATAAATAATAAAACAATAAAATAAAAAGGTTTGGGCTAAAATTAAATAATAAGTTTGGGCTATGCTTTTACCAAATATTGAGACTAATCCATGGACTGTTCAAAAATATGAATTTAATCAAATACGATTTTTTAAGCACTCTCGGGATTAAATACTAAACCCGACCAATAGTGGCGGTGAAAGGTTGTTCATCATCGGGTTTGGTTTTGGGGAGACATTTTTAGGTGTCTACAGAAGCCCCCACTTTGACTGAGTTTGTAGAAACGTCAGTTTCAAAAACGATAGTCAAAGTAGCCGATAGGGACGGAGAATGATTTAAGACGTTCTGCGATCCTAAATCATTCTGTATACGCCGACACCTGCAGAAAAATGTTAGTTCTACAGATAAAAGGGTAAAAGGATAGAATACGTATCTGACACCAGTGCATTGGTGACAAACGAATTTGGCAGCTTCCTATGCTTGAAGGAATCTACCGGATGACATTTGTTGAAACGCTTTCCATGCTTGAGGAAAGCCGACTGAGGAGTTTGGTAGTTTTCTAAGCCTGAAGAAACCTACCGGATGATACTTTCCATGCCTGAGGAAAGTCGACGAATGAATTTGGTGTCATTCTATGCTTGAAGAAATCTACCGATAATGCTTTCCATGCTTGAGGAAAGCCGACAAAGGGATTTGGCGGTTTTCTATATTTGAAGAAAAAATCCATCGATAACGCTTTCCATGCTTGAGGAAAGTCGACTTGGCGGTTTTCTATACTTGAAGAAAAATCCATCGATAACGCTTTTCCAAGCCTGAGGAAAGCCGACTTGGCGGTTTTCTATACTTGAAGAAAAATCCACCGATAACTCTTTCCAAGCCTGAGGAAAGCCGACTTGGCGGTTTTCTATACTTGAAGAAAAATCCACCGATAACGCTTTCCAAGCCTGAGGAAAGCTGACGATTGCTGAAATTTGCAAGTGTATGATGGATCGATTATCCCCGAACGTGGGCCTCAGACGATTCACACCTTTAAGTCGATTATCCGACCATATTAGGTGCTTATAATGCCGAAAAATAGACTTTGATGCTGGCTAGGGGTAAAATAGTAATTTTAGTCCCCTTTAAGTATCAGTTACAATTTTCCGCGTAATTCCAGCGAAAAATAACTATCCAATTTATGCAAAAAAATCGTGCAACCTTAGTCAAAATGTCGGAACTATTCGCAAATAACGGTACAAAGCCACCGTGTCACACATAATATTCCCGTGACACGGCACGGGTCCCCGTCACGCGGAGCTGCTTCCCGTGACACGGCAAGGGGGTCCCGTGGCGCGGGAATCTATTGGTTGAAAAATCGGTCAAATGGCATCTTTGACCAGTCAAAACTTGTGCACCACACAAAAAATGACCGTTACGTGGGAACGGGGTCCGTTGCACGGAATTTTTTGGTTTTAAATATCAAACACTTTTCTCATTTTGCTCATCCCCTATTCCTCTTTCTCGTTCGATTTTCGCCCAAAAGCTCGAATTTTTTTTTTTTTTTGCTCGGTTTTCCGTGTCTCGGCGACTTCTCAGCGGCGCTCGGAGTTCTTTCCCGTCAGCCGGCGTTCATCATCGTGTCACGGCGGTTCTGCTTCCTCTCTCTCTTTTTTTTTTTATTTCCGCTGCGACTTGCTGCTGTTCATTTCGCTGTTCGTTGGTGTTGTTGCTTGAAGCTGCCGCCGGTGTCGCCGGAGATCTGTCGGTTATGAGGCTCACCGTGACACGGGACACACTCACCGTGTCACGGCATTAACTGACCGTGTCGTGGCGGTCTGCTGGGTTGCCGGAGCTTTTTCGAGCCATACTCCTCATATTCGAACCTCTACAAGGGTCTATGTAAGTTCCTCTTAATTTTTGTCTCAAATTTGCTTCAAATGAGTAATTTCATGAAAAACCCTTAAAAATCAATTTTGGGATTTTTGATTTTGAGGTTTTATGTTGAAATTCTTGCCATGAGTTTACTTGTATATGTATGTATGTGTGTTTGTGAGAAATTTGAGACAAAAATTGCATGATTTGATGGAGAATTGAGCAAATCACCATTTTTGGGTACTACTTTTGTGAAATGATGTTCATATTACTTCTTTGCACTTGAAATGGTGAAAATATGGTGGTAGACCTTGTAAAATATTTCATGATGTGTTGATTCATTGTTTTTGTGCAACTTCGAAACATATTTTGCGTATGTACTATATTGTCATGGAGAACATAGTATCATGCGGCTAGGAGAACTGTAGTATTAGTTTGTCATGGAGAAACTAAATACCATAATTTTGCCAATTTTTAGCCTGGAGGTAAAAATTTAGCGTATAATTCGATAAATAACTAAATAACTTAGGAAATGACGCTAAGCATTTAGATCTTTATTTTTATAAAAATGCAACTTGAATTAAATGTCTTAGGAAATGATGCTAAGCATTTAGATCTTTATAATAGCATGCCTAGGCGACGGGATCGCGATCTTTCTACCCACGGCCGGCGTCAGACTTTTCGGGAGGACACTTCCACTATTCCTGAGGGTATGGACGACGATGCCTTAGAGTCCGAGCTTCGGGCTTCTACGAGTAGAGGTAGGTGGGTTCCACCTCTGTGGACTCCAGACCAGTTAGTTTTCTGCCGTGAAAACCATGTTTCTCATCACCCACTCTCCGGCATAGTCGACGGCACGCTTCGCCACCACGGTTCTGGAGCCGGCGATTTGATTCCTCGACTTCACCAGATCATTACGAGGGATCCTGCTACGAACGCCCTATGGGAATCGGCTGGTTTAGTAGATTTCTATACGGCGGTTGTAGGGTTTCGCAGCCCCCGGGGTTGCGGTGCGACGGTCGTTCGCGCATTGTTGGAGTATTTCTGGGATACTACCAACACTTTTCATTTTGCTTGGGGGGAGATGACAGTGACCCCTCTGGGCTTCAGTATGATTAGCGGGCTGCGCTTCACCGACCGGGCCGTAGCTCAGATGTCTGATCTGTCTTGGGGATCGGCTGAGGCAACTGATTTGTTAGGTCCGATCGTTCAGCATATCAGGACCCGACCAGTGTCTCGAGGTGGTCCTAGGAGCGGGCGATCGGAGCCGGCTTCAGTTTTAGCTCGTGGATTCGACATGGAGGACACATCGGCTGAGCAACGAGTGCGGATCTTCATCCTGATTCTGATCTCCATGACCCTTTCTCCTGATTGGAGTTCACGCGTACTCCTTTTCTACCTCCCCTCTTTGGTCAGGATTCATGAGATAGGATCCTATAGCTGGGCCATCCTCGGATACGCCGACCTTCTCTTATCGCTACGTCACGGGTGTCGGGAGCTAAACGACGAGTCTCCCATCACTGTCTATGGTCTGTGGAGAGTCGTAGAGGTGATGATCTTTTCCTCTTTTGGTTTCACTTTAATTTGTTCGACTCATGTGCTAGAGATTACTTTTCATTGCAGCTATGGTTCTACGAGTACTTCCTAGGCTTGGCTCCTCGCCGCCGTCGTGGAGCGGTTCATGATTTCCCTATCGGGGCCAGCTGGCGTGATCGAAGAGAGTCATGGGTGGAGTCTGTCCCTGCGCTGCGTGGGCTGCTACGCCGAGGCACCTCTTCTGTTGGCGTAAGAATTAGTTTCGTTGCCTGTTATTTTCCCTATGACGTTGTTTCCGATGTTTCACGCCAACTTTTTGTTATTTTCAGATTGCCATTGAGGTCCAGTATCGTCCTTGGGCCGGGATGACTGATCTTCCTAAGGCCTTGCGTCTTTCAGCGCACCGCACCATTTTGGTTGGTATCGGACGCTTTGTCTGGTATTTGGGGGAGCGTGTCGTTCGTCAGCATAGCGGCGATCGCTTTGTGGTGCCTTCGCCTCCACCAGAGTCGATGCTGACTCGCGCTTGATTAGGGAGTTGATAAACAGGGGAGAGCGCTACACTTTTCCTTGGCAGGAGCTTGTGCAAATGGAGGGTGATTATGCGCAGGATTTGCTTCCCTCTCTGGCTCCTCCACCCCGTCTTAAGAGTGTCACATCTACTCCCTTAAGAGCCATGGTTGCGGAAAAAGCCTTTAAATGGAAAAGTGGATTATCAGTAGGCTTGAATTTGGGAATGTCAGCAGTGGAAAATTTCTCAGGAAGCTTGTCTCTTATGGACGAAGAGGTGACAGGCTTTTCCACATAAGTGAATTCTTCGGAAATTTTGCTCATCTGTTCCTTAATCTTGTCCATTGTAGCGGTAGTGACATTGTTTTGATTGTCTTGTTCTACTGTGCTGACTCTAGTGGTGAGTGTCTGCATCATGTCAGAAAATTTTTCAATTGTCTTGTTGAGGTTCTCGATGTCTTCCTTGGTGGCCATTGGTTGAAAGTAGACTGGAGATGGATCTTGTGGAGATGATTGAGGTGGTTTCCTTGTACGCTTCTTTGGTATAAGAGGTTGTTGAGGTATGGACTTGAACCGTAACAATCTACCCCTGCTTCTTGACCAAGTGCTGTGACACCGAAACAAACACACTTTTAATGACCAAACTTAACCTTAACTCATCCAGATTAAAAAGAAAAAAAAATGTTTTTTTTTTGTTAAAAATCTATAATTTTGAAACTCTACTTGTTTATTTTAAAAAAAAAATTATGGGAGGATACCATCCGACTTACTCCGAAAAAAAACGACACAAAAACAAGACTTCCCTAAAAATACGGTCAAAAAGTAGTGTATGACTTAAAGAAAAAAAAAGTGTGTGAACACGATATGTGAGTGATTAAGTGAAGTTATGGACGCGTGTTTTGACCGTACGGCTAGACATGACACCAAACTGGACACAAAAAACGAAAAAAAAGACTGACATGACACCTATCCTGGGCACCGTGTCACGGTGCAAACTGTCGTGACGCGGTGCAGTCTACCGTCAGACAGTAGAGAGCCCCGTGTCACAGCACTGTTCACCGTGGCGCGGCAGAACATGCCGTGACACGGTGCGCAGTTCCAGGTCAGTTTTGTGATTTTTCCAGATTTTAACCGATTTTAGGTCCGTACTAATTACTATGTGAGAATAAAAACCCTCGATCATGGGTTAAACAAAAGAGAAAACACATGAAGGTTAGCACCAAACAACCACATAGCATTTAGGCACGATGATGTAAAAAAAGTTCGCAACCTAGAGTCAAGATCTATGTTCAACTATTGGTCAAACTTTGGGTGTCAAAAGGGTACCATGGTTAAGAGTTTGGACGCGTTAGCAAGGCCGCCTCCCTTGAGGGTGTATGCCAACGGGCGGCTCCGCGAGTTCGTGATGAAATCGAACTCGACTCCATGGTTTGGGTGGATTTAATAACTCGGATGAACCCTTATTGCCATGAGCGTTTTTGGGTCGATAGAGCTTAAATCCCCCGGGGCTAAGACGCATGTAGAACACATACGTTTTTTCAGAAAAATAAAAGGAAGTCGACTGTGAGGAAAGAAAATAAGCCACCGGACTGATTTTAGGACTGCCGTGACACGGCAAAAATTTCCGGCGTCACGGTACTGCGCACCGTCAGACGGTGCACTGTACTGTGACACGACAGATTTTGCCGTGGCACGGTAGTCAGAAGATCTGACTGGTGCCCTGTTTTCCTTCGCGCTCAACCAAGTTATCCAATTCTTCCTACGGGACAGACCTGAATGCGACGTTAAAACGTCTATGCAGATGCACAAATTCCAAATTAATCACAGGAATAATTTTCAAGAATCTTTCCTGTCTCATCCACTCATCTTAATTAAATATCGATCACTCAAATCGATAAATAACCAAGAATCCTCCCCAGTGGAGTCGCCAAATTATAGGCGTCGCTCAAAGTGCGCCTACGTTAAAAGCATGTTGAATATGCTTGGCACTCATAGGAAGTGGGAATTGACATTACGATTAGGGACAACGATTAGGGACAAATAAAGTAGGGAGCCGCCAATAAGCTTTTAAGGAACATGTAAACCGTTCACGGATTATAAAAGGCAACCACGATAAAGGGACAACGAAGGCAACAACGATTGACCCATGAAGGTTACACCCCAATCATAATCCATGAGATTACTAACTCCATATGGTTCGGAACCACGAAAGGAGGATCGGGGATGATGGTACGAAGTGAGTCATGGAGCCACATTCGCCCGTATTGGCCTCTACTCGATTCTTATATTGAAAAGTATTCCTGTGATCTCAAAGGCATACAAACAAAATATCCAATTCGCTCCAAACTATTATTAGGCTAAATTGGTTTAATATTAATGCAACACATAATTCTAAAATATTGTGATCACTTGATTCAATAACAAGATTAAAAAGGAACCTAAACCGGTTGTCCAAATTATCTTATTAGGCATGATTTTCAATTACATATTCCCTTTAAACATGCAATAATGTGGTGATCAATAAAAAATATAATAGAACAAACATTAATATTGGAAGCAATTTAATCACAATTCCAACAACATAAAATCGTTAGAAAAATAATAGAAATAAAAGGAACATGATTCTTACTTTGATTCTGTTTGTTTGCAAATACAAAATAATAAACGAGTTAGTAACTTCAAGGAAATAATAAAACAATAATTAAATTAAATTAAATAAAGTAGAGTTGATTTGGGGCCAAACCCTTAAACAGTTCTACCTTTCACGCCTTGGCTTAAGGACAAAACCACGAGTAAAGTATGGACTCCTTTGAGTACTTGAAGAAGGAATTTTGAAGTGAAAAGGGTAGGCTAGTGTTTAGGCTAAAGCATAGAAGAGAGAAAAATAAATCAGAGAATTAATTGATGCCCCGTACATCAGAAATGAGGGGGTATTTATAGGGAAAATGTGCTGAGGGAGCACACGAAACCCTAAAATGATAAAAACCCTAAAAAAGTATCCCGTGACACGGAAAACTGTACCGTGACACGGGAAGTCCCACCGTCAGACGACAAACTTTCCCGTGACACGGTACATTTTTAGTGTGACATGGGAAATTTTCAGAAAACGGAAAAGAAGACGTGTTAAGGGTTTACGCGGAAAAGACACGGAATGTCCCGTGTCACGGCAGACTTCCCGTGTCACAGGAAATCCCACCGTTAGACGGGAAGGATTTCCGTGACACGATGGCTGTCTACCGTGGCGCGGGAATTTCCAGCTCACTTTTCCGTCTAAATACATTTTTAACCCTAATTTCATTCGGCATTTTAAGTGTCGATTGATAATTTCGGGCCTTTTCTGACTTATTATTATTTGGGCTAAAATAAGAAAATAATTAAATAAAAATAAACAAAAGGTTTGGGCCAAAAATAAATAATAAAACAATAAAATAAAAAGGTTTGGGCTAAAATTAAATAATAAGTTTGGGCTATGCTTTTACCAAATATTGAGACTAATCCATGGACTGTTCAAAAATATGAATTTAATCAAATACAATTTTTTAAGCACTCTCGGGATTAAATACTAAATCCGACCAATAGTGGTGGTGAAATGTTGTTTATCATCGGGTTTGGTTTTTGGGAGACATTTTTAAGTGTCTACAGTTAGTTTCCTGAGAACTTAGATAAATCACTTTTCTTTTATTGCTTAAATAACTTTAATTTATTAATTAGTGTTGTTTGATCACTTTAAAAAAAATTTTAATTAATTTAATTAACATATTATTCTTTTGTTAATTTAATCAAGACTAGAATTTGAATAATTAATTGATTGTTTTATCACTTTAGTCAAGGCGAACATTGTTTATTTCTTGTTATTTTCACGAATTTGATTAAGCAAAGAATAACGACTTTTGCAATGTAATTCATATGTAATTAATGCTTGTAAATTAAATCAACTAACTTAGTTTTTTAGGAGCCACGTTGCATATAATGTTTGGTGAAATTGTGAAAAAGGAAGAGCTAGTAGAGGCCGCACTTGGGCTAGAATAGCGATTCCTCCCTAAAAGGAACGTTATTTTAGTACCCTCGCTCCCGAACTCAATTCTGGCACACGTAGACAAATTTGGGCATGGGCAAAATTACAATTCGTGCTAAATATCCCTTGAACTATACTTGGGAGAAAGGCATGAACGAGGTTTATGAGTTTTCCTAAAACTCATTGGCGTATCCTACTTGTTTCTTACAAAAAAGCGTAATTTAATTTAAAGTACATGCCTTTCTCCCAAGAAGAGTTTAAGGGATATTTAGCACGAATCGTAAGTTTACCCATGCCCAAATTGGTCTACGTGTACCAAGATTGAGTTCGGGAGTGATGTTACTAAAATAACGTTTCTTTTAGGGAGGAATCACTATTCTAGCCTAGTGTTCAATATAGGATTAAAGTACATAAATATATAATTTAAGTTCTCAAGATGTAGCGCATGACATACAAATAATATTGTGGCTTAAAGCCTTGATAGTAGACTTAGAAATAAATAAACAGTTAGTAGACTCCTTAATTTCTAATAATAAACATAGTTATAAACTTGGACATAAAAAAAAAAGATGTAACATAATCAGCAGAACTCGAAACTTGACTCCCGTAGACACCTAAAAATGTCTCCCCAAAACCAAACCCGATGATGAACAACCTTTCACCGCTATTATTGATCGGGTTGAGTATTTAATCTTTGGAGTGCTTAAATCCATGTTTCCATTCAATACATTTGTAGACACCGACTTTTGGCCTCTTGTCCCGAAAGAAAGTGCGATGATGTTACAAAAATCCGTTCTTCATGCTAGATCAAAGTTGAAGTGTTTATGGACTACGAAATACATTATGAAGTAAGTTAAAACTTATATTTGAGACCAAGTATTCTTAGATCCTTTTCCGATTACTAATTAGGCCTAAAACGTGCTTATACATGTTTAAACTTGATTAATAACGGACCCAAATGCGGCAAATGCAAGGAATCGATCCAATGGATCTTACATTGTTTAAAACCGAGTCAAACAGATAAACCAACCATCAAATTCCCATGGACAGCCAAAACATATAGATATCCCTTTCAAAGATCTTTCCAAAGGTATATTATAAGCCCGATTCTGAGTTAAAACAAAGAAGTTACGATCAAAACACTAAACTGGACCCTAAAACCGACACCCTTGCACTCCAACGGCCATAACTTTTGATCCATAACATATTTCAACCTAATTATAACGACATTGGAAATTAGAAATTCATAGCTTTCCAATGATATCTCACACGCCTTAATCCGACTCCGTAATCAAAATTTATGTAAGTTTTATAAACGATTTTTCGTATAAGGCAAACTGCAAACCAGCGCAACTCAATCCGTTGCGCGCGCCTGGCGCGCGCGACTCTGAGAGATGCGCGCGGCACCCAGGCGACTCAGAGAGTTGCGCGCGCCACCTGACGCCGCGACTCTAAAACCCTAAACCTAGATCCCTACGCCTATAAATAGGGGTCTTCGTTCAGCTTTAAACGGACCGAAAATTCAGAATTAAAACCCTAGTATTCTCAAAACCCTAATCTCTCAACTTCTCTTACTATAATATTATTTTTTTTCTCTCTTTCCAAATACATTCCAACCCTTATTAAATCCATTGAAGTTCTTGGATGTACGAAGAAGAAAGAAATCCCATGAACACATTAAACGGAGATTTAACATAAAAGAAGAACGGTTAGTTTCCAGAGCATTTAGATAAATCACTTTTTCTTTATTGTTTAAATAACTTTAATTGAATAGATAGTGTTGTTTGATCACTTTAAACAAAATTTTAATTAATTAATTCACATATTATTCTTTTGCTAATCAAGACTAGAATTTGATAATTAATTGTTGTTTTATCACTTAAGACAAGGAGAATATTGTTTGTTTTGTTGTTTTCACGAATATTGATTAAACAAAGAATAACGACTTTTGCAATGTAATTCCTACGTGATTAATGCTTGTAAATAAAATCAACTAACTTAGTTACCTTTACTTGGATCGTCGTTTTCGTTTTTTTTTTACAAAAATCGAACAAAATGTTTTTTTTTTATCGTTCCTTTTGTGTTTTCGCACAAAAAAAAATCGAAAAAATGTTTTTTTTATCATTCTTTTTGTCTTTCGCAAAAAAAAAAAAAAAAAAAAAAAAAAAACGCATGTGGAAGATGCTACTCTTGAAGATTCACTTCTACCTTAGCGCAAAACGGAAAATTGCGTGCGATACTATTTTTGATTATAATGATTCGTTTACGTACTTTATAATCGAACTAATGACATTATTTCTTATGAGGTTCGTCATTAGAAGTTCGCATCCCTTAATAGGACGTCATCATTATGTTTATTCTTAAATGTGCCTATTTTGTGTTCATCATATTTTAGTTGTAATTGATCAACCTTGATTTAAAAGTATAATTTATTTACATCTTCTATGGTTTAAAAAGAAAATCCCGAGAAACTTACTTGGGATGTTTGACTCACAAAAAAAAAAAAAAAAAAAAGAGAGAGAGAGAGAGAGAAATAGAACGAAAAAAAATTCTTCTTTAAAAAAAAAGAGTATGATACAAAAAAAAAATTATTATAATTCTCAAAAAAAAAGAAAAAAGAGAAGATAATGAATGATAAAACCGAGAAAATGTTTTAATTATTTCTTGGATTCTACATTCGGAGGCCATCATTCTTTTTAAGCAAATAGTAAAATATTATCCTTTAAAGATGAGCAATATGAGAATCATAATTGAAAAAAAAAATGATTTAGATCTCTATTGCAATCTAAGTGATCAACAAATACTATAGTATATTTGATCATTGTAAGGAGTATGTTCGGGTTGATTAATATTCCTAAAAGTAGATGTGCATTTTCAATCCAACTTTCTTGTCTTTCTCTTCTACCTTTTTTGAAAACAATTCATTTAAAGTAAAATCCTTAGATGATTACTTTGTTGAAGTCAACACAAATCATGACATTCCATTAATGATTGGTCATGAATTTTTTGACATTTTTCATCAATAAACTTGCTTAAAGTGAATTCGTATTACAAGGATTAAAAAAAAGAAATAAAATAATCATTTTGACTTTGGTTCATTGTTTGAATGCTTGGCAGAAAAGGTTTAAGTGAACGCGCTCAATTTCTCGTGATACACATTACTAGATCATCCTCCACATTCGCATACTAGTCCAATCATGGGTGACAAAGCAGCATTGGAGAAACTTAAAGAGGAACTCCAAAACCTAAAGGCTCTACGAGAAGAAGAAGCCCAAATGAAGGCTCATAAAAAAGCAGAAAAAGGCTAAAATAAAAGCAGAGAAAGAAAATGAAAATATTCTGCAAGGAAAAAAAAAAAAAAGAGCCGAAAGACTAGAGGCCTTGGAGAAACTTGTCATTCGAGCTAGCTCAGGGACTAAGTACTTCAATTATGAGCTTGCACCACAACCTAGTGGCAAGAATCTTCCAAAAAAAGTTCTTGACTACGGATTTACCAACCTTTAAGGTTACGGACAATCCTAGTTCTCACTTAATGAGCTTTTTTGGAATTATAGCATTGAAAGGGGTTGAACAAAGTCTATATGCATGTACTTTTCCTCTTTCATTGGACCCAACTGCTAGATCATGGTTTTATAACCTCGATGCATAACAAACTTCCACTTGGAGTGACGTTGTAAAAGCGTTTTTAACCCAATATGGAGATAACATCGAGCTCACAACTACCTTGCGCAATCTTGAATTGCTTAAGCAAGGGGGAGAAGAAGGCTTCATTGGCCTCTTTTCTAGGTGGCGATCAAAGGTTGCTCTTCTTTCACAAAGACCTCCGGATCATGAACTTGTCCCAAAGTTCATAGACAATATGTCTCCACCATACAAGTGCCATTTACAATACCTTGGTTTAGACACATTTCAAAAGGTCTATACTGTGGGAACATTAATTGAAAGGGAATTGATAAATGAAACCATGAATTATATAGATGGACTTGATTTTTAGAGAGGATTTCACCTACGTCGAAAACGGACAAAGCTCAAAAACGCAATCTCAAGAAGTTGTCAACAATTCAAGATGTAGAACCCTAGTTCTTGTTTTGTTTCTTTCCTTTGTTTTTTTTTTATTTTTTTTATTTATTTTTTTTTTATAAATGATAGACTAAGAGATTCATGCTGTTGAATCTACTTATTTTGTACTCTCATTGATTAATGAATAAAAAAACATATTTTCAAGTACGTCTATCTTGTTCTCTTTTCTATCTCTTTATTGTTATTGACTCGAATTATATAAAATGTATACATACAAACAGGCAATATCAAAAGGCATTCATACTCAACACTTTAAGAATCATAATGAGCTTTGAATTACAAGATGTATTGAATGAAAAGAGGTCCATCTTAGGCCCACAAAGAAAGGATAAGATGATTTCACCAACACATGAGGCAACTTGAAACTCCACAAATATAATCCCATGTTCTTAACCTTAGAGAAAATCCATCTTTTTGGCAGCCCTTTTGAGCTTTGTCAATTGAGCCTTAGTTATTCAATCTACATTATTCCATACCTTGGGATGGGAATGGTGCAAAGATACAAATAGGAAATTGGGGGAACGAAACATAAAAGGGGGACACAAAGTTAGTCTAAACCCAAAAGGAAAGATCAAATGCAAAAGAAAAAAAATCGTTCTAAACCCAAAACAAAACTTGTCAAAAAAAAAAAAAAAAAAAACCAAAAGAGAGGTGACAAGGAAAAGGCACCTAATGTAGGAAGTTTCCACACAAAGCAGAAAGGTTTAAATTTGAGAAGCACCAAAAGTAAGGGATTTTGGGAGTATACTTGAGCCTGTCCTCTGTCCATTCTTCATAACCTCAAGCTTAGCCACACAACCTTGGAAAGGCCCTCCTTGAGGTAGACCATAACCATATACTAAAATCTTCATTCCATGAAAATATGGCCAATCTTAGGCCTTTGCACATATGGACCTACTATTGAGTAGTCATGCCCATATATAAAATACATGAAGTGTTGAGTTATGATTACAAGATCATATAAAAACAAAAAAAAATCAAATGATTTGGATGATTTGATAGCCATTGGCTTGATTACATCATGTTAGTAAAGCAGTCGAATCAAACTAAATTCGATGTTTTCCATATCTTTTGCCAAAGAAAAATGAGATGATTATCACTTAAAAAAAAACAAAAAAAAAACAATCATCTTATTTTCTTTTAATAATAGGGCTATTTATTACCAAGGTAATTCAAGTTCTATATACATTGCCTAGAAATAAAAAAGAGTTAATGCAATAAATTGATTTGATATATCGACAGCCTTGACGTCAACTTTAGATGTCTTTTACAACTCTTGAGCATTGGTCTTCTCACTTATCATGAGCAACTAATATGTCCACCTACGTGGGATATCTCCATCTTCTCTAAGCGAGGAATATTGATTGAACATGATCGTTACATGAAAAAATGATCGTTATCGCTATCACACGTATACCTCACTTCCAAGTCATCACGATGATTCAAATATTAAGTCAATAATCCTTGCTTTTTGAAAACATGTCTAATTTTCTTTCTTTATTCTTCTATGGGAAAAGTTGGATTCCCCTTACTTTTTATACAAATCCGTCTTTTTTGTTCATTTCTTTTTTAAGGGGTAAGTCGGGATGATCCCTCCCATTTGGCAACTAAAATACTCGAAAATAGTATAATTATTCCGCTCTTTGCCTTAAATTGGGGGCTTAAAAAAGCCAGGACATTCCCACTTCTCTCTATTTACAGATTTGAACACGTTATTTATGTTGCAAAATCAATGTCATGCAAAGCTTATTACGAACCATTTTAATAACTTTAAATGACAAAGGGAAGAATGACAAAGGGAAGAATACCACTTCCTATTATTTCACCAAGATAATTAATAATGTTACTTGATCAAACAATTTATGATAAACATATGCAATATTTCGCAAATCGAAAATACAAATCTTGGGGCCTTAAATAAACATGAGAAACATCCCCTAGCATATGTATACATGAATTCCAAAAGCCACCTAAAGTCGACGCTTGGGGGCTTCAAATTAAAAATATAGGTCTCACCTTAACTTTCATTTTGAAATGAGACCATATTTTGGAAAGTGATTCAAATAATTTTATAAATTATTCTAACACTCCATCAAACCTAAGTTTGGTAAATATTCATTTTCAAACTACGACATCTTTTAATTGGAAGAACTCCGCTTTCAATTAGCAAATTATGACAGTGATGACAAACACTAAAAAGAAAAAAAACATAAACAAAATCAGATATACGAAAGTTTGCTCACGTTGTCATATCTTTGTTGAAATAAGTTGCAAATTACAACTTACCTTCATCAATCTTGGACGAAAAAGTCACACTCAATTACGAGATAGACTTTTCTTTCCATTTTGGGTCCAGTTTTGAAAGTAATATGATTATTTATTTTGCCTACTATGAAAAAGTTATTTTTCAAAACAAATTTTCATTTAAATTATTGGGCCCTTTTCAAATTTTGAATTCTAGTTCGAAATAATATGTTTCTAACAAAAAATAGTATTCAAAATTTCCTCTCTGAATTTTTGTTTCATTTTCTCAAATGAATAAAATTTTCAGAAACTCAATAACCGCTTGGATAATACATGTATATACATAACTATTTCCAAAAGGAAAGAACTAAGATTTGACTTCTTCATGACTCGAACTTGTTCTCATTGGCTTAGGGATGGTAAACAAACCACCTACAAGACCAAAATCAAAGATTGATAAGAACAAAGAAAATATTTGATGTTCTAAATCAACTTTGAGAATAAAATCACCGTAATGATCTTTACAACCGTTTAGACATTAGGTAAGATTACTAAACCTTAAACACAATTGTTTTGGTTTATAAACAAGAAAAGAACTAACTTGCTTTCTTGAACATGACTTGAACTAAAATGTGAAAGCCATGTCATTGTCCTAAATATCTCAAAACAAAAATAGGACATATACATAGGTCCATCTCAGTATCATATGAATGGCATAAACTATAGCAAGTCATTAGAACTACCCCAAATTGGGGGCTCCAAGACTTGTGAAATAGCAAGAATGTGCGTAACCCGACACATGGGGGCTCCAATATCCATACAAAAAAAAAAGAGATATTCATGCCATTCGAGCTACTTTCGGGAATCGCCTAAGCTACAAATGGTTTATGTAGATCTCGAGCCTTACAATTTTCAAATGCATCACAATGATTTGATAATCATTTTTTCCTTTGAAAACTAAGTTTGCAACTTAACTTGGCCATTAAATAGGTTACATATTCGAGCCATTTTCAAGTTCAACTTCAAAAACTAATCTTAGTGCATAATTGTTGTTTCAATACTTCAATTTACTCTAGAGATTAGAGAGTATGACTAGTATAGAGCAAAAGAAACAAAGTCATGATGCATAAAACATACTTGCTCATACGAAAGTTTAGTACTCAATCATTCATCATGAAAATTGTATCAAGACACATTATTAACACAAGACAAACAATTTCATGAGTTAGAATGTAAACAAAAGACTCCTAAATTCTAAATTAAGGAGTCTTTGTTTTAAATTATTCTCCATTGTTGCACACATTGGAATTTCGCATAGAGGATAACATATACTTTCTCGAGCTTCAAAACAGTGACAAAATTTGAACTCAAAAGAAAGAATTCAAAAGTAGCAAGAATAGACGAAAAATTTGAACAACATTTCATTTTTCCTCTCACTTGTTCTAATGAATGACCAATATTACTAGACTTAGCAAATTTCCTTTGTTAAAACTATGAATGGTCAAAAACGATTTTTAATCGTTTCCAAGATCCTAGTTTTTATCATAATAAGAAGAAACACAGGATTTTAAACCCATTTCAAGCAACATGAAAGGGTCTAATTATTAACAACAAGCAAATCACCGAAGTCACCCAATGCTGGGGGGCTACAACATTCAAAAATATAAAATAGGGGCTTACGAACCCAAAATATAACCAAGCTACACCAGTTCGATGATCTCTTCAAGAATTTCCTAAACTAACTAGTTTTGTGCAAATCTTGAAATCACGGTTTTATAAGTGAATAATAATAACCATCAGTTATTTTTATCATTGATAAAGCCAATTTTGCAACTTATGCATTAAAAAAATAAACATGAGTCGCAAGAATAAATTCATGCTATTATCAAAGTTCAAAATTTCATTTATAATTTTAATGCATAATTGTTGTTCTAAACACTTCAATTTACATTAAAATTAACAAGTATAGTCTATGTGAGCAAAAAAGAGAAATAAAGTTTAAGCACAAATTTAAAATTAGAATGAACAAAAAAAAAAAAAACATATATGCTTGACATGCTCATACAAGATCAATACTTAAAAACTTCACATGAAATTTGTTGCCATTTATTTCTTTAAACAACGATAAACAAACAAATTCATGAAAATAAGTCGGATCGAAAACCCCAACTCCAAGTTAGGATTCTTCATTTGATTTCTCCATTTTATTGACCAAGATAAAAAGTTTGGTAAAATAAAAAGGAGCAAGATTTACTTTTCTTAGCTTTAAACGACAACCAAAATATAAGAAGAGATCAAAATTGGAGAAAGAGGAGAAGAAGAAAGTGAGCTGCAGATCGCGCTTCTCCAACTCTTTTACTAATTCAAATGTTGCGCACAACTCATCAAGTTGCGTGTGGAACCCCAGAGCAACCTAGTTTCTTGCGCACGCTTGGCCAGCGCGACTTACTATGTTGTGCACGAACATTGGTCACTTAAAAGACCAGTACTCAGATTTCAATCCGTTTTGAATTTTTCCAACGGTTTTGTACGTTGTTAGACGTAATAACGCACAAATTATTGAAATCTTTGAAAATTGATTTGCATCCAATAGTTTCTTTTCTTCTTTGATAGCTTTTTGCATCATCCTGCATGCACACTGTGCTTTGTGCCTTCCCTAAGCATACGTTTTGGACGTTTTTTGTAAGAGTGTCTTAAGATGTTCTGTAGTGGTACTTTATGTAAAAGCTCTGTAGACACCCATTTATGTCTCCCCAAAACCAAACCCGGCGATGAGTACCTTTCACGTCGAATCGTAATCGAATGAAGTGAAAGTGTGGAAAGTTTAGTGTTGCGGATAGTTTTAATTTCTTTTCTCTTCTCTTTGTTTTTGAAAATCTATTTTAAGAAAACAGTCAATCCAGTTTGGTTGGTCCATGATATGGGTCCAATAGTAGTGTAGTTGGATAGTATTTGAAAAGAGGTTTCCAACGATATATTATAAGCCCAATTTCGATGAATATTGAGGAAGATATGGCCAACTTACTAAACTGGGCTTGGTTTGAGCCTTATATGCGGCCCAATGATCTAGAGGAGGGCCTAAGATGGATTTATCATTCCTAATGCAATTAGGAATGATTTTAGCCTTCTAGATTCTTCTAGAAGGTTCTTTTCATTCCTAATTCAATTAGCATTGATATATTGACTTTTGTTGACTTTTTAGATTTTTAATCAGAATAAAAGAATGTTTTTGAGGAAAATACGATTTTATCCTCTTGTACGGTTAATTTCTATCTGATTTTAAAAAACGCGTTAATAATTTAATTAGCGCCAAACGCCAGCATTAGCGCCTGACGCTAAGCTTGGTGCCTGGCGCTAGCGTTAGCGCCTGGCGCTAATGTCAGCGTTTGGCGCTAACCTCGTTTTTGCGCGTTTAAACTCTTTTTCCATGTTTTATCTTTTTGGTTGATTTTCTCTATAAATAGTCTTCTAAAAACTCCGTTTTTATTCACCAATTCTCACCAACTCTCATCAAGAAATTCTTGATTATTCTCTCTCTCTTTTCTAAACTAGTATTTTCTCAAATACAAAATTCCGCATTCACAAGACCTAGATACACCTAGCCATATTCGAAGTTTCCTTCGCCCTAGATGTGAAAGGTTTTAATTTCTGAGGGTTTGGTCCCAAATCTTTATTTCAATTATTTAATTTAATTGTTTTGTTTATTATTTTTCTTGAAGTTACTAACGCGTGTATTTTGTTATTAGAAAGAGATACGAGGCATCCAAGTAAGTGCTTCAATTGTTGGCATTGTTATTATGATATAGAAATGATGTCTAGGTTGTTATTATGATTCCTACTATCATGTTAGGATGCTTGATGTTTTGAATGACAACAATAAATTCCTAGCATCATGTTTAGGGTAAAGAATATAATGTCAATTATAATTTCTATGATGCCTTTTATTGTATTTCCTAATAGTATCGTGTTAGGGCTACAAATTTTATTTTTATTGTTTAGTGACATGCTAGGGTTTGTAATTTATCTTGTTAGTATCATGCCTAGGATCTTGCTATTATTATTATGCTTTATTATTAAAATGATGATGATGATTTTTTTAAGATTATGATTGTTATATGTAGGCGTCGCTCGAAGTGCGCCTACGTTAAAGCATGTGTGAATATGCTTGGCACTCATAGGAAGTGGGAATTGACATTACGATTAGGGACAACGATTAGGGACAAATAAAGTAGGGAGCTGCCAACAAGTTTTTAAGGAACTTGTAAACCGTTCACGGATCATAAAAGGCAACCACGATAAAGGGACAACGAAGGCAACAACGATTGACCCGTGAAGGTTACACCCCATTCATAATCCATGAGATTACTAACTCCATATGGTTCGGAACCACGAAAGGAGGATCGGGGATGATGGTACGAAGTGAGTCATGGAGTCACATTCGCCCGTATTGGCCTCTACTCGATTCTTATATTGAAAAGCATTCCTGTGATCTCAAAGGCATACAAACAAAATATCCAATTCGCTCCAAACTATTATTAGGCTAAATTGGTTTAATATTAATGCAACACATAATTCTAAAATATTGTGATCACTTGATTTAATAACAAGATTAAAAAGGAACCTAAACCGGTTGTCCAAATTATCTTATTAGGCATGATTTTCAATTACATATTCCCTTTAAACATGCAATAATGTGGTGATCAATAAAAAATATAATAGAACAAACATTAATATTGGAAGCAATTTAATCACAATTCCAACAACATAAAATCGTTAGAAAAATAATAGAAATAAAAGGAACATGACTCTTACTTTGATTCTGCTTGTTTGCAACTACAAAATAATAAACGAGTTAGTAACTTCAAGGAAATAATAAAACAATAATTAAATTAAATTAAATAAATTAGAGTTGATTTGGGGCCAAACCCTCAAACAGTTCTACCTTTCACGCCTTGGCTTAAGGACAGAACCAAGAGTAAAGTATGGACTCCTTTGAGTACTCGAAGAAGGAATTTTGAAGTGAAAAGGGTAGGCTAGTGTTTAGGCTAAAGCATAGAAGAGAGAAAAATAAATCAGAGAATTAATTGATGCCCCGTACATCAGAAATGAGGGGGTATTTATAGGGAAAATGTGCTGAGGGAGCACACGGAACCCTAAAATGATAAAAACCCTAAAAAATTATCCCGTGACACGACAAACAGTACCGTGACACGGGAAGTCCCACCGTCAGACGACAAACTTTCCCGTGACATAGTACATTTTTAGTGTGACGCGGGAAATTTTCAGAAAACGGAAAAGAAAACGCGTTAAGGGTTTACGCAGAAAAGACACGGAATGTCCCGTGTCACGGGAAATCCCACCGTCAGACGGGAAGGATTCCCGTGACACGGTGGCTGTCTACCGTGGCGCGGGAATTTCCAGCCCACTTTTCCGTCTAAATACATTTTTAACCCTAATTTCATTCGGCATTTTAAGTGCTGATTGATAATTTCGGGCCTTTTCTGACTTATTATTATTTGGGCTAGAAAAAGAAAATAATTAAATAAAAATAAACAAAAGGTTTGGGCCAAAAATAAATAATAAAACAATAAAATAAAAAGGTTTGGGCTAAAATTAAATAATAAGTTTGGGCTATGCTTTTACCAAATATTGAGACTAATCCATGGACTGTTAGAAAATATGAATTTAATCAAATATGATTTTTTAAGCACTCTCGGGATTAAATACTAAACCCGACCAATAGTGGCGGTGAAAGGTTGTTCATCATCGGGTTTGGTTTTGGGGAGACATTTTTAGGTGTCTACAGAAGCCCCCACTTTGACTGAGTTTGTAGAAACGTCAGTTTCAAAAACGATAGTCAAAGTAGCCGATAGGGATGGAGAATGATTTAAGACATTCTGCGATCCTAAATCATTCTGTATACGCCGATACCTGCAGAAAAATGTTAGTTCTACAGATAAAAGGGTAAAAGGATAGAATACGTATCTGACACCAGTGCATCGGTGACAAACGAATTTGGCAGCTTCCTATGCTTGAAGGAATCTACCGGATGACATTTGTTGAAACGCTTTCAATGCTTGAGGAAAGCCGACTGAGGATTTTGGTAGTTTTCTAAGCCTGAAGAAACCTACCGGATGATACTTTCCATGCTTGAGGAAAGTCGACAAATGAATTTGGTGTCATTCTATGCTTGAAGAAATCTACCGATAACGCTTTCCATGCTTGAGGAAAGCCGACAAAGGGATTTGGCAGTTTTCTATACTTGAATAAAAAATCCACCGATAACGCTTTCCATGCTTGAGGAAAGTCGACTTGGCGATTTTCTATACTTGAAGAAAAATCCACCGATAACGCTTTCCAAGCCTGAGGAAAGTCGACTTGGCCGTTTTCTATACTTGAAGAAAAATCCACCGATAACGCTTTCCAAGCCTGAGGAAAGTCGACTTGGCGGTTTTCTATACTTGAAGAAAAATCCACCGATAACGTTTTCCAAGCATGAGGAAAGCTGACTTGGCGGTTTTCTATACTTGAAGAAAAATCCACCGATAACGCTTTCCAAGCCTGAGGAAAGCCGACGATTGCTGAAATTTGCAAGTGTATGATGGTTCGATTATCCTCGAACGTGGGCCTCAGATGATTCACACCTTTAAGTCGATTATCCGACCATATTAGGTGCTTAAAATGCCGAAAAATAGACTTTGATGCTTGCTAGGGGTAAAATGGTAATTTTAGTCCCCTTTAAGTATCAGTTACAATTTTTCGCGTAATTCCAGCAAAAAATAACTATCCAACTTATGCAAAAAAATCGTGCAACCTTAGTCAAAATGTCGGGACTATTCGCAAATAACTGTACAAAGCCACCGTGTCACACATAATATTCCCGTGACACGACACGGGTCCCCGTCACGCGGAGCTGCTTCCCGTGACACGGCAAGGGGGTCCCCTGGCGCGGGAATCTATTGGCTAAAAAATCGGTCAAATGGCATCTTTGACCAGTCAAAGCTTGTGCACCACACAAAAAATGACCGTTACGTGGGAACGGGGTCCGTTGCACGGAATTTTTTGGTTTTAAATATCAAACACTTTTCTCATTTTGCTCATCCCCTATTCCTCTTTCTCGTCCGATTTTCGCCCAAAAGCTCGATTTTTTTTTTTGCTCGGTTTGCCGTGTCTCGGCGACTTCTCACCGGCGCTCGGAGTTCTTTCCCGTCAGCCGGCGTTAATCACCGTGTCACGGCGGTTCTGCTTCCTCTCTTTTTTTTTTTTTTTTTATTTCCGCTGCGACTTGCTGCTTTTCACTTCGCTGTTCGTTGGTGCTGTTGCTTGAAGCTGCCGCCGGTGTCGCCGGAGATCCGTCGGTTATGAGGCTCACCGTGACACGGGACACACTCACCGTGTCACGGCATTAACTGACCGTGTCGCGGCGGTCTGCTGCGTTGCCGGACCTTTTTCGAGCCATACTCCTCATATTCGAACCTCTACAAGGGTCTATGTAAGTTCCTCTTAATTTTTGTCTCAAATTTGCTTCAAATGAGCAATTTCATGAAAAACCCTTAAAAATGAATTTGGGGATTTTTGATTTTGAGGTTTTATGTTGAAATTCTTGCCATGAGTTTACTTGTATATGTATGTATGTGTGTTTGTGAGAAATTTGAGACAAAAATTGCATGATTTGATGGAGAATTGAGCAAATCACCATTTTTGGGTACTACTTTTTTGAAATGATGTTCATGTCACTAGTAGAAAAAGGCTTATTTGCGTCGCTCATTTATAGTGTATTTGCGTCACTTCTATGAGCGACGCAACTGCTCGCGACGCAAATGACTTTTGAGTCATTTGCGTCGCTCCTAGGCGCGACGCAAATAAGAGTCATTTGCGTCGCTCCTTTATAAAGGAGCGACGCAAATGACTTTTTTGATAAACTTATTTTTTGTCATTTGCGTCGCTCCTTTATAAATAAGCGACTCAAATGACTTTTCTGATAAACTTATTTTTTGTCATTTGCGTCACTCTTTTATAAAGGAGCGATGCAAATGACTTTTCTGATTAACTTATTTTTTGTTATTTGCGTCACTCCTTTATAAAAGAGCGATGCAAATGACTTTTCTGATAAACTTATTTTTAGTCATTTGCGTCGCTCCTTTATAAACAAGCGACGCAAATGACTCTTCAGATAAACTTTTTTTGTTATTTGTGTCGCTCCTTTATAAACAAGCGACGCAAATGACTCTTCCAATTAACTTATTTTTTGTTATTTGCGTCACTTGTTTATATAGGAGTGACGCAAATGATTGAGTAGACAATACAAAACTGCTGTATTTGCGTCACTTGTTTGTTTAATGAGTGACGCAAATGAGGTGAATTTTTTTTTTTAATTATAATATAATAATTGCCTTGTATATGTTTGTAGTACCTATTTTCCTAGGTATAAAGTAATATGCTAACGCTAATATAATTGAAATTAAAATGCAATATTATTGAATAATGCAAATGTAAATTTCGGCAGAGTCTCCTTTGTAATTTGGCCTACCCATAAAATTGGGAATGACGGCATTATATTAACAACCTGTCCAATAATTTACATCTCAATATCATAGACATTATACTCATCATCCCAACACCAATTAACCAAATTACTTCATTTCAAGCCTATAATCCAAAACAAGAGTCAAACATGCGCTAAGTGGTAAATCTAAAGTTCAACATTACATATAAAATACTCTGCCCAAATATCTCGGATCTCATTTATCTCCTCCTCGGTGTACGGTGTAGTTCTTGAAAAATCCTATCAACACAACAAATATACAAGAGGAAAGTTTTAATTCAAGATTGTAGCTAACATCAAATTGTATTTATCAAAGAAAAATGAAATATTTGACAACTCATACCTGAATAAGATCTTCATTGCTATGGTGATGTTCAAGTATTTCGTACATATAACGCATGACGTAGTAGCCACACTCACGTCCACCCAATTGTTGAGGACACTACATGTAATATATTTGTAAGTTGAATTAAATTGCTATACTTCAATTATTAAGAAACTAAAAGTTAGGGTAAGAAATTAAGGTAACCTGTCCCAAATGCCATGTCAATTTACTTCCCCTAGATTGTCCACTTAATGCCTTAAAACTTCGAAAAGCACTACACATTTGAAGAACAGTCCAAAATCGGGAAATAGTGAGCCATGATCTTCTTAGACCCAAAACAATTCAAGTAGTTATCACCTAAATGAGATAGAACATTCAAGAACAGTCCCAAACCGGGGACTATTCAAGACTTACTCCTAATGAGTAAGCCCTGAACGGGTATCTAAGCCAATGATGCAAGTATTATTGCAATTCCAATCAATTATATCACAATTAAAAATCTCATACAATTCACAATCATTATACCAACCAGAACAAATAAGTTAATATTGCAAAGAATGGTTTAGATATATATACCACAAGTGAAGACAATCTCGTATGCGTACTACCGCCTTAATCGTTTGTCCACAACCAGAACCTCGAGCAACTTGTGGAATTCACTTCCGCATAATTAAGAATCTGCCATAAAAAATTACATATATTAAACCAACATAGTTTATTCAAATTAATCTACCATGTGACATAAAAGTTGTTATTCAGCATTGCTTATTAGCCAATCATGGTGTAAAACTTGAAGACCTGAAACGAGTGTTAAATGCTAGGTCCAACTTAATCTGCCATGTGAAATAAATGCTAGTTGTTATTTTGATTTTTTTTTTTTTTAATTAAGGGTTGAACAAGGTGGTTGTTTAATGGATGGAATATTGATTTATAGTTTTTTTAACTTGATGACTGATTGAAGGTCACCTTAGCTAGGTCCAACGAATGGGAAGTACCTTTTTTTTCGCTTAAAGTATGTGAAATTTCAGTCCAATGAATTAACAACCTTATAACAGCTGCAAAGCTAATGTTTTATTGCCATCAAAGTTAAATGCTGTAAAAATCAGCAGCTCTAAGATGCAAACCAGCAGCTCAAAGATGCAGCTGCAAACCAGTAGTATATTGCTTCCTTAAATTTTTAGTGCTCATCTTAATTTCTCATAAAACTAATTTCTCAACTACTCTAGATCATCCCCTATATAAATAAAGACAGAATTAAGGGCCTACCAAAAATACCAGTAAATCTCAAATTTATTTTCATAGGATTGATTCTATTCTTTAATCCTCTTTTTGTTTTCTTTTCTGATCAAATTTGACTTTATTACATATTTGTCCCTGTGATTATGATAATCACTTTGTCTGACCACGTATTTGCGTGTGTGCTCGTGATCCTAAATCTCATAGAACAAGAGCGAGCACGAGAGAAATAGAGTTTAGGACATTACTGAAAGTGCCTAAGTAGAGGTACTTGTTCTCATAAACGCGCCCAATTCGTGCTTCCCATCGCCCATTATGATGATGCCTACAAAATAATTAAATGATAAAAAATAATTTTAATAAGACATTCAAAGAATCATATAGATGTCACATGACCCATAAAATTAAAGAAAAAACAATGAATGTTCAAAGATGCAAACAAGCAACCAGTAGTATATTGCAAAACAGCAACTGTAAAAATCTACAGACTAAATGTACTAGCTGAAAACATGCAGGTGAATATATTAAACCAGCAGAATTGAGATGAGCCTCAATGAAATTTCAATGACTGAAATTATAAAAATTCAGTCATTAAGATTCCCGTGTTTCGTGTGCTTGCAACTTGCAAATCCAACCAGCTTATCTTTTAAGATTCCTAATAATTAGATGGACTAAAATGGATGATGATACTCTAATATCACGTACCCAACGCTTTTTCCTCTTTTCACTTTATAGTTCCTAGTCTCTTATAAAGTAATGGAGAAAATATAAAGCTAACCATTTGTCCACGCTTAGAGCCACTGTTTTATCAACCCAACATAGCACACTTTTCACAAGCATCAGTTCTGAAACTGAAATTTGTGGCATACTTGGTAGTATATAAAACTCTGCCCCTTCAAATACCCACCAGTTAAAATAATTAAACCCATAATTAACAACCAAGTTTTGATTAATTTTCCTACACTACTATCACATGCAACATCTACATGCATGATTATTTCTAGTATACTGTAAATTGAATTTTGTAACTGAAAATTATTTCACTTGTTTGGGTGTTTAACAGGCTATATGCTCAAATTGCAGTAACGGAGTTATAGTAATTAAATTATCCTACCATATGTAAAGACGGCGAAAGCGGAATTCTAGGTACACCCATCCATAATTATTCCAAGAAAGTTCTCTTGGGCAATTTATCAGTCAATTTAAGTACATACATTTCCAATTTTCAATGCAATTAGCCAAGAATTATTATGTGTATTCCATTATCAGATGACCTAGTAATTGTGTTCTTAATTATTATTATGTGTATTATAATTATTATTATGACTGAAATTATAAAAATTCAATTAAATCTGCCATATAATTTCTAATTAGTGAACTAACACTAAACTTGAAATTAAACTAAGTCATTGTTCAAGTTAAATGCTACATTCTATCTACCATCAAAAGATTGAACATAAATAGAAGCAATCTTACCATAGGTGAACTTGATTTCAAAAATTCAACAATGTCGAGCCAAAATCGATTTTTGGGGGCGAAATTAAGCGATTTTTCCACTCGAAAATTAAAAAATTCAACATTGCTGTAATTTGCTTGAACTTCCTCGGGTTTTTGGGGGCGAAAATTCAGCGATTTTTCCACTCGAAAATTTCAGTTATTGCTCGAATTTTTTCAGCAGGATTTTTAATTGAATTTTTTGGGGTTTCTAGGGTTCGAATTCGTATGGAACTGAGTACATTTTTTGCTCGAAATGGGGGATTTTTGGTCGAAAATAATCAATTTTTCTGGGGTTTAAGGATTCGAATTAATTAGGGTTTTTGGTCTAAATTTTTGCTCGAAATTGCTCGGATTTGCTGCCGATTATGGGTGTTGAACTTGATTGCGATTTTGGATGTTGAATTTGCTGGGGAATTGCAGTTTTTTGGGCGAATTTGTGGGTGTTTTTTGGGCGAATTTGTTGGATTGAAGGGTCGATTTTGGATGTTGAATTTGTTGCAACTCTGTTTTTTTCTTTATGTTTAGTGAATTAGTGAAAGGTAGGCGTGAAAAGCTAAGGTCAAAAAGAATTACCTAAAGTGCAACAGAGTTATTTGCGTCACTTTATAATAAAAATGCGACGCAAATAACAAAATCTGAAATGCTGAAAATTTGTTATTTGCGTCGCTCATTTATTAAAGGAGTGACGCAATTTATTCACTGCCTTATTTGCGCCGCTTGTCAGTAAATGAGTGACGCAAATAAGTTTATTATTTGCGTCGCTTCAATAAATAGGAGCGACGCAAATGATAGAAAGCTAACATACACTTGTTTTTTACGTCGCTTCTTTAATAACAAGCGACGCAAATAACTTTAAAGGAGGGTAAAAATACACATTTGCTTCGTTCTTTAGAATGAGTGACGCAAATATGGCGACGTAAATGAGCCTCTTTCTACTAGTGTGTTACTTCTTTGCACTTGAAATGGTGAAAATATGGTGGTAGACCTTGTAAAATATTTCATGATGTGTTGATTCATTGTTTTTGTGCAACTTCGAAACATATTTTGCGTATGTACTATATTGTCATGGAGAACATAGTATCATGCGGCTAGGAGAACTGTAGTATTAGTTTGTCATGGAGAAACTAAATACCATAATTTTGCCAATTTTTAGCTTGGAGGTAAAAATTTAGCGTATAATTCGATAAATAACTAAATAACTTAGGAAATGATGCTAAGCATTTAGATCTATATTTTTATAAAAATGCAACTTGAATTAAATGTCTTAGGAAATGATGCTAAGCATTTAGATCTTTATAATAACATGCCTAGGCGACGGGATCGCGATCTTTCTACCCACGGCCGGCGTCAGACTTTTCGGGAGGACACTCCCACTATTCCTGAGGGTATGGACGACGATGCCTTAGAGTCCGAGCTTCGGGCTTCTACGAGTAGAGGTAGGTGGGTTCCACCTCTGTGGACTCCAGACCAGTTGGTTTTCTGCCGTGAAAACCATGTTTCTCATCACCCACTCTCTGGCATAGTCGACGGCACGCTTCGCCACCACGGTTTTGGAGCCGGCGATTTGATTCCTCGACTTCACCAGATCATTACGATGGATCCTGCTACAAACGCCCTATGGGAATCGGCTGGTTTAGTAGATTTCTATACGGCGGTTGTAGGGTTTCGCAGCCCTTGGGGTTGCGGTGCGACGGTTGTTCGTGCATTGTTGGAGTATTTCTGGGATACTACCAACACTTTTCATTTTGCTTGGGGGGAGATGACAGTGACCCCTCTGGACTTCAGTATGATTAGCGGGCTGCGCTTCACCGACCGGACCGTAGCTCAGATGTCTGATCTGTCTTGGGTATCGGCTGAGGCAGCTGATTTGTTAGGTCCGATCGTTCAGCATATCAGGACCCGACCAGTGTCTCGAGGTGGTCCTAAGAGCGGGCGATCGGAGCTGGATTCAGTTTTAGCTCGTGGCTTCGACATGGAGGACACATCGGCTGAGCAGCGAGTGCGGATCTTCATCCTGATTCTGATCTCCATGACCCTTTCTCCTGATTGGAGTTCACGCGTACTCCTTTGCTACCTCCCCTCTTTGGTCAGGATTCATGAGATAGGATCCTATAGTTGGGCCAGCCTCGGATACGCCGACCTTCTCTTATCGCTACGTCACGGGTGTCGAGAGCTAAACGACGAGTCTCCCACACTGTCTATGGTCTGTGGAGAGTCGTAGAGGTGATGATCTTTTTCTCTTTTGGTTTCACTTTAATTTGTTCGTTTCATGTGCTAGAGATTACTTTTCATTGTAGCTATGGTTCTACGAGTACTTCCCAGGCTTGGCTCCTCGCCGGCGTCGTGGAGCGGTTCATGATTTCCCTGTCGGGGCCAGCTGGCGTGATCGAGGAGAGTCACGGGTGGAGTCTGTCCCTGCGCTGCGTGGGCTGCTACGCCGAGGCACCTCTTCTGTTGGCGTAAGAATTAGTTTCGTCACCTGTTATTTTCCCTCTGACGTTGTTTCCGATGTTTCACGCCAACTTTTTGTGATTTTCAGGTTGCCATTGAGGTCCAGTATCGTCCTTGGGCCGGGATGACTGATCTTCCTGAGGCCTAGCGTCTTTCAGCGCACCGCACCATTTTGGTTGGTACCGAACGCTTTGTCTGGTATTTGGGGGAGCGTGTCGTTCGTCAGCATAGCGGCGATCGCTTTGTGGTGCCTTCGCCTCCACCAGAGTCGATGCTGGACTCGCGCTTGATTAGGGAGTTGATAAATAGGGGAGAGCGCTACACTTTTCCTTGGCAGGAGCTTGTGCACATGGAGGGTGATTATGCGCAGGATTTGCTTCCCTCTCTGGCTCCTCCACCCCGTCTTCCTGAGGTATGATTTCTTTTGAGGATCTTTGTTATTAGTCTCTGTTTTAAACAGTCGAATAACTTGATTATCCGATCATATTTTCAGACGACTATTCGCCCTGTGGGGAGGATCGAGATTCCGCCTCAGTCTGTCCGCTATCTAGGGTCGATTGGTATCACCGAGGACCACATTGCTGACGCGCCAGAGGGTTACAGACAGGCGCAGGAGTCTCTGCCCGAGGTCTTTGAGCCTGTAAGTTTTTTGATGCATTATTCATCCTTTTAACACTGCTTGTTACTGACTTTTCTTTGTTTTATCCTCAGCCTAACCGCCCGGATATGATGGGACTCATGAAGCTGGTTGACGCCCTGAAGTATTGCTTCATCAAGTTTCGGCGTGGTGCGAGTTGTCGGAGCTCTAGCGACGTTCTTGAGGTATCATTCATTTTTTTTACTTCTACCATTTATTTTATTTTGCATTGTTGACACCTTTTGATTTTGTATCTTTCAAGAGCAACGGAGGTCCCGTTCGCGCTCGAGGCATAGAGGCTCGGACGAGGAGGAGCTTGGTCGTGGTAGACGATCTCCTGAGATTCACCGGCGTTCTCATTCTCAGCGAGAGCCTCAGATTACTCAGCCGTTTCAGGAGGCTCAGTGGCAGTAACCTCAGTCTTCCCAGCGCTTTCCGGGCCAGAGTCAGGGGCAGCGGCAGTCATTTTCACAGCTTTCACAGCCTGAGCTTGGGTCTGTTTTGACTCCCGTGGATCCTGGTTCAGTTTCAGCTCCGTTGTCTAGGATTCCTCCACCGGTGTCGGGCTTGTTCTTTGTTCCGATGTATGGGACGATGCCTTCACCGACGATTCCCGTGTCTTTGAGTCAGTCTACACCGTTTGCCGGTTGGACGGGTCCTGCCTTGAGTTTGACTACTGCTGGGGTCACAGGGACTGGTAGGGACACTACTCCCCGTACTCGGATGATGGAGGGACTCTTTGGCTCACCGTTCCCATATTCACAGGGTGGAGATGATACTAATTCTGGCTCTAGAGACTTCTGACCGAGGGTTTTTATTTGTACATACTATGATGACACTTGACATGTTTATTTATTATGACTCTTTTGTAGATTATTCATAGTTTATGTGTTTATTATTGTGTGTTAGTGTGTGCTTGAGACTCATTGTGTGTGATCGTGTATTTATTAATGACGCGACAAAAAAAAGTAAGTGTAGTAATGGAGGGTACCGACCTTCCCCAAAAGAAAAAGAAATAAAAAGACAAGTAAAAATAAATAGAATAAGTAAATAAAATGATAAAGAGAAAAATAAATAAATAAAATAAATAAATAAAATAAAGATAATAATAATAAAAAAAAGTTGAGAATTTTATTAGAAATAAAACTCTTAGAAAATTGAAAAATAAACGGTGAAGATAAAATATTAAAAAAAATTCGAATAGATACGGGAAAAGATGAAAAAAGAAAACGCGTGAGGTGCCATGACGCGGCACTGTACACCGTGTCACGGCAAAAATTGCCGTGTCGCGGCAAAAGTTCCCGTGACACGGTGGGACTTCCCGTGTCACGGTACGCGTATTCCTCAGCGGTGTGTTTTACGCGTATGAAAAGATAATTTCTGGGCAGTTTCGAGCGCTTTTGCTATAAAATAGGACCAGTATATTCATGATATGCATAATAATTTAGAATTTCATATTTCAATAATCATGTCTCAGAATTTTGATAATACATTGCGCGACTGGTCTTATTCTTTGACCAATGCTGAAAAAAGAGAGTTAGAATTATTTCATGTCAGGGGTTTGCTAGCCCTGCGACATGTAGCTATTGAACATGATTTTCTTAGGGCAGTATTAGATTATTGGAGTCTAGAAACACACTGTTTTAAATTTGATTATGATGAAATCTGTCCCCTGCCGGAGGAATACGGTGCAATCTTTGGATTTCCCGCTAGAAATCTTATTGCCATGCCTACCCTACGTGAATATTATTACCAAGATTTTGAACGCCATATGAATCTAACTGATCCAGATTTAAATAGAATTGTGTGTGGTAATGAGGTAGACTTAGAAAAACTTGAAAATTTATATTTTAATCGCCCTATCTCTGAGTCTTATCATGTATATCGTAGAAGGGCATATATTTTTAGCATGTTTAGCAAGCTTTTATTTGCAAACGATAGGGTAGGACATGCTTGTCTAGCGTCTGTTCTTGAACATGTCGAATCTGGAAGATCTCCTATGCCGACGTGCCTTGGAGAAACATTTCGTGGCCTTGACGAAGCAAAAGCTGACCGGAAAGCCATTAGGAAGGGCTCTCTGGTACTGCTGCAGGTAAAAAAATACGCTCCGAGTAGCCCCCGTGACACAAAACAGGCACCGTGTCACGGTGAGATCTACCGTGTCACGGGAATCTGTACCCCTTTTTTTTTCTTTTTTTTTTTTGCAGATTTGGTTGATGGAGCGATTAGAACTATTTGAAGCCCCCGACGATGTTGAAAAATATGGCCCTAACGACCTAGTCCGTAGGAAAAAGAATTACTCTGCGAACATGTCGTATGAAGATTGGAAAAATTTCTTTGCAAAGAGGGAATTTTCCATTCGTTGGGTGGTGCCTTGGTGGAGGCTTACTAGGATGGTTGGCACGAATGATACTCCATATTGTCGTGTTCCTAGTATCTCAAAACTGACCTTTTATTGTCCTTCTCGACTGATGCGGCAGTATGGACTTGAACAAGTAGTTCCACGCTATAACGATAGTCCTCGTGAAGTATCGTTGCATGAAAGTAACATTCACAAGTACGAGACTTATTGGATTGGAAGACCTTTGTGGACCGTTTCTGCAAGTCACCAAGCTCCTCCTCCTTTATCTATTGCATACAAGGCATGGTTGAACCCTAGAAGTAGGAGGGAACGATTCGGATCACGCAAGTCTGATGTGAAGAGTCGTCTTGGAAATAAGAAAGCACCTCCTAAAGATCGTCTAGGTCCAAGAACGCAAGGGATTGAGTTTAAGACTCCTATAATGCCGAAAAGGAAGAGTTATGTGAAAGGGAAGGGTAAAGAGAAGATGGTTTATAGAGAGAAACAACCAAAGAAATTCAAGAAGGGTGAAAGGGGTGAAAGTTCGACTAGGGGTGTGACGGTTCGGGCTACGAAAGACACACTAATGGTGAAGGCCGACCTAATTGACCAGGGGAAGGATGTTCCTAAAGTGAAGAGAGATTAGATCAATATTGCTTTGCTTTTTATGATTTATAATTTTTATTTAAAATAAGGCATATGATGCCAATAACTGTAGTCGCATTTATTTCAATAGCATATTTATTTCAGCCTTACAAATAAAAAAATTACAATGACTTTTATTTATTATTTATTTATCCGAGTCAAGGAGTCGGGCGCAATGGAAGAACGAAAATAAAAAAAAAACCTCGAAAAAACAATGAATTCGCAACGAATGTGTCACTAAAAAAAAAGGAAAACCTGAAATTCCATCGTGTCACGGTGAAAAATCCCGTGACACGTTACAAATTCCCGCGTCACGGCAATTCCCTTTTTTTTTTTTTGCGCTCAGGTCCACCGCGCCACGGTGAACTGTACCGTGACACGGTGGAATGTCCTGTGTCGCGGCAAAACCCTTTTTTTTTTTTTCGTGACGCAATGCTGATCTGACGCGCATATTTGATCGACTGAGGGAGGATTTTTATTTTTTAAAGTGGCCGGGCCCCCTTGAGGGGTTGCCTACGTATCCTAAAAAGGAATCAGGCCAAACGTAGCTCTATTGGGTCATGAACCCATGCGACTAGGCATAGAATTTCTTGAGTTGATCCAAGTTGGTTAAATTGTGGAAACCGTTACCGTCCATGTCTACCAATTGCGCCGCTCCGCCAGACAAGATGGCTTTAACAATGTACAGGCCTGACCAATTCGGTCTGAATTTTCCTCTTGGATCTAACACATTTTTACGAAGTGCCTTAAGCACTAGGTCACCCTCTTTGATGTTCCTGGTCTTGACTTTTTTATTAAAATGTCGCGCCATACGCTGTTGGTAGGTTTGGACATGATGTAAAGCTGCCAAGCGTTTTTCATCAAGTAAGACCAGTTCATCGTATCTTGATCTAATCTAGTCGACTTCATCTAGTTGGCTTTCCAATGCGATTCGAAGAGAAAGGATTTCGAGTTTGATTGGTTGTACAGCTTCAACTCCATAGACCAAAGAGAAAGGGGTAGCCTCCGTTGATGTACGAATAGAGGTTCGATAACCCCAAAGGGCGAAATGTAGCTTACTTGGCCAATCCTTGTAATTTTCTGTCATCTTTTCGATGATAGTTTTCACATTTTTGTTGGCCGATTCGACTGCACCATTTGTTTGTGGTCTGTAAGGTGATGATCTGTGATGCTTGATATGATATTTCTGTAATAATTCCGAGCATTTCGCTTGGAAATGTGTTCCATTATCACTGATCATCTCATGTGGTACCCCATAGCGGCATATGATATTTTTCTCAATGAATTGAGCTACATGTTTCGCCGTCAGCTTAGCATATGAGGCAGCTTCGACCCATTTGGTGAAATAGTCGATTGCTACGAGAATGAATTCATGCCCCCCTTGTCCTGGTGGTGTTATTTTTCCAATGATGTCGATGCCCCAAGTGGAGAAAGGCCATGGAGAAGTATATGTGTAGAGAAGCGAAGGTGGAACATGCTGTAAATTTGCGTAGACTTGACACTTCATACATTTCTTGACGTATTCGCGACAATCTCTCTCCATGGTAGTCCAATAGTAACCTTGTCGTTGAATCTTTTGGACTAACATCTTTGCATTCATGTGTGTTCCACATATACCGGCATGCAGGTTTTCAATGGTTTTATGTGCTTCTTTCTTGGCTATGCATAAGAGATTTCTTCCCATTGCAGTTCTCTTGTGGAGTTCTCCTCTGATGAGCACATACTGTGAGGCCAGGAGCCTCAAAGCACGGCGTACCCTTTTATCAGTATAAGGAGGGTATTCTCCTCTTGTCACATAATTAAGGATATCTGTATACCATGGCTCTTCATCTTCTTCTTGTGGTTCTTGTTCATCGTCAAGTGCGTGAACATAAGCCGGCTCATATCTTCTTTCTATGGTCAGTGGCATTCTGATTGTATCACTTGGAATTCGCACCATTGATGCTAATTTAGCTAGTGCGTCGGCGAATTGGTTTTCTTCTCTTGGCAAATACGTATATTCCACTTCATCTAGTTGCTCCGTGAGAGTTTCTAAATGAGCTTGATACGTAGTGAGACTTTCACTTATCACTTTCCATCTCTTGGAGATTTGGTTAATGATTAGTGAAGAATCACCATAGATTATGAGTTTCTTAATTCCCAAGGCGACGGCTGTTTCTAACCCCAAAATGCATGCTTCATATTCTGCGGCATTGTTGGTGACATCAAAGTCGAGCTTCATGGAAATTGGGATGTGCTCTTCATTGGGTGATACAAGCAAGACTCCTACACCACATCCTTTTTGGTTTGAAGCTCCATCGAAATAGAGTGTCCAGCTATCATCTTCAGTCATGAGTAAATCTTCGTCAGGGAAATCGTACTCATCTTCTTCTTTTTCAGCTTCTTCTAGCGGAAAGTCTGCTAAGAAGTCAGAAACCGCAGAACCTTTGATGGCTTTCTGTGGCACAAATCTCAAGTCAAACTGAGCAAGATTGACTATCCACCTTGATAATCTGCCATTGAGTGTCGCTTTTTCGAACAAGTATTTGAGAGGATCCATCTTGGACACGACATGCACTGTATGAGTGAGCATGTAATGTCTTAGTTTCTGTGCAGCCCACACAAGTGCGAGACACAATTTTTCAAGTGGTGTGTATCGTGTCTCATATCCTTGAAGCTTCTTACTGAAGTAATAGATTGCATTCTCCTTGATTTCGATCTCTTGCGCTAACATTGCCCCCATCGTTTCTCTTGTGACCGTAAGGTAGAGTCGAAGAGGAAAGTCAGGTATTGCTGGCGCTAGCACGGGTGGGTTTGCCAAGTACTCTTTGATTTTGTCGAAAGCTTTTTGGCAATCGTCATCCCATGTGACTGGGACATTTTTCTTGAGCTTCTTGAATATAGGTTCACATATCGCTGTGAGCTTTGATATGAACCTACTTATATACTGCAACCTTCTAATGAAACCTCGAATCTCCTTCTCATTTTCGGGTGGTGGCATGGCCATGATCGCCTTTACTTTTGTAGGATCTATTTCAATCCCTCGAGAACTGATCACGTATCCAAGTAATTTGCCTGACGTGACTCCGAATGCACATTTTGCTGGATTTAATCTCATGTTGTACTTGCGGAGTCTTTCAAAGAACTTGCGAAGTGCAATAATATGGCTTGGGCGATCTTTAGACTTAACGATCATATCATCGACATAGACCTCCACCTCTTTGTGCATCATGTCATGTAACAATGCTGTAGCTGCTCTTTGGTAAGTGGCACCCGCGTTTTTCAACCCGAATGGCATTACCATATAGCAATATGTACCCCATTGCGTGATGAATGTGGTTTTCTCCATGTCTTCTTCGGCCATCAATACCTGATTATATCCGGCGTAACCATCCATGAATGATAGGAGTGCATGGTTTGCTGTGTTATCGACCAGAATGTCAATGTGAGGTAGAGGGAACCCATCTTTTGGGCTTGCTTTATTGAGATCCCTGTAATCAACACACATTCTGACCCTTCCATCCTTCTTTGGATCTGGAACCACATTTTCTATCCATTCTGGATATTTGGATACTCTGATGAGACCTGCGGCCAATTGCTTCCTGATTTCTTCCTTGATTTTGAGAGCCACATCCGGTTTCATACGACACAGCTTTTGTTTCACAGGCTTCATACCTGGAATGAGTAGTATCGTATGCTGAGCTATATCCCTGTCAATTCCTGGCATATCTTGGTATGACCAAGCAAATACATCAACAAATTCACTAAGCAAGTTAATTAGCTCTTTGCGTTCATCTTGACTTAGTGTTAATCCAATTTTTACTTCTTTAACATTCGTATCATTGGAAATGTTAACTGTTTCTGTATCTTCGATAACTGCTGTCTTATTTTCGTGTTCTTCCATTGCTTTATTATTTCTTTGTCATTTTTATCATTAGCAAAGCAATATTGATCAGGGCTAGGGGAATGACACGCATCGTAAGCAAAGGTACTCATTTTATTGAATTCATTGGCTAATACATCAAGAGGGGCAAGGTCGGCTGCGACCTCACCGGAATTATTAGGACTAGAAAGAGACTCAGGGTTGAACTCTATAGCAGAAAGAGGATCGGCCTTAGACTCTAAGGACTCGTCTACAGACTTAGACTCAGACTCGGACTCGGACCAAGACGACTTAGACTCATCAAACATAGGACCCTCGCCAGCGGTTATTTCCAACTTCTCTCCACTAGGCGTAGTGATCCTCAATGTCTTGCGCCATCCCCTTGAAATGTTGTCAGCTTGGACGATTAACTCAGAGGGGTCAAAATCCTTGTTTGCTATGACAACTTGAACAAGTTCGGAGTTATCATTGCGGACCGGCTTAGACTCATTCTTCTCCATTCCAAAAAGCAGGCTGATTCCTAGATCATCAGAGTTCGGGCTAGCTGGCTTCTCGGTTGTGAAGAGCTCTTCGTCTTCATCATCAAAGTCACAATCAATAAACATCTCGAATCCTGATTCACAGATCCCATCATGGACGAATGGTTCAGGGAATTCATAGCATGGGAAGTCTTCCCCTTCTTTGATGTACTAGCCATTGAGGATGAACGGATATGGATCCATGGCCATTTCCGTCTTCGTGATTTGAGCAATATTGCAAGCCTTCATCTTCAATAAAGTTTGTTTCACATCTTCTTTTGTTGGCTTGAATCCCAAGCCAAAAGTATCCTTCTTGAGTGCACCAGGATGGCCCCAAGATTCAGCCATTTTCTTCTTGAGTCCAAGGGTCATTCCAGGGAAATGACCTTGCTTCTTCAAAATGGCATTGATATTGGTGTTTGAATAGGGATCGAAGTCGAGATGGCACTTTTCCTCCTCTTCAATCACGAGAACATCATCTAGTGAAAACCCCCAAAGATCTTCATCTTCTTCGTCATGTTCAACCTGGACGATAGGAGTGTCGATAACTTGAATGCGCATAGGAGAGGCATCAATGGTAATTGGAACCCCTCCAACTATGGCTTTCACTTTTTGGTGCAGCGATGATGGAATCGCCTTTAGCTCATGAAGCCAAGGGCGTCCTAACAACAGATTGAAAGAGGCCCTAATGTCCACCACGTGAAACTTGGTGCGACGTTAAATGGCCCCAGTAGTTATGTTCAGTATGATAGTACCCACGGCTTGACGGCGAGTATTATCATAAGCGCGAATCCCTTGAGTGGAGGGAGTCAGTTCTTCATTCTTTATGCCCAACTTCTTTGCAGTACGAAGTGGGCACATATTGATTGCAGAGCCATTATCAAACAGGCTCATAGGAACATTCATCTGCCTACACACCACAGTGAGGTGTAAGGCCTTATTATGTTGGTCCCCTTTCGGGGGCAGATCCTTGTCAGAAAATGAAATCAGATTACTAGTACTTGGCAACTCAGTAATGAGAAAGTTGACCAGTCCTTGAGGAGTCATGTCATCATTAACTCCTATTTTCACCAGAGCATTCATCACAGCCTTTCGATGCTCGTGGGAAGTGGCCAAAAGCTTCCATACATTCATCTCCACCTTGGTCTTTTGCAGTTGTTTGACCACATCGCTGTTCACAGGGTCGATGGGATCAACTATCGGATGTGATTGTGGTGGAGGTGGAGGTGGATTAGGTTGTTGCAACCGTCCACTTCTGGTGAGAACCTTGACCTCAAAGTCCCCCCAAACATCTACACTTGTGCCAAGAGATGCGCAGGCTATATCCTTGAGATAGACGTCTTCATCGTCACTATCCCAAATTCCGTTCACTTCTTCAGAACTCGAGACAAATACAACTTCTGGCAGAGGTTCATTCACAGGTTGAATGAGTATCGACAGATCAAAGAAGACTTCATCTCCCGTGATAGCCAAAGCATCTGAAAGAGAACCTGTTTGAATGTTAGGCTTCTTGCCCCCTGGAGGGACAGGAAGTTGATTAGCATCAATTAGGTCTTGGATCGCATCCTTCAACCTCCAAAATTTCTCAGTGTTATGACCTTTGCCTTGATGAAACTTGCAATAAGCATTGGGGTCATAGCTAGCGGTCCTATTCTCAGGTCGAGGTTCTGGAAATGATCCGATTGGCATAATCAGTCCTTGACCATGCAAACGGTCATAAGCAGCATCATAAGTCATTCCCAAAGGCGTGTAAACCCTCCTTTGCCTTTGGAATCTTTGAGGAGGAGCATTAAGGGCCAGCACATCATTGATATTGATATTGTTGGTAGCATTATTGGGCTTAGAAGACGAAGAAGAAGGAGTGTCGTTCTTCTTGTTTTTCCAAGTGCTGTTATTATTGTTGCTACCAACAGACTTCATTAGTTCATCCTCGATATTGATTCCAATATCGTATACAGTTTCAAAGGTACTTAGAGGCAGAAACTTCAAGTGTTGCTTGTACTTATGAGTCAGATTGGCAATGAACAAGCGAACTATTTCTTTCTCCTTGGGGGGATCCATTAGGAGCGTAACTGTTTCCCTCCACCTGCTTAAGTAAGTGGTGAAGCCTTCATTCTCTTTTTGTTTGAGAATGGAGAGTTCACGTTCAGAAGTCTTGGCCTGAATGTTACATTTGTAACGATTCATAAAGCTTTCAGCAACATCCTCCCAGGTCGCGACATGTTTGGATTCCAACGAATAAAACCACTGTTGACAGGCATGCTCCAAGGAAAGAGGGAACACCGTAGGGAAGAGTGTCACATCTACTCCCTTAAGAGCCATGGTTGCGGAAAAAGCCTTTAAATGGAAAAGTGGATTATCAGTAGGCTTGAATTTGGGAATGTCAGCGGTGGAAAATTTCTCAGGAAGCTTGTCTCTTATGGACGAAGAGGTGACAGGCTGTTCCACATAAGTGAATTCTTCGGAAATTTTGCTCATCTGTTCCTTAATCTTGTCCATTGCAGCGGTAGTGACATTGTTTTGATTGTCTTGTTCTACTGTGCTGACTCTAGTGGTGAGTGTCTGCATCATATCAGACAATTTTTCAATTGTCTTGTTGAGGTTTTTGATGTCTTCCTTGGTGGCCATTAGTTGAAAGTAGACTGGAGTTGGATCTTGTGGAGATGATTGAGGTGGTTTCCTTGTACGCCTCTTTGGTATAAGAGGTTGTTGAGGTATGGACTCGAACCGTAACAATCTACCCCTGCTTCTTGACCTAGTGCTGTGACACCGAAACAAACACACCTTTAATGACCAAACTTAACCTTAACCCATCCGGATTAAAAAGAAAAAAAAATGTTTTTTTTTTGTTAAAAATCTATAATTTTGAAACTCTACTTGTTTATTTTTTTAAAAAAATATGGGAGGATACCATCCGACTTACTCCGAAAAAAAACGACACAAAAACAAGACTTCCCTAAAAATACGGTCAAAAAGTAGTGTATGACTTAAAGAAAAAAAAAGTGTGTGAACACGATATGTGAGTGATTAAGTGAAGTTATGGATGCGTGTTTTAACCGTACAGCTAGACATGACACCAAACTGGACACAAAAAACGAAAAAAAAGACTGACAGAACACCTTTCCTGGGCACCGTGTCACGATGAAAACTGTCTTAACACGGTGCAGTCTACCGTAAGACGGTAGAGAGCCCCGTGTCACAGCACTGTTCACCGTGGCGCGGCAGAACATGCCGTGACACGGTGCGCAGTTCCAGGTCAGTTTTGTGATTTTTCCAGATTTTGACCGATTTTAGGTCCGTACTAATTACTATGTGAGAATAAAAACCCTCGGTCATGGGTTAAACAAAAGAGTAAACACATGAAGGTTAGCACCAAACAACCACATAACATTTAGGCACGATGATGTAAAAAAAGTTCGCAACCTAGAGTCAAGATCTATGTTCAACTATTGGTCAAGCTTTGGGTGTCAAAAGGGTACCATGGTTAAGAGTTTGGACGCGTTAGCAAGGCAGCCTCCCTTGAGGGTGTATGCCAACGGGCGGCTCCGCAAGTTCGTGATGAAATCGAACTCGACTCCATGGTTTGGGTGGATTTAATAACTCGGATGAACCCTTATTGCCATGAGCGTTTTTGGGTCGATAGAGCTTAAATCCCCCGGGGCTAAGACGCATGTAGAACACATACGTTTTTTCAGAAAAATCGAAGGAAGTCGACTGTGAGGAAAGAAAATAAGCCACCGGACTGATTTAAGGACTGCTGTGACACGGCAAAAATTCCCGTGTCACGGTACTGCACACCGTCAGATGGTGCACTGTACCGTGACACGGCAGATTTTGCTGTGGCACGGCAGTCAGAAGATCTGACTGGTGCCCTGTTTTCCTTCGCGCGCAACCAAGTTATCCAATTTTTCCTACGGAACAGACCTGAATGCGACGTTAAAACGTCTATGCAGATGCAAAAACTCGTGTAGAGGATGCTAACAACTGCTACAATGAACTCAAAGAGAAGTTCGATGGGATTCTGCCCAAGAACGCGTCTAGCCTAAGAGGACAAGATCTTCTCAACATACTTAGTAGTTGTGTCTATTACGGGTTTTTACTTTTGTGTTTCTAAGTGTAGACACCTACTTTTGGCCTCTAGTTCCGAAAGGAAGTGCGATGATGTTACAAAAACTCGTTTTTCATGTTATATCAAAGTTGAAGTGTTTATGGACTACGAAATGCATTATGAAGTAAGTTAAAACTCATATTTGAAACCAGGTTATCTTAGAGCCTTGTCTAATTACTAACTAGGCCTAAAACGTGCTCATACATCTTTAAACTTGATTAATAACGGACCCAAATGCGGCAAATGCAATGATTCGATCCAATGGATCTTACATTGTTGAAAACCGAGCCAAACAGATAAACTAACCATCATATTTCCGAGCATGGCCTATACATATGGATAGCCCCTTCAAAGATATTTCCAACGATACATTATAATCCTAATTCCGAGCTAAAACGAAGAAGTTATGATCAAAACACTAAACCGGGCCCTAAAACCAACACCCTTGCACTCCAACGGCCATATCTTTTGATCCACAACACATTTTAACCTAACTTCAACAGGATCGAAATAACACTGCGCGAAACCGGAAAATTTTATCGAGCACAGAAAGCTGCTGAGGCATGTAGGAACTAGCGTCAGCGAACGGAGATTAGCGCCAACGTTTTGACTTTAGCACCAGACGACAGCCTCTGTCGCCAGGCGCTAAAGCCAAAAAGTGGCGCTGGCCTCTGTTTGCTGGCGCCAAGTTCTTCCAATACCGGGCCAGAAATATGCGTTTTTATTTTGACCAGTTTTTAGCATTGTTTGCTCGATCCTACTTCCTGATTGAGTTTTTTTCACTTTTATGAAACCCATATGTGTTCTACACATGGACATAACCCTTTTGGAAATCATTCTCCATCTACCTGGTTGAACGCTCTGAGCAACAAAGGGTACATCCGAGAATGTTGAATTCACCAAACCATGGAAGTGAGTTTTTTCTAAATTCGCGGTGTCCCATCCACTCGCGCCAACCCTTCACGGTTAGGCTTCCGCGCGGTGCATCCAGACAATTAAACATGGACCCTCTTTGACTAACCCATATCCCGAACTTTAGAGAACTAGAGCCATGGTTAGGTTGCAAACTCATTGCATCATATTGTGCCTACTTGACTACTTGTGCATTCTTTGCTTGTGCATACTTTGTGTTTTTTTCCTAACCGTTTGTTTGACTTGTGTTAAGACTTAATAAACTAATTAATGACTAAAGGACTTTGTTTAATTAATTAATTAATTAATTTGAGCTAATAAATATGTCTAAAATCGAGTTATAGTCCCTTTAAGTCAATCCGGATTTTTATTCCCGTATACTGCACAAACGTCAACTTGTTTTGGTCATAGCCGGAGTTCTAGGAAGAACTACGAGTCGTACAACCTATGGATCTGTAGCCCCGAGTTTTATCTTTAATTTGGCGTTTGTTTCATCCCAATAAGAGTCACAGATAAAACGTTATGACTAAAATACCATAGCCTGTCCAGTTTAATGCATATACGTGAAGTCTTAACTTAGTCTTTGCTTGAGTCTAGTCACATGGTCATGACACGAGTCTTAACATGTCACCTACACTCACTAATTTAACACAGACTTTGTATATGTCACCATAATCATGTCTAAGGTTCATGCATGAGTCGGTTTTTTCCGTCATTTGAGTTGGGAGTACATTCTATTCCTAATTTTTTTTTTCATATCTCTCCATCTACATCATCTTTTTCCATATCACAATATTCATTCTTCCCACCTTCTTCCATCCATGCATGTTGAATCGATTTTGAGCCATGTGATTGAAAATAATAATAATAATAAAAAAAAAGAGTAATGATAAGACAAAACACAAGGCAAACTTCTCACCAAGATTCATGCTTTTTTCTTCTTTTTTTCAAACCTTTCCCCAATAAGTCTAGCATAGGCACCCTTTGTCTTCCTTAGATTTATTTCATAGGTTTTTTTCCCCTTTAATAAAATGAGCATTTATTTCCTTGCATATGATCATCGCATTGCATTGCATTTAAAAAAAAAAAAATCATTGTCGAACTAAGCACAAGGTATACCAATGATTTGAGGCACCCCTTGTAGCCACATTGTAGACACCCGTTTGTGTCTCCCCAAAAACAAACCCGGTGATGAGTACCTTTCACGTCGAATCATAATCGAATGAAGTGAAAGTGTGGAAAGTTTAGTGTTGCGGATAGTTTTAATTTCTTTTCTCTTCTCGCTGTTTTTGAAAACCTATCTTAAGAAAACAGCCAATCCAGTTTGGTTGGTCCATGATATGGGTCTAATAGTAGTGTAGTTGGATAGGGCTTGAAAAGAGCTTTCCAACGATATATTATAAGCCCAATTCCGATGAACATTGAGGAAGTTATGGCCAAATTACTGAACTGGGCCCGGTTTGAGCCTCATATGCGGCCCAATGATCTAGAGGAGGGCCTAATATAGATTTATCATTCCTAATGCAATTAGGAATGGTTTTAGTCTTCTAGATTCTTCTAGAAGGTTCTTTTCATTCCTAATTCAATTAGCATTGATAAATTGACTTTTGTTGACTTTTTTAGAGTTTTAATTAGAATAAAAGAATGTTTTGAGAAAAATACAATTTTATCCTTCTGTACGGTCAATTTCTATCTGATTTTTGAAAACGCGTCAATAATTAAGTTAGCGCCAAACGCCAGCATTAGCGCCTGACGCTAAGCTTGGCGCCTGGCGCTAGCGTTAGCGCGCTGGCGCTAATGTCAGCGTCCAGCGCTAACCTCGTTTTTACGCGTCAGAGCTCTGTTTCGATTTTTTATCTTTTTGGCTGATTTTCTCTATAAATAGCTTTTTAAAAACTCCGTTTTCATTCACCAACTCTCATCAAGGAATCCTTGATTACCCTCTTTCTCTCTCTTTTCTAAACTAGCCTTTTCTCAAATACAAAATTCCGCATTCGCAAGAATTAGATACACCTAGCCATATTCGAAGTTGCCTTTGCCCTAGACGTGAAAGGTTTTAATTTCTGAGGGTTTGGTCCCAAGTCTCTCTTTCAATTATTTAATTTAATTGTTTTAATTATTATTTTCCTTGAAGTTACTAACGTGTGTATTTTGTTAATAGAAAGAGGTACGAGGAATCCAAGTAAGTGCTTTAATGGTTTTTATTGATGTTATTATGTAGAAATCATGCTTAGGTTGTTATTATGATTCCTAATGTTATGTTAGGGCGTTTTGATCTTCCTAGTATCATGTCTAGGGTAACTTTAATGTCAATTATGATTTCTATGATGCCTTTTATGTTCTTCCTAATATTTATGATTGTTAGTATCATGTTAGGGCTAAAGTTTTGACCTTTATTGTTTAGTGACATACTAGGGTTTGTTATTAATCTTGTTAGTATCATGCCTAGGATCTTGCTATTATTATGCTTTATTTTTAACATGATTATTTTAATTATTATTATTATTATTAATAATAATAATATTGTTATTATGATTATTATTATGTTTCTTGATATATATTTATTGTTATTGCTTGATCACGCCTTTTATGCATGTTTAAAGGGAATTTGTACTTGTAACCACGCTTAATAAGATAATTAATAATCTTGTTATGGTTAATTTGATTATAATTCAAGTGATCGCCAATAATAAATTTATTTGTGCATTAAATTCAATCAACATAGATAAACAGGTTTAGGGTAATCCTATTGATTGTATGTTAGTCAGAAAGCGCACATGAGTACGATCAGAATAAAGTAGAGACCTATTATTAGGGCAGGTTCAATCTCTTTTAGGTTTGATTTGTACCTTCATCCCCGAACTACCAGACTTGGTTCCGGACCTATTGGAGTTGACGATCTCCTGGATCGTTAAGGGGTGTAACCTTAACCCTGTGAACGGTTTACAAGTTCCTAAAAAACTTGTTGGCAACTCTTTTGCTTTATCTTCTTTCCCTTTGGACGCCACCGTACTTTAGTGTATGATCACAGTGGGGTTCAAGCTAGGGATAATGCTTGAAATATTCCCTACAGTTTTTGGCGACTCTAATGGGGAGGATTTCTATTTTAATTCCTGAAATTTATTTCGGCAATGTAGACACCTAAAAATGTCTCCCCAAAACCAAACCCGATGATGAACAACCTTTCACCGCCACTATTGGTCGGGTTCAGTATTTAATCCCGAGAGTGCTTAAAAAATCATATTTGATTAAATAATCCATGGATTAGTCTTGATGTTTGGTAAAAGCAAAGTTTTAATTTCAGCCCAAACTTATTTTTTAATTTTAGCCCAAACCTTTTTTATTTTATTGTTTTATTATTTATTTTTGGCCCAAACCTTTTATTTATTTTATTTTCTTATTTTCTTATTTTAGCCCAAATAATAATAAATCAGAAAAAGACCCGAAATTATCAATCGGCACTTAAAATGCTGAACGAAATTAGGGTTAAAAATGAATTTAGACGGAAAAACGGACTGAAAATTCCTGCGCCACGGCAGCTATTCACCGTGTCACGGGAAACTATCCCGTCTGACGGTGGGATTCCCGTGACATGGAAAACCTGCTGTGACAAAGGAATTTCCGTGTCCTTTCCGCGTAAACCCTTAACGCGTTTTCTTCCCCGTTTACTAAATATTTCCCGCGTCACACAAAATTTGCACCGTGTCACGGGAATGTTTCCCGTCTGACGGTGGGATTTCCCGTGTTTCGGTACAGTTTACCGTGTCGCGGGATACTTTTTTAGGGTTTTTATCATTTTAGGGTTCCGTGTGTTCCCTCAGCACATTTTCTCTATAAATACCCCCTCATTTCTGGTGTACGGGGCATCAATTAATTCTCTAGTTTTTTCTTTCTTCTATGCTTTAGCCTAAACACTAGCCTACCCTTCTTCTTTCAAAATTCCTTCTTCAAGTACTCCAAGGAGTCCATACTTTACTCGTGGTTCTGTCCTTAAGCCAAGGCGTGAAAGGTAGAACTGTTTGAGGGTTTGGCCCCAAATCAATTCTATTTAATTTAATTTAATTATTGTTTTATTATTATTTCCTTGAAGTTACTAACTCGTTTATTATTTTGTAGTTGCAAACAAACATAATCAAAGTAAGAATTATGTTCCTTTTATTTCTATTATTTTTCTAACGATTTTGTATTGTTAGAATTATTGTTAAATTGCTTCCAATATTGATGTTATTCTATTATTATTTTTTATCACCATATTGCATGTTAAAGGGAATATGTAATTGAAAATCACGACTAATAAGATAATTTGGACAACCGGTTTAGGTTCCTTTTAATCTTGTTGCTTAATTCAAGTGATCACAATATTTTAGAATAATGTGTTACATTAATATTCAACCAATTTAGCTTAATAATAGTTTGGAGCAAATTGAATATTTTGTTTGTATGCCTTTGAGATCACAGGAATGCTTTTTACTATAAGAATTGAGTAGAGGCCAATACGGGCGAATGTGACTCCATGACTCACTTCGTATGTACCATCATCCCCGATCCTCCTTTCGTGGTTCCGAACCATATGGAGTTAGTAATCTCATGGATTATGAGTGGGGTGTAACCTTCACGGGTCAATCGTTGTTGCCTTCGTTGTCCCTTTATTTGTGGTTGCCTTTTATGATCCGTGAACGGTTTACAAGTTCCTTAAAAACTTGTTGGCGGCTCCCTACTTTCCTTGTCCCTAATCGTATTATGTCAATTCCCACTTCCTATGAGTGCCAAGCATATTCGCACATGCTTTAACGTAGGCGCACTTCGAACGACGCCTACAATTTGGCGACTCCACTAGGGAGGATTCTAAGTTATTTATCGATTTGAGTGATCGGTATTTAATTAAGATGAGTGGATGAGACTTGAAAGATTCTTGAAAAATATTCTTGTGATTAATTTGGCATTTTTGCACATGCATAGACGTTTTAACGTCGCATTTAGGTCTTTCCCGTAGGACAAATTGAATAACTTGATTGCGTACGAAGGAAAACAGGGCACCAGCTAGATTTTCTGACTGCCGTGCCATGACAATATCTGTCGTGTCACGGTAAAGTGCACCGTCTGACGGTGTGCCGTACCGTGGCACGGGAATTTTTGCCATGTCACGGTAGTCTTAAAATCAGTCCGGTGGCTTATTTTCTCTTCTCACAGTCAACTTCCTTCGATTTTTCTGAAAAAACGTGTGTGTTCTACATGCGCCTTAGCCCCGCGGGATTTAAACTCTATCAACCCAAAAACGCTCATGGCAATAAGGGTTCATCCGAGTTATTAAATCCACCTAAATCGTGTAGTCGAGTTCGATTTCATCACGAACTCGCGGAGCCGCCCGTTGGCATACACCCTCAAGGGAGGCTGCTTTGCTAATGCGTCCAAACTCTTAACCATGGTACCCTTTTGACACCCAAAGCTTGTTCAATAGTTGAACATAGATCTTGACTCTAGGTTGCGAACTTTTTTTTACATCATCGTGACTAAGTGCTACATGGTATGTTTGGTGCTAACCTTCATGTGTGTAATCTTTTTTGTTTAACCCATGACCGAGGGTTTTTATTTCCACATAGTGATTAGTACGGACTTAAAATCGACTAAAATTTGGAAAAATCACAAAACAGGCCTGGAACTGCGCACCGTGTCACGGCAAGTTCTGCCGCGCCACGGTGAACAGTGCCGTGACACGGCGCTTTCTACCGCCTGACGGTAGGCTGCACCGTGTCACGACAGTCAGCACCGTGACACGGTGCCCAGGAAAAATGTCCCGTCAGTCTTTTTTCGGTTTTTTGTGCGTACATATGTGGTTTATATGTCAAGTTTGGTGTCATGTCTAGTTGTACGGTCAAAACACGCGTCCATAACCTCACTTAATCACTCACATATCGTGTTCACACACTTTTTCTTTAGTCGTGCACCACTTTTTGACCGTATTTTAGGGTAGTCTTTTTTTGTGTGTCGTTTTTTTTTTCGGAGTAAGTCGGATAGTATCCTCCCATATTTAAGAAAAAAAATAATAAATAAATAGAATTTTAAAATTATAGATTTTTAAAATTCAATTTTTTTTTATTTTTTTATTTGTTTTTTATCCAGATGGGTTAAGGTTAAGTTTGGTCATTAAATGTGTGTTTGTTTCGGTGTCACAGCACTTGGTCAAGAAGCAGGGGTAGATTGTTACGGTTCGAGTCAATACCTCAACAACCTCTTATACCAAAGAGGCGTACAAGGAAACCACCACAATCATCTCCACAAGATCCATCTTTAGTCTACTTTCAACCAATGGCTACTAAGGAAGATATCGAGAACATCAACAAGACAATTGAAATGTTGTCTAACATGATGCAAACACTCACCACTAGAGTCAACACGGTAGAGCAAGACAATCAAAACAATGTCACTGCCGCTGCAAAGGACAAGATTAAGGAACATATGAGTAAGATTTCTGAAGAATTCACTTATGTGGAACAACCTGTCACCGCTTTGTCCATAAGGGACAAGCTTCCTGAGAAGTTTTGCACTACTGAAATTCCCAAATTCAAGCCTACTGATAATCCTCTTTTCCATTTGAAGGCTTTTTCTGTAACCATGGCTCTTAAGGGAGTAGATGTGACACTCTTCCCTACAGTGTTCCCTCTTTCCTTGGAGCATGCCTGTCAACAGTGGTTCTACTCTTTGGAATCCAAACATGTCGCGACCTGGGAGGATGTTGCTGAAAGCTTTATGAATCGTTACAAGTGTAACATTCAGGCCAAGAATTCTGAACGTGAACTCTCCATTCTCAAACAGAAACAGAATGAAGGCTTCACCACTTACTTAAGCAGGTGGAGGGAAACAGCCACGCTCTTGGTGGATCCCCCCAAGGAAAAAGAGATGGTTCGCTTGTTCATTGCCAATCTGACTCATAAGTACAAGCAACACTTGAAGTTTCTGCCTCTAAGTACCTTTAAAGCTGTATACGATATTGGGATCAATATCGAGGATGAACTGATGAAGACTGCTGGTACAAACAATAATAACAAAACTTGGAAAAACAAGAAGAACGACACTTCTTCTTCTTCGTCTTCCAAGCCCAATAACGCTACCAACAAGATCAATATCAATGATGTGCTGGCCCTTACTGCTTCTCCTCAAAGATTACAAAGGCAAAGGAGGGTTTACACTCCTTGAAGTTACTAACGTGTGTATTTTGTTATTAGAAAGAGGTACGAGGCATCCAAGTAAGTGCTTTAGTGGTTTTTATTGATGTTATTATGTAGAAATCATGCTTAGGTTGTTATTATGATTCCTAACGTTATGTTAGAGCGTTTTGATCTTCCTAGTATCATGTCTAGGGTAACTTTAAAGTCAATTATGATTTCTATGATGCCTTTTATGTTCTTCCTAATATTTATGATTGTTAGTATCATGTTAGGGCTAAAGTTTTGACCTTTATTGTTTAGTGACATACTAGGGTTTGTTATTAATATTGTTAGTATCATGCCTATGATCTTGCTATTATTATGCTTTTTTTTAACATGATTATTTTAATTATTATTATTATTATTATTATTATTATTATTATTATTATTATTATTATTATTATTATTATTATTATTATTATTATTATTATTATTATTATTATTATTATTATTATTATTATTAATGTTGTTATTATGATTATTATTATGTTGCTTGATATATATTTATTGTTATTGCTAGATCACGCCTTTTATGCATGTTTAAAGGGAATTTGTACTTTTAATCACGCTTAATAAGATAATTAATAATCTTGTTAGGGTTAATTTGATTATAATTCAAGTGATCGCCAATAATAGTTTTATTTGTGCATTAAATTCAATCAACATAGATAAACAGGTTTAGGGTAATCCTATTGATTGTATGTTAGTCAGAAAGCGCACATGAGTATGATCAGAATAAAGTAGAGGCCTATTATTAGGGCAGGTTCAATCTCTTTTAGGTTGGATTTGTACCTTCATCCCCGAACTACAAGTCTTGGTTCCGGACCTATTGGAGTTGACGATCTCCTGGATCGTTAAGGGGTGTAACCTTCACCCTGTGAACGGTTTACAAGTTCCTAAAAAACTTGTTGGCGACTCTTTTGCTCTATCTTCTTTCCCTTTTGACGCCACCGTACTTTAGTGTATGATCTCAGTGGGGTTCAAGCTAGGGGTAATGCTTGAAATATTTCCTACACACATCATATCACCTTTCACCCTTCAAATATGCAATCCTTTTTTGATAAACCCCTTTGAGCAACGTATAACGATAGACCTTTCTTTCTTCAACCTACATCTACCTAACCTTGGGATGGGATGGTGTGTAACTTATGCAATTTCAATTTCATAAAAAGCTTGAGTAACTTCAAAAGATTAAAATAGCAAAAAATAAGCAATAAATAAATAAATAAAAGTGTACAAAAGGGCAAGTGTTCCAATGTCTTTGATATGAAAATGTCTTTGATAAGAACACGTCTCAGATTGCGTCTCTTATCGAGTGCTCGGTACCGTGCCTGAGAAACATGAATGCCAAGTGAGTGATAGACCGCATGATCGGGATTGCCCACACTTATAAAAAAAAATTCAAAAGCAAAAGAAAAAAAAAGAAAAGAGCTCAAAAGTGAGAAACCTCAAGCATGATAATATAAAAATTCAAAAGCAAGGTTGCACACCTTGGTGGCTTATCTAGGGTCTTGAGCCTTTATCCCCTTCTTCTTCAAGCCTTTATCCTAACCACGTTACAACCCTTAAAAAGACCTTTTTGAGGTATACACACACTTGTACGAGGTTCGGCTAGAACTACGTTCGGCCTGATTCCTAACGGATACGTAGGCAGCCTCACATCGAGGTGCGGCCGTAATAAACATGTATTCAAATTCACACACTTACACCATGATCATATAAAGGGATCTCCAATGCTCATCCCTATCTACTTAGAGCTAGACTTGGGGGTTTGATCCTTACATCATTAGCCTACCTAGCCTAAGAGTCACCACCATTTGACTCTTTTCAATATATTTTTCTCACGCACTTAGCTCTTGCGGCCTAACCTTAGTGTCACTTTCACACACATCACAGATACATGACCAAATATACTTCCCTTAGGAACCCTTTGTCATGAAATCTTAACACAATGTTGAAGCATGCCTTGTCATATCAAAATCGCTCATCAATCATCATTGCATCACAAAGTATGAAGTACTTAGCCTCTGCGCCTAAGTTACCTAAATACTTTCATTATCGAGTCAACTAGGATAGTCTAAGATGTTACAATCCTTGAACTGTGAGAGACAACGTTAACGGATAAAGCTTATTCAACATGCATTCAAAAACTTCGATTCTTTTTTCGCGTCTTTCTTTTTTGGGAGAGAGTCGGTACCCTCCACAAAAATGACAGAAAATTTTTGCTTTTTGCATTTTCGAGTCGCACGATCACATTACAATGAACACACGAGTCATGTACACATTGGGTCATGTCGTGTTATCACATTGAGTCAACACTATACACACACGAGTCACATGAGGTGAGTCGTCTTACCTTGAGTCATGTCAAGTCAATGAGTCAAGCAACACTAAGTCTTAGGTCAACCCTAAAGAAAGATAAGAAAAGTCATATAGTCAAAAATATAAATGCAGGTGCATCCCAGCAAGCGAGGACATTCCCGGATTTTTTTCAAAAAAACCGCGAATATGATACAGGAGATTCCTCCAAGATAAGAGGAGTTACATGGATCAGTAAATTAGAGACGAAGAGCTTTAATTTACAAAAGATTGATTTGGTTGAAAGGAAACGACCAAGTTCAAAGTTCGAAGCGGAATCGAGCAACAGCGACAGCAAGAGCAGAATAGGAAAGACCTGACTCCAGCGCCAGACAACAACATCTAGCGTTTAGCAATGGATTTTAGCGCCTGGCGCTAGATCTCAGCGTCTGGCGACAGAGCCAATTCTTGGTGCCAGCGATATTTCAGCAGCGACAGAGCTCGAAGCCTCTCAGAATGGTTATTTCGACCTCATACAACAATTTTGGGTTCCTTGGTACGCCAGTTAGCCCTTATAAGCAAATTGACATGATTAGTAGTCGGCTCGACTACAATCGTAGTAAGTGATTGACCTGACAAAAAAAATCGTCTCACTTAGCTTAAGCGCCTAAAACATTGGCTCATTACAAGCACCAAGGCATCGGTTCAAAAGCAAGCGCATCACTTATACGACAATTTTTCCAAGATTGGATTGTCATCTCCAACTGACAATATTTCCAAAATATGGATTGTCGCGCATTTTCTCCAAACGACAATTTTTCCAAGATTGGATTGTCATCCCTGGCAAAGTTTCCAAGCGTGGATTGTCATGCTCCTTCTTTGTTTGGCAAGTTTTTCTAAGTTCGGATTGTCATACATTCATGGATCTTTGGCAAGTTTTCCGAGATTGGATTGTCATACACCCAGTTGCCTATGGAAAAATTTCCCAAAGGATTGTCGTAGATCTCTACTCATCATAAATTTCGGAAAAGGTTCCTCAACGTGGATTCTCATTCATTTCATTAAGTGGAAAATTTTCCCGAATTGGATTGTCGGTCGACTCTTTTTTGCAAATGTTCCAAGACGCTAATTGTCAATTGTGGCAATATTTTCCTAAAAGGATTGTCGCATAGCGTTGGCAAATTTCCAAGGTGGATTGTTTTCATGAGTTATATTCCAAGATGTGGATTGTCGATTGTAGCAAGGTTCTTATGACAGATTCTTACGAAGCATTGGCAACTTTTCCCAAAAATTGGATTTTGGCAAATTTTCTGAGATACGGATTGTCGCTTCATCGTAGCAACATTTCCAAGGATGGATTGTTACGTGACATTGATAACTTTCCCTAAATTGGATTGTCATATATCATACAAGAGTTGTGTTGGCAACTATTCCCAAAGAAAAGAGGATTGTCATCACAGCAAAAGCACCGACAAACTGGTTCACAAGCAGCAAATTGCCGATGTACTGGCATAACAGCATTAAGGATTGACAAGCAGTGATCTTTTCAAAGACTATCACAGCGGACAGGCGTAGCAGTCTTCAAGCGGTATTCTCTTGTTTGCGGAAGATCGTCACATCAAATCGGTTACTCTTTCAGAGACGTGTGCTCGACGGTGCAGGATACGCGCTTCTTAACTCTTTTATCAGTTTAACTAACGCTAGTTTGCAGGTATCGGCGTAACAAGAGTGATTTAGGATTGCAGAACGTTATGAATCATTCTCCGTCCCTATTGATACTTTGACTTTTGTTTTTGAAACGTGCGTTTCTCCAAACTCAGTCAAAGTGGGGGCTTCTGTAGACACCCATTTGTGTCTCCCCAAAACCAAACCCGGTGATGAGTACTTTTCACGTCGAATCGTAATCGAATGAAGTGAAAGTGTGGAAAGTTTAGTGTTGCGGATAGTTTTAATTTCCTTTCTCTTCTCTCTATTTTTGAAAATCTATTTTAAGAAAACAGTCAATCCAGTTTGGTTGTTCCATGATATGGGTCCAATAGTAGTGTAGTTGGATAGGGCTTGAAAAGAGCTTTCCAACGATATATTATAAGCCCCAATTCCGATGAATATTGAGGAAGTTATGGCCAAATTACTAAACTGGGCTTGGTTTGAGCCTCATATGCGGCCCAATGATCTAGAGGAGGGCCTAAGATGGATTTATCATTCCTAATGCAATTAGGAATGGTTTTAGTCTTCTAGATTCTTCTAGAAGGTTCTTTTCATTCCTAATTCAATTAGCATTGATAAATTGACTTTTGTTGACTTTTTAGAGTTTTAAGCAGAATAAAAGAATGTTTTTGAGGAAAATACAATTTTATCCTCCTGTACGGTTAGTTTCTATCTGATTTTAGAAAACGCTTCAATAATTTAATTAGCGCTAAACGCCAGCATTAGCGCTTGACGCTAAGCTTGGCGCCTGGCGCTAGTGTTAGCGTCTGGCGCTTATGTCAGCGTCTGGTGCTAACCTCGTTTTTGCGCGTCAGAACTCTTTTTCGATTTTTTATCTTTTTGGCTGATTTTCTCTATAAATAGTCTTCTAAAAACTCCGTTTTCATTCACCAATTCTCACCAACTCTCATCATGAAATTCTTGATTATTCTCTCTCTCTTTTCTAAATTAGCCTTTTCTCAAATACAAAATTCCGCATTCACAAGACCTAGATACACCTAGCCATATTCGAAGTTGCCTTCGCCCTAGACGTGAAAGGTTTTAATTTTTGTGGGTTTGGTCCCAGATCTTTATTTCAATTATTTAATTTAATTGTTTTGTTTATTATTTTCCTTGAAGTTACTAACGCGTGTAAGTGCTTTAATTGTTTGCATTGTTATTATGATATAGAAATTATGTCTAGGTTGTTATTATGATTCCTAGTATCATGTTAGGATGCTTGATGTTTTGAATGACAACAATAAATTCCAAGCATCATGTTTAGGGTAAAGAATATAATGTCAATTATGAGTTCTATGATGCCTTTTATTGTATTTCCTAATAGTATCGTGTTAGGGCTTACAACTTTGATTTTTATTGTTTAGTGACATGCTAGGGTTTGTAATTAATCTTGTTAGTATCATGCCTAGGATCTTGCTATTATTATTATGCTTTATTATTAACACGATGATGATGATTTTTTTGTGATTACGATTGTTATAATTATTATTATGATGATTATTTCCTATGTTGCTTGATTTTTATTGTTATTGCTTGATCACACCTTTTTATGCATGTTTAAAGGGAATTGGTACTTGTAATCACGCTTAATAAGATAATTAATAATCTTGTTTAGGGTGTATTTGATTATAATTCCAGTGATCGCCAATAATAGTTTTATTTGTGCATTAAATTCAATCAACATAGATAAACAGGTTTAGGGTAATCCTATTGATTGTATGTTAGTCAGAAAGCGCACATGAGTACGATCAGAATAAAGTAGAGGCCTATTATTAGGGCAGGTTTAATATCTTTTAGGTTGGATTTGTTTCTTCATCCCCGAACTACCAGTCATGGTTCCAGACCTATTGGAGTTAACGATCTCCTGGATCGTTAAGGGGTGTAACCTTCTCCCTATGAACGGTTTACAAGTTCCTAAAACTTTTTGGCGTCTCTTTTGCTCTATCTTCTTTCCCTTTGGACGCCACCTTACTTTAGTGTATGATCATAGTGGGGTTCAAGCTAGGGTTAATGCTTGAAATATTCCCTACAAGCTCCCATAGACAGGTTTGTCATTTTACTATACTGACGTTATAAATGTCTGGCTTTTCTTCTTTTTTCATGTCCACAGCAAAAAGGAAGGTGTCATCATGCAGCGTAAAAATGCAAGGCGTTATCATACAACGTAAAATTGTATGGCGTAGGTGTTGCGTAAAATTTCACTTCTTCCCCAGCTTTGCGAGATTTACCTCTCAGAACTAAAAGGTAGAGAATTACTTTACTTTAGGCGTTATCTCACGAGTCGACAGACACGCCGAACAATTCAGGAACATACACTTCTTGATTGGAAGCAAATACGGTAGTTAATGCGCTTACTAGCTTACAGGACAGTTAGGGTGTCGTCCACCCCCTGTATAAAGAGCGACAAGATGATGTCGCACCTATGTAGTCACGTGCCTCTAGTCCTGAGACACGTGTACTCCTCTTGTGGACAAAACTGCTGAGAGAGTTGCCGATTTTCTTCTCTCTCACTGGATTTGGATATATACCTCCAGTCCTGAGACATGTATTCCTATCTTGTGGACACCGAGTATTGCGTTTTGACAAGAAAATTGTCGAGAACTTTATTTAGGCTGCGAAAGCCGAAACATCCAGGCTGCGAAAGCCGAAACATTAAGGCTGCGAAAGCCGAAACACTTTTTATCATCTTTTCAAATTGTTAAAATCAGGCTAAAGTTTCAATTACATATCGAGGGACTTTAGACCAATGATTACATGATTGGGAGGACATCATCCCCTTTTAATCCTTTTTAAACCGATCTCTTCTCATGACATGACATCACCCAGAACACCTTTACTTGTAAAAGCTTTCTACAATTGCAAAGGATAAATCTAGATTCTTTAGTGCGTTAAGACATAGAAAATACTTTTTCTAGCCTTAATAGCTACTTATTTCAAACACTTAGCGAATCAAGGATCGTTTCGACATCCTTAACATTTCTGAAAGATTCTCTATTCTTCGAGAACTTTGCAGAATGAGTCTCAGATTTATTTCCTTGACTACTTTGATCATCGTCTATTCTAGACTCGATCAAAGTGGGCGGATAAATGTAGACACCTACTTTTGGCCTCTTGTCCCAAAAGGAAGTGCGATGATGTTACAAAAATCCGTTCTTCATGCTAAATCAAAGTTGAAGTGTTTATGGACTACGAAATGCATTATGAAGTAATTTAAAACTCATATTTGAGACCAAGTAATATTAGAGGCTTGTCCGATTACTAATTAGGCCTAAAAAGTTCTCATAAATGTTTTAACTTGATTAATAACGGACCCAAATGCGGCAAATGCAATGAGTCGATCCAATGGATCTTACATTGTTGAAAACCGAGCCAAACAGATAAAATATCCATCAAATTCCCATGCAAGGCCTATACGGATGGATATCCCTTTCAAATAGCTTTCCAACGGTATATTATAAGCCCACTTCCGAGTTAAAACAAAGAAATTATGATAAAAAAAACTAAACTGGGCCCTAAAACCAACACCCTTGCACTCCAACAGCAATAAATTTTGATCCATAACATATTTTAACCTAATTTTAACGGCGAAAGTAGACATTTAGAGATTTCCAATGATATCTCAAACGCCTTAATCCGACTCTGCAATCAAAAGTTATGAAAGTTTTAAAAACACGTTTTCGTATAAGGCAAACCGCAAAACAGTGCAACTCATTCCGTTGCGCGGCGCACGCGACTCATTTAGATGCGCATGGCACCCGGGCGACTCAGAGAGCTGCGCGCGCAACCTGGCGGCGCGACACTAAAACCCTAAACCTAGATCCCTACGCCTATAAATAGGGGTCTTCGTTCAGCTCTAAACGGACCGAAAATTCAGAATTAAAACCCTAGTATTCTCAAAACCCTAATCTCTCAATTTCTCTTATTATCATACTACTTTTTCTTCTATCTTCTCAAATACTTTCCAACCCTAATTGAATCCATTGAAGTCCTTAGAGGTACGAAGAAGAAAGAAAGTCCATGAACACATTAAAATGAGATTTAACATAAAAGAAGAACGGTTAGTTTCCTGAGCACTTAGATAAATCACTTTTCCTTTATTATTTAAATAACTTTAATTGAATAAATAGTGTTGTTTGATCACTTTCAACAAACTTTTAATTAATTAATTCACATAGTATTCTTTTGCTAATCAAGACTAGAATTTGATAATTAATTGTTGTTTTATCACTTAAGACAAGACGAAGATTGTTTATTTTGTTCTTTTCACGAATATAGATTAAACAAAGAATAACGACTTTTTTTTTAATGTAATTCCTACGTGATTAATGCTTGTAAATAAAATCAACTAACTTCTTGTCGAAAAAATCAACTAACTTAGTCTTTAGGTATCATGTTGCATATATTGTTTGGTAATGAAATTGTGAAAAAGGAAGAGCTAGTAGAGGTCACACCAGGGTTAGAATAGTTGTAGGGAATATTTCAAGCGTTATCCCTAGCTTGAACCCCACTATGATCATACACTAAAGTACGGTGGCGTCCAAAGGGAAAGAAGATAGAGAAAAAGAGTCACCAACAAGTTTTAGGAACTTGTAAACCGTTTACAGGGTGAAGGTTACACCCCTTAACGATCCAGGAGATCGTTAACTCCAATAGGTCTGGAACCATGACTGGTATTTCAGGGATGAAGAAACAAATCCAACCTAAAAGAGATTGAACCTGCCCTAATAATATGCCTCTACTTTATTCTGATCATATTCATGTGCGCTTTCTGACTAACATGCAATCAATAAGATTAACCCTAAACCTGTTTATCTATGTTGGTTGAATATTAATGCACAAACAAAACTATTATTGGCGATCACTTGAATTATAATCATATTAACCCCTGAAAAAGATTATTAATTATCTTATATAAGAGTGATTACAAGTACAAAATTCCCTTTAAACATGCATAAAAGGTGTGATCAAGCAATAAAAATAAATATCAAGCAACATAATCATAACAATAATAATAATCAAAATTATAATAAAAATATTCATGTTAAAAATAAAGCATAATATTAATAGCAAGATCCTAGGCATGATACTAACAAGATTAATAACAAACCCTAGCATGTCACTAAACAATAAAGATCAAAGCTTTAGCCCTACATGAGACTAACATGCTATTAGGAAAGAAAATAGGAAGCATCATAGAAATCATAATTGATATAAGCAAATCACCCTAAATATCATACTAAAGAAAGCGTCCTAACATGATACTAGGAACATCCTAAACATGATACTAGGAATAAAAATAATAACCTAAGCATGATTTCTATATCAAAATATCAATAAAAACATTAAAGTACTTACTTGGATGCCTCGTATCCCTTTCTAATAACAAAATACACACGTTAGTAATTTCAAGGAAAATAATAAAACAACAATTAAATTAAATAATTGAAATAGGAATTTGGGACCAAACCCTCAGAAATATCAAACCTTTCACGTCTAGGGCGAAGGAAACTTCGAACTATGCTACGTGTTTCTAGGTCTTGTGAATACGGAATTTTATATGAAGGTTGGTGTAGACACCCATTTGTGTCTCCCCAAAACCAAACCCAGTTATGAGTACCTTTCACGTCGAATCATAATCGAATGAAACGAAAGTGTGGAAAGGTCTAGTGTTGCGGATAGTTTTTATTTCTTTTCTCTTCTCTCTGTTTTTGAAAACTTATTTTAAGAAAACAGCCAATCCAGTTTGGTTGGTCCATGATATGGGTCCAATAGTAGTGTAGTTGGATGGGGCTTGCAAAGACCTTTCCAATGATATATTATAAGCCCAATTCCGATGAATATTGAGGAAGTTATGGCCAATTTAATAAACTAGGCCCGGTTTGAGCTTTATGTACGGCCCAATGATCTAGGGGAGGGCCTAATATGATTTATCATTCCTAATGCAATTAGGAATGGTTTTAGTCTTCTAGATTCTTCTAGAAGGTTCTTTTCATTCCTAATTCAATTAGCATTGATAAATTGACTTTTGTTGACTTTTTAGAGTTTTAATCAAAATCAAATAGCATTTTCGAGGAAATTATATTATTTTATCCTCCAGTACGGTAAACTTATCGGATTTTCGAAAACGCGTTGGTATCAGGCTTGGCGCCTAACCCCAGGCCTTTGCGCCTGGAACCAGGCCTGGCGCTTGGCGCTAGCCATTGGCGCCTGACGCTAGTGCTTGTGCCTGGCGCCAGCTAGCCAGGGTTGGCGCCAGCTCTGTTTTCTGAGCGTCAGAATCTGTTTTGTTTTGTTTATATTTTTGGCTGATTTTCTCTATAAATATTGTATTAAAAACTCCGTTTTCATTCACCAATTCTCACCATTAATCATCTACATCCATCATTCATCAACAATCATTAATTCTTTAGCATTCTCTAAATCATTCATCTCTCTTAAAACATTCAATTCTTTCTTTCTTTGCTTTTCATACAAAATTCCGCATTCACAAGATCTAGAAACACCTAGCCATATTCGAAGTTGCCTTCGCCCTAGACGTGAAAGGTTTTAATTTCTGAGGGTTTGGTCCCAAATCTCTCTTTCAATTATTTAATTTAATTGTTTGTTTATTATTTTCCTTGAAGTTACTAACGTGTGTATTTTGTTATTAGAAAGAGGTACGAGGCATCAAAGTAAGTACTTTAATTGGTTTTTATTGATGTTATGATGTAGAAATCATGTTTATATTGTTCTTATGATATTCCTAGTACCATGTCTAGGGTAACTTTAATATTAAATATGATTGTTATGATGCTTCCTACGTTCTTCCTAATATTTATGATCGTTAGTATCATGTTAGGGTTAAAGATTTGATTTTTATTGCTTAGTGACATGCTAGGGTTTGTTATTAATCTTATTAGTATCATGCCTAGGATCTTGCTATTTTATTATGCTTTAATATTAACATGAACATGATGATTATGAATATTATTGTTATAATTTATGATGATTATAATTTTATTGTTGTGATGTTGATTATTATTATGTTGCTTGATGATTATTTTATTTATTGCTTGATCACATCCTTTATGCATGTTTAAAGGGAATTTGTACTTGTAATCACGCTTGATAAGATAATTAATAATCTTGTTAGGGTTCACTTTGATTATAATTCAAGTGATCGCCAATAATAGATTTATTTGTGCATTAAATTCAACCAACATAGATAAACAGGTTTAGGGTTAAACTTATTGATTGCATGTTAATCAGAAAGCGCACATGAATACGATCAGAATAAAGTAGAGGCCTATTATTAGGGCAAGTTCAATCTCTTTTAGGTTGGATTTGTACCTTCATCCCCAAACCCTTATTTGGTTCATGACCTTATGGAGTTGACGATCTCTTGGATCGTTAAGGGGTGTAACCTTCACCTCGTGAACGGTTTACAAGTTTCTAAAAAACTTGTTGGCGACTCTTTTGCTCTATCTTCTTCCCTTTTGGACGCCACCGTACTTTAGTGTATGATCACAGTGGGGTTCAAGCTAGTGGGATTTAAAGGCTTGAAATTATTCCCTACAGTTGGTTTAGAAAAGAGAGAAAGAAAGCTTTAGCTCAGAGAGAGAAGAGAATTAGAGAATAGGCAATATTTGAGAATATTTGATTGTAGATGTTTTAAAACGGAGATTTTAGGAGGCTATTTATAGAGAAAATCAGCCAAAAAGATAGAAAAATAAACCAAAGTTCTGACGTAAAAAAACGAAGTTAGCGCCGGACGCTGACATTAGCGCCATACGCTAACGCTAGCGCCAGGCGCCAAGCTTAGCGCAGGCGCTAATGTTTGGCGTTAGGCGCTAACAATATTTTTGACGTGTTTTCTAAAATCTAATAAAATTTAACTGTACAGGAGGATAAAATCGTATTTCCTCAAAAACACTCTTTTATTCTGATTAAAATTCTAAAAAGTCAACAAAAGTCAATTTATCAATGCTAATCGAATTAGAAATGAAAAGAACCTTCTAGAAGAATCTAGAAGACTAAAACCATTCCTAATTGCATTAGGAATGATAAATCCATACTATGCCTTCCCCTAGATCATTGGGCTGCATATAAGGCTCAAACCGGGCCCATTTTAGTAATTTGGCCATAACTTCCTCAATATTCATCGGAATTGGGCTTATAATATATCGTTGGTAAGCACTTTTCAAACCCCATCCAACTACACTATTATTGGACCCTTGATATGAACCAACCAAACTGGATTGGCTGTTTTCTTTAAATAGGTTTTTTTTTAAAAAAAACAGAGAGAAAAAGAAAAGAAATTAAAACTATCCGCAACACTAGACTTTCCACACTTTCACTTCATCCGATTATGATTCGACGTGAAAGGTACTCATCACCGGGTTTGGTTTTGGGGAGACACAAATGGGTGTCTACAATAGCAATTCTCCTTTAAAGGGAACGTTATTTAGTATCCTCGCTCCCGAACTCACTTCTCAGTTAGGTAGACCAATTTGGGCATGGGTAAACTTATGATTTGTGCTAAATATCCCATGAAATCCACATGGGATAAAGGCATGAAAGAGGTTTATGGGATTTCCTAAAACTCATTGGCGACTCCTACTTGTTTCTTACAAAAAAGCGTAATGATAGAATCAATCTAATTCAAGGTCCTCCAAACAGTCAGGAATTCAAATCCTAATACACCCTAACAAGTGTAAATTCATAGGCTTTTAAATGGCCATGGGCATCTAAGGAAGGACCCCCCACGATGGGATCACCCTCCTTACAACATTTCATAAACCAATCCTTTTCTTAACTCATCATTTCCCTACACCATAACTTGTTTTCCACTTTTCGTGTCCACATCGCAAAATCGTGAGAAAATGATTTTTGGTATTATAATTTTGATTCAATTATTATTTGTTTTGGATATTCCTTGAAATAATATTTCCAACAATATATCATAAGACCAATTTCGATTTAAAACGAAGAAGATATGAGCCAAACACTAAACTCGACCCAAAACCGACACCCTTCTACTAAAATGTCCATATCTTAATATCTACAAATGTTTTTGACCTGATTCTAATTTGGTTGGAAAGTATACTTTATAATATTTCCAATGATATATTATATGCCTTATTCCAAGTTACGGATCAAAAGTTATCATGATTTTAAAAACACGTTAAAAAACTGGAATTACCGCGCACTGTATAAAAGCACCGTGTCACGGAAAAATATGACGTGGCACGGTGCCTGGTGCCATGACACGGTAATTTTCAATGTGTCACGGTGCTTTTTTCCGCGTGAAAATCCACCGTGGCACGGTATTTCTCACCGTGTCACGGTGATTTTTCCGTGTATTTTCCACGTTTTCTCACGCACTTTTTTACCGTGACACGTTATACTGTACCATGCCACGGTGGAAACTGCCATGTCACGGTACGTCGTGGCACGGTACGTGTGTCGTGTCACTGAATTTTCTCGTGTTTTCTCCGTGTAAACCCTTCAAGCACGCATTTTATCTTTTGTAGCTTATTTTCTGTCCCACGTCACTCCAGTTTTCCCTACGTTACTCCAGTTTTCCCAACGTCACTCCAGTTTTCCCTACGTCACACTAATTTCCCCGTGTCACGTCAATCTTTTCCGTACCGCGGCATGCTTTGCCATGTCGCGACATTATTTTTTAGGGTTTTTATCTTTTTAGGGTTCCGTGTGTTCCCTCGGCTCATTTTCCCTATAAATACCCCCTCCTTTCTGCAGTTCGAGGCATCAAATCATTATCTCTTTCTCTCTTTTACACCAAAAATCATTCTCTTCTCTCTCTCTCTCTCTCTCTTGTATTCTAAGCCTTAAACCTATATTCCTAATTACACCATTTTTCCCTTAAGCACTCCAAGGAGTCCATACTTGACCCGAGGTTTCGTCCTTAAACCAAGGTATGAAAGGTACAAATAACTGAAGGTTTGGACCAAATCAACTCTACATTTATTTAATTTACTTTCCATTTGATTTATATTTTTTATTGAAGTTACTAACAATTTATTCATGATGTAGCAATTTAAAGAAACGCGCGAAATGTGAGTAATTAATTAATTTAATTACTTATTTTATTTTAATATTGCTAGTATCATGATTAGGGTTAATTTATATTTGATTAGACTAACGCTATTATTGTTAAATTGCTTCTAATATTAATGTTTATTCTATTATTATTTATGATCACCATATAGCATGTTTAAAGGGAATATGTAATTGAAAATCACGACTAATAAGATAATTTGGACAACCAGTTTAGGATCCTTTTTAATCTTGTTGTTTAATCAAGTGGTCACAATATTTTAGAATTATATGTTGCATTAATATTCAACCATTTTAGTTTCATAATAGTTTGGAACAAATTGAATATTTTGTTTGCATGCCTTTGAGATCGCAGGAATTACTTTTCACTATAAGAATCGAGTAGAGGCCAATACGGGCGAATGTGACTCCATGACTCACTTCGTACCATCATCCCTGATCCTCCTTTTGTGATTCCGAACCATACGGATTTAGTAATCTCATGGATTAAGAATGGGGTGTAACCTTCACGGGTCAATTGTTGTTTCCTATCGTTGTCCCTTAATTGTGGTTGCCTCAAATGATCCGTGAACGGTTTACAAGTTCCTTACAAACTTGTTGGCGGCTCCCTAATTTCCTTATCCCTAATCGTATATGTCAATTCCCACTTCCTATGAGTGCCAAGCATATTCACCACATGCTTAAACGTAGGCGCACTTCGAGCATGGCCTACAAATCCGAATTCCAGCCATACCCATGAGTTGAGTTGGTCTTCGTGTTAGTCTCATACAAATGTAGTGCATGTTGTAGGCGGTTCACATACTTAGGTGGATTGTCATCGTAGGTGAATGGTTCGACAATGACCAAAGACAAGTTAGCCATCTCGTCATATCCATTTTCGGCCAACATTTAGCTTCGAAAATACACTCGCTGCTCGCTGTTATTGGTAATAGCCTCCGTTGGACCCTCTTGTGAGAAATTAAGCCATTCACAAGTGAATTTGATACCGCCTTCATTAGGTGCAGTGAACTTCTTACCAAGAAAAACAACTAACCACTCTTCTCCTTTGTCAATCGCCTCATCTACAATTAACCACCAATCCTCAAGGTACTCAAAAAACTCAAAAAAACGTTTGAGGTAGGTGTGGTAACTTGGATAGGAATAACACTGAGCAAGAGATTTCCTTAATGTCCTCAATTGAAACACATGGCAATCTTTGCAACAATAACCAAGTACCATATGAAACAATATGCCTCCTTCCGAAAGTAGCGTGCCCTACCAATCTTGAACAATGTCAATAATGGGTAGTTCGGGTGGAAGTCAATCCCTTTCACGGGTTCTTCCAACCCACCTCTGGCTAGTTGATATCCTTAGGACCGTGTTCCCCGACTTTCTTTATTTTCCCCACTCTCCATAACAGCTTCTTATGCCTTCTTTTAAGAAGACTATTAGCTGAAAACGTAAAATAAAAATACGTACAAGTTGAAAATTGTGTAAGTACGTAGATATTATATTTATACTACTACAAATTATATTTATACCACTAAAAATTATATTTGTACCTCTACAAATTATATTTGTACCAAACAGTTCATAACATTATGGATATTTTCAAGTGTACTTAAAACTATATGTAGAGATTAGAATAACACGACTAAGTATCACATAAGGACCACTGAAATTGTTGACAAATACAGTTTGCAATTAAAATCGTGAAAGCTTTATACTTTTGTTACCCATGGCAACCACAGTCTTTCGCCAATCCAAACTACTAGAAGTTTGTTTCAATTTTAAGGGCTGAAAAAGGTCTTCATTTTTTTTACTTACTCATTGTTGCTTTGTACTTGTGGCTTTATAGAGTTCCAATTTATATAGAGGGTTAGTGTTATTGTAATTAATGAACTCCAACAACCTTGAACTCCAACTACTTTTGTACTACGTTTACCCTCATTTAGTAACACTGAAGTTGATATAAATTACTCTTGTTTCTTAGTGTTGCATTGAGCCCAACAAACTATTAATTATATTTAAATAGATCTTTTGTTTGTTCATTTTAACTTATTTATTCGTCTGTAATACAGCTGTAGAAAATTACCTAAGGATGTAGTGCATCATAAACAACGGAGTTTAAATGATCAATGATTGGTATACATTTATTAATTAATCAGTAAGGGCTTATCACAAAAAAAATGTATTATCCCATCAAAACACTTTACATATATACCTCCCTTGTAATTTTATGAGTATGAATTAGTTTTTTTATTTTTTATTTTTTATTTTTTTGTGGAAGGCATACATAAGGTATGTTAAAATTTAGATTATTTACGGTAAGAAATTATTGGCGGTAAATAGGTACCACCTGTAGGGAATATTTCAAGCATCCCACACTTGAGCCCCACTGTGATCATACACTTAAGCATGGTGGCGTCCAAAGGGAAGGAAGCTAGAGTAAAAGAGATGCCTACAAGTTTTAGGAACTTGTAAACCGTTCACAGGGTGAAGGTTACACCCCTTCACGATCCATGAGATCGCTAACTCCATAGTGGTCTGGAACCATGACTGGATATTCGGGGATGAAGGTACAAATCCAACCTAAAAGAGATTGAACCTGCCCTAAAAATAGGCCTCTACTTTATTCTTCTCATATTCATGTGCGCTTTCTGACTAACATACAATAAATTGGTTAACCCTAAAGTCCTAAACCTGTTGAATCTATGTTGGTTGAATATTAATGCACAAACAAAACTATTGTTGGCGATCACTTGAATTATAATCATATTAGCCTAAACAAGATTATTAATTATCTTATTAAGCGTGATTACTAATACAAATTCCCTTTAAATATGCATAAAAGGCGTGATCAAGCAATAACAATAATATCAAGTAACATAATAACAATCATTATAATAATAATAATCATATTCTCAATAAAGCATGATAATGTTAGCAAGATCCTAGACATGATACTAACAAGATTAATAACAAATCCTAGCATGTCACTAAGCATTAAAGATCAAATCTTTTAACCCTAACATGATAATTACATGATAGAACAAATAGGAAGAATCCTAAACATGATACTAGAAACACACATGATATTAGAAATCTTAGTTAATACCCTAAACATGATACTAGGAATCAAAAAGACATCCTAACATGATACTAGGAATCAAAATAATCAAAGCATGAAATCTATAGCAATTAAATTACTTACTTGGATGACTCGTATCTCTTTCTAATAACAAAATACACGCTTTAGTAACTTCAAGGAAAACAATAAATCAAACAATTAAATTAAATAATTAAAATAGGGATTTGGGACCAAACCCCCAAAAATTATCAACCTTTCACGTCTAGGGAGAAGGTAACTTCTAACTTGGATAGGTGTGTCTAGAACTAATGTATGCGGAATTTTGTAAAAGGGAAAGGTTTAGAAAAAGAATAGAGAGAGAATAAGCTTCTAGATTTAGAGAGAGAATAAAGAGATTAGATGATTGTGAATGATTAAAAACGAAAAGATACGACCCCTATTTAAAGAAAAAATAGTCTGAAAACGATATAAAAGAGTTAGAATTTGAATCGGAATAAAATTGGTTCTGTCGCAGACTTTGTCGCCGTGCGACAAACCTGTCATTTGGCGCTGGGACAGTTTTTGCGGATTTTGTTTTTATCATGTCTTTTGATCCAGAAGTCCAAATAAGTCATATAATATGTCGTTGGAAAGATCCTTAAGTCTAATTTCCAACCCAATTAAAATAAGATTAAAATATTTTGTAGAATAAAAAATATGGCCGAAATAGTGGGACGGTGTCAGTTTTGGATAGAGTTTCGTATTCCTTTCATATCTTTTTCGTTATAGCTTGGAATTAATATTATAATATATCATTGGAAATATAATCTTAATATCTATCCAACCATATAAGATTTGGATAAAGATTATGTGGCTCGAAAATAATATCTGAACATATTCCATTTCACACAGAACAAGGACTCTCAAAAAGAGAAGTTTTATTCAATTTCGAATTCTTTGATCTTATCTTTTCAAAAAAGGATAATTAAGATCTTTTATAAACTTATAGAAGCTTCTAATAAATCCTAATTAGTTTAGGAATAGGATTAAACCTTTGGACCCTCCACATGATCATTGGGTCGTAGGTAAAATCCGGTTTGGGCCCAGTTTAGTATTTTGGTCATAACTTCCTCATTATTCATCGGAATTGGGCTTATAATATATCGTTGAAAAGGTATTTTTAAGCCCCATCCAACTGCACCATTATTGGACCCTTATCATGGACCAAAAAAAACTGGATTGGATGTTTTTCATAAATAGAGTAGGAAAAGAAATATTTTAATAAAAACAACCGCATCACAAGACTTTTCACATTTTCACCTCATTCAATAATCAAGCGACGTGAAAAGTATTCATCACTGGATTTAGTTTTTGGGGAGACACATTTGGGTGTCTACACCACCGTAGTTAATTTTTTATCCAATACCCACGTTCAAATTCGGAGAAAGTTCCATAACAAATATTTGGAGTATGCAAGATCGAATACTTCAACAACTCTTACATTCCCGAACTTTATTGGTACCCTTATTCATGTAATTGGTAGCCTTAAGTATTACAAATAATGTTTCACTTGCAACATTTACATTAACTAGGGTACTTGTAACTAATGTAGGGTTACCGTCACAGAGTATGATATGGAAGATCTAAACATTTTAGTTGTACCCTAAAACGTTTTAATGGTACCCTAACACATGAAAGTATTACTCTTATCTTATTTAGTGATACCTTTAATTCTACCAACACAGACTGATACGGATGACGTAAACACATTAGTGGTACCCTGAAATAGGTTACTTGTACAAATAAACTTTTCATTGGTGCCCTAACCATTAAGCTAGTGTCCTACATTTAATACAAGTTTAGAGGGTATGGACCAAACGTATTGGACCGATCCCTTAGTCTACCAATCCTATGTTTGTGATTCCGAATGAACATCGTCAGCCTTGTAAGGAGGTGTGTGTGCTCTTCACAACCAGCCAATCGCAGTACCATGATTTCAAATTGTTGTCATATTTCTTTGAAATGAACATCTTATTTGGAATCATATTTTCCCATGTTGACCCTAGGGATGCCTTAACCTCTCGGCCTAAAGTGTATGTGTTTTGGCCCGGACTATTTGTGTTGTTGAATACATCGGTAATCTCATTCACCACAATGAATGCAATGTTATAAGTACTGGCTATATGTTTCATCTTTCTCGTCGCGAACACGAACAACTAACCGATTTCTCTCCGTAAAACCTTTGGGTGTGTTGTTATGGGCATGTCTGAATAAATAGGCAATAGAATCAAGAACCACTTCCCTCGTGTTTCTACCTCCTTCATGGGAGCTGAGTACAAGTTGCTCAACTTGGTTCAAAACCAAGACAATTTGATATGGGTTATCAATTTTTTAACATGAACCAAGCTAAACTGGATTTTCATCAATTAATTGCCCATACAAATTAGTACATAGCTCTTTTAAGTGCTCGGCTGGAAACACTAGACATGCTTAAATATAAATTGATGATCCAAATAGCGCATCATCTTGTGGCTTGAGCATGCAAGTCAACAAAAGTTGCAAACTTATTTGTGTTTTTCCACTCCACTTTCCCTAAAAATTTCCGTGAGTTCACCTGTTCTTATGCCACCATCTAAAATAAAATCTATTCGCTCACATTTGGTTTTACATTTTTGATTCATTTTTATAATAATGAAAATGATACTCTTAAGGTAAGAAATAAATTGTCATTCTATCGGACACACTGATAGGCGTTAGAACGGTCGCACATTCCACACTCAATCAAACACATTTATAAACAAACATCCCATAAATCAAGAACAATAATAAGTAAGAGTTTGGTCCACAGAGAACGGGATATGATTGCTAAGGATCTTAATACTTACTCTAATTCGAAGTCTTTAGTGATTTGAGGTTCGTCAAGTATACAAACAAACTATAATTCTAATTCAAGTGATTAAAGACACTAGGGAATGGGAGCCACTCAGCCAATGGAATTAGGCAAATTGGGAGTAAAATAGACAAGAGATAGCAAAGACTATATGTAAGATCAATCTCATGTAATTAGGAAACAACTCACACCTATACAAATTAAAAGAGGCGCACTCAGGAAATCAGCCTGATTTACAAAATTATGTAAATCAGTAGCTGATGTGGGCCCTACACCGTCCTTCATGCGAATATTAAATTGATAAGTAACAGATTCTGGTAACGGTAGGTAAATGGCCGTTAGTAACCATACAGTTGACGGTGTCATATTGCTGTAACGGTGCAAAAATAAACTTCAAAAAAAAATTTTTTAAAAAATCCTTACTGTCTTCGATCGCCACTTCAACTCAGGAAGCCATCTTCACCAAAAATGACACAAAGCTCGAAAGATGAAGTAGAAGAAAGTTGATCTACCAACACAAGTTCACTTGATAACTCTTAATTCCAGGTAATTTAAATTCCGTATTTGTAGTTTAAATTGGATAATTTGTATAGTAGATCTGGTTTTGGAATTGTTATTGAGAGGATTTGGTTACTGTTTCTTGAATTCGTTTTTTGAGTATTTAGATAATGTAATCATATGATATCTTAAGTTGTTTTCAATTATAATGCCTAGGGATACTATCTTTTGACTCCAATTTTGTCAAATAGTAATTTTAATGAGTTTGGATGAAGGTTGTATTCTATGGAATGTTTATAATTGCTGACTAAATTGCTTTAATTAGTCGATTACAGTTGAGTTGATGCTTAACTTAGTTGATTAGTAAAATTTTCGTAAGAAGTATGTTGATTAAGTAATCCCAGGTATTGTAAATCCTAACTTCTAGTCAATTAAATTGCCTTGATACCTTTTGTTATTTAACAAATTTTGGTATATAGATTTGCTTTTATATGTGAATAAATTATTTCAATTAGTATTATTAAATGGTTGGTCTGATTTGGTTAAATGATTTAGAACATTAGTTTCAATATTCAGTTATGTTTCTTTAACTGTAATCAGTAGGTAAATTGTAGTGTCTTACCCTTTCTTCACATTCCAGTGCTTTGTAGGTTTGTTCAAAAAAATCTCTAAGTAATGGAAGAGAACACTTATGGATCGACTGAGAATGAGAAGGCAGGTCATGAAAGCATGAGTAATCCATATTCAGACACTGTTGTTCCATTGTCAGACAGTCTTGTTCCTGTGGTGGTTGCTGAGGTAGGGGCATATGTAGATTTTGATCCTAATTCATTGTTGACTCCAATGAAGACCATAGAGACTGTGGAAACAATTGTGTCAACAAATAAGGTTTCTGTGTACTCTACAATTGAAAGTCCCAAAGTTGGTATGGTGTTTAAATCATGGCAAGAGACAGAGTCCTATTATAAACAATATGCCGAGCAAACAGGATTTGGTGTTACTAGGGCTCAAGGATATATGTCGAAGAAGAATAAGGAGAGGCGGGGGATAACCTAGAGGTGTGAATGTTAGGGTCATCCAGATTCTAGGGCTAGAAAGGAAGCGAACAAGAGGACAAAGTGTATGGATGTTTGCGGGACAGGTGGCACAGTTGATGGAGTCATTAGGGAGGATGAACTTGCTCGGTGTAAAAGGACATCAAAGAAATGTTTATGTGAAGCCAAAATATATGCAAGTGTGAATCAAGAGGGCCTTTGGGTGTTGAGAAAGGTTTTCTTGGACCATGTGCACCAAGTTTCCCCTTCTAAGTCCAAGTTGGTGAAGGAATATCGTATAAACAAGTTGACAACCAATGTCAAAAAGGCGTTGATAAACTACTACGATGAAGGTGTTCCAGTTACTCAAATTCATGGTTTCTTGGGATTGGACAAATGTGAGGGGATCATGCCTACAGTTAAGGATCTACAACAAGAAGTCTACAAAGAGAGGAGGGCTAGGTTGAACATGGCAGGTGGTGATTGTGCTGCTATGATGGAGTATTTTGAGAAGATGCAAGCTGACAATTCTAATTTCTATCACACTCATCGCCGTGATGAAGATGGTCGTATGAAAGATGTGATGTGGGTGGATGCTCGAAGTAGGGCGGCTTTTGAGTACTTTGGAGATGTGGTGTGCATGGATGCTACTTATCTCACAAACGAGTTTGAGCTTCCCTTTGTGAATGTAGTTGGTGTGAATCACCACGGCCAATCTATTTTGTTGGGGTATGCTCTAGTTTCACATGAAGACACAGACACGTACTCTTGGTTCATTCGTCAATGGTTGGCTTGCATGCGAAACAACCCACCAAATACAATCCTAACTGATCAAGCAGCTGCTATTCGCAAGGCACTATCCTTAAAGATGCCTACAGCTCGTCACAGATGGTGTATTTAGCATATAATGCGTAAAATTCCGGAGAAGCTTGGGATGATTATGGGTATGTAATGACCTGACACTTCTTTTCAGCCTTTTTTTGGAATTTCTCACCATGTTTAAGTTTTATGCTTTCTTTTACTGCATTCTTAGAGCTCCTCGTTTGTCTTTGGTCCCTTTTTCCTTTCCTTCAACTTGCAAGTCTATGCACGATTCCATTAAGTTTATATCATACACATTTAGGTGAACATAATCATATAAACGTGTATGTGTATGCTCCCATGGATGCTGTTTCTTTAAACAAAGCATAGTTGCTGTTAAATGTTATATTTGTACGTAGTATATTGTTTTGTCCTTTTTATTTGTTAACATGGCTGGCTCATAACATTTGTTATATTCAGTAGTTCTTCTGTGTGCTAGTAATCTTAAGCCCTTTTTTTCCAACCTTCTCTGGCATATGTGATCCACTGAATATTGTCTTCCTAATGATATTACATTTAATGATTATTTTATTTGACCAAATGGATTCAGTTACAAGGACTTTAAAGGCCCCCTGAAGACTCTTATTTATGAAAGTTTTACAACAGAGGAATTTGAGAGTAGATGGAACTCACTCATTACTAAACATAAGTTGTTGGAAAATGATTGGTTATGTGACCTTTACAATGAGAGGCATATGTGGGTTCCCGCCTTCATGAAAGAGTATTTCTGGGCGGGAATGAAGACGACTCAACGTGTTGAAAGTATTAATAGCTTCTTTGATGGTTTCGTCAATAGGAAAACAATGTTACATGAGTTCCCTATGAAGTACACTAGGGCCATGACAAAGAGGGTAAAGGAAAAAACCGATGCAGATGCTAGGTGTTTTAAGTATGTACGCCGTCTTGTAAGTGGGTTTAAGTTGGAGAAGCTTTTTCAAAAAATGTATACCGACACAAAATTTCAGGAAATTCAAACTGAGTGCGCACGTATGATGTATGTTTACCCTAGGGAAGAGCGAGTCATCGGAGAAAATGTTGTCCAGTATTTGTTGCAGGATAGGGTTTGGATTATTCCAGAAGGATCTAAGCAGGAAAAAATAACCGACCGCCGTAGGTTATACAGAGTAACCTACAATTCGGAAACGAATGATGTATCTTGTGATTGTAGGAAGTTTGAAACTTTTGGAATACTGTGCAAGCATTGCATACGTGTGTTAGACCTAAACCATGTGTTTGAGATTCCAGAAAAGTACATTCTAGACAGGTGGAGAAAAGACATTGTTAGAAGGCATACACGGGTGAAGGTGTCGTACTATGACCCTTCTGAGACGGTGGAATGTAAATGTTTTAACTGAATGATGACCAAGTTTGAAGCTATTTGTGAAGAGGCTTCTACAATTGATGATCCCACGGTTGATATGGTTTTAGACACACTAACCGAGCTGTCCACTGATGTAAGAAAGGCTAGGCTTGCGTTCCAGGCAAAGCAAGATCCACCATCTATGCCGAACATCAACATCACTCCATCTGTGATTGGGTCTAACACTGCTGCTGCTGCTGTTGTAGCCCCTCCTTCTGTCACAAAACGTACCGCAAATGACAAGGATGGACCTCTTAAGGATCCTAAGACTAGGAAAAAACCTTGAGGTCGTCCTAAGGGGTCTAGGTATAAGTCGTTGGCGGAGACAGGGTACAAAAAAACAAGCCCATGGAAAGAAGGATCCACCAACTAATCCGCACACCAACATCCAATCATATGAGATCTGGTGTGACACTGATGCTGCTGATGTAACTCCTCCGCCTATCTCAGACCCTAACGCAAATGTCAATAATGTTAATAATGACAACACTAACCCTATTCAGGATGTTATTCAGTATCCTAACATAACAAGTAAGCCTCGAGATCCTACAAATGGGACTAATTACAAGTCCTTAGAGACAATATACAAAACTCAACCTCAAATTCAGAATTCTGCACTTGTTGCTGCTCCCAAAAAAAACCGGTCAGTCTAAATCTTATACGTAGTATTTTGTTCAGGTTCTAAATGTTCCCTTTATTTATTGGTAGATGTTAACTGTTGTGCTGATTGCCTCAACAGGTCAAGTGAAGACTAAGTGTTTCTAAGGAAATTCCTTTCGAACAGACCCCAATGATTCCGGTCAGTTGATACATTAAACTAAATGGAATTGATAACCCTTGTATTCTTTATATTCATGAAATTATCTTCTTCTGTCACCCTAAACAACCTCTAATGTGATTAAGCAGGTCAATCGAACAAGACACAAAATTTCTAGAAAACACGCTAATTTTGAGGCAGCTATCCCTGCTGATGATGAATTGCTTAAGAAATTTGTCGGCTGCTCTTCCCCATCTGAATTGGCCTGACACAGAGTTTGTGGGCTCCTATTCTCCATCTAACTAAAAAATCAATATCCTTTTGTATTGTAATATGTAATTACCAATTTTAACTTTTAATCTGTTTGTAATAGAATCTCTGTAATGAATGGTATGTTGTTAGCAAGTTCCGTAGTACTACAAACATGTTGTGTTGTATCGAAGGATTGTATGTGTTTCTTTGTTTCCATATATAATGTGATTGGAAGCTAGAATTTGTGTCCATATATAATGTGCTGGTGTGCTGCTATTGTGTATATGTTGCCCAATGTATAATTGATTACAGTAATAAATTCACTATGTTTGTGGTCCTTTAATTAAACCAAATAATAATAATAATAATAATAATAATAATAATAATAATAATAATAATAATAATAATAATAATAATAATAATAATAATAATATTTGGGTGAAAGGAGGATGGGGAATAGTCGAACCCTTGACCAGTAGACCTGATGTTTGCTTGTGCTCGAACCGCGGTAAAATGGCGTTCAGCCACAATAGATTACGTGAATTAAAAAAAAGGTGGGGTTGGGAGGAATCGAACCCTTGACCTTCAATACTTGATAGTATGTTCAGAGTAGTAGGGTAAGTGACTGTTGGGGCAGTGCTAGCACCGTGTCATATATTCCCCAAAATATGTATATATATGTAGAAAAAATTGTTTAAAATAACAGATGGGATTGGAAGGAATCGAACCCTTGACCTTCATGCTTGTTATTATATTCTATGACCATTAGGAAAGTGCTAGCACCGTGCCTCATTTTACCAAAAACATGGATATATATGTGTGCAGGAATCATTGATTTATAAAAAAAAAATAAAAAATAGAGGGTGGGAGGAATCGAACCCCTTACCTTCATGATTGTGAGTATGTTCAGTGACCATTGGGACAGTGCTAGCACCGTGTCACTTTGTCCCCAAAATATGTATAAATATGCAAGAAACATTCTATTAAAAAAAAGAGGGGGTTGGGAGGAATCGATCCCTTGACCTTCATGCTTGTTGGTATATTCTATCACCATTGGGACAGTGCTAGCACCGTGTTAGATGATCCCCAAAGTATGTATATATACCTAGAGAGTAATATATAATAGAAGGTACCAGTACTAACGTTTGCCAAAAGTTGCAAAGAGAGTACTAACATTTCAAAAGTTGCAAAGAGGGTACTGAACCCACTATTCCAGGTTAACTATCCGGTTGCAATTGCTTTAACCGGTTACATCCTATTTCCCTTTAAAAAAAAAGCTTAATTGTCCACTCAGCTGTACTTTGGGAAGTGAAAAGTCATCATTACACTGACAATGCCGCGATTTTTGGAAGGTGAAAAGCCTTTTTATTCACTCTTTCACCCCATTGGCTTCCTCATTACTTCCATTTTCAGAAAAAAACCAGAGCATTTCATTCCAAAAAAAAAAAAAAACTCGTATTTCATTCCAAAGAAAATCGCCATTTAATGTGGGAGTGTGATTGTCAATCTTCCTGCAGGAAAGCAAATTTGGTTGAGCTTCAATCTACTCAAGGTATATTCCCTTTTTTTGTCTTCACCTTCTTAATTTCGCCATTAATGGTGTTGTATGCTTGTTCTGTTTTTTTTATTTGGGCGAATTTTGTTTGAAAGTGATTTTTCTTGTTTTAGTTATCATGATCTTGTATTTTGTTTGCGTAATTCTGTTGTTGTGGGTGATTATCAAAATTGAATTGTGTTGTTGTTGGGTAAAATTTCTTGAGAATTATGTCTAGGGTTTTGGCTTACTGAAACAGAGTAGGTTTTTCCATGGAAAATACCTTGTCTAACTCCATTAATTTACCTAGGTATGGACTCTCTTTCCGTTGCTCACCCAATTTTCAGCAACCCCAATTTGCTTGTGGTCCATGTCTTCTCCAAGCTGGACTGGGGTAATCGGGATAATGTGAAGAAGGTCTGCAGGAAATGGCGTATGTGGTGGAAGACCCGCCACCTAGCCCGACTCCAACCCTTTTTCGGTCCCAGGGCCTCTGTCAACGAGTGGATCCTCAACGACCTCATCTACAATGATGGCCGTGACATTCATGCCTGGATCAACAATGACACGACAGTCTATTTTAATGGCTTTCCTCTGCTCTTCAAGGAGGATGTGTAGGCTGTTGTTGTTAGGTTGGGTGGGGGGTATGTGCAGCTAGATGGTTTTCTATCACACCATGTCCTTAACAGAAGAGGATGGAGCAGCAACTGGAGATATGGTAGGCATCACCTTTGGCACTTCGCCATTTTCTCCTACAGTTTCAGCTGTAGGAGCACAAAATGGCTCCATTTCAAGCTTTACATTGGGAACATCCTCAGTATCCATGTTCTTGGTACCAGAGTGCTCACCAAACTCTCCCACATTATGCTTCTCACACGGTACCTCATTCCTATTAGGGAATTTAATTGAGGCATCCGCAGTCTTGATAATGGTATTGATCAACAGTGATCTGGTTTTTTGATATTTTTTTTATTATTTTCTTAGCTTTGTCTTCGGCTAAGTTAAAGGGAGAACGGGGAGGCAGATTTGAGCTTTTCTTTTTTTATTTTTTGGATTTTGATTTGATTTAGTGTACTTGGAAAAGAAGAAACTTATCAAAATACAAAGTATTATCTTTAAAAACTTGTTGGAGATGTTGGGGAACTACTCTCATTCCGGTCATTCTTTTTATAGGCCCCGCGACATCCCACATTTCCCTCCATGTATTCCACCTTTGGCACCAACATATAATGCTATTGCGATTAAGTTTAGTCAATTGACTCAAGTATACATAAAAAACAAATACACTTCGCCACATGGTACTTAGTTTCGCCATACATAAGCACATAATAATTCAACATTAACCTTAATTATTTAAAAATAATTTCCAATGATGTCTGGTTAAAAATCATGTATAGTTACAATCGGGCCAGGTTGATATAAGTGCAGTCGAAAAAAAAGATTGGATTCGCTGGGTTATTTTTCAAACGAAATTTCGGATTGGCTTGAGCTCGGATCGTGTACAATTGTTCCGATTTATAAGTTCAGGTCGGGTCAAATTAGATTCAAGTTGTGTTAAGTGAGGATCAATCATTGGCGGTTAATGGTTAGATTGTGTCAAGTTTGGATTCAGGTCGAGTTAAATTCGGTTAGAAAATTGGTTGGAGTGTCTTGAACTCTTGATATACACTCGATCTGGATCAGTAACATTTCAATATGGATATTTTAATGGGGTCGGTTGGATGTTGACACCTCTAGGCATTGTCTAAATTATCACTATTTAGTTTTTACATTCGAGAAGTTGTTGGGCGACTAGTCTTGATTGTGCGGTCTAGTCACATTAAAAATCAATGTTCGGGTCAAACTTTGGTTGGTTCAAATTTGGATCGACCCAATCCAGGTCGGGACTATTTTGTTAAAACTTGTGTCGGTTCACCAGAATAAATGCATTCAAAAAAATGGGATATGAGCCGGATCATTAAGGTCGGGTAAATTAGGTGGTGGTAGAGTTGCGAGCTGAGGTCTAACTAAGACCTAATTGTTCGAACTTGAACCGATTTCAAATCGTTATGATTCGGGCTTTTACATAGACGAGTTTTGACTAACAATTATGCTTTTATGTATGTTCATCCTTAAAAATCATGTCTTATTTATAACATTAATTTAGTTATATATGTAAATATTATTTTTATATTGTGAGTTGGCAACTCATTATTGGACAACATAAATATTTTTGTCCATTTGTATAGTCTCAAAAGTTTTAGAATCTATAACTCATCTCAAGACTATATATGTTGTCTTGATTGAGATTATTGCTAGAATCTAGCTCAAGACTTGTCTAAAGACTCATCTTATGCATTATCAAATTTAGCGGTAAATCTGGTATGGCACGTCTAATACACGTGAAAACTTCATACTATATTTATGTATATTAGAATACAGGACCGTTATAAATACAGCTTCCAACAACATTTGCTTAACTCATATAATAAGCGGTGTCAATTCGGATAACCGGATGGAGTTTGGGTCGGGTCTATTATGGTCGGAAATGTTCGGATCAAAATTATCCTTTTAACTCGAATCGGGTCGGATCGGGTCACATTAGGGTCGGGTCAAATTCGGGTCATGGTATTTCAAGTACGGGTCGGATACGGGTCGGGTCAACTTCAAATCAATTTACTTTCAGTTCGGATTTATTTGGACCGGGTTTAAAACGGTTTTAGCTGCGTAACTCCGGGTCGAATGAATTTGGGTCGGGTTGATTTCGGTTCGGATGATTTCGGTTCGGTCAAATTCGGTTTGGTTATTTTCGCTTCAATTCCATTTTGTGTTTGGCTGGATTTTGGTCGTGTTGACCAAATTCATATCCAAATAATGTTATTTTGTAAACTAGAGATATTGTTTAGTTTTTACCTTATGATTGGGTCAATATGATTATTAATTACGAAGCACTAAATTTTAGTTGTCTCATTTGATCAAGTTATGTGTAATTTTTATCTTTGAGGAAAATTGAGATTTAATAATTATCGATGACTTATCATACCTATATAAGTGACAAGTCACACCGAGCTAGTGATATATTGACGAATAATAGTTACATATGGTAGAAGGTAGTCAATTACAACATTTTATATTTTATAAGGTAGTTAATTACAACATTTTGTTTTAGGGTAGTTTTTCGCAAAATATAAAGTTTAAAAGGTAGTTTTTCACAAAAAATCCATTGTTTAAAGATATTTGTTATAGTTGTTAGAATTACTTTATTACTAATTCAATTTGTATTTTAAAAACTTGACATTATACATATTGAAAGTTAATTGTTACTATGTACATTCTTTTTATTTAAGCATAAATTATTGCATATGTATGTAGTGAGTATATATAACCGTGCGATGTATAACGACTATAATTCTACAATAATGAACAATCGTACTCCGCACTCTTAACAAATAACTTCAGTTTTATGAATATAACATATTTCCAACAAGTTTAAAGTAATATTAATTAGTATATTACGAATCATATGAGTTATCAAACTAAACATTAAAACTTATCTTAAGGGTGTGTTCTATTCATCTGATTTTCAGTAACCTGACTTCTCTTAAAACTTACCTGAACTTATATGAACTTACTAGACCTTATTAAAACTTATTATTTTAGTCTTAATTTGTAATTGGGTAACCTTATTAGAACTTATTAAATATGAAGTGAACTTATCTGAACTTATCACACCTGAAATCGTAAGTGAAAATAAGGTGAACATAATAGCCTGTTCTCTTACGTGTTGAAATTCAATTCAATTCAGTTCAGCTCAGTTCAGTTGAGTTCAGTTTAGTTCAGCTAAGTTCAGTTTAGTTCAGCTCCTAATTTCCTTCTCTTATAAAATGTTCAGTTCAGTTCAGTTCAGTTCATTTCAGCTCAGTTCAGTTGAGTTCAGTTCAGTTCAGCTCAATTCAGTTCAGTTCAGTTCAGTTCATCTGAGTTCAGTCAATGAGAACAGGCCCTAAGTTAACTTATTAATAAGCGTTAATAAATAATTAGTAAATATATAGTATAAGAACTTGAATAAAAAAGTTAACTTTATCAACTATATTAATTTACCTACCCATTTATTTCAGATCGGGTCAAGTTCGGTTTCGGGTTGAGTTCACTTCAGTTACAGATCGGGTTTGGGTCTTGAATTTCTCGGATCAAATCGGCTCGGTTACAGTTCGTAATGGATAATTTTTCCCGGGTCGGTTCGATTTTGACACCTCTACAAATAATAGGAAAGAGTACATGTCTTAGGGCTATTTGTATTACTTTTAACATAACCGGATGGCATTTTTGTATTGTAATTCTACATCTTGCACAAATGCAGCCATTGAATTTTAGATTAACACCTAACCGTCCTTAATTCTTAAATTATGTCACTTGCAATGTGTTGAATTTGATGCTGTTGATATGCTTTTACATTGTACAACTTTTGAATATGTTTAGTTGTTTCTAATGCAATTGATAACATCTTTTATTAAGTCTAAAATCTTTCTTTCAAACAAAAATTTGGTTTTCTGGGGTGCAGACTAGATTTAAGTGTTTTGGTAAGAAAATTGTCCACAACTATTCAAGCAATATTTAAAACAAAGATGACTTAACTGATTATTATTACCAGTATTTTAATTCCAAACTTAAGAATAAATTATCAACTACTGATAATTTTTTAAAACAAATATTAGGGTTTATCATACTTGTATTAGGGTTTTTTATATTACACAAAGGACACAAATCATACAACTCAATACAAAAAGTATATGGCAAAAGTAGGATTGTTTTGCAGAGTTTCTCTTTTCTAGCCCATAGGACACTGCAATTTTCTAACCATAGCCACCCTACCTGTGGAAGCCGTAACCCTAATCTACTATTATAGGGCTGTCATTGCTATAATTATAAATGGATTCCCAAAGAGACTTACTGACTACACCATAAGGATTACTAACATATATCGTAACAGATACGTAGTATGTTTACCTACTGTTTCATATTTGTCTAATCGACTATTACTGTACCCAAGAACAAAAAGAACAGTACACATTCATATATAATACGAGCACTAGTTTTTTATAAAACTAATTTCCAAAACACATCTCCAAAATTAAAAAAAAAAAAAAAAAAAAAAAAAAAAAAAAAAAAAAAAAACATTTGAAGAAAATACTAGTATGCTATATGTATATTTCTCGATAAAGCAACTTGGTAAGGGATTTTCATATTTGCCCTCGCCAATTATTTAATCTTTGAAGTAGCTTTGGTGTATGAATCAGGTATTTGTTGTTCTAATATTTTGGCCCAACACTTTTATTTTAGTAAATATATAATTTGATATGATCGTATTTAATGATTAAGATGTTGAGTATTCTGTTTATATTTATTAGTCTCCATTCAAGAACCAACAACCAAAAAACCAACTACGTACATGTCAAATTATAAGTAAAACTCATAAATTGTCAATGAGTTTCTACATGGCCGTTGTTAAAGTTCCGTTAGCAATAAAATTTAATTCACCAAATGCCCTAACTTTGTTAAATAATTACACAAAATACCCTTATTTTTGGAAGTACAAGTGTACAACATCTAGTTTGAAATTTAAGGAAACAAGTCGTTAGTTTTGGTTTTCACCCTTTATTTGCATAAATACTCCTTAATAAGCCCGTAAGTAATCACGTCTATATCATGCGGCCATCTTTTTCTCTATTTGCGAGGTCTCCGCCACTTCTTTTTATGAATAGAGGATGTTTGCAACTCTTACACAAAAGTAATCATACATTGAGGAGGATTAATTAGATTAATAACTCATGGTGTTAAAAATTTGTGGTTAAACAAATAAGAGAAATGCTATGTATCGACTCTGTATGCAAAAAAAAAAAGGGTGAAAATCATAACTAACATCTAGTTTCTTTAAATTTCAAACTAGACATTGTACTTCCAAAAAAATTAGGGTATTTTGTGTAATTATATAACAAAGATAGAGCATTTGGTGGATGAAATTTTATTGCTAACGGAACTTTAACGCCAAAGGCCACGGTGTGAATATTAATAAACGTCAGTGCCATTTGGTGAATTTTGAAAAATTTGAGGGTATTTGGTGAAAAAACCGTAATATTAATTGTTTAAAGCAGATATCTGTCAAAGCTTGTACTCGGTTTTATTTATAAAATTACTATAGTTCCAATTGTCTTAAGCGGACCCCTCAAAGTTTGTACTTACAGGTTATGTGAAACGAATTTGACATAAAGCAGATAGAGAACAATTCTATTCGTTTCACATAACTTTTAACGAATGTTTTATTCAGTTTGGTCAATTTTTCCTCTTACTTTTTTAGTTATGTATAGATGATTTCAGCATTACTCGGGTTTAAGAGGTCGTATACTCCTACTTTGCCCTTCATTATCACATCTTAAATTCATATACCATATGATATCAAATTAATAAGCCACTAATACTATCAATAATTAATCTCGTCAGTTTACTAACCACTTGTAGCATTTGAAATTCTACATAATACAAAGTAATAAGAGTTGTAGTCTTGTAGAACGAAAGGTTATCCACAACAAGACAGACAACAAATAAGCTTGTAGAATCCATCAAATGGCACAATGAAATCCTGTCCAATTGCTAACACATCCCATAAAGCTAGGTATAAGAAGCTATGAAATTTTTCATAATTTCAAATGTGACAATACATATAATAGGTTTCAAAAGTAGCTAAGGCTATGGTACCAGGCAATCTATATCAAATCTTTCCAATATTTCTTAATACTTTTTTTATTGACATATTAAAAAGTCGACTACAGTCACATGTTTTTCATGTTTCCCACATTTATTGGTTTGAAAATGTATGGACAACTTTATGTAGTATTGTACCATTTCTACATTACACATATGCCTTGGAACCTTCATCATTGCAATATTTTACCGCCAATTTTTAGTTCTAAATGGCGGTGCTACATTTCAATCGACTGTAGGTTTGATGCAACACAAGTTTCTACGCACGTCTTTAAGTACGATTACCAATCAATGAGGTTTTTTTAGATCAACATTTCTTTCCTGTTCTTTAATATTTTTACATAATTTACTAACCATTATATTATGATGATGAACTAGAAAGTTGCATTTTGGCCATTAAATATTAAAATATTTGGTGAATATTTAAAAAAACCAATCTTGTATATAGGGTAGATCATTTTTAAGTGTATGAGATTTTACGAGGGCCTGTCAAGTGTTTAAAAATGACGAAGAGTTTAAGCCAACACTGCACTACATTTAGACCTTAAATTGAGCTAAGATATGTTGCGTAAAGGTGTCAATTCGGATCACCATAGGTTCCGATATATTCCAAACGGGTTCAAAACTAGTTAAACCGGGATACTTCATGTCAGATTACTTTGGGTGGGGTACTAGGGTTGATTTCGGTTTGAATGACTTAGAATCGTTCAGCTTCAATTTGATTAGGATATATAAGGTTGATACGTTGATTCATTAAATGGTCAATTTTAATTTGATTCATTTCAATGCCGAGCTAAACAAAATCATGTCCAAATAAAGTTATGTTTGAACTAGAGTTATTATTAAGTTTTTACCTTACTGTTGGGAGTATAATAATTCGTATCATCATATACTTTTATCATTTGAATAATACTCTGTAATTATGGAATACAAAGGTTTAATTTTTGGTGGTTACTATAAAGATAGTTACATATGTTAGTTTGGACAAATAAGTATGAGATATTTTCAATGTTATTATAAATTTGTATCTGAGAATGTATTTTTATATACTCTAGGTTAGTTCTCGTGCCATGCACGGTAATTTTTAATAACCATAAATAAACTATCATTATAATCAGTTTTTATTTATATAAAAAAAATTTGATTGACAACTTTTGAGCAAAATAAAGAATTATTAAGATATGTTAGATATAAATATTCCTGTAAAAATTATATGTCAAAATAATTATATGCCAATTATTTTTTATTATAAATGTTGTTTCTTTAATTGAATTTTATTCAAAAAAAAAAAAAAAAAAAAAAACAAAGGATACACTAGAAAATGACACGTGTCATTGGTGCTGGTATGTCTTTTAGTATATAGTTATTGATTCAGTATCTTTTACATGAAGTCTGTATTATTTACTTGTAGTAAAATAAGTCAACTTATTACCCCCTCTGGTTTTAAATACTTGCTCCATTTCTCTTGGACACGCATGTCGATACTAATCTTTTATCACTAATATCTTTTATTGTCAATAATTATAAATTCTAACAATTGAAAATTAATAATCTATTCGTCGAGATGATTTCAATAAGTACGCTTTTTGTTTTTAACGATTTAAAATAAGGTTAAAAAAATGTCAAATTTGTTAATGATAGTATCTTGGTTTGGGAAATATATAGTAATAAATATATTATGGAGTTGCTCATGAGCTTATCGACCCGGCCCGAGTAAGGGCTTGCTCAATTCTTGCTCCTTAACATCTTGAGTCGAGTCGAATTCTAGTGGAGATAACTACAGTCTAGTTCAGACTGATCGTTGACCGTAATGGTCAAGTGAATTAGCACACCTAGGTCCTATGGTAATGTTATTATTTGGACATGAATTATGTTTGTACATGCTAAATGGTCATTGCATAAATGGAATTGGATAATTAATTCAACTTTCAATATTACGTAATAAGTCTCAAAAATTACACTGGGGTTAGAGGTAACAATAGAGTCGGAAAATTGACCGCACACATTTTACATCCATTAGCTGTGCAAATAGTACAAGTTTGACTCAAAAGTACTACATGCTACATCAATTGAGTTGTTCTCCCCCTTCTTCATCCACGTCTAGCTCTTCTACTCCGACCCCGAGGATAACCCTTCATCAGATAAACATAAAAATTTAGTTTAGCAACATGATATAATGGAACCAAATTGTAGTCTAAATCAAAACATAATTATCGAGTTTCAAATTATTGATAATGAATTGCATAGTTAAAACAGTAAAGAAATTAAAAATTTAATAATATTAACCAACACTACCTGTACCATCACGTCCATAACTCTTTCCTAATACACCTTTTCACCCCTCTAAAGAATGGCGGCTCCTCCTGAGTGACATTCAATTGCGGAATGTGCGAATGTGTACTTTCCAGGGAATTTGTTCACAATCTCGTTAAGATTAGGAACACTATTTCTAGTCTCAAGAAGGATAACTATGGACGACGATGGACCTCATACACTGCCTGAAATAGTCTTAGGAATGATGATCTAGCAACATCCCTCACATTCCAACAAACGAGAATGGTGCGAGGTGGGACTGGTGGAATGTGAGCGACTTGTGGAAGATAAGATGTAGTAAAAGGGTCAATTACTACAGTGTGGTGCTCTAGACTAACTCCGGCAAGTTGCCTAAAAATTTCAACATGAAAAACAAAATGGATAACTGGCAGTCTAACAACCTGGAAAGCGTCTGCATAAGAAGCCATGGTTACTTTTAGTGTTTCAGTGTCGGTGGTGATGTTATAGGGATCTTGGTCAAGGTCTATGGTGGGTTCTGGGTCTATGAGGGGCATCATGTAAGGGGGAATAAAAACATGATCAGTAAGAGGTAGGTCATTAGGGATATGCCACCTGAAAATATCCTGAAATTGAGGATGTAAGGTCCTAGCGTCGGAGATGCTAGGAATATGCGCAGGTACCAATCGACCGTCGCCTTTGACCTCCTTCATTTTCAGGATCACTCCAGGTTGGAATTTTGTTTCTGGATGGAGAATTAACTTCCATAACTCTGCCCTACTGACCCTTACTGTGCTAAGGTTAGTTTGTTTGTAATAATGAAATGAATTGAAGTCCATTTCTGGACTACGAGTAGTTGGTGGAACTGCGTAAAAGGATATGGTTGGGTTACCTAGTACATCAATTTCAAGGGTCCCATGGCCGAGTTACAAAACAAGGAACGGTATAGTGGTGGTGCTCAGTTTTTAAAAAGATATGTACTAGTATTATTCTGGTGGAGGAGAAAGTAGAAGAGACAGTGACAAATAGATTGAAGTGGTTAAGGGCTTTAACCCATGTTTGACCATGGTTAAGAGCTTTTATCATAGGTTAAAGTGATATATTGACGTCATAGTTGGGTTTGATGCGGGTTTGGTAGTAATCGCAACATCTTAAAAATTTTTGCGGTAATAATTCACAAGTTTTTTTAATTTGCGGTAGTAATTTACAAAGTGGTATTAACTTGCGGTAGTAATTGGCAAATTTCACTACTACAAAATAGGGCAAAGGAACCATTGATAAGAAACCATATAATGTACTTAGTTGGTTTCTTAGGTGTAGAAACCATATAACAAACTAATATGGTTTCTTAGGATATAAATAAGAAACCACACTTTATGAAATATGGTGTTTTAGAAAAAATTAAATAAATGAAAATTTATTGTATAACAGATTGAGGACAAAGAAACCATGAATAAAAAAACACTGGTCCCTTACACCGTTACACGTTTAATTTTTTTATTCTTTTTTTTAGGGAAATTTTTTTTATTCTTATTTTATTGGTCAAAGAGACATTTTTTTTTATATTATTATTCAATCTTTTATTATATTAGTAACTTCCTTCCTTTATCTCTATCTTATAACCTTAGAATTCCAACTATACTATCAAAATAAACCCTAATAAATACAAAGAGTTGCAAGCCGCCGATTACCACTCACCAACAGTCAATCACAAGCGTAGACGATTAAATCACCACTCCGAGGTCGTCTATATCTATTGCTACTCTGAGTTCGTCGCTGCTCCAAGGTCTCATCATTAATCGGAGCTTTGAGGTCGTCGTCGTTAATCGCTGCTCCAATATTTCTTCATCAATCGTTCCTCAAGGTCTCATTTTCATCTTCACCTTCTTTTATATGATTAAGATATGTACTTTGTCTGAGTTTGCAATTTTTTTGTTGATTCATTACTTGTTTTTTGTTTGATGTTTTTAGTTAAATTTCGTTGATTTATTAATATAGTCCAGTTAAAAATATGCTTCCATTATGTAATATGTCCAATTTTCGATTCAATAATTTAAATATAAAATAAGAAAATTGGGTATGTTGTTACTAGATCTATAGTTTCTATGATAAATTGAATATGTTGATTAAGTGGAATTTAATTCAATAACTAACTATCAGTAATGATTTAAAAACAATGATATAGAGTGATTGTTGTTAAAAATTGCTTGGACTATTAAATTTTAAACTAATTATAAATTGGTGATTATGAATGAACATGTTCTACAAAAGCAAGAAGAAACAACAAGAGACAAGAGCTTTATGGTGGTATTAGAAAAAATACAGTACAATAGAACTGTTTAGTGAGTTTGATTTGTAATTAGAGTTTTAGTTGATTGATTAATTGTTGTAATATTAGATGTTTATACTTAAACGATTATACGATTTCATATGTATATATATACTATTTTTGGTGTTGCTGCAATGTAAATAATGAAGATTAAAATTGTTCTTCAAAGATTATGATTTTATAGTGGTGGCGCGTGGGTTTGCAAGGCAATTGAAAGAGGTAACAGATTTATTAGGGAAAATTACCAAATTTTTTTTTTTTAAAAAAAGGTACAAAGACACCACATTTCCTACATATATGGTCTCTTTGCCTTTTTATTTTATAAATTTAAAAGGTATCTAAGAAACCATACATATTTATATAGTATGGTTTCTTTGTTAAATCAAACTAACCACACTAAAAACATGGTTTCTTATGCTAAGAGACCATTGAGATATAAACCATACATTTTCTGGTCTCTTAGGCCTATTTGGTATGGTTTCTTATCCAATTTTTGTAGTAGTGTTTTCCTAATTTATAATTCGAATTAAACCCTTTTGTTTTAAATTTTATTAAATGTACCCAAATAAAATAAAAATTGAATACGGTCATAACGGGTTTAAAAGGTTTTGGTTTACAATTGGTCGGGTTTCTATTGGAATCAAAAGTTTTCGGTTAAGGTTGTTCTCGGTTTTGGGGTTAACAATCGGGTAGGGTCGGGTCGGTGTACGGTTTTAAAATAACAGGTTCTCTACGGTTCGATTCCTTTATTAGAACAGTTCAAAACGGTCCGGAATTACCAGTTCGGGACGGTTTTTGAAAGCTCAAGTTCCAAGCCTTTCCTCAAGTACGTATTAGTTGGTACCCCTATGTCCATATACACGTTTTTCTTAATACCTCCATTACATATTATTTGCAACGAGTAGAAATTTTTCCTCTCTACTTTATGTCAAATCGTTACAAATAGTATGTAATGGAGGTAGTACATTGACCTCCCTATTGGTCTAGTAAATGTGTAAGATACTTAGATATGGGATGTCTTGTGTGTATAGTCATTACATTTCAAGTGTAGTACTAGAAGTCAAGAACTACTTTTCATGCTGTTTCAAATCAATTAACTCATATAAATTGATTCTTACTGCACAGCTAATAGTCTAGACTCCAGTATCCCTAAGCAAAAAATAATAATTTGGTGTTATGAGTTCAGATGTTCATATTAATGCAAAGTATGGTATAAATAAGGTATAAAAAGAGGTTACCTTAACAGAAAGAGCTCACCTTAACATGCTACCGTTAGAGGTATAAATGTATGGTCCGATCAAGGGTTTAGGGGTGACAGTGTGACAGTAAAACAACAACAGCTACGTTGTTCATGAACTAACTGAGCAACATTAGTTCAAAGCATGATCTAAACCCGATATGTGGTGGCTAAGGCACGGGTCCGAGTTCGCTAGACTTATGCCTCTTTAATTATGATAAAATTTAATTATAGAGTATGATGTTACATAAAAAGCAAGTTAATAAAATTAGACTAATGCCTAGTGAGAATAGATAATAGCACTGATAGACGGATTCCGTACTGTACTTTACAAAACTCGATATGTGGTGGCTGCTACACACAATAACAATGTGCCATAATTAAACTATAAACAGTGTTAGTAAAACATCCAAACACAGATGACCATTAAAGCTTAAAACATTAAATTAAATCCTTTAACATAAAGTCATAAGCTTAAAACATAAAATTAAATCCTTAACATACAGACTTTACAGTCTTCCACCACGTGACATATACAACCCATGTCACCTTAATTACTTCCACACATGATAAGAAAGTTAGAAAAACAAAGTTCGAAGAAATGATTACAAGGCCAAATGACAACGTGTTTTGTTAATTAAAAAGCTAATAAAAAAAGAACAACAAGAGATGCACACAAAGGCTGCATCCGCCTCAACTTGTTGCATTAACCTATCCGATTTCCTTCAGCTTGCCTCGCCGTGGTTCCCAGTCTTAATAGCAGCCGCCTGTAAATAGTCAACATAATTACTAAAAATATTCAACATTTACTTAACAAGAAACTAATTGAGCATTAAATTAACTAGTTAAGTATGTAAATATATACCTTCATACAACCAACAATCCTAAGTGGGCATGCCTTCTCCAGGGTGACGAGGAAGATATCAGATGTAATTTTGTTCTTCTCCCAAATAATTGCGACACCTCCCATTAGCCCAACACTTTCATCCAGAATACAGTTCAAATCATATTCGATTGCTTTCACAACTTCTTCAAAATTCTTCCTATCTACCCTCACCTCAGTGATTATAAATATTATTGGCTTGTGCACATATACAATTCTTAGTGCATTACTCTGAAAGGATGGGCGGGTTACACCACGGGCGTTCCACACAACTACGGATGATCCTAAAGCAAATGTGTTCTGACCTACTACAAGTTTGGCATCCAAATTAACATCCATGTGGCGAATGAATGGATCAATTCGATACCTATCACTCACTACCTTCACACTTATTTCAGATATCTTAGCATGCAAATAGAAAATCTGAATACCATCTGAATAACAACCCAATTCAGTTTTGACCTCTCTAGCAACAAGTGGATACACAGGACCTTCAACAACTACATTTGGACAAGGATCAAGTACATTTTCTAGGCATTTAGGCACTATCTGGCTTATCTCATTTTTACCATAAGAAGCATTGGAATTTCTAAGAATTTCTATAACCTCAACTAAATTCATTTTACCAACACAATCAACTAAATTAGGGAGATGAGCAGGAACTATGTCACCTGAAGGTCCTTTCATAACTAGGCCATCTAGCTTCTTGTCCCACGGGCTTTCTGGGCTTCGAATGATGTCCCTAATGGTGGAGTCGCTGACAATCTGAAGGGATCCCCTTGGTCCTGTTGGTGCAAAGTAGATGTATTTGTTGAAGTCCATTTCAGTAACGGCCTCTCAATTTGGTTCGCGAAAAGACAAAAATTGAGGAGTAGGAACACCATAGCATCTCGGTGGATACACAGGATTTTCTGGGTCGAATGTTTGGTTGGCCATTTGGAAGTGAAATTAAGGAGAAGTATTTTTTTGATAGGAGAAGACTAAGAATGAAGCGTGTAGAGGGGGAAGCAAATAAAAGGTTAAGATAATTTGACGTACAGCTGTCCAGTTTCAATTTGTGAAACAGACACCTGTCAAAACACTTAAAACCTAATGTATTTTAACTCGAGTTAATTGGTACTTCCTCCGTTCTTTATTACTTGACCCGCTTTTATTTTACACTATTTATCACCCCTCCTGTGACCGTCTTTTGTGAATAATATATAAGAAAAAATATATTCATGTATGATCTTTTTGGATTTGTCTCAATAAGTACTATCATAATATATAATTTTTACAAATTTTACTATTGATCATTAAAGTTTTGCATTTACAAGAGTGATAAAATAAAAACAACAAATCTATTTTCTTACGTTGAAATTCAGTTCAGTTCAGTTCAGTTCAGCTCAGTTCAGTTTAGTTAAGTTTAGTGCAGTTCATTTCAGTTCAGTTCAGTTCGTTCAATTCAGTTCAGTTCAGCTTAGTTCAGTTTAGTTAAGTTTAGTTTAGTTCAGTTCAGCTCAGTTCAGTTCAGTTCAGTTCAGTTCAGTTCAGTTCAGTTCAGTTCAGATCAGCTTGGTTAAGTTAAGTTCAGTTCAGTTCAGTTCAGCTCAATTCAGTTCAACTCAATTTAGTTCAGTCGTTCAGTTCAGTCCAGTTCAGTTGAGTTAAGTCAATGAGAACAGGCCCAAAGTATGTTAAAATAAACAGCTCAAACATCGAATAATTGCGTTCACACCCACTAATCCACTATGTAAATCTATCAGATGGTGTACTTATTGCTTGACTTGAATCTGCGGTATAATTCAATTAGGAATCTAGTTGTATTATGAATATTCATCATCGTCACTTTACGTTTGACAATAACATCCTTATTTTCACCTTGTTCAGTTGTAATAAGTTCAAATATGTTTAGTATAGTACATATAATTATAGTATAGGAAAAATAACCACATATAAAGTTTAGACCATTTAAAACTAAAATAGGTTATAAATTGGTTTCATTAGGGTTTGTTCACAAATAATGAACTGAACTGAACTGATTGGGGCTGGAATTGAGGAGAGCTTAATTGAACTAAACCGAACTAATTGAACCTGAACTACACAAAACTTGACTACAGCGCACCGAAACTAAGCTGAAGTGGACAGGGCTTTGATTCAGGTTGTATAAGGAATAGGATATGGACAGTAATGTTACTTTTTTAACCCTGACCCGACCATATATTTCCAACATTAACAGGATTTTTTTTTATTAAAGGCGGGAGTCAAGAATGAATCGTTTCATTACGTTTTCATTCCCTAACATGTCCTCTTTTATTTTTCTCTCACATTTTGTAAGTGCCGCATACCTTAACCTATAAGTCGCTTATTTTATCACTAGCGACAAAATAGCCAAACAAATAGACACTTCATAAAAAATATTAAACTTAGTTCATTTCTGTTCAGCTCAGCTCAGTTCAGTGCAGTTCTATTCTGTTCATTTCCGCTAAGATTAGTTCCATTCAGTTTAGTTCTCACACCCCCAACCCTATTTATTTTTTTAGAAAACTTTCGGTAAAGAGCATACTTTTACATGTTTTAATATATACTGTGGTTTTTTTATTAGAAAGTAGTTGATCAAAGAAATTGATTGTAATTAATGTTCCGGATTTTAGGTAAAAGAAGGTATGTACAGTCCAATTATTCGTAATACTGTTTTCGCGTAATTAAAATATAATAATTTTCCGTACTAATTTATCCAAAAGTAAGTTTTGAATTAAGCATACCACCATGATTACACCCCAATAATAACATCAAAGAGTCAGGGCTAATTACATAAGATAACAGTAACCACTACCATCCTTAGCCTTCCTAGTAATTCCAGTCGCATACATATTTTAACGAAAGCAAGTGGGTATCCCCACTCTTAAGATATCTGGCTAGAACATGGGTGAACGAAATACATAACTTAATTAAACTTAGATGAACGAAAACTTAATTAATAATAAACGCCATCTTAGATCTAAAGGAACCCACAAACCACCATTCACGGGATATTGAAGAAAGCAACCACCTCATCTCCATTCTGAAGTCCTGCACCTCCAACTGTATCAACAGTGGTTAAGTACCTCCGCTCATGCATAAAAACAACCTTGTTGGGATCCACATGCGCCCTTTGAGCCCATCTGTGAAACAAACCCATTAAGCGAGTGTCCAATGTTCCGGACACCTTTACAGTGATAGGATCCCTGGCAACCTTGGTGATGTAGAAGCACTTAACCCTTGATTTTAAGTTGAGTACACTAGCCTGTATATTAAAAAAAATTATGAAGAGTATAAACACCAATAACAACAATTTAAAAATCAATTAAACTTAATATTTAATTACGCGATCTTTATTTTATCTTAACAAACAACACAATAAATAGTTATATAAAAGGGTCCTAGTACCTGACCCAACACGTAGATATCCTCATAACTCCTAAGGTCAACATCTCCTGGTTTATCGGTCCTGAGAATCAATCGATCATTTGACCATTTCATGAGCTTTATCTCACGTGGAAGAACATCTACTTTCTTGGCATAATCGGAGTAAATTTCCTCAAACGTCTCATTCCCAAGTATGTTATATAGCACACCCACATCACCGGGGTTTAGGCTCCGAACGACCACCGAGTAATTGGTTTGGCCATCAACAGTCATTAGTGGATCTGCAACATCGAGGTCAATGTCCACCGACACCCTTTCCAGGTCTTCTACTACTACAGGTGATTGCAATTCTTCATTCAGCGGCACTTGCTGGTTCTTTTTCATGTGGAAAGCAGCAGGGAGAAGTTTTGATGCATCATTGGGCTCAATGGAAGGGACTTTTGTGGTTCGGATTAGTGCAGAGTGAAAATTGTTTTCGAGAAAGGGTTTAACACATGGTATATCTTTTCGGTGATCTGGGAATTTTAGTAGAGATACTTCATTTCGAGGGATGGTTTTGTCAGGTAAAGATCTCTTTTTATATTTTTTTGACTATTTCCTTTGCCTTTTCGTACTCCGTTTTTTAGGGTTTTTGGAAGGTTTTTTGATAGGAGATCCACCATCACTTGGCTTTTCCATTTTTTTCCGTTAGGTTTCTATGGTTAAAGGTTTAAATTGGTGTTATATAAAGTGATTGGGGATCCCTTTTTATAGCATCTCATAGGTTGTACAAGTAACCTAATTCCATACACATGTCACTCAATTTCCCACCAACACTTTGAAGAAGACGCGCCAAAGTCTAAATTATACTTGTACTTAAATGTTACTCCCCCCGTCCCCGATTGATAGTCACTTTTGCCATTTTTGGTGACTCGAAATGTTAGTCACATTTGCTTTTTTCAAGTACCATTAATACTATTTTTTTACCAAAATTCTTTAACATTTGCAAAATATTTGTGCAAATTTAACTTTCCCATGTAAATTTTATTTTTCCATGTACTATAATTACTTTCTCTCTCTATTTTTTTGCATATCCAATGTAAATTTACTTTTTCAATGTACTTTCTTTATTTCTCCTTAATTCCCGTGGTTTTTTAGCAAAAGTAACTATCAAACGGGGACGGAGGAAGTATCTCAAATTTTACCGCCTTCATTTAATTTTCGTACAATTTACCAATTGCACTCATTTAAAATTAATATTTTGCAAATTGCAGCCATTTAAATTTATTTATGCAAATTGAAGATCAAAAGATCGGCTAAATTGTAATTGCAGCCCACATATAACCTTTTTCGTCGGATAACCCGTCCAGGAATCTGCGTTTAAGATTTTAGGGGCCAGTTTAGGCCTTAAGCGTCCTAATTGAGCTCGGAATTAGCAAAAAAATAATGTAAGGGTCTCATTTTCACAATTTCCCACAAATCGATACTTCCTCCGTTCTATTAATATTGCAACAATGGACTATTCATCATTCTTGTTTGACCATATAATATGAGTTATACGTTAAACAAAATATAGTGAAGTGGGATATTGTTGGATCCGTCTTATAAAAAACTTTCACAATATCAAGTTTTTATACGAAGTATTTGTTACACTACATAATAATAGATATTTAGCATATAAAATGTGTTTTGGGATGCATAATTTTCTCCTTGTTGCAATATTAAGAGAACTGAGGAAGTTTATTTTTGTCCCACAAATCGAGGCACTTATGTAAGTTTTGGGTGGAATTGTGGGGTGGGTGACACATGAGGGAAGATAAGGGAATATTTTTTTTAAAAAAAAAACATAAACATGAACCTATAATTATTTGACACTTGGCAATGCTATTTTTGTAAAAAGTAGGAGAGAGAAGAGGAGGATGAGAAAGAGGATCCTTAATTGATGTGGGGGAAATAGAGGATGAAAAATAGTTAAAAGGATAAAGTTAGTGAAAAGTGGGGTATATGAAAGAGAAAATGAGTTGTCAAAACAAGAATAAAAGATAGAGTATAGTAGAGGATGAGGCTGAGGATGTTATTGCTCATGCTCTAAGGGCTAAAATGGCCCCTAAAACCTTAACTGAATATTTTTTGACATGTAAATCGATTTAAAAATTGAATAGGGCAGCAAATTACTATTTAGACGAACATTTGGCCTGAGCAAGTATTTAAAAATGGAGGGATTAATAATTCTAAACTTTTACTTTACTTCATAATGACTTTATAATATCAAAGATTAGTAGAGGTGTCAAAAACCAACCTGAACTTGTGTAACCGAACCAATTTGCGCTGCACTGTTGCGAAAAGGGACTGAAACGTTAACAACCTGTTATTTTAAAACCGTATACTGACCTGACCCGGATTCTTAAGACCTGTAATTGGACCGATCCAAATGCTGAGCCGTTAATGAACCGTACCCGATATCAAGCCGAACTGATACAACCCGAGACCGAGAACATCCCAAACCGATTACTTTTGAACCCGATAGCATCCCGACCCATTGTAAACCCAAACAAATAATGGCTTATTGAACACTATATTGTTTTAAAAAAAAAAATTAAAAATCTAAATCAAAAGCTGACTCTAGATTTGTTATTAATAGATGATCCTTAAAATCATTATACAAAAAAGAGACATAAAGTTAAACAACTAATTAATACTTCGTATGATATACTGGAATAACTACTTAAAGAATATTGAGGATATACTAGACGATATATGTTAACGAAACCTGTTTTAAAACTAGCAAAACTAGTTATCAAACTGGGTGAGTTCAACTACAACCAATTACAACCGAACCGACCAAAAATTATTTAAAACTGACCCTAAATTATTTATAATCGACCCTAAAATAAATCAAACCGAACCGACTCTAAATTAGGTAAAACCGACCCGAAATGACCCGTTAATAATACCAAACCGTTGAAAACCGACCTGTTACAAACCGAAAACTGATGAATCGAACCCAAAACTGAACCATGAACCCAATTGACACCCCTAATATTATTAATAATTTGGTCACTATCAAATGGTATTGTTTTTAATTAGCTGTAAATTATATCATAATAACTACATAATTAAGGTTAATTATCCTTATTGGATATCTTATTGGGTCCCCGATATCTTATCGGTTCGAGATATGGGCATCACTTTTAGTGATTTTGATTATTTGGTGTACCCGAACCGTTAGTACAAACGGTACGGGTAACAACGGTATGGGTACCCATCCCATGCTCACCTTAAGTAATAACTTTTGTAAAAGTCTTTAATTAAGGATATTCATGGTTACATTTACTCCAACTATAACTTATAAAAAAACGACGGAGTATAAAATATTAAATAAATTATTTAAGTTGATACTATTATAATCATGGACAATGATATATATCAAATTATCAATACCGTAATTTTCATCTATGAAAATTTATTTGTTACTAACAGATTCCTAGTATATAAAATATATGTTAAGTAAATATTAATAAAAAAAATTGTTGAGTTGATTGGATTCAATGTGTTGTCATTCACATTTTCCAATTAGAATTAAATAAACACCAAAAAAAAGGCGGGAAATTTTGACACCAATCAATCACATGACAATACAATCCATGCTACCTATAATTATTAATTCTATAGCCACCCTAAAACTAGTCATATGCAGTCTATTTCACTACACATACCATAATATTGGATGCTTCACCCTTCGTTGTCTAAGAAACATAGCTGACAAAATCGTATCACACCCATCTACAAAAGATTTACAACACATCATAATATGATCCTGATCCAGGGAGATTGAATAAGTACAAAAAAATCTTTCATTCCAGTTCTTATTGGTGAGTTTATTGGTGAGTCTTGAGTGGAGTCTTAAATCAAGACTCATATACAAGACTATATAATTTTTGCTATATAGTGGTGCAAGATTATGGGGAGTCTTGAGATGAGTTTTGGATTCTAAAACTCATCAATACTATACAAATTTACAAAAGGCAATCTGATTATTTTTGTTGGCCAATAAAGAGCTGCCAACTCATTAACTTAAAAAAGTTGTTGATTTTTTTAAAACAAATAGATATATAAACAGTGAATTTGGAGTAAGTGTTGGGATATAGTCTGGTATGAGTCTTATAATTAAAAAATAATATGAAGTATAACCTTAGTGGAAAGCTGAGTCTGAATTAAGAGTCTCGATCTAGGGATAAACTTACCCTTAGACCATCTCAGAGGGTGAGACTCAAGTGAGTATTTTAAGGCGATAGTCATTATTTTTGGCAATGTATACTAATAATTGGGTATTTAAATTTAGAAATTCGAATAGAAAGTTGATAAGTTTAGATACTCATATTTTGAGTCTCATTTGTCAAAACGTTTGGGTCATTAACAATATTCTAATATATTTTGTAATTTATTTCAATTTTAATGAATTTTATTTATTTTCCATCTTATTAAACTTGAATAAGTCATAACTGGAAAGTTACTATAGACATTAGACGTTGTATGAGTTGCTTAATTGAAAAATTGATTGTCATTTTTAGAGATTCTCACCGTTCAGACTTTAGACTTCATTTTGTATTTCAATACTCAACTTGAGTCTCGCCGTTGGAGTTGATTTTAAAATAATATCTACAACTATTAACTCTATGGCCACCCTAAAACTAGTTTGTAAGAAAGGGAGTAATACGTATAATTTTTTTTTGAATAAATTATATGTATTTCAATTTTGAGCCACCGTAATTTTATTTCAACTTCAACTTAGTTTTTGAATCAATTGTATTTAATTTTGTATTTGAATAAAAATACGGAACAAATATTATAAATGAGATTTGATCTCTTATTTATGTGAAGTGGAAGACTGTTGTGTATGTATGTATATATATATATATATATATATATATATATATATATATATATATATATATATATATATATATATATATATATATATATATATATATATATATGTATGTATAATTCAAGTATCTATCTAAAGTTATACACTTATGAGTTACAAGTTTATGACTTTATGACTTAGGGTAAAATTGTGTCAACTTAAAAAAAAGTTATTTTTATTTGCTGCTATTTTTACAGTCCAAGTAACAGTGCATGTCAAAATGTAAAGGACCAACACCAAATGACCTAAATATCTGGAGAAAGCAAATGTGTAACCATTGAAAATCATAAAACCAACAAAAACAACTAGGCACCTCAGCCGGTAGCAAATTATCAAGACAACATTAGGAATACAAATATTAACCGATACATACTTAGTAAGTACATATTTAGGTTAATACGACATACTAGAACGGACATACTTAGGTTAATATTACATAGCCGTTAATAAAAAGTACGTTGCAATACTAGAACGGAAACATTATTAGCCACATTCCTTAGGCAAAAGGCAGTCATACTACTCGCTTCGACATCAGCAACTACCATCATCCAGGCCTTGGGTAACCTTGTACATGGGTGGTGATTTAACTTCATTAGAAATCAAATGTGAGCTGATTAATTAATCACTTTAAACCATATTTTAAAACTTGCTAATTTTTACTTTGACCATCAGATCAAAAACAGGTTGCTGACCTTGGCCACGAAAGCGGGCATGACAATACACCAATCTCCACCTCCATAACAATGCGACACCTCCAGAATGCGAATCCATAATTGAATGAGAGAATGTGAAATTCCCTGGCAGTCTAGGAACAATCTCGCTTAAATTGTGAACGGTGTTTCTAGTCTCTAGCAAGACTACTAATGATGGTTTATAATTTTCAAACAATGTCTGAAAGTTTGAAATGAACGACGGTCTACCCACATCTCGTACATTCCAACAAGCGAGAATTGTTCTTGGTGGAACTAGAGATAAAAGGGCTATTTGTGGACTGTAGTTTATACTTAACGGATCTATAACTACATATTGTTGAGGTGGGATTAGATCACCAAGCTGCCAAAACACTTGCAAGTGCAGGACATTGTGAAAAGTGGGTAACTCGACAATTTGAATGCCATCGACATAGGAAGCCATGTTCACTTTCAACGTGTTAGTGTCTGAGGTAATGGAGTAAGGTTCCTGCTCAAGATCAATCATAGGTCTTGGGTCAATGAGATGCATGAGGTATGTTGGGATAAGGGTATTTAGTGTTTGTGAGAGATCATTTGTAATGTGCCACGCGAATAAAGAAGGGAAAGCTTGGTGTAAAGGAAAGGTGTCGGCAATGCTTGGAAAATGAGCTGGGATCAAAGGCCCAACTGCATTGGATGGCATCATCTTGTACACAATCCCAGGCTGAAATTGTTTATTAGGATGAAGTATTATATCCCAGACCTCCTCTCTAGTCATTCTTACCGTCATCTGGTTGGTTTGTCTGTAAAAAACAAAGGAATTGAAATCCATTTCAGCCTCTAGAGTTACTTGTGGCGCATTTTTGAAGGTGATTGTGGTGTTTCCAGCAAGGTCTATTTCGTGGGTAGCCATGTTTTTTTAGAGGAGCAGATATTAGGGGGAATTTTGGTTGTGTTTTGTTAATTTTATCATTTTTGTTTCAGTGAGAGGATATAAAGGAAATTTTGTCAACAACTACCAATTATAGCCTCTGTTTTGAAAACAACTACCTTTAAATTATTTTTTTAAAACAACTACCACAAAATTTTTAAAAGTTAGAGTAGCACTACCACATTAGTATTTCCGGCTAGCATCTCCGGTGATAGGGGCCCACTTTTCACCTATATAAACAGTTATATAGAGAGGAGAGAGAAACTCATATTGGAGGGAAAGGTGAAAAGTGGGACCCTATCACCGGAGATTGTAGCCGGAAATACTAATGTGGTAGTGCTACTCTAACTTTTAAAATTTTTGTGGTAGTTGTTTATAAAAAAAAATTTTAAAGGTAGTTGTTTTCAAAACAAAGGCTATAATTGGTAGTTGTTGACAAAATTTCCGGATATAAATGGGCATTTTATAGTGATGCTAAAGTTTATTGGTGAGGCTTGAGTTTATTGTGATGCTATTGTTTATAGTGATGTTTAAGTTTATTGTTGAGGCTAAAGTATACCCAGCCATTGGTTATTGAGGTTAGTTATTAAGAGAGAGAAAGTGTAATAATAATTAAATATTGAAGATAGAGAAATTTTCCAAAACCGGTTAGTAGTTTTTTTTTTTTATTATTATCCAAAGGAAAACATTCAATTAATTAATAAAAGTTAGAACAATCAAAAGCCAAGCATTCGGCTTAGCTCCAACAAACAGTATGTTCATCCTATTACAACATAAAGTAAACATCTTAAAAATATGGTTCAAAATCCCAGCTCCAGCCATTAGCGGATCTACATAGTAACAAGGGATAGCATGTGCTACCCCTAAAAATTTGGTTAATTTTTTTTTAAAATTCCTAATTATACTACTCCGTACATGTTAACCATTGCTGCAGTGGTAGAAGGAGAATATCTCAAATTGGGTTTTGAGGCAAGCCCATCAGGGGTTCGATCCCCATTGTGTTTATTTTTACGTAGTATATATGGAGTATTGTATTAGCCGTAATGATAATATAGATATGAATTGGAGTGCAAAATTACTAGTACTTAATTACTAATTAACATAAAAAGTTTATTATTATTATTATGTTAAATTATTATTATTATTATTATTATTATTATTATTATTATTATTATTATATTTCAAAAACAAACAATGTCATATAACCTATAAAAAAATTAGTGGGAAACCAAGATACATTAGTAATTGTTTTTTTGAATAAGTTCTCAGTGAAATGTATGTATGTTCAAAATCAAATCGTTAATTAATTTGGAGCACGAAAATGTACTAACGTGTTGCATTGCATCAAAAAAATCATTCGACTTATTAATTTGATAATCGTTTTGGAGAATTTTTCAATGTATATGAATCCCTAAAATAAATTTCGATTTTAATTTGAGTTTTAAATGTTGTTAAGCAACTACACACGCATCCTTAAAATGAATGCTCAAGGCAGATTGCTTCAAATGCTCCCTGTGATATCGTCCTCATACGCATCCTTAGCACAAGTAGGGGGTTGATAGAAGAACTGTGCTCCATCTTCTAAATCTGTAGCAATTTGGGCAAGGTAATGTGCCACTCTGTTGGCTTCTCTGGGCACGTAATTGAAGGAAAATATACAACCCTTGTCCAGCAGGTTTTGCATATCCCTGAAGATGGCAGCAAACTGATTAGTTCCAGTCTTCTTCAGCTCTTCAATGGCAGGCTTAAGGGAGATTGCATCAGTCTCGATGACCACTTCCTTAAGAACCGCATCTACCGTCATCTGCATACCACCGCAAATTGCGATCAACTCGGCCTGATCAGCACTTCACGATTCTCCAAGCCTTACCAAAGAACCAGTCACCACCTGAAGTATGAGCCACAGCACCTGCTCCAGACCTTTCCTGCTTTCTTCTCCATTCCTAGGCACCATCTGTATTAATTTTGATGGCTGTTCCTTGAGGTCTTTGCCATCTTACAGCTGGAATTTTCCCTTTCCCCTGAAAAATATTAAGTATTACAGCATTAGGCACGAAATTAGTTACTTCACTAGCAAGAAACGCCAAATCACTTACTCTTAATTTCCACCACCTGAAGTATGAGCCACAGCACTTACTCTTAATTTCCATATTAGTTACTTCACTAGCAAGAAACGCCAAATCATCATCTTTTATTACAGCATTAGGCACGAAATTGACATTCCTAGGTTGACAAGTTTGCTTCGACTCAAAAAATGCTTCTAAAATAGCTTACGCACATATTTTTAACCTTAATTTGGTCATAAACCCACTCCCCACTGTCATCTTTAAGGTACATTATTTTGCTCCTAGAGTTCTTAATTTTAACTAAAATGTGTGAAAGTACTTAGTGTTCCAATCCCCGTATTTCCTCCAATCAACACCGGCCTTTTGAGCCCAAGAAATTCTTTCAATTTTAAGGACATCATATAATTCTTTTAGAAGAGTTTTCTCAAGATTGATTAGGAAGGAAGAATATTCAGTACTAAGTACTTTTTGAATTCCATGAATACAAGTAATAAGTCTGTTTTAACTTTGCATCGAACTGTTAAAAACAAACTTATTCCAAAACTTTACATCGGTGGTGGAAAATTTTTTTGAGTCATAGAAATTATCCCCTTTCCTCCACGAATTAGCAAAAAAATCATCAAAATTATGGTTTTCCAACCAAGCCTCTTTGCATCTAAGTGGATGATTAAAATTGCAATTAATTAAACGTGTATCAACTAAAATCGAACAGTGGTCAGAGTAGGTTTTTGCGAGATGAAATACCTGAGTTTGTGGGTGCACTTTCATCCACTCAGCATTAACAAGAGCCCAATCAAGCATTTCCTTTATTAAATCCGTTCCATTATCGTAATCTGGTAGGGAAGGATGAATGCAACTGTTCATCATGATCTGTATTCCCCTGTTTATTTGGTTCAATCGCTCGATCGGAACCGGATTCATTCTCATTACAGGCCACAGGTATGGAGTTGGGAATGTTTGGAATAGGTGTTGAATTGGAGATGGAAGTGAGGCCTGGTAGAGATAGGACGGGGTTAGGGTTCGGGTTCTGTCCGAGGGTTGTGGTGGTAAAATGGTTGGTCGAATTGCAGGTGAAAGAAGTTGGAATTGATGAGGGTGGTAGGGTGATAATCGGTTAATCAGGGGGGTTCATTGGTGAGATCATTCGGTTTGGGAGCAATTGTGGTGGTGTGGGTTGAGCAATTGACTCCATGATCATCGGAGATTGTTGTTCTTGAAATTCCCGGTTTTCCATGACTAGTTTCAGTTGAGGGGTAAAGAGTAGTGGATTTGGTGAGTTGTGAAGGAGATGAATGATCGATGGAGATGATAGGGGTTTTAGAATGAGGCAAAATGGGATGGATTGAATCGGGACTCGGAGACGCCGTAGAGAGGCGCCATTGGTGGTTTCGTGATGTGAAGCTCCGGGAAAAGATACTCCATTAATGCTGGTAATTCCCAACACCGATGTCTTCTCTGAGCAGAATCTTTGCTTGGAATCTCTTAATTAATGTATTTTAATAATAATTATTAGTTTTAATTGATTATTACCAAATGTATTAGTTATATATGATACTCCCTCCGTTTCAATTTGTTAGTCCCATATACTATTTTGGGCGTTTCAAAAAAATCTACCCATATTGAATGTATTCTACCTTTAACTTAGTTTTTTTTTTCCTATTTTATACATAGTAAATTATAAGTGATTAGATTAATTTATTGTGAATTAATAACATGACTTTATGTAAAGAAATTATTCCCTTAATTTATGCAATTATGACTAATGTTTTCATTAAAAAAATTCAAAAAAAATAAATAAGGCAAACTATTTATGAATTGTTTTTTACTTTAATGCTAGATTCCAAATATTCACCTTTTCTTATTTTATGTGATTGATTCCATGTGGGACTATCATATTGAAACGGAGGGAGTAGGATTTAAGAGAGATATTGTGCGGTGGGGTTGGGTAAAAGTAGGAATGAGAAAATGTATAACCAAAAAGATGTATCTAATCATATCATGTAACTAAATACTCCCTCCGTCCCCGATTGATAGTCACTTTTGGTAGAAAATCACGGGAATTAATAAACATAAATAAGAAGTAGCAAAAGTACATTGAAAAAGTAAATTTATATTGGACATGGAAAAAAGTAGAGAGATAAAATAATTAAAGTACATGGGAAAGTAAAATTTACATAGGAAAGTTAAATTTTGCACAAATATTTTTGCAAATGGGAGAGAATTTTGGTAAAAAAATAATATTAATGGTACTTGAAAAAAGCAAATGTGGCTAACATTTTGGGTCACCAAAAATGGCAAAAGTGACGGAGGGAGTACGTTTTTTAATTGATTGCAACAGTAGGTACAAAGACACACTTATCACAAGGTTTATCAAAACTGGAACTGTAATCATTATCTCTTCACTTAAATGATATTCATATTAGTGTAACGTAAATTAAACAAATGACTCATAGCTTTTTGTAGCATGCTACTCGTCTATTTTGTATTAGGAGAGACTATTGCTTTGTAGTAATGATATTGTTATTAGAAGAAATGACTTTTAAATTATTTAAAAAGTAAACAAATATATAATATTATTATCATCACAGCTCCATGTCAAACTAATATATAATATTGCTTACATATTATACATAAGAACAATTTCATACTTATAAATTAATATTTGCCTAAAACATTATCTTACAATTGAGTTGTCCGACCCATAATAACATCAAACATTATTAAACAGAAGTGTTTGATTTTGGTACTACTTGATTGAGACCTTCAAGGCTAGGGGATTCTTTCGAACCAACTGTACAATGACCTTCTTCCCAGCCATAACCTGCACACCATGCATCAACTCCTTGACCCCTTCCCTGATGTTGCACAAGACAATTTTCCCATTGGAATCTCGCTTCACAAACAGTTTTGCTTTCCACATTTTATTGTTTCCGTCCCAGATTTCAGCAGGATTCTCGTATCCAAACAAACTGAAGTGGATCCTTGCAAATTTCAGGGGCACATTCTGCATTATTACAACAACATAATTAGTACAAATTTTTTGGGGCACATTCTGCTTACATAGAAGACCAACAAACAATTTGAATTGTCACTATATAGCCATACCATCCTTCCCATTGCACTGTATGGACCCGTGTATCTGACTTCAAAGTTAGGTATCCAGCTACACCTGTCATTTGGCAAGGAGAGACTATCCTCCTCCAATCCAGCATCACTGTGGCTAGCCTCCTATTTCAGCATCGTTGTGGGTAGCCTCCTCTATTTCAGCATCCTCCTCCTTTTCAGCATCATTTTCAATTTGCTCAATGTCTTCCGAAGAATCAGAAGATATCTCAACATAGTCATGGATGTATTGGCCACCCGGCCAGATATGTACTTTGAATGCCCCATCACCCATATACAACAATTCAAGTATATCACCAAGCATTATGTCGTTGTCCTTCACGAAATTAGACCATCCATCCTTAAAATATATCTCTATGCCTGATTCTTCTCTAATCTTGACCCACTTAACATGGTAAATCCGTTTGTTATCGCCTCTATATAACCTTACAATTTTAAAATACCTTCGAAAGCGCTTACTAATATGATCTGGAACAAACTGGTATAAGATTTAAAAGGTACTTGTTAAAATTCAAGGGTGATAGCAGAACATGGACTCAATACACTTATGTAGTGTCTAATTAAAATGTAATTGCTCACCAATTCAGACAGCTTCTCATCGTTAATCAGAACGTTGTACCAAGTTTGCCCTTCCTCCGACATAGCTAAAAAGTGAATAACAGATTGTATTTGACAAATAGGTAATTAATTATGTAAAAATAATAGATTCAGAACATAATCAAATTTTATTATTTAAAAACAAAATTTGGAAACAATAGGCAACTAAAATAAAATGTGAAAACAAGAACACATTAATTTTTTAGCATAAAATCACCGAATCACAACCATGAGTCTTATGATAAATCAAATTTAACGACATAAGATAGTAAGATACGTAGTTGCAATCTCGACTGAGTACATGCAAGACCAAATCTCTATGCCTTTTCAAACATAGCACACACTATAAATAAGAATCAAACATTCAAGTTCAATAATTAATAATCCAAGAACCCACCAAACTTCAGTACATGTAGATCTGGCCAAATTAAAGCCTTAAAACAAAAAAATTGAAGGCGTAAAAAGGGAATTACAGTGAGGGTGAAACTTACCGTATTCCTACTGTAATTAGTGTAACCGAGTTGGACGACGGTGGTATGGAACTATGGAAGGGTGGGGAATCAATATCCTTGTGGGTAGATGGAGTCAGACAACGGTGTTGATGCGGCAGGAGTTGTGTAGTTCGATTTAAGATGAAAGGAACGGTTTTTTTTTTTTTTGAAAAGAAGATGCAAGTAAAAGGGTTTGGTCTTTAATTTCACCGGTATATAGGTTGAAAAGGACAATTATGTTTATTTTAATGTTTCCTTTGCATTAAATTATTAATTTTTTTAACCCAAAAAGTTGAAAGGAAGGGCTTGGTCTTTAATTTCACCGGATTAATATGTTGAAAATGACAGTTTATTTATTTATTTTTTTGTAATAATTTTTCTTTTTTTTGAAAGAGGACAATTATGTTTTTTTTAAGAGGACGTTTATGTGTTTTTTAATGTTTCATTTGAAATTTTATTTTTAATTTTGTTTTTTTTTTTGGGTAAGAAGTCTCATAGAGTCAATGAAATTCATTTGAAACATAAATTTATTGATTAAATCAAAACGCAAACAAATAACTTAATTAAAATTTATACTCCCTCCGTCCACGAATGATAGTCACTTTTGCTATTTTTGGTGACCCAAAATGTTAGCCACATTTGCTTTTTTCAAGTACCATTAATATTATTTTTTTACCAAAATTCTCTCCCATTTGCAAAAATATTTGTGCAAAATTTAACTTTCCTATGTAAATTTTACTTTCCCATGTACTTTAATTATTTTATCTCTTTACTTTTTACCATGTCCAATGTAATTTTACTTTTTCAATGTACTTTTGCTACTTCTTATTTATGTTTATTAATTCCCGTGATTTTCTACCAAAAGTGACTATCAATCGGGGACGGAGGGAGTATTAATATTATTTATGAATATGAAAATGTACTCCTGGTATTAGAAAGTTACTAATAAATGTGTTCATTACTAATATTAGCGTAACAGAGAATACAATAACAATAACAGGGAGTAATTAGCTTAAGGACGGGGACGGGGACAGGTTTTTCAGTACATGGCTTATATCCTTTAAACTGTCTTACGAAGTATTATTTTTACATATTTTTAGTGGGTGTGAAATTTTTTTTAAAAGTATATTACTAAACAACCATAAAATGTGTTTGGTAATTGGATTTTTAATCAGCGAAAATAGCTGGCTTTTAAGCCAAAATGAAAAAGCTGCTTTGAGTAGCTTTTTTGTAGGCTTTTGGCTTGTTGGCCCACAAATTATCTAATTAACAGCCAACAACCAACAATTGGAAGTGTATGAATTTTGATACCTACCCCCCTTTGATTAACGACAAACTAATTCTTACCGATTTATATTGAGACTAACTAATAGTCGTTTGAGACCGCTTTATTTGTTCTTTGTTACGTACTACGTACATTCAAATATAACCCATTTTCGCTTATTCCATTCAAAAAAAGGGGTTCCCTCATTAAACAGTTGACTTTTATGGTAGGGTAGAACGTCTATTTTATTAATCGGATTCGGGGTGATGTTTGATCTTGGATGTTTTTAGAACTCACATGTCTTGGTGTTTAGATTTGATTGTGTCAATAACTTCTTTAGAAATTGTTTCTTACTTAAGTGAATTGGTTACTTGCTTAGTAATTGCATGGGTCTATGTAATAAGTTAAACCATAGACTCTTGGGATTCGACCCTTTCATACATGTCTACATGGTATTGGTGTAGTTAGGTTTATTGACACGCCACATGCCTATGAAATATATGTAGATAATCATATCATGTAACTAAATACGTTTTTTTTAATTGATTGTAACACTAGGTACAAAGACACACTTATCACAAGGTTTATCAAAACTGGAACCGTAATCATTATTTCTTCACTTAAATGATATTCATATTAGTGTAAGTAAATTAAAAAAATGACTCATAGCTTTTGTATCATGCTACTCGTCTGTTTTGTATTAGGAGAGACTATTGTTTTGTAGTAACGATATTGTTATTAGAAGAGATGCCAATGCAAATTATTTAGGTGGTAAACAAATATATAATATTATTATCATCACAGCTCCATGTCAAACTAATATATAATATTGCTTACATATTATACATACGAACAATTTCAAACTTATAAATTAATATTTACCAAAAACATTATCTTACAATTGAGTTGTCCGACCCACAGGTAGACAAATCCATGGTCAGAAATTGAGTTGTCATACTTATACTTGCTCAGAAATGAATCTAAAATATTCCAAATGTCAATAATCTAGTGGTGAAAATATTGAAGTACAATTGTCATACTTCACTTAAAAAAACTGTAGGTCAAATTTATTCTCTTACTTTGCCAAACATTTGTATTACTCTAGTTGTCTTCAAAATACTAATCATCTCAAACCCCAAAAATGGCGGTTTATCGCACAACCGTCGGCGGTAGCCCGCTCATTTTGTTTTATAAGCCACCACAAGCAACACCATACATCAGACCTGAAATGAACCCAAATCAGTTTGATTACTTTTGGCAAACCAACTCTAGAACCTATCCTGCATCCAGGGAATCACTTTGGAAGATTTTCCTGAACCCAGATCAGTGGTTTAAGGATGGTACTAGCCTCCGAATAGTCCCTAAAGACGGTCGCGGCCCATGTAGGCCAGGCCACATTCCAAGCATCCATGATTGCATTTCTCTTTCACAAGAGTTTACCAATCTAGTAGATTACCACCTGGCAACAGCAAAACCAGATGAAGCAGATAGTTTATTCCCAACCTACCTTTTGCATTTACTTGATCCTTACCCAATTTTGGATCTACCACCCCCACCATTCTTCTTACATGATGGTGATCTAAGGATTCAAATGGGTTCATTTACCGATGCGGTACAAGCTGTTATGCTCCCGACAGCCTTCCCGTATGTGCTCCACATCATGATGTTTAGCCGCTTCGCCAATGACCAACCCAAACACCAGACTGCTATAATTCAGACCTACAGCACCTCTCCGGCACCCCATATTCCAGCCCTACCGCCTAACAGCACACTAGTCTGTCTGAATGCTAGAGACATAGCACGCCCATCTTTCATTCCGAATTTCAACACGGTATACGGAATGTATAGGCCACTGATCGTCATCCTATTAGAAATTAGGAATACGGTGACTAATCTAAATGAGATTGTTCGGATGCTCCCGGGTAATTACCACCTTGCACACTCCGTTCTTAAGGGTTACGCTGGAGGTGCTGCATTACTTTGGCAACCAGAGTCTGTTAGTGGTAGGCCAAGGTTTCAAAGCCTAGCGGCGCAATGTCTCCTTGATGTGAATTTAATGGTAAAAAGCCTCATAAAAGGACTTTAAACATTAAACATTAAGTCGATAATGTGGAGTTCTTGAGAACAGTAACACCAGCCACCCTCGTCGTGAAAAGACGGATCATGATCTAAGTCGGAATCCACCAACCAGTTCCCTATATAGTCGTATTCATCATCTCACTGGCCTTCATCATTAATTGGGGATGGTGGAGCAATATTGGGACCTGGCTGTTTAATATTTGAAAAAGAAAGTTAGTATATTTAAAATAGAATTTATTAAATTTATATGAAAATAAATGAAATAAATATTTCTGAAATTACTATTGGCTATTTCAATATACCAAGATTGTTGCTGCCATACTAAGGGTGTTGATTGATGAACTTCTAGTAAAGAATTGAGGTTCAGCTACATTGTTCCACAGAATCACCACACCTCCAACACCGCAAGTACCACTTATCTCGATTTGATAATTTCCACAAACAGCAGAGAGGACATCATATTTTTGGAAATACCTGGCCCTTGCTTCAGTAATTACAATCAAGAACGGGTTGTAGGTATCATATATTAAACGAAAGTTTTCCTTAAAGGACTCTCTATAAACATCTCGGGCGTTCCAAAATACAACATGTCCTCTCTCCGGGAAAACCGGCTTCTTTAGCTGGTCAATTTCTACGTCACCGCTAACAGATATACGGAAGTACCTAACTCCGCTCTTCGCAGTGATACATGAGTACACCTGTAGTTGAATTGCAGCAATCCTTGTGAGGACTTTCATTACATGGATGGAATTAGTATTGGCGCCAAACATAATTTGCCTTGTTTATGTTGGAAGGGTATAGGTAGGGGTTACCTCAGCCTCGAAAGACGGCTTAAGATAAAAAAATTGGAACAAGTGTTTTGGGTATAATCTCACCTTCCTCGAACACGTGGTGCTTGTAGAACCATTTCACAAAGACACCAACACCCTTGTGTAAGTAATAACCATTGAGGTCACTTAAGAGGGGGACATAAGCTGGAACAATTTTTCCGCTACGAAGCTTCATTACTCTTGCGGCGTATAGGGACGGCTCCCTTGCCACATCGTCCCCACATATTTCATCACGGATAGACTCGTTACTTAACTTTTGTTTATCTAGGATAGCTTCAAATTCATGTTGAAATTAAAATATTGTGCATTATTGAAATCGAATTCCGAGTTAGGAATGGTATGAAGGGATTAAAATACAATTGAGGCTCTTTGGGATGCATTTTCACGCCGCGTATGAGACCGCTCATATTACGGCGTGTGGAAGGACATTGCCAGTACAGTAGAGGAGGCCCTTGGTAGCTCATTTTGGTTTTCAATGAAAGGACAGAAGTTTTGAAGTTATATACGGAGTAATTTTTTTGTCGAAATAATAGGGTAAATAAAAGGGGTAAATACAAGTGAATCTGAATTAATAAACTTGGCTATATATATTCAAGGCTTCAAATGAGTAAAGTAGATGTACTGTAATATAAAATGTGGCTGAGTAGGTAGGAACGTAAGATGTTTTTTACTCCATAATTAATTTGTTTAATGTTTGGTATTTTTATTAAAAAAATAAACAACTAACCGGTAAATAACAAAACAAAAATATTTGCCCTGCTTGGTAGTTATCTTATTAGGGGTATATTAGCTTCTTTGAATAGTCAAACAAGCTAATACAAGTGTTTGGTAGTAAGCTTTTTGAAAGAGCTTATTCCACTAAATAAGCTCTTTTTGAAAAAGCTCATTTTAGGAGCTTTTTCAATTAGCTTATTCATTAATTATTTTGAAATGACACTTATAACCTCATATAATTTAAAATTCTATCTAAACTACCTACCTCACAATTAGATTATTGGTCATTTCACATACTTAATCACCTTTAAGCTATCAGCTATTTACCATACACTTTTATATATCAGTTAATGCAATAAGTTAGTCAAATCAGTTAATGAAATCAGCTAACTCAATCAGCTTCAGCTTTCAGCTTTCTCCCAAACAGGGTACCACATACCAAAGAAAATACCCACACTAATTTTTTGAACTTAGTCTCAACCATTGTTATAAATAATAATTCATTTAAACAATATACACAACCGGCCCAAATAAAATCGTCGGGACTAATTGTTTGTGAACAAGTGTCAACTCGGGTACACATATGGATGTTGGGTTCACCAATATTGGGACAACGATAACAAACCAATTCAGCCACCCGCCAACAGCCATTTGACAAACAAGGCCAGTGGTCAAGTGTCAGACAACAACCAAACGCCAATAGCCACTTGCCAAACATGGCGTCAAATTCGAGTCGAGTCATGACGAGTTTAAGTAAGCTCGAATTTGGATATGCCTGGATTTTATTTATACTGTAAATTAGGTCATTGCAGATTTTTAAGTCGTAATCAAATCAGTTTCATTTTGATACTAGTCTTAATTCCCTTGTCAAATTAAATATTCAAGTGAAGTTCAATTCAGCTACTAAAATTGTTTGTGTTACTATTGAAATAAAATAATGTTAAAAAAATTATGGAATGATGAATAGTGGCATGAACAAATGTGAATGGTTTGGAAAATCAAACCATTTGTGAAAATTATTTGTCTGACAAAACTTACTTTCATTGATTATTTTAATGATAAAAATTGTATTTTAATTTTTAGGAAAAGATAAATTGAAAATGGGGTAGGTGAATAGTAACATGAATAATATTTTTTGGGAAATTATGTGTTTGATTTATGTATATGAGAGAGAAAGTATTTTTTTTTGTGAATAGTAATATGAATAATTTTTTATTTATGTATATGAACGGGTTGTAGCTAGTACCTTCCCTTATGAAATATTTCGTTCAGGTTCCAGATGATTTTTTAAATTGTACGAGTAGCTTCTAATACACAATTAAAAGAAAAGTAGAGCTACGTTTTTCCTTATTCCATAATCCATGTCACAATTTTGTGAAATATTGTAGTCCAATTTTATATAGGATGATTACTAAATGTCTTTTCATTTTAAAAATAATAATTACTATGTATTAATATAATTTTAAAATATAAATAATTACATTATCTAAATAAATATAATAGAAATACAAATATTATTATATTATTATGACCCTAAATTTATCCAAAAATATATAATAATAAATAGAATGATTAGTTAAAATTGATCAGTTACCAATTGTTATTGTTAGCCAAATAATGTACTCAATATATGATTTAGGTTTTAAAAAATCTACAGGAAAATTGAATACCAATAAATTCAAATTTGAATACCAATAAATTCAAATTCTAACACTTGATCATTTGAGTGTTAAGTTCATTACCTAAATTGCCTAAATAAGATGTTGTTTAAAAAGGTAGAGCTTAATTATTTTTTTTTCGAAGGGTAAACAAGAAGATTCGTAGAAAAGGGGATAGTTCTTGAAAAAGGGGATACATCTGACTTTGTCAGTTTTCCAGTTTTCAAGAGATATTGAACTATGTAGGCCTTATCCTCGAATGATGGAGCGATATACATACAAGAACACCCTTTACTCGTAAAATGATTTTAGTCTTCCAACCCTAAATGAAACCTGCACTTCCAATCCCATATAGTGAACTAACCCTAGCTTCGGATTTGAAAGGTACACTGTAAACCTTTAAAGTAACCCTAGCTTAGATACATTAACCCTAGCTTCGTAAGGATAATTTGTTGCCATAATAACCTACATGGTTAATAACAAACGCGTTATTAGAGTATTAATTAATTTGTTCCTGCCTACCCATGCATGGATCATTAAGTAAAATATTGTCCTAGAGCCTTTTACTTTATAGATTATATTTGATACACTATATTATCATTAAGATGTATGGTTCTCAGCTACTATCGTTTAATAATATATCGTTAACATTAGATTAAAATATTAGACTGGATCAACTTACTATGGATAAGCTTAGAGTTTAGGTAAAATTAGATTGATTGGATACAAATTGTAGATTTGATTAATGTTAGATATATGATATATCAGATAATATATTTGATATATTTTCCGTGTACTATATTTAGCACTATCATATGTTAAGATATTATACTAAAATTATATCATTTTGGTGATATCATTTAGGAATATTGTTTATTACCTTATGTTCGTACGTTTTAGATACATACTCTACCTGTTGATGAATAATACGAGTAAACAAGAAAAGTGTAGTCTAGTTCTTTCTAATTTGTCATGGTATCAGGAGCAAGTTAAATCTTAGAAGTATTAACGAAAAATTTCTCCCTACCGGTGAGCTTTGACTTTGATGTGAAAAAAAAAATAAAAATACGCGACTCTATTGTGTCAAACAATATATATTTGGTTCTCCTTCATCGTGAGGAAACAAGGTTTTTTAGTTGATTCGAGCCTAATTTTGCTCCTTTGGAATTGAGTGTGGTGTACTGTGAAAAACCTATAAGAGATTTGAGATCAATTTTACTTTGGGAAAACCATAAAAAGGTTAAATTTGCAAGTTCGAAAAGAATGATGTTGCTGTTTGATTGATGACTGATGAGTTCGAAAAGAGGAACGTTAAAGAAGGAACAAAAATTGAAGGAGACATCACAAGAGTGTGCATCTCGACCTCAACAAATTGAAGAATTTTCAATCGCAACGTTCGTGTTACTACCGATTGCGGGAGGGTGAAAGAGATAGGATATTTCGGAAACTATATGTGATATATTTTCCGTGTAGATATTGTTATAAGAATAAAATATTTAGTACTATATTATGTTAAGATATTATTAAGAAAATATATCATTATGAAATATTATTTATAAAATATATCATTTCGATGTAAGGTACTTCGTATATCTTTTAGGAATATTGTTTCCTATCTTATGTCCGTAGGATTTGTATAAAATACTCTAACTGTTGATGAATAATAAAGAAGCAATTCCATTCTATTTCTCTCTAATTTATCAATTTACCTTCCTAGAAGCGGTTTTACCGATATATTGATCTTAAAACCAAGGATACATTTTAAGTTGTCAAATTTCCTTGATTCATGTTTATGTCAATAATAAAGGTTAACTCAAGTAAGGGTCTTAATTGAGTTGAGAGCAGCTCACGAACAACTCGTACTCGACTCGGTCAACTCTAGGTCTCAAATCGAATTCGACTCGACTCGATATGTTAATGAGCACTCGATAAGTTCGTGAACAAAAATACTATTTTTTAATAAATTTAACACTTATAAAGTATTAATTTACTAGTTTTTAAATAAGATCTATTTATAATAAGGAAAATAATGTAAATGGAACAAAAAATAAATAATGCCATATAAAGATCATTATTTTACCAAGGATCAATATTTTACCAAGGAGATCATGAGCACGAGCACGAGTCGAGTCGAGTCAAGCACCCATCAACTCGTGATCGACTCAACTCGAATTGTTTATCAAGGAGATCAATATTTTACCAAGGAGATCGATATTTTAAGTAGTGCTTGACTCAACTCGAATAGTTTATCGAGCACGAGTGGAGTAGGTTTTATTAGCCCAAAAATTTAGCCGGCACCAGTTGAGCACAAGTATAAACAATTCGAGTTGAGTCAAGCACCCATCAACTCGTGATCGACTCGTCGATAAATATTCCTTATCTAAACTTATGTTTATAATATTTGAATTATTCGTAAGGACTATGCATTTTAAATTATGTTATTTATATATATAAATTTAAAGAAAATATCTATTAACTCCCTCAAACTTCGTCGATAAATATTCCTTATCTAAACTTATGTTTATAATATTTGAATTATTCATAAGGACTATGCATTTTAAATTATGTTATTTATATATATAAATTTAAAGAAAATATCTATTAACTCCCTCAAACTTGCATGTTAAACTAAATAATGAATCGGATAGGAACGCACTTGTTAGGGGATTGATTGGATTTTTAAAAACAGGCGTCATTTTAATATTGGAATCAGAAAGCCATAATTCGGTCTTTCTAATGAAAATTTGGTAAAATGTTTTTAAAATATAAACATCGATCATAAACATTATTATAAATAATACTAAAATCACAATGTTTTTAGTACATCGTGCATTCGTGCCATTGACTTTAGCTCTATTTAGTTGAATAATCTTGCTGATGAATATCAAATAAATTCTTTAAAACGACGACAGTTGTTGCATTACTAAATTAACATGTAATTCGTATATAGTTACCAATGTGGAAAATGCACAACATGATAATTCGTATATAGTTACCAATGTGGAAAATGCACAACATGATAATTCGTATAAAATCCACAATGTTGGGTGTTAAGGCCCTATTCTCATACGTTGAAATTCAGTTCACCTAACTTCAGTTCATCTCCTAATTTCGTTCTCTTATAAATAGAGTACTCATTTAGTTTAGTCAAATCCAACAAAGGACATTTACCTTGACAATTGGAACTAGAAAGTATATCTACTAGTATATTGAATTTGATTTGGACGGCATATCTAGCAAATCTCATTGGAAGCATTGCCGAATGGTGACAAGACATGACAGCTCAGTCACCAAACCTGCACATCCCATTTCTTCAGAGGGTCATTCAGTAAACTAGGGATATCATTACCCTATCCTATAGTACTTAGCTATTAGTTTTCTTTAACTTTTCTTTGCGAAGTCTTAGTTTGAGTACAAAAGTTTTAAATTGCCGAGACATCTTAGCAGTCCTTACAATGAGATTTCCAACGTGATTTGGTAAAATTTTTACAGTTTTTTAAACTATCATTGCACAAAATTACTTTAAAAAATAAAGGTGATGGATTTAACTACTACTTTTAACCTTACAGTTCGAAAGATTACTCACTTGAACTTGCTAGTTGAAAGTTGAATTAGGTGAGAGTGTGAGACAATTGATGGCAATTGTAATTATCCAATGACCTTGTTTAATATCTTCTAACTGCTAGAATTAAATAAAATTTGGTAAATAGTTATCATTAAATCATTTTCTCTAACAGTAGATTGAAAAACTGGTTCCCTATAAATTGATAAATTGATAAGTTTGCTGTTCCATTAAGTATAAATAAATTGATTAAGTATCAATATGTATTTATAATTAAGTATGATCAATATCCTTAAACCCCCCAAAAAAACTGATACTATATACAAATGATAGCATTTACATGCCACCACCAAATTGTATTACAATAGTGACCTAATGGAAGTTATAAAAATTAACAAAAAATAAAAATAAAATACTAAAGACAAACTATATTATGCACCAACACAATAAATTATAATGATATGTTCCAAACTGTATACCAACAATAATATGGCCCCCTAAAATTTTAGTGAAGTCATTAATATTATTTATACACAACAATCCAAAATAGTTTTGAGTATTTGAAGATCTATTACATAATTTTAAGACTCTTTATACACAACAGTACAAAAATTTTCTGTAACATTAGATGGAGTAATAAATGTTAGAATGTGGGATAATTTGCCAATTACTACCGAAGGAGTTAATACCACCTTGTAAATTACTACCGCAAAAATTTTTAAGATGTTGCGATTACTACCAAACCCCCATTAAACCCAACTATGACGTCATTATATCCTTTTAACCCGTGTTTGACCATGGTCAAGGAATTTAACCAGCCCCCCCAAAAAAATGGGTTAGGGATATAATGACGTCATGGTTAAGGGCTTTAACCCATTGTTGACCATGGTTAAGAGCTTTAACCATGGGTTAAAGTGATATAATGACGTCATAGTTGGGTTTAATGGGGGTTTGGTAGTAATTGCAACACATCTTAAATTTTTTTGCGGTAGTAATTCACAACTTTCTTAATTTGCGGTAGTAATTTACAAAGTGGTATTAACTTGCGGTAGTAATTGGCAAATTTTCCTAGAATGTATTAAGAAAAAAAATTTCAAAATTCACATAACCTATAGATGCATGGTATCTCTATTAAAAAATTAAATTACTCCTACGCTAATTGAAATTAAAACAAGGACATTAGGGAAACACTTTTTCAATAAATATTAGGGCTTACTCAGTGACCCCACTATTTATATACATAGTAGATCAGATATTCCTCTATATGCCATCACCTTGAATTTCCCCTTTTGTAAACCCCTTTTCCAAACTATCCTTCTCTCCACCATGCATATGTTAAGACTTGCTTACACCAAGATATGTAACCGATGCTTTTTATATTTCCATCCACCTGAAGGTACCCAAACCGAGCCTGATTTTAACTCCATGATATACCTATGTCATGATGAAGCCGACAACCCAGAGTTTGTTTATAGACAAACTATAGCCCAATTGATCCTTAATCCAAATGCTTTCAACCCACAATACTCCACTCTCAAAATGCGCCCTGATCACTTACAAACGGTGACAAGGCCAGCACATATCCCAAACATTGATGATTGTTATGCTCTACCAGATGTAGCAAAATCACTGCTCAAGTGGTACCTAGAAACAAAGAGCTACATCCCTCGCAACTTACAACACCTAATTGATCCAAAGCCGGTGTTGGATTTAAATATTCAACCGATTAGGTTGTGCTTGGATACGGTGTACCTTTGCATGGGAACATTCACAGACGCCTTCCAGGTGTTGGATGTTCCCGTTTATGAGTGTGTGGTTATCATACAAATTTACAAAGCAACTAAATCTCCTAAAAGGGGGTCATTCCACATAGTAGCATTTGATCCAGTTTCATGCCCCAATTGGGTCCCTCATTTGAATAATGTGTCGTTAAACACTAAACTGGTGTGTTGGAATGTGCGTGGTATTGGTCGGGATTCTTTCCTCGAGAATTTTGAGTTGATGTACGGAGTTGTGAATCCTTCACTTGTTATCCTTTTGGAGACAAGGCATTTCGATGAAATCGTGAAAGAGGTTATTTCTAGGTTGCCCGTGAATTTCATAGTGCACACCTCGTTCATCCATTCATGCTCTGGTGGAACTGTTATTCTGTACAAGGAAGAGGTCATCAAGATGGTGGGGAACCCTCTATTCTCTAATTATGCATTAACCGATGTTGTTATACAGGTAAAACAATCTGGATTATTTTTGTTAAATTACTTGTTTTACCAGTTTATTGTCATTAATTATTTTCCTTATTGTAGGGAAAGGAATCAGACCCACCTAACCTGAAGTCTCTTTGCCACAAGAAGCTGAAGACCATCTTAGAATGATGGTGGTAAGGACTGTGCTGAATAGTGAATGATCGAATAAGGGCTACAACGTGTAACATCATGGTTTTGGAACATTTGGTTTGGGTATTTTTAACCTATGTGGAAGTGGGTGTTAATCATTTTGTGTTGTTGGATTATGTATTTAACGCCCAGTTTTAATTGTTAAAGTTGGTTATCATTTTGGTTAACTCCGGTCCTTCTATAATTATGACTAGTATTAGTTTTATGATAGGACCTTCTTATGTACTATGTAACATATAAAAAATGTAGCGGTTTATATTATGATTATATAATGCGACTATGCTTTATTAAATGAATATTAGCCATTAAATGCTTTATTAATGGTCATAAAACTCTTAATTTTTTAAGTAGTCTAATCATTCTTAATATAGGAATAAACAACTTTGATCGAAAATAAAACTTTAGAAACAAGAGATAGCACATACTCAAAGTATTTGTAAAATGATAAAGTATTAATTAATTTACTGGTTTCTTAAATTATTCAAAATACAGTAGCTAATAATCAACATAGGATATAGGACAAATCATTAATAATCACCATAGAAGGTGTGTAAAAAATGTAATTAATAAAAATGTGCTAAATGTGGGTGAGAATAAAAGACGTGAATTTAGTCGTAAAGTATCTGAAAAACAATATACTTGTAATATATATACGAAACCTTCCATCGGGAGTTCCTATTGCGTTAAATAAAAAATTAATTAAACCAAAAGTTCAACAACCTAATCGCAAAATGGTGTTTATAGTTGAAGGGATCACATTCCCTAAATATATTTGTATCTCCATCATAAAATTTTTAAATAAGCATCTCTTATAAAAAAGTACCTCTTTTTTTTTTTAGAAATTATAAAAAGGTACCTCTTTCACTGTATAATAAAATAAGCTAACCAAATGAATTTAATTTACAAAGATTTGTTGTGTAATGTATTATAATTTTTTTTTTATTAACTGATCCTTTTAAAATAATACTAGTTGTATTTGTGTTGACACTAATTAAATTAATTGAAAATATATTAAGTAATATTGAAAATTAATGGTTGATCAAGACTTTGAGGATATTTTTATTAAGTAATATTGAAAATATATTAAGGGAAGTATATAGATGTAAACCAGAATTTGAGGATATTTTAATTATGTTAAAAAATTCAGCAACTACTCATTACAGTTTAAGGTGTGCGTTGAAAGACCAATAAAGATGTATGGTTAAGGACTTAAGGTTGATTGGCTAACTATTACGATTTCACACAACCCCATTTTCGAAAACAATAATCAATTTCAATTCACTTTTAGTTAAGGCAGGTGTGCATTCTTAAAGAAGTTGATTTCAATTAAAGTTACTATAAAAAGCTTCTAGCATTTTAAACGACCAAAAACTACTAGGGCTGCATTACAAGTTGATTGCATATTTTGGCGCCATTATTTTCATTTTGGAGGTAAAATTATGTAGCAATCATTTCAATTTCCCGCCTTCGCTTCAATTCTGGAGGTAAAACGACAATTTTCTACTCCTATGAAAAAAACACACCTATAAAATGCTGCAATAGGCATTAGTAGCCAATCCACAACCCCCTCTTACAAACAATTCCAATACTCCTGTTAATATAGCTGGCTTGTTTTTGTTTTTCTTCACACAAAATGATCGTACACCCTTACAATAGAAAACCAAAAGATATCAAAAGTACCCAAAATAAAACTAGCAAGGCAAGTAAGGAGATGCTCATTCCAGCTATGATTATTAAACCACGAGTAGAGTTCCATTACAAAAAGAAAAGGAAGCGGTTGGACTCAACCAAAGTAACCAAGCCAAAAGGTCTGCTTGCCGTGGTGAAGAGTTGTGTGTTGAACAACAAAGGGGAAGTTCCCATCACACTTGTAGATGCAAAATCCGTTGCTAAGACGGTTGCAAGTGGTGGTAACTTTGGTGGGGATGTAATTGTCATCCATGACAATAACGATGTTACACCCGACTATTTGCCGGATTTGTCCGATCTAGCTCTATTACCAGCTGGGTTGAAGGTAGCCCTGAAATGGATAGTTGCAAACCATGGTGGTGAAGGTGGTGTGGGATCTGAAAAAATCATCCCAGAGAGTATTTCAAGTTTTCTTGGAAGTGATGCTAAACCTCAACTACAAACCACCAATATTAGGGTTGGAACTCACTGCATCAAATTCAATAGTTACAGTGATTATAAACACTTGTTTTTTACTAGTAAAAATTGTACATTAAAACAATTAACAATTTCATCCAATTTACACACTAGCAACCTATTAGACGGTAAAAAAATCAACATTAGTATGACATTGGGTTACACTGATGTTGTAGTAGAAGAATCAATCTCCAACCGTAATAAATGGTTGGTGTGGAATTGCAAAAGCATGGCAAAAGATACATTTGTGGAAGAGTTCAAGGCCACGGTGGAATTAACTATGCCAGACGTGGTAATATTAACCGAGACCAGAGTTACTGTGCACTTGGGGCGCGTGATTTGCCGGTAACTATACCCGTTCGCAGTATACGGGTCATCAAAGACTGTAGAAGATTGTGGCCACGCGATAGTTGTTTTCAGGAAGGAAAACACATTGGAGTTAATTGATAGCTTAACCAATTCAAGGACATATCGCTTTGTGAAATGAAGATGTTTATATGTTGACTAAACCTAAATAATTGGCCTATTTTGTATGGTTAATTTAATGGTTATTGTAATAGTGTATTAAAATGTGTATTTAATGGAAACTGTTTATTTTCCTTTGTAATTTCAGTAAGAAATCGTAGATTTTTAGAAATTCCAAATATTAATCTTTATGGTCGTTTCAGAAAGCCTAATATAACAAGTCAATACTCATAAACTATGCCAAATGTAATATAGGTCCAATATTATGGGCCAATATTATGAATATGTGTCGAATTTTATTATTGGCCAATGGTATGGGTATGTGTCTATTTTTAATCCAAGAATAAGTGATACAAAGAATACCAACGTTTAGAGTGAATCATATTGAAGTATGGCCCAATATTGTGGCCTAATATTGAAGTATGGCCCAATATTGTGGCCTACTTCTGTTGGCTTTATAATTCGGTTGGGCCATACTCATATTCAAGGTCCAGTTGGACAAATTTTAAAGAGAGAATACAACTGTTATATATTTGTTTTCACAAATCGCACTTAAAGTAGAGAAATACATGGTTTGTGTGTGTGAGTTAAACTAATGCCTCAATTATAAACAGCAGTACAGAAATAATAATACAACTCTTTTAAAAAAAAACCCACAATAATAGTACAAGACTACAAGTTTTTATACATTGCCTAGTATAATATATTAAAAGAATTACCTAAATTAGCACAAACAAGGGGGGCTTAACTAAGTTAAGGGGCGTTTTGCAGTTTTACGCATGACTCCTTTGTACCATCAACATGTTCCTTGACAGGTTGGAAGTTGTGAGGCCTTTCATGCAAGAGACAAATATATCGTGATAAACTTGTTGTATGTTCAACATCTGGTCACAGAAAAGGATATCCTGTGATTAAGCAATAAGATTGAACCTAATATCAAAATAGAAAGGTCAACCAACTTACCGGTCTACTGATAGAACTGATATCTGGTGTTATGGAGTCAGCAGATAACAACATCATTTCAGATCGGGCGCTTGTCTTTTACGCAATACAAATCCGGTACAGAGCAAGATCAGAACTTAAGGTTCTTCCACAGTCCAGTAGAAAAACCTCAAAGAATCCAATAAATAGTTTTTCATATAGCACCAATTCGATGTGTTGAGGCCAAAAAAGAGATACTCACCTCTGAAACAACCAATAGCATAGAACATCTGGGATTGCCAATGAATGTTTACAATAAAGGGAGCATCACGGTATTGTAATCTGATTGTCCATCGAACGATACTACCTGAAGCTAACACCAAATCACAGTTACCAATTAAACCATCAAGACTCTAATAATCAGCATAAATAGGGAGACAAGTGCATGAACTTAAACTCACAAATGCAGACGATAAAATTAATGGCCAATCACCCATAATGAAATAGTTATAAGCTCTCATTACCTGTGAAAAGAAAATAAACATTTATGTTAAGGCTCATAATTGTGACATAAGACATAACACGGTTTATAGACAACATTTCCCATTGAAAATCTTACCCCCGAAATCATCTTTCGTAGAAGGGTGAGAGCTCCTGTAGGTAGAAACCTGGCACACAGGTAACAATAATATGAGCAACAAACTCTTAGCAAAGGGAAGACACCATTCATATACAAAGGAGCTTTTACCTTCTCCAATCATCTAAATAACCAACATGCGGTAAACCATCGGACCGAACTAATAATTTGCCTTGTGTTTGGTTCAGTTCTTCAGAAACAACAACAACAACACTTGCACTTTCAACTGCGTATGTGTTTCCAGCTTCCTGGCGAGGGATCTTTGATGATGACGCTCCTCTACGACGTCTAGGAGTCGCTGTGAAATCAATATCATGTTAAATAATAACCTTAGTTACAACACCAGGTCCATCCGTATCTCTAGCCTGCCTTGGATGAATCTCACCATACGCAACATCCAGGGTCTACCAACACACCAAATTGTACCAGTTAATACATACACGCTTGAATAGTAATAAAAACAAAGTATTGTAAAAAGGGACAGGGTTAACAGATAATATCATATACCCCTTTGCATCTATAATCACCTCCATTGGGTGATCTGTCCTCCTTGCTAGCAATCAATATCTCCTTCATGGTCCAGACCTTCAGCCTGGGGAAAACACCCCATTGTACAGCCTCCCTATCAAGCCGATCCAAGTAATAAATCTGTTATAGACCCTAAACCATTTATTAATCACATTAAAACCAAATGCCAATACCTACAAAGATAGACATATTACACTTAACGTACCACGACAAATAAAATGCATCCACCAGCATGCCCATAAGAATAAAATCTACGAGCGAAGGACCGGACACTAGTAAGCAGTTTGGATAGCACCAGAGTGCACCAATCATATTGAACGACTTCCATAGCACATGTCAAAGCAGGTACCAGGTTAGAAGACAATCTAGTGGACAACGTAGGACACAACAACATTTCTAAAGCAATCAATAAGAAGAGCGTCTTGAACTCTTCCTCCTCGTTCTCTTCCCAGTAACACTCAAGCCTCTCCATTAACTCAGGGTAGACCGGAATTCCTACTTTATCAAAGACGTCTGGCTGTCCATTATTCCGTGTTGCCCCGTATTTTGCAATTATTTTTTTCACCTTATCCCGCTGTGCACTATTTAATGTTTTGCATGAGGAAAGTATCTTTGGTCCATTAGGGATGCCAAGGACCCAATGAACTTGATTTTTAGACAACCTTAAACATCTTCCATCTGGGGTTAGTAACATCTTCCTAATCGGATCCATTCGGGTCACTAACCAGTACCCCAACTGCCTTGGAAGATGCATGTCACCAGATAAATACAACAGCCCTCCAAATCCCATTTCGGCAACCCATCGTCTCCTACGTGAGTCAAAGGTTTGACAGATTCTGGAAAAACTCTCCACTCGACAATTCAAGTTTGGTGGTTGTTGAATTTGGGTAAGATACGTTAAATGGAAACAATAACAACAGCATAACATTTACCGAAACTTGGAGAACAACAGACATTGTACAATACCTTAGACCTAGCCTTAAAAAACTCCTTTAAAACTTCACCTTTAGCCTTTATTTTCCCACCGACAGTCAAACTATCATCCAACAGGTAGATTTCAACCCATCATAAAACGAAAGATAAACAACGAGAGAGTATCTTGGTGTGATTTAGAACTTACCTTGAACATTGCCCGGAAAACGTGTTTGCTATCTTGCATCATTTGGAACTTACCTTGAACATCAACCAATGAATTATTACACATTGAAAAGTTTGAGCACAAACAACCGTAAAAGGAAAAAAATTTAAAAAAATTCCGGAAATTATTCTAATGCTGCATACTCAAATTCCAATTCGTAACATTTCTTTGACGTTAATTGGATTGGTTTACAGCAAAATTGGGCTCCACAACAAGTTCCTAAACACAGATGATGTTCACTAATACCCATGGGAAAAATTCAAAATGGATACACAACAAGTTAACATATTTGACTCGAAAGCTAAGCTATTTAATTCGCAAAATCTAAGCTATATAATTAACAAAAAATTTCCAAAAACATAAAGCCATAGCAAGAGATAAACAAGAATTTCACTTACAATTGATCCCGACGAAAGAGTGTATTCCGACAACCGCATAACCTTCAAGAACCTCAATTTCACTTAGAATTGATCCCCGACGACAGAGTGTCAGAGTTCCAGCCACAGAAACAATAGGTTTTCAGAGATTTGGGAAAGTATCCAGAAACGTTTCAACAATTTGCTCAAAGACGGACGTTAAACGGAGGTTAAAAACACCCTAGTCAAGCGTTAGTTTGACTATGAAGAACGTCTGCCATGTCATTTAGACGTTTTCCCAATTAATGACCGTGGCGACCAAAATACCCCCACCCTTTGTAAGGAAATGACATATTTGCCCCTTAAATTACTGATTTCGCAAATCAGGCTGATGAACTTGAATTTCCCCAAATTAAAATAATAAGAATTAAACATCAAAATAACATGAACTTTATAAACCTGGACTACCTTGTGCATGGTACGCATAGTACTCCAAGAGTAAGATAGAAATTGCGGGTTTACTAGTGTAGACACCCAAATGTGTCTCCCCAAAACCAAACCCAGTGATGAGTACCTTTTGCGTCGAATCATAATCGAATAAAGCGAAAGTGCGGAAAGTTTAGTGTTGCGGAAAGTTTTAATTCTTTTCTCTTCTCTCTGTTTTTGAAAACTTATTTTAAGAAAACAGCCAATCCAGTTTGTTTGGTCCATGATATGGGTCCAATAGTGGTGTAGTTGGATGGGGCTTGACAAGATCTTTCCAACGATATATTATAAGCCCAATTCCGATGAATATTGAGGAAGTTATGGGCCAATTTACCAAACTGGGCCCGATTTGAGCCTTATATGCGGCCCAATGATCTAGGGGAGGGCCTAATATGATTTATCATTCCTAATGCAATTAGGAATGGTTTTAGTCTTCTAGATTCTTCTAGAAGGTTCTTTTCATTCCTAATTCAATTAGCATTGATAAATTGACTTTTATTGACTTTTCAGAGTTTTAATTAAAATCAAAGAGCATTTTTGAGGAAAAATACGATTTTATCCTCTTGTACAGTAATTTTTATCTGATTTTAAGAAAACGCGTGATTTTCTAAATCAGCGCCAAACGCCAACTGTAGCGCCTGGCGCCAACAGCCAGCGTTGGCGCTGGTTCAGTTTTACGTGCGCCAGAACTCTGTTTTGATATTTTTATCTTTTTGGCTGATTTTCTCTATAAATAACGACGTAAAAACTCCGTTTTCATTCACGAATTCTCTCTATTTTCATTCACCAATTCTCATCAAGTTTTCCTTGATTACTCTCTCTCTCTCTATTTTCCTAAACTAGCTTTTTACATACAAAATTCCGCATTCATTAGATCTAGAAACACCTAGCCATATTCGAAGTTGCCTTCGCCCTAGACGTGAAAAGTTTAATTTCTGAGGGTTTGGTCCCAAATCTCTCTTTCAATTATTTAATTTAATTGTTTGTTTATTATTTTCCTTGAAGTTACTAACGTGTGTATTTTGTTATTAGAAAGAGGTACGAGGCATCGAAGTAAGTGCTTTAATGGTTTTATTGATGTTATGATGTAGAGATCATGCTTAGGTTGTTATTATGATATTCCTAGTATCATGTCTAGGGTAATTTTAATATCAAGTATGATTAAAAGTATGATGCTTCCTATGTTCTTCCTAATATTTATGATTGTTAGTATCATGTTAGGGTTAAAGATATGATTTTTATTGCTTAGTGACATGCTAGGGTTTGTTATTAATCTTGTTAGTATCATGCCTAGGATCTTGCTATTATTATGCTTTAACATGATTATTATGATTATGATTATTATAATTATTATTATGATGATTATTATTATGATTATAATTGTTATTATGATTATTATTATGTTGCTTGATATTTATTGTTATTGCTTGATCACGCCTTTTATGCATGTTTAAAGGGAATTTGTACTTGTAATCACGCTTAATAAGATATTTAATAATCTTGTTAGGGTTAATTTGATTATAATTCAAGTGATCGCCAATAATAGTTTTATTTGTGCATTAAATTCAACCAACATAGATAAACAAGTTTAGGGTTAATCCTATTGATTGCATGTTAATCAGAAAGCGCACATGAATACGATCAGAATAAAGTAGAGGCCTATTATTAGGGAAGGTTCAATATCTTTTAGGTTGGATTTGTACCTTCATCCCCGAACCCTTATTTGGTTCAAGACCTTATGGAGTTGACGATCTCTTGGATCGTTAAGGGGTGTAACCTTCACCCTATGAACAGTTTACAAGTTCCTAAAACTTGTTGCCGACTCTTTTGCTCTATCTTCTTCCCTTTTGGACCACACCGTACTTTAGTGTATGATCACAGTGGGGTTCAAGCTAGGGGATTAACGCTTGAAATTATTCCCCACACTTAGGGTTCAGGGTTTTTTTTTTTTTTGTTAATTTCTCTTTTTATTTATTATTTTTTTAAACTAATAAGTTATTAATATGTTTACGTGGTGAGCTTCACTAACGGATTCCATCCAAAAATCCGTTAAGTGGTGGTGAAATTCAATCTTTGGGTTTTTTTTTTTAAATTTTTTTTAATGGTGTTATAATAAAAGTTTTAAATTTTTTATTGTTTTAATCAATTTTTTTAACTATTTTGTGGTGTTATAAATCATAAAATTGATAAATTAATTATTTATATTGAAAATAACTATGTGTGTCTCAGGTTCTAAACTAGTTTTAATATTTTTACCTTTCTCCTCTCATTTTCCCCACCTAAGTTAATTACTATATATTTTTTTATTACTTATTTTTTCTCTCATTCATTAATTTTCAATAAAGTATTAACCCCACTATTTTTTTTACAACTTTGGAGGGTTTTTCTAGCCTCTATTACTAGATTTATTCCTTTTTTTAAAAAAAGTTTTTCCCCCCTCTCTTCACCCTTTTCTCTCCTTTGCTTTCATCTTTTTTGTTCTGGTATCATTAGCAAATCTTTGTAGGGGATTCCACTGGTGTTCTTATTAGTGGTAATAATCCCATAGGAATAGGTCGACAATAATTGAGTTAAGTCTTAAATAAGTTGGGTTTATCGAGTAGTGGATAAGAATGAGTCATATCAAAATTCAGAGTCGGGTTGGGTATAGATTGGATAATTAGTTGTGTGTTGTTAACGATTACGGTACAACGGGTTATTATTAGTTATATAATCCAAATTAAACAAGTTACGGGTTGTAAACGATTCAAACATAATAGGTTATTAGCTATAAACGGTTGGTTTTACCGTGTTACGGGTTGTAGACGGTTTGATCACAACGGGTTACGGGTTGAAAATAGTTTGGTCTCAACGGATTACGGTTTAAAACGGTTTGGGCACAACGATTTACAGGTTGGACGTACGACCATTAGAATGGTTCGGGTTTATCGGACTATTGTCAGGTTTAAACGGTTTCGGTTTAAAATGTGTCGAGTTACTATCAGTTTGGGTTGCTCTTGGTTTCAGGCTGTAACGGATCGGCTTGATAACGTGTCATTAACGATTTGCACAAATTGGGTTGGGTTTAATTTTAGGTTGGAAAGAAATTGGATTGAGTGACTTGTTGGATTTAGTTTGTGGTTTTCTTTATCTCATTTCTCCTCCATTTGTTATAACAATATAGTTTCTCAAATATGTGTACTAAAACTTTGAAGGGAAAAAATAAGTGTTTGTGATCAATATTAATATAGTACTTGCTCTATTTCTTAATAATCACGTGTTATTTTCCCTTAAGACTTCATTATGGACCAAGAAAATTAGCCAATTGAAGCATAAACAAAAAAGAAAGCTGCACCAATTGAGACCTTGAGACTAATAATAATAGTGACCACATAATAATGGTCAAGATTATGAAATGAAAAATATAGTAACCACATAATGGTCAAGAATATGAAATGGAAATTTTGCAATTGAATAAAGACAAAAAACATGCTAGAATACTGATTTACTTGTATGAATCAGAGAAATTTGCAACACAGAAATTCTAATGGAACACCTTTTACAAGTTTTCTAGAGCTCTAGCTAAACTCATTGGTCCCCGTATAGGTTCAATGAACATGCATGCATGTCGTGATACGAAGATCGAAATCATACCAACAATAATTATTGATGATGGTCTGTTTTGTAAATTAATGACCAAAATAGAATATGTATTCCGTATTCGGTAAACATTAACTTCATTATTGTGTGAATAGTATTATGTACATTTTCTACAGGATGTCAATATATAGGTCTAGTGGCGGCAAACCGAAACGGTGTTTTTTCTATGTGGCTGATGACACCATACGGTCGAAGTTACTTATTTGAAATTAGGAATAATTTATTTAGGGGTTACTTAGTCGATCTAGGATTATTTGTTATGGGGTTACTCAGTCGATTAGTGCATTTTTAATAGGGTTACTTTTTTTTTTTTTTTTTTTTTTTTTTTTTTTGAAACAAAATTAATAGGGTTACTTATTCAAGGGTTACTTATTTAGGGATTACTCGGTCAGGGATTACTTATTCTGAGGTTACTCAGTCGGTTAGTGTGTTGAGAGTAACCCCTGATCGACCAAGTAACCTCTGACCAAGTAGCCCATGACTGATTGAATAAGTAACCCCTGACCAAGTAGCCCATGACTGACTGAATAAGTAACCTCTGATCGATTGAGTAACCCCTAAATAAGTGGCCCCAGAATAAATAATTCAAATAATCCCCAAATAAATAACACCGACCACACAGTGTGACCAGTCATTTATAAATATTTTGTGTAGCCTCAATTTTAAAAATTAATAATATACTTTTTAACACCCCCCCAAAAAAAAAAAAAAAAAAAAAAAAAAACTTCTTATGCTCTATAATAATTGACATATGAAGACTTTTTTCAACTATCCATGTGTTATTTTTTACTATACCATTTGCATTAATTTAGTATAAGCAAAGCAAATATTATTATGTAAAATGTTGATAAATGTATATTAAATGTATGACTTTTTTTGTAATTTTTACTAACATTTACTCCAGTCAATCCTTTTTTTTTTTTTTCCATCATATGAAATTGAGAAGGAAAATTAAGAAAAGAAAATCAATTAGATCGTAGAACCATTAAAGTAATTAAATTTATACTTTACATAACATATTCTAACTTTGGTCACAAAACACGTACAACGAAAATGAAATAAAGAAAAAAAAAAAAGATAATTAATGTGCTATTCAGGAAGAGAGAATAATATTTAAAAATTAAAATCATACATGAAAAAATTCAATCAATGAGAAAAAAATTGTAGGAGTAATAAAGTTTGGCACATTGACCATATATATAAATAAAATTTGAATGAAAAATATTTACCTTGCTACCATATATGAAAAGATTAATTTTTTTTGAATAAATATATGAAAATGTTTTAAATGGGAAGAACTTTTTGAACTTTTTTAAATGAAAAACGGAAAGAATATAAAATATCAGAGGTTTTTCAGTGCGGCAAGCCACATGGTGCGGCACGGGTTACTTGTATTTTAGGGTTACTTGTATTCTGGGGTTACTTGTAGGGTGTTACTTGTATTCTGGGGTTACTTGTATTATGAGGTTACTTATATGTGTTACTTGTATCATGGGGTTACTTGTATTCTGAGCAACTCCTATAAGTAACTCCAGACCAAAATCCCATACCAAACCAGTAATACCCTACATGTAACCCCTAATCAAAACCAGTAACACCTATACAAGTAACCCTAGAATACAAATAACACATATAAGTAGCTCCTGACAAAACTAGTAACACCCTACAAGTAATCCCGACCAAAACCAGTAACACTCAAACAAATAACCCCAGAATACAAGTAACACATACAAATAACCCCTGACAAAACAGTAACACCCATACAAGTAACTCCAGAATACAAGTAACACCTACAAGTAACCCCTTACAAAACCAGTAACACCCTACAAGAAACCCTTGCCGCACCATGTGGCCAGCCACATACAAAAATTTGTAATAAAAGATTGAAAGGAAAAATTATTTCAAATTAAGCTCAAAATAATGCATTATAAGAAGTATGCTATCGTGTTAGTTATTACGAAGTGAAGGTAATATATAATTGTATTGCAAACACAATAGTATCCATTAAGATATTGATTACTTGAATAAGATAGTATCTACGTGCGGTTAGGTGTATGTAGTCCATTTTAGAAAATTAACAAGAAATGAAATTCCTTACTACATTATCTGTCTTTACTACATATGTTTGAAGCTTTCCTTTTTACGTGAAAATAACTTTCTACAAATAGTAGTCATGAATCTCATATTCTCATGATAAAGATTTTATATGTTACTATCTATAATTAATGGATATATAAGATAAATAATGTTTTCTATATGAAATAATTGAGTGTGAAAGGTGAATAATACATGTACATTAATTTAGTCATGTGAATTGAACTTGGAAGCATGCTGTAAATAGTCATGTACATTAATTTTAATATTTTGACCGAATTTTAAATTTATTTTTACATTAATCCGTAAATATCAAAAATTATCAAATGAGATGTTATTAGATTCATATTAATATGCACTTCTGAAGTTAAAAGTTTATATCTATTAAGTTACAAAAATAAAAATTCAATGATTAATAAAAGTAATTAAAAAAAAAATTGTTTTTGCCCCAAAAAAGGACAAAAAAAAAAATTAAAAAAAAAACTGTTTTGATCTGATAATACTCCATCCGATCCGTTTATATCTATTACTCCCTCCGTTTTTAAATACTTGCTCCACTTTCCTTTTTCGGTCGTTTTTAAATACTTGCTCCATTTCCTTATTTGGAAAGTTTTTACAATATTTAATTCATTTCTACCACATAGTGGACCCAACAAATATCATATTGTATTCATTTCATATTCTCTCACCTCCAATTTTTCCACTACTTTTGCTTTTTACAATTTTTTTTATTCTTCCAACAACCCCACTACCTCCGTATTTTATTACTTTCTCCAAATTCTCCTAAAACTCCGCATATGGCCGGAGAAATGGAGCAAGTATTTAAAAACAGAGGGTGTAGTGAAATAAGCAAATAATACTCTATCTGTTTCACTAAATTCTACTCACGCACTTTAATCACAAATTCTTATATGTGGCTTGTCACACGGTATGACCAGTCAATCAGTCATCATAGGGATTACTTAGTAAGTGTAATAGGGGTTACTTGGTCAGTGTTAAAGGAGTTATTCTGTCTGTGGTAAAGGGATTACTCTAGTGTTATATGAGATACCCAGTTAGTATTACAGGGTTACTTGTCAATATTATAGAGGTTACTTTCTTATGTTATAATTGGCCAACTGACCATGCGATATGACCAGCCACACACAAACGTGCAACACTTTTTTTATTTTTCTTTTTAAATCATTCCCGTTTTTTTTTAATAAGTTTTTACTCACTTTTATTTAATTCCAATTAGGAAAATTTGTCAAAATCAAAAATCTTTTAAAACCACCATTTTATAAAATAATAATAATAATAATAAAAAACCTTTTTTAAAATTTTTTGGTTAAAAAAACCACCACCTTCATTTTTTTTTTTTTTTTTTTTTTTTTTTTTTTTGTAATAAGGAGAAACTTGTTTACCTAATTGAATTGCTATCTAATTTACTTAATTAGTGTATAATTTCCTTTCCTTTCCTTTCTTCCAATCACTCTCTAACTCACCTATTTATTTAATAATTAAATCTATTTAATTAAAAAAAAACTACCATCTCCCCTATCGAACCTGTTGCCCAGATCCCACCACCCCAACAACCTACTTCCATTGTCGACCGACCCTCCTTTTCCTCCTTATCCCTGCCAGCGACCACTTTAAGTAAGCAATTTTCAATTTTTGGCTTTAATTAATTAGCTCAAACACTGCACGCTCAAATCAAGTCCAAATCAATTGTAATTTGCTTCTAATACAAATTACCCTAGCATCACATACATACATAATCAAAGCCAAAATAAATATCAATTGCAAGCAAGATGCACAAAATTTAAAAACCCCACATTGATTTTTATTTTTAGGGTTTTCGAACAAAATAATCGCAAAATTTAAGCAAACTATAAGATAAAATCGAAGTAAAAATACATTGATTGTGTGGGAAAACTTGATTTGAAGCTTCCAAGAAGATCCTAGCTTAGCAAATTTTGGTAATGTGTTTGAGAGTGTTTGAGGGACGTGGAGGATTATAAGTTCGAAGGGACGTGGAGGATTGCAGCGGGCTAGGGGCAAGGGAAAAAGGGGGGTCGGCCAACAGTGAAGGTGGGTCGCCGGGGATGAGGAGTTCTAGGCGGCATGGGAGAGGAGGGTTGCTGCAAGGGAAGGGGAAAGGGTGGGGGTGGTTGTGTGGGGTGATGGTTTTTGTTTTTTATTTTTTAAAATTAATTTAATTATTAAATAGTCAAGTTGAAGGTAATTAGAATAAATCTGATGTTAATTAAGTGAATTATAGGAACTTGGTTGTCTTCAGCAAAAATTAAAAAAAACTTTACAATTTTTTTTTTGGTTAGGGGGGGGTGTAAAATTGTGCATCTAAAAGTTTTTTTTTTTTTTTTTTTTTTTTTTTTTTTTTTTTTTTTTTTTTTTTTTTTTTTTTTTACAAATGTTCCTTCCAATTATGTCAACCTCTTATTCATATTTTAACATCATCCGTCCCATTTTTTGTGACACAAATTATTGTTGTTTATTCTCTTATTATTGATCTCTCTCTTTTTTTTAAAAAGCAAAAGTATCTACATAAATGGTTCCCTTTTAAGTTTTTGACTTTTGTTGCTATAGTAATTGAGTAGTCCAAAAACAACGGAGAGAGTAAGAAATTATATAAATTAAACTTAATATTTTAACATTTCTAAGTGTCTGTCGAATTGTAACAAGTAAGAGTTTGAATTTTTTTTTTTCCCCCTTTCAAAATAAAAAATTTATTTTGTGAAAAAAAAAAATAGACGTGGATGTACTTATGGAGTTATGGAGGTTTGCAATGTGTGTGGGATAGGTATACTGGATAACGATAGTAGATTGAGACTAGAGCCTGGAAGATTGGAAGGGGATGCACAAAGAATCAATTAGTGGGACCAAAGTAAATTTAGCAACATGAGAGTATGAGACTAATAAAAAATATATATATATATATATTTTTTAAGTGTAACACTTGAATTTTTTGCATAATTTATTATTTATTTTATAATGATTTGACTTAAATTTTTAAGATTTAAAAATCGAATACTTATATATGTTTAAATTATAATATAGTACAGTTACAAATATTAATAATTAAGGGTGCGTATGTATTGACAAATTAAATATGTCCAGTCAAAGTGTTGCGTTATAAAAAAACTGTATAAGAACATTAATGACATTTCACATGGAAATGCATGTAAACTTACAAGGAAAGTGGACTGAAACTATATGGCACGCTACTACGCTAGTAAGAAAGATGGAATTTTTTTTGTTTAATTTTATGCATATTAGGTATATACTTTGAATTGAATAGTATAAATATGTTTAGAAACTTCATTCTTCAAAGCATAGCATTATTGTATATTTGTATAACCGACCCTTCACAATAGTACGGAGTACCTTATACTAAGCATTTTATAAAACAAATCTTTTGATTTTTGAATCATGTTTTATCAAATCTCCCTCTCATCGCAAACCAAATCTTGCATGCCTTATCAAGAGTTGATGCATTGTAGAGTCACCAACCCAAGGTAGTTCATTTATCTCATGATTTTGTCATTCACAATAATATATACTACTTACTACTTAGATTTAATTTGTGTAATATGATTGATTTTAGCAGAGATTGTAGAATCTAAGAAAAGCATGTACTTGTGCTTATGAAAAATAGTGCATATATTAGATCAAGGTGTTGTAGCTCAAAATTGTTAAATTAATAAATACTTCTTTGGCTGACCTTTAACACTATGTGTTTATAGATAGATTAGTTGTTTCTAATTGAAAATTAAAAAAAAAAAAAAAAAAAAAAAAGGTGAGAATTTAGAGAGCTTATCTTCCTCAAGAGCAAGAATTTCATAAAAGACATGAGAAATTAATTACTCATATCAATACTAGGGCTTGGCTAATAATATGGTCTTAGTGAGCCAAGGCCCAAGTGTCATGTTAATTTTACATTATATTAGAAGAACACTTAAAAAAGAGATGCCAACGAGTTTTAGTTTTAACTTTTATGTGACTATCTTTGATTGTACAACTGATTGCATATTTATATGGTACATATAATGTAATTAAGATATCTAACTACTTATTTTCTTAATAAGAAATTAAGTAAAAATAACTTCTATTGTATTGTGTACATCCTCCGATTTGAGGTTGTGGAGTAATGATATTCTTACAATAAATTTTACAAGGCTTATTTGTGTCGTGACACAACAAATATGTCAAGGCACGACAATTTGAGAGATTTTCTGTTTTTCTGCTCTAGTCGGATAATTAACATTTTTCTTAGGTTGTTAAAAATTAATTTCATGGCATATGATCTTCTATTAATCCCATGTTCAAATGTGCAGCTTTCTATTAAAATCAAAAAGCGCCAAGCATGGCAAGGGTGGCTACAAGAAACGTCACGGTAATTTATCTATCTTGTCATTTTTGTTAGAATTGATAATTTTATTTATTACTTAATTAATTTGTAGATAATAATAATAATATGTTACTGGTACGAATTCATTCAATTGCAGCAACAATCACAAACTTGTGGACTAAAGTACCCCGCAATACCAATATGGAAAATTTACGTGACAATTATTTGTTTCCAGAGGTACAGACTGCTTTATTATCACTCTTATAGAAAAATACTTTGTACTTTGGGTTTGTACTTTGGGTGTGTTCTGATGAACAACTATTACATGTATACATAATTTCTTTTCTTTATTTATTTATTATTATTATTTTTTTTATCTTTGTGGTTTAAGGATCGAATACTACAGATAAATCGAACATTTAATGTTTGAGCAAAGAGCAAGATTAGCGCAGTTTTATCTAAAGACCTTCTTCTTATACATGCTACGTCAGCTTTCCTATAACATATACAAGTAATGAAGTAATAGTTTCAAGCCTTCTTCTAACTCAATCAAAATTATCACTTCACCCCCCAAATTAATTTAAAATATATTTAATTATTTATTTTAATTTTTTTGTATGCCAATAGTTGTATTTCAATCACAAATTGATTCTTAACTCGATCAAGACTCCATTTAAAACTTTACCAAGACTTTTCTACTTTAATGCTACAATACAAACCTTTTTTTTTTGTTAAGTCCAAAAAGTTAGTATAACACGTACTAAGTCATTTCATGTCGGCAAATAATCTAAATTTTAAGACAAAGGGATAATCTGCTCTAAAACTTTAAAATAAAGTCATTTATCTTAGTCATGTTTGGTTTAGCAAATAATCGAGTTTTGACCACGTTTACTCACCACAAGTTGATCATGAAAGCATCGGCTTATTGACATCCCTTATCTGGTTGTTGATACATAAAATAGATATGCATGCGAGAGATGGAGCATATAAAGAAGTATCCCCATGCAAAATTGATTAGACTCGGAGTAGGCGACACAACTCAACCTATTCCGTACACTATTTCTTCAGTAATGTCTCAGGTAATTATATTCCAAGTATATAGCGTTTCAGTCATTGTACTACTCCCTCCGTTTCTTTATTAATGTCCACCGAAGTAGTAATTAATTACCACAAAATTTTCTAATTATGTTAATAGTTTTTATGTTATGATTGCTAATATGGTTCATATTATTACATTAAACATATGCTATACGAGTATAGGTTTGTGTTTTTTACATTAAACGTACACAATTTTCATTGAGTAACTTTAGCGTGAAACTGGACTTATAGTGAGTCCAATATATCTAAAATTAATAATCTAATATCTAACATTAATAATTTAGTATCTTATATTAATAATCTACATGAGAAATCTAATGTCTGACATTAATTATCTAATAATCTAATATCGGATATTAGATTATATATTGAACTCACTATGAGTCCCACTCATCCAATTTTTTTCCATTTTCATAACACATAAAATTAATTTTCTTATTTCAGTATGCACAAGATTTAGCAACAACTGAAGGTTATAGTGGCTACGGAGCAGAACAAGGCAATACGGTACTTATTTTTTTCAATTAGTGTTTAGATTATGATACATGTAAATCATATGATAAATCATCTTTTCAATTTTTTTTTTTTTTTTCCACTAGAAATAATATCAATTATGATTGGACATATATGACAGGAGTTGAAGAAGGCAATTGCTGAAACGTTTTATAAAAATACTGGTATTACGAGTGATGAAATTTTCGTATCGGATGGAGCACAATGTGACATATCTAGGCTACAGGTATTCAATATACTACGTTGTACAATACTTCATAAGTGTGGAATCCAGTTTGGCCGGCTAAGATCATGAAGATTTTCTTAAGATTAAATTCTATCTACATCACTACACTGTGGTTCTTAATTAAAAAGAAAAAGAAAGAAAAAAAAAAGCTTATTACTCCATGTTTTCTTAACTTATTGAACAAATTGTTTCTTGATTGATACATATCATTGACTCTGCCTTTTTGTTGCTGATGGTGATATAGATGCTGTTGGGATCCAATATAAGTGTAGCCGTACAAGACCCTACATTTCCGGTAACTGTTTTCTAACATGATTTATCATTTAAAATGACGATCCAATTATTACTATTAGCTTGTGCATAGCTTTATTTATTTATTTATTTATTGGGTTTAAAGAGTCACAAGAGCAGGGTAAAAATCAATCGCAGGTCCCTTAAAATTAAACCGGAAGAGAAGCTATAACCATTTGAGCTATCCACACTGTCTGTGTATAGCCTTATATAAAAGATAAAGTTATTAAGAGCAAATATAAGAAAGGTCATTTATTATCTTATTACTTGTCTTGCTTGCTTGCAACATGCACACAAATAGCGTTAATTAAGGATTTAGCTCGCATAAGTAGAATTTAAATGTATTGTTTAGCATTTTACAGCTCATTATTTGTTAGAATTTAAATGGATTGTTATAGGGGTTATTTTAAGTGGTCACACGGTGTGCCTGGCCGCACACAAGACGAGCTGATATTAATTATGGTATACATGATTATTATATCTCTAACTCTATTTTGTGGACCAGGCCTATGTGGATTCAAGTGTAATAATGGGCCAAGCAGGCAATTATCAAGAAAGAACTGGGAAGTACAATAGCATAGTGTACATGAGTTGTGGACCTGATAACAATTTCTTTCCTGATTTAAACAACACCCCAAGAACAAATGTCATTTTCTTTTGCTCTCCTAATAATCCAACAGGCTATGCTGCCTCTAGAAAAGAATTAGAGCAGCTTGTTGATTTTGCAAAGAATAATGGCTCAATCATCATTTATGATTCTGCTTATGCTACTTATATCATGGATGATAGCCCTCGATCGATCTTCGAAATACCCGGTGCTAATGAGGTTTGTTTATATTACTCTCTTTATTTTAAATTTTTTTGGTTCCTTTCAGAGGTGACAAATAGAATGTTCGGTTTAAGTCAAAATATATAATAGTCCATGTATGTAAAATAATTCATTGGAAGTCCATCCTATGGAAATGTGGTCTATAGGTTGGGTAAAATCTAGTTAAACCGAATTTTGGTCTATTATCAAGAAAAATATTGATTTTTCTATCAAACTAATTTTTAGATATGGTCAATTTTTTTTTATTTACGTTATAAATGAACGTTGTCAAATTTGGACTTTGGAATACAATTTATGTGAAAGGAAAATGTATCAATTTATAGTCATGATAATTGTAGGAACTATCTATTTGACAATTGGGTCAATTTTGATTTAGGCCAAAATCAGATTATCTAGTGTTGAGTACAATTTTGTATAAGACCGAGTCAATATTATTATTGCTACTTGCTTTTGCACATAATCAATTTAAATTGAGATTAGACTATATTTGATGTACAACTAATTATAAAATTATTCAAATATCTTTGTTAAACAAACCATTTATATTAGAGAGTTGTTTACAAATAACTTTATAAATTGATGTCATGTTTATTTTGAATTGACTAATTTTAGAAAGATGATGTTATTAATGCAGGTTGCAATAGAAGTATCTTCTTTCTCAAAGTTTGCTGGATTTACAGGAGTTAGATTAGGATGGACAGTAGTTCCTAAAAATCTATGCTATTCAAATGGCTTCCCTGTTATCCATGATTATAATCGTATCGTATGCACTTGTTTTAATGGTGCCTCTAACGTTGCTCAAGCTGGTGGACTAGCTTGCCTTTCTCCTCATGGTTACAAGGTTTCATCACGTCCTTATTTTTTTTTTAATTTAATTAAATTATACGAGTTTTCAACCATCAGTTTAGACTTTTAGTTGATCGAGTTGGCCTCTTGACATGATATAACATCGAGCCTGACAAGATGATCACATATTGATTTAAATTAAACTTACGTACTAACACCTTTTATTTCTAATGCAGGCCTTACGCTCTACAATCAATTATTACATGAACAATGCGGAAATGATGGTAGAATTATTTACATCATTCGGATTAAAAGTGTATGGTGGTAGAAATGCACCATATCTATGGGTACATTTTCCAGGCTCGAAATCATGGGACATATTCAATGAGATACTTGAGAAAACACATATATTAACAATTCCAGGCAGAGGATTCGGTTACAAAGGTGAAGAGTTCATTCGAATTAGCGCCTTTGCTCCGAAAGAAGCTATATATGAAGCATCTATGAGACTGAAGAACCATTTTCATGACACTAGTGATCGATATGTCCTCCAATGTTAATGTATATATGTCTTTATGACCCGGATAAAACTTTAACTAATTTGGATATTACAATAGCTTTCCAATAATCACATAGCATTTATAATGTAATAAAATGTGAAAAGATGCTTTTAGCATAAATTAATAATAAATAACAATAATAATAAGAACAATATCCATCTCATTTATCTCATTTGCAAATGAGATTCCTTATATTATAATACTATTATGTGAGATTTATTTATTTATTATTATTATTATTATTATTATTATTATTATTATTATTTTGACAAAGAGTACTAATAAAGAAATACAAAAAAACAAAGACACCAAACTACACTACACAAAAACACTAAAGAGACATTTGGGAGCAAACTTTATTCGAGCCAAGTTGGAGTTCTTGAAGTCCATACTAGGCCCGCGATCACGCTTTGCACCCACACGATCCACCTGCAACCTGCAATTGAGCTAGGTTGATCCACCAAAGAACCTTTTGTCCTTAATCGAGATTTATTCTCCATAATTTGATGTATTGATAATAATACCTCAATACCTCATATATAAGACTAACGGTGTGTTTGGATTGAAGGAAATAGAGGGGAAGGAAGGAAAGGGAAATGGAGAGATGAGGCATCTTTCATTTGGATAACAAATGAGAGAGGAAGGGAATGAAGGGGAGAGAAATGGAGGGATTAAATTATAGGAAATTGATCCATCTAACAATGGAGAGATTTGAAAGGAAAACTCACAATTCTTCCCTCCCCTCCTCTTCTCCTCCTTCCCCTTCTTTTCCTTCCCTTTCTTTATCCAAACACAATGTAAGTCTAATTTATAGGAGCTTTGACCGATTTATCACCTTGTTAAACATGAGTTGTATATTAAATGACAAATTTGTAAATAAAAAAAATAAAAAAAAACTATTCATGGTAAAATCGTTAATATCATTAACAGTTTTACCATGAACAATTTTTTTTTACACTGTTTATCGTATAATCTCTAATGGTGTTAGCAGTTCTAGGTACCATGAATATTGCAAAAACAAAAAAAAAAAATAAATAAAATAAAATGTTCATGGTAAAACACTTTTTTTTTATTTGATGGAGGAACAAGCCAAGGCAACAAAGAAAAAGGAAAACAAAGAAAACTACAAACTAAAACAAGAAGATAAATCTACCTAAGGAGGGATCAGGCGGGGAATAGCCACACCCCTAGAATCCTCCTCTAAAATACGGCCAAGCTCTATCGGAACATTATAAATATACTCTAGGGGAGAGTCATGAAAAACTCCGCGGTTGGCCAACCAATCCGCCGCTCTGTTTCCTTCTCTAAATACGTGAGCAACCTTCACTGACCATCTCGAATCATTAAATAGCTGTTGACAGTATGTAATGTCATGGATGTTCTCTCCTCTTGGGACGTCTTTCTTGCTTAAGGCTTGAATACAAGCAATATTATCCATCTGCACTTCAAGCTTCATTCTCAATCTGTAGGTTGCGGGCTAATTCCAGCCCTCTTGTCAAGGCCATTATTTCAGCTCGGAAGGTTGTGCTATAACCAAAGTTCGAATGGAACGCTGCAACAAATGTGCCATTGTAATCACTGATAATAGCTCCCCCTCCTGATGGCCCTGGGCATCCTTTCACCGCTCCATCACAAATAAGAGTATACCAGCTATAGTCTGGTGCTTGCCAAGCCACGAAAATCTGGTTCTTCCTGCACTACAAAAATAAAAGCTTTTTAGCAACTAAGTTTGGCAACAAAATTTTAAATCGTTGCTAAATAAGAACGAATATAATTTTTTTCATTGCCTAATTAAAAGCGATATTTTATGCTTTAGTTTTTTAATTATTAATGGCTACATGTTTTTGATTTGTTGTTGTTTAAAACAAAATGTCTTACTAGCGTTACTAGATGACATCATATTTTTCACTTGTTGCCATATAGTAACAAATTATGGCAACAAATATTTTATTTGTATTGATTTAGAAACAAACAAAAGCAATGAATTTTTGAATTGTTGCCATTAGAAACAAGTCGTCTAAACTATTGTTGCTAAATGATACGTATTTTTTAATTTGTTGCCATTGGAAACAAGTTGTGTTACATTTTGTTGTTAATTTTTATGTAGGCCACTTTTTGCTTTTATGTATAAAATTATTTGAAGACACTCTTCTTATTATTTGTTGCTCTAATGACATCAAATAGAGACGGATTTCAATTTCATCTCTAATTTAGAGACGCATTTTTTATTTTGTCCTTAATTTAGAGACAAAATTTTCAATTTCGTCTCTAATATTTCGTTCACTTATTATAAATTATATGCATAGAAGTAAACAATTAGTACTTGGTATAGTTGGTAAGAGATTCATCATGTGACTTCGAGGTCACAAGTTCGACTCCTACCAACTGCGGTTCTTGAGATTGGGGATTCAAAGAGTCTTACATGCAAGCAAAGTCGAGCCGACTTGACCAGACCTGAGTGAGATTTCAGATTGGTAAAGAACAGGATCGGGTTGAACCGAATTGCTAATTGGGATTGGGTTTTTGTCTCGTAGTGTTGATAGCAACCAATATTTATGATTTGTTGCTATTTTTATGAACCAACTTTAATAAGTTGTTGCTATTTTTAGGAACCAACATTAATAATTTGTTGCTATTTTAGGAACTAACATTAATATTCTGTTGCTAATTTCAGCAATGACCAATGGTAATCTGTTGCCAAATTTGGCAACGAATGGACGAAAAACAGCAACAATTATGGAAACTATATTAAAATTGATGCAATATTGCAACAAAAGTGGTTTGCAACTGGTAGCCAAAATCTCATGGCAACAAGCCTTTTAGGAACAACAAATTTTCGTTTACAACCCGTTGCTAAATAGAGTTAGCAAGGAATTTTTGGTGAATAGCAACAAATTTTAGTTGATGCTATATTGATTTAATTTTGTAGTGCTAATAGCAGCTCCTTGAGCTTCTCCTAGAACCCCTCTTAATGCTCTCCTTGCTTCCTCGTATCGAACCTGTAAAAAGGCTACGAAATCAATGGGTAATTCCTCCCTTCTATTGAAGGTGAAACAGTTCCTCCACCTCCAAATCCACCAAAGAGCTATACCAAAGTATGTTACCCAACTCTCTTCGTCATTATGATCCAGGTTTTTCATATATTATACAATCCATTCCTTAATATTGCCTTGAAAGAATTGATTGCTTATCGAGGGAGGGAGGGTTTTCCTCCAAACAACCTTTGCGGATGGACAATCTCGAAGGATATGTAGAGTACTTTCCTCTTTTGCACCACAAATATAACATTTCGGATCATCAGTGAGTTTTCTTTTGAATCTATTTAAATTTCCAAGTAGCCTATCATGGCATGCTAGCCATAAGAATGCTCGGATACGTTGTTGTACTAGAGCTTTCCACACAATATCCCAACATTCATCATCGATAACATCAGTTTGGTGGCGCATGATACTCATAACTGAACGAATGGTGAATTTCCCTTTATCCCCATCTTTCCAATATACCAAATCACCCAAACTAGAGTCTTTTCTTACCTCATGATTCTAGATTTTTTTAAGTGTAATATCATCAAGGTATGGGCAAAAAATATTCCACCTCCATCCAATTTCTTCTTTCATATTTGATCATGAACTGATACTTTCGCTATTTCTTCTGGGATTGGTTGTGTGGCCAGCTCTTTCAAAGGTTGGTTAGTGCACCATCTATGCTCCCAGAACAACGTACTTGTACCATTCCCTATTGCTGTGCGAACACCTTCCTTGATGAATTTGGCATTTTTCGTTATTCCACTCTAAATGTTGGACATTCCAGCCTTTGGCTTAAACATCTCCATGTCACAAAACATCTCCAGAGCATCTCGATAACACTTTCATCACATTGATTCCAAAAGTTGAAAATCCAGAATTAGCTTCTCAATTCTGCCCAATTGGGCTATGTAATGTAGCCTATAAAATAATCACCAAGGTCTAGAACCAAATAAGGGTTCGGGGATGAAGGTACAAATCCAACCTAAAAGAGATTGAACCTATTTTGGGTGTTTTTGTCCCTCGGGAGAGTTACAAGACGAAGACTGATCCGACGGGAGTTGTACCTGCAAGACAATTGGAGACACCGGTTGGTTGGTGCTCCGCCTCCGACGAACAAGTTAGTAACTTGAAGGGAGAGAAAAAGGTGCGGAAATTTAGGTGGGTATCTGCTCGGATTCCAAGCTCACATGTCTCTATCACAGGGACTTTATGTAATAAATGGTAAAACGTGCCCTCAAAAAGAGGGACATCTCCCTATTTATAGGGTCCTTGGGATTTGTGCCCCTGATTAGGTCACTGAACCCTAATTATTGGTGGGCCGCGCCGCTTTGCGGGTTTCTCGAGATTTGGGCATGAAGGACGCCATTTTCCCCCTAATTTCTAGAGTGACACGTGTCAGGCAGGGATTGGTCCACTTTGGGCCATCCTGAGGCTGACACGTGTCATCCCCTGATTGGACCACGTGGCGGGGTAAAATTACCCTAAACATTTGCCCCTCACAGATGTGACGTGGCACACCACGTGGCATCTGTGACACGTGTTACGCTCCGATTGGTGGTAATTTTACCATCAAAGAGTAACCGTTCACCTTCCGAGTGAATTATGGAAATGCCCCCGTATTTACCCTCTATATATAGCCGTTTACCCTCATAATTTTGTACGTTCACAAAAATTTTCTAGAGAGAGAACTTTGAGAGAGAAGAAGTCATCCGTTTGAGTCAGGCGCAAGCAAGGAAGCTCGTACTCCATCAACCCAGCCGGACCCGTCTGTCTTCAGATATCAAATCCAAAGGTACCGTCTCTACCTCTCTCAACTCTTTTTCTTGTTTCACCGCTTGTACATATTTCTTGCAATAAATGGATGCATCACCAACACACACGGCACAACCTAGGTTAGTGTCCAACCGGTCACCTGGGACGGCTGAGTCTAGGACTGGGAGTGCCGTCTCGGGGTGTTGGGACCACCCTTTGCCTTGGATTCCGACCATTTATGTGTCTGTGCAGGACACAATGGCTCGGACTATGCAGACGACCACCAATCTGAACTACAGAAGCGAAGGCTCAGGCGGCCAAACGCCTGAGGGAGAAACGTCTGGTCAGGGAGGCCAGACGGCTCTGGAGAGATCCCCTCCGCGCGCCCCTTCAGCTACCGCAGATTCCTTTCTGGAAGAGTGCGACCAAGGCGGCGATGAGGCCGCCTCAGCCCCTTTGACCCAAAATGAGGAGGAGACGAAGAGCGACAACTCCGCCTCCACCTCTGAGAGCAGCGACGATTTACCCCCGCTTGAGGATAGCGAGGAAGAGGAGAGGAAGAAGTGGAACGAGAAGGACGATCCCTTCAACATCCACGTCTCCGCTAAGGACCAGATCCAAATGGAGGAGAGCTTAAAAAACTTTACGCAGACGCACCCGTTAGGAGACGGGTATAGAATAAGAGTGCCGCCCGAGAACGGCACCATCGCCTGGGAGGATGATCAGGAGAATGCCAACAGCTACTTTGGCTGTTATGAGGCGGCGTTCAAGGCTGGTCTTCATTTCCCCTTCAACAGGCGGTGAAGGCAATATTGAGAGGCTACGGCCTCGGAGTCTGGCAACTTACCCCCAACTCTTGGACAAACATTTTGGGGTATGTTGCCGCCTGCGAGTTCCAGGGGCTCAACCCCGGCTGGGAGGCTTTTGCTAGTATGCACTATCTTAGCGGAAGCCCGGGCGGCTGGAGGGCGTGGTACACTCTAACCACGCATCCCCAATACATGATGACCTTGGACAAGGTCTCCAAATTCGACGGCTGGAAGCACAGGTTCTTCCTGATGTCCGCTCCCAGCAGGCGGGAGAATTATGAATTCCGCCAGTACAATAAGAAGCCCGACTTGATGGGCCGGAAGTGCGCTCTTCCCCGGATCCCAGAGGAGGATTTTGACAAGATCATTGAGGCAGACCTTTTCGGCCTTACAGACGCGACCTTGTTAACCGGGGAAACAATAAAAGTCCCCAAGAACTGGATCCCCAAGAGCGCCTGGTTCAGGGACGAGTGTTTCCTAGCCGCCTGCGGGCTAGGACACACGTTTACCAAACGTATGTGCCTGAGTTTATATCCGCCTGTAGTGTTTTTGTATCAGAATTGATTTATGATATTAATCAATCTCGTTCTTTTTGCAGAAGAAGCTTTAGACATGCTGCAGACGGAGAAGACTCCCAAGCGGTCCTCTGCAGTCATTCGCAAGGAGCTTGCGGAAAAAGCTGCGGCCGCACTCAAGGCCAAGGTAAAAAACGCCTGACCCTCTCTTAGATTGTCCCAAAAGATTATTTTCTCCGGATGCTTACCTTAACTTGGTTATTTTCGCAGGGGGGAGAGGTTGGAAAGACGTTTGAGAAGAATCTCAAACGGGCTAGGGAGGAAACTCCCTCCGTTCTCAACAAAACCAAAAAATCCACCTCCGCTTCAACCCCTGGCGTCTCAGCCGGGAATCAACAGATGCGGATAGTGGGGCGAAACGAGAGGGTAGGCGGCAGCCTGGGCCTCAACCTCGTCAACCCCGTATCAGCAACCGGGGGGTTCACCATGCCTGCAAGCGGTTCCTGCTTGGCCGGCTCTGAAGGTAAGAACCCTTTTGAATCCCCGCTTGAGCTGGGGTGGCCTTTGCGGGTGAAATCCCACTCCCTACAGACGTCATCCTCAGACGGTCGGCAACAGATAGGTGCTGCCTTAGTTTCGCACTAATTTCGTATTGATTATGGTGCAGATCAATCTCCCCGCTGGCCCGACGTCCAGAAGCATGCCAAGGCCATGCTTGACGCTGTCCGCAAGAGGGATAAAGACAACATCCCGGGGATAGAGACGTTCAATCTTGAACGCATTCTATCCCTTCTGGCTGAGGTAAAAGACTTGACAATTTTATTTTTTCCAAGTGCTTTACCCCGCCTGCCATACTAATACCGCTTGCTTTTTTGCAGGCTATGCTGCGGGTAGACGGGAAGAGGTAAAAAGGGCCAAGAAGTCCGCCACAGACGTTGATAATGTTGCTTTATACTCAACTATCGTAAATGAACTTGAAACTAAAGCAATCATAATGACACAGGCGTCTAAAATCTAGCAGCTGGAGGCGGATCTAAAGACGGCCAACCAGCGTGTGAGCGACGCTGAGACGGCCCAGAAGAAGGCGGAGGAGGCCTGGAAAAAGGCGGATGAGAGCGCCAAGAAGGCTAACAAGGCGCTCAAGAAGGCCCAGACGGACCTTGGCACACTTCAAGGTGTTTCTGAAGAGAACACCAACCTGAAGACCAAGGTTGAGAGGCTGAAGAAGGAGGCTGCTCAGGCTCAGACAAACTTTGCAGCAACCCTGGAGGCGAAGCAAAAACGCCTGGTTGCTGAGAGTGATGCGGACAATGACGCCCGCATGAAGATCGCCTTGGCTGCCTTGTACCCAGACACGGATTACAACATCTGGGCACTGGCTCACAGTTATGCCGAGTACGTGGTGTACTTGAGAGATAGAGGTGAGCCAGAGCCTGAGTCCTTTGATGCCTGGATCAACTCCAACAATGAGCCCCTCGCGCCTGAGCTACCTGGTCCAGATGCAGCACAAAATATTCCCTCAGATGATGAGGAAGAGGACCAGGAGGCACCGCCTGCAGGCCAGAAGTGATCTTTCAGCGGCAGTATGCCAATCTCTGTTTTTATTTTTTCTTTTCTGCGGCAGTATGCCAAAAATTACTTTTCCGGCCTGCGTGCCGAGTATCTTTGTATTTACCGGCTATGGAACCGGGTTAATTAACAATTTCTCTTTTCTCCCGGGCGGGGTCCGGTTAACATTTGATCCACTACAACCGTTTTGTTGGGTGGACTTTTATGGAATGCACCGACTGAGTCGGTTTTGATCATTTTGCGTTTGCGTTTGAATTTCAATTTTTGCATTTTTGCCTAACTTATCAAAAGCATGCGGCGATTTTTTGCCTAATTTATCAAAAGCCGGCTGTCCTTGCCCCTGGACGGTTGTGTGGTTGGTTTCAAATGGAGTTGGTTGATTGACTTAGGAACGTCTGATGCTGCGAAGAGCATGATACGTTCGTAAGTCAATCAATCACAATAGTAATTGCCCCAAACCAAGTGCACAGCCGTACACCAACAGGCGTTCCAGTCTCTAACCAGACGGAGTTTGTCCGTCTTGGTGGAGATTGCATAGCCATTGCACAATTCTTTTGCCTAATTGGGATAGCAAGTGCAACTTCTGAATAAATAACCTAAGTGAGAACTTCAGCCGGTGACCGACTGATGCCCCAGGGCATCCGGTATTCGGTAACTTGATCGTTCTTCACAGATCATTCTGGTCAGACGGCTATGAGACCAATTTGGTCATGCAATTTTTGTCGTCTGCATAGATACGTAGAACCGACAGATAGTCTGTTCTCTGCGACGATTGCACCCGGAGGGGTGTCGCCGGACGCCTTTGTCCATGTTCGGACAGGCGATTTTATAAAATGAGCAACCACCGGTCATTTTAGCCTTTGGTCTTGTTTGAGACCGGTTGTATAGCCACTAAGCGTTTTTGTGCTTAATTTTTAATCGGAGCATTGGCCGAACGTTATTGAATTACACTAAGTGTCGAACTTAGTTAGTTAAACAGAAAATCCGTCTGGGTCATTACCTAGGCGAACAGACAATTATTAAGTCAAACTTAGTAAAATAAATAAAGAATCCATCTGAGTACTACCCAGGCGGTTAAGCAGCTATAATCTTTACTAAGTGTCAAACTTAGTTAGTTAAATAAAGAATCCGTCTGGATATTACCCAGACGGAAAAACAAAACCAGTTTGCAAACAAAGTCCGAATTCTCATTAATTAACTCAATGTTTACAAAAAATTTACATTCTCAGAAGTAGTACTTTTTCAAATTGTCTACATTCCAAGTTATAGGCAGGCGCCTGCCGTCTGGAGTTTCCAGGCGGTAGGTGCCGTTCCTTACTTCTTCATAGATCCGGTAGGGGCCTTCCCAATCTGGAGTTAGCTTTCCCAGCTCATTGGCCCTACCGGTTGCTTCCATTTTTCGTAACACTAAGTCGTCAACTTTCAAGGGACGCTTGTGTACTTTCTTGTTATAGGCTCTGGTCATTCTCAGACGGTAAATCTCATGACGCAAGGCGGCATTGCCCCTGCGTTCTGGGAGTGAATCCAATGCCAGGCGCATTGCTTCCCAGTTTGCCTCTTCATTATATAGCATGACTCTGAGAGTCGGCTCGTAATGTTCGATGGGCAAGACGACTTCAGTACCGTAAACCATGAGAAATGGGGTTTCACCGGTTGCCCCCTTTGTTGTTGTCCGGATGGCCCATAGGACATGGATTAGCTCTTCTGCCCACAAGCCACCGACTCTTTCTATTTTCTTCTTAATGCCGTCTGAGATGAGTTTGTTGAAGGCTTCAACTTGGCCGTTTGCTTGGGGCCGGCCGACGGATGCAAAACAGCTTGAGATCCCCTGATCTCCCAACCAGGTTTTTAGCTGAGGCGTCTCAAATTGATGACCGTTATCAAACACCATAGACATAGGTACCCCATATCGGGTGATAATGTTTTTCTAGATGAAGGAAATTACGTCTGAGGTCTTGATGTTCTTAACTGCCTCAGCCTCCACCCACTTGGTGAAATAATCCACAGCCACCAAGATGTAGCGCTTTCCGCCTGGAGCAGGCGTGTAAGGACCTAGGATGTCCATGCCCCATTTTGCAAACGGGATTGGGCTGTGGATGGCCGTCAAATCAGTAGCCGGACGGTGAATAAGTTTGCCATATTTTTGGCACTTGTCACATTTCTTCACCAACTCCTTGGCATCTGCCTCAAGAGTGGGCCAAAAATAATGTCGTCTGGCTCTGACGGCTAGGGACCTGCCGCCTATGTGGGAGGTGCAGAATCCCGAGTGCAAATCTTCGAGAACTTCCTTCTCCTTTTCTGGGGTGACACACTTCAACAGGGGCTTAAGAAACCCCGCCTTGAAGAGTTCTCCGTTTCTCAACTCGGAGCTTGCAGCTCACTTCTTCAGGACAGCTGCCTCTTGTGGCGAATCAGGAAGTGTACCGTCTGAAAGATAGGCCCGGATGGCATCCATACAGGTAGAGCTTCGGTCTAGAATTCCAATGGGATCTTCATAGATGCTTCTTTTTTCCAGAACTTCCCAAAAGACTGACCGAGGCGTATCATGGCAGGCGGAAGATGCCAGTTTTGACAATGCATCCGCCTGGTTGTTTTCCGACCTAGGCACTTGATTCAGATGGAATTCCTCAAGTGCCCCAGCCTCTTCTTTGACTGCCTGAAGATATTTGATCATAGCCGGATGAGTTGCCTCATAGCTTCCCTCATACTGGCTAACGATCAATTGGGAATCAGAGTAGGCGTCAGTTTTCATGGCCCCTGCCGCCTTACACATACGGATGCCAGCTAACAAGGCTTCATATTCCGCCTCATTATTAGAGGCTTGAAACTTGAAGCGTAGTGCATATTCAAATCTGTCCCCTTCAGGAGACTCGTAGATTACGCCTGCACCACAGCCGTTCTTTGTAGAGCTCCCTTCTATATACACTTTCCAAACCTGATCAAGATTATCCGGAGCCACCGGACGGGTCATTTCAACAATGAAGTCGGCAAACGCCTTACCTTTCACTGCCTTTCTTGGTTCGTAAGTGATTTCAAGGCTTTGCATTTCAATAGCCCATTTCAACATTCTCCCGGATGACTCCAAGGTAGACATTGGCCGCTTGAGTGGCTGGTCGGTGTAAATCACTACCGGATGTGCCAAAAAGTAAGGCTTCAGTTTTTTGAATGCCATATACAAAGCAAGGCCAAATTTTTCAACCATGGGGTACCGGAGTTCAGTATTTTTGAGAACATGGCTAATGAAGTAAACCGGGAGCTGCACGCCGTCTCGCTCAGCAAGGAGAACGACACTGAGAGCATGATCTGAGACGGCTAAATACATGTACAACGTCTCCCTAGGCAAAGGACTGACCAACCTACACTACAAGAAAAAGGTGAATTAGCAACTGATTTTTGCGACTACCATAATAATTAGTTGCAAAAATAATTTTAGCGACTGAATAAGACGAGTAGTCGCAAATTTTGCAACCGAATTTGCAGTAGTTGCTATGCGGTCGTTAATTAGCAACTGATTTTTGCAACTACAATAATAATCAGTTGCAAAAAATATTTTTGCGACAGAAAAAAAACGAGTAGTCGCAAAATTTGCAACCGAATTTATAATAGTTGCTATGAGGTTGCTAATCTGCGACGCTCTTATAATAATTTGCGACTAACACGGTAGTCGCTACTATTATTTTTAATATTTATTAAAAAGAAATAATAAAAAAAACCCTTAGTATAATAAAAAAAAACCCTTAGTATAATAAAAAAACCCTTCGCCAAAATAACAAGAACATCAGTATTCACCGTAAAAAACAAGAGTATCATACTCTTCCTCAACAAAAAGAAAAAAGTTTAGAACCTCAAAGCAAGCCAGCCATCACCTTCATCTTCCTCTACTGCTGTTGCACCACCACCACTTCACCTAGGTTAGTACGCGTTCTTCTTCTTCCTACCTTCCATTCAATCTTTCTCTTACTGCATTATGTCAATTGCGAATTTAAGGTTTATCTTTGATTTTTTTGTCCAATTTTTTATTTTAATTTTTTTCAATTGCGAATTGATATTAATCTGATAATTGATTGAATTGCAAATTGGTTTTAATTTGATAATTTCACAGATTCGAGAATTATTCTTGAAAGTTTGGTCGAATTAAGTAACTAGAATTAGGAAGAGCCAGACCCCATTGATATCTTATATCAACGAAATTTCGTTGATATAATGACAATCTCGTAATAAGTTGGAACATATTCTGAAACCCACATGAAAACTAGTGGAATGCTTACGTGGACACCGTTGGAGCAATTTTTTAATCAAATCTTGTAACGGCACTTATGTGGACGGAAAAATTAACGTCGTTTCATCTACTTTATAATTGAGATCAGATCTAAAATTCCAGAGGAGAGAGAATAACAAATAAGTGATCTTCATAAGAGGAAACGATGATTATCGGCGGTGGATATTCCAGTAGTCGGTACCACTGCTGCTCAAACACTCAAATCAATACTTCTATTTTCGTCGTCAATTCGCTACAGTACTTACTAATTCACTTTTTTTTGCAAATCAGACCTGAATCATTTAATTCAAGTAGTAGCAGACCTTTTCTTAGTTAGGTAAAGTTGTAGCAAAATAAATCCAGAATCCATCCTCACGTTTTTGCTAATAAAGCAATACACATGATTATTAACAAAATGATGAAATCATCCAGGTTTACATATAATTAACCAACTAAGTAACCAAAGCCAATGAACAACAACACAATTATTGACAATTAAAGGCAGTAATATATTACAAACGTCCTGCTTCAATAGAATTTTGATTGCTGGATTCAAATTGAAATACAAAAGACGAATTCATTGTTTGCAATGCATATAATCCTCGAAACCGACAATTTGTGAATCGAATAATACCTTAATTTTGAGATCGGATTCAGCTTCTACCCCGTCGTCTTCAAAGCAATTGAGCTCACTCTTGCTATCCTCGAAACCATTATACAATGTGAAAGTCCTTATTGATCATCAACAATCCGAAGTACGACCACTTAATTCAGTCTAAATGAAGATGTCTTGTAGCAAGAACCATTAATGACCATCTTTGCGGTAGAGAGAGAAAGCTCCACACATTTTAGGGTTTTGAAGAGAGAGAAAAATCCATTAACGACGTTAACGTCGTACATACAAGACTCCAAACCAAAACGGTGGACAAGAAACGGGAAACATTGGGCGTTCATTTCTCTTCCAACTTTGTCCTTCATTTAATGAGTGAACGGACGACAAAGCCCCTATATCAACGCGGCTCGTTGATATAGGATATCAATTTGGATTTGCTCAATTAGGAATTAGTATTTCTCAATTATGTTTATGGGTTATTAGGGGCTATTCTTGAAAATAATACGTAATAAGTTAGTTGAATTAGGAATTGCGAATTTTAGGGTTTATTGAGTTTTTTTGTTCAATTTTTTATTTTAATTTGGTTTCTATTGCAAATTGCGATATAATAAACTACTGGAATAAGTCTCAATGCACATTATGTAATAAGCGGGAATTATCAAGTATCCGAGTGATAACAAGGGGAAAAAAATTTGCAAGATTACAATGAGTTTATAACAATACAAGGCCTTAGTGATACTCTACTTAAAACTGATCCAGAGTAATCTTATAAGTGTATTGCTTTAGTTCTCGGTTGTGGCTTGAATGCCTTTATCCTTCAGCAACACGATGGTAGACGGCTAGAGAAATTAATCAATAAATATTCACTTAGGAATTAGAACATAAGAAATGCATAATTGATAGATAACTTGGCAATTAGCAGTCTTGGCACTTTGAATTTGGAGTCTGAACAATGCCTCATTGAACTCACTTTATCGTAGCCTTGGAGAGGAGCTGTATGTATATATGGGCTATGCCTTCTGATTGTCCAGTTAAATAACCTCACCTTTAACAATGATGGCTGGCTATTAGCTTGCCTCTTACATATCCTACTCTCTTGCAGTGAGTAGGGACACCTTGTTTTCATCTAACATTGAATAAGATGCAGGTCTTACACTGGGTGTTGATGATTTCTAAGCATGTCTTATCTCTCAGCATGATGAATAATCTACAAGTGCTACTCAATTTACGTTTTTGTTTGGCAATCCTGATTACTACTGTATATTTGATATAGTTTTGTTTCAAATTTTCATGATTTAGTGGCTTCTCGTTTCACATTGTTCTTTTTAACCCTATTACTGACATGTTTGAACCTTTTTCTATTATTATTTGAACTTCTGAAGTCCTGCAAGTAGTGGACTCCCAAAGCTTCTTGAAGAGTTAATTTTCTCTAGTTAATGATATGCTTCCGAGTTTCGGCAACCTCCTTTGGCATAGTTCTTTCTCACAAAAGTAGTTATAGATTCCCTACACACATCAGTTTGTATAAATTCGATCACGAATGATGGAATAGAGAAGAGAATATATGTACATGTTTATATCAGTGTACCCTGCACTTATCTGGCTTTGCCGATAATAACTCAGTGACATATTATCGGAACGTATTCGATCACGAACTTGCAGTGTTATTGCTTTTTACTCATGATAGATTTTCTTGAAAAAAACTGTATTACACAGCCCTTTAATGTTAAGGTTCAACTATGAAATTTCTTCTTAATTGTCATCTTTTTTCAATTTATCTCGAGTACATTGTAATTTTGGTTATTTTCTATGTATTATCAGGAAACTATAGCTAAATTTGCTACACCATGTATCATGATGATACCATCAGCAAGAGTCCTTGTGACGATCCAGGTAATTCATTTTGCTCTATAGATTCTTTTGAATGGAATTATAGATTTAATTAAGGTGAATATTGCTTTAATAATATATTATATGCTAAGTGGATTGTTTACAACAGAGGAATATGAAAAGCTTCATGCTTGACTGTTTGTTAACTTGTATATATTTTGTAATATAAACTTGATGTGTTTGTAGCATGCATATTGTTTTGACATGAATTGTTGGAACTGTTTTCAATTTATGAACAATACAAAGATATACCAACCTGTGATAACTTAAAGGTAATAGCATATAATTCACATTATGCTACTCCATGAAAATCAAGACTGTAAGGGCTGCTTCCGCTTAGTGTTAATCATTATACTTGTGAATTTAGCTCCACTTTTGAACTTTTTTTTTTTATAGGAAAAGCTACTTTTGAGTTTTGTTTTTGAATATTATAATTAATGTAAATTTTGGGTTAAAATCTGTTAGAGAGAATTAGTTTTTGTATTAAAGCTTTTATATTTATGTATATTATATGGAAAATTTATGTATATATATATATATATATATATATATATATATATATATATATATATATATATATATATATATATATATATATATTAGGGAGCAATTACAACAACATATATATTGGCGCCAAAATTTATTGCAGGAATATGAATTGCAAAAGGGCTTGGATATTAGACGAATATAATTATTTATGTAAAAAAAAGCGACCTCAGAGAGACCACCTATGTTAAATAAATGGTCTCATTATTTAAAAAAGAAAGACCACTCATATAAAATAGGTGGTCTCAGTATTTAAATCCAGAGACCACCTATTTAAAACATTTGGTCTCTTATCCCTCTATATTAATTTTTATTAAACTAAAAAAAGATACCATCAATTTAGCTAGGTGGTCTAAGGTATTGTAAAGTTAGACCACTTTTAATATTGTGGTCTCTTTGGCCAAAGAGACCTGTGAGCTAGAGACCACGCCTAAGGTAGTCTTTTTGTCCATTTTGATATGGTCTCTTTGGCCATTTTTGTAGTAGTGGAAATTGCATAAAACTTGGAGAACTGAGTTCGATGCTAAGGCTAGGAGAGAATTTGACAAAAAAGCTGGGGACCGACTTAGGGGCACATTGAACCAAGTTTACAAAATGCCTCTCCATAAGGAAGTTAGTTTCATGACTGACACTGTTCGAGCTGAATTCATAAATAAGCGTAAGCATCCTGATTTTCTGAAACGTTCTAACCAAGCAAGAGATAATTGATTATCTGGCCAAACATTAGAGAAGTTTGACCCTGGCCATCGCCAAGGTAGCATATCTACTCCTCAAGTGGTTAAAAAAATGGTAAGTGTATGATTTTAGCAGCAAACTTATGATTTTATATAAGATTGAAGCAAGTAGAAAATTTTGTTGTATTTTTTTTAGTGCTAACAACTTCTTCTAATACAAGGCAAAGAAAAAGGATGGAATTTTACCAACTGCTGCTGAAGTTTATGACATCACTCATTCTGTTTGTGTGGGCAATTATGAAGTTGAATTGATGGGTGACAAGTCTCAAAAAGTCATGGTATGAGTATACTTTTATATTTTGCTAAGATTACAAAAAAAAATATATATGGTAGTTAATGTTTGGAGATATTATAGATTGTTTATTTGTTTGTGTGATTGAGTTGGAGGATGAGAATGATTTGCCGGCATTAATCATATGATTAATGTGGTATGGCACAATGTGAATTGAGACAGGTTTATTTTGAAGCCATACCCTATAGGAGGGGATTCTTCAATGCCGAAATTTTTACTAATAACTGATTACATAAATTATTTTGCCATAATTGTTGCATTTTTTATTTTAACTTCTTTTTTTTTTTTTTTTTTTTTTATTTGATGTTTTTAGTCTTTTTAAGTTTTAACATTTGAGATCATAGTTACTAATACATATCTTAATGCAGGGAGAATATATGGAAAAACTTGAGGAATATAAGAACAAAGGAATTGAGATAAACCCCGACAAAGTCTATTTGGAGGTTGTAGGTGGGCAAAAGAAAGGAAAAGTCTACGGTTTAGGGAGTGCTTCACAAATGTATTACAAGAGTGATCCTACTTCTCAATCTACTGCATCATCTTCCACTCCTTCCATGATTTCTCAATTAAGTTCTCAAGTTGACGAACTAAAGAAGATGGCGGAAGAAAACCATAACAAGGTAGAAGAAAGCCAAAAAATAGCGGCAGAGACCTTAAAATGTGCTAAGGAATTCGTCGAAAATCATGAGATCGAAAAAGCTACATGGAAGAAGGAAAAATTAGCTATGCAAAAAACATTGCAGGAAATGGCATCACTTGTAAAACAGGTTTACCGTCCTTATAAGCCTCCTACGCCTGCAGTCACCCGCTCTCGTGATACAACTAAGTGATTTTTATTTTCTTGGTGGTAATTTTATGAACAACTGGTCTTTTACATTGTCATTAATTCTTGTTTGAAGTAGCTTTTTTTTATATGGGAGGTGACTTTTGGAACAATTAGTCTTATGAGTTAAATATTGTTTTTTAATACATTGATACAAAATTGATTGATATTTTGGATATTTGAATAAAATTAACATTTTGATTATTTGAATTTATGCGTGGGTACCTTTTTTTTGTGATTGATATTGGTTGTCGCTAAATTATGGTCTCAAATATTGATCGTCAGTCGTAAATATTTAGCGACTGCAAATTTGGTTTAGAGACTGATTGGTTAGTTGCAAAATCATTAGTCTCAGTAGTCGCAAATCTGTCACAAATAATTAGTTTGTAGTCGCAAAAATTTGTTTCGTAAGTAGTTGCTAATCTATCGCAAAATACATTAGTCTCAGTAGTCGCAAATCCATCGCAATTAAACTAGTCTCCGTAGTCGCAAAAGTTTATTCTCGTAGTCGCAAAAGTTTGGTCTTGTAGTCGCTAATCCGTCGCAAAAGTAGTCTTACAACATTGGTCTAAGTAGTTGCTAATCCGTCGCATTTTACGACGGACAATAATTTAGTTGCTAAAATTTGAAAGTTAGTCGCTAAATGGTAGTTGCAAAGGCGTTGCAAATCCGTCGCTAAATTTGCGACTGTGCAAAAATTAGTCGCAAAAAAGGATTTGCGACGAGGTCTTTGGCAACGAACCAAAGTAGTCGCAAATCCGTCGCAAATCCATTTTTGCGACGGATTTGCGACTACTTTGGCCGTCGCTAATTACCCTTTTTCTTGTATAGGTAGAGAATGCAAATGTTCCTTCAACTTCTGGAATGCCACCTCAGCATCATCCCCCCATTCAAACCTGGTCTTCTTCCTGATTGCTTGGAAGAAATAAAGACATTTGTCGCCTAACCGGCTGAGGAACCTCCCCAAGGCGGCCAGGCAACCGGTGAGTCTCTTAACTTCCTTGACAGAACGGGGTGACTTCATGTCAATCACCGCCTGTATCTTTTCGGGGTTAGCCTCTATCCCCTTTTGATCAATCAGGAATCCGAGAAACTTCCTAGACTCAACACCAAAGACGCATTTCTTTGGATTCAACATGACCTTATGCCGCCTGAGGGTGGTGAATATTTCTCGGAGATCAGCAAGGTGATCCGTCTGTAGCTTGGATTTGACTATCATATCATCAATGTACGCCTCCACATTCCTCCCAATTTGATTAATGAAGACCGTATTAATCATTCGTTGGAAAGTGGCAGGCGCGTTATTCAAGCCAAACGACATCACAGTATAACAGAACAACCCCTGATCAGTGACGAAGGCCGTCTTCTCTTGATCCTTTTTCCACAGGGGTATCTGATGGAAGCCGGAGTAGGCATCCATAAAGCTCATCAAGGCGTGGCCGGCTGTAGAGTCGACCAGACTGCCGATCTTTGGGAGCGGGTAACTGTCCTTTGGACACGCCTTGTTAAGGTCTGTGTAATCAACACACATGCGTCAGGTCCCATTCGGCTTGTTAACAAGGACCACATTGGCCACCCAGTCGGGAAAATTACAAGGCCAAATGAACCTGGCGTCTAGCAGCTTTTTGACTTTGGCAGCTGCCGCCTGACTTCTTTACTCGCCGTGGTTTCTTTTCTTTTGCCGGATGGGCTTCTTTTTGGGGTCCACGGCGAGTTTGTGGACAGCGAGATCCGGGCTGACGCCTGGAATCTCTTCCACTTCAAAGGCAAAGATGTCTTTGAATTCCTTCAGAAGGAGGTGCAAGCTTGCACCCAAGGTAGCATGAGAAACCGCCCCAACCTTTACAGTACGTTCTGGACGGCTGTCATCCATAACGAGATCAATGTTTTCACCAGCCGGTTGGGGACGGAGCTCATCTGACCGTTCACCGGTCAGTGATTGCTATTTTTTCTCTTTCTTTACCTCCACCAGCAGAGGTGCCTTTCTTTTATTCCCGGCTGCTTGTGGGACAGGTGCTGGGTCGGCATCCTAGACATTGTCAAGGTCTATTGGTTCCTGGCCGCCTGGGGCCACAGTGTCTCTGACGGCTGAGAAATAGCACTCTCGGGCCATCTTCTGATCCCCATTAAGGGAACCAACAGTGCCGTCATCCCTCTCATACTTAATGAGCATGAGAGACGGGATGATTACTGCCTTGGATACGTTGAGGGTTGGCCGGCCAAGGATAATGTTGTAGGCGGTCAACTCCTCAACGACCAAGAATCTAACGACAATATATCGTCCTTGGCCTTTCTCTCCCAGCCGGATGGGTAAGTCAATTCTTCCGACTGGGTAGACTATCCCACCCCCAAAACCAACCAAGGGGTGGGTGACCAGATGCATGCTACTGACGTTGTATTTCAGCTTTTGTAGGCACCGGAGGCTGATGATGTCTGAGGAGCTGCCGGTGTCAATAAGGATCCGTCCAACTAGCTGGTTGGCCACCTTACACTCAATGACAACCGGGTCATCATGCGGACGGCGGATGCTGCCCCTGTCCTTCTCAGTGATCAAGACGTATGGGAAGGAGGAGCTTGCAGACGCCTGCTCATCATCATCTTTGTCCATCTTTCGAAGATGTCTCTTGGTGCCCCGGATGGTAGGACCACCACATGAGAACCCGCCTGCTATTGTGTAGACCGACTCCTTGTCAGTATCCGAGCTACTAGCAGGCTGGGGGGTAGTCTTGGAGGACTGACCCTTGTTTTTCTTTTTTGCCCCGGCTGGGGACTTAGAAATGTAGGACTTCAACAGCCCTTTGTCAGCCAGACGGTCCAACACCCGCTGAAGACTGAAGCAGTCGTTGGTATCATGGCCGACCTCCTCATGGAATTGACAGAATTTATTTTTGTTCCGTGACTGAACAGAACTCTTCATTAGATTCGGCTTTTCAATGGACAACCGATCCTTTACCTCCATGAGGATGGAGTTGCAGTCTTTATTAAACTCGTACTTGGAGACGTACGGTTTAAACTCTTTCTTTTTCTTGTGGGACGGCTGGTCAGAATCATTAACCGCCCAGATTTCTTTTCTTTTCTTGCTCTCTTCTTTATTTTTGGCTGGCTGAGCAGGCCGGCTGTCTTTCTGTTTGTCGGACTTCTTAGAGTCTGACTGGCTACCAAGCGAGCAGAGGTCGGTAGCTTGAATTTAGCTTTCCGCCTCCCTCAGGGCCGCCTGTAGGGTGAAAGCCCCTTTTCTGACTAGGTTGAACTTAAAGGTCGACCCGTCTCTCAAACCCTTGAAAAAGTCTGTAAAAGCTACCTCATCAGACAGTCCTTGAATTTGAATTCTGATCAGATTGAACCGCCTGACATATGAGCACAACCCTTCTCTCTCTCCCTGCTTAACAGTGCTCAAGTCAAGGCTTGTTTTCTTAGCAGGGATGTTCATTGAGAAGTTGGAAGCAAATAGGAAGGCGAGCTTCCTAAAATTGTCAATAGACCCGACTGGCAAGTTGCCAAACCATTGTTAGGCAATGCCCTTCAATGTAGCCGGGAAGCATCGACACCAAGTGGCATCATCCAACCCCTGTAAATACATGAGGTTGGTGTATGCCATAAGGTGATCTTCCGGGTTGGTAGTACCATCATAGGTACCCACCAACACATTCTTAACCTTGGTCGGTTGTGCCGCCTCGGTTATCTCCCGGGTGAACGCAGAAGGTTGTTCACCCAGACGTAGTAGACGGAGCTACCAGTCTAGTGGCTGGACATTTTGATATGCTGCCTGACCTCCGAAGAGAGCCGGCTGCATGAAGTGAGGGGGATATTGACCGTAAACCTGAGTAGGCACATACGGTACAGCCCCAATCATCTGAGGGCCAGAATGGACGGTATTACCGCCTGTTTGGCTCTCATGCAGGGAGAGTGCGTTCCCTGCAGAAGTGTTGTTGAAGCTGTCTGGAAAGTTCGACGTTGAAGCCGACTCAGACAGCTGTTGGTTTCTCTTCCGGTTGATAATTTCCCGGGCATCAAGAGTTGATTTCTTACTTCCCACCGGCTGCTGAGTCCGGCGGGTGTTGTTGTTGTTCCTCTTAGGGAGAAGAATTTTTTACCAATCAATGGTCCCGGCTGCCTTCTCCTTTGGATGAGGAGTGGGCTTCCGTTCTCTGACTAACTTCCCCTTCTACAGAGGAGTCTTCCTGGCCGACTGACCTTTACTTGGGCCAGCCCGGCTTTGGGTGATCAGCTCTTTAATTTCACCCTTGAAACTTGTCATGAATCTCATGAGTTCGTCTCGGGTGACAGGGGCTGATCCAGCGGCCGTATGGGTTTCCCCTTCCGGCTGCCCAAGGGATCGGCTTGTACCCGCCTGGGAGGCACCCTGCTCCAGAGTGTCTCTAGGCCGAAAGCGCTTGGTTCTGAGAGAGCCGTCATCGGCTGTAAAGGTTTCGACCTGAGGATCTTCATCCTCATGGTCTGTAAAGACTTCTGGGTCATCGCCTAGACGATTAGGGGGTGGTACGAACTCTTGAACCATCTTCGAGGTACTCTCTCCACAGACGGCGCCAAATGTTTTGGGTGTTTTTGTCCCTTGGGAGAGTTACAACACGAAGACTGATCCGGCGGGAGCTGTACCTGCAAGACAAACGGAGACACCGGTTGGTTGGTGCTCCGCCTCCGACGAACAAGTTAGTAACTTGAAGGGAGAGAAAAAGGTGCGGAAATTTAGGTGGGTATCTGCTCGGATTCCAAGCTCAGATGTCTCTATCACAGGGACTGTATGTAATAAATGGTAAAACGTGCCCTCAAAAAGTGGGACCTCTCCCTATTTATAGGGTCCTTGGGATTTGTACCCCTGATTAGGTCACTGAACCCTAATCATTGGTGGACCGCGCCGCTTTGCGGGTTTCTCGAGATTTGGGCCTGAAGGACGCCATTTTCCCCCTAATTTCTTGAGTGACACGTGTTAGGCAGGGATTGGTCCACTTTGGGCCATCCTGAGGCTGACACGTGTCATCCCCTGATTGGACCACGTGGCGGGTTAAAATTACCCTAAACAGAACCTGCCCTAATAATAGGCCTCTACTTTATTCTGATCGTATTCATGTGCGCTTTTTAATTAACATACAATCAATAGGTTAACCCTAAACCTGTTTATCTATGTTGGTTGAATATTAATGCACAAATAAACTATTATTGGCGATCACTTGAATTAATAATCAAAATTAACCCTAACAAGATTATTAATTATGTTATTAATCGTGATTACAAGTATCAATTCCCTTTAAACATGCATAAAAGGTATGATCAAGCAATAAAAAATAAATATCAAGCAACATAACATTAATCAATATCATGATAAATAATTATCATAATAATAATCATCATCATGATAAAATTATAATCATCATCAAAACACTAATAATCATAAAAATAATAATCATAATAATAATAATAACATTCATAATCATCATAAATTATAACAATTATAATCATAATCACGTTCATGTTAATATTAAAGCGTAATAATAATAGCAAGATCCTTGGCATGATACTAACAAGATTAATAACAAATCCTAGCATGTCACTAAGCAATAAAAATCAAATCTTTAACCCTAACATGATACTAACAATCATAAATATTAGGAAGAAAATAAAAGGCATCGCAGGAATCATAATAAGCATATTTGATATTAAAATTACCCTAGACATGATGCTAGGAATATCATAATAACAATATAAACATGATTTCTACATCATAACATCAATAAAAACATTAAAGTACTTACTTTGATGCCTCGTACCTCTTTCTAATAACAAAATACACACGTTAGTAACTTCAAGGAAAAATAATAAAACAAACAATTAAATTAAATAATTGAAATAGAGATTTGGGACCAAACCCTCAGAAATTAAACCTTTCACGTCTAGGGCGAAGGCAACTTCGAATATGGCTAGGTGTTTCTAGATCTTGCAAATGCGGAATTTTGTATGAAAAAGCAAAGTAAGAATTAAGAGAGAATTAGAGAATTAAAGATTGCGAATGAAAACTGATTGTAGGTGAATTGGTTAATGAAAACGGAGTTTTTAATACGTTATTTACAGAGAAATCAGCCAAAAAGATAAAATATCAAAACAGAGCACTTGGCGCACGTAAAACAAGATTGGCGCACCCAAAACAGAGCTGGCGCCAGAACCAGCTTATTGGCGCCAAGAGCCAATGGCTAGCACCAGGCGTCAGGCCTGGTTCCAGGCGCTGATTTCAGAAATTCATGCGTTTTTGTTTTTATCATATCTTTTGATCCGGAAGTCCAAATAAGGCATATAATATGTCGTTGGAAAGCTCTTAAAGTCTAATTTCCAACACAATTAGAATCAGATGAAAATATTTTGTGGATAAAAAGATACGGCCAAAATAGTGGAAGGGTGTCAGTTTTGGATAAAGTTTCATGTCTCATTCATATCTTTTTCGTTATAACTCGGATTTAATATTATAATATATCATTGGAAAGATAATTTCAAGATCTATCCAACCATATAAAATTTGGATATATATTATGAGTCACGAAAATAAAATCAGAATATATTCCACTTCGTACAAAACAAGGATTCTTAAAAGGAGTAGTTTTATTCAATTTCAAACTCTTTAAAACATAATTATCTATCCTAACTCCATTAGGATTTAAAAGAACCTCCTAGAGTATTCTAAAACACTATAATCAATCCTAATTTCTTTAGGAATGATAATTAATAATAGGCCCTCCTCTAGATCATTGGGCCGCATATAAAAACCAAATCGGGCCCTGTTTAGTATTTTGGCCATAACTTCCTCGATATTCATCGGAATTGGGCTTATAATATATCGTTGGAAAGGTCTTTTCAAACCCCATCCAACTACACCATTATTGGATCCTTATCATGGACCAACCAAACTGGATTGGCTGTTTTCTTAAAATAAGTTTTCAAAAGCAGAGAGAAGAGAAAAGAAATTAAAACTATCCGCAACACTAAACTTTCCACACTTTCGCTTCATTCGATTATGATTCGACGTGAAAGGTACTCATCACCGGGTTTGGTTTCGGGGAGACACAAATGGGTGTCTACAGACCCAGAGCTTTTAAAGCCCCCTTTTCTTTAATAACTTTTTCCACCTCAATTTTAGAGTACAGGAGAGTAAGAGCAGCCCAGTCTTGAGATGAAAGTTCGGGAAAAATATCCCGTGGGAGGTTAATTTGTTCAGGTTCCCCTTCTTCTTCAAATAATTTTGAGAAATATTGCACAACATGATCTCTAATCCCGATTTTATCTTGCAGCCACTGATCATTATCTCCCTTCAAAGAGTCAATCTTATTTTCCATCTTTTTACAATCGTGCTTAGATGGAAAAAACTTGTGTTACGATCTCCCTCTTTTATCCATTCAATTCGAGATTTTTGATACCATAAAAGTTCTTCCCTTTCGAGAATTTCATCTAGAGCACGCCTCAATTTGGCCTCAAGTTTTATAAGCCTTCGATCAACCTTTATTGCCAATTTTGCTTGAACCCCAGCAATACGCCCAAGCAGCCTTCGTTTTTGTTTGAAAATATCACCAAACACATCTCGATTCCACAGTTGCAAATCAGCAGAAAGTTTTGACAAGGAATTCATAAGATTACCTTGATTATCCCACTTTTCAGCAACAAATTCCTTGAAATTTTCGTGGGTCAACCAGGTGGCTTGAAATCTGAAAGGACGATGTACAACTTGAAAGGGGGTAAACCCATTAGGAGATATGAAAATGGGGCTATGATATGAGTGAACTGCCGCTAGATTTCTCATTGAGGCCTTGTCATACTTGACTACTCATTGGTCGTTATACAAGGCACGATCAAGTCTTGCACTTTGCCTAGTCTCGATTGACTTTCCCCGAGACCAAGAATGCGATGCACCTGAAAATTCAACTTCTAAAAGATCCATATCCTCCACCCACTCATTGAAAAAAACAAATCTTTTCATTGAAAAAAACAAATCTTCTATTGGTTTCATGGCATGACTTATTTCTCTCGGAAGGGAACCTAGTATCGTTGAAATCACCCGCAAGAAGCCATGGTTTATTGTGGGTTGAAGCAAAATTTTGTAATTCACTCCATAATTCCTTCCTTTTGGTAGGATCTGAGCTTGCTTACACTGCTGAGAAGTACCATGGGATAGCTCCAGGTCGAGAGAACTCCGTGGTTATATGCTGATGATGTTTCGAAATCGGGCCCACTGTAATAACATTAGTTCTCCAATAAACCCAAATTCCCCCACTAAATCCAGCCGCATCTACTCTTGTATGTCCATCATATCCAAGAATATTTGCAATTTTTATTGCTTGTTCTCCACCCATATGTGTCTCGACTAGGGTAAGCACATTTGGTTAGTTAATTTTTATTAAATCATTTCAGTGTAGCAATGAAATCTCTACTACCCGCTCCTTGCACATTCCACACCATACATGTAATTGGTAAAGAATTAGGATTCAAATTGGGGATACTATCTTCCATATCAACAGGTATAGAGGGTAGAGATGACACATATGTCAGCCTTATTAGATTCAGCAAAGGCTGAAATTCAACCGGAATTTTGACTGTTATCACCAACTCGGGGGGGGGGGGGGGGTGGGTCGAAATTGGTGGTAACATCGATTCCATCTGCATCTCCAATACATAGATTATTGGACACATAGTTGCTAGGTACGGTTGATCCATTGGCATACCCACACATAATACCTTCTCCGGTGGTATTGTTACCTTGATTGGGGAGGGAGTTCGAGACATGAGTGTTAGCTAGAGAGTCCTCGATTTGGCTTTGAAGTTGCTTCTCTATTTCATCTATTGGCATGGGTATGGCATCTGTGGCTTCTGGAGTGCTTTTCAGTGCCTCGAAGTCAAAATTTTCTTTTCCTTGCCCACTTGGACTCTTATTTTTGGTAATAAAAGGTATCGAGATATTTCTTTTAAAGGAGTGTTGATCCTTTGGGATGCTACTTTCTTTTTCTCTTGGTAAACCTTTTTGGGATATTTTTTGAATTGAAATTCTGTTGACTTGGGATGAAATTATTAACATTAAAGATAATTGGAATATCCTCCCTTTGCATAACTTGTTGTGAATTATCTCCCAAATTGATAGTATTAGAGTAACTTCCAAAGTTATCCTTTGCAATCTCAGCACAATCTTCCAATTCACAATTCTTATCCTTTTCTGGCACCAAACTTTCCTCTTCTTACGTTTGCAGAATATTGAATCTCGAACTTCCCCCCTGATTATCTCCTTCGGTTACGGAAGATTTATTTTTTCCCAAATTTCCGCCCCCTTTGCTGCTCCCATAGCTGGCTGTTCAACCACCTTGGCACCACCCAATTTATCTCTAGCCACCTCAGGCACCACCTTGTCAGTCTTAGTGTTTCTCTTTCTCACTGGTTTCTTGACAAGCATCCAAGCACTAGTGGAAAAATAGCTATCCGTAACGGGCAAAAAAGGCATATACGTAACGGGCAGCGGGCGTTACGTATTGTAGGGAATAGTTCAAGCTTTAATCCCACTAGCTTGAACCCCACTGTGATCATACACTAAAGTACAGTGGCGTCCAAAAGGGAAGAAGATAGAGCAAAAGAGTCGCCAACACGTTTTTTTAGGAACTTGTAAACCATTCACGAGGTGAAGATTACACCCCTTAACGATCCAAGAGATCTTCAACTCCATATGGTCATGAACCAAATAAGGGTTCGGGGATGAAGGTACAAATCTAACCTAAAAGAGATTGAACCTGCCCTAACAATAGGCCTCTACTTTATTCTGATCGTATTCATGTGCGCTTTCTGATTAACATGCAATCAATAGGATTAACCCTAAACCTTTTTATCTATGTTGGTTGAATATAATGCACAAATAAACTATTATTGGCGATCACTTTAATTATAATCACAATTAACCCTAACAAGATTATTAATATCTTATTAAGCATGATTACAAGTACCAAATTCCCTTTAACATGCATAAAAGGTGATCAAGAAATAACAATAAAAATAAGCATCAAGCAACATAATAATAAATAATCAATCATTAGAATAAACATGAATAATAATAATCATCATCAAAAAAAAAATAATAATATTCATAATCATCAAAAATTATAACAATTATAATAATAATCATGTTCATGTTAATATTAAAGCATAATAATAGCAAGATCCTAGGCATGATACTAACAAGATTAATAACAAACCCTAGCATGTCACTAAGCAATAAAAATCAAATCTTTAGCCCTAACATAATACTAACAATCATAAACATTAGGAAGAACATAGGAAGCATCATAGAAATCATATTTAATATTAAAAATACCCTAGACATGATACTAGGAATATCATAATAACAATGTAAACATAATTTCTACATCATAATATCAATAAAAACCATTAAAGTACTTACTTTGATGCCTCGTACCTCTTTCTAATAACAAAATACACACGTTAGTAACTTCAAGGAAAATAATAAACAAACAATCAAATTAAATAATTGAAATAGAGATTTGGGACCAAACCCTCAGAAATTAAAACCTTTCACGTCTAGGGCGAAGGCAACTTCGAATATGGCTAGGTGTTTCTAGATCTTGCGAATGCGGAATTTTGTATGAAAAGCGAAGAAAGAAAGAAAGAATTGATGAAGAGAGATGAATGATTTAGAGAATGCTAAAGAATTAATGATTGTTGATGAAAACTTGCGAATGAGGAGAATTGGTGAATGATTAGAGAGAATAGGTGTAGTTGATGAATGAAAACGGAGTTTTTAATACGATATTTATAGAGAAAATCAGCCAAAAAAGATAATTTAACAAAACAGAGTCTGACGCTCAGAAAACAGGGCTGGCGCCAACCCTGGCTAGCTGGCGCAAGGCACCAACACTAGCGCCAGGCGCCAAGGCCTGGGGTTAGGCGCCAAGCCTGATTCCAACGCGTTTTCGAAAATCCGATAAGTTTACCGTACTGGAGGATAAAATAATATAATTTCCTCGAAAATGCTATTTGATTTTTATTAAAACTCTTAAAAGTCAACAAAAGTCAATTTATCAATGCTAATTGAATTAGGAATGAAAAGAACCTTCTAGAAGAATCTAGAAGACTAAAACCATTCCTAATTGCATTAGGAATGATAAATCATATTAGGCCCTCCCCAAGATCATTGGGCCGTACATAAAGCTCAAACCGGGCCCAGTTTAGTAAATTGGCCATAACTTCCTCAATATTCATCGGAATTGGGCTTATAATATATCGTTGGAAAGCTCTTTGCAAGCCCCATCCAACTACACTATTATTGGACCCATATCATGGACCAACCAAACTGGATTGGCTGTTTTCTTAAAATAAGTTTTCAAAAACAGAGAGAAGAGAAAAGAAATAAAACTTTCCGCAACACTAGACCTTTCCACACTTCGTTTCATTCGATTATGATTCGACGTGAAAGGTACTTATCACTGGGTTTGGTTTTGGGGAGACACAAATGGGTGTCTACACGTATGCCACCGTTACGGATAGCTAGTGTTATTTGTAACGGGCAGTGTCCGTTACGAATAACGGGTTATTCGTAACGGACATTTAAAGTGCCCGTTACAAATAACCCGTTATTCGTAACGGACAGTTTGACTGCCCGTTACAAATAACCCGTTGTTTGTAACGGATTGTTTGACTGCCCGTTACAAATGACCCGTTATTTGTTACGGACTGTTTGACTGCCCGTTACAAATACAATTGAAGCCAAATTAAAAAAAAAATATGCAGTAGGTGATACTGCCAACATGCTATGATGCCAAATCTTTAATTACTATTATCAATATTTAATTGATTTCAAAAAACTAATTATCAATATTTAATTATAAAATCAATAATACAACTTTCACAAATGTCCAAATTGACTTTACAACAACTCGCTAACATGAGTCAAAAGCTACTGCATAAATAATACTCCATAATACAACATGAAAAGTTAAATAAGTTTATATTCCTTAGTAGACTAAGAACTTGAAAGATAGAATTTTATGCTGTCTTGATGAAGCTTGCTTAACAATTTTTGTACAGCCATATCTTCCATCCTTTTTAGCAACGATTCATGATTTCTGTCCAAACTAACTTGAAAAAAAAAGGTTAAACTATTAGAATGGATGAAGTATATCAAATGAAAATGCGAGTTAAACAGGAAATATGGCACAAAGTGTACTGATTTGCTTAGAACAACTAGCCCGTAGTACAATATTCAAGGCAAGTGAGGAGATAGATAAAGGAAAATCAAGTTAGTTATCACTTTACAACCAAGGGAAAATCAAGTAAGGGTTACACAGTTACCACAAAATCACTTATCATGCAAATTACTAATTCAGTTTGTCTACTTGTAGTTTACCAACCAATTGTCCAACTTTTTTCATGTGCTTTCATATAAAAAAAAAATCATTAAATGAACTTAAGCTATGTGTTTAGAGACGCATGATCCTCTAAACTAATATTGATACACAACAGTGGGTTGAAATGTGAGCTAAGCCAAGTCCTACAAAAAGATCATTCATTCTCACCAATACAGAAATATGAAACCAAATTAAGCATAACAGGTTAATTAGGAGTACAACATGTAGAAAACTAATTAAGACCATACAAGAGACTTGAAGGGGAGGGGGGAATAAAAATCAAATCAACCCAATTGAAAAACAATTTTATTCAAACCAATATATACTTCAAGTCTGCCTGAAATAAACATTGAAATTTGCAGTAATCAATAAGCCATTATTAATAATGAGCTTAGGATATTGGATTAAAACCAATAGAACCTTACAATACTAAAATTATTGACAAAAACTAATTAAAATCCATACATATTTCTATTTTACCATCACTATTTCGTGAAATTGAATATATAAACAACTAATAAAAAATATCTACATTGAAACTTAATAACCTGAAAATTTGAAGATCATCCTACACTATAAAAAATTAAAGAATAATAGTAGAAAGATTTATTAGAAAATCCCCTGATAAAGTTGTTCATTTCATACCATATTGCACTATCAAAGGCCTAGGATTCAGAGTCAATTGGCCGTATAAGCTTTGGTATTATAGTAAATTTGTCATATTAAACAAATAAATAAAGAGAGTAAATTTATAACTAGTGGAAAAAATCTTATTTGTAACAAGCTATTCGTAACGGACATATGATTTTCCGTTACAATTAAGTTATTCGTAACGGGCAAATTCAATGTCCGTTACAAAAAAGTTGTGAATTGGGCAGGAAAAGGGTTATTCGTAACGGACAAATTGGTGCCTGTTACGAATAAGTTGTTATTCGTAACGGACAGATTGGTGCCCGTTACGAATAAGTTGTTATTTGTAACAGGCATTATTCTGCCCGTTACGATTAACTAACTAATCGTAACCAACAAATATTGCCCGTTACAAATAGAAAAGTCAACAGAATTTTGACCTTGTTATTTGTAACTAACATGGGGTGTCCGTTATGAATAAGGTTTTAAATTAAGCCCTAAATTTTTACTTTCCCCTTTCTCACTCCCTCTGTCAAAAAATTTCCTCTTTCTCTCTCCAATATTGAAGCAGCTCCCGCGCGCAAGGTCGTCGTCCTCACCTCCCTCAAATCCATTGAAGGAGCTCCAAGCTCAGTTCAATCTTTTGCTCCTCTCATTCTCACTCTTCTCCTCCATTGAAGCGCACTTTGAGTTCTCCATTATTGAAGCGCACTCCGAGTTCTCCATTATTGAAGCGCACTCCGAGTTCTCCATTGAAGGGCCTTTTGAGTTCTCCATTGAAGCGTTGTCTGAGTTCTCCATTGAAGCGCTCATAGTTCTCCATTAAAGCGTACTCTTTCTCTTTCCTCCCCCAATTTCGTAACCCTTGTTTCAGTTTTCTTAATTGCAATTACTTAATTATAGGTTTTATTTTTTTTTTCCCCAAATTAATTGATTGATTTTACTATTTTCCATTTGTTTTGGGTTTTATTATGTTTTAGTTTAAAAGCCTTTGAATTTTGAGCTAAGTATGAATTAATTGATTGATTTTTTGCCCCAAATTATTACTATCTTTCTGGATCCCCCCTTACATCGTGAATCCGTTTATTTGCAGTTGCCCTGCGCATGATAAGCTTTGGATGTGATTACCACTGGGCACAAAAAGATTCTCGCTTTGATCAAGAGGTAGTTGTATATTTTGTGCTCTAATTAAATTGCGGCCTTGGTCTCTCTCTGCACTTGTGTTTCGGTCTTGTTGTCTCCTACAGTCTTACCCAAGATATATAGTTTTTCTTTGCTAAAGCTAGCTGACTAAGTCATTTTTAATACCACTTATCAGTTGAATGGAATACCATTAGTTAAAATAATGCAATACTTCTCCCTGCACTAGGAACTTCTACGTGCATTATTTTTGACTGTTTGGTGGATTGTCTAAAGTGAGGTTGAAATGTACTGGTATTTTTTTTAATATGTCTTGCAAAAGATTTGGCATCTAAGGAGGGATTTTCTTTATAAAATTGCTAATTATTTTGTTTATTCAAATGATTTTAGATTAGGAATGTAATGTAGATTCACTAGATTGCATGTTTATAGTTTTATATGGAAGGTTGGCTTATTTGACTAGTACAATACAACTGGCAAAATTAGTATAGAGTTAAGTTTGCTTGTAGCTCAAGCAGTCAACCTATGGTTATCCATGTTTTCAGACTTTTCACTTCCACATTGAAATGAACAAATAGAAGACATAAGAGATTGAGGGATGCCCTTAAGTGGTTGGGGGTTCGATACTCATTCCCCTATTTATGTGATAGTATCTTTTTGTCAATAAAATAATAATAATAAGTTGTTACTTATTATGATATTTAAATTACTCATTTCTCATGAAACTATCTCACTATATAGTTTATCAATAAGGTTAATCCTTTAAAATGAGTAAAAAAACCAATCACAATACGATGAAAAGGTATTTGTATTATCAACATAAAACTTATCTCATGTCTTACATTATAATGTTAGTTGTTCAATTTAATGTTACTCTAAAATTGATTAAAAGTTACCCAATAATTATTTGATATGATATACATACATTAATATCGTTAAACATCCGAGAGTGAGGGGTAGCTCAAGTTGATAGAACTTCCCTCTCTATATATATGTATTATTATATGTATTCTTAAACATCCGTTGAACACAAAATTTAATGGAGAAAATATTAACTCTTTTAATCACTATAAGAGGAACAAAAGTTTAAAAGTTCATATTTCAAATAACTTTTGAATGTTATCAAAATAAAAACCTTTACAAAATTGTTATCTGACCCTAAATCATTGTATGGAAAAGTAGAATAAATTTAATAGGAAACAAAAAAAATGCATCCCACATTCTCATATGATTGCTAGAGAAATGACCTAAATAACATAAACAAAAGTGTATAATTTAAAATTAAGCACACAATAACACATGATAAATACAATAATGAAGTAGAAAATGCCTAGTATATGGATTAGTAAATCCTACTTCATTAATTCTGTGAAGAATCTAATTACGTAAATTATAAATAAAAGAATCATTAATCAGAAAAGAGTTGAATAAAAGAATCATAAATCAGAAAAGATTTGTCAGACTGAGAACATTCTACTTCATACGGAGTAGTAGAGACATACCTTTACATGTATTTTATTTCTAAATGAAAAAAACTTTTTTTTGGACTGTACTCTTATATAGGCCCAACTTGTGATCCAAATTTTAGTACTAGTGTACTACTACAACAGAAAAGGTTTAAGAATAATAAAAAAAAATCATAGAATTTCACTGGCTACCCCTGCAGCCTGAATACAATGTAATATTTTCTCTCCCCCACCTTTCCTTATGATTTTGCAGAATTTATCAATGGGTTAATAACTTGATGCCTAATCGGATAGTACTTTGCTTTTTGTTGGTTGAAATTCTTTTGGAATTTTTAAGGGACTGCTGGTTTAATAGATATTCCAGGTCAATTTATTAAGAAGAAGAGAAACAAAGGGAGCCAAATTCAGTATTAGTCTTACTACAGTGATATTCCTGGCCATTTATTTGGAAATGGAAACTTACTTCTATTTAATTTGATTTTTTGATTTTGGTGGGAAATGGGAGTGACTTGAATCTGATGTTTCAGGAGTAGCTCGGTCCTTAGCTCCCTCAACTCCATTAAAGCAGCTCCGTCCTCATTTCAAGATGGTGATTTGATGCGGCTTAAATCTGACAATTTGGTATGAGTAATTAATTGTTTTGTAGCTTTTTTTTTTTTTTTTGTGTAATTAGTACATTGCATTGAGAGTTTCTTTCTTATGATTTTTGTTTAATTTTCTTCCAATTTTCTACCAATTCAAATGTGTTAATATTTATTATGCATTATATTTTCATATGCCTAGATACCCGTTCAAGATTTACTCATTAGGAGTAAATCTTGAATAGTCCCCGTTTGGGACTGTTCTTGGAATTGTATTCTCACTTAGGATGTAAATGGTTGCTTGTTTTTCGGAAGTAAAGGTAATTTTGTGTTAGCATTCCCTAATGTGTTCTCGGGGTACATATGTAATTAAGAAATTAATTACATCGTGTACTTTGAGAACCATAGGGAAATGCTGCCGAAATTTCCTTAGGGCTGAAAAATGGTCAACCATTTGCTAGTGAGAATACACTTCCAAGGATGGGTTAGGTTGGAGCGATAAGGACCTTTGGAATCATGCATTTGGAATGTGTTGATATGTGATGTTGAATATAATTTGTTTTTTGGGTTTTAATCATACATTTTTAGAAATGGACCGTCATTGGATGTATAGTGGTTCTCGAACCACACCTGAATACTTAGCCAGGGTCAACGAGTTCTGTAGAATCACAGTGCAACACCAATGGAGTACACTCGTTGAATAAAGGCTAACCAAAGCAAGACTTATTTTCTGCCCTTGTCGTGATTGTAACAATGTGAAGAGGTGGGAAGACATTAAGAAAATAGAGGACCATTTGATTATTTGTGGGTTTATGCCAGACTACAGTATTTGGTATTGGCATGGTGAAAAATTTCCTCCCGCGGATAATTCTTCTATTAACGACAATGAAGCTGATGAGAGAGAGCCGAATGGTTTTGATGATAATGAAGTGGGTTTTAATGATGATGTCGAGGAAGACAGGATAGAAGAGATGATAGACGGGTTAGGCGATCATGTTAATGAAGATTCTCATATATATGAGAATGTGTCGAAAGCAGCTGAGACACTGTTGTATCCTGGTTGTTCTAAGTATTCCAAGCTTTCTGGGATTTTAACTTTATATAACTTGAAAGCGAAGAGCGGGTGGACCAACACTAGTTTCACTTTGTTGTTGGAAACCCTCTCTGATATGTTTCCAGAAGGAAATGACATTCCTAAGTCGACTTACTATGCGAAGAAGTTGATGTGTCCATTGGGTTTAGAGTACACCAAGATCCATGCATGTCCTAATGATTGTGTGCTATATCGAAAGGAGAATGCAAAATTGGATGCTTGCCCAAAGTGTGGTGTGTCACGATACAAGCGAGAGGGCTTAAATAAGGATCCCTTGAAGTGGCCACCATCTAAGGTAGTATGGTATCTTCCTATAATACCAAGGTTGAAGCGCCTGTTCTCAATTAAGGATGAAGCAAAGAAGTTGGTTTGGCATGAAAATGAGAGGAAGAAGGATGGGTTGATCAGACACCCAGCTGATTCGTTGCAATGGAAACACATTGACAAGACATTTCCAGAATTCGGGAAGGAGCCGAGGAACATAAGACTGGCATTAAGTACGGATGGGATGAATCCATTTAGCACTCTTAGTAGTCAACATAGTACATGGCCTGTTCTTCTGTCAATATACAATCTACCTCCTTAGTTGTGCATGAAGCGCAAGTACATCATGTTATCACTTCTAATCCCAGGTCCTAAACAACCTGGCCATGAGATATATGTTTATTTGGAGCCCCTTATTGATGATTTGAAACTGTTGTGGGATGAAGGTGTTGTGACATTTGATGCTCTTTCGGGTACAAATTTCAGATTAAGAGCCATGGTGTTTTGTACTATTAATGACTTTCCTGCATATGGAAATTTGTCAGGGTACAAAGTCAGAGGACAAAAACCATGCCCTATTTGTGAGGATGACATGCAAATTACACGCTTGAAGCATTGGGGGAAGAATGTGTACATGCATACCAGACGATCACTTCGTCGAAATCACCCATACAGGAAGATGAGACATCAATTTGACGGGCATGTTGAGAAGGGAGTGAGTCGTGAGCCATTGACAGGAATTGAAGTGTATGAGAAAATTAAAAATGTTAAGACAATCTTCAGTAAGATGCACAGAGAGATACCGAAGAAGGGTGTGTTTTGGAAAAAAGTGTCTAAGTTGTGGGATCTGCCTTATTGGAAGCACTTGTCGGTTCGACATTGTCTTGATGTTATGCACATTGAAAAAAATGTTTGTGAGGCACTAATTGGGACTTTGTTGAATATCAAAGGAAAGACAAAGGATGGTGTTAATGTGCGTAGAGACATGAAAGAAGCCAAAATTCGACCTAAGTTATGGGCTGAGGAAAATGAAGCAACGAAAAAAGCATTTTTGCCCCATGCGTGTTATACATTGTCTAGAGAAGAAAAAAGGATCTTTTGTGAGTGTTTGAAAGGAATCAAGGTGCCGACAGGGTATTCGTCGAACTTAAGGCGTTTTGTTTCTACTACTGATAAGAAAGTTGTTGGTATGAAGTCCCATGATTTTCATGTGATGATGCAAGTGTTCATGCCAATTGCACTCCGAGGCCTTTTGCCAAAACATGTTAGGCATGCTATTGTGAAGCTTTGCTTGTTTTTCAATGCAATTTGCAGTAAGGTGATAGATCCAAAAACACTCGACGATATGGAATATGATATTGTTGAAACATTATGCAAATTCGAGATGTATTTTCCTCCTTCCTTTTTTGACATAATGACTCACCTTGTTATGCACTTGCCTCGTGAGATAAAGGAGTGCGGTCCTGTATTTATACGTTGGATGTACCCTTATGAGAGGCAAATGGGTAATTTGGCAGATAAGGCAAAGAACAGAGCAAATCCTGAAGGGAGCATCGTGAAAGGGTTCATAGCAGAGGAAGCAGGGAACTATTGTTCAGTGTTTTTAGCTAAGGCTAAAGAAATTGGGATTCCGACTTCTCGTCACGAGGGAAGACTTCAAGTAAAGGGTACAGTAGGTCGGAAATTGGTTAAACCTCCACTTGATCGATATAAGAAAGCCCACCGATTTGTGCTACAAAACCTATCTGCAGTTCCTCCATATATTGAAAAACATCTTCATGAGTTGAAAATTCACAATCCCAGGATCAGCTCCTATGCGTTGATGCAGGAGCATAATTGCCACTTTGTTGAGTGGTTTGAAGGCCAAGTGAAGCTTGAATTGAGTAGAGATGAGAATGTTTCTGAAAAGATCAAGTGGCTTTCACGAGGTCCACAACCACTTGTGTATACTTATGAGGGTTACGATATCAATGGATTTACTTTCGCCACTTGTCGTCAAGATGAAAAGAGTGTGCAACAAAATAGTTGTGTTGTCGTGGTTGCATCTTCTATTGAATACTAAATTTCTAGGGATACAAGGCCAGTTGAAGCTACACAGGCATATTACGGTGTCATTCAAGAAATCTGGGAGTTGGATTATGTTGATTTCACAATTCCTTTATTTCGTTGCACATGGGCTGATAACCGTCGTGGTATGAAAACCGATGAGTTATTTGGATTCACCTTGGTTGACTCTAGTCGTTATACTGATGGTGAAGAGCCTTTTGTATTAGCCTCACAATCGAAACAAGTATTCTACATCAAGGATAATATAGATCCGCAACGGCGTGTTGTAGTTGAAGGCAAGAGAAAAATTGTGGGTGTGGAAGATGTTGTGGATGAAGAAGAGTATGACCAATTTGATGACATCTCGCCTATAACAATGGGAGTGCAACCTCTACAAGAAGGGGAAGATATTGTTGGTGATGTAGAGTATGATCGTGAGGAAGGGTTAGTGGTTCCTATACCTTCAACCAAGGTTTGTGTTATTGTATTCCTTTAGCAATAGTATTTTTTTGCAATTAATATTGAATTTATTAAATTGGTATATATCTAAATCATTAATTTCTTTATTGTATAGTATTTACATTAATATGATTTTATTGTTATGATTTTGATTCTATTCTTGTTAATTTCATTCTTTGTGTAGGTGTAGGCATACTACAATGGAAGAAAACAGATATGATCATGATGGACAAGATCAATCTGGTGACATGGATGCCTCCACTTCCCAAGTAAAATCTTCTACAAAAAAGGGACGAGGCCCGTCCAAATCAGTCCAAACAATTACACCCATGTTCCTCGAATTTGATGAGTTTGACATGCCTATTGGAAAGTGGGAATCTGCTTATGGGAAGCAAATTGGTAATTGTGCTCAAAGAGTTAACATTAATGTGAAGGGATATCCGAAGTATGATAAAGTTCAAAAGCAAAACTTGTGGGAGGAGAGTAAGGTAATTACGATATAAATATGGTTTATTACTCTAAATTTAACGATACTTATAATTAATTATGAATATTAACATTCTCTAATTTTGTAGCGGAAGTTCCACATTGATGATCCCAAGGGTAGTAAAGAGAAGAAGTTCCACGAAGCTGTTGGTGCTAGATTTAGGAAGCACAAGTCTTGGTTAGTTTCACGATTCATTACTAAGGAAACTGCACCTCCGCCTGACTCATCAAGTGCAAACATTAAGCCCTGGGAGCTTTATGAAGGTTACATCACAGAAGAGCAATGGAAAGAGTTTGAGACATATTGCAATACAGATGAATTTAAGGTGTGTAAGATATTATGAAAGTATTTTTCACATATATACTTTATTTCAACTACAATACTACTTACAATAGCTTTCCATTTTGTAATAGGCTCTGAGTGAAAAAGGCAAGGAAAATGCAAAGAATAATAAGCATCGCCACCATCTAGGCTCAAAGAGTTATGAGAGGGCTCGAGTTGATTGGAGTAAGACCAATAGAATTCCAGCAGAATCTTCAACCTCAAGCACCACAAAGTCCACAACAAGCTGTGTAATGAGTGAAAAGCTTAAAAATCGGTCTCTTTATTGGATTTTGGCCCGTCAAACTCGTAATGCAGATGGATCGTGGGCTATAGACCCGAAGAATGCCGAAACCCAGCAAATAGTCAATGTTATTGTAAGTGTTGTTCTAAGTAACCAAGTATAGTTTTTTTTTTTTCAGTTACTTGTTTATACTTTTGAGCTGATAAGTGATCAGGCCTTTTCTGTTTATTGCTCATTTCCTGCATTGTTTAATGGGAGGCATTTTCGGTTTATTGCTCATTTCCTGCTTCCTGCGTTGTTTAATGGGATTTGCTAAAATTGAGGCCTTTTCCGATCAGTTCTAATCAGTCCCGATCAGTTCTGATCAGTTCCGATGAGTTCTGAAATTACAGTTCTGATCAGTTCCGATCAGTTTTGAAATTACAATTCTGATCAGTTCCGATCAGTTCTAATCAGTTTTGATCAGTTCTGAAATTTCAGTTCCGATCATTTCTGAAATTTCAGTTCTGATTAGTTTCGACCAGTTCTGAAATTTCAGTTCTGATCAGTTCCGATCAGTTCTGATCAGTTCTGAAATTTCAGTTATGATCAGTTCTGAACAGTTCCAACCAATTCTGAAATTTCAGTTCTGATTAGTTGTGTTGTGACCGTTGTGACCCCTTCACCATCTCAATTAGTGCTGTGTTGAACTCTTGATGATATTAAATAATTAAGATAGCTAAGAGAATTTGTCCTTGCCTTTTTCTGTATGCATGGTTAAGTAATTTATGCAATTAAGATAGCCTTGATTGTTGTTGCTTGCTTAGTTGTTGTTGTGACCGTTGTGACCCCTTCACCATCTCAATTAGTTGATGAAGGCCTTATCAACCAATTTTCCAATTGTTGAACATAATGGGGGTACATATTATCTAAATTTCTTTACTTGCATGAATTATCATATGGGCTATTGGCAGTAGAAGATTGAGCGCAAAGTTGCCTTAGAATAGTGATTGAAATCATAAGAATCGACTAAAGTAGGTTGATACAATCAAATTTGCAGCACAGACAGGCATTCATTGTTTCTTGCTCTTGTTTATGCAATCAAAGTACTTTTTGTCCTGGCTCTTGTTTGCACTCTTCTTCTTTGTTTCTCCTTATTTGATTACTTACTTCTACTATATTCTCTGTTTTCCCTATGTTCCCCTCTGTCCCTAATCTGAATGTGGCTCAGCATGTCGTAGTAGTGGTAAGTATCTGTCTTTGTGCAAATAATCAAGTCCAGCAATCATGTCATAAGCTCTTCTGAAATTTCAGTTCCGATCAGTTCTGATCAGTTTTGATCAGTTCTGATCAATTCTGAAATTTCAGCTCCGATCAGTTCTGAAATTTCAGTTCTGATCAGTTCCGATCACTGAAATTTCAGTTCCGATCAGTTCTGAAATTTCAGTTCCAATCAGTTCTGAAATTTCAGTTCCGATCAATTCCGATCAGTTCAGAAATTTCAGTTCCGATCAAATCTGAAATTTCAGTTCTGATCAGTTCTGAAATTTCAGTTCCGATCAGTTCTGATCACTTCCGATCAGTTCTGAAATTTCAGTTCCGATGACTTTCGATCAGTTCTGAAATTTTAGTTCCGATCAGTTCTGAAATTTCAGTTCCGATCACTGAAATTTCAGTTCCGATCAGTTCTGAAATTTCAGTTCCAATCAGTTCTGAAATTTCAGTTCCGATCAATTCTGATCAGTTCTGAAATTTCAGTTCCGATCAGTTCTGAAATTTCAGTTTCATCCTATATTAGGTGTGTTTTGATTTTGGTTGATGTACATTCAACCTACTGTTGCAATCAAAATTTTGGATTAGGAGCTTATTGCATTCTTTAATCACACAAGAATGATTATATATGTTTTTATATATGCTGTAGGCTACAAGTCTATTTATGGATATCATTTTTTTTCAATTCAGGTTCTTGTTCTGCCATATCTTATATATGTTTTTTTTTAATAGTTGGAAAACTTGCAAAAGAATGATGAAGGAAACAATTCAAGTGATGTTATTGGTATGGATGCCTTCGACAAGGCTTTAGGAAAAAGGGATCACCGCGGGCATGTAAAAGCACTAGGAAGGTGTGGGGTTGGAGTTAGTCACACACAAGTATTTGGGAAGGGATACAAAAAGGGTAAATCATCCGGCCAAGGTGGATGCTCATTAGAAGAGTTAGAATCAATGAAAGCTACCCTAACTCAAGAATTTGAGGCGAGGCTAGAAGAAAAGGTTGAAGAGAAGCTTCAAGAGAGGATCGAAGAGAGGATCTAAGAGAGGATCGAAGAGAGGTTGGAACAACGGGTGGCAATGGAGGTGAAAGCTTATCTCGCCAATTTACTACCACAGATGACATGTGACGTGGAGGCATTTCAAGGAATGCAAGTGATGACGAACATGGAGGCAACACAAAGCCCTCGTGTAATAGAGGTATATGTCTGTAACTAATACTAAAGATATGACTTTACATGGTTAACATGTATAATATTGATCGAGTTTTTTGTAATATGTAGGTATCCACTAAATGTCGCCTAGCATTGAAAGATGAATATAATCAAAATTTAGTGGTTGTGGAAGATGGAGCGGTATATCCTGTTACCGGTGAAGTTACGCACAACCTGAAGATGTTACCTGATCATTACAGGGTTAGTGTGGACAACCCTTATCCCGACTGTGCCCTCCTCGATATACCGGTACCGTCTCCCGATGGTGTGACTAAGTTGGGAAAAGCCAAGTCTTCCTTTGTACTATGGCCCATAGACATGGTTTTTTTTTAAAGAAGAGGTATATTCTCCTACTATTAACATTAAATCCCATCATTTTTGTATACTTTATCTAGACTAATATTCACCTATTTGTAAAGGTTTCACCATCGCCCAAAAAGAAGCATAGATCTCGCCAAAGCAAAGAAGGGGACGATAGTTGTGGTGTGAAATCAAGGCAATCTACCATTAAACCCACAAAATTCCTACCACTTGAAGATAAAATTGTCGATACTTTTGGCGAGGGGTGTGAGTTGTTGTATTGGTTAATGAATTCTGATGATGCAAAGTATGATACAACATCGGTACTTTTAAAGGCCTCAATGTTTAATTTTGATAGCGACAAACAGATTTGGGTAACCGCTACCGATGTACGTGAATTTCTAAGAGGATCGTGGGCTAATGTTTCATTGATTCATGTTTATATCATGTAGGTTACTTAATCTTCCTTTACTTTGGTTCTTATATCCACTATAGTAATATTTTTAATGCTATAATGCTGAATTTTTTGTTTTCTATGTCTTTATCATGTAGGTATTTAGTAGACAACTTCATCAACCTTTTCAACAGGACTGAGATCACATTCTTTTGTCCTCGACTCATTTCTAAATCTTCAATTGAGAATGATTACCTTGAAACTTATACACATGTGAAGAATACATTTTTGCATGAAGTAAGAAAGACGGGTAAACGTTGTAAATTCATCGTGGCTCCATATGTCGCAAGGTTCGAAATATGTTTTTTATATTGCCACTAAACTTAATCATATAAATGATATGTTTTTCACCAATTTTCCAATACTCTAACTTGTGTTTTTCTCTTAAATGATGTAGTGGTCATTGGGTTCTTGTGGTGGTCGGTCTACAATTAGGTTTATCTTATGAGTTTGACTCTATGAAGCTACCTAAAGAAAATCCACGAAAATTGAAAATTGCCGAGATTAGGATGACGTGAGCCACAACCTTGAAATTATGCCCTAGTTTCTATATCATTTTTGTATGTGGTGTTGTAGATTATTTTGTTCTAAGTGTTAGAATATATATTATTTTTGTATGGCTTATAAAGTATATCGGGCGAATCTCACAGGGAGTGAATTGAAATCACAAAGGCAAAAATTGAAATTCATACAAATGGAGGTAAATACACTACTCACCCCATATTGTTATACATTAGTCACTTTGAAAACAAAATTTTTAACTATTTGTTATATATACTAGTGTGCTCAACAATAAGGAGGCGTTGAATGTGGCTACTACATTATGAGATACATGTATGAGATTGTTACTTCTCACTTGGAGTGCAAAGGTGTCTTAGAAGAGGTTAGTAGTTATTTTTTTGCAAATTTTGAAACCTTTTTAGCTCTATACGCTCCCAAGAGTAAGATAATGGTCAATTGTTATTGATTTCAATTCATAAAAACCAAAATATAAGGTAATTAAGGATGTTTAGTGTTATATTGTGTTAATTTGAACCAATACATGAAAGATAGGAAAGGTAGAAGTCCCTTAGGCAATTTTGAAGCCTTTTTGGCTCTATACGCGCCTAAAAGTGAGTAAATGGTCAATTTTCATTGATTTCAATTCATAGAAACCAAAATATAAGGTAATTAAGGATGTTTAGTATTAAATTGTGTTAATTTGAACAAAAACTTGAAAGATGGGAAAGGTAGAAGTCCCTTAGACAATTTTGAAGCGTTTTTGGCTCTATATGCTCCCAAGAGTGAGATAGTGGTCAATTTTCATTGATTTCAATTCATAAAAACCAAAATATAAGGTAATTAAGGATGTTATGTGTTTTATTGTGTTAATTTGAACAAATACTTGAAAGATGGGAAAGGTAGAAGTCCCTTAGGCAATTTTGAAGCATTTTTGGCTCTATACGCTCCCAAGAGTGAGATAATGGTCAATTTTCATTGATTTCAATTCATAGAAACCAAAATATAAGGTAATTAAGGATGTTTAGTGTTATATTGTGTTAATTCACCAATACATGAAAGATGGGAAAGGTAGAAGTCCCTTAGGCAATTTTGAAGCCTTTTTGGCTCTATACGCTCCTAAAAGTGAGTAAATGATCAATTTTCATTGATTTCAATTCATAGAAACCAAAATATAAGGTAATTAAGGATGTTATGTGTTATATTGTGTTAATTTGAACAAATATTTGAAAGATGGGAAAGGTAGAAGTCCCTTAGACAATTTTGAAGTGTTTTTGGCTCTATAAGCTCCCAAGAGTGAGATAATGGTCAATTTTCATTGATTTCAATTCATAAAAACCAAAATATAAGGTAATTAAGGATGTTTAGTATTATATTGTGTTAATTTGAACCAATACATGAAATATGAGAAAGGTAGAAGTCCCTTAGGCAATTTTGAAGCCTTTTTGGCTCTATACGCTCCTAGAAGTGAGTAAATGGTTACTTTTCATTGATTTCAATTCATAGAAACCAAAATATAAGGTAATTAAGGATGTTTAGTATTATATTGTGTTAATTTGAACAAATACTTGAAAGATGGGAAAGGTAGAAGGCCCTTAGGCAATTTTGAAGCGTTTTTGGCTCTATACGCTCCCAAGAGTGAGATAGTGGTCAATTTTCATTGATTTCAATTCATAGAAACCAAAAAATAAGATAATTAAGGATGTTATGTGTTACATTGTGTTAATTTGAACCAATACTTGAAAGATGGGAAAGATAGAAGTCCTTTAGCACAATTTTGAAGCCTTTTTGGCTCTATACGCTCCCAAAAGTGAGTAAATGTTAACTTTTTATTGATTTCAACTCATAGAAATCAAAATATAAGTCAATTAAGGATGTTATGCGTTTTGTTTCTATATTATGAGTTTTATTTCTATAATTTGGTTCATCACATTTATTCTAATGATTGTTTTTATTATGGATTGTTTTTATTTTGTAACCTCTTTCATATGTTTTTTTTTTCAATAGGATTTTTGTCCAAGGACCGCCCTGTATGATGTTGACGAGTTGAATGTGGTTCGAGAACAATGGGCGCAATACTTTAGAAGTAAATATTTATTGAATGCATAATTATTAGCTTAGGTAGAACAACGTAATATTTTTAGTGTTGTTGTATATGTTGGATAAATTTATACAAGTTTTTATTTGTAATGTGTTACTACTTCAGTTTTTATATTACGTCGTATTAATTTTTACGAAAGATTGTTCGGTATAATTGCTTATTTACAGGAACAGGTATATTATAACAGGTTTTAATTAATATATATTAATTATATATAAATACATGCTGTCGAAATTAAATAAAATGAAAATTTAATTTAATAATTATTTGTAACGGGCAGCAAAATTGTCAGTTACAAATAACCAGTTATTCGTAACGGGCACTTTTGTTGCCCATTACAAATAAGTGTTAAATTATATACAATAAAACTCTATTCGTAACGGACATTTAAGATGTCAGTTACGAATAATCACTTATTCGTAACGGGCGTTTTAGGTGCCCGTTACGAATAAGGACTTATTTTAATACAAAAAAAAATTATTCGTAACTGACATTTCAGATGTCCGTTACGAATAACCCCTTATTCGTAACTAACATTTAAAATGTCCGTTACGAATAATGGGTTATTTGTAACGGACATCTAAAATGTCAGTTACGAATAACTCATTATTCGTAACGGACATCTGAAATGTCAGTTACGAATAACCCATTATTCGTAACGGACATTTTAAATGTCCGTTACGAATAACTCATTATTCGTAACGGACAGTGCCCGTTACGAATAACTCATTATTCGTAACGGGCACTAATGGCCATTCGTAACGGCCGCATACGTAACGGACGCTGCCCGTTACGGATGGCCCCTTTTTGCCCGTTACGGATGAGGATTTTTCCACTAGTGTTACCATATAATCTTATACTTGTAGCATTAATACATGGCTCATGAAGCAATTACTTAAGAATTACGACGTTACATGAAACCAGTCCAATAAGAAATAATGCAGCCTAGCACCTTGATCTATCCCTACTCCCTAGTTCCCTACTAATTCAAGCTAGAATACATACAATAAAATACTACAGTTTTCAAACAATGACATTTCAACATTGAATTCAGCATGTCAAAAACTGTACAGCTAGTCAGTTGCCCACACATACATCAACGAGCATACACAGCTAACTATAGAGCATTCATCAAAACAGACAGCTTATTGACTAAAGCCCAAGTAGCAACATTCATGACAACAATTCATCAACAGTGGTTACGGGTAGAGTGAAATTATTTGTTGGATGAACCCTTGGCGGCATTGATGAGTTCATCACCAAGGCCCTCGGCAATGGTCTTGATGTTCATGAAAGCACTCTCACGAGCTCCAGTAGTAAGAAGATAGATTTCCAGATTAACACGCCTTAGTGGAGAGATATCAACAGCTTGACGCCTAACAACACCAGGAGAACCAATTCTGGTTGCATCTTCTCTGGGTCCACTGCATAAGACAACATAGTTTAAGTTCAACCATAAATTTCACTCCCTAGCACAACATCAACAGCAACAACAATAAACAATAATCAATTAATAATTCAACGGAAACATTGAGTCCAAGCTGTTAATCCATTTTGCTAATTCATTGCTAAATCATCATGTTCTTTTTGTACAATTTAATGATGATCGTTGGGTCCAAGGCTGGCTTGTATGATATCCACGTGGAACTCATTGTGAGATTATGTTAGTTGCCTTTTTTTAATTACTTTTCTAAGTTGAAACATGGGTGGGTATTAGGTAAGGCTCATTATTTTGCACCAAGTTTTCGAAGTTAGTGGACTACCAGGAACTAATGTTAAATTGTTAATACGAGTTTTGTACATGGTCAATGGGTGGTCAGAATTATAGCAAACTACTATATGATCTCTTAAAACAAGGGCTAATGCTTGATTAGCAAATCCATGAAGACTCAAAACGCTATAGACAATAAGGTTTTTTTTTTTTTGGAAACAATATAGACAATAATTTTACATAAATTGAATCAATTAATCACATGAAAACGCTGAACATGGACTACACCATAAAACGTTGTCGAATCTAAAAACCATAACCTGAAAATTTCCTTCATCAAATTTGAAAGCTAAAATCAATCAAATTGCATAGAATCAACCACAATTTGAATAAACAAAGTCAAAATACAGTCAAACTAAAATCAATACACAAGTAAAGATCAGATTTGATTGCAAATCAAAACAATAATAAGCTAATAAAATTGTAAGAGAGGAAAAGAGTAGAGAGAAAATGCAAACCTGAGAAAGATTGAAAAAACCCCAAAACCATTAATGAAACCATCATTTCTACGACCTTCAATTCTTCATTATCAATATTAACACCAATCCAGTCCTTAGAATAACCTTCCACTAGTGACTGAGATCCCTTAAAAAAAAAAGGCATCATATCAAATTAGATCCCAAATATAAGCTATAAATATCAAAATTCAAAAAAATAAATTAATATGGGTAACGAGATTCGTACAAAATCCCACACATATCAGCGATTTCTTCACCTGAATCATCATCAAGACATCATCGCCATGTCCATTTCTAGGTAACGAGACTTGAACATCCGACATTCCAAATTGGGTCCATCGCCTGCCATTGATGCAATTCGGAGGAGAGAGAAAGAGGGGAAATTTGGGAATTGGGGTTTTTAGTGGGAGAGTTGGAGAGGAAGAAGATTTTGAGAAGGGTGGTGAATTGCTGCTTCAGTTTGAGTGACGAGAAGAAAGAGAGAATGAATGAGGAGGAGAGAGGAGAAGAGAGACAGGATGAGTGGAAGGGGTTTGACGGCTAAGGGGAGTGAAAGTTTGAAACCCTAATGGGCTTTCCTTATCAGCTTGACCAAGTATTCGTAACGGGCACATGGTGTCTGTTATAAATAACTAAGTATTCGTAATGGGCAGATGATGTCGGTTACAAATAACTAAGTATTCGTAACGGGCACATGGTGTCCGTTACAAATAATTAAGTATTCGTAACGGACAATATTTCGCCCGTTACAAATAACTAAGTATTCGTAACGGGCAATATTTTGCCCGATACGAATATTATATATTTGTAACGGACAGTTATTTTGACTGTTACGGATATATTTTATGTAACGGGCATAGCTTTTCCCGTTACAAATAGCCTGTTACGAATGACAAATTTTCCACTAGTGAAGAGCCAAAATCTTCTGTTTCCTCCGACTTTTTCACTTGACCATGTAGAAGGTTATCATGGACAATCATGGATGCATGAATTCTCCCTTTCCATGGATGATATAGGACAATCATCTTCAACATGGCCAAGTTTCCCACACTTATAGCATACCATTCGAATACCTTCATATTGAATTCTCCATATGCGTCCCTTAAGCCAGAACTTGGATAATAGAGGCTTCGATAAATCAATTTCCACACTAAGACGAGTAAACTGACCCCTTTCGGCTTGGGCAGTTGTCTTATCAACTCTGGGTACCTTACTTATCTTTGTACCAATTTAATTCAAGAAGTTAATGTCAAAGTACTCCACCGGCAGATTTGGTATGCATACCCAAGCTGTGAGTGCTTTGATTGGTGCTTCATCAGGGACAAAATTAGGTATCCATTTCCTAATTGTGAGGTAATTATCACCGAGGAGCCAAGGACATTGGGTCAAAACATAATTATAATCAGCAGAGTTTGTGAATCTAGTAATATAGAAGTCACAACCAATGTCAGTAAGGGCAAGATCCCCTTTTATGTTCCATTTTTTCTTTAATCGCCTCATCAGACCCATATATCCCAGCCTTCCACTGAACATCTTGATTATTAAAAATCCTTCCATGGTTTCCTTAACATTTTCTTCTCCTGTTTAGATAAGACAGGGCACCTCTCATCCTTCAAAATTTCCTCTGGAATTTCTTCATCATCAGATACATCCTCCTCCTCTTCGTCTTCAGTTGGAATCATCGAATGAGCGTTAGATTCCTTATTCGATAGACCTCTAATCATGTCTCTGAAAGTTGTCTATTCCCCTGTTGATTAGGGTGAACCATGGATGAATTAATCCTTTGTGGCTGGATTTCTTCATCCGCATCATCCATATTTGTATCTTCCATTGCATAATTCTGAATGCTGTTATTGCCAGCAATTTCATGAGCAATTTTTCTTTTGGGTTTTTTTATTTGATCTAAGTAATTGATCTCGTTCCTCAGTTGATTGAGGATCACCAGAATTTCCCTCTCTCACGAGAATAGGCTTGAACGAGAGCATTTTTTTCTTTTTAACTTTCTCCTTTACTTCTAATTACATGGTTAAACACTGTAATTGTCATAAAAATCTCTCATCATACTTTAATAGAACTAAGTGAGAGATCTCAGAGTACATGCTACGATAGAGGAGAGAGAAAGTCAAAGTGAGGTGGAAAGGAAATGGGGGTAAAGAAAAAAATGGCAAAATCGTAAAATAAACCTTAGACTCAGGGTAGAACCGTCCGAGCAGTGGCGGATCCACGTAGTAACGTATAAATTTTTTAATACTGATGATTCTTATTAATTGATACTCATTGTTGTAGTGGCAAGAGAGAGTGCCCTTAAGTTTTGGTATAGCGGCAAGGTAATCAAGGCTTCGATCCCCACTTGGGCCACTTCCCCCTTTTTTTTTTTTTTTTTTTTTTTTGCTTTGCATAAAAAAAACTCTTTGTTCCAAATCAATATCCTCCTAAACTTTATTTCTTATACTATGTACATGTATAAGCAAAACATTAATAAGATTAAAGGTAATTTGAAATTCTCCATTACTTTTATTAATAAAGATTTTATTTCATATTCACAAATTATCTATGATGTATGAAGTATTTTATGAACTATAATGATAAATTATATACGAATTGTTTGTTAAAAAAAAGTACGAGTAAAATCACTAGTATTAATTTTCAAAAAAAATTAATTTAATACTTCATACCATTATGCAGTTCTTTCTTATCGTAATTATTTTTTATAAGTACAATATATCTTAGTAAAATCACATTTTCAATTAACAAGTAGCACAACAATGTACTAACACATTGCATTGCATCAATAAAACCACTCGATTTATTATTTTGCTAATCGATTTTGTGGGAATTTTTTAAATATGAATCCCTAAAATAAAGTCCGGTTTTAATTTAAATTTTCTTAAACAACTACGCGCTACCCCTACTTGGAAATCCTGGATCCGCCACTGCGTCCAAGCACTGTCCTACTGTTTATAAGGAACAGTTCCGCTGATCTTCTCACTTTTAGGGCATGCTTGGATTGAAGGAAATGTATTACTAGAGTAATAAAAATCAAATTAAGCAAAATTAAAGTGAATATAGGAAAGAAGAAGATAGTGATGATGTGATTGTAAGGAAAATTGTATAGTAATGGTGTGATATGAGGTGAAGAAAGAGAAACTAATACCCTCATTTTGGGGTAATAGTTACACTAGGGGGATGGTGGGTAACTATTACCCTCATTATGAGGATAATAATTAATAATTCTTCCATCTTTCTCTTTTCCTCATGTCACAACTATCTTATTTTAATTGTAAACACTTTGTCTTCTATAACAAAATTTTTAAGTACTTATGTTTTTTCAAGTTTGACTTTTATTACTCCCTTAATATATTACCCCCAATCTAAACATGCCTTAATGAATAAAAAGATAAAACCAGTGTGTACTATTCCGACCTTGACTATCCAAATATCCAATTGAAACGGAGGGAATAACCGGATAAGTGTTAGACCCTTCTTGTAATTTTCGTTGGCTATAAGGTAACTAGCCCAAATTGTACATGATCCTGAAATAAATGGGCTCAATATTAAGTCACACGGTCCAAACTGTATCCAATCTAGCACTAATTAAAAGTTGAATTTTCAATTAACCAAATAATTAGGTGATGTTTGATGTCAAAGAAGAAAAACTGAATGAAGGAAGTCTATTACCAACGAAAGATATAATACAATTAAACATCTGCACTTTACAATACATTAAGCTTTCCTAGTCCCCTTAATTAGCACTCTAGGCGTAACTAGTAGCCCAGATATAATTAAGCAGATCTTAGCGGTTAGCGATAGTAATAGCATGCTATGAATATTGTCGGAGCAAGTAGCAAATTTCCTATTATGTTTAAACCATGGAGGTAACTTTTCTCTCTTTTTCAGAACGCAATAGTTAGCATGTTTTATTATGCAAAATTCCTAACTTGTAAGGTGTTCTTATATAATGGTCAAGTAATTTGTTTTTAACTTCATTGTTGTTTTGACAATCATATATTACACGTATTTGAAAATTCTAATGTAATCTTATGACTTTTGACTATCGTAATTTTTAAAAATGTACTCTCTTCATTTTTAAATACTTGCTTTATTTCTTCATGCGCGGAATTTTAGTAAAAATTACATTAAGTAATAAAATATAAAGATAGTGGGGTTACTGGAAGGTAAATTGGAGGAAATAGAATCTAAAAGTAATAATATTGGGTCCTACTAATTGAGAGAAATGAATTAAATATTATAAAAACTTTCCAAATAAGGAATTGGAGCAAGGCTTTAAAAACGGTTGCAAAAGGAAAGTGAAGCAAGTAGTTAAAAACGAAGGGAGTACATACGTATTAAAAATTATACTGTAATTGTATTTAGATTTAAAATCTTTTTAATGTATTTTTTTATTTTCAGAATTTCAAAAAAAAAAAATATATTATCTTAAAAAATTATTTTTAATCAAAATTACTAATTAAAAAAAATAAAATAAGTAATCTCAACCATCCATTTATATATTCAATAAAATATAGTCTTATGACTTTTGACTACATTAGAATCATCATTACTCATATACTATCAAGGTCTTAAACTCAAATATTAGGTATTATTACCTTATAAAAGAGTATTATTATGCATTTTTACATCCATAAGGTATTCTTACCTTATAAAAGAGTATTATTATGCATTTTTACATCAACAATAACGAATGGAGTAATATAATAGATGAAGCACATAATAAGACAATCTCTTGTACAGTATAATGGGTGAACATGCAAAGCATGACACAACTTGAGAGTTGAGACTAGGAAGCTAAAAAGGCAGCATGCAGCAATATTAATGCAATTTGGCTGCGAATTGGAATTTTTTTTAACTGTCAAACAAAGCAAGTAAGTGGGGAAAATTCGACAAAATTGAGTGGGAGGTTGGTGCACACTCAAGTCTCATTCTAGTGTCTAATAATTACTTGTAAAGATAATACAAGTACACTTTTGAGGTTCTAATATGCTTATGATCAATTTACAATTACTAATTAGCAAAAAAGAGAAACTATATTTACCAATAACCATGGGCTGCAATTTGTCTATCAGTCTTTTTGATGGGCTGTATTGAGTTTGGGTGGGTAGTTGGGTAATGTGTTTGACTTTAAGTTAACCCAATGCTCCTTTTCTTAAAATGGTATGCTGCTTCCCTTTAACCCCATTTACTTCCCCCGTTCTTTTTTAATTTCACCATTCAATTTGTAAAATTTTGAAATGAGATTAATGTGACTATTCATAATAAAATTTTCACTAAATTTCAAATCTCGTTCACCTCTTATTCAAAGTTGAATATTCCCACTAGGTATGGTGGGGCTTATAATGCATTACATCTATACTTCAAGTCCAACAAACCCTCACGTGAGGGTGTGACATAGAGTATATAAACCAAATCCGATTTTAACCATATTAGCTGAGCTATGCTAAATTGTTGTGGCTCAAAATATGAATCATTTTTATTTAATTGGGTCAATTGAGTCAGTTTTTGATACCTTTACCTTTAATTGAAAGTACCAATGTGACATGGGTTATTGTCAATTATTCAAACCCGTTCAACTAAGGGTTCGTTCACTCCACATTGAAGCTAAAAATAAAAAAAAAATAATAACAGTGCATCCAATATGAGTTTAGATTAGTATCAAAGATTTTGGGAAAAGTATACGCCACTAATATATGTGTTCACTATGACTCTAATAACATGATGTTGGTATTATATTGTATTTAGATGGTATCAGCAAAATACCAAAGTAAGTATATATTCAGTAGTACCAACGAATGTATTTATATGTACTATCTAAACACAATATAACATCAACGCCGTATTATTAGAGTCCTAGTGACTCTATACATTAGTGTCCTAGACAACCTCAAGTTTTTGACCTATAAGTCCACTCTTGAGCTAGCAATGTACCTTTGACTTGCATCCTACAGTCAACGCATTTGCTACTTTTGTACATTCCATCATTTCGTAGATCCTTCCTCAACTCCACCTGGTATTTGAAAAAGAAACACAAGACAATAGCATGCAGCTGTTTTCAGGCAATAATTTTCCTATATAAATCTTAACATTATTTCTGTTTTAATTTTGTTATTCACTAAAACCCCTTATTAAACCTTTTCTTGCCTTCTTTACCCATTTTATTTATACAACTAATTAATTTTTTCATCTTACATTATTTTTCTCACACAAAAAAAAATCAGATGATTTCCTGGAATGATTTATACAATGTACTATCAAATATAGTACCTCTTTATGTAGTAATGGTTTCAGCTTATGTATCAGTAAAATGGTGGAAAATATTTTCACCAAATGAAATCTCAGGAATCAACAGATTTGTTGCATTATTTGCAGTCCCACTTCTATCCATCAAATTTATCTCAAATAACAACCCTTACGCAATGAACTTCCGCTTCATCGCGGCAGACACATTGCAAAAACTTATAGTCATTGTGATATTGTTTATATGGTGTAAGCTGAGTTCAAGAGGGTCTCTTGAATGGTGTATCACCCTCTTTTCACTTTCGTGTCTTCCCAACACGCTTGTCGTGGGCATTCCTTTGTTAGGAGGAATGTATGGCCAAGACCTTTCGCAGTCTTTGATGGTGCAACTTTCTGTTATACAGTTTAATGTATGGTTTCCTATTATGTTGCTCTTGTTTGAATATAGAAGAGCAACAATAGTCATCGTTTCTGATGAGCAAGGGACTGAAATGAGTACTGATCGTAGCTCATCTTCGCTTGAATGTTCTAAGAAAATTTGTGATGCGAGTTTGGAGTTTGATGAGGAAAGAGAGTTAGATGTTTGTGTTCTTTCTTCTAGGTCATCAACCAAGATTAGTGATCATGATGATGAAGAGAATTCTTGCCCTAAAGGTTTGCTTTCAACTTTTTGATGAAGTTTTTTATTTGTAAGTTGAAAAATTTGTCAGAAATGACCTTTTATATTCAGTTATTTGTGAGAAATGTCATTTAAAGCGGTTTTGATTATGAGAAGTGGCCATATAATAGGAATATGCAGCGCCAGAACTTATGACCTCAAAGAATAGTTATAAACACTATAACCACTAAACCACCTTTGATTCTTTATAATTGTAGCACATCTTTTATAACTATATATTTATAAAAAGAAAAACGACTATTTCACCAAATGCCACTGAGTATTTAAAAAACTCACCAAATGCTATAAAGGTTTTCAAAATTCACCTAATGTCATCGTGCTTTTGAAAAATTCACCAAATGTCATTAATGACTAACGGCCGTTAACTCCGTTAGTCATTAAGATTAAATCTTGACACATGTCATAATATGATTGGTTCATTTTAATTATTTATTTTCATTAATAAAAAAAAAATTCTTCATTTTTGTGGCAAAAATTGCTTGGGTATAGTTTTGGGGGACATTTTTATTCTTTATGGATACAAATTAAACTCGAAATTGACAAAAAAATAACGTAAATGCTCCGTTTTTTGTGTAGAAAAATATTTCGATTCGCGTGTCATTATTTTTTAACCATCAATTGATAGGGTAAGGTTTTGGGGGGTCATATTGACCCTTTTTTGATACAAATTAAGCTCAGAATTGACAAAAAAAAACATAAATGCTCCGATTTGTGTGTTGAAGAATATTTCGATTAGCGTGTCGTTATTTTTTAACCATCAAAATTTATCGGGTAAGGTTTTGGGGGTCATTTTGATTCTTTATGGGAACAAATTAAGCTCGGAATTGACTAAAAACATATATGCCCCATTTTGATTGTCGATATCGTATTTTTATTTTTTTTTTTTGGAAAAAAGGCGAAAAAGGGTATTTATTTTTTTTCCAATTTCAAGCTTAATTTGTACCCATAAAGTGTCAAAATGACCCCCAAAACCTTACCCGAACAATATTCGTCACGAAAATCGAAAAAGTATTATTTTTATTCATTAAAATAAATAATTATTGTGTATTAATTTTTAAAAGTAATGACATTTGGTGAAATAATTTTCCAAAGTAATGACATATGGTGAAATAAGAATTGCATTAACGGAAAACTAACGTCTTTAGTGGCATGATGTGTCATTGTATTGTTTGTCAGTGTCATTTAGTGAATTATGAAAACTTTGATGGCATTTGGTGAATCTTTTAAGTAATCAATGACATTTGGTGAAATAGCCATAAAAAAAATAAAAATAAAAAAAAATAAAAAATTATACAATGTACTATTTCACCAAAAAAAAAGTACAACTGTTTTCCCTTGTCCCCACCTGGCTCCACCAGTGAGAATATGGGAGTTAATCGCCGGAATTCGGCGTTGGTCATCACGTGATGTTACAAAAAACCCTGAAATAATTTTAAAGTCATATTTACTCCGACGATCTGATATGAGACTTACTTAATGTATACTCCTTGACATTGACAGAACTACCGAGCTCGACATCGAAGGTCGAAGTCCATGTAGAAGATATCGTTGAATGTAAACCCAAGTTGACAAACACACTTCCTGTCCCTGCAGCTGGAAGTGTAATGACAACCAGGCAGATTTTGATCATGGTCTGTAAGAAACTCATGAAGAACCCTAACTTCTACTCTAGTCTTTTTGCCTTAACTTGGTCCTTGATCTCGTTTAGGTAATTGACATTCAACACATAATACTCTTTAGTAATCTCTCTAACCTTTATTTTTGTGCATAATTATAAGATATTATATATATGCTTACATCTTATTAGTATATATTATGTGTAATGATCTCTTTAAAATCTTATTTCGGTTTTTACCAAACATTAAGGTGGCATGTTGAAATCCCTGCAATGGTGGCCAATTCAATTAAAATTTTCTCTGATACAGGACTTGGGATGGCAATGTTTAGTCTTGGTAAGAATTTTTATTTTATTTAGTTTCGAGTTTTGAGTTATATTGTATTTTGTATATGCATAAATCTCATTGTCATTGAGTACAAGTCTTAGCTTATTAGCAATAGCTACAATAGCTCGGCATGATAGAAACGAGCTTTTTAGCCCATGAATGAAAGTATGTATTCATGTTTATAGTAGATAACTAGATAGCTTTGCAAGCTTAGTATAGTATCATCTTTATATTGTGAATAAATGTAATATATAAGACAAAAGTGTCATTCTCATGCCAAAACTACCCCCTCCAATTATTTATCAGTTTAATTGACCAATGAGATCTTGGTCTATTGCCAAAGACCGAGGGCATGTATGTATGATAAGTTAAATCTAAGGTTCAAATCCCCTTTTAATTGTAATTTGTAATGCCCTTGTGGCTCATTCGCACTGAAATAAAGTTTAGTTGTGGAATCTAAGATAAACATATCCTTATTGGGTTATTGCTTCTTGATTGATGTCAAAATTGATAGGCTTATTCATGGCTTCACAACCTAAGATAATTTCTGGTGGGAGTGCATTAGCTGCCTTAGCTGCAGCCATGAGGTTCATTGTGGGCCCCGCTATCACGGCGGCTACTTCGTCTGCTATTGGATTAAGAGGAACTCTCTTACAAATTATCATTATGCAGGTATAAAATAAAATTCATGAAAAACAATATTATCATCATATTAACCAAAACCAAACAAAAAAAATCACAAATGTACTAACCAATGTGCTGTAAATCTTACTTTGTTATTTTAGGCAGCTCTACCACAGGCTATTGTCTCTTTTGTGTTTGCTCAAGAATACAATGTTCATCCTGGTGTACTTAGCACAGCGTATGTCCCTACTAAACTCAAAATCTTGCTCAAAATAATACATATTGCTAGTTTATTTGATGTATGTACTACTTAGTCATTAGTCATTATTAAACATGCTTTTAATTTTGGATGCAGGGTTAGCTTTGGAATGTTGATATCGTTACCAATTACACTGGTTTATTACATCTTATTGGGGATTTGTATAAAGTGAAGGGACTAGTTGCAGCGCACCAATAAAAAAAAGCTATTAGACTATTAGAACACTTAGATTATGTACAACGATTGAATCACGTTAACCTTTAAGCATCTCTAATAATATGGCATAGCATATTTCAATGTTACAATATTTCAAGAGATGTAAATATTAGGAAAATTTGTTAGAAAGGTACTTATATATTCACTTTTTTGTGAATAAGAACCTTATATGTTCAAATTGGTGAAAAAAGGCCTTATAAGTCACTTTTGTTGTGAGGAGGGACCTTGACATCGGAATATGGCCATTAATTTTACTTTTCCGGTGTTGACCATCACTCACATGGCACGTGATGTTTTAAAAAGGCCCTTGAGTTCATTTTTTCCCCAAGTTTTCACATTTTCTCTCTTACTATCCCCAAATTTTCTCTCAAAATCCCTTCTCTTTCCTTAAAATCAAGAGAAAAAAAGAAGGAAAATACATTTTTAAAACATCACGTGCATATTGCATGATGGTCAATGCCGGAAAAGTGAAGTCGGTGGTCATATTCCGATGTCAAGGTCCCTCCTCACAACAAAAGTAACTTATAAGGACCTTTTTCACCACTTTGAACATATAAGGCTCTTTTTCACAAAAAGGTAAACATATAAGTACCTTTTAAACAAATTTTCCTAAATATTATTAGTTACTCCCTTCAATTCGCTCCCATCAGAGTCTCCAACAACAGCTTTATTCTCGCAGTATCTACTGAGAGTAAGTTAGAATGTATTTATGTTCAATGTCACCTAAGTTCTTTACTAGCTGATTCTATCAATAACATTTCTAGCTTAAAATGTACTTATGTTTAATGTTCTTCTTAGCAGTTGTATTATACTATTATGTCCTCTGGCCTCGGGTGCCCTACAGCTTCAACGCGACAATACCCATGCTTAAATGCAGATGTGTGCTCAATATAAACCAGGATTCGAACTAAAGGTCTTCCATGAAAAATCGGAAACATGTTGATACATTAGCAGCTTGACACAATAAAATCTGTTTTACAACAAAATCTGTTTATTCATTAACATATCTGAATAACACTATAACCCAATGTTTGCTTACTGACACAATAAAATCTGTTTTCTCTGCAAAGCATCATAACGTTACCAAATCCTGCATCACAAGTAACCTGTAACCATTACTATGGTTTTTTTTATTCACTGATTATGGTTCAAGAATATAGTTTCCAAAAATGAAAAAGAATAGAAGTAATCTCAAGGCATAAATCCTATAAATAGGGCAGTTTCTACTTCAGACTCCTAGACAGGTTATATCTTTATTGTCTGATACCTTTTGGATGACAGGATGAGCTTGTACTGTGAAAGTTGGTTATAAAACAATTGTAGCTACTAAAAGTTCAGATAAATTTTCAAGTCTGCTTGTAAATTATATTTTCATGTCAATGTAAAAGATCTTGTTTTGCGAACTATCAGGTTTGTAAGAGGGAGCGAGGAGCATGCTAATGTATATGATTCACCTAAGCCGAAGAAAAAACAGAAATGAAGTATTGTCAGCCAACAAACCATGATACATGGAACCTAGCATATGGCATGATCAAGCTTTGAAATTACTGGTAATTGGTGGGGGTTGGGGATGGAAATCTTCAACAAGACTGTTATTCAGCAATAGGTTTACTCACAGACATTCTTTACGAATGGACCCCAAACATAGTCTACATCAACCATCCAAAGACAACAAATTTTTAAATCCGACAAATAAAGTATGACTAGCAGCAGTTGTAACAGGTATCTGCTATATATAATACAGACTAAGCCATTGAAGAAAGGAGAAAGACAGAAAGAAAGGGCCACCAAGGGTTTCCAGACTGAATCTCTACCAAGGGAGACCAACAACATAGTCAAAAGCACTGGGATCCAAAGAAGAAGCTGTCATCAAAGCCACAATGACTGAAATCAGATGCACAAGTCTTGCGATTTGAGGGAACTGAAACGCTCTTTCAAATCTCTGGAAAAACAGAACCAAAACAGCTTAGAAACATGTTCCTGGGATCAAAAATAGATTGAGACATGGAGTAAAAAGAATTAATTGCAGGAACAAAGGGAGAATTACAAACCCGCATCGAGGCACATGACATTCAGAATCATTACAAAATTGAGAATGAAGTCGTAACAGACACCACACCTTCCTGCAATGAACACAGCCCCCTTCTGCACGAGTACTACACTGACTAGCATGGCGTAACATACCCTTCATCTTCAAGCAATTGGGATACTCACACTGACGATCTGGTGCATAACATTTTGTCGCATGCACCAGCAAATCAAGCATTACATTAAACTGCAACTTAGAAAAAAAATATCATATTAGTACTACACTGAACATGGTGACTAGAAACTATAATATGATTCAGGATAAGAGAAAATCATCTAAAGATCTTAAAAACCTATGTAGGATCCAAAGTCCGAAGATTGATGAATAAAGGATACTATGTAGCAGGCTCACAGAAAGAACAGAGAAATCTATAAAACAATACTTAAAAAAGTAACTTTTTTTTTTCAATACAACTTCCTGTAAGAAAAATTATATTCATCTTAAATTTCACAAGTGTGTGTGAAATGCTAATACCTGCATAACACGGCGTCTAGCTTCCTGATTATGAGCATCACAATGAGCCATGGAAGGCTGATTTGTCAGCTTGTGAGGATGATTGATGCTTTCAACACTTTGGAAACAAGCATTGCATACATCATAATCAGGACATGTTACACAACGCCAAACTTGATCAATAGCAATATCTAGATGACATATGTTGCATGTTGTCACAGCAGCTGGGGCAGAATCTTCACTCTCAGTAATCACATCTTTATCGCTAGTGTCATTTGGCACGTAATTGACCTCGACCTAGACCATTAAGACATACTAAATACTTAGCAAGAGGACATGAATAAAATTTGAATAAAATTCGTAAATTTATTGTAGTTAGTCCTTCTGAAAGACCTCAACCACACGACATAAGCTCAATAACTTACTGGATAAAGTGCATGCTTGTCTTTCTGGTTGGAAGGATGTCTTTCTTCCTTGTCTTGTTTTTGTTCGACTTCATAGCACCTGTAATCAAATCACATATTGCCGAATTCAAAGAGCAATCATGATTAATCATGTAAAGTTTTATATACCAACTGACCTACATTATCAATCATAGAGATTAAGATAGCACAACCAAAATGAAACACTTATACATGTCATAGGTTCAATCCTTGCATACAAAAGTCATAATATGAGGAGCTAGCGCGTTTGAAGGACAACTTTTAATGCTTGAATTGAATTGCTCAGAATTTTTGACATATTTAGAGTCTATAAAACTATAAGAACTAATTTTTAGTACAAATTTTGCAATAAAGCTCCACTTCAAGACATCTACAAAACTCAATTTCAATATTAGCAAATAATGTCCAACTAAAATAACAGAAAATGTTACACAAAGTACCAAAATCTAAAAATTGCACAAACAGGATCTTACTTGCCACAGAGCTGAAAAGTCGTGCACTGCTTGCAAACCCAACCGTGTCCACAAAGCATAAGCAAACCACAGTGAGTACATAAAAGAATATCTTTCGTCATTGGGTAAATCGTTTTGCCACGCTGCAAAGCTATTTTTATGCATAACAATTAGATCAAGAAAACCACAATATAAGGAGTACATAGCAAACTAGCAATATAAGCTAATTGATTCATATCAAAATCATACATTACAAGCTCTATTACACCAGACTTTATTAAACAAAAAGCTAAAATACCAAAAACTACAACAATATCAACTGGACCTTACAAACAAAAAGGAAGACAAAATCAAATAACACATTTGCTCATTTGAATAAGGCCCTGTTTGATTCATCTTAATTTTGCTGGACTGAAATTATTTTTACTGAACTGAACTTATTTTTACTGAATTGAAATTATTTTTACTGAACTGAAATTAATTTCACTGAACTGAACTTATTTTTACTGAACTGAAATTATTTTTACTGATTTTCTATTATAATTCTTCTTTGAGAAAACTGAATTTTACTGAACTGAACTTATATTTACTGAACTGAAATTATTTTTACTGAACTGAACTTATTTTTACTGAACTGAAATTATTTTTACTTAATATTATTTTTTTAAGGTGAATCAAACATGGCCTAAACCCTCTTCTATTCCATTATGATAGAATTGAATTGGACACACGCGAAAGTTTGATAAAACCGAATATTATATATATTTCATAAATTTCATCATAAAATGTACAAATTTGTGAGAGATCGTGTCTCTCACTCTCTTGATAGAACTCTCAATTTCTATCACCCATTGGTGGAGTTCTCTTCATTCTCTCACCTTCTAATCCATGCACATGCAACCTATTTATAACTATTGTTTTTTTTTTTTTTTTTTTTTTTTTTTTTTTTTTTTTACACACTTGTCTAATATTAGAGATATTTCTACATCACTCATCTTAGATATTTTATAAGACATTTCTAGATACTACAACATCACTTGAGTTTTCTACTCCACTCAATCTTTTTCTAAACTACATACATTTAATTAAATCTAATACTACTTTTTAATCTTGAAAAATCATGTAATCAAATTAGCCATCTCTTGACTTGCTTCATTTTCTAAATATATTGTTGATCTTTTATTTGTGATATTACCAATTTGCTCTGCTAATTGTAACTTTCTCAACTTTTCTCATAGAAAAGAGAAAAAGGAGGAGAGAGATAGATACGTGGGACCACTTTTAATATGCCACTAAAAGCTTATATAATACCATTGTCTATTTAGTGATACTATTTCTACATATAATTAGTACCACTTAATGCAAATATAGAACTACCTAAATTCATTTCATAATAAGAAGTATATGTTGTTGCGTCGCAAATTCTCTCAAAAGATTAAAATTATATTTTGAGTTGTTACATTATTTTTCAAGTTATTACATTATTCTTCATGGTATCAGAGCTATAGGACTTAGAAAGTTATATGAAAAATGCATAACCATACAAATCAAACTCTAAAGGGAAAATATTTGGTTAAAAATTAAATATTAATATATGAATATGCTTAAAGATGGAACTTTATCTATTGATGATACCCAAAATCCTCTATACGTACTTTCATCCTTTAGATGGTCCACTATTTCTAAACCACGATGAGAAGTTGATTGCTAGCATGACATGCTATTGAACATAAAGAAGATCTATGGAGATAACTCTAGGGTTGGAGCGTAAACTTGGTTTTGTTCACTGAACTGATTTAGAGAGATGAGGAGAATCCGGTAAACTAGTGTTGTTTGTGAAGAGTGTTAAGGACATCTGAAATTAAATTACACACATTGACTAATAAATTAAGGAATAAAAGTTGAATAAAGGATCTGTATGAACTGAAGTAGTGGGATATCATTGAAAGCGAGTATAACGTGCACAATTTTGAGAGTATGGTTTAAAATTGACAGCTTAAACCACCTTCCACCAATCATTTCTATAACGCCATTTATATAGATTAGTGCCTTTGTTGAAGCTATAAACCAACAGAGCAAAGATTGTTTCAGTTTCTAAATGGCGTTATTTAATCCTATATATGGAACCATGAGAAATGAACTGCTTATAAGAACTAGATTGCCCTTAGTTTAGGTTACTCGTGGTGCTATCCACGAGGAAGAAGCTCAATGTTGAACCGCAAAGGTGGAGAAGAAAGGTGAACTGCTTGTTCGGGGGACACACACTAGAAAAAGGTATTGAAAAGTGATATTAATGATCCTAAACGGCACATTAAAGAGAAGGAAATTTTAGGAGTAGTGGAAGCTGTTAATCATCTAGCATCCGATGGAACAAGGCCATGTATTTTAATTCTAACTACTTTTGCCTCTACAATCTATGACTTAGGCGCATTGCCACATCTAGGTCTCGTTTGGTTTGATGTAAAACATTTTCAATAAATAATTGGTTTTCATATAAAACTTATTTTTAAGGAAAACCATGTACACTTGAAAATTATTTTTCATTTGTTTGGTTCCTTACAAGTGAAGTGATAGAGAATTAAGATAAATAAATAGAAAAGTGGAAATGTGAGGATGGATGAGAGAAAAGTAAAAAAGAATGTCACAAGGGGAGAGTAAATTGTGATTTCTCTTATTTTGTATAGAATTTTTTTTCCCCAGCTTTAAGGATTTCCACCATCAGAAAAAAAATTTCCCCTTCCAAAAAAAAAAAACAAGAAAAATAAGAATAAATAAGAAAATCAATTTCCATTAAACTTTCTTACATCAAACCATATGGGACCTTGGTTGCAACAAAGCACAATCTTCCCAGCCTAGTCATTGCTTACCTTAAAATTTCGATTAGTACAATAACTAAACCCTTCTACCTCCCATTACCAAAGATAAAGTAGAATTTAGAATGTTTTAATCGAAAAAAATTAATGCCAATTTTCAGTTACGCACCATTCAAATATAATCCCAACTTTTGATTATTCTTGTATAATCAACATGTATAGGTATCTTATTAAAGTAATAGAAAACTTTTGTTTTTGTTATACACAATAGTTCCAAAATAAAAGGATCTACCAAAGCAGTTCACAAAAATAACTCTTCGGGTTATTTTAGGAAAATACCTACCTAAGTTGGATTATTTCAAAATAATCAAAAGCAGCGTTAATTTTTTTAAAACAATACAAAAAGTTGGGATTATTCATTTCAAAATTTTCTTGTTAGAATGAAATTTTAAAACTATGGCAAGTCATACTTGTGCTTTCAACTTAAACCATTTTTAGCCTCTGCCCCTTAGTTTTGATGTTTGCATTTAATCCCCATGTACACTTCCTCCGTTTTTTTTTTATAGTTGCAACACTTTCATAAAATGGAAATGTCAAAATAGTTGCAACACACTATAATTGGAAAGTATTTTATGTCAAAAGTTATACTATTATCTTTATTATAATCTAACGGCCCACTAAATTATACTCTTAAGTATCTCTCTCCTCCATTTTAATTGTTTTTAATCACATGAGACCAACTTTTCTTAAGTACCGCAAAAATGGGTGTGTTGCAAGTATTAAAAAACGGGGGAAGTATATACTTCCTCCGTTCTTGAAAGTTCGACTCACTTACTATTCATGTGGTCAAAATAAAATATTTTTGACCACATTTTATGATTTATACAATCAAAATAAATTAACAAGTTTGATCTTATTAGATTCCCTTTATGATAAAATTTTCAAATATCAACTTTTTAAAAATTTTACATACATATAGGATATAGCCGAAGTTATTAGTGGTCAAAGATGTTTATTGGAGATCGTGCAAATGCAAAGTGAGTCGAACTTTTAAGAATAGAGGGAGTAGTTGTTTTAGAAGTTATAGCAATAATAACTTTAATCTGTAGTACTTCTTATTATATGTATTGTTGCATTTGAATATTGGGTGACCATTTAATGTTTGTTTTTGGTGTATTTTATATTATTAAATTGTCAGGCTTTTTTTTTTCTTTTTTTTTTCTTTTGAATGGTACTAATGATTGGAATTTTATTGTTAGCCTTGTGGTACGGATGATTAAAATGTTGAGTATTGACACATGAATTTAATATGTTGATGAGGGTTAGTAACTTACAAACTTTAGGTATTTGTAATGAATAAATGCATTTTTAGGGACTCATCACCTTTTATACTTTTCATTATTTTGGAAATCATCTTTAATTTCAATTTTAATCATTAGGGGATTGTCAATCACTGGAATTAAAAATCTGACCACTTACGTATAAAGCTCCCTAAATACAATTGTCACCACGACTCATCACCTTTTATACTTTTCATTATTTTGGAAATCATCTTTAATTTCAATTTTAATCATTAGGGGATTGTCAATCACCGGAATTAAAAGTCTGACCACTTAAGTATAAAACTCCCTAAATACAATTGTCACCACATACAAGAACTAGGGAATCCAACATCCACCGTAATGAACAACGATGCAATTAAGGTTTTGGTTTCATATCAAGAACTATCAATTATTTACCAAAGATAAAGAAACTATATAGTGATATATAAAAACTTATACATAATCATTTTTATTGACATTTGGAACAACTAATGAAATAATTGAGCTCCATTCAGAGTATATTATTATTAAAAAAAAGTCTAATTCAACAATTAATCAATTGGAAATTTGGAATAACCGTGCCAACAATTTTTATTGTACAAATTGCGTAATTAGTTCCTAAGCTTATAAATCTAATCTCTCCATACTTTGTGTGTGTATTTTTAATGTTCTTTGTCTAATAACACCATGTTCAAGAAAACTACCTAACCCTAGCCCAAAATATTAAGAGGTAAGTATTCTTCAATCATTTATCACACATGAATCGCTTAGTTTTTTCCAAGCCAAGCGGGAATAATTTTATCAAATCAAGTCAAGATCAACCAAAGTCTGAATGCTTTGGGGAAACTCATTCATACAAATTCGCTATGAATCATCGTCGATATCCCATCTAGCAATTAAATGCGGCATATTACTCACTCTTCTAAAATGGTTATAATTAAAGAGATCAAACAAAATACTCAAACGATAAATGTCATCAAGCACAAGGAACATCGGACTCACACATGATCGATTATGTATTGGACAATTTTTAAAAAATTCAAAAAATCTAAACAAAACCCTAAAGTCTAATCAATTGTATACATAACAAGAGATAAAAAAAAAATCATTTAATTCCGACGATTAATTTCACTTAGATGTCATACCTGACTACTGTAAAGATTGATAGATTTTCTTTGAAGAAATCTGAAGAAGCTTTTCGTCTACAAATGATGGCGTCGTCGTTTAAGAAAGCAATGGATGCTTGATTTATGTTTAATTTGGGTTATTGTAATTAATTGTGCTTTAATTTATATTATTTGAAAGAGTATTTATGATAGTTTTATTTGTAAAAATAAATGTCAAAAACTACCTAATAAAACACAGATTTTGTGAGAAACTATACCTATTAATAAAATATTGTAAGAAGCTACTTAATTAGATGTAAAGTTGTTAAATACTACCTCTGGCTGGATCTTCGATCATCGTTGACCTATTTTACTAGCGTTGACTCATCTCAAAATAAAAAACATAAGATAATTTCATTCACTAGCTAGTTAATACCTTCCTATCGGCAGTCACTAAGGATGAAAATGAAAGGCCAGTCCCTAAAAGATAAAAAGTATGAAAGATGAGTCCCCAAAAATAATATTTATTTATTATCAACAATTATATTTAAATTATCGTAGTTACCATATTAACAGTAAAAATGGATTTAATGTAAATAACTAACTTATATAATATAAGTTTATTTTTAAATAACTACGTTATAAATAACGTCTATTGTTAATTAGTATAAGAAGCATATTGATTGATTGTTTAATCAATTAACTTTATTTTAGATTTAGTTAAATTTAAGAAAAACTTTGAAAATAACATTACAAATTTTGCAAAAATTTGATTATAACGCCACATTTTCTCAAAGTTTTATTGTAACACCACATAAAAAAATTAAAATTTTGATATCACTACTCGATAACGGTTCTGTGTCGAAAAATATTTGTGGGTCCCACAGTTTAGTAGTTTACTTTACCCTCCATTTTTTACTTCTTGAATTCGATTCTCCCTCTCTCTTATTCATTACCCAACTATTCATCTATTGATCTGAATTCTCTGTGATAAGATTCAACCACAAAAAATTAAGATGGAGAATCAAACCCCTAGGGTAAGTTGTGGTTAAGAAATTGAATTACAAGGATAGATGTCAGTGTTGAGCGAAACAAGTCAGTAGAAGTTCGTCATCCTTCTTCTTCCAAAAAAAAAAACCTTCATTTTTTCCAGGTTACTGACAACAATGGAAGAAGATTCCAAAGAGGTAACATTTTATTTGACCTTTTTAAACTAGTGTAGCATGACTTTTCAATATCAATTTGCAATTTTGGTGTTCATATTACGATTAATTCGGGGAAAAATGTCGCAGACTATAAAATACACAAAGTGGGTGTGAATTACTGTGATTTAGGGTTAATTATTGTTAATTAGGTTAACTTAGATTAATTGATGTACTAAGTGATTAATTGTTATTAATTTTTGTGTAATTGGTTGATTGTTTAATTCAAAGTATCAGTTGTTGTACTGTTAACTGTAGTGTGGTGGGGAGTTGTTGTTTTTTTACTTAGGAATTAGTGCTTGTGATTGTGCAATTGGGATATAAAATTTCTAAAATTGTCTTGACTAGTGTTAACTATAATGTCGATGTGTTGACTGGCAGTTTAAGTGCTTGTGACTTGTGTAGCATTTGTTTATTGTCTAGAAATGGCGAGGAAAAATGATTTAATAGGTATAGTTTTGCGAGTAGGGGTGCTTTTGTGCCCAAGAAAGTAAACTAAAAAAAGGTCCCTACTTTGTTGGTGTGGTGGGTTGTGTATTCGAGAAAGAATATGAAAGTATCTAAGCGTAATGTTCATTATATTAGAAAATTGTTGTACATGGATTTGTTAGCTATAATGTCCATGTGCCTATCCATTTCAGCATTTGGTATAAGCAAAAAGGAAAGAACTCTAAAACTAGAAAAAGGGAAATAGTGAATGAAGATGAAGTTAGGTGCCTTTAAAATACAGTAAATGGGGAAGAGTATGTTGAAGCCTACGTTACTACCAATGAAACATTGAGGCTCATTATGTATGAGGCCCAGCACACTCCACATAGGACTACTTCAACAAAGGGTAAGACAACAGTAAGAGTGTTCAACTTAGGAAAAGCCCTAGACTACATAAACCGAACAACAAGATAGTCAAAGGGAAGATTCCTCACCAAAATCTAGATCTAGTTTGCTTACCAAAAGCAACAAGGGAAAGGGGAAAGTACAAAGGGTAGGGCTATGTGAAGCTTCTGGCAATGGGAAGGACAAGGGCAAGGAAAACGCGAAAGTATTTGCAAAGGAGTTTGTATTTGATAATGACAGTGATGATGATAGATCTAGGAGTGAATAGGTTATTCAAGTGATGATCATATGGATGTTGACATAAATTGGGAACCTACTGAAGTGAATTATGATGATGGTGATGAGAAGTGGTTCATACAAGATTCAGCTGAGATTCTTGATCAAGTTAATGGAAAACTTAGTACGAGTTTAAAGAAAGAAGGTGAACTTGGGGTGGTGAAGGAGCATAGTTCAAGAAAGAGTGAGAACTTGGATGTATTTGAGGTTCAGATTCAGAGGAAGTTGAAGGAGATTCTAATGAGCTAAGAAGCCTACATGGTTATGTAGAAGACAACAACCCTTGGTTTAATGAGAAGGTTGATTTTACTAAGCTTGTTGTAATTGTTCCAAAGCTGCAGTTCAAGAATATAATGTGTTGGTGCTGAGGAAAGCTTTAAGAGTGAATGCAATTGAAAATAGGTATGAGTACTATTTCTTACACAATGATAGCACTAGGATACTATTCAGTGTAGGAATATATGTGCTTGTGAGTTATGCAAAAAGATAAGCAAAATGCTTCTATATATATGTGTAGGTAGAGTGAAGTGTAATTGGTGTTTGCTAGGAATCTGCTTAGACAAGATACTTGGTAAATTAGTAGCTTGAGGCTAAATCATAATTGTATGAGATCAAAGGAGAATAAAAAGGTTACTACAGCGTTAATTGGAGATAACTACATTGAGGATTTCAGGAGCAATCCTGGTTGAAAGGTTCAACATGACAAAGTGCTCAATCACTTGGAAATTTAGGTTACTTATTTTAAAGCATGGATGGCAAGGTGTAGAGGAAAACTAATCATTTATGGATCAGCTAGTGAACAATATGCCAGGGTCTGGGATTATGGCAAGGTCGTTATGAAGCATAATCCTTGATCTGATGTTATTGATAATCTAGAGCCACCATTGTTTTTTAGGATGTTTATGTTCCTTAGGCCTTTTAAGGATGGTTTGGGAAGGGGTTGTAGGCCTATAATTGGGTTGGAAGGGTGCCACCTCAATAATGCATACCTTGGGCAAATACTAGCTAGCGGAAGTGTCTAAGGATAGGAACAATGCCATATACCCTTTAGCGTGGACAACAATGGAAATAGAGAATAGAGAAACATGGAAATGATTGTTAGAGTCATTAATAAGAAAGATAGGAATGAAGTGAGGATGGAGCTGGTTACACTTTCATGTGAGATAGACAGAAGGTATGTTTTACTTATGTCCTTGTGCTTGTTACTTTAATGTTTAAATGGATAAATGTATGTATTTACTTTGTCTGTTTATTGTACATGGATCGGTTGAAGCTCTTGATGCAGTTGTCCCTACAGCTAAGACAAGATTTTGTGTCAAACACATCCAGGCCAATTTCAAGATAAAGTTCACTGGTTTTGTCTACAAGGAGATGTTTTGGAGTGCTGCTAGAGAAACTAAACATGTAAGTAGCCCAACACTGTCTTTTTTATGTAGTGTATTATAAAAAATGTTTGTTAGTTAGTTCATTGTTGGTGTTTTATGATTAGTTGAGCATGAGGTTGCAATGGAGTCAATTAAGGCTTTGAATGAAGAAAGCTATGAGTATTTGGATATCATTCCCACCCGACATCGGTGTAGGCATGCCTTTACACCCAAATGTAGATCAAACATGTTATTGAACAACATGTGTGAGACCTTTAATGCAGTAATTAAGGATGCTAGAAATCAACCAATCCTCATCCAAATGGAATGGATGAGGACGGAGGTACATGATGAAAAGAAATAATGAAAAATGGGAAGATACTAAGATCATCACAAGCAACCTAACCCCCTATGTGAGAAATATTTTTCAGATGATGAAGTTTATATCAAGGAATTGCATTGGGCAACTTTCAAGGGGGGATACTTATAAAGTGAGTCTGAAGGATGACCAAGTGATAGTGGACTTGGGTGAGGGAACTTGTACCTTTAGTTATCACTGGCTACCCATGTATTCATGCTAATGCCTGTATAATGTACGAGAGAATTGACATTAAGCAATTTGTGCACCCATACTACAGCATGAACATTTACATGCTAGCTTATGAACCCCTAATTTAGCCATTGCAAGGTCCCAAACATTGGGAGATAGTGAATATGAGGGAAACCACTTCCACTAAACTTTCAAGGTACAACCAAGAAGACCAAAACAAGAAAAGGAAGTTGGAGCTGGGTGCGGGATAAAAAAAAGGGAACCATTAGCACTTGAACAAACATAGGAAGAATCAATGCAGTAATTGTGGTGGGTATGGGCACTAGGGGTGTACAAAAAAACACCCAGACTACTGTAAAATTTAGGTCTATTGCTGGTCCATGCAAATCGGTCCAATCAAGTTCAGGTTTAATTTTAGGTCTACACCGGTTCACCCGTATCTAGGCCCCTTAGGGGTGTACACAAAATACTCGGATCGGAAACTGGACCTGAACCGGACCGACAGATTCAAGTCCACTGCCGGTCCGCGTAAACTAGTCTAATCCAATTCTAGTCCGGTCTGGATTTGGACCATTATACACCCCTAATGGGCACTATGCAAAGAGTTGCAAGCTACCTTCTGTGGTTGAAGCATCTGAGCAAAGAACCGTAGGTAGACCTCTAGAAACTCAGCTTGGGCGATGGACCAAAAGAAAAAGAAAAAGGAAAGAGTTGTAAGGAACGTAAAGCTTATAAAATACTTATGTTGCCTTATTTGTTATCTGTGGAATGGACATTTATGTGCTATTTTTTGTTCCTAATAGAGTGCCATAGGAGCAAGACCAAATAGTATTGGCAACAAACCCTTTTTCCCAAGAAAGGCCAAGGTTTGAACTATAAAACAACAGGACAGGTTCACAAAACCAACCATTGTCCTAGTAAAAATCCCAGGCTACAAACCAAACAAAGACTCCCTTCAGTCAACCCAGTACAAGTAAAAAAGCATCAGTGATCACAACTGGAGTGAAACTAGGAGGGTAAAACTTTAAATTTTAACAATCATAATCTCAATCAGTGATGCAATGCATAAATAGATTTATGTATGATTACAGACAACAATTTAGCTAATTAAGTGTCACTGATCGTAATGGATGAACAAAGTTATGATGGTAATTTTTGAACAATGGAGTTGGTGTCACTCTTTCGTATGGTACTTTTGTTATCCAAACTATAATGCAAGTTGTGGCCTTATTTTCTAGATGCTTATATTGCAATACTGGCTAATGTAATTGTGTATTTGCTTTTCTTATTCAATTAATATAGTCATATTTTTGCAAAAAGTTGGCAAACCATGAACAACAAATGCGGATCAGAATCTATCCACTTAAGTTACATTCACATAAAAAGTAATGCATCCATGTTCATTACAACTTAGACAAAAAAAGTAGTTATCTAATGATAATACACCTTAGACACCACCTAATTATTCATGACAAACACTCCCATAACTATAACAAAGAAACTAATAACAAGAACAATCCAAAGTACAAAGTGTTGAACCGTGCCTCCCCTACCTTTAACATCTTTGATCATCCTCTTTCTGTCAGAGTTGAGAGCCTTGCATTTCATCTTCAAATAGTCAACCTCATTCAGCAAGCACCACATTTAATTGGCCGCTAAGGTCTTCAACTTCCCTTTGTAGTCACTTACTTCACCCTTTAATAACTTCTTATCCAACAATAGATTGTTAATAACCTCTGTTTTCTATGTTGTCCAATTAGCTTGATCAACCTATTCAAATGCTTTACACCCCCTGATTTAATTCACAGGATCATAAAACTTGCACGTTTTGAATTAAAATTAGGCTAATTTGGGGGTGTAGACACCTGATTGTATCTCCCAAAAAAAATAGACCCACTGATGAGTATATTTCATGTCTTTGATTATCGAGTAAGGGGAATAGTTGAATAGTCTTATGAATTTTCCTTTTTCTAACCTTTCCTAAATGTTTTAAAATCAATAATTCATTTCGTGTCCTTGAAATCATTCTTTTCGTGTCCTATTTATGAAAAACATCCAATCCAGTTTACTTTGGTCCATAATTTGGGTCTAATAATTGTGTAGTTAGATGGGGTTTGAAAAGAGCTTTCCAACGATATATTATAAGCCCAAATTCAAACTATAATGAAAAAATTATGGCCAAAATACTAATCGAGCCTCATATGCGGACCCAATGTTCATGTGGAGGGTCCATTAATCTTAATTATATTTCTAAAGCCATTAGAATTTATCATAAGCTTCTAAAATTATCTAGAAGATTGTTTTGAGTCCTAAATCCATTAGGATTTATTATTAGCTTTTAGAAGGTTCTAATTTATCCTGTTTTTGAAAAGATAAAGACTAAGAATTTTATAATGGATAAAACATGTGTTTTTAATAGATTTATTTCTGATTAAACAAGGATAAGAACGGATATTCGACTAACCTAATATAAACATCAAGAAGCAATGAATCCATCACCACACGATGAAAAGTGTTTTACTTCGAGTAGAATTCTGACTCTTTTCTGATATTTTTCGTTCGATTTTCTCTATAAATAGGGGACGATTTCCTCTATTTCATTCACCAAGAATCATCGTCTATTTCCCTCTCTAAGCTAAAGCTTATACTTTTTCTCTCTATTGATTTTCTAAGCCTACCTTAAACACATATAGCTCTTTGATTCTTCTTGGATTTGATCACCATTTCTCATTCACGAGATTTGAATACACCTAGCCAAGCTTGAAGTTGCCTTAGACCTCGACATGAAGGTTGATAATTTTAAGTTTTTGATCCCAAATCTATATTTCAATTATCATTTGTTGATTTAATCTTTATTGAAGTTTACTAACGTGTGTATTCTTTTGATATAAATTAAAGAGGTACGAGGCTTCAAAGTGAGTAATTAAATTGTTCTATTCCTTTAGAAATCCGGCTTAGATTATTATTTTGATTCCTAGTATCATGTTTGGATGCTTTTATGCTTTCTAGTATCATTTTTATGCTAAAGCTTTGATTTTAATTATCTAGTGACATGCTAGGATTTGTTATTAATCTGTTTAGTATCATGCCTAGGATCTTGCTAATATTATTTTGAGGGTATTATTATTATGATGATTGTTGTAATAATTTTACGTTGCTTGATTAATCATGATATTATTGTTATTACTTGATCACACCTCTTCTTGCAGGTTTAAAGGGAATTTGTACTTGAAATCACGCCTAATAAGATAATTAATAATCTGATTTAGGCTAACATGATTGTAACTCAAGTGATCGTCAATGATAGATTTATTTGTGAATTAATGATCAACCAACGTAGATTAAATATACTTAGGAGTAATTTATTGTATATATGTTAATCGAAAAGCGCACATGAATATGATAAGAATAAAGTAGAGGTATATTTATGGCGGGTTCAATATCTTTTAGATTGGATTCCTACCATCATCCCCGAATATCCAGTCATGGTTCAGGACCACTATAGAGTTAGAGATCTTTGTTATCGTGAATGGAGTGTAAACTTCACACCTGTAGACGATTTAAAAGTTCCTAAAACTTGTTGGCGACTATTTTATCTCTAGCTCATTTCCCTTTGGGCACCACCATGCTTAAGTACATGATCACAGTGAGGATCAAAGTTAATGTTTGAAATATTCCCTACAAGGGGTAACATAAACAATTATACCATGAATTAGACATCAATTACATGATGAATCGAGTACATTGTGGAATTAATCACAAATAACCTTTCACATCTTCTTCGATTAGTGAATTAATTAAAATCAAAGTTCTATGTTCGTACTTACCAATCTCCACCAACAAATCTTAAATGGTTATTGATTCGTTGAATTAGGTTACTTTTGGAGTTTCCTTTCTGCAATTTCCCCCAATTTGATGAGTTTAGTTGTTATCCATTGCAAAAAAAGGAACGTTAAGAGGGTTTCCCAAAAGTAGTCGTTAGAGTGGGATCTATTAACAGTTCTACTAACGTAATGACAGTTTAGATGGTGATATCAAAATTTTAATTTTTTATGTGGTGTTAGAATAAAACTTTGAAAAAATGTGGTATTATAATCAGATTTTTGCAAAATTTGTGGTGTTATTTGCTAATTTTTTTCTGATTTTAATTTATGTGATAAATAAACGTATCCAATTGGAAAAATCGGCAAAAATAATAATCTCAACTGTTGCCCGTTCCCTCAATATAATCCCAATTTGGATTATTTTTAAATAATCCGAACTTTGGGGTCATTCGCTCAAAATGGTCCCAAATGACCGGTAACCTTTTAAAGAGGTAATTTTTTTTTTGTTAAGAGACACATGTCACAGCGTTATTGGTTAAAATTAATATTAAAAAAACAAAGAAAAACTTTAAAAAAAAAAAATACCCTAGCCACCCCCACCCACGCAACCCCGACCCAACCACCACCCACGTTATTGGCAGCCATCCCAACCAGCCTTTAATCAAGGTCAAGAATGAGAACAAGGAACCAATCTCAGCCTTTAATCGCGCTCCATCTAACGACTCACGTTTTATCCGCTCTCATTAATGACCATTTTGTAATTTCATAGTTTTTCAAATTTTTTTCAGTTTATTTACTTTTAAAGCCATTTCATTTACTTTTTAACATTTTTCATTTACTTGTACTAATTTTTCATTTACTTTTTGTAAATAAAACACCTGGAAACCAATTTGTAAAGTAAAGAAATTAAGAAAATGAAATGACACAAAAAGCATGTGAGTTGGCCAATTAAGATAATTCAAGGGTCCAGATCAGTTCTTAGTTCCCATTTTAAATTTGCTTTTCAATATTACTTGGTTCTATATAATAGCTTTCCAATAATAATCACCTAGCATTTACGAAGTATAAAGTTACAAAAATGTGAAAAGATGCTTCTAGCATGAATTATTAATAATGACAATAACACTTATTAATCTCGATTGCCAATGAGATTCCTTAGATTGTTGTTATATGATTTTTATTATAACACTAACACTTATAATTTCCAGCCCATTTCCAAGTTTGGGAATGTTACGCTGGGCTTTATGATGTTACCTTCGTACTGATATTACTCAAGATCACTTCTGTTAGTTTTTTTTTTTTTACTCTTTCTTTTTCCATTTTATTTTTCTAACATTTCTTTTATGATTATTTTGGAAATTAAACATTAAAAAAGCTAATTAAGAAAATAAATTCATAATTAGTACTTAAGTACCTTACAATAGTAAAATAGACAGTAAGCTAAAAGGTAGTATCAACATTATTAGTACATATGTCAAAATATACTCCCAAAGACCACCCTTACTTCTTTAAAATCATATTTAAAAAATCATATTTCTCGTTATCATCCACCAAGTCTCGAAATATGACTATCTCATCTTCAGTCATCTTAACACACAAAGAAAGTGCATTAGCCGTAGAAATACCGGGAACTTTTCCTAATTCTTCACGCAATCCAACCTTGATATTTTTTGGCCCTTCGAGAATACTCACCAACTTATCAATCTGAGCATTGCTATTCTCCAACATCTTTCCCATCATCGACTCCAAATTTTTTTGAACATTTTGAATTTCTTTGTTGGTTGTTCGCAACTTTTTCTTAGTTGCCTTCTTGGATGAACCCTCATCTATAGTCCTCTTATTAGACCCTTCAGTCAACACATCATCATCGTGGTTTGTAGATGATACTTCAACATACTTTTTTTGATGATGTAGCATCATCTTGGGTGATGTCTTGGACATTCATGACTTGATCATCTCTATCAAGAGGCATTGCAGCTTTCACTCCAGTAGCTCTATCTTTTGCAAATACTTCCTCAAGATCATCAAACAATGGGATGTACAAGGAATGAGCAACACTAACATAGCAACACTGACATAGCAAAACAGGGAATAAAAGGAACGAGCAACTGACATAGCAACATGGCAGCATTATACACAAGTTCTATGTTATTATAATTAGGGAGGGGGGGAGTGCAGGAAACAAAAGCAAGTAATGAAAACAAAAGCAAGTACACAGATGTCCCACCTTTAAGGCATCATCAAAATCATAGCTTTTTTCAAAATTATTTAAACAAACACAAACACAAAACACAATCTGTTTTAAAACACAGAAGAAAACATGAAAACAAAAAAATATAGAACAAGTTGTGTATTTTTATCTTTATTCAATCAAATCAAGAAAAGAGGAATCTTGGACATGCATTGAAGCCTGGGATGGAACAAAAAGAGACATAATACATAAAGTATCGATATATAACATTTGTAAATCTAATTCTTGTAAGTCATGTCATCATGCAAAAATGATAATAATTCAGTTGATACTATAGCAATCTGTTGATATTCTTGATACCAAAATATTGCCATTTGCCACTCATATTATTCATATCATTATAACTTTTTCTTATCAAATAAATTTAATGCCAAGGCTCTATAGTAACTCACAGCATAGGCTATATGCAAGTAATGAAATATTTTGCAACAAAAACTCTCCAAGACTGCAGATATTCCGACAGGATAAACACAGAAAACTTTACACATACTACAGGAGAAAGAGACACTACAGGACATAGCAATGGTCTCACATACAGCAGGACCAGAACAACCAACACCAAGCACAGAGCAGCCAATAACTAGCATAGCAACAGTGACATAGCATACAGAACTTAATAAAATCATGCATATATAACTAATCTCTCCAATTAACATACTATATAAAATCCAAGCAAACTTTAAATTTATCAAGCATACAATATAAAATCCCAGAAAATTATATTATCAAGCATTAGGGGTTCATAAATTTACCTTAGCCCATCCTTCAAACAAAGTACGATCACCCGTGACCATTTTCAAAGTGTCATCCCAGCCAAAACCACTACCTTTATGCTTGATATCCAACAATGCATTAAACCTTTTCTTCAAATAAGATAGCCTTGAATCAATGTTTGATGCTTTTAAACCTGCTTCGGGCATCTTCTCACCAAATAGCTTCTCTAAATGATTCAAGTAGCCACTTTTAAAGCCACCTTCACCTTTCCATTTTCCGTCGTTGTTCATCTTAACCAAAAACTGGACCAATAAATCATCTTCTTCACTAATCCATCTCCTCGGAGCATTCCTATCACTCCTTTTTATAAAACTAAAAATGCAAAAAAAATAAAATACTGAAGCAAGTAGGCAATATATATAGTCAATAGAACAAGCATTAGAGGTTCATAAATTGGATGCATTTAATTAATCGTACAAGCTATAGTCAAATATTAAAAATAAATACAAAAAACAAAACAACATAAATTTGTCACAAAAACCATTTAATCTATCCTCTATGAAGTTGCCAATCATCAAACATTTGACGAGCAAGGTTATCTCTCCAAATAGTCCACGCATTAGAAGTCTCAAGGACATTGATATAGTCTTCATCATCGTCATCCATGAATTGTCTTCCGAATTCGGTATCTAATAACGGTTCAAGTGGATCAAAGCGCATTTCTCTACGAATGAGGTTATGGAGAAGACAACAAGCGCTTATAATATCAGCATGTGTTTCAATACCATAAAAACTACAATTTCTAAGTATTGCCCAACGCATCTTGAGTAATCCAAAACATCTCTCAATTACGTTCCTAGCACAAGAGTGTTTCATGTTGAAGTACTCCTCCGGAGTAGTAGGTTGATAACCCTCCTTCCACTCTTTAAGATGATACCTTTGACCTCTATATGGGGCAAGAAAACCTTCTCCATTTGTGTAACCGGCATCAACCAAATAATAATTTCCTAAAATATTGTCAAAAGTTTATCATAAATCAATTATATTAAATCAAACTTAAGTTAAACTCAAAAAGTATTATCCTCACCACGAGGGACTTTAATAGGATGTCTTCTACTAAGTGCATCTTTGAGAACCCTACAATCGGCAGCAGAGCCTTCCCACCCAGGCAAAAAGTATATAAATTGCATATCCATAGAACAAGCAGCTAAAACATTTGTTGCTATGTCCCCTTTCCTTGTCCGATATCTAGGCTTGTCAATGTCAGAGACCCTTAATTTGATGTATGTTCCATCTAAAGCCCCTATGCAATTCTACATACAATAAAAATAAATTTAGCTACCAATGTATGAAAATATGCCTAAACCAAAATCTGACAAAACTAATTAGCTATAATATATACCTTAAACCACTTCCACCTTTCATCCTTGCAATCCTCTTTAATAGGCTCCGGAGTCTTTAACAAGTTTTTGTGCAATCGCAAAACACATCTCAATACTTCACGAAAGTTTCTAGTGATGGTCTCTTTAGATCTTCTTAGACGTCTCACTATCAACCTTTGTTTTAAGTCATGACCTAGTATATTTAAAAATATAGCAACTCTCTCCTCAACAAACATGTTTCTTGATTCTTTTAAGCCCCCATAATTACAAAGCAAATCACATTATGTATAAAATGTATTTCTATCCATTCTTAGTTGGTCAATACAACTAATTTCATCACGAAGAAACTCTTTTATATTCTTCATACCTCGAATAAGGGTTTGTTTGGAAGAATGAACATTTTTTTTGCGTGGTATTTTTAATGAATCAAGTACAGACATAATGTGTAAAAAAAATCATCATCATCATATCCCTCAATCTAAAAAAGTAAATAAGTAAAATAATAGCATTTCGGCGTTTTGATGGTGGCATACGAGCCATGGCTGCATAGAAGAATAACATACAATCAATAACATGTAGGACTTTTATCTTAGTACTCACAGAAAGTCTTATATGGGATAACAACTTTGACTTTAGAATTTCTTATATCAAATATTGGCAAGATTCATCATAAACTTCAAGATGGCTAATTATATGAGTGTTTCATCCTTGATTAAAACATATATCAATGTGTTTCAACTAGTATAATAAAAAAATTTGGAGATTACCCAGCAAGTGAACATCAGTCAACATCAATCGGGTAGCTAGAAACATTAGAAAATTCTACTACATTTTTAGTTATTATCATACTACAATGTTTAATACCCAAAATAATAATCCTATACAAATCAATCACAGAACCATCCTTAAAATGTGCAGTATATAATATTAATTGCCGTGAATTAAAATGTGCAGTACATAATAAATTTGAATGCATAAATTTAAATTTCAATTTGAATGAATGCATAATATTAATTCATCAGAAAATTTGAATGCATAATATACAATACCAATCATAGATCTAATCACAAACATCAATTAATGGAACTAATATTCGTTCAATTTCATAAAACCGCACAAATTGAACTAATTTTCGATAAATTTCATAAATTACGCCTACTAAGAACCCTAGATTAAATTCAGAAAAATAAAAACGAAAATTATCGTAAAAATCAAATAACAAATCATAGATTTAATCACAAATTAAACATCAAAAGGATTCATAATCTAAGAAAACCACAGATCAAATAACCAATATAGAACGGCTAACCTTCAGATTCAACTTCGATTTGGGGCAATTTACAAAGAAGGAAGCAATTCTTCAAGGAAAGTGTTCGAAGGAAAGGAGGAGAGGAGGAGAGAGAAAGCTTCAGTCGGTCGCCATAGCTAGGGTTACTTCGTGGTTGAAGGTCAAGAGGTGAAAGAGAAATGAAAATTTCTGGTCTTTTTTTTCACCCGTAAAAAGTTAAGCTGGGGGGGAGAGTAATCCTTTACCCCTGTTTTGGGAGGAATGATTTACGGGCCAACATTACTACCCTCAATCCAGGTATGCCAAAAGGCCCATAATAATTAACCCATAACATTTTACGAGCTTTTACCCTCAATCCAGGCGGGCCTTTAAGGTAAGTTTATTCTCCATAATTTGTTGTACTGACTAGTAATACCTAGTAATCTCGTACATTAAAAGACTAAATCCAATTTATAGTCAATATGCTTGAATAGATAAACTCAACTTGTCCAAAAAAAATGCAACAAAAGATATACATATACTAAACCTCTTTTATACTAGCTATGCTAGTATACTAAGAGCATCTGGGAAGTTTAGTTAAATCTGAAAGGCATCTTAATCAAAATCATAATACCATTTGTTGACTTATGTTTGTAAGGGTCATACAATTTAAATATGAGTCGAATAATTTGAAGTCGAGTATTCAAGATGGATCGGTTTTGTCATGTCTTTGTAAGCTAATTATTAATAGCTCAAATATTTCAGAGCTCGTCTTGTGTGTGGCTAGCCACACTGTGTGACCACTTATAAAAAAACAAATTAACTCATATAAAACTGACCAAATAACCTCTGTAATACTAATTGAGTAACCCTTATAACACTAACCAAGTAACCTTATAGCACTGACAAAGTAACCCCTTTAACACTAACAAAGTAACCCCTATTACACTAACGAAATAACCCTAACCACACGGTGTGGCCAGCCACATATTAGACTTTGTATTCTTTAAATGAATTTTAAATTAAACCGTTATTGTATTATTATTGTCAATGAATCTTGAGGATTTTAAGCCTTTCATTATCTTGAGAATAATCATCGTATTAATTCCAAATCGTTATTGTGACTTTCTTGATTTATTGGTTGAGAAAGCATCAATTTGTGATGGTTTGATACACAATGTTGATATATTCACCAAGTAAGATATATTTTTAATGATTACAATCCTCCTTTTGAGCGTAAACTCATGTGGCTTCAACTAGTCACCAATGAAGTACATCCTTAAAGGAAACTAACTTTTGTTTCATTTTGAACAATACTTGTTTCATGACTCCTTATAAGTCCACTCCTTATCTGGTTGGTCAGAATCGGTTGCGTATGTCAGCTAATCATCTTGCTCATAATCTCTCAAACAAAAATATTCAACTAGAGTGAACCTCCGAAGTTCTTTCAGGAACATCGACCCACCCCAAATTCAAGGCAGCCAATCCAAGAAAAGGCCACTTATGTTTGATACTCCATTGGTCTCCCCTCTTAAAAAGAGAAAAATAAACTCAAAGCCACTCGAACATATCAACCTTGCACCAAAAGAACCCAACCACAACCCAACCCATTCTAATTTCTTACCCCAGCCTAGAAAAGAACCATGTTTGCCTTGGCTCATCTTTATACCCGAAAAAGAATAGATAGACGGTTTGATAAGATGAATTTAAATTTTCATCCTAGGCATATTTATCAGCCATCACCCACCAACTCTCTTTTTCCATCTACTCAATATCCTCTAATTAGGTTGGAGAACCTCCAAGTGGACTAATGTGCCCCTCTCGAAAAGATATGTTGCCCTTGATGTTTTGATGATAACACATGTCAAATAAATGGACTAATGCCTTGATAAGTTGTGTAGTTTGTTTCGACAAAGTTATAGAATTAATTCAAGGTAAAGGAACATGTGCTTTAACAAACTGAAGACTTGCTGTAGTGTTCCTTTGAAAGAACAGAAGATTCGGAGTAGAAGCTGAAGAATGAAGGCTCGGAGCAGAGACTTCCTAGAGAATTATAAAATCTAAAATATTTTATATTTTAGGTTTTGTGTAAGTGAAAATAATTAGGAGTTGATACTTAGTAGAATGCGATTTCAAATTTGGTTTAAAGATATAATTTTAATGATTGCTAAAATATTGGGAAGTTGGTTTTGAAAATATCTTTCTATTTTGATTGCAAAATATTATCTTTTATTTTCAAAAAATCTTTCAGAAATATTGTGCAACTAATTTCTTAAACTTGCACTCCTAGTATTTGATTTAGTCTTCACCACTAAGCAAAGAAACTGCTTCTTAGTGGTTCAGCGTGCCTTGAGTTTCAGGACATGTTTGAGACACTAAAGGTAGTGGAGAATGGTGGCGTTGATATGCAGCAGTAGTGACGTAAGTGGAGGGAGTAATGGCGTTTTATTCAAGCCAAGTTTTTCTATAAATATAGAAGTTAATTTTTGGAAAAACTTCACCGTTACTCAATCATAGTTTTCTATCTTCTTAGTTTTCTAAAGAGTCAAGAGTCGCATTCTACTTTAAATGGTTAACTTTCTTAATTACTTTCAATAGAGTATTTTCTTTCAATAGTTGTAATTGGGGATTGAGAGTTTGAGTGAACTCAAGAGAAGTCAGAAGAGAAAGAGAAGAGAAGATAGAATCTTCAAGTTCATTGAGCAACTTGAAGATAGAATCTTTAGTTTGTAAAAGGTTGATTGCCCTATTCTAGTAAAGAATCTTTCCTAAAATTCCAAGTGGTCGTGGTTTTTCTTCTTGTTAGGGCCAAAAAGTTTTCCACGTAAATCTCTTTGTGTGACTTTCAAGTTCCTTAAACTTAGTTCTAATATTTCCACAAAAATTTAGCTAATTTCTCCCAAACTACAATTACCCCCCCCACCTCTTGTAGTATTCTTCTAAAGTAACTAGATCATATCCTTTCAAACAACCAATCTCCTTTTAAAATAACCGTCTCTAAAGCCATACTCTCGACCTCTTTTTCCTTATCCCTTAAGATTGGAAGTGTCTCCAATTCCTTTTTTTATTAGCATGTTGTTTGGGAACGGGAGAAGGAAGAGGCATAAATGGAGAGGGAATTTTATGCATGCTTTGGACACGAATATGTATGATGAATTAAGAGCTAGTATGTTGTCAGTTCAACTTTTTTTCCTTTGAAAGAGCAAACATTTCATGCTACTGCAGATTTCTCTCGTGTTTCTTTTGCTACCTTTGCTGAGGGGTCAATGGCTCCCACTATTCGGACACCCGATGTGAGATGAAGTTTGGATCATGGAACTGTATGGGTCGTCTTGGGCAGGCGGAGTCCCTTAAAGTTTCGTATATTAGCTCTTTAGTCCGCTCTTGTGGTTTAGATGTTATGTTTTTGATGGAAATTATGGTAGCTGTAGATATTGCTGAAAAAAAGTTGTTTGTTATTCCTTTTTTCGAATTTCGTGGTAAAAATGTTCTTGGTTTGAGTGGTGGTTTGTTTTTGTTGTGGTTTTCCCCGCTTCAGATAATTCCTATTTTAAATACTTCAAATTTCATCTTTTGTAAAATACTTGTGGGCTCTGTGATTAAATACGTGGTGTTTGTGTATGGGACGCCCCATGTTGTTGATCATCCTCAAATTTAGTCTACCCTTTTGGATATTTTGTGTTTTAAATCAAACTTGGTTTTTCTAGGGGATTTTAACCAGGTGGATTTTAACGAATAAAGTGGGTGACTCTACTTCTATTCTTGGTCGTCATGAATTCATGGATTGGCGCTTTACAGTCGAGTTTATTGGAAGTTCCATTTTTAGGGCTAGAGTTTACTTGAACAAGTAATCGTTCTGATTATGACTCAACTTTTTGAGTGCATTGATAAAGCTTATGCAAATTCTTCTTGGTTTCAAGATCAAAGTATCAAGATATAACTTTACTTCACCACCCTATTATGTTCTTGGATCATGCTGCTATTGTTCTTTGTGACTCATCTGAGGATAATAGAGTTCATCGACCTTATAGGATTAAAAATCGGTGTTTATGGATGAAGGACATACATTCTATAGTTGACTCTGTACTTTCAATGGTCGTCACTGGTTCTCCAATGTTTTCTCTATCTCAAGAGTTATATCTCATTATAGAACGTCTGTTAGTTTGGTGCACCTCTCATAAACGAGTGTAGGGTATGGATTAGAAGAATATAGCTTTGTCTATTGGTCAGGCTTCTTCTTATTTGCATACTCGAGTTGGCTGATGTCTTTTTCTTACTACGAGGGAAGAAAAGGTTGTAGAGGCTCAGGCTGCTTTTATGTTTAGGCTTCAGCATGCAAAGGTTAATTGCGATGCAAAAGGAGAGAGTCATTCTCGTCTCCATTTCTCTTTGGTTCAGTCTCATCGCCGTCGTAATAAGATTCATTGTTTGAAGTCCATAGACGATTCTTGGGTATCAGAACCTGTGGATCTTAAGTTAGTGGTGATCTTGTTCTACATAGGATTTTTATACCGTTTAGGGTCCTCTTCTGTGACAGCCTCTTATTGGTAAGATCAAATTCATTTACCTTCTCTTTCCTCTGAACAGTAAAATAAGTTAGGGTTTTTTTAAGCTATACCCCTAAGGTAGTTGAGTTTCTAAGGTGTATCCATGCTTTTTCAAGTTTCTAAGCCATGCCCTTCAACTTCTAATCAATACTAAAATGTACCCTTATTAGTTATTTAAAAGTTAATGGAGAGTGTGATTTCGTGGTTTTAGTTTTCGTTATTAGGGTTGTTGTGGTTAAGATTTCTTTCTCGTATTATTTCTTTACCTTTTATCATATTTTTATTAAATTTATAGTTAACTTTAGGTGACGTGGAAATCCCAAGGAGGGTACCATTCATTAATGGTAGTGAGTTGAGGGTCACAACTTAGAAATATAAAAAAGCATGGGTACACCATAGAAACTCGACTACCTTAGGGGAATAGCTTAGAAAAACCCAATAAGTTATTAATTTCCTTTTCAGCTTTGGAAATTTAGAAGGCTAAGTTTAGTATTGATGATAATAAGACTCCAAACCCTAACGGTTTTTCTTTGGCTTTTTTCAAGATTCATTTGCAGTTGGTCGGTTCTTTTGTGGTTGGAGCAGTTTACTACTTTTTTATTCATGGTTATATGCTGAAGGAGAGAAATCTTACTTTCTTAACTCTACTTCCCAAGGTTGACAGTCTGAAGCTTGTTACGCAGCTTCGTCCTATATATTGGTCTTTGTAATGTTCTGTTGAAGCTTAGAGGTTTTGATGATGATGAACTTAAACTAAAGGAAACTCAACTAAAGGTTTACAAGTGTTTAATGAGTACAGGAGAAGTTGACCTTGGTGGTGGAACAGTATCTTGAACTATGAAGACTTGAAGAAACCTTAGTAAAAAGTTAATCAATATAGAAGAAGAGTTCTCTAACAAGAACTAAACTCCTTAATAGGAATGTTCCCTAACAGGAACTTGAAGGTTGTAAGCTGAAGACAGTAAGTTCCATAAGGAACTTAATTAGGCTGCAAAGTTCCAGTTGAGGACTGGAGACCAAGTGACATCTGCGTGAAGCCCAAGTAATTCGAGTTTACAGAAGCGCGACACTGTGATAGTAATTTAGTTAAGATTTTATCTTCTAGCTTTATTGTTAAATATTTTAAAAAGATATGCATGAAATCTATTAGAGGCGTGACAAGATAAATAGGCAAATTTGATAAAATCGGAAAATATAAAAAGATAGATTTTGGAAAAAGAATTTATTTTAATTTGTTTCTTAAAATCAGTTTTGTTAAAAAGATATTATTCTTTTTAATTATATCTTTTTTCGTTTTCCGGAAAGGATTTTCTTCAAAAGAGATTTACCTAAACCGTGTTTTAATATAAGGCAAGTTAACCTCTTTATCTTTTAGAAAACCCACTTGCTATACAAGTTGTAATTGTATAAATAGTAGAGATCAAATTGTTTTAAGTTTTTGTAAGTTTATGCATGAAGAAATCTTGAGAGCTTAATTCGTGTAAGTTTGCCAAGCTTTATCTTGTCATATTAGTTTCAGATTTTATGCATTGCTTGCCTAACATATTCTAGGTGTTGAGTTTTTTGTAATTGGTTGGGTTATTTGGTGTGAGTGTATGAAATTATATTGCATACAATTGAGATAGCTTTGTGTTTAAAGGCTGGGATTGTACTGTGAGGGTACGAGTGGATTTAAGTCAGGGGAATTGAATTGGGTAGGATAGAATCCTACTGTGTAGCAAGTTCTAGTTGGAACTTGTGAGCAAAGGTCTGTGTTATAATAGGTTTGTAACTTTTCCTTTGCCCTATTATAGTGGATTGGTTTTGTGTTGAAATCCCTTAGAAGGGTTGAGGTTTTTACTTCCAGTTGGGTCCTGAAAGGTTTCCTCGTAAAATCTTGTGTGCACTGCTAAGTTCCTTTTATGTTCCGTTTATAATTTGCAAAAGTAGTCACTAGGAACTTAACTACAATTCACCCCCCTCTTGTAGTGTTCGTTTCAACTAATAATTGGTATCAGAGCAAGGTTCTCTCGTATAAGCAGATAATTTTGCTGAGTAAGTTCCTGAGGAGAAATGAACTACAAGGAGAAACTTGAAGAAGGGTATTCCACCCAATGTCTACCCATGTTCAATGGTAAGTTTTACACCTACTGGAAGAACAGAATGGAGATCTTCATTAAGGCTGAAAATTACCAGGTTTGGCGTGTTATTGAAGCTGGTGATTTTGAGGTAACTGCAACCAATGACAAAAACGAGGTAGTTCCTAAACTTATTTCTAATTATGAAAAAGAGGATTATTATTAGAAGCTCGAATTGAATTCTTTAGCAATAAAGTATTTACATTGTGGTCTTGGACCTCATGAACATAATCGCATCATGGGGTGCAAGACTGCTAAACAGATTTGGGATCTACTTAAGGTTACTCATGAAGGTACAAATAAGGTAAAACGTTCTAAAATTGATTTATTAATTTCTAGATATGAAAGGTTTGAAATGCAATCTACATAAACAATAGAAGAAATGTTTACTAGATTTAATGACATAATTAATGAGCTGAGTTCCCTTGGCAGACATATTCCTATTAATGAACAAGCTAGAAAGATCTTAAGAAGTCTCCCACAAGATGAACGGTGGAGATCCAAAGTTACTTTCATGCAGGAAGCAAAGGACTTCACTAAGTTCAATATGGAACAGCTAGCAGGATCATTGATGACTCATGAACTGCACCTGAGTTCCAATACTGAAAGTTCCAAAAACAAGAGTCTTGCACTAAAAGCTCAAGACTCAGAGGACTCAGAAGTTGATGAAGAGGAAATGGCCATGTTAGTCAAACGATTTAAAAAGATGATGAATAACAAAAATTTTGACAGGAACAAGAAGTACACCGGTTCCAGAGACACTACCTGTTTCAAGTGTGGAGCAAAAGATCACTTCATTAAAGACTGTCCACTCAAGGAAGGTAAGAACAAATCTAAGGAGTAATCTAAGGAATCTAGAGTGTATATGCCCTACTTCACTAAAGACAATGTGAAGAAGGCAATGCTAGCTGCCTGGGGAGATACAGACACAGAAGATGAAGAAGACCAACCTCCTGAAGAAACAGCTCATTTATGCCTAATGGCCAAAACTGATGAAAAAGCCAAGCTAAAGGAACTTGAGGCTGAGGTATGGCTCTCTCAAAAAGATTTAAAACATTTCTCTAAAAAGAATCTAATATGTGTTGTTTTAGATATTCAAGAAGAGCTCAAAGAATTGCAAAGAGCTAAACAGCGAAGTGATAAAGCTTTGACTACTTACAAAGAAAATAGTGAGTGGGTTGACAACATGAAATTTGACATTCAATATAGATTCTTTAGTCTTTTTTATGACAACATTGTTTTAAAAGAGACTATAGAAAGATTAAAACATGATAACATACTTTTAAATGTCGAACTTTCTTTATTAAAACTAGGAATAGACTCTCCTAATTCTAAAGTTCCTTCTCTAGCTCATTTCACCAATTTTGAAAAGTTGAAATCTGATTTGGAAAAAGCCAAGATGGAGAAAGCTAGACTTGAGGGGGAACTTGAGAAGGCTAGGAAAGGAAAGTAACATATTGAGTATAGAGTTCCTAACTGGATCACTAATGCTCAAACCAAAAGAACAGAGGGACTAGGTTTTAAGAAGAAGTTCCAAAAGGAAAAGAAGTATGTTAATTTGCCTAGTAGTATTGTTTGTTATTTCTGTGGAAAGACAGGACATAAGCAGGTAATTTGTCCAAAGAAAGAAAATAGTACATAGAAAAATAAAAAATATGTTGAACAAATTTGGGTTATGAAAAATAATCCCACTCCTATTACACAGGAAACTTGGGTTCCGTCCTGATACTAATGTTTGATTCTTCATGCAGGTTCTAGTGAGGGGGAACAACACTTGGTACCTCGACGGTGGTTGTTCTAAGCACATGACTGAAGATAAATCTAGATTTCTCTCACTGGATGCCTATTATGGTGGAACTGTGACCTTTGGTGATAATATGAAAGAAGATATAATTGCTATTGGAAAAGTAGGAAGGTCTAGTTCCCATGCTATTGATAATGTATTTTTAGTCAAGGGTCTCAAACACAACTTGTTAAGTATTTCACAATTTGGTGACAAAGGTAACTCTATTAGCTTTACTTCTAATAAGTTCCGAATCATACACATTGACACTGGGAACATAATTTTAGAAGGAACTCGAAAAGGGAACACATATGTTGTGGATCTCAATGAAGTTCCTAATAGCAGTTTAACATGTCTTAGTGTTATTGAGGATGATCCTCTCTTATGGCACAAAAGATTTGGTCATGCTAGCTTTTCTTTACTTGATAAACTTAGATCTAAGGAATTAGTGGAAGGACTTCCTTGCATTAAGTTTCTATATGACAAAGTGTGTGATGCTTGTGTTAGAGGAAAACAGACTCGAATCTCTTTCAAATCCAAGAAGATGGTAAGCACCAAAAGACCTTTGGAACTTATTCATATGGATCTTTGTGGTCCAATGAGAATTCAAAGTAGAAGTGGTAAGAGATATTTAATGGTTATTGTAGATGACTTTTCTAGGTTTACTTGGGTTTTCTTTCTAGTAAGAAAAGATGAAACTTTTGATGAGTTTGTTGCATTTATGAAGAAAGAACAGAGAAGAACATGAAATCAATTGATACATCTCAGATCAGATCATGGAATAGAATTTGAAAACTCAAAATTTAATGAATTTTGCACTGAGCATGGTATGGATCACAACTTCTCTGCCCCAAGAACTCCACAACAAAATGGAGTGGTGGAACGCAAGAACAGGAGCCTTGAAGACATGGCTAGAACAATGTTGATCTCAAGCGGACTGCCTAGGAACTTCTGGGCAGAAGCAGTCAACACAGCTTGTTATATTCTAAACAGAGTATCTATTAGAGCCATCACTAACAAGACTCCTTATGAACTCATCAAAGGGAGAAAACCTAACATCTCTTACTTTAGATCTTTTGGTTGTTAATGTTTTGTTCATAATAATGGCAAAAGGAACTTGGGAAAGTTTGATGAAAGAAGTTATGAAGCTGTTTTCTTAGGATATGCCTCTAATAGTAAAGCTAAAAAAGTCTATAATAAGAGAACAATGTGTGTTGAGGAATCTGTACATATTATATTTGATGAAACTGAACAATTAATTGATGTACAGGATTGTGATGATGATTTTGAAAGTGGACTCGTACGCAAGAAGGATCCAGATGAAGAATCAACATCACTGCAGAAGCAGCAGGTGGAAAATGAAGCAAATCCAGAATCAAATGAAGAACCTATATTGGAGAATGTAACAGGAACTCCACAAGTTCCAGAACATAATAAAGTTAATTTGGAAGTTCCAGAAGAAGTTTAAACTGAGAATCAAAATGAAGTTCTTACAGTTGAACCAGTCATCAACAATGAAGAAAGATTGTATCCAATTAAAGACTTTACACCAAAGCCTTGGAAACATCATAAATATCATCCAGTAGATGCAATCATGAGTGATATCACAAAAGGAACTCAGACCAGATCTCAGCTTAGGAACTTCTGTGCATTCTATGCTTTCCTATCTTCTATGGAACCTAAGAGCTATGTTGAAGCTTTGACTGATGCTGACTGGATTAATGCAATGCAAGCTGAACTTAATGAGTTTGAAAGAAACAAAGTTTGGCATCTGGAACCTAGACCCAAACAGAAGAAGACAATCGGATTAAAATAGGTGTTTAGGAACAAGCTAGATGAGCATGGTATTATTGTCAGGAACAACGCTAGACTTGTTGTACAAGGTTTCAATCAACAAGAAGGAATTGACTATGAAGAAACATTTGCTCTTGTAGCCAGGTTAGAAGCTATACGCTTACTTATTCCTTTTGCTGCTTATATGGGATTTAGGCTGTATCAGATGGACGTTAAATGTGCAATTCTGAATGGAATTCTTGATGAAGAAGTCTATGTGGAACAGCCTCCTGGATTTGAAAATCCAGAATTCCCAAACCATGTCTATAAGCTTGACAAAGATCTTTATGGTTTGAAGCAAGCTCCTAGAGTATGGTATGAAAGACTGTCAAAGTTCCTATTGAAAAATGGCTTTAAATGTGGTAAAATTGATAAAACTTTGTTTTTAAAATCAAATGGAACTGATATACTAGTTGTACAGATTTATGTTGATGAAATTTTATTTGGTGCAACTAATGAGTCTTTGTGTAAGTATTTTGCTGACCTAATGAGTGGAGAATTTGAAATGAGTATGATGGGAGAGTTAAATTTCTTTCTCGGTTTGCAAATCAAACAAACTGAAGAAGGAATCATGATCCATCAACAAAAGTATATTAAGGAATTGATCAAGAAATACAAGATGGACAATGCAAAAACCAATAAGACTCCTATGGGTATTGGAACTAGGTTGGATGAAGATCCAACTGGAACTTGCATAGATCAAACTATGTATCGAGGTATGATAGGCTCCCTACTTTACTTAACAGCAAGTAGACCTGACATATCTTTTTGTGTAGGTCTGTGCGTGTGCCAGGTTTTAAGCAAATCCAAATGGATCTCACCTTGTAGCAGTAAAGAGAATTCTTCGTTACTTGAAAGGAACTGATGACTTGAGTCTCTTCTATCCTAGAAGTGACTTATTTGAATTAAATAGCTTTACTGATGCTGACTATGTAGGTCACTTGGTTAATAGAAAAAGTACTTCAGTTATGGTACAGTTTTTAGGACCTTGTTTGGTTTCTTGGGGTTCCAAGAAGAAAAACATTGTTGCATTATCCACAGCTGAAGTAGAGTATGTGGTAGCAGCAGCATGTTGCTCACAAGTCTTATGGATAAAACAACAGGTTAGAGATTTTGGTATTATTTTTTAATGTGTTCCTATTTACCGTGATAATATAAGTGCTATTTGTATTTCTAAAGATCTAGTTCAACACTCAAAGGTAAAGCACATCCACATTAGGCATCACTTCCTAAAAGATAATGTGGAGCAAGGGAATATTAAGTTAGAATTTTGTCAAACTGAAAGTCAAATTGCTGATATTCTAACCAAACCCTTGAACAGAGAAAGATTTGAGAAATTGAGATTGGAACTTGGGATGATCAAGCTAACTTGATTGCTTTTGAAGTTCCAAGATATGGCTGATTCAAAGATAATGTAAATAAAGTGAAAAGAGCTTTTGGCGCAATTTTGGTGTGATAAACATAGCTGAAGTGTCACCGTTGTTAATTACTAAAGGTAAGTTCACTAAATACTTAAATATGTAAGGATTTAATAATGTACTGTACATATGTGTTAAATCCGTGTTCCATTATGTGTATTTTAAGTAAGAAAACACGTTTTGAAAATTAAATGAAATTTGGAAAGAAAATGAATTTTGGAAAATACATCCTACCAAAATTATTTTACAAATTAATTGAACTTGTTCCAATTAATGACTGACCAGTAAAACCATTCAATTCCTTTGCACCGCTTTAATTATTATAAAAAGCATCTTTCACCCACCTTTTCACTCCACTGTCAAATAAGAATTCTCCCACTTCAGTAAAAACTTCAAGTTCAAAACCACCATCAAACACCATGGTCATCATTGTCGAAATTGTATCTTTCGAAAACTCTCAAAATTCTGAAACCACCATTCAAGAAGAGACCTCACCTTTAGCCATGGTAAACTACAAACCCTCTCCTGAAACAACCAAAAGCACTTTTAATTCTCCTAAGCCCGTTGAAAACCCTAAGCCTCTAACTTCAAACCCTAAAGAAGTGGAGAGCAAGAATGAAAAGGAAGAATTTGGCTCTTCAAGTGTACTCGACAAATTGCGTGAATGGAAACAAAAGAAGGAGAAAGAAAAATCACTTGAGAAGCAAATGCAGGAAGTTGATGAGTTCAAAAAGGGGATTCATCAAGGAGAAGAAGAAAATCAAGGAGAAAAAGAAATTCCAGGAGAAGAAGAATATCAAGGAGAAAAAGAAATTCCAGGAGAAGAGGATGAGGAAGATGATGATCAATTGGAACTTCTTGCAAGTGCTAAAAGGTATGTTGTTGGTCATAGAATCGATATATCTTGGTGCAAGAAATCTAGGTTTTTATAATTTCTCGATTTAATAAAATTTCAAGGGTGGGAGCACTTGATGACAACTGCCTCAAACAATGTGTTGTATCCTGTTGCAATGGATGAGTTCTGTGGAAAGTTTCAAGTTAAGCAAGGGAAGATCACTAGCTTAGTGAATAAAAAGAAAATTGAATTTGATGTTGAAAAATTAGGAAAATTTTTGAAAGTACCAACTGTGGGTTTTGAACTATATGTGAAGGGTAAGACTTCTGTGAAGGTTGGGAATTATCTATGTGGTGATGTAGTTGAGTTTCTAGGCGGAGAAAGGGGGAAGAATGTTATGAGTCATAATGATCTTAGTTCCCTAAACAAGTTGCTGTTTAATTTGGTAAGAAAAGCAATTATGCCTAGGACTCAGAAGAGAAGTCAGGCATGTTTGATGGACTTGGCTGTCATATTCTGTCTTTCCAGGAAAATAAAAATCAATTTTCCTTCACTAATGCATCAACATCTAGCACACTGTGTTCCTAGAAAGAATAAAGTGGGCTATGGGGCAGTGCTTTCTACTATGTTTGCGTATCTTGGAGTGAAGCTTAAAGGAGTTTATGGGGGCTTGGAGGAAAAACCAGATAATGTAATCAATGGTGAGACACTACAAGGTATAAGCCTTAAAGTAGTGAATGGGAAGGTCAGAAGAGTGGAAGAGAAAAAGGCTGTGGGAGGAAAGAGAAAAGGGAAGGAAGTCCCTGAAAAGGCTGTAAGGAAGAGCAGGAGGATCCCAGCTAGTAAATCTCCTAAAACTAGTATGGAGAAGCCTCTTGAGTTGGATGAGGATGAGGACAAAGTTACTGCAGAGCAGGTGGATGAGCTTGTGGACAGAGCTGACATTGCTGAGAAGCAGCTTAAGGCAGCCACAGAACAGTTGCAGAAACTTGAGAGAAAGTTACAAGGTCTTGAGGGCAGTCTCAAACTGTAGAAGCTAGAGTTCTAGAGGGATCTCAAGAGTCTTCAGGACAAGTTGGAGGAGTATGTGAAGCAAATCGTTGAAGATAACAAGAAAATTCTTGAACTCCTTGAAACTTGACCAAGACTAGCCTCACCTACCTTAATTCTCTTAGCCTACCTCTAGCCTTGATCTTTCTATGTTTTGCTATTTTAGTCATGAACATGTTTAATTTCGGTTTTAGTTTATGAACAATTTCTTTTGTGATGTAATATTTTTAATGGTTCAGCAGGATTTTAATCTTTGATTTTAATGAAAACTTTTGGAACTTGGAACAAACATGTGTGTATATGTATGTTATGAAAGCTTATGAAGGCAAGTGGAACTCACTTGAGGGAAGTTAGCAGCGCTGCCTTCAGTTTCCCACACTCGATGAATTGCTTGTGGGGTTGTGGCCAGATACTTAATAAACTTGAAAAAGCATGACTTTTGATGATGCCAAAAGGGGGAAAAGAGAAAGCAAACTTGAAGGCTATAGTTGTTCTTGGTTCCAGTTGAGAAAGTATCAGAACTTTCTTCTGATATAGATGCCAGTAGCTTAGCTTAGATCTGTTTTGTTTTTGCTTAGTTTTGTTTTGTTCTTGTTTCTGTTTTTGTTTTATTTTTGTGTGTATACTTTCTGTTAAAAATTTTAAAATAAAAAAATACGTCCTCCTATTTGTTTTAACTTTTTAAGATAGTTTGCTTAAGTTTGTCATCATCAAAAGGGGGGAAATTGTTGAAGCTTAGAGGTTTTGATGATGATGAACTTAAACTAAATAAAACTCAACTAAAGGTTTACAAGTGTTTGATGAGTACAGGAGAAGTTGACCTTGGTGGTGGAACAATATCTTGAACTATGAAGACTTGAAGAAACCTTAGTAAAAAGTAAATCAATATAGAAGAAGAGTTCTCTAGCAAGAACTAAACTCCTTAACAGGAATGTTCCCTAACAGGAACTTGAAGGTTGCAAGCTGACGACAGTAAGTTCCATAAGGAACTTAAATAGGCAGCAAAGTTCCAGTTGAGGACTGAAGATCAAGTGACATCTGCGTGAAGCCCAAGTAATTCGAGTTTACAGAAGCACGGCACTGTGATAGTAATTTAGTTAAGATTTTATCTTATAGATTTATTGTTAAATATAGTAAAAAGATATGCATGAAATCTATTCGAGGCGTGACAAGATAAATTGGCAAATTTGATAAAATCGGAAAATGTAAAAAGATAGATTTTGGAAAAAGATTTTATTTTAATTTGTTTCTTAAAACCAGTTTTGTTAAAAAGATATTATTCTTTTTAATTATATCTTTTTTTGTTTTCCGGAAAGGATTTTCTTCAAAAGAGATTTACCTAAACCGTGTTTTAAGATAAGGCAAGTTAACCTCTTTATCTTTTAGAAAACCTACTTGCTATACAAGTTGTACTTGTATAAATAGTAGAGATCAAATTGTTTTAAGTTTTTGTAAGTTTATGCATGAAGAAATCTTGAGAGCTTAATTCGTGTAAGTTTGCCAAGCTTTATCTTGTCATATTAGTTTCGGATTTTATGCATTGCTTGCCTAACATATTCTAGGTGTTGAGTTTTTTGTAATTGGTTGGGTTATAGGGTGTGAGTGTATGAAATTTATATTGCATACAATTGAGATAGCTTTGTGTTTAAAGGCTGGGATTGTACTGTGAGGGTACGAGTGGATTTAAGTCAGGGGAATTGAATTGGGTAGGATAGAATCCTACTGTGTAGCAAGTTCTAGTTGGAACTTGTGAGCAAAGGTGTGTGTTATAATAGGTTTGTAACTTTGCCTTTGCCCTATTATAGTGGATTGGTTTTGTGTTGAAATCCCTTAGAAGGGTTGAGGTTTTACTTCCAGTTGGGTCCTGAAAGGTTTCCTCGTAAAATCTTGTGTGCACTGCTAAGTTCCTTTTATGTTCCGTTTATAATTTGCAAAAGTAGTCACTAGGAACTTAACTACAATTCACCCCCCTCTTGTAGTGTTCGTTTCAACTAACATGTTCCTTACAAATGCTTCGCCAAATGTATTATTAGTCGACTCCATCTCCTCTTACCTTCTTTTGTTTTTGATTGGAAGAATGCATTATTTCCATGATGTCTTATGTCAGACAATGCTCTAATTGCCCATGAACTTCTCTCGTTCATGAATTCTTCCAGGGCTATGAAACAGTTTTATGCTGCTTTGAAATTGGACATGAATAAGGCATATGATTAGGTTCGCTAGGATTTTTTACTTCATGTTTTAAAGGTCTTTGGCTTTCCTCCGTACTGGATACATATTATACATCAGTGCGTGTAGGGAATAATTTCAAGCCTTTAAAATCCCACTAGCTTGAACCCCACTGTGATCATACACTAAAGTACGGTGGCGTCCAAAAGGGAAGAAGATAGAGCAAAAGAGTCGCCAACAAGGTTTTTAGGAACTTGTAAACCGTTCACGAGGTGAAGGTTACACCCCTTAACGATCCAAGAGATCGTCAACTCCATAAGGTCATGAACCAAATAAGGGTTCGGGGATGAAGGTACAAATCCAACCTAAAAGAGATTGAACCTGCCCTAATAATAGGCCTCTACTTTATTCTAATCGTATTCATGTGCGCTTTCTAATTAACATGCAATCATTAGGTTTAACCCTAAACCTGTTTAATCTATGTTGGTTGAATTTAAATGCACAAATAAGCTATTATTGGTGATCACTTGAAATTATAATCAAATTAACCCTAACAAGATTATTAATTATCTTATTAAGCGTGATTACAAGTACCAAATTCCTTTTAAACATGCATAAAGGCGTGATCAAGCAATAATAATAAATATCAAGCAACATAATAATAATCATGATAATAATCATGAATAATAATTATAATCACAATAATAAAATAAACATCAAAATAATAATATTCATAATCATCATAAATTATAACAATTACAATAATCATCATGTTCATGTTAACATTAAAGCATAATAAACATAGCAAGATCCTAGGCATGATACTAACAAGATTAATAACAAACCCTACCATTTCACTAAGCAATAAAAATCAAATCTTTAACCCTAACATGATACTAACAATCATAAGCATTAGAAAGAACATAGGAAGCATCATAACAATCATATTACGCATATTTGATATTAAAGTTACCCTAGACATGATACTAGGAATATCATAATAACAATATAAACATGATTTCTACATCATAATATCAATTAATCATTAAAGTACTTACTTTGATGCCTCGTATCTCTTTCTAATAACAAAATACACACGTTAGTAACTTCAAGGAAAATAATAAACAAAACAATTAAATTAAATAATTGAAAGAGAGATTTGGGACCAAACCCTCAGAAATTAAACCTTTCACGTCTAGAGCGAAGGCAACTTCGAATATGGCTAGGTGTTTCTAGATCTTACGAATGCGAAATTTTGTATGTAAAAACAAAAGAAAGAAATAATTGAATGTTTTTATGAATGCTAATTAAAATTGATTGTAGATGAGTGTAGATGAGAATTGATGATGAATGAATGTAGATGATGATAATTGGTGAATGAATTGGAGAGAATTGGTGAATGAAAACGGAGTTTTTAATACGATATTTATAGAGAAAATCAGCCAAAAAGATAATTTAACAAAACAGAGTCTGACGCTCAGAAAACAGAGCTGGCGCCAACCCTAGCTAGCTGGCGCCAGGCACCAGCACTAGCGCCAGGCGCCAATGGCTAGCGCTAGGCGCTAGGCCTGGTTCCAGGCGCCAAGGCCTGGGGTCAGACGCCAAGCTCAAATTTAACGTGTTTTCGAAAATACGATAAGTTTACCGTACTGGAGGATAAAATAATATAATTTCTTCGAAAATGCTATTTGATTTTGATTAAAACTCTGAAGAGTCAACAAAAGTCAATTTATCAATGCTAATTGAATTAGGAATGAAAAAGAACCTTCTAGAAGAATCTAGAAGACTAAAACCATTCCTAATTGCATTAGGAATGATAAATCATATTAGGCCCTCCCCTAGATCATTGGGCCGCATATAAAGCTCAAACCGGGCCCAATTTAGTAAATTGGCCATAACTTCCTCAATATTCATCGCAATTGGGCTTATAATATATCGTTGGAAAGGTCTTTGCAAGCCCCATCCAATTACACTATTAGTGGACCCATATCATGGACCAACCAAAGTGGATAGGCTGTTTTCTTAAAATAAGTTTTCAAAAACAGGGAGAAGAGAAAAGAAATAAAAACTATCCGCAACACTAGACCTTTCCACACTTTCGTTTCATTCGATTATGATTCGACGTGAAAGGTACTCATCACTGGGTTTGGTTTTGGGGAGACACAAATGGGTGTCTACAGAAGCCCCCACTTTGACTGAGTTTGGAGAAACGCAAGTTTCGAAAACAAAAGTCAAAGTATCGATAGGGACGGAGAATGGTTCAGAACGTTCTGCGATCCTAAATCAATCTTGCAACGCCGATACCTGCAAAACTAGCGTTAGTTAAATAGATAAAAGAGTTAAGAAACGTGTATCTTGCACCGTCGAGCACACGTCTCTGAAAGTAACCAATTGTTACCGTCGGTGCTCTTTTGCTTTTAAACCTATATGTCGGTGCCTTTTGCTAATGAGCCAATGCTTAGGCGCTTTAAGCTAAGTGAGACGATCTCTTATCAGGTCGATCACTTTATGTAATCAAGACGATTACTAAATCATGTCAAATTCTTAGAGGGGCTAACTGGCGTACCAAGGAACCCAAAAATATGTTGCAGAAGGCTAGCTCAACCTCATCAGGTGGCTGGGTGCTTTGGCGTCGCTAAAAAGCCATCAGCGCCACACAGCTGGCCTTAGCGTCAGGCACTATATTGGCGCCAAGCGCCAAGCAAAATTTGTGACGCCAATGCATAGGGCCTGGCGCCAACACGGGGATTTCCTTAAATACCCCCTTCCTTCTTCATTTTGCTGGCTGCTCGTCGCGAAACTGCTCGAAAGAAGTCCGAAACTTCAATTGCTCATTGCTTGCTCGTTTCTCAACCGAATTCGCTCAAATTTGTTGTAAATCAAAGCTCTTTTAATCTATTTTCCTGATCTATGTAAGTTTTCTTCAAACTCACATCAGATTTTATGAATTCTTGGCATGTTTATTCACGAATTTCATGAAAATTCGAAATTTATAATGCTCAATTTGCTTTGTTTGTCAAGTTTTATGCCATGAAATTGCTTGATTATGTTTGTATATTGCCTTGGGAGTAATTTGAAACTTGTTTGACTCAATTTGGTGAAGAAATGAGCAATTTGCCATTGTTGGACCTCCTAAGGTCGTGAAGAACAATGTGGCTTGTTCTTGATGTTTTTGCTAGCAATTCTTGTTCAATTTGTCACAATAATCACTATAGTGTTGCAAGAAATTGTTTAATTTCTTGAAAAATGTCGTTATGCTCAATTTGAATTTGTGCTCTGCTTTAGTACTACGTACTCTGTTTTTGTGAACATAGTATCATGCGGCTAGACGAACCTTAGATACTATAGAACCTTAATTCATGATAATTTTTCACAATGTAGCATGGCTAGACAACGAGGCTCGGGTTCACGGTCCCGAAAACTAGACGGGAGCATGAGCCCGTAGAGGATGACGTCACGCCTTCCACTTCGCTTGGTCGACTTCCGGAGTGGGATGAGCGGACCTTGTTCTTCGCCTCTGACCACCACATTTCTGAGAGGGTGAGACAGGGCATCGCGCCCGGGAGGACACGGCATCACGGCTCTGGCTGTGATGGCTTAGGCGATTTGTACAGGATGTACATCTCCAGGGATCTTGAGACGAGACTCCTATGGGAGTCTTGCGGGCTAGCTACTCTGTTTGAGACCTCCGAGGCTATGGTCGCCTCCAGCGGGGGTCATCACGTAGTTCGCTCTTTGGTGGAGTTCTTCTGGGACACCACCAACACCTTCCATTTCCCCTGGGGCGAGATGATGGTCACCCCTACGGACTTCAGTCTCATCACAGGACTGAAGTTCACTTCTGTGCCACTGTCGTTCGACAGTGGAATCGACGTCTTCTCTTCGGAGGTCGAGGAGCTATTGGGGCCGATCGCTATTCGGGCCCGAGCTGAGGTCGAGACGACTCAGTTTAGTGCTAAGGGAATTCGCCGCTCGACGCTGGCAGCGGCTCTTGATGACAATGCGACCACCCGAGAGCAGCGGGTGCGCATCTTCGTGCTGATGTTGATGTCAGGGACATTCTCCCCTGACAAGGGTAGTAGGGCATTGCTTTACTATCTTCCTGCTGTCCGTGATCTTCACCGGATCGGGACTTATGACTGGGCCAGCTTGGCCAATGCTGACTTCGTTCGTGCGCTGAGGGACTCGTGCCGACACCGGTCCTTTGGGACGAACGTTGCTTTGTACTTTTAACTCCTTGTAGATCTGGTTCTACGAGTACTTTCCTTCCGCTGCGCCGGCGAGACCATCGCCGCGGGGATTTCCAATGAGCGCCTCTTGGGGCGGCCACCATGTGGACATGTCCACTACACATGTCCGGAGCCGGATCATCTCGGTACGACTTTTATTGTTCATCTTGCTTTTCCGCGGTGCTTTAGATATATCCTTGCCTGATTGATGCTTTTTATAGGGACTTGAGGTGGTATACCGGCCGTGGGGCGGTTGGACAGTCCCTGGATTAGCCGCATAGTACTCTGCTGAGCGTCGCTATTTTCTGGGGACTTATGGAGCGGTCGCGTACTTAGGAGAGAGGGTTGCTAGACAGCACTGTTCTGATGTCTTCGTCGTTCCTGTTGCTCCACCACGTCACATGTTCGACGAGGCGCGATTGTCGAGCATGTTTGAGGGAGCTGGTACCCCTTGGCGGTCCCATGTGATCCTCGGGCGGTGTTATGCTGAGGAGCTACTACCTTTGTTAGCTCTAGCCCCCGTACCGGTGGAGGATGTGAGGGTAAATTTTCTTAGCTTTACTTTCCACTAAGTAGCCCCCAAGTAATGCTTTACTGATTTTTTCCGTTTTATCAGGATGGTGCTGCTGAGTTCGTGCCACCTCGTATGTCCATCCACTACCAGGGGATGTACGGGCCGATCGAGGAGATGATTTCTCCGGCTCCCGAGGGCGAGCGCTTCGTAGAGCGGTGATTCCTCGCCACCAGACTAGAGTAAGTCTAGTTTTTTTTCAGAATCTTTGTGTTCACATATCATGTGTATTTACTGACTTATTTTTCTGACAGTTTTCCCGCGAGGTGGTTTCGGCGATGGCACGATGCATAGATGCTTTCCGGAGCAAGCTCGTCCGGATGAGGAACGCGGCCACTTGTCGTCGAGATGACGTCATCCGAGAGGTAGCCTTTCTTTGCTCATTATTTTTGCATTGCTGCTTCAATTTTACTTTGTTTCAGATTTAACTCTTTTTGCAGGGCCAGCCTATCGCTTCTCACACCCGCACGAGACCTGAGGGGCGGAGGGACCCAGCGAGGTCTAGCTCGAGACGTCGACGCACTTCGTCAGGGGGTAGAGGCGGTCGCTCTGAGGCTGCTCGAGTTGATGTTGCAGAGGGCTCGGGATCTTCTTCTGAGGGTGCTCCCGCTGCGCCGGTAGGAGAGGATACCTCGGCTTTCAGAGGTGGTGATATGTACGAGGTTGGCTCGTCATCGCAGCAGCCTCCGCGGCCTCAGCCTCAGGTTGATCCTGGCTGGAGTAGTCCTATATTGAGTCTTCCTCCTCCTACGGAGACTGGAGCTGGAGTTGGAGCTGGAGCTGGTGGAGAGGTGACTCCTCGTACGGCGCAATTTTATGACATGATGGGCCTACGTCCTCCGGCGCCGTAGTTTGTTCTTGTTTATATTTTATTTTGATTTTTTTATAGAACTTTGCCTTAGACTCATTTTATAGACACATTTTGTATATTTATGCCATTATGAGTTTATTCGATTGTTATTATTATGTGTATGTTAGTGTGTGCAAGAAAAGTGTGACAACAATTTTGCGCAAAAATTCCGTCATTTTTATTATTGATGGAGGGTATCCGACTCTCTCCCCCAAAAAGAAAAAATAAAAAAGGAAAAAATCGAATGAAATGTCGGGTGTTTGAAAATTAAAATAAAGTCCAAAAAGAATAATATAAATTAAAAATAATAGCTATATTTAATTAATTAATTAAGAAAAAATGATAGAAAAGTTGTTTAGGAAAATTAAACGGAGCCATAAAGTCATTAACCGACTCGAGTCTAATATTAAAAACACAGGTTGAGTACGCGCGGTTGGTCTGGCAACTTGGCGCCAGCTGGCGCCACACTATGGCGCGTGGCGCCAGGCGCTATACTTAGCATGTGGCTCCAAGCGCTGGCGGTTGGCGCCAATCACGGGGTTTTGACGCCAATTGACGCTGACTCCGTGTTTCATTCTGATTAAAATTCTTCGCAATTTGTGTATAAATAGCCCCCTGCCCAGTCGATTTTTCTCATAATTCCAGCGAATAGAATAATTATCTTCTTTAGAAAAACAATAATCATGTCTTTAGTCACCAAAACCTTCACCCAATACACTCATGAATGGTGTCGATCTCTTAACGCTAGAGACAAAAAAGAATTATATTTATTTCACCTGGGGGGAATTTATGGCATCAAAGAGGTAGATCTTGACCTACACTTCATACATACCGCTTTAGAATTTTGGAATGTTGATACTCATTGTTTCAGAATAGGGTATGATGAGATTAGCCCTTTGCCAGAGGAATTTGGTGCTATCTTAGACTTCCCTGCGATAGACCTTATAGCAATCCCTAGAATAGATGCATACTATTATAAGGATTTTGAGCGCTTCTTTAATTTGAAGGAAAAGGATTTATCAAAAATAGTAGATGGCAATATAGTGAATTTGAAAGAATTTGCACGCTATTATTTTGATAAACCTCTTTCTGAATCTTTTCATATATATAGAAGAAGGGCGTTCCTATTTTGCATGCTTAACCAATTTTTTCTTAGTAGTGGTAAAAATAATGAGGGTCAATCAATTATAACCACTGTACTAGAACAAATTGAATCAGGGAGAAATCCAATGCCATTAATAGTTGGAGAGACTATGATTAGTCTAGACGAATTGAAAAGGGACCCAAAAGCGCCTCTTCGCGGCTCTCCAATTTTATTACAGGTAGAAAAATAATATTTCTAATTGCATAAATAAAAAAATATATTTTTTTATTGTAATAATAATTTATTTACATTGCAATTTTTTTACAGATGTGGCTAATGGAGAGGCTAGGATTAATTTGCCCTCCGGACCACATTGGAAAATATACTCCCAATTGCTTCGTGAGAAGGAAGAAGCGCATCCCTAAAATTGGGCGCCATGGGTGGAGAAAAGTCTTTGAATCACGTGATTTTACTATCAAGTGGGTCATCCCATGGTGGAAAATAGAAAGGATGGTTGGTGTTAACAAAAAACCCTTCTGCCGTCTTCCAAGCTTGTCTCGTGTAACTTATTATTATCCCTGCAGGGTAAAAAGACAATACGGCTTGCTTCAGAATATTCCTTCCGGAGATCTTCGTCCTCCCTTTGAGCACCCTATTTCTCAAGAAGTAGACAGATTTGATGCTTACTAGGGCGCTAGACCTTTATGGGAAGTGATTACCCAAAAGGTTCCTCCTTCTTTGCCCAATTATGTAAAGAAGTTGTTGCTGAAGAAATCTTCGATTGATCAGGGTAGAACCGATGTGAAGAATCGTCTAGGTGACAGAGTGACTCCTACCAAGGAATGCTTAGGTGCAAGAATTGAATTCAAAACACCTGCAATGCCTAGGAAGAAAAATACTACCAAAGACAAAGGAAAAAGGAAAGCTAACACCACAGACAAAAAAGCTTGGGTGGAAAAGAAGCAAGGATTGTTAGCGGAAGGGCAGACCATCTACTCCAAAATTGAATGTAAGTCCTCTAAAGGATGCCTACTAGCTAAAGTCATGGATGAAGAGGAGGAAGCAGACAAGAATTGGAAAAGAGCTAGAAAGGAAAAGAAAGATTAAGAGCATTGCTTAGCTTTAGATTTATTAGACTTAGATTGTTATTTTTATTTAAAGTTAATTTATTTCAGCTTTTATTTAAATTCCATCAATAATGTAATTTTATTTTATTAATGAAATTTCAGCTTTCAATTAAATTATTTACTTTAAATTTATTTTATTAAAGCAATGAAAATCGAAAAATTAATTTTCCAGAAATTCTTCGAGTACGGAAGTCGAAAATTTTCCGAAAAACACTAAAATTCGCCCAGATTTTATTCCTGAATTGGCGCCAGTCATTGGTATTTGGCGCCAGTTACTGAAGTCTGGCGCCAGGCGCCAATTCCATCGGCTGTCGCTGATGACTTCTGGCTGGCGCCAGGCTCTGTTCTGCGACGCCAACAATTCGCCGATTTTCTGTTGAAATTTTAATTAATTCTGGAACGCTGAGATGTCGAAAAATAAAGTGGCCGCACCCGTAAAGGGTTGCCTACGTATCCTTTCTTAAGGAATCAGGCCGAACGTAGCTCTCTTGAGTATCCTACTCAAGTAATTATGGGTAGTATTTCTTAAGTTGGTCAAGATTGGTCATGTTTGAGAATTCATTGCCATCCATATCAGTTAGTTTTGCTGCACCTCCTGATAGGATTGTTTTGACAATGTAGGGTCCAGACCAGTTAGGTCTAAATTTTCCCCTTGGGTCTAAAACATTTTTTCTTAGCGCTTTTAATACCAAATCTCCTACTTTGATATTTCTTGTCTTGACCTTCTTATTAAAATGCCTAGCCATACGAGTTTGGTAACACTGAGTATGATGCAGAGCTTCTAGTCGTTTCTCGTCGAGTAGAATCAATTCTTCATATCTTGCCCTAGTCCATTCAACTTCATCGAGTTTACTCTCTAGCGCGATGCGTAGAGATGGTATTTCTAATTCGACAGGTTGTACGTCATCCATTCCATATACCAAGGAAAATGGCGTATTTCCTGTTGATGTACGGATTGACGTGCGATAACCCCATAATGCGAAGTGAAGCTTGTCAGGCCAATCCTTATAATTTTCCGTCATTTTCTCGATGATAGTCTTTAAATTTTTATTAGCTGCCTCGACTGCTCCGTTTGCTTGAGGTCTATAAGGGGAAGAATGATGATGTTGAATGCCGTATTTTTGTAGCAATTCTTCACATTCAGCTTGAAAGTGAGTTCCATTGTCACTTATCATCTCGTGTTGGACTCCATATCGACAGACAATATTTCTTTCGATAAAGAGTGCTACATGTTTTGCAGTGAGTTTAGCGTATGATTGCGCTTCGACCCACTTTGTAAAGTAATCGATTGCTACTAGAATAAATTTGTGGCCTCCTGTTCCTGGGGGAGTGATTTTGCCAATTATGTCAATTCCCCATGTAGAGAATGGCCATGGAGATGTGTAGGTGTAGAGCAAAGATGGAGGGACATGTTGTAAGTTGGCGTAAATTTGGCACTTAGGGCATCTTTTTACGTATAGATGGCAATCCCTATTCATTGTAGTCCAATAATATCCTTCTCGCATTATTTTCTGGACTAACATTTTGCCATTTACATGAGTGCCACAGATTCCTTCGTGAACTATTCTCATCACTCTTTGTGCATCCATCTTTCCTATACATAAGAGAGCTCGACCTTTAGGTACCCTTTCATGAAGCTCGTTGTCTATGAGTACATATTGTGAAGCCAAAAGTCTCAATGCTCGCTTTGCTCTTTTGTCAGCATGAGGAGGGTATTCTCCATTGGTGACATAATTGAGTATGTCTGTGTACCACGGTTCTTCTTCTTCTTCTTCTTCTTGGACTAAGTCGTCGTCTTCTATAGCTTGGATGTATACTGGTTTGTGCCTTTTTTCGATAGTTAGAGGCATTTGCTCGATTTCCGTGGGAATCCTAACCATTGAGGCTAATCTTGCCAAGGCATCAGCAAATTGGTTTTCTTCTCTAGGTAGATATGTATATTCTACCTTCTCTAACTGATCGGTAAGAGTTTCCAGATAGGTTTGGTAAGGGGCTAGGCTTTCGCTCCTTACTTTCCATCTTTTAGATATCTGATTTATGATCAAAGAAGAGTCTCCGAATATCCTTAAATTCTTTACTCCCAATTCCAAAGCTGTTTCAAGGCCTACCACGCATGCTTCATATTCAGCAGTGTTGTTGGTAACATCGAAATCAAGCTTTAATGAGATTGGAACGTGCTCTTCTTTAGGTGATACTAGTAGCTCTCCGACGCCACATCCCTTTTGGTTTGAGGCTCCGTCGAAATACAAGGTCCAAGTATCATCTTCAGTGACCATTAGGTCTTTATCTGGAAAGTCATTGTCTTGCATTGGCGTCGAGTCTTCTATTGGAAAATCTGCTAAAAAGTCTGACACCACGGATCCTTTAATAACTTTTTGTGGCATAAACCTTACATCAAACTGGGCTAGATTGACTATCCATCTTGATGTGCGTCCATTGAGTGTAGATTTCTCGAATAGATATTTGAGTGGATCTAATCGGGAGACTACGAAAACGGTATGCACCAGCATGTAATGTCTTAACTTAGTTGTGGCCCACACCAAGGCGAGGCACAATTTCTCGAGCGGTGTATAGCGTATTTCGTATTCGAGCATCTTTTTACTTAGGTAATAGATTGCGTTCTCTTTGCCTTCTACTTCTTGTGCTAGCATGGCTCCCATTGTCTCTTTGGTAACCGTCGAATATAACCTAAGAGGTATTCCGGGAAGTGCTGGTGCTAATATGGGAGGATTTGCGAGATAGGCTTTGATCTTTTCAAAGGCTTTTTGACACTCGTCATCCCATATTACTGGTACATTCTTCTTGAGCTTCTTGAAGATTGGTTCACATATCGTCGTCAGTTTTGATATGAACCTACTTATGTATTGCAACCGGCCAATAAATCCTCGAATCTGTTTCTTAGTCTTGGGCGGCGGCATTGACATGATTGCTTTAATCTTGGTTGGGTTTACCTCTATTCCTCTAGAGCTTATGACATATCCCAAGAGCTTGCCTAAGGTGACTCTAAAAGAACATTTTGATGGGTTCAACCTCATGTTATATTTTCTTAGCCTTTCGAAAAATTTTCTTAAGGCTACTTGATGGCCTGGACGGTCTTTTGATTTTACAATCATGTCGTCGACATATACTTCGACTTCTTTGTGCATCATGTCATGGAGTAAGGCAGTTGCTGCACGTTGGTAAGTAGCACCCGCGTTTTTCAACCCGAATGGCATTACCGTGTAGCAGTAAGTGTCCCATGGTGTTATAAAGGTTGTTTTCTCCATGTCTTCTTCTGCCATGAGAATCTGATTGTACCCTGCGTATCCATCCATGAATGAGAGAAGCGCGTGATTTGCCGTGTTATCTACCAGAATATCGATGTGTGGCAAAGGGAAGTCGTCCTTTGGACTTGCCTTATTTAGATCTCGATAGTCGACACACATCCTTACCCTTCCGTCTTTCTTTGGAACTGGGCCGACGTTGGCGACCCATTCGGGGTATTTTGATACCTTGATGAAACCTGCAGTTATTTGTTTTTGAACTTCTTCTTTTATTTTAAGTGCTACGTCGGGTTTCATTCGACGCAACTTTTGTTTTACAGGTTTCATTCCTGGAATTAGTGGTATAGTGTGTTGAGCTATTTCTCTATTAATGTCTGGCATATCTTCATATGACCAAGCAAATACATCGATAAATTCTTTAAGTAAGTTAATTAAATCGGTTCTTTCTTGTTTATTCAATGTTAATCCGATTTTAACTTCTCTTTTATGGGTTGAATCATTCGAGATATCAACTGTTTCAGTTTCTTCAATTACCGGTGTTTTCTTTTCGAGTGTTTCCATTGCTTTAATAATTTCTTTGTCTTTTTCATCATTAGCTAAGCAATGCTCGCCATCTTGGGTTAGGTAAGAACACAAGAAGTAAGGAGAATGAGAAATATTATTATACTCTGAGATCATTACATCAAAGAGTGATATGTCCTCAGGGACTTGATCACTAACTATCCTAGGAGAAGAAATAGGAGAGGGATGTGTTACTACTAAAGACTTAGAAGACTCTAAAGGGAAAGACTCTGACTCAGACTCTGACTCAGACGACTCTTCAAACATCGGTCCCTGTCCTGTCGTGATTGATATCTTCCTTCCGCTTGGAGTAGTCACTTTGATAGTCTTGCGCCACCCTTGTAGTGATCCTTCAGCTGGAGTAATTAGCTTCGAGGGGTCGAAGCTTTCACTTTGTAGGACTGTTTGAATGAGTGAGGAGTTATCTTCTTCATAAGTTGGCTCATTCTTTTCTCGCCCAAACAGTAATCCCATGACGTTAAAGTCAAAGCATGGGGGTGCTTTCTCCTTATGGACGGGAGTTGGGATTTCATCAGTGAAGTAGAAATCCAAGAAAATCTCGAATCCCGGTTGTCTTATGCCGTTTACAACAAATGGCTCGGGAAATTCATGGCATGGATAGTCCTCTCCTTCTTTTATGAACTGACCATTAAGCGTAAGAGGGTACTGATCCATTGGAATTGCTTTCTTTTGAATGCGAGCGTCCCTACGCGCCTTCAACTTTTCCTAGGCTCGCTTGAGATCTTTCTGAGTCGGTTCAAAATCAAGTCCGAAAGTATCTAACTTAGGGAGGCCAGGTGACTCCAGCGGTTTTGCTATTCCTTTCTTTTTTCCTAAAGTCATTCCAGGAAAGTGTCCTTGTTTCTTCAGCATGGCGTTGACGGTCATGTTGGAATGGGGGTCATGGCAAAGAGATGTCCTTTCATCCTCCTGGATTAAGGAGACTTCTTTGTTAAAGCCCCATAGGTCTTCATCATCCTCGTCGTGTTCCACATTAATGATTGGATTCTCTATGGATTTGATTCTCATAGGCGAAGCATCGATGGTGATTGGAATTCCTCCAACTATAGCTTTCACTTGTTGGTGGAGAGATGAAGGGACGACCTTTAGATCATGAAGCCAAGGGCGTCCAAACAATAAGTTGAATGAAGCTTTGATGTCTACTACTTGGAAAGTAGTAGCATGTTCTATTGCTCCTGCCGTTACATTTAGGGTAATCTTGCCAAGAGCTTGACGACGAGTATTATCGTACGCTCTTATTCCTTGTGTGGACGGAGTTAGGTCTTCATCCCTTATGCCGAGCATCCTCGCGGTTCTAAGTGGACAGACATTGATAGCCGATTCATTGTCTACAAGGGTCATAGGAACATTCATCCTTTTGCAGACTACCGTGAGGTTTAATGCTTTGTAATGTTTGTCACCTTTTGGGGGTAAATCTTTGTCAAAAAAGGTGATCAAATTAATCGGACTAGGAAGGTCACTTGTGAGGAAGTTGGCTAGTCCCTCAGGAGTAGTGTCAGAATCTATCCCGATTTTATCCAAGGCATTCATTACAGCCAACCTATGCTCTCGAGATGTTGCCAGAAGTTTCCACACATTCATCTCAACTTTTGTCTTCTTAAACTGTTTAACAATGTCATTGTCTTCGATGATAGGTATGGGAACTTGATGTACAGTTGGCATAGGTTGTGTTGAAATGGGAGGTTGCATTCTCCCAGATCTTGTGAGGACGTCTATTGATGAATCTTCTTCAGCCCAAATGTCATCTGTGGTGTATGATACAGAAGGTGAAGGTCCTACTATGTCCTTTAGATAGACATCTTCTTCATCACTGTCCCAAACTCCATTAATGGTTATATCCTCTTCTTGTTGAACTTGGACTAGTTTCTTTTCATCAATCATTTTTTGTACCAAATCCTTGAATTTGAAACAGTTTTTTATAGTGTGCCCCCTGATTGATGATACTGACAGTAATATCTATCTGTCCTTTTCAATGACTTGAATGGTCTTGGTTCGAGAGGTTTGACCTCGCCACTCTCGGAGAGCATTTCGAACATTTGCGCATATGGGACCCCAATCGGAGTGTAGGTTCTATTGCTCTTCTTGGGTTTTTCAGTGACTTGTAAGGGAAAGCACTTTGCCTCATAAGTCGTTCTCACTGGTGTGAATTCTCTTTTAGGTTCTTCTTTTGGAAGTGGAAGCTCATCATATTTCTTATGGAGTTTGTTCATAATTTTGAGAGCTTCACGTAGTAATTGCGATGCCTCCCTCATAGACAGTGTGAGAAATTGTATATCTTCCTTATTTGCCGGTTCTGGAAGGCTATTCTTGACATCGAAAAAGATCTCATCTTCTTTTTCTATGGCACTGATTTCTTCGACAGGTTTAATGAGAGAGGAGGGGTCAACCTCGTTTTCCTCATCGGAGATAGCAAGAGTATGACCTAGAGGTGCATTGTCGATACTTGGCTTCTTACTGGCAGGGGGCAATGGCAGTTTATTATTGTCGATTAGGTCTTGGATAGATTCCTTAAGCTTCCAACAGCTTTCAGTGAAATGGCCCCTACCTTGGTGATACTTGCAGTGTGCATTGGGGTTCCAGTTAACCGACCTCTTCTCAACTGGTGGGTCCCCAAATGGTCCAATAGGAGTTATAAGAACTTTTGCATTTAATCGATCAAATGCGGTGTCATAACTCATGCCAATAGGAGTGAAGTTCCTCCTAAATGGTTTATTCTGTCCTTGGTTGTTCATGGCAAGAACTTCTCCTAAATTAAAGGTGCTAACATTATTTGAGTGGGCGGTTTTGGAAGAAGAAGGATTGTCGTTCTTCTTTCCTTTCCAGCCGCTGTTGGAGTTATTGTTGGCAGCTTTTGACTTAGCCTAGTCATCTTCAATATTGATCCCAATGTCATAAACGGCCTTGAAGGTATGAAGATTAATTTGATATTTAAGATGCTTGGAATATTTTTCTTGGAGATTCTTGATAAACAGTCTCACAGACTCTTTTTCACTTGGCACCTCAATCATCTTAGCTGAGGTTTCTTTCCACTTGTTAAAGAAAGAGGTGAAGCCTTCATTTTCTTTTTGTTTGAGGATTTCAAGTTCTTTATGGTCAGTCTCGACTTGAATGTTGCACTTGTACCTATCAACGAAAGCGTTTGCTATAGACTCCCAGGTAGAGGTTTTTTCTTTCTCGAGAGAAAAGAACCATTGTTGGCAAACGGTCTCGAGAGATAGTGAGAAAAGAGAAGGAAAGACCTTCTTATCGATACCCTTGATACTCATTATTGTTTCAAACACTCTTAAATGGAAGTAAGGGTTGTCAATTGCTCTGAATTTTGGGATGTCGTTGGCGTTGAACTTCTGCGGAAGAAGATCTTTATCCACCGAGACCCCTTGTGATGTAAGCTCTTGAAACTTGTAGTCGCTGGACAACTTGCTTAAACTCTCTTGCATGAGGTCCATTTGTTGTTGCTTCACGGGATCTTCGATCCTAAGTGCGAGAAGCTTCAGTGTCTCAGTCACAGTAGCCAGTTGGTTTTTAAGATCATTGACTTCTTCTTGAGTTGCCATTATAACCCTAGCTTTTCTCTTGCGAGCTATAGGTTTGTCGAAAATTTGGACTTGTACGAAGAGGTTATCTTTGATTAATCATCCTTCCTTTCTTGACCACGCGCTGTAAATTAAACCATTTTGCAATGAGATCTTTTTTATGCATATGACAATAATGTTAATCAAAATTAGGCACATGAAATACTTAGAACTTTTCGAGTCTCATCCACTCATTCTAAATCATTACCGAAACAAATTCAGGAATTAAAATAGAAATCCTCCCCAGTGGAGTCGCCAAAAACTGTAGGGAATAATTTCAAGCCTTTAAAATCCCACTAGCTTGAACCCCACTGTGATCATACACTAAAGTACGGTGGCGTCCAAAAGGGAAGAAGATAGAGCAAAAGAGTCGCCAACAAGTTTTTTAGGAACTTGTAAACCGTTCAGGAGGTGAAGGTTACACCCCTTAACAATCCAAGAGATCGTCAACTCCATAAGGTCATGAACCAAATAAGGGTTCGGGGATGAAGGTACAAATCCAACCTAAAAGAGATTGAACCTGCCCTAATAATAGGCCTCTACTTTATTCTGATCGTATTCATGTGCGTTTTCTAATTAACATGCAATCATTAGGTTTAACCCTAAACCTGTTTAATCTATGTTGGTTGAATTTAAATGCACAAATAAGATATTATTGGTGATCACTTGAAATTATAATCAAATTAACCCTAACAAGATTATTAATTATCTTATTAAGCGTGATTACAAGTACCAAATTCCTTTTAAACATGCATAAAGGTGTGATCAAGCAATAATAATAAATATCAAGCAGCATAAAAATAATCATGATAATAATCATGAATAATAATTATAATCACAATAATAAAATAAACATCAAAATAATAATATTCATAATCATCATAAATTATAACAATTACAATAATCATCATGTTCATGTTAACATTAAAGCATAATAAACATAGCAAGATCCTAGGCATGATACTAACAAGATTAATAACAAACTCTACCATGTCACTAAGCAATAAAAATCAAATCTTTAACCCTAACATGATACTAATAATCATAAGCATTAGAAAGAACATAGGAAGCATCATAACAATCATATTAAGCATATTTGATATTAAAGTTACTCTAGACATGATACTAGGAATATCATAATAACAATATAAACATGATTTCTACATCATAATATCAATTAATCATTAAAGTACTTACTTTGATGCCTCGTATCTCTTTCTATTAACAAAATACACACGTTAGTAACTTCAAGGAAAATAATAAACAAAACAATTAAATTAAATAATTGAAAGAGAGATTTGGGACCAAACCCTCAGAAATTAAACCTTTCACGTCTAGAGCAAAGGCAACTTCGAATATGGCTAGGTGTTTCTAGATCTTGCCAATGCGGAATTTTGTATGTAAAAACAAAAGAAAGAAAGAATTGAATGTTTTTATGAATGCTAATTAAAATTGATTGTAGATGAGTGTAGATGAGAATTGATGATGAATGAATGTAGATGATGATAATTGGTGAATGAATTGGAGAGAATTGGTGAATGAAAATGGAGTTTTTAGTACGATATTTATAGAGAAAATCAGCCAAAAAGATAATTTAACAAAACAGAGTCTGACGCTAAGAAAACAGAGCTGGCGCCAACCCTGGCTAGCTAGCGCCAGGCACCAGCACTAGCGCCAGGCGCTAGGCCTGGTTCCAGGCGCCAAGGCCTGGGGTCAGACGCCAAGCTCAAATTTAACGCGTTTTTGAAAATACGATAAGTTTACCGTACTGGAGGATAAAATAATATAATTTCCTCGAAAATGCTATTTGATTTTGATTAAAACTCTGAAAAGTCAACAAAAGTCAATTTATCAATGCTAATTGAATTAGGAATGAAAAGAACCTTCTAGAAGAATCTACAAGACTAAAACCATTCCTAATTGCATTAGGAATGATAAATCATATTAGGCCCTCCCCTAGATCATTGGGCCGCATATAAAGCTCAAACCGGGCCCAGTTTAGTAAATTGACCATAACTTCCTCAATATTCATCGGAATTGGGCTTATAATATATCGTTGGAAAGGTCTTTGCAAGCCCCATCCAATTAAACTATTATTGGACCCATATCATGGACCAACCAAACTGGATTGGCTGTTTACTTAAAATAAGTTTTCAAAAACAGAGAGAAGAGAAAAGAAATAAAAACTATCCGCAACACTAGACCTTTCCACACTTTCATTTCATTCGATTATGATTCGACGTGAAAGTTACTCATCACTGGGTTTGGTTTTGGGGAGACACAAATGGGTGTCTACAGTGCATCTCTACAGTCTCTTATTAGGTGTTGGTTAATGGGGATCCGTCTTCCACCTTTCATCCACAGTGTGGTCTTCGGCAGGGTGATCCGTTTTCTTTGCACTTGTTTATTCTCTGTATGGAAGTTCTTTCTGCCATGGTACGCAGTGCGAAGGAGTAGTCGTTACTCAAAGACATTTGTATTTCGCGGGGAGTGCCTTTTATTTCACATTTTTTCTTTGCGGATGATTCCCTATTGTTCTTCTAAGTGTCTGCATCTGCTTGTGATAATCTGATGGGGTCTACTTTCATATTTTTGTGGTATGTCTGGTCAGATGATCAATTTTTAGAAGTCCTTTGTTAAATTCAGTCATAACACTCCTTTAGATTATCGGGATTATTTGGCTCATGGTTTGAGGCTTCAATTTAGGGATTCTTTGGACTCTTATTTGGGATTGCTGGTTAATTTGGGGAGGAGTAAAGTTTCGAAGTTTCATATCCCGGTGGATATATTGTTAAAATGTCTTATTGGTTTCGCTTCTCTTCGGCTTTCTTCAGCGGCTAAGTTGGTGATTATCAATTCGGTTCTTGTTGCTTTGTTCAACCATATTTTGTTTGTGTTTCAAATCCCCTCTTCGATCTATCAACTAGTTGATCAAATTCTTGCTCGTTTCTGGTGTCGTTCCTCTTATTCGTCACGGGGGATGGCCCTCTACTATTCTTCTCTACTTCGTCTTCCTAAGGGCTTGGGCAAACTAGGGCTATGCCTTGCGCACTAAGAAGAGTTGGTGTATATATCGACATCCTCAGGTCCTAGTTTTGCGTGTGTTATAGGAAAAGTATTCCTCTATTAAGTCTTTCTAGCCTAGCCGAGTTTCTTAGTCTTCGTGGGGCTTTCAAGGTCTTCTGGCTGGTATGTCCACTTTGGCTTAAAAAATTGCATAGAAAGTAGGTTTGGGGACTCAAATTCGCCTCCTCAAGGATATTTGGTCCCTTGGGGGGTCTATTTCCTTCAAATTTGGTCTAGGTGAGTCGAATGTTCTGACTCATGTTTCTTCTATTATTGATCCACGTTCATACGTGTGGGATAATTCTAAGGTCCATCGGTTTTTCAATAATATTACGGTTTCACGTAATTTGTCTGTTGACCGCCCTCAGAACAAAACTGATGGATGATTTTTTATTAGAAATTTATACGTGGTTAGAGCTGTTAAAAGCTGACCCGACCAGATGCCGATTATTGATCGACCCGTCTGAACCCGAAAAAGTAATGACCCGAACCCAACCTGACCCGGCCTGAAACCAATCCTAAACTTTATTCGACCCGAGTATTTGAGACCTGAACCCGAACATAAACCGACCTAGAAATGACCTGACCCGAATGTAACCTGTAAATTATCGACCTAAACTGAAATTGACCTAAACCTATTTTAACCCGTCAAAACCTGAATTTAACCTGCCCTGAATTCAACTCGACCTGTTCTTAACCAGACCCGAATTTAAATCAACCCGAACTTAACCCGACCTGTTATTAACCCAACTCGAAATTCAACCCGACCTGCTACAAACTTGACCCTAAATCAACCCGACTGGTTATTGACCCAACCCAAATTCAATCCGACTTGTTATTGACCCGACTCGAATTTTACCCGACCTATTACTAACCCGACCCAAAATTCAACCCGATAATAACCCGACTTGGAAATGACTCGACATGATTATAACCCGCAAACTATTGACTTGCCGACTTGAACTCGAGCATGACCGCGACTTGGAAATGACCTGACCTGATTAAAACCCGCAAATTATTGACTTACTGTAGACACCTAAAAATGTCTCCACAAAACCAAATCCGATGATGAACAATATTTCACCGCCATTATTGGTCGGGTTCAGTATTTAATCCCGAGAGTGCTTAAAAATCGTATTTAATTAAATTCAATTTTTGAATAGTCCATAGACCTGACTTGATGTTTAGTCAAAGCATAGTTCATTTTTAATTTCGGCCCAAACTTTTTTTATTCTATTTATTTTCCTTTATTTTATTATTTTACCTAAACCTTTTTATTTTATTTTATTAATTTGAACCAATTAATAAATAATAAATCAGAAATGACCCGAAATTATCAATCAGCACTTAAAAAGGCTGAATGAAATTTGGGTAAAAATGAATTTAAACGGAAAACGGACTACAGATTCCCGTGTCACGGCAGTAAGCACCGTGTCATGGGATCCAATGCCGCGCCACGGTGGGATTCCCCGTGACACGGTGCCTATGCTGTGACACGGGGAATCTCCGTGTCCTTTCCGCGTAAACCCTTCACGCGTTTTACCTCCCGTAACTGTAGGGAATATTTCAAGAATTACCCCAAACTTGAACCCCACTGTGATCATACATTAAAGTACGGTGGCGTCCAGAGGGAAAAAAGATAGAGCAAAAGAGTCGCCAACAAGTTTTAGGAACTTGTAAACCGTTCACGAGGTGAAGGTTACACCCCTTAACGATCCCGGAGATCGTCAACTCCAATAGGTCTGGAACCATGACTGGTAGTTCGGGGATGAAGGTACAAATCCAACCTAAAAGAGATTGAACCTGCCCTAATAATAGGGCTCTACTTTATTCTGTTCGTATTCATGTGCGCTTTCTGACTAACATGCAATCAATAGGTTTACCCTAAACCTGTTTAATCTATGTTGGTTAAATATTAATGCACAAATAAATCTATTATTGGCGATCACTTGAATTATAATCAAATTATCCCTAAAAAAGATTATTAATTATCTCATTAAGCGTGATTACAAGTACCAATTCCCTTTAAACAAGCAAAAAAGGTGTGATCAAGCAATAACAATAAATCAAGCAACATAATAATGATCATAACAACAATAACAAAATTATTAATCATGTTAAAGCATAATATTAATAGCAAGATCCTAGGCATGATACTAACAAGATTAATAACAAACTCTAGCATGTCACTAAACAATAAAGATCAAATATATAGCCCTAACATGATACTAACATTAATATTAGGAAAGAAAGTAGGAAGCATCGCGGGAATCCTAATAAGCATATTTGATATTAGAAATTATAGTTATTACCCTAAACATGATACTAGGAAGCAATAAAACATCCTAACATGACACTAGGAATCAAAATAACAATCTAAGCATGATTTATATATCATAATATCAATTAAACCATTAAAGTACTTACTTGGATGCCTCGTATCTCTTTCTAATAACAAAATACACGCGTTAGTAACTTCAAGGAAAATATATCAAACAATTAAATTAAATAATTGAAATATAGATTTGGGACCAAACCCTCAGAAATTAAAACCTTTCACGTCTAGGGCGAAGGCAACTTCAAACTATGCTAGGTGTGTCTAGTGCTAATGTGTGAGGAATTGTGTTTGTAAAAAGTTAGGCTAGAAAGAGGGAGAAAATCAAGAAATTCTTGATGAGATTTGGTGATTGAAAAAGGGGAAATATGACCTCTATTTATAGGAAAAAATAGAGTCGAAAAATAAAGAAAAGAATCTGAATTCGAATCGAAATAAAACTCGATGGACAATAGTTTTTGCGGATTTTGTTTTTATCATATATTTTGATCTAGAAGTCCAAATAAGGCATATGATATGTCGTTGGAAAGATCTTGAAGTATAATTTCAAACCCAATTGGAATAAGATTAAAATCTTTTGTAGATAAAAATATATGACCGAAATAGTAGGACAGTGTCAGTTTTGGATAGAGTTTCATATCTCATTCATATCTTTTTCGTTAGAGATCTGATTTAATATTATAATATATCATTGGAAAGATAATTTCAAGATCTATCCAAACATATAAAATTTGGATAAAGATTATTAGGCACGAAAATAAAATCTGACTGTCTTTGAACCTCTTTAAATTCGAATAGAATTAGGATTTAAGAAAAGGAAAGTTTTTATTTAACTCAAATTCTTTAATCTTATCTTTTCAATAAAGGATAATTAAGATCTTTTAGAAACTTATAGAAGCTTCTAATTAATCCTAATTAGTTTAGGAATAGGATTAGACTTTTGGACCCTCCACATGATCATTGGGTCGTAGGTAAAATCCGGTTTGGGCCCAGTTTAGTATTTTGGCCATAACTTCCTCATTATGCATCATAATTGGGTTTATAATATATCGTTAGAAAGGTCTTTTCAAACCCCATCGAACTACACCAGTATTGGACCCATATCATGGACCAAACTAAACTAGAATGCACGTTTTTCATAAATAGGGTAAGAAAAGAAATATTTTCGAAAACGGACAGAAAAGATATTTTAATAAAAACATCCTCATCACTAGACTTTTCACACTTTCGCTTTGTTCGATAATCAAATGACATGAAAGGTATTCATAACTGGGTTTGGTTTTGGGGAGACACAAATGTGTGTCTACAGAAGCCCCCACTTTGACTGAGTTTGGAGAAACGCAAGTTTCGAAAACAAAAGTCAAAGTATCGATAGGGACGAAGAATGATTCAGAACGTTCTGCGATCCTAAATCACTCTTGTAACGCCGATACCTGCAAACTAGCGTTAGTTAAACAGATAAAAGAGTTAATAAACGCGTATCTTGCACCGTCGAGCACACGTCTCTGGGGGTAACCGATTCGTTGTGTTTGCTGTTATGACAACCTTCCACAAGCTAGGGAATGGCATCAAAGATAACTTCTCTTAAACTCACCTCTAATTGTTTGTGACAACCCTCCACAAGCTAGGGAACGCCGTCGATTAATGCTGCTACATCTCGAGCCTTTTTCTTGAATCATGGTGACAACCTTCCCAATCATAGCAAAAGTCGCCGAAGACCGCCTCAGCACGAACCGCCCTTCTCAAATCTTGGTGACAACCTCTACAATATTAGCGAATGCCGTCGAAGACCTCCCATCTCGTGCTATCTTCTCGAATCTTGGCGACAACCTCCACAATCTTAGCGAATGCCGTCGAAGATCGCCCATCTCGTGCTATCTTCTCAAATATTGGTGACAACCTCCACAATCTTAGCGAATGCTGTCGAAGACCGCCCATCTCGTGCTATCTTCTCAAATCTTGGTGACAACCTCCACAATCTTAGCGAATGCCATCAAAGACCCCCATCTCGTGCTATCTTCTCAAATCTTGGTGACAACCTCCACAATCTTAGTGAATGCTGTTTAAAATAACCTCTCTTGAAGTCATCCTCAGTTGTTGCGGTAATATTCCGAAGAAAACTACCGAAGACCAACGCTTGTCGATCATTAAAGCTCGCTTGAACTTTTCTTCCACTATGCCAGTACGTCGGCGCTTTTGCTGCTTGTGAACCATTATGTCAGTGCCTCTGCTGTTTATGAACTAGTATGTCGGTGCTTCTGAACCAGTATGTCGGTGTCTTCTGAACCAGTATGTCGATGCCTTTTCTGAGCCAATGCTTAGGCGCTTTAAGCTAAGTGAGACGATCATTCATCAGGTCGATCGCTTATTGGGATTGTAATCAAGCCAACTACTTAATCATGTCAAATTGCTTATAGGGGCTAACTGGCATACCAAGGAACCCGAAATTGCTTAAAGAGGTTGAAATAACTGCTCTGAGTGGTTGAGCGTTCTGTCGCCGCTGCAATGCCTCTGGCGCTGCGATTTGGCTCTGTCGCCAGATGCTGGGATCTAGCGCCAGGCGCTGAAATCTGTTGCTAAATTCCAGATGTTGTTGTCTGGCGCTGGAGTCGGGTTTTCCCTATTCTGCTCTTGTTGCCACTGTTGCTCGATTTCGCTTCGAACTTTGAACTTGGTCATTTCCTTTCAACCAAATCCACTCAAATCTTTTGTAAATTAAAGCTCTTCATCTCTAATTTACCGATCAATGTAACTCCTCTTATCTTGGAGGAATCTCCTGTGTCATATTCGCGGTTTTTTCGAAAAAATCCGGGAATTTCCTCGCTTGCTGGGATGTACCTGCATTTATATCTTTGACTATAGGACTTTGCTTATATTTCTTTAGGGTTGACCTAAGAATTAGCGTTGCTTGACTCATTGACCTAACATGACTCAAGGTATGAACTTGACTTAATGACGACTCACTTCGTGTGACTCGTGTGTGCATAGTGTTGACTCAATGTGATAACATGACATGACTCGTATGTGCATTGTTATGTGATCGTGCGACTCAAAAATGAAAAAAAGAAAAAAAAAATCTGTCATTTTTGTGGAGGGTACCGACTTTCTCCCGAAAAAGAAAGACGCGAAAAAGAAATAAACGAAGTTTTTGAAGGTTCATGTTGAATGAGCTTAGCCAAGTGTTGTCTATCATAGTATAAGGATTTTAACATCTAAGACTATTCTAGTTGACTCGATAATGAAAGTATTTAGGTAACTTAGGCGCGGAGGCTAAGTACTTCATACTTTGTGATGCAATGATAATTGATGTTGATATGACAAGGCATGCTTCATCGTTGTGTTAAGATTTCATGATAAAGGGTTCCTAAAGGAAATATATTTTGTTCATGTATCTGTGCAGTGTGTGATAGTGACACTAAAGTTAGGCCGCAAGGGCTAAGTGTGTGGAAAGATATTATTTTTAGAAGAATCAAAAGATGGTGACTCTTAAGCTAAGGTAAGCTAATAATGTAAGGATCAAGCCCCCAAGTCTAGCTCTAAATGAATAGGGATGAGCATTGGAGATCCTTTGATATGATCATTGTGTAAGTGTGTGAATGTGAATATGAATGCATTTTTATTACGGTCGCACCTCGATGTGAGGTTGCCTACGTATCCGTTAGGAATCATGCCGAACGTAGCTCTAGCCGAACCTCGCACAAGTGTGTGTATACCTCAAAAAGGTCTTTTTAAGGGTTGTAACGTGGTTAGGATAAAGGTTGAAGAAGAAGGGGATAAAGGCTCAACACCCTAGATAAGCCCCCAAGGTGTGCAACTTTGCTTTTGGATATTTATGTTTTCATGCTTGAGGCTTCTTACTCTTTTTTTGATTTATTTATCTTTGCTCTCTTCCTTTTTTTTTTTTTTTGCTTTTGCATTTTTTTATTTTTATAAGTGTGGGCAATCCCGATCATGCGGTCTATCACTCACTTGACATTCATGTTTGTCAGGCACGGTACCGAACACTCGATAAGAGACGCAATCTGAGACGTGTTCATATCAAAGACATTCTCATATCAAAGACATTGGAACACTTGCCCTTTTGTGCACTTTTATTATTATTATTATTATTATTATTATTATTATTATTATTATTATTATTATTATTATTATTATTATTATTATTATTATTATTATTATTATTATTATTATTATTATTATTATTTATTTATTTAATTCACTCAAGCTTTTGAAGCTACATAAGTTACACACCATCCCATCCCAAGTTTAGGTAGATGTAAGTTAAAAAACGAAAGGTCTACCTTTAGATGAGGCTCAAAGTGGTTTATCAAAAAAGGATTGCATATTTTAAGGGTGAAAGGCGATATGTTGTGGCTACAAGGGGTGCCTCAAATCATTGGTATACCTTGTGATTAGTTTGACATGGATTTTTTTTTAATGTAATGCAATGTAATGATCATATGCAAAGAAATAAATGCTCATTTTATCAAAAGGAAAAAAGAAAGAATCTACAAAATTAATCTAAGGGAAAAGAAAGGTGTCTATGCTAGACTTATTGGGGGAAAAGGTAAATAAAAAATAAATAGAAAAAAGAGGTCATGAAATCTCGTCGTTGAAGCTTGCCTCTGTCTTGTGTCGTTTGCTTTATTATCACTCGCTCTTCTTGCTAGCTGGAGGCATGGGAAGCTTGTTATTATCGATCAAATGTTGGAATAGCCTCCTTTAGCATCCAACAGCTCTCAGTAGTATGACCCCTACCTTGATGATATTTGCAATGTGCATCTGGATTCCAACTAGGTAATCTCTTTTCAGGTGCGGAATCTTGAATAGGTCCAATGGGAGTAATGAGTCCCTTAGCATGGAGTCGATCGAAGGCAGTATCGTAACTCATACCAATGGGGGTGAAGTCTTTCCTTAGTTGCTTCTTAGATCCTTGGTTATCCATGGCTAAAACTTCACTGAGATCAAAGGTACTAACATTGTTACTAGAGTGGGCGTTTTCAGAAGAAGAAGGATTGTCATTCTTCTTTCCTTTCCAGCCACCGTGGTTACTATTGTTAGTAGCTTTTTGCTTTGCAAGGTCATCTTCGATCTCGATACCTATGTAATAGACGGCTTTGAAAGTATTCAAGTTGTGTTGATATTTTAAGTGCTTTGAATACTTTTCTTGTAAGTTTTTTATGAACATCCTCACGGACTCTTTTTCGGTGGGCACCTCAATTATCTTAGCGGAAGTTTCCCTCCACTTATTGAAGAAAGAAGTAAAGCCTTCATTCTCTTTTTGTCTTAGCATCTCAAGTTGTCTATAATCGGTTTCGACTTGAATATTGCATTTATAACTATCAATGAAAGCGTTTACCATCGATTCCCAGGTAGAGGTTTTCTCTTTATCAAGGGAGAAGAACCATTATTGGCAAACGATTTCAAGGGACAAGGAAAACAAGGAATGAAAAGCTTTCTTATCAATCCCCTTAAGGTTCATTATAGTTTCAAAGGCTCTTAAGTGAAGATAAGGATTATCTGTTGCCTTGAATTTTGGGATGTCGTTGGCATTGAACTTCTGCGGAAGAATCTCTTTGTCCATGAAGACCCCTTGCAAACTGATGCCCTTAAACTTGTAATCACTAGATATCTTGCATAAGGTCCATTTGTTGTTGCTTCACAGGGTCATTGATTTTGAGGGCTAAAGCCTTCAACGCCTCAGTCACGGTAGTCAATTGATTCCTAAGTTTGTTGACTTCTTCTTGAGTTGTCATTATCTTCTTAGCTTTCCTCTTTTGACGAATCGATTTATCAAAAAGTAAGACCTGAACAAAGAGGTTGTCCTTGATTAATCGCCCTACTTTTCTTGACCAAACACTATGGAAAGGGAAATTAGGGATATTCATTGTTAATTATTTAACTCAAACTCTATTCAACATGCGAAGATGGAAGAAGGTAGAAAGAATGAAGATCATGATGTGAATAAAGATGATGTAGATGGAGGGATATGAAGAAATTAGGAATAGATTGTACCCCCAACTTAAATGACGGAAAGAACCGACTCGTGCATGAATCTAAGACATGGTCATGGTGTATATAAATATTAGTGGGTGCTTTATTGTGAGTGCAAGTGACATGTTAAGACTCGTGTCATGACCATGTGGCTAGACTATGTGACTAGACTCGAACAAAGACTAAGTTAAGACCTCACGTATATGCATTAAACTGGACAGGTTCTGGTATTTTAGTCATAACTTTTGATCTGTGACACTGATTGGGATGAAATCAACGCCAAACTTAAGAAAAATCTCGGGGATACAGATCCATAGGTCATAAGACTCGTAGTTCTTCCTAGAACTCCGGCTATGACCAAAACAAGTTGACGTTTGTGCAGTATACGGGAATAAAAATCCGGGTTGACTTAAAGTAACTATGACTCGATTTTAAGGTATATTAATTAGCTCAAATTAATTAATTAAGAAAAGATTTTAGTCATTAGTTTATTAAGACTTATTTACAAACTCAAGTCAAACCAAACGGTTAGTTTAGTCACATAATAAGTATGCACAAGTAAGAGATGCACAAGTAATCAAGTAGTCACAACATGACGCAATGAGTTTGCAACCTAACAATGGCTCTAGTTCTCTAAAGTTCGGGATATGGGTTAGTCAAAGAGGGTCCATGGTTAATTTTCCGGATGCACCGCGCGGAAGCCTAACCGTAAAGGGGTTGGCGCGAGTGGATGGGACACCGCAAGTTTAAACAAAAACTCGCTTCCATGGTTTGGTAAATTCAACATTCTCGGATGTACCCTTTGTTGCACAAAGCGTTCAATCAGGTAGATGGAGCATGAATTCTCAGGGGGTTATGTCCATATGTAGAACACATATAGGTTTCAGAAAAGTGAGAAAAACTCAATCAGGAAGTAGGATCGAGCAAACAGTGCTAAAAACTGGTCAAAATTAGAACGCATATATCTGGCTCAGTATTGGAAGAACTTGGCTCCAGCAAACAGAGGCCGGCGCCAACAATTTGGCTTTGGCTCCTGACGACAGAGACTGTCGGCTGGCGCCAGAGTCAAATTAGTGGCGCTAAACTCTGTTTTCTGACGCTAGTTCCTACATGCCTCAGCAGCTTTCAGTGCTCAATAAAATTTTCCAGTTTCGCGCATCATTATTTCGGTTCTTGTTGTGAAAGATATTCCACAAATTTCCTACGTGTAAAAATCCTATGTTTGAACTCATTACAGATGGTCTTTCCAATGAGATCTTTTATATGCATATGACAATAATGTTAATCAAAATTACGCACATGAAATACTTAGAACTTTTCGAGTCTCATCCACTCATTCTAAATCATTGAATTGCCGAAATAAATTTCAGAAATTAAAATAGAAATCCTCCCCAGTGGAGTCGCCAAAAACTGTGGGGAATATTTCAAGCATTACCCCAAACTTGAACCCCACTGTGATCATACAGTAAAAAGTGGTGGCGTCCAGAGGGAAAAAATATAGAGCAAAAGAGTCGCCAACAAGTTTTAGGAACTTGTAAATCGTTCACGAGGTGAAGGTTACACCCCTTAACGATCCAAGAGATCGTCAACTCCAATAGGTCTGGAACCATGACTGGTAGTTTGGGGATAAAGGTATAAATCCAACCTAAAAGATATTGAACCTGCCCTAATAATAGGCCTCTACTTTATTCTGTTCGTATTCATGTGCGCTTTTTGACTAACATGCAATCAATAGGTTTACCCTAAACCTGTTTAATCTATGTTGGTTAAATATTAATGCACAAATAAATCTATTATTGGCGATCACTTGAATTATAATCAAATTAACCCTAAACAAGATTATTAATTATCTTATTAAGTGTGATTAAAAGTACCAACTCCCTTTAAACAAGCATAAAAGGTGTGATCAAGCAATAGCAATAAATCAAGCAACATAATAATGATCATAACAACAATAACAAAATTATTAATCATGTTAAAGCATATTATTAATAGAAAGATCCTAGGCATGATACATACAAGATTAATAACAAACCCTAGCATGTCACTAAACAATAAAGATCAAATATATAGCCCTAACATGATACTAACATTAATATTAGGAAAGAAAGTAGGAAGCATCGCAAGAATCATAATAAGCATATTTGATATTAGAAATTATAGTTATTACCCTAAACATGATAATAGGAAGAAATAAAACATCCTAACATGACACTAGGAATCAAAATAACAATCTAATATAAGCATGATTTATATATCATAATATCAATTAAACAATTAAAGTACTTACTTGGATGTCTCGTATCACTTTCTAATAACAAAATACACGCATTAGTAACTTCAAGGAAAATATAATCAAACAATGAAATTAAATAATTGAAATAGAGATTTGGGACCAAACACTCGGAAATTAAAACCTTTCACGTCTAGGGCGAAGGCAACTTCGAACTATGCTTGGTGTGTCTAGTGCTAATGTGTGAGGAATTGTATTTGTAAAAAGTTAGGCTAGAAAGAGGGAGAAAATCAAGAAATTCTTGATGAGAGTTGGTGATTGAAAAAGGGAAGATATGACCTCTATTTATAGGAAAAAAAAGAGTCGAAAAATAAAGAAAAGAATCCGAATTCGAATCGAAATAAAACTCGATGGACAGCATTTTTTGCGGATTTTGTTTTTATCATATATTTTGATCTAAAAGTTTAAATAAGGCATATGAGTCGTTGGAAATATCTTGAAGTCTAATTTCAAACCCAATTAGAATAAGATTAAAATCTATTGTAGATAAAAAGATATGGCCGAAATCATAGGACGGTGTCAGTTTTTGATAGAGTTTCATATATCATTCATATCTTCTTCGTTATAGCTCGGATTTAATATTATAATATATCATTGGAAAGATAATTTCAAGATCTATCCAACCATATAAAATTTGGATAAATATTTTGAGGCACGAAAATAAAATCTGACTGTCTTTGAACCTCTTTAAATTCGAATAGAATTAGGATTTAAGAAAAGGAAAGTTTTTATTTAACTCAAATTATTTAATCTTATCTTTTCAACAAAGGATAATTAAGACTTTTAGAAACTTATAGAAGATTCTAATTAATCCTAATTAGTTTAGAAATAGGATTAGAGTTTTGGACCCTCCACATGATCATTGGGTCGTAGGTAAAATCCGATTTGGGCCCAGTTTAGTATTTTGGTCATAACTTCCTCATTATGCATCGGAATTGGCCTTATAATGTATCGTTAGAAAGGTATTTTCAAGCCTCATCCAACTACACCATTATTGGACCCATAAAATGGACCAAACTAAAATGGAATGCACGTTTTTCATAAATAGGGTAAGAAAAGAAATATTTTCGAAAACAGAAAGAAGAGATATTTTAATAAAAACATCCTCATCACTAGACTTTTCAAACTTTAGCTTTGTTCGATAATCAAATGACATGAAAGGTATTCATCACTGGGTTTGGTTTTGGGGAGACATAAATGGTTGTCTACAGTAACCTAATTATTTCCCGTGTCACACTGTTTTCCACCGTGTCACGGGGTTTTTGCCCGTCTGACGGTGCCAGGCACCGTGTCACGGTGCTCTCTGTCGTGTCACGATGCTATTTTTTAGGGTTTTTATCTTTTTAGGTTTCGTGTGTTCCCTCTACTCATGTTTTTTCTATAAATACCCCATCATTTCTGATGTACGAGGCATGAATTAATTCTCTCTTTTTCTCTCTTCTATGCTCTAGCCTAAACACTAGCCTACCTTTTCTCTTTCAAAATTCCCTCTTCAAGCACTCCAAGGAGTCCGTACTTTACTCGTGGTTTTGTCCTTAAGCCAAGGCGTGAAAGATAGAACTGTTTGAGGGTTTGGCCCCAAATCAACTTTATTTCATTTAATTTAATTATTGTTTTATTATTTTTCCTTGAAGTTACTAACTCGTTTATTATTTTATATAGTTGCAAGCAAACAGAATCAAAGTAAGAATTATGTTTCTTTTATTTCTATTATTTTTCTAACTATTTTATATTGTTGGATTTATTGTTAAATTGCTTCCCATATTAATGTTTATTTTATTATATTTATTGATCATCATATTGCATGTTTTAAGGGAATATGTAATTGAAAATCATTCCCAATAAGATAATTTGGACAACCGGTTTAGGTTCCTTTTTAATCTTGTTGTTTAATCAAGTGATCACTAATATTTTAGAATTATATGTTGCATTAATATTCAACCAATTTAGCCTAATAATAGTTTGGAGCAAATTGAATCTCTGTTTGTATGCCTTTGAGATCGCAGGAATGCTTTTCACTATAGGAATCGAGTAGAGGCCAATATGGGCGAATGTGACTCCATGACTCACTTCGTACCATCATCCCCGATCCTCCTTTAGTGGTTCCGAACCATATGAAGTTAGTAATCTCATGGATTATGAATGGGGTGTAACCTTCACGGGTCAATCGTTGTTGCCTATCGTTGCCCGTTTATCGTGATTGCCTTTTATGATCCGTGAACGGTTTACAAGTTCCTTAAAAAACTTGTTGGCGACTCCCTACTGTATTTGTCCCTAATCGTTATGTCAATTCCCACTTCCTATGAGTGCCAAGCATATTCACACATGCTTTAACGTAGGCGCACTTCAAACGACGCCTACACTTACTGACTTGAACCCGAGAATGAACCCACTTGGAAATGACCCGCCCTGATTATAACTTGTAAATTATTGACTTGCCTGCTTGAACACAAGAATGACCCGACTTTGAAATTACTAGACCCGATTATAACCTGCAACCCGAGAATGATCCGACCTGATTATAACCCGCAATTTATTGACTTGAACCGAACCCGACATGAACCCGAGAATGGCCCGACTTGGAAATGTCCCGACTTGATTATAATCCGCAAATTATCTTGAACCGAATCCGACTCGAACCCGAGAATGACCCGATCTGATTATAACTCGCAAACAATTGACTTGAACCAAACCTGAGAATGACCCTAACTCGTTTTAACTCGTAAAAATCCGAATTTAACCCGACTATTATTCACCCGATCTGAATTTAACCCGGCCTTTTATTAACTCGATCCAAACCCGGTAAGATGTATGACCCAACTCAAGCATGACCCAACCCAAACCCGACTCGCATAGGTTACGACATTAACCCGTATTGACCCGACCCACACTAACCCGACCCATTTATCCGAATTGACAGCTCTACACGTGACGGTTAGTTTTCCACTAAATCGACTCACACATTGCTGATTCGCCAGTCTATTTTGTCAGTGGTCGGCAAGTGATGACCCAGTTCCAGCTTTATGGTGGAAACGCTGTTGGGAATGTCAATTATGTCAGAGTTGATGATGTTTTTGTAGAGTAAATGTATAAAATAATATGAGTCATTAATTGAAGCAATAACAGTATTTTGAATTTGGTCATCTTTACTTAAATGGTTGGATCAACTTGTTCAGAAATTAAGCAATAACCCGACCTGATAATCTTAAGTGTCCTTAATTTCTGAACAAGTTGGCCCCAAAGAAAGATGTTAAGGGGGAGTAGGATTTAGTAATGATAGATTTGTAATTATGATTTTTTGTTTTAAAAGGGGATTATTTTATTTTTTTTAGGAAAAAAAGGGAATATAAATACTTTAAAACCTCAAGATATTTCACTCTAAAATCATTTTATCATATTTTACAAAAACCCCAAAATCTTCTCTTTTTTTTCCCCTCATTTTTCTTTCTCTCTTTCCACAACTCTCTCTCTCTCTTTTTCTCTCTCTCTTTCTCTCTCCTCTTTTTCTTTTCCATCGGCACCACCTAAGACCACCGGTGGCCAGCAATAGCAGCCGACAACCAACTACCACCGGTTTTCTCTCCTCCTTCCCCTCCTTTTCAATTTAGTACCAGAAAAAAAAAAAAAAAAAAAAAAAAAAAAAACCTCCTTCTCTTCCTAATTTAATTCTAGTGTTTTATTGTTTTTAAAAAATGATTTTGATTATGTTTTGGTATTAATTTTGAGTATATGATGTTGTTAAATTATTCATATAAATTTAAATTTTTTATTTAATCAAAAACCCTAACTTATAAGCCCTGGAATTTGGGAATTTAATTTATATGGTTAGGGTTTGATCCTAGGTTGTTGTTATTGTTTATGAAAATTTGTCAAGAAAAACCTTTTAAAACAACTTTTTTGTTCAGAAAAACCTTTTAAAAATTTCTTGGCAAAATAAAACCTGATTGTAATTTTTTTTTTTTGTTGAAGACAACCAAAGACTACTTTCCGACGTTGACTACACTATTTTCGGCATTGACTCTCCCCATGTGCCCTGCACATGTTATTTTTTTTTCTATTCCCACCCCATTTTTACTAATTACCCTCTAACTCACTCAATTAAATAAAAATTAAATTAATTTATGCTATTTATGGGTAATTAAACCCTAACTCAATCATTAAAAAGTAGTTCAATAATTAAATTCCAGCATTAAATTGAGGGCTTTAAACCCATCAAAAACATGCTAAAACCATTAATAAACAATAGGAAATTTTGTCTGAAAAAACCTTTTAAAGCAATTATTTTGTTGAGAAAAACCTTTTAAAAATTTCTTGGCAAAATGAAACCTGATTGTAAGTTATTTTTATTGAAGACAACCAAGGGCTACTTTCCGACGTTGACTCTCCCATGTGACATGCACATGGTCGTTATTACTAATCCCACCCCCTTTTCCTATTATTTCCCTTTAAATTCCATCTTTATTATTTAACAACTTGATTAATTTATAAATTAAAAAATCACCACCAGCTATCCCCTTCCTCTCCCTCCACCATACCACCGCCCTTAATCGGCGACGCCAACCTTTACCGCCGGCAGACCCACCTCTACCTCCGGCCGATCCTCTACCGCTCACTATGTACCTTCACTCTCACCCCTCTTCTTTCTCCCCAAATTTCCAAAACCTAGTAATTTCTTCAAAAACACCCAAAAATGAAATCAAATCAAAATCAAGCCATTGTAACCTATTGAACAATGCATGCCTGGAAACTTGCAATGTCAATTCTTCTCAAATCAAAATGGCAGATTATAATGGCCCCCGTTTCAAACTCAAATGTTTTAACAATAATGGCTTTGCTTGTCTATGAAAGAGGAGAGAGAATTTGAACCCACAACTGTCCAGTCGCTCGAATCCTCTCTCGCTTTTCGCTGTGAGTGCTGCCAAGACTTTCACTGCGACCCTCGATCGAATTAACCTTCTAATGTAGGTTATTTCTTGTATTATTTTTGAAAATTTGGGAATTTTGGCAAGAAATAGTACCCAACTAGAGAATTTTGGTTCAATTTTCTGGAATTGTGTTTTGTTTTGTCATATAGATTATAATTATATTCAATTTCGGCCACAAAATGGCCTCGATTTTAGCCTCACCAACCCCTAGTGGGTCGACCGACAGTGGTCGCAGCTTGTCGAGGGCAGGGAGATGTGGGCGGAGGGTGGGGTGGGGGAGGGGGTGGCTGTTAGGTGGAGGTAGTTGTGGTTTTTTTAATTCATCACTACAAGAAAAATGCCTTTTCGTAGCGATTATTTCGTAGCGATTGTACATTCTCTACAATATGCAAGTATGTTTGTGAAATAATTAAGGAAGTCGTATCATTTTACAATCGCCATGGTTTTCCCATATAAAATCGATACGGAAAACATAATAATACATATCTACACTATTTTTACACATTTATATAATTTTGAGAAATCGTATCATATACAATCGCCACGAAATCCTAAAAATCGATACGAAAAGCCTTTTCAACACTAGATATATAAATATTGTTTGACAAAGAATACATAAAATATGTCATAGCTTATTGGTGAAACATTTAATATAAGAGTCTGAGGTTGCATGTTCGAATCTTGTAAATATTATACGCATGTTTTTTTTAATGGACTATTTTGTAAGGAATGAAACTCGTTCGATGTGTAATCCATGATAGGAATGATGTCCTTCGAACAAGTCTATTATTCCGATAGAGGGTTCGGAAGTGTTAGAAAGCTGATTATTCAGTAAGGTCAAGTGATTAGAATGCCTAGTTGAAGGACGCTTCTGATCAGTAATATTAATGTATAATTAATATTGCAGCGTAATCTTGACAAAACCCTTCGGGTCACACCCAAGCAAACTGACGATCCGTCACGATGAATTAATCCGAAAGGAATTAATGAGTCGCTAAAGTATTGTGAACATAGACGTTGGAGATCGAACTAGGAGCGTTGAGACCAAGCGTCACAAGTCGAGTCAAATTAATAAAAGACGAGACGGTAAAAATCAATTAATCAACAATTAACAAAATACCCCTAGCATTGGAATGCCCTAAGAAAACCAAGTGCTAGGGACAAGTGGTGCTAGCATGGCAGCTAGCATGCGCGGTGCACCATGACGAGCCTGCTAGCAAAGCTAGCATGTGCGTGGCGCAGCACTCTAGCACGCCAATGCTAGCAATGCTAGCATCGCTAGTAGTGCACTGCTAGCAAGCAGCTAGCGCGTGCACATCTAGCAAGCTAGAAACGTGATAGAATGCTACCACTGCTAGCAGTAGCGCGCAATAGCCTCGGTCAGCAGCCAGCAAGCATTCGCGGCTTGCTGGGTCGAGCTAGCATGCAGCCCGCACAGCTGGCGCTCAGCCAGCAGGTCCAGCCAAAGGCACCAGGCGCCAGCAAGGCAACCTTGGTGCCCAAGGCAAGGCCCGCCAGCTGGCGCCAACTGGTTAGAGCCGAGAGCACAAGGGAGGGCGGTTTGGGAAGCTTGGGGAGCAAGGTTTGGTCCTCCCCTTCCCTTGTGGTCCTCACCTACTCTTTTCCTCCTTGCTTGACACTTATTGATTAATTATTTCATTGCTTTTTCTTTTGATTTTTAATTTTAAAAAAATGGAAAAAAAGATTTTTATCAACTCTCCCACATTGATAGGAGAGTGGAATATTGGTGGGAATTCTCTATAAATACCAATGTATTGGGATTTGAGAATCCCACTTGAGTTGAACTCAATAAGGCATCTCCAAAGAGAGAAAACCTTTAAGTTCATTAAACACTACTACAAAAAAGGCCTTAAAGAATTGTTAGAATAGGCTTTATAGATCGCCTTAGGGGAGATCTTCTGCTAAGCGATGTATAAAGTATAGAGAACGGGTCGTTTAGGCGTTTTATATAATATATAACAAATAGAGAACGGTTGTTAGTCACAACCGTTCTCTTTTCCCTTCTTAAATTTGTACACTAAGGAAGGAATAAAGAACGGTTTAGGACACTTAACCGTTCTATATTGCATTACAATAGAGAACGGTTAAGTTAGATAACAGTTCTTTAATGTTTTTTTTTTTAAAATCCAGCCATAATAATTCGAATTACTTTTGTACGTATTTTATATTGTATTATTCCTGTATTTTAATAATCTGTATTATTTTTGTATTTCATTTAGACCTGTATTTGTTGTATTCCTGTTTTGTATCTTGTACATTTATCCTGTAAGAAAAATTCCACATTTCCCATGTAAAATAAATCCATGATCCTGTATATGTGCAATATAAATTTTTGTATAATAAAATAAACAAAAATATTTCCAGATATGATGAAAGCCATCAGAATATACTTCATATATATAATTTAAAACATCGAACCACAATTAAGTTGAATCATTCATACAAAATTTGTACTATACAAACAAATACGTGAGTTAAATATCAAAACACCTTTCTAGTTAATGTTGATTGAAAAAAAAAAATATGCTTAGATATACCAATACCATATTGATCTACAATTCACATAAATCATCGTTGTTGTCATCATTTGGTTGATGGTATCCGGTAACATATGAAATCCACCTTTTCCTAAGCTCGTCGATCATTTGTTGAGAATATGTAGGAGGGACTTGCTTAAAATACTACAAAACAATGTAAAATACATACATATTAGTTAATAATATACAATAAATTCATCTAATTAAATATAAATAAGCATATCCTTTTTTTTATCTAAGTTCATAAGAACAGATACTATCCAAAAAGGCTGCTCATAATACACATAACAGCCATGTACATAATAGTTTTTGTCAGTGCATGCCTCAGAAATTTTTTAGCAATCTCACAATAGAGATACCAGTTTCATACCAAAAACATTGCTTCCTCCACTTGTGGGACTGAAGTTTGTCAAGCCAACTTTCATGGATCAAATTTTGCCTTCAATGGAACTTTAGAACTTCTTCTATCACCCCTTCTTCCATTTACATTGTTCTTTTGTTTAACTGTCTGAGATTTGTCTACTGTAAAAATAAATATGAGCCGATATCAGTCAATTAAACTACAAGAACATCATTGAGACAAGGAATAAGATTACAAAAAAACTTGAATCTCAATCCTCATATGCCATAAATAAATTAAAACAGTACAAACATCAGATTCATGCTAACTATTTTACACACCAGACATAGTCAAGGAAAGAACCACGGTTGTTGACTGTTTATCATATGACTTCACAACAATGATAATTAATAATTGCTATCTTGCTGCACAACACACCAAGCTTTAGAAAAAAAAAAAAAAAAGAAAAAAAAAAAAAAAAAAAAAAAAAAAGGAAAACAACACAGATGACTGCCTTAACCTACATCACCTCAAGAACCTTTTGAAGACATTATGTTTGAAAGTTGCAAATCATTTCTATTGCTTGCAATTGTCTAATCTCCAACCTAGTTGCATACGAATCATCTATATTTTACTCATTTCAACATTAGACCCCTTAAACTACCTATAAAAGATCACCCATTTCAACATTAGTGCTTCCTTCTGTTCTGTACACAGGCCTTAGACAGTTGTTTTAAAAACAATGGATTAAGCACATTTGCACAATGCAAGTCATTAATCTGTTCAACAGGCCTTACAACTCATTTTTGCCAGCTCATGAGCAACCCGATTGCCATCACGTTTCACAAAAGAAAAGGAGCAAACACGACACCTAGCAGCTAAATTCAGGATATTATTCACTACCAAACCAAACTAAGTAGTAAGTAGGATGCACATCTCTTTTCTTCAAGACATTGCACAGCTTCAAGCAGTGAGTTTCTAAACACAGGCTGAAAAAACCCAGGTCCAAGGCAATCCCCAAGGCAAAAATCACCTAGAAATTCAAGGAAATTTGAGCAAAAATCACCCAGAAATTCAAGGAAATTCGACCCAAAAATCAACCCAAAAACCCCAGAAAATCGACCCAAAAACCCCAGAAAATCGACCCAAAACCCCCAGAAATTCGACCAAAAAAATTCCCACAAATACAACAACCAAACCGCTGGAATTCGAGCATTAATAAAACCCCCAATTTCGAGCAAAACAACAAAATAAAACCCTGAGAAACCCCAGGAATTCGAGAAAATTCGATTATGGGCAAATTCAAGCAAATTCGATTATGGGAAAATTCAAGCAAATTCGAGCATTAATTCGAGAAATTTCGAGCAAAAAAATCGAATCAAAACCCAAGGAATTTGTTGAGTAAATTCGACAAAATTAAGGGTAATTTGATTGAACTTACTGCAATAATTCGGCTTAAATATTTACATACAAACAATCGATGAATTTATCCCAAAAACAAGAACTTTGAAGGTTTTTTCAATCACCTAAAATTCGAATTCTACGAATTTACTTCTGTTTCCTCCATAATTCGAATGATTCATGCAATTAGATTGACAATTATCAGAATCCAATTACTCTACCACAATAAAAATTCGAACCAAAAAAAAAAAATCGAGCCTACCTCAATTTACTGGTGGCTCAGCAGACATGTGCGGTACTGCAGACGTGGAGCGGCGGTGCAGTAAGCGGCTTTTTTTTGCTATGGAGGTTTGATGAAGGTTTAATGAAGGTTTCACTTTTTTTTATAGATGAATGAGAAAGAGGTTTCACTTTTTGATGAAAGTGATAATCGCTTCAATTTTCCTTTCTAGTATTTTGAGTAAATAAAAATTTACGGAAATTTCGGTAAATTTTTTTTTTTTTTTTTGAAAACATGAATAAAATATTATTGTGTATGTACGTATATAATTTTCTCCTAATTAAAAATAATAATTAATTAATATAATACAAAACGGTTGTCAAGATGATCGTTCTATATCATCTATAATAAATAATTATTTTTAATTATTTGAGTAAATTGATTGAAATACAGAACGGTTAACTATGCTAACCGTTCTATATGTATTAACATATAGAACGCCTCTTATATTAAAACGATCTATATTCTTCTGTAGAACGCCTACCTTTAATAACCGTTCTATATTTTGCGATCTCTAATCTAGTTTTTGGTGTAGTGAAAACTTGAGTAAGTTTATTTTTGGTCTAGCTCGGCTGAACTCCAAGTAGAGACCGGACGGGTTGTGTTGCGGGTGGATTTCCGTTGGTGGTCTATGAACTTGCGGGACTCAAAGTTTTCCAAGTAAGAGCTCGTAAAGCGAGCGAAGCATGCATCAAGGGAAATATTGTCTTTTTCTTTATCTTGTTAATTACGCTAATTAGTTATATTAATTGTGAGCGGGTCTTAGGGTCAGGTTTTGTTTCCGCGGAAAGTCGGAGTTTCCAAAACCCAACAATCCAAAGCTATTAATTAATAATTATATTGTTAGTTATGAGTCAAAGCCAAGTTGGCTTGTGAATTGTATGTGTAGGCGTCGCTCGATGTGCGCCTACGTTAAAATCATGTGTAAATATGCTTGGCACTCATAGGAAGTGGGAATTGACATATACGATAAGGGACACGATTAGGGACAAGGAAAGTAGGGAGCCGCCAACAAGTTTTTAAGGAACTTGTAAACCGTTCACGGATCATAAAAGGCAACCACGAATAAGGGACAACGAAGGCAACAACGATTGACCCGTGAAAGTTACACCCCATTCATAATCCATGAGATTACTAACTCCATATGGTTCGGAACCACGAAAGGAGGATCGGGGATGATGGTACGAAGTGAGTCATGGAGTCACATTCGCCCGTATTGGCCTCTACTCGATTCTTATATTGAAAAGCATTCCTGTGATCTCAAAGGCATACAAACAAAATATTCAATTCGTTCCAAACTATTATTATGCTAAATTGGTTGAATATTAATGCAACACATAATTCTAAAATATCGTGATCACTTGAATTAATAACAAGATTAAAAAGGAACCTAAGCCGGTTGTCCAAATCATCTTATTAGGCGTGGTTTTCAATTACATATTCCCTTTAAACATGCAATATGGTGATCATAAAAAATAGGCAAAATTGGCCTCAACACTCTGAACTTTGGCTTGGGTGCACTCAGCACCCTAAACTAAGAAAAATAGCCAAAACACCCTAAAGTATTAGCATGGGTGCACTTAGCACCATACAAGAAAATTTCCGGCCAAAAGTGGCCGGATTCCGGCGACTTTTTTTTTATTTTCTTATTATTATTATCATTATCATTATTATTGTTAGTATTATTATTATTATTATTATTATTATTATTATTATTATTATTATTATTATTATTATTATTATTATTATTATTATTATTATTATTATTATTTATTACTATTATTATTATTATTATTACAAAAATACCTCGTTTTGCGTGTCGAGGAATATCTCGATTTGTGTATTGTTATTTTTTGTGACGGAAATTGTTCGGGTAAGGTTTCGGGGGTCATTTTTATCCTTAATGGGTCCAAATTAAGCTCGGAATTCGCAAAAACGTAATGGAAATATCTCGTTTTGCGTGTCGAGGAATATCTCGATTTGCGTATTGTTATTTTTTGTGACGAAAATTGTTTTGGTAAGGTTTCAGGGTCAATTTTACCCTTAATGGATCCAAATTGAGCTTGGAATTCGCAAAAAAATAATGGAAATACCTCGTTTTGCGTGTCGAGGAATATCTCGATTTGCGTATTTGTTTTGGGGTCATTTTTACTCTTATTGGGTCCGAATTCAGCTCGGGAGTTGCAAAGAAAATACCTCGTTTTACGTGTCAAGAAATATCTCGATTTGCGAGTCTTAACTACTTAGATATTTCTCGACACGCAAAACGAGGTATTTTCGTTTTTTTTTTTGCAAAACCTGAGCTAAATTTGGATCCATTAAGGGTAAAAATGACCCCCAAAACCTTACGTGAACAATTTTCGTCAATAATTAACAACACGCAAATCGAGGTATTTTCGTAATAATAATAATAATAATAATAATAATAATAATAATAATAATAATAATAATAATAATAATAATAATAATAATAATAATAATAATAATAATAATAATAATAATAATAATAATAATAATAATAATAATAATAATAATAATAATAATAATAATAATAATAATAATAATAATAATAATAATAATAATAATAGTAATAAATAATAATAATAATAATAATAATAATAATAATAATAATAATAATGATAATAATAATAACAAAATAAAATAAAAAAAGTCGCCGGAATCCGGCCACTTTTGGCCGGAAATTTTCTTGTATGGTGCTAAGTGCACCCATGCTAATACTTCAGGGTGTTTTGGCTATTTTTCTTAGTTCAGGGTGCTGAGTGCACCTAAGCCAAAGTTCAGAGTGTTGAGGCCAATTTTGCCTAAAAAATATAATAGAATAACATCAATATTGGAAGCAATTTAGCAATAATTCCAACAATATAAAATCGTTAGAAAAATAATAGAAATAAAAGGAACATAATTCTTACTTTGATTCTGTTTGTTTGCAACTACAAAATAATAAACGAGTTAGTAACTTCAAGGAAATAATAATAAAACAACAATTAAATTAAATTAAACAAAGTAGAGTTGATTTGGGGCCAAACCCTCAAACAGTTCTACCTTTCACGCCTTGGCTTAAGGATAGAACCACGAGTAAAGTATGGACTCCTTTGAGTACTTGAAGAAGGAATTTTGAAATAAGAAAGGTAGGCTAGTGTTTAGGCTAAAGCATAGAAGAGAGAAAAATCAACTAGAGAATTAATTGATGCCCCGTACATCAGAAATGAGTGGGTATTTATAGAGAAAATGTGCTGAGGAAGCACACGGAACCCTAAAATGATAAAAACCCTAAAAAAGTATCCCGCGACACGGCAATCTATACCGTGACACGGGAAGTCCCACCGTCAGACGGGAAGCTTTCTCGTGACACGTTGTATTTTTGGTGTGACGCAGGAAATTTTCAGTAAACGGGGAAGAAAACGCGTTAAGGGTTTATGCGGAAAAGCCACGGAATTTCCCGTGTCACGGCAGATTTCCCGTGTCACGGGAAATCCCACCGTCAGACGGGAATGATTCCCGTGACACGGTGGGTACCTGCCGTGGCGCGGGAATTCCCAGCCCGCTTTTCCGTCTAAATTCATTTTTAACCCTAATTTCATTCGGCGTTTTAAGTGTCGATTGATAATTTCGGGCCTTTTCTGATTTATTATTATTTGGGCTAAAATTAGAAAAAAATTAAATAAAATAAATAAAAGGTTTGGGCCAAAAATAAATAATAAAACAATAAAATAAAAAGGTTTGGGCTAAAACTAAATAATAAGTTTGGGCTGAAATCAAAACTATGCTTTTACCAAACATCAAGACTAATCCATGGACTGTTCAAAAATATGAATTTAATCAAATTCAATTTTTTAAGCACTCTCGTGATTAAATACTGAACCCGACCAATAGTGGCGGTGAAAGGTTGTTCATCATCGGGTTTGGTTTTGGGGAGACATTTTTAGGTGTCTACAGTATGGCGAGCATGTTTTAATTATTTTTATTGATGTTAGGATATTCATGTTAGTGTGGTGCATATGTACTCAGATTTTGCTGATTTGTACTTTTGTGTTTGTGTTTGGCTTTTATTTGGATTAGCCCTACTATGACCCATTTATATGGTGAGTGTAGACATCTACTTTTGGCCTCCTGTCCTGACAGGAAGTGCAATGACGATAAATAAAACCATCTTCGTATTGGATCAAGTGAAGAATACTCATGGAGAACTGGTTAAGCCACAACACACAAAAGACTAGCCCAAACTAAAGATAAAAGTCAAAACAAAGGTCCAATTAACTAAACCCGATCATAATTAGGCTTAAGCCCGTGATTAAAACCCAATAATGACGGATTTAGGAGCGCCTAGGTTAAATCTTAGTGTTACCGCAGAAAAAGCCGCGTGCATCTCAAACAATCGTCCCATAGCAGCGCAACTTAATCACTTGCGCTGGGATGCCGCGCACAACTCATCCTGTTGCGCGCGACACCTGCTGCGGCAAAATGCTCGTAACCCTAAACCTAATAATTCCCTATAAATAAGAGCTTAAACCGAGGCTTAAACAAATAAAAAATAACCTAAAAACTTTGGCGAAATACTTGTGAACTTATGCAACCTAACCCCTCTTGTCCTAAACACTCACCCCTGTTAATATTTTGTTACTACGGTAGAGGTTCATTCCCCAACAAGAAGGAGTCCATAATTATTCTAAGCGGAGATCTAGCAAAGAGAAGTGGTAAATTCTCGAGCACTTAGTTAAATCACATTTATTTTCTTGTTTAAAAAAACCTTAATTAATTAATTAGTGTTGTTTGATCACCTTTAAAATAATGAATTAATCAATTCCACATAGTATCTTGCGTTAAATAAAGATTAGAATTGAATTAAATAATTGTAAGTTGATCACTTAAGCCAAGGCGAATATTGTTTATTTTCTTGTCCTTTTCACGAATTTGATTAAATAAAGAATAACGACATTACGATGTAATTCCTACGTGAATTGGTATGTGTAAATATAATCAGCTAACATAGTTTTAGGTATCGCGTTGCATATATTGTTTGGTGATGAAATTGTAAAAAAGGAAGAGCTAGTAGAGGCCGCACTAGGGCTAGGATAACGATTCCCCTCTAAAAGGAACGTTATTTTAGTACCCTCGCTCCCGAACTCATTTCTGGTTTATAAACCAATTTGGGCATATATGGGTAAACTTAATTATGATTCGTGCTAATTATTCCATGAACTCCACATGGAATAAAGGCATGAACGAGGTTTATGAGTTTTCCTAAAACTCATTGGCGACTCCCTACTTGTTTCTTACAAAAAAGCGTAATGATAGAATCAATTCTAATTCAAGGTCCCCCAAACAGTCAGGAATTCAAATCCTACTACACCCTAACAAGCGTAAAGTCCTAGGATTTAAAGGGCCATGAGCATTTAAGGAGAGGACCCCTTACGATGGGAACCCCCTCCTTACAGTGAGTAGAGGGTTGAAATGAAGAGAAAGTTACAAGTAATTGAAGCATGAAGAGCATGAAGGGAATGAGTGCAGAGAGTTACTTGTTATGCTTTCTTAGTTTTATATTTTGGATTATTGATTTATGGATTATGGACTAACATTGCTATATGTTTATTTTTAATTTGGTTTTCAAAAAGGATATGTTTGAATTGTTTCCAACTTGTGAACGATTTAGTTTTATTTTTGTTTTAAGGTTGTGAACTCAAGTTTTATTTGTAAAAGTTGATTTATAATTTAGACTTCCGTTGTGTGACTTTGAAAATAGCCTTAGTTGTTATCACGATGGCGGTAATATTTTGGTTATTTCCTAAAAAAGGTTTTATTTAGAGTAGAAACAGTATTTTAAAAGAAGGAAATTTCTAGGGTATTACAACTTTGCATTCCCGAGGACTTCCTGTTAACCCCGTATGTGTTCTTTGTCATGATCACTTGGAAATCACTTTGAATTTATTTCGAGATTGTTCGTTTGTTTCTCATCTCTTGAACACTGGTCCCGTGGGACTCCAAAGTACTTCTTTAAGTGTACACTTGTTTACTTTCTGGTTCACAGAGCTGGTTTTTGGTTATAGGAAGTCTCAAAATTGGCATAGTCTAGCCAATTTGGTCTTTCTTTTGTTGGCTATTTGGCTTACTCACAATCAAATTATTTTTAGAAAGGCACTCTGGTCTCCTGCTTCACTTCTTCATATTTCTGCAACATGGGTTTTGCGTAGTTCGGAGGCTGCTACGCTTTCTAGCTCTCTTTCGTCCTTCCGGCGACGTCAGTTTTCGTGTCCTCCTCCTGTTACATCTGGGTGTTTATATGGCTCGTATTCTGGTATTGAAGATTGTTTTATAGTCTTTGATGGTGCTTGGAACAGCCGTGATCAGACTACAGAGGCAGGTTGGATTTTCCGAGATGAGCTTTTCCCTACTGTTTTGGGTGGGTGTGCCCGAGCCTGTCGGTCTTCGTCAGCTTTACAATAATCGGAACTATGGGCTTGCTTGTGGGCTCTTAAAGATGTTAGACGAAAGGTTTTTTGAGTCCTTTACTCTATACAAACATCACAATTCTGGTTTCAATGTTATGCCGTTCGTGTTCGGATGATATTTCTTGTGTTTGGTTGTTGGGGGTTGTCCGATATATTTTATTACAATTTGATTTCTGTTGGATTCGTAAGGTTCCTTGTCTCTAAGTTGCTCCAGCGCACTAGTTGACTGTTCGGGCTCGTCAATGTCGTTTTCTTTTCTAGTTGTTTTAATTGTTGTTTTGGATTCCTTATATATTTTAGGCCTTGTTCCGATTTACTGAAAACAACTGAACTTAACTTAACTGATTAGAACAAAACTTAATTGAACTTAACTGATTAGGGTTGAATTGACCTGAACTAATTAGAGCTGAACCGCTTAGGCCTGAAATGAATTGTTTATGAGATAAGGAAATTAAGGATTGAACTAAACTAAACTGAACTGGAATTAAACTGAACAGAACAGAACCTTAGTTTCCTCTGTTGTTTTATGTTTTCTTTCTTTAGTTTTCTCTCAGACTATACTTTTGTTTCGCTATATGAAATCTTTGTCAAAAATAAAAAAAAAAAAAAAAAAAAAAAAAAAAACACTTTTATTTCATTTGCATGCTAAATTTAATCTTGAAAAGGAAGTGTTTACCTTAATATTCTTATATTGATGTAATTAATTAATAATTGTTTTTAAAAGATCAACTATTCTAAAAAAAAAATTAATCATTTACTAATGAATTTGCCTAGAACGACACAATATTTTTTGGTGTATTATAATTACTAGATGAAACCCATGCGATGCACGGTTTATTTGAATTTTTTTAAAACATAATATATATATATATATATATATACTAGTTTTGTGCCCGTCCGATGCCCGGGTTATTTATTGAATTTTAAGATAATTTTTTTAATCTATATATCAATTTTAAAATATATCATTCATGCAAAATTAGTTAGGAATTGATTTGCCTTTGTGACGATTTGCTATGTAGTAGACATGTAATGAATAATTATAATGTTGGTGGAAATGTTCGATTTAATACATTAAAAATAAATGAAATAAAATAAATGTTCAAAGCCCGTTTGATTGACCCGAACCCAAAACTTTGGGAAACGATTGAACATTTTTTGACTTATAACCTGAAGTGATCCAATTCAAAACGATTCATGACCCGACCCTAATTGACAGGTCTACATAGTAATAAAATTCTATTAGATTGTGATGTATATTATTTTAACTGATTAGTATATATTATAAATGTATATTTTACGCTTTGAACCACTTCTTTCGCTCCAAAAAATATTATGATACAAAAAAAAAATTTATATGATAATTTTTTATAATAATAATCTGATTATAATTCAATTTGTATACCTAAAATATTGGTATTTTATCGAAAATAAAACTCTAAACTGATAACTTTATCCTAAAATTATATCCAAATATAATTCTAAACTAACTTTTTTTATCTTATGAAGTCTATTTAAATCTATCCAACGTGGCGCGATATTTGGCGAAAACTTAAACGCCAAGTGTCGCTGTCTCATAACCTGGTATATATATATATGATAAAATTCCTGATATAAAAAGATAATATTTTATATTTAATAAATTAAACTGAGAAATCTCATTCACCAATTTTGCTTACGTGTCATTTAAATTATTTAATCCTAAAAGAAATTAATTATCTGATCTCGTATTTAATTGGCTACCACTAAAATTTATTATCCTACATTACGTGACTCTCTACAAAAATTCATATTTTAGCTTAATTTTTTTAAGAAATATATTTAAGGCAATGTTAGTCAATTTTTTAATAAACATTTTAGAATAAACATTCGAAAAAGAAGAAGAAAAAATACCTAGGTTTTTAAATGGATGGAATTATATTTATGCTTACCTTAGCTTGATGAGATCATCAAACTTGGTGAGTACCAACGAAAACGAACATTACTGAATACTCACATAGAAATCCACGTAAAATTATTATAAGGCTAGTGGGCTTATTATAGCAAGTTTATTAAGGAAGACTAAATTTATATGTTTCCATTCATTCAAACTGCAGGTCTATTTTTGAAAAAATAAATAAATAAATAAATAAATAAAATAAAAACTAAAAATATAGGTCTTTTTTTTTTTAATTTATTATTATTATTTTTTTTTTATTACCCGTGATTCGGTGAAGTCTAGTCTACTTTTAATATTACTCCAATAATACATACGTTAGCAAATTACGTAGAACACCGTATGGCCTGGTCTATATATATCGACTGCATTGCATGTGACCCTTCGACAATACTAAAGCATTTACCTGCATAAATATCGTTAACATAAGAAAATAATATATGCAGCATATTAGCATCTAATTAAACAGATCAAATACTTTCAATCATGTTTTATCAAACTTCCTTCTCATCACAATTCAAATCTTGCTTGCCTTCTCAAGTATTGTTACATGGTGGAGTCACCAACCCAAGGTACGTACTAATGTACTATACTTGTGTAGTTGTGTATATATGGTTTATGAGCAGAGTACTAAGCTAATTCATGAAGTCGGATGCAAATTATTGAATACTGCTCGACTTGATTTGAAAATTTTGTTGACCATTCTGTTGATCAACTCATGCTCAGCTCGTTAATTATTGTACTTAGTAAGATTGATAATTCCTTAATTTGTGCTCATTAAAGTTTGTTGGAGTTGAGTTGAGTAGCTTATAAGTTGTTTGCAATAGTCTCGGTCCTCATATAATTAATTCTAATGTTTTTTTATTATTATTATTATTGTTTTGTATAGGTTATTGTAACATTTATTTAAAATAATTTTAAAAAATCCTAAATAAGTTAACATAACTATATTATTGTCAGGTCTATTTTCTCTATGTTCAAAGGTAATATGGCCGGATAAAAAAAATGTAATTTTACATTTTACATACGATAATTCAATTGTACAATAATGTAGACTACAAGTTACTATACAATCAAAGCTAAAACTTTGGGGTCATTTATAAGAGCCCAAAATATACAAAATGAACAATAAAATGAGGGAATATACCATGGTGCGATACATCTGTATATATCATGGACATAATGAGAAAAAAAAAAATACAAAATAGTTTGGGTCGATTTACTAGGAATTTCAGATTAGTAGGTGCAAAACCAGGAACTAATTAGGTTAAATAAGGTGTAAGAGACGATAAATTAACAATCATCACAAGAAATTAGATGTTTTTGTTCTGTGTATGATCTTATTAAATCTAGTCGATCTAATTTTTCGTAAGGTCATATATTATCTCCTAGCTTGAATAAACTTTAATTTGACGATATTTGTACAATATAAATCACAACCTTAGCTTGTTAGATACATACGTATAATGTATGTGTAATTTCCAAACAAATTATATTTTAACTTTCCCTCCATTTGTTTTATTTGTTATATCTGAAATCTTCAAAGATTTGTATGGAACTTGTACATACTTAATCATAAACATACACTTCAAATAAAACATAGTTATGACTAATTATGTATGTAGGTAGAATCTTATTAGGTTCATCTCAACTGTAAATTTTAAAAAACATATATAGTTATTCATTTCCTTTCATGAGATTTAAATGCAAATGAAAGTTAATTAGTACTTTAAGAATGATTAATATTTACCGATACAATTTTTTTTTATAAATTTTTTATTGGTGTGCATGTACCAATACAATATAATACGGAGTAGTGTAAAAAAATATTTCAGATAAAATAAGTTAAATTAAAATAAAACATATAGACCCTAATGTAAAAATTTTATTAGATTGATACAAGAGGCTCAAGTTAGCACGACACATTAATCTCCTCTAATAAATATATCACCGAGCAATTAAGATAGTCAAGATTTGAACTTAACTTGGCATAGAAGAGTTAAAAACTTCAAAATAATATGATCTAATCCGCGTGAGTGAGACGTTGAATCTAACTTTTACTTGTATGGGCACAATAATTTACTAATTAATTTAGCATGACTTAAATTTGAGATAGCGAGCTTCATAGCTCAATCCAATTAGATCCGGATCAGAGTTGACCGATGATCCATATAGACACCTCTAAAAACTTTATTAAACAATTTTAATGATTTTTTATATTTGTGACACCTTTACTCTTTTTTTTTTTTTTTTTTTTTTTTTTTTGAGAGGGAAACACGTTTTTTTTTTTTTTTTTTTTTTTTGAGAGGGAAACACGTTTAATCTAATGCAGCTTTGTTTTTAGATCAAACAAGTATGGCATGTGTGGCTATCAAAGACGTCATGGTATTGTATTTTCACCAATTTTATAAATACGTAACCTTTTTCCTGTAAATTTATTATAAATCTGATACTTTGATTTTTGTATTTGGGCATGTGCTTAATTCATTGACATGGAAAGCAATCACAAACATGTGGACAAAAGTTCCACGTAATACCAATATGGAGAATTTACGAGACAATTACTTGTTTCCTCAGGTCTATATAATGTTTGATTTATCTATTTTAATCTGATTTGATATGATTTTTTAAATTGACTAAATTTTGATATTATTAATTGTATATTAAGGCCTAAATAATACTCGGTAAAAAATAATTTAAGTTATGTAAAAAGAATTTTAGTTCGGTAAAACTAAGCTCAGTTCAATAATAATAATTTCAGTTTAAGTCAACAATTTAAAGAAGAAATATAGTAGAAAATAATTATTTCAGTTTAGGAAAAATAATTTAAGTTCAGTAAAAATAATTTAAGTTCCGCAAAATATGGTGAAGTGAACAGGGTCTAACTCTTAAGAAACTAAATCTTAAGAAAAATAAATTATCAAATGAGACATTATTACTTGTCAGTGAATTTTTCAATATTTTATCATGGAAGATCTTTAACAATAGGAAAAACTAGGTTAGATCCCGTGTCATGCACGGTAATTTTAATATTTATCATTAGTTTAATACAATTATTTTACTGTAAAAAATAATATTAAATTGCAAAATAGGATGAAAGTTATGTAATTACAATTTTTTTTTAATCTTTAAAGAAAACAGAGGAAGAAATGCATGCACGACTAATAAAAATAACTATGGATTACATTACAAAGTTATAGATAATATTACATAATTGATTATTGTATTACATGAATTTGTTCCCGTCATAAAATAAATAGATATATAAATCTTTGTTGAATGTGTAAAAATGAATATACTTGCCAAATAGAAAAGAAATATTATTGTAAAGTAAGTATTAAATTAAATACTTCTCTAAGAAGCTTTGACAAAAAAAAAAAAAAAAAAAAAAAAAAAAAAAAAAAAAAAAAAAAAAAAACCTTTTGGAGGGAAACTTTTTAACCAGGTTATGACAAGTGTCATTTCTGGTTTTGCCTTTAGTATAGGTATATTGATTGTCATGATTAATCTAAACTTTGTCGCTCCATTTAATTTTTATGAATCCCAATTAACTTCCGTTTATTTTTTATCAATCCCAACTTTATACTCAATCCGCTTCCATTGCACCCAATCAGTCATCCAACTTGATATAGCAAGTTATTAGACACATGTTAGCAAGTGATTGGTTCAAAAAAAAATTTAAAAAAAAATAAATTTTTGAAAAATTAAAAAATAAAATAAAGCCAAACTCAAAAGGCTAGCAGGCGACAACCTATTCCACCTCCGACCAACACCTCCCTTCCCCCTCCGTTTTCGCTCTCTTCCCCACTGATTTCAGCCTTTCAGTCCACTACAACCTCTCCTCCCACGATTCTGGCACTTCTAGCCCTTCCCCCGATTCTGGCAACCAAAGCCTCCCCTCCCCCCTCGATTCCAACCACCACAGCCTAATTCGTCTACTCCCGCTCCCTTCCCTTCCCTTCCCTTCCTCGATTCCAGCCACTCATTCCTGGCCACCACTCTTTCTCTCTCCTCGAATCCTGCCACCACTCTTACTCTTTTCCCGAATTCTGCCATCAGTTCTTTCTCTCTCCTCGAATTCGTCCACCCACTCCCATCCTACCCCCGTTCCGGCTGCCTTTATGGTGGCTGCCATCTTAGGGGGTGGCAGCCTTTTTTTGGTTAATTTTTTTTAAAAAAATTGACCAATCATGTGTTGACACGTGTGCAAAAAAATATCCAACTCACAAATGTTAACCTATTTAGGCCTCGTTCTTTAGAGCTGCTCTGCTCTGCTGAAATCTGTTCTGCTCTACTATGCTTAAAAATAATACTTAGGTTATTTTAGATTTTAACACCTGTTAAAAACCCGAAAATGGTTTTTAACACTACCAAAAAAAAATTGAAATTAACACCACACAAATTTCCAAAAATTGGGTATTACCACCAGTTAGCGGTTTCCGTCAAAAAATTCCGTTAAGTGTGGTGCACAGTTACACGTGTCACTATGTTATTTGTTTACAAAAAACTTAAAAAAAATAAAATAAAAAAACCTAAAACTACCCCAGCCCCACCACCGCCTTCCCCCAACCCACCCCCTGCCGGCGTCAGGCATCCCAGAGAACCGCCCGACGCCGGGGACCCCACCCCCTTTCCCCCACCTATGCACCCTACCCCTTCTCTTTCCTCACTTTCGTTTCCCGACCACCACCCCGAAACCACCCCCCTAAACGCCCCCTCCCCCGGAAACACCCCTCCTCCCTTTCCCCTCCATCAGAAACACACTTCTCCCCTTTCCCCTTCCCTTAATCGACCCCCTAACCCTAAACTACCACCCCGAAACCACGCTAAATGGATTTTAGGGTTTCGTTTGGGGTGGTGGTTTAAGGTTGAAAATCGATTACGGAAGGGGGAAAGGAGAGGGAGGGCGTTTCTGGGGGAGAGGGGGCGTTTCCGAGGGAGGGGGGTGTTTTAGGAGGGTGGTTTTAGGGTGGGGGTCGGGAAACAAAAGTGAGGAAAGAAAAGGGTGGGATGCGTAGGTGGATGAAAAGGGAGGGGTGGGGGTCACCGGCGTCGGGCAGTTCTATGGGATGCCGGACACCGGCAGGGGGCGGGTTGGGGGAAGGCCGGTGGTGGCGCGGTGGTGGGGCTGGAGTGGCTGGGTAATTTTACGTTTTTTTAAAGTTTTCTTTTTTAAAATTTTTTATTTCCTTTTTTTCCCAATCATAAAGTGCCACGTGTCTTTATGGCCCCACTTAACAGATTCCTAAACGGAATCAGTTAAGTGGTGGTAATACCTAATTTTTGGAAATTTGTGTGGTGTTAATTTCAATTTTTTTATGAGGGTGTTAAAAACCATTTTTTGGGTTTTTAACAGGTGTTAAAATCTAAAATTTCCTAATACTTAATATTAAATTATTATAATAATAATTCATATTTAATAATAATAATAATAAATCATTTTTAATAATAATAATAATATTACTAAAATTTAATATTTAATAATAATAATAATAATTAATAATAATAATAGTAATAATAATAGTAAATATAATAATAGTTCTTATAATTAATAATATTAATTATTATAATAATAATTAATGTTTTTAATAAAAATCAATAAATAATACTAATAATAATTATAATTAATATAATAATAATTATTAATATTTTATAATAAAATTTAATGATTATAATAATAATGCGATAATATTAATAATAGTAATAATAGTGTTAGTAGCAGCAGTAGTAATAATAATAATAATAATAATAATAATAATAATAATAATAATAATAAATAATTACTATTATTATAGTAGTAGTGGTGGTGGTGGTGGTGGTGGTGGTGGTGGTGGTGGTGGTGGTAGTAGGAGTAGGAGTAGGAGCAGGAGCAGGAGTAGTAGGAGAAGTAGTAGTAGTGGTGGTGGTGGTGGTGGTGGTGGTGGTGGTGGTGGTGGTGGTGGTAGTAGTAGTAGGAGTAGTAGGAGTAGGAGTAGGAGCAGGAGTAGTAGGAGAAGTAGTAGTGGTGGTGGTGGTGGTGGTGGTGGTGGTGGTGGTGGTGGTGGTGGTGGTGGTGGTGGTGGTGGTGGTGGTGGTGGTGGTGGTAATAATAATAATAATAATAATAATAATAATAATAATAATAATAATAATAATAATAATAATGAAATCTGCTCTGCTTCAATCTGCTCTACTCTGCTCTCCTTTAATCTGCTCTGCTCTGTTGAAATCTAGTCTACTCTGCTCTGCCCAGAAGCTCAAAAGAACAGGCCCTGCTCTTTTGAGCTTCTGGACAGAGCAGAGCATAGCAAGGGTCAGCAGATAGAGCAGAGCAGATTAAATTTCAGCAGAGCAGAGTAGATTTCAGAATAGCAGAGCAGATTTCAACATTATTATTAATACTATTATTAATGTTATTATTATTAATGTTGTTGTTGTTATTATTATTATTATTATTATTATTATTATTAGGAAAAATTGCCCGCAATAATCCCACCTTTGGCCCGTCCGCCAAAAATAATCCCACCTTTGGATTATTTTTAAATAATCCGACCTTTATATCCACTTCGCTCCTACTGGTCCCTAGTGACCTGTAACCGGTTGAGTAGGTAATTTTTTTTAATTAAGTTTAATTACACACGTGTCATGACGTGATTGGTCAAAAAATAATTTTTAATTTTAATTTTGTTTTAAGAAATGATTAATAATAATTAACATTAATTAATTAATTTTAATTTTTTTACTTAAAAAAAAAAAACTAAAATCAACCCCAGACCCTAGCCCCACCGCAACCTCAGCCACCTCGCCGCCCCTACCGCCAGACGAGGCCCAGAGAAGCCAGCTTCGTCGCGCCGTTCTACCCTTTTACCCACCGCAACCTACTCGGAGCTGCTCTCCAACCTCCCCTACCCTTTTACCCACCACAACCACTAACGAAATCAAGATGTGTGAAGAGGAGGCGGGTCAAAATCGCCAGGTTGGAAGGGGATAAGGGTCGAAATCGGAGCGTGGGGAAGGGGAAGTAGCCGGAAAAGGGATTGGGGAAGGGAAGGGGGCCAGGATCGGGACAGAGAAAGGATTTCGAGGGTTGGGGACTGGGTTTCGTGGCGGTGGGGAGGGAGGTTTGTGGGAGGGGGAGGGAGGGCGTCGCGTTGCGAGATAGCATCTAGGTGGTCGGGGCTGCGAGAGAGCTTCTTGGGCGGTCGTCGGTGCTGTGGGACAACGGATTCGGCAGCTAGGCCGGCGGGAACGGCGGTGGTGAGGGTGGTTGTGGATGGTGGGGGTTTTGGCTGGTCGAGGTTTTTGAAAATATTAATTAATTTTTTCTTGTTTTTTATTTTAAAAAAACTTTTTTTAATTTTTTATTTTAATTTGTTTGACGAATCGTAGGCCGACACGTGTCAGGGCAACTTGTGATTACAGGTTAGTTGACCGGTTGGGACCATTATGAGCGAAGTGGATATAAAGGTCGGATTATTTAAAAATAATCCAAAGGTGGGATTATTTTTGGCGGACGGGCCAAAGGTGGGATTATTCCGGGCAATTTTTCCTTATTATTATTATTATTATAAATAAATGTGTATCTTATTTAACATATGTTAATAGTAGAAAGATAAAAGACAACAGTTTAACATCTTCAAATTATTACAACCGCATATGAATCTTGCTAACGAACGCCCCTGGGCGTTGGATTAGCATTTAAAATCTTACCTAAAGTGGTATTAATTTGGGAAAGCATGACAAAATCACGCGTCGATCGGTGTAATTTATGTTAGTTTAAATTTAATCTTTCCACTTTTAACTAGATTATCCAACGCGTTCTTTAGCATTTTCCAAAATATATTAGGTATTATTATTATAATTATTTTTATTATTAATAATTATTATAATTATTATAACAATTATTATAATTATTTTTAATAATAATAGCAACGCATTACTTTAATTGAAAGTAGTACATAGTAACGTAGAAAATGTGGCCAGTTTTTGTTTTCTATATAACAAAAAGCTATGATAAATCATAAATGTAATCTGTAATTTAGTTTTTTTAGGATCCCCATTTTAATGCTTTCTTATAAACAAATTCATTTATGATGTGGGATATTGTAAATAATAAAATTATAAAATATTACAAGTCCATTACCTAATAATAATAATAATTTTCCTAACAATAATAATAATAATAATAATAATAATAATAATAATAATAATAATAATAATAATAATAATAATAATAATAATAATAATAATAATAATAGTAATAGTAATCATAAAAATAATAATAAAACATAAATATTGATTAAAATTAAAAGTAGATTACTGAAATAATTAGTATTATTGAAATAATTAGTATTATTGAATATTAATTATTATTATTATTAATTATTATTTAAAAATATAGCAAAGCAGAGCAGATTTCTTTTGAGCAGAGCAGAGCGGATTTGATTTGAGCAGAGCAGAGAGAGCAAAGCAGAGCAGAACAGCTCTAAAGAATGGGTCCTTAGTAGGTTGCAAGTCACTTGGGAGTGTTTTTGGCGAATATGCTATAAAGTAGGGATTAATAAATAAAAAATGGAAGTTGCGATTAATATTGACGGACAAAACAAATAAAGTTGAGATTAATCATGTTCCTTAGAAATAAATTTTTAAAAAATGGTACAAGAATTATAACCTACCGATCATCTTAGCTTTTGCATATAGGAATAACACTACTCCGTATTAGTTATTCTTCTCAATATGCAAGAAATATAATATAGAGTTATGCTATAATCTATGGTATATGTGATATAATGTATCACAAATAAATTGATTAGTGGTAATAATCAGATAAACATGCGAGAGGAGGAGCAGCGCATGTAAAGAAGCATCCCCATGCAAAATTGATTAGACTTGGAGTAGGCGATACAACTCAACCTATTCCACACACTACTTCTTCTGTCATGTCTCAGGTAATTAATAATTAACCTAACCTTCTACTTTAATTATAATTTATAATCAGATTAATTTATAATCGTGCAATAGGTTTTACTGCTATATTTCTTGCAAAATTGGTACTCTACTTTAAATACTCTATTTATTTTAATTTTAAGTAGCGTAGATCTTAAATACTCCCTCTATTTTAAATAGTCTTTCTAATTTTATCTAACTATGTCACGGTTGACTGGGCAAGTACGCCAATGCAAAAGTTTCACTTATTATATCTTTAATTATAAATAGTTGCTATTCGAAAACTTATACATTGAATTAAGTATCTATATAACCATTTTTTTTTTCTTATGTATAAATTACGGCTTTTTTTTTTTTTTTTTTGAGAAAAAGCATATAAATTACGACTATTGGTCAAAGTGCATTATGTGAATAGTGGAAAAATCAACCTAGGACACTAAAAAAAATAAAACGTATGTAGGGAGTATAAATGAGGTTATTGACTTAAAAATTATTTAATTAATTATAATGAACCTCACTAGATTCACTTTGGGGTATGGCTGAAATTTTTTCTTGCCATTCTAAGACTCTATTCTTTTGAGCTATAATTGAATTTTTCAAGTAACTCACACAACTGTATTTTACTTGAACTTATTTTAATTTGAGTACGTACTTTTTTTTTTTTTTTTTTGAAATAAGTGATGTAAACAGAATAGATCATAGCCAAGTTAAATTCTCCAATTTTAGCCATTTGTTTATCATACATGCATGTTTCTCATTGTGCAAATATGTTTATCTTCATCATGTTCAGTATGCACAAGCTTTAGCTACTATTGAAGGTTACAATGGCTATGGAGTAGAACAAGGCAATAAGGTGACTTTTTTTCCTTTCCTTCCCTTCCCTATTCTAACTCACAAGTCAGAACGCCCAACTTAAATAGCCAATTTTCCAAAATAAGGTGACTTTTATCCTACTTAACAAGTGTATTATTATTATTCCTTTAATTTTGACTTATCTATTCATAACAATTTTGAACTTTCTCTCCTTTATACTTTGTACATGAATATATGAACTTATTAGGTTGAAACTTAGCTTTTTACTTATATGAAATTATAAATAACCAATACAGACTTTAGGGTTCATATTGAGTCCCTTGAATCTAGGTCGGGTTGATGAAGTTGGGTTAGGTCGAGTCTATTTTCAATTTGAATCACACTAATCTATTGTATCTACATGTTTAAATTTGAATTTGATTTATTTCGGGTCAATTTCGAATTAAGTCTGTCGGATTAGTTTTTGACATCTTTGACTTTAACCAAATATAACATTATTAAATACTAATAATAAGAAAATTAAATTTGTCATATAAAATAACATTGAATCAGTCTAATTGAACAAATTTTCAACTTTTACTAACACATAAATCAATATGCTGTGATCAAGTTGTATCTTGACAAAAGTAACTGTGAATACCAAGTGGCAAGTACTACTAAAATAATTAAAGTATGTAAACATCAAAAATACTTCATAACATCTTCATTTAATCATTTTTTTTTTATGTGAAAAACATCTTCATTTAATCTTCTTTCGAACAAATTATAACAAATTCATATTGGTCGTGACAGGAATTAAGGAAGGCAATTGCTGAAGCAATTTATACAAATACAGGTATTACGAGTGATGAAATATTCATATCAGATGGAGCACAGTGTGACATTTCTCGCCTACAGGTAAATTCGAAGTATATAGCTTCATAATTAATTATTTTTAAATTTTTGAGGGAATTTGTTACATAATATACTAATGAAACGTTTTGTAACACAATTTTTTTTCCTCTGAAATATACAGATGTTAATGGGATCCAATATAAGTATAGCAGTACAAGATCCTACATTTCCGGTAATAATTTAAGACATATCTCTATTACTCATTTCGTTTTTAAATACTTGCTCCACTTTTTTTTTGGACTCTTTTAAAATTTTTGCATCATTTCCTTATTTCAAAAGGTTTTATAATATTTAATTCATTTCTCTCACCTAATGTACCCAATATAAATCATATTTTATTAATTTTATATTTTCTCTCCTTCAATTCTCCCAACAATTTTTGCTTTTTTATAATTTTTTTATTCTTCCTTCCACCCCACTAGTCCACACCTCTATATTTTATTATTTTCTCCAATTTCTCCTTAAACTCCGCCAAAAAATAGAGCAAGTATTTAAAAATGAAGGAAGTATACACTTTTTTTTTTTTGAGGCAAGGAAGTATACACTTGAATTTTCAATAAAGGCTTAATTTTATAACTCGTGTCACTTTCACTTTAGCATGCGCCAGACACAAATGAAAATTTGTAATTAAGGGCTTGTTTGGCATCATTTTTGGTTTTTAGTTTCCTGTTTTTAGTTTCCTAACAAGACAAAGATGTTTCCACTTTTCTGTTGTCAGTTTTCAAAATTATCATGATTTTACTAAGTTTAAATAAATTTTGATTCATTATGAGGCACATATCATTTACTTTTAAAAAAACAAAAAAACCAAAAAGAGAAAAGTACAACAATGTCAAACGAACCATGAGTTATTCAAGAATCAAAATATGGTGACATGACAAATTGACATTTCTCAAACCTTTTGTTGAGCAGGCTTATGTTGATTCAAGTGTTATCATAGGCCAAGCCAGCAAATTTCAAGAACACACAGGAAAGTACAATAACATTGTGTACATGAGCAGTGGCCCTGAAAACAATTTCTTTCCTGATTTGAGTAGTACTCCTAGAACAGATATCATTTTCTTTTGCTCTCCTAATAATCCAACAGGCTATGCTGCTTCTCGTCGAGAACTAGAGCAGCTTGTTGAATTTGCAAAGATTAATGGCTCAATTATAATCTTTGATTCTGTATATGCAACTTATATCTCGGATGATAGCCCTCGATCAGTCTTTGAAATCTCCGGTGCCAAGGAGGTGTGTTCGCTTCCATTTACTCACGCTGTGAATATAATTTCATTAGCGATGAAAAACAAGGCTTCAGTCCAAGTTTTTGTAATTTAAGACAGTTGGTGCCGTGTAATCTGGTAGATAAGCCTAGGCTAATAAGAACTCGTATGTGCAGGTTGCTATTGAAGTGTCTTCTTTCTCAAAGCTCGCCGGGTTTACAGGAGTAAGATTGGGATGGACAGTAGTTCCAAAAGATTTATGCTACTCAAGTGGCTTTCCAGTTATCAATGATTCTGACCGAATTGCATGCACCTGTTTTAGTGGCACCTCTAACGTTGCTCAAGCCGGTGGCTTAGCGTGCCTTTCTCCACAGGGCTACAAGGTCTCTTCCCAGCATTTGGAAAATTTCTAACTTAAAAACTACGTATTTCTCATAGAAGTCCCTTTAAATTGCTTTTTTATTCTGGTTTGATTTTGCAGGCCTTGCAATCTACAATCGATTATTACATGAAAAATGCTGAAATGTTGGTTGATACATTTACATCATTCGGATTAAAAGTGTACGGAGGCCAAAATGAACCCATATGTACCATATCTATGGGTTCATTTTCCGGGCTCTAAATCTTGGGATATATTCAATGAGATTCTTGAGAATACTCATATATTAACAGTCCCAGGCAGGGGATTCGGTTACAAAGGTGAAGAGTTCATTCGAGTTAGCGCCTTTGCTCCCAGAGAAGCTATTTACGAAGCATCCATGAGGCTAACAAACTATTTCAGTGAAACAACTCCTTTGCTACCAAAGAAGCTATTTATGAAGCTTCCATGAGGCTTAAAGGCCGCCACCGGCCCACCAGCACCAACTTAATGATCATTTTCCCTCTATCGTTGATTACACAAACATATGCCAGTATGCCACTCATCCTAAACATCTCAGTGAATTTTTCAAATTTGCATTGCATTTAATGATGTGATAAGCGCTTTCAGCGTAATAGTATCATAAACAGTATTTTGCCTTCGTTCACGTATCATATATCTAAAATTATGTCTTTAAGGTGAGCTCCATAATGGATCCAACCAAACAGGAATAAAAGGAGCGCAACTGTAAAATATTTCAATGTAATACTAAAGACTGGTTATATTTTGAAAAGCTTGTGTAAAATATTTCAATGTAATACTAAAGACTGGTTATATTTTGAAAAGCTTGTTCCATGAACAGCAGCAACTACTCGATATTATTAAGCACAAACCAGTTTACATTACTATTATCTCGTGTAAATAGAGCACAGTAGATGGTATGAAAGACAACCCTACGCAAAAATGGTAAATCCGCATCTTAAACTGATCGGCTTAAAGGGACTTGAAATATAATTCAGGTTTGGCTGGCCTCTTTCTCTATTACTTACAGCCGACATATAAAAGGAGTGGCGTTGCAGTAATAGAACAATACATGTTGTAGTCGAATAGTTGATACTGGGCTACTGGCAGCAGCCAATTTTAAAGCTTGGTAGCAACTAAATACCATCCTAATATAAAAATGTGCTTTCAAAAGACAATTTTTAATAGACCGTTATTAAACTTGATACCTCAATCTTGCTACTACTCTACAGCTCATTGATAAAACTGATGATCCTCACATAACTCAACGGCTCAACCTGATTGTAGGATTCATACAAACAATTGAATCGAACAAACCAACCAAAAAGCCTAAGATCATAATCTAAAATGAAGCATAACGCCATAATGCATAATTTTGCTGGAATCCATATAAACTTCTTAAGAGTCCTATAATTAAAATCGTTTTATGACTTAATTTAAGTGTACTACCACATGTCCACATGCATATATGACTTCAAATGAGAATTACTTTCCCATCCTAATCCTTTCTTTCTTGCAATATACTACTAGCCCAAAAACTATCTCACACAATATTTGTGAGAGATCATTTGTATAGAATCACAAGCAGCACTAGTACTAGACTCTAGTACAATCACAAAACACGTCAAACAAATATTTCAAAATCTAAGATTAATGCCTTATAAACATTCATTTCAACAGACGAAAGAATCCCTACAACAATCTGACCAATAATCGAAAACACTCCAATAACTCTCGCCCATTTGAACTAATGCAGTAGCTATAATAAAACAGAAGGGGTAGCTCAATTCAAACACAAGGTAGTCTTGTCTAATAATCTCTCAACAATTCCTTTCCTCACTCCACTTAAACATCCCAATCAAATTATCGGATATAGTTCGAAACGAAGCTATTAAATTGCTCAATTTGACCCCTAAACATAAACAAGTGAAGTAACACCAAAGCTTTCTCACGAAAACCTTTCAAACATCAAAATCAACAATCTCAAATCACACAGAATAATTAAAATATTCGACAAACATATATACCCATATAAAAACAATACAAAATCCCTAAAATTGTTCAATTAATTGCATATAAACACACTTAACAACCCCAGATTATAACTTTAGCAAAACAAAAGATACCTAATTGAAAAAAAAAAACAATCAAACACAGAATTATAAATAAAAACAGCATTAAACTGATTCAAAATTGTAGATCCAAACTCATAAGAGTAATTATAATAATAAATCCTCAACAAAACATAAGTTTGATAACAAAAGCTAAATACCCAAAAACTACTTTAACATAATAATTCGATTAAACCCCAAATCTCTGAAAATCTGGAAACCTCGATTAATCAATCAATCAATCACCTCCAGCTTTCTGGTAAACATAGGTAAGACCACACTTACCACAATAATGGCGATCAAAATGGTTGGCCATGAAAGTTCCAGCACCACACTCAGCATTAGGGCACTCCTTCCTCAACCTCTGAACCTTAGCAGAATCATCAACCTTGTAAAACTGAAGAACAGCAAGCTTAACCTTCTTCTTCTTGTGCTTAATCTTCTTAGGCTTAGTGTAGGTCTTCTTCTTCCTCTTCTTGGCACCACCACGAAGACGAAGAACAAGGTGAAGGGTGGACTCCTTCTGGATGTTGTAGTCGGCTAAAGTGCGGCCATCTTCGAGCTGTTTTCCGGCGAAGATGAGACGTTGTTGGTCTGGTGGGATGCCTTCTTTGTCCTGGATCTTGGCTTTGACATTGTCGATGGTATCGGAGGATTCGACCTCTAGGGTTATGGTTTTACCCGTTAGGGTTTTCACGAAGATCTGCATTTTTCTGGGGTTGAGGATGATTTCTCTCTCCTCTGCTGTTTTTGAGGCTGCTGCTGAAATGGGGGAGGGGAATTTAGGGTTTTTGGGGATTGCTTGGGTTTTTGTTGAGTGGGTTGTTGTGTTACTACTTGAATAGCCCATTGGACTTTTTAGATTGATTGGATAATGGATAATGGATAGTGGAATGGGCTTATTGGTTTTCACTTTTTTGTGTCTGTCGTTTGCTTTAGAGGTGTCAAATACTGATCGAATCTGATTGTATTTTGATATTCCCTCCATTTTTAATACTTGCTCCACTTTTCTTTTTCGGCCGTTTTTAAATACTTGCTCAATTTCCTTATTTGAACAGCTTTTATAATATTTAATTCATTTCTCTTACCTAGTGGACCCAACATAAATCATATTTTATTAATTTCATATTCTCTCTCCTCCAATTCTCTCCACTACTTTTGTTTTTTACAATTTTTTATTCTTCCACCTACCCCACTACTTTCATATTTTATTACTTTCTCTAATATCTCCTAAAACTCCGTGCATGGAGAAATGGAGCAAGTATTTAAAAACGGAGGATTGATAATCAAACTAGCTTATATACTCCTTCATTCCCTCCATTTTTTTTAGAATTTGTTATATACACCCGGATGTAACGTACACCCAACTAGCACAAGGTAGTTTTTTCTCTTCATTTGATAATTAAATGAAAAATAATATCAAAATGAGTACAAAATACCCATGGGTGTACGATACACCCGGGTGTATATAACAACCTACCCCATTTTTTAGCTCAATTGATAAGGGCTGGTTGGGCATTTCTTTTTGTTTTAAAACAAAAAAATCAAAACACAAATAACAACTTTTTGGTGCAACAGGCCACACCATGTGACAAGAGTTACCCAACTTATTTTATTAGGGGGTTACTCGAGTTACTCTGTAATACCCCGTATTTTTATACATATTTTATTTAAAATAAGTGTTTGAGAAGTATTTAAATTAATTGAAATGTTTTATATAAAGTATTTTAATTATTCATTTTAATAAGTTTAGAAATATTTTATAAAAGGAAAGTTTATTTAATTAATTATTTTATTAAAATTGGGGTTTATTTTAAGAAAGTTTTATTTTAGTGAAGTTTTACTAGGAAAGGGATTAGGAAAGAGTATAGAGGAAAAGTTTAGGTAAGAAGGGTTTCTGAGAAAAAAGGTATAAATATTCAACACTTGAGGTAAATCAAACTTTGCCCAGAGTGGAGAAAACCCAAGGTAACTTTCTTTCCCTTCTCCTTATTTTTCCTTTTCTTTTCTTTCTTTTTCCCTTTCCCCTTTTCGGCCCTCACCATCACCGGCCACCACCAGCAACGCCGGCAGCAGCAGCGGTGTCACCAGCAGCACGGCGGCAGCCTGCTGTGGTGTCGTGGTTGATGCCCTCTTTTCGGAAAAAAAAAATTATTTTTGTTTTAAATTCTTAATTAATCTTGAATCTAATTTCTAATTATGGGTTTTGTGATTTATATTATGATGTTTGATTATGATTAATATGTAATTTTCAAATTTTAATTCTAATTAAAAAAAAAAAGTCCCAATTTTGAAACCCTAGATTCATAAATTTTTTATTATTGATATAGGGTGATTCAAACCTTTAATTTAAGTGTTCTAAAGTATAATTATAGCAAGTTTTCATATAATTATAATGCTGGAATTTTTGGTATGTTAAAAATCAAGTTTTTTTAAGGAATTTTAATTACCCATTAATTGGGGTTAAAGTATGATGTTTTAAATATAATTTCAGCTTATTTTAATTAAATTATGAGAGGTTTTATAACAGTATATATTGCTGGAAATTTGTGTAGATAGGAATTTAATACTCTTCTATGATTTTAATTTGTAGGAGACTTCGAAGTGAGTGATTTCTATTAGTTGTGGCGATATTAAGATCGTATTCAAGGTATGTTCGCGTACTTGGCATATTTATGGGGTGATGTAGTACATAGCATGCTAGGTTTGGTTAATTGAATTACAAGTAGTATCATGCTAAGATTTATGTTTGGAATCATAGATTATTGATATTGGTGATTGAGTTATGAAGCATGATTTATTTGTGATGGATTAATGGATGGAAAGTTATAGTTTGGAATATTGTGTATGAACCACACTTTTATTTATGGCATGATAGAAAGCATGTTTAATTAAACTACATATTTAATTTGGTTTGAAATATTAAAAGAGAATTTTATTATGGTTCATATAATTTTTATTGATGTTTTAAGCATGGGAAAGGAGCTATGTAAGTGTCCAAGTACACGAGGAATATATTATATGCTGGTGTCTTAGTGCACTTAAGGTGTTTTTAACACCGATAGGATTTGTGGCGCTTTATGCGTTTAAGGTGTCATTGACACCGAGGTAGATTTAAACAGGGCTCAACATTAAATATTATGTTGTCACTAATTATTCAAGAATTAATTTGGTATGTTTGATTGTTTGGATAATTATTGTTGATTGATTGATTATGGTTTGAGAGTCATCACCAAGTCTAATAAAATATAAATTAGGGATGTCAGTGGGGCGGGTCAAATAGGAGACCCGCCCCATCCCCGCCCTAATGGGGCGGGGATGGGTCTCGGTTTGGCGGGTGGTGGGGCGGGGATGGGGATAAAAATCATACCCGCCATGGGTGATGGGGCGGGGGTGGACTTTAAGTTGTACCCGCCCCATCCCCGCTCCGCCCCACTTCGTACCTGCTCTATCCCCACCTCATACCCACATCTATATATCTTTTAAAGCAAAATTACATACTTTTATTCTATTTATAAAATAATTACATGAAATACAATATTAATTATAATACTTTGTACGACACTTATATTATAACACGAAAATGTGTATAGAATGTTTTATTTTATAATTCGTATTAATTATGTAAGATTGTGTATTTGAGATACGAATATTAGGTGGATCTTGGGTGGGGATTAGGCGGGTCTTTGGTGGGGATTAGGTGGGGATGGATATCCAAGTGGGGGGTGGGGCGGGGATGGTTTTGGAGTTGTACCCGGTGGGGCGGGGATGAGGATGAAAATTGGACCCGCCGCGGGGATGGGGATGAGGATGAAAATATTAGGTGGGGATGGGGATGGGAAGACCAACATCCGCCCCGCCCCGCCCCATTGACATCCCTAATGTAAATAACGTAAAGTGAAAGAGATTACGCATCAAAATTCTTGGAACGTATATACCTTGAGTATGAACATATGGGGGGAGTTATGTGAATTTATATTTGATCATACCTTCTACTGGAGTACAAGACGTTGTACATTCCTTTTATTATTATTATGCGTAGGAATTCCGCCACCTACGAGTGGTTATTGATGTTGGCACGGTTAGCTCCCGTGTCAGTAACCTCAATTTATTGGGGGAGGTTAGTGGGGAAACCCGTTCGATGTGTAATCAACGCTAAATAAATTATGTAGTTGTCTAGTTGAGGAGTTTTGTTGAGTGTTGTATGCTTGAAAAACATGTGCAACAAGGTAAGTTGTGTCTTGATAGGTAAATGCATGTTAGGGCCTGTTCTCATACGTTGAAATTCAGTTTAGTTTAGTTCAGTTCAACTCAGCTCCTAATTTCCTTCTCTTATAAAATATTCATTTTAGTTCAGTTCAGTTCAACTTAGTTCAGTTCAGTTTAATTCAGCTCAGTTCAGCTGAGTTCAGTCAATGAGAACAGGCCCTTAGTGTGTTAATTACGCTTATTTACTCAGCTTTGCTGATTATGTGTTTTGTGTGTTTGTTGGCCTTGTCTTTACCTTGGCCCTATGATGACCCATTTTTAATGGAGAGTAGTGGAAGCAAGTAGAGAGAAGCTTTTCAGGTGATGAAGCATATTCATGATGGGCATGAGTGAAGAGCGAATCATGCTAGTTTCCATAAGTTTATGATGTGTTTAATGCTTTTATTATTTATGATATTGTTGTTCATGAGAATAACGCAAAGTTTTAAAGTTGGTTTGGTTTTAGTAAGGGCCTATAATGGTTCCAAGTTGTAGGTTGATTTATTTTACTTCGTTTGACACTGGTTTTGACTTTACTTTCGTTGGTTGACTTTTCAAGTTGACTTGTTTTGAATGGTTTTGAAATTAGTCTGCCGCTGTGTGTCTTTGATAGTTGCCTTAGCCGTTTTCACGGTGGCGGTAATATCTTAAATATTCCTATTTAAAGTTTTAAACAGGGCAAAACAGGTATTTTACAAGAAAGGAATTTCTAGGGTGTTACATACTCGGTCAGGGTTTACTGGTCACTTTAAGGTTCGGACAAGGGTTACTTGAGGGGTTCACTCGGCCAAGGGTTACTAGATTAGGGGTTACTCAAGTTACTCGATCAAGGGTTACTCGATCATAGGTTATTCTAGTTACTTGGTTAGGGGTTATTTAAGGAGTTTGGTCAAGGGTTACTCGAGTAATTCGATCGGTTAAGGGTTACTTAAGAAGTTTGGTCAAAGGTTACTTGGTCAGAGGTTACTTGAGAGGTTACTCGGTCAAGGGTTACTCGAGGGGTTCAGTCACGGATTACTCGAGGGGTTACTCGATTAGGGCCTTTAGGGGTTACTTGAGGAGTTACTCGGTCAGGAGTAACTCAAGTAACCCTTGACCGAGTAACTTGAGTAAGCCCAGCAACTCGAGTAACCCCTGACCGAGTAACTCGAGTAACCCTGATTGAGTAACTCGAGTAACCCTTGTCGCACGGTAAAGCAAGCCGCATTGTGAAACACAAAAAACAAGAAAAAAAGTGTTTGCACTTATTTGTTGTCAGTTTTCAAAATTATTACCATTTTAATAAATTTGACATTTTTTTTCATAGGGTTGTGATCCAATGAGAAGGATCTCAAAATGAAAAGAATGAGAAGGAATCTTGACCACGTAAATTAATCCAACGATCAAATTTCAACTTTGTAAAATTATGCACATTTTGTACAAAAAACTTGCACAATTAGTTTGAAAATTATACAAAATTCATTTTTTTAGTTTTTATGTGATATATTTAAACTTTTCTTCTCCTCCCCGACATCTCTCTTCTATAAGATATACTACGTACATTCTTTTATCTCTTTTTTCTCTCTCATAAAGATTATGCACATCATACTAAAAAAAATTAGGCACGTTTCACTCAAAAAATTATGCACATTCATGTTTCACTTTCATTTTTTCATTGTTTTTCCTCTTCTTTGTGATGAATCTCTCTCAATCCTCCATTAAAGCTTATTCATAGTTCTAACTTATAAGTTTAGATGAAAAAGTAATACTGGTCATGAACAACTTGTACATCTAATAATAAGGATTAATCGGCCGACAAGTCGACAACGCCATGTGGAGAATGTTTAACTAGCAATATGTACATATAATTGAAAAAAAATTGCACCTTTTGCACATTGAACTCAATAAATATGCACAAATTAATTTAAAAATGTGCACAAATTAGTTTTAAAACGTGCACAAATTTTACAAGAATAATGCAGATTTAGTTAAAAAAAATTAAGCATATACAATCACATGTACTTGATTACCCTTTAATAATCCTTTTAGATCATCTTCTAAACTCAAAGAGGAAAAAAAAATGGGGAAGAGATTTGAACAAGGAAGAGGGAGAAGGAGAGATATACAATCATCTTCTAAATTAAGCATATACAATCACATGTACTTGATTACCCTTTAATAATCCTTTTAGATCATCTTCTAAACTCAAAGAGGAAAAAAAAATGGGGAAGAGATTTGAACAAGGAAGAGGGAGAAGGAGAGAAATGGAGAAAATAAAAAGGAAGGTAGGAAAATACATATTTACATTTTTTTCCATTAATGAAGTATGCAATGAGAGCCACTAGATCATTGTATTTGAACATATGAGATTCTTTCTCATCCTTCTCATTTTCTTATATATATATATATATATATATATATATATATATATATATATATATATATATATATATATATATATATATATATATATATATATATTAGAAAATTAGAAAAAAAAAAAAAAAAAAAAGAACAGTTTTACACTCAACTAATCTACTTTACCACCCTAATTTCGGACATTTTTGGACTACAAGTTTTGTACGGAGTATCATTTTTTTTTTTTTTTTTTTTGGCCGATGAGCATGACTTGATTTTCTTTCTTTCTATTGCTCTCTTTCAATATTTCCCCTTTTTCATTTGCTTCTCTTAGATTTTTTTAAATAATATGATAGTATTATTGACTAATTGTACGACGTCGTGTTATTTATGCATGCTTATGAATTGAACGCAATTTTTTACATCACATGGTGAGTTGCCATAAGAGGTAACATCTTTTATGTTAGCAAGTTTTTAACTCATAAAAATTAACTATAACTTTTGTTGTGCCTAAATTTTCACTACAGGTTCAGATGTTCGCAAGTTGCTAGATTGCAGGTTACAGAATGCTACATGATCAGCTACCTGGTTCCAGGTATTAAATGAAATTAAACTAAGATATTTCCAAGAAATATTTTAAGAGAATCCAAGTTTGAATAAGTCAAAGTTGTTATAAGTTTTCCTATGATTAAGGAACGGATATTTCCCACCAGAAATAAGTCAGTTGGAAATGTTAAATGTATCTGCTCCACAAATCAGTCCACATTCGTTGAAGACCAAATCAAAGAGCCAAACTATTTCTCCTATTTTCCCGAAGGACACTCCTACTACTCTCCAACTAACCATCGACAAAGATCAGGTCAAAGGATAATGGATAAAAGCATGGATAAAGGCAGCTAACTCCTACTTTCAAGTAGAGGTGTCAATTCGGATAACCGGATGGAGTTTGGGTCGGGTCTATTCGGGTCGGATTTGTTCGGGTCGAATATGTTCGGGTCATTATTATTCTTTTAACTCGGATCGGGTCAGGTCGGATCAAATTCGGGTCATGGTCTATTGAGTTCCGGTCGGATATGAGTCTTGTCAACTATAGATCGGTTCATGTTCGGTTCGGATAAATTCGGATCGGGTTCTAAACGGGTTTAACCGGGTTACTTTCGGGTCGGATGAATTTGGGTCGGGTTGATTTCGGTTCGGTCAAGTTTGGTTTCATTAAGATAAGGTTGCTTAGTTGATTCATTAATTGGTCAATTTCAATTCAATTCCTTTCTATTTGGCTAGATTTTAATCGAGTTGAGCCAGTTCATAACCAAATAAGGTTATTTTTAAACTAGAGTTATTTTTGTGTTTTACCTTATTATTGGGTCAATATCAAGTCATTCATGTATAATATTTTTTATCGAGTTGAAAGAAGAGGTTTTAACGTTCAAGTATTAGAAATTATTTGTAGCAAATTTTAGATGAGATGAATATAAAGCTTAGAAAGTAATTTTATATAATTGGTATATACATGAGGTAAACTTGTTACTCTGGATTATTTCTTTGTAGTAAAAAACGTTAACTTATTAATAATTATTAAATATAGTAGTATAAGAACTTGGATAAAAAGGTCAATAATTAATTATGGTCAGGTTAAATTCGGATCGGGTAAAAATTAAATTGAGTTAAAAACGGGTCACGTTAATATCAATTCAGGTCAAAACAGATCGGATTAGATCGGTTTTTTGCCGGGTCAATTTCGGATCGGGTTGAACTCGGGTCGAATCAAATTGGATTCGGGTTGAGTTCAAGTCGGATCAAATCGATGCCGGGTTTAGTTCAGATCGGGTCAAGTTCGGATTCGGGTTGAGTTCAGATCGGTTACAGATCGGAATTGGGTCTTGAATTTCTCGGATCAAATAGAATCGGTTACAGTTCAAAACGGATAGTTTTTTCGGGTCGATTCGGTTTTGACACCTCTACTTTCAAGGGATCATCAAAGAAGCTGTTACAAGACTTCAAAAGGCTCTCCTATTATAAATAGGATAACAAACCATTGTAAAAACACAAGATACAAGCCCTAGGCATTATAATCTATAGCAGTTAGTAATTAGCACTAAGTTACAGGTTCGTTCTCGATCAAAAAACAACCTGCATTGCACATGTACTTAATTCTCAAACTAGAAGATTAGTGAACTCAACGCCACCCCTTTACCCTTATTCCTGGGTTTTCTGCGTCATCATCTTGTGTCTCTTCTTCCCTTTTCCCTTTGTTCATCTTTTGTAGGTTATTCACCCTCATTCATTGAACCTACACTATCATTTGCATACTTATTAATCTAGTTGTTGTCCTGTAGAACCTGGTCGAATCTAGCAGTCAGATTTTGGCCTAAACAACTTTCATGTGAAATGGGTTTGTCCCTCCATCTCCCCTAGGACTCTAGGAATGATATGGGTTTGATCCTGAGTTAGTATAAAAAGTGGGTACTGAACTTTCATCAATGTTGCAAATTGGGTACTCATGTTTGGCTTGTGGCAAATTGGGTACTCTTACCTGCCTGAGTTTACTTTTCCAACGAGTAACTTGCTACAACATGTAATTTGCAAGCTAATATCTTCTCTCTCTCTCTCTCTCTCTCTCTCTTTTTTTTTTTTTTTTTTTTTTTTTTTTTTAAAAAAAAAATAAAATAATAAATAATCAATTTGGTGAAATTTACACATATACAGCATTGAAATATACTGATCATTGAACATTCAAATTTAACAACTAATAACCCAGATCACAATTTAACCAAATTATCCTAAAACCAGTACAACAAACATAATGATGATGTGTCTAGAATCAAACGTCATAATCAAACTAAACAAAACCCATATCAAAGTCTTCAAATTCATCATCTATAACAGACAAAATCACCAGAATATCCAACATGCAAACTAAACAATAATTCATAACAAAACAATAATTCACAGTAACTAAACTAAACAATAATTCATAACAAAACCATCCTTTTTTTTTTTTTTTTGAAACATAACAAAACCATCCTTCACAGTAGCTAAACTAAACAATAATTCATAACAAAACAATCAAACTAAGCAGAAAAATGCTGGAAAAATCTGACCACCACCCAACTCACCATCACACCATCACCCAGGCACCCACACCGCCTTGATGAAATGCAAGTAGTCAAGCAACCTAACCTAAAGGGCATGTTTTTCTGTTCGGGGTAGTCCAGAGCAAGTTTTAAAATTCGAGTGTTTGATAATTCAAACAACTGTGTCTAGACACAACAGAGGAAGGTAGAGTACTAGAATGTCCGCAGTTCTTCCCACATCCTTAGGAAGTTAGGAGGGAGTTCCTATAGGCAAGGAGGTCACAGCCTCAGAGGGGTAGTGTTGTGACTGCTATCTACCTGAGCAATAATATGAGAGGGGAGAATACAAAATTTACAAGTCAAGCTAAATTTAAGTCACAGTACTGCAAATCTGTGGTTACATTTCAAATTATGATCCTCCTAGATAGAGATTGAGCAATAAGAGAACAGGAATACAGGTCCCATCTACGCATTATACAATCTATCAAAATTTCAATTATTTGTAAAGGAAAAAACACTGGTTAAATTAGCTTTTACTCTTTAGTCTTTACACAGTTAATGATGCACCATTGTCAGCAGATGTCAGATTAAGTATCATGGTTGCTGCCCTTGGAGCCCTGCAAGAAAATATGAATAAAGTTAATCTCATACAAGTGCATAACAAATCACATCTACCGGTATGATTATTTTTATGGCAGAATACATGTCATATAGCTTCAACTATTTGATGCCCAACAATAATCATAGCTTCAACAATTTCATGTCCAACAACCACCAACTCTGTTAGCTTGTCATGCAATGAAATAGACTGAAAGTAACGGATGAAGCATTGCTTACTGTCAGTTAAAAAATCAGCAAACTAAGTCGTACATGTATTTTTCAGACAACAATACATGTATGCAGCAGAATTTTGCAACAAGGACATATCTAACATTCAACCTGAAACTTTTCTCAAGCATAACATACTCATAGAGAGAACAATGAAATCATGAAGTGGACTGGTATCATGGGATGGTTTGAAACAACCAAAGCACCATTTTCTCTGACACGTGGCACCCGTCAATGCTCTCATCCTCACTGATCCCCATCAAACTAAATCTTCCCTTCACTTTCTATTACCCTTGCCTCTGTAACATACTAACATATATGTACACTATACAGTTATGTTTAGTGAAGTGGCATGTATTGGTAAAGTTCACCTTCTTAGTAGATAACACAGTGTTAATTGAGTGTTTAAGCTATCCCTTGCTGATCAAATGAAATTTGTTTGGTTAGAAATGTAATCCCAGAGGCTTGTTTGGTTGCTCTTCAATTCTCTACTGCTGAGATTGGTGCTGCTAAATTTATTCCAGAAATTCAGAGACCTTGCCACAGCTGCCAGGATTGGTGGGAATAAAAGATAAATGTATGGAAGAGCAGGTCTTGACAGATTAAAGAAGGCCCAGGCCTTGGAGCCCTTTGCTGTCACTCCCAAAACATCTTCCTTTCCACCTCCTAAATCTGCAACCCATTCTTATACCTGACTGCCTACCCAACATGGACAGGTGCAGCCACAGGAACCAGCTTCGGATGCAAGTTGTCTCTGTCTCTCCTCGACAATTCCCAATGTTACCCATTCCCCTCTTAACCAATAGCGTTCCTAGCATGCACAGGCTACCCATTCCCTTTTAGCCAAAAGTGTTCTTAGTATGTTTGTATGGCTCGTCTTTTGTGAGTTTAGATCTAGTAGTGGAGTGAATTCATATTTGAGATGTCAGATAATCGAAATGATCAAGTTCTATACTCAAATTGTTTAGCACATTATGAAAAAAAAGAATAGTATTCTCAAACAACACTTATTTAGGGACATTTTTCTTTGTGAAATAAACATAGGCTCTATATGCTACACAAATTTTAGCTAAAACTGATTGTAAGAGTTTATTTGTCTAGCTTATCAGTTGTTAATTGATTGCTGGTTTGGTCAATTACTCCCCCGTCTCATTAAACTTTTCGCAAAATATGAACTTCAAGATACGTCTTAAAAAATAAATATCTTCAATTTTATATGCACAAATATTTAAAATATGATATTATTAAAGTAGACACTATAACGAATCTAACAAGATCCCATTTGACTATATTATTGCTTATAGATTAGTGAGAATTCGTGGTAAAAGTTTTTTAAGTTTCACCCCCAAAAAAATTAGATGGGGCAAAAAAAATAGAGATGGAGGGAATACTCTTTTTTCCAAACTCTATATCTAGCAAGGATAATTCAAGAGGGAGAATACTCATGTGGCCATGTGGGTACTTTTGCATTTAGAGAGAGAGAAAGAGAAGAGTTTACAAAAACTACCAGGGGGGTCTGACAAAGTTGGGTAGGAGATGATAAATTGTGAATAAAAGGTTGACATAAATGAAATGATCTCAAGAAGGTAAAAGTGATTAAATCATAGAGAAACAAATAAATTCGAAAAAGAGTAATACTTGGGGAAACAGAAGTAGTACTTTTTTTTTTTTTGACAAAAGAAGTAGTACTTAAAAGGCAACTGTATTAAGAAAGTTTAAGAAATTGGATAGTTGATTTGTAGTTGAGTTAATGAATATACATGAGGTAGCCAACAAGTATATTCCCCAAAACTGTTATTGGAATAAGAAAAGCCTAAACAAGCACCACAAAAGCCACCAAGAAGTTTCTCAGCCGGCTATAGGGATGGCCTGATATACTGGTTTCAACATTTGAAACATAATATATACCAATAAGAAACAGATACAATCAAATATATAGAAAATGTGAAGAAAATAAGGTTCTTTGATAAGCATGGTACATAAAATATATCTGAATAAAAAGCATTACTAGCTCATAACTTGTATAGAGAAAAGGAAAACTCATATATTACCACTGATCAGGCTTAGGATAGACATGAGCTGTACTTCCAAAGCAGGATTCGAGCATCTCAGTATGTATCACTCCAGGACTAAGAGCAACAATTGCCATACCACTACTCAGCTCCTTTGCAACTGCTCTAGTCAGACCCTCAACCGCCCATTTTGAAGCACAGTAAGGAGCAACCTAGCAGAACAAAAAGAGACGGGTCAATTCTCAATTTCTTATTCTTTCAAAAAAAAAATCTCAATTTCTTATCAGGCAATCAATACAATTCAACTTATCAAGCTGGAAAACGTAATTGAATAACTTCTAGCAACCCTAATCAATGAATAATTCACATTGTTATTATTTATTTTATTCCTTAAGTTTTGAACTGCTGCAACCTGCACGTAGACAATTACCCATCACAGATATCCCCTCCCCTTTTTCTGAGGCCACCTATCAAATACATACATCTGGAAATTCAAAAGAATTCCCACTAAAGCCTATGTCAATGGCTCACTAGTGACCAATTTCATCCCCCACATCATTACAAAACCATTAGCCTTTCCAAAACAGCAAAAGCATGATCAACTTCACGCAAGGTGTTAAGATTGTTTTGTTGATGACACAAAAAACATACAAAGTAGTTGTTCATATATAACCTCCTAGAGTTTAAGACATGTCTTCATTTTTGTTTATATATAACCTCCCCAATTTTGACAGTGTCTCATATATCAAACATGTCCCCAAAAAACGTTTCCTTGACACTTCAAAAGATTCTAAGCTGAGAAAAGAAAACTGTTTTTCCATTACCCATAACAGATATCCTCTCCCTTTTCTCTGAGGCCACCAATAAATATGTTTGCAGTACAATTACACATTTACACATACGTGGAAAAATTATTACTTTGCCCACCTAAGCCTATATCAACAGCTTACCAGTGACTAATTAATTTCCCTATATTGATACAAAACCATTAGCCTTTTCAAAAGCGCAAATCCATGATCAACTTCAAGCAAAGTGCTAAGATTGGTTTGTTGATAGCATCAAAAACATAGTTCCGTGCAACCTCCTGGATTTAAACATTTACACATACGTGGAAACATTTGTCTTCATTTATATTCATATATAACCTCCCAAAATTTGACAGTATCTCATGTACCAAGCATGTCCCCATAAAGTGTTGACTCTTCAAAAAAATCTAACTTTCTAAGCTGAGAAAAGATTACTTTTTTTTGGCATTATCTAGGCACTTATATTTTAAAATCTGCTCGTTGGAGAGACAAACCTTCTAAAAGCTCAACAATTTCCTAAACTGCTATTTGGCAATATCATAAGATCTCATTCATTTTTATCTTTCAAGTGCAGTAATAAATAGTTTTACCAACATTACATCAGTAAAACTCTATCTTTATCCCTCTGTCCTCGCAAGTTGCAGTTTTAGCTTCTCAAGTCAGTCTCCGTATGACTCTTCGGCAACTTCTTTATTTGCATTTAATCTGAAAAAGTCAAAATTTTCTCTTCATACTCACTGTAAGATATGGATGTATTCACAATGATGATAATTCAAATTTTAATTTTCTATCTCCTTGCTTTAAGAATTTGCTCTCCGGGATTTCCCTTAAATCACTCTAGTACTCTCAAGTCCATTACTGGAAACATACAGCAGTATTCAAGAAAAATGATAGTGCAAGTATGACTACGAGCAGAATATAACAACAAAACTCTTTACGACTTTACCTGAGCAGCAGCAGATCGCCCCCATCCAGATGACAGATTAACGATGATACCATGCTTCCTCTCGATCATAAGAGGGATGAAGTGACGGAGCATGTTAGCAACCCCCTTCACATTAGTATCAATCACAGTATCAAACTCTTCTGCTGGAACCTCCCACAGGGTGTTGTTTTTATTAATGGTGCCAGCATTATTTACTGCAAGAAAATTATAATATGACTAACTGAAAAAAGATGAAGCATGATATAAATAAAAAATTGACACAAACCTTTCGTCTTCATATGAGTGAATTTTTTTTTAAAACAATTAGTATGGAGAAGAGAAATAAATTGGTAAAAAGAAGCTTTCTTGAGTTCTTACATCAATTGCAAATATTATTCTATAGAAGATACACGAACCATAGTTGCTTAAAGAAAATCAGCTTCAGGCTTTATGTCTTTAGCTTTTATAAGGTGATTATTACTTAAAAAAATTTCCCAATTTCCTCTATAGACGAGCTCTTTAGCAATAGTTTCTTTTTCACGTCATAGCCAAACTTAGTACGCCATGACAACCATTAACCGAAATCTCCAGGTAAAAAGGCTAGTTGCATATTGTCTCTGTGTTGCCTACTGTCTCTTATAATAAAATTGATGAAATTATGTTGCCTAACAAAATATGCCAAACTATGGTCTCCAAGTAACCTTTTAGTGCATCACAAAAAGAGACTAACTTCATCTTAACCAATCGCCTTGTACATCAAAGTCTTATTAAGAGATAGATATCGGACACATTTTTTTATATGACAAATATGCAACATCTAAACCCACCACTGTTAAGTTTTCTCGGTAACGTCAAGAACACTAACTAAAGCAATAAAGACCTTTCCACAACGCACTCCTTCTGTCCTAAATAAATTGTCATATTGATAATGTAAATTTAACTATTGATGTGAAATAATATACAACACAGTGACTAATCATCATACTATACCACTAACTCAGTACCCTCTCATAAAGCTCCAGTCTATGACATTACGAGTGGTCTCCAAGTCTACTCAAATTTACCCTCTTAACAATCCAATAGCTATTCCTATTAGACCTTTCATCATATGGCATACAAACACCAATTACGAGTGATATTCAAGGCAAACTCATACCATTGTTCAAGACAAGCTATCGAAACCCTGAATAGTTTAGATTTAAATGAACATCACAGGGCAATAAAATTTAATTTGAGACAAGCAGCAGAAACCCACATGGACGAATCCGAAAATAGTTTGAAACAAAATCTTGCCAACTATATAGCCTGTTTCGGCGTAGAAATCCAATACCCTTTACAATTAATCAACCTAATTTAAATTCAAATTGCAAAAATCAATTGTCCTCCTAATAATCATAAGAATAAACCCATCTACAAAATAATAACAAACAAATATTCAAAAACTAATCAACAAGAAGAAAACAACATACCAATAATATCAGGAATCCGTTTCTTCTCAACAAGCAACTTAGCAAGATCCTGCACACTATTATTCAACCTCTACACCCAAAATTGAACCCATTAATCCCAATTAATCAATTCATATTCAAAATTCAAAGAACCCCACCAAAAAAAAGAACAGATTAAATGAATTATAATTATGAAAATTACCACATCAACATTGAGAAGAAGATGGGATGAATCTTCAGAAGTAGAAGAAGAAGGAGAATTGTGAAGTTCAGCTTGAAGAGAATCAATTCTATCTTGAGAACGACCACACCCAACAACACAATGACCTCGTTTAGCCATTTCAAGAGCTAAAGCTCTGCCTAAACCTCGGCTAACGCCTGTAATGAGTACTGTTCTTTGTCCACCCGACACCGCTGTTGCTGTTGCTGTTGCTGCTGCCGCCGCCATGACTGTCGTGATTGATAGCAATCAACGGAAATTTGTGTTCTAAGAGTTTAGTATTTGATTTATAGACTTTCGATTTGCTTAATTTTGATTGTAATTTGATGGGTAGAAGAAGCTAAAGAGAGGGAGTTTGAGTAATGGAAAATGGAAAACTAAAGGCAACGAGTGGAGGAGCTCAAATGGTGGCCGTGGGTGTGAGAACTGAGAAATAAGGGGGGAAACAATTGAAGAATTTCCTTTTTGGGGGTGGTTTTAAAGAGGGAGCCCCATTTGATCTTAGATATTCTAATTTATCTCCTCTCACAACTTTATGTGTTGAAATCTGTGTCACTTTATTATTTTACTTTTATCATTTAAAAAATAAAAGAAAATGAATAAATTATGAGAGGAGATTTATTCACATCATTTATCTCAGAGATCAACTTGAATTTACCCGTTTTTAAAGGGCTTAAATTTGTGCTCTCAAAATTTACAATGTACTCGTAAGAGATGTTCAACTAATCACAGGTTTCAAAAAAAAAAAAAAAACTAATTGCAAAGTCTTATATGTGTCTGTTATTCCCAAAAAAAAAAAAAACTTATATGTGTCTGGTCACATTGTATGACATGAGTTATTTCGTAGTGTAATAGGGTTACTTGATCAGTAATAGATGTGTTACTTAATCAGTGATATACTGATATAGGGTTACTTGGTTAGTGTTATAAGGTTACTTTGTTCACCTTATTTCCACTTATTTCAAGGTTAATAAGTTCAGAAAAGGGTTAATAAGCTCTATTAAGATAAGTTTAGAAAATAATAAGTTCAGATAAGTTGTGATAAGGGTTAATCAGGGCTACCCAATTAAATTTATAACTAAAATAAGTTTAAATAAGATCAGATAAGTTCATATAAGATCAGATAAGTTCAAATAAATAAAAATCGAGTGAATTGGAGGCACCCTAAAGTATAACAGAGGTTATTTGGTCAGTGTTATACGAGTTAATTTGTTCTTTTATAAGTGGTCACACACAAGACAAATTACTAAACTAATTACGCTATCAAAGCACTCTTAATGGTGAAGAAAGAAAATTTCCGCTCACCACTTTTTCTCTATATTTTCCTCTCCTCAACATCGATATTAACTATACCAGGTATTGGCCTATACTTACTCAATTAGAGGGGAGGGAAATGGAGGAATTAAATTGTAACCAACAATCCTTTCCCTCCCTCCCTCCCTCCCTCCCTCCCTTTTTTTACTCCTTTCCCTTTCTTTACTCGTTTCCCTTTCTTTATTCAAATCTATATTAATATTATTAAAACTCAATTGGATAACCTGGTATCATCATATGTCTGTCTTTATTTAATAAACTAGATTAGTCTCGTGCAATGCACGATTTGATCAAATAAATTTTTCTAAATTTAATAATTTTTTCAAACCAAAATTAAAACAAAATTATTATTAAAACATGAAACATAAAATATTAAAAAATAAATAAAAATAAAGCTCATAGAAAAATTGAATGATGAAATAGTATTTGAGGAAGACAAATTAAATTATTATTGTTAAATAGAATTGACCAATTATCAAAATTTGATACTAATAATAATGCAATTGACCAAAATTTTTAATAAAATAAAATAAAAATACAAAACGATGACATCAATTATATTTTCGGAGGAAAAATATTTAATGACAACATAACATGTGTTTTGATGTCAACGGTTGCTACTTTAGTATTAATTATAGATTATAGATTTGGCGACACATGAGCAGTGACATGTCAAGACCTTTTCCTCCACACTAAATATCAAAATTCAATGTAAATTTATGATTGAAATATAATTTGAACCATTAAGCTTAAAAACGACATCTACCATCAAACTACCAACGTCTCTTAATACTTTTTTTTTTTTTAAAACAGAATGATTTAAACCACACGTTGTAACTTTCTAATTCATGCACCTTATTTCGCAACTTTATATTAACTACTCAATATATTATTGTTTCATTATTTATTATTGATCCGTGCCATTTATGGCACCTTTAGGCTATGTTTTCTTTATATTTCTATGCTCGTTTTTAGTCTTTTATGTCGTGTTTTTAGGGAATAATGCTTGATTTGCGTGTTTGTGTGTTAGTTTAGAGAAATGCGTGCTTTTAGTGGTTTTCTTATTATTTTATTCATTTCTCGGCTTTTTCCCTCGCTTCTCCGTTTGTTTGACTTGTTTTGTAGGTGTGTCGAGCTTCCCGGGATTTAATCATCAAGGAGGGAGCTCAATTGCATTCAAGGAATTTAACGGAGCCAAGTTAGGAAGCCAAGCACGCAAGTCAAGCCAATCCAAGAAACAAAGGAAAATGAAGGCTTACAAAGTATCAAAAAGGACCTTTGTGCATTGTTTCGGCCATATCTCGAGTTTTACAGATTGGATTGAGGTGATTCAAGTTGGGTTGGAAACTAGACTTGAAGAGCTTTCCAATGATAGGTTGCACGCCTTCATACAATTCTTAGATCGTAAGTTACAGCCTTCCAAAGTTGACCCTGCAAATCTGCCGCAACCCATTTCTGCCGATTTTGGGCAGTAACTCTCCGCGGGCTTCGGCCGCGGGCGCGGCCGATTTCTCCGAGGGCGCGGACTTCTAGGTCTTTTACGATTTTAAGTTTCTTTTCTCCTTTTGTTTATATATTGTTTTTGGGGGTTTTTATTATCATTCATTCACATAATTCTTAGTCTTAGAATAGTTTTCTCTCTTAGGTTGAGAGCTTCTCTCTCTAGATTAGGCTAGATTAGGAGTATTTTTAGAGAGAGAAAGTGAAGGATTTCAATGGTGATTGAGAGATTGAAGATACAAGGGTGACAATTGTGTTCAAGATCTTCTCTATTATCAATGAGCATTCTTAACTCTATCTCACCTTATTGCTTTGTTTAATTTCATGTTTGTTTGGTTTAATTTTGATGTTTGATGCTTGATTAGTGTAATTGTTCTTGATATTTTGTTGATTCTTGATTTCCATAGTTGTTAGTTGATAGATGATGATTCTTGAATAGTTGTTTGGCTAGGAATTGGGTGAAACTTGTATGATTGATTAATTGTGATTAATTTGGGAATTGTGTTGATTAATTGTTGAGATTAAAGTGATTAGTGAAGGTTAGCATGTGTGTAATTCAATTAGGCCTTGAGAATTATGCTAGATAGCATTGTAATTGCTAATGACATGAACAATTGATTTAGGAATTGCAATTATCGATTGGTTTTGATTGTGATTCTCTTAGTTTGTTATTCATAGTGAACCCTAGCTTAACAATTAGGAGATAGCTCTTTGATTCCTATTGATTGCTCTTATCATTAGTCCTCACAACCTTTGATTGGCATGCTCTTCCCAAGTTGTTGCAATTGACATGATTACTTGTTGATCCTCGTTCCTAGTGTTTTATTTCCTTGGTTACTTGTTTTGTTAGTTGTTAGTATTCTCTCTTACCTTCGTCTTCGACCTAGCTTAGGCGCATAATTGAAAGAGCTTGAACATTACCGTTCCTTTGGGTTCGACCCTTGACTTTCCTCTATACTCGTATTTGGGTTTGTTAAGTGTTTATAAATTTAGTTTGACTGAGGGAAGATTAGATAACGACCTAGTTTTTCCCCTCGTCAAAATGACGCCGTTGCCGGGGAACGGTGTCTATGTTTGAGTGTTTTTGATTGATTGAGTCTAGGTCTTTGTGTATATTTTTACTTTTATTTGATTTTTGTTTGTTTTGTGGAAAAAAAAATGGCATGTCTATCATTTCCTCAATATAGCAATGAGCCTTTTTGTGAATATTTCATTAGATTTGAGGGATTTTTGGACTATAATTGTTGTAATATTTGGGAGGCTGGTGAGATTTGTTATTTTGGTTTGAACGAGCAAACTAGGGATGAAGTTGAATGTATGCATAATGGTGAATTTAGAGCATTGTCAATTGATGATGCTTGGGATTTTTATGTTTGGTTTTCTAGGGATGTTTATGATAGGGGTAATCATGAGTCTAATATTGATATGCAATGTCTTGATTCTTCTAATATTAGCATGAATTCCCATGATTTGTCACATGATCCCTTAAGTGAACCTAGAACACATGATTTCAACTTTATTTCTCCTTTTGTTCATGATAATGAAGTGCAAGCTCAAGTTGATGCTAATGGTGTGTTTCAATATTCTTCATTATTTACCATGCCTTCTTGTGATGTGCTTCATTCCCTTAATGATGAATCTCATGTTATAAATTGTGCCCCCACTCCCCAATGTGATGTATATGCTCATGATCTTAATGTTGATTCTTCCAATATTGGTTGTACTTCTTCTTCTCTTGTTGAGGCTCAACCTTCTACATCTTTTGAATCTCTTGTTGATACATTTGAGTCTCAAATTAGGCGCATTGAGCTTGATAATGAGTTTGGACCTAGTAAGGAGATGATTCTTAATTCTATGAGAGGTCAATTAGAGATAATGAAAAAGAATGAGGAGCGTATTGAGGAGGAAAAGAGAAGAGGAGAAGAGTTAGAAAGCCAATTGTCATCCTTGATGCTTGTTTGTGATAAATCCCAATTTAATGTGTGTGTTGAGGATGATGATGATGATTTTGAGCAACCAAGAGAGTGTGAGGATCCTATTGGTGAGCATTTGAGTGATGGTGAAGGAGTTGAGAATGAAGAGAGTGTTGATATTGAAATTTCTAACCCTCTTTCCCATCTTGATGAGTCTCATGTGCATGTTTGTGACTCTTCTATCCATGAGTATTTCGACTCGATTGAGGTTATGACCAATGCATTCTTTGAGAGTCAAAAGAAAACCCATAGCCTTTTAAATGAGTTCATTGAGGATGCTTCATGGGAGAGAGATGAGTTTGAAATGAATTTGCATCCATTCATGCATGGTTTTGAGACCTTAGGCTTTAAAGTTGTTGAGGGAGTTATTGTTCATAGTTGTGATGGAGGGGATTATGTTGTTCCTCTTGGAGGGTGGATGTTTGAGGGAGATGGATATCATGAGTGTTCTTCTTTTGAGGACTCTATGATTGATTTCCATGCTCTTATTGGTTATTTGAGGCATGGTGGTGAGAAAAATTTCATTTGTGAGACTATAGCCCCTTTTCTCTTTTCTCGTACCCCTTTTTCAAGAAGATTCAACCATATCCCTTACACTCCTATTTCCCTCCCTTCTTTTGTCAATGAGCCTACTGGGGACCCTTTTGTCTATGATGATTTGTATGAAGCTCATTTGTCCCCAATTGAGGAAAAGGGTGACGTTGCCACCCAAAAATATTTTGAGGAGAGTTTGCCTTCTTTTTCTTTTTCTTCATATTTTGTTGAATTTTCTTTTGATTCTTCCTCTTCCTTTTCTTGGCATCTCTCTCCTCATTTGTGTGCACTATCCTTGTTGCACGTACTCTTCGCGTCATTTGCCTACCTTCTCTCCTATGAATTGTGTAGTAGTACATTTGACAAGCTCTTGCGCGCGTTGAATTATTATTTTCTAGAGCGGCCAAGCTTGGACCTTAAGCAAGCCTTTCTCGGGAAGTAACCCGTGTATTATTGCTTTCATTTTCTTTTCTTTTAAGAATAGATTTTCTCTCATGGAAATGTTTGTGTTCCTTTTTCTAGGTACATGACTTGATATACTTTGGTGCTTCTATTTGGATAAAGAATCAAGGAAGATTAGCATCACATTTGCTAGCATATAGAAGGCAAGATTCAATAATAGAGGTTGTTAGCTTTGAAAGGTTAAAATTGGGTCATTTGCGGGTATTTACACCCACCTAATATCCGGTAATATCCTTCCTTGCTCTTTCTCTAGTGGATGATGACTTGTTGGACATATGTTGGTTTGTTGGATTGATCTCCTTGTTTCCCCCTCCCATGGTTTCTATGCCTTATGATTGAGCATGTTGTCTCATTCAAGCTTGGGGGAGGGTATTCTATCATGTTTTATGGGATGTTGATTCGTATATGCTATGCACCTTTGTATATACTTTTCCATGTTCTTTTATTTTGAAAAACTCCAAAAAGTTTTTTGTTTTTATCAAGGCAAATTTGCAATGTGTTTTGTTTTGTTCTTGCTTTGGACATAGTAACATTTGGACTTGTAAACTTGAATGCTTTTATTCCTAAATGGTAGTGGTGTGTACGGTTTGAGATTACGTTTGGTTGATTCTAGGATAAAGCATGCTAAGGTAGTTGTCTAGAACTAGGGGAATCATGAAACCGGATTCTACTTGTTTGTGGCATGTTGGTAGTTGCTCCCTATCTTTGATTTGACAACCTTAGTGAGTTTTTGCTACAACCATGTGAGATTCATACTTTTTCAAGCTTTCAACATTTTCTTGCATGAGTGGCGTGGATCCTTGACTTTCGCAAACCTAATCTAGAATCTTAACGTATGATTCCTAAGACCGAGACCGAACCACCTAGGGAGGACAAAGGCATCTTTTCGGGGTGGTACTTTTTCTTTTCTAGGATAGTTTTCATTTTCTTTGGTTTTTGGGTTTACATTTGCCTACTTGTTAACCCCTTGAGCCTTTTTCCCTTCTTTTCAAGCCACGTCTTAAGCTCTTGAGCCTTTTGTTTCATTTTCATTTTCATTACTAGTTTTTGTGAAGCAATGGTCATTGTTGTTGAAGATTGTGGTCTATAAGTTTGGAACTTGGTTCAAGTTTATGAGCAAGTTTGTGTTGTATATACATTGTGAATATTGGCATATGTCTAGTAAAAAGCCGTCCAAAGTAAAAAAAAAAAAAAAAAAAAAAAAAAAAAAAAAAAGGCAAGGACAAAGCAAGTGCAAAGTTTAAAAAGTCGTTCGTTCAAAGTTAAAAGAGGCGAGGACAAAGCACTAATAAAGAATTATAAAAAAAAAGTGAAAAATGCAAAAATATTTTTATGTGAGTATTCTTCCTTTTTTAGCATTGAGGACAATGCTCCATTTAAGCTTGGGGGAAGCGTTCTCACGCTTTTTGTGTATATGTTTGTGATCTTAGCTTTGAATAAGCTTGGGGGTGTTGGTATTTTTGTTTGGTGATTAATTGGTTATGGTGTAAAGAAATGCGCAATCTTTGCTTCACAATTTAGGTTAACCACCAAATTTTAAATTTAGCCTACCTTAACCCTTTTTGCCTTTCGTTACAACCTTTGGGAAGACCTTTTGACCTAGGGGTTAAGTCATTCATCGGTGGAGGGAATCATGGGTTATAGCCTAAGGAAAGGGGATGCGAGGTCAAGATGTCGAGTAAGCCAAAAATTTGATCTTTTTCCGGTTCCGTCGTGGAATCTATGAGACGCTCACTAAGGGGAGATATGAGATTAGTAGGGGGAACGCGGTAATACCGTTTGGGATGAAAGTGGAGTGTGATAACTAGTTCCTATGCTTAGCATATTTATGTTTCAATTAACCTTAGGTATTTGGAGCGTGCACTCCCTTACTTATTTAGAAAGATTTGCATTCATTTGTGCTTGTACATTTTAAAAAGTCCTTTCATGAACATGTGTTTGCTCTTCTTTTCTTTTGATTTCCTTCTTTATGCTTTGCCTTGTTTGTATTATTATGAGAGTTATGGGTTAATCTCTTAGGAAACCTTTACGAGAGCATTTCTCGTCCTCTAGGGCGATCTAGGGGTTTAAATGACTTGTCTTTAGTTGCTAAAATTGACCGTGATTCCTACGAAAGTGAGTTAGTGTATGTTCTCATCCTCTTTCTTTCTTGTTTCTTTATTTGCTTGAATAAATTCATCATTTTTCCCTTGGGTTGGATTTTATTTTGCTCGAGGACGAGCAAAAGTTTAGCTTGGGGGAATTTGATCCGTGCCATTTATGGCACCTTTAGGCTATGTTTTCTTTATATTTCTATGCTCGTTTTTAGTCTTTTATGTCGTGTTTTTAGGGAATAATGCTTGATTTTCCTGTTTGTGTATTAGTTTAGAGAAATGCGTGCTTTTAGTGGTTTTCTTATTATTTTATTCATTTCTCGGCTTTTTCCCTCGCTTCTCCGTTTGTTTGACTTGTTTTGTAGGTGTGTCGAGCTTCCCGGGATTTAATCATCAAGGAGGGAGCTCAAGTGCATTCAAGGAATTTAACGGAGCCAAGTTAGGGAAGCCAAGCACGCAAGTCAAGCCAATCCAAGAAACAAAGGAAAATGAAGGCTTACAAAGTATCAAAAAGGACCTTTGTGCATTGTTTCGGCCATATCTCGAGTTCTACAGATTGGATTGAGGTGATTCAAGTTGGGTTGGAAACTAGACTTAAAGAGCTTTCCAATGATAGGTCGCACGCCTTCATACAATTCTTAGATCGTAAGTTACAGCCTTCCAAAGTTGGCCCTGCAAATCTGCCGCAACCCATTTCTGCCGATTTTGGGCAGTAACTCTCCGCGGGCTTCGGCCGCGGGCGCGGCTTCCGAGGTGTCCGCGGGCGCGGCCGATTTCTCCGAGAGCGCGGACTTCTGGGTCTTTTACGATTTTATGTTTCTTTTCTCCTTTTGCTTATATATTGTTTTTGGGGGTTTTTATTATCATTCATTCACATAATTCTTAGTCTTAGAATAGTTTTCTCTCTTAGGTTGAGAGCTTCTATCTATAGATTAGGCTAGATTATGAGTAGTTTTAGAGAGAGAAAGTGAAGGATTTAAATGGTGATTGAGAGATTGAAGATACAAGGGTGACAATTGTGTTCAAGATCTTCTCTATTATCAATGAGCATTCTTAACTCTATCTCACCTTATTGCTTTGTTTAATTTCATGTTTGTTTGGTTTAATTTTGATGTTTGATGCTTGATTAGTGTAATTGTTCTTGATATTTTGTTGATTCTTGATTTCCATAGTTGTTAGTTGATAGATGATGATTCTTGAATAGTTGTTTGGCTAGGAATTGGGTGAAACTTGTATGATTGATTAATTGTGATTAATTTGGGAATTGTGTTGATTAATTGTTGAGATTAAAGTGATTAGTGAAGGTTAGCATGTGTGTAATTCAATTAGGCCTTGAGAATTATGCTAGATAGCATTGTAATTGCTAATGACATGAACAATTGATTTAGGAATTGCAATTATCGATTGGTTTTGATTGTGATTCTCTTAGTTTGTTATTCATAGTGAACCCTAGCTTAACAATTAGGAGATAGCTCTTTGATTCCTATTGATTGCTCTTATCATTAGTCCTCACAACCTTTGATTGGCATGCTCTTCCCAAGTTGTTGCAATTGACATGATTACTTGTTGATCCTCGTTCCTAGTGTTTTATTTCCTTGGTTACTTGTTTTGTTAGTTGTTAGTATTCTCTCTTACCTTCGTCTTCGACCTAGCTTAGGCGCATAATTGAAAGAGCTTGAACATTACCGTTCCTTTGGGTTCGACCCTTGACTTGCCTCTATACTAGTATTTAGGTTTGTTAAGTGTTTATAAATTTAGTTTGACCGAGGGAAGATTAGATAACGACCTAGTTTTTCCCCTCGTCCATTATTCAATTAATAAGCAAACCTAAATTCATTTTTTAATTTCAACTTTAATTCACTATGAAATTTTGTAACCGTTGATGGGATCAAATATTTCCACCATATATTTTTAAGTTTACTCCCTTTAATGTCTAATCAAAGTGACTAATTAAACATTTAATATTGAATTTTAAAGAAAAATAACTACAATATAATAAAATACAAACATTGACCCAAGACATCGTCCGAGCCAAACTAGTTTACTGTTAAATAACTAATGTCATCACCTAGTTAAACTAATCTAAATAAAACCGGCAATACATGGTGACAAAAATTGTAAAACACGATCCATAGGGCCAAATAATATTTAACGATTAATAATTGAAATGCTCTTGTAAAAAAAAAGAAAAAAAAAGAAAAAAAAAGATTAATAATTGAAGATTTACATGACATTCTGAGAGCAATTATTTTTTTTTTTGATGCAAATGAGGGATAAACCCAAACAAAATAAATAAAGATAACTACACCAGCATCTGTGGCAAGGCCACCCCAACTAAGTCCTCTCGAAGAATGTGTTGTATTTCGAATGGAGGATCATCGAAATACACCACACGTTTTTGGAGACTAACCCCCAAATTAGCAAGCCTATCGGCCACTCTATTCCCCTCCCTAAAACAATGAACAATAGAAAATGAAGAAAACAAATTACAAAGGCTACGACAATTATTGATGATGTGCATACACTCTCCATGCTGATGAGTTGCATTTAGAGATGGCAATGGATCGGAGGTGGGTCGGGTGATGCTTCATCCGCCTCCATCCACCAACGATCCATCCATCACTCGACCCATCCATCACCTAATTTTTTTTCATCCACATCCGATCCATCCGTCATCCATGGATGAATCGGGTGGATAGGGTGATAATTCGGGTGAAATAAATATATAAATAAAACTTTTTATTTTCATAATTAAAATCAAGATTTGAAAAAAAAAAGTGATCAATTTTATTAAAACTTTGATACATCTTTCTAATACTTGTTCCTTTTTTACTAAATTAAAACAAATGTCAATTCCTAACACTACAATAGACATTAAATTATTAAAAAAGGTATTTATTTTTATTTTTTTATATATAAATTTAACGGGTGGATGGATGGGTCGGGTGATGGATCGGGTGATGGGTTGGATGTATCATCATCCGTATCCAACCCGATCCGTCACTCAATTCATCCATCATCCATCCGTCATCCGCTTAAGTTCGAGTTTTCATCCATATATTTGGATCGGGTGGATAGTTATCCATCGCATTTGGATGATATTGCCACCCCTAGTTGCATTGTTCATAGCTTCTACACAGGCCTTGTTATCCATCTGGATAATTATCTTCTTGATGCCTTGTTGATTTACCATTTGTAGCCCATGTTCTAGTGCTAGTAACTCTGCTCTATATGCATAGCATATGCCATAATTAGTAGCAAAACTCTACAGAAATCTGCCTTCTTCATCTCGCAGTACACCTCCCCCACCAGCAGGTCCAGGTGAACCTTTTGCAGCCCCATCTGTGTTTAGAACATACCATCCATTAGTAGGTGCCTTCCACTTCACAAAGATCTCTTTTTTTTTGTCCAGGACCTTTGCATATATCTGATGTCAGACCTTTAGGATTAGAGAAAGTATTCCAGGCCTCATCTGCTTGATTTCGAATGAACTCATGACCTGTATGCACAGGTATGTCTTCACTTCTATCAAACACTCTCATGTTCCTCCATCTCCAAATCCACCATAGAGTGAGGGCAAAGCAAGTGGGCCATTTCTCAGAATATATGAGACCCTCAGCTTCTAAATTCTTTACCATCCACTCATCCAGATTTCCAGATTTGAATGAAGGATATCTAGCAGCACTTCCCACTTTGTTCCAAATATCTTGAGAAGCAGGGCAGTCACGCAGCATGTGAATTAGTGTTTCATCCTCACCCTGATTACATCTCTGACAGCGAGGATCAACTGTCAAATGCCTTCTTTGTCTGTTGGCTTTGCAGAGAATACGATCATGAAGAATTAGCCACAAAAAAACTTTAATTCTTTGTTGCACCGGGGTTCTCCACGCTAGCTCCCACTTTGGATTTCTAGGAATCACATCATCTTCACGCATGAGTTTTAAAGTGTGTTTCATTGAAAAAACACCACTGGTGGAACCCTTCTAATACAATTGATCTTCAGTTTTCAGCATTTTTTAGTGACAGAATGAACTGCAATTAATTTTAAATGCTGGTCTGACAGCAAGTGTGCAAAGAGATCCCATCTCCATCCCCTTCAGCTTCCCACATTTCTTCAACTATTGCCCCTTCCACTGAACTCGGGATTGCAGCAGTAGCATGATTACGCAATGGCTTGTCAGAAGCCCAGCAATGCTCCCAAAAGAGAGTCCTTTTTCCATTCCCAATAGCCACTTGAGACCCTTTTTTAATCCAGTTTGCATTTTCAGTGATTCCTCGCCAAACATTTGACATATTATTGGTGGGAATAAACATGTCAATATCACATCTCCCCTTACAGTATTTGGCTCTTAATTCCCTAGACCAAAGGGCTTGTGGTTCTTTTAGGACTCGCCAACCAAGCTTAGTAAGAAAGGCCGAGTTGGTTTGCCTAGCCGATCGCATACCCACTCCACCTTTATCCCGTGGAAGCTGTAAAGTATCCCAAAATAACAAATGAATTCTCTGCTTCTCATCCGTTGACAGGGTAAAGTCGTATCCCCTAATCAAAAATAATTACCTAAATCACTAACTAAGGTAGATAGGGAAGTAGGGTCGATCTCCACAGGGAAACAAGTCTTTTTATTCCTAATTAATTGTTATAATCTAAATTATCTAAGTAACCAATATTTATAATTAAGTATGAAACTAAACTACAAAGAATAAGAGTAGGGAGAAAACGATATATAAAGGGATCTAGGGCATAGGTTCACCAATAAATAATACTCCAGGGTAAAACATAGTAATCAATCATTGACATTGCATAAATAACATGATTAACAGGCTCTCGCAATTTATTAATCAACATAGATCTAACAGGCTCTCGCAATTTACTAGATCTAAGTCCTTATTGAAAATAGCCTTTAATATCAAATTAACATCTGCTCGATTCATCAATTTAATATTGCTATACTTTTACAAGCCGCAATTGTAAAACATTAAAACAATCCAATAAGAAATTATCATGCAATACCAATAATCAATAATAGTCAATCATCAATGCATCAATTAACCAGATTGTAAAGGGCTCTCGCTACGTATTACAATCACACAATTAATTTACCGGTATTAAATCTCATCTCTCGAATCTTGACTTAACCATTTATAAATTAACTTGCCTATTGAAACTAGACCTAAACATTAATTCTCATCTCTCGATTCTTGAATCAATATTGTCAAACTCATGCATAAAAGATAGGCCTAATCTAGTCACAGAGCATTAATCCAATCAATAGGAAATTAATCTAGCATTAATAATCAACAACAATAATTTACCCCTTCATATTATTTATTAGATCCCCATAAACCCTAGAAATTAAACTACTCACACATATTAAAAACTAAACTAATCAAGGTGATAAAATAAATCATGATGAAAGGAATAAAAATAAATAACTAAGATTAAGGGAAGAGAAATCGTTACCAAAAATAAATATGGAATTAATCAAAGAAATAAGAACAAAGGTTTAGAGAGAGATTAAGAGAGAGAGAACTAAGTAGAGAGAGAAAGTCTAAGAGAAAACTAAGTAGAGAGAGAAAGTCTAAGAGAGAAGATGATCAGTCCAATTAATCGTCCTAAAAACGTACTTAAAAACAAAACTAAAACAACTCCTAATTAGAAACTAATTGCTCGTCAAAAGAGTCTTTCCAGAAACACGCGCCCGATCGGGCTAGAGGCCGCCCGATCGGGCGCGCCTTTTTTCTCGCACTACTCTTCTCACTGCACCGCCCGATCGTGCTAAGCCTCGCACGATCGGGCGCGCCTTGGCTTGCTGCGCATCTTGCCCTTGCGCGCATCCGCCCGATCGGGCGTATGCTTGCCCGATCGGGCCCGGTCTTCTTCTTCGAGTCTTGCATACTCGGTCCAAACCTCGGTATTCCAAATACCGAGCCCTTAATCACCGGCTCGATGGCTCTAGCCGGCCTTGGGCTTCAACGACGGTCGTGCTCCTCCAATGCTCGTAGTTGCTTCATAAAAATCTCAGGAAAAATGCTCCAAAGGTGCAATTCCCTGCAAAACTCAACCAAAACTACGAAAACACTAGAAAACACATATTAGTAATAAAATGGCCCTAAAGAGCCAAAAACACTACTAATTATGACCAAGGGACAGGGGTAAAATACTATATAAAATGGACACATCAATCTGTGCTTCCCCAAACGAATCTTCTAGCTTTTTATCAATCTCAACGCAGATTGTTCTAGGAAGCTTGGCAGTTTGCATAGAGTAATTTGCCAAGGTGGTTATGGTGGACTTTGTGAGTGTAATTCGCCCTGCTAGTGACAGATATTTCGTCTTCCATCCTGTGAGTCGCCTATCGATTTTTTCACATAAATGAGCATAAGTTTCTCTAGTGACTCAGCTTGAAAACGTAGGCATCCCTAGGTAAAAACCAAGGTCTTCTGTGGTTTGCATACCTAGAGCATGACTAATAGCCTCTTGGTCTGCCGCTTGCATATTTCTGGAAAAGAAGACATGGGGTTTGGGTAAGCTAACACGCTAACCTGACGCTTTACAAAAGCGCTCCAGACAATCCTTCACAACCAAAGCTTGCTCAGCCGTAGCTTCTGCAAATAGTATGAGGTCGTATGCAAAAAATAGGTTGGAAAGAAGAGGACCACCACGGCTAGCATGAATTGGCTTCCACCACTTCTTGATAATTGCCTCTTCGATGATTTGGTTGAGTCTCTCCATACATAAGACAAAGTGGTATGGAGATAACGGGTCACCTTGTCTTATGCCTCGTGAAGGGTAAAAGACATCAGATTTTTTCCCCGTTCCAAAGAATGCGCATCGAGGGGGAAGTCACGCACTCCATAATTACTTCAATCATCAACATCGGAATTTCATCTCCATAAGGGTATCTCGGATAAATGACCACTTGAGCCTATCATAGGCTTTTTCAAAGTCAATTTTAATTGTCATGTAGCCCTTTCCACCATGTTTTATCTTCATAGTATGAAGGACCTCCTGCACAATCACAATGTTGTCTGTAATTTGACGCCCCGGCACAAAGCTAGATTGAGATTGAGCAACAAGTTTTGGGAGCACAATTTTGATTCGATTCACTATGGCCTTTGTGATTATTTTATAAGTGACATTACAAAGGCCTATAGGCCGAAACTGAGATGTCAATTCGGGGTTATCAAGCTTGGGTATAAGTACCAAAAATGTTTCATTAAGGGTGTTAGGGAGACCCTTCCCTTCAAGGGTAGCAAGTACCATCGCATAAACATTAGGTGCTACTATATCCCAATTCTTCTGATAAAACAACGCTTGGAAACCGTCGGGGCCTGGAGCCTTGAGAGATCCTGTATTATTGATAACAAAATCAATGTCACTCTTAGAATAAGGTCGACAAAGTTTGTTCCAGTCTTCTTGGGAAAAATCAGAACATAATCCCGTAGGAATATCATAGACTCCATCATCAGTTTCTGCAGTGAACAGATTATCAAAGTACCCGACAACTAACTTCTTGACCATGTCTTTGTCATGCACCCATTGATCATCATTGTCCTTTATAGCTACTATTTTATTACGCCATCTACGAATCACAGTGGAAAGATGAAAAAAGGTAGTGTTGCGGTCACCATCTTGAATCCAATCAACCCGTGCTTTTTGATACCACAATAATTCTTCCTGACTAAGCACATTATCAAGGTCCCTTCTCAATCGAGCTTCAAGTTTAATTAAACTAGAGGCACGGGAATAGGAAAGTTTTGCTTGAATTCCCTGTATTCTAGCCATCAGAGAACGCTTCTCCCTAAAAATATTGTGAAATATTTCCTTATTCCAATTTTGAAGCTTACTGGAAAAGGAGTTAAGGAGAGGTAAGAGAGGAGCGGTTTTATCCCAATTGTCATCCAAAAAGGCTGCAAATTTTTCATGAGAGAGCCAGGCTGCTTGAAATCGAAAAGGCCGATCCAATGAGTCCATTGGAGCAAAGCCGTTATGAGAGATCAACAGAGGGCAGTGGTCCGATTGCAGCGCAGGGAGTCACTCGGGCTTTATCAAATTTTAGACCCCATTCAGCATTGCAAAGGGTCCTATCCAGGCGCGCACTTTTCCTAGTCTCAATAGAGTTTCCCTGAGCCCATGTGTGAGATGGTCTAGAAAATTCTACCTCGATAAGTTGATTATCTTCAACCCAGTGATTAAAATGTTGGCCCCGTCTCGAAGTTTCAGCACAACTTGAGCTACGTTCCCATCCAAAATGAGATTCATTGAAATCACCTGCTAGGAGCCATGGTTTACTGTTATTTTTGGCAAATTCAGATAAGTCACGCCAAAGATCTCTTCTATTTGAGGGGTCCGGGCTAGCATAAACTGATGAAAAATACCACGGTTCATCTCCCCTTCTATTTATCAGCATAGTTATATACTGATTTGATTGTTCAATAGGGTCAATGGTTACCAATTCAGATTTCCAGTAAACCCAAATTCCCCCACTAAACCCTTGAGCGTCTACTCTAGTATGCCCAGAATAGCCCAAGATATTATGTAATCCCCCGTATTTTTAAATATATTAGTAATGAAATTATGTTTTATTCATAATTTTTATTTGTATTTTTTTTCGGATTTAATTTCAAAAGTTTCAAATTATTTTTGGGTTTGATGAACGATTTTATTACAAATAACTTTTTATGAACCTTTCTTCAATAATTTATGTCCAACAAACCAAACCCATTTTCCTTTCTTAATTGGCCCATTAATTTTATGAGGCCCAACCTTAAAACTAACCCTACACCACTCTCTCTCTTATAAATACCCCATACATCCCCAAAATTTCCCCACACAAAAGGTTAGTTTTATTTCCTTTCTCTTTTGTTTTATTAATTTGTGTAATTATAATTATTTATGGGTTTTGATTTTATTGTTTGAATCAATTTAATTGGTATCAAATTGTATTTTGATGATTCAACTTTATAATTTCAGATTTTATAAATGTTATAATTTTCAGATTTTGTAAATTTAATAACCTAGGGTTTTTAATTATTGAAAATCATGATTTTAGGGTTTTTATGAACAATTGATTTAGGGCTTTTATAGTAATGATGTTTTGAAATTTTGGTGATTATATTACTAATTAGTTTCCAGATTATTTTGAACACGTAAATTCGTATTTTAATGTTCAGATTTCGGTTCGTTAATATTAATCCCGTTTTAATCCCGATCAGGTTCTGAACTCATCCGATTTTGACAAAAAAGTAGTGTTTTCCATGTGGAAACGATGTTTTAAGAAAGACTCACTACCTTTGGTAGTGAGCACCACCCTCTCGTGGCCAAATTCTGCCTCTAAATATGATTTTCGGGCAGTTTTTCATTTTTAACGAAGTTTTTTATTTTTAAAATTTTATCCTTGAGTTTGATTAATAAAATTAATTATTTTTAAAGTTAATTAAGCATATAAATATATGTTTTATTTATTTTAATAAGTTTTTCATCATATTATATTGTTGGAAATTACTTGGGATAGTAATATTAATTGTTGGTTGTTTTCTAGGAAGTGATTATTCCCTAGGAGAATTTTAAGTGATTAAAAGTGGCTCAAAAGGATTGTTTGTATGAGGTACGTACATGTCTACTTCGTTATAAGTAGTATCATGTTTAGGTACCAAAAGGAAAGAACTTAGTTTCATGATTAGGGAACACTTGGATGGAAATTGTTTGGTTACACATTGATTTAATTCATGTGCTTATGTTTATGAAACATGTTTTGGTGAATTGATTATGTTTGTATGGAATTATGGATGCAAACATGTTGAATTATATTGGATTAATTATTTGTATGGAATGTTGATACAAACATATTTTATTGGATTGGTTTGTTAACCACATTTGGATTATTAAAGGATTGGAATTTAATGGTTTAAATGGAATGAATTTATTAATTATTACCTTATATTATTATTGTATAATTGGATATTCATATGCTTGAGTGTATGTATATATGATTGACGTATATAATTTTATGATATGATCTGATTTAATTGTCTTGCTACTATTGTTATATTGAATGATTGTGTTATATTTCTGGGTTTTTTTTTAATGTTATTGCTATAGGGAGTATTGTTCTTGAGGTTTTAGGATTATTAATGCAGAGTATTATTTTTGGGTTGAGATATGATTATATTTGGGTTATTAGTATGTGTTTTAAGAGTTGAGACATTATGAATCGAATTGTTATGTTATTTGGGAACATGTGCCAATATTGAGATATTATAAATTAATTTGTGAATGGTTATTTGATCAATGTGTGAGATCAAAAGGTTGAGAATTATTTATTTTGTTATGGGTTTGAGGCTCGGCGTTATAGACCTTAGTCCTTGGCATGTTGGTAATGAGATAATGATCATGAGTTAAGAATGAGGTACAATCTTTATTATTTATTTTTCTATGGTCCCCTACAGTGGGAATTGACCCGTATGTGGTCTGGTTCAAGGTGTTTTCTAGTTATTGGGAGTATTCAAGTTTTTATACTTGTTGGTTTTATTCGAATTACCCATGTCCAAGGCTAGGTATAGAACAATGAGCATGGCACACTTACGGGATAGAGAGTTGAGTAAAGGTTTGTATTATTATTCGAGGTTGAGTTGATAAAGGTTATTTTCAGAGTACAATGTGTTATGTAGTTTTGAACTACATTATTTAATTGAGCTAGTAATGTTGATTATCCTAGACTAACTTTGTGAGAATGGAGTCGCGCCCATTCTTACATCGCGCTAAACTTTTATTTCAAATGGTCATTTGGGACCTGGATTGGACAACCTGGTCTATTGCTTACTCCAAACTAAATTAAATTAATTAAATTGAATATGATGAGTCAAGTGTTTGGAATTTAGTAAGTATGTTGAGTCAATTAAATTGTCTAAGTGTGGAGTCTTGATTAATGAATTCGTGTTGTATGTTTATTTACTTTAATTAATTGAGCATGCTAGGTTTGGTATGTTGTAGCTTGTATGTACTCAGCTTTGCTGATTGCGTGCTTTTGTGTGTGTTTTCTTTTGGTCATGGCCTTCGCCTTTCAATGACCCTGTGATGATCCAATTATTACACTTGTATTATTGGGGAGCAGTATTGCACAGGTTAGCTTGATGATGTGCAGTTCGGGATTTGACAATCGCATTGTCAAGGGATGGTGTGATTGAGTGTATTCGTTCTTTGAAATTATTTATGCTTTGCAATTTCATTTATGTTTTGGATTTTTAATATTGGTTTGGTTTTAAATAAGGGCCTTATATGGTTCCAATTTGTAAGCTTTGACTTATTCGTTTTCTAAATTGTGTTATTTTAAATACTTAAGTTTGATTTTTCCGCTGCGATACTTTGATAAAGCCTTAACGTTTTAACACGTGGCGGTAACATGTCAATGGTTCTCCACTATTTTATTTAAAGTAAGTGGTTTGAAAAAGGGAGAATTATTGGGGTGTTACAAAGTGGTATCAGAGCTTAGGTTCGATTTAATTACCACCAAATTTAATTTAAAGTTTTTAGGCGCCTAACGTTTTAAATCTAATGATTTTATTCGACTACCTTATTTAAAGTTAACTTAGATTTTCAAAAATTATTCTATTCTAATATATTTATTTCGGCATTTAATAAAAAAAGTTTATTTATTTGTTTTATATATTTTCAAAGTATTTTTGTTATTTTGAAATAAAATGAATTTAATTATTTATTTTTATTCCTAACTTGTGTGCTTATTTTGCTTATCGGTGAGATTTGGGTAGCATTAGAAAGGGCGTATAGAATAGATTATTTATTTCTTTATGCATTGTAATTAATTACTTAATGCTTTTATATTGTATGAAGTGATCATGCAAGTTATTTAATTGTGTATGTTCATGTAATGGTGCAAACTTGAGTGATCACTTAGTATCATGTTTAAGGATTAAAGCATGTCATATGGAATGGAATGGAATGAGATTCTTTGTGTAATGTGAAATGTTTAAATGATTTAATTTATTTGTGTGAAGCATGTAATTATGTGTCTACTAATGTGTGTTAATTTAATGATGTTATGCACTTGATGCATGAATTTTGGTGGAATTGAATCAAGGGAATTATTTTATTTAATTTTCGTGTGCGTAGGAATGATTAAAAATAAATAATCATTTCCTTTGAAAGTGACTTATTAGGGGCGATTGTGTGGCCGTGTCCACCTTTCTACCTTAATATATATATTTGATGATTATGAATGTGATTTATTAAGCAAGAAGAGTTTTTTTTCGCGCTGATGTCAGCCTAAGAGTGTGTTACATTTCTAGGTAGAGAAGGAGGATGACTAACAATGATGCTTTAGCTGCTGCTATTAGGACTAGTTGAACCAAATTCGATTGACTTGCTTATTAGTTTGCCTACTAGTGAGGTTGTGAGGTGCACCAAGATACATAAGGGTTTACCTTTGAGGATTGGAGAGACTGATTTTCCATCTGATCTTATAGAATTTGAGTTGGATGACCTTGATGTCATTTTGGAAATAGATTGGTTAGCCACTTATAAGCTAATATAAGATTGATTGTGAGATAAAGAATGTTTACTTAAGGAGTTCTTTGGGGGAGATTGTGTATTACAGACGTTTTGGGAAACCAAATGGTATTGGGATTATTTCTGCGTTAAAGTTGTCAAAACTTGTACGTAAGGGGCATCCTTTGTTCTTTTGTTGTGTGCAAGACTTGGAAATGAGTAGTAAGTGAATGTGGAAGATGTGCCAATTGTGAATGAGTTTTGGATGTATTTTGTGAAGAAGAAATATGGGAGCATGAGATTGTGGATCGATTATAGAGAGTTGAAATAATGTCACAATAAAGAATAAGTACCCACTACCCAAGATCGATGATTTGTTTGATCAATTGAAGGGAGCTAGTGTGTTTTTCAAGATTGATTTACGTTCGGGGTATCATCAATTAAGAGTGGCTGATAAGGATATACCTAAGACTGCTTTTAGGATTAGATATGGGCACTACGAGTTTACAGTTTTGTCTTTTGAGTTGACCAATGCACTTGCAATTTTTATAGACTTGATGAATCGAGTATTCCATGAACAAGTTTGTAGTTGTTTTTATTGATGATATTTTGGTATACTCGAAAAGTGAGGAAAACATGAGCCATTGGGAGGCCGAGGATGATATGAGAAAGAGATAGCCTAAGTTGTTTAATGAGGTGAGTTACGAGGGCGTAACTCTTGTTCTTTAAGGGGGGTAGAATGCGTATAATTTCGCGTTTTTTTTTTGCCCTATTTTATGCTATTTTATGGTGTTTTCATGCTTTTCATAGCAATTTTATTTGTTTATGCATCTAGAGAAGTGCGTAAATTGGGATGGTGATAAAGTATTAGTGTCGATATTATGACACAATTGGAATTCCAGCAACATAATTTTGAAATTTTTGAAATGGCTTTATGCAAAAGTTTTGCAATTTAAGGGATTTTGTGCTAAGTTTCGGGACGAAACTTCTTTTAAGAGGGGTAGATTGTAATCCCCCGTATTTTTAAATATATTAGTAATGAAATTATGTTTTATTCATAATTTTTATTTGTATTTTTTTTCGGATTTAATTTCAAAAGTTTCAAATTATTTTTGGGTTTGATGAACGATTTTATTACAAATAACTTTTTATGAACCTTTCTTCAATAATTTATGTCCAACAAACCAAACCCATTTTCCTTTCTTAATTGGCCCATTAATTTTATGAGGCCCAACCTTAAAACTAACCCTACACCACTCTCTCTCTTATAAATACCCCATACATCCCCAAAATTTCCCCACACAAAAGGTTAGTTTTATTTCCTTTCTCTTTTGTTTTATTAATTTGTGTAATTATAATTATTTATGGGTTTTGATTTTATTGTTTGAATCAATTTAATTGGTATCAAATTGTATTTTGATGATTCAACTTTATAATTTCAGATTTTATAAATGTTATAATTTTCAGATTTTGTAAATTTAATAACCTAGGGTTTTTAATTATTGAAAATCATGATTTTAGGGTTTTTATGAACAATTGATTTAGGGCTTTTATAGTAATGATGTTTTGAAATTTTGGTGATTATATTACTAATTAGTTTCCAGATTATTTTGAACACGTAAATTCGTATTTTAATGTTCAGATTTCGGTTCGTTAATATTAATCCCGTTTTAATCCCGATCAGGTTCTGAACTCATCCGATTTTGACAAAAAAGTAGTGTTTTCCATGTGGAAACGATGTTTTAAGAAAGACTCACTACCTTTGGTAGTGAGCACCACCCTCTCGTGGCCAAATTCTGCCTCTAAATATGATTTTCGGGCAGTTTTTCATTTTTAACGAAGTTTTTTATTTTTAAAATTTTATCCTTGAGTTTGATTAATAAAATTAATTATTTTTAAAGTTAATTAAGCATATAAATATATGTTTTATTTATTTTAATAAGTTTTTCATCATATTATATTGTTGGAAATTACTTGGGATAGTAATATTAATTGTTGGTTGTTTTCTAGGAAGTGATTATTCCCTAGGAGAATTTTAAGTGATTAAAAGTGGCTCAAAAGGATTGTTTGTATGAGGTACGTACATGTCTACTTCGTTATAAGTAGTATCATGTTTAGGTACCAAAAGGAAAGAACTTAGTTTCATGATTAGGGAACACTTGGATGGAAATTGTTTGGTTACACATTGATTTAATTCATGTGCTTATGTTTATGAAACATGTTTTGGTGAATTGATTATGTTTGTATGGAATTATGGATGCAAACATGTTGAATTATATTGGATTAATTATTTGTATGGAATGTTGATACAAACATATTTTATTGGATTGGTTTGTTAACCACATTTGGATTATTAAAGGATTGGAATTTAATGGTTTAAATGGAATGAATTTATTAATTATTACCTTATATTATTATTGTATAATTGGATATTCATATGCTTGAGTGTATGTATATATGATTGACGTATATAATTTTATGATATGATCTGATTTAATTGTCTTGCTACTATTGTTATATTGAATGATTGTGTTATATTTCTGGGTTTTTTTTTAATGTTATTGCTATAGGGAGTATTGTTCTTGAGGTTTTAGGATTATTAATGCAGAGTATTATTTTTGGGTTGAGATATGATTATATTTGGGTTATTAGTATGTGTTTTAAGAGTTGAGACATTATGAATCGAATTGTTATGTTATTTGGGAACATGTGCCAATATTGAGATATTATAAATTAATTTGTGAATGGTTATTTGATCAATGTGTGAGATCAAAAGGTTGAGAATTATTTATTTTGTTATGGGTTTGAGGCTCGGCGTTATAGACCTTAGTCCTTGGCATGTTGGTAATGAGATAATGATCATGAGTTAAGAATGAGGTACAATCTTTATTATTTATTTTTCTATGGTCCCCTACAGTGGGAATTGACCCGTATGTGGTCTGGTTCAAGGTGTTTTCTAGTTATTGGGAGTATTCAAGTTTTTATACTTGTTGGTTTTATTCGAATTACCCATGTCCAAGGCTAGGTATAGAACAATGAGCATGGCACACTTACGGGATAGAGAGTTGAGTAAAGGTTTGTATTATTATTCGAGGTTGAGTTGATAAAGGTTATTTTCAGAGTACAATGTGTTATGTAGTTTTGAACTACATTATTTAATTGAGCTAGTAATGTTGATTATCCTAGACTAACTTTGTGAGAATGGAGTCGCGCCCATTCTTGCATCGCGCTAAACTTTTATTTCAAATGGTCATTTGGGACCTGGATTGGACAACCTGGTCTATTGCTTACTCCAAACTAAATTAAATTAATTAAATTGAATATGATGAGTCAAGTGTTTGGAATTTAGTAAGTATGTTGAGTCAATTAAATTGTCTAAGTGTGGAGTCTTGATTAATGAATTCGTGTTGTATGTTTATTTACTTTAATTAATTGAGCATGCTAGGTTTGGTATGTTGTAGCTTGTATGTACTCAGCTTTGCTGATTGCGTGCTTTTGTGTGTGTTTTCTTTTGGTCATGGCCTTCGCCTTTCAATGACCCTGTGATGATCCAATTATTACACTTGTATTATTGGGGAGCAGTATTGCACAGGTTAGCTTGATGATGTGCAGTTCGGGATTTGACAATCGCATTGTCAAGGGATGGTGTGATTGAGTGTATTCGTTCTTTGAAATTATTTATGATTTGCAATTTCATTTATGTTTTGGATTTTTAATATTGGTTTGGTTTTAAATAAGGGCCTTATATGGTTCCAATTTGTAAGCTTTGACTTATTCGTTTTCTAAATTGTGTTATTTTAAATACTTAAGTTTGATTTTTCCGCTGCGATACTTTGATAAAGCCTTAACGTTTTAACACGTGGCGGTAACATGTCAATGGTTCTCCACTATTTTATTTAAAGTAAGTGGTTTGAAAAAGGGAGAATTATTGGGGTGTTACATATTACCAACTCGTACAGCATGTTCTCCACCCATATGAGTTTCAACAAGAGCTAGTACAATAGGTTTATTGACTCTCACAATTTCTCTAAGAACTGCAAGGAAATCACGATTTTCGGCTCCTTGAACATTCCAAACCATACACGTTATGGGAAAGGAATCAGCAACAAGATTATGATCACTATTCATAAGACCCAAGGAATTAGGAAAATTGGATTTATAAGCCTCAGAAATAGCTCGGAAGGCTTGGTTAATCTTCCAGGGTAACTTCAGTGTCACCACTAGCTCTGGCATCGTCTGTTCCGGCGCCAACCATGAGTGTATCTCCACCTCCATCTTGTGAATCAGGGGGTCGGCCGTTCCCAAATAAGGTTCCATCATCGGAGAGGTTACAGACATAATTTTCTCCGGGGGAATTCGAAGAGGGATTGGTTTCGGGAGTGGCAGAGACATGAGTATAGGCTAAGGGGTTTTCTAGATTAGTGTCTTGCTTGGGTTCTGTTGATTGTGTGGGAAAGATCGAGGCTTCTATGTTGGCTTCTAAACTTGCTTGAAAGATAACTTGAGAATTTTCTTTGCCAGCTGGGATGATTGATAATGGAATATTTTGTGGGCTTGAAGGAGGAATATTGGTGGAGTCTGTTAGGATATTTTTTTGGTTTATTTTTATCCTTTTTCCTTATTTGTTGCCACTGCTTTGATCCTCCTAGGAATTGACCATTAATTATGGGATTTTGTTGTGAATTTCCCAAATTAAAAGGTCTAGTAATTTCCTTTTCACGGATATTCTGTTGACTAGTATCACCCAAATTAACAGTTTTTTCAAAGGAATCCCTTGAGTGAAGGAATTGGTCATTCAAAAATTCCACATTATTCACCTTGCTAATTAATTCAGTTTCCTTATTTTGATCTCCCAAAATTGAAAACCTAGACCCCGTTGACTTAACTTGTGAGTCGTTGACTGTTCTGTTCTGGCCCTGGACTTGGTTGCCCTGCTAAATTGGTTGCCCTGTGTCTTGACCCTTGTCCTGCTTGGTTACTCTTCTTCGAGGTGGAGGCTTCTTGACCAACATCCAAGACCCATAGTCTTGTTGTTCCACTGATGGTGCTTTCCCCTCTGTAGTTTTATTGAGTTGTTCACCAAGATGAGCCTCTGCCTCCATTTCTAGAGGTTCATTCAAGTGACATTGTTCACCTTGGTGTCCGATCTTCCCACAATTGAAGCACATCATCCGCATCCCCTCGTATTGAAACTCCCAAATTCTACCTTTCAACCAAAACTTAGATAAGAGAGGTTTAGATAGATCAAGTTCCACACTAAGTCTAGTGAATTGGCCCCTTTGAGCATGTTCTGTGTTGGTGTCAATGCGCACCACTTTACCTATCTTGCCACCAATTTTTTTTGTAGGAACTCCTTGTCAAGTATTCTACAGCCAAGTGTGGTATACGAACCCACGCAGTAAGGAATCTCATCGGAGAATCATCTGGGATGAAATTTGGCTTCCATTTCCTGATGGTGAGGTAGTTGTCATCAAGCATCCAAGGTCCTTGTGTTAGGACATGATTGTAATCACTGAGGGTAGAAAACCTTGCTATGAAATACTCATGACCAATGTCAGTTAGTATAAGGCCACCTATCAATTCCCATTTTTTTAAAAATCTTTTCATCAGAGCCATATACCCCATTTTACTATTGAACATCTTGATTATGAGAGTATGTTTCCATGGTTCCCCGCAACCTACGCTTTTCATCTTTGGAGAGCAGGATAATCGGGCATTTAGGATCATCTATAAGACCATCTGGAGGCTCATCATCATCAGATATCTCATCTTCATCCTCTAAATCAATGTGCAAAATTTTATTATTGCTCAGATTTGCCTCATTAGCCACCAAATCTCTAAAGGATATGGCATTCACCACAGTTGGAGGTTTTCCAGCATTGATGCCATTGATATCACCTACCATTGGGTCTCCAGTATCATCATTAGAGAAAATTAAATGATTAATTTTCCGCTTAGGTTTTTTTTATGAACGAATTAGCTGGTCTTGTTCCTCAGAAGAGGATGATTCAAGGTTGAGAGGGTTTTCTTGCATTTGGAGAGCTTTTTTCCTTGTCACAGAGAGCATTTTTAATTCTTACTTCTTACTTCTTTTTACGTTTATGCTAGATGTAAATTAAAGATAGAGAGAATATCAATGTGAATGTTAAAAGAAGGGAGAGTTTCTCTATTCTGAGAGCAATTATGGGCTATGGCCCTTACATTTTCTGGTCTCTAATTATTATTTCAACCTTGTGTAGTTAAACTTTTTATAAGTTTCCAAGCATTTGATGTAACGAATACCGTCGATTGGATTTTTTAAAAAAAATTGTGTTACATTGTAAAAACCCTAAAATTTTCTTTACATCATTTCACTATCTTGATATTAGTACATATGAAACATGTTCTATAGATATTGATTTGACTTTTTTTTTTTTTGACGGGAAGATATTGACTTGACATTGGTTGTTGACATTCCCTTCACAATCTCTAGAGTTTAGCCATGGCCAAGGGAGGCAAATTTGACTTTGTAGGAAGCTTGAGATCCATCCATCCCTCATCATTCACTTTCGAAAAATAATGGTTCACCATTTCGTCACTGACAAGATCCAATCGAGAAGGACTCCACTATACCAAAAATCAACATCCAAAGAAATAAAGTCCAATTTAGAGAAATTAAGGCCTAGCGAAGACAGTATCAGGACACAATCACACAATCCTGTTGGCAAACTTAAATATAAAATTACCTTAGGATTTCTGTCTCTGTCAATTAAGATTGCCCTACAACCCTGGAATAGAAGTAAGGACTTTAGAACCACACAAGGCACACAAATGACAAGAAAGACACATAACTTAGTCATTCAAAACCTCAAAGAAATCTCTGCTGACTTCTCCTCGCAGGACATGGCAAACCATCCTAAACTCACGGATAAGGCATTGACCAACACCTTGAAGTCTGCCTTCTCTGATCTGATATAAAATACACAATGTATTAGTATAGAAGCATCGTTAAGATTAGTACAACTTCAGCAAGTTCAACATAGCCCCCCATTTTCTTAGATTTGTTCTACTTTCCCCACCCTGTTTAATGGCCTCTTGTCTTAATGTCTTATGGTCTTCAAGTTAAGAGCACAACCAAACCAGTTGAGCAATACTGGCAAAAACTAATCTACAAAAGTCCCAAAGACAAACAAAATGCATAGATACATTGTTAGTCGTGAAACTTTGGGGAGCAAATCAGCATATCTATGTCTATTGAAACTTCAACTCAAATCCTGGATTCATTTTGTCAAGATCTCATAATATAATGGCTTAGATATGCATGGACAAAAATCATTCTCGAAGAACTTCACATAGAGGGCTCCCCATATTGTCAGATAAGCTCACAACATTCTTAAATCTAGCTGGTATAACCTGAAGAACATAATCATACCGACTTAAGAGAGATTTTTAAACTAGTTGGAGATGCTCTCTTTAGTGAATCTATTGCTGCCGAAATCCAATCACCATTTATCTCAGCATTTTCATTCTCCTTTTCCTGCCAAAGACAATTCTCTTTTTAAAACAATGTGGAAAACTACATACCATGTATGGGAAAATCACAATAGCCTGAAAAGTTTCAATATAAAAATCTCCATAGTACATTTACATATGATGAACCATCTTTAAAACAACTTACAAGAGCAGAAAAAATTTCTTCAACAGTTCTGTGGGAAAAGCACTTGTCAACGATATGCAACCTACAACACAAACAGATGAAAATAAGGTGGAAAATTCTAAAAACTGCCAAAGTCTAATAAAATATGCCACATATACTTTATGCCTTCAACAAATATATCAAGTGTACAGGTGATATTAAAGATTGTGAATCATGATTTCCACTAGTATTCATGGTAAAATCAGCATATAATATGTTTTTCCCCAACTCTAATCCTGAATTGTCCATAAAAATTATAAATTGAAGTATATAGATCAACGAATAAACCTGAATAAAAACATTAAGCAAGCCTAGTCTTAAAACTTCACATTTTTCTATTACACCATCTTTACTCATTTCCAGGTGTGCAAAAGGGGGGGGGGGGGGGGGGGGGGGGGGGAGGGTTACGTTGGTTATATCGCTACATTTTTGGATCATAACTCTTGGTATTTAAGGAAAGTTCTGGTATAGCATTTTAACTACTCGTCTTTGCAAGATTGCATCCCAAGTATTGGGTTGGCTCATTTCAGTTTATCCCTTTAAGATTTGATAAATGTTAACGGCTCCATGATTTTAGTAACCAGAAGATTTGGGTTTTGTAGAGGAAGCAAAGGGTAAAGTATAAAAGAAAAATAAAAAATAAGAACAGTGTGAGCTAAGAAAACGTAGAAACATACGCACTACATAACAGTAATGTAAAGCAATGCCATCTTATTTACCTTTTTAGACTTTCTCCTAATATTTTTGTGATATTTTCTCCCCTTTTTGTTCCCTAACCTCTTAAGCAAGGAAGCCCTTTAAGGTGGATTCCACCCTAGCTTATAGCAATAGTTGTAACAGAGGTTTGCTTTTGTAAGTACTTTGATGTTTTGGGCAACTTTTAAGGGTGGTTGTAACATCAATTGAACATGCCAGTAGAAATTCCAAGGTTAATGCATTGGATCTCAATAACAACTCACTTCTAGGGAGCATAATTTTGTGGCTCTACTTAGTCTACAACTAACTACACAACTACGAGATGACTTAGATACCATATATCAACACTAGCTTTGAATATAAATGCTTCAGAAGCTCTAACAACTTCAAATTGGCAGTCTCTGTTCAATACCAACCTGCTTGACAATATAGAGCTATACAAAATGTGGGTTTACCATATTCCACCGAAATTCTCAAAGTGAAACAAAGAAGTGCAGAAATTAACAATAATCAATCAATCAATTAAAGCCTTAATCCCATAAGTGAGGTCGGCTACATGAACCAAAAGTGATTATTCCATATAGTCATCCACAAAAATCTTCCTCCTCCAAAAGTGATAAAGGAGGAGGGTTACGGTAGGCCAATGATAGCCAGTGTTAAACTTTGTCACATCCCATGACATGAGAAATTAGCAATAATATGATGATAAATTTTATACTCTTAACTTTTAAAAAATTTTAATGATATGAAAAGAAAGACAAAAATTAGATTTGCACTTGAATGTGAACATGTTCAAAGAAAAGCATAAAAGCACATCGAACACCTAATAGTTGAAGATGTCTGCATCTTTAGCAACTTGCTACACATAGAACTACATACAACTAAAACAACTTACGAAATAATCATTCATAAGCACAATTCTTACTTTCGAAAAGCGCTATTCTCTTTCAAGACAGGTTGCTCAGCATATTTATCAAAAATTTTACAAATGTTCGATGGATCATCTAAGTTCGCCTCACAAAGTTCTTCCTCCAGCAGAGACAATTTCTGTAAATGAAAAATAAGAAATGCTACACACAAATTAATTTATTAAAGAGATTCTTGAAAATGTGAGCACAAGTCTTGTCAGCAGTTGTCGTTATCTGGAGCTGTAGCATGGTATGCTTCCAACCCCAGATCACAGAAAGAAATTATGCATCATTCGTAAGGAAACTTCAAATACAGCTCTTTTACAGAGAAGCCAACATAAATGTCGATACATATAAAAATCTGCATACAATGCCAAAGATATAATCCTTTACTTCACCAGTTTACTGTCAAGTTTCTCTGTTTAAAGGCAGATGACATGGACAAAAATTGTAATTCTGATGCACCTTTTTAATAAATTTATTAATTGTACTTTTGTATGTTTCCATAGATAAATTTTAATTTAGGAAAACAGATATAGAAATAAGATATGATACTTTAGAGTCTAGCTCAACTGCTCAAGGGATTAATTATACTCATACATTGATATTCAGGAAATCCTTTTTTCTGCAGTGAATTGGGGAGAAAAGGTTGATGATCAGAGAGACAGACATTCTTCCAAGAGCTAAACTTGGAATCCTCTATTCTTCTAATGCTTTTCATGCAACATTGATATTAAGGTCTTCCTTCTAATTATACTAATTTCTTCCATTTTTCACTGTAAATTTCCTTCCTATTTCATTTCTTGATTTCTAATTCATTTATTTGTTTTTTTGTTGTATCTTAAGAGTATTCATATCCTAAGTTATTTAAGTTAAATTTCCCATCTCTAAGTCCCCAACCTTGTTTGCAATTTAACTTCCTTCTAATTATACTAATTTCTTCATTTTTTCATTGTAAATTTCCTTCCTACTTGGGTATTTCATTTCTTGATTTCTAATTCATTTATTTGTTTTTCGTTGTGTCTTAAGAGTATTCATATCCTAAGTTATTAAAGTTAAATTTCCCATCCCTAAGTCCCCAACCTTGTTTGCAATTTAACTCCCACCTCCGTGGGACCAAGCTTATAAAATGCTTTTTATAGATGTTTTCTATTATGTAAAACTCAATTTGCACTTTGCATTTACACGGTCTCTAATGAGTATTTTTCATCATCAACATCTTCAACTATGCAAAAGTTAAAATTTAAAAGAGGTAATTTTGGAATTTATACTCAAGTGAATCTAATAAGATCCCACATGATAATTTATTTCTTTTGTATAAATCATAAAATGTGGTCAAAGTTTTTATTTTGACCTCATGAACAGTGAGTGAGTCTACTTTCAGAAATGCATGAAGTAGATGTTGAGCTCTAAATACAAACATAAGATTCTTTTTTGGAGTCTTAAGATTTATCAATAAAGATACTTATCAGCCTTATTCTTAAGACTGTAAATGTGATTACTTTGAGAATTATATTCCTGATTATGATATGGAGCAAACAATTATTTACTAAGCAAAGATATCTTGCTCTCCAAATGCGTAAACACAAGTTCTTTAAAAGTAGATAAGGTAAGAGTGTTACCGTGGAGTGAACAAAATGAGTTGCAAGACCACAAGCGAGCATCTCTCCACCATCCAACCTAGTTCCAGTGAGACCAACATATTCTCCTACAAGTAATATCATGAAGCAGATTACAAATGCTCAAATTTGCTAATGAGGGAAAACACACTTCTATGTTCTTTATAGAGGAATGATGGGACAAAAATAAAATCAGTCCACCCCCTTTCATCGTAATTAAATAAGTGTAAAGAACATAGGAGTTCTATAGCATTAATCACGTGTCACTAAGGATATCCAGAGAATTTCTTTGTTTTGTTGTCTTCTGACCCCCTTCCCCTTTCCTTCTCTTTCTTATATATGTGTAGGAGTTCAGACTACATCATATGTACAAATTACAACCATTTTCCCTTGGTGAGTTTGAAAGTCATTCTTTCTCTCTACTTTGATTCACGATAAATTCCAACCTAGTGTATTTCCATGTCTTATTATGGTGGTGGAGTTGACAATGTAGTAAAGTTGACAAGGTCAGTTAAAAGAGACAGCTGGTGAAGGTGGTGTGTCATCCTTTCCCTAAGGGAGGAAAGTAGAGAGAGTTTAATATGGAAGAAGAGAAGAAAAGGGGCACTGGGGGAGAGGGAAGGGCATGGCCAAGAGGATTAAAGAGGGCCATGTGGTATCCTAGGAATGGGCAAGAAGAGGGAGCTGGAGTAAATACAGGAACCACTGATGAATTCTGTTTCTGGTGTTTTTGTAAGCAGGGCTTGTATGAGAGGATGGGGTGAGTGAAGGGTGGAAGAGGGAGAGAGACGATTACATAAAGGATGCAGGGGTGCTGGACATTAACATAAACACTAATTGGTGGTTAGTCAGTATCACAATGTGAGCCAGGGGGTTGGGGGCACCCTCCATATAATTTTGCACAATGTCCATTTACTAAAAATATTGGAGGTGGGACTGGATAAAAGGAAGGTGAAATTCTCTTATCAGCTTCACACAAAAGGTTTTCAGCATTTCTACTAGTCTCCCTTAAAAGTTCAGTGGATACTAGCAAAGCATAATATAATTAAATCTTTCTCTTCCCTATCCGAAGAATCATGAGTTGTGGAGATATGTTGCTTTGAAATTTATGTATAGATAAAAATAAAAGGAAACACTGCACTGCATTGATGTATCTTATATATACTCAAATGTAATATAAATCAATAAATATCTAGAAAAGCGGCAATATCAACACTGGCTGATGGTATAATACCAAGGAAGAAATAATGTTTGTTTGCATATTTGAATATCCATCTTAGACTTCAACTGTTGTCAACTTGTCAAGTTGTCATACACTTGCAGGACGCGGAAAATTTCCCCCAAACTAAGATTGACGTGTCAGAAAATAGCATGAAGTCACCCCTACTTCTGGTTAGAGTTCTACCATGCAATGAAAGAAACATCCTTTCCTATTTATTATCCATGTTAGATAGAAAGAAAATGAGACCCCAAATTATTTCAACCAAAAAAAAAAAAAAAAAGAACTCCTCAACATCACTTTAGGAATTTTAGGAGGTGGGATTATTTATATCAAATTTTAGAATGTGGTAATGTAATGGGGATCTCATCGTGTAAATAATTTTTCTCCAAAAATATAGATGATAGATGATGTAAAATATTGTTCCAAATTCTACCTTTTATCTGTACAATCTACATCTTTTCCATTTTTTGCTAGTTCTTTTTTACGACTTATTAAAGCATTGTATAATTTTGGGAAATAAGAGTATTTTAGTCAGACAACAATGATACTTCTGTATATCCTTAGCTGGATCTCAAAAACTTAATTAACTTACAATATGAAATGGAGACAGCTTACCAAAGAATCCTGGTAACCTTGACAAGAAATAGGAGGCACCAACATCTGGAAAGAGTCCTAAAGCCGTTTCAGGCATTGCAAAAACCTGCAGAAAGCCTACTTAGACAACCATTCAACTTTTGAAAACTATAATTATAAGGCAATTAGCAAAAAAAAAATCTTTAGAACCTATAAGTTGCATCTCTATATTCGTAGTGGAAGGTCCCTAATGACGATTCATGTTAGCCGACCCCAAATCATTTTGAAACTAAGGCTTTATTTGTTTTATAAGTTGCATCTTTAATCTATAAAGGAAAGGGCAGTGGGGAGGGGAAAGGGAAAGGAGGAAATGGAAAAGAAAACTACAGATTCTAATAGTCTAATACATTAGTTCACAATTCTTTTAAAAAAAAGGACAATAAAAACAAGATGCCTAACATGGGGTCAAAATGCATGATCACAAGAAGACAATAAAAACTTTCCGTTAAAATTTGTTTAAAATACATGTAGTCCCTTCAATGTCTGCACTTAGGCATAAGTGATTATAGAAGTTTCTACAATATTGGCCAAATTCTCCCCAGCTGAGCACAAAATCAAACATGAAGCATCAATGCAAATGAATACATGATAGTTTAACAGTTTCCACGGCTACTAAATTGGAGATGCAAAGGGTAAAAAAAAATATACATAAACAAATTAAAAACCGAGTAAGATGGTACCGTATTCTCAGTTACAATGCGAAATCTACCATGAAGTGATGCACCAGCTCCACCTCCCATGACAATCCCATGAAGAATTGAAACCTTGAATAGTGTTTGCACACAAAGTCACGTCAGTATATGACATAGTTTAACCAACTGAATTGAAGGGCAACTCAACGGAGGTAAGATTTTTTTTCAAAAATATTTAAGGTAAAGGAGAAATGAAGGGGTGGATAAAATTATGACCTGGGGTTTTTTGTAAGTTGCCATGACATAATTTAAGATGAATTCTTTCTGAAAGAAGCTTGCACCTAATCTCCAATCACCTGCTATCAGCATTGGCAAAAGCTACTCAACTCTCGGTAATTTAATATATACAGATTTTAAAAAAATATAATTACACAAATTAGGGATTCAGAGTCTAGCAAGGAGATGTGTAATTGAATCACGGTTGAAGAAATAGATATTAAATGACAGAATGAGAGGAAAGTCAATAAGATCAATTTCAATATTTCTGCCATCAAAAGTACACACACAGAGCTTAGATAGGAGAGTTTTTAAGTAGCAAATTGTTGACTTCTGATAGGTAGATATAGCTACCAAAGATCAATAATATGTGGATATCTAGAAATTTCTCAGGCAACCACTCTTATTGGACAAAGGTGTTAGACAAACAGTGCAATCCAAGACAGTTGATATCAAGTCTGCAAAGTAGATTAAACAACCTTTAGAAATGTCACGGACCACAGCGGAAACATCACCTCCAGCACAAAATGCCCTTCCCTTTCCCTGATAAGAAAGTTAAACAAGGCACATATATTTGATAAATTGATATAAAGTACAAAACATAGACTTTTAAAGGAAGAGGACCTTGTGATTAACTATCACACATGTCCCATAAAGTGCATGGCATATAAAGCCCAACATTGGAAATTTGACCAATTTGTTGGATAAAAAGGCACCAAAGGATATACATAAAATGAACCTTAGAAACACAATTGATAGCGGCTATTTTGTATTGATAAAACAATGATAAGAAGATGGAACAAGTCCGAACAAAAGCTTGAGGATAAACACTTAAATACTGATCCTCCTTCTATGACTCAATCAAAAATCAAAACTATGCATGGAATTTATTACAAAGTATAATCTATAACTGGAGACAAAAATTGAATCTGCTAGCTTAAGGTACAAAATATTACATGGGTCAGCTACATGTTCAATAACATCGTCGAATTTTTTGCCAGCCAACTAAAGATGCACTAAAATGTAAATAATTGACTTTGGAACTTAATTTGGGTAGGTATTTTGAAAGCTCAAGGACTCAGAGAAGATTATTGTCCCTTCATTCGCCTTCACTAACAATATTCATGTTTAGATTAGAAATTCACAGAAAGTGTGTTAGAAGAAAAATGGGGATTTAGAAAATAGCACCTTTGTTTAAAAGTCATATGAAAAGGGCTTTTGAGGTACAAATTATCATCTCCATTAAATTTTTTTTTTTTTTAAAAAAAAAAAAAAAAAAAAAAAAAAAAAAGAGGTACAAGTTACCATCTCCTACTTCTTAGACTTTAAACAATTTCACTCATTAAACCTGAACATGAATTCTTCACAGTATAAAAATGTCTCATTTTACATCTACTAATATGAAGGAAAATTTCTTACAGCATCTTAGTAAGGTTCTGTTCTCCTCACCTTATTTTCTAGTTATTTCATAAAAATAATTCAAACGAGTGAACATCAGGTCTATAAAGCAATTTCCAAGAATCAACCAAAGGAGAGGGGCAATACAAGTAATTTCATTATGATTCAATAATTATTAGCTTGAAGAAGATGGTATTGAATTAAGCTAAGCTCTCTTCAGTCTTCAATCAGCACACCACCTTGTTTCGGGAATCTATAACTTATTTACAGATCATAAAGAATCAAAGAAGAGAGAATTTAATTTTTACTGCCTCTAAGTGAGAAGAACACGTTCTTCCATCCATCTAAACTCAAAATCTTTGTAATTACCGGTTTGCCCCTAAAGGCATACCTAAATAACACTTTACAATGCTGCTAAACTCTCCTGAACATTATGTTACAATGTAGAACCTAAACAAATACTCAAATACAACTTGAGTTACAATTTTATGTACCACTAGTCCACTATTCCTTTGAATCTTTGATTGACATGCATTAAAAAAAATTAAAAAAAAAAATTAATAAATAAAAAAAGCTTTCTCTACAAAATGTAGTAGATATAAAAAATTTGGCTGAATCACAACTCCAAGGAATTTTGTCAGGTAGATAATTAACTCATGAACAAATGGAGTGCTCCCCTTGTACCCAAATAATAGTTTTATTTCTCCCAAAAACCTTGTTCCTAAATAAAAAGTCTCATTTCACCTTTGTCTATTTATTTTACTTTTAATCAGTCAAATTCCACAATCTTACTCTTCTATTCACCAATACCAACCAAACTGCAATATCTTAGTTTTTATATTCACCTTTAAACAAAACCACAGTATCTTTCTTTTTTTCCATGTTCCTATAAACTTGTGCAAAAAGCAAAGAGACTTTTACTTGGGCATGGAGGGAGTGGATGAGAAAATACCTTTAAAAGAACCAACTTGACATAAGGATCCTCCTCATATGCCAAAAAACGTTCCAACATCCGAGAAATCTGCATAGAACAAATGTAAATGTAAAATGTAAAAATGGAGATCAGCCCTATTCTAACAATTTCCTTTAAGTGCAAAGGATTGGATTACACAATTACTACAGACTTCACGTTGTTATTACTTTCTTCATTTTCCGAAACCAACAAAGATAATAAATTTGTTATGAGCTCCCTCTTTTTTTTTTTTTTTTTTTAAAGTGCAACCAAAGCTTTAGGAGCTAGCGTTGAATTAGTTTACATAATAGGTAAGGTAAAAGCACAGACTATAAGTGTAGAGATATACTTCCTCCATTTTCTTTGAAATGCAACACTTTTTTGGCACACACTTTGAAGAAGCGATTACATACTGTAAACAGACAAACTAATCAAAAAAATTATACATATAGTACCTAACCCTTCTCTAATCTTGGTGTTAAAATTATTTTGATAAATTAGCTCGTTTACCTACGCTAATTAACTAATTAAGTCCTAAACAAAGCATGCCAAAAAAAATGTGTTGCATATAGAAGAAAACGGAGAAAGTAAATGATTAAAAAGTGTAGAATATTTCCAGTTTTATTATTGTTTCACTAAAAAAAAAAGGAAGAAGAAGATGGAAAGTTTTGCACTTAACACAAACAAAAGGAGTAACAATAGATCCCACCAACTCATTCTAGGCTAACAGCAATGAGCCTACAATAATGGTTTGAAACAAACTCAGCTCATAAGAATAATCCAAACACCAAACCCCTTTTAGAAATCTGGTTAAGTGATAAGATGGATATCACTTTATAGCTGATGAGGAAATAGTAAATTTGAGAGGGGCTTGAAGTACAATGGAAGAAACAAGTTCTTTCTTAACAAAGAAAAAACCTCTTAACAAAATACGAACACAAAAATATAGTACATGTCAACCAATTGCAAGAATCATATCTAGAAATTAAAACACCAGTTACACTTCCCAAATAGCCCAAGATAGAAGCACCAAAAGTAGTTAGATGAAAACATGTATCCCATAAACCTGTATCCCAATACTCTACATTGGAATATAATGTCTTTTACGCATTCTCTCTAATACTCTACATTGGAATATAATGGCATTTACGCAATTATCTCTAATAAACTTTGTAGATTCTAAAGCATACATTTTAATTATTCTATACATCAATTTCAAATAAGTGCATCACAAAAAGGACATTCAGTCAATTCAACGGTAACCAAAAATGTGCAAGCTCATACAGCTATATAGATAAACTACATTAACCTTAGAGGAGGGGCAGGTGGGAGGGGGGGGGGGGGGGGGAGCAGTGCTAGAGTTCACCACATGCCACAACAATTGCTTACCATATAGTCAGAGAGTGCATTCAATTGCTTGGGCCGGTTCATTATAATCGCTTTCACAGATTGCTTGTCCTGAACCAAAATCTGAAAAGAAAAAATCGAAGATAAATTTGCAGGAAAGATTTTTGGCAAAATGAAGAATAGTAGCAACTAAATAATTTCACTGTATAAGCTAGAATTCTATCAAGAAACTTGCAACAAAATATGTGTACAGAGTATAGACTGTACACACCCACTAAAATAAACATGCAACTTCACGAAAAAAATAAAAAAAAAACATGACTAACATCCGAAAAAAACAAAGAAGAAACCCATGCAAAAAACAGCCATATACATGGAATGGTCAGTCACAACATCACAAGCAATCCCTGGCTCCTTGCTGCATTGGTTATATTTTCTCCTTGCTGCATTGGTTATATTTTGAATAAAAGCTCAAAACCTTAAAAAAACAGCTGACCTGCTTTTCTCTTTTCACTATGCACAGAAAATACTATGGAGTATCTCATCATACAACGATTGACGACAATATCATACAACGAGCCATCAACCGTTACTAAACTCTTACAGAAAATACTATGGAGTATCTCATTGTCAATTGATACTTTCAAGTCAATTTTGTAATCACTCTTTTGCAAAACAGAAGGGGTCCTTATATGATGAGTATGAAGGCAAATATTTCCAAGTGAGAAGCAAATTTGATTTTTTATACTAATATTAAAGGTTTGAACAATTTCAAGGGGCTATTAAATTAAGAGTCGACAACTCAAATAAAAATGACTCATAGACAAAACCCAAGAAAAACTCAAAATGGAGCTATTTAAACTAAGAGTCAATAACTCAAATAAAGTCGAACTCTTAGACAAAACCCAAGACATACTCAAAGCACAACTCAACCATATTATGCATCCAATTGATTCTAATGTAATACAACAAATCATGTCAATTATGCATTTGAAGATGTATAAAATCATGCATTTAAAAATATATTAAATCTAATTAATTGAATTTTTCCTTTCTTATCATAAAACAAATCATTTGCACCAAATTCAAATACAAGTATGATCACCAAATCACCAATACCCAATAACATTAGTAGAAATTAAGCATTTCTAGCATATACAAATTCTAGATTTCTCTAGTTATAAAGAATTTCCCTTCAAAAAAATACTTCGTATATCACCCGAATCGCCTCAAACAATCATGTCAATTAATTTACACAAATTCATTAATCAATTAAACAAGCAGCAACAATGAAATATCATATAATCACAAATTTGTAAATATAAAATTAAACGATAAGTAACAGCTACTGAAATCAAAATCAATACTTGATCACACTCGGAACTTTGAGCATTTCCCGACGCCATTGTTAATTTTCCAACGCTTGCTAGAAATCGGGAAAAAAAAAATAAAATAAATAAATAACTTGCTAATTACACACTCTCAATTCAGAAAGTGATTACAAAAATAAAAAGATTTTGATCAAAAGAGAAATGAAGGTAATATTGTTACTGTTGAAGGTTGTTGAATTTTGGTGTGCAATTTAGCAGGAAAATATGGGGGTTTTCTTGGTTTTCCTTTTTGAGAAGATGCTAATCATGCTATTGTTGGTATGTGAATTTGTGATGCTAGTTTCTCAAACGCAAGTGCAACAAAAAAGGGCCCACATAAATAATACATATGCTAGACGTGTCAAAAATTGACCCAACCACTAGATACAATCCGACCTAATTTGAACCCGACTCAAGTACTCAAATTAACACCTCTTTATATCTAGGGGTCATTGTCAAACAAACTTTTGCCTCCACTGTTTTTTTTTTTTTTTTTTTTTTTTTTTATGATTTTTTTTTTGAATTTTTTTTTACCATCTTTAATGATCATAATTTTCTCACCAAAAAAAAAAAAAATCATGAGAGCATTCATGGTAACATGTACATGTAGTTTGGGTTGTCACATCATTAATCCCCAACCTATATGATTTAAAGGGGTGAAAATTAAATGTAATTGTAGAAGATATTAAGTTGAGGGAAAGTTAACCAAACAACATTCATACATGTCGTATTGAATTAAAGCTAGTTTTTTTTTAAAAAAAATGAGAAAGGGGATTAATTAAATAAAATGTTAAATGAGGTGACATATGGCATTGCATTGGTGAAAAATAAAGTGTACATGTGGCATGATGGTTTGTGTTTTTAAATATTAGGTATAGAGGTATAGATAGATAGATAGATAGATAGATATTAATATGCAGCAAATTGACAATATTTGTGTCAAAAAAAAAAAAAAAAATTGACAATATGAATAACAAATTTAATTACAAGAAAATAAAAAATACAATGTATATTTTTTTTTGGCAATTAAAGAGATTTTATTAATTACCAAGAGAAACAGTTAGAGAATACACCCAAACACCAAAAAAAACTGGTATAAGCACCAGAAAAACCAAAAACAACAACAAACAGCAAAAACAACAAACACTAAACAGAATTAACAAAAAAGCCTCATAGCATCACTGCATCTGCAAGCAACCTTGAATCTGATTTCTCTGAACATCTGAGCAGCAGAAATAGCATTGTGGGTCTGATTGAAAACCTGATCATTCCTATACAGCCAGATAGTATATAAGCATTCAGCAAAAAACATCAAGAAGACCCGATGCTTAGCATTTGTCTTCTTAGCAATCTTTATAATCCAAGCAAGCTCATTAGTAAAAGACCCAGGAACTCTATAAAACTGCAGATGATTAAGGATCAAACCCCAAATCTAAGCAGAGAAATTGCACTGAAAAAATAAATGCTCCACAGTTTCAGTGGCACTATTACAAAGACGGCACTCACCATTATCCACAACTCCCCAAGTAACTAATCTGTCTCTGGTAGGAAGTCTATTGTTGATAGCAAGTCAAGCAATAAATAAGCTTCTAGGAGAAGCTTTGTTTTGACACAGAACTCTACTCCAAGGAACTTTAATAAAATCACCTTGCAGATACTTGTACATTTCCTTGATAGAGAATGACCCCTTCTTAACAAATCTGTCCCAACCACCAGCAGAGACAATAATATGAGAACAGTCAAGGATTTTCCTGAGAGCCCAAGAGCAGTTAGCAGGGCAACTAATACTAAGGATATCTATGTTCTTAGTATAGTATGCATCAATCCATTTAACCCAGAGCCTATCTTTCTTACAAGAAATATCCCAAAGAAGCTTGCAGATAGCAGCTTTGTTCCACAGCACCATATCTTTAATATTCCAGCCCCCTGCAACTCTAGGGAGGCAAAGAGTGCTCCAAGAAACAGGAGCTTTTTTTTAAGAAGCAGTGCTGCCAGTCCAAAGAAACAGTCTACAAATCTTCTGAATTTCTTTGATCACCTTCTTAGGCATAATAAAAATCTGGCACCAATAAGACTGTAAGCTTAAGAGAATAACTTTAACTAGTTGCAATCTCCCTGAGTAAGCTAAAGTCTTAGCAGTCCAAACCTTAGCTCTAGCAACCACCTTATCTATCAAAGGTTTACACTCAGCATAAGAAAGCTTTTTAGTGGCCAAGGGGACACCTAAGTATCTAAAAGGAAAGGTACCTGCAGGAATCTGCAACTCATTAAGAATTTGCTGCTGAATATTAGAACCAGTACCTCCAATATAGATGTTACTTTTCTCCAAGTTAGCTTCTAAACCAGAAGCAGCAGAAAATTGCTTAAAAGCTTGAAAAAGCATTTTAGCATAAATTATATCAGCTCTGCAAAACATCAAAAGATCATCTGCAAACATTAAATGAGTAAGATTCAATTTTTCACACTTAGGGTGAAAGTTGAAATTAGAATCATGCTTCAACTGAGCCATATTCCTTGACAAATACTCCATTCCAATGGCAAAGAGAAAGGGAGAAAGGGGATCTCCCTATCTCAAACCTTTCTTAGCAGGGAAGGGAGGGCTAGGCTTCCCATTAATAAGAATACTGTAAGAAACAGAAGATAGGCAAGTAAAGATCCAGTCTAAGAAAAGATCAGGGAAACCAAGCTCTTGCATTACATTCCTCAAAAAAGTCCATTCAATGGAATCATAGGCTTTTTTTAAATCTACTTTAATCATGCATCTAGGAGAAACATGCTTCCTTGTATAGCCTTTGATAAGATCTGTAGCCAGCAGAATATTATCAGAAATATGCCTGCAAGGAATGAAGCCAGTTTGACAGTCACTCACAATACTACCAATCACCAATTGAAGCCTATAAGTTAAGATTTTAGCAATGATTTTATATAAGACTGAGCAGCAAGCAATAGGTCTAAAGTCTTTGATCTTAGTAGGATTAGGAACTTTAGGGACCAAAGTGACAGAAGTGCAATTAACTTGCTTGAGAATTTGCTTTTTGAGAAAAAAATCTTTGATAGCCAAGCAAATGTCATGTTTCATAACACCCCAAGTTTTCTTGAAAAAGAAAGCATTTAGACCATCAAGACCAGGAGCTTTTTTTCCATCAATGCCCATCAAGGCATTCTCAATTTCATCATCAGTAATAGAACTGCAGAGAAAAGCTCTTTGATCAGAAGAAAGCCTAGGACCAGATCTCATAGTAAGAAGATTGATCATAGGAAGAGAAGGAGCAGAAGACCCAAGAAGACCACCATAGAACCTGATAGCTTCATGCAGAATATCATCATGGCTTGTAAGCTTCATATTCTGATCATTGTAGAGAATAGAAATTCTGTTAATCCTATTCCTTTCTTTGACAGAAGAATAAAAGAATTGATGATTAGAATCTCCAATCTGCAGCCACTGAATTCTAGACTTTTGTCTCAAAGCCGACTCATTAATATTCAACCATTTATTAAGAACGGCAACTTTATCACTTTCTTGTAGAAGAAGAGAAGCATCAGAATAGTCAAACTGTAATTGGGTTTGAATGTCATGCAGATCATTTCTAGCAAGATCAATTTTCTCATGAATACCCTTGAATTCCTCATTATGCAAGCTTTTGAGCTTATCCTTAATCATCTTCAATCTAGACCAGACAGAAAACATAAGAGTACCCTTAACTTCAGCACTCCAACAATTCTCAATGATAGACATAAAGCTACGATGATCAGCTAAAAAATCAAAGAATTTGAAGGGTCTCCCACCACCAGCAGCATTCTCAATACATGACAATAATATTGGACTGTGATCAGAAGTAGAAGGGTTCAAATACTCAGCAACAACATCAGTTTTTGTCATCATCCAACTAGAATTCCCTAAACACCAATCAATTCTGCTAGCAGTACTATTACTACCACCACCCTTATGCCAAGAAAAATAATGGCCAATACTGTTAAGAACAGTAAGACCATAAGCAGTAACAAAATTAGAGAAATCTAGAATTTCATGCAGAGTGACAGCAGAGCCATTTATTCTATCAGTAAGATTCAACATAGTATTGAAATCACTCGAAATCAACCAAGTATGATTGTTCACAGAGTCAGCAATGTTGCCCAAATCAGACCACAAAAGTTTCCTAGTATCAACAGAATGCAGTCCATAAACAGCAGAAAAGAAAAAAGGATGCCCAGTAACATGATCAGTGATCTCACAGTGAATCACTTGAGTAGAAACAGAGCAAACAGAGACAGTAACAAAGCTAGGCTGCCAGCCCAACCAAATTCTACCCCTGTCACAACAAGAATAATTCATTTCCCATTGCCAATGCCTCCCAAACTTCTTAACATATTTACTACAGTTTTGCGGTTTTATTCTAGTTTCAAATAAAGCAATTACTTTGATATTATGAGTATTTATCAAATTCTTAACCTCAGTTACCTTAGCAGGGTCATTAAGACCCCTAACATTCCAGGTGCAAAGATTAATCATTCAAAATCTAGAGGTTCCCCAGGCACATCCTGAGCAAAAGTATCCCCAGTAACCACATTCTCAACCTCAGATACAACAGAATTAAGAGCATTTAAACCATTAGCAACTTGAATAGGAATGCCCCTATTCTTTGTCTTCTTAGTAGACACTCTCCGGCCAGCATCAGCACCAGACTGGGTACTGGCAATAGTCTGGTGCTCAGGAGTAATAGCAACAGGTCCTGGCTGAGTCTGCAAAAATGTTGGAGCTATAGCCTGCTGAGGTTGCACTTTCTTAGGCACCCAAACCTGCTTTTTGGGTGGTTTCTCAACAGCTATTGAAGCTTTACCATAAGCACAACAGTCATGCCCTGGCATTTGGCACTTCTTACAATAAGATGGTTTCCAATCATAAACCACTTTTTGCTTAAACTCAACCCCTAGATCATCCTCAATCCACACATGATCTGGTAAAGTAGTAGTGACATCCATTTCAACCAAGACACGAGCAAAAGAAACTCTCTGCTGTCTGGTAGTACAATCATCAGCAAACAGAGGAACACCTAAGGTGCTAGCAATCCTGCTCAAAGAATCAGCACTCCAGCAGTTTAAAGGAAGGTTAGGGAGTTTAATCCAAAGAGGTATGATCTTCAAAATCTCCTCATAGAATTTAAATTCCGAGGACCAGGGTTTAATAATCAGAGGTTTATTTAAGAAAGTATATGGCCCTCCAGCCAAAATCATATCCCTATCTTCAATAGAATTAAATTGAGCAACAAAATAACCATCATCATGTAAGTAAACATTAGGCATTTGAGCATGATTCCAGACAGTAGTAATATACCTCTTAACTGCAGAAAGAGTTGGAGTATTACCCACAACATACATGATAATCGAGGCAATCCACTTAGCATTCATTGTTTCAATCTCATTCTTCTGCATTTGCGCCACTTTTTTACCCTCTTTCACAATCGGAGCAACAAATTGCAGAGATACACCTTTACTTGTCAAAGGAGATCGCTGAAAAAAACTTGTCCAAGTAGACTTCCTTGCACCATCCATATCCAGGCGTCGTTGCACCTGTCTACCATCCCCATCTTCCTTCTCAGTCACTTCTTGATCCATGACAGGAATCTCCCCCATAGTATTCAATCGATGAGTTTCATCTTCAACCTTAGGGACAAACCCAGCTCCAGATCCAGTAAACCCCAAATTCACTGTTCCATTGGTTTTATTATTCTCCATTGGAATACCTAGGGTCCGATTTTGTTCCTTTATAAATTCATGCTCCTCCCTTGTAATGAGTCCAGCACTTGCATGAACTAGAGGTGAACGAACAAGTTCCACCCGACCTCCAAAACCATCATCAGCAAGTACTGAGCTTAACCCACCATTTCCACCAGATCCAGCTACAGAACTACTAGGAGCACCTATTGATGATGAATCACCCTTCTCCGAAGAATTATTAGCAGTAGATTTCTTCTTTCTGCCCATCTATGAAGATCAGTGCATGATAGTAATCGCCCTAAGCATGCACTAGAACCCTAGAGAGAGAAAGTTCCCCACTATGATTTTTTCTTATTAATACAATGTATATTAATAATTAGTTAGTTTCATATAATAACTCGGGACATCACCCGGGTCCAAAAACTAGTAATTTGTTTAATTGGAATACAAAGTGTATTTTATTGGTTAAACATATTAGTAGCCTAGTGGTTAGAACATTACCTTATTTTATTTACCTAAGGTCATGGATTCAATCATGGATTCAAATCATCATCCTAAGGCCTTATTTTGATTGGAATTACAATTTCGTAGAAATTGATTTCATGAGAAATTGTAACGATGGTAAATTACTAAATTTTGCAGTCGTTGTTCGTCAATAGTCTCAATAGGCAGAATATACGGAGTAGAGTGTGTTGAGTATTATTTTTTTTACACCTTAGGAGTTTTTCACTTTTACGCTGCACCCTTTTCTCTCTCTCCTCCATTGAAGCATACTCTCAATTCTCCATTGAAGCGCCTTCCGAAGCTTTCTCTCCTCCATTCAACCAGCTTCTTAGGTATGACGTTTTTTTTAAAAAAAAAACAAATTATCGAACATCAATTTCTCAATCTAGGGTTTAATTTCTCACTATCTTTGATTTAATTGCCAGTTTAGTCGATTTAGGGTTCTTCATATTGGGTATAATATTGAGCTATTTGTAATTTTTTGAAGTTATGAAAGATTATAATGAGCGGTTTTGTTCCTTGAATTATGTTTTTGTGCAATTTTCGTTGATATTTTTGTAAACCGGAAGAAATTTATGTGAATTTTTTCGATCCTGATTTGCTAATTGAGTCAGAATTGGTTGCTTATGTGTTGCTTTTTCGAACTTAATCTAGCCCACACCTGAGCTAAAGCTTTTTGAGGCTATTGGAGCCCGAGCCGAGCTTAGGATTTAGGGCTCGTCGTGCTTTGAGCTCGAGCCAAGCTTACCTAAATCGAGTACCGAGTTTAAGATAAACCTGTAAATTGGGCCAATGCCCCGGATTATTTCGACATACACATTGTATTATAACTTACTTCAAGGGATTCAAGTAATTTTATAATTTTGACTATTAGAACCTATTATTACAAATCACAACCACCAATTGGCTGTTAAAATTCTTCTTAATGTACATTCAAAAGATTAAATGTTTTTACATTTACTTGTGGATAGTTAAAGATCTTATGCTTAGAATTTTGTATTGGCAAGAATGAAAAGTAGAAATGTTCTAACTAAATAAAAATAGAGGAAGTAACATAGAAATAGACGTATACGGAACTCAAAATATAGTTTATGAATCAAAAGTTTCCATATTGGATTGAGAATAGAGGGGAATGAAGATATATTAAGTTGCATCAAAGATTTACCAGGAAATAGGGATGGGAAGGTTGTGGGGTGGATGAATTTGGTTGGTTTCCTATTCAAAATTAACCCTTCCTCCTTTTTCTCTCCCCTCCTTTTTCATTTATTCCGTTAATGCCATCACTGCAATTATATTTCTGCAGTTGTTTGCTAATTAAGCACACTGTTAATCTATTACTGTCAATTGGATGGAAGAATTTCTTTATTGCTATCGCCTATTACTATTATTGAATTTTTGGTAGTGAAGTGGCATGTATTTGTAAAGTTAGCCTTTTTAGTCGATTCTAGATGCAGTGTTTCATTGAGTGTTTAAGCTATGTCCTTGCCGATCAATTAAACTTTATTTGGTTAGAAATGTAATTATAGTCTTCAGTCTTATTTGGTTGCTCTTCGGTTCTCTGCTGCTGAGATTGGTGCTGCTAAATTTATTCCAGAAATTCAGAGAATCTGCCACTGCTGCCAGGATTGGTGGGTATAAAAAAATAAATGTATGGAAGAGCAGGTCTTGACAGATTTAAGAAGGCGCAGGCCTTGGAGCCCTTTGCTGTCACTCCCAAAACATCTTCCTTGCCACCTCCTAAATCTGTAACACAATCTTATCCTCAGCATCCTACTCAACAAGGACAGGTGCAGTCACAGAAACCGGCTCTGGATGCAGCTGTGTCTGTACCCTCCACGACAACTCCCAATGTTACCCAGATTGGTGGGGGACATTCTACTTGGCAGCCTCCAGATTGGGCTATTGAACCTCGTCCTGGTGTATATTATCTTGAGGTTGTGAAAGACGGAGAAGTCCTTGACCGGATTAATCTTGACAAAAGGAGGCACATCTTTGGCAGGCAGTTACATACATGTGATTTTGTGCTTGATCATCAATCTGTTTCACGTCAACATGCGGCTGTTGTTCCACATAAAAATGGAAGGTTTGATTTCTTTCACCTTTTCTTTTCTTTTTTTTTTTTCCTTAATTTCTTTCACCTTGTTTCTTGTGTACTTCTTTGGCCTGGGCTGTCTCTTCAAATAATTACATATTTTTGTCTACATTGATAATTACCATGTCTACAAGATTTCATACTATATCTGAGTAGCATTTATCAATTACTTAAGTGATACAAAGTGTCTATGACTAAAAGGGACAGAATTCTCTGGGGCCAACTAGTAACTTTCCTACAAGGTACAATAATTCTGAATTACCTACAACGTTAATAGTAGTAGTAGTAGCAGCAGCAGCCACCTTTCCATTTCACAATACACGAAATAATGGGTACCCATTCCCCTCTTAAATTTTATTGTTCATAGCATGTACTTGATGCTTATTTAGTGGCTACACTTATATCTCTTAACCAAAAGTGCTCCTAGTATATACATCTATTGTGATTTCAGGTCTAGTAATGAGTGAAAACATGAATGAAATGTCAGACAGTCGAAATGTTCAAGTTTTATAGTCAAATTGTTTAGCACATTATGAACAAAAAGAATGTCATTCCATAGCAACACTTACTATGGGACATTTTTCTTCATGAAATCAAACATAGGCCTTGGTTTTAAAAAGCGCGCCGGAGGCGCGCCTTGCTCCCTGGGAAATGGGCTTTAGCTAGGTGAGGCTCAGTCACCTACGGAAGGCGCGCGCCTCAAAGCGCCTTTGCGCCTCAAGGAAAATAACTAAGATTTAAGTTATAAATTGAAGAATGATGAACATTTTTTCAAATTCAAACAACTTTAGCTTTACATATATCATTATTTAATTTATTATGAATCTTTTTAATTGGTATTAAGTACAATCAAAGTAAAAAATAATTTGAAATAAATATATAAATACACGCGCCTTGCATACAAAAGGCGCGCGCCTTCGCCTTGCGCCTCACGCCTAGGCTGCAAGGACCATTTGCGCCTTGGTGCGCCTTGCGCCTTTTAAAACTAAGACATAGGCCCTATATGGTATACAACTATTAGTTAAAATTTATTGTAAGCACTTATTTGATTGGTTGTTAGTTTGGTAAAGCAGAGGAAGTGATGATAAATTGGTTTATCACCACTCATGTGGCCATGTGGGTGTCTTTGCTTTTAGAGAGAGAGAGATGATAAGTTGTTGATATAAGGTTGGCATAAAAAGAATAAACTCAATAACGTTGAAGTGATTAAAACTTATAAAAACAAAAAAACCTGAAAGTGAGTAATACTTGGGGAACCCTGAACTGGATGTAGTATTTTTTAGGCAATTGTTTGAAGAAATCTTAAGAAGTTAAATACTTGATGGGTAGTGGGGTGAATGGAAATCAAGAACATATTTCTTTCTCAATTCTATTTGGGGCTGTGATTCAATAGGACTTGTAAATTAAAAGGATAGATGTATTGAAGCCTATAATTTGCCAACTTAAGGTTAAGTATATTCCCTTACACACTCGAAAATTAATGCATATACTCAACTTCAATAATAATAATAATAATAAAGTTACTTTGTTCTCAAAACAACACTAAAGCTTATATTTATGCCTAGTGCTGTCTGGTTTCCTAATCAAACATGAAAAAGAAACTAAACAACCTTGTAAAATAAAAAGGACAATACCTAAAGAATTAATTAAGGAAAGAGGCTTAGAATATTTAAAGATCCTAATTGAAGGCCCAACACACCTTAGATGAAACCAGCAATAATGAAATCTCACTGTTAAACCCCCACTTTAACGGTTTGTTTGGATAGCAAAGTGGAAGGGAAATGGAAGGGAGGGAAGAAGAAGGAAGGGGAGGTAGAAGGTAAGGTTACATTTTCCTTCCAAATCTTTCTAACATTGGAAGGATTTGGTTTATTAAAGAATAAAGAGAGAGGGAAAATGAATCCTTCCATTTCCTTTCCCTTCCATCTTACCAAATGGTTTCCAAACTAGGGAGGATGGATACCTTCTTTTCTCTAGTCCTCCTTTCCCTCTAATTTTCTCTATCCAAACAAAGTGTTAAAAGTACTGTAAAATCAGGAGAGTTCATAACTATAGTTGTAAGGATATTCATTAAATAGGGTCTGATTGACTTAAGTAGTTTGTCATTTAAATTGCTACAGTTTAGAGTATATAATGTGCATTCAGTATATAGCAAAATAGCTTATCTGACGATAAGTTCTTACTTAATACCTGAAACAATTTCAGTATCTCGGAGAGCTATAAGTTTTCCATTGAGCACTTTATTAAACACCCATGGTCAGTAACATGTTAAAGACTTAAAGTCATGTTGGAGTTTGGATTTTGCTCTAAGATGTGATTAAATGTGCAAGACCTCCTCCTTGCAAAGTGGAGGAAAAATTATTAAGAGAATTAAGTTGACAAAAGATACACCTGTTGAAATCATTTGCTAAACGTTGTGATCGACCTGGCATTGTTGCAGCGTATATGTTATGGATTTGGGATCTGCACATGGTACATTTGTTGCGAGTGAGAGATTAACAAAAGATACACCTGTTGAACTTGAAGTGGGGCAGTCTCTGCGATTTGCTGCATCAACTAGAACTTATATCTTGAGAAAGAATGAAGCAGCTCTTTTCCCTCCACCTCCTATACCCACAGAAATTGATCTGCCGCCACCCCCTGACCCTTCTGACGAGGAAGCTCTTGTTACTTATAACACACTATTAAATCGTTATGGTATAAGCAAATCAGACCTCGTTAAATCCACAAACTTGTTTGTTGTATCCAGTGGAAATGATGATAGCCAACCACCAACTAGAGCAGCTAAGAGAATGAAGAAATCTAGAGTTGCCTTCAGAGACCAAGTTGGGGGTGAGCTGGTTGAAGTTGTTGGGATTTCTGATGGTGCCGATGTAGAAACAGAACCTGGTCCTCTTGGTCTAAAAGAGGGAAGTCTTGTTGGTCAATATGAGTCACTAGTCCAAATCACGGTGATTCCAAAAGGGAAAGGCCAGACGTCTGTCAAGGAAGATAATGTCTCTCCAAAAGGCGTTACTGACAAATTACAGGAAGTCTTGAACAAGGTTAAAAAATCTAACTCATCAAAAAGTGGCATCTATGATGACCTATATGGAGATTCTTTTTCTGGAAAGGTGGGTTCGTCATGGGCAATCTCCTCTGGTAACCCTGTTGGTAGAGAACCATCTCCCTCAAACAATGGCGGGATGAAGGATGTTTTGTCCAACACTGCTTCAGGAAGCAATAATATTCTTGATGATGACGATGACTTATTTGGTGACTGATTGAGGCAAGTGATCAGGTGGAAAATTTCCCGACTGCCTCTCTGAAAAGGAAAAATGCTCTTTGATTGGTTAGCCACTGTCAATGAAATCAATTGACTGAGATGCATTTTTTTTTTTGGCTAAAGACAGGGAGGCATCTTTAGAGAGGTGATTTTGTTGTATTTTAATATTTGTTTTCTGTTTTGGTGCAATTTCACCATCTGTGTGAGGCCTAGGATGTGATCTTCAGATTCTAGCTGTATAGATGCAATGCTCTGTACGGAATTGTCGGATTGTGCTTAAACTCACAGTCCCTTGAGTTTGTATGGTGCGTCATGTGTGTCATAAATCTGAGCCTCACATCACAGCTTTTGCATTTTTGCATCTTGATTCTTACATCTTATAAAGTACAGCTTATTATTTGATCTTTCATTTTTTGTGTAATGTTGTTAAGGATCCCTCTGAAACAAATTATATCTCTGTTTCCTGCTTCTGGTGACTTACTTACCTGCACTTTTTGATGCCCTTAAGTACTTGATTGCATATGTTTTGAATTTCATTTGTTTATGGTGTGAAATTCAAACCTCTTAAGGATCATATTACTTTGTTGGGCCTAAGAAATGAAGATCCCTTTTGAAGTGTTGCTATTACCTGCTCCTTGGCTGCTCGAACACATACGGAACATTGAGTGGATCATGTTATTCTGTTCAAGACTTGGCTTGAATTAGTGCTTGATTGTGTTCATTTAAAGTTTTAAATTTGTATCTAAAATAATTGGGTAGTCTAACTGTACTTTAGTCACTCACAAAATAATTACTTTGTGTAAATGAAATTGTTTATATTGCTTAAGGAAAGCAATTTAGTATGGGATACTTTGGCACTTTACTTGGTTATCACTGCGACTGAGTTAGGCCTGATTTTTTTGAGCTTATGGCAGAGCAAAGCAGATTTTAGCACAGTAGAGCAGAGTAGAAGCCGCTCAAAAGAACTGGCCTTATTGAGAGAGAAAGGTGAAGTGTTAGCAAAAAATTGGATAAGCACTAATGATATTTGTTCATAAATAAATTTAATGTGAAACTAATGGAAAATTTGAGAAGTAGAAAATGAGGGTTTTTTTTTTTTTTTTTTTTTTTTTTTTTTTTTTTTTTTGTGTGTGTGTGTTAAGAGAGCCACAAGGGCGGGTGATGAGAATCGATTCCAGGATCACCTGAGATCGGGAGGGGAGCTCTAACCACTTGAGCTATCCCTCACTCTAGAAAATGAGGTGATAACTCAAGTGGTTAGATCGATTCTCATGATTACCCTGCCCTTGTGGCTCTCTAAAAACCAAACAAAATAAATAAATAAATAAAAATTGAGAAGTAGCAAATAATTGAAGGTAAACGAAAAAATTTGAGAAGCTTCAAAATAATTGAAGGTAAAACAAAATAATGTGAAACAAATGTAAAAGAAGTAAGTAGTAACGTATTTAGCTTATTTGAAGTTTGAACCATTGAACCTATGCAAGTATTTGAACCTCTTTATCATTTAAGGAGTAATCGACATTTCATTCATTAGAGCAAATAATTGCACCAAAATTACCATTCAAACATCTACTCCTTTTCCCTTTTACTCTTTCAGTATTTTCTAGAAACAATGAAATGACTACTACAAGTAAAGTAAAGTGTATTTGAATAGATAGAGGGATATTGCGTATCCATAAGATTCTTAAAACCCGATATATAAATATTTTATCGTTGTGTATTTCATCTTTTTCACTAAGTGATATGTAATTACGTATGTGGCGACCTGATAAATTCTCAAATTGAGTACGTATAATATACTTTATTAAGAAATTGTTTTATGTAAGATTTTAACAATATCCCATGATTTTTATACTAATCTGTATGCTATTTAATTTGACAAATTTTACATAATTTCTTGTGATATTTTTTGTTTGTTTGTAAAAATCCTAATTAATTATACAATGAATAAAAAACAAAGAAAATATCAAACTAATATGAATTTTTAATTTATAAATAACTAAACCCCACTCCCGTTTCCATTTATCATCCATCTACATGCAAGATGCAATATTATATAACTCGGATTGTATTATTTTACACATTTTTGTAACCTACTACTTGTATTATGTTTAGACTAATATTTTGAAAATAAAACACTAAAAATATGTGAAACTTTCCATACATAGTGGATTTTTTTAATTGAACAGACTTCAATTTTTTAAAAATTATTGTTATAGGATTAATAAAATCTAGAAAAAGTTAAACAATTAAGTGGAATTTTTTTAGGGAAAATAGGGCACATGTGGACAGATTTGATTAAAAAAAATATCTTTCACCCATTTCTTCCCTTTGGTGTTCTAAAGGGCCAATAATCAAGGTGTGTGAGACTGTGAGCACAATTTTTAGATCACAAATGTAAAGGTAGCGCCAATGATTCATCATATAAGCTTGTAAAGAAGGTAATAACTTTAGCTTTTGAGCTTTAAGAGGTGGTGGCAAATAAACGAAGCATTTATACTTTTTAAAATAATTTTTTTTTTTCTTATTTAAGGGGTTTTATTTTTTATTATTATTATTTTTTTTCATATGGAACGAGTATATGGATTTAGGCCGACCAATTTTATGCACACCTAGCTAAGTGAATCTCATAAACTATTGTATAAGAATTAAGTGGAATTTTTTTAAGAATCGAACCTTTAACTTGCTAGGGTGGAATAATAAGAAGTGATCGATGCTGTTATATCATTCCTCGTTATGTAAACACGAGTACTCTGTATTGAATTGTTGATCTCAATCGGGATTCATGTTTATGATGTCACTAAGAATGAAGAAGCAATGACGTTCCAATTTTTTGCTAAATCAAGTGCGCGTCACGTTGGATAGATATAAATAAGTTTCATTAGATAAAAAAGTTAGTTTAGAATTCTATTTGGATAAAATTTAAGGATAAAATTATTAGTTTAGAGTTTTATTTTCGATAAAATATCAATATTTCAAATGTACAAATTGAATTATAATTTTATTTTCGATAAAATATCAATACTCCCTCCGTTTTTAAATACTTGCTTCACTTTCCTTTTTCGGCCGTTTTTAAATACTTGCTCCATTTCCTTTTTTGGAAAGTTTTTACAATATTTAATTCATTTCTCACACTTAGTGGACCCAACATAATATTCTCTCTCCTCATATTCTTCCACTACTTTTGCTTTTTACATTTTTTGTTTATTTTCTCAACTGCCCCACTACCTCCATATATATTTTGTTACTTTCTCCAATTTCTCCTAAAACTCCGCGCATGGAGAAATGGAGCAAATATTTTAAAACGGAGGGAGTAATTATTTTCAGAAATTATCATATAAATTTATTGTTTAACCATAACATTTTTTGGAGCGAAGGAAGTAGTTCAAACGCGTAAAACATACATATGTAATATATACTAATCGGTTAAAATAATATACTTCACAATATAATAGAATTTTATTACTATGTAGACCTGTCAATTAGGGTTGGTTACGAGTCATCTCGGATAGGGTTACTTCAGGTTACAAGTCAATAAATGTTCAACCCTTACCCAAAATATTGGGTTCAGGTCAACCCAACGGACTTTGAACATTTATTTTATTTTATTTATTTTTTTTAATTTTTTTTTTAATTTTTTTAACGTATTAAATCGAACATTTCCACCAACATTATTATTAGTTCTTACATGACTACTAGATAGCTAATCGTCACAAAAGCTCATCAATTTCTAACTAATTTTGTATCAGTGATACATTTAAAATTTTGATATATAGATTAAAAAATTATCTTAAAATTCAATAAAATATATGAAAGGATGAAAATTTGAGTTGGTTACTTCAGAATAGGTATGGTATACATTTCATCACCTTTAATAATGTTTTATTGATGAAATTAGTTGACATTCATATAACATGATTATATTTTCTTCGTTTCTATGTATAATAAATAAAGTAAAACGTCTAACGCATAATAATTTCATCTTTGCTTCCATGCATAGGAAAGCAAAGTGTCCATGGTCCAATAATCCAATGCATAATTTCTTTTGTTTGTTTCTTTGGATTGAAAGTAAAGTGTATTGGCATAGTGGTTATGCAACAACTTAACAAGGAATTATTGAATTTCTCTTAATAAAACAAGAGAATCTCGGACAAAACTAAAAGTTTGTTAAGAAAAGAACTTAATTATTTATTGATCAAGTACTGTATGACTTATGAAGATGATACGTTGTTCATACGAGAGAGGGTGTTGGATTGATTGATTGTTAAAGGAAAAAGTTATTCGATCATTCTTGAAATAAAGTATCATACGAAGAATAATACTATTTTTAGATGTTCAGATTTAATCGTTATCACAACTTTTTAACTAGAAATGAAATGTAATTAAATATATAATAACATCTTTGTTGTTTGTAAAGAAATATAATAATAAAAAAATCATATCTTTGATATTTTTTTTTATTATTTTTTTTTACAAAGGATACAAACAATTACATATTAATACTAAAGCAAATAGAGTGAACCGCCACTTCTCCTGCAATTTGATGAGCTCTGTGGACGCGCTGACGAGGCACCTTATGAATACTACAAACCCGAAAGGTCGAGCCAAGTTGTAAAATTCTCCGAATAAGCCATCACTACAAAATTAAGTTAGTATAGCATCAACTAAAATTCGTTGCTACTCACCAAAAATTCGTTGCCTACTCTATTTAGCCATGAGTTGGAAACGAAAATTTGTTGTTGCTAAAAGGCTTGTTGCCATGGGATTTTGGCTACCAGTTGCAAATCAATTTTGTTGCAATATTGCATCCATTTAAATATAGTTTCCATGATGGTTGCTGTTTTTGGTGCATTCATTGCCAACTTTGGCAACAGATTACCATTGGTCGTTGCTAAAATTAGCAACAAATTATTAATGTTAGTTCCTAAAATAGCAACAAATTATTAATGTTGGTTCCTAAAAATAGCAACAAACTATTAAAGTTGTGTAGACACCCATTTGTGTCTCCCCAAAACCAAACCCAGTGATGAGTACCTTTCACGTCGACTCATAATCGAATGAAACGAAAGTGTGGAAAGGTTTAGTGTTGCGGATAGTTTTTATTTCTTTTCTCTTCTCTCTGTTTTTGAAAACTTATTTTAAGAAAACAGCCAATCCAGTTTGGTTGGTCCATGATATGGGCCCAATAGTAGTGTAGTTGGAAGGGGCTTGCAAAGACCTTTCCAACGATATATTATAAGCCCAATTCTGATGAATATTGAGGAAGTTATGGCCAATTTACCAAACTGGGCCCGGTTTGAGCTTTATGTACGACCCAATGATCTAGGGGAGGGCCTAATATGATTTATCATTCCTAATGCAATTAGGAATGGTTTTAGTCTTCTAGATTCTTCTAGACGGTTCTTTTCATTCCTAATTCGATTAGCATTGATAAATTGACTTTTGTTGACTTTTCAGAGTTTTAATCAAAATCAAATAGCATTTTCAAAGAAATTATATGATTTTATCCTCCAGTACGGTAAACTTATCGGATTTTCGAAAACGCGTTAAAATCAGGCTTGGCGCCTAACCCCAGGCCTTGGTGCCTGGAACCAGGCCTGACGCCTGGCGCTAGCCATTGGCGCCTGGCGCTAGTGTTGGTGCCTGGCGCCAGCTAGCCAGGGTTGGCGCCAGCTCTGTTTTTGAGCGTCAGACTCTATTTTGTTTAATTTATCCTTTTGGCTGATTTTCTCTATAAATATCGTATTAAAAACTCCGTTTTCATGGACCAATTGATTTTCATTCATCACCTATTCTCTCTTAATCATTCACCAATCCACACCAACTCTCATCAAGATTTTCTTGATTATTCTCTCTCTTTCTTTTTCTTTTTCTTCTAACCTTGTTTTCATATACAAAATTCCGCATTCATTAGATCTAGAAACACCTAGCCATATTCGAAGTTGCCTTCCCTCTAGACGTGAAAGGTTTAATTTCTGAGGGTTTGGTCCCAAATCTCTCTTTCAATTATTTAATTTAATTGTTTGATTATTATTTTCCTTGAAGTTACTAACGTGTGTATTTTGTAATTAGAAAGAGATACGAGGCATCAAAGTAAGTACTTTAATGGTTTTAATTGATGTTATGATGTAGAAATCATGTTTAAATTGTTATTATGATATTCCTAGTATCATGTCTAGGGTAATTTTAATATTAAATATGATTGTTGTGATGCTTCTTATGCTCTTCCTAATATTTATGATTGTTAGTATCATGTTAGGGTTAAAGATTTGATTTTTATTGCTTAGTGACATGCTAGGGTTTGTTATTAATCTTGTTAGTATCATGCCTAGGATCTTGCTATTTCTATTATGCTTTAATATTAACATGATTATGATTATGATTATGATTATAATTGTTATAATTTATGATGGTTATGATTATTGTAATTATTATTCATGATATTTTGATTATTATTATGTTGCTTGATTATATTATTTTTATTGCTTGATCGCCTTTTATGTATGTTAAAGGGAATTAGTACTTGTAATCACGCTTAATAAGATAATTAATAATCTTGTTAGGGTTAATGTGATTATAATTCAAGTGATCGCCAATAATAGATTTATTTGTGCATTAAATTCAACCAACATAGATTAAACAGGTTTAGGGTTAATCCTATTGATTGCATGTTAATCAGAAAGCGCACATGAATACGATCAGAATAAAGTAGAGGCCTATTATTAGGGCAGGTTCAATCTCTTTTAGGTTGGATTTGTACCTTCATCCCCGAACCCTTATTTGGTTCTAGACCTTATGGAGTTGACGATCTCTTGGATCGTTAAGGGGTGTAACCTTTACCTCGTGAACGGTTTACAAGTTCCTAAAACTTGTTGGCGACTCTTTTGCTCTATCTTCTTCCCTTTTGGACGCCACCGTACTTTAGTGTATGATCACAGTGGGGTTCAAGCTAGTGGGATTAAAGCTTTAAATTATTCCCTACAGTTTTTGGCGACTCCACTAGGGAGGATTTCTATTTTAATTCCTGAATTTGTTTCGGCAATGATTTAGAATGAGTGGATGAGACTCGAAAAGTTCTAAGTATTTCATGTGCGTAATTTTGATTAACATTATTGTCATATGCATAAAAATGATCTCATTGGAAAGACCATCCATAATGAGTTAAAAACATAGGATTTTACACGTAGGAAATTTGAGAAATATCTTTCACAACTAGGACTGAAATAACACCGCGCGAAACTGGAAAATTTTGTCGAGCTCAGAAAGCTGCTGAGGCATGTGGGAAGTAGCGTCAGGGGCCAGAGCTTGGCGCCAGACTTTTAGCCGTAGCGCCAGACGCTAGCATTGGCGCCAGGCGCTACAGTTAAAAGCTGGCGCCAGTCTCTGATTGCTGGCGCCAATTTCCCCCAAATACCGAGCCAAAAATATGCGTTCTAATTTCGACCGGTTTTTCGTATTGTTTGCTCGATCCTACTTCCTGATTGAATTTTTTCTCACTTTTCTGAAACCCATATGTGTTCTACATATGGACATAACCCTCTGGGAATTCATGCTCCATCTACCTGATTGAACGCTCCGTGCAACAAAGGGTACATCCGAGATGTTGAATTCACCAAACCATGGAAGCGAGTTTTTTTTTTTTTTTTTTAAAACTCGCGGTGTCTCATCCACTCGCGCCAACCCTTCACGGTTAGGCTTCCGCGCGGTGCATCCGGACAATTAACCATGGACCCTTTTTGACTAAACCATATCTCGAACTTTAGAGAACTAGAGCCATGGTTAGGTTGCGAACTCATTGCATCATATTGTGCCTAGCTACTTGACTAATTGTGCATTATTTGTTGTGCATATCTATTCTATGTTTCTCTTAACCGTTTGTTGACTTGTGTTGAGACTAAATAAATTAATGACTTAAAAAACTTTGCCTAATTAATTAATTGATTAATTAATTTGAGTCAATAAAGTCTAATATTTTAATCAGAATTGACCTAGTACGACTTTAGGCATACCCCAATTGACTAATAACACCGAAAACAGTCCCAGACCGAAGCTCCAATATTGGCGCCAAGGTCTGAGCTGTAGCGCCACACTATGGAGTGTAGCGCCTGACGACAGCTATGTTGTCTGGCGCCAAGCTCCACAGTGTGACGCCAGTCCTGTCGCTTGGCCGACAGTTCGGATTATTGGTCGAGTCATCACCTAGGGTCTAATTAATCAGTTTTCTGTTTAATTCGGTTAATTTTGCTGTCAATAATATTTAATTGAATCAATGATTGAGTTTAGGCACTAAGTCCCATGGTCTTACACAAGAGTCCAAGCATGTCACTTACACTCAACGCACACACCAATACACATACTTTGACCATGATTAAGTGAGTCTTGTGTGCGCGTTTTTCCGTCATTTTTTTAGGGGGGTAAGTCGGATATTAATCCTCCAATCCAAAATAATAATACTTAATCCCCTAAAAATATGTACATTATTTTTGCCAAAAATATGCACCCTTTTCTTTTTCTTTTTTCCCTTAAAAAAACCATAAAGTCAAGATGATTCGAGTCAAGTAATTAAAACGCAAAATGGTTTAATTTACAGCGCGTGGTCAAGAAAGGAAGGACGATTAATCAAAGACAACCTCTTCGTACAAGTCCAACTTTTTGACAAATCCATAGCTCGCAAGAGAAAAGCTAAGACTATAATGGCAACTCAAGAAGAAGTCAATGATCTTAAGAACCAACTGGCTACTGTGACTGAGACACTGAAGCTTCTCGCACTTAGGATCGATGATCCCGTGAAGCAACAACAGATGGACCTCATGCAAGAGAGTTTAAGCAAGTTGTCCAGCGACTTCAAGTTTCAAGAGCTTACATCACAAGGGGTCTCGGTGGACAAAGATCTTCATCCGCAGAAGTTCAACGCCAACGACATCCCAAAATTCAAAGCAATTGACAACCCTTACTTTCATTTAAGAGCATTCGAAACCATAATGAGTATCAAGGGTATCGATAAGAAGGTCTTTCCTTCTCTTTTCTCACTATCTCTCGAGACCGTTTGCCAACAATGGTTCTTTTCTCTCGAGAAAGAAAAGACCTCTACCTGGGAGTCTATAGCAAACGCTTTCGTAGATAGGTACAAGTGCAACATTCAAGTCGAGACTGACCATAGAGAACTTGAAATCCTCAAACAGAAAGAGAATGAAGGCTTCACCTCTTTCTTTAACAAGTGGAGAGAAACCTCAGCTAAGATGATTGAGGTGCCAAATGAAAAAGAGTATGTGAGACTGTTTATCAAGAATCTCCAAGAAAAATATTCCAAGCATCTTAAATATCAAAATAATCTCCATACCTTCAAGGCCGTTTATGACATTGGGATCAATATTGAAGATGACTTGGCTAAGTCAAAAGTTGCCAACAATAACTCCAACAGTGGCTGGAAAGGAAAGAAGAACGACAATCCTTCTTCTTCCAAAACCGCCCACTCAAATAATGTTAGCACCTTTAATTTAGGAGAAGTTCTTGCCATGAACAACCAAGGACAGAAGAAACCATTTAGGAGGAACTTCACTCCTATTGGCATGAGTTATGACACCGCATTTGATCGATTAAATGCAAAAGGTCTTATAATTCCCATTGGACCATTTGGGGACCCACCAGTTGAGAAGAGGTCGGTTAACTGGAACCCCAATGCACACTGCAAGTATCACCAAGGTAGGGGCCATTCCACTGAAAGCTGTTGGAAGCTTAAGGAAGCTATCCAAGACCTAATCGACAATAACAAACTGCCGTTGCCCCCTGCCAGTAAGAAGCCAAGCATCGACAATGCACCTCTAGCTCATACCCTGGCTATCTCCGATGAGGAAAACGAGGTTGACCCCTCCTCTCTCATTAGACCTGTTGAAGAAATCAGTGCCATAGAAAAAGAAGAGGAGATCTTTTTCGATGTCAAGGATAACCTTCCAGAACTGGCGAATAAAGATGATATACAATTGCTCACACTGTCTATGAAGGAGGCATCGCAACTACTACGTGAAGCTCTCAAAGTTATGAACGAACTCCATAAGAAATATGATGAGCTTCCACTTCCAAAAGAAGAACCTAAAAGAGAATTCACACCAGTGAGAACGACTTATGAGGCAAAGCGCTTTCCCTTACAAGTCACTGAAAAACCCAAGAAGAGCAATAGAATTTACACTCCAATTGGGATCCCATATGCGCAAATGTTCGAAATGCTCTCCGAGAGTGGCAAGGTTAAACCTCTCGAACCGAGACCATTCGAGTCATTAAAAAGGACAGATAAGTATTACTGTTAGTATCATCAATCAGGGGGTCACACTATAGAAAACTGTTTCAAATTCAAGGATTTGATATAGAAAATGATTGATGAAAAGAAACTAGTCCAAGTTCAACAAGAAGAGGATACTACCATTAATGGAGTTTGGGACAGTGATGAAGAAGATGTCTATCTAAAGGACATAGTAGGACCTTCACCTTCTGTGTCATACACCACAGATGACATTTGGGCTGAAGAAGATTCATCAATAGATGTCCTCACAAGATCTGGGAGAATGCAACCTCCCGTTTCAACACAACCTATGCCAACCGTACATCAAGTTCCCATACCTATCATCGAAGACAACGACATTGTTAAACAGTTTAAGAAGACAAAAGTTGAGATGAATGTGTGGAAACTTCTGGCAACATCTCGAGAGCATAGGTTGGCTGTAATGAATGCCTTGGATAAAATCGGGATAGATTCTGACACTACTCCTGAGGGACTAGCCAACTTCCTCACAAGTGACCTTCCTAGTCCGATTAATTTGATCACCTTTTCTGACAAAGATTTACCCCCAGAAGGTGACAAACATTACAAGGCATTAAACCTCACGGTAGTCTGCAAAAGGATAAATGTTCCTATGACTCTTGTAGACAATGGATCGGCTATTAATGTCTGTCCACTTAGAACTGCGAGGATGCTCGGCATAAGGGATGAAGACTTAACTCCGTCCACACAAGGAATAAGAGCCTACGATAATACTCGTCGTCAAGCTCTTGGCAAGATTACCCTAAATGTAACGGCAGGAGCAATAGAACATGCTACTACTTTCCAAGTAGTGGACATCAAAGCTTCATTCAACTTATTGTTAGGATGCCCTTGGCTTCATGATCTATAGGCCGTCCCTTCATCTCTCCACCAACAAGTGAAAGCTATAGTTGGAGGAATTCCAATCACCATCGATGCTTCGCCTATGAGAATCAAATCCATAGAGAATCCAATCATTAACGTAGAGCACGACGAAGATGACGAAGACCTATGGGGCTTTAACGAAGAAGTCTCCTTAATCCAGGAGGATGAAGGGACCCCTCTTTGCCATGACCCCCATTCAAGCATGATTGTCAACGCCATGCTGAAGAAACAAGGACACTTTCCTGGGATGACTTTACACTATGTGAAAAAATAAAATTGGCACCGGTTCAAACCCGGCCTAAGGCACCGGTTTGAACCGGTGCCAATGTGGGGGGTGCCAATTACCCCCCGTTTTGGCACCGGTTAACCGGTGCCAAAAATACATTAAAAAAAATTTTATCCTCCTTTTGGCACCGGTTAACCGGTGCCAAAAATGTCCAAAAAAATAATTTTTTTTTTTTTTTTTTTTTTTTTTTTTTTTTTTTGTGTTTTTTTCACTTACCAATTAAATCAATCAACTGAAAAAAAGTAACAATCACAACAAAAATCGAATTGGTTTCAATATATATAATCAAAAATTTACAATACATAATCAAATCCAAAATTACAATATAGATCAATTACAACTAACATATAAATAAAAAAAAAAAATTACATTATAAATCATAAAAAAAAATTATAATGTAAAAATAGAAAAATTACAATATAGATCAATTACAACTTGCATAATCTTCTGTACCTGCACTAATTAAAACAGAAAAAAAAAATCAATTGGTAAAAATAAGCTTAAGAATAAATAAAAAAAAACCCAAAAATTCAAGTCGAAATTAAAATCGAAATTATCAAAAACGAAAAAAAAACCAATTAAAAATCAAAATCAATATCGGAAAAAAATCAAAATCGAAATTATCAAAAACGAAAAAAAAACCAAAATTCAAATCGAAAAAAAGAAACCAAAAATTCGAAAAAAACAAAATCAAAATCGGAAAAAAAAAACAATTAATATTGGAACCCAAAAAACCAAAATAAAAAACAAAATCCTAGAAATCAAAAACGAAATCCAAAATCAAAAATCAAAATCAATATTGAAAACCAAAAAACCAAAATCAAAAACAAAATTCCAGAAATCGGAAAAAAAAAAAACCAAAATCAAAAACCAAAATCAAAATTGAAACCCAGAAAACCAAAATCGAAAAAAAAATCCCACAAATCGAAAAAAAAACCAAAATCGAAAATAAAAGGCAAAATAAAAAAAAAACCAATTACGAAAAACAAAATCAAAATCGAAATTGGTGAATCGAAAACAAAAACAATTAAAATCGAAAAAATAAAGCCAGAACTTGAACTTTGAGAGATTTTGTGGTGGTGGCGGCGGCTGTTGTTGCTCTATTTCAAGCTTTGGTTGCTGCAAATCGAAGGGAGAATATGAGGGAGAGGAGATCGATGGAGATGAAAGAATAAAAAAGAACGAAGAGAGAGAGAGAAGAACGAACAGAGAGAGAGAGGAGATTGAAAGAAGAAAGAAGAACAAACATAGAGAGAGAGAGGAGAGAGAGATCGATATATGGAGATTGAAAGAAGAATGAACAATGGAGATTGAAAGAACAATGGAGATTGAAAGAAGAATGAACAGAGAGAGAAGGAGGAGAGAGAAGGAGAGGAGAGGAAATGGGGGCGGATTAAACGGTTTTAGGGTTTAAATGTTTAATGCTCCGTTTTTTTTTTAAAAGGATGGACCGGTTCAGTGGCACCGGTTCAAACCGGTGCCCTTTGTATTTTTGGCACCGGTTCGATCTGAACCGGTGCCATTTCTCTTGGTCTAAAATCCCGCCCATTTTTAGGGCGGTTTTTGGCACCGGTTTGGTTTGAACCGGTGCCATTTGGGGGTTGCCTTTTTGTAATTTTCTACTAGTGTTAGGAAAGAAGAAAGGAATGGCAAAACCACTGAAGTCACCTGGCCTCCCTAAGTTAGATACTTTCGGACTTGGTTTTGAACCGACTCGGGAAGATCTCAAGCGAGCCCAGGAAAAGTTGAAAGCACGTAGGGACGCTCGCATTCAAAAGAAAGCAATTCCAATGGATCCGTACCCTCTTACGCTTAATGGTCAGTTCATAAAAGAAGGAGAGGATTATCCATGCCATGAATTTCCCGAGCCATTTGTTGTAAACGGCATAAGACAACCGGGATTTGAGATTTTCTTGGATTGCTACTTCACTGATGAAATCCCAACTCCCGTCCATAAGGAAAAAGCACCCCCATGCTTTGACTTTAACGTCATGGGATTACTGTTTAGGCGAGAAAAGAATGAGCCAACTTATGAAGAAGATAACTCCTCGCTCATTCAAACGGTCCTACAAAGTGAAAGCTTCGACCCCTCGAAGCTAATTACTCCAGCTGAAGGATTACTACAAGGGTGGCGCAAGACTATCAAAGTGACTACTCCAAGCGGAAGGAAGATAACAATCACGACAGGACAGGGACCGATGTTTGAAGAGTCGTTTGAGTAAGAGTCTGAGTCAGAGTCTTTCCCTTTAGAGTCTTCTAAGTCTTTAGTAGTAACACCTCCCCCTCCTATTTCTTCTCCTAGGATAGTTAGTGGTCCAATCCCTAAGGGCATATCACTCTTTGATGTAATGATCTCGGAGTATAATAATATTTCTCATTCTCCTTACTTCTTGTGTTCCTCCCTAACCCAAGATGACGAGCATTGCTTAGCTAACGATGAAAAAGACAAAGAAATTATTAAAGCAATGGAAACACTCGAAAAGAAAACACCGGTAATTGAAGAAACTGAAACGGTTGATATCTCGAATGATTCAACTCATAAAAGAGAAGTTAAAATCGGATTAACATTGAATAAACAAGAAAGAAACGATTTAATTAACTTACTTAAAGAATTCATCGATGTATTTGCTTGGTCATATGAAGATATGCCAGACATTAATAGAGAAATAGCTCAACACACTATACCACTAATTCCAGGAATGAAACCTGTAAAACAAAAGTTGCGTCGAATGAAACCCGACGTAGCACTTAAAATAAAAGAAGAAGTTCAAAAAAAAAATAACTGCAGGTTTCATCAAGGTATCCAAATACCCCGAATGGGTCACCAACGTCGTCCCAGTTCCAAAGAAGGACGGAAGGGTAAGGATGTGTGTCGACTATCGAGATCTAAATAAGGCAAGTCCAAAGGACGACTTCCCTTTGCCACACATCGATATTCTGGTAGATAACACGGCAAACCACGCGCTTCTCTCGTTCATGGATGGGTACGCAGGTTACAACCAGATTCTCATGGCAGAAGAAGACATGGAGAAAACAACCTTTATAACACCATGGGGCACTTACTGCTACACGGTAATGCCATTCGGGTTGAAAAACGCGGGTGCTACTTACCAACGTGCAGCAACTGCCTTACTTCATGACATGATGCACAAAGAAGTCGAAGTATATGTCGACGACATGATTGTAAAATCAAAAGACCGTCCAGGCCATCAAGTAGCCTTAAGGAAATTTTTCGAAAGGCTAAGAAAATATAATATGAGGTTGAATCCATCAAAGTGTGCTTTTGGAGTCACCTCAGGCAAGGTCTTGGGATACGTCATAAGCTCTAGAGAAATAGAGGTAGATCCAACCAAGATTAAAGCAATCATGTCAATGCCACCGCCCAAGACTGAGAAACAGATTCGAGGATTTATTGGCCGGTTGCAATACATAAGTAGGTTCATATCAAAACTGACGACGATATGTGAACCAATCTTCAAGAAGCTCAAAAAGAATGTACCAGTAATATGGGATAACGAGTGTCAAAAAGCCTTTGAAAAGATCAAAGCCTATCTCGCAAATCCTCCCGTATTAGCACCAGCACTTCTCGGAATACCTCTTAGGTTATATTTGACGGTTACCAAAGAGAAAATGGGAGCCATGCTAGCACAAGAAGTAGAAGGCAAAGAGAACGCAATCTATTACCTAAGTAAAAAGATTCTCGAATACGAAACACGCTATACACCGCTCGAGAAATTGTGCCTCGCCTTGGTGTGGGCCACAACTAAGTTAAGATATTACATGTTGGTGCATACCGTTTTCGTAGTCTCCCGATTAGATCCACTCAAGTATCTGTTCGAGAAATCTACACTCAATGGACGCATATCAAGATGGATAGTCAATCTAGCCCAGTTCGATGTAAGGTTTATGCCACAAAAAGCTACTAATCCGTGGTGTCAGACTTTCTAGCAGAATTTCCAATAGAAGACTCGACGCCAATACAAGACAATGAATTTCCAGATGAAGACCTAATGGTCACTGAAGATGATACTTGGACCTTGTATTTCGACGGATCCTCAAACCAAAAGGGATGTGGCGTCGGAGTACTACTAGTATCACCTAAAGAAGAGCACGTTCCAATCTCAATAAAGCTTGATTTCGACGTTACCAACAATGCTGCTGAATACGAAGCATGCGTGGTAGGCCTTGAAACAATTTTGGCATTGGGAGTAAAGAAGTTAAGGATATTCGGAGACTCTTCTTTGATCATCAATCAGATATCTAAAAGGTGGAAAGTAAGGAGCGAAAGCCTAGCCCCTTACCAAACCTATCTGGAAACTCTTACCGATCAGTTGGAGAAGGTAGAATACACATATCTACCTAGAGAGGAAAACCAATTTGCTGATGCCTTGGCAAGATTAGCCTCAATGGTTAGGATTCCCACAGAAATCGAGCAAATGCCTCTAATTATCGAAAAAGGCACAAACCAACATATATCCAGGCTATAGAAGACGACGACTTAGTCCAAGAAGAAGAAGAAGAAGAAGAATCGTGGTACACGGACATACTCAATTATGTCACCAATGGAGAATACCCTCCTCATGCTGACAAAAGAGCAAAGCGAACGTTGAGACTTTTGGCTTCTCAATACGTACTCATAGACAACGAGCTACATAAAAGGGTACCTAAAGGTCGAGCTCTCTTATGTGTAGGAAAGATGGATAAACAAAGAGTAATGAGAATAGTTCACGAAGGAATCTGTGGCACTCATGTAAATGGCAAAATGTTAGTCTAGAAAATAATGCGAGAAGGATATTATTGGACTACAAAGAATAGGGATTGCCATCAATACGTAAAAAGATGCCCTAAGTGCCAAATTTATGCCAATTTACAACATGTCCCTCCATCTTTGCTCTACACCTACACATCGCCATGGCCATTCTCTACATGGGGAATTGACATCATTGGCAAAATCACTCCCCCAGGAACAGGAGGCCACGAATTTATTCTAGCAGCAATTGACTACTTTACAAAGTGGGTCGAAGCGCAATCGTACGCTAAACTCACTGCAAAACATGTAGCACTCTTTATCGAAAGAAATATTATTTGCCGATATGGAGTCCCACATGAAATGATAAGTGACAATGGAACTCACTTTCAAGCCGAATGTGAAGAATTGCTACAAAAATATGGCGTTCAACACCATCATTTTTCCCCTTATAGACCTCAAGCAAACGGAGCAGTTGAGGCAGCTAATAAAAATCTAAAGACTATCATCGAGAAAATGACAGAAAATTATAAGGATTGGCCTGACAAGCTTCACTTCGCATTGTGGGGTTATCGCACGTCAATCCGTACATCAACAGGAAATACGCCATTTTCCTTGGTATATGGAATGGATGCCGTACAACCTGTCGAATTAGAAATACCATCTCTACGCATTGCGCTAGAAAGTAAACTCGATGAAGTTGAATGGACTAGGGCAAGATACGAAGAATTGATTCTACTCGATGAGAAATGACTAGAATCTCTACATCACACTCAGTGTTACCAAACTCGTATGGCTAGGCATTTTAATAAGAAGGTCAAGACAAGAAATATCAAAGTAGGAGATTTGGTATTAAAAGCACTAAGGAAAAATGTTTTAGACCCAAGGGGAAAATTTAGACCTAATTGGTCTGGAACCTACATTGTCAAGACAATCCTATCAGGAGGTGCAGCAAAACTAACTGATATGGATGGCAATGAATTCTCAAACATGACCAATCTTGACCAACTTAAGAAATACTACCCATAATTACTTGAGTAGGATACTCAAGAGAGCTACGTTCGGCCTGATTCCTTAAGAAAGGATACGTAGGCAACCCTTTACGGGTGCGGCCACTTTATTTTTCGACATCTCCGCGTTCCAGAATTAATTAAAATTTCAACAGAAAATCGGCGAATTATTAGCGTCGCAGAACAGAACCTGGCGCCAGCCAAAAGTCATCAGCGCCAGCCGATGGAATTGGCGCCTGGCGCCAGACTTCAATGGCAGGCACCAAATGCCAATAACTGGCGCCAATTCGGGAATATACTCTGGGCGAATTTCGGTGTTTTTCGGAAAATTTTCGACTTCCGTACTCGAAGAATTTCTGGAAAATTAATTTTTTCGATTTTCATTGCTTTAATAAAATAAATTTGAAGTGAATAATTTAATTGAAAGCTGAAATTTCATTAATAAAATAAAATTACATTATTGATTGAATTTAAATTAAGCTGAAATAAATTAACTTTAAATAAAAATAACAATCCAAGTCTAATAAATCTAAAGCTAAGCAATGCTCTTAATCTTTCTTTTCCTTTCTAGCTCTTTTCCAATTCTTGTCTGCTTCCTCCTCTTCATCCATAACTTTAGCTAGTAGGCATCCTTTAGAGGACCTACATTCAATTTTGGAATAGATAGTGTCCCCTCCAGCTAGCACTCCATGCTTTTTTTCCACCCAAGCTTTTTTGTCTGTGGTGTTAGCTTTCCTTTTTCCTTTGTCTTTGGTAGTATTTTTCTTCCTAGGCATTGTAGGTGTTTTGAATTCAATTCTTGCACCTAAGCGTTCCTTGGCAGGAGTCACCCTGTCCCCTAGACGATTCTTCACATCGGTTCTACCCCGATCAATCGAAGATTTCTTCAGCAACCACTTCTTTACATCATTGGGCAAAGAAGGAGGAACCTTTTGGGTAATCACTTCCCATAAAGGTCTAGCGCTCCAGTAAGCATCGGATCTATCTACTTCTTGTGATACAGGGTACTCAAAGGGAGGACGAAGATCTCCGGAAGGAATATTCTGAAGCAAGCCGTATTGTCTTTTTACCCTGCAGGGGTAATAATAAGTTACACGAGACAAGCTTGGAAGACGGCAGAAAGGTTGCTTGTTAACACCAACCATCCTTTCTATTTTCCACCATGGGACGACCCACTTGATAGCAAAATCACGTGATTCAAAGACTTTTCTCCACCCATGGCGCCCAATTTTAGGGATGCGCTTCTTCCTTCTCACGAAGCAATTGGGAGTATACTTTTCAATGTCGTCCGGAGGGCTAATTAATCCTAGCCTTTCCATTAGCCACATCTGTAAAAAAATTGCAATGCAAATAAATTATTATTACAATACAAAAGTATATTTTTTGATTTCTGTAATTAAAAATATTATTTTTCTACCTGTAATAAAATCGGAGAGCCGCGAAGAGGCGCTTTTGGGTTCCTTTTCAGTTCATCTAGACTAATCATAGTCTCTCCAACTATTAATGGCATTGGATTTCTCCCTGATTCAATTTGTTCTAGTACAGTGGTTATAATTGATTGACCCTCATTATTTTTACCACTACTAAGAAAAATTTGGTTAAGCATGCAAAACAGGAACGCCCTTCTTCTATATATATGAAAATATTCAGAAAAAGGTTTATCAAAATAATGGCGTGCAAATTCTTTCAAATTAACTATGTTGCCATCAACTATTCTTGATAAATCCCTTTCCTGTAAATTAAAGAAGCGCTCAAAATCCTTATAATAGTATGCATCTACTCTAGGGATTGCTATAAGGTCTATCGCAGGAAAGCCTAAAATAGCACCAAATTCCTCCGGCAAAGGGCTAATCTCATCATACCCTATTCTGAAACAATGAGTATTAACATTCCAAAATTCGAAAGCGGTATATATGAAGTCTAGGTCAAGATCTACCCCTTTGATGCCATAAATTCCCCCCAGGTGAAATAAATCTAATTCTTTTCTCTCCCTCGCATTAAGAGATCGACACCATTCATGAGTGTATTGGGTGAAGGTCTTGGTGACTAAAGACATGATTATTGTTTTTCTAAAGAAGAGAATTATTTATTCGCTGGAATTATGAGAAGAATCGACTGGGCAGGGGGATTTTTATACAGAAAGTGCGAGGAATTTCAATTAGACTGAAATACGGTATCAGCGTCAATTGGCGTCACAATCCCGTGATTGGCGCCAACCGCCAGCGCTTGGCGCCACACGCTAAGTGTAGTGCCTGGCGCCAGAGGCGCCAAGTTGCCAGACCAGCCGCGCGTGCTCAACTTGCGTTTTTAATATTAAACTCGAGTCGGTTAATGACTTTATGGCTCCGTTTAATTTTCCTAAACATTTTTTTATCCTTTTTCTTAATTAATTAAATATAGCTATTATTTTTAATTTATATTATTTCTTTTTGGACTTTATTTAAAATTCCAAACACCCGACATTTTATTCGATTATTTTCCTTTTTTATTTTTTCTTTTTGGGGGAGAGAGTCGGATACCCTCCACCAATAATAAAAATGACGGAATTTTTGCGCAAAATTGTTGTCTCACTTCTTTTGCACACACAAACATACACACAATAGTAAATAAATTCATAATAGCATAAATATACAAAATGTGTCTATGAATAAAGAGTCTAAGGCAAAGTTCTATAAAAAAGTCAAAATAAAATATACACAGGAACAAGCTACGGCGCCGGAGGACGCAAGCCCATCATATCATAAAATTGCGCCGTACGAGGAGTCACCTCTCCACCAGCTCCAGTCCTAGTTCCAGCCTCCGAAGGAGGAGGAAGACTCAATATAAAACCACTCCAGCCAGGATCAACCTGAGGCTGAGGACGCGGAGGCTGCTGCGATGACGAGCCTACCTCGTACATCCCACCACCTCTGAAAGCCGAGGTATCCTCTTCTACCGGTACAGCGTGAGCACCCTCAGAAGAAGATCCCGAGGCCTCAGCAACGTCATCTCGAGCAGCCTCAGAGCGACCGCCTCTATCCCCTAACGAAGTGCGACGACGTCTCGAGCTAGACCTCGCTGGATCCCTCCGCCTCTCAGGTCTCGCGCGGGTGTGAGAAGCGATAGGCTGGCCCTGCAAAAAGAATTAAATCAGAAACAAAGTAAAATTGAAGCAGCAATGCAAAAATAATGAGTAAAGAAAGGCTACCTCTCGGATGACGTCATCCCGACGGCAAGTGGCCGCATTCCTCATCCGGACGAGCTAGCTCCGGAAGGCATCTATGCATCGTGCCATCGCCGAAACCACCTCGCGTGAAAACTGTCAGGAAAATAAGTCAGTAAAAATGCATGATAAATGAGAACAAAAATTCTAAAAAAAAAAACTAGGCTTACTCTAGTCTGGTGGCGAGGAATCGACCGCTCTACGAAGCGCTCGCCCTCGGGAGCCGGAGAAATCATCTCCTCGATCGACCCGTACATCCTCTGATAGTGGATGGACATACGGGGTGGCACGAACTCAGCAGCACCGTCTTGATGAGACAAAAAGGCCAGTAAAACATTACTTGGGGGCTACTTAGGGAAGCTAAGAAAATCTTACCCTCACATCCTCAGCCGGTACGGGGGCTGGAGCTAACAAAGGTAGTAGCTCCTCAGTATAACACCGCCCGGAGATCACATGAGACCGCCAAGGGGTACCAGCTCCCTCTGACATGCTCGACAACCGCGCCTCGTCGAACATATGACGTGGTGGAGCAGAAGGAACGACGAAGACATCAGAAGAGTGCTGTCTAGCGACCCTCTCTCCTAAGTACGCGACCGCTCTATAAGTCCCCAGGAAATAGTGACGCTCAGCGGAATACTGTGCGGCTAACCCAGGGACTGTCCAACCGCCCCATGGCCGGTATACCAACTCAGGTCCCTATAAAGAGCATCTATCAGGCAAAAATACGTCTAAAACACCGCGGAAAAGCAAGATAAACAATAAAAGTTGTACCGAGATGATCCGGTTCCGGACATGTGTAGTGGACATGTCCACATGGTGACCGCCCCAAGAAGCGCTCACTGGAAATCCCCTCGGTGATGGTCTTGCCGGCGCAGCAGAAGGAAAATACTCGTAGAACCAGATCTACAAAGGGTCTAAAAGTGTGAGTAAATGCTAACTAATATGCAGAGCTAAACCTTATAGGGAATAAATGTTTACCTCTACGACCTTCCAAAAGGCAGACAAAGCAACGTTCGTCCCAAAGGATCGGTGTCGACACGAGTCCCTCAGCGCACGAACGAAGTCAGCATAGGCCAAGCTGGCCCAGTCATAAGTCCCGATCCGATGGAGATCACGGACAGCAGGAAGATAGTAAAGCAACGCTCTACTACCTTTGTCAGGGGAGAATGTCCCTGACAACAAGATCAGCACAAAGATACGCACCCGCTGCTCTCGGGTGGTCGCATCGTCATCAAGAGCCGCTGCCAGCGTCGAGCGGCGAATTCCTCTGGCACTAAACTGAGTCGTCTCGACCTCAGCTCGGGCCTGAATAGCGATTGGCCCCAACAGCTCCTCGACCTCCGAAGAAAAGACGTCGATTCCACTGTCAAACTGTAGTGGCACAGAAGTGAACTCCAGTCCTGTGATGAGACTGAAGTCTGTAGGGGTGACCATCATCTCGCCCCAGGGGAAATGGAAGGTGTTGGTGGTGTTCAGAAGAACTCCACCAAAGCGCGCACTACGTGGTGACCCCCACTGGAAGCAATCATAGCCTCGGAGGTCTCAAACAGAGTCGCTAGTCCACAAGACTCCCATAGGAGTCTTGTCTCAAGATCCCTAGCGATGTACATCCTGTACAAATCGCCTAAACCATCACAGCCAGAGCCGTGATGCCGTGTCCTCCCGGGCTCGGTGCCCTGTCTCACCCTCTCCGAAATATGGTGGACAGGGGCGAAGAACAGGGTCCGCTCATCCCACTCCGGAAGTCGACCAAGCGAAGTGGAAGGCGTGATGTCATCCTCTACGGGCTCATGCTCCCGTCTAGTGTTTCGGGACCGTGAACCCGAGCTTCGTTGTCTAGCCATGCTGCATTGTGCAAAATTATCATGAATTAAGGTTCTATAGTATCTAAGGTTCGCCTAGCTGCATGATACTATGTTCGCAAAAACAGAGTACGTAGTACTAAAACAGAGCACCAATTCAAATTAGGCATAACAACATTTTTCAAGCAATTAAACAATTTCTTGCAACACTATAGTGATTATTGTGACAAATTGGACAAGAATTTCTAGCAAAAACATCAAGAACGAGTCACATTGTTCTTCACGACCTTAAGAGGTCCAACAATGGCAAATTGCTCATTTCTTCACCAAATTGAGTCAAACAAGTCTCAAATTACTACCAAGGCAATATATAAACATAATCAAGCAATTTCATGGCATAAAACTTGACAAACAAAGCAAATTGAGCATTATAAATTTTGAATTTTCATGAAATTCGTGAATAAACATGCCAAAAATTCGTAAAAACTGATGTGAGTTTGAAGAAAACTTACATAGATCAGGAAAATAGATGAAAAGAGCTTTGATTTGCAACAAATTTGAGCGGATTCGGTTGAGAAACGAGCAAGAACCAAGCAATTGAAGCTTTCGGTTTTCTTCGAGCAGTTTCGCGACGAACAAAGCAGCGAAATGAAGAGGAAAGGGGTATTTAAGGAAATCCCCGTGCTGGCGCCAAGTCCTATGCATTGGCGTCACAAATTTGGCTTGGCTCCTGGCGCCAATATCAGCGCCTGGCACTAATGCTAATAAGGTGGCGCTGATGGTTTTTCAGCGACGCCAAAGCATCCAGCCACCTGATGAGGTTGAGCTAGTCTTCTGCAACATATTTTTGGGTTCCTTGGTACGCCAGTTAGCCCCTCTAAGCAATTTGACATGATTTAGTAATCGGCTTGATTACATAAAGTGATCGACCTGATAAGAGATTGTCTCACTTAGCTTAAAGCGCCTAAGCATTGGCTCATTAACGAAAGGCACCGACATATAGGTTCAAAAGTAAAAGAGCACTGACGTACAAGTTCAAAACAACGGAAGCGCCGACGTACAGGCATAGCGGAAGCAAAGTTCAGGCGAACTTTTAAAGATCGACAGGCGTGGATCTTCGGTAATTTCCTTTGGAAAATTATCGCATCAAATGAGGATGACTTCGAGAGAAGATATCTTCGACAGCATTCCCTAGCTTGCGGAGAGTTGTCACAAACAACTGGAGGTAATTTCGGGCGAAGTTATCTTCGATAGTATTCCCTAGGATGTGGAATATTATCAATGCGGATGGAGATTGTTTCAAGAGAAATAATCTTCGATAGTATTCCCTTGGATGTGGAATATTATCAATGCGGATGGGGATTGTTTCAAGATAATCAATCTTCGATGGTATTCCCTTGGACGTGGAATATTATCAAAGTGGAGGAGGATCGTTTCAGGAGAAGCAATCTTCTAATTTGAAAGCAGTTACGGGGGTAGCGGTTTTCAAGCGGGATGGCATTCTCTAGCTTGTAGGAGGTCATCAAAGCAAGGATACAGCAACAATCAGTTACTTTCAGAGACGTGTGCTCGACGGTGCAAGATACGCGTTTCTTAACTCTTTTATCTGTTAAACTAACGTTAGTTTGCAGGTATCGGCGTTACAAGAGTGGTTTAGGATCGCAGAACGTTATGAATCATTCTCCGTCCCTATCAATACTTTGGCTTTCGTTTTTTGAAACTTGCGTTTCTCCAAACTCAGTCAAAGTGGGGGCTTCTGTAGACACCCATTTGTGTCTCCCCAAAACCAAACCCAGTGATGAGTACCTTTCACGTCGAATCATAATCGACTGAAACGAAAGTGTGGAAAGGTTTAGTGTTGCGGATAGTTTTTATTTCTTTTCTCTTCTCTTTGTTTTTGAAAACTTATTTTAAGAAAACAGCCAATCCAGTTTGGTTGGTCCATGATATGGGTCCAATAGTAGTGTAGTTGGAAGGGGCTTGCAAAGACCTTTCCAACGATATATTATAAGCCCAATTCCGATGAATATTGAGGAAGTTATGGCCAATTTACCAAACTGGGCCTAGTTTGAGCTTTATGTACGGCCCAATGATCTAGGGGAGGGCCTAATATGATTTATCATTCCTAATGCAATTAGGAATGGTTTTAGTCTTCTAGATTCTTCTAGAAGGTTCTTTTCATTCCTAATTCGATTAGCATTGATAAATTGACTTTTGTTGACTTTTCAGAGTTTTAATCAAAATCAAATAGCATTTTCGAAGAAATTACATGATTTTATCCTCCAGTATGGTAAACTTATCGGATTTTCGAAAACGCGTTAAAATCAGGCTTGGCGCCTAACCCTAGGCCTTGGCGCCTGGAACTAGGCCTGACGCCTGGCGCTAGCCATTGGCGCCTGGCGCTAATGTTGGTGCCTGGCGCCAGCTAGCCAGGGTTGGCGCCAGCTCTGTTTTATGAGCGTCAGACTCTATTTTGTTTAATTTATCCTTTTGGCTGATTTTCTCTATAAATATCGTATTAAAAACTCCGTTTTCATGGACCAATTGATTTTCATTCATCACCTATTCTCTCTTAATCATTCACCAATCCACACCAACTCTCATCAAGATTTTCTTGATTATTCTCTCTCTTTCTTTTTCTTTTTCTTCTAACCTTGTTTTCATATACAAAATTCCGCATTCATTAGATCTAGAAACACCTAGCCATATTCGAAGTTGTCTTCCCTCTAGACGTGAAAGGTTTAATTTCTGAGGGTTTGGTCCCAAATCTCTCTTTCAATTATTTAATTTAATTGTTTGATTATTATTTTCCTTGAAGTTACTAACGTGTGTATTTTGTAATTAGAAAGAGATACGAGGCATCAAAGTAAGTACTTTAATGGTTTTAATTGATGTTATGATGTAGAAATCATGTTTAAATTGTTATTATGATATTCCTAGTATCATGTCTAGGGTAATTTTAATATTAAATATGATTGTTGTGATGCTTCCTATGCTCTTCCTAATATTTATGATTGTTAGTATCATGTTAGGGTTAAAGATTTGATTTTTATTGCTTAGTGACATGCTAGGGTTTGTTATTAATCTTGTTAGTATCATGCCTAGGATCTTGCTATTTCTATTATGCTTTAATATTAACATGATTATGATTATGATTATGATTATAATTGTTATAATTTATGATGGTTATGATTATTGTAATTATTATTCATGATATTTTGATTATTATTATGTTGCTTGATTATATTATTTTTATTGCTTGATCGCCTTTTATGTATGTTAAAGGGAATTAGTACTTGTAATCACGCTTAATAAGATAATTAATAATCTTGTTAGGGTTAATGTGATTATAATTCAAGTGATCGCCAATAATAGATTTATTTGTGCATTAAATTCAACCAACATAGATTAAACAGGTTTAGGGTTAATCCTATTGATTGCATGTTAATCAGAAAGCGCACATGAATACGATCAGAATAAAGTAGAGGCCTATTATTAGGGCAGGTTCAATCTCTTTTAGGTTGGATTTGTACCTTCATCCCCGAACCCTTATTTGGTTCTAGACCTTATGGAGTTGACGATCTCTTGGATCGTTAAGGGGTGTAACCTTTACCTCGTGAACGGTTTACAAGTTCCTAAAACTTGTTGGCGACTCTTTTGCTCTATCTTCTTCCCTTTTGGACGCCACCGTACTTTAGTGTATGATCACAGTGGGGTTCAAGCTAGTGGGATTAAAGCTTTAAATTATTCCCTATAAGTTGGTTCATAAAAACAACAACAAATCATAAATATTGGTTGTTATCAACACTACGAGACAAAAACCCAATTTCTATTAGCAATTCGGTTCAACCCGATCCCGGCCTTTACAGCCTCAAGAATTGAAGTTGGTAGGTGTAGACACCCATTTGTGTCTCCCCAAAACCAAACCCGGTGATGAGTACCTTTCACATCGAATCATAATCAAATGAAGTGAAAGTGTGGAAAGACTAGTGTTGTGGATAGTTTTAATTTCTTTTCTTTTCTCTCTGTTTTTGAAAACCTATTTTAAGAAAACAGCCAATCCAGTTTTGTTGATCCATGATATGGGTCCAATAGTAGTGTAGTTGGATGGGGCTTGAAAAGACCTTTCCAACGATATATTATAAGCCCAATTTCGATGAATAATGAGGAAGTTATGGCCAAAATACTAAACTGGGCCCGGTTTGAACCTTATATGCGGCCTAATGATCTAGAGGAGGGCCTAATATGGATTTATCATTCCTAATGCAATTAGGAATGGTTTTAGTCTTCTAGATTCTTCTAGAAAGTTCTTTTCATTCCTAATTCAATTAGCATTGATAAATTGATTTTTGTGGACTTTTTAGAGTTTTAATCAGAATAAAAGAATGTTTTTGAGGAAAATACGGTTTTATCCTCCTGTACGGTTAAATTCTATCTGATTTTAGAAAACGCGTCAAAATCATGATTAGCGCCTAACGCCAGCATTAGCGCCTGGCGCTAAGCTTGGTGCCTGGCGCTAGCATTAGCGTCTGGCGCTAATGTCAGCGTCTGGCGCTAACTCTGTTTTTTCGCGTCAGAACTCTGGTTCGATCGATTTTCTATCTTTTTGGCTGATTTTCTCTATAAATAGCATCCTAAAAACTCCGTTTTCGATAACTAATTCTCATCTACAATCATCAACTCTCTAATTCTTTCTCTCTAAGCTAAAGCTTCTCTCTCTCTCTCTTTTCTAAACCTACCCCTCTTTTACAAACAAAATTCCGCATTCGCAAGACCTAAATACACCTAGCATTATTCAAAGTTGCCTTCGCCCCAGACGTGAAAGGTTTTAATTTCTGAGGGTTTGGTCCCAAATCTCTCTTTAAATTATTTAATTTAATTGTTTGTTTATTATTTTCCTTGAAGTTACTAACACTTGTATTTTGTTATTAGAAAGAGGTACGAGGCATCCAAGTAAGTACTTTAGTGGTTTTTATTGATATTATGATGTAGAAACCATGCTTAGGTTGTTATTTTGATTCCTAGTATCATGTTAGGATGCTTTTCTTAATATGATGTTTAGGGTGACAACAATAAGTTCTTAATATGATGTTTAGGGTAACTTTAATATCAAGTATGATTAAAAGTATGATGCCTTTTATGTTCTTCCTAATATTTATGATTGTTAATGTCATGTAGGGCTAAAGCTTTGATTTTTGTTGTTTAGTACAATGCTAGGGTTTGTTATTAATCTTGTTAGTATCATGCCTAGGATCTTGCTATTTTTATGCTTTAACATGATTAATTTAATTATTGTGATTGTATTTCAATTATGATTATTTTGATTATTATGATTATCATGTTGCTTGACATTTTTTGTTATTGCTTGATCACACCTTTTATGCATGTTTAAAGGGAATTGGTACTTGTAATCACGCTTAATAAGATAATTAATAATCTTGTTTAGGGTTAATTATGATTATAATTCAAGTGATCGCCAATAATAGATTTATTTGTGTATTAATATTCCACCAACATAGATAAACAGGTTTAGGATTAATCCTAATGATTGCATGTTAGTCAGAAAGCGCACATAAATACGATCAGAATAAAGTAGAGGCCTATTATTAGGGAAGGTTCAATCTCTTTTAGGTTGAATTTGTACCTTCATCCTCGAACTACCAGTCATGGTTCCAGACCTATTGGATTTGACGATCTCTTGGATCGTTAAGGGGTGTAACCTTCACCTCGTGAACGGTTTACAAGTTCCTAAAACTTTTTGGCGACTCTTTTGCTCTAGCTTTCTTCCCTTTGGATGCCACCGTACTTTAGTGTACGATCACAGTGGGGTTCAAGCTAGGGGTAATGCTTGAAATATTCCCAACAGTAGGAGTCGAACTTGTGACCTCAAAGTCACATTGTGAATCTCTTACCAACTATACCAAGTACTATATGTTTACTTCTTTGCATATAATTCGTAATAAGTGAACGGAATATTAGAGACGAAATTGAAAATCTTGTCTCTAAATTAGGGACAAAATCAAAAATTGGTTTCTAAATTAGAGATGAAATTGAAATTCGTCTCTATTTAATGTCATTATAGCAAGTTACCAACAAATAATAAGAATAGTGTCTTCAAATAATTTTATACATAATAGCAATAACCGACCTACATATAAATTAACAACAAAATATAACACAACTTGTTTCCAATAGCAATAAAAAAAATACGTTATCATCTAGCAACAATAGTTTAGACGACTTGTTTCTAACGGCAACAATTCAAAAACGCATTGCCTTTGATTGTTTCTAAATCAATACAAATAAAATATTTGTTGTCATAGTTTGTTACTATATGTCAACAAGAGAAAAATATGATGTCATCTAGTAACAACTAGTAAGAAAATTTGTTTTAAACAGCAACAAATCAAAAACATGTAGCCATTAATTATTAAAAAAGTAAAGCATAAAATGTCGCTTTAAATTAGGCAATGAAAAAAACTATATCCGTTGTTATTATTAGGGGTGAACATGGTATGGTTTGGTGTGGTTTGAGTCTAAACCAAACCAAACCGCAAAATACGGTTTGGTCAATTTCCAAACCAAACCAAACCATATTGGTATTGAAACCAAACCAAACCAAACCGTAATAATGCGGTTTGGTGCGGTTTGGTTTGCGGTTTATGATTAGACGACATTTTTTCCTAAAAATTGTCAAATATTAATAAATTTATAATAAATTAAAGTTCAAATAATTAGCCCAAAGGGATTAAATTCTACTACAAATTTTTTAAAAAAATAACAACCAACTAATCAAGTGTTAAGTGCTAACACAATAACACATAATAAAAATAATACATAACAAATTAACAGTGGAAAAAAACATAATACATTTGTCCAAAAAAAATAATTCATACTACATCATACTACATTATAGTTATATGACCTATTGAATTTTAAGTATTGATATTTGAGATTGAGTATAGAGTATAGTAGTATACTGACCGTATAGTCTTCTAATGATTTTTCATGTTTTTATTTTTTATTATTTATTATTTATTTTTATTTTTTATAATATATAATAACTATTTTAATTTATTTAAAAATTACATAAATATTAAAATGCGGTTTACTGGTTTACGGTTTGGTTTGGACCAAACCAAACCGCAAATAGTATTTCCCAAAAAATCGAAACCAAACCTTATTTTTTCAAACCGTAAACCTAACCAAACCGCAAAAATGCGGTTTGCTCTGGTTTGGTTACGGCTCAGACCAAACTGTGTACATCCCTAGTTATTTATCAACGTTTTAAAAATCTGTTGCCAAACTTAGTTGCTAAAAAGCTTTTATTTTTGTAGTGCATATATAAGCGACATTACCTTGCCCCTCCCCACGAAGCAGGGTGACAAGATTATATGAATCAGTAAAAACCGTGAGAGACGGAAACCCTCGATCAAAAGCCCATTGAAGCCCATTCAAGCATGCCAACGCCTCCGCATGTAAAGATGAGGAACAAACCCCGTAGTTATTTCCACCACTAATTCGATCATCTAGTGGGTCATCATTATCCAAGCACCATCCCATACTAGCTTGTTGAGAATATTTGATCCAAGAGCCATCTATTTGAAGAGAAAGTAAAGTACTCCCATGGGAAGTTAGGCCAAGCTGAGCAATGTAAAACCAAGGCGGAGAAGAGGCACCACCATCTGCCACCGCAATATTAGGGGTACTTGTTGTGGCATCCGAGTTGACAAATATTGAGTGATTATCCATGACCTCCGCAAACAGAGAATCAAAAGGCCGGGACGCCGAAGAATCCCTAAAGATTATGGAATTACGACATAACCACAAGCTCTAAAGCGTACCAATGAAGGTACCTAAGCGAGTACTATAGGGTCCATCCTGGTTGATATAATCTTTGATCCAATCTGAGAGAGAAAGGTCTCCATTGAATTCTGAGCGAATGCCAAGGCATCAACCCCTCCAAACCGATCGTGCACTAAAGCACATTTTGAATAGGTGTTGTAAATCCTCTGGTTCCGAACGATAGAGGTCACAAATTAGTCTTGAATTGGAACTCCTCTGCGATTTAGTTTGACCTTGACCGCAAGAGCGCGATGTAGCAGTTTCCATAAGAACAAATTCCATTTAGGTTGCAACTGGAGAGACCAAAGGACCTTCCAGAAAGAGTCAATAGAAAAGAAGAAAGTTGTTGTTGAAGCATAGCATAACCAGTTTTAACTAAGTACTTTCCAGAAGGGGTACCCACCCAATAACAGAAATCATCCTGGGTTGTATTAGGGGCCTCCAGAGCTAGGATAGAAGAAGCATTCGTAGGAACAAACTAATCGACCACTTTAGCGGTATCCCACCCTATCGTCTGATGATTGATGAAAAAACTGACAGTATGAGGAGCCAAATTTGGCAAAGGAATTCCAGGATTGAACTCCGAAATGCACCCATTGACCCACTTAGCTGAGCCAGCTAGAGTAGACTGGCCATTACCAATTTTCCAGCTACAACCCTGTTTCAAAAGAGTGTCCGACTTTAGTAACTCCCGAAGGCCATAAGAATAATGCCGACAAGATTAAAGGGGCCGAGTACTAGGGTAGTTGGAAAGAAAGGTCGTTCGAGCACCAAAAACTTTAGAGACCAGTAGCTGCGGGTTGGTAAAGAGTCTCAAACCTATTTCATTACAAATGCCTTGTTTAAGGATGACAAGCATCGAATGCCTAATCCACCCAACCCGCAAGGAAGATGCATGGTATCCTTATTAACCCAATGCATGCCTTTATTATCATAATGCGCCCAAAAGAAGCGCATGAGCATGGAATCTATTTTACCAGTAACAGAGATCGACAACTCATAACAATCAAGCACATGGGAAGCCATTGCAACCACGATTGAATTAATGAAAATTAACTTCTGTGATTGTGAAAGCCGGGTTGTATTTAAACAATGGATTCTTCCAGTAATTTTGTCGATGATGAATTGGAAGTGATCTTTCATCTTTCCAATGAAGTCGATTGGATCCCCCATGTGATGATCGAACATCTGAACATGTTTCATTTGGAACTTGAACCCACCCTGAGTAGGTGTACCAATATTCGGGATGAACTTAATCAATGATTTTGATAGGTTCAGCTCTTCTATAGAAATCTTAGTAAACCTTTGAAGGAATGATGTGCATGATATTAGTACAAGAAATAGTCGTAGGCCAAAAAAAAAAAAGAGCATCATCCGCAAAGAATAGATGGGAGATGGTAGGGCTTGCTCTAGATAGCTTGATTCCCAGAAAAAGCTTCAAATCCTGGCCAGATGCAACATACGAGAAAAAATATCCTTGCAGAATAGGAAATGATACTGTGAGATAAGATCACCTTGGCGAAGAACACATTGTGGTTTAAAGGTGTTCGAGGTAGTATCGTTAACCAAAGATTTGTAAGTAACCGTGGCGAGGCACTGTTGGATCATCTGTAACTAATGAACCGGAAACCCGTAGGCTTGTAAGACCTGCAAAAGAAAACTCTAATGAACTCTGTCATATGCTTTTCTCATATCAATTTTGATCAAGGCAAGCCAATTAGTGCCAGATTTTGAGCCATTGATTTTCTCCATCAGTTCATGGCTTAGCAAAATATTATCCGTCATTACACGACCTTTTACAAAGGCATGCTGAGAATCCAAGATGAGAAGAGGGAGGTACTGGCTTAATCTGGCCACCAAGCATTTAGAAGCGCGTTTATAAACTGTATCGCAGAGGCTAATCGGACGTTAATGGCCCATATTTGTTGGGGTACCAATCTTAGGAATCATAACAAGGAGGGACTGATTCCACTCCTTCAAGAGATACCCTGTTTGAAAGAAACTTTGAATACCTAGCACCACCGAGTCTCCCACAACATCCCAATGAGACTTTAAAAATTCAACTGTAATTTCGTCTGGTCCTGGGGACTTACAATTCCTTAAAGAAAACATGGCTATACAGATTTCAGCGACCGTGAAGGAACATTCCAGATTAGCGAGTTGGGAGGAAGTGAACAAGGAAGATAAGCTCTTGAAGGAACATGTCAATTTCCTGATCATAAGGAGGCATGCAATCAAATGTAAAGGTTTTCATCAGAGATTTCACTACAACACGTTGAACATCCGTTTGCCCATGTTGGAGAACTCCAAGATCATCAACTAAAGAACAAATCTCATTTTTCTTCTGTCGACTCTTGACCTTTGAGAACAGTAGTCTAGACGGGCAATCACCTTTTAGAACCCAGTTTTTCTTACACCTTTGTCGCCAAAATTGTAGCTGCAACAAAATGCACTCCTTTGAAGTCACTATATTAGTCGTATAGAGAGAGGCATTGGTAATTGAGTAAAGTGACTCTCCCTCATTAGAGAGATCCTTTGAGAAGTTTTTCCAATAAACACCCCAAAATTTCTTATTTTTAAGGCACTAATTCCTGACAAGTGACTTAACATATTCCAAATTCTTCGAGAGAATGAACAATGGTGAGACAGAGACCAAGTAGTGAGGACAAAGTCATGTATATCTTGAAAATTCAGACACCAGTTGTCCAGTTGATATGGACGATTCGACTGCATTATAAATGAAGAGTCATCGAAGAAAATAGCAGCATTATCAGAAATGAGAATCGGTTGATTGAGTAACGACTATCTGGATAGTTATGAAACCACTCAGAGGTCATGTAAGCCCGATCCAGACACTGTAAAATAAGTTGATCAAATTCCCTATTATTCGTCCAAGTAAAGGGGGGACCTTTAAAGGGGGTAGCCAGTAAACTAGATTTAAGTTTGAAATCAATAAAGGAATCACAACCCTTAATGACATTGGATCCACCCAACCTATCATTGTGATGCTCTATTTGATTTATATCTCCAATAATCAAACAGTTAGGAGCAATAGCAAGTAAATCTAAAATCAAACCCCAAACTTGAGGTCTATCTTCAAGAAAAAGAGCACCATAAACAAACATCACGCATTTACTATTTCCATTAGTAAGCTTTATATTACATTCTACAACATTTAAGCAACAAAAAATGCAAGAAACAACTTCCAAACCATACCAAAAAACCACTAAATCCCCGCTAGTACGTACCAACCGAATCAACCCCAAAAACTGAAGTAGGACTAGAAGAGCTAAGCAAGCTAGTCACAACTGCTACGGAGACTTTAGTTTGAGGAAATATCTTTGTTAAAATTGAGTATGGAAAATTAGGGGAATCAGATCATACTAGGGTCTTACTCTTATTACTTCATAAATGCAAAGTTTAATTTAATTTATTTATTTTGTTTAATTTGTTAATGGAAATAAATAAGATTATTTTATCATGTATTTTACGGAAGATTTGTTTTCAAACCTATAATCACTAGATTTTGTGGTGGGAATTAAATAAACTAAATCTAAACTTTGTGATGCACTCATGCACCAGTTGACTTGACTTTAATTGGCATTGATCGATTTTCTCGGTGGAAAGCCCAATTCTTGTTACTATAAAATAGCTTTTTTATTATTTTTTTTTAAATTAAGGTGTATAAGTATGCTTTCTCCTATTGAGCATAACTTTTTCCCTCAAAATAAAAGGTTTCTAATCTTCTTTGAAAGATTTGGGTTTTTCGATTTCCAGGGTTTATCTTCTCTTTTTGAGGAAGAATATTCTTACTTTGTAATCCGTGAAGTAAATCTAATGAATTGTCGTAAAATTATTTTGTTGGTAAAAAAATATACAAGATCACAATGGTTATCAAGTTTTCAAATGTATATTCAGATGAATCAGATGGAAAACAATCTCATAGCTAGATTGTCTCTCCAACAAGAATGTACTATCCACCTTCTAAGTGGGAGATGTTTAAATTGTAAGATTAACTCAACGATCGTAGTTTAATTTTTATGAAGGAAATTTTTACTTGATTTAATATCTATTAAAATAATCAAATTTTTGTATAAATTTTTATTAATGAATGAATTAACCTATTTGAAAAAAAAATATTCGTGCAACAGAGTTTTATTTTACACGAATATTTATTTTAAAAAAAATAACTTAAATTAAAAATATATTTTAGGTGTGAGATTTAAAGTAATGAAATACTCCCTCTGTGTTTTATTACTTGATCCATTTCTTTAGACGCGAATTCTTACGAGAAATAGTAGGAATTAATAAAATACGAAGGAAGTGGGGTTGGTGGAAGAATAGAGTGTGATTATTGGGAGGTGAGAGAAAATGGAAATATTAAAGTAAGATAGTTGGGGGTCACTAGTAGGGCTGTTCAAAAATATGTGATCCGAAAATCTGATGATCTGATCCGAAATTTCGGATATTTGATCCGATTTTTAAGATTTCGGATACTTTGGATCAAATATTCGAAAAAAATTCAGATTTTCGAATCATATACAGATCAGATTTTGTCCGAAAATTTTAACTACCCGATCCAAAAATCCGACTATCCGATCTGAAAACCCGACTATTCGATCCGAAAATCTAGATATCCGATCCAAAAATTCGGATATCTGAAAATTTCAGATCGGATTTGGATCGCAATTTCTCCGATCCGAAAGTTTCCGATATCTGAATTTTCGGATCGGATATCCAAAATTGAACAACCCTAGTCACTAGGAGAGAAAAATTTGTACACCGTAAAATATTGTAAAAGGTCAATAAAGAAAATGGAGTAAGTAATACTTTCTCCGTTCTTTTTTACTTGACCTGTTTCTTTAATCACGTTTGCCAATATAAAATTTTAACAATCAATAACTTTAATTCTCCATAAGTAAAAATATAGTTCTTGTTGAAACGAATTTAAAAGACCACACATGAATATGTTTTTCCTTACATTTTATTCACAAACGACGGCCAAAGGAGAGGTGGTGAATAGTGTAAAAGTCTAAGCGGATAGAAAAGTGAAAAAAGTAATATAATAATGAGGAAATAGCTTTTTAGCATAGTTGGTTAATACTATTATCTTCGTTTTTTTTTGTTTAGTTGACACCGTTTGAATTTTATACTATTCACACACTACACTTTGATTTACTTTTTTAATTTATAGATACGATAAAATTTAGTCATGTGAGATCTTGTTTGAATCGCCTCGATGTACTCCCCCCGTCCCATAATTTGGTGCCTATTTCTCAAAAATATGATAATCAAGGAGAACGTTAGAAGTAGAGGATTATTCTATTGAAAATATAAAAACTAGAGAATATTGTAGGAGAATAATAAAAAGTAGGGAATATTGTATGAAAAAAGAGAAAAAGTAGGTAATGATTTTTTTGGATATATGTATTTTGTATGGAAAAGATAAAAAGCAGGTAATAATTATAGGTTATTTTTAGAACAAGCACAACATTTTGGGACACCCAAAAAGGAATACAAGCACAAGATTATGGGACGAATGAAGTATATTTTATTAATATCTATTTTTTTTATAATTTTACAATGTTGATAATTAGAGATATTAAACGTTAAAAACATGCGTTGACAAGTATAATAATAGAAAGATGTCAACTAAAAAAAAGGAGGTAGAATAAATTATTTAGTTCCATTTTTTTTTGTAAGAAATTGAGTTCCATTATATCACATCAAAAATAAAAGTTATCTTTCAATTTAAAAATAAATTGAGTCACAATGATGTTAAAAACATCTACATTGAGGAGACAACGACCTTACTCATGGTCGGTTATCAACCAAATCAAAGGTTTATGGACGGATCCCATGATCAATTTATCATATATAATTTAAAGGAAAGGTGTCCTTCGAACAAGTGTATTATTCTGATAGCGGGTTCAGAATTATTAGAAAGCTAATATATTCAGTAAGGTCAAGTGATCGGAATGCCTGGGTGGAGGCCGCTTCCGATCAGTAATATTAATATAATTAATATTACAGCTTAATCTTGACTGAACCCTTCGGGTCATACCCAAGAAAAATATACGAACCGACTCGACGAATTAATTCGGAAGAAATTAATTCGTCGCCCGAGTGTTAAATATTTAGACGTCGGTAATTCGAGCTTGGAGCATCGAAACCGATCGTCGGAAGTCGAGTAAAAAATAATAAAAAGACGAGACACGCAAAATAATAATAAATCGACCATATTCCCAAAATACCCCTAGCATCGGAGTGCCCCGAGCATCCGAATGCTAGGGGCAAAAATGTCCAAGCATAGGTGGCTAGCAAGCGCACCAAGCCGAGCCTAGCATGGCTGGCTAGGTGCGTGCTAGCAGCCACGCACAGCAGCTAGCAGCCGCGTGCACGTGGTGCGTGCAGCACCTAGCAGCCGCGTGCACACGGTGCGTGCAGCAGCTAGCTGCCGCAAGCTAGGCGTGCTAGCAGCGCACGCACTAGCAGCAAGCCCGCACTAAGTGCGTGGCTTGCGCGCACAGCAGCAACCCGCATCTTGGTGCGGGGTTGGGCTCGTGGCTGGGCCATAGGGCTGGTCACTATGGGGAAGCTTGAGGAATATGGGAGCAAGTGGGTAAGGACATGTGGCACAAGGAGAGTATTGAGTGGGGAGCAAGTATGGTCCCCTACTCTCCATGTGGTCCTCACCAACCCATTTCACATGCTAATGCCACTTGTAGATTTATTATTAGTTTGCAATTTTAATTTAATTTAGCTTTAAATTAATTTGTGGAATTGCATGATCCCACATTGATGGGATAGAAATTCCCACTCATACTTTCCTCTATAAATACCAACCTTGGGATTTGGAGTAAAGTGCTTGAGTGGGAGTTAGAAAGAGCATTCCATATTTTGGAAAAAACTCTTAAACTCCATTAACACTTGGGTTTTGGTCGGACCTTGCTAACTCCAAGGTAGCGGACCTTAAAAGTCGTGTTCGTCCTTTGTGGGTGGATACCGTTGGAGGCACGACATTTGCGGTGCTCAAGGCTTTCAAGTAAGAGCCCGTTTTGAGAGGGCGAAGCTCGCTTCAAGGGTATGATTCGTTCTTCCTTTTCTTGTGTTTATTTATTTATGCTTTATAGTTTTATTAATTACAAGTGGTTCCTTGGGTCGGGGTTGTTTCCGCGGTGAGTCGGACTCACCAAACCTCAACAGCGGTATCAGAGCCCCGCTCGTTTATTTTTATAATCATGATTTTCAAGGTTTATTTTGGCTTATTTTTCTGGTTTTAGTTGCTAATTAGATTAGTAGCTCGGTTTTATTTATTTTAATCCCGTATTTTAATGTCGAATTTGGCCCAGAACCCAGATTTTTGCCCAAAAATAGTGAATTTTGGGTGGAAAAGGTGTTCTGGAAAGGTTTTTATCCTTTTGGGGCCGTGATTTTAGCCAAATTCTGACCAGAAATGCCTTTTTCGAGGGATTTTTCATTTTTGACGAAAATTTTTAAGTATTTTCTAACCTTGAAATTAATGGCATAACTTGTTGATTATGTGGTTGATTATTTGCATTATTTTCTGCATTTTTAAGTCCCCTTAGAGCACACTTACTTGGTAGTATTTGATGCTTAAAGGTTGATTTATTTTCACATAATTGCAAACTAATTGCTTTTTAGTGTGAAAATTTTTGTTTTGAGGCTTCCTAAGTGTTAAAGATTCAATCTTTATTTGTGATAAGTGATTGAAACTTTTAAAACCACTAAATTCCATGTTATTTTGTGTTAAACTTTGTTGTTTTAATCATTTTGAGTTGATTGGAAACATAAAGTTTCAATTTTTGTGATAGAAATTTGGTTATCTTCATGTTGGAAGATATAATTTTCAAGGATTCACAAAATTTAGATGTTGGAATTTTCATTTGAACATTAAAGTTCATATTTTTCCAACTTCCCATTACTTTGTCAAATTCTCAAGTTTAATTTAAATTGATTAAATTAAAAGTGAGAAATTGCCTCAACTTTGTTATTGCACCAAGCTAAACCAATTTAATTAAGAATAGTTCTTGGAATTATTTTGGTTATTTGCACTTTGAAATTTTATTAAGTTAGACTTGTTTAAAATTTTTATGTTTTGCTCATTAAGTTAGTTCTAAAATTAATTTAGAATTAATTAATTATGTCTCGCGAAATGGGATCAAATCCCGAGGCCATGGCACGCAAAACGAGGTAAAGAACCACCCTTGGCTAGCCGGGCTGCATAGCAGCCCGCATGTGGCTGCCTCGCCTTGCGTGGGGCCACACGCCACTAGTACAAAACTAACCTCAAGTAACACCCAAAAAATGTTACATAAAATGGTAAAAGTGTTATTATAGACAATATGTAACACTTTACTGGGTGATACTTCCGCCCATGCTACCTAAGGTCTTATGTAACACTTTAGGTAATGTATGGTAACACTTTTGAAAGTGTTACTATAAACCCTCTTTTGTAACACTTTTTATATTATTAGTATCATTTTTAAAGTGTTACTTTTTATACCTTATGTATCACTTACTTGTCTTAAGTAACATTTTTTAATCATATGGTATTACTTTATTCGACATTATGTATCACTTTTTAGAACTAATATAACACTTTGTTGATTATTATGTAATATTTTTTCAATTATCATTTGACATTTAGTAGCATTTTATTTGACATATGTATCACCTTTTGCAAACTATTGTAACACCTTATTAATTAATAAGTAACATTTATTATTATTATTATTTTGATATTTTTTAATATATATATATATATATATATATATATATATATATATATATATATATATATATATATATATATATAAGTACAACAACAACTATAAGAAATTAACATATACAACATACTCCATATAATAATTTGAATTAAAATAATTAATTTCATAGTTCTTACAAAAAATATCCATAAACACCAATTTTTTTTATTGGCTAAACACTCTAATAATCAAAATAAAAAGAAAGTGAACTTCGGTCTCTTCTAGACCTCCAATTTCTATAAAAGTCAGCGCGGTTGTAGGAAACAACAGTTATAATAGCAGCATAGCTAGCGAACACAGCGGCTACCGATAAAAGCAGACATTAATACCAGATTACAGCAATAGAAAAAGACAGAGGATCAGCAGCATACAGTAGTAGCACCAGCAAATAGCAGCAGCAGAAACAGCAGAATAAGCAAAAAAAAAAAAAGCAGTAACAACAGCAAAACACCCTTGCCTTACTCTACCCTCTCTTAATTTGGACACCATTCCCAATCTCTTGCAGACTGGATTGATATTTTTTCTGCGCAGTAGACTTGCCTAATCTCACTTGGGATTTTTTAGATATAGAAGAGACTAACTTCCTCTTAGATTGTTGTCCTACTTTAACTTGATGTTGGTCGACACGTGTTCCAATCTGTTGTTGTGTCGTCAGCATCATATCCAAATCCATTCCCAATTGGAATTTTCTTTTTGTTGATTCTCTCCCTTGCAATCCTTGATTTAAGTGTTGTTTTCGGTGTTTTAAGACCATTTTCATGTCCACAAACCGGGATTGAACAGCTGAACTAGACTCAACACGAACAATATCTTCTGTATTTGCAGCTAGAACTTTCTTCCTCCTGATTTTTTTCCTGATCCTGCAGAGTACAAGAGAAAAATATTTAATTCGATTCATTCAAAGTTAAAGGTCATCATCATGGCATGTGGCATTATGGCCTTGTTCTTCTCTATTATAATTTTATAGATTAAAACAAATTTCACACACTAAAATTTGATTTTTTTTTTATTTGCTGATAACCGCATTTTACAAAGTTTAACTGATTCTAGCTGATATTATTTTGTATTCCCCCCCCCAAACAGAGCCAAACTCATTCAATAAACATTTATCCAAAACCAAGCCCAGTCAAACTCGACATCGAACCGGCAACCAACATACAACCTACAGCCAAAATTCAACAACTATTTATCCTAATTAAGGTTCTGAATTAAATCAATACAAGCTTACACATGCATCAATTAAATTACATAAATCATCAACTCTAATTTTTTTTATTAATTCTACAAAATCTGAAGTATAATAATTGATTTTGGTGGAGAGTCATGTACCTTCAATAATCGTCAACCTTGCTAAATCGTCGGATTTTCGGAGCTTTCATAAGCTGGAGCCTCACTATTCTCAACAAGAGGGTGGTTCACTGCTATCTTCTAGCAAAAAGTGCTTCAGTAGATTTTGGTTTAATAGATTTGATCTATTGGCAAAGAAAATTGTTAAGTTCAACAGCAACACAAAACATTTTAAACTCAAATAAATATGTGACTAGTGCTTCTAAGAACATTTATGCCCGAGCATGCAAGTTTCATGACCAATACAGTACACACTCAAAAGAAATACATAAGTTCTCCATAATACATAATGCATAAATTAGAAAAATAGCACTTAACATAAGATATTTAGCAAAGATACATCATGACTATTGATTGTAGCGTTAAAAGTCATACTATAATATCAATATAATCACTACTCCAACGCAATCTGAACAAAAATTGAGCTCTTAAATAAATGTAAAAAGACTTGAACTAAGAAAATAAATAAAAATAAGCAAATTTAAAAATAAGAGGGGCAAAACAAAAGCACCTTGATGATCAGTTCTTCGCTAGAAGGATAATTGTCCATTAAACTAACGGACACGAAGAGCAACAAGCTGCTTCGGATACTCTCAAAAAACAAGCAAACAATACTTCGTACTAAATAGCTTAGCTTCTTTTTGTTCTTATCTAGTCATCTTTCCCCAAATCCCATAGTAGTAGTCATATAGTAATTTTCAATTCAACTACACAAACAAAAATATCCAATTAACAACAACAATAAACATATAAAAAGTAATCTGCCTTTTATTTCACAAACCAAATTCAAACAAAATTTCACAGCCTCATCATATCATTTAGTAGTTTTATTATGATGAAATCAAGAATACATCCACTCAAATGCTCAAATATTAAACATTCTTAAACAATTTCCTCTACAATACTCATAATGCTACAAAATAAAAACAAAAATAAAATAAAATAAAAAATTCAAGCTCGATTGAGCTAGGAAATGTCGCAATACAGAGCACAAAGAACAACATTGAATGCTGAGAAATTACAATCAAACACATTACAAATTAGTTTATTTCAAAAATGTGAATCGCAGAATAATTAATCAAAAATGTCAAAAATTATCAAATTCCAAACACAATTAGAGCAAGAGAAGACATCTAATCGATAAAATTCGACGGATTTGAGCTTACTAGAAGAAATAATGTTGTTCAGACAATAATTTTGCTACTAATTGTGGAAATTGAAGAGTGAGAATGAAAATTAGGATCAATTAAGCGAAAAATGAGTAGAGATGAGGGATTTCTGGCAGCAGCAGCTCTATCGACTGAAGACGTTGTTTTCTGCGACTCGTCATCTCTTCTTTGCCGTAGAATTGATCTCCTTCAACCGTAGCGGTCATCTTCTCGTGGTTTGATGGTTAAATTGAGTCGGACCTAGGGTTACAGTTTTGTCGTTGAGTTCTTGTTAAGAAGCTAGAGTTTGGTGAGGAGGTTAAGATTGGGGTAAAATTTCAGAGAGATTTTGAGCTTCTCCAATCTCCATTGATGAAGAAAATGGTAAGTGTGAATCGCAAAGATGGATGGGGAAAAGAGGGAAATGTGAAAGAGATGAGAGAGAAAGAGCTAATAGAAAAAGTGAAAGGAGAGTTAAACAATTAGGGTCTTATTTTTTGAGGTATATAACTGCTACCCATAATCAAAGTGTTACATAAATGTGTTACTCTATGTAAAGTGATACTTTAAAGTGTTACAAATTACATATGTGTTACATACAAGTGCTACCGATTATCTAAGTGTTACCAAAGTGTTACTTATATATCTTTTTATATCTTGACTTATAAAGTGTTACCACAAGGTGTTACATTAGGCCAACTTTGTAGTAGTGCGCGCGGCAGCAGCACACGGCCGCAGCAGCCACGCACCAGCAGCCATGGCTGTGCGTGCGCGTGCGTGCGGCAGTGGCAGCAGCCCATGGCTGCTTGCCGCGGACCGTGTGTGCGGAGTTTTTTGTGTGTGCATATGCTTGGTGCGGTGAGGTGAATAGCCGTAGTATGCTTGGTTTGCATGAGCCGCGATTATTCGAGTTTCCTTGGCAAAACGCTTAAAGCGAAAGCCACTTGAAATGCGGTTGGCTTAATATTGCTTATTTTGCCGTTTTATTTATTTTAATTAATTTTGTTTATTTTAATTAAAATTTTGGGAGGCTAAGCCTCGGTTTTGAGCGGCATTGGCAAAATTTTATTTTGACAAGTTTGGGTGCTACCGACTTAATTAATTTGATTAATTAAGGGAAATGCGGAATTTAGTGGGAGCTTCAATTAATTAATGACGTCAAATTACATAATCGGTTAAACAACTTTGACTAGTTTTAATTAGGCGTGTTAATCGGATTAACCACCTAGATTAGTTACTAGTGCGCGCGTTGTTTAAATGCATTTTACTTGTTTGATATTGTAAATTGCATGGGCCATTCACAAATAGTGAATGGATGAATGGAATATATATTCTCTCTCACAGGTTTTATGAAATGGCAACTAGTGGGACCCGATTAGGATAGAAAATACGGACTACGTGCCGTTATGTATTTTTGTAAATCTAAATACGGTCTACGCACCGTTAAGTATTTTTGTACCTTAATATTTAGATTATTCCTAGTCGTAGACACTAGTATTTGCATAGTTTGGTTAAGTCTTGAAGACGGCGTATCTTGGAAGACAAAGCCTTGAATTTCAAATGAAGACCTTTTGAAGATTTGAAGAATTCAAGGGGTCATGCTAGTTGCCAATATGCATCTATAATTTCGCTTTATATTTTATGCTTATATATACATGTGAATTATTCGTTAGATGCATGTTTAGGTTTTCTTTATGTTGCGATGATTAGTTAAGTTTACTTAAATCAACCAACATAGAAATCCTAGGTCCCTAATAATATTGAGTCAAACTTGCCTTTCCAAAACAACACTTACCAACCGAACGAGGGTGATGGTAGGCTACGCCAAAGCGAGGTGCCATCACTTCTTCAAGGCTCATAAGGCACACTGGGTGTGCACGTTGGTTTTGGTTTAACTCATCGGTATGAGTGAGGAGTCCTCACATACCGTGGAAAAAGAGATACATCGTCAAAGATGCATTAGATGCGACGATTGTCTAACCAAGAGTGGCTTAGAGCCATTAGCAAGGCAATGCTTACCCTAGAAGATTGAGTGTTAAGACAAGCCAAAGCATGCTTAACCACTCTTTGTTTCTTCGGATCTTGGATTCACCTTATTTTCACAAAATAGGGACAATTTTACGTGTAAATAAGACGCTAAATAAGTATTGAAAATTTGCATGAATAAAATTCAATCTTATTTAAGTAATTTTGAATGGTTTTTCATTAAAATTCTTTCAATTGTAGAATCATGTCTTCAACTAATGACAATGACCTTATGTACCCGGAACTTCCCGAAAAGTTACCATTTTTGCTCAATTTGGTGAACTTTAAGGAATGGGAAGATGAACTCCGAAAGACACTCAGAAATTGCTACCTAGAGCATATCTTGGACACTCCGATCCCTAGTTTCTACTCGAAAGGGATCATGAGTGATGAAGCTCATGAAGAATGGAGCATGGATTGCAAGAGAGTTTCGAAACTCGTGGCAAACTCCATCCCGGTTCAATGGAAGGAGATTTTCTCCGGCTATTTTCCGGACATGATGCTCAAAGCTCTTGAGGATGTAGTCAATTTGAGGGTCACCAAAAGTGCTAGGGGCAATTATGATGGTCACGTGGAGGATGTGACTAGGTCACTCTCTAAAATGAGGATCAAGCCACCGCAAGATGGTTGTCTCTCGAAAGAAAGACAAGAGGTGTGGGGAAAAGTCTACAATGCGAGACTTAGGCCCGGAATGCCACTTCAAGCTCATGTAATTAACAAGACAAGGCTATTCAACCATCTGGAGCTAATTGGCAAACCAGTGGAAGACGAGCAAGCGGCTCACATGCTTCTCAACTCGGCCAAGATCTCAACCTGACAGATATCTCGGTGTTGTATTAACCGAAGATCAGGACATCCTAGTAGTGGATGGAGATGAGCTAGCAACCTACAATCAAGCTATGACGAGCCCCGACTCTGCAAAATGGCAAGAGGCCATGAAATCCGAAATGGACTCCATGTTTGAAAATCAAGTATGGGACTTGGTTGATTTACCATTAGGTTACACACCTATCGGATGTAAATGGATTTTCAAGATGAAAACCGACAAATATGGAAATGTATTCATTTACAAAGCAAGGCTGGTAGCAAAAGGTTACAGGCAAATTCACGGTGTTGATTATGATGAAACCTTTTCTCCAGTAGCTATGCTTAATCCATTCGAATTCTTCTAGCGATTGCTGCATATTACAATTATGAAATATGGCAGATGGACGTCAAAACCGCCTTCCTCAATGGAATTTTGGAAGAAACTGTGTACATGACACAGCCTGAAGGTTTTGTCGACCAGAACAATCCTAAGAAGGTATGCAAGCTTAAGAATTCCATTTATGGATTAAAGAAAGCAAGTAGAAGTTGGAATCTGCGATTTGATGAAGCCGTCAGTAAGTTTGGTTTTAACAAGAATCCAGATGAGTCTTGTGTTTACAAGAAGGTCAGTGGGAGTGACATCGCCTTCCTAATCTTATATGTCGATTACATTTTGCTCATTGGCAATAGCATTCCGTTGTTAGAGTCTGTAAAGGCTTGGCTCGGGAAATGTTTTTCAATGAAAGACTTGGGAGAGGCTCAGTACATACTAGGCATCAAGATCTATAGGTATAGATCAAAGAGGATGATAGGAATGAATCAAAGTACTTACATCGATAAGGTACTAGCTCGATTCCAAATGGAAGGAGCCAAGAGAGGGCACCTACCCATGTCACATGGCATAACCTTAAGCAAGAAGCAGTGTCCAAAGACACCTGATGAGTGAGAAAGGATGAATCGTATTCCATATGCTTCGCTTATTGGATCGATCATGTATGCCATGATATGTACTAGGCCGGATGTATCGTATGCCTTGAGTGCTACGAGCCGATACCAATCAGACCCAGGAGAGGCGCATTGGACTACGGCCAAGAATATTCTGAAGTACCTGAAAAGGAAAAAGGATAAATTCCTGGTCTATGGCGGTAAAGATGAATTGGTTGTTGAGGGATATACCGACGCAAGCTTCCAGACAGACAGTCACGACTCCAAGTCACAATCCGGATACATATTCTGTCTCAATGGAGGAGCGTTTAGTTGGAAGAGTGCAAAGCAAAGCACAACCGCTGATTCTACAACTGAAGCCGAGTACTTGGCAGCGTCTGAGGCAGCCAAGGAGGCAGTTTGGATTCGCAAGTTCATTGATGAACTTGGTGTTGTACCCTCCATCAAGGGTCCAATAGACCTCCATTGTGACAACAATGGAGCTATTGCTCAGGCTAGAGAGCCACGAGAACATCAGAAGGTCAAACATGTCAAGAGGAGATTTCACATAATTCGAGAATGGAAGACAGAGGGTGAAATCAGAATTTGCAAAGTGGGAACGGATGACAATGTAGCCGATCCAGTTACTAAACCTTTGTCTCAAGTGAAGCACAACAAACACATTGAGGCAATGGGAATCAAGCATGTCGCGAACTGGCTTTGATCTCCATATTATAGTGTTTTAATTAAATTTTGGACAATGTTAATGTAAAGCACTATGATGAACCTTTCAGTTTTTGGAGTAATTAAAATTCTCATGCTATTTAAATCACTCCATCTCTATTTAATTGTGGTTTAGAATTAAATAATGAGTCCATTCGATTTTAATAAATATTCAAAATAGGGTATCAAGTCAATGGCTTGGATAAAGAAACACCTATTAAGCGAACATTGAATATTTTAATCGAAAATTATCCCTAATCAAGGTCATATTTTTTGTGGACGATTAATGACCATTAGAGATTAGTGTGTAGTATGATTTATAGCACCGTTTCTTGTGCTATGAGGATATAAATCATTTGCACAGGTATTGGTTTAGAACCATACTGGATCGACCTATGAGAATACTTTAAGAGATTTAAAAATCGTCATAAGTATTTTTCTCATTATTACTATCGGAACTCTTTTCCTTGACCATGAGTAGTGGGAGGTCTCTTGTTTGAGTACTAGTCCGCTTTGGTATCCGCCAAACGTCTGCCGTAACTGGGGATTATAACGACATATATCGGGCGGCTAGGTCCTCTTAGTAAGAGAAGCTACATTACAAGACTTAAAATGTCCCCCTACTAACAATAGGGAACATGTCTTGTTGTTTACAAGGCCTCTCGAAGAGCGAGACTATGAAAATGCATGGCCGTGCTCAGATGGATTTTAGAAATCATCTGCTTATTGACAGTCAAACTCGGATTTCGAGAAACACTTCTGGACGTGACAGAGATGACGAGTAATCTTACTCTTTAGTTCATGAAGAGACATAGGAAAGGGGCTATACACTAAATGCACACTTGTCCGGAAGGACAAGTGGGAGATTGAAAGGAATGGTGTCTTTCGAACAAGTGTATTATTCTGATAGCGGGTTCAGAATTATTAGAAAGCTAATATATTCAGTAAGGTCAAGTGATCGGAATGCCTGGGTGGAGGCCGCTTCCGATCAGTAATATTAATATAATTAATATTACAGCTTAATCTTGACTAAACCCTTCGGGTCACACCCAAGCAAAATATACGAACCGACTCGACGAATTAATTCGGAAGAAATTAATTCGTCGCCCGAGTGTTAAATATTTAGACGTCGGTAACTCGAGCTTGGAGCGTCGAAACCGATCGTCGGAAGTCGAGTAAAAAATAATAAAAAGACGAGACGCGCAAAATAATAATAAATCGACCATATTCCCAAAATACCCCTAGCATCGGAGTGCCCCGAGCATCCGAATGCTAGGGGCAAAAATGTCCAAGCATAGGTGGCTAGCAAGCGCACCAAGCCGAGCCTAGCATGGCTGGCTAGGTGCGTGCTAGCAGCCACGCACAGCAGCAGCTAGCAGCCGCGTTTACGTGGTGCGTGCAGCAGCTAGCTGCCGCAAGCAAGGCGTGCTAGCAGCGCACGCACTAGCAGCCACACACAGCAGCAAGCCCGCACCAAGTGCGTGGCTTGCGCGCACAGCAGCAGCCCGCATCTTGGTGCGGGGCTGGGCTCGGGCTGGGCTCATGGCTGGGCCATAGGGCCGGTCACTATGGGGAAGCTTGAGGAATATGGGAGCAAGTGGGTAAGGACATGTGGCACAAGGAGAGTATTGAGTGGGGAGCAAGTATGGTCCCCTACTCTCCATGTGGTCCTCACCAACCCATTTCACATGGTAATGCCACTTGTAGATTTATTATTAGTTTGAAATTTTTATTTAATTTAGCTTTAAATTAATTTGTGTAATTTCATGATCCCACATTAATGGGATAGAAATTCCCACTCATACTTTCCTCTATAAATACCAACCTTGGGATTTGGAGTAAAGTGCTTGAGTGGGAGTTAGAAAGAGCATTCCATATTTTGGGAAAACTCTTAAACTCCATTAACACTTGGGTTTTGGTCGGACCTTGCTAACTCCAAGGTAGCGGACCTTAAAAGTTGTGTTCGTCCTTTGTGTGTGGATACCGTTGGAGGCACGACATTTGCGGTGCTCAAGGCTTTTAAGTAAGAGGCCGTTTTGAGAGGGCGAAGCTCGCTTCAAGGGTATGATTCGTTCTTCCTTTTCTTGTGTTTATTTATTTATGCTTTATGGTTTTATTAATTACGAGTGGTTCCTTGGGTCGGGGTTGTTTCCGCGGTGAGTCGGACTCACCAAACCTCAACAATAATTGCAAACATGAATTATATTCTCTATATTTTTTTTATTTATTTATTGTATGTTGTGAGGTTGATTGGATAATTGGCTTGTTAATTAATGTTGGTTTTATTATTAACCAGTGTGTGGCCTGGATGTTGCATCCAATTGCTATTTTAAGTAAATTTTCTGATTATAAGTATTAATATTTATGGTGTTTTTCTTAGGCAATGTTATATGTAGCCCTAAGGGCTACACATAAGCATTAAATATTTTTCCTTTACAGTATTAATTAGTTTAGGAATGTATGACAAAATCACGCGCAAATCAGTGTAATTAATGAATGTATTTTGTTCCCTTAAAAAAAATGAATATATGTTGCTTCTTTTACATAACCCTTAGGGCTATAAATAGGTTTTTTTTTTAAGTAGTCATTGTGATTTGCAGTTATATATATATAACTTCTAGTTGCAAATTTGGGGTATTATTTGTGAGATATAAAATATTTCAAAGTTGCAACTAAAAGTTAACAGAGGTAGTATATATTTTCATATTGATAACAATATAACATGATTTTTTTTTTTTTTTTGATAAGTATAACATGATTGATAATTGGCTTAGATAGTTAAACAATATATTGGTACCATAATTTTTTTTTTTAATATTATTATTACCTTTTTGAAAATATACTCCCTCTATTTTAATTTATTGTCTTATTGGAATTTTAGAAAAGTCTATGCTTATAGAATCTAATAGCTCTATGTAAAAAAAAAAAAAAAAAAAAAAAAAAAAAAAAAAAAAAAAATCTAATAGCTTTAACTCTTTAAGGATATTACTTAAAAAAAAAAAAAAAAAAAAAAAAAAAAACCTCTTTAAGGATAAATTCATAAATATATACTTTAAAATAGAGTTGTGTGAGATTTTTTTTTTTGATTTGTCTCTATTTTTAATATGTACTTCAATTTAGTAATATATTTAATTTTTCGTAATACGTATACGTACGAGTACAATAATATTGCATTTGCATTGAAAAAATGAAAACTATGCAAAAAGCATAAATTAATAGGATAACTGATTATAAATGGATGGAGTATCATAACATGAATGGACAATAAATTTTTTTTTTTTTTTTTTTTTTTTTTTTTTTTTGCCAACCAAATTGAAGAATAATTTGGAGAAACCAAGAAATAGATAAAACTTGGTATATTAACATTGTAACATGAAGGAGTTCATAATTTCCAAACTCAAGCTTATATCTAGGAAATTTTGACATTTCCTATCAGGAAAAATATCTCAATTTACATTTGCTATCGTTTTTTTTAAAAAAAATTATTACTTAGCTTTGCTACCACCTAAATCAGAGTTTGTTAGAAATTACTACCCAATGCCTTACACCGTAACTATTTTTGTTAGTTGGATGACTCGTTTTTTTTTCTTTTTTGAATGGGCTGGCTAATTAGAATTAAACTTTTGAAAAAGAATTTTTTTTTTTTTTTTTAAATATATATTTTTTTTTGTATCTACATTTTTTTTTTGTAAGCTTCTGATACACATGATTTAAGTTACGTCAAGAAGATAAAATGATCTTTAGCTGACTACCAAAATCAAAGCATGCTAGATGAGGCTTAAAAAGAGGATGGTCGATGGAGAGTAAAGTTCATCGTTTAGGAAACAACTATTTATTGTTTTGGGAATCAAAACAACTATTTATTTTTTTGGACGATGCCCGATTATATATTTGTATATTTGAATAAAGTAATCGTAAAAAGAGATAATGATCGACAATATTAATAAGTGAATGAAAACGTTATAATGAATTAAATCTTTGTTATTATGATATTCATATTATTAAATATTGTTCTATAACTTTTTTTTTATTAAGAAATATTACTCTATAACTACACTTATATAGTTATATATGATCAAATGCATAGAAAAAAAATGAAAAAAGAAAATAATGGTAGGGACTTTTTTTTAATAATTTTTTTATCTACAAACAACATGAGTGAATAATAATAAAATCTCAACTAAATGTACAACTCGTCTTGTGTGTGGCCACTTATAAAAGAACAAAGTAACCCATATAAAAATGACCAAGTAAACCTTGTAATACTAATTGAGTAACCCCTATAACACTAACCGAGTAACCCAATAGCACTGACGAAGTAACTCCTTTAACACAGACCAAATAAACCTTATTACACTTACCAAATAACCCTTATCACACTTACCAAATAACCCCTATTACACTAACGGATACAAATTAGAAAGTAAATTAATTAGCCAGTCACACATACTTTTGAAATTCAAAGGGCCAAGCAATACAATTCAATGCCATTCTAAAATAAATTGAAAATATAAATTTATCAAGGAAAATTAAACCCAAGAGATACACATGATATTTTATGCTATTAAGGCCTTGCTCTCTTTACCTTAAAATAATACATGTAATATTCAGTAGATCTAATTTCATTTTAATAAAAATAGTTATGTTCAATAAAAATAAGTTCAAGTAAATAAAATTAATTTCAATTCAGTAAAAATCAATAACTTTAAAGAACAAGTTTTATAGAGAATCTATAAAAATAAATTTTAATCAATAAAAATATTAAAGTTATAACAAATCAATCTAAGTTCAACAAAAATAATTATAGTTTAATAAAAATATTTCAATTCAAAATAAATAATTTTAGTTTAGTAAAAGTTTATTTAAGTTTATCAATAATAATTTTGATTAAATAAAAATAATTTTAGTTTTGAAAAAATAAGATCAAGAGGAAATGACCTAATTTGCATAATTAGTATACTTAGGTAATAAATAGCTAACATTTAAACATGGAGGATATTGTTTATAAAAATATAATATTTGGCGACTTATTTTATTAACAACGCAAAATATTGGGTGCGGGGACCCGCACCCAAGTGTTTGTGCGTCCGATCTTCAAATACGATGAAGACAACAATGACGATGATGTTAATTGTAATACGTTGTATTTTTATACGTATTTTAATTAAAATAAGTATTTTAAAAAGTATTTAATTAAATTGAATTTTTTTATTTAAAGTATTTAAATTATTTATTTTAAATAAGTTTGGAAATAATTATAAAAGGAAAGTTTATTTAATTAATTAATTTAATTAAGTTGGGGTTTAATTTAAGGAAAGTTTTAATTTAATAAAGTTTTATTAGGGATGGGATTAGGAAAATTGAAAGAGGAAAGTTAGGGAAAAAGGGTTTGTAGAGAAGGGGTATAAATATCCCACTTATGAGGCAAATCAACTTTACCCAGAGTGGAGAAAACCCAAGGTAAACTTCTCTCTCATTTCTCCTTATTTTCTTTCTTTTTTTTTCTTTCTCTCTTTCCCCTTCCCCTTTTCTTTTTTCGGTTGCCCCTTCTCCACCACTGCCGACCATCGGTAGCTGGTGGCCGGCCGCCACTAGCAGCGTCAGCTGCCAGCAACAGGCAGCCGCCAGCGCTGGCAGCCGGCGTGGTGGCTGCCGCTGCTTTCTTTCTCCCTCTTTTTCGAACATATATTTTAAAAAAAAATTAATCTTTAATGTTGAAAACTAATCTATGCTTAAATCTAATTGTTAATTATGAGTTTTGGGATTTGATTTTGATGTTTGATTATAAGTATTATGTTAATTAATTTTCAAATTATGTTTTAAATTAAAAAGCCCCAATTTTTGAAACCCTGGGTTCTTGATTTGTAAATTATTGAAGGGTTATGATGTATAATGGTTTAGAACTTTGATTAAAGTGTTTTAAGGCTTAATTACAACAAGTTTTAATTAAAATATGGTGCTTGAATTTTTAGTAGAGCATTTAAAATCAAGTTTCTTTAAGGATTTTTAATTACCCATTAATTGGGATCAAAAAATGATGTTTTAAATATAATTTCAGCTTATTTTAATTAAATTATGAGGGTTTTATAATAGTATATATTGCTGAAAATTTGTGTAAAGTGGATTTTAATACTCTTCTATAATTTTAAATTGTAGGAGACTTTGAAGTGAGATTCTTATTAGTCGCGGCGATTCTAAGATCATATACAAGGTACGTTCGCGTACTTAGCATAATTATGTTAATATAATAGCATGCTAAATGTGTTTGGTTGATTACAGGTAGTATCATGCTAGGTTTGGATTGGAAATTGTGATTTGAATGTTATTGGTGATTGGATGGTGAAGCATGATTTAGTTGTGATGGATTATTGAATGGAAAATTATAGTTTGAAATATTATTTATGGACCACATATTTATTTATGGCATGTTAGAGAGCATGTTTAATTAAACTAAATGTCTAATTTGGTTTGGAATATTGAAAATGAATTTTATTATTATAGTTCATATAATTTTTATTGATGCTATAAGCATGAGGAAAGAGCTATATAAGTGTTTATGTACACGAGAAATAAATTGTATGTTGGTGCCTTAGTGCACTTAAGGTGTTTTTAATACCGAGGGATAGGATTTGTGGTGCTTTATGCGTTTAAGGTGTCATTGGCACCCAAGTAGAATTAAAAAGGATTCAACATTTAATATTATGTGGTCACTAATTATTCAAGAATTAAATTGGTATAATTGATTGATTGAACAATTATTGTTGATTGAATGATTATGGTTTGAGAGTCATCACCAATTCTAATAATATGTAAATAACGTAAAGTGAAGGAGATTACGCACCAAAACTCTTGGAACGTATATATCTTGAGTATAAACATATGGGGGAGTTATGTGACTTTATATTTGATCATAACTTCTACTGGATTACAGGACGCTATACATTCCTTTTTATTATTGATATGTCTATTTTATATAGTATTTTACCCTAGTCCCTTGGTCATAATTAGTGGTGTTTTTGGCTCTTTAGAGCCACTTTTATTACTAATTGATGTTTTCTAGTGTTTTCGTAGATTTGGTTGACTTTTGTAGGTATTTGCACTTTTGGAGCATTTTCCCGAGATATTATGGAGCGATTACGAGCACTGGAGAAGCACGACCAGTTTTTATAGCCCAAGACCGGTTAGAGCCATCGAACTGGTGATTAAGGGCTCGATATATGTGATACCGGGGTATTTGGACCGAGTATTCAAGACCCGAAGAGGAAATCCAGATTGGCTCGAAGAATTGGAGTCCAATCGAAGTCCAAATAGTGGCCCAAGAGTGTCGCTCGGCCAAAGAAGCTGGCGCCCGAAGACGCGCCCGGCCGGGCGACGGAAGCAAGGTCGGCACCCGAACTCGCGCCCGGCCGGGCGCGAGATTTATACATGATGGAAAAAGGCGCGCCCGATCGGGCGGTGCCTCCCCCGATCGGGCCCGTGTTATTTTTAGGAGTTAATTATCGTCGTTTAAGTTTGTTTTAGTTTAGGATTCTTGCTTAATATAAATACTTTTCCGTTAAGCGAGTTTAGGATCTTCTTTTATTTTTTCTTAATTCTTTCTTAGATTTTATCTCTCTACTTAGCTTTTAGATTAGTTTCTCTCTCTCATATACTTTGTTCTTAACTCTATTCTTAATTCCACATTTCTTTGGTAACAATTTCTCTTCTCTTAATCTTAGTTATTTATTTTATTCCATTGATCATGTCCTGTTTTATTACTTTGATTAGTTTAGATTTAATTATGTGTGAGTAGTTCTATTTCTAGGGTTTATGGGAATCCATAAATAATATGAAGGGGTAAGTTATTGTCGTTAATTGTCAATGCTAGATTAATTTCTTATTGATTGATTTAATGCTCTGTGAATAGATTTGCGCAGATCTTTTATGCATGAGTTTGACAATATTGATTCGAGAGATGAGAATTGAGGTTTAGGTCTAGTTTCAATAGGCAGGTTAATTTATAAATGGTTAAGTAGAGATTCGAGAGATGAGATTTAATACCGGTAGATTAATTATGTGATTGTAATACGTAGCGAAAGCCCTTTATGATCTGATTAATTTATGCATTGATGATTGATTATTATGCTTTACCCTAGAATATTATTTATTGGTGAACCTATGCCCTAGATATTTTATTCATTGTTTTCTCTTTACTCTTAATCTCTGTAGTTTAGTTTTATATCCAAATTTATATATTGGTTACTTAATAATTTAGATTGCTTGAATTAATTAGGAATAGAAAGACCAGTTTCCCTGTGGATTCGACCCTACTTCCCTATCTATTATTAGTTAGTAGTTTTAGGAATTACTTTTGATTAGGTGATAAGACTTTAGCTTGTCAATTATTATGCGCAGGATTTTCGCCACTTGCGAGTAGAGCTGTCAAAAGTTGACCGACCCGAAATACCGACCCTATTAACCGACCCGTCTGAACCCGAAAAAAATGGTGACCCGAACCCGACCTGAAACTAACCTTTGACCCAAGTATTTGAGACCCGAACCCGAACATTAACCGACCTAGAGACGACCCGACCTGAATGTAACCCGTAAATTATTGACCTGAACTGAACCCGACCTGAACCAAAATTGACCCAAAACCATTTGAACCCGTCAAAACCTGAATTCAACCCGACATGTTTTTAGAGGACCTGATTTCCGAGATTCTTAGTTTTCAATTAGGATTTGTTTTAGGGATGTTTAAGTACAATTTTTGTACGTAATTTTGATTACCTTCTCTTTTTAGACTTTCTCTCTCTACTTAGAATATTTTCTCTCTCTAAAATTCTCTCAACTTTGTTCTTAACTCCATTCCTTAATCCAGATTTCTTTTGGTAACAATTTCTTCTCTTTTAATTTCAGTTATTTTCTTTAATTCTTTCATCATGTCTTGCTTTATTGTTTTGATTAGTTTAGATTTAATTATGCTTGAGTAGTTTTATTTCTAGGGTTTATGGGGATCTAATAAATAATATGAAGGGGTAATTTGTGATTGTTGATTATCAATTCTTGATTAATTTCCTATTGATTGATTTAATGCTATGCAATTAGGTTTGGCCAGATTTAATTGTATGAGTTTAGCAATATTAATTCGAGATTCGACAGATGAGAATTGATGTTTAGGCTTAGTTTCAATTGGTGGACTAGTTTATAAATGGTTAAGTCGAGATTCGAGAGATGAGATTTAATACCGGTAAATTAACTCTGTGATTGTAATACGTAGCGAAAGCCCTTTATAATCTGATTAATTGATGCTTGATGATTTCTTATTATGATTTACCTCGGAGTATTGTTTATTAGTGAACCTATACCCTAGGTCTTCCCTTCATTGATTTACATCCTTCTTTATTCCCTTCCTACTCTTACCTTTTAGTAGTTTAATTACCTCTTTACAACAATTTGGTTACTAAATAATTTAGATTGCTTTTATTTAATTAGGAATAAATTGACTTGTTTCCCTGTGGTTCGACCCTTCTTCCCTATCTGCATAGTTAGTGGATTTAGGTTTTATCTTTGATTAGGTGAATACGACTTGAGCCTGTCAAAATTTGGCGTCGTTGCCGGGGAAACGGTTTTATTTTTATTTTCTGATTAATTTTTGTAGTTTAGATTATCCCCTCTTGGCTCAGAGAACGTTAGTTCTTTGAGGCAATTCTCATATTTTTCTTTTAGTTCCTTGTTTATGCTCAGGTGTTCCAGATTAGGTTACATTCCATTCGATCCTGAGATCGAGCGCTCGTTCCATAGGCAAAGGAACCTTTATAGACAAATTCTGGTGGGTTCTGAGGAAGACAACAATCGAAGAGACCCTCCCTCTGATTCTAGCGACACAGAAATTCCTTCAGATTCAGAATCAGAGATGATGGCCCAAAAGAAGCTCAGTGACTACACGCAGCCAAAGCTCACAGATTTTCCGCACCTTACTCCCAGTCCGGCTCTTGATGGAGTTCAATTTGAAATCAAGCCCCAATTCATCACTATGATAGAGAGGAATCAATTTAGTGGAGCTAAGGGTGAAGATCCTAATCTTCACATTGCAGATTTTTGCCAATATTGTAACACCATTAGACAAGCAGGGGTCACGCAGGATCAAATCAGGGAGATTCTTTTTCCCTTTTCATTATGTGGCAAAGCTAAATTATGGTTTAATGATTTTAATAGAACTACACTTGGTATTACTGACTGGGAAACTCTTGCCTTGAATTTCTATAATAAATATTACCCTACAAAGAGAACAACTGTACTAAGGAGTGCTATTCAGAACTTCGCTCAAGAAGCCGATGAAACTTTATATGAGGCTTGGGAGAGGTTCAAGGATCTACAGAGAGAATGCCCCCACCACAATCTAGCACAATGGCAATTGATCCAAGCTTTCTACAATGGACTTGGAAATTCATCTAGATCAATTCTAGATTCTGCAGCTAGTGGGAGATTCATGAATTTAAATGTGGACGATACCGGACAGGTTATCGAAGATATGGCAATACACAATTCCCAATATGGGAATCCGAGAGGGTTTGCAAATAAAAGAAAGCATAATGTCGATTCCGTATCCTTTTTGCAAGCTCAATTAACATCTATTTGTCAAAAATTAGATAATCTTACTACTACTCCTAACTCTGTATCTACTGTTTCTGCTGTTGCTAACAATGAAGCTTTTTGTGAAAATTGTGGAATTGTAGGGAATTGGGAGCAAGATTGTAGGAGTTCCATGGAACAAGTTAATGCCTTCCAAACCTATAGGCAGAATAACCCATGTTCCAACTCTTATAATCTTGGTTACCGGAACCATCCATATCTTTCGTACCAGAGTACCGATGTACAAAACCCTCCAGCTCCACAATAAACACAACAGCAGAAATGTTACCATCCAAATTTTGGCCAGAAAAGCCAAGCACAACCCTCATCATCTTCTGACCTTGCTATGACAGAAATTAGAGCAATGCTTACTAACATGCAAAAGCATATGGAGAGTAGGGATGCGCAAATTGATTCTATTTTAGCCCACAATAAAATCATGGATAATCAAATTGCACAACTTTCATCTACCCTACAAACCCGTCAGCAGGGAGCTCTACCATCACAACCAATCCATCCCACAGATCATGCCAATGCAATCACTCTAAGGAGTGGTTCACATTATGATGGACCTCCTATGCCAAAGGAAGATAGACCAATTCCTGATCCAGATTCCTCTATACCAAACGCTAATCCTGCTAACCCTGTAGGGATACAAACAGATACTAACCCTTCTAATGTTTCTTTGCAGGGTAAATCTCAGGATAAGGGAGGAGATGTTCAGAGCCCGGTTATCAAACTACCGTTCCCTAATAGACAATTGAAGAGTAAGTTTGATAAACAGTTCGGTAAGTTCTTAGAGGTTGTGAAAAACCTGCAGGTAACAGTTCCTTTCACTGATTTAATCACTCAGGTTCCTGCATATGCTAAATTTATGAAAGACATTCTGACTAGGAAAAGGGCCTTTAATGAGGTAGAAACTGTAGCTTTTACAGAGGAGTGTAGCGCCTTATTGAAAAATAAATCCCCTCCTAAATTAAAGGATCCCGGTAGTTTTTCTATCCCTTGTCATATAGGGAATATTTTTATTGATAAAGCTTTGTGTGATTTGGGTGCCAGTGTCAGTGTTATGTCATCGTCTGTCTGTGCTAAACTTAATATGGGAGAATTAAAAGTTACTAATATAACTTTGCAAATGGCAGATCATTTTGTAAAATACCCCTAGGTATTTTAGAGGATGTCCCTGTCAGAGGTTGTAAATTTTTTATTCCTGTTGATTTGTTGTTTTAGACATGGTGGAGGATACACAAATACCCATTATATTAGGTAGGCCTTTCCTCCATACTGCAGGAGCCATTATTGATGTAAAAATGGTAAACTAACCCTTTCTGTTGGTGATGATAATGTTACTTTTAATTTAGGAAAAGTTTTGAAAGGGCCTATGCTAGAGGAAAATTGTTGTTGTATTGATGTAATTGATATAATGGACGATATTTGTGATGATAGCTTGCCACAGGTTCTTGCAAGGGATCCTCAGAGGAAATTCTTTGTGGGAATTTATCTGCAGATAATGCAAGCGTCTGGGGTAATGAAGTACAGGATATTGAAAGAGCTCGTTCCTTAAAAGAGTTAGACCCCAAAGAGACATTGAAGGTAGTAAATTTAGTTCAGGAATCAAAACCTGCAGAGATCAAGAAACCTAAACTAAAACCTCTCCCTTCTCACTTAAAATATATTTTTTTCTAGATGAGCAGGAACTATACCCCGTGATCATCAGTACTGCACTTAATGACCTACAAACTTCCCAACTTCTAGGGGTTCTTCAAACCCATAAGAAAGCAATTGGGTACAGTATTGATGATCTCAAGGGTATTAGCCCTGATTTTTGTATGCACAGGATACATTTAGAGGATAACTATAAGCCCTGCATTCAACCCCAGAGAAGATTGAATCCTAACATGCAGGAAGTAGTCAAGAAAGAGGTTATAAAATTACTCGAAGCAGGTATTATCTATCCTATTTCTGACTCCAAGTGGGTAAGTCCTGTGCAGGTAGTGCCTAAAAAAGGTGGGATGACTGTGATAACTAATGAGAAGAATGAATTAATTCCCACTAGAACTGTTACAAGGTGGCGTATGTGTATTGACTATCGTAAACTAAATATCGCCACAAAAAAGGACCACTTCCTTCTCCCCTTTATAGATCAAATGCTTGAGAGGTTAGTCAACCATAAGTTCTTTTGCTATTTGGATGGGTATTTGGGATTTTTCCAAATTCCGATTCACCCTGAAGATCAGGAAAAGACAACCTTTACATGCCCTTATGGTACTTTTGCATATCGTAGGATGCCCTTTGGTTTATGTAATGCTCCCGCTACCTTTCAACGTTGTATGATGAGCATCTTTTCTGATTTCATAGAGTCTATTATGGAAGTTTTTATGGATGATTTTAGCGTGTATGGTTCTTCATTTGATTCATGTCTAATAAATCTCGCTAAAATTTTAAAACGATGTGAAGAATGCAATTTGGTATTCAACTGGGAGAAATGTCACTTTATGGTGACAGAGGGAGTAGTTCTAGGTCACATTGTATCTGACAAGGGCATACAAGTAGATAAAGCTAAAATTTCAGTGATTGAGCAATTACCTCCCCCAATTAATGTTAAGGGAGTTAGAAGTTTCTTGGGTCATGCGGGGTTTTATTGTCGCTTTATTAAAGATTTTTCTAAAATTGCTAAACCACTGACTCAACTTTTGCTCAAGGATGCCCCTTTTATTTTTACTGACGAGTGTCTTGAGGCTTTTAACAGGATTAAGCAGGCTTTGATATCGGCACCCATCATATGTGCTCCCGATTGGAATCTCCCTTTCGAGATTATGTGCGATGCAAGTGACTTTGCACTAGCTAAGAGCCGTGCTCGGACAAAGAAAGGACAAAGTTTTGCACGCTATTTATTATGCAAGCAAAACTTTGGATGAAGCCCAAGTCAACTATGCCACTACGGAGAAGGAGTTCCTTGCTGTTATATATGCTTTAGAAAAATTTAGATCATATCTTGCATGTTGGTTCTAAAGTCATTGTTTTTACTGACCATGTAGCTTTGAAGTACTTAATAGCTTAGCTAAGGCGGAATTGAAGCCTAGGCTACTCCATTGGGTTCTTTTGCTCCAAGATTTCAATATCGAAATAAAAGATAAAAAGGGAGCAGAGAACGTAGTGGCAGACCACTTGTCACGTATCAGGTATGATGAGGGTAAGGATTCTCTTCCTATAGATGATTCTTTCCCTGATGACAACCTATATGCAGTTGTAGAGCAACACCCATGGTATGCTGACTTTGCTAATTATTTAGTGGGTGGTACTCTACCTCCTGACTTGTCCTACCAACAAAAAAAGAAATTCCTTTCTGATGTTAAACATTATTTTTGGGATGATCCTTTTTTGTTTCGTGAGTGTGCACATGGATTATTTCGCAGGTGTGTTCCCGAATGGGAAGTCCACGGTGTGCTTACAAGTTGCCACACTTCACCATATGGAGGAAAACATGGCCCCAATAAAACGGTGGCCAAGATTAATGTGTCAGGTTTCTATTGGCCTACCATGTTTAAGGATGCTAACATTTTTGTGCAGGCTTGTGACTCTTGCCAGGGGACTGGCAACATCTCGCAGCGGCATGAGATGCCTCAAACTGGAATTTTGGAAGTTGAAATTTTTTATGTTTGGGGTGTTGATTACATGGGACCGTTCGCTTCTTCATAAGGGAACCGCTATATACTTGTCGTCGTCGACTATGTATCCAAGTGGGTTGAGGCCATCGCTACTCCTACTAATGATGCCAAGGTGGTCCACAGACTTTTCAAGAAGATCATATTTCCAAGATTTGGAGTGCCTAGAGCTATAATCAGTGACGGGGGATCTCACTTTCATGAGCGAAAGTTAGACACCATCCTCAAAAAGTATGGTGTCTACCATAGGATAGGTTTAGCTTACCATCCCCAAACTAGTGGCCAAGTTGAAGTTTCCAACCGTGAGATTAAGGCCAATCTAGAGAAGGTGGTGGCAAAGTCAAGGAAAGACTGGAGCGATAAGTTGGATGATACCCTTTGGGCGTACAGAACTGCGTTTAAGACCCCTATAGGTACTACTCCATATAGACTTGTGTACGGTAAAGCATGTCATCTCCCGGTGGAATTAGAATATAAGGCATATTAGGCTATTAAGGAGCTCAATTTGGATGCCAAATTAGCGGGAGAAAAGAGGTTACTTCAACTTAACCAACTCGATGAGTTTAGGTTGACGGCCTGTGATATCGCTCGTGTCTACAAGGAGAAGACAAAGAGATGGCACGACAAGATGATCCTTCCGAGAGAATTCAAAGAAGGTGATAAAATGTTGTTGTTCAACTCTAGACTTAAGCTTTTTCCAGGAAAGTTGAAGTCAAGGTGGTCGGGTCCTTTTACTGTCAAAAGGGCTAATAAATTCGATTCTGTGGAGGTATTCGATGACCATGGTAACGAGTTCAAGGTTAATGGCCAAAGACTCAAGCTATATCATGAGGAGGCTACGATTGGTTCAGTTGAATTACTTCACCTAAGCGGTTCCGATTCATTTTGAGCTTCAATGTGGTAAGAGGGTCGCGCGGGACCTAGATAAACCAGCGCTTTGCGGGAGGCAACCCGTATTTCTTGCTTTCTAGACTAGTTTTTATTTTATTTTATTTTTATTTTTTTTAGAGAGGTGAGGAGAGCGAAATTTTACCTTTCATAAGTGTTTTGTACAGGTATTAGATAATAAAGTAAGGAGTTTTCAAGAGAAAAAGTTTGAAGAAAAAGGAAGCTTCCGATTGGGTACGGGCCCGATCGGGCGAGGCTCGCCCGATCGGGCGCGCATCTTGCCCGATCGGGCAAGGAGTCCCAATCGGGCGCAAAATATGGATTTTATCGAAGCTTTAATTCGCCCGCCCGATCGGGCGCGCAAGGAAGGAAGAAAATCAAGGGAAATTTCGCCCGATCAGGTGAGGCTGCCCGATCGGGCGGAATTTTGGAGAAATCGAGTGACACAAAAAGAAATGTCGGGCGAAGCTCGCCTGATCGGGCGAGCAAAAAGGGCGATTTTAATGTTCGAGTTCGCGCCCGATCGGGTGGAGGTCGCCCGATCGGGCGCGCACTTCATACTTCACCAGAACATACCTTCGCCCGATCGGGCGCGCCTATTTTTAGGTCCGGGTTATATTTCTTTCCCCTCCTTTCTTTTCTCTTTCTTTCTTACTTCTTCTTCTTCATTCACACTTTCTCTCTCTAAAACCTCCATTTTCAAACCTCCAAACTCACTTTCCTTTCAAGATCTCCTCAAATTCATCCATCAAAACTCAAAATTTTTTACTTATTCTTAATTCTTACACCTTCCTCTACATTTTCCACCAACTTTCTACCACTTTCTCTCAAGATTTCTCAAAACCCTTAGAGAGAGAAAGTTTCAATTCCCAACTTTTTCACTACAAATGGATTCAAAGAGATCTAGAAAACAAAGGGGTGAAAGTTCTAGGCAACAACAACAACCGATGGTCGACCCGGAGCTTCAAATACCGGGATGAGAGGAAGTTGTTATTACCTCAACGGAACAACGAGCTAGGATGCTCAACCTCATCCAGAGGCAGGTAATCTCTACTCGATTTGTTCATCATCCTACATTGTCTAGGCTAGGTCTTGATAAACCTGTAGAGAAATTGTTTAAAGGTATAGGAATGAGTGGATTTTTCCAAATGCATTATGATACCTATGATTATTTGACATTAGAATTTATTTCTAGCTTCAATGTTATTAAAACTAATGTTTTAATCACTCATGTCCAATTCCGATTGCTAAACAATGATGTACGATTAACTTTAAAAGAATTTGGTAATTTTTTTGAGCTTAAATCGGAAAAACCTATTGAACCCTCCCAAGACCACATTGCCGTGGTCTACAAGAGACTCACCGGGGAGGGTTTGCTTAACTTCCAACACGCCAAAGGGACGTGGATTCAACATCCCGTCCCAAAGTTTTGGCAAAGGTTTGCCGGCCTCACAATCTTTGGGAGGCATGAACCGGAAAACGTTAGGAGGGATGAACTTGAATTATTGGCTTCCTATATGATTCCTAATGCTGAGAAACTTAACATACCAAATAGGATAGCCCAACATTTTCAAAGGGCGGCCAATGCGGCCGGGGGGGGGGGGGGGTAGGTCTAGGGCGCCTATCTACTTTGGGGGGTTGCTGACCCATATAGCTGTGAAACACCTAGGATGGAACCCGACCGGGCATAGGAAAGTGGAGGGTTCTACCCTCATGGACCTATCATACTTAGGGGGCCTAAACTGGGTGCAACCTATGGGCGATGAGACTTGGTGGATAGTCCACCGGGAATCGGGTAGGAGAGACCAAGCATTTACACTACCCAACCCCGCCTTGACCAAATTTGAGAAGGGGAAACATTCCTATACTTTTGAGATAAACGGTCAAGGCGAGGTTCAAGAGCCTCACCTTTCACCACAACCCTACCATTCCCCCAACACCATTCACCACATTACCAACCACCACCACCCCATCCCTACACCTATGGCATGCCCACCTCCTCTGTTGATTATAATATCGACCCCCATGCCCCTTATGACTTTTTGGCTTTTAGAAGCCAACTTGACCGCATAGAGAGAGGGCAAGGGAGAGTGGAGGGCATGGTGAAAAACCTAGACTCTAGGTTAGGCACTTTAGATAGGAGGGTAGGTCATGTAGAGAGGAACCTCGAGAGGGGTTTATACCCTATGTATGATGACTATGCATGCCGAGGGGCTATTCCCCCCGAGGCTTTAGTTCCCGATTGGTTCTAATACCCCCAAGGAGGGTATTCGACCCCCTGAGCTTTTGGTACTTATGTGGACTACTCTTCAGTCCATGGATATGGGGGCGATGCTCCTTTTGGGGGTATGGGGGGGAATGTAGACCCTAACTACTTTGCAGGCGGTTCGGGCTATGGTGGTGCTGGAACAAGCCAGGGTGGTGCCGGCTCGAGTTATGGAGGAGGCTACGAGAGGATGGATGATGACGAGGAGTAGCTTCTCCTAGTTACACTCCCAAGTCAATGAGGGCATTTCTTGATTTGGCTTGGGGGGAGATTTCTTGTACATATGGTAACTCTTTCTCTCTTTTCTCTATTTATTGCTTTTCTAGTATAGATTTTATTGCTTTCTAGTGTAGTTTTTATGCTTCCATGTGTCCCATACTTGGAAAATATTGTTTTGATTCTTGGTATATGATAATGAGCTTTGTGAATTTGTTGATCATGATTTGAATTTTAATTGTTTGGATGCCTAAACATGCGTCAATTTTGCCAACTATTTGTGAATATAGTGCTTAACTAGTTGATTTGGTTAGGAATGTGTGATAGTTCCTGGTATGTCAAGGAATTTGAGTATTGGTTTGCAACTATTAGTAATGTTTGTATGGCTCAATATTATGCACATTGAGGAGGACGAAGGCATTTGTTCTCTTAGGTAGCCTTCAGACGATATTAGATACATTTGTTCTCTTCTTGTTACCCATGTTGTTGCTTGTGCCCTTTTTATTCTTTATTTAAACACATTACAAGCCTAAATGAGCCCCATTGGTTACTAGTCCCAAGCTTGGCTTGGGGGAGCTATTAGTTGGTGAGGTGAGGGAGTTGTGGTGTGCATATTATTTGCACAATGTGGGAATAAAAGAAGAGTGATTGTTCTTTGATATTATGATTGGAAAATATTGATGTTTTGTGTTTCAAAGTTGAAAATTTCCAATATGAGGTAAAAAGAAAAAAAAAAGAGCAAAGAAAAAAAAATTGTTGTTTCAAACATTCAAATCTTCTATTTGAAGGTTGCTCAAGAAAAAAAAAAAAAAATTCAAAAGAAAAAAAAAAGGTTCAAAGTTTGAAAAAAAATAAAAAAGAAAGAAAAAGAATAAGTAGTTCAAAGTTTGTTTTAATTCACTCTATTTCATATTATCATACCTTGTGAGTGAATATGTAAGTGTTGGGATTGTGTTGTGTATATGATTGTTTGGTGAGTTTTTGTGGAGTTAAGTTGTGATTGGAGATGTTTTGGTCATCACTTGTTTTTGACCTTGGGTTTTATTAGGATATGGCTCCCTTAAGCATGGTTTTACTCTCACATTTTCCCAAATTTATTCTACCCTTTACCCTAGCCTTACATTACAAGCTTTAAAGACCTTCCGACCTTTGTGCATAAGAGTTGTATGAATGTGAAAGTGTTTCTTATCAATGCAAGTTATGATTTGACATATTTCGAGTCGACTAGTAGGTTGAGCGTTCATTGCTTTAAACACATGACAGTGTGAGTTGGGAGGGCATTGTTCACATATAAAGGGGTTGGTTGGAGAGCGATCGAGTACATCTTTTACTCGCCACATAAATGAGAGTTGAGTGTGTGAGCACTAGTCTTGAATTCTATATGCTCATGTGGTTTGCTCTACTTGACAATTGTTGGGGAGGAAGAATGATTAGATGAATGAGATTGATTGACATTAAAGCATGTTCATTAGATTTGCCTTGAATCGTATGTGCTTGATTTTGTTCACTTGGGATGAAGCATGTTTTATATGTTCATTGATGAGCTCTTTGCTTAGGGACAAGCAAAGGTTTGGCTTAAGGGAGTTTGATATGTCCAATTTATATAGTGTTTTACCCCCGTCCCTTGGTCATAATTAGTAGTGTTTTTGGCTCTTTAGAGCCACTTTTATTACTAATTAGTGTTTTCTAGTGTTCTTGTAGTTTTGCTTGAGTTTTGTAGGAAATCGCACATTTGGAGCGTTTTCCGGGTTTTTCATGAAGCAACTACGAGCATTAGGAGGACACGACCGTCTTTGAAGCCCAGGACCGGTTAGAGTCGGTGATTAAGGGCTCGGTATGTGATACCGGGGCATTTGGATCGAGTATTCAAGACCTGAAGAGGAAATCCGGATTGGGCCGAAGAATCGAGCCCAATCGAAGTCCGAGCCTCGAAGAAGAAGCCGGGCCTGATCGGGCAAGTATGCGCTCGATCGGGCGAGCGCGCACAAGGGTGCACCAGCAAGAAGGCGCGACCGATCGGGTGAGCGTAAGCTCGATCAGGCGGAGCTGCCCAGGAAGAGCGAGGAAAAAAGGCGGGCCCAATCGGGCGCGTGTTTTTAGAGGACATGATTTCCGAGATTCTTAGTTTTCAATTAGGATTTGTTTTTCGGATGTTTAAGTACTATTTTTGTACGTAATTTTGATTACCTTCTCTTTTTAGACTTTCTCTCTCTACTTAGAATATTTTCTCTCTCTAAAATTCTCTCAACTTTGTTCTTAACTCCATTCCTTAATCCAGATTTCTTTTGGTAACAATTTCTTCTCTTTTAATTTCAGTTATTTTCTTTAATTCTTTCATCATGTGTTGCTTTATTGTTTTGATTAGTTTAGATTTAATTATGCTTGAGTAGTTTTATTTCTAGGGTTTATGGGGATCTAATAAATAATATGAAGGGGTAATTTGTGATTGTTGATTATCAATTCTTGATTAATATCCTATTGATTGATTTAATGCTATGTAATTAGGTTTGGCCAGATTTAATTGTATGAGTTTAGCAATATTAATTCGAGATTCGACATATGAGAATTGATGTTTAGGCTTAGTTTCAATTGGTGGACTAGTTTATAAATGGTTAAGTCGAGATTCGAGAGATGAGATTTAATACCGGTAAATTAACTCTGTGATTGTAAAACGTAGCGAAAGCCCTTTATAATCTGATTAATTGATGCTTGATGATTGCTTATTATGATTTACCTCGGAGTATTGTTTATTAGTGAACCTATACCCTAGGTCTTCCCTTCATTGATTTACATCCTTTTTTATTCCCTTCCTACTCTTACCTTTTAGTAGTTTAATTACCTCTTTACAACAATTTGGTTACTAGATAATTTAGATTGCTTTTATTTAATTAGGAATAAATTGACTTGTTTCCCTGTGGTTCGACCCTTCTTCCCTATCTACATAGTTAGTGGATTTAAGTTTTATCTTTGATTAGGTGAATACGACTTGAGCCTGTCACCTGTTACGACCCGAATCAACCCGACTTGTTTTTGAACCGACCCAAATTCAACCCGACTTGTTATTGAACCAACATGTATAAGTCGTTATCTCATGTTGGTATTGGAACGGAAATTGAATCCTAACTCTATTCCTTTAATATTTCACTTTGAATTTTAAAAGGTTAGTTTCACAACATGTTTTTAGGGACGAATTTCAGGGACTAAACATGTTTTCCGCAAATTATTGACTTGAACCGAACCCGAGAATGACCCGACTTGATTATAACTCGTAAATTATTGACTTGAACCGAACCCGACTTGAACCCGAGAATGACCCGACCTGATTATAACTCGTAAATAATTGACTTAACTCGAACCCGAGAACAACCCTAACTCGTTAAAACCCGTAGAGACCCGAATTTAACCCGACCTATTTTTCACCCGACCCGAATGTAACCCAACCTTTTACTAACCCGACCTAAACCCGACCCAAACCCAATAAGATGTATGACCCGACATGACCCGACTCAAGCATGACCCAACCTGAACCTGACCCGGATATGTTATGACATTAACCCGTATTGACTCGACCCGAGATGAACCGACTCACACTAACCCGACTCAAACCTGACCCGTTTACCCGAATTTACAGCTCTACTTACGAGTGGTTAATGATGCTGGCCCGGTTAGCTCCCGTGTTAGTAACCACAAATTTATTTGGGGGAGGTTGAGTGGGAAACACGTTTGATGCGTAGTCAACATTTAATAAATTATGTAGTGTCTAGTGAGAACTTTTATTAAATGTTGTATGCTTGAAAAAAAAAAACAGGTGCAACGAGGTAATTTGTGTGTTGATAAGAAATTGTATGTTAGTGTGTTAATTACGCTTATGTACTCAACTTTGCTGATGGTATGTTTTGTGTGTTTGTTGGCCTTGTCTTTATCTTGGCCCTATAATGACCCATTTTTAATGGAGAGTAGTGGAAACAAGTAGAGATAAGCTTTTCAGGTGATGAAGCATATTCATGAATGGGTATGAGTGAAGAGCGAATCATGCTAGTTTCTTTAAGTATATGGATGTGTTATTGCTTTACTTATTTATGACTTATTTATTTATATGTGACTAATGGAAAGGGTTTTGAATTCAGTTTTGTTTTTACCCACAATGGTTCTAAGTTGTAGGTTGATTTTATTTTACTTCGTTTGACTTTGGTTTGACTTTTCTTTTGTTATTTAATTTGACTTTCAATGTTGACTTGGTTTGAAATGTTTTGAAATTAGCCTTCCGCTGTGTGTCTTTGATAGTTGCCTTAACCGTTATCACGGTGGCGGTAATGTCTTGGATATTCCTATTTAAAGTTTTAAACAGGCCAAAACAGGTATTTTAAAGGAAATGAATTTTAGGGTGTTACAGTAATGGTGGATGACAACAATGACGATGGAGACGACAATGATGATTACGACGATTGAAACCCTAGATTTGATTTGGAGGTGTGATTTGGTTGAGGTTGCAGGTTTTCGGCTGGTGGGTTCGGCTGATGGTGCGGTGGGTTGGTGGGTGCGGTGGAGGAGGAAATTAAGGGGAAGTGAGGAACGAATTGAAGGAGAGCGAAGGAGTGAGGGGATTGGTGAGGATTTTTGGTGTTTGTTCCCATTTTCACGTGAAAGAGAAAAAGAGGAAAGGGGAAAGATGAGAGAGGATGAAATAAAAATAATGTTTGGGCTTATTTTGGGTTGTTGGCGAATACATTTTGTGTTGTTGGCTTATACATTTTTTATTGTTGGCTAATACATTTTAGGTTCTTGGCTGATACATTATTATTCATATAAGCCATTCAAATGAACATATCAGCCAATTGATGTTTGATGTCAGTCAACATCAGGACTATATAAGACATTAATTAAAAAAAAAAAACGTATCATCCAACAAAAGATAGATATCAGCCAACAAGAAGAATATATCAGCCAACAAATGTACTTATTAGCCAGCAAAAAATACATATTAGCTAACAAAGGAAACATGTAAGCCAACAAAATAAATATATAGGCAAACAATTAAAATATACATATCAACCAACAAAATAAATATATCAGTCAACTAAAGAAACATATAAGTCAAATGATGTCCGATATCATGATTATCAGCCAACAAAAAAAAATATCAACCAACAAAATGAATATATTAGCTAAACACAAAAACCATACCAGCCAATAAATGAAACATATCAGCCAACACATAAAACATATAAGCCAACAAGTAAAACATATAAGTCAAGTTAGCCGCATGGAAATTTGCGTGCGGACGTCCGCACCCAATAGCTTCTTTATAAAATAATATCCTCCATGCATAATTCACCTTATTTTCATTTTATAAGTTCAATTCATGAATAATAGGTTTTGATAAGTGTTACCAAAATTCAAATTACAATTAATATAATTTTTAATAAGGTCCAATAAATTTAAATAAGTAGGGTAAAAATAAGGTGAATGAAGCACACCCTAATATCATGAATGATCTAAATACTATGTATATGGTATACATTAATACATAATGGTGGAGATAGGACTAAGTTTTTTTTGTAAAAGAATAACGGAGTAAAATTGTAATAATTTTGTATTAGAGGAGTTGAATCAATGCAACAAATCATTTAATCAACTCGAGTATGCTAGGGTCATGTATGGGGTATGATTTTCAAGGCTATTGCTCATGGCCCATCAATATGATTTAAGGTACTGTACTCGGTATCTGGTATCTACTCTTAGCATAGTGAGCAACTTGAAGATCAACAAAATTGGTGTAATTTTTCACATTATTCCAACACATACATTATTATAGGAATAGATAATCACTATTTTTAAATGTCTATGCTAGTATACGACTTGCATTTTGCTATCACATTTTGTACGTAATGATAATGTATCATATTGAACACAGGATAAGTGTAAATCTTAATTTAAAATTTTTGCCCCATGTCTATGGAAGTCATGGTCGAGCCCAGAGTATTTATGAATGATTGATTATTAAGTTTTACTTAGGAGTTCGTTTGGAGTGAAGTGACCAAATTGGTATATACTTCCTCACAACATACAATCACTAAAACCCAATCATAGTTAGTAAGTGCAACAAAATATCTTTTGTTTGCTCAAGTGTGTGTATATTAATTGAAAGTGGGATTTAAAACAAGTGTTTGGATAAATTAAAGGACTTTATTTCTTTGTAATTTCTTTTGCTTTCTAAAAGCACATGGTGATAGAGGTGTTGACGCACAACCTTAAAGTTTTACTCACTTAAAAAGTGAAACATGTCCCACAGATCAGGAAGTTGCCAATAATGATAATGCATGCTTTAATATGAAATATGCAATCTAGTTTTTTAATAGTAAAATGTACTGTTTATTGACCATTATTGGGGTTCTTGCAGTCTTAAAAAAATAGATTTTGGTTGTGTTTTTTAGATTAATCTAATGGGAAAGGTAGAGCATAGATCTATAATTAAGATATTAATAATACAATTATTATCATATTAACAATTAACTAATTTGAAATCAAATTTGGACATAACATAAAATCCACAACTTTATTTATTTCACTCTATAGCTAATTCCCACTAAGTCATATAATTCAAGATTGATAATCCACATTAGGTTATAAAATATGAAAGCCCTTTAATATAAAAACTCTTTTTTTTTTTCCCCCAACTATTTATGTCTTTACTACCAAAACAAACAAATGAGATTGTTTCAACTTTGGTATAAACTAAGAAAAAGTTTTAGTGATGGAGAGCTAATTATATTTAACCCCGTCTATAATTAGGTACACCAATTCTTAAAATTATTTACCGTAATTACTAACTCCCGTGTATAATTAAGTTCATGGACACTATATCAAATTATTACTAACTTATTAACAAAAAAATGTTCCAATTCTTGTTAATCATTTGCCAACTGACATTATATCATTTAAGGACCTTATTACATCTTAAATTACAAACCTAATTAGTCTAGTTAAAGTTGTACCCACTCAAATACAATAATTAAAATACTTATTCACTTATATTACTCTGTACTTCATATTTTACATGCTCTTTCAAAACAAAATAAATAGAAAAAGGATATGATAATGAACATTAATTAATTACATATGTACATAATCACAAATAAAAAGTTAATGAAAATATACGTTACAAAATTATAAATTCTTAGTTGTTTGTGGATACACCTTAGGTGCACTCACAAAGTTAGGACTTCATGGTTTTTTTTTATAAAAATTTCCAAGAGTAAAATAAATAAAGCGAGTACAATAAATATACTTAACTTTGAATGTATTCAAGAACGAAATAACAATACTCCACAAACAAGATAAATATTTATAATTTTAGAAAAATATATAATGTCTCACAATAAATTAACGCGACAATTATTTATTTATTTTTTTGGTATTCAACCCGGTTTCGGGATCATTTTTGGATGGTTAGGTTCTAGTCTCCTTCCAATTATTGTTGCAGGGATCGAACACGAGTCCTTCCTAACAAGTATAGATCCAATCACCACTATACCAAAAATCAATTGGTAATTAATGGGACGAGTAACTAACCGTAGTTGGTAAGTTGGTTCACAGTGTATCGACACGAGACGGATTCTATTTCCTTCTAAATGGGAATTCAATGAGATTCATCTTTTGACAAATTCTTAGGCAATAAGTAATCCAGTACTCGAAAGCAAGTATCTTTGATTGATTCTTCACCACAATTGCACTAACAACACAACAATCCTATTACAAGGGAGACAATCAACTCAGCATGTCCAACTTTTCCAAGAATATGACGCCCTTTGCTTAGTCTAGCTACCCCAATTCGTCTCCTTTTTACCCTTGTTCCACTGTTATTCATTCATATTCGACCCACTTCAAAAAAGATAAAGCTATCTCAAAAAGGAAACCCAAGAAAATTATTGAAAATTCTATTAAGAAATGTTTTTGCTTTTTGGGTTTTATAAATATCAACTTGGTGCTTCATCTTTTGCTTTGTTTTTTCCAATCAAATTAATGGGTACTTGTGATTGCCCACTTAAGATTCTGGGGTTTTCATCTGTTTTTAATTACTTTGCAAAACCCAGAATAGATTATGCTTCTTGCTGAGAATTTGAGGTATTTGATGATTTTTTTTCTCTTACACTTATTTTATTCTTTGTGTTATTCATTGTTTTTGCTAAATATTGTTCATTGTTTGTGCTTAAGATTATTACTTTGGACTTTGTGTTTGTTATAATAGATATTTGTGTGTGTTGTAGAAATTTTGGTTACTTTGCTTATTGATTGATTAAGTTTATGATTGTGGGGGTTTGTTTATTGTATGAAATTGTGTTTGTTATGTGTTATTACTGAAACTTAGGTTGCTGTTAGGCAACATTTGGAAGATGGTGTTAGTGTTTAATCATATATTTTTACATTTTATATGCTCAGGAAGTATTGAATTATTGTTGGGAAGTAAGATATCTACAAAATCACAACATTTATATGTTAGTATTTGAATGGTCGGTTCTTACTCGGACTTGTTTGTTTTAGTCGTGTGACTGAGTTGGTATCAACTTAGGAGCACTTTCTCTGTTTCACTTGGTTTGTCCTAATTGATGAAATCTTTTTTGAGTTTTTATGGTAGTCAGTAATAGAATCCTTTAGTGGTGTTATGCATTGATTGATCGTAGTAACAATGATCAGTTAACTTCAAAATATCCAATATGAAAGCTCAGAATATCAAGTCTTGTGGAAGTAGTTGTGATTTTTATTTGTTGTAGGGGGGAGGGCTGAGAAGAGTTTTGGTGGTGTAAGAAGGGGGCTTGATGGTTTTGCAATTGAATATGGCTGGTCAAAAATATGTCCAAATCTTTAGTTATCTATCTATCATGTATAAGGTGCTTGCTAATTTGCTATAACTATGGGAAGTATTAAGAGCGAGGTTTGATTTTTCAATTATAGATTAATAATCGCTGAATCCCTCAGTGATGCTTATGTACATAGATATTCAAGTAGAATTGTTTAATAGGCTTGGATGTTTAATCTTTGTTGTCTTGAGGTTTCTTCTGTGTAAGGCACTGGACTATTTGTGTATACTCCCCAATTATTGTTGGAAAAAAGAAATTTTCATAATCATGGCCTCTTCATAAAAATGTTTCTTATGTCATAGTTCACCTTAGAACATTGCAGAACCTTTTTTCTTTTAGTTGGCAGATAAAGGGAAGTCATTGTCGAGATAACTTTTTTTTTTTTTTTTTTGTCTATCTCTTTGTCTGAACTTATTAAAGGGACACGAAATTTCAAGTGCGGACAGTACCTCAAGAATTACTTTCATAAACAGGTCATTGATGGAAAATGTTACATTTTTTCTCAAGACTGTATTCTCAATATGATTACAAATTTTGACTGCATAGGGAATTATGGTTTTTGAAACCCTTAAGTTTAAAAAGTATGAATTACATGTGCATAGCTGATGCGTCTTTAGATTTGTCTTCATTGTCTGTGACTGCCTGTCACACTAAATAATTGATCTCCAAAGTTGCTTGATGTTTTGGCAGCCTTTCACCCTTTCTGCAATTTTTGCTTGTAGTTATGAGTTGAGTCATTCAAGTTTCTTAGTTTTCTTGGGTTTTGCTTTTTCTTGTGTTGGCTATTTAAGTTTCCTTTCTTATTTTGTAGATCATGAGCTCCACCACAATTCAAGTTACCAACTCTGCAACTATGGGAATATATGAATTACCTAAAGCAATGAGCATGTGGAGGGATACCTCAAAAGCCTTGATGACTTCCGGCGCAGGTACATCTTCAAGCACACAGGCGGAATCTGGACATGAGAATAAGGTGAAAGTCAATGATTATTTCTGTTGCCAAATCCAAGCATTCTTGTTTCAAGTTATTCTAAAGGGCTTTTTTTTTTTTTTTTTTTTTTTTTTTTTTTTTTTTTTTTTTTTTTTTCCTGTGCTCAGTTTGAATATGAGTATGTTTCTCCTGAGATGATGGAACCGTCCTTAAGTGTTGAAGATGCAGCAAGACTTTCTGAGAAGGTATTATAATTTGATTTCCGTTTCTTGTGTCATGTATGTGAGAGGTCCTCAATTTTAAGTTGTGAACCCTAAATGTTCATGGTGAAGTTTAAGATTAGCCTAAATTGTAGTAGTTAGTTTGTTTCCTTTTCGTCTCCTCTAGCTCTGAATTTCTAATGAGACTGGTTATTTAGTGATTTTAGTCACATTAGTCTTGATTGTTATTGTCGGGAAAGAAACAAGAAATGAGAGAAGGGGTTAAGGTGGTAGAAACCGATGCTAAATCGTTATAAACAACTGATGTAACATTGTTATAGCATGCCATCTAATGTATTTTAACATTATCATTGAGCATCAAAGAGGTTTAGTAAAGTGTATCCACTTCAACTCCCATTTTAGCCTGCTCGTCTAACTTTGTTTTTCGTATATCCGAGAACATATCTCTGGTTTGAGGTACACTTGCTCTGTTTTCAAATCTCGTAATGTTCAGGGCTGTAGATTCTGATAATAAAACACGTGGTTGCAGGTTCAAAGGCGTTTGGCACAAAATCGTGAAGCTGCAAGGAAAAGCCGTATGAGAAAAAAGGTACATAGATCTGCATATTGAGGAAGCAGCTTATAAATCTATGCACTATTGAATTTTCTGGGTTAGTCTAATATGCTTTCATTCTTACAGGCTTATGTTCAGGATTTAGAAAGTTGTCGTTCTAAGCTTGCTCAGTTAGAGCAACAAATTCAGCAAACTAAACAACAGGTAAGGGTTTTTTTTTTTTTTTTTTTTTTTTTTTTTCATCTTCATCAAAACCTGATATTACTCGTGACATTGTGAGGCTCGTATGATTTATAAATGGACTGGTGAATTGACTGTTACAGAACTCGTATGTTGGGGCTGCATTACATGCTAATCTTGGATTTGCAGGACATATCAGCACAGGTTTGTGTTTTTTATTTGTAGTTTATGATATGTTTGCATGCTGCAGGCTTCACTTATTGGCATCTATATTTTCCATCTATGGTTTCATTGTCATCAATTAATAATCTGACTCCACCTTCATGTTTATCATCGAATTCAGATTTTTATCCATAGTTATTGCTATCTCTTTGCTATACATTTTACTATATGTTTTAATTTGTTCGATGTTCTTTCTCTGCATTTATTTTTGTAGTATAATTTGATACTGTGATTTACTCATTTACTCACTATAGCTGTACCACCATTTATATGATGTTATGCCAGTTTCTGATTTACCGATCTATTGATACTTAGTGTAAGTAGCTGTTGATATTGATTCGTGTAGCTGGCCATTGACTGCTTATCATCTGCAGGATTATCCACATTTGAAATGGAATATGGACACTGGGTTGAAGAACAAAATCGGCAGAATTGTGAACTTAAAAATGCTCTACAAGCTGATGTGTCTGATGTCGAGCTGCGAATCCTTGTAGAAAGTGGCTTGAATCACTATTACAGCCTCTTTCGGATTAAAGCAGATGCAGCAAAGGCTGATGTTTTCTACTTGTTGTCTGGCATGTGGAGAACACCAGTTGAGCGGTTCTTTCTCTGGATTGGAGGATTCCGGCCATCTGATCTCCTAAATGTAATTCCTTGTTTTATTTCTTTGTCTTAGCTTTTAATACCATAGCAGGTTATGCATCTGTGGAGCTGGGGGAGATATAAATATAAGCTGAAACCAGAAAGAACACTAATTTGAAGGGTAGATAAAGTATGTATAGGTTTGAAACCTTTGACTGCTTCTTTCTATGGGTTTATAAAATTATAAAGATAAAACCTCTTGTCTAATCCTTAACATTCCAACGTCCTGTAATGATGGATATACGTTAGTTGTTGCTTTTTGTTGCATTGATACCTGCTGGCTGTGACTTTCTAAGCTTATGAGTCATCTTCCTCTGTCTAAGATGAGTGTTTTTATAGAGAAATTTCCGTTGATGTCCTGCTAGAGAAAGTTGGATGCTCCTACAAGTGACTTCACATTTTTAGCATTCTTCATCGGATATCTGATAATAACTTGGTCCCATAATTTGTAATCATCTTGCTATTACATTACATGAAGTGCCAACATAACTCATTGCCTTGTTTTCTTGCACTTAAGCAATTTGTGTTGAGTTGATGTTGTTAACTCATAAAACATACTCCCTCAGTCTCAATTTTATCTTGCACTTATGCCTTGGCACTCCTATTTGTATGCAAGATGCGAACTAATATATTGAAAGTGGATAGAGAGATTATTAGAAAGAGAGAATTTTTTTTCCTATTAAGGTAAGAGTGTAATTAAATGGGATGGAGTAAGAACTTTTAGTAGATAAAGTTTGAGACAGGGTGAGTACTTATTTGTTTTTCTTTGGATGCGTGTCAAATTGATGTAGTTGCTTCATTTGAATCAGTTTTGGTACCAAAGTCCTTAAAGTTGTTTATAAGATTTCAATGTATGGTTTTTTGCAGATTCTTTTGCCACAACTTCAGCCCTTGAGCAATCAACAAATGGAAGAAATTAGTAAACTACAATATGCATCCCGACAAGCTGAGGAGGCCCTGTCAAGAGGGATGGATAAACTCCAGCACACTCTAAATGACATCATGTTCACCGATCCGATGGCTGTAGAAGTGTACGGCTATCAGATGACCTCCGCGTTGGAGAAGTTAGAAGCTATAGAAGGCTTTGTGAACCAGGTAATTCACTAATGCACGTCATCTCCCATTCTTGACATCATCTTAATTATTCAATGAAGTCTTAATATGTAGTTGCTTGTCATGTGGCATTATTTATCTTATCTTTTGTTTGCTTTGACATTCTGATTGCTCACTTCACTATAATAGCTACAATACTTGATAGTTTGGACCTTCTTTTGGGAAACAGGGGAAAACTAGAGTGTAGCAGTTGCTTTCCATATTTCCATATATACTTGGTTTATAGTAGGTTTTCTTGATGAAAGTTGTAAAAGAAAAAAAAAAATCTATTTGATGAGGCATGTCAAACAGTGGTATGTGTCTAAGTGTCAGAACGACTATTTCATGAAAATTTCCGTAGTCTAAAAATGAAGTGCCAAGTATCTATTCCATGTCAGGGTGCTGATGATCCAACACAAGTAGTTGGGGTGGAACGAAGAATCCCAGGTAACATAGATCGGTAAGTAGAAGCCACTTTGGAGTATTTTATAACATGGACGAACTACTTTGGTCTGCCTAAAGGCGGTTGAGAAACTGTCATTACATGTCAACCAATGACCTCAAGTGTGCTCATAGCTAATGCTGCACCTGTAAAGTATAATAACTTTGCTGTTGGGGGAAGATACTTAGATTGATAAAGAAAACTTGTCACTAGAAGTAGGTAGCAGACGGAACGGGATGAGAGAACTTAATTCAATTTTAGTCTATATATTGTTTTGTATGCCTGTCATAATTTGTCTTGTCAATCCAATTCTCAAAATTGTATTGTTAAACAGGCTGACCATCTGCGTGAGCAAACCCTACAACTGATGTACCGGATCCTTGATCCCCGTCAAGCAGCCAGAGGATTAGCAGGATTGGGGGAGTACTTTAGTCGTCTCCGTGCACTCAGTTCATGTTGGGTTGCTCGTCCTCGTGACCCAGGCTAGTGAAAGTGAAGCCTACTGGAGTCAGCTTCTTGGTTACTGTACATGGATAATGGCTGCATCCGTCAGTCCACAGTTCAACATGTATCTATAATAGAGCACTTATTCCTTCCATCCTTTTTCTTTCCTCTAGAAGTAGTGGAGTTTCTATAATAACGTTTAGCTTGTAAATATGTTTATGGCGTGTCTAGAATGAGGGAAAGTTATGGTGGGTTGGTCGGCAGATGTACAGTGATGCGATATTGATCATTGAGGTTGGGCTGTTTTACTTGCTGTATAGAATCGATCAATATCAATGAGAGTTGGGCAATGGTACTTACTACTGAAAATTTGTTTGATGACAATGAACAATGTGCATGTATTGCGCAAATTTGTAAGTTTTATCTTTATTACTTAAGGTATGTCAAATGATAATTACATCTTCTTCTATGTTCTTCGTCAGCATATGCTGGTGGATCGGTTACATCAAAAAATTCTTATGCAGCATAGCCTTAGCACTCGCTACTAGATATTGACACAGGTCTTCAATTCATTAACCTACATTTTAAAGACATTGTTTAGCTTAGCTATCCTTCATAGTGAGCTATGTTGTTGTAGCTATGGAATCATTGTGACTCATACAGCTGAACATTATGCGAGTCCTTATGCAATAGTCGTCCTCATCTTAAGATTTGATCCAGCCATCCAGGGTGCACTAATCTACAGGAGTGGATCATTTCCTACTCTTTAAGGTATTCGGAGAGAAGGGCATCTTTGGTACAGGGTGATCTTAAGAAAAATAAGGTTCATCTTGTTGTGTAGTTTGGTTAATCCTCCATGTTTAATCCTTTAATGATTACATTTTTTTTATTCACAAAAAAAAAAAAAAAAAAAAAAAAACAAATTACACTAATTTGGGGAGATGTTATAAGAATTTAGTAAAACAGTTTATCTAACATGTGTCAATGACTACATGGATTACCAATGTTTTTGGTGTCAAACTAAAAGAAAAACTCTATTGACAAAAAATTATATAAGAGAATAATGAGCCTTAAACAAAATTATTTTTGTAAATGTTAATGGTGACTGAATAGCGAAAGTAAATTAAAGATGTATAGGGAATTTGTAGGTATATAAATTTGGCTGAGAATTACAAGGAGGGTTTATGCATTTGTGTGTGGCTCTTTGTGTATTTGGCTTGTTGTTTTTGTATATGCCAAACTCCCTTATATTTAAAGCGGTGCATGTAGATAAAGTCGGCAAAAACCTTCAAGATATTATTCTTCATCCTTTAATACTAGAATTATCTAGCTTCTTTTCCTTGAGTTGACGGACATTACTTGAGTAATGTGTATTATTCTAGAAGATTATGCTTGGTCTAGAATAATCAAGATCAAGAGTTCAAACGAAAAACTATATTATGCATGCACCATCATTGTAGAGGATTGGGCCATAAAATTTGGGCCACAATTACCCAACATCTCCACCTTGGACCAATTTTTGCATGCGCTCGTCGTATGATACCCGATCGACATTAGGTGAATATATCACATACTAAACCCGATTGAAACTTAGGTTCAGAATAAGAAAGTGACTTACTTGGACCCATATTATGAGGGCGTTGTTGCCGAGTCGGGATTGAGTATGATGAAGCCACAATAGAAGATCCTTGTAATACATAGAGATTTCTATGTTTGATAGCGTTTAATATTTCTTGAGCACCTTTGGAGACTTTGAGTACTCCACCTTCAGCCGAAATCTTATATCCTTTTGAGTCCAGAATGCCAAGAGAGATGATATTCTTCTTCAGATCAGGAACATGATGAACATTAGACAAAGTCCTGATCACACCATCTTGCGTCTTGATCCGTACGGAGCCAACACCACGAACTTTGCAATGATAACCGTTACCCATTGTAACAGTTATATTCTTCATATGCTGATAGTCAGTGAAGTGAGACTTTTGCGAATATATTTCTTCTTGGTGAAGTAGCTAAGAGAACTTCATCATCGGACTTTATTTCTCCAAAACCGGCTTCTGACGTTTCTTTCGGATTTTCGACTTTTCCTCTTGCTCTTTCTTTTCGAGCTTTTTATTTACAAACCAGCATTCTTCAATTGTATGTCCAAGTTTCTTACAAAACTTGCAAGATTTTCTGGATTTGTGTCCATTAAATTTGGACTTCTTATTGGTACTTTTACTACCGTGTGATATCTCTTATATATTTAAACCTTCGGCATTTTCATTAGAAAGAACTTCAAGTTAAAACTTTTGTTTTGAGAATAAGTGAGATTTAACATCCTCGAAAGAAAGAGTATCACTATTGCCATAAAACATAATTTCCTTGAAGTATTTATACGAAGGTGGTAGGGATAACACGGCCTTATCCTCATCTTCGATTTTAAAATCTGAATTTCAAGATTAATTATAATTGAATTAAATTCATCGAGACAAGTTTGAATGGAATTACCTTCGTCCATTCGAATTGTATAAAGCCTTTCTTTAAGGTGAAGCTTGTTAGCAAGACTTTTAGTTATATATAGTGACTCTAAATTCAGCCATTGGCCGACTATGTACTGTGTCTTCATGGGCAACCTCGCACAGTACCTCCTTGGTTAAACATAGTTGGATTGCCGAGAGGGATTTTTCATCCAACTCTTGTCATTGCTCGTTTGTCATTGACTCTGGTTTTTTTAGCCTTTTAATCCAGAGCCTTCTTTAATCCGCTCTGTACTAAAATGACTTTCATTTGGACTTTGTAGATGCTGAAATTAATCTTACCGTCATATTTCTCATTCTCGAACTTCGTGACCGAAGACATCTTTAATGTGTAAACACTCAAATCAACCTTTGGCTTTGATAACACTTGTTAGAGTTGGTGAGTGCATAACAGAATCAAATTAAAGATGTATAGGGAATTTGTAGGAATATAACTTTGGTAGTGAATTACAAGGAGGGTTTATGTATTTGTGTGAGGCTCTTTGTGTATTTGGCTTCTTGTTGTTTTTGTATATGTCAAACTCCCTTATATATAGTTGTGCATGAGTAGTAGATAAAGTCGACAAAAACGTTTGAGATTATTCTTGATCCTTTAATACTAGAATTATCTAGCTTCTTTTCCTTGAGTTGACCGACATTACTTAAGTAATGTGTATTATTCTAGGAGATTATGCTTGGTCTAGAATAATGAAAAAATTGTTAAAAATAAAATGACCTTTCAGCGGTCTTCCAAAAATAAATCCACTTTTTGATTATCCCGTGATAAAATGACTAATGATAACCATATGCCAAAAATAGAATGGTACCGGCTGATAACCTACTGAGCAAGTTGATGAGACACGTGTAGCAATGCGATAGATTGGTTTTTTTTTTATTATTTTTTTTTACAATTCATTTCTTATTTTTAAAAAATGAAAAAAAAATCACCACCCTTGACATGAACCCAGCCCTTCCACGGTCAGTGAATCCAACCCGAGCCCTCGCCATCGCGAGCCCAACTTAGCCCCAACCCCCCACCCCTGACGTTGTCGGCGAAAATGTAGTCCCACGACTCCCACTCTTGCATATATTGGCGAACCGCACTCAAACCTTCATCCATTATTGTATGGGATTCAACGATTAGGGGTTTAGGTTAGTTACTGGGTTTGTTTCGCGGTAGTTTCAAGGAGTTTGGGTGGTTAAGAGGTGGCTATAAGGTCGGTTTTGGGGTGTGTGGAATGGGTGAGGGGGTTTTAAGGGCGTGGTAATGGTTTTGGGGGTGGATGCGGGATGGTTTCGTGGGTGTGGAGTGGGTTTTAGGGTGGTTACAAGGTGGGGTTTTGGAGTTGCGGATGGTTGAGCGATGGCTAGGAAGAAGGGGAGGGGCTGCAGAGGTGGTTAGGGGGTTGGAAGGTTCAAAGGGGGATAGGCTTTGTGGGTGTTGTGGACTTGTGGGTGGTGGCTAACTGTTAGGGGGAGGGTAGGAGAGAGAATTTTTTTTAAAAAAAATAGTATGTTTGTAATTCAAAATCAATTCTTTTAAAAAAAATTGAAGAAATAATCCTAGCCAATCACAATATGACACGTGTTCAGGTCTAACCTTTTCAACAGGTTTTTGGTTTTTTGTTCTATTTTGAGCAGATGCATGTCAAAGGTCATTTTATTGTGGAAAAATCAAAAGGTCATTTTTTTGGGAAGAAAGGTCATTTTATTTTTAACAAAATTTCCCCAAAATAATCAAGATCAAAACTTCAAACCAAAAACTATAATATGCATGCACCGTCATTGCCAATTAGTCTTAGCTGCACTAAAATGAACATATTCTAAAAAATTATGAACACGTAAAAATAAAATGAACATGTTCTAAAAAATTATGAACACGTAAAAATAAATGAACATTCAGTAATAAAAAATGAATACATTAAAAAAATTGAACATGTTAAAAAATGATAATTCAATGTTAAAAATAAACATGATAATCACAAAATTGATGGGCCACACCTCAAAAATGAACATTTAGTGTAAAAATAATTATGAACACGTAAAATAAAAATAAAAAAAGAGCATTTGTTAATAAAAAATGAACATGTCAAAAATAATTATGAACATTAGCATATTAAAAATGAACATTTATCATACAATAATAGAATAGCTAGACCACGCCAAATAAAATGAACATTTCACAAAAATAAATGAATATATTTTAAAAAAAAAAAAATTTAGTCTAAAAAAACAAACACATGAAAAAATTATGAACATTTAGTATATTAAAAATGAACATGATTTTCTTATATTCATATAAATTCAAATTAATTGTATATAATTATTAACGGAAAATAAAGATAAAACGAATCGTTAAAATATGTTCAGTTTTTATGTAATAAATGTTCATTTTTAGTGTACTAAATGTTCAATTTTAAAGTACATCGTGTTCATTTTTTTTCTTCCAAAAATTATGCACAAATATAAGAAACTCAATCAAAAAACCGAAATTCATTATAACAAACAAATTAAAGATGCAGCAATTCAATAATTCATCACAAAACTCATTAATTAAATTAATATTCATAAAATATTCAAAAACTCGGTACTTGATTCCATAAAAAGTCAATTAAAATTTATCAAAATGTGAAATTCACTGATTATAAAATCAGAAAAGTCAATTACAATTTTACCCAAATCTAACCTAATTAAAACTAATTAAAAACCAACGATACAAAAAATAACCTGCATTGATGATCTATTTTGAATAACAACCAAATCCATAATATTGTAGAAAACTAAGGAAAAAGAAAATGGTGACGATCGTGACGAAGATGATGGAGAATGCTACAATGGTGAGGAATTGGAGAATATTCAAAATAGGAGGATAAAGAAGTTTACAAATTGATGGAAAGTGATGTAAGAAAAAAAAAATTACTTATAAGGAAAGAAAAAAGAAAGAGGAGAGAGAAAATTTAGAATGGAGAAGAAAACAAAGAGATAACATTAATGGAGGTAAGGAAGAAGAAAGAAAAAGAGGTAAATATAAAGAGTGGAGAAGAAAACAGAGAGAGAAAATTAATAGAGGTTACGCATATCGTTGTCTCAATATTAATACTCCATTACGATATGTTTATTAATTTCGTTTACAATATAAGGACCTGTTCCCATTTACTAAATTGAGCTGAACTGTAATGAACTAAACTGATTGGAGCTAAACTGATTAAAGCTGAGTTGAACTGAATAGAGGTGAAATGATTATTTTATTAGAGAAGAAAATTAAGAGCTGAACTGAACTGATTGGAGCTGAACTGAACTGATTGGAGCTGAACTGAACTGAAATGATTGGGGCTGAACTGAACTGAAATGATTGGGGCTGAACTGAACATGCCAATCATGTTCAATAAAAAAAATTCAAATTATTTTATTCTTAAACATTCTAATGTCTTTTATTTAAATTTTTTTATTATTCTAAAATACTAGAGATGGCAAACGTCTCGTGTCGTGTCATGTTGACCCATTTAATTATAAGCGTTATAACTTATAAGCCTTTGACACTAACCCTATTTTTTCGTGTCGTATCGTGTGATTGTGTCAACTTTTATCAACTCTATAAAATACAACTAGTGTTTATCCTGAGCAATGCCCCGGATTACTAGTTTGTACTTCTTTAATTTGATAATTATGTTCAATTGTTTTATATCTAGTGTGTGATTTGGGCGTTGTCTCGGATGTCATTTTTTTTTATTATTATTATTTTTTACTTCATATGTATTTATTTTCTAAACTTGTGAAAAATAAATAAATTAAATAACCTCTAATTTAAAAGGAATATATCTAAAACTCTTTTTTAAAATAGGACAACAATAGCTAGTGTTCTTATGAACAGTAACCCGCCTTTTACTGTGCTTATGAACAGTAAGTTCCAAACACTGTTGAAAATAAACAGTGGACTTCCTCTTCTATCTTTAGTTGGCTTTTATTTTTTTGGGGCTTTAATTCTGTTTGCTTTTTTGGTGGGCTATTAGTATGGGTTTGTTTGTTTTGGATTACTTAAATTCAATTCAATCTTCTTTGTGTACGTATATAATATATTTCCTCGATCGCCTAATTGTTCTTTCCTCGCCTAGTTGTTCTTCCCTTTATGATTGGTCTCTGGTTTGTGAAGGTCGATCTAAGGAGTGAAACATGAGGTTAGTTATATGTATGGGTTTGACTTAATGTAGATGATATAAGGGATATTATTAATATATACAAGTATATTATATTATTGCTAATTGATAATTGATAATATATTGAATTCGTTATACAAGACAATTAAATTCGATGCCTAACAATTGAATTCGAATTTTGCATGCAAGTATATATATTATTATAAATACTTATTAATTGTTGATTAATTACTCATCAATGTCATAACAGGTGCTGTATTCTCTGGGAAAATTCATTACTTAATTAAGCATTATCATTAATCATTAATTATTAAACAATTACTCAGTTTTATTAAAGGTGTTGCTCTTTTGGAGAATTAGTCTTGAGTTTACTAATTAATTTTGTTACAAGTTTTGGAATTTGGGATAAATCATTAATCATTAATTTATTAAGTATTCAGTACTCATTAATTTTAATTAAGAAATTAATTTAATTAAGGGTTTCAGATTGTTGGGAGAAATTATTATCCATTAATTAATCTATTGTAAAGATAATTGGGATATTTAAATATAATTATGCTTTATTTATGACTGCTACTGATTAGTTGGTGGTCATGGATTTTAAAATATTCCTAGGTAATTAAATGTTATGGCCAGCTTGGCAATTTAAAATTTTAAAAAAAGTTTAAATAAAAAAAAAAAGTGTTGTACTTGGGATTACTTGCGGTGTAAGGTGTAGAGTGATGTGAATTGTCATAGTGTACTTTTTTTTGTCTAAAATAGTACTACTATATAATGGAACATCAGGGGAAAAAAATAATTGGGTCTTCTCATATCTCTTTCTCTATATATATGTATGCAGAGAATATGAGTCCTTAGCTTTGTCAAGTTGTGAAGTCTCTTGTCATTTCTTTGGTAAGTTCAGTGCCCTTCTGTGTTTTTTTTTTTTTTTTTTTTTTTTTTAACATAATAAGGAGATATATTAGATTAATAGGCTAAAGCCTTAGTATTTACATAATACATCATATAATTTTTACACTGAAAATTGATGTAATTACAAAAGATTATATGATTAGCATGCCTTACATCCGAAACTATATCCCTTGGAATTGATTATATACATCATCTAAAGTCCCAAAAGTGAACCACATACATAACTAGAACCCCAAAAAGCTAAGGACATCCATAGCAAAGACCACCTGAACATCAGTTTTGCTGGTTTGAAGCAGATGCAGCACGAGCATGAGCTTTCTCCACCTCATATAAATCTGAAACGCAGTCAGGAACAAGGTAATGGGTCTTATACCCAACAGCCATCTCCCTTCCAAGCACTGCGAGATGATGTGCAAGTTCATTCATTTCACGAGGGACATGAGTAACCACTGCAACTTCAAAGCTTCTCAGAACAGCAGCAACATCACAGATTGCTGCTGCTAACTCGTGATGTGGATTTGGTCCAGTTGCCAGAAGCATATTACGAAGGGCTTTAGCATCAGTTTCAACAATGACTTTTTTAATTCTTAAGTCTTCCGCAATGGACAAACCATCATTCAAGGCGTAAAGTTAAGCCAAGAAAGGAGAAATCGAGTCATGAGTGCAAGAAAATCCCACATACCAAGACCCATCTGATCTCCTAATCACTCCACCACCTGAAGAGACTGCAGAATTCAGCCAAGCCCCATCTGTGTTAATCTTAAAGTAGCCTTCCCTTGGAGCTTCCCAACTTGAACTTGAGCCAACCTTGCCCTTTCCTTTCTTGCTATTAGATTCCTGTAAAATCCCATTAGACAGTTTAAAATCAAAAAGAAATTTGATAAAGAGAGAAATTGGACCTATTAGTTTTTCTTCAAAAATACAAGAGTTTCTATGTAACCAAAGGTGCCATAAGGCAGTAACAAAAACCAACTTCCATTTTTTATCCAAACCAAGATTATAATTTATCCAAATATTCCAAGAAGAATTTTTAAAGATATTGAAATTAAAATTTTTCGGAAGATAAACCTTGGCAAATATATCATTCCATAATATCGAAGAAGAAAAACAATCCCTAAATACATGAATGTGAGATTCCGAATACAAATTGCATCTTGAACAAATTGGAGATATTAAGGGCATGTAAATAGCTAAAGATTCAGCCACAGGTAAAATTGCATGAGCACAATTCCATAAAAACATCCTATATTTAAAGGGGGCTTGAATCATCCAAATATTCTTCCAAGAATTAATGTTAGAAGAAACCGTACACTTTCCTTTTAAAAGAAAATTATAAGCCGATCTAACATTAAAAATACCATCCTTACTTAAGTCCCAAGTAATGAAATCCTCCATTAAAGTATACCTAGGTAAAGGAGTAGCTTTAATCAAATTAATTACATTAATAGGAAGAAGATGTTCAATATCCTTAAGATACCAAGACTTATCTTTTATTATATTAGAAACCATCCAAAGATTCATATGAGAGGGAATAGGACTTATGATAACATCTTTCAAAGGAGCATTTCCAACCCAATGATGATTCCATAGGGAGGTAGAAACTCCATTACCTATACCCACTCTAAGACCCAAGGCAAGTAATTCTCTACCTTTCAAAATATCTTTCCAAATTTGAGAATGATTAGGGCTAACATGACAGTCAAATAGGCCATTCTTCTTTAAATATTTCTCATTAAAGATCCTAACCCATAATTTATGAGGCTTAGTCAAAATATTCCATCATAACTTAGCCATAAAAGCAATGTTCCACAATCTCAGTCTTCTTATCCCTAATCCCCCAATTTGCATAGGTTTAGTGACATGACTCCAACCTATTCTAGTAGAGTATTTGGTTTTATCAACTTTATTCCACAAAAATTTCCTACAATTCCTTTCAATATCATCACAAATAGAAACAGGAAGAATACTAGTCTGCATCAAATAAACAGGAAAAGCAGAAAGCACAGACTTTACCAAAGTACACCTACCTGCAAAGTTTAATAACTTGGATTGCCAACCTTTAATCTGATTGAAAATTTTGTCAAGTAAACCGAAATAATCACACTTTTTCAGTTCATTAGGAAGAATTTCAACTCATAAATATTTACCAAAGGAAGTAGTGGAAGTGAAATCAAATTCTGTGATTATATCTTTTCTTATGTTATGATTCATCTTTCTTGGAAAAATAGCAGTTGATTTGCTTTGATTAACTCTTAAACCCGAAATGTCTCCAAAATCTTGTAAAACTTGCATGATTATTTGGATGTTCCTTTTAGAAGCATGTCCAAAAAGGAACACATCATCTACATAAAATATGTGAGACAAAGAAATTGATTTTGTTACCTTAATTGGCTTCCATATTTTCTGATTAACTTTGTCTTCTATCATTAGAGATAATCTCTCCAAGCACAAAACAAAAATATAAGAAGACATTGGATCACCTTGTCGGATCCCTCTAGTTGGCTTAAACTCCGATGTTATTTCTCCATTCCATAAAACCGAGATTTGAGGAGAAGAAATACAAAACATGATAAGCTTAACAAAAAATTTATAGGAAAATTAAAGCCAATTAAAGTTTCTTCAATAAAATTCCATTCAAGGCTATCATAAGCTTTAGTCAAATCAAGCTTTAAGGCCATAATGTTCTTCCCAACCTTAGCTTTATGAAAAATATGTGACATTTCTTTGATAATTATCACATTATCCTCAATTCCTCTTCCTTTAATAAAACTAGATTGTAAGGGACTAACCAAATTATTCAAAAAGGAACGAAATTTACTGGAAATAATCTTAGTGATTAATTTATACACAGTATTACAAAGCCCTATAGGCCTAAATTGAGTTAAATTTTCTGGTTTTTCAACCTTTGGAATTAAAGAAATATAGGAGTTATTAATATCATAATTAAAAAAACTATTAATAAAACTATCCGCACAGACCTTGTGAAGAATATTACCTAAAGAATCCCAATTTGCTTGAAAAAATTTCGGTTGCACCCCATCAGGACCAGGACACTTCATTGGATCCATATTAAAAAGACATACACGAACCTCATCTAAGGTAGGAACAAAATTAGCTAAAGAATTATTTTCACTTATCAAAAGCTTATTAATAGGGTGAAAGTTACCAGAACCCCCCCTATTAATTATCTTTGATTGGAAAATATTAAGATAAAAATCAGTTGCCATTTTCTTCAAAATTGAATCATCACTAATCCAATTCCCATTAGAATCTTTTAAGCATAAGATTTTTCCTCTACTTTTTTTAATTTTGGCAACAATGTGAAAATATTTCGTATTAAGGTCACCATTCTTGCGCCAATTAATGCCTGCTTTTTGAGCCCAAATAATTCTCTCCTTATCATAAATATCTTTCAATTCCTTTAAGAGATCCTTTTCCAAATTAATTAGGAAATTCGAATGATTTTTAGCTAAAAATTTCTGAATACCTCCAATTCTAGCTAAAAGTTTATCTTTTTTATATTTTAGATTTCCAAAAATATTATGATTCCAATCCTTAATATTATCTTGAAAATTCTGCATACCTAACATATAATCATCAAAAGGTTCCAGCCAATTATTAACAAAAAATTCTCTAAAATTAGGATGAGACAACCAAACTTCCTTGCAACGCAAAGGAAAAGAACCTTTTGACTTAGGGTTAGCACAATTTATTAAAATTGGGGAATGATCAGAGTACGTAAATGGAAGATGGAATACCTTAGTATGCGGGAATTGCTCCACCCGAGCAGCATTACCGAGAGCCCGATCTAGACGTTGCCTAATTAGAGTTGCTCCTTCTCTTGCATTACTCCAAGTGAACGGATTACCATTGTAACCCATGTCGAATAGACCCGCAGCATTAGTGACATTGTTCATATCACGGCACTGAGCATGTCTAAATCCACGCCCTCCAAACTTCTCAGATTGAGAAGTAACCTCATTCAAATCACCAAAAAGCAGCCAAGGAGTATTAGGAGGGGGTAAGTCAGTTTGCATGTCCCTCCACATCTCATGTCTTTCTTTACGTGTGGATGGAGCGTGCATCCCAGTGATCAAAGCCTCCTTATTCAAATTTTTGAAGTGAAATAAGGCATGAAAGAAGGAAAAATCCTCTTTAAAGTCGGCTACATCAACAACATTTTTCCAAAAAAGCCATATACCTCCTCTTTTGTCATTAGCTTCAATAGCTTTAAAATCATGAAAGCCCAATTGCAACATAACTTGTCTAGCCCTTAGATCATCAGACTTAGTTTCAAGAAAAACGAAAACAGCAGGGTGATGAATATTTACCAAATGACGTGCATGCGGAATGAATTCATTTCTACAAGCCCCCCTAACATTCCAAAGAATGAACTTCATCTTCAAATTTGGAAGAGGCCTTTGAAGAGTGACAGAAGGATGATCAGTCGATTGTGGGTTCGGAGGAAGATAGTACACTTCCCAATCCCTCCAGAATTCGTGCATCCCTATCGGCACCACATCCTCTAGAGATAACGGGGTCATCTGAGCCACAATCTCCCTCGGCCCCTGTAGAAATCGGTAATATCTTATCTGCATTTGCATCCCCACCACCGCCTCCTGCGAGATGAAGGTTGCGATAAGGCGATTTGCCATGTTTTGACCTCTGGTTTCTAATCGTAATTGAAAAACAGGGATTCTTCTTGGAATTTGAAAGGGGAAGGTACGATCCTTTTCCCCCGTCCTTAAGATTGATAGCGATTCCTGCCTCCTTTTCAATGCATCCAACAGTCTCACCGCTCCGGTGAGCTCCGTCGGAGACCCCGGCCTTTTCTTGATCAATAGCGTTTTTATCATCGGAGAGGTTGGAAATAATTGAAGAGTTTTCGCCTTCAACCCTGACCCCGACTCCTGCTGCAATTCGTAAACTGGAACACCCTGTAGAATTGGCCCCTTCCCTCGAGCTTGAGCATTGAATTCCTGATCCGAGACCTTTCGTCTCTGATAAGTTATTATGGGAAGTGATTGAGGAGATGAAGACTGGTTCTGATCTTGCATGGCTAGAATTTAGAGAGTTTAATTTGTTTAATTGGGAATCTGAATTGATTTCTAATATATGTGTAGAAGAGGAGTGATTCTCTATTGCTGCCTCATCAAGAGAAGAGTGAGGGACTGAAATCAAGGGTTCAGATTGATCATCAAGTTGCATTTCATCCAAGTGTTCACTCGAAATTGATACCTTAGCATTAATGCCACTTGTTGAATCCAATAACTTACTTGGAATATCATCTACCATCATTACTTCTAAATCCTTATTATTATTATTAAGTGCCTCTATATTTAAAATTGCAGCCGTTTCAATATTATTAACCACCTTCCTAATTTCTTCATTAGCTAAGGCAACATTAACATCTTTAATTGGAACCAATTTATCTAAATCCTTTATAAGCACAGGATTTGAAGTCTTATTATTAACAACTTCCTTTTTTTTATAAACCAAAATATTTTTATTAGTATTTAAATTTTTTTTATTGCTGTTATTATCAGCAATATTCGATTTATTACTCTGAGAGTTGTTATTATCAACTCTAATTTTAGAAATAGCCATAGGAGTATTATTTTTTTTGCTATTCTTATCCACCAACTTAGTAACCGGCTTTCTTTTATTAGTGACTAAGGTCCATGGGCCAAAATCCCCATGAGACCCATTTTCAGCCAACACTTGAAATTGATTGGAATTTGAATGAGACCCAATCAAAATATTGGGCTTTGAGGCTAAGGAATTATCAGATTGAGGTTCAATAATTAACTTATTATGTGAGACATCACCCTTAGAAGTCAAAGCACCTTCATTAGAAGAAGAATTCAAAATTGAATTCCCATTCTTCATATCTTGCTGTCCAACAGAGGCTGACTTACTTCCAACTTCACCTACTTTGTTCAACATGCAAAGAGATTGGACATGACCCACCTTGCCACAAGTAAAACACAAATTGGTGATGTTCTCATACGATATTGTTTGCCACGCGCCTCCTATCCAAACTTTTGACACCAAAGGCTTGTTTAGATCTATCTCGACGCATACCCTGGCATATCTTCCTCTTGTGAGCCTATCAGTCACATAATCTACACGAATCGGAGTACCAGCCAGCTTAGCTATTTGAAACAAGGTTGTTTTATCAAAGTACTCCACAGGGAGCTCAGTAAATCTGATCCACACCGTCATTTTATCAAACGGATTTTCCGATGCTCTGAAATTTGGCCTCCATTTTGTCATCATTAGATAATGGTCGAAAACAAACCAAGGGCCACCAAACAAAGCCCTTTCATAATCATCTTCCATTGTAAATCGAAAGAGAAACACATTATGACCAAGATCAATTGTTTCTAATCCCCCTTTCACCTTCCACATTACGAGCTCGATTGAGCATAAAAGCAGGACGAATAGATGTTCCCAAGCATTTACCCATTAAGGTCAAACTCCATGGTTTTCTAAATCGATCCAGAGTCAATTTATCAAAACTAACTGATAAATTTGTATCAGGACCCAAATCCTCCTCCTGAGACCATTCAGTAGAGGTAGCTACAATTTTTCTCGCCTCTTCAAACCACTGAGATGAAGTAGCAACAACTTCTCTAAAACTAGCTATTCATAGAGGTTTTTGATTTAATTCAACCATCTCCTCATCAAGATGAGGAGGAGGATCAGGTGGATCCTTAGAACCCACCATTACAAGCTACAAAAAACTTTGAGAAAACACTTCTTTTCTAGAGAGAGAAAACTAGAGAGAGAAGAGAGAAAAACTGTAAGAGAATACTCTGTGTTAAATATTAGGAAGGATTTAATGCTGAAAGTTGGTTGCTATTAATTTTAGGTTTTTAATGGAGCAAATTGATTGTTTAAAGTGGCTGCAGGTTTAGCGGTTTTGAGAGCCAGGTGGTGGTTCAGTTTATATTCAAGTACTCTTCCTACTTGTATTATTGCAACTGGCAAGTCCAAAGGGTATATATATATATATATATATATATATATATATATATATATATATATATATATATATATATATATATATATATATATATATATATATATATATATATTGTTTCTTTAGATTATATATGGATACTGTTGCTCATTGGTAGGGGTGTCAATTCGGTTAAATAGTTCGGGTTTGGGTTGGGTTTATCAGTTTCGGGTTATAACGGGTCGGTTTATAACGGGTTGAAATAAGAAGCAGGTCGGTTTGGGTCGGTTTTGAAAATTATCGGATCAGTTCGGTTTGTTTTTTTAATTGCAGTTTCTATTCGGATCGGGTCCTTATCGGGTCGGGTTCTAGTCGATTCGGGTCATAATCAATTTGGGTTGAATCGGGTCGGTTTGAAAACGGGTTTAGCCTGTTTGATGTGGGTTTCGGTTAAAAACAGTTCAAGTCTTAATCAGGACGGGTCGTAATTGGTTCGGGTCATAATCAGTTTGGGTTTAACTGGGTCGGTTCGAAAATGGGTTTCAGTTCAAAACAGATCGGGTGAAATCGGGTCCAATCATTATCGTTTCAGGTTATAATAGGTTTAGATTGAACTTGGTTGGTTTGAAAACGCGTTTACCCAATTTGAAGCGAGTTTCTAATCAAATCATATCGGGTTAAAATTAAGTCGGATGATTATCGAGTCGAATTAGTCAAATAACGGGTAGGAACGAGTCATGTTATAATCAAGTCAAGTCATAAATAAGTTGGGTTTATCGAGTAGTGGGTTGAAACAGATTAGATCAAAAACATATTGGGTAACAGGTTGTAAATGACTCAGTCATAACGGTTACAGGTTTTAAACGGTTTGGTCACAACGGGTTACGGGTCGTAAACGGTTCGGTCACAACGGGTTACGGATTATAACCGATTCGGTCACAACGAGTTACGGGTTGGAACGATTTAGGTTTATCGGGTTTTAACGGTTTTCGGTTTAAAACGGGTTGGGTTACTATCGGGTTTAAACGTGATCGGTATGGTTTGCTTTCAGTTTTGGGTGATAACGGGTCGGGTTGGTAACGGTTTAGTTCAGTTTTGGGTTAGAAAAAATTGGGTCGGGTCAGTTTTCGGTTTCCAATAAACGAGTTTTAAACAGTTCAGTTCCTTTTCGGATCGGTTCGAAACAGTCGGGTTTAACGGTTCGGGTCAGAAACTAACAACTCTACTCATTGGTGTAAGCTGTGTGTGTAGCTCTGTATATGGATGTTGGATTGTGTCTTGCATTGTAGTACTTATTTATATGGTGTTGGACATTAGGCAACTAAATGAAAAAGATGAGCATAATGCATATGAGACATCCTTTTATTGTTTACTTGGTTGCTTGTTATGGTGTAGGTTGGTTTTACATTTGTTTGTCATGTGTGTTGAATAGTTTGTTTGAGTATATAACGGTCTGTTTGTTTTAATATAGTATGAAGCTTTATATGGTAGGATATCTGTTAACGTAATATTATTTGGGTAGCATATGACATTTATGAGGTGACCTTATGTATATATATTGGTAAAATACAAGTAGGTGTCCTTTTGGAAATACAATGCATATATTCATATGGTTTATATCACTAGATGTTTGGGTGTTAGCACATAACTACAGTCAACGCCTTTAGTGGCTTATTAGTTGATTGTTGTTATGTACTTTTTACGCATCCCAGTTATTAATTTAAAAAGCATTCCAGTTACTGAATTCCTAAGACATTAATAGTTCATACTTTTCTCCAGCTTGTGTTTTGATTATTCTCTTTAAGTTGTGTTGTCTATTAAGCTGCATACTGATTTGAAATGAATGGTAGGAGTTTATATGGGAAAATATTATATACGTATGACTCCTATTGATTATGTGTTGTAAGCGTCTTCTGCTGAAAAAATATGCATTCCTTTTTGCTCGTTGTTGATTCAGATCACTGACTGTCTTGATTTCCCTAAGCCCACTTATTTTGTCGATGATGCGGTTAAGTGTAAGACATGTGTTTATATAAGGACAGAGGGTGAACGTGGTATCTTTTAGTTTAATAGTGGGGAGGCGGCCACTATTGATATATCTAAGGAAACTGCAGCCCAGAGAGCAATCAGTTTTTTTAATTAAGAAGTATGATGTCTATGTTGGTGATTTTACTATGGATAGGATGCGTATGTATGAAAAATGTGAGAAGTTGTATAGGTCAAAACGGAACTCTATGGAGTCTGGTGATAAGAGGAAGTGTTGTGGTAACAAGTTCATTGGTGCAGTGGTACATGTTGCGCTTGATTATGTGGGATTCTTGCCTAGGGTTATTAGGAAGACTGGAGTGCTGGTTACAGGTATAGAAACAGTGTATTCTGCTGGTCAGGGGTATTTGTCTTGGCTTACAGTGAAAAGCACTCATACTAGGAGTGAAATGAAATGTTTTTTTTAGTGAATTGTGTCCAGATAGTAATAAGTCCAAATAGATGGTTGCAAAGCGAGTTATATATTATCTCATACGCCAATATAATCAAGATATAGTGGATGCACATTATGGGGCTGCAAATTTAAAGGGTGTCCTGTGCTCTCTAGAGAGGGAAAGTTGTTAAGCATTGGAAGAACGACATAAAGGCCAAAAGGATGATTTTAGGCTTATGCATTTTTTAATTGCAGAGGTTCCAACAACGCCGCTTAGGGAGGGTAGTCAAGATGCTGTAACTGCTCCTGCTCTAAGTACTCCTTTTATTTTAGTGTGCAGGACAAAAGCCTGAAATCCGTGCCACGTGGATCAATCCCGCGACACGGTGCTCAATTGCCGTCAGACGGGAGGATTTCCCGTGTCGCGGGATTCTTTTTGGCACAAAAAAAATCCACGCGCCCCGTACCACGCGCTTAACGTCGTAACTCAGTAACGGGAAACGTGGAACGGTAACGAGGTCGTGTAACGGTCATTTTTTGGCTTTAAATATCAGACATTGCTCCCATTTTTTTTCATTCACCATTTCTCTTTCTTCTTCTGCTCTCACTTCTCCTCTCAATTTTTGCTCAGATTCCCGGGCCACGGCGAGGCTGCACCGGCGTACTACTGTTTACACCGTGTCACGAATCCCCTCACCGTGACACGGCGGCGCTGCTGGGTTTCTCTCTCTTTTTTTTTTTATTTTTTTTTGCTACTGCTTGCTGCTACTCGTTGCTGCGCTGCTGTTCAGATCTCGTTGCTGTTGATCGGAGCTCCGTCGACTCCTGGAATCACTGTGACACGGGGTCTGATCACTGTACCTGATCACCGTGTCGTGGCGTAGGCTGACCGTGTCGCGGCGGCGACTCTGCTGTCTTCACGTGTTGCGAATTTTGGAGCTCAAATTTTCATCAATTTTGCTCTAAACTTTTGCTATTTTCTTCATTTTTGGTTCTCCACAAGGATATATGTAAGTTTCCCTTGATTTTGTCTCGAATTTGCTTCAAATGAGTAATTTCATGAAAAAACCCTTAAAAATCAATTTGGGGATTTTTTGATTTTGAGGTTTATGTTGAAATTCTTGCTATGAATTTACTTGTATATGTATATATGTGTGTTTGTGAGCGATTTGAGACAAAAATTGCATGATTTGGAGAAGAATTGAGCAAATCACCATTTTTGGTACTACTTGTGGGAAATGGTGTTCTTTGTTGTTCATGTTGTTCTTTTGCACTTGAAATGATGACATATTGGTTGTAGATCTTGTAAAATATGCCATGATGCGTTGATATATTGATTTTGTGCAATTTTGAGACATGTTTTGTGTTGTGTATGTACTACATTGTCATGGAGAACATAGTATCATGCAATTAGGAGAACATAGTATTAGTTCGTTATGGAGAAACTAAATACTATAAATAATTCCATTATTTTGCTAATTTTTAGCCTTGAGGTAAAAATTTAGCGTATAATAGAAAATGCAATGAATAACTAAATAACTTAGGAAATGATTATAAGCATTTATATTTTATTAAAATGCAACTTGATATAAATAACTAAATATCTTAGGAAATGATGCTAAGCATTTAGATTTTTATTTTTATAATAGCATACCTAGACGACGGGATCGCGATCTTTCCACTCATGGCCGGCGTCAGGCTTTTCGGGAGGACACTCCCACGATTCCCGAGGGTATGGATTATGACGTCTTAGAGTCTGAGCCTCGACCCTCTACGGGTAGAGGTAGGTGGGCTCCACCTCCGTGGATACCAGACCAGTTGGTTTTCTATCGTGAGAACCACGTTTCTCATCGTCCGCTTGCCGGAACGCTTCGCCATCACGGTTCTGGAGCCGGAGATTTGATTCCTCGACTTCATCAGATTATCACGAGGGATCCTTTAACGAACGCCTTATGGGAATCAGCTGGTCTAGTAGAATTTTCATCGGCGATCATAGGGTTTCGCAGCCTCGGGGTTGCGGTGCGACAGTCGTTCGTGCGTTGTTGGAGTATTTTTGGGATACTACCAACACTTTTCACTTTGCTTGGGGGGAGACGACAGTGACCCCTCTGGACTTTAGCATGATCAGTGGTCTATGCTTCACTGACCGGGCCGTAGCACAGATGTCTGATCTTTCTTAGGGAGCGGCTGAGGCAACCGATTTGTTAGGTCCGATCGTTCAGCATATCAGGACTCAGCCGGTGTCTCGAGGTGGTCTTAGGAGCGGGCGATCAGAGTTGGCTTCGGTTCTGGCCCGTGGTTTTGACATGGAGGAGACATCACCTGAGCAGCGAGTGCGGATCTTCATTTTGATTCTCATTTCCATGACTCTTTCTCCTGATAGGAGTTCGCGTGCACTCGTTTTCTATCTTCCTTCTTTAGTCAGGATTAGTGAGATAGGATCCTTTAGCTAGGCCAGCCTCGGATATGCCGACCTCCTCTTGTCGTTACGTCATGGCTGTAGGTAACTGAACGACGAGTCCCCTGTCACTGTCTACGGTTTATGGAGAGTCGTAGAGGTGATGATCCTTTCCTCTTCTTGTTTTATTTTAATTTGTTCAACTCATGTGCTCAAAGATTACTTTTCATTGCAGCTATGGTTCTACGAGTACTTCCCAGGATTGACCCATCGACGGCGTCGTAGAGCGGTTCTTGACTTCCCTATTGGGGCCAGCTGGCGTGACCGAGGAGAGTTACGGGTGGAGTCTGTCTCTGCGCTACGCGGGCTGCTACGCCGAGGCACCTCTTCTGTTGGTGTAAGAATTAATTTTGTAGCCTGTTATTTTCTATCTTGACGTTATTTCCGGTGCTTCATTGCAACTTTTTATGGTTTTCAGGTTGCTATTGATGTCCAGTATCGTACTTGGGCTAGGATGACTAATCTTCCCGAGGCCTTGCAGCTTTCAGCGTACCGCACTGTTTTTGTTGGTACCGGATGCTTTGTCTGGTATTTGGGGGAGCGTGTCGTTCGTCAGCACAGCGGTGATCGCTTTGTGGTGCCCTTGTCTCCACCGGAGTCGATGCTGGACTCGCGCTTGCTTAGGGAGTTGATAAACAGGGGAGAGCGCTACACTTTTCCTTGGCAGGAGCTTGTGCGCATGGAGGGTGATTATGCGCAGGACTTGCTTCCTTCTCTGGCTCCTCCACCCCGTCTTCCAGAGGTACGATTTCTTTTGAGGAGTTTGTCGCTAGTCTCTGTTTAAATAGTCAAAAAACTTGATTATTCGATTGTATTTTCATACCACTGTTTGCCGTGTGAGGAGGATTGAGATTCCGCCTCAATCTGTCCGCTACCCAGGGCCGATTGGTATTACTGAGGACCATATTGCTGACACGCCAGAGGGTTTTAGATAGGCGTAGGAGTCTATGCCTGATGTTTTTTAGCCGGTAAGCTTTTGATACATTATTCATCCTTTTTAATACCGCTTGTTACTGATTTTTATCTGTTTTGTTCTCAGCCTACCCGCTCGGAGATGATGGGATTTATGAAGCTGGTTGACGCTCTGAAGTACTGCATCATCAAGCTTCGGCGTGGTGCGAGTTGTCGGAGCAGTTCTGGCGATGTTCTTGAGGTATGTTCACTTTTTCTCATTTCTACCATTTGTTTTATTTTGCATTGTTGACGTCTTTTGATTTTGTATCCTTCAGGAGCAACGGAGGTCCCGCTCGCGCTCGAGGCATAGAGGCTCGGACGAGGGAGAGCGTAGTCGTGGTAGACGATCTCCTGAGGTTCATCGACATTCTCAGTCTCAGCGGGATCCTCAGCTTTCTCAACCATTTTAGGAGGCTCCGTGGCAGCAGCCTCAGTCTTCCCAGCGCTTTCAGGATCAGGGTCAGTGGCAGCGACAGCTGTTTTCACAGCCTTCACAGCCTGAGTTCAGGCCAGTTATCACTCCCGTGGATCCTGGCTTATATTCAGCTCCATCGTCTGGGGTTCCTCCACCGGTGCCGGGTTTGTTTTCAGTTCTAGTGTATGGGACGATGCCTCCACCGAAGATTCCTATTTCTTTGAGTCAGTCTACACCGTTTGCCAGTTGGACGGGTCCTACTTCGAGTTTGACTGCTACTGGAGTTATAGAGACTAGTAGGGATACTACTCCTCGTACTCGGATGATGGCGGGACTCTTTGGCTCACCGTTCCCATATTCACAGGCTGGAGATGACACTGATCCTAACTCTTCTAGTTTTGCAGATTTTTGACCGAGGGTCTTTATTTGTACATACTGTGATGACACTTGACGCTGCTTATTTATCATGACTCATTTTGTACATTATTCACAGTTTATGTATTTATTAGTGTGTGTTAGTGTGTGCTTGAGACTTATTGTGTGTGATTGTGTATTTATTAATGACGCGAAAAAAAAACGTAAGTGGAGGGTACCGACCTTCCCCAAAAGAAAAAAAGAAATAAAAAGAAAAGAAAAATATGAATAAGTTTTACAACTACTTAAAAATAAATATGTTTGGAAATGGAACGAGGTTTATAACTTCCCCAAATAAAAAGAAAATAATAATAGAAATAAGAGTAAAAAATAAAATAAATAATAAAGATGAATAAAAGAAAAAAAAATAAAATGATAAAAATAAAAAATGAAAATATTAATAAAAGAAGTTGATAATTTTGTTAGGAATGAAATTCTCGAAAAAACAGAATTAAAAAAATAAACGGTGAAGATAAAACACTAGAAAAAAAAATCCTGATAGATACAGGAAAAGGATTAAAAAAAGAAAACGCGTGGGCGCCGCGACACCGCATCGTAGACCGTGTCACGGCAAAATCTGCCGTGTCGCGGCACAAATTCCCGCCCGTGTCACGGTGGGAATTCCCGTGTCACGGTGCGCGTATTCTACAACGGTGTGGTTTACGCGTATAGAAAGATAAATTCTGAGTAGTTCCGAGCGTTTTTGCTATAAAATAGGACCAGTATATTCGTGATATGCATAATTACGAAACACAAAATAATTAGAATTTCATATTTCAATAATAATGTCTCAGAATTTTGATAATACATTGCGCGATTGGTCTTATTCTTTGACCAATGCTGACAAAAGAGAATTGGAATTGTTTCATGTCAGGGGTTTACTAGCCCTAAGACATGTAGCGATTGAACATGATTTTCTTAGGGCAGCATTAGACTATTGGAGTCCAGAAACACATTGTTTTAAATTTGATTACGATGAAATATGTCCCCTGCCGGAGGAATTCGGTGCCATCTTTGGATTTCCTGCTAGAAATCTTATTGCCATGCCTACCCTACGTGGGTATTATTACCAAGACTTTGAACGCTATCTGAATCTAACAGATCCAGATTTAAATAGAATTGTGTATGGTAATGAGGTAGACTTAGAAAAACTTGCAAATTCATATTTCAATCGTCTTGTCTCTGAGTCTTATCATGTATACCGTAGAAGGACATATATTTTTTGCATGTTTATCAATCTTTTATTTGCAAACGGTAGGGTAGGACATGCTTGTCTAGCATCCGTGTTTGAGCATGTTGAATCTGGGAGGTCTCCTATGCCTACGTGCCTTGGAGAAACTTTACGCGGCCTTGACGAAGCAAAAGCTGACCAGAAAGCCATCAGGAAGGGCTCTCTGGTACTGCTGCAGGTAAAAACATGCTTCGAGTAACCCCCGTGACACAAAACAGGTACCGTGTCACGGTGGCCTTTTGCCGTGTCACGGTGGAATCTGCAATTTTTTTTTTCAACTGATTTTTTTTTGTCTTGCAGATCTGGTTGATGGAGCGTTTAGAACTTTTTGAAGCCCCTAACGATATTGAAAAATATGGTCCCAACAATCTAGTCCGCAGGAAGAAGAATTATTCTGTGAACATGTCGTATGAAGATTGGAAGAATTTCTTTGCAAAAAGGGAATTTTCCTTTCGTTGGGTGGTGCCTTGGTGGAGGCTTACTAGGATTGTTGGTACGAATGATACTCCGTATTGCCGTGTTCCTAGTATCTCAAGACTGACTTTTTACTGTCCTTCTCGACTGATGCGACAGTATGAACTTGAACAAGTAGTTCCACGCTATAACGATAGCCCTCGTGAAGTATCGTTGCATGAAAGTAACGTTCACAAGTACGAGGCTTATTGGATTGAAAGACCTTTGTGGACCGTTTCCGCAAGTAACCAAGCTCCTCCTCCCTTATCTAGTGCATACAAGGCATGGTTGAATCCTAGAAGTAGAAGGGATCGAGTCGGATCGCGCAACTTTGACATGAAGAGCCGTCTTGGAAATAAGAAAGCGCCTCCTAAAGATCGTCTAGGTCCAAGAACACAAGGGATTGAGTTTAAGACTCCTATAATGCCTAAAAGGAATAACATGTGAAAGGGAAGGGTAAAGAGAAGATGGTTTATAGAGAGAAACAACCAAAGAATTCTAAGAACGGTGAAAGGAGTGGAAGTTCGACTAGGGGTGTGATGGTTCGGGCTACAAAAGACACATTAATGGTGAAGGCCGACCTAGTTGAAAAAGAGAAGGAGGTTCCTAAAGTGAAGAGGGTTTAGATCAGTATTGCTTTGCTTTTATGATTTATAATTTTTAAAATAAGGCGCATGATGCCAATAATTGTAGTCACATTTATTTCAATAATAATAGCATATTTATTTTCGGCTTAAATAAAAAATTACAATAATTTAATTTTTTTATTTTTTTTATTTTTATATTTTTTTTTATTATCCGAGTCAAGGAGTCGGACGCAATGGAAGAATGAAACTTGGTGCGACGTTCAATGGCCCCAGTAGTTATGTTTAGTGTGATAGTACCCACGGCTTGACGACGAGTATTATCATAAGCGCGAATCCCTTGAGTAGAGGGAGTCAGTTCTTCATTCTTTATGCCCAACTTCTTTGCAGTGCGGAGTGGGCATACATTGATTGCAGAGCCATTATCAACCAGGCTCATAGGAACCTTCATCTTCCTACACACCACAGTGAGGTGTAAGGCCTTGTTATGTTGGTCCCTTTCCGGGGGCAGATCCTTGTTAGAAAAAGAAATCAAATTGCTAGTACTTGGCAATTCAGTAGTGAGAAAGTTGACCAGTCCTTGAGGAGTCATATCATCATCAACTCTTATTTTCACCATAGCATTCATCACAGCCTTTCGATGCTTGTGAGAGGTGGCCAAAAGCTTCCATACATTCATTTCCACCTTGGTCTTTTGTAATTGTTTGACCACATCGTTGTTCGCAGGATCGATGGGATCAGCTATTGGTTGTGATTGCGGTGGAGGTGGAGGTGGACTAGGCTGTTGCAACCGTCCACTTCTGGTGATAACCTTGACCTCAAGGTCTCCCCAAACATCTTCACTTGTGCCAAGAGACGAACAGGCTATATCCTTGAGATAGACGTCTTCATCGTCACTATCCCAAATTCCATTCACTTCTTCATAGCTCAAGACAAATACCTCTTCCGGCAAAGGTTCATTCAGAGGTTGAATGAGTATTGATGGATCAAAGGAGACTTCATCTCCCATGATAGCCAAAGCATCAGAAAGAAGACCTGTTTGATTGTTAGGCTTCTTGCCCCCTAGAGGGACAGGAAGTTGATTAGCATCAATTAGGTCTTGGATCGCATCCTTCAACCTCCAACACTTCTCAATATTATGACCCTTTCCTTGATGAAACTTGCAATAAGCATTGGGGTCATAGCTAGCGGTTCTATTCTCTGGTCGAGGTTTTGGAAATGGTCCAATTGGCATAATCAGTCCTTGACCATGCAAACGGTCAAAAGCAGCATCATAAGTCATTCCCAAAGGCATGTAAACCCTCCTTTTCCTTTGGATTCTTTGAGGAGGAGCATTAAGGGCCAACACATCATTGATATTGATATTGTTGGTAGCATTATTGGGCTTGGAAGACGAAGAAGAAAAAGTGTCGTTCTTCTTGTTTTTCCAAGTGATGTTATTATTGTTGCTACCAGCAGTCTTCATCAGTTCATCCTCGATATTGATTCCAATATCGTATTGTAGACATCCATTTGTGTCTCCTCAAAACCACACCCAGTGATGAGTACCTTTCACGTCGAATCATAATCGAATGAAGTGAAAGTGTGGAAAGTTTAGTGTTGCGGATAATTTTAATTTCTTTTCTCTTCTCTCTGTTTTTGAAAACCTATTTTAAGAAAATAGCCAATCCAGCTTGGTTGGTCCATGATATGGGTCCAATAATAGTGTAGTTGGATAGGGCTTGAAAAGACCTTTCCAACGATATATTATAAGCCCAATTCCGATGAATGTTGAGGAAGTTATGGCCAAATTACTGAACTGGGCTCGGTTTGAGCCTCATATGCGGCCCAATGATCTAGAGGAGGGCCTAATATAGATTTATCATTCCTAATGCAATTAGGAATTGTTTTACTCTTCTAGATTCTTCTAGAAGGTTCTTTTCATTCCTAATTCAATTAGCATTGATAAATTGACTTTTGTTCACTTTTAGAGTTTTGGATTTTTTTGAAAATAACACCACATATTTTCAAAAAAATAGACTATAACACCACATTTTTTCAAATTTTGATTATAACACCACAAAAAAATCAAAAAATTTGGTTTCACCACCAACTAACGGATTCTTGGATGGAATCCGTTAGTAGGGTCCACCGTGGACAGGTGTCACTCAACAATTTTTTTTAAAAAAAATAATTAAAAAAAAACCCTAAATTCTAACCCAACCCAGCCCCACCACCGGAACCACCAGCCAAAACGCCGATATTCCCTGACCTCCCGCCGGAACCACCTTGTCTCCTGTCGGAACCAGCCGGAACCGGCGACTCCATCATTTTCACTCCCCGAAAACTACCCCAGCCCCACCTCGCCTCACATCTCCAACAACACCAAACTAGCCCGCACAGCCACCTTCGTCACTCAAAACACAACCAAATCGCACCCACCGAACTCCGCCTACTTCGACAACCCACATATCTCCACCTGCGCAACGACCCCCGCCCTGATCCCACCCTAGTTTGTGACCCCACTCCTTGCTAGCGGTGGCTGGGGTGTTTTTCGGTGGATGAGGTGTTTCAAGGATGGGTTAGGTGGGTTTTCGGTGGCTGGGGTGTTTTGAAGTTGTCTCCGGTGGGTTTTTCGGTGGCTTGAGGTGCCGACGGTGGGGCTGGGTTAGGGTTTCAGGGTTGCCTTTGGCAGTTCATGGTTGCCGGTGGTGGATCAAAGCTAGGTCAGGGATTGGTTTTTTTTTTTTTTTTTAAAAAAAAAAACCAATCAATGAAAAAAAAAACCAATCAATGAATGACACGTATGCTTAGTGGGTCACACTAACGGATTCCATCCAAAGATACGGTTAAATGGTGGTGAAATTCAATTTTTTGATTTTTATGTGGTGTTATAATAAAAATTTTAAAAAAGATGGTGTTATAGTCCATTTTTTTTAAAATATGTGGTGTTATTTTCAAAAATCCTAGAGTTTTTATCAGAATAAAAGAACGTTTTTGAGGAAAATACGATTTTATCCTCCTGTACGGTTAAATTCTATCTGATTTTAGAAAACGCGTCAAAAACAGGATTAGTGCCTAACGCCAGACATTAGCGCCTGGCGCCTGGTGCTAGCGTTGGCACCTGGCTCTAATGTTAGCGTCTGGCGCCAATCGCCGGCCTCAGCGCTAATCAAGTTTTATCCGCGTCTGAACTCTGTCTTGATTTTTTATCTTTTTGGTTGATTTTCTCTATAAATAGCTTTCTAAAAACCCTGTTTTTATTCACCAATTCACACCAACTCTCATCAAGATTTTCTTGATTACTCTCTCTCTTTTCTAAACTAACCTTCTCTCAAATACAAAATTCCGCATTCATTAGATTTAGAAACACCTAGCCAAATTCGAAGTTGCCTTCGCCCTAGACGTGAAAGGTTTTAATTTCTGAGGGTTTGGTCCCAAATCTCTCTTTTGATTATTTAATTTAATTGTTTGATTATTATTTTCCTTGAAGTTACTAACGTGTGTATTTTGTTATTAGAAAGAGATACGAGGCATCCAAGTAAGTGCTTTAATTGTTTGCATTGATATTATGATATAGAAATCATGCTTAGATTGTTATTTTGATTCCTAGTATCATGTCTAGGGTAACTTTAATACCAAGTATGATTAAAAGTATGATGCTTCCTATGTTCTTCCTAATATTTATGATTGTTAGTATCATGTTAGGATTAAAGTTTTGATTTTTATTGCTTAGTGACATGCTAGGGTTTGTTATTAATCTTGTTAGTATCATGCCTAGGATCTTGCTATTATTATGCTTTATTTTCAACCTGAACATAATTTATTATGATTATTATGTTGCTTGATGCTTATTTATTGTTATTGCTTGATCACACCTTTTATGCATATTTAAAGGGAATTTGTACTTGTAATCACGCTTAATAAGATAATTGATAATCTTGTTTAGGGTTAATTTGATTATAATTCAAGTGATCTCCAATAATAGTTTATTTGTGCATTAAAATTCAACCAACATAGATAAACAGGTTTAGGGTTAAACCTATTGATTGCATGTTAGTCAGAAAGCGCACATGAATACGATCAGAATAAAGTAGAGGCCTATTATTAGGGCAGGTTCAATCTCTTTTAGGTTGGATTTGTACCTTCATCCCCGAACTACCAGTCATGGTTCCAGACCTATTGGAGTTAACGATCTCTTGGATCGTTAAGGGGTGTAACCTTCACCCTGTGAACGGTTTACAAGTTCCTAAAACTTGTTGGCGATTCTTTTGCTCTATCTTCTTTCCCTTTGGACGCCTCCGTACTTTAGTGTATGATCACAGTGGGGTTCAAGCTAGGGATTAACGCTTGAAATATTCCCTACATTTTTTGGCGACTCCACTGGGGAGGGTTTTTATTTTAATTCCTGAAATTTATTTCGGCAATGATTTAGAATGAGTGGATGAGACTCGAAAAGTTCTAAGTATTTCATGTACGTAATTTTGATTAACATTATTGTCATATGCATAAAAAAGATCTCATTGGAAAGACTATCCGTAATGAGTTAAAACATAGGATTTTTACACGTAGGAAATTTGAGGAATATCTTTCACAACTAAGACCGAAATAACACTGCGCGAAACTGGAAAATTTTATCGAGCACAGAAAGCTGCTGAGGCATGTAGGAATTAGCGTCAGCGAACAGAAGATTAGCGCCAAGAATTTGACTGTAGCGCTAGACGACAGCTCTGTCGCCAGGCGCTACAGCCAAAATCCGGCGCCAACTCCTGTTTGCTGGCGCCAAATTCTTCCAATACCGAGCCAGAAATATACGTTCTAATTTCGATCAGTTTTTAGCATTGTTTGCTCGATCCTACTTCCTGATTGAGTTTTTCTCACTTTTCTGAAACCCATATGTGTTCTGCATATGGACATAACCCTATGGGAATTCATGCTCCATCTACCTGATTGAACGCTCTGAGCAACAAAGGGTACATCCGAGAATGTTGAATTCACCAAACCATGGAAGCGGGTTTTTTCTAAAACTCGCGGTGTCCCATCCACTCGCGCCAACCCTTCACGGTTAGGCTTCCGCGCGGTGCATCTGGACAATTAACCATGGACCCTCTATTGACTAACCCATATCCCGAACCTTAGAGAACTAGAGCCATGGTTAGGTTGCAAACTCATTGCATCATATCGCGCCTATTTGACTAATTGTGCGTTATTTGTTGTGCATATGATGTATGTTTTCTTAACCGTTTGTTTGACTTGTGCTGAGATTCAATAAATTAATGCCTAAAAGAACTTTGCCTAATTAATTAATTAATTAATTAATTAATTAGAGTGAATAAAGCCTAATATTTTAACCAGAATTGACCTAGTACGACTTTAGGCATACCCTTGTTGATTAATAATACCGAAAACAGTTTTAGATCGAGGCTCCAGCAATAGCGCCGAAGCTTGAACTGTAGCGCCACTCCGTGGAGTGTGGCGCCTGGCGACAGTTCTGTCGCCTGGCGCTACACTGCAAAGAGAGGCGCCAGTCCTGTCGTTTTGACGACAGTTTAGATTATTGATCGAGTCATCAACCTGTGTCTAATTAACCAGTTTGCTAAGTAATTCGGTTAAATTTTACTGTTAATAATACTTTGTTAAGTCATTAATTGAGTCTAGGCACCAAGTCCCATGGTCTTACACAAAAGTCTTAACATGTCAACTACACTCACTAATCTTAGCACACACCTTGAGTATATGTCACCATGACCATGTCTTAGGTTCATGCATGAGCCGGTTTTTTCCGTCATTTGAGTTGGGGGTACATTCTATTCCTAATTTTCCACATCTCTCAATTTACATGCTTTCTCCATATCACCTCCCTCATTTTTCTACCTTCCTCCATCCATTGCATGTTGAATAAAGTTTGAGTCAAATAATTAACAATGAATATCACCAAATTCCTTTTCCACAGTACTTGGTCGAGGAGAGAAGGGCGATTAATCAAGGATAACCTCTTTATTCAAGTCTTACTTTTTGATAAACCGATTCGTCAAAAGAGGAAGGCTAAAAAGATAATGGCAACTCAAGAGGAAGTTAATGAACTTAGGAGTCAATTGACTGACGTGACTGAGGTGTTAAAGGCTTTAACCCTCAAAATTGATGACCCTGTGAAGCAACAACAAATGAACCTCATGCTAGAAAGCTTGAGCAAGCTATCTAGTGACTATAAATTTCAGGGTAATAATTCACAAGGGGTTTCGCTGGATAAGGAACTTCTTCCGCATAAGTTCAATGCCACTGACATCCCAAAATTCAAGGCAACAAATAACCCTTACTTTCATCTAAGAGCTTTTGAAACCATAATGAACAGTAAGGGTATTGATAAGAAAGTCTTTCATTCTTTGTTTCTTTATCCCTTGAGACCGTTTGTCAACAATGGCTCTTTTCCCTTGACAAAGAGAAAACCTCTTCTTGGGAATTGATAACAAACGCTTTCATAGATAGATATAAGTGCAACATTAGACGAAACAGACCATAGACAACTTGAGATGTTAAAACAAAAAGAAAACGAAGGGTTTACAACTTTCTTCAACAAATGGAGGGAAACTTCTGCTAATATGGTCAAGGTTCCTACCGAAAAAGAATATGTGAGGATGTTTATCAAGAATCTCCAAGGGAAGTATTCAAAGCACTTAAAATACCAACACAATTTGAATACTTTCAAGGCTGTGTATAATATAGGCATTGACATTGAAGATGACCTTCTGAAAGATAATAGTGCGAGAGGAAAGAAGAACGACCATCCTTCTTCTTCCTCTTCCATTAATGAGGTACATGCTACGAACGCCTCTAAATCGCAAATACAAAGGTCAAAAAGAGTGTTCACTCCACTTGGTATGAGTTATGAAACAACTTTCGAGAGGCTACATCACAAAGGACTAGTCATACCCATAGGGCCCGTCAAAGATCCAGTTTCAGAAGCCAGGCCACACAAATGGGACCCTAATAAGCACTGCAAATATCACCAAGGAAAGGGTCACGATACTGAGGAGTGTTAGAAACTCAAAGAAGCTATCCAAGATCTGATCGATAACAATGAAACTTCCGAGATTCTAGCCATCGAAGATGATCAAACATCCTTCGATCCATCACTTCTTATCACACCTATAGGTGAGCCCATGGTCGAGACAACTTATATAACCTCTCTCGATGAAGTGGCCATAATTGAAGAGGATGAAAGTCTTTTCTTAGATAATACAAGGGAAGACTCGTCAAGTCTAAAAGAAGACATTCGAAAACTACAAGATGTCGTCGCCATGCTCTTGAATGTGGTAGAAGGACTAGCAAATCGGGTGATGGTTATCGAACAAAATTCTCGCCAAGTATTTAATGAAGAACTCAATGCTCCTAAGCCACGGGCAAAACAAACCATTGAAGAATACACACCAATAGGAATGACTTACAATGAAGCTTTTGACTGTCTTCACGATCAAGGTCTTATTCACCCCATTAGTCCCAGTCAAGACCCTCCGCCCGAAAAACGGTTTCCCAATTGGGATCCAAATTCTTACTGTCGATACCATAGAGGTCGTGGTCACACCACCGAAGCATGTCTCGCCCTCAAAGATCGTGTTTAAGATCTCATTGATTCAAACCTCTTTCATGTTCCCTTGCGCGACAAAAAGGCCAAGATTAGTAACAATAATAGGAAAGAAGAACGACTATCCTTCTTCTTCCGAAAACACCTACTCTAGTAACAGTGTTGGTACTTTCGACCTTAATGAGATCTTAGCCATGGATAATCGAGGATTTAGAAAGCAACTGAGAAAGGATTTCACCCCTATTGGAATTAGCTACGATAATGCTTTCGATCGACTCCATGCCAAGGGACTCATTACTCCTATTGGACCCATTCAAGATCCCCCACTTGAGAAGAGATTGCCTAGTTGGAATCCAAATGTACGCTGCAAGTACCATCAAGGTAGGGGTCATACTACTGAGAGCTGTTGGAAGCTAAAGGAAGCAATCCAATATTTTATCGACAATAACGGGCTTCCAATACCTCTAGTCGGCAAGAACACCAAGTGATGATAAGCCAAGGCAAGAGGCGAGCTGCAACGACAAGATTTCATGATCTTTCTTTTTCTATTTCTTTTTCATTTTTCCCTCTCCTTAATAAGTCGAGCATAGGCACCTTTCTTTTCCCTTAGATTAATTTTGTAGATTATTTCTTCTTCCCTTTTAATAAAATGAGCATTTATTTCCTTACATATGATCATTGCGTTGCGCAAAAAAAAAAAAAAAATTTTGTCAAGCTAAGCACAAGGTATACCAATGATTTGAGGCACCCCTTGTAACCACATCATATCACATTTCACCCTTCAATATGCAATCCCTTCTTCATAAACCACTTTGAGCCTCGTTTAACGATAGACCTTTCATTTTTCAACCTATATCTACCTAACCTTGGGATGGGATGGTGTGTAACTTATGCAATTTTCAAAGAACAAAAGCTTGAGTGATTCAAAAGATAAAGATAGCAAAAAATAAGCAAAATAATAATAATAATAATAAATAAAAGTGTACAAAAGGGTAAGTGTTCCAATGTCTTTGATATGAAAATGTCTTTGATAAGAACACGTCTCAGATTGCGTCTCTTATCGAGTGCTCGGTACTGTGCCTGAGAAACATGAATGCCAAGTGAGTGATAGACCGCATGATCGGGATTGCCTACTGTAGACACCTAAAAATGTCTCCCCAAAACCAAACCCGTTGATGAACACCTTTCACCGCCATTATTGGTTGAGTTGAGTATTTAATCTTTGGAGTGCTTAAATCCATGTTCTATCCAACATATTTCATGAACCAATCCAATTTCTAGCTCATTTCCCTAAACCATAACCTATTTTCCACTTTTCGTGTCCACATCGCAAAACTGAGAGAAACTGATTTTATGGCTATACAATTTTGATCCAATTATTATTTTTTTGGATAGGACTTTAAATAATATTTCCAACCATATATTATAAGCCCAATTCCGAGCTATAACGAAAAAGGTATGAGCAAAACACTAAACTCGGCCTAAAACCGACACCCTTCCACTAAAACGACCATATCTTAAAATATACATATCATTTTGACTTGATTCAAATTGTGTTAGAAAGTAGACTTGATAATCTTTCCAATTATATATTATATGCTTTATTTTGAGTTACGGATCAAAAGTTATGATTATTTTAAAAACGGGTAAAAAACTGAAATTACCGCGCAGCAGCAAAAATGCCGCGACGCGGCAAAAGCTGACGTGTCACAGGACTTATTCCCGTGACACGGTGCCCATTTTGTAATTTTTCTCAATTTTCCCTCGTGTCACGGGATTTTGCACCGTGTCACGGTGCAATTTCCCGTGTCACGGTGCCCATTCCGTGACACGGGAATATTCCGTGTAATTTCCGCGTACTTTTTACACCGTGACACGGCATACTGCACTGTGCCACGGTGGACAATGCCGTGACACGACATTTCTTCCCGTGTCACGCTGCACATCCCGTGCCACGGGATTGCTCCGTGTTTTCTCCGCGTAATCCCTAAACGCGTTTTCACTTCCCGTAACCTAAATATTTCCCGTGTCACGCAAATTTGTACCGTGTCACGGGAAAGTTTCCTGTCTGACGGTGGGATTTCCCGTGTCACGATACACTTTGCCGTGTTGCGGGATACTTTTTTAGGGTTTTTATCATTTTAGGGTTCCGTGTGCTACCTCAGCACATTTTCTCTATAAATACCCCCTCATTTCTGATGTACGGGGCACCAATAATCATTCTCTTTCACCTTACACCAAAAATAATTCTCTTCTCCCTCTTTAACCTAATTTCTAGCCTCCTTATTCTTCCATAATAATTCCTCTAAGCACTCCAAGGAGTCTATACTTAACCCGAGATTCCGTCCTTAAACCAAGGCGTGAAAGGTACAAATAACTGAGGGTTTGGACCAAATCAATTCTACTTTTTATTTAATTTAATTTTTATTTACTTTATTTATTTTTATTGAAGTTACTAACAGTTTATTCATGATGTAGCAATTTAAAGGAACGCGCAGAATGTGAGTAATTAATTAATTTAATTACCCTTATTTTATTTTTATATTGCTAGTATCATGATTAGGGTTATTATTATTATTTGATTTGACTAACAATTTATTGTTAAAATTGCTTCCAATATTAATGTTTATTCTATTTATTGATCACCATATTTTAAGGGAATATGTAATTGAAAATCACGCCTAATAAGATAATTTGTACAACCGGTTTAGGTTCCTTTTTAATCTTGTTAATTATTTAATTCAAGTGATCACAATATTTTAGAATTATGTGTTGCATTAATATTCAACCAATTTAGCCTAATAATAGTTTGGAGGAAATTGAATATTTTTTTTGTATGCCTTTGAGATCGCAGGAATCTTTTTTCACTATAAGAATCGAGTAGAGGCCAATACGGGCGAATGTGACTCCATGACTCACTTCGTACCATCATCCCCGATCCTCCTTTCGTGGTTCCAAACCATATGGATTTAGTAATCTCATGGATTATGAATGGGGTGTAACCTTCACGGGTCAATTGTTGTTGCCTATCGTTGTCCCTTATCGTGGTTGCCTTTTTATGATCCGTGAACGGTTTACAAGTTCCTTAAAAACTTGTTGGCGGCTCCCTACTTTCCTTGTCCCTAATCGTGACCCTAATCGTATGTCAATTCCCACTTCCTATAAGTGCCAAGCATATTCACAACATGCTTTTTAACGTAGGCGCACTTCGAGCGACGCCTACACCCACACTTATAAAAATAAAATAAATGCTAAAGCATAAGAAAAGAAAGCTAAAAAAGAGTAGAAACTCAAGCATAAAAATATAAAGATTCAAAAGCAAGGTTGCACACATTGGGGGTTGGGTCTTGAGCCTTTATCCCCTTCTTCTATAACCTTTTGCCTAACCACGTTACAACCCTTAAAAAGACCTTTTTGAGGTATACACACACTTGTGTGAGGTTCGGCTAGAGCTACGTTCGGCTTGATTCCTAACGGATACATAGGCAACCTCACATCGAGGTGCGGCCGTAATAAACATGCATTCATGTTCAAATTCACACACTTACACCATGATCATATCAAGGGATCTCCTATGCTCATCCCTATTTACTTAGAGCTAGACTTGGGGGCTTGATCCCTACATCGTTAGCTTGCCTAGCCTAAGAGTCACCATCATTTGACTCTTCTTGGAATAATATCTTTCCACACACTTAGCTCTTGCAGCCTAACCTTAGTGTCACTTTCACATACATCATAGATACATGACCAAATATACTTCCCTTAGGAACCCTTTGTCATGGAATCTTAACACAACGTTGAAGTATGCCTTGTCATATCAACATCACTCATCAATCATAATCATCATTACATCGAAGTATGAAGTGCTTAGCCTCCGTGCCTAAGTCGCCTAAATACTTTCATGATCAAGTCAACTAGGATGGTCTAAGATGTTACAATCCTTTTACTGTGAAAAACAACATTTGACTAAGGTCATTCAACATGCATTCGAAAACTTTGATTCTTTTTCGCGTCTTTCTTTTTTGGGAGAAAGTCGGTACCCTCCACAAAATGACGGAAAATTTTTGCTTTTTTGCATTTTCGAGTCGCACGATCACATGACAATGCACACACGAGTCATGTACACATTGAGTCATGTTGTGTTATCACATTGAGTCAACACTATGCACACACGGGTCATGATTCACACGTGTCATGTCACTTTGAGTCGAGTCAACCTCGAGTCAATCACAGCGAGTCAAGTTTATACCTTGAGTCGTGTCGTGTCAATGAGTCAAGCGACATTAAGCCTTAGGTCAACCCTAAAATAATTAAAGAAATTAGCAAAGTCCTATAGTAAAAAATAAATACAAGTGCAGCAGAATAGGGAAAACCCTACTCCAGCGCCATACGAAAACATACAGCGTCTGGCAACAGTTTTCAGCGCCTAAATCCCAGCGTCTGGTGACAGAGCCAATTCTTGGCGCCAGAGATATTTCAGCAGCGACAGAACGCTCAGCCACTCAGAGCAGTTATTTCAACCTCTTTCAAAAAATTTTGGGTTCCTTAGTACGCCAGTTAGCCTCTATAAGCAATTTAACATGATTAAGTAGTCGGTTTGATTACAATCGCGATAAGTGATCGACCTGACGAAAGATCGTCTCATTTAGCTTAAAGCGCCTAAACATTGGCTCATCGCAGAGACACCGACGTACTGGTTCTTAAATAACAGAGACACCGACGTACTGGCTCATAAATAACAGAGACACCGACATACTGGTTCATAAAAAGCAGAGGCACCAACATAATGGTTTACAAGCAGCAAACCGCCGACGTACTGGCATAGCGGAAGCAAAGTTCAAGCGAGCTTTAAAGATCGACAAGCGTTGGTCTTCGGAAGTTTTTCTTCGGAATATTGTCGCAACAAACATTCAAGCATCAAGCTCTTTTTTTCAGAGACGCGTGGACATTTCTTTCAAAGTTCTTTTGCACAGAGACGCGTGGGCATATTATTCAAAAGCTCTTTGTTCAGAGACGCGTGGACATATTATTCAAGCTCTTTTGCTCATAGACGCGTGGGCATCCTATCATCAAGCTCTTTTGTTCAGAGACGCGTGGACATTTCTTTCAAAGTTCTTTTGTTCAGAGACGCGTGGACATATCATCAAAGATCTTTTGCTCAGAGACGCGTGGGCATATTATTCAAAAGCTCTTTGTTCAGAGACGCGTGAACATATCCAAAAGAAGCTCTTTGTTCAGAGGCGCGTGAACATATCCAAAAGCTCTTTGTTCAGAGACGAGTGAACATCAAAACAACGAGATGGCGTTCCCTAGATTGTGGATTGTTGTCACAAACAACTGAAGGTTATTTCAAGCGAAGTTGTCTTCGATCGTGTTCCCTAAGATGTGGAAGATGGTCACAAAGCGGAAGAGGATCGTTTCAAGCGAAGAAATCTTCGATAGTGTTCCCTTGCTTGAGAAAGATTATCATAGCGGAATTGGAGACAGTTACAAGCGTAGCAGTCTTCAAGCGGGATGGCATTCTCTAGCTAGTAGGAGATCGTCAAATACAACAGTAAAGCAGCAGCAAATCGGTTACCCTCAGAGACGTGTGCTCGACGGTGCAAGATACGCGTTTCTTAACTCTTTTATCTATTTAACTAATGCTAGTTTTGCAGGTATCGGCGTTACAAGAATGATTTAGGATCGCAGAACGTTCTGAATCATTCTCCGTCCCTATCGATACTTTGACTTTTGTTTTTGAAACTTGCGTTTCTCCAAACTCAGTCAAAGTGGGAGCTTCTGTAGACACCCATTTGTGTCTCTCCAAAACAAAACCCAGTGATGAGTACCTTTCACGTCGAATCATAATCGAATGAAGTGAAAGTGTGGAAAGTTTTGTGTTGCGGATAGTTTTAATTTCTTCTCTCTTCTCTTTGTTTTTGAAAACCTATTTTAAGAAAATAGCCAATCCAGTTTGGTTGGTCCATGATATGGGTCCAATAATAGTGTAGTTGGATAGGGCTTGAAAAGACCTTTCCAACGATACATTATAAGCCCAATTCCGATGAATGTTGAGGAAGTTATGGCCAAATTACTGAACTGGGCCTGGTTTGAGCCTTATATGCGGCCCAATGATCTAGAGGAGGGCCTAATATAGATTTATCATTCCTAATGCAATTAGGAATTTTTTTAGTCTTCTACATTATTCTAGAAGGTTCTTTTCATTCCTAATTCAATTAGCATTGATAAATTGACTTTTGTTCACTTTTAGAGTTTTTATTAGAATAAAAGAATGTTTTTGAGGAAAATACGATTTTATCCTCCTGTACGGTTAAATTCTATCTGATTTTAGAAAACGCGTCAAAAACGGGATTAGCGCCTAACGCCAGACATTAGCGCCTGGCGCTAATGTTAGCGTCTGGCGCCAATTGCCGGCGTCGGCGCTAATCAAGTTTTATCCGCGTCAGAACTCTGTTTTGATTTTTTATCTTTTTGGTTGATTTTCTCTATAAATAGCTTTCTAAAAACCCCGTTTTTATTCACCAATTCACACCAACTCTCATCAAGATTTTCTTGATTACTCTCTCTCTTTTCTAAACTAACCTTCTCTCAAATACAAAATTTCGCATTCATTAGATTTAGAAACACCTAGCCAAATTCGAAGTTGCCTTCGCCCTAGACGTGAAAGGTTTTAATTTCTGAGGGTTTGGTCCCAAATCTCTCTTTTGATTATTTAATTTAATTGTTTGATTATTATTTTCCTTGAAGTTACTAACGTGTGTATTTTGTTATTTGAAAGAGATACGAGGCATCCAAGTAAGTGCTTTAATTGTTTGCATTGATATTATGATATAGAAATCATGCTTAGATTGTTATTTTGATTCCTAGTATCATGTCTAGGGTAACTTTAATACCAAGTATGATTAAAAGTATGATGCTTCCTATGTTCTTCCTAATATTTATGATTGTTAGTATCATGTTAGGATTAAAGCTTTGATTTTTATTGCTTAGTGACATGCTAGGGTTTGTTATTAATCTTGTTAGTATCATGCCTAGGATCTTGCTATTATTATGCTTTATTTTCAACCTGAACATAATTTATTATGATTATTATGTTTCTTGATGCTTATTTATTGTTATTGCTTGATCACACCTTTTATGCATATTTAAAGGGAATTTGTACTTGTAATCACGCTTAATAAGATAATTAATAATCTTGTTTAGGGTTAATTTGATTATAATTCAAGTGATCGCCAGTAATAGTTTATTTGTGCATTAAAATTCAACCAACATAGATAAACAGGTTTAGGGATAAACCTATTGATTGCATGTTAGTCAGAAAGCGCACATGAATACGATCAGAATAAAGTAGAGGCCTATTATTAGGGAAGGTTCAATTTCTTTTAGGTTGGATTTGTACCTTCATCCCCGAACTACCAGTCATGGTTCCAGACCTATTGGAGTTAACGATCTCTTGGATCGTTAAGGGGTGTAACCTTCACCTTGTGAACGATTTACAAGTTCCTAAAACTTGTTGGCGACTCTTTTGCTCTATCTTCTTTCCCTTTGGACGCCACCGTACTTTAGTGTATAATCACAGTGGGGTTCAAGCTAGGGATTAACGCTTGAAATATTCCCTACACGTATACAGCTTCAAAGGTACTCAGAGGCAGAAACTTCAAGTGTTGCTTGTACTTATGAGTCAGATTGGCAATGAACAAGCGAACCATCTCTTTTTCCTTGAGGGGATCCACCAAGAGCGCAGCTGTTTCCCTCCACCTGATTAAGTAATTGGTGAAGCCTTCATTCTCTTTTTGTTTGAGAATGGAGAGTTCACGTTCAGAAGTCTTGGCCTGAATGTTACACTTGTAACGATTCATAAAGCTTTCAGCAACATCCTCCCAGGTCGCAACATGTTTTGATTCCAAAGAGTAGAACCACTGTTGACAGGCATGCTCTAAGGAAAGAGGGAACACCGTAGGGAAGAGTGTCACATCTACCCCCTTAAGAGCCATAGTCGCAGAAAAAGCCTTCAAATGAAAAAGCGGATTATCAGTAGGCTTGAACTTGGGAATGTCAGCAGTGGAAAACTTCTCAGGAAGCTTGTCCCTTATGGACGAAGAGGCGATAGGTTGCTCCACATAAGTGAATTCTTCAGAAATCTTACTCATCTGTTCCTTAATCTTGTCCATTGCAGCGGCAGTGACATTGTTCTGATTGTCTTGCTCTACCGTGTTGACTCTAGTAGTGAGTGTTTGCATCATGTTAGAAAATATTTCAATTGTCCTGTTGATGTTCTCGATATCTTCCTTAGTAGCCATTGGTTGAAAGTAGACTGGAGATGGATCTTGTGGAGATGATTGTGGTGGTTTCCTTGTACGCCTCTTTGGTATAAGAGGTTGTTGAGGTATTGACTCAAACCGAAACAATCTCCCCCTGCTCCTTGACCAAGTGCTGTGACACTGAAACAAACACACCTTTAATGACCAAACTTAACCTTAACCCATCCGGAAAAATAAAAAATTTGAATTTTGAAATTCTATTTATGTTTTTTTTTGTTTTTTTTAAAAAATAAAATATATGGGAGGATACCATCCGACTTACTACGAAAATAAAACGACACAAAAAAAAACTACCCTAAAATACGGTCATGAAATGGTGCACGACTAACGAGAAAAGTGTGTGAACACAACATGTGAGTGATTAAGTGAGGTTATGGACGCGTGTTATGACCGTACAGCTAGACATGACACCAAACTGGCACATAAACCACATACGTACGCACAAAAACAAAAAAAAAAGACTGGCGGGACAATTTTCCTGGGCACCGTGTCACGGTGCCCACTGTCGTGACACGGTGTAGTCTACCGTCAGACGGTAGAAAGCGTCGTGTCACGGCACTATTCACCGTGGCGCGGTAGGACTTGCCGTGACACGGTGCTCAGTTCCAGGTCTTTTTTGTGAATTTTTCCAGATTTTAGTCGATATTAGGTCTGTACTAATTACTATGTGGAAATAAAAACCCTCTGCCATGGGTTAAACAAAAAAGAGTAAACACATGAAGGTTAGCACCAAACAAACCATGTAACATTTAGTCACGATGATGTAAAAAAAGTTCGCAACCTAGAGTCAAGATCTATGTTCAACTATTGGTCAAGCTTTGGGTGTCAAACGGGTACCATGGTTAAGAGTTTGGACGCGTTAGCAAGGCAGCCTCCCTTGAGGGTGTATGCCAACATCGGCTCCGCAAGTTCGTGATGAAATCGAACTCGACTCCATGGTTTGGGTGGATTTAATAACTCGGATGAACCCTTATTGCCATGAGCTTTTTTAGGTTGATAGAGCTTAAATCCCCGGGGCTAAGACGCATGTAGAACACACACGTTTTTTTAGAAAAATCGAAGGAAGTTGACTGTGAGAAGAGAAAATAAGCCACCAGACTGATTTTAGGACTGACGTGACACGGCAGAGATTCCCGTGCCACGGTATTGCACACCGTCAGACGGTGTACTGCACCGTGACACGGCAGATTCTGCCGTGGCACGATAGTCAGAAAATCTGACTGGTGCCTTGTTTTCCTTCGTACGCAATCAAGTTAAAACGTCTATGCATATGCAACAATGCCAAATTAATCACAGGAATATTTTTCAAGAATCTTTCAAGTCTCATCCACTCATCTTAATTAAATACCGATCACTCAAATCGATAAATAACCAAGAATCCTCCCTAGTGGATTTGTCAAATTGTAGGCGTCGCTCAAAGTGCGCCTACGTTAAAGCATGTGGTGAATATGCTTGGCACTCATAGGAAGTGGGAATTGACATAATACGATTAGGGACAAGGAAAGTAGGGAGCCGCCAACAAGTTTTTAAGGAACTTGTAAACCGTTCACAGATCATAAAAAGGCAACCACGATAAGGGACAACGATAGGCAACAACGATTGACCCGTGAAGGTTACACCCCATTCATAATCCATGAGATTACTAACTCCATATGGTTCGGAACCACGAAAGGAGGATCGGGGATGATGGTACGAAGTGAGTCATGGAGTCACATTCGCCCGTATTGGCCTCTACTCGATTCTTATAGTGAAAAGTGATTCCTGCGATCTCAAAGGCATACAAACAAAGATTCAATTTGCTCCAATCTATTATTAAGCTAAATTGGTTGAATATTAATGCAACACATAATTCTAAAATATTAGTGATCACTTGAATTAAATTACAAGATTAAAAAGGATCCTAAACCGGTTGTCCAAATTATCTTATTAGGCGTGATTTTCAATTACATATTCCCTTTAAACATGCAATATGGTGATCATAAAAATAATAGAATAAACATTAACATTGTAAGCAATTTAACAATAATTCCAACAATATAAAATCCTTTGAAAAATAATAGAAATAAAAGGAACATAATTCTTACTTTGATTCTGTTTGCTTGCAACTACAAAATAATAAACGAGTTAGTAACTTCAATGAAATAATAATTAAACAATAATTAAATTAAATTAAATAAAGTAGAGTTGATTTGGGGCCAAACCCTCAAACAGTTCTACCTTTCACGCCTTGGCTTAAGGACAGAACCACGAGTAAAGTATGGACTCCTGGGAGTGCTTGAAGAAGGAATTTTGAAAGAATAAGGGTAGGCTAGTGTTTAGGCTAGATCATAGAAGAGAGAAAAATAGAGAATTAATTGATGCCCCGTACATCAGAAATGAGGGGGTATTTATAGAAAAAATGTGCCGAGGGAACACACGGAACCCTAAAATGATAAAAACCCTAAAAAAGTATACCGCGACACGGCAAAGTGTACCGTGACATGGGAAATCCCACCGTCAGACGGGAAACATTCCCGTGACATGGTGTACTTTTGTGTGACGCGGGAAATATTTGCTGAACGGGAGAGAAAACACGTTAAGGGTTTACGCGGAAAGGACACGAAAACCCCTGTGTCACAGCAGGTGTCCCGTGTCACGGGGAACCCCATCGTCAGACGGGAAAGTTTCCCGTGACACGGTGGACTGTTGTCGTGATGAGGGAATTTTTCAGTCCGCTTTTTCGTCTAAATTCATTTTTAACCCTAATTTCGTTCAGCATTTTAAGTGCCGATTGATAATTTCGGGCCATTTTCTAATTTTATTATTATTTAGGCTAAAATAAATAAAATATATATAAAATTTTTGGGCCAAAATAAATAATAAAACAATAAAATAAAAAACGTTTGGGCTAAAATTAAATAATAAGTTTGGGCTGAAATTAAAACTATGCTTTGACTAAACATCAAGACTGGTCCATGGACTATTCCAAAATTAAATTTAATTAAATACAATTTTTTAAGCACTCTTGGGATTAAATACTGAACCCGATCAATAGTGGCGGTGAAAGATCGTTCATCATCGGGTTTGGTTTTGGGGAGACATTTTTAGGTGTCTACATTACCTTCTTTGCAAGCAGCCCATAATATCTATGGTACAGAAAAGCATACAGAGGAGAACAGTTTAATTAGTATCTAACTCATAATCTTTAAGGTAATTTTGACATTAAGCTTGCTCAAACTAAATGTGTGTAAATGTATTTCTGTCAGTTAGATACATATGTATATTTACATATTGTCATCTCTAGAAATAGAATCGAATTGCCTAATGAACAACGAACCCATAAAATCCAAAGCAGCATAAGAGAACGGAAGAGTACACGTAGGAGAACAATTGATGCAATGTGTGATTCAGAACCTGTGAGGTAATCTTGTCATTAATCATTCTATATAAACTCTGCGTATATGTATATCTACCAGCTATATATCTGTATATATATAGATGTTTACATATTGTCTCCTTTGAAATTAGATCTATAATACCTAACGAACGACAGACTCGTCAGACTAAAAGCAATATAGGTATTAATTGATTTAACTTTACTAATATATACAAATTACATTCTTCATTATGTCATAGCATTACCCACAAAAAAATTTAAGAGATAATGTTTGTTGCAGCTGTACCAGCAGCAACTATTGGTTTGCAATTGCCTGCTTGTCCTAATCAGTTGTCCGCTCCATATTATTGTGAAAAATGCAATGCAAAGAATTTTGCATTTGAGGGCCTACACTTTGTTGAGGTAATGGTGAAATTGAATTAGCTATAAATGAATACCCTGTTGAAATAGAAAGACTTTTTACAAGTGACGATGAAGACGCTATGCATTTTAAAAAATATACTTGATTATATAATAACTTATTTGCCTTTAGTTCATTAGGTGGTAAGTTTGATGCTGGGAGTTATAAGGGGATTTTTGTATTTAAGGCGCATGGACACATGTACCATAATGTCCCAGATTTAATTCCAGGCAATGGGAATGCAAGATATTTGCAGCTGTATTTTTACGATGGAATGTAGGAGTCTACTAAACATACAAAGAGTTTCCCAAAAGTAAGGGAGGATATTGTTGCTGTATTGATGGATGTTAGTGATTGAAAACTTCCCAACTTTCGAAAGATGTGCAGGAGACGCGGGCGCAGAGCCAAGAGCCGCGGGCGCGGAGATTAGTGATTGAAAACTTCCCAACTTTCGAAAGATGTGTCGCGTCGCGCCCTGGAAGAGGCCTCTCCTCCTTGGCCGTGGGCGCGGCGCCTAGAGACGCGGGCGTAGGGTTTCGGGGATGCTTTTCCCCTACATCTCAGTCGCGACCTATCCTCAGCCGGAGAGGTCTCTCTTATCCTTAGCCGCGGGCGCAGGTTAAGAGCCGCGGGCGCGGGTTAAGTGCCGCGGGCGCGGGTTAAGTGCCGCGGGCGCGGGTTGCTGGGTTAAGCAACTCCGTACCCATACTTAAGAGGGCGCGACTTCTTGCTAGAGAGCTCTCCTAGGTGTTTTATTTCCGTCTTTTATGATGCATATAAATAGTCTCCTTTTTGAAGTTTGTAATCATCATCTATCATATCAACATTTAGCTTAATCTAGAGAGAGAAACACTATTAGTTTTCATTTGGTAGAGAGAGAAAGTGTGGTTTCTTTATTGGTGAACTTGGATTTTGAAGAAGGAGTTTGTTCAATCCTTTGTAGACCGTCAACTTCAATTAATGAGCAATCTCTTACTCTTTCTCTTTGCCTTTGTACTTGATTTTGTTTATTTACTTTGATTTTCCTTCTTTGCTTATTGATCATGTTGATGCTTATTGATTTGATGATTGATATTGTTTTCAACATGATTTGTGAGTAGTCACTTAGCCAGGGGTGTGGGAATGGTGTAGTTTCTAATTGTTCATGCTTATAATATTGGGATTATGTTATTTGTGATTAAATTATTTGCATGCTTGATGTTCTTTAATCTTCTTGCAAGTGCACATTGTTGGTTGATTAAAGGTGAACTTTTTCTAACATGAAACGGAAGTTGACTTAGTTAGGGTTCATTATTATCGATTGTTCCTTGATTGCACCTCCTAATATATGGTTCTAGTGTGGAAACATAGAGGCTATGTCAGGAGAAACCGATTAACTTCGGAAGGCGGTTAGATTGGACCTAGTTTCGATATTCATGCATTCTTAGTTCACTATCAATTTACTTTCATGTTGTTTCATGTTCAAATGGCATCTACATCTACCCATTTCCTTTGGTGTTTAATTATATTGATTTTAACTCGTTTTACCTTTAGTTTAATCTCTTAATCATTCCTGCTCTTTGTCCCGAGATAGCTTAAAGTCTAGCGATGAATGCGGTGTTTATGTGCTACTCCCTGTGGTTCGATCCCTCTTCTTGCCATATACTTGTATTAGGATAAGTCGAGTGTCATAAATTGTATTTTATTTAGGTGTAGTTGTCTAACGACGCGATTATTCCTTTATCACAATATATTGTTGATATGTATGTTAAAATAGAAAATACCCGACTTGACTTCTTCCGCAACAATCAAGATAGTATAAAAGTTGATTTATACTAAGGTGTGCTTGATTCTCTGGAATGTGGTGAAACTATAGCAACAAATGTTGGTCACAGAGTAATCTTACCTCCTACGTATATTGGTGGGCCACGAGATATGAAGAGACGATATTACAATTCCATGGCTTTGGTCCAAAAGTTTGGAAAGCCAGATCTTTTTGTAACCATGATGTGTAATGCTAATTGGCCAGAGATAAAAAATGAATTGCATGGTCGGGAGCAAGCACAAGACCGTCCTCATTTAGTGGCACGGATTTTCCATGCTAAATTAATTGCTTTAAAGAAACAGATCAAGGAAGAAAAATGTTTCGGTGAGGTTGCTGCTATGATATATGTAGTTGAATTTCAGAAACGCGGTCTGCCACATGCTCACTTCTTAATAATTTTGAAACCAGAATTCAAGATGAAATGTGTTGAAGATTATGATAAGTTTGTATGTGCATAAATTCCTCCCGTCACTTCTCCTATTTTACGAAAGATCATACTTAGGCATATGATGCATGGTCCTTATGGAAGTTTAGATCCTAAATGTTCATGCATGAGAAAATTTGGGATGCAAGTGTCTTACAAGTACAGTTATCCTAGACAGTTTTGTGATGAGACCAGTGTTAATAAAGATGGTTATCCTCTATATATAAGTAAAAATACAGGAGAAAGTGTCAAAATACGGGGTGCTCAGCTTGATAATTGCTGGGTAATTCCATATAACCTGTATCTTTCACTATTGTTTCATTGTAATATTAATGTTGAGGTGTGTTCAACTATCAAAGCTGTAAAATATTTATACAAATATGTATATAAGGGTAATGATCATATTCAGTATACTATTATGCCTCAAAAAGATAAGATAGTGGATGAAATTGAAGAATATCAATCTGGGAGATGGGTATCTACATGTGAAGCTTCTTGGCGGATTTTTAGTTTTGATTTGTTCGAAATGTCTCCACCAGTGTTCCTACTACCAGTGCATTTGCCGAACACGCAGATCATTCTACTTAGGCCTCATGAACGGCTCAAATTTATTGTTTCAGATGATAAACGAAGTAGAACTCCATTAACTAAATTCTTTGCAGCTAATGCTGCTGTTAGCCTGTTACAGGTATTACTTATACTCTCAATGTTTTAGTTGTAGACACTAATATGTAAATTGTTTTGTCTGTTTTGTTTGTTCTTCTGTATTATAAATAGGTTTAAGAAGTTCTGGTTAAGCTAAATCTTTCTCTGGATACATATCTATTAGACCATCATTATCCATTATTTAATAGAAATTTTTATGCTTGTGAATTTATGTGGCCATGATATCTTAAACAGAAATCTATCCATTAGCACTAGTCTTATCATTTTCATATAATTATCTAATGTCCAAATTGTGTCGTTTTATCAAAAAAGGGAATTTGATTCTGGTGAACATGTCAGCTTTCAATTTATCAAAACCTTAGGCGTATAAATTAGAAATGGTAATTATTAGGTTCTTTAAGTTGTTTGTGACTATTAATATAGCTCCTATAATGTTATTTCGTGGTTACAACTTCATACACAGGTATTAAACCTGGGATATTGAACTTATGATATCAAGAGTACAATTTGGAACCTGTTATATTCCTGCTACCCTGAAATAACAGCCACTTTGTCTGGTTATCTTAGATTTACAAACCTTCTTTGTATTATTATTACAGTAGGTTCTGACTGCACTATAATCTTTTGCATTAGATGAATTTTCATGCTGCAGATGGAATTTACAAACCTACTTGTTGAATTCCTTGGAATGTGTGATTCATACAGGTGAAACAAGTTATTTGTATGGTGACTTTTTTGAACGGTATCGATGGCATGCATCTAAAAAGGAATGGATAGAACGGAAGACAAACAAGATAGTTGTTAGTCGATTTGCATTTGTTTATCCAGAAGGAGAACATTTTTTCCTCCGATTACTTTTGATTAATGTTCGAAGTCCATCGTCTTTTGAAGACCTTCAAACTGTGCATGGCCATGTATATGCAACATTCCAAGAAGCTGCTCTGAAATTAGGATTGCTTGAAGATGAAGACATAGGTGATTTGTGTATGTCAGAGGCACGGGAAACTCAATTACTTGTTGCTTTACGCCGTTTATTTGCTACGGTTCTCATGTTCTATCAACCAAAGGACCCTTATGCCTTATGGAGGAAATATTTGGTAGATTTTTCATAAGATTTTCAGTGTCAGTATCCAGGACATGCTGATAAAGTAAAAAAGCTCACTATACAATCCATTGAACAATATTTATTAGAAGCCATGGGAAAATCATTGAAAAGTGTAGGATTGAGTGAACTGAATTCTGGTGAAGAAAATGACTTTCAGCGGACTAAAGATATAATTGATGCTTTGGATGCACCTATTCCGCAATCATGTATTGATTGTATAGGTAAGCTTAATACTGCACAATCCAGTGCTTTTACGTGTATAATGGAGTATGAGCGATCGGGAAAATCTGGTGCTTTTTTTTATAGATGGCCTTGGTGGTACAGGGAAAACTTTCTTGTACAATGCTTTGTATGTAGAGATTAGACTGATGAAAAAAATTTTCTACCCAACAGCTACATCGGGTATTGCAGCAGCTAATATCCTTTATGGCAGAACTACTCATTCTAGATTTAAGATACCAATTGATGTTGAAAACTCATTGGTATGTGATGTTCTGAAACAAGGCAGTTTAGCTCCTCTTTTAAAAGAAACCACATTAATCATTTGGGATGAAGCTTCAATGGCTAATAAGAGCAACTTGGAGTCTTTAGAGCTCTTATTGCAGGATATATGTGGGAATAAAAAATTGTTTGGTGGGAAACTAGTTGTTCTTGGAGGTGATTTCCGGCAAGTATTACCAGTTGTACCTCTCAAAACTCAGAGAGAAGTTGTACAAGCTAGCATAGTAACATCATATTTGTAGCCTCAGCTTATAAAATTCAGATTAACTGAAATTCAAAGGGCCAAGGAAGATCCAGAGTTTTGTTCGTTTCTACTTGCACTAGGAAATGGTGAGTTACAACAATATGAAAATATATATGTAGAATTACCTGGAAATATATCCAAACCTTTTTCAACCAATGACATTCTAGTGTTAGATGTAACACAGGCAATTTTCCCATAATTCTATAGAGAAGACTTCACCAGCAATTTATTTACAGAACGAGCTATACTAACTCCTCTGAATGATAGTGTTGATACTATCAATAGTACACTTATCAATCAATTTCCAGGGGATCCAATAGTGTACAAGAGCTTTGATACAATGTTAAATGACACGTGTGATGTGTTCCTGACAGAGTTCTTGAATAAACTTTGTCCAGGTGGATTAAGCCCTCATGAACTTGTGCTAAAAAAAGATTGCCAGTAATTTTGTTGCAGAATTTACCTCCATCTGCTGGTCTGTGTAATGAAACACATCTCATATGCAAGGGTTTCATTCCAAATGTTGTGCAGTGTGTTATTGTCGTTGGACAGTATAAGGGTAACTATGTGTTTATACCACGCATTAATTTGCGGCCTTCTGCTTTAGCTAGACATCCATTCCAGTTTGAATGAAAGTCATTTCCTTTGAAACTTAGTTTTGCTATGACAATAAATAAATCTCAAGGTCAGCCACTAACTCGAGTATCTGTATACCTGCTAAAACCCTGTTTCTCGTATGGCCAGTTATATGTTGCTTTTTCACGAGCAAAAAAACAAGGAGATGTCACTGTTTTTTCAACCATGCCTCCATAACCATTTGCTTCAATGTGTACTAAGAACGTGGTATGTTATGACGTGTTACGATTGGCTGGAATTTGTTGAACATCTAAACTAGACACAAAATATGTAATCCACATTATGTTTTTTAGAGTGAATTATATGTAATCCACGATTGGCTGCTTTCTTCATTTTATACTAGAATCAGAAATAAGATTTTTAACACCCTATTTCACCACTCATATTTGCTACAAGTAAAGAATTTTATTATTTATACTCATGTTAATTGTCTATGCATTTGGGGATATTACTATACATTATGATAGATGGGTAGGGATAAAGAAATTTCATTTTTTTTAATTTATAATGCTATACAATGTACATACATTTTTCTGCCTGAATCTTATGCATATTATTATCCTTTTGCTGGAAATTCCTCCACCATACAATGTTTACAATTGATAAGAATCTTAACCTCTAGCAATAGATTATGCATTTAAGCATAATTAATATATAGTAATAAATCTTATCAAACTATAGTAAATTTTCTATTATTGACTCAATACTGAGTAAGAAATTTGAATATTCAATCAAAATATAATAATCAGATATTGATCATATGTTTTAGGGCTATGTGATTTGAATATGTATACGGTAGGTAAATAAGATTTTTTGTAAGCATTTACAGATTGTCTCACTCAATTATGTGGTTGTAAAATCATGTGCAAGTACAAGTAAGATTTATAATGTACTACCATGCATAGGTTATACCTTGAAGCTCAAGAAATAGAACTCTTTTGGCCTTTGTGGCCACAAATCAGTCATTGTTGTATTTACATGTGAGGGCTTTTGTTTCATATATATATATATATATATATATATATATATATATATATATATATATATATATATATATATATGTATATATATATATGTATGTATGTATATGTATGTATGTATATATCTTTCACCCTTCTTTCATTCCATTAATAAGAATAACAAATCCTCATAACTCTTAAATTCTACTGTTCAATGAATTATCTAGAATCTAATTGTGCCTTCTATTTGATAATAGTTGCTAATGTTGAAACTTCTTTATGCCTGCATATTTTGATCTTATTTGCTTTAATACATATGCTCCCATGTAGTTTTTATTATAACATGGTTTGTATTCTAAAAAATATTATAAGGTTTAGTATAGGTGCAAATATAATAGTATAAAATACTCCTTAGAGTTGACAAATTAGGAATCCTTGAAAAGTACCTGTGGACAGTTGTACTTTATGCTGCTTGTGGTTTTGGGTTTAATTAAAGTACATGCATGACTCTTCTTATATACTACACTCAAAACAATCCAACAACTTATATTTTGATAGAGCTATTTCTTTGTATAAACTCTAAAGAGGTAGCATTTATAATTTTTCTGAATTCCCTCTATTTCAAGTGAATTCTCCAGTCCTTCTGTATTATTGTTATCTTGGGCGTTTATCTAATTTCCCTTCCTTTGCTTTTTGGTGTTACTAGGTTCGTTTATCTTTTGGAAGTTACTGCAATTATTGTTGTGGTTGAAGTGCACCCCCTATTTGGCACCGGTTCAGTCCAAACCGGTGCCAAAAATGGCCTACAAACTTGGTGGGAAGCTGAACCAGAATAAAAGGCACTGGTTCACTTCAAACCGGTGGCAAAAATAGAAAAGCCATCGGTTTGAACCGGTGCCTTTATGGACCGAACCTTTTAATTATTATAAAAAAAAGGCGGCCCTAATTCTCCTATTTCTACTCAGCCCAACCCTAATTCTCCTCCACGCCGATTCTCTCTCCTCTCCTCCTCCTTCCTTCTCCTACTCCCCGATCTCCACCTTCTCTTTCTCTTTCTTTCTCGATATCCTTCTCCCTCACCTCCTTCTCCCTCGTGTCCTCCTTTCTTTCTGTTGAAGACCACCACTTGCACCACCACGAAGACCACCACATGCAACACCAATTCGAGGTTATTCGGTTTTCTTTTTTTTTTCTGGGTTTTTGTTTTAATCGATTCTTTTTTATGTTAATCATTTGAATTCGTTTTTTTTTTTATTTTCTGGGTTTTTTTCCACCAATTCGAGGTTTAATCGAGGTTATTCGGTTTTTTTTTGGGGGGTTTTGTTTTAATCGGTTTCTTAATCGATTTTTTTAATGTTAATCCATTTTAATTCGTTTTTTTATTTTTATTTTCTGGGTTTGCTTTTTTTTAATCCAAGGTTTTTTTTATGTTAATCGATTTTATTTCGTTTTTGTTTTTTATTTCTGATTTTTTCGTCTTAATCGATTTTTTTTTTAATTTTAATTCGTTTATTTTAAATTTTCAAGGTTTTTTTTTATTTTAATCGAATTCTTTTTTTAATTTAAGCGATTTTATTTCGTTTTTGACTTTTATTTTCTGGGTTTTGTTTTTATCGATTTTTATTTTTTATTTTCTGGGTTTTAATCGGTTTTTTTTTTTAATCGGTTTTTGTTTTTTTTTCTCGGTTTATTAGATTTGTTTTTTTTTTCAGGGTTTATTCGATTTCAATTATTTTCGTTTTCTGGGTTTATTCGAATACTGGATTTTTTTTTTCGATTTCAAGTTTTTTTCTGGATTTTTTCGATTTCAATTTTTTTCTAGGTTTGAATTTTAGGGATTAAATTTCTGGGTTTTTTTTCGAAGCTTAATTATATTAATCGATTTTTTTTGGTTTTAATTGGTGCAGGTATGTTATTTAGATATGAAATCGAAGAAGCAAGATACAAAAATAATGATTTAGATGTGAATGGGGTTTTTTTATTTATTTATATTGTATTTTTTTTTTAATTTATTTTGTAATTTTTTTTTTGTATTTATATGTTGTAATTGAACTATTTTATTGATCTATATTGTAATTTTTTTTTTCATTATATATTGTAAATTTTTAATGATAGTGATTGATATTCGATTTATGTTTTGATGTTGTTATTTATTTTAGTCTTTTCATATATATATATATATATATATATATATATATATATTGGGCACTTTTGGCACCGATTAACCGGTGCCAAAAACAAACAAATAATTTTTTTTTGGCCATTTTGAGTTTTGGCACCAGTTTGAACCGGTGCCTTTTTAAACTACTTATTGGCACCCCCCACATTGGCACCGGTTCAAACCGGTGCCTTAGGCCGGGTTTGAACCGGTGCCAATTTCATTATTGTTGTAGTTGAAGTGCTTCTACTGGTAAGTTTCCATGTTATGTATGTTGTGATTGTTTCTTTGTTAAGCTACAATATTCATTACAGTTTTGTATTTGTTTCTTGGTTCCTGTCATAAGATTGTTGTCTTCATTAAGGTGTACTTAAATTTTTGGCTTCATCACTTATTGCACTGGATCTATTTGTTTTTGCTTGTATTTTTGTTAATGGTGATTAATTGTAAGAAATAGTAGTTGATTTTATAATATCTTATTATTTTCAGTGGATGTCTTTGATTTGCCTTGTATGTTAATGTTAATAATTAATGGTCATGGGTTATGAAGAGTAAGAGCTGAATTGTTTAAATTTAAGTTATTTTATGAATTTTTTTAGTAAAAAAAAATATCAAAAGAGAATAATATTTGTGTACAGTGTTACAATACATTGTTACCTCGTAAATTATGAAGAATGAGCGCCCAAAAAAAAAGAATAATATTTATGTACAGTGTTACAATACATTGCTACCTCAGCTCAAGTATTATGCCTCAAATAAAGCTTTTGCTCTCTGCATTTATTATGGCTTGCACACTTCCTAGAATTCTTAATGTGAGTTTGAACACTGTATCTCCTAACATCCATTTACTTTAAATCTCAAGTTTGTGAATAGGGGAAGTATTGAAACATAAACTATTGCAAAAACAGGCTGGAAGTAAGCCAATTATTAATATGAATCAATTGATGTTTCATATTGATATTAAATTTTTGTTCACAACATGATGGCTTCTTCCAAGTTTAAAAAATGCAATGCATGTGATTTTAAAAAGTTTAAGATAAGATACAGCTTTCATGGTGGCATGAAAGTGTTTGAGATTTTTAGTTTCATGTGGTTTTCCATTCATTGTCTCTTGCTACTCCATTATTCAGGTTGTTTCAATTTCCTTTCTTTTGACTCTTACCAGTCTAGCTATTTGATTATCCCTGATGATCAATTATTGTCCAGTGTCCATTATATGCAAAAATAGAATATATGCATTTTCTGATCATAGTTAAAGTTGCACCTTTTACTTTAAATTTAATATAAGATTATCATCTACAAAACGTTACACACAATGATGGATCAACTAATACGTATTTAAAATCATATTGTAATTATATTGAATCAGTCTGCATATTACTTTTGATCCAGTGTAACACTTAAGCTTTATGAAATATGCAGTATTGGTACAGATGTGATGCTCATATTGTTTTTTTAATTCATGTAGGCTTATAATTATGGAATCTGGGTATATTTACCTTGATGAACTTAATACCAAAAGTAAGCCTTATAGTGCCAAGGTTAAAAGTTGTGGAGAAAGCAAGGGCAAAACCAACTTCTAAAAAAGGAATCCTGTACCAAGGTTTATTGCTTGTTGATGATGAAGTACTTCAATTTTGAAACTTCTAATAATTATTATCTATACATTTGCATTTCATATTATATAATACTCTTTCAAAGATTCATGAATGATATAACAAGAACATAGTGCAATGTGCATATTATAAATACAAATATACAATACTCATGAATATTTATTTTAGGGTAATAAAATGAAAGGAGCATTATTTGGGGATCAAGTTGAGAGCTTCAAAGAGGCAATAGTTTACAATGGGGAGTATGTCATTTTAAATGCACCTATTAAGCTTATAGCAGAACAATGGAGGTCAAACTCAGGTGAGCTTCCTTATCAGATGACATTTGGAGGCCAAACAGTTGTTCGCCCAACAAATTCTGAGATGCTAGTAGCTGGTCCAATATTTCAATCTATACATACTATACCTTAAATAATGATACCATAAGCTAAATAGGGTAAACCAAATTACATGTTTCTTTGCTCAACTTATATTTAGATATATGTTTTGGTCTTGAATTGTAAAATAATATGTTTAAATTGTGCTCTTCCTTTCATAGATGTTGTTGGTATAGTCCTATTTGTAGAAGACAAATTACGAATTATCAATACTAGCCAAGGTCAGGAATTCTATATAGGTTATAGAAATAGTGCTAACAGATCACACGTAAGATTATAGATTTATCCATTTAGTTAAAAACCTTTATGGTTACAATACATGATTTAATAGTGCTTAATATTTGTGACTTCAGTGTCAGGAATACCCAACCGCTCACTGTAACTGCTTGGAATGATTTAGCTGGTATTGCTTGTGATGCACTAAGTGAATGTGTTAAAAACTTTGCTGTAGTTGGTCTCATAGCATTAAGACCTTCTTTGCATAAAGGTATATGTTAGATTATAAATAGAATAAGTAGTTTGGAATACTATTGTTCTATCTATAGTTAATAACTAACATTTGTTATTACCATCATTGAAGACTTTTCATTGTCTACTGGTATGTCTACTCAAATTATTCATGACCCGACAGGAGAAAAAGCAGACATCCTTCGTGAATGGTATGCCATTTTAAACATATATTAACTATAATTTTACTAAATTAGAAATCTACTTATATGTGTAATGGTCTCTGCAGGGCAAAGATTCATACTCACCAACTTTTTTATAGGCAGACCAAAATAGTGCAAGTGCGTTCTCAAACCACAAATGAATTAACATCAAATATTCGGAGTTTGAGAGAGAAAAAGGTCTAAGTCCCTATAATAAATCTATTTCTAAAGTTACATTGGTTCTGTTGGTTATAATTCTCAAAAGATTCTAATATTTGCACTTCTTCATTCTCTAGGCACATAACGTCATACAAGAAGAACGCCATTGGTTCCAGATAACTATTGCTGAACTAGACCTTGAAAATGTTATCACTTATATTGGGTGCTCTAACTGTGGGCGGCGCACAGATATACCTGTTGGGACAGAGTTCACGTGTGCTGGTTGCAAGACAGCTAGCATTTCTTCATATAGATAATAATCAATTAATATAGGAATTAATAATAGCCATAACACAAACTGATGCTACCATGTGCTCTACACTTTTGACATGCAGAGTTAATTTCAAGTTTGAAGTTGTTGATGATACGGAGGCAATGACCTTTACAACATTCAATAATGATACAGAAAAGTTATTTGGGAAGACTGCATGTGAAATTCATGCTATAAAGAACTCTGTAAGTGCTGTGTGTACCTATATATCTCCATGACCTTCAACTGTAGTAAATCAAATACATGACAAAATTATTAAGCATTTACTAGTCATTATACACATATAAATTCTTCACCAATAGATATACTGATTGATTCTTTCATTTGCAGGGAGATGCACTAAACTTTGTGCCAATTGAACACAGGATACAAACTAGCCAAATCTCAGTACGGATTGGCCCAACAACAACTCTTTCAAGTAAAAATTTTCTTGAATGGTGTTTGAAAGGCATAGAAATCAGTACAAAAAGTAAAAAGAATGGAGAAATTGATGCTATAAAACACGGAAAAATGATTGCTAATGTTCACTTGCCATGTTCTTCCAAGGCATATGACCATAACAATTCTGCAAATGAAGAATCTACATATGATGCAATGCATTCTTCAGAAATCAACCCTATTGATACATACAATACTGCAGTTCCTAAGGAAATTCTTCCTATAAGTTCGACACTTTTTGTGCAGGGGTCTCTTGGGATTGCTGATAATCTCTGCGATATTGGAATTGCAAAGTATGATGCACACACTGACCTTGGTCCTATCAGACAAAAGGATCATGAAATCAATGCAATCCCATCTAAAAACGAAATACTCATACAATATGTAGGAAACCCACAGAAGAGAAGTTGCACTGAGGTGGAAAATTAGAAGCAACAGTAAGGATAAAAATGTCATCCAAAATATCACTGATGATACTATGATATCTTAAATGGTACCTGACCATACAACAATGAATACTGATTCTGAAATGAAGCAAACTTCAGCTGCTCTAAAGAAACAATATACTCCTGTAAAGCAAGAGCATTATGCGAAAAAGATCAATGAATTCAGTGTTACAAGAGGAACACGCAAGAAGCGCTCACTAAATGCTTTGTTTATAGGTGCAGAAGTATCGGGCATGGAAAAGCAACAAAACTTAGCGGATGAATATCATTGAATAGTGACCAGAACTCCAAATGCTGAAGCCCCTAAAGATGAGATTGATCACTCAGATTCTTCTGGGAAATCAGTTCAGTGAATAATATGATATTATGGCTACAAAAGACAACATGCTAAATCATATTTTGCTAATATATCTATATAATATTTGGCTATGCATGACGTAGGAACTGTTCTTTTGCTATCATAACTAATGTATGCAGATACCATATCTAGAAACATCTGCCGAAGTTTTTGATGTTATGATGTATACAACCAATTGATCTTGATTGGTTTAGTGTACTAATTTGACTATTAGAAATAGCTACTTAAATGCTCAATGTATAAACTTATATTTTGCTAATGATAAAAAAAATATGGTTGTATAACAATTGCACTATAATAATATTAAATTATTTAAACTTTTTTGTAGTAATTACAGTTCTTATCAAAGTTTATATCTTGCTATTATGATTAAACTCTCAGATCTTATAGATATGCTTTCCTCTAAAATTATATAATCTATTTCTATGTTTAAGAGTATAGAATTCATGTAGCTATACATATTGTTGCTTGTATTTGTATCTACCTTTTTTACTTCATGATGTATATTTAATAGTTACATTGATCAAGTAATGCATCAGAATGAGATCGCTTTATTAGCTATATACTTAAATTTATATTTTATTTAAACTAACAAGTTACTATTAAATAATAATTACTTATTTATAATTTCTGTACAACAAGTAGTTTATAAACTAAAATACTACTATAAATTACTAACTATTAAGCTAATTTATGATTATTATAATATCTCTAGACCTCTCAAAAAAATCCAAAACCTTTAATTACATTGATTAGTTAATAGATAATTTTTCCCAATAGTCCTAAATCTTTAATTAAATTAATTTATTGATTAAACAAAAAACTCTCGCAGCCGTTAATTAGGCCTATCTATAATGCAATGTCTCTCATTCATCTCCCCAAAATCATTAAATCCTAATCAAAATAGTCCCAAGTCAAAAACACTTTCTTTCTCACAAGTTACGGATCATAAATTGTTCGGTCATAACCAATTATGGGCATAATTGATTATGTATTATAAATGCTTTGATCCTAACCAGTTACGGGTTGTAAACAAATTGGGTTTATCGAGTTTTTATCGGGTTGTTCTTGGTTTTAGGTAGTATTGGTTTGGATTGATAACAGATACATCTTTCACCTATATATATGGGTATGCTACACATAAATACAGATTAATGAATCTTAGCATAAAAATTCTTAAAATCCAAATGATCGTTCTAGCCCATTTGAACTTGAAAGGGTAATCTATAATTTTAGTTTTCCAATCACCTTTTCACCTGCAACACAAAAACTGAGTATGCTAGTTAAGCAAAGATCTTACTTGCTTAGCAATATTTCTATACACTCAGAGATAATACAGTGACAAGTAAGGCAGCTTGTACTTATGTCTCTTTCTTCAAAAAATTATAATACAATGCCAGTAATACACTATTATCTTCATCACAAATCTAATCTCAAAATCTTCTTTTCTACACACAAGTAAAAAAGTACAGTCAATTAAGGTTTACTACAACTTTTGCAACATTAAAAGTATTCAAAATATGATAAATATCAGCTATTATATGACTTATATATAAATATACCTTCACTCTATTATGTTCTGCCTCACTTATTATATTCAACGCCTTTTCCGCACTGAATTATAGATTGATATACCAAACCACTATATAACCTAGGTAATCCAGCTTCTTGAAATTCTTTTCTTTATTATGTTTATGCATTATTATCTTGGAAAAAAAAGAGGAGAGGGGAAGGAAAACAAAGAACCCTTACCTACACTGTTAATACTAAATTTTGCCAACGTTTATCATTTTCAAAGATTCTTTTGATAAAATTAACAAGCAAAATATATTTACCAACACAATTTATAATTTTCGTTAAATTATGCTCATTTAAAATATTTGTTATCTTTTTAGGAGATCTAGTCTCAATTTCTAGAAGTATATACATAGCAATTTCGACATTAAATAGAGAATATATATATTTGATAAAAAAATTTGTTATATTAGTTAATTATACTATAAATACTTAGTTCATTAGTAAAAGAAACTTTAATATATTATAATTAACTAAGAAAATTCTTTTTTACTTGATGCAGGTGAAAGTATGAAACCAGAATTGGTGTTTGAACTACGTCCACTAATGAATAACTATAGGATTCAAGTGAAGGTAGTACACATATGAAATGAACATTTGGACATAGACAATTGCACAATCCACCAAACTCTGTTGTTCTGTGATGAAAAGGTGAATTTTGTACTTATATACTCTTGTAATGTTATCTCTTGTAGCTATTAATGTATTTTTTTACAGCCTGCTTTAAAATATTTCTTTATTCATTAATATAGATAGTTACTTTATAATGCATTCAATTAAAGGATCTTATAAATAGAAATTCCTTTTAAAAACCATTCTTATTTGTTGTAGTATGAAAACCCTATGTACTACATGCCATCGTATTCATAATAGACTATGCAAATAAATGTATGTACACAATATCATGAAAAATAGAATAATCAACTTGACAGTATACTTGTTACAGATGAGCTTACAACCGAAACAAATATTGATGGAATTCAAGTTAATAGATAACATAACCATTTCATTCAAAAATGTTAGCATAATATGAAGTTGTGCACCTAAGAAAGTAGGATTATGTCAATTGAGCTTCAGTTTCTCTATGTGAAAATGAACTACTCCCTTTTTTTTTTTTTTTTTTTTTTTTTTTTTTTTTTGAAGAAACTCAACTACTCAGTTTGTTGAGCCTTAATTTAAATTTGATTAGAGCTGAGACTAATCTCTTTTTACCTTTACACATTACCAAGCTAGGATTAATAATAGTGGGAATCATCTCGTCTAATGAATTGTACTAAACAACCAGAGGCCATAGGATGTTACTATCACACATTAGACACCCCCTTATGATTTTTGGCTTCTAGGATTATACCATTTGTAAAAGTTCAGCTTTTGAACAGCAAAATATATGAGTGATAAAGATCTAAATGTTTATAAATTTAGCTCCTGCCCAATCTTGCTGACTTCATGTAGCCCTTTGTACTTTTTTCTGGAACAATTTTTCTCCATTTTATTAGCTGACCCTTATACTTTTCAGTAAAGGCTTCGTATGTAGGCACATAACTGACTAATACAACAGTTATTTGTACTTGTGAGATTTGCTACGTAAAACTTTTAACAAATAAATAATTGTATTAGGCTGGGAATGCTTCCTGTATAACCTAAGATTTATGCATCCATAATTTAATATTCACAATATAACAAGTACATAGATAACAATTATATGAACTAATTATTGTCATGTACTCATAAATCGTAAAAATTAATTTAAATTGCTTACTATATTTTTTTAAAATAATTAGTTATGATAACAAATTATACACTCTTACAAATTATTTATGATTTATGCTCACTATTATTAGATAATATATAACTTACTACTGTCTTATATCCTTGTTCTAGGGAACTATAATCCATGGCCGTTTAGTTGAAGATGAAATAGAAAATATTGGCCAGCAGTTCCATATGAATGCCCACTATGAGATAACAAATGCTGCAGTAAATCCTATGCCAAGACATTTTAAGGCTGCAATTACAAATATTCCCTATCAGTTAAATTTCTGGGATCGAACTTTGGTGCAGCCTATATGTTTTGTGACTGGTCAAATAGAACCTAACTTTGAAGAGGTATCAGCAAAAGCCAAAACTCATTTCTTAGATGAGATTTGTGGTATGCTACGTTAATAGTTCCATCTCCATTATAAAATAAACACTATATGATTATAACATAAGTTTTTATGCAGAACTTCAGCCAATAGTATATATAACCTACAACATACATGAAGATGTCACATAAGGTATACAAACTTAGCACCATTGTCATTTAATCTATATGCATCGTTAAAATTTTACTAACAATCCTCTTTATTCATGATAGATGTACTGGGAGTGGTACTATTTGTAGATGAAGAAATTCGTCTGGTTAATTCAGTTTATGGCCAGCATGCCTATGTTAGAAAAGTTGTCATAACTGATTAAACGTATGCCTAACATATAGTTATCTGTTACCCTGATAGATCTAAAAATGCCAACTTTGAACTGACTGGATTATCTGTGCTTGTAACAGTAATATCCACCCTGTAACTGTTAATGTATGGAATCATCTTGCTGGACATGATTGTGAGCAACTGAAAGTTTGGGCTGAAATATTTATAGTGGTAGGTTTCACATCAGTGAAACCAAGTAATCAAAAAAGGTTAGATCATAACCAACAGTAGTTTCAATTCACTTCTAATATATATTCTTAGACTAATGATTCTATGCATTTCGTAGGCTTTTCTTTGTCAACTAGGATGTTTAGCCGAATAATCTATGATCCAAAGGGAGATAAGGATAACGTGTTGCGTGAATGGTATCTAGAATCTACTTAATTGCTTGTGCCATTACATTTTCATTAATTTGACTTACATTAACATATTATACCCTTTACAAGTCTAGGCTCTACACACAAAAACTATTATTAGATCGACAAGACAGAATTTTGCAAGTTCGCTATCCTGCCAATGAAGAAGCAACTGTCACTATTCAGTACCTAAAAGATAAGAAGGTTTCGATCTCAAAATCCAATTTTAAATATGCTTAACAATATCTTGCAATCTATTAAAACCATATTGTTACTGTAACAACCTAATGCAGGTGCAAAATGCACTACAAGATGAGCGACATTGGCTACTTGCAACTATACCTTTTGCAGCTTTGGAGCAACTGACAACATATATAGAATGTTCAAACTGTGGGAAACTAACACATCTTCGAGAAGGGAGGCAGTTCTCTTACTCAAAATGTTATACTAGGGAAACAACTGATTGTCATGATTTAATAATATCTGATATGTATATCAAATCATATGCAGGGTTGCTTTTACTTTCAATGTTGTGGATATCAATGACAGAATATCATTAACAACATTCAATAATGAAATTAAATAGATTTTTAGATTGAATGCAGATGAAATATATAATATCAAGGAAAATGTAAGTTACCAAACTTATCAACTTAAATACCTTATATGTTTTGCCTCACAGATATGGTTTTTGGTTCTATTTATATGCCAATGACAATGCTATTCTATGCATATATACAGGAAAATTCCCTTTCTTTTACTGCTGCACACCACCAATTCAAGTCCAAAGTGTTATATCTGAAAGTTGTTCCCTCACCAGTATTGACTGCGAGAAATAAACTACAATGGATATTGAAAGCAGTTCATATACCAACTGACCAGAATGCAGTGCTCAAGAATTATTCAGCACACATTTCAAACAATGATACTGTTGTAGTTCTTGACTTGAAGGAAGAAATATCTATTTCTACACCAGTACACAGTTGCAACACAGCTGAATTAATTGTTGATGAAAAGAGTGAGCAACCAAATGAAACACATACTCAAAAAGTTGCAGCTGTAAGAATCTTAACTTTTGAAGATGCACCATTTCCTGATTGGTCGAACCAAAGACAACCACGTTCTGCCTTCAAAAGGAAACAGTACTGTCAATGAATCTGAAACTAACAACAAAAAAATCTGTTGCGCTAAGGATGATAGCAATGAGGTTATACCACATCTGAAAGCACCTACATCAAAAGTCACCGGCCCTAAAAACAAACCAGTTGAAAGTACCTCAGCAACTTCCGTAAACCCTCTGGTGAAAATTTCCTTTTGCTAATCTTTTCCTTTAGAATATAATAATAAAATGCTGCATTTTACGGGCTTAATAGCATAATAATTAGTATAAATCGGGAGTGATCTCTATATATCCTCCCTAAATCTTTTGAAGGTAATAGCCCCTGTTCCTACATAACACTCAGTATAGAATGTAATATAAAGTTGTTGCATTTTGCACCTTCAACAACCTAGTAGTGTATGAAAAGTCATATATAATCTGGTTGTATAAATCCTAAATATTTTGGAGGGTTATGAAGGCACATAAGTGATAACTTGTTTTCCTACATAACACTTAATCTACAGAAGTTAAAAGTAGTTGAAGTCTTTTGCTCATTCTAGCTAACCATTTAAGGTTTAATAGGATATGATGTTAAGTAAGTTTATATGTTATATGTTATGTATGTCTATTTATTGTAATGGAAAGCAAACCTTAAACTTTTGTAATGTAATAAATTAAGCAATATCTATTAGAATATATACTTTTGTTTTATATAATATACATCCCCTTTCCAGCATTATAGAATCTGTTACAACTTACTATGCTATAGGTGATTTGGATTGCTAGTTTTTTTTTTTTTTTTTTTTTTTGGATTTTTTCTTGCATGATATTTTTTTCCAAGTTGAAAAATAAAATGCTTGTCGTTTTTTCAACTTGAGAAAATGAATCATGTGGAAAGTTTCATCATTTTTATAACACTTTATGGTGTCTCAAAGATACATATTTCATGGTAGCATGAAACTGTTCGAGATTATTAGTTTCATGCAATTTTCCATTCATTGTCTTTCCCTATTCCATACCTCATGCCTTTTGAATTCTCTTTCATTTTACCCTTACCACCCTCACCATTTGATTATTATCCCTAAAGATCACTTATTCTCAAGACTACACTATCATTTTATTTTGCCAGTTCACTCCACTCTTTACACCGTTCTTTTGAATTAGAATTACTCTAAGGATTAAACAAAATCTGAATTTCCAAACTCTTGATCAACCTTCCTCTAAAAACTGTCAACAATTTCACCTCATGTACACTTATTAACAATACCAACATGCCTAGAAACATTGAAATAATGCTAACAATGTTGGTTTTAAAAGTTTACATCGGGAGAAACCACTTACAATCACTAGAAGAAAAGTGATCAAGGCTTTGAAAACTCATCCTTAGAGTAATTCTGATTCAAAATAATCGTGTAAAGACTGGAGCAAATGAGCAAAAGAAGCTCACAGTGTTTCCTAGAAAGAAAATGATATTTAAGGAAAATTAAATGGCAGGGCTGGTAAGAGTAAAGAACAAAGGGGATTCAAATGACATGCAGTATGGAGAAGGAATAGAACAGCATTGGGAAATCTATAATGTTCAAATCCTATTTATAAATTTGGCTTCATATAGAGTGTAACATATGCATATATATATTTGTTATAAATTTCTGCTAAAAAGCAGAATCAAGGTACTATAAATGCATATATATAAATTCTTGTAAAAGAGTAATCATTAAATATTGGCCATTTGAGACTTGGTAGTGGCAGAACTCATATAAGGAAAATGGTTGGGAAAGTAGTCTTGTAAACCTATTCAGAGCAAGCACTCTGATCATTTGGAATAAAGATTCAATGACTTACCCTTTTAAGCTTCCCAATAATTTTACAGATCTTATTTCACCATTTCTCTTTATTATCCCCAACGACTTGTCTTGTCATTCCTTTCCATCTGTAGACATCATATTACAGCCTAACCACTTAGCCAACTTCATGTGCCTAAGACTAGACACTACACACCATCATTTTCATCATTCTTATTCAAAGATAAATCTTTAGGTTGTCCCCAGATTACATTCTTGTTCTTCACTAACTCAAATATTGCTAGGAACATAGGTCCAGGTACCAGACCTTTTCCAAATGATACCCTTAACTTTCTAAATATTTTGAAAGTTCTGAAATCGTCAAGAATCAGTACATAGGTACATTGTATGCATGAACTATTATATATGATATATATATTAAATTATATATTAGTCAAAGAACTCTTAATAAACAATGTATTTAAATTCCCAATATTAGACAAAGAACAAATATAATGCTAAGTTGAAACTTCAAATGAAGTAAACGTGAATAGATTGTACTGGACTAAAGTGAACATCATTGAATTTTCAGCTGAAATAGTAAAAATTCAAAAAGGAAAGGAAAAATGGAGTGTAATATATATATATATATATATATATATATATATATATATATATATATATATATAGATTTATACCCTAATGAACACTGGACTTAGCAATCAACAACACAATCAAGAAAACATAAAGAGTTCAACTACTTCTCAATTCCATCACTTCAGATAAATGATCATACAAACCGAAATATTATATAAAGTGCATCATAATAACTTACAGAACAATTATTTTATACTTATAACTAATACATATCTTACCAAGCACCATTGAAACACTCAATATTTTTCATAACAACACTTAGATAATTGTAAAGCAATACATATTCTAAAAGACAACATCACTCTATCTACTAGAAACAACAATACTGATAGTCTATCCTTCCCTTTGAAAATCTTGTGTATCCATCTCTCTTTTTAAAGATGAAGCTAAACTTGGAATAATTTTCACCATTTTATCAGAATCAAGATTCAAATTTACACCACCAGCTTCTTCATCACAGTCTTCTGCATTTGATTCAATATCAATCAGTTCATTTTTCTTACATGTAATCCCCCATGATTTTGTAATTATAATAGTTATATTTTATCATTAATTATATGATTATTTTACGATAATTGTATAATTTTATAAATGTTTCGAAAATAATAAATTAGTTTTAAGCTATTTAGCCATTACTAACTATTGACAATAATCATTTTACCTATACAAACTAAGAGCCTAGTTCAAGTTACCTCAAAGCCCAACCTTACACCACATGTTTTTTTTAAGCCTTGGTATATATTTGGGCCCAAACAAGTTATCCTAATTATATTTGGATTAGGATACCCTCAAACCCAATTCTTATTAATCATACCCACCTTATTTCCCTCACTCCTTCCTCATCTCTCACGTACAACACACAAGAGAAAAAAAAAAAAAAAAAAAACTGCTGCAAACCCCTAGCTGTCGCCCCTGCTGCCGCGCCACCGCCTAACCGCCACCCCCCTGACCGCCGCGCCGCACTGCAGCCAGCCGCCCAGCAGTTCGCCTTCCTCTCTTCTCCTTCCTCTTGTTTTCTCTTCCTTTATTTTCTTGTTATTTTGATTAAAGCTTCAATTTTTATTTGATTTCAATTATAAAATTATTGATTTAGGCTTTAATAGTATGTATAAATTACAAAAGATTATAAATTTATAGGTTTTGTATGTCTAAATTATTAAATAAAATTTCAGATTATGTATTTTGTATATTTTAGGGTTTAAAGCATTGATTTTTCATGTTTTAGGGCTTGATAACGTGTTAATCAAACTATCTAATCATACTATGTTTAAATTACATTAAAGAATAATTATTTTAATCATATATAAATTTTCAAATTTATTAAAGTTTCAATTTTTATGAACAAGTAGAGTTAATTTCATATTTTTATGCTTCTAAACTTATAAAATAATTATTGTGAGTATTTTGTGATTGAAAAAGCTTTGAACTTTAAATTTTAACTTTAAAAATAATTCTCAGATTTCATACCTTTTATTTTGAAGCCTCAAATTGCATTAAATTGATATATTCTTGGGTTTTTAACACACTAACTTGCTATATAATGACTATTTCAAGTAATTATGCTTATGGAGTTATTTTATATACTTAAAACAAATTTCCAAATTTATTTACCCACTTTAAAGTTGCTGTAATTTGATATAAAACATTATATTTTCATAATTCTAACATATAAACTTAAAGTCGGGATGTTATATTACTAACTTTGATTATTGGGGACAATTTAAAGGCTTTATTTTGATGATTTAAGAGGTTTTAAAGTAGTTTAGTATTGCTGTAATTTTAATTGCTTTGGTATTGATTTATTTCTAATTGTTTGGTTTAGGAGAGGACTTTGTAGAAGGCGACTTCTAGTTTTAAAGTGGCCAACCGGATTGTTTACACAAGGTACGTACAAGTTACGAAACCTTGCTTGTAGGTGCATGTTTAAGGATGGATCTAGAACTTAGTATCATGTATAGGATTGACTGGGTTAAATTGTCTGGTTATACATTGTGAATTTCAAATGATGTGCACTAGTTTATAATGCAAGTATTATTTGTGCTTTAATTATGCAAGGTGCGCTTAAGGCAAAGGTATGTGATTGGTGTAAAGATCAAATTATTACTCATTCATGATTATGTAAACAAGATGAGTAAAGGAGAAATTCAAGTCTTGTAAGACGAGGTTAAGGTTTTGGGGTGCCTTATGCACTCAAGGTTTTTATACACCGAGGTAGTAATGGAATAATTAATAAATGTTGTTTTTTTTTTTTGACAAAAATAAATGTTGTTTATCACTAATAAATCAAGAATCTAAATTGAGAATTTGCCATGTTTGATTGAATTGTTTTTGGGATGTTTGTAGTGAAATGTATATGAGTCATCACCAAGTCTAAACCTGTAAATCACGTAAAGTGCAAGATGGATGAGCAATAAAACTCTGGAATGGTGCACATCTGGAGTAATGACAATCAGGGGTCGGGGTACATGGGGTATTAGCCGTGTACTTTTATCGAGGCCGTCTGATCTACGAGTCTCCTATTTCAAATATTATTTTTCTAAAACTAGGAGTTAGGTAAGATCTCATACTAACTACGGTCACGGAGTCGCGCCCGTGGTCGTTGGATGTTTATTGATGTTTCCGAAAGGAGGCATGGGATTTTTCTTTATTGATGTCCCAAATGGGACATGGGTTGGACAACCTTGTCTATTGTTAAATCCAATGAAATAAATAAATGAGTCAGTTAATATTAATTAGTGAGGTCTTAATAAATTTAATAATCAAGTCATGAATTAAGTCTATATTTAATGATGCTTGTGCTTGATTATTAGTAGCATGTTAGGTATTTTCTTAATTTGATTTCGCAGCTTGTATGTACTCAGCTTTGCTGACTGCGTGCTTTTGTGTGTGTCTTTCTTTTAGTCATGGCCTTCGCCTTTCAATGACCCTGTGACGATCCAATTTTTACACTTGTAATATTGGGGAGCAGAATAACCACAGGTTCTTACACATGCAGCATTCATCAGGGTTGTGGGATCTTGAGTAGAGAGTTGGTTGTTTGCATTTTATTTCTTTTGCAAGTTGAATTTATTTTAATTCGATTTTATCTGACACTAATTCTTTTGGGTTTGAATTTATTTGAACATTGGATTTAATCACTTACTACTTTTATTGGGTTTTGAATAAGGGCCTTAATGGTTCCAACTTGTAACACTTATTTTGATTTAATTCTTTTGTTTTGATGTTTATTTATAACTGTTTTGGTTTTCCGCTGCTAATTTCTGAGATAGCCTTAACGTTTGAACACGTGGCGGTAGCACGCCGGTAATTCTCTTGAAATTGTTCAGGTTATATACAGGTTTCTCACAGGTTTTAAGAGAGAATTATTGGGGTGTTACAAAGTGGTATCTGGGAGCTTAGGTTAGATTTAATTACCACTAAAGCCAATTAGCTTAGTATGACTTAGGTGCCTATTCAATGATTTAAATTTTGAATTTTAATGACAATTTTTTTTTTCATTTGAAACTAAGTATGTTTTAAACCATTTTATTTAAAACAAATTTGAAGTTTATTTTGTCTACTTGGTGAGTTTTGTGTAGACTTAAGAAGGGAATGCATGCATACATCATACATATTTTTTTTTCTTGCATTTAATTATCACATGAAGTGTTATTTTCTTATTTATTTAACATGTTATAATTATGTTCTAATTGATTTATTTTTATGATGTGCTTGTGTTATGCTTTTTGAATGTTCGTTGCGTTGGGTTAACGTAGAAAAGAGATGAGCAACTCAGTAATCACGTCTGAAAGCGTGAGTAATGATATTAGGAACAACCCCATTGTTGTGTCGTAGGATGAGAATGATACTCGAAGTGACGATACTGTGGAAAGGTTTGAAAAGATTATGACGCCAACTAATCCAGATGAGGAAGACTACCAGTACTTAAATGAGTTTAAAACAACAAAGAATAAGAAGCATAAGATTAAAACCTACCAAAGAATGTTCCATGATTATACTCATATTGAATTTCCAGATGAGGATAAGCTTGAATGGTTACAACCACCACCTGAAGATCCAAATGCTGGGAAGAGAGCTACTTGAAATCCGAATCCGATCTAAAAGTCAATTATTATTGAAGACTCAGATGACGAAAATGACCTTGATTTTGATGTTAATAATTATAATGAGAAGAAAGATAAGAACAGTAATGTGATACCTTGAGGATTATTTTTGTTAGGGTGGAGTTAGCATGAATAAGGCATTTGCCATTGGTAATAGTTATTAGAACCTCATTATAGTCTGATTTGGATGATTAATTTTAATAAGTAGCTAGTGCTACAGAGTCTTTATTTGGGATTGATACCTTTATATAAGTTAAAATAAGAAGTTGATATTTTGTTTTTAAGAGCTTCATTTTACTTTTATTTGTGAGCAAGAGCAAGTTTAATTTTTGTAATCATATACTTTTTGGGGAAATCTCTTTGTCTATGATCAAACTTAATAAGAGTGTCGCGGGATGGGAATTTTTTTTTCTTAAATTCATTTAATCATGCGTATGAATCGTGCTTATATTGTGTGGTTTTGCTTGGGACAAGGGGGTGCAATCTCAAGGTACCCTTTTGAACCAATTTATGTGACAAATGTAATATTGTGATTCAATGAATATGTGTGAATAGTATTTGGGTTTCGTTTAAAATTGAGTGCATATTTATTTTATTTCAGGCGTAGATGCTATTTGTTTGTTGGCTGAAAATGTGATCCAAAACCGGGGTGACCAAGTCGACCTCCAAGCTGAAATGTTTAAGAAGCTGGCCTAGGTTAGACCACCAGTTTTTAGGGGAGGTGCTGACCCTACTTTCCTAGAAAACTGGATTCGAGAGTTTGACAAGCTGTTCGTGGCACTCAACTGTTCTAAGGGTATGAAAGTGGACCAGGCCGCTATGTAACTTAAGGACGAAGCTGATATCTGGTGGAGAGACAATGTTGTGACCGTTAGGGCCAAGCCTAACTTTGGGTGGGAAGTGTTTAAGACCTCCTTGAGGGACAAGTTTTACCCCCCGTTCCTGAAGAAACAGAAGGCTTAGGAGTTTATAAGCCTGGCAATGGGAGACATGTCAATCTCTGAGTACTATAATAACTTTATGACCCTTTCTAGGTTTGCTCCTGAGGTAGTACCAACTGAAGAGCTGAAGGCTCAGAGGTTTGAGCATGGATTGACTGACGAGTTACAGAAGGACCTAGCCGGAAAAGTTTTTAAAACCCTTGACAAGGTCTATGAGAGAGCTTCCCATCTGTATCATCTCAATACTAGGACTGCTAGTGCGAGTGCTAAAGCTAGGGAGAAAAGGAAGGATTTTGGGAAATTTGAGAACCAGGGTAATTTTAAGAGGTCTAGAAATGGGAACTCGTTTGATAGGGGTAACCAGAATGTTAGCAGTTCTTCCAATGCTAACAATGGAGAGAGAACCTACCATTGTAAGAAGTGTAGAAGGAACCACCCTAGGAGAGACTGTGATGGGAATTTGGTGACCTGCAGGTTCTGCAACAAAAGGGGACATAGGGAGTATGAGTGTTACACCAAGCAGAAACGACAGGGAAATGGTGGGAATGGCGGGAACACCCAGCAGAGGCCTAACAATTTCAACACCTAGGGGAATAGGGGAAATGGTCAAAATGGGAAGTTTGGGAATGGTAGCAACAATAACAACAAGTCTGGCAATGGCAACAGCAACAACTCAGGCAACAACAACAATGGTTATCAGGAAAGAAACAATACTCCCGGCCGCTTGTTTGTGATGAGTAAGGGAGAAGCTGAGAGGTCCTCGGATGTAGTTACTGGTACTTTTTCTATCCAATCTGTCTTTGTCAACACTCTATTTGACTCTAGAGCAGCTTATTCTTTCATTTCTACTTCTGTTGTGCGCAAGTTAAACTTAATTGAATCGAGTCATGTTGATGTGTCAGTTAGTCTGCCTACGGGCAAACTTGTTCATTGTAATAAAATATTCAAAGGCTTGCCTTTGAAAATAAGAGAAGCCATCTTTCCATCAGATCTTATTGAGTTTAACCTAGGGGACTTAGATGTAATTCTGGGGATGGATTGGCTGAGTTTATACAAGGCTAAGATAGACCATGAGATGCAGAGGGTGCAACTGAGTGATCCTTTGGGTAAGAAAGTGTCCTATAGACGGTTAGGGAAGCCTAAAGGTTTTGGGATCATTTCTGCTATGAAGGTGAAGAAGCTAGTGAATAAGGGATATCCATTGTACTTTTGTTGTGTTCAAGATTTGAGTATGAGTGAGAGTAGGCGGATGGAGGATGTGCCCATTGTGAATGAGTTTTTAGATGTCTTTCCAGAAGAGATTTCGGGAATGCCACCTAAGAGGGAAGTTGAGTTTACCATTAACTTAGTTCCAGGAGCTGCACCTATCTCCAAAGCACCGTATAGAATGGCACCAGCTGAGATGAGTGAACTAAAGGCTTAGTTGCAGGAGTTGTTAGACAAGGGGTTCATTAGGCCTAGTGCATCACCTTGGGGAGCACCTGTGCTATTTGTGAAAAAGAAGGACAAAAGTTTAAGGCTATGTATTTGTGGGGAATAATTTCAAGCGTTAACCCCTATCTTGAACCCCACTATTGTCATACACTAAAGTACGGTGGCGTCTAAAAGGGAAGAAGATAGAGCAAAAGAGTCTCCAACAAGTTTTAGGAACTTGTAAACCGTTCACGAGGTGAAGGTTACACCCCTTAACGATCCAAGAGATCGTCAACTCAATAAGGTCTTGAACCAAATAAGGGTTCGGGGATGATGGTACAAATCCAACCTAAAGGAGATTGAACCTGCCCTAATAATAGGCCTCTACTTTATTCTGATCGTATTCATGTGCGCTTTCTGACTAACATGCAATTAATAGGATTAACCCAAAACCTATTTATCTATGTTGGTTGAATATTAATGCACAAACAAACTATTATTGGCGATCACTTGATTATAATCATAATTAACCCTAAACAAGATTATTAATTATCTTATTAAGCGTGATTACAAGTGTAGATTCCCTTTAAACATGCATAAAAAGCGTGATCAAGCAATAACAATAAATAATTAACATCAAGCAACATAATAATAAATAATCATAATTAAAAATAATCATCATTATAACAATCATACTAATAATCATCAATAATCATGATCATAAAATTATAACAATAAAATAATCATCATCAAAATAATAATGATAACAATAATCATCATAATAATAATTATAATAATCATAATAATAATTATAATAATATTCATGTTAAAACATAATAATAATAGCAAGATCCTAGGCATGATACTAACAAGAATAATAACAAAACCTAGCATGTCACTAAGCATTAAAAATCAAATCTTTAGCCCTAACATGATGGTAACAATCATAAATATTAGGAAGAACATAAAAGGCATCGTACTAATCATATTTGATATTAAAATTACCCTAGACATGATACTAAGAATATCATAATAACAATTTAAACATGATTCCTACATCATAATATCAATAAAAACCATTAAAGTACTTACTTTGATGCCTCGTACCTCTTCCTAATAACAAAATACACACGTTAGTAACTTCAAGGAAAAATAATAATCAAACAATTAAATTAAATAATTGAAAGAGAGATTTGGGACCAAACCCTCAGAAATTAAACCTTTCACGTCTAGGGCGAAGGCAACTTCGAATATGGCTAGGTGTTTCTAGATCTTGTGAATGCGGAATTTTGTATGTAAAAGCAAGGTTTAGAAAAGAGAGAGAGAGAGAAAGATGAATGATTAAAGAGAATTGATGATTGCGAATGAAAACTGGTGGTAGGTGAATATATTTGAAAAACTGGTTGTTGATGAGAATTCGTGAATGAAAACGGAGTTTTTACGACATTATTTATAGAGAAAATCAGCCAAAAAGATAAAATTAACAAAACAGAGTCTGGCGCACGCAAAACGAGATTGGAGCCAGGAATTGGCCATTGGCGCCAGGCGCCAATGCCTGGCGTTAGGCGCCAATCCTGTTTTTGACGCGTTTTCTAAAATTCGATAAATTTTGCCGTACAGGAGGATAAAATCGTATCTTTCCTCAAAAATGTTCTTTGATTTTAATTAAAACTCTGAAAAGTCAACAAAAGTCAATTTATCAATGCTTATTGGATTAGAAATGAAAAGAACCTTCTAGAAGAATCTAGAAGACTAAAACCATTCCTAATTGCATTAGGAATGATAAATCATATTAGGCCCTCCTCTAGATCATTGGGCCGCATATAAGGCTCAAACCGGGCCCAGTTTAGTAAATTGGCCATAATTTCCTCAATATTCATCGGATTTGGGCTTATAATATATCGTTGGAAAGTTCTTGTCAAGATCCATCCATCTACACTATTATTGGACCCATATCATGGACCAACCAAACTGGATTGGCTGTTTTCTTTAAATAAGTTTTCAAAAACAGAGAGAAGAGAAAAGAAATTAAAACTATCCGCAACACTAAACTTTCCACACTTTCGCTTCATTCGATTATGATTCGACGCGAAAGGTACTCATAACTGGGTTTGGTTTTGGGGAGACACAAATGGATGTCTACAGAAGCCCCCACTTTGACTAAGTTTGGAGAAACGCAAGTTTCGAAAACAAAAGTCAAAGTATCGATAGGGACGGAGAATGATTCAGAACGTTCTGCGATCCTAAACCACTCTTGTAACGCCGATACCTGCAAAACCAGTGTTAGTTAAACAGATAAAAGAGTTAAGAAACGCGTATCTTGCACCGTCGAGCACACGTCTCTGAAAGTAACCGATTGTTTTGATGACCTCCTACAAGCTAGTGAATGCCATCCCGCTTGAAAACCGCTACGCCTGTAACTGCTTCCAAATTAGAAGATTGCTTTGCCTGAAACGATCCTCCTTCGCTATGATAATATTCCACATCCAAGGGAACACTATCGAAGATTGCTTCTCTTGAAAAATCCTCAGTTGTTTGTGACAACTCTCCACAACCTAGAGAACGCCACCTTGCTGTTTCGATGTTCACTCGTCTGTGAACAAAGAGCTTCTTTTTGATATGTTCACGCGCCTCTAAACAAAGAGCTTCGTTTCTTTTTTTTGGATATGTTCACGTGCCTCTGAACAAAGAGCTTTTTTTTTATATGATCTTCTGAATGATGTGTCCATGCGTCTCTGAACGAAGAGCTTGATAATAGGATGCCCACGCGTCTCTGAGCAAAAGAGCTTGTAGGAAATGTTTGATGATATGTCCACGCGTCTCTAAACAAAAGAGCTTTTGAATGATATGCCCACGCGTCTTTGGAGCAAAAGAGCTTGATGGAAATGTTCACGCGTCTCTGAACAAAAGAGCTTGAATAATATGCCCACGCGTCTCTGGAGCAAAGAGCTTTGATGGAGATGTTCACGCGTCTCTGAAAAAAAGAGCTTCGGTACTTGAGCTTTCGTTGCGATAATATTCTGAAGGAAAATTTCCGAAGACCAACGTTTGTCGATCTCTAAAGCTCGCCTGAACTTTGCTTCCGCTAAAACCAGTATGTCGGTGTCTCCGTGATTAGGAGCTTTAAGCTAAGTAAGACGATCTTTCATCAGGTCGACCACTTATTGTGATTGTAATCAAACTGACTACTTAATCATGTCAAATTGCTTATAGGGGCTAACTGGCGTACCAAGGAACCCGAACTTGCTGTATGAGATCGAAATCACCTTTCCGAGAGGCTTCGAGCTCTGTCGCTGCTGAAATATCTCTGGCGTCAAGAATTGACTCTAACAGGGTAAAGTCGTATCCCCTAATCAAAAATAAATACCTAAGCCCTCTAACTAAAGTAGATAGGGAAGTAGGGTCGAACTCCACAGGGAAACAAGTTTTTTCCTTGCGCTCCTTCTAAGTAGCATCGCCCGATCGTGCTAGACGCTCGCACGATCGGGCGCGCTATAGGCCACGCACAGCACCAAGCATGCCACGCCCGATCGTGCTAGACCTTGCCCGATCGGGCCCTTGCTTCACTTCGAGGCTCGGACTTCGATTGGGCTCGATTTCTCGGCCCAATCCGGATTTCCTCTTCGGGTCTTAAATATTCGGTCCAAATACCTCGGAATCCCAATTACCGAGCCCTTAATCACCGGCTCGATGACTCTAACCGGCCTTGGGCTTCAAAGATGGTCGTGCTCTTCTAATTCCCATAGTCGCTCCATGAAAAAACCAAAGAAAATGCTGAAAGGAATGGTGTCCTTCGAACAAGTGTATTATTCTGATAGCGGCTTCAGAATTATTAGAAAGCTAATATATTCAGTAAGGTCAAGTGATCGGAATGCCTGGGTGGAGGCCGCTTCCGATCAGTAATATTAATATAATTAATATTACAGCTTAATCTTGACTGAACCCTTCAGGTCACTCCCAAGCAAAATATACAAACCGACTCGACGAATTAATTCGGAAGAAATTAATTCCTCACCCGAGTGTTAAATATTTAGACGTCAGTAATTCGAGCTTGGAGCGTCGAAACCGATCGTCGGAAGTCGAGTCAAAAATAATAAAAAGACGAGACGCGTAAAATAATAATAAACCGACCATATTCCCAAAATACCCCTAGCATCGGAGTGCCCCGAGCATCCGAATGCTAGGGGCAAAAATGTCCAAGCATAGGTGGCTAGCAAGCGCACCAAGCCGAGCCTAGCATGGCTGGCTAGGTGCGTGCTAGCGCACCGTGCTAGCAGCCACGCACAGCAGCAGCTAGCAGCCGCGTGCACGTGGTGCGTATAGCAGCTAGCTGTCGCAAGCTAGGCGTGCTAGCAGCGCACGCACTAGCAGCCACGCTCAGCAGCAAGCCCGCACCAAGTGTGTGGCTTGCGCGCACAGCAGCAGCCCTCATCTTAGTGCGGGGCTGGGCTCAGGTTGGGCTCATGGCTGGGCCATAGGGCCGGTCACTATGGGGAAGCTTAAGGAATATAGGAGCAAGTGGGTAAGGACATGTGGCACAAGGAGAGTATTGAGTGGGGAGCAAGTATGGTCCCCTACTCTCCATGTGGTCCTCACCAACCCATTTCACATGGTAATGCCACTTGTAGATTTATTATTAGTTTGCAATTTTAATTTAATTTAGCTTTAAATTAATTTGTGGAATTTCATGATCCCACATGGATGGGATAGAAATTCCCACTCATACTTTCCTCTATAAATACCAACCTTGGGATTTGGAGTAAAGTGCTTGAGTGGGAGTTAGAAAGAGCATTCCATATTTTGGAAAAACTCTTAAAATACATTAACACTTGGGTTTTGGTCGGACCTTGCTAACTCCAAGGTAGCGGACCTAAAAAGTCATGTTCGTCCTTTGTGGGTGGATACCGTTGGAGGCACGGCATTTGCGGTGCTCAAGGCTTTCAAGTAAGAGCCCGTTTTGAGAGGGCGAAGCTCACTTCAAGGGTATGATTCGTTCTTTCTTTTCTTGTGTTTATTTATTTATGCTTTATGGTTTTATTAATTACGAGCGGTTCCTTGGGTCGGGGTTGTTTCCGCGTGAGTCGGACTCACCAAACCCCAACAGTGGTATCAGAGCCCCGCTCGTTTATTTTTATAATCATGTTTTTCAAGGTTTATTTTGGCTTGTTTTTCTGGTTTAAGTTGCTAATTAGATTAGTAGCTCGGTTTTATTTATTTTAATCCCGTTTTTAATGTCGAATTTGGCCCAGAACCCAGATTTTTGCCCAAAATAGTGAATTTTGGGTGGAAAAGGTGTTCTGGAAAGGTTTTTACCCCGAAGGAACTGTGATTTTAGCCAAATTCTTACCAGAAATGCCTTTTTCGAGGGATTTTTCATTTTTGACGAAAAGTTTTAAGTCTTTTCTAACCTTGAAATTAATGGCATAACTTGTTGATTATGTGGTTGATTATTTGCATTATTTTCTGCATTTTTAAGTCCCCTTAAAGCACACTTACTTGGTAGTATTTGATGCTTAAAGGTTGATTTATTTTCACATAATTGCAAACTAATTGCTTTTTAGTGTGAAAATTTTTGTTTAGAGGCTTCCTAAGTGTTAAAGATTCAATCTTTATTTGTGATAAGTGATTGAAACTTTAAAAACCACTAAATTCCATGTTATTTTGTGTTAAACTTTGTTGTTTTAATCATTTAGAGTTGATTGGAAACATAAAGTTTCAATGTTTGTGATAGAAATTTGGTTATCTTCATGTTGGAAGATATAATTTTCAAGGATTCACAAAATTTAGATGTTGGAATTTTCATTTGAACATTAAAGTTCATATTTTTTCAACTTCCCCTTACTTTGTCCAATTCTCAAGTTTAATTTAAATTGATTAAATTAAAAGTGAGAAATTGCCTCAACTTTGTTATTGCACCAAGCTAAACCAATTTAATTAAGAATGGTTCTTGGAATTATTTTGGTTATTTGCACTTTGAAATTTTATTAAGTTAGACTTGTTTAAAATTTTATTTTTTTTTGCTCATTGAGTTAGTTCTAAAATTAATTTAGAATTAATTAATTATGTCTCGCAAAATGGGATCAAATCCCAAGGCCATGGCACGCAAAACGAGGCAAAGAACCACCCTTGGTTAGCCGGGCTGCATAGCAGCCCGCATGTGGCTGCCAAGGTGGCTGCCCCGCCTTGCGTGCGGGGACACGCGCGCGCAGCAGCACTTGGCCGCAGCAGCCACACACCAGCAGCCATGGCTGTGCGTGCGCATGCGTGCAGCAGTGGCAGCAGCCCATGGCTGCTTGCCGCGGGCCGTGTGTGCGGAGTTTTTTTTTTTGTGTGTGCGCATATGCTTGGTGCGGTGAGGTGAATAGCAGTAGTATGCTTGGTTTGCATGAGCCGCAATTATTCGAGTTTCCTTGGCAAAACGCTTAAAGCGAAAGCCAATTGAAACGCGGTTGGCTTAATATTGCTTATTTTTCCATTTTATTTATTTTAATTAATTTTGTTTATTTTAATTAAAATTTTGGGAGGCTAGGCCTCGGTTTTGAGCGACATTGGCAAAATTTTATTTTGACAAGTTTGGGTGCTACCGACTTAATTAATTGGATTAATTAAGGGAAATGCGGAATTTAGTGGGAGCTTCAATTTATTAATGACGTCAATTACATAATCGGTTAAACAACTTTGACTAATTTTAATTAGGTGTGTTAATCGAATTAACCACCTAGATTAGTTATTAGTGCGCGCGTTGTTTAAATGCATTTTACTTGTTTGATATTGTAAATTGCATGGGCCATTCACAAATAGTGAATGGATGAATGGAATATATATTCTCTCTCACAGGTTTTATGAAATGGCAACTAGTGGGACCCGATTAGGATAGAAAATACGGACTACGTGCCGTTATGTATTTTTTGTAAATCTAAATACGGTCTACGCACCGTTAAGTATTTTTGTACCTTAATATTTAGATTATTCCTAGTCGTAGACACTAGTATTTGCATAGTTTGGTTAAGTCTTGAAGACGGCGTATCTTGGAAGACAAAGCCTTGAATTGCAAATGAAGACCTTTTGAAGATTTGAAGAATTCAAGGGGTCATGCTAGTTGGTTTTGGTTTAACTCATCGGTATGAAGAATGGAGCATGGATTGCAAGAGAGTTTCGAAACTCATGGCAAACTCCATCCCGGTTCAATGGAAGGAGATTTTCTCTGGCTATTTTCCGGACATGATGCTCAAAGCTCTTGAGGATGTAGTCAATTTGAGGGTCACCAAAATTGCTAGGGGCAATTATGATGGTCACGTGGAGGATGTGACTTGGTCACTCTCCAAAATGAGGATCAAGCCACCGCAAGATGTTTGTCTCTCGAAAGAAAGACAAGAGGTGTGGGGAAAAGTCTACAATGCGAGACTTAGTCCCGGAATGCCACTTCAAGCTCATGTAATTAACATGACAAGGCTATTCAACCATCTGGAGCTAATTGGGAAACCAGTGGAAGAAGAGCAAGTGGCTCACATGCTTCTTAGCTCTCTTCACTCGGGATATGTGGGGCTTAAAATGCGTCTCACCGCCAATAGGGATACACTGTCCTTAAGGTTAGTCATCCAAGAGCTCCAAAAGACCTATTCTTGCAAGAAGGCTAACTTTGCCCTTAGACGAAGGAAGAAGGAGTTCAAAGACAAGAGGAAGATGCGCTGCTTCTATTGTGGTAACCCCGGACACTACAAAAGAGAATGCAGCAAGTATCTGGATTATGAGGCAAAAGGAAAAGTAAACTCAACCTCAGGTACCATCTTAAACACTTGAATATTAGCAATTTTAAAAGGTATTAGATACCGGAAAATTGACTCACAATACACTCCTTTTTCAGGAACCAAGTGAGCGGTGCTTTTTCATGTGGAAATGAGTACACAAGTAGGATGAAGGTGATCTATCCAAGAAAACTTGTAATCTCATGTTTTGTCTAAAGAAGTAGAACTTATTTAGTTTTATGCACCATACTTTTGATGTATTTCCGACGTTGGACGTCGTTTTCATCAACCAAGACTTTTGTTTTGATGTCTTGAATATATTTATGGAATGACACTTTCACGTATTTTTAGACAAAATGTTTGATACCAATTCAAAGAAAGCTAAGACTACACCGTCTAGTCAAACTTACTTGTGGCATTGTCGTCTTGGCCACATTAACATCAAACGCATCAAGAAGCTTCTTCAAGAAGGTATTCTTGACTCATTTGATTTAGAATCCTTTGAGAATTGCGAAAGATGTTTATTAGGCAAGATGATAAAGCAACCATTCTCCAATTTGGGAGAAAGGGCCGGTGACTTGTTGGGACTAATACACACTGATGTATGTGGGCCAATGAGTACACCCGCAAGGAGTGGTTATCGGTATTTCATAACCTTCACGGACGACTATAGTAGATATGGTTATGTCTATCTAATGTCGCACAAATCTGAATCGTTTGATAAATTCAAGGAATTTCAGAACGAATTTGAAAACCAACTCGGCAAGAAAATCAAAGCGCTTCGATCGGATCGAGGTGGCGAATATTTGAGCCAAGAATTCGATGACCATCTGAAAGAACATGGAATACTTTCAGAGTTGACACCTCCGGGAACTCCTCAATGGAATGGACTATCTAAAAGGAGGAATCGAACCCTGTTAGACATGGTCCGATCGACTATGGGTCTTAGTGAACTTCCAATCTCTTTCTGGGGACATGCACTTTTAACTGCGGCACTTACACTGAATCGTGCTCCGTCAAAGGCAGTGGAAAAGACTCCATATGAATTATGGACAAATAAACCTCCAAGGTTGTCTTTTCTCAAGATTTGGGGATGCGAAGCATATGTTAAGAAACTCATTTCTGACAAACTTCATCCAAAATCTGACAAGGTTTACTTTGTGGGTTATCGAAAAGAAACCAAAGGGTATTACTTCTACAACAAATCCGAGAACAAAGTGTTTGTTGCTCGTGATGGTGTCTTTTTGGAGAAGGAGCATCTCTCCAAAATGACAAGTGGGAGGAAAATCGAACTCGACGAAGTTCGAGAGGACGAGAAACAAGGACAAGTTGACAATCAAAGTGCTCACGAAGCATCTGTTGACATTGGTCAAAGTCAAAATATGCAAAGTCAAACCGACAATGCAAATGCTCAGTCCATTACTGTAATCCCCCATATTTTTTAAATATATTATAAATGAAATTATATATTATTTATAATATTTATTTGTATTTTTCTGGAATTTAATTTCAAAAGTTTCAATTTTTAATTTGGGTCAAAAATTATTTTGGTACAAATTTTTATACATACCTTCATTCTATAATTCATGTCCAAATAAACAAAGGGAAACTCATCTTACTTACTTAATTGGCCCATTAATTTTATGAGGCCCAATCTTACTATTTACCCTACACCACTCTCTCTCCTATAAATACCCCATACATCCCCAAATTTTTCTCATACTAAAGGTTAGTCTTATTTTCTCTCCTCTTTATTTTTTTTTCCTTTATTTTTTTTTCTTTTCTTTTTCCTTTTTCTTTCTTTTCTTTTTCTTCCTTTCTTTTTCCTTTTCACGTGAGTTTTCACTCACGGTCACCACCACCGCCCACCACCAACTGTCGCCTGCTGCCCTCACCACCGCCGGCCACCTGACGCCGGCGGCCACCAGCCAGCCCTGCCGTGGCTGCCCCTTTTCTCTCCCCTTTGTTGTCCTATTTTGCTTAAAAGTATTAATTTTGTTTATGTTTTGATTTTATGGTATAAAGTTTATATTTTAGTATCAAAATCATGTTTTTAATAGTTTAAACTTAAAATTTTCAGATTATAATGTTGATTTAATTTTCAGATTTTATAATTTTAAAACCTAGGGTTTCAATTTATTTAAATTGGGATTTTAGGGTTCTTATGACTAATTAATTTGGGGCTTTTGTGCCTATTATTGTATTTATAATTATTAATTAACCATAAAAACATGTTTTTAATGAAGTTTTAAGGACTTTTAATCAAATTTATATTGCTGGAAATTTGGTTAAGTATTAATTTATTTTTGTTGGTTGTTTTCTAGGAGGTGATTATTCCTTAGGAGACTTTTAAGTGATTAAAAGTGGCACAAAGGATTGTTTATACGAGGTACGTACATGTCTACTTCGTTGTAAGTAGTACCATGTTTAGGTACCAAAGAAAAGAATTTAGTTTCATGATTAGAGAACACTTGGATGAAAATTGTTTGGTTATAATTTAATTAATTCATGTGCTTATGTTTATGAGATATGTTTTGGTGAATTGGTTATGTTTGTATGGGATTATGGATGCAAGCATGTTGAATTATATTGGATTAATTGTTTGTATGGAATGTTGATACAAGCATAATTTTATTGGATCGGTTTGTTAACCACATTTGGATTATTAAAGGATTGGAATTGAATGGTTTAAGTGGAATGAATTTATAAATTATTCCACAAGGTTGTTATTTATTTTATTTATTACTCAATCATGACTCGTTAGTATGTTGAGTAAAGGTGGATTAAGCCGAATGGATAGGTGAGTTGACTATGTTCAACAATTTTGGATAATTTGGAAATTAATGAAATTAAAGGTTAATTTGTGATGTGATCATCATTGTCCTAAATAAGATTAAAAGTAAATTGATGTATGATTTTTATGTATGGTCTATTGGATTGAGTCGGCTATTAATTAAAATTGTAATCACGTAAAGTGAAACATGGATGAGCAATAAAACTCTGGAAAGCGTGCACTTCTGGAGTATTGACAATTATGGGTTGGGGTACACGGTGGTAGCCCGTCGCTTTCCGAGGCTTGTTTGATCAACATGTCCTCTTTTCTTTTGGTATTAAAATTTTATTTTATAATGAAAGTTAGATGGGATCCTAGACTAACTTTGTGAGAATAGAGTCGCGCCCATTCTTGCATCGCGCTAAACTTTTATTTCAAATGGTCATTTGGGACCAAAATGATTTGGTGGATTGGACAACCTCGTCTATTGTTTACTCCAAACTAAATTAATTAAATTAAATATAAAGAGTCAAGTGTTTGGAATTGATTAGCAAGTATTTTGAGTCGATTGAATTGTTTAAGTGTGGAGTCTTTATTAATGAATTCGTGTTGTATGTTTATTTACTTTAATTAGTTGAGCATGCTAGGTTTTGTGCGTTGTAGCTTGTATGTACTCAGCTTTGCTGATTACGTGCTTTTGTGTGTTTTCTTTTGGTCATGGCCTTCACCTTTCAATGACCCTATGATGATCCAATTATTACACTTGTATTATTGGGGAGCAGTATTGCACAGGTTAGCTTGATGATGTGAAGTTCGGGGATTTGACATACGCATTGTCAAGGGATTGGTGTGATTGAGAGAATTCGTTCTTTGTGTTGAACTTATTTATGTTTTACTACTTTAATTATGTTTTGGGACTTTGATTATTGGTTTGGTTTTAAATAAGGGCCTTTATGGTTCCAATTTGTAAGCTTTGACTTATTGGTTTTCTAAATTATATTATTTTAAGATTTAAGTTGGATTCCCGCTGCAATACTTTGATAAAGCCTTAACGTTTTAACACGTGGCGGTAACATGCCAATGGTTCTCCTCTATTTTTATTTAAAGTAAGTTGTTTGGAAAAGGGAGAATTATTGGGGTGTTACAATTACCCTACGTAGGTCAACTCGGCCAAGATCTCAACCTGACAGATATATCGGTGTTGTATTAACCGAAGATCAGGACATCCTAGTAGTGGATGGAGATGAGCCGGCAACCTACAAGCAAGCTATGACGAGCCCCGACTCTGCAAAATGGCAAGAGGCCATGAAATCCGAAATGGACTCCATGTTTGAAAATCAAGTATGGGACTTGGTTGATTTACCCGTAGGTTACACACCTATCAGATGTAAATGGATTTTCAAGATGAAAACCGACAAAAATGGAAATTTATTCATTTATAAAGCAAGGCTGGTAGCAAAAGGTTACAGGCAAATTCACGGCGTTGATTATGATGAAACCTTTTCTCCAGTAGCTATGCTTAAGTCCGTTCGAATTCTTCTAGCGATTGCTGCATATTACAATTATGAAATATGGCAGATGGACGTCAAAACCGTCTTCCTCAATGGAATTTTGGAAGAAACTGTGTACATGACACAGCCTGAAGGTTTTGTCGACCAGAACAATCCTAAGAAGGTATGCAAGCTTAAGAAGTCCATTTATGGATTAAAGCAAGCAAGCAGAAGTTGGAATCTGCGATTTGATGAAGCCATCAGTAAGTTTGGTTTTATCAAGAATCCAGATGAGTCTTGTGTTTACAAGAAGGTCAGTGGGAGTGACATCGCCTTCCTAGTCTTATATGTCGATGACATTTTGCTCATTGGAAATAGCATTCCGTTGTTAGAGTCTGTAAAGGCTTGGCTCGGGAAATGTTTTTCAGTGAAAGACTTGGGAGAGGCTCAGTACATACTAGGCATCAAGATCTATAGGGATAGATCAAAGAGGATGATAGGAATTAGTCAAAGTACTTACATCGATAAGGTACCAGCTCGATTCCAAATGGAAGGAGCCAAGAGAGGGCACCTACCCATGACACGTGGCATAACCTTAAGCAAGAAGCAGTGTCCAAAGACACCTGATGAGCGAGAAAGGATGAGTCGTATTCCATATTCTTCGCTTATTGGATCGATCATGTATGCCATGATATGTACTAGGCCGGATGTATCGTATGCCTTGAGTGCTACGAGCCGATACCAATCAGACCCAGGAGAGGCGCATTGGACTGCGGCCAAGAATATTCTGAAGTACCTGAAAAGGAACAAGGATAAATTCCTGGTCTATGGCGGTAAAGATGAATTGGTTGTTGAGGGATATACCGACGCAAGCTTCCAGACAGACAGAGACGACTCCAAGTCACAATCCGGATACATATTCTGTCTCAATGGAGGAGCGTTTAGTTGGAAGAGTGCAAAGCAAAGCACAACCGCTGATTCTACAACTGAAGCCGAGTACTTGGCAGCATCTGAAGCAGCCAAGGAGGCAGTTTGGATTCGCAAGTTCATTGATGAACTTGGTGTTGTACCCTCCATCAAGGGTCCAATAGACCTCCATGGTGACAACAATGGAGCTATTGCTCAGGCTAGAGAGCCACGAGAACATCAGAAGGTCAAACATGTCAAGAGGCGATTTCACATGATTCGAGAATGGAAGACAGAGGGTGAAATCAGAATTTGCAAAGTGGCAACGGATGACAATGTAGCCGATCCACTTACTAAACCCTTGTCTCAAGTGAAGCACAACAAACACATTGAGGCAATGGGAATCAAGCATGTCGCGAACTGGCTTTGATTTCCATATTATAGTGTTTTAATTAAATTTTGGACAATGTTAATGTAAAGCACTATGATGAACCATTCAGTTTTTGGAGTAATTAAAATTTTTCAAGCAATTTAATTCACTCCGTCTCTATTTAATTGTGGTTTAGAATTAAATAATGAGTCCATTCGATTTTAATAAATATTCAAAATAGGGTATCAAGTCAATGGCTTGGATAAAGAAACACCTATTAAGTGAACATTGAATATTTTAATCGAAAATTATCCCTAATCAAGGTCATATTTTTTGTGGACGATTAATGACCATTAGAGATTAGTGTGTAGTATGATTTATAGCACTGTTTCTTGTGCTATGAGGATATAAATCATTTGCACAGGTATTTGTTTAGAACCATACTGGATCGACCTATGAGAGTACTTTAAGAGATTTAAAATCGTCATAAGTATTTTTCTCATTATTACTATCGGAACTCTTTTCCTTGACCATGAGTAGTGGGAGGTCTCTTGTTTGAGTACTAGTCCGCTTTGGTATCCGCCAATCGTCTGCCGTAACTGGGGATTATAATGACAGATATCGGGCAGCTAGGTCCTCTTAGTAAGAGAAGCTACATTACAAGACTGGAAATGTCCCCCTACTAACAATAGGGAACATGTCTTGTTGTTTACAAGGCCTCTCGAAGAGCGAGACTGTGAAAATGCATGGCCGTGCTCAGATGGATTTTAGAAATCATCTGCTTATTGACAGTCAAACTCGGATTTCGAGAAACACTTCTGGACGTAACAGAGATGACGAGTAATCTTACTCTGTAGTTCATGAAGAGACATGAAGAGATATTGGAAAGGGGCTATACACTAAATGCACACTTGTCCGGAAGGACAAGTGGGAGATTGAAAGGAATGGTGTCCTTCGAACAGGTGTATTATTCTGATAACGGGTTCAGAATTATTATAAAGCTAATATATTCAGTAAGGTCAAGTGATCGGAATGCCTGGGTGGAGGCCGCTTCCGATTAGTAATATTAATATAATTAATATTACAGCTTAATCTTGACTCAACCCTTCGGGTCACACCCAAGCGAAATATACAAACCGACTCGACGAATTAATTCGGAAGAAATTAATTCGTCGCCCGAGTGTTAAATATTTAGACGTCGGTAATTCGAGCTTGGAGCGTCGAAACCGATCGTTGGAAGTCGAGTCAAAAAAAATAAAAAGACGAGACGCGCAAAATAATAATAAATCGACCATATTCCCAAAATACCCCTAGCATCGGAGTGCCCCGAGCATCCGAATTCTAGGGGCAAAAATGTCCAAGCATAGGTGGCTAGCAAGCGCACCAAGCCGAGCCTAACATGGCTGGTTAGGTGCGTGTTAGCGCACCGTGCTAGCATCCACGCACAGCAGCAGCTAGCAGCCGGGTGCACGTGGTGCGTGCAGCAGCTAGCTGCCGCAAGCTAGGCGTGCTAGCAGCGCACGCACTAGCAGCCACGCTCAGCAGCAAGCCCGCACCAAGTGCGTGGCTTGTGCGCACAGCAGCAGCCCGCATCTTGGTGCGGGGCTGGGCTCGGGATGGGCTCGTGGCTGGTCCATAGGGCCGGTCACTATGGGAAAGCTTGAGGAATATGGGAGCAAGTGGGTAAGGACATGTGGCACAAGGAGAGTATTGAGTAGGGAGCAAGTATGGTCCCCTACTCTCCATGTGGTCCTCACCAACCCATTTCACATGGTAATGCCACTTGTAGATTTATTATTAGTTTGCAATTTTAAATTAATTTAGCTTTAAATTAATTTGTGGAATTTCATGATCCCACATTGATGGGATAGAAATTCCCACTCATACTTTCCTCTATAAATACCAACCTTGGGATTTGGAGTAAAGTGCTTGAGTGGGAGTTAGAAAGAGAATTCCATATTTTGGAAAAACTCTTAAAATACATTAACACTTGGGTTTTGGTCGGACCTTGCTAACTCCAAGGTAGCGGACCTAAAAAGTCGTGTTCGTCCTTTGGGTGGATACCGTTGGAGGCACGGCATTTGCGGTGCTCAAGGCTTTCAAGTAAGAGCCCGTTTTGAGAGGGCGAAGCTCGTTTCAAGGGTATGATTCGTTTTTCCTTTTCTTGTGTTTATTTATTTATGCTTTATGGTTTTATTAATTACGAGTGGTTCCTTGGGTCGGGGTTGTTTCCGCGTGAGTCGGACTCACCAAACCCCAACAAATGCTCCAAAGGCGCAATTTCCTACAAAACTCAACAAAGACTACAAAAACACTAGAAAACACAAATTAGTAATAAAAGTGGCTCGAAAGAGCCAAAAACTACTAATTATGACCAAGGGACGGGGGTAAATTACTATATAAAATGGACATATCAAACTCCCCCAAGCCAAACCTTTGCTTGTCCCTAAGCAAAGAGCTCATCAATGAACATATAAAACATACTTCACCCCAATAATCAAATCAAGCACGAACGATTCAAGGCAAATCTATTGAACATGCTTCAACATCAATCAATTTTATTCATCTAATCACCCTTCCTCCCCAACAATTGTCAAGTAGAGCAAACCACAAGAGCATATAGAATTCAAGACTAGTGCTCACACACTCAACTCTCATTTATGTGGCGAGTAAAAGATGTACTTGATCGCTCTCCAACCAACCCCTTTAATGTGAACAATGCCCTCCCAACTCACACTCTCGTGTGTATAAGAACAATGAACGCTCAACCTACTAGTCGACTCGAAATATGTCAAGTCATAACTTTCATTGATAAACAACACTTTCACATTTACATAACTTCTATGCACAAGGTCGGAAGGTCTTTAAAGCTTGTAATGTAAGGCTAGGGAAAAGGGTAGGATAAATTTGGGAGTATGTGAGAGAAAAGCTATGCATTAAGGGAGCCAAATCCTAATTAACCCATGATCAAAATAAATGATGATCATACATCTCCAACAACATAACTAACTCCAACAAGAACCACCAAATACAACTCCAATCAACATAAACAAACCCATTACTTACAAAATTCACTCATAAAAATATGATAATGTAGAACTTGAGTGAAAAACAAACTTTGAACTCATTCTTTTTTTTTTTCTTTTCAAACTTGAACTTTTTTTTTTTTTCTTGAACAACCTTCAAATAGAACACTTGAGCATTAAATTTTTTTCTTTTGCTTTTTTTTTTTCTTTTTAACTCATATTGGAAATTTCAACCTTAAAACACAACATCAATATTTTCCAATCAAAGAACAATAACTCTTCTTTTATTCCCACATTGTGCAAATAATGTGCACACCACAACTCCCTCACCTCACCAACTAATAGCTCCCCCAAGCCAAGCTTGGGACTAGTAACCAATGGGGCTCATATAGACTTGTAATGTGGCTAAATAAACAATAAAAGGGCACAAGCAACAACATGGGTAACAAGAAGGGAACAAATGTATCTAATACTCTGAAGGCTACCTAAAAGAATGAACGCCTTCGTCCTCCTCATGTGCATAATAATAAGTCATGAAACACTACTCATAGTTGCAAATCAATACTCAAATTCATTGACATACCAGGAATTATGGAACTATCACACATTTCCTAACCAAATCAACTAGTCAAGCACTATATTCACAAGTAGTTGGCAAAATTGACGCATGTTTAGGAATCCAAACAATTAAACTTCAAATCATGACCAACAAATCCACAATGCTCATTATCAATAACCAAGAATCAAAATAAATTTTCTCAAGTAAGGGGCACAGGGAAGCATGATTTACAATTCATTGGAACGTATTTTTGAATTTTTTTTTTAAAATTTTTTTTGTATTTTTCATATAAAAGAAAGCAATAAAAAACTACACTAGGAAAGCAATAAAAACTATACTAGAAAGCAAATAAAAAGAGAAAAGGAAGAGAATTACCAAGCGAAAGATCACCCCCCCAAGCCAAATCAAGCAATGCCCTCATTGACTTGGGAGTGTAACCTACTTCTCATCCTCATCCACCCTCGAATAGCCCCCTCCGTGGCTAGAACCGGCTCCTCCATGGCTAGAGCCACCACCTCCATAACCCGAACCACCTGCAAAGTAGTTAGGGTCCACACTCCCCCCAAGCCCACCAAAAGGTACATCGGTCCCATAACCATGGACCGATGAGTAGTCCACATAGGTACCGTAGGCACTTGGGTTCGTATATCCACCTTCCGGATATTGGAACCAATCGGGAACAAGTGAATCGGGGGGAATAGCCCCCCGACGGGCATAATCATCATACATGGGGTATAAACCCCTCCCTATGTTCCTCTCCACATACCCCTGCCGTCTATCTAGAGACCCTACTCTAGTGTCCAAGTCCCTAACCATACCCTCAACTCTCCCTTGCCCCATCTCAATCCTATCTAATTGGCTCTTAAAAGCCGAGAAGTCATAAGGGGCTTTGGGGTCAATGTTGTAGTTGGTTGAGGAAGTGGGAATGTCATATGTAAAGGGTGGGGGTGGTGGGTAGTGCGGTGAATGGTGATGAGGTGAGTGGTCTATGGGAGATTGGTGGGGTTGAGGTGAAGGGTGAGGTGGTTGAACCTCACCTTGACCGTTAGTCTCGAAAGTATAAGAAGGCTTCCCCTTATCAAATTTGGTCAAGGTAGGGTTGGGCAAAGTGAAAGCATTATCCCTTCTACCCGATTCCTGTTGAATCACCCACCAAGTCTCACCTCCCATGACATTAATCTAATTAAGGCCACCTAAATAGGGTAGGTCCATAATAGTTGAGCCGGCTACCTTACCGTCATTGTTAGGGACAAAGTTAAGGTGTTTGACCGCTATGTGTGTTACTAGGCCACCAAAATAAATGGGTACCCTAGACCTACCCGCCTCGGCCGCATTGGCCACCCGTTGGAAGTGGTTGGCCATCTTGTGGACTATGTTGAGCTTTTCACTCCTAGGAATCATGTATGACCCTTGCAATTCAAGCTCATCCCGCCTAACATTAGCGGGTTCATGCCTTCCAAAGATGGTAAGGCCAACAAACCGTTGCCAAAACTTTGGCACGGGATGTTGTATCCAAGTGCCCTTGGCATGTTGGAGGTTCAAATTAGCATCCCCCGTAAGGGATTGGTAGACAACGGCAATGTTGTCTTGGGGAGGTTCAATTGGCCTATCCGATTTTAACTCAAAAATTTTGCCAAATTCTTTCAATGACAATCTAACATCATTATTAAGTAATCTAAATTGAACATGAGAAATTAAAGCATTAGATTTTATGACATTAAAACTAGAAACGAATTCCAAGGTTAAGTAATCATAAGTATCATAATGCATATTAAAGAAACCACTCATGCCAACTCCCTTGAACAACTTTTCTACATGTTTATCAATTCCTAATCTAATAAGGGTGGGGTGATGAACAAAACGAGTAGGAATTACCTGCCTATAAGTGAGGTTGATCATCCTTTGTTTTTGCTCTTGGGTGGTGATGACCTCCCTCTCCCATCCCGGAACTTGCAATTCCGGGTCAATTCTAGCCTCTTATTGCCTTGAGCTTTCCCCCCTTACAGTTCTTGATCTCTTGAGAGCCATTTGTGATTAGAAAAGGTAGGAATTGAAGACTTTCTCTCTCTTAGGGTTTAGAGAAAATTGAGAGAAAGTGGTAGAAATTAGGTGTAGATTGTAGAGAAAGATGAAAGGATTTAAAATATGCAAAAATCTTTGAGTTTTGATGGAAGAATTGGAGAAGATCTTGAAAATAAAGGAGTTTGAAGGTGTAAAAATGGAGGTTTTAGAGAGAGAAAGTAATGGTGAAGAAGATGAAAGAAGAAGAAAGTAAGGAAAGAAAGAAGGAAAAGGATTTAAAAGGGTCGGTCAAAATAAGGCGCGCCCGATCGGGCAAGCCTCGCCCAATCGGGTGGATAATGCTGAAATCCAGAACCCTGGTTGCGCGCCTGATCGGGCAAGCTCCACCCGATCAGGCGCGAATACGGACGAAAATTTCGCCCTTTCACTCGCCCGGTCGGGCGAGCTTCGCCCGACATTTCTTTTCCTTCACTCGATATGCGCCCGATCGGGCGAATTAAGCTCGAATTTCTAACTTGACTTGCGCGCCCGATCGGGCTAATTTAGCTCCAATTTCCAACTCTATTTGCGCGCCCGATCGGGTGAAATAAAAGCTGAAAATTATCCTTGCTTGCGCGCCCGATCGGGCGAGCTCCGCCCGATCGGGCCCGTGCCCAGTCGGATTTACTTAGCTTTTCTTCGATTTCTTTTCGTCTTCAAATTTTTCTAAGTCTCTTTACCTCTCAAACCTATACCTGTACAAAAACACTTATAAATGGTAAAATTTCACTCTCCTCGCCTCTCTAAAATAAAAATTAAAAATAAAGAAAAAGGAAAACTAGTCTAGAAAGCAAGAAATACGGGTTGCCTCCCGCAAAGCGCTGGTTTATCTAGGTCCCGCACGACCTTCTTACCACCTTGATGCTTAGGTTGGAAGTGGAGTTAGGAGGGTTTCCTCCACATCTCTACTAGTAGTGCCCTCATGATACACTTTCAATCGTTGCCCATTTACCTTAAACTCTTCACCCTTGTCATTGACCAACTCTACCGGGCCAAATTTGTTCACCCTTGTGACAGTGAAGGGACCGGACCACCTAGACTTCAACTTTCCTAAAAAAATCTTTAATCTAGAATTGAAAAGAAGAACCTTATCACCCGGTGCAAACTCTCTTGGTAAGATCCTCTTGTCATGCCACTTCTTGGTCTTCTCCTTGTAGATTCGCGCACTATCATATGCCGACAATCTAAACTCATCTAACTCGTTGAGTTGGAGGAGTCTTCTCTTACCCGCGACCTTAGAGTCCATGTTAAGCTCCTTGATCGCCCAAAAAGCTTTGTACTCCAACTCCACGGGAAGATGACATGCCTTACCATAGACTAATCTATAAGACGAAGTACCAATTGGTGTCTTGAATGATGTTCGGTATGCCCAAAGTGTGTCATCGAGCTTCATACTCCAATCTTTCCTTGACTTGGCTACTACATTTTCTAGGATCGCCTTGATTTCCCTATTAGAGACCTCAACTTGACCACTAGTTTGAGGGTGGTAACTAAGCCCGGTTCTGTGATGTACACCATACTTCTTAAGGAGGTTATCCAATTGTCTTTCATGGAAATGAGTACCTCCATCACTAATAATAGCCCGTGGAACACCAAACCTCGGAAATATGGTCTTCTTGAAGAGCTTGATGACTACCTTGGCATCATTTGTTGGTGAAGCTATGGCCTCGACCCACTTAGACACATAGTCGACGGCTACGAGTATGTAGAAATTCCCATTGGAAGATGGGAACGGCCCCATGTAATCAATACCCCAAACATCAAATATTTCTACTTCAAGAATCCCGGTTTGGGGCATCTCATGCCTCCGCAAAATGTTGCCAGTCCTTTGGCAAGAGTCACAAGCCTGCACAAAAGTGTTAGCATCCTTAAACATAGTAGGCCAATAGAAGCCTGACTCATTAATCTTAGCCACCGTTTTAGTGGGGCCGTGATGTCCTCCATAAGGTGAGGTATGACAAGCGGTAAGAACACCATGAGCTTCCCATTCGGGAACACACCTGCGAAATAATCCATCTGCACACTCACGAAACAAAAAAAAATCATCCCAAAAATAATGTTTAACATCAGAAAGGAATTTCTTTTTCTGTTGGTAGGACAAGTTAGGAGGTAGAGCACCACCCACTAAATAATTAGCAAAGTCTGCATACCTAGGGTGTTGCTCTACAACTGCATACAGGTTGTCATTAGGGAATGAATTATCTATAGGAAGATAATCCTTACCCTCATCATACCTGATTCACGACAAGTGATCTGCCACTACAATCTCTGCTCCCTTTTTATCTTTTATTTCAATGTTGAAGTCTTGGAGCAAAAGAACCCATCGGAGTAGCCTTGGCTTTGATTCCGCCTTGGCTATCAAGTACTTCAATGCTACATGGTCAGTTAAAACAATAACTTTAGAACCCACAAGATATGATCTAAATTTTTCTATAACATAAATAACAGCAAGGAACTCCTTTTCCGTAGTGGCATAGTTGACTTCCTTGCATAATAAATAGCATGCAAAACCTTGTTCTTCCTCTGTCCGAGCACGGCTCCTAGCGCAAATTCACTTGCGTCACACATGATCTCTAAAGGAAGGTTCCGATCGGGAGCACATATGATGGGTGCCGATATCAATGCCTGCTTAATCCTGTTGAAAGCCTCAAGACACTCGTTAGTAAAAATAAAAGGAGCATCCTTGAGCAAAATCTGAGTCAGTGGTTTAGCAATTTTAGAAAAATCTTTGATAAAACGACGATAAAACCCCGCATGACCCAAGAAACTTCTAACTCCCTTAACATTAACTGGGGGAGGTAATTGCTCAATCACTGATATCTTAGCTTTGTCTACTTGTATGCCCTTATCAGATACAATGTGACCTAGGACTACTCCCTCTGTCACCATGAAGTGACATTTTTCCCAATTAAGAACTAAGTTGCACTCTTCACATCTTTTCAAAATTTTAGCGAGATTAATTAAGCATGAATCAAATGAAGAACCATATATGCTAAAATCATCCATAAAGACCTCCATAATAAACTCTATGAAATCAGAAAAAATGCTCATCATACAACGTTGAAAGGTAGCGGGTGCATTACATAAACCAAAGGGCATTCTACGATATGCAAAAGTGCCATAAGGGCATGTAAAAGTAGTCTTTTCCTGATCTTCAGGGTGAATCGGAATTTGGAAAAATCCCGAATACCCATCCAAATAGCAAAAGAATTTATGATTGGCTAACCTCTCAAGCATTTGATGTAACACCCCAATAATTCTCCCTTTTCCAAACCACTTACTTTAAATAAAAATAGAGGAGAACCATTGGCATGTTACCGCCACGTGTTAAAACGTTAAGGCTTTATCAAAGTATTGCAGCGGAAATCCAACTTAAATATTAAAATAATATAATTTAGAAAACCAATAAGTCAAAGCTTACAAATTGGAACCATAAAGGCCCTTATTAAAACCAAACCAATATTCCAAAATCCCAAAACATAATTAAAATAGTAAAACATAAATAAGTTCAACACAAAGAACGAATACTCTCAATCACACCAATCCCTTGACAATGCGTATGTCAAATCCCCGAACTTCACATCATCAAGCTAACCTGTGCAATACTGTTCCCCAATAATACAAATGTAATAATTGGATCATCACAGGGTCATTGAAAGGCGAAGGCCATGACCAAAAGAAAACACACAAAAGCACGCAATCAGCAAAGCTGAGTACATACAAGCTACAACGTACCAAGCCTAGCATGCTTAACTAATTAAAGTAAATAAACATACAACATAAATTCATTAATCAAGACTCCACACTTAAACAATTCAATCGACTCAACATACTTGCTAATCAATTCCAAACACTTGACTCTTTATATTTAATTTAATTAATTTAGTTGGAGTAAGCAATAGACGAGGTTGTCCAATCCACCAAATCATTTTGGTCCCAAATGACCATTTAGAATAAAAGTTTAGCGCGATGCAAGAATGGGCGCGACTCCATTATCACAAAGTTAGTCTAGGATAATCAACATTACTAGCTCAATTAAATAATGTAGTTCAAAACTACATAACACATTGTACTCTGAAAATAACCTTTATCAACTCAACCTCGAATAATAATAATACCATTCTTTACTCAACTCTGTATCCCATAAGTGTGCCATGCTCGTTGTCCTATACCTAGCCTTGGACATGGGTAATTCGAATAAAACCAACAAGTATAAAAACTTGAATACTCCCAATAACTAGAAAACACCTTGAACCAGACCACATACGGGTCAATTCCCACTGTAGGGGACCATAGAAAAATAAATAATAAAGATTGTACCTCATTCTTAACTCATAATCATTATCTCATTACCAACATGCCAAGGACTAAGGTCTATAACGCCGAGCCTCAAACCCATAACAAAATAAATAATTCTCAACCTTTTGATCTCACACATTGATCAAATAACCATTCACAAATTAATTTATAATATCTCAATATTGGCACATGTTCCCAAATAACATAACAATTCGATTCATAATATCTCAACTCTTAAAACACATACTAATAACCCAAATATAATCATATCTCAACCCAAAAATAATACTCTGCATTAATAATCCTAAAACCTCACGAACAATACTCCCTATAGCAATAACATTAAAAAAAAAAAAAAAAAAAAACCCCAGAAATATAACACAATCATTCAATATAACAATAGTAGCAAGACAATTAAATCAGATCATATCATAAAATTATATACGTCAATCATATATACATACACTCAAGCATATGAATATCCAATTATACAATAATAATATAAGGTAATAATTAATAAATTCATTCCATTTAAACCATTAAATTCCAATCCTTTACTAATCCAAATGTGGTTAACAAACCAATCCAATAAAATTATGCTTGTATCAACATCCCATACAAACAATTAATCCAATATAATTTAACATGTTTGCATCCATAATTCCATACAAACATAATCAATTCACCAAAACATGTCTCATAAACATAAGCACATGAATTAATTAAATGTATAACCAAACAATTTTCATCCAAGTGTTCTCTAATCATGAAACTAAGTTTTTTTCTTTGGTACCTAAACATGATACTATTTACAACGAAGTATACATGTACGTACCTCGTATAAACAATCCTTTGTGCCACTTTTAATCACTTAAAAGTCTCCTAAGAAATAATCACTTCCTCGAAAACAAGCAACAATAATAAATTAATACTTAACCAAATTTCCAGCAATATAATTTAGATTAAAACTCCTTAAAACTTCATTAAAAACATGTTTTTATGGTTAATTATGCATTAGAAATACAATAGGAACAAAAGCCCCAATTTAATTAGTCATAAGAACCCTAAAATCCCAATTTAAATAAATTGAAACCCTAGGTTTTAAAATTATAAAATCTGAAAATTATAACAACAATTATAATCTGAAATTATTAGTTTAAAACATAAAAACATGATTTTGATACTAAAAATATAAACTTTATACTATAAAATCAAAACCCAAAACTAATTATAAACATTAAGCATAAAAAAAAACTTCGTTAAAATCAAAAACTGCCCGAAAATCATATTTAGAGGCTGAATTTGGCCACGAGAGGGTGGTTTTGTCATTGTTTCCACATGGAAAACACTACTTTTTTGTCAAAATCGGATGAGTTCAGAACCTGATCGGGATTAAAACGGGATTAATATTAACGAACCAAAATCTAAACATTAAAACACGAATTTACATGTTCAAAATAATCTGGAATTAAGTTAAACTAATTAGTAGTATAATCACCAAAATTTCAAAACACCATTACTATAAAAGCCCTAAATCGATTGTTCATAAAAACCCTAAAATCATGATTTTCAATGATTAAAAACCCTAGGTTATTAAATTAACAAAATCTGAAAATTATAACATTTATAAAATCTGAAATTATAAAGTTTAATCATCAAAATACAATTTGATACCAATTAAATTAATTTCAAACAATAAAATCAAAATTCATAATCAATAATTATAATTACACAAATTAATAAAACAAAGGAGAAAGACAATAAGACTAACCTTTTGTGTGGGGAAAATTTTGGGATGTATGGGGTATTTATAGGAGAGAGGGTAGTAGGGTAAGTAGGGATATTGGGCCTCATTAAATTAATGGGTCAATTAAGAAAGTAAACTGGGTTTGGTTTGTTTGTTGGACATAAATTATAGAAGGAAGGTTCATAAAAAGTTCTTTGTAATAAAATCGTTTATCAACCCCAAAAATAATTTGAAACTTTTGAAATTAAATTCCGGAAAAATACAAATAAATATTATAAATAATATATAATTTCATTTATAATATATTTAAAAAATATGGGGGATTACATTTGATCTATAAAGGGAAGAGGGAAGTGGTCCTTTTTAGTGGCGATATTTAATCTACGATAATCAATGCACATACGCCACCCTGTTACAGTTCTAGTGGGAATTAATTCATTTTTTTCATTGGTTATCACAGTCATCCCACCTTTCTTCGGCACTACCTGCACAGGACTTACCCATTTGGAGTCAGAAATAGGATAGATAATACCTGCATCAAGTAATTTCATAACCTCCTTCTTGACTACTTCCTGCATGTTGGGATTTAATCTTCGTTGGGGTTGAATGCAGGGCTTGTAATTGTCCTCTAGATGTATCATGTGCATACAAAAGTCAGGGCTAATACCCTTGAGATCATCAATACTGTACCCAATAACTTTCTTATGGGTTTTGAGAACCCCTAGAAGTTGGGAAGTTTGTAGGTCAGTAAGTGCAGTACTGATGATCACGGGGTGTAGTTCCTGTTCATCAAGAAAAATATATTTTAAATGAGAAGGGAGAGGTTTTAGCTCAGGTTTCTTGACCTCTACAGGTTTTGATTCCTGAACTAAATTTACTACCTTCAATGTTTCCTCGGGGCTTAACCCTTTTAAGGAAATAGCCTTTACAATATCTTGTACCTCATTACCCCAAACGCTTGCATTGTCTATAAATAAATTCCCGCAGAGAACTTCCTCTAGGGGATCCTTTGCAAGAACCTGTGGCAAGCTATCATCACAAATATTATCCATTATATCAATTACATCAATATAGCAACAATTTTCCTCTAGCATAGGCCCTTTCAAAACCTTCCCTAAATTAAAAGTAACATTGTCGTCACCTACAGAAAGGGTTAGTTTACCATTTTTAACATCAATAATCGCTCCTGCAGTATGGAGAAAAGGCCTACCTAATATAATGGGTATTTGTGTATCCTCTGCCATGTCTAAAACAACAAAATCAACAGGAATAAAAAATTTACCAACTCTGACAGGTACGTCCTCTAAAATACCTAAGGGGTATTTTACCGAACGATCTGCCATTTGCAAATTTATATTAGTAACTTTTAGTTCTCCCATATTAAGTCGCAGATAGACGATGGCATGACACTGACACTAGCACCCAAATCACACAGAGCTTTATCAATAAAAACATTCCCTATATGACAAGGGATAGAAAAACTACCGGGATCCTTTAATTTAGGAGGGGATTTGTTTTGCAATAAGGCGCTACACTCCTCTGTGAAAGCTACAATTTCTACTTCATTAAAGGCCCTTTTCCTAGTCAGAATGTCTTTCATAAATTTAGCATAAGCAGGAACTTGAGTGATTAAGTCAGTAAAAGGAACTGTTACCTGCAGGTTTTTCACAACCTCTAAAAACTTACCGAATTGTTTATCAAGCTTACTCTTCAGATGTCTATTAGGGAATGGAAGCTTGATAACTGGGCTCTGCACATCTCCTCCCTTATCCTACAATTTACCCTGCACATAAACATTAGTAGGGTTAGTATCTATTTGTAGCCCTGCAGGGCTAGTAGGATTAGCGTTTGGTATAGAGGAATCTAGATCAGGAACTGGTCTATCTTCCTTTGGCATAGGAGGTCCATCATAATGTGAACCACTCCTTAGAGTGATTGCATTGGCATGATCTGTAGGATGGATAGGTTGTGATGGTAGAGCTCCCTGCTGACGGGATTGTAGGGTAGATGAAAGTTGTGCAATTTGATTGTCCATGATTTTATTATGGGCTAGGATAGAATCAATTTGTGCATCTCTACTCTCCATATGCTTTTGCATATTGGTAAGCATTGCTCTAATTTCTGTCATGGCAGGGTCGGAAGATGATGAAGGTGATGCTTGGCTTTTCTGGCCGGAATTAGGATGATAATATTTTTGCTGTGGTGGGGTTTGCTGTTGTGATTGCTGTGGAGGTGGAGGATTTTGTACATTGGTGCTCCGGTATGAAAGATATGGATGATTTTTATAACCGGCATTGTAAGAATTGGAATAGGGGTTATTCTGCCTATAGGTTTGAAAGGCATTAACTTGTTCCAGAGAGCTCCTACAATCTTGCTCCCAATGACCTACAATTCCACAATTTTCACAAAAGCTTCATTGTTAGCAACAGCAGAAACATTAGCTACAGAGTTAGGAGCAACAGTAAGATTATCTAATTTTTGACAAATAGACGTTAATTGAGCTTGCAAAAAGGATACGGAATCGATATTATGTTTTCCTTTATTTGCAAACCCTCTAGGATTCCCATATTGGGAATTGTGTATTTCCATGTCTTCGATAACCTGTCCTGCATCGTCCACATTTAAATTCATGAACCTCCCACTAGCTGCAGAATCTAGCACTGATCTAGAAGAATTTCCAAGTCCATTATAGAATGCTTGGATCAATTGCCATTGTGCTAGATTGTGGTGGGGGCACTCTCTCTGTAGATCCTTGAACCTCTCCCAATCCTCATATAACGTTTCGTCGGCCTCTTGAGCGAAGTTCTTAATAGCACTCCTTAGCACCGCTGTTCTCTCTGCAGGATAGTATTTATTGTAGAAATTCAAAGCAAGAGTTTCCCAGTCAGTAATACCAAGTGCAGTTCTATTCAAACCATTAAACCATAATTTAGCTTTCCCACATAATGAAAAAGGAAAAAGAATCTCCCTGATTTGGTCTTGCGTGACCCCGGCTTGTCTAATGGTGTTACAATATTGGCCGAAATCTGTGATGTGAAGATTAGGATCTTCACCCTTAGCTCCACTGAATTGCTTCCTCTCTATCATAGTGATAAATTGGGGCTTGATTTCGAATTGAACTCCATCTAGCGCCGGAGTAGGAGTGAGGTGCGGGAAATCTGTGAGCTTCGGCTGCGAGTAGTCACTGAGTTTCTTCTAGGTCGTCATCTCTGATTCTGAATCTGAAGGAATATCTGTAACACTAGAATCAGAGGGAGGATCTCTTCGACTGTTGTCCTCCTCAGAACCTGCCAGAATTTGTCTATAGAGTTTCCTTTGCCTATGAAAAGAGCACTCGATCTCAGGGTCGAATGGGATGTAACCTGATCTGGAACACCTGGGCATAAACAAATAACTAAAAGACAAATATGAGAATTGCCTCAAAGAACTAACGTTCTCTTAGACAAAAGGGGATAATCTAGACTATAAAAAAAAATAATCAGAAAACAAAAATAAAATCGTTTCCCCGGCAACGGTGCCAAATTTTGACAGGGTAAAGTCGTATCCCCTAATAAAAAATAAATACCTAAGTCCTCTAACTAAAGTAGATAGGGAAGTAGGGTCGAACTCCACAGGGAAACAAGTTTTTTTACTCCTAATTATTTATTATAATCTAAATTATCTAAGTAACCAATATTTTTGGGAATAAATTCTATACTACGAAGAATAAGTTTAGGGAGAAAAGAAACAATAATAAGGAAGCCTAGAGTCACAAGTTCACCATTAATTAATATTCCGGGATAAAACAAAGTAATTAATAATTAACATTGCACAAATAACATGGTTAAAAGGCTCTCGCAATTTATTAATCAACATAGATCTAACAGGCTCTCGCAATTTACTAGATCTAAGTTCCTATTGAAAATAGCCTTTAATATTAAATTAACTTCTGCTCGATTCATCAATTCAATATTGCTAAACATTCACAATTAAATTACATCTGCTCGATTCATAATCTAATTGCAAAGAATTAAAACAATTCAATAAGAAATTATCATGCAATATCAATAATCAACAATAACAAATTATCCCTTCATATTAATTATGGATCCCCATAAACCCTAGAATGAAACTACTCACGCATCATCATAACTAAACTAATCAAATTAATAAAACAAAGCATAATCAAAGAAGTAAGTAAAATAGCTGAAATTAAAAGGGAAAAAATTGTTACCAAAAGAAAACTGGATTAATGGAAGTAATTAAGAACAAAAGTTGAGAGAGAATTTAAGAGAGAGAAAACATTCTAAGTAGAGAGAGAAAGTCTAAGAAGGAAGGTAATAAAAAATTACGTACAAATCTCGTACTTAAACGTTCCCTAAAACGAAAATTAAAACTAACTAATCAGGTCTTGAGAAAACACGCGCCCGATCGGGCGAAGGGCCGCCCGATCGGGCCCGCCTTTTTCCTTGCGCTCCTTCTCAGCAGCATCGCCCGATCGTGCTAGACGCTCACACGATCGGTCGCGCTATAGGCCACGCACAGCACCAAGCATGCCGCGCCCGATCGTGCTAGACCTTTCCCGATTGGGCCCTTGCTTCACTTCGAGGCTCGGACTTCGATTGGGCTCGATTTCTCAGCCCAATCCGGATTTCCTCTTCGGGTCTTGAATATTCGGTCCAAATACCTCGGAATCCCAATTACCGAGCCCTTAATCACCGGCTCGATGACTCTAACCGGCCTTGGGCTTCAAAGATGGTCGTGCTCTTCTAATTCCCGTAGTCGCTCCATGAAAAAACCCGAGAAAATGCTCCAAAGGCGCAATTTCCTACAAAACTCAACAAAGACTACAAAAACACTAGAAAACACAAATTAGTAATAAAAGTGGCTCGAAAGAGCCAAAAACACTACTAATTATGACCAAGGGACGGGGGTAAATTACTATATTAAATGGACATATCAGACTCTGTCGCCGAACGCTATGATAGGGTCTTCCCTATTCTGCTGCACCTGTATTTATTTTTTACTATAGAACTTTTCCAATCTCTTTAATTATCTTAGGGTTGACCTAAGGTTTAACGTCGCTTGACTCAAGGCATAAACTTGACTCGATATGATTGACTGACTCGAGGTTGACTCGACTTGAAGTGTAATGACACATGTGTGCATAGTGTTGATTCAACATGACTCAATGTGAACATGACTCGTGTGTGCATTGTAATGTGATCGTGCGACTCGAAAATGCTAAAAAGCAAAAATTTTCCATCATTTTTGTGGAGGGTACCGACTTTCTCCCGAAAAAAGAAAGTCGCGAAAAGAAAGAAGTTTTTGAAGGTGCATGTTGAATGAGCTTAGTCAAATGTTGTTTGCTATCTCTTAAGGAGCAAGGATTAACTCATCCTAGGCTATCTCAATGGTTGACTCAATGATGAAAGTATTTGGGTAACTTAGGCACGGAGGCTAAGCACTTCATACTTCGTGATGCAATGAAAATTATGATTGATGAGTGATGTTGATATGACAAGGCATGCTTCAACGTTATGTTAAGATTTCATGACAAAGGGTTCCTAAGGGAAGTGTATTTGGTCATGTATGTGTGATGTGTGTGATAGTGACACTAAAGTTAGGCCGCAAGAGCTAACTGTGTGGAAAGAATATTATTTTTTAAAAGAGTCAAATGGTGGTGACTCTTAGGCTAGGTAAGCTAATGATGTAGGGATCAAGCCCCCAAGTCTAGCTCTAAGTGAAAAGGGATGAGCATAGGAGATCCCTTGATATGATCATGGTGTAAGTGTGTGAATGTGAATATGAATGCATGTTTATTACGGCCGCACCTCGATGTGAGGTTGCCTACGTATCCGTTAGGAATCAGGCCGAACGTAGATCTAGCCGAACCTCGCACAAGAGTGTATACCTCAAAAAGGTCTTTTAAGGGTTGTAACGTGGTTAGGCTAAAGGTTATAGAAGAAGGGGATAAAGGCTCAAGACCCTAGATAAGCCCCCAAGGTGTGTAACCTTGCTTTTGAATCTTTGTATTTTTATGCTTGAGTTTCTACTCTTTTTTAGCTCTCTTTCTTTTGGTTTAGCATCTATTTTATTTTTATAAGTGTGGGCAATCCCGATAATGCGGTCTATCACTCACTTGGCATTCATGTTTCTCAGGCACGGTACCGAGCACTCGATAAGAGACGCAATCTGAGACGTGTTCATATCAAAGACATGTTCATGTCAATGACATTGGAACACTTGCCCTTTTGTACACTTTTATTTATTTTTTGCTTTTGCTTATTTTTTCTATTTTAATTTTTTGAATTTGCTCAATCCTTCTTTGGAATTGCATAAGTTACACACCATCCCATCCCAAGGTTAGGTAGATGTAGGTTGAAAAAAGAAAGGTCTATCGTTAGACGAGGCTTAAAGTGGTTTATGAAGAAAGGATTATATATTAGAAAGGTGAAAGGAGATATGTTGTGGCTACAAGGGGTGCCTCAAATCATTGGTATACCTTGTGCTTAATTCAACATGGATTTTTTTTATTTTTATTTTTTATTTTTTTTAATGCAATGAAATGAAATGATCATATATAAGGAAATAAATGCTCATTTTATTAAAGAAAATATATAATGATCCTAAAAAATAAATCTAAGGAGAATAAAAAGGTGCCTATGCTAGACTTATTGGGGAAAGGGGAAATAAAAAAGAAATAGAAAAAAGAGGTCACGAAATCTTGTCGTTGAATCTCGCCTCTTGTCTTGTATTGTTTGATTTATCATCACTCGCTTTTCTTGTAAACTGGAGGAATGGGGAGCTTGTTATTATCAATCAAATGTTGGATAGCTTCCTTTAGCTTCCAACAGCTCTCGGTAGCATGACCCCTACCTTGATGGTACTTGCAGTTTTCGTTTGGATTCCAACTAGGCAATATTTTCTTAAGTACGGGATCTTGAATAGGTCCAATGGGAGTAATGATTCCCTTGGCATGGAGTCGATCGAAAGCATCATCGTAGCTAATTCCAATAGGGGTAAATTCCCTTTTTGGTTGCTTTCGATTACCCATGGCTAGGATCTCACTAAGGTCGAAAGTACCAACACTATTACTAGAGTAGGTGTTTTCGGAAGAAGAAGGAGAGTCGTTCTTCTTTCCTTTACAGCCACTGTTACTATTGTTACTAATCTTGGCCTTCTTGTCGCGCGGAGGAACATGAAGGAGATTTGAATCAATGAAGTCTTGAACACGATCCTTGAGGGCAAGACATACTTAGGTGGTGTGACCACGACCTCTATGGTATCGACAATAGGAATTTGGATCCCAATTGGGGAAATGTTTTTCAGGTGGAGGATCTTGACCTTGATCGTGAAGACAGTCAGAAGCTTCATTGTAAGTCATTCCTATTGGTATGTATTCTTTAATGGTCCGTTTTGCCTGTGGCGTAGGAGCATTGAGTTCTTCATTAAACCCTTGGCGAGAATTTTGTTCGATGGTCATTACCCGATTTGCTAATCCTTCTACCACATTCAAGAGCATGGCAATGACATCTTGCAGTTTTTGAATGTCCTCTATTAGACTTGACGAGTCTTCTTTGGTATTATCTAAGAAAAGACTTTCATCCTCCTCAATTATGGCCACTTCATCGAGAGAGGTCATATAAGCTGTCTCGATCATGGGCTCTCCTACAGGTGTGATAAGAAGTGATGGATCGAAGGATGTTTGACTTTCTTAGATGGCTAGAATCTCATAAGTTTCATTGTTATCGATCAGATCTTGAATAGCTTCTTTGAGTTTCCAACACTCCTCAGTGTCGTGACCCTTTCCTTGGTGATATTTGCAGTGCTTATTAGGGTCCCACTTAGGTGGCCTGGCTTCTAAAAATTGGATCTTTGATGGGCCCTATGGGCATGACTAGTCCTTTGTAATGTAGCTTCTCGAAAGTTGTTTTATAACTCATACCAAGTGGAGTGAACACTCTTTTTGGTCTTTAGATTCGTGATTTAGAGGCGTTCGTAGCATGTACCTCATTAATGGGTGAGGAAGAAGAAGGATGGTCGTTCTTCTTTCCTCTCGCACCATTATTTTTCAGAAGGTCATCTTCAATGTCAATGCCTATATTATAGACAGCCTTGAAAGTATTTAAATTGTGTTGATACTTTAAGTGCCTTGAATACTTCCCTTGGAGATTCTTGATAAACATCCTCACAGATTCCTTTTCAGTGGGAGCCTTGACCATATTAGCAGAAGTTTCCCTCCATTTGTTGAAGAAAGAAGTGAACCCTTCGTTTTCTTTTTGTTTTAACATCTCAAGTTTTCTGTGGTCTGTTTCGTCTTGGATGTTGCACTTATATCTATCTATGAAAGCGTTTGTTATCGACTCCGAGGTCTTTTCTTGCTCGAGAGAAAAGAACCATTGTTGACAAACGGTTTAGAGAGATAGTGGGAACAGATAGGGGAAAACCTTCTTATCGATACCCTTAATACTCATTATAGTTTCGAAAGCTCTTAGATGGAAGTAAGGGTTATCTGTTGCCTTGAATTTAGGGATGTCAGTGGCGTTGAACTTACGAGGAAGAAGTTCCTTGTCCAGTGAGACCCCTTGTGAACTCATGCCCTGAAATTTATAGTCACTAGATAGCTTTCTCAAGCTTTCTTGCATAAGGTTCATCTGTTGTTGCTTCACGGGATCATTGATCTTGAGTGTGAGGAGCTTCAGTGTTTCAGTCATGGTAACCAATTGGTTCCTAAGTTCATTGACTTCTTCTTGAGTTGCCATTATCTTTTTAGCCTTCCTCTTTTGACGAATCGGTTTATCGAAAAGTGAAACTTGAATAAAGAGGTTGTCCTTGATTAATCGCCCTTCTCTCCTCGACCAAGTACTGTGGAAAAGGAATTTGGGGATATTCATTGTTAATTATTTGACTTCAAACTCTATTAAATATGAAATGGATGGAGGAAGTGAAGAAAGATTGGAATAGAATATGAAAGAAAAATAATGTAGATGGAGGGATATGAAGAATTAGGAATAGGATGTACCCCCAACTCAAATGACGGAAAAGACCGACTCATGCATGAACCTAAGACATGGTCATGGTGATGTGTACTCAAAGTGTGTGCTAAGACTAGTGAGTGTAGGTGACATGTTAAGACTCGTGTCATGACCATGTGGCTAGACCATGTGACTAGACTCACTTAATGACTTGACCAAGTACTATTGACAGTAGATTTTAACCGAATTAATTAGAAAACTGGTTAATTAGACACTAGGTGAGGACTCAATCAATAATCCGAACTGTCGGCCAAACGACAAGACTGGCGTCACACTGTGTAGCTTGGCGCCAGACGACAGAGCTGTCGCCAGGCGCCACACCCCACAGGGTGGCGCTACAGCTCAGACTTTGGCGCCAATATTGGAGCTTCAATCTGGGATTGTTTTCGGTGTTATTAATCAACTAGGGTATGCCTAAAGTCGTACTAGGTCAATTTCGATTAAAGTATTAGACTTTATTTACTCAAATTAATTAATTAATTAGGCAAAGTTCTGTAAGTCATTAATTTATTTAATCTCAACACAAGTCAAACAAACGGTTAAGAGAAACAAAGAATATATGCACAACAAATAATGCACAATTAGTCAAGTAGGCACAATATGATGCAATGCGTTCGCAACCTAACCATGGCTCTAGTTCTCTAAAGTTCGGGATATGGTTTAGTCAATAGAGGGTCCATGGTTAATTGTCCGGATGCACCGCGCAGAATCCTAACCGTGAAGGGTTGGCGCGAGTTGATGGGACACCGCAAGCTTTAGAAAACAAACTTGCTTCCATGGTTTGGTGAATTCAACATCTCGGATGTACCCTTTGTTGCACAGAGCGTTCAATCAGGTAGATGGAGCATGAATTCCCAGAGGGTTATGTCCATATGTAGAACACATATAGCTTTTAGAAAAGTGAGAATAAATTCAATCAGGAAGTAGGATCGAGCAAACAATACGAAAAACCAGTCGAAATTAGAACGCATATTTCTGGCTCGGTATTGGGGGAAATTGGCGCCAGCAATCAGAGACTGGCGCCAATTTTTTAACTGTAGCGCCTGGCGCCAATGCTGGCATCTGGCGCTACGGCTAAAAGTCTGGCACCAAGCTCTGGCCCCTGGCGCTACTTCCCACATGCCTCAGCAGCTTTCTGTGCTCGATAAAATTTTCCAGTTTCGCGCGGTGTTATTTTGGTCCTAGTTGTGAAAGATATTTCTCAAATTTCCTACGTGTAAAATCCTATGTTTTTAACTCATTACGGATGGTCTTTCCAATGAGATCTTTTTTATGCATATGACAATAATGTTAATCAAAATTACGCACATGAAATACTTAGAACGTTTCGAGTCTCCTCCACTCATTCTAAATCATTGCCGAAACAAATTCAGGAATTAAAATAGAAATCCTCCCCAGTGGAGTCGCCAAAAAACTGTGGGGAATAATTCCAAGCGTTAACCCCTCGCTTGAACCCCACTGTGGTCATACACTAAAGTACGGTGGCGTCCAAAAGGGAAGAAGATAGAGCAAAAGAGTCGCCAACAAGTTTTGGGAACTTGTAAACCGTTCACGAGGTGAAGGTTACACCCCTTAAGGTCTTGAACCAAATAAGGGTTCGGGGATGATGGTACAAATCCAACCTAAAAGAGATTGAACCTGCCCTAATAATAGGCCTCTACTTTATTCTGATCATATTCATGTGCGCTTTCTAACTAACATGCAATCAATAGGATTAACCCAAAACCTGTTTATCTATGTTGGTTGAATATTAATGCACAAACAAACTATTATTGGCAATCACTTGATTATAATCATAATTAACCCTAAACAAGATTATTAATTATCTTATTAAGCGTGATTACAAGTATAGATTCCCTTTAAACATGCATAAAAAGCGTGATCAAGCAATAACAATAAATAATAAACATCAAACAACATAATAATAAATAATTATAACTATCATAATTAAAAATAATCATCATTATAAAAATCATACTAATAATCATCAAAAATCATGATCATAAAATTATAACAATAAAATAATCATCATCAAAATAATAATGATAACAATAATCATCATAATAATAATTATAATAATCAAAATAATAATTATAATTATATTCATGTTAAAACATAATAATAATAGCAAGATCCTAGGCATGATACTAACAAGATTAATAACAAACCCTAGCATGTCACTAAGCATTAAAAATCAAATCTTTAGCCCTAACATGATACTAACAATCATAAATATTAGGATGAACATAAAAGGCATCGTACTAATCATATTTGATATTAAAATTACCCTAGACATGATACTAAGAATATCATAATAACAATTTAAACATGATTCCTACATCATAATATCAATAAAAACCATTAAAGTACTTACTTTGATGCCTCGTACCTCTTCCTAATAACAAAATACACACGTTAGTAACTTCAAGGAAAAATAATAATCAAACAATTAAATTAAATAATTGAAAGAGAGATTTGGGACCAAACCCTCAGAAATTAAACCTTTCACGTCTAGGGCGAAGGCAACTTCGAATATGGCTAGGTGTTTCTAGATCTTGTGAATGCGGAATTTTGTATGTAAAAGCAAGGTTTAGAAAAGAGAGAGAGAGAAAGATGAATGATTAAAGAGAATTGATGATTGCGAATGAAAGCTGGTGGTAGGTGAATATAATTGAAAAGCTAGTTGTTGATGAGAATTCGTGAATGAAAACGGAGTTTTTACGACATTATTTATAGAAAAAATCAACCAAAAAGATAAAATTAACAAAACAGAGTCTGGCGCCAGCAAAACGAGATTGGCGCCATGAATTGGCCATTGGCGCCAGGCGCCAACGCTGGCGCCAGGCGCCAATGCCTGGCGTTAGGCGCCAATCCTGTTTTGGACGCGTTTTCTAAAATCAGATAATTTTTTCCGTACAGGAGGATAAAATCGTATCTTTCCTCAAAAATGTTCTTTGATTTTAATTAAAACTCTGAAAAGTCAACAAAAGTCAATTTATCAATGCTAATTGAATTAGGAATGAAAAGAACCTTCTAGAAGAATCTAGAAGACTAAAACCATTCCTAATTGCATTAGGAATGATAAATCATATTAGGCCCTCCTCTAGATCATTGGGCCGCATATAAGGCTCAAACCGGGCCCAGTTTAGTAAATTGGCCATAATTTCCTCAATATTCATCGGAATTGGGCTTATAATATATCGTTGGAAAGATCTTGTCAAGATCCATCTATCTACACTATTATTGGACCCATATCATAGACCAACCAAACTGGATTGGCTGTTTTCTTAAAATAAGTTTTCAAAAACAGAGAGAAGAGAAAAGAAATTAAAACTATCCGCAACACTAAACTTTCCACACTTTAGCTTCATTCAATTATGATTCGACGCGAAAGGTACTCATCACTGGGTTTGGTTTTGGGGAGACACAAATCAGTGTCTACAGTATTGATTATAGAGAGTTGAATAATGTGACTGTAAAGAATAAGTACCCTCTACCTAGGATAGATGACTTGTTTGACCAACTGAAGAGGGCAAGCGTGTTTTCGAAGATTGATTTGAGGTCGGGGTACCATCAGTTGAAGGTTGCAGATAAAGATATTCCAAAAACAGCCTTCAGAACTCGGTATGGACATTACGAGTTTACGGTCATGCCTTTTGGGTTAACCAATGCACCAGCCATATTTATGGACTTGATGAACCGAGTGTTTCATGAGTATTTGGATAAGTTTGTAGTTGTGTTTATTGATGACATTTTGGTGTATTCAAAGAATGAGGAAGAACATGTTGAGCACTTGAGAACTACCCTTGAAACTCTTAGAAAGAACAAGTTGTATGCTAAGTTTTCCAAGTGTGAATTCTGGTTGGAGAAAGTTGCATTTTTGGGGCATTACATTTCGAAGGAGGGCGTATCCGTGGATCCTGCGAAGATCAAGGCGGTGAGTGAGTGGCCTACACCTAAGAATGTGACTGATGTTCGTAGTTTCTTGGGATTAGCTGGATATTATAGAAGGTTTGTCAAGGATTTTTCGAGGATAGCCAGACCCATGACTACTCTTATGAAGAAGCAGAGGAAGTTTGAGTGGAACGAGAGTTGTGAATCAGCTTTTCAAACCCTCAAAGAGCGATTGACCACTGCACCAGTGCTGGTATTACCTGATGGGATAGAAGCATTCGAAGTGTATAGTGATGCCTCGAAGCATGGTCTGGGATGTGTCCTACAGCATAATGGAAGGGTGATCGCATACGCATCGAGACAGCTGAAGAAACATGAAGTCAACTACCCTACCCATGACTTGGAGCTTGCAGCTGTTGTATTCGCTTTGAAGATTTGGAGGCACTACCTTTACGGTGTTTCTTGTAAGATCTTCACGGACCATAAAAGTCTAAAGTACATCTTTACCCAAGATCACTTGAACATGTGGCAACGTAGATGGCTGGAGTATCTTATAGACTACCATGTCCACATCCAGTATCACGAGGGGAAAGCGAATGTAGTTGCGGATGCCCTCAGCAGAAAGTTGAGTCATAATGTCAATGCTTTGATTGTGGCCAATGAGTTGTGTGAAGATATGAGGAGATTGAACCTTGAGGTTATTAACCAAGGAGAGTTAGAGGGATTACTGAGTGCTTTAACCATCCAACCTTCCATATTTAAGGAGATTAAAGAAAAGCAACTGGAGGATGAGTCGTTTCAGAAGATTAGGGATCATGTGACTAGTGGTGCAGAGACTGAGTTCAAGATTCATGAGGATGGGAGCTTGAGATATAAGGAGAGATGGTGTATACCACAGAAGTGTGAGGATATTAAAAGGAAAATCATGGAGGAGTGCCATAATACACCATATTCAGTTCACCCTGGGGGTGATAAATTGTATAAGGAGTTGAAGGAGTTCTATTGGTAGCCGAATATGAAGAGAGAAGTGGCTGAGTTTGTATCCAAGTGTCTGACGTGCCAGAAGGTGAAGATAGACCACAAAAGACCCATGGGAAAGGTACAACCATTAGAAATACCAGGTTGGAAGTGGGATTCCATATCCATGGACTGTGTGACAGGCTTACCAAAGACTCGTACTTGGAATGACACGATTTGGGTGATTGTAGACAGACTTACTAAGTCAGCGATGTTCATTCCTATCAAAGAGACCTGGAAAAAGAATCAGCTAGCAAGTGTCTATGTGAAGAATGTAGTTCGGTTGCACGGAGTTCCCAAGGACATAGTGTCAGATAGAGACTCTAGGTTTCTATCAAAGTTTTGGCAAAAAGTGCAAGAGAACCTTGGAACAGCATTGAAGATGAGTACTGCCTTTCACCCTGCAACTGATGGTTAGACTAAGAGAACAAACCAAACCATGGAGGATATGTTACGAGCTTGTGCTTTCGAATTCCAAGGGAATTGGGAGGATCACCTACCTTTGATCGAATTCTCCTACAATAACAGTTACCATGCAAGCATCAAGATGGCGCCATTTGAAGCATTGTATGGAAGGAAGTGCAGAAGCCCAGTTTGCTGGACTGATTACAGTGAACGGGTTACTTTGGGTTAGATTTCATTGAGGATATGGTGAGCAAGGTGAGACTAATCCAGTCGCGTATCAAGGCAGCACAAGATAGACAAAAGAGTTATGCCGACTTGAAGAGGAGAGATGATGAGTTTAGTGTTGGGGACAAAGTCTTTCTAAAGGTTTCTCCAACAAAAGGTGTGATGCGATTCGGCAAGAAAGGGAAGCTTAGTGCAAAATATGTGGGTCCGTATGAAATTCTCCAACGTTTGGGGAAAGTGGCTTACAAATTGGCCTTGCCAATGGAGTTCGAGAAAATGCATGATGTACTCCACATTTCCCAATTGAAAAAGTATGTGCCTAGTGAAACCCATGTTTTGTAACCGGAGACTATTCAACTAGATGAGTCTCTAACTTATGAAGAAAGACCAGTCAAGGTACTAGATCATAAGGTGCGTAGTACTAGAACCAAAGATGTGAAGATAGTAAAAGTCCTTTGGTCAAACCAGGAGTACGAAGAGGCTACTTGGGAGGCCGAAGAAGAGATGAAAAACAAATATCCCGAGTTGTTTGACGAGGTGAGTTACGAGGGCGTAACTCTTTTCTTTTGAGGGGGGAAGAATGCGATGTAATTTCGCGCTTTTACCTCGATTATACCATTTATTGCTTGATTTTGCACGTTTTTGCATGTTTTTGGTTATCATTATGCATTATTATTGCGTTTACATACAATAAAAGTATGTAAACTTTGGCCAAATATGAGTTCATTGAGTACAAAGTTCAGTTCGTTGAGTATGCATGTTGAGGATAAAACAATTTACAGCAATACAAAACACAAAATATTTGAATGGTTTTGGAGAAATTATGATTTTTGGGTTAAGTTTTGAGGGCGAAACTTCTTTTAAGAGGGGTAGATTGTAATCCCCCATGATTTTGTAATTATAATAGTTATATTTTTCATTAGTTATAAGATTATTTTACGATAATTGTATAATTTTATAAATATTTCGAAAATAATAAATTAGTTTTAAGCTATTTAGCCATTATTAACTATTGACAATAATCATTTTACCTATACAAACTAAGAGCCTAGTCCAAGTTACCTCAAAGCCCAACCTTACACCACATGTTTTTTTAAGCCTTGGTATATATTTGGGTCCAAACAAGTTATCCTAATTATATTTGGATTAGGATACCCTCAAACCCAATTCTTATTAATCATACCCACCTTATTTCCCTCACTCCTTCCTCCTCTCTCACGTACAACACACAAGAGAAAAAAAAAAAAAAAAACTGCTGCAAACCCCTAGCTGCCGCCCCTGCCGCCGCGCCACCGCCTGACCGCCACCCCCCTGACCGCCGCGCCGCACTGCAGCCAGTCGCCCAGCAGTTCGCCTTCCTCTCTTCTCCTTCCTCTTGTTTTCTCTTCCTTTATTTTCTTGTTATTTTGATTAAAGCTTCAATTTTTATTTGATTTCAATTATAAAATTATTGATTTAGGCTTTAATAGTGTGTATAAATTACAAAAGATTATAAATTTATGGGTTTTGTATGTCTAAATTATTAAATAAAATTTCAATTTATGTATTTTGTATATTTTAGGGTTTAAAGCATTGATTTTTCATGTTTTAGGGCTTGATAACGTGTTAATCAAAATATCTAATCATACTATGTTTAAATTACATTAAAGTATAATTATTTTAATCATATATAAATTTTCAGATTTATTAAAGTTTCAATTTTTATGAACAAGTAGTGTTAATTTCATGTTTTTATGCTTTTAAACCTATAAAAATAATTATTGTGAGTATTTTGTGATTGAAAAAGCTTTGAACTTTAAATTCTAACTTTAAAAATAATTCTCAGATTTCATACCTTTTATTTTGAAGCCTCTTATTGCATTGAATTGATAAATTCTTGGGTTTGTAACACACTAGCTTGCTATATAATGACTATTTCAAGTAATTATGCTTATGGGGTTATTTTATATACTTAAAACAAATTTCCAGATTTATTTACCCACTTTAAAGTTGCTGTAATTTGATATAAAACACTATATTTTCATAATTCTAACATATAAACTTAAAGTTGGGATGTTATATTACTAACTTTGATTATTGGGGACAATTTAAAGGCTTTATTTTGATGATTTAAGAGGTTTTAAAGTAGTTTAGTATTTCTGTAATTTTAATTGCTATATAATGATTTAAGAGGTTTTGGGGTGCCTTATGCACTCAAGGTGTTTATACACCGAGGTAGTAATGGAATAATTAATAAATGTTGTTTGTCACTAATAAATCAATAATCTAAATTGAGAATTTGCCATGTTTGATTGAATTGCTTTCGGGATGTTTGTATTGATATGTATATGAGTCATCACCAAGTCTAAACCTGTAAATCACGTAATTAAAGTGCAAGATGGATGAGCAATAAAACTCTGGAATGGTGCACATCTGGAGTAATGACAATCAGGGGTTGGGGTACATGGGGTATTAGCCGTGTACTTTTATCGAGGCCGTCTGATCTACGAGTCTCCTATTTCAAATATTATTTTTCTAAAACTAGGAGTTAGGTGAGATCTCATACTAACTACGGTCACGGAGTCGCGCCCGTGGTCGTTGGATGTTTATTGATGTTTTCGAAAGGAGGCATGGGATTTTTCTTTATTAATGTTCCAAATGGGACGTGGGTTGGACAACCTTGTCTATTGCTAAATCCAATGAAATAAATAAATGAGTCAGTTAATATTAATTAGTGAGGTCTTAATAAATTTAATAATCGAGTCATGAATTGAGTCTATATTTAATGATGCTTGTGCTTGATTATTAGTAGCATGTTAGGTATTTTCTTAATTTGATTTCGCAGCTTGTATGTACTCAGCTTTGCTGACTGCGTGCTTTTGTGTGTGTCTTTCTTTGGTCATGGCCTTCGCCTTTCAATGACCATGTGACGATCCAATTTTTACACTTGTAATATTGGGGAGCAGAATAACCACAGGTTCTTACACATGCAGCATTCATTAGGGTTGTAGGATCTTGAGTAGAGAGTTGGTTGTTTGCATTTTATTTCTTTTGCAAGTTGAATTTATTTTAATTCGATTTTATTTGACACTAATTCTATTGGGTTTGATTTATTTGAACATTGGATTTAATCACTTACTACTTTTATTGGGTTTTGAATAAGGGCCTTAATGGTTCCAACTTGTAACACTTATTTTGATTTAATTCTTTTGTTTTGAAGTTTATTTATAATTGTTTTGGTTTTCCGCTGCTAATTTCTGAGATAGCCTTAACGTTTGAACACATGGCGGTAGCACGCCAGTAATTCTCTTGAAATTGTTCAGGTTATATAAGTTTCTCACAGGTTTTAAGAGAGAATTATTGGGGTGTTACATTACATTTTTGCTTCCTCTGAATACTAGATTCACCTTCTACCATAATATCATAACTTCCCTTTGTTTTGACATCTTCTTTTAGCACCTCTAAATATGCAAATATGTCTTGAGAAATTTCCGCTATGTAAACTAACAAAACTAAATACCTTTTCAAGTACACTTTCCTGTGGATCAGGAATCCAAATCTTTGGTACAAAAGCATGAGATGATGAATAATTATACTTTTTAACCATTTGTGCACACGTATAAAAACATATTGTAATATTAACTTTTCAAAACTAGGTATATTCAAAATGTGTATATATAGCCTAAATAAACTTGCAGCTCAAGGAAAATAGTCCTATTGACAAACAAAAGGCAAAAAAGCAACATTTAAAGCAAAATGGTATACTAACCACATATACAATATCCAACAGTTTTTTTTTTTTTTGTTTTTTTGCAATTTACAATCATTAAATCTAATAAATTATTAAATTAGACACAAAATTAAATTGAATTGCTTCATTGATTGTAATGTCGAATATATAATAGCTACACTTCCTAAGAATAAAATCAAAAGATATGACAATATCCTAGAAATTTACTTAAATATAATAAATAATATTTGCCAAAATATAGTCTCACAAATTCCATTATACGATATCTTATTAGAATCATAAATAATAATAACAAAATAACACAAATATTATTTAGGAATTTCCGATTTATTAATATTGCTGCACAATCTTATGCTTGAGCAACCAATTTTCCCACTTTTATAATTGATTAATATTTAGGAGTTAACTTTGCAAAATGTGATTAGCGTGGTGTTTTAACGTACACACTTGTGATTGTTTCCTTCATATGATACACCATGCATAATATAGCCTAGCTAACTCATGATGACCTTAGTAGAGAAAGGTACAAAATTTTTGGAAAATATATACAACAACCACAACAAATGCACAAGTGGCACCAACAATTACTATTTTAAAAACAATTTACTCACCATATCAGAAAATCTATGAAGATGTATGAAAAATCTATACAACCACACTATATATCAACACGTGTAATCAATTATTATCTTTCCTTCTAAAAAAAATACCTTATGTAAAAATAATAAACTATAGGCATATTGTTACTATATATACACCTCTAAAAATGTAGTCTATGCACCTCCACATCATTACATACTACTAAAAGCGAATCTGTAGGAACACTTGGCAACATATTATTAAAAAAATTCCCGCCAAAATTACTTTCTAAATAAAATTGTTATTATATAAAAATAAAGATTGCATTTAGATTATGACCTTTTTTTTATATATAATCTAAAATAAACTTCCTAAAATATCAACTTGCACATTATAACTATAAATATTTCTCTCACATGTTTTAATTGTTTTAACATATTTCATGCACATTAATACCTGATGAATCGATTCATTAATTTTTATATAACTATATTATTAACATAATTATTCAACAACTGTGCATTTGCACGGGGGTTTAACCTAGTTAGCAAAATAACCCAAACACAAAAAAAAAAAAAAAAAAAAAAAAAAACAATACACACATTATAATCACAACTACATCACTAACTCATTCCGTCAATAAATTATGTCTCAAAAATCGATTCATAATAAAAAATTAAAAAAAAAACCCTTCTACCTTCCACTTATATATCAATAAAAAAAAAAAAACAATTATAGTTTAGTTCAAAATTTCATTACATAAAACAAAAACATTGATATTCAATAGCACAATTTTTTCTAAAATATAGGTAGGAATGTCAGTGGGGGGATCAAGTAGGAGACCCGCCCCAGTGGGGCGGGGATGGGTCTTGGTTTGGTGGGGGTGGGGCGGGGATGGGGATAAAAATCATACCCGCCATGGGTGATGGGGCGGGGGTGGATTTTACATTGTACCCGCCCTGTCCCCGCCCCACTTCGTACCCATCTTATCCCCACCTCACACCCACATCTATATATTTTATAAAACAAAATTATATACTTTATAATATTTTATATATTAAAAATAATATGTAAAATAAAATAGTAGATATAATAATTTGTAATACACTAATTTTATTTGTTGTAATTTATACGTAGTATTAAATATGTTGGATTGTGTATTGGGAGGTGGGTCTTAGGTGGGGATTAGGCGGGTCTTAGGTAGGGATTAAGTGGGGATGGATATCCAAGTGGGGTATGGGGCGGGGATGGTTTTGGAATTGTACCCGCCGGGGCGGGGATGGGGATGAATTTTGGACCCGCCGTGGGGATGGGGATGAAAATTTTAGGTGGGAATGGGGATGGGAAGACCAACATCCACCCCGACCCGCCCCATTGACATCCCTAAATATAGGATTATTAGCACAATTTTTGCTAATGTATTCCTATAACCGATTTTTTAATACAACTATGAAGCTGTGGGTTAAATTGACTTCGTGGGCAACATATTTATATTAAAGTTTCTCAATAATTACTCACTGCCTCTACAATGCTGGGTTGTGCGAAATTCGGGTTTCCCATAGCTCGGCTAACCCGGGTCGCCAGTACTACTATTGCCCGGGATAATTTATTAGTATTCTAAGTGATATAATGTTTTTTTTTTTGTTTGAGTAACTCATTATGAAGTAATTATTATATTAATGTAAGAAATGGAATGAGATAAATCTAAATGAAAATACTACAAATTAATACAAAATTATGGAAAGGCTACGACCATTATGATACTTCCTTATAACTTAAAACCTTTAGCTTATATATTTATATCAACTTGAATGTCTTTGTATTCCATGCTAATATCTTTGTAGCCTCTCCTGTGGAGAAAAACTAGATGTCCACAATATTCCATGCTACCAAGATAGTGAATTTTGTTATAAAATGGGGAAAACAAGGATCAAGTATGAAGAAATGATTCTCTTCACACACCTTCAAGATGATTAGTCTAACACTTATGCCTGAGAAATTCCTAATATAGATGCTTATTTTTCTATACATTTCAATAGCTAGTTCTGAAAACTTTGTGGCACTTAATACCCCTCTATCTAGCTATTTTAACACTATATAATGTAATATAAAGATTGTCATTCTGCTATTATCTATGCATGTTGGCTTTCTTATTCTCATTATAATCCCTTTTTTTATAATAAGTATTCTCATTATAATCCCTTTTTTTATATATATATATAGGGGAAGGCTCTTGTGAGAAATTTTCTTATGTGAGAATTTTTCATATGTGAGAACACTCTTTATGTTCTAAATTTTTACTCGTATGTTCTAAATTTTAAATCTGATGTTCTAAACTTTTCCTTAGGTGTTCTAAATTAAATCAAATGTTCTAATTTAGTACTCACATGTTCTAAACCATAAATTAGTTAAGTTTGATGCCATAAATTTTAAATAACTTGTTCCAAAATTTTAACTTATATGTTCTAAATTTAAAACGTGTGTTTTAAGATTTTTAATTATATGTTCCAGATTTTAAAACGTATGTTCTATTTTTTTTTACACGTATGTTCTAAATTCTTTACTCACACTTTCTATATTCTATATCAGTTTGTTCTAAATTTTTATTTACATGTTCATAATCTTAAGTCAGATGTTCTAAATTTTACTCATATGTTTAAAATTTCATAAAGCAAATTTTTTAAAATTTTAATCACTTGTTCTAATTCTAAAATCAGATGTTCTAAACATATTACTCACACAAATGTTCTAATTTATTACTCATATGTTCAGAATTTTAATTTGAGTCACATGTTCTAAATTTTTACTCACATGTTCTAAAATTTTACTCACATGTTCTAAATTGTAAATCAGTTCTCATATAAGTATTGATTCTCACATATGGACCTATTCTCACCGGATCCCTCCCCTATATATATATATATATATATATATATATATATATATATATATATATTGTGTGTGCGGAAATTATAGTTTGGATATACTATGAACTTTGTGCTATAATTCTGTTGTGTGATGTACGATGCTTACAACACACAACCAACAGGAGCAATACATCATGTATGCACACCTAAGAAATAATAGTTGATAGTCTGGTATTGTGAATCACATAGTCAACATATTTCAATTTTAATTGAACTTTTCCGAGAAAAGTTATTAGTGATTGATCTGTTCGGACAATAATAAAAAGCTCTAAAAATATTGCATTTGGTGGATAATCATATAACATTACTAACCAAAACCAAAATAAAAGTCATACAATTAATTTAACAAATTAAGTTCTTATTGATTCGAACTAACAACATAAAAAATCAGCACTCGGTTGCAAATAAATATAAAAAGCAATATGATTGCCCCGACTAAGCTTGAACATAGCGCCTTCATCTATTTGTACATCATACTCATTGATCAATTCATCAACTCCTTTCTTAATAAAACACTTCAAAATTTTATTCCCGAAAGTGTGTATCTTTAATTCAGATTCAAATTCTGAATCATAAAGGCGCAACTATATTTTCGTTGTTTCTCCAAGGTTTTGAAAATGGTCTCGAGCAAAATCTACCGGAACGTTCTACATCCAACAAAAGAAACAAAGGAAAAAAAAAGGAAAACAGACATGTATAAGCACCACAATATCCAATATAATATGGCTAAAAAATATCAACATTATAGACATAGATAAACCAAAACAGAAACACATACTATAATTCCTTGTGAATGATACGATTCAGAAAACACAAATTGGAAATTACGCCTGTTTAGGGTAAAAATTACCCTAGACAGGTGTCCCAATAAGAGAAGGCCACATGTCGGGATCAGACTGACCCAAGTGGCCCTCTAGCCATTTGACACGTGGCTTCTTCAGATAGGTTCTGAAATGGCGGCCTTCAAAGGCCCAAATCCCAAGAGAACGTCGTAATTCGGCGCAGCCCACCACAATCTAGGTCAAGTGACCTAGATAGGGGCACATTCTCCAATGACCCTATAAATAGGGAGATATTTCCCCAATTTGGGGACACATTCAATAATTTATTACACCTACATTCTCTCACATCAGAGAAACACCTGAGCTTGGAATCCAAGCAGATCCCCACCTAAATTTCCGCACTACTTATTCTTTTTCAAGTTACTAACTTGATCTTCGGAGGCGGAGCTCCAACCACCCGGATTCTCCGTTGTTTTGCAAGTCCAATTCAGCCGGACCAATCATTGTGACGTAACTCTCCCGAGGGACTAAAACACCCAAAACATTTGGCGTCGTCTGTGAGGAGAGTGCCTCAAGGATGGTTCAAGAGTCTATACCACCTCCTAAGCGTCCGGTCGACGACCCGGAAGTTTTCACGGACCAAGAGGATGAAGATCCTAAGGTCGAAACTTATATAGCCGAGGATGGCTCCTTGATAACCAAGCGCATTCGGCCCAGAGATACTCTGGAGAGGGGTGCCAACCAAGCGGGTACAAATCGACCCCTTGGGCAGCCGGAAGGGGAAACCCATACAGCCAATGGATCAGCTCCCGTCACTCGAGACGAACTCATGAAGTTCATGACAAGTTTCAAGGGTGAAATTAAAGATCTGATCTCTAAGAGCCGGGCTGGCCCAAGTAGGGGTCAGTCGGCAAATAAGACTCCTCTGGAGAAGGGGAAGTCAGTTAGAGATCGGCAGCCAACTCCTCATCCAAAGGAGAAGGCAGTCGCGACCATTGATTGGTCCAAAATTCTTCTGCCTAAGAGGAATGCCAACAATCCCCGCCTGACTTAACAGCCGGTGGGAAGCAAAAAGTCAACTCGTGACGCCCGGGAGATCATCACCCGCAAGAGAAATAAGCAGTTGTCTGAGTCAGCTTCTACGTCGAAATTTCCAGACAGCTTCAACAACACTTCTGCAGGGAATGTACCTTCCTTGCATGAGAGCCAAACAGACGGTAATACCGTCCATTCTGGTCCTCAAATGATTGGGACTGCACCGTATGTACCTTCTCAGGTCTACGGTCAGTATTCTCCCTATTTCATGCAGCCGGCCCTCTTTGGAGGTCAGGCGGCATACCACAACGTCCAGCCTCTGGACTGGCAGCTTCATCTGCTCCACCTTGGTGAACAACCTTTTGCGTTCACCCGGGAGATAACCGAGGCGGTACAGCCGGCCAAGGTTAAAAATGTGTTGGTAGGCACCTATGACGGTACCTCCAACCCGGAAGATCACCTCATGGCTTACACCAACCTCATGTACTTACAAGGGTTGGATGATGCCACTTGGTGTCGATGCTTCCCAGCTACATTGAAGGGCATTGCCCAACAATGGTTTGGCAACCTGCCAGCCAGGTCCATTGATAGTTTCAAGAAGCTTGCCTTCCTGTTTGCTTCCAACTTCTCGATGTACATCCCTGCGAAGAAAACAAGTCTTAGACTTGAGCACCATTAAGCAGAGGGAGAGAGAAGGATTGCGCTCCTATGTCAGGCGGTTCAATCTGATCAGAATTCAGATTCAAGGACTGTCTACAAGGTAGCTTTTACAGACTTTTTCAAGGGTCTGAGAGATGGGTCGACTTTAAAGTTCGACCTAGTCAGAAAAGGGGCTTTCACTTTACAGGCGGCCCTGAGGGAGGCGGAAAGCTATATTCAAGCAACCGACCTCTGCTCGCCTGGTAACCAGTCGGACTCTAAGAAGTCTGACAAACAGAAAGACAGCCGACCTGCTCAGCCGGCCAAGAAGAAAGAAGAGAGCAAGAAAAGAAAAGAAGTCTGGGCGGTTAGTGATTCTGACCAGCCGTCTCAAAAGAAGAAGAAAGAATTTAAACCGTACGTTCCTAAGTACGAGTTTAACGTACGAGTTTAACAAGGACTGCAACTCCATCCTCATGGAGATCAAGGACCGGATGTCTCTAGAGAAGCCGAATCCAATGAAAAGTTCCATTCAATCAAGGAACAAAAATAAATTCTGCCAATACCATGAGGAAGTTGGCCATGACACCAACGACTATTTCAGCCTTCAACGGGCGTTGGACCGTCTGCCTGACAAGGGGATGTTAAAGTCTTATATCTCCATGTCCAAAGGGACTAATAAGAAGAACCCGGGGCAGTCATCTAAGACACCCCATCCTGCTAGTAGTTCGGACACTGATAAGGAGCCGGTCTACACCATAGCAGGCGGGTTCTCATGTGGTGGCCCTACCATCCGAGGCACCAAGAGTCATCTTCGAAAGATGGACAATGATGATGATGAGCAAGCATCAGCTAGCTCTTCCTTCCCAAACGTTCTGATCATTGAGAAGGACCGGGGCAGCGTTCGTCATCCGCATGACGACCCAGTCGTCATTGAATGTAAGGTCGCCAACCAGCTGGTTGGGCGAATCCTTATTGACACCGGCAGCTCGTCGGACATCATCAGACTCTGGTGCCTGCAAAAGCTGAAATACAATGTCAGCAGCATGCATCCGGTTACACACCCCTTGGTTGGCTTTGGGGGTGGAATGGTTTACCCAGTCGGAAGGGTTGATTTACCAATCCGGCTGGGTGAAAAAGGAAAAGGACGACACCTGGTCGTCAAGTTCTTGGTTGTTGAGGAACTGACTACCTACAACATTATTCTAGGCCGGCCAACCCTCAACGAAGCCAAGGCTGTAATCATCCCCTCCCTCATGCTCATCAAGTATGAGAGGGATGACGGCTCTGTTGGTTCCTTGAATGGGGATCAAAAGACAGCCCGGGAGTGCTACCTCTCAGCCGTCAAAGATACTGTGACCCCAGGCGACCAAGGCCAAGAACCAATAGACCTTGACAATGTCAAGGATGCCGATGCCGCCCCAGCCCCACCAGCAGTTGGGAAGAAAAGAAAGGCCCCGCTGCTGTTGGAGGTGAAAAAAGAGAAAAAATAGCAATCACTGACTGGGGAGCGGTCAACTGAGCTCCGTCCCCAGCCGGCTGGAGACCATATTGATTTACCTGGGACGAAAGCCGTCCAGAGCGTACTGTTAAGGTTGGGACGGCTGCTCATGCTGAATTGGGTGCAGATCTGCACCTCCTACTAAAAGAATTCAAAGACATTTTTGCCTTTGAAGTGGAGGAGATGCCAGGCGTTAGCCCGGATCTTGCTGTCCACAAACTCGTCGTGGATCCTAAAAAGAAGCCCATCCGGCAAAAGAAAAGAAATCATGGCGAGGAGTGAAGTCAGGCGGCAGCTGCCGAAGTAAAAAAGTTGTTGGACGCTGGGTTCATTCGGCCATGTAATTTTCCCAACTGGGTGGCGAATGTTGTGCTTGTAAAGAAGTCGAATGGCACCTGGCGCATGTGTGTTGATTATACAGACCTCAACAAGGCATGTCCTAAGGACAATTACCCACTTCCAAAGATCGACAGTCTGGTCGATTTGACAGCCGAGCATGCCTTGATGAGTTTCATGGATGCCTACTCTGGCTTCCATCAGATACCCTTGTGAAAAAATATCAAGAGAAGACGGCCTTCGTCACTGATCAGGTATTATTCTGTTACATTGTGATGTCGTTTGGCTTGAAAAATGCGTCGGCTACATTCCAACGGATGATTAATACGGTCTTCTGTAGACACCCATTTGTGTCTCCCCAAAACCAAACCCGGTGATGAGTACCTTTCACGTTGAATCATAATCGAATGAAGCGAAAGTGTGGAAAGTTTAGTGTTGCGGATAGTTTTAATTTCTTTTCTTTTCTCTTCTCTCTGTTTTTGAAAAACTTATTTTAAGAAAATAGTCAATCTAGTTTATTTGGTCCATGATATGGGTCCGATAGTAGTGTAGTTGGATGGGGCTTGATAAGAGCTTTACAACGATATATTATAAGCCCAATTCCGATAAATATTGAGGACGTTATGGCCAATTTACTAAACTGGGCCCGGTTTGAGCCTTATATGCGGCCCAATGATCTAGAGGAGGGCCTAATATAGATCATTCCTAATGCAATTAGGAATGGTTTTAGTCTTTTAGATTCTTCTAGAAGGTTCTTTTCATTCCTAATTCAAATAGCATTGATAAATTGACTTTTGTTGACTTTTCAGAGTTTTAATTAAAATCAAAGAGCATTTTTGAGGAAAAATACGATTTTATCCTCCTGTACGGCAATTTTTAGCTGATTTTAAGAAAACACGTAATTTTCCAGATCAGCGCCAAACGCCAGCTGTAGCGCCTGGCGCTATGCTTGGCGTCTGGCGCTGATGTTGGCGCCTGGCGCCAATAAGCCAGCGTTGGCGCTAATCTGTTTTCACGTGCGCCAGACTCTGTTTTGATATTTTATCTTTTTTGGCTGATTTTTCTATAAATAACGTATTAAAAACTTCGCTTTCGATAACCAGTTTTCATCAATAATCACCAATTCTTATTCTTTCATTCACCAACTCTCATAAAGTTTTTCTTGATTACTTTCTCTCTCTCTCTTTTTCTAAACTAGCTTTTACATACAAAATTCCGCATTCATTAGATCTAGAAACACCTAGCCATATTCGAAGTTTCCTTCGCCCTAGACGTGAAAGGTTTAATTTCTGAGGGTTTGGTCCCAAATCTCTCTTTTAATTATTAAATTTAATTGTTTTGATTATTATTTCCCATGAAGTTACTAACGTGTGTATTTTGTTATTAGAAAGAGGTACGAGGCATCAAAGTAAGTGCTTTAATGGTTTTCATTAATATTATGATGTAGAAATCATGTTTAGGTTGTTATTATGATATTCCTAGTATCATGTCTAGGGTAATTTTAATATTAAATATGATTGAAAGTATTATGCTTCCTATGTTCTTCCTAATATTTATGATTGTTAGTATCATGTTAGGACTAAAGATTTGATTTTTAATTCTTAGTGACATGCTAGGGTTTCTTATTAATCTTGTTAGTATCATGCCTAGGATCTTGCTATTATTATGCTTTAACATGATTATTATTATGATTAATATGATTATTGTTTTGATGATTGTTATAATTATTATTATTGATTATGATGATTATGTTGCTTGATGATATATATTGTTATTGCTTGATCACGCCTTTTTATGCATGTTTAAAGGGAATTAGTACTTGTATCACGCTTATTATGATATTAATAATCTTGTTAGGGTTAATTTCATTATAATTCAAGTGATCGCCAATAATAGTTTTATTTGTGCATTTATATTCAACCAACATAGATAAACAGGTTTAGGGTTAATCCTATTGATTGCATGTTAGTCAAAAAGCGCACATGAATAAGATCTGAATAAAGTAGAGGCCTATTATTAGGGCAGGTTCAATCTCTTTTAGGTTGGATTTGTACCTTCATCCCCGAACCCTATTTTGGTTCAAGACCTTATGGAGTTGACGATCTCTTGGATCGTTAAGGGGTGTAACCTTCACCCTGTGAACGGTTTACAAGTTCCTAAAACTTGTTGGTGACTCTTTTGCTCTATCTTCTTCCCTTTTAGACGCCACCGTACTTTAGTGTATGATCACAGTGGGGTTCAAGCTAGGGGGTTAACGCTTGAAATTATTCCCTACAGCTTTTTGCGACTCCACTGGGGAGGATTTCTATTTTAATTCCTGAATTTGTTTCGGCAATGATTTAGAATGAGTGGATGAGACTCGAAACGTTCTAAGTATTTCATGTGCGTAATTTTGATTAACATTATTGTCATATGCATAAAAAAGATCTCATTGGAAAGACCATCCGTAATGAGTTAAAAACATAGGATTTTACACGTAGGAAATTTGAGAAATATTTTTCACAACTAGGACCGAAATAACAATGCGCGAAACTGGAAAATTTTATCGAGCACAGAAAGCTGCTGAGGCATGTAGGAATTAGCGCCGGGGGCCAGAGCATTGGCGCCAGAATTTTAACTGTAGCGCCAGACGCCAGCATTGGCGCCAGGCGCTACAGCTAAAACCTAGCGCCAGTCTCTGTTTGCTGGCGCCAAATTCCTCCAATACCGAGCCAGAAATATGCGTTCTAATTTCGACCAGTTTTTCGTATTGTTTGCTCGATCCTACTTCCTGATTGAGTTTTTTCTCACTTTTTCTGAAACCCAGATGTGTTCTACATATGGACATAACCCTCTGGGAATTCATGCTGCATCTACCTGATTGAACGCTCTGAGCAACAAAGGGTACATCCGAGAATGTTGAATTCACCAAACCATGGAAGCGAGTTTTTCTAAAACTCGCGGTGTCCCATCGACTCGCGCCAATCCTTCACGGTTAGGCTTTCGCGCGGTGCATCCGGACAATTAACCATAGTAGGAAGCAGCATAGTTGGCATTCATCCGTTGCCGGCTGCTGACTGAACCCCCGGAGTGGTCTACCTTAGTCTTGACTCTCATGAAGTCAAGTGGCCAAGGTATTTCAATATTTCCCTTACCTTGGGTTTCCGGGTGGGGCGTAGGAGCCTCCTCCTCCCCGGTTGTTGCTGCACCGTGTAACACCCCAATAATTATCTCTTAAAAACCTGTGAGAAACCTGTATATAACCTGAACAATTTCAAGAGAATTACTGGTGTGCTACCGCCACGTGTTCAAACGTTAAGGCTATCTCAGAAATTTGCAGCGGAAAACCAAAACAGTTTTAAATAAACCTCAAAACAAAGGAATTAAATCAAAATAAGTATTACAAGTTGGAACCATTAAGGCCCTTATTCAAAACCCAATAAAAAGTAGTAAGTGATTAAATTCAGTGTTCAAATAAATTCAAACCCAAAAGAATTAGTGTCAACTAAAATCGAATTAAAATAAATTCAAACTTTGCAAAATAAATAATATGGAAACAACCAACTCTTTACTCAAGATCCCACAACCCTGATGAATGTTGCATGTGTAAGAACCTGTGGTTATTCTGCTCCCCAATATTACAAGTGTAAAAATTGGATCGTCACAGGGTCATTGAAAGGCGAAGGCCATGACCAAAGAAAGACACACACAAAAGTACGCAGTCAGCAAAGCTGAGTACATACAAGCTGCGAAAACAAATTAAGAAAATACCTAACATGCTACTAATATTCAAGAACAAGCATCATTAAATACAGACTCAATTCACGACTCGATTATTAAATTTATTAAGACCTCACTAATTAATATTAACTGACTCATTTATTTATTTCATTGGATTTAGCAATAGACAAGGTTGTCCAACCCATGTCCCATTTGGAACATCAATAAAGAAAAACCCCATGCCTCCTTTCGGAAACATCAATAAATATCCAACGACCACGGGCGCGACTCCGTGACCGTAGTTAGTATGAGATCTCACCTAACTCCTAGTTTTAGAAAAATAATATTTGAAATAAGAGACTCGTAGATCAGACGGCCTCGATAAAAGTACACGGCTAATACCCCATGTACCCCAACCCCTGATTGTCATTACTCCAGATGTGCACCATTCCAGAGTTTTATTGCTCATCCATCTTGCACTTTACGTGATTTACAGGTTTAGACTTGGTGATGACTCATATACATATCAATACAAACATCCCAAAAGCAATTCAATCAAACATGGCAAATGCTCAATTTAGATTCTTGATTTATTAGTGACAAACAACATTTATTAATTATTCCATTACTACCTTGGTGTATAAACACCTTGAGTGCATAAGGCACCCCAAAACCTTAACCTCGTCTTACAAGACTTGAATTTCTCCTTTACTCATCCTGTTTACATAATCATGAACGAGTAATAATTTGATCTTTACACCAATCACATACCTTTTCCTTTAAGCGCACCTTGCATAATTAAAGCACAAATAATACTTGCATTATAAACTAGTGCACATCATTTGAAATTCACAATGTATAACCAGACAATTTAACCCAGTCAATCGTATACATGATACTAAGTTCTCGATCCGTCCTTAAACATGCACCTACAAGCAAGGTTTCGTATCTTGTACGTACCTTGTGTAAACAATCCGGTTGGCCACTTTAAAACTAGAAGTCGCCTTCTACAAAGTCCTCTCCTAAACCAAACAATTAGAAATAAATCAATACCAAAGCAATTAAAATTACAGCAATACTAAACTACTTTAAAACCTCTTAAATCACCAAAATAAAGTCTTTATATTGTCCCCAAAAATCAAAGTTAGTAATATAACATCCCAACTTTAAGTTTACATGTTAGAATTATGAAAATATAGTGTTTTATATCAAATTACAGCAACTTTAAAGTGGGTAAATAAATCTGGAATTTTGTTTTAAATATATAAAATAACCCCATAAGCATAATTACTTGAATTACTCATTATATAGCAAGTTAGTGTGTTAAAAACCCAAGAATATATCAATTCAATGCAATTAGAGGCTTTAAAATAAAAGGTATGAAATCTGAAAATTATTTTTAAAGTTAGAATATAAAGTTCAAAGCTTTTTCAATCACAAAATACTCACAATGATTATTTTGTAGGTTTAGAAGCATAAAAACACGAAATTAACACTACTTGTTCATAAAAATTGAAACTTGGAAAAATACACTTTAATAATCCCAACTATGGACGATTTACCTACAATAATCCCAACTAATGTTTATTCTACAATAATCCCAACTATTGGGTCAGTTTTCCTCCAGCAGTCCCAAAAACCGGTTACCTGCTGAAATGGTAAACTTTTTTTTTTGGTTTTTTAAATGCCACATGTCAGCACATGATTGGCTTAATTTAAAAAAAATTTAAAAAAAAAGAAAAAAATAGCAAAAATTATCCCAGCCACCCCTCCTCCCTTCAACCACCTTACACCCACCACGAAACATGGAAGCTCCACCCCAATTCTTCTCCCAACACCGCAGCTCCGCCGCCGCCCACCGTTATCTACCCCTTCCGACCAATCGTAGCCTCACACTGCCGCTCCATGCCTCTACCGCTCCCCTTCCTTCTTCCTCCTCCAACCTAAAAAACCACCAAGCACCCAAAATCGCAAACCCGCCCCACCAACCACCCCTTCACTCCCAAATTCGAGTGGTTTCCGGCGAGGCGTCGCGGATTCAAGCTCCAATCAGTTCACGGGTTAGGGTTTCGGGGCAATTTAGTGCGATTTGGGGCTGCTGGACTGCTGGTGGTTTCACGGGCAAGGGCGGTTGGTTGTGAGTGCTGCTGGTGCGATTTAGGTGGTGTTTCGGGGGTGCGGCTAGTCGTGGTGTTTCGGGGGTGCGGCTGGTTGTAGTGTTTCGGGGGTGCGGCTGGTCGTGGTGTTTCAGGGGTGCGGCTGGTTGTGGTGTTCCGGGGGTGCGGTTGGTCGTGGTTAGGGCTGGAGGTGGTGGCCTGGTTGGGCGGCAGGAGGAGGTGGTGGTTAGGGTTGGCTGCTAGATTTTTTTTTTTTTTTGTTTTCTTTTTTTTTTTTGGTTTTCTTTTTTTTTTGTATATTTTTTATTTTTTTTTTGGAACCACTCACACGCTGACACGTGTCAAACAACCTACAATAATAGGTTGTTGAATTTTGTTGACCGGTTTGGGACTGCCGGAGGAAAACTGACCCAATAGTTGGGATTATTGTAGAATAAACATTAGTTGGGATTGTTGTAGGTAAATCGCCCATAGTTGGGATTATTAAAGTGTATTTTTCCTTGAAACTTTAATAAATCTGAAAATTTATTTATGATTAAGATAATGATATTTTAATGTAATTTAAACATAGTATGATTAGATAGTTTGATTAACACGTAATCAAGCCCTAAAACATGAAAAATCAATGTTTTAAACCCTAAAATATGCAAAATACATAATCTGAAATTTTATTTAATAATTTAGACATACAAAATCCATAAATTTATAATCTTTTGCAATTTATACATACTATTAAAGCCTAATAACAATAATTTTATAATTGAAATCAAATAAAAATTGAATCTTTAATCAAAATAATAAAAAATAAAGAAAGAGAAATAAGAGGAAGGAGAAGAGGGGAGAGCGAACTGCAGTGGTGCGGCGCGGCGATCAGGCGGGCGCGGCGGCAGGGGTGGCAGCAGGGGAAGCTTCGGGGGGTTTTTTTTTTCTCTGTTTGCTGCGTGAATGAAGGAGAAGGAGGAAGAAGTGAAGCTGATTTTTTTCACGTGAGAAGGGGGAGAAGGTAAGGGTTTTTGAGGGTTTTATTTGGGCTTTGGGTTTCTTAATTAGACTAGGAGTAATATTTGGGTTTTGGGCTATAATGTTAAAATTGTTGTAAATTAGTTAAAAACATATTAGTTTACTTAAATCTTTTCATAAAAATTAACTTATTTAATGAAACTAACATAAAAATATTTGTAAGAATAATATATAAATAAATTATAATTAAGTTAAAAATATGGGGGATTACACACCGGCTGCAACATTAGGTGGCAAGCCACCCTTCGATGCCGTGGAGGCATCCGGCGCTTTCTGATGCGAACGCTCTGATCCTTCGCTCAGAATCTTCATTGCAGCAGGGGATTTGCCATCGGTCGTGGGACGATCGGTTTTGGCAGTAGAGCTTGACCGGGGAGGGTCCTTTCTGGCGGCCTTAGCAGCCGGAGCCTTTTCTAGATCTTCTCCTTACCTTTTGAAAAGCTTGGAGAAAGATCGTGGCACACGTTTTGTAGAGTCCTGCAAATTAAAAAGTTAAGTATACCCAACCGACAAACTGCCTTTGTATATATATATATATATATATATATATATATATATATATATATATATATATATATATATATATATATATATATATATATATATATATATATATATATATATATATATATATATATATATATAAATCAGGCGGTCTTACCCCCGCCTTTCTTGGACTATATATATATATATATATATATATATATATATATATATATATATATATATATATATATATATATATATATATATACTAAATCAGGCGGTCTTACCCCCGCCTTTCTTGGACTATATATATATATATATATATATATATATATATATATATATATATATACTAAATCAGGCGGTCTTACCCCGCCTTTCTTGGACTCTTTGGAATCAACAGCTACTTTCTTGGCAATAGCAACCTCCTTGCGCAGTAGCTAGGGATGGCAATTTAATCCGAGTTCGATTCGAATCCGATCCGATCCGAAGGAAAAAAATCCGATTCGAATCCGTTTAAAATTAGTCCGAATCCGAATCCGATAAAATAGATCCGAATCCAAATAGGAGGTGGATCGGACTTGGACCCAACGCAAAGTCCGACGGAGTCCGATCCGAGTCCGAATCCGAGAGTATAAGCATATGCTCTATAACTTGAGACAATTATTTGCTTGTTTTGTAGAAAAATTTTGTTATGTAACTTAGTTTATAATTTAAATATGTTATGTTTATACTTTAATTGGTATGACAATACAAGCAATTATAGGTATATGACATTACAAAAAATAAAAAAAAATATTCGGACCATTTCGGAGGTCCGAATAAACGGACCGGATTCGGATCCGAAAATTACGAGTCGGATCGGATTCGGACTCGGATTTTTCGGATTCGGACTCGGATTCAGATCCAAGTCCAGGGTCCGTTTACTAAACGGATCGGATTCGGATTTAGCCACATCCGACCCGAATCCGATCCGTTGCCATTCCTAGCAGTAGCGCCGCTGACTTAGCCGGGGTTTTGGCCGGGTCAACCATCTTCAAGGCGTCAGCTGCATGAATAAGATAAAAGTTAGAAGAAATTATGGAAAGTTTGTAATGAAAAAATAATATCACAAACGTTCCGGATGCAAATGGATCTACCCTTTGGAAACATGGGACTTAACCCACAGGCGGACAAGAAGCATTCGTCCTTGAAGTAGTCCGGGTGGGGGATCTAGTTTTTTGGAACTATAATATGAGTCCCATCCCCCATGGGCTCAATAGTGGTTTCAAAGAAACCCGGCTCCATTATTTGCTCCCGGGCCTTAGTAGATAGCTCTGGGAAAGGGCATTTCCTGCCCAAAAGAACCGGTTTCGTGTTGTACCGGCGCCGTGTCCGGTTGTGTCTCAGAGTTGGAGAAGAAATCAAATAAAACTTATCTTTCCACCCGGTCCACTTGGACACCTTGTCCAAACTCATCTAATACTGGGGATAAGGTGGAAAGAGTGTACCATGCCCTATGACCGCCTGGTGCCTTGCTCAAGTAATGCATATGAGCGAAGGCGGAGAAACTGGGAGCTATGTTCTGGAGCTCGCAGGCGGCGATGTAACTCAAAATGTTCACCCACGAGTTGGGGGTGAGCTGCCAAACTCCCAGATCATACCCCTTTAAGGTTTTCCTAATCCCGGTATGGAGGGGGAACCGGAGGCCGGCTTCTATAACCGCCTCGTAGCAGACAAAGTAGTGGTCTGCATTATCAATGTAATCGTCCCATGCCATTATTGCGTCAGCAGGTGGGACGGTCTTATCCCACCCCTTTTCCGAAAGGGTGCTTCTCTTTGAAAGCCCTGAAACCACTCTTTAATAGGGCAATGTCACCTGGTAGCATTCTAATCCTTTTAGGGTTGGGGTTGTCAGCGACTTTCGGCGGCTGCTGATAGTCAGCCGCAAAGTTATCCTGGTCAGAGCCAGAAGTTTCGGCCCTAGACCTTTCACCGGCCTCATCATAGCCGAATCCATTAGAGGAGGGGGCTTCCTCACCGCCTTCCTTCCGTACGCCTGAGCTCCCGGAAGTAGAGGGAGCCTCTTCATCAGAACCGCTCTCCTCCAAACCCTCATGTTCCCCATCCGGAACAATCTCATCGGCTGGCACTGCCATAGTGCGCCGGCTCCTAGACTTTCAGGCCGTCTGTTTGACTCTGGCCATTGTGTCCTGCACAGACACAGAGAGGGAGGAATTCGGAGATGAGCACATCGAATCTGACAGTCCAGAAAAGGCACCCCCTGTTCTAGACTCAGCCGTTCCGGGAGACCGACTGAGTGTCCTAGGCAGTGCCGAGTGTGTGGATTGAGAACTCATTTTAATTTCTAAACTATGTATACAGGCGGAGAAAGAATGTATACAAGTTTAAAAAGAGAAAAGCTAAAGATGGTACATGCGGTTACCTTACTTTAGCTCTGAGAAATCTGAAAACATCTACAGACGGTAAACCGGGTGTTGCAACGTTAGCACGCGAAAATCTGAAAAACTTTGACGCAGACGGAAGTAGAGAATCTCTCTCTAAAAATCTCTCTTTCTCTCTCTCTCTCTAGAAAGTCAAATGAAAATTAAGTGAGAGAAAGGGGGGGGGGGGGGTAAACTTCTATTTATAGAAGGTGAAAACGGGGGCATCCCCGTTTGAAATTTAAATTTTACTACCCGTTGTTACTGTTCACCTTTGATAGGTGGACATGTGTCACATGCCCCACGTGACATCCACGTGACCCATGTGAGGGGCAAATGTTTAGGGTAAAAATTACCCTAGACAGGTGTCCCAATAATTTAAGGCCACGTGTCAGGATCAGACTGACCTAAGTGGCCCTCTAGCCATTTGACACGTGGCTCCTTCAGATAGGTTCTGAAATGGCGGCCTTCAAAGGCCCAAATCCCAAGAGAACGCCGTAATTCGGCGCAGCCCACCACAATCTAGGTCAAGTGACCTAGATAGGGGCACATTCTCCAATGACCCTATAAATAGGGAAATATTTCCCCAATTTGGGGACACATTCAATCATTTATTACACCTACATTCTCTCTCATCAGAGAAACACCTGAGCTTGGAATCCAAGCAGATCCCCACCTAAATTTCCGCACTCTTTATTCTTTTTCAAGTTACTAACTTGATCTTCGGAGGCGGAGCTCCAACCACCCGGAGTCTCCGTTGTTTTGCAGGTACAACTCAGCCGGACCAATCTTTGTGACGTAACTCTCCCGAGGGACTAAAACACCCAAAACAACGCCCCTTCAATCTAGCTGACATACTATTTGCCCAACTATTAGCCTCAATCATCCTTGATGAACGTCCTTGAATCAAAGGCTTACGACCACGCTTGTTAGCACCATTACCACCTATATTTGTCATTTGTATAAAAATAATTTTTAAAATGAGGACAAAAACAACACAACAATGATGCTTTTATAGGCAAAAATAAAACAACTAAAATATGCAGTCTACACTTAAGTCAAAAAAATACTTAATGATAATAAGATTCACATTAATCTTTGACTTTAACATGCATGAAACTGATTCCCTACAAAAATCAATCAACATAATGTAATTGCATTCACAACTTACAACTGTAAATTCCAACTCAACACCTAAGTCAAACATATACTTAAGAATACATATAATGACACCTTTCACATTATGGCACTTTAAAATTCATAAAAGTACCTCAATTAGAAAAAGTATGACTAAATGAACCTATACATTATTATGGTATATATCATTACCATACAAAATTCCAAATTACTACATTTTTCCCTTAATATTGAATTATGATAGGCCCAATAGCCCTGATTCTCTTTGGGATTGGGCTTCTTTTGCTTCGGGCCCAAAATCACTCTTTTCAGTCTATAATCCATTTTTAACTATTTTTTAAAAAAGTCTTATATTAAAAATAAAACAATTTTCTTATTTGAACACTTTCTTATTTTCAGTGTATTTCACAATCTCTTTTTTTTCGTTTGGTCGTACCTTTAATTTGTTGGCCTTCTAATTCACTTTTTAAATGCTTCATAACTATTTTGCTTTTTAAGTATAAGTAATTTTTAAACCCTCACTTAACGGAAAATTACATATCCTAAATCAATTGTAGAAATAATTAATCAATTTCTTTTAACTATTATTCTTCTACTCATTCATGATCATCACTAAACCTCTCAAAACATTACGTTCCATCTATAGTAATAATTAAAGAAGGCATATATTTAATCAACATATACAATCTTGTGTATTCCCTACTAACTAAATCCGTTGATGAACATACAAACACCAATAAAACGATAATGAAAAGCTAATATCGATAACTTAGGGAACAGAACGGGTCCACAACTAGTAATGTTCAATATGTGAAATTTAAAATATTAATAAAAGTTGGTTGAGATAGTAAGTGTGTAACTTTTAGGGCCTGTTCTCTTCCGTTGAAATTCAGTTCAGTACAGTTCAGTTCAGCTCAGTTCAGTTCAGTTCAGTTCAGTTCAGTTCAGTTCAGTTCAGCTCTTAATTTATGTCTAATGATATTGCTAATGATATAAAGCCAAATTTCATTCTTTTGAGCTCTTATTACAACGACAACAACAACAACAACAACAACAACAACAACAACAATAATAATAATAATAATAATATCAACAACAACAACAACAACAACAACAACAACAACAACAACAACAACAACAACAATAATAATAATAATAATAATCAATAAGTAATAAATAATAATAATAATAATAATAATAATAATAATAATAATAATAATAATAATAATAATAATAATAATAATAATAATAATAATCAATAAATAATAATAACAATAATAATTGAAATAATAATACTAATAATAATAATCAATAAATAATAATAATAATAACAATAATAATAATAATACTAATAATAATAATCAATAAATAATAATAATAATAATAATAATAATAATAATAATAATAATAATAATAATAATAATAATAATAATAATAATAATAATAATAATAATAATAATAATAATAATGGGTTAGATACATGTAAGTGTTTTTGTGTTCTTTTGTCATAATACTATTTTATTTTTAAATTAAATAGTATATGTGTTTAAAATGTTTAGAGGTTTCAAGTTTTTAATATATTTTCCATAAATTTTATAATTATATAGTATATTTTTCGTAAATATTTTAATATGTACATTTGTACATACACATATGTATAGTAATAAATAATCAATAAATAATCAAAGATCCCTAATCCGTAGTTAAAAATCACTAATTAATAAGTTCAGTTCAGTTCACTTCAGTTCAGCTCAGTTCAATTCAGTTCAGTTTAGTTTAGTTTAGTTTAGTTCAGTTCAGTTCAGCTGAGTTCAGTCAATTGGAACAGACCCTTACTTGTTTGAAATTGAGGGTTTGAATCACCATTTATTTGTATCGATAGGTATTTATTTATATGTTGACGGAAGGTATTTATTTCTGGAAAGCAAAGAATAAAATTGAAAAAAAAATTGTGGTTGCAACACAATGGACCTACATTGTGAGATTCAGAATCTACGAATATGAAAGAAATACAAATACAAACTATCCACCGTTAATCAACTCAACTTCAAAATTCATAGATACCGTTAATTTCCCACTGAAATGTTAGTTTCTCCATTTTTCTCTTACTTCACGTCTTTAACAACCAAAATCCCTAATTCCCAAATTCCTAAATCCCTAATTTCAATCAAATTCCCCCAATTTCCGTAATCAAATTCAAAGATTATCTTCGAACTTGGATTTTTGGATGAAATTATGAGCCATTTGAGGTCAATTTGCAGACCAAATGCTGTGGTTTCTTCCTTTGTATGTTGTTGCAGAATTAGGGTTCATATTTTTGGCGCCAAATCATCATCTAGGGTTCCTTTTTCAAAACCTAGTTTAAGCTCGTTTCCTTCTCTTTCCTCCGATTCGTCGGAGTTTTATCGGAGTGAACCATGGTTGCGTTTGAATCATCGGAGATATGTTGCTCGTGCTTCCAATTGGACCGGCGAGAAATCTCCCTACGATGTTCTTGGTGAGTGTTTCTTTTATTCGATTACTTTCGTTTCGTGATTTTTGCTTTTGGTGTAGGGAGAGCCACGAAAGACAATGATGTAGACGGGATTTGATGATAGGAGTACTATGATAGCTAGCATACATTCTTTCATTTTGTGATTAAATGACCTTTTTTAATCGATTGATTATAATTTGTGATTGATTTAATAAGCTATGTTAGGTTGTTAAGGAAATTTTGGAAATTAATTATCTGCTGATTCGATCATGGAAATGTATTGTTGATTCGTAGGATAGAATTGGCATTGTACTTTTCGATTAAGCTCGGATATGTTATGTAATAGAGGATAGTGAAGTTCAATTTGCGGCTAAAATAAGTTTTGATTAGTTCAAGTAAGTTCATATATGCTCCAATTAAGTTTCAGTAAGTGAATTTCAAGTGAAATGAGCGAAGTCGTAGACTTTTGCTAGTGGCAATTGGCAGGTATGTGGTGAAGGTTGGAAAATAAAAGTGAAGTTCATGTTTGAAAATCCAGGAGATAGTGAGGAATGTGTTAAACTTATTTCATATAGGCCTCTTTTGGTTTGATGTAAAATGTTATCATGAAAAATGATTTTCCTATTTTTTTTCCCCATTTTCCTTTGTTTGGTTTGTGAAGGGGCGGAAAACAATTATGCCATTAGTGGAATATTGCATCCATGAGAGAAGCCACATTTTCCTTCCTTCTCCTTATCTCTTTTTTACTTTCGCTCCTTACATTTCCATTCCTATTTTTAATTTCTCTTTACTTTTTTTTGTTAGAACCAAACAAAGGAAAACAATCTTGCAAATATGGTTTTTCTTGAAAATATGTTTTTCGTGAAAACTAATTTTTCATTGAAAATGTCTTACTTCAAACCAAAGAGGGTAATGTGAGATGGCATCTTATTCTTATTTGACTATTTGTTTCTTATTTTGTGGCGTAATGTTTGATTGTCTAATTGCTATGCTCTTCTCTTTGTGTTACAGAGCTAGAGAGGGATGCAGATGAAGACCAAGTAAAAGTTGCTTATAGGCGCCTCGCCAAATATTATCATCCTGATGGTTTGTTTCTCTAGTCCTTACCTTGATTTTTCTTTCTTAATTTGATGCTTGTTTCATGGTTGTGTCAGTGAAAAACTATTCATTTACTTGGTTATACACTTATACTGTTGAATGCAATGCAGAGGTCTCAGCCTCTCAGGTATAATTTGTTTTAAGAATTGGGGATAAGCTATTTTAATTATTTGTAAGCTACTAGTTGAGACACAATTGTCAATTTGTCATACAAAAAAGTTTCATGTAGTTTTTATGCTTTGCAAAGTTAAAGCCGTTTTCAGCTGGTGGATGGTGCTTAACTGAACAAAATATTGTGCTGTCATATTTATATTCTGAGATTTTTTAGTTGTTGCTGATGGTTAGTTTTTAAATGTGAAGGCTTTTATACGAGTAATAAGATAAGTGCTGCATCTTTCAATACAGCACCTGAACAAATTATGAAAAATTTTGGTATTTGATAAGTAGCTGACTAGCAGGTGGATCCAATGCATAGCCATACCCTGTTTGTCCAAGTCGAATTGTTGGTATTCTTTTCTGGTGGTTAATCGCTGTGTCTGAGTTCCTGAGCTTCTTGTAGTTTTTGTGATATTGGTGTTCCTTGGCTATATCATAATTTATGAATATTTTACTCAACCGTTGGTGTAACTGCAAACTGCTTTTTAAATTCATCGTGTCATTGTCTCAATATCATAAACTTTCACCACTTATGCATATAGGAGTAATTGGACCCACTTGGAATGGATTAGAGACACGATGTTATTCAAATGTTGATTTTATTTTCTACTGTCAAATTTCTGCAAAGGGTAGCTGCTTTCCCTATGCTAGTATCTTCGTTAAAGGAGTGCTTATAAAATATGGTCTGATCCATTATATCTCTTGTAGTCTATGATGGTAGAGGCAATCTTGAGGAAGGTGAAACAGCTGAAACCCGATTTATTAAAATTCAAGCAGCTTATGAGCTGCTTGTTGATGGAGAGAAGAGGAGAAATTATGACATGGAAAATCGAGTGAACCCTATGAAGGTGAAATTTGGCTTACTAAATTATTGAATGAGAGTTACTCTATTACGTACAAATAAATAAATTCTGTTGTCATACTTATTTTCTCTGTCGTACTTTTTTTGCTTTTTGAAAAGTAGCAATATACTTATTCATTATTATGATTTCTATAGGCATCTGAAGCTTGGATGGAGTGGCTCATAAAAAAGCGAAAGGCATTTGACCAGCGGGGTGATATGGCAATTGCAGCATGGGCTGAGCAGCAGCAGCGTGAAATGAACTTGAGAGCACGTCAACGTGCTCGATCAAAGGTATTTTGTTTACTTTTCCTACTTTCGAATTGCAGTCAAAGACTACCTATGTCTTCTCCTAGAAGGATGATGTTGCTAATGTCCAGAAATTAAGATAAGTTAATTACAAATTAATGTAAGAGCAACTTTAAGATATTTCTATTGTGCTCCACCAAATACAAACTTTCTTTCCACCACTCCACTAGAGCCTGTAATATGCCATGCATTAGAGGACATATCCAATCTTTAAGATTGTCAAACACTCTACCATGCAACAAGATTTAGATAGGGAAAAAGAAAGTATTAAGGTCGAGTGTTACTATCTAGCAAGTATATGTAATATATCTACTTATCTAGCTTATATGCCCTTCGTTCCTAAACAATAGGCCACATTTTGAAAGTGAATTAGAATACCACAACTATAATTTCTTTTGTGCTATTTAAATTTTACTTTTATGTAGTGTTGTGACTTTATTTTATTGGAATCTTGGTTAAGGGTATATAAAGTAATGTGGCAATGTTTTAAAGTTACATGTTATGTACCTATTAAGTGACTGAATTATACAAGACATCCTAAAATATGAAAATCTTGCATACTCTGTATTATATAGGAATATTGAACATGTGATGGTAAATTAGTAAGGTTATTGCTTTGAAACCGTTGAGGCTTCTTTATTGCAACCAAATATTCAAGCATTTAGTGGACCCTTATCTTTTATATACAGTTACAGAGACATGTTATGTATTGTGAAATTATTCCTAATATAATGAGTTTCAGGTCGATCCTGAAGAAGAGAAGAGGATCCTGGCAAAGGAAAAGAAGGCATCTGTAGAAAACTTTCAGACAACTCTCAGGAGGCATACACTTGTTTTGAAGAAGCGAGACTTGATGCGCCGAAAGAAAGCCGAGGAGGAAAAGCAAAAAGAGATTCGCCGTCTGTTAGCCGCAGAGGGATTTGAATTGGAGGATGAGTAGGTAACTAGGTACATGTTTGTATGCAGTTTGTGTTCTTGTAGGTATTCAACTTATTATGTATACGTCTTCATTTATTGGCATAGTTGATAGTTCTTGTACAAAAATGTACATACATGCTGGAGAAGGCAAGCAGGGTATTTATTATAGAAAAAGAAAGGAAAGAAATGAAAAGGGGAGAATTCATGACATCTGAATTTATTACTCTTTCACCACTGCTGAAAGACTGCAATCTTTTAGCAGCTTCTTGTTGTCTAGCTGAATTGCTTACCCTGTACGCAATCGCTACACGGTGCTGTCTCGGAGGAGACAGTCTAGCACTGTGTGCACCGTACTTTAAAACAACTATGCTCTAGTTTTGAAACGAGCATGACCCTAGTGTTATAAACAACCATATATCTTTAATATGTCAATAAAAACAGGAATAATTCAGTTGATGAACAAAAAACATGATGAGTACAACCCTAGTAAAAGCATCAATAAACACAAAACTATAATAATCTTACATCAAAATAACTATAATAAAGCTCATATTTTTTAAGCTTTTTTTTTTTTTTTTTTTTTGGGAAACTTTCTGACAAGCATAGTTAAATGAAAGCATTAAAACAGTAGAGAGAAGAAAGAAGCAATGGAGTAGATGAATTAGTTAGAAGGAACATGGAAAAATTTGCCGTTGCACATGCATCTGTAAACAATAGGGCAAGACTCAGAAGCACATCTGAAGCTAACCATTACCCTCTTGCATGGGGAACAAACTCCACAAGCATGTGAGCAATCTGGCAAACTTGACCCCATTGGGTACACTTCTCTCCCCAACTCTTCTTTGCCGAGCCCCTATAAATGCAACAATAAAAAATATATATATATATATAAATATAAATACGGAGTATAAAATAAATAAAATAAAAACCTATTACGAGTATAAAGCATAAAATCCCTCGGATAAGATAATATAAGACAATGTTCTGTTCCCTTCATATTCACATAAAGCAAAGTTAAGAAAACAATAAATACGTTTAAATAAGTTCATATTAAATAAAAGCTAAAGTTTAAAATTAGAGGTATAGAACACATCGTTAATGTCTCTTTCCATTTTTTTTTGGCATATATAAGCCCAAACTGCTCAATAGATAAACCATTTTAAAATCAGGGAGTTGCTAGTTTATAAGCTGCGTCCAATCAACTTTGTGAACGATGCACCATTGAATTTGTTTTGTTAAATTAACTTTAGAATTTCTGCATGAAATTTTATAAACCCATATACTTCCTCCGTTTTTATTTTATTGCACCATTAGGACTTTTACACTATTCGCTTATTCTTCTTTGACCATCATTTGTGATTAATCCATTAGAAAAACATAGTCATGTGAGATCTAGTTAGATTCGTCTCAAAATCTACTTTTCAATTACCAAATTTTTATAATTTTTACAAAAAGTATAATTGAAGATATTAATAGCTAAAGTAATGCATTGGCAAGCGTGAAATATCTCTTGGTGCAATTAAAAAAAACGGAGGAAGTATAAGATTTTAATCAAAATAAGTTGAACACATACATATGTTAACCTAACTCCATAGAGAAAAAACCACAAATTTACAAATTACAATTAAAAGGCTTGGACCATAGTTAGGGGGGGGGGGGGTGGAACATTATTGGTTATTAAGTTGTGTGAGAATATATATCCTTGTAAAAACCACAAATTTACAAATTACAAGATTAAAATGCTTGGAACATAGGTAAAGAAAAAAAAAATATTGGTTATAATGGTGTGTGAGAATATATCCTTGTACTAGTCATTCTTTGACAAAGTTAAACTTGTAAAAATCAAATGAGTATTGGAATGCCTATGTTGTTATCATTTGCATGTACTATTCATTCTTTGACAAAGTAATTTGCAATTTTGCATGATGAATAATGCCAACAAAGGATGAATTTTTCACTAGCTCTAACTGAAATTATTGCAATTATTACCAATCTTTATTTAAAGAAAGATATATTACTAAAAGGACATTAAAAAGCAAAAATAACTAGTATACTATGTCTCATATCATGACGATAACACACCTTTCGGTTGGAGTAACTTTGATCCTCATTGACGGCTGTCCTTTTATGTAATTTAGCTGACATATCTACCAAAATAAAGATATTATTAGTATGACAATTATACATAATTTGAATAACAAAATATACATTTCAACTACACATAATTAAGTATATTTGTTTTTTCTAGCTATTTGTTGAAACTTACAATGTTTTGGTTTGGAATGAGTAGTAACTACGGCAGTAAGCAACACTAACATAAGTAATACCAACATATAGTACTTGTAGACACCAAGTGAGAATTTCATGTCTTTGCCCTTTTAAGGAAGAAAGTGAGAAGTAATTTTTTGGAAATATGGACTATATTTGGTAGTTAGATCATGTTGGAGGACCAAAGCATGAGGTAATGAAGGATATATATATATGTGTCTTTATTGACAAATGAGGGAATGAGGGCATTTAAATGTAGAAGGTACATTTACATGTTTCATTTCACATGATACATGCCCATGGCTTGATGCTCAAGGTCTTTTTGTTATACCGTGTCAGCTTTGTGTATGTTTGATTTTAATTTGTCAAATTTTCACCAAATTAAATAAAATTTGCATAACTAATCAAAATTTTAAAATATATAAGCTAATTATGAATAATGTAAACCACGCACTAAGGCCTTTGATAGTACATAACTGTTAGAGATATAATATATCGGAAAATATATGTGATATATTTTCCGTATAGATATTGTTATGAGAATAATATATTTAGTATATCTTATGTTAAGATATTATTTTGAGAATATATCTTTAGGGTTTATGGTTAGACGTATATCTTTTAGGAAGATTGTTTCCTATCTTATGATGAGCTTAGGTTTTGTATAAATACTCAACCTATTGATGAATAATAATCAAGCTATTCAATTCTCTCTTCACCCTAATTTGTCATGGTATCAAGAGCAGGTTAAATCTTGGGACCGCTCACAAAATATTTCCCCCCCTGCCGGTGGGTTAGAAAATTAAACCCCCCGCTGGGATTCAAATTTTTGCTTCCGCTATACAATATTAATACTCTTTAAATTTTTATTTTTTTGGGTTGGTACACGTTACCGGTGGGATTCATATGTGTATGTGAATTTTTTTTGGGGAGAATTTTTTTTTTGTGGGAGTATGTGGGTGGACTTCCTCCACTATAACACATCTTTGGAGATGAAGACATTAAATAGTGTTATGCTTGACGCAATATTTAAAAAAAAAAAAGGGTCTCTCTTGTGTCGTGAGACAAGATATATTTGGTTCTCCTTGTGCCGTGAGACAAGGTTTGTGAGTTGATTCGAGCATGATTTTGCTCCTTTGGATATGAGTGTGGTTTACTCTGAAAGACCAAGAGATTTGAGTGTGGTTTACTCTAAAAGACCAATAAAAGATTTGAGTGTGGTTTACTCTGAAAGACCAATAAGAGATTTGAGTGTGGTTTACTCTGAAAGACCAATAAAAAATTTGAGTGTGGTTTACTCTAGAAAAACTAATATTTGATTGGAGCTCGGTTTTGTTCTGGAAAAATAAAAAATTGTTGCAAGTTCGAAAAGAATGACGTTCCTGTTTGATTGAAGACTGATGAGTTCGAAAAGATGAACGTTCTCATCATTGAAGAAAAAAAAAATTTTGAAGGCGGCATCACAAGAGTGTGCATCTCGGCTTCAACAATTTGACGAATTTCCAATCGCAACGTTCGTGTTACTGCCGTTACGATTGCGGGAGGGTGTTAGAGATATGATATATCGGAAAATATATGTGATACATTTTCCGTATAGATATTGTTATGAGAATAATATATTTAGTATATCTTATGTTAAGATATTATTTTGAGAATATATCTTTAGGGTTTATGGTTAGACGTATATCTTTTAGGAAGATTGTTTCCTATCTTATGATGAGCTTAGGTTTTGTATAAATACTCAACTTATTGATGAATAATAATCAAGCTATTCAATTCTCTCTTCACCCTAATTTGTCAATAACCTACTAAACATTTAAATACATAAGGCTGCAAATCATGAGGGTAATATGCTCTTCTTGTGTTGGCCTTTGATGGTTAAGGCCCTGTTCTCTATCAGTTTATTTTCAATTCAGTTCAGTTCAACTCTAATTAATAAGTTTAGTTCAGTTCAGTTCAGTTCAATAAATGAGAACAGTCCCTAAGTGACTTAAGTCTGCCATGTTTACACCAAATAAGTTCAAGGAAGGCTCAGATTACTTTACCTTAAAAAATATTTCCTAATTTTGTTTATATTTCCTGATTTTGAGATTTTGAAATACTTATTTTCAGTAGCTTTTTTAATTTTATTTTATTTCTTAACTTTGTTGTTTGATTCAATAGATTGAAATGGAATACCTAGATTTCGTCAATATACAATGCTTTGTGAAGTGTACAAATTCTTAAATGGACCTGGTTCACACTAATTTATTGTGCACCACTAACATTAGAGACAATATGATTGTTTTATTAATAAAAAAAGGTCACTATATTAAAATAAAGGTTATTATGTTGAAATAAAAGTTAGTGTGACATTATAAAAGCTATAACAGCTTAACTTTTTTTAATGAAAATTTTAATATAATGGTCAATATGAATAATAAAGATCATAATGTTAAAATTAGGTATTATTCAACATAATTTCGTACTTTAAATTCATAATAATATTAAAGGTCATACATGTTTTAAAAAAGGTTACTATGTTAAAAATAAGGTTACTGTAATATAATTAGGGGTCACTATGTTGAATATAATGTCAGTTATGTGTGTATAAACCTTAGGTCCACAATAATATTGTTGTGGACCAGGTTCACACAAGATTTGTTGTGTGAAGTGAGATATTAATTGTAAAAGGAAAAATGAGATAGTATTTGTTGTGTTTAGATGATCTGATTTAGAATTTTCACTCATTTATCTCAAAATGAGCAAAATCTAATAAGTATATTTGATGGTTAACAAAAGTTTTATAAATTTGAATAATTGAACTAATTTTTTTTATGTTAGTTTTAATTGAATTTATAAAGTTTCTTATTTATCTCAAAAGAAACAAACATATTATGAGTCAGTTTAGTTTAAATGAGATAGTCTTTTGAAATTTTTTGCTTATTTATTGGTCACGAAATTAGCCAAATCTAACAAGTTGGTTGTTCTAACTTTCAAAACTTTTGCCTCAAAAAAAAAAAAAAAAAAACCAAATTGCTAGTGGTTATACCTAATAAGAATAACCGGTTATATGGTATATGAATTATTGTTTTATTCTGATACAATAATGGTAGATGTAAAAACAATAAAAGTGGAGTAATATATAGTGGGATGGGTAAAAGTATGACAATGTTTACCGTTAGTCCTTAAAGTCCTAAAAGATAAAAGAGTATAATTAAATGGCCTGGTACAAGCAAGAAAAGATTAAATGATAAAATGAAGTAAATAAATACAGTGCAATAAATAGTTCAAATTTTAAAGACCCTGAGCACAATTCACAAACAATCATCCTAGTGGCTCAATAAATTTTTTTTTTTTTTTATTACTACGTATTTTATTTTTTTGTGTTTTTTGTTGTTGTTGTGTTTTGTGGGAGCATCTCCTTGAAATATCACTAAAACTGAAATGCTAGTGGAAGTTGTATGTTCTTAGCTATGACAAATTAGTAATTAATTAAATAAAATAATTGCACCATGTATCTAAGGGTGATAATCGAGCCAGCCAAAATTGAGCCAAGTTTGGCTCATTAAACTTTAATTTGAACTCAAGCCATGTTTAGATTAAAATTTCACATTCAAATTACCATCAAATCAAATTTATGTTGATTATCAAAATTGTAACTTCTTTAATATTTTTGCTAAAATTCTTGCCCTTATTAACAATAACGATTTACTCCATAATTTTTATTTGGAGGCGAACTATGTTGTGCTTAATTCATGAACAATCAAGCTGAGATTAAATAGTCCATGAAATATTTAGGCTCATTAGCACTCCTATAAGCACCCTCAGTGAATCATATAGTGCTCTCATATTTGAAAATACTCATTATGTAATTCTATCATATAAATTGTCTCTCTTACTAAGATTCACTTTTTTTTTTTTAATTTTCTTCTTGATTCTTATTTAATACAACATAGAGGTTTGGAGGAGAAACATATAAGTATCCATTTTAATTGTAATTAATTAAGTCCGGACTCACACAATGCTTCACACCTTCTCACAATATTTGTGCTCAATGTCGTCATTCATGTCACCAAGAAGTACTTGACATGAGATGGATGTGGTTTATTTATGGAAATGCTTCTTATAAACGTGAATTTCTGAATCAATTCATGGTTTATGAAACTTACAACATGTCTGACTCAATTTATGGTGATATTCTTGTCTTGTTTGCATTTGCAAATTCTCAAGGCTTCAGGCTTCAGGCTTCCCGCCTTTTTTAAAGCATCCCATGTAGCTAGTACACTTGTAGTACCGTTACACTTCAATTCAACTTACTACTAAATTAATGCAATATATATTATGTAGGTCCAAAATCTCCAAATTTATTCCAAAAGTATTTATGTTTTGTAACACTACTGTGCCATTTCTTCTATGTAATGCAATTCAGTGTAGAATCATATCAATGTATCATGGTGATTTGGTATAATAAAAGTTCAATGTCGACCACGTAAATTAAAATTCAATTGCCTATGGACGAGATCAAACAACTGCTTAGTCAATGTATCAACCGTACAACAAATTATGTTGTAATTATCAACAACTTATTGAATAACTAGAGATTCCAACGCGCGCGATGCACGCGATATAGCTAGGCTTTTGACAAGAATTAATACCGATGTTCTTTATGCCTTATGCTTGTTTATGTAATATTTTATTAAAATTATTTACATATACACGATAAATGTGTTAGATGTTGTGTGGTTGTGCAATGTTCTAAACTTTTTTTTGTAAGGATGTTCTAAACTTTAGTTAGACTACTTTGTAATACCCTAAATTTTTCTATTTTAAGTTTCGAGGACGAAACTTGTTTTAAGGAGGGTAGATTGTAATACCCAAATATTTTATGATATTATATTGCATATTTTATATAAAAAAATAATAGTTATTTTTATTTATTAAATAACTTTCCTAATTTCATATTTATTTTATTTATACTTTGGAAAGGTTTAAACCCTATTTAATATCTAGTAGGACTCTTGTTGCTTTGAGACTAAAAAAAAAATTGTCGTCATTTTTCTTTGGCAGTGCCGCCAGTGCGTGAAACCAAACCAAACCAAAATTTGATTCATCTCTTATTATTATCTATATGATGAATTAGTGGCGGACCTAGAAATTTGACAATGGGGGGACAATTTCGATAATTCAACTAACATCACCCTGTTTTTAAAAAACGAGTACAAAATGTAAATAATTCGGGTACATACTTGTTTAATACTAAAAAGTTATAATCCCAAAATCTATTGAATAATACAATTTGGTTACATACTACTAAAATATTCTCCGAGTCTTCATTTTTTGAAATCGATCAATGATATCTTCATCGGGGACTTGCAAAAACACTTCTTTCTCAATGTAAGTAGCCAAACAATCATTCATAAGTTGATCACCCATACTATTTCTCAATTTACTTTTGATGTATGTCATTGCCGAAAAGACTCTTTCAACACTTGCCGTAGCAACGGGAAGAATCAACATTAACTTGATAAGCAAATGAATAAGAGGATAAGTTTCATGCAACTTGGTTTTGACAAGCATCTTTGAAAGAGAATTAATGTCATGCAAATCTTGAAAATTTTCATCATCTAACATGATTTGCTTGAACACTTCAAGTTGATCATCAAGACGCAACAACTCATTATGTGAAAAGTCTTCCGGGTACAAAGAAGCAAGTTTAAGCACCTTGTAAAAAAAAATGGACAAGTATTAATATATAATAACAATAAGACAAGTATCTTTTATACTCCCTCCATTTCATATTACTCGCAACAATTACTAAATATGGGTGTTTCACATTACTTGCAACAAGTTATTTTCCCTTTTTAGTAAGTTTTTAAGGATGATTTTACAAAATTACCCTTAATTTTGTTTTTAAACACCTTAATTAAACTATTGTTTTTATCTCATTAATTTAAACTCTACATTTAATCATTTCCACCCAAATCATTCCCCTCCCAACTAAATTCATCATCACTTTCAATTGCCAACCACTACTACCACCATCACCACTACTACCACCACCACCATACCCAAAAATTCTCACTATTTCTTCACCGATCTACCCTCAATTCCATCGCAACACCTCGCCGGAAATCATGTCGATGTCGGTTGCCCTCGCTTGTGGGTTTTGGGTGCAAAATCTGGGTTTTGAGTTCGAAATCTGGGTACTTGGGGTGGTGGGTTCGAAATTTAAGTTCGTGGGTGGGGTCCTTGTTGGTGGCGGATTCGTGGGTCACGATGGGTTGTGGATTCGTGGTGGCGGGTTTTGGATTATGAGTTTAGCTAGGGTTCGTCGGTTGTAATGGGTGGTGGTGGGTTGTAGTGGGTTCGATGTTCGATGAATTTGTGGGTGGTGGCGGATTCGTGGGTTAAGTTCAGGGTTGTGGGTGGTGGTGGATTGTAGTGGGTTCGGTGTTTGCTGGTTTCGTGGTGGTGGGTGGTTTCGTGGTGCTAAATGGTGGTGTTGGGTGGTTTCGGGTGTGCTCGGTGGTGGACTGGTGGTGGTAGGTGTTGGTGGTGGTGCTAGCTGTTGGTGGTTGGTGGTAGGTGGACTGTTGGTGGTGGTGCTAGGTGTTGGTTTTGGGTTGGATTAGTACTTAAGTGTATCCCTAATTTTTCAATAATCAAGCTTAAGATCTTTTGCCTAGGAGTCCGCAATCCCCTCCTTTGTTACGAGTAACTTGAAACGGAGGGAGTATATGAGGTTAGCTTTTGTACCTTTTCTTTGTCAAATGATGAAAAATTATCCTTAGGACTTAAGCTAGCCATGCAAGTAAGTAGCTCCATGTTCTTTGTCAAATGATGAAAAATTATCCTTAGGACTTAAAAAAAAATGGACAAGTATTAATCTCCACCATCATTATTATCTATATGATGATTGCAAAGATGTGAATTGACAAGCTTCACACAATATTTGTAAAGCCAAAGCCGTGAATTGCAAATCTACCGAATTATTTTGTCCCTCGTACTGTATATCAAATTTCTATTACGATACGTTGAAAGCGTAGAAAGGTAATCACGCATGGCCCTTTGGAGTTGTTTGATCACAATAATTATTATATGTAATCACACTATCAACCCTTAGATCGTTTGTTTATAATTTGATTGTATTATTTATTTTATGTAATCACACGATCTTAATTAATTTTGTGATTTGTTTGATTATAAATTGTTAGTATTAATTGTACTTCGTACTATTATGTGTTAATTTTATAATTAAGTTGTGAATTATATATGATCATGATTTATATATATACATGATTAGTGTGTGGTATAATATGATTCTAATTGCCGTATTATTTTGTGATATTGATTGATTGTGTTATTTTATAGGGTTTTAATGTTGTTGTTACATGGAGTATTGTAATTGAGGTTTTAGGGTTGTTAATGTAGAGTATTATTTTTGGGTTGAGATTTGATTATATTTGGGTTATTAGTATTTTTTTTTTAGAGTTGAGATATTGTGATCAAATTGTTATATTATTTGGGAACTTGTACCATTGTGGAGTTATTATTATTAAATTATGAATTATTATTTGATCGAAGTATGAGATCAAAAGATTGAGAATTATTTATTTTGTTCTTGGTTTGAGGCTCGGCGTTATATAACTTAGTCCTTGGCTTGTTGGTAAGAGGGTAATAATCATCAGTTAAGAATGAGGTACAATCTTTATTATTTATTTTTCTATGGTCCCCTACAGTGGGAATTGGCCCGTATGTGGTTTGGTTCAAGGTGTTTTCTAGTTATTGGGAGTATTCAAGTTTTTATACTTGTTGGTTTTATTCGAATTACCCATGTCCAAAGCTAGGTATAAAACAAAGAGCATGACACACTTATGGGTTATATGAGTTAATTGAGTAAAAGTTCGTATTATTATTCAAGGTTGAGTTGATAAAGGTTACTTTTTTCAGACTACAATGTGTAATGTAGTTTTGAGCTACATTGTTTAATTGAACTAGTAATGTTAATTATTATATTATACTCTATATTCTGATATGTGGTGATTACTCTGCTTTTGCTGACGTGTGTGTTATTTTGTTGTGCTACTTGTGTTTACGGCCATGTATTTTCTTATGGTGGCCCTGCGACGATCTATTTTGGAATTTGTCCTTAATGGTGAGCAGTGAAGATTTTCTAAGCAGGTTGATCAAGTGGTCGTAGCTAAAGGAGCTCAAGTGTTTCGATTAGTGTGACGTCATGAGTTTATAAAGTTGTATAAATAGCTCACCTAGTTTATTGGGTTGTAATTATTGGGATTTTGTAAGCCTTAACACTCAACAGGTTGTTGAGTGTGGCGGTAATACCTCCGATTTAAGTGTATGCTTCCGCAATTTTATTTAAAGGTTGTGTATTTTTCCTTTATTTCTTATTTATTATTTGTTAGTAAATCGGGGGTGTTACAACTTTGATTTAGTGATTAAACGTAGACCTGACAAATGGGTCATTCGGGTCAGGTATGGGTCGGGTCATTTCGGGTTGGGTCAAATTCGGGTCAAAAGGTTATCGGGTCAAGTTCGGGTCGGGTCGGGTCATTTCGGGTTTTGAGTTGATTTTGGGTCGACTGATAATCAAGTCGGGTCGGGCGGGTCAACACTTCGGGTCAAGTTTGGGTCGGGTCAGTTCGGGTCGGGTCAATTTTTGGGTGCAATTTTCGGGTCAACTTCGAGTCGGGTCATATTAGGGTGATGCATTGGGTTAAATTCAACTCTGTATATATATATTTATTTATTTTTTGACGAAAAACTCACTATATTTATTTAAGTCAATTTGATTGCGGCTTTTTTCTATTTCGGTTAACTAAGGTCAAGTCTTTAACTTAAATAGATTCTGGTCATTTCAAGTATAAGATAATTTTGGTTGAGATCACTTTGGGTTTCGACTCTATTTGAGTCAATTCATTCAAGTTAAAGGTCGGGTCAATTTTGGGTCGGGTCAACTTTGGGTCTCGGGTCAACTTCGGGTCGGGTCGTTTTCGGGTCTCGGGTCAACTTCGGGTCGGGTCATCTTGGGTCGGGTCGTTTCGGGTTGGGTCATTTCGGGTTTCGGGTCAAGGTCGGGTCTGTTCCACTTCGGGTCGGGTATGGGATGGGTCTGGTTGATTCAGGTTTTGGGTCATTGGTTTCGAGTCGATTTCGGGTCATGGGTCGGGTCATTCAGGTCGGGTCAGGGTCAAGATTGCCAGGTCTAATTAAACGCTAGGATTATTAAAACAAAAGGAAATAGAGAGAGTAAATGATGGATTTAAATATTGAAATAAAACATACTCGTATTTTTTTAAATCAAATGGGAGTAAATATAAGGCTTTTGAAATCCATATGGAAGTATTTAAATATTTGAAATATTGAAATAAAACATATTCAAGAGACAATAATTATAAGGATTTTGAAATCAAATGGGAGTAAATATATAAAAAAAAAAAACATTTTAAAGCATATATATAAATGTTCATGCACTATTCATAAGAGTTTTTTTAAAACTTTTTTATAAAGGTAGGGAAGATGTTAGTTAACTACTATAAGTTAATGTTGCATTAAATTGACACAATATATAACAATATGGCTCTATTATGAAAGTCTTAATGAATTTTAGTTTTTGTACTATAACTTTCATAGTAACGCGCATGATGATATATTGATATGGATTTGAAAAAAAAAAAAAAGAGTTAAATGTAGTGAAAAATTCAACTGCATATGGATGAGATCATAAAATTACTTAAGCCATGTTTAGTTCATCTTAGTTTAACTTACTAGTATTTCAAATTAAATTGAAAAAATAAGTTCAGATAATATCAAATCAAAAAGAAAAAAAAAAAAGAAGACATAATTTATCGTTTTATGTGTGCCTTTTTCGCTAAATATCTTAATATATATGTAATTGAGAAATTAAGAAAATTACAAATTTATAAATATACAATTTATTACAAATCTAACAAGACCCAACTTGTTTTTTTTACATAAATTATTGTACACGGTTAAATTTGGTCAAATTAGACAATCAAATTATATAAGACCAGATCAGATCAGTCAAGATTAATTCAAATTAACAAATTAAATCCCACAAACAAAAATGCGGTGAACTATATAAGCCCAAAAGTTCTTTAAAAAATAATAAAAAGGCCATAGTCAATTAGTCATTGATAGTTTTAAATCGAGTTACAATTGCCAAAAGCTAAAAGCTAACTGTGCAACAGATTAGCCATTTGTCATCTAGAGTTTGGAGTTCCTACAATGTATTTGGATTTGACTTTTTTTAAAAAAATATTGGTTGACTAGATATAAAAGTTGTGCATGACAGAAACAATATAACAAATTGACTCTAATTCATTTTCCAAAAGAGTCTTACATTAATTTTATGAGTGCATGACAATTGGCCCTATCTGGCAGTAGCGATTTTGGTAGTGATTAATATTCTGATCAATTTAAAATAGGAAAAATTGAAACTAATAATCTCACCTTTGTTACTTCTATTCAAAATAATTTCACCTTTGTCACAAAAAATATAGACTATTTTTATTCCTGTAAAAATTAATGGCGTTTAGTAAAAATTAAATTAGGTGAAGAGAATAAGGTCACAGAGATCCGAAAAGGGAGCAATATGAAATTAACTTTCCCCCAAAGTTTTTTTTTTTTTTTAGATTGATTTGATTTAATAATATTGTTTAGCTAACGTTTCTTCAAAATAGAAAAGGTAAATAGGGTCTCAGAGATCCAAAAAGGGAGTAATCCTAGGCTCCTAGCTATTGCGGTCCCATACTACTGAAACATGTCTCGAATTAGAATTCAAAATTTGAAAAGGGTCCAATGAAAGTTTGTTTTGAAAAGCAACTTTTTCTAGTAGGCAAAAATCATAATCATATTATTTTCAAAACTGGACCCAAAATGGAAAGAAAAGTCTAGCTCGTAATTGAGTGTGACTTTTTTGTCCAAGATTGATGAAGATAAGTTGTAATTTGCAACTTATTTCAACAAAGACATGAAAATGTAAGCAAAATTTTGTATATCCAATTTTGTCATCTCTCCCTTTTTAGTGTTTGTCATCATTGTCATACTTTGATAATTGAAAGTGAAGTTCTTCCAATTAAAAAGCGTCGTAGTTTGAAAATGAATATTTACCAAACTTAGGTTTGATGGAGTGTTAGAATAATTTATAAAATCATTCGAATCACTTTCCAAAATATGGTCTCATTTCAAAATGAAAGTTAAGGTGAGACCTATTGTAGGGAATATTTCAAGCATTATCCCTAGCTTGAACCCCACTGTGATCGTACACTAAAGTACGGTGGCGTCCAAAGGGAAAGAAGATAGAGCAAAAGAGTCGCTAACAACTTTTAGGAACTTGTAAACCGTTCACGAGGTGAAGGTTACAAACCTTAACGATCCAGGAGATCGTCAACTCCAATAGGTCTGAAACCATGACTGGTAGTTCGGGGATGAAGGTCCAAATTCAACCTAAAAGAGATTGAACCTGCCCTAATAATAGGCCTCTACTTTTTCTGATCGTATTCATGTGCGCTTTCTGACTAACTTGCAATCAATAGGTTTAACCCTAAACCTGTTTATCTATGTTGGTTGAATATTAATGCACAAATAAAACTATTATTGGCGATCACTTGAATTATATCAAATTAACCCTAAACAAGATTATTAATTATCTTATTAAGCGTGATTACAAGTCACAATTCCCTTTAAACATGCATAAAAGGTGTGATCAAGCAATAACAATAAATATAATCAAGCAACATAATAAATTAAAATAATAATTAAAAGAATCATGATCATAAATTATAACAATTATAATCACAATTAACATAATCATGTTAAAGCATAATAACAATAGCAAGATCCTAGGCATGATACTAACAAGATTAATAACAAACCCTAGTATGTCACTAAACCTAGTATGTCACTAAACAATAAAAATCAAAGCTTTAATCCTAACATGATACTAACATGAATATTAGGAAGAGAAATAGGAAGCATCATAACAATCATACTTGATTTAAGGAACTTATTCTTTACTCTAAACATGATACTAGGAAGTAATAAAACATCCTAACATGATACTAGGAATCAAAATAACAATCTAAGCATGATTTCTATCTATAATAATATCAATGCAAACAATTAAAACACTAACTTGGATGCCTCGTACCTCTTTCTAATAACAAAATACACGCGTTAGTAACTTCAAGGAAAATAATAATCAAAACAATTAAATTAAATAATTGAAAGAGAGATTTGGGACCAAACCCTCAGAAATTAAAACCTTTCACGTCTAGGGCGAAGACAACTTTGAATATGGCTAGGTGTATCTAAGTCTTGCGAATGCGGAATTTTGTATTTGAGAAAAGGCTAGTTTAGAAAAGAGAGAGAGAGAGTAATCAAGAAAATCTTGATGAGAGTTGGTGAGAATTGGTGAATGAAATCGGAGTTTTTAGAAGACTATTTATAGAGAAAATCAACCAAAAAGATAAAAAAATCAAAACAGAGTTCTGACGCGTAAAACAAGGTTAGCGTCAGACGCTGACATTAGCGCCAGGCGCTAACGCTGGCGCCAAGCTTAGTGTCAAACGCTATTGCTGGCGTTTGGCGCTAACTTAATTATTGACGCGTTTTCTAAAATCAGATAGAAATTGCCGTACAGGAGGATAAAATCGTATTTTCCTCAAAAACATTCTTTTATTCTGATTAAAACTCTAAAAGTCAACAAAAGTCCATTTATCAATGCTAATTGAATTAGGAATGAAAAGAACCTTCTAGAAGAATCTAGAAGACTAAAATCATTCCTAATTGCATTAGGAATGATAAATCCATATTAGGCCCTCCTCTAGATCATTGGGCCGCATATAAGGCTCAAACCGAGCCCAGTTTAGTAATTTGGCCATAACTTTCTCAATGTTCATCGGAATTGGGCTTATAATATATCCTTGGAAACCTCTTTTCAAGCCCTATCCAACTACACTATTATTTGACCCATATCATGGACCAACCAAACTGGATTGGATGTTTTCTTAAAATAGGTTTTCAAAAACAGAGAGAAGAGAAAAGAAATTAAAACTATCCGCAACACTAAACTTTCCACACTTTCACTTCATTCGATTATGATTCGACGTGAAAGGTACTCATCACTGGGTTTGGTTTTGGGGAGACACAAATGGGTGTCTACAGAAGCCCCCACTTTGACTGAGTTTGGAGAAACGCAAGTTTCGAAAACAAAAGTCAAAGTAGCGATAAGGACGGAGAATGATTTAGAACGTTCTGCGATCCTAAATCATTCTTGTAACGCCGATACCTGCAAACTAGCGTTAGTTAAACAGATAAGAGAGTTAAGAAACGCGTATCTTGCACCGTCGAGCACACGTCTCTAAAGGTAACCAATTTGATGTGACGATCTTCCGCAAGCTAGAGAATACCGCCTGAAGACTGCTACGCCTGTAACTGCCTCCAATTTCCGCTGTGATAGTCTTCAAAATGATCACTGTTTGTTGATCCTTAATGCTGCTATGCCAGTACGTCGGCGCTTTGCTGCTTGTGAACCAGTATGTCGGTGCTTTTGCTGTGATGACAATCCTCTTTTCTTTGGGAATAGTTGCCAACACAACTCTTGTATGATGTATGACAATCCGATTCAGGGAAAGTTGTCAATGCTACGTAACAATCCATCCTTGGAAATGTTGCCACGATGAAGAGACAATCCGTATCTCGGAAAATTTGCCAAAATCCAATTTTTGGGAAAAGTTGCCAATGCTTCGTAACAATCTGTCATAAGAATTTTTCTACGATCGACAATCCACATCTTGGAATATAACTCTTGAAAGCAATCCACCTTGGAAATTTTCCAATGCTATGTGACAATCCTTTTGGGAAAATATTGCCACTATTGACAATCCGCGTCTTGGAACATTTGCAAAAAAGAGTCGACCGACAATCCACTTTGGGAAAATTTGCCACTTACTGAAATGAATGACAATCCCCGTTGAGGAACCTTTGCCGAAATTTAGGATGAATAGAGACCTACAACAATCCTTTGGGAAATTTCGCCATAGGGAACTGGGTGTATGACAATCCGAACTTGGAAAAAATTGCCAAACAGAGAAGGAGCACAACAATCCACGCTTGGAAACTTTGCCAGAGATGACAATCCAATCTTGGAAAAATTGTCGTTGAAGAAGATGCACGACAATCCATTTTTGGAAATATTGTCAGTTGGGGATGACAATCTAATTTTTGGAAAAATTGTCGTTTAAGAAGAATGCGCGACAATCCATAGTTGGAAATATTGTCGTTTAAGAAGAATGTGCGACAATCCGTATTTGGAAATATTGTCGTTTAAGTGCTTGCTTTTAAACCGATGGCTTGGTGTTTGTAATGAGCCAATGCTTAGGCGCTTAAGCTAAATGAGACAATTTTTTGTCAGGTCAATCACTTACTACGATTGTAATCGAGCCGACTACTAATCATGTCAATTTGCTTATAGGGGCTAACTGGCGTACCAAGGAACCCGAAATTGTTGTTTGAGGTCGAAATAGCCGTTCTGAGAGGCTTCGAGCTCTGTCGTTGCTGAAATATTGTTGGCGCCAAGAATTGGATCTGTCGCCAGACGCTGAGATCTAGAGCCAGGCGCTGAACTCTGTTGCCAGACACTAGATGTTGTTTCCAGACAACAGCCTTGTCGTCTGGTGCTGGAGTCGGGTCTTCCCTACCCTGCTCTTGCTGCCGCTGGGATGCACCTGTATTTATCTTTTGACTATAGGAATTTGCTAATCTCTTTAATTATCTTAGGGTTGACCTAAGGCTTAGTGTTGCTTGACTCATTGACTTGTTGTGACTCAAGGTATAAACTTGACTCGCTGTGATTGACTCGAGGTTGACTCGACTCAAAGTGAAATGACACGTGTGACTCATGACTCGTGTGTGCATTGTATTGTGATCGTGCAACTCGAAAATGCAAAAAAGAAAAAAATTTCCGTCACTTTTGTGGAGGGTACCGACTTTCTCCCGAAAAAGAAAGACGTGAAAAAGAAAGAAGCGAAGTTTTTCGAAGATGCATATTGAATGAGCTTAGTCAAATGTTGTTTTTCACAGTACAAGGATTGTAACATCTTAGACTATCCTAGTTGACTCGATAATGAAAGTATTTAGGTAACTTAGGCGCGGAGGCTAAGCACTTCATACTTCGATGCAATGATGATTATGATTGATGAGTGATTTTGATATGACAATACATGCTTCAGTGTTATGTTAAGATTTCATGACAAAGGGTTCCTAAGGGAAAGTATATTTGGCCATGTATCTGTGCAGTGTGTGAAAGTGACACTAAAGTTAGGCCGCAAGGGCTAAGTGTATGGAAAGATATTATTTCAAGAAGAGTCAAATGATGGTGACTCTTAGGCTAGGTAAGCTAATGATGTAAGGATCAAGCCCCCAAGTCTAGCTCTACATGAATAGGGATGAGCATTGGAGATCCCTTGATATGACCATGATGTGTGAATGTGAATGTGAATATGAATGCATGTTTATTACGGCCGCACCTCGATGTGAGGTTGCCTACGTATCCGTTAGGAATCAGGCCGAACGTAGCTCTATCCGAACCTCGCACAAGTGTGTGTATACCTCAAAGAGGTCTTTTGAAGGGTTGTAACGTGGTTAGGCTAAAGGTTATACAAGAAAGGGAAAAAAGGCTCAAGACCTTAGATAAGCCCCCAAGGTGTGCAATCTTGCTTTTGAATCTTTATATTTTTATGCTTGAGATTTCTCACTCTTTTTTTTTTTATTTCTTTTTGCTTTAGCATTTATTTTATTTTCATAAGTGTGGGCAATCCTGATCATGCGGTTTATCACTCACTTGGCATTCATGTTTCTCAGGCACGGTACCGAGCACTCGATAAGAGACGCAATCTGAGATGTGTTCTTATCAAAGACATTTTCATATCAAAGACATTGGAACACTTACCCTTTTGTACACTTTTTATTTATTTATTTTTCCTATTTTTGCTATTTTAATCTTTTGAAGTCACTCAAGCTTTTATGAAATTGAAAATTGCATAAGTTGCGCACCACCCCATCCCAAAGTTAGGTAGATATGGGTTGAAGAAATAAATGTCTATCGTTAGACAAGGCTCAAAGTGGTTTATCAAGAAAGGATTGAATCAAAGGTGAAAGGTAATATGATGTGGCTACAAGGGGTGCCTCAAATCATTGGTATACCTTGTGCAGCTTGACAATGATTTTTTTTTTATTCTTTTTTAATGCAATGTAATGAAATGATCATATGCAAGGAAATAAATACTCATTTTATCAAAAGGGAAAAAGAAAGATTCTAAAAAATTCATCTAAGGGAAATAAAAAGGTGCCTATGCTAGACTTGTTGGGGGAAACGGCAAATAAAAAAAGAAATAGAAAAAAGAGGTCATGAAATCTCATCGTTGAAGCTCGCCTCTGTCTTGTGTTGTTTGCTTCATCATCACCCAGTCTTCTCGCTAGCTAGAGGCAATGGGATCTTGTCTGCTTCTATGAGATCTTGAATGAGATTTTGAAACCTGTAGCATTCATCAGTGGTATGACCGTTTCCTCGATGGTACTTGCAATAGGAGTTGGGATTCCATCTCGAAGATTGATTTTCTGGCGTTGGATCCTCGGTAGGGCCAATAGGTTTGATTAATCCTCGATCGTAGAGACGGTCGAAAGCAGCATCGTAGGTCATTCCAATGGGTGTGAGTTCTCTCCTGGGTTTCTTTTTATATCCTTGATTGTCCATGGCTAAGACACCATTATGGTCAAAGGTACTAACATTATTACTAGAGTGGGCGTTTTCGGAAGAAGAAGGATTGTCGTTCTTCTTTCCTTTCCAGCCATTGTGGTTACTATTGTTAGTAGCTTTTTGTTTTGCGAGGTCATCTTCAATTTCAATTCCGATGTCATAAACGGCTTTGAAAGTATTCAAATTATGTTGATATTTTAAATGCTTCGAATACTTCTCTTGGAGATTCTTGATAAACATCCTCACATATTCTTTTTCAGTGGGCACCTCAATCATCTTCGCGGAAGTTTCCTTCCATTTATTAAAGAAAGAAGTAAAGCCTTCATTCTCTTTTTGTCTTAGCATCTCAAGTTGTCTATAATCGATTTCAACTTGAATATTGCACTTGTACCTATCAATGAAAGCGTTTACTATCGATTCCTAGGTAGAGGTTTTCTCTTTGTCAAGGGAGAAGAACCATTGTTGGCAAATGGTTTCAAGAGATAGAGAAAATATAGAGGGAAACACTTTCTTATCAATACCCTTAATACTCATTATTGTTTCAAAATCTCTTAGATGAAAATAAGGGTTGTCAATTGCCTTGAATTTCGGGATGTCGTTGGCATTGAACTTATGCGGAAGAAGTTCTTTATCCACCAAGACCCCTTGTGAACTAATGCCCTGAAATTTATAGTCACTAGATAGCTTGCTCAAGCTTTCTTGCATGAGGTTCATTTGTTGTTGCTTCACAGGGTCATCAATTTTGAGGGTTAAAGCCTTTAACACCTCAGTCACGTCAGTCAATTGACTCCTAATTTCATTAACTTCCTCTTGAGTTGCCATTATCTTTTTAGCCTTCCTCTTTTGACGAACCGGTTTATCAAAAAGTAAGACTTGAATAAAGAGGTTATCCTTGATTAATCGCCCTTCTCTCCTCGACCAAGTACTGTGGAAAAGGAATTTGGGGATATTCATTGTTAATTGTTTGACTCAAACTTTATTCAACATGAAATGAATAGAAGAAGGTAGAAAAATGAGGGTGGTGATATGGAGAAAGCATGTAGATATAGAGATGTGGAAAATTAGGAATAGAATGTATCCCCAACTCAAATGACGGAAAAAAAAACCGAATCGTGCATGAACCTAAGACATGGTCATGGTGATATATACTCAAGGTGTGTGCTAAGACTAGTGAGTGTAGGTGACATGTTAAGACTCGTGTCATGACCATGTGGCTAGACTATGTGACTAGACTCAATTAATGACTTAACAAGGTATAATTAACAAAATTAATTAGCAAACTGTTTAATTAGACACAAAGTGATGACTCGAGCAATAAACCAAACTGTCTCCAAAATGACAAGACTGGCGTCGCATTGTATAGTGTAGCGCCGGACGACAGAGCTGTCGCCAGGCGCCACACTCCACAGAATGGCGCTGCAGTTCAAATCTCGGCGCCAGTGATGGAACGTTGATCTGGAACTGCTTTCGGTATTATTACTCTACAGGGTATGCCTAAAGTCGTACTAAGTCAACTCAAATTAGATTATTAGACTCTAATTACCAAAATTAATTAATTAATTAATTAAGCAAAGTCTTTTTAGCCATTAAGCAGTTTATTTTGTTTTAACGCAAGTCAAACAAACGGTTAGGAAAAAACACATAGAGAATGCACAACCAAAAAATGCACAATTAGTCAAGTAGGCACAACATGATGCAATGAATTTGCAACCTAACCATGGCTCTAGTTCTCTAAAGTTCGGGATATGGGTTAGTAAAAGAGGGTCCATGGTTAATTGTCCGGATGCACCGCGTGGAAGCCTAACCGTGAAGGGTTGGCGCGAGTGGATGGGACACCGCGAATTTAGAAAAACTCGCTTCCATGGTTTGGTGAATTCAACATTCTCGGATGTACCCTTTTTTGCTCAGAGCGGTCAATCAGGTAGATGGAGCATGAATTCCAAGAGGGTTATGTCCATATGTAGAACACATATGGGTTACAGAAAAGTGAGAAAAACTCAATCAGGAAGTAGGATCAAGCAAACAATGCTAAAAACTGGTCGAAATTAGAACGCATAGTTTTGGCTCGGTATTGGAAGAATTTGGCGCCAGCTTTTGGCTGTAGCGCCTGGCGACAGAGCTGTCGTCTGGCGCTACAGTCAAAATTCTGGCGCTAACTTCTGTTCGCTGACGCTAATTCCTACATGCCTCAGCAGCTTTCTGTGCTCGATAAAATTTTCCAGTTTCGCGCAGTATTATTTCGGTCCTAGTTGTGAAAGATATTCCTCAAATTTCCTACATGTAAAATCCTATGTTTTAACTCATTACGGATGGTCTTTCCAACAAGATCTTTTTTATGCATATGACAATAATGTTAATCAAAATTACGCACATGAAATACTTAGAACGTTTCGAGTCTCATCCACTCATTCTAAATCATTGCCAAAATAAATTTCGGGAATTAAAATAGAAATCCTCCCCAGCAGAGTCGCCAAAAACTCTAGGGAATATTTCAAGAATTATCCCTAGCTTGAACCCCACTGTGATCGTACACTAAAGTACGGTGGCGTCCAAACGGAAAGAATATAGAGCAAAAGAGTCGCCAACAAGTTTTAGGAACTTGTAAACCGTTCACGAGGTGAAGGTTACACCCCTTAACGATCCAGGAGATCGTCAACTCCAATAGGTCTGGAACCATGACCGGTAGTTCGGGGATGAAGATACAAATCCAACAAAAAAGAGATTGAACCTACCCTAATAATAGGCCTCTACTTTATTCTGATCGTATTCATGTGCGCTTTCTGACTAACATGCAATCAATAGGTTTAACCCTAAACCTGTTTATCTATGTTGGTTGAATATTAATGCACAAATAAAACTATTATTGGCGATCACTTGAATTATAATCAAATTAACCCTAAACAAGATTATTAATTATCTTATTAAGCGTGATTACAAGTCACAATTCCCTTTAAACATGCATAAAAGGTGTGATCAAGCAATAACAATAAATATAATCAAGCAACATAATAAATTAAAATAATAATTAAAAGAATCAGGATCATAAATTATAACAATTATAATCACAATTAACATAATCATGTTAAAGCATAATAACAATAGCAAGATCCTAGGCATGATACTAACAAGATTAATAACAAACCCTAGTATGTCATTAAACAATAAAAATCAAAGCTTTAACTCTAACATGATACTAACATGAATATTAGGAAGAGAAATAGGAAGCATCATAACAATCATACTTGATTTAAGGAACTTATTCTTTACCCTAAACATGATACTAGGAAGTAATAAAACATCCTAACATGATACTAGGAATCAAAATAACAATCAAAGCATGATTTCTATCTATAATAATATTAATGCAAACAATTAAAACACTTACTTGGATGCCTCGTAACTCTTTCTAATAACAAAATACACGCGTTAGTAACTTCAAGGAAAATAATAATCAAAACAATTAAATTAGGGTTCGTTTGGCATTGCTGTGGTTTTCTGTTTTTTGTTTTTTAAAAGTATATTATATATGTCACATAATGAATCAAAAATTATTTAGACTTATTAAAATCATGATAATTTTGAAAACTGACAACAAAAAAGTGGAAACACCTTTTTCTTGTTTCCTGTTTTTGGTTTTTAGTTTTCAAAAAAACAGGAAACTAAAAACAAAAAATGATGCCAAACAAGCCCTTAAATAATTGAAAGAGAGATTTGGGACCAAACCCTTAGAAATTAAAACCTTTCACGTCCAGGGCGAAGGCAACTTCGAATATGGCTAGGTGTATCTAAGTCTTGCGAATGCGGGATTTTGTATTTGAGAAAAGGTTAGTTTAGAAAAGAGAGAGAGAGAGTAATCAAGAAAATCTTGATGAGAGTTGGTGAGAATTGGTGAATGAAAACGGAGTTTTTAGAAGGCTATTTATAGAGAAAATCAACCAAAAAGATAAAAAAAATCAAAAAAGAGTTCTGACGCGTAAAACGAGGTTAGCGCCAGACGCTGACATTAGCGCCAGGCGCCAAGCTTAGCATTAGGCGCTATTGCTGGCGTTTGGCGCTAACTTAATTATTGACGCGTTTTCTAAAATCAGATAGAAATTGCCGTACAGGAGGATAAAATCGTATTTTCCTCAAAATCATTCTTTTATTCTGATTAAAACTCTAAAAGTCAACAAAAGTCAATTTATCAATGCTAATTGAATTAGGAATGAAAAGAACCTTCTAGAAGAATCTAGAAGACTAAAATCATTCCTAATTGCATTAGGAATGATAAATCCATATTAGGCCCTCCTCTAGATCATTGGGCCGCATATAAGGCTCAAACCGGGCCCAGTTTAGTAATTTGGCCATAACTTCCTCAATATTCATCGGAATTGGGCTTATAATATATCGTTGGAAATCTCTTTTCAAGCCCTATCCAACTACACTATTATTGGACCCATATTATGGACCAACCGAACTGGATTGACTGTTTTTTAAAAATAGGTTTTCAAAAACAGAGAGAAGAGAAAAGAAATTTAAACTATTCGCAACACTAAACTTTCCACACTTTCACTTCATTCGATTATGATTCCACGTGAAAGGTACTCATCACTTGGTTTGGTTTTGGGGAGACACAAATGGGTGTCTACACGTATATTTTAACTTGAAGCCGCCACGCGTAGACTTAGGTGGCTCTTGGAATTCATGTATACATATGCTAGGGGATATTTCTCATGTTTATTTGAAGACCCTAGGTTTGTATTTTCAATTTGCGGAATAATGCATATGTTTATCATGAATTGTTTGATCATGTAACATAATTAATTATCTTGGTCAAATAATAGGAAGTGGTATTCTTCCCATTGTCATTTTTAAGTTATTAAGATGGTTCATAATAAGCTTTGCATGACATTGATTTCGTAGCAAAAATAGCGTGTTCAAATCTGTAAATAGAGAGAAATGGGGATGTCTAGGCTTTTTAGCCCCCAGTTTGAGGCAAAGAGCGAAATTTTTTTCAAGTATTTTAGTTGCCAAATGGGAGGGATCATCCCGACTTACCCCCTAAAAAAGAAATGAAAAAAAAGACGGATTTGTATAAATAGGAAGGGGAATCCAACTTTCCCATAGAAGAATAAAGAAATAGAAATTAGACATTTTTTTTTCGAAAAGCAAGGATTATTGACTTAATATTTGAATCATCGTGATGACTTGGCAGTGAGGTATATGTATGATAGCGATAACGATAATTTTTTCATGTAGCGATAATGTTCAATCAATGTTCCTTGCTTAGAGAAGATGGAGATATCCCACGCAGGCGGACGTAAAGTGAGAAGACCAATTCTCAAGAGTTGTAGAAGACATCTAGAGTTGACGTCGAGGCTGTCGATTTATCAAATCTCTTTTTCTTTTAGGAAATGTACATAGAACTTGAATTACCTTGGTAATAAATAGCCCTATTATTAAAAGAAAATAAGATAATTGATTTTTAAAGTGATTAGTCATCTTATTTTTCTTGGCAAAAATATGGAAAACATCGAATTTAGTTTAATTCGGTTGCTTTACTAAAATGGTGTCATCAAGCCAATGGCTATCAAATCATCCAAATTATTTGATTTTTTTATATGATTTTGTAATTATAACTCAACACTTCATGCATTTTATATATGGGCATGACTACTCAATAGTAGGTCCATATGTGCAAAGGCCTAAGATTGGCCATATTTTCATGGAATGATGATTTTGGTACATGGTTATATTATGGTCTACCTCAAGGAGGATCTTTCCAAGGTTGTAACGTGGCTAGGCTTGAGGTTATGAAGAATGGACAGGCTCAAGTATACTCCCATAATCTCTTACTCTTGTTGCTTATCAAATTGAAACCTTTCTGCTTTGTGGCAACTTCCTACATTAGGTGCCTTTTCCTTGTCATCTCTCTCTCTTTCTCTTTTTTTTTTCCTCTCTTTTTATTTTGTTTTTGACAAGTCTCATTTTTGGGTTTAGAACGATTTTTTTCCCTTTCTTTTGCATTGGATCATTCCTTTTGGGCTTAGACTAACTTTGTGTCCCCCTCTTATGTTTCGTTCCACTAATTTTTCATTTATATCTCTTTGCACCATTCCCATCCCAAGGTATGGAATAATGTAGGTTGAATAACTAAGGCTCAACTTACGAGGCTCAAAAGGGCTGCCAAGAAGATGGATTTCCTCTAAGGTTAAGAACATGGGATTATCTTTTTGGAGTTTCAAGTTGTCTCCTGTGTTGGTGAAATCATCATATCCTTTCTTTGTGGGCCAAAGATGGGCCTTTTTTCTTTCGATAAATCTAGTAAGCCAAAGCTTATCAAGATTCTTAAAGTGTTGAGTATGTATGCCTTTTGATATTGCATGTTTGTATGTATGTATTGTATTTAATTCGAGCCAATAACAATAAAAAGATTGAAAAGAGCACAAGATAGACGTATTTGAAAATATATTTTTTATTCATTAATTAATGAGAGTACAAAATAAGTAGATTCGACAGCATGAATCTCTTAGTCTATCATAAAAAACAAAGAAAAGAAACAAAACAAGACCTAGGGTGTTATATCTTGTATTGTTGACAACTTCTTGAGATTGCGTCTTTGAGCTTTGTCCGTTTCCGACGTAGGTGACATCCTCTCTAAAAATCTAGTCCATCTATATGATTCATGGTTTCATTTATCAAGTCCCTTTCAATTATTGTTCCCGCAGTATAGACCTTTTGAAATGTGTCTAAACCAAGGTATTGTAAATGACACTTGTATGGTGGAGACATATTGTCTATGAACTTTGGGACAAGTTCATGATCCGGAGGTCTTTTTGAAAGTAGAGCAACCTTTGATCGCCACCTGGAAAAGAAGTCAATGAAGCCTTCTTTTTCCCCTTGCTTAAGCAATTCAAGATCGCGCAAGGTAGTCATGAGCTCGACGTTATCTCCATATTGGGTTAAAAACGCTTTTACAACGTCACTCCAAGTGGAAATTGGTTTTGCATAGAGGTTATAAAACCATGATCTAGCAGTTGGGTCCAATGAAAGAGGAAAAGTACATGCATATAGGCTTTGCTCAACCCCTTTCAATGCCATAATTCTAATAAAGCTCATTAAGTGAGTCCTAGGATTGTCCGTAACCTTAAAGGTTGGCAAATCCGTAGTCAAGAACTTTTCTGGGAGAGTCTTGCCACTAGGTTGTGGTGCAAGCTCATAATTGAATTACTTAGTCACTGAGCTAGCTTGAAGGACAAGTTTCTCCAAGGCCTCTAGCTTTTCAGCTCTTGCTTTTTCTTGTAGAATGTTTTCTTTTTTTTCTCTGCTTTTATTTTAGCCTTTTCAGCTTTTTTATGAGCCTTTAATTGGGCTTCTTCTTCTCATAAGGCCTTTAGGTTTTGGAGTTCCTGTCTAAGTTTCTCCAATGCTGCTTTGTCACCCATGATTGGACTAGTACACGAATGTGGAATATGACCTAGTAATGTGTGTCACGAGAAATTGAGCGTGTTCACTTAAACCTTTTCTGCCAAGCATTCGGACAATGAACCAAAGTCAAAATGATTGTTTTACTTCTCTTTTTTATCCTTGTAATACGAATTCACTTTAAGCAAGTTTGTTGATGAAGAATGTCAAAAAATTCACGAACAATCATTAATGGAATGTCATGATTTGTGTTGACTTCAACAAGGTAATCATCTAAGGATTTTACTTTAAATGAATTGTTTTCGAAAAAAGGTAGAAGAGAAAGAGAAGAAAGTTGGATTGAAAGTGCGCATCAAATTTTTAGAAATATTAATCAACCCGAACACACTCCTTAAAATGATCAAATATACTATAGTATTTGTCGATCATTTAGATTACAATAGAGATCAATATCGTTTTTTTTATTATTATTATTATTATTATTATTATTATTATTATTATTATTATTATTATTATTATTATTATTATTATTATTATTATTATTATTATTCTCATATTGCTCATCTTTAAAGGATAATATATTACTATTTGTTTAAAAAGAATGATGGCCTCCGAATGTAAAATCCAAGAAATAATTAAATCATTTTCTTGGTTTTACCATTCATTGTTTTCTGTCCTTTTTTTTTAGAGTAATATTTTTTTTGTATCATACTCTCTTTTTTTTTTCTTCTTTTTTTTTTCTTTTTTTTTTTAAGAACGATATTTCTTTTTATTTTTTTCGTTCTATTTCTCTCTTTTTTAAACCATAGAAGAGGTAAATAAATTATACTCTTAAATCAAGGTTGACCAATTACAACTAAAAAAATGATGAACACGAAAATAGATACGTTTAAGAATAAACATATTGATGACGTCCTATTAAGGAATGTGAACTTCTAATGACAAACCTCATAAGAAGTAATGTCATTAGTTTGATTATAAAGTACGTAAACGAATCATCATAATCAAAATAGTACCGCGCGCAATTTTCCGTCTTGCGCTAAGGTGGAAAGTGAAACTTCTAGAGTAGCATTGCCACATGAATTTATTTATTTTTTTGGCGTAAACGCAAGGAGAACGATAAAAAACATGTTTTTGGATTTTTCAAAAATAAAAAAGACAATCAAAGTGAAAGTTAGACAACTTTGATAGCCAAAGAGATATTTTTAGCACCTACTTAAAGATTAACCTTGAAGCGGTAGTATCGTTTTCTCCATATGATATTGCTCGTAACGAGTCAATGTTGAACAGTGGGCGCGCACAAGACACAGTGTTGCGCGGGAGTGCCGCGCGCAACTTCTGAACTTGCGCGTGGAGGGCGCGCGCAACTTTGACAATTGCGCGTGCCACCTGGTAGGTTCGACAATTTTTTTTTTTTTAAATCGAAGTGCAGACTTTTTTTTTTTTTTTTTTTGTCAAACCAGAATTTTTGCGAATTTTTTTTAAAAAAACTATATCTCTAGGTAACAAGTTGAAATTAGTTAGATTAGATACGAAGCACATATTCATGTAGTCACATAAGCACATAAGTGTAGGGAATATTTTCAAGCCTTTAAAATCCCACTAGCTTGAACCCCACTGTGATCATACACTAAAGTACGGTGGCGTCCAAAAGGGAAGAAGATAGAGCAAAAGAGTCGCCAACAAGTTTTTAAGGAACTTGTAAACCGTTCATAGGATGACGGTTACACCCCTTAACGATCCAAGAGATCGCCAACTCCATAAGGTCATGAACCAAATAAGGGTTCGGAGATGATGGTACAAATCCAACCTAAAAGAGATTGAACCTGCCCTAATAATAGGCCTCTACTTTATTCTACTCGTATTCATGTGCGCTTTCTGACTAACATACAATCAATAGGATTAACCCTAAACCTGTTTAATCTATGTTGGTTGAATTTAATGCACAAATAAACTATTATTGGCGATCACTTGAATTATAATCACAATTAACCTAACAAGATTATTAATTATCTTATTAAGCGTGGTTGCAAGTACCAATTCCCTTTAACATTCAATAAAGGGTGATCAAGCAATAAAGAATATAAAATAATATGCATATCAAGTAACATAATAAATAATCAACATCATTAATAACAATAATATCAATCATAATCATAATCATGTTAAAGCATAGCAAGATCCTAGGCATGATACTAACAAGATTAATAACAAACCCTAGCATGTCACTAAGCAATAAAAATCAAAGCTTTAACCCTAACGTGATACTAACATTAATAAATATTAGGAAGAGAATAAAAGGCATCATAGCAATCATATTTAATATTAAAAATACCCTAGACATGATACTAGGAATATCATAACAACAATGTAAACATGATATCTACATCATAATATCAATTAATCAATTAAAGTACTTACTTGGATGCCTCGTACCTCTTTCTAATTACAAAATACACGCGTTAGTAACTTCAAGGAAAATTATAATCAAAACAATCAAATTAAATAATTGAAAGAGAGATTTGGGACCAAACCCTCAGAAATTAAACCTTTCACGTCTAGGGCGAAGGCAACTTCGAATATGGCTAAGTGTATCTAGATCTTGCGAATGCGGAATTTTGTATTAAAAAAAGCAAAGTTAGAAAAGAAAGGAGAGAATGTTGATGAAAGTTTATAAAAAGAGATGAATGAAAAGGATTATTTGACTATAGATGAATACTAATTGATGAATAATTTGATAATTGGTGAAGATAGTTGGTGAAAACTTAAGAATAAAGAGAATTGGTGAACGATAGATGTAGATGATGAGAATTGATGAATGGTAATTGATGATGAAAACGGAGTTTTTGATACGATATTTATAGAGAAAATCATCCAAAAAAGATAATTTATCAAAACAGAGTCTGAAGACCACAAAACCACCTTGGCGCCAGCCCTGGCTCATTGGCGCCAGGACCAGTGACTAGCGTCAGGCGCCAATGCTGGCGTCTGGCGCCAATCCTGATTCCAGGCGCCAAGGCCTGGGGTTGGACGCCAAATTGGATTTCAACGTGTTTTCGAAAATCTGATAAATTTCCCATACTGGAAGATAAAATAATATAATTTCAGTCGAAAATGCTATTTGATCTAATTAAAACTCTGAAGAATCCTAATTGAATTAAGAATGATAAGAACCTTCTAGAATGTTCTAGAAGACTAAAACCATTCCTAATTACATTAGGAATGATAAATCATATTAGGCCCTCCCCTAGATCATTGGGCCGTACATAAAGCTCAAACCGGGCCCAGTTTAGTAAATTGGCCATAACTTCCTCAATATTCATCGGAATTGGGCTTATAATATATCGTTGGAAAGGTCTTTGCAAGCCCCATCCAACTACACCACTATTGGACCCATATCATGGACCAACCAAACTGGATTGGCTGTTTTCTTAAAATAAAGTTTTCAAAAACAGAGAGAAGAGAAAAGAAAAGAAATAAAACTTTCCGCAACACTAGACCTTTCCACACTTTCGTTTCATTCGATTATGATTCGACGTGAAAGGTACTCATCACTGGGTTTGGTTTTGGGGAGACACAAATGGGTGTCTACAATAAGCATGCCACAAGTCCAGATTCACGTATTGCCATTCTAAGGTCGAAAAAGGCTTGGGTGTCCAAGGTACCATATCTTAAGAAACGACGCACAAATCAATCACTCAACGAGTTGACTTATGACATCGCTCTCCCAATATTTTGTTGGCGATATGGGTGGGATGATTGTTATTGATTTCGGGATAGAAGCCTGGTGTTGGAAACCCCTAGTTAATGAGCCAATCCCCAATGTTTAAGTGTGCTATACTTATGCATGATGCAATGCTGCTTGTTTGGTTTCTACTTTTGTGCAAAAGGAAGATATTATGCGTTCAAGTCTCGCTCTCTAACTAGAGATTATCCAAGTTAATTCTCGTTACAACCCATAGGCAACCTGGTGTTGGAAACCTTGGATCATAACTACGAACTAATCATGTAACCTCTAAGTCCCCAGTGGAGTCGCCACTGTAAGGAGAGTGTTCCCATCGTAGGGGATCCTTCTCCTTAGATGCCCATGGCCCTTTAAAGCCTAGGACTTTACACTTGTTAGGGTGTATTGGGATTTGAATTCCTGACTGTTTTGGAGACCTTGAATTAGAAATGATTCTATCATACACGCTTCTTTGTAAGGAACAAGTAGGAGTCGCCAATGAGTTTTAGGAAAACCCATAAACCTCGTTCATGCCTTTCTCCCAAGTAGAGTTCAAGGGATATTTAGCATGAATCATAAGTTTACCCATGTCCAAATTGGTCTTTAAACCAGAAATGAGTTCGGGAGCAAGGGTACTAAGATAACGTTTCCTTTAGAGGGGAATCGCGATCCTAGCCCTAATGCGGCCTCTACTAGCTCTTCCTTTTGCACAATTTCATCACCAAACAATATATGCAACGCGATACCTAAAACTATGTTAGTTGATTTTATTTACACACATTAATCATATAGGAATTATATTACAAAAGTCGTTATTCTTATTTAATCAAATTCGTGAAAAGAGCAAGAAATAAACAATATTCGCCTTGTCTTAAGTGATAAAACAATCAATTAATTATTCAAATTATAGTCTTGATTAACGAAAGAGTACTATGTGAATGAATTAGTTAAAAGTTTTTTTAAATTGATCAAACAACACTAATTAATCAATTAAAGTTGTTTAAACAATAAAAGAAAAGTGATTTATCTAAGTGCTTAGGAAACTAACCGTTCTTCTATGTATGCTTAGATCTCCGTCTTAGATGTTTATGGACCTTCTTTCTTCTTTGTACCTCCAAGGGCTTCAATGGATGGATTAGGTTTGAAGAGTATTTGAGAAGAAAGAGGGAAAAGTAGTATGATAGTAAGAGGGTTTGAGAGATTAGGGATTTTAGAAATTTAGGGTTTTTAATTCTGATTTTCTGTGTCTTTAGAGCTGTGCGAAGACCCCTTTTTATAGGCGTAGGAATCTCGATTTAGGGTTTTAGAGTCGCGCCGTCAGGTGGCGCGCGCAACTCTCTTAGACACTTTGGGGTACCGCGCGCATCTCAATGAGTCGCGCGCGCCAGGCGCACACAGTTAATTGAGTTGCGCTGGTTTGCGGTTTGCCTTATACGAAAACGCGTTTTTAAAACTTTCATAACTTTTTATTGCAAAGTCGGATTTAGGCGTGTGAGATATCATTGGAAATCTCTGGATGTCTACTTTCCAATTCCGTTTGAATTAGGTTAAAATCTGTTATGGATCAAAAGTTATGACCGTGAGTGCAAGGGTGTCGATTTTGGGCCCGATTTAGTGTTTTGATCATAACTTCTTCGTTTTGGCTCGAAATTGGGCTTATAATATACCGTTGGAAAGCTCTTTGAAAGGGCTATCTATCTGAATAGGCCTTGAATGGGAATTTGACGTTTGGTTTATCTTTTTGGCTCGGTTTTCAACAATGTAGGTTCCATTGGATCCAATCATTGCATTTGACGCATTTGGGTCCGTTATTAATCAATTTTAAACATGTATGAACACGTTTTAGGCCTAATTAGTAATCGGAAAATTCTCTAAGGTCTCAAATATGGGTTTTAACTTACTTCATAATGCTTTTCGTAGTCCATAAACACTTCAACTTTGATCTAGCATGAAGAACGGGTTTTTGTAACATCATCGCACTTGCTTTTCGGGACAAGAGGCCAAAAGTAGGTGTCTACAAGCCCACGTCCGGGGACAAGTGGACCATCTACAACCCACATCCGGGGACAAGCGGACCATCTACAGCCCACGTCCGGGGACAAGCGGACCATCTACAGCCCACGCTTGGGGACAAGCGGACAATCTACAAGCTACAGCCCACGTCTGGGGACAAGCGGAACATCTACAGCCCACGTCCGGGGACAAACAGACCATCTACAGCCCATGTCCGGGGACAAGCGGACCAACTACAGCCCACGTTCGGGGACAAGCGAACCAACTACAGCCCACGTTCGGGGACAATCGAACCACCATCATTTCACGGCGCAAGGTTCTCGATACACAGAGACTTGCAATCTCATCATCAGCCAAATCTTTCCTCAAGCATGGAAAGCGTCATCTGGTGGATTCCTTCAAGCATAGGAAGCTACCAAACTCATTTTCCACCGAGACACTGGGGTCAGATACGCATTCTATCCCTTTACTCTTTTATCTGTGGAACTAACATTTTTCTGCAGGTATCGGCGTATATAGATTGATTTAGGATCGCAGAACGTCTTAAATCATTCTCCGTCCCTATCAACTACTTTGACTATCGTTTTCGAAAATAACGTTTCTACAAACTCAGTCAAAGTGGGGGCTTCTGTAGACACCTAAAAATGTCTCCCCAAAATCAAACTCGATGATGAATAACCTTTCATCGCCATTATTGGTCGGGTTGAGTATTTAATCTTGGAGTGCTTAAATCCACATTCAATCCTAACACATTTCTTAAACCAATCCAATTCCTAGCCCATTTCCCCAAACCATAACTTATTTTCTTCTTTTCGTGTCTTAATAATTCACTTCGTGTCCTTTAAAATTATTCATTTCGTGTCCTTTCCATAAAAACGTTTATACCAGTTTATTTTGGTCCACAATCTGAGTCCACTGATTTAATAGTTGGATGATTCTTGAAAAGAGCTTTCCAACGGTATATCATAAGCCCAAATCCGAGTTATAATGAATAAATTATGGCCAAAATACTAAACTGGGTCTAAACCGAACCTAAGCCCACCTTACCTACGACCCAATGATCATGTGGAGGGTCTAAAGGATTTAATCTCATTCCTAAACCAATTAGGATTAATTGGAAGCTTCTATAAGTTTCTAAAAAGTTTTTCTTATCCTTTTTGAAAAGATAAGATTAAAGAGTTTGAATTTGAATAAAACTAACTCCTCTTTTTGAAAGTCCTAATTCTATTCGATTCGAAAGACGTTCAAAGATAGTAAGATATTATTTTCGTGCCTCCTAGTTTTTATCTAAATCTTATATGGTTGGATAGCCCTTGAAATTATCTTTCCAATGATATATTATAATATTGATTCCGAGATGTAACGAAAAGATATGAATGAAATACGAAACTCTATCCAAAACTGACACCGTCTCACTTTTTCGGCCGTATATTTTACTCTACAAAATATTTTAATCTGATTTCAATTGGGTTAGAAATTAGACTTCAAGAGCTTTCCAACGACATATCATTTATCTTATTCCGTTTTCTGGATCAAAAGATATGATAAAAACAAAAACCGCAAAAATTGTTGTATATCGAGTTTTATTCCGATTAAATTCGGATCTTATCTTAATTCTTCGACCCTTCTTTTTCCCTATAAATAGAGGTCATATCACCCCTTTTTCAATCATCAACAAGTTTGATCACCAAAAATCATTTTCACTTTCTCCCTACACCAAATCATTCTTTTCTCCCTCTTTAACCTAATTTCTAGCCTTCTTATTCTTCTATCATACATCCCTTAAACACTCCAAGGAGTCCATAGTTAACCCGAAGTTCTATACTTAAACCACGGCGTGAAAGGTATAATTAACTGAGGGTTTGGACCAAATCAACTCTACCTTTTATTTAATTTAATTTCCATTTGATTTTTATTTTTATTGAAGTTACTAACAATTTATTCATGATGTAGCAATTCAAGGAAACGCGGAAAGTGAGTAATTAATCACTTAATTACTCTTATTTTTATTTCTTATTGCTAGTATCATGATTAGGATTATTATTTGATCTGACTAACGCTATTATTGTTGAATTGCTTCCAATGTTAATGTTGATATTCTATTATTATTTATGATCACCATATTGCATGTTAAAGGGAATATGTAATTGAAAATCACGCCTAATAAGATAATTTGGACAACCGGTTTAGGTTCCTTTTTAATCTTGTTATTTAATTAAGTGATCACAATATTATAGAATTATGTGTTGCATTAATATTCAACTAATTTAGCTTAATAATAGTTTGGAGCAAATTGAATCTTTGTTTGTATGCCTTTGAGATCATAGGAATACTTTTCACAATAAGAATCGAGTATAGGCCAATACAGTTGAATGTGACTCCATGACTCACTTCGTACCATCATCCCCGATCCTCCTTTCGTGGTTCCGAACCATATGGAGTTAGTAATCTCATGGATTATGGGGGGTGTAACCTTCACGAGTCAATCGTTGTTGTCTATCGTTGTCCCTTAATCGTAGTTGCCTTAAATGATCCGTGAACGGTTTACAAGTTCCTTAAAAACTTGTTGGCGGCTCCTTACTTTCCTTGTCCCTAATCGTAATGTCAATTCTCACTTCCTATGAATGTCAAGCATATTCACAACATGCTTTAACGTAGGCGCACTTCGAACGATACCTACAGTAGTGCAAAAAAGGACGAGAGAGAAAGGTAAAAATACAAGATTACCCATGTGATGGTACATAAGCTAAAAATTAAGTGTTGGGTATATTTGGTATTTGTAGTGTGAACACAAATATTTCTTTTCCTAAAATAGAAATGGTGCAATATTTGTGATAATTCCTTAAAAGACAAGTGGTGCAATATTAAAAAAACGGAGGAGATATTAGATTGATTTTTACTAAGGTACACTCTAGTTAGTTAATTAAAAAAAAAAAAAAAAAAAAAAAAAAAATTGAAATATATTTATTTCCTTTCAAATTTTTTCAATTTAAAATTTGAAATTTGAATTTGGGATTTTTTTGTTTTGAAAGACGGATTTATTTTGTTTTTATTTCGCATTTTCGACCGATTCTGATTGTTTCATCTTGATTTCTTCACCAAATTTTAGCCTAAACGGTTCTGCAGGAATCAATTGTGAGCATGATGCAAACAAGATCAGCATCTAGAAAGAATTCAACTGATACTAGGTATGTTTTCTTGTATTTTATACTTAAAATCAATTCAATCTCAATTTTGTTTCTCAACTGATTTACCTTTTTTGATTAAGCATTGAGGTGAATCGGAATGTTGCTGCGGCATCAAACAAGAACACCTTGAATCAGAACAAAAGGAAGACCAAGGCTGCTCAGGTTTGATAGAATTTTGTGTACAAAGTCAATTATCTTACTGGTTGTGAAAATAAATACATATCAAATAAATTTAATTTTCTGAATTTTGGTTTAGGTTTGACATTAACTTATTGGTTTTTAAAAATTTCTTGATTGGCGAAACCCCTACATAGTTACTTCAAAGATTTTTAGCTATACTGATAGCTGTGATGCTATTGGCTTTTGGTTATGTGTTTCTTGTTTCTCTGAGTTTGTATTTCAGCGGCAAAAGACCGATGACATTTTACTTTTTGTTTTTTAATTGTTTAAAAAAGGTTGGGAAATTCAAAAAATCCAAGTCTAGGAAGGAATCAAAGCTAGTTGTGGAAGAGAGACCAATGACAGGGCAGGATATTGCTCGAAACGAGTACATGTAACATTCTTCTTTTCATTTCTTTGTTTTATTTCTTGATCGATTTGTGTAAGTTCATTCATTTTGATCGTATTGATTTATTTCTGTTTTTTTACAGGGAGGAGTTTATGCGCAACAACCCTGATATTGTAACTTCTCTCTCTTTTTTTTTTCATTAGTATATAACAAGTTTTTTGTAGCAATTGTTGTTTTTTTTTGGCCGTCCTTTCTAATAACTTTGATTTTCTTTTATTGTTGGATCTCATTAAAGCTATCACTAGAGGAACTTAGGGCAGTAAACGATGAGTTTTATCGACTAGCGGACATGGTATGTTATTGTATATGCTTTAAACCCACCCCACCCGTAAGACATATATACTTCCTCCGTTATTTTATTATTGCACCACTTGCCTTTTTAGGAAGTTTTACAAATATTGCACCATTTCCTCTTTAGGAAAAAAATTATTTGTGTTCACACTACAAATACCCAACATAACCTTGCTTTTTCACACCTACTTTTTAATTTATCAATATGTCACATGGGCAATTTTGTATTTTTACCTTTCTCTCTCTTACTTTTTTCCACTACCAAAATATTTGTACCCAACCCCTATGGTGCAATAATAAAAAAAACGGAGGAAGTATATATATGTTGCTTCTTTTATTTTCATTAAGTTGATTGATCAGATTTGATATTCCTTCCTACTACTTGCTAATTAATTAATTCTTATTATTGTGCTTCAGCCTGGATCAAAGATTGTTGAAGAGTATTTCGCAAAGCACATCGCTGTGAATGGAATCGACTTGACCACAAAAATCTTGTTAAACGAGCGTAGTAAAAAGTGATCACCCCTTTCGGTGTTCCAGCGTGGATTAGAATGAATGGTGTGACAATCTCTTTTAAAATCAAATAGCTCAGCCTGACTTCTTGGCCTTTGATATATGTAGTACCCCCTTAATGTATGCTTAAGCTAGTGCTACTTAAGTACTTAACTATCGATTTGTTAACTTTGCAGCATTTTGGAATTATAATTTCATCTACAATTTAGGACCCGTTGGATATTAAATTTACTCCTTAGCAAATATTATACTACCTCCGTTAACTTTTAGTTGCAACTTTGGAGTATTATTTGTGAGATATAAAATATTCTTAAGTAACGGAGGTCAGCCCAAGGCTAATCTTTTGATCAGGTGGCGCGGTCACTGAATACATTAGAGGGTGTCTCAACATCTGTAGCCAAAGGAATCGTTTATAAAATTTTTGGCAATAATAAGTAATCTTGGGCAACGTTTAGCACTTGAATACACATCCACAATATATAAATTGCATGGAGTAGGAATATATACAAGTTTATTACAGAATATGTCACATGTTTATATCATACGAGTACTAGTTTGTGGATTGAAAACAAAGGTTAGCATACGGAAACATAATCACTTGGAGTTCGCCTTGAGAGATATTTCCTCCGTTTATAAATACTTGCTCCACTTTTTTTTTTTTTTCGCCGTTTTAAAATACTTGCTCCATTTTCTTATTTAGAAAGTTCTTACAATATGTAATTCATTTCTCTCACCTAATGGACTCAACATAAATCAAATTTTATTAATTTCATATTATCTCTCCTCTAATTCTCTAAACTACTTTTGCTTTTTACAATATTTTATTCTCCATCTACCTCACTACTTCCATATTTTATTATCTTTTTCAATTTCTCTTAAAACTCCGCGCGTGGAGAAAAAGAACAAGTATTTAAAAACGGAGGAAGTATTTAAAAGAAAATCAATTATGTGATATAGTCTTGAAGATATTACTAAGATTAAGGGCATGTTCTGATTGACTGAGTTGAATTGAAATGAACTGAATATTTTATGAGAGAAGGAAATTAAGAACTGAACTGAACTGAAAATACTCTGAAGAGAACAGGTCCTAAAGGCCGGAAATTATTTTTCAGTTGTCATGTACGGGGTACAGAGTAATGCATTACATTTATCGAGAAATCAATCGTACAACAAATTATGCTGTAATTATCAGTTATCAACAACTTATTGAATAACTAGAGATTATTCCAACGTGCGCGATGCACGCGGTATAGCTAGGCTTTTGACAAGAATTATTACCATTGTTCTTTATGCCTTATGCTTGTTTATGTAGTATTTTATTAAAATTATTTGCATATACACGATAAATGTGTTGGATGTTGTGTAGTTGTGCAATGTTCTAAACTTTAGGTTTTTGTTTTTAAATGATGTTCTAAACTTTAGTTAGATTACTTTGATTTAGTGATTAAATGCTAAGAGAATTAAAACAAAAGGAACTAGAGAGAGTAAAAGATGGATTTAAATATTGAAATAAAACATACGAAGTATTTTTTAAATCAATTTAGGGAATTCAAGAGACAATAATTATAAGGCTTTTGAAATCAAATGGGAGTAAATATATAAAAAAAAAACATTTTTAAGCATATATATAAATGTTCATGCACTATTCATAAGAGTTTTTAAAACTTTTTTATAAAGATAGGGAAGATGTTAGTTACCTAAAGTTGCATTAAATCGACACAATATATAACAATATGGCTCTATTATGAAAGTCTTAATGAATTTTTTGTACTATAACTTTCATTGTAACGAGCATGACGATATGGATCGGATTTGAAAACACAAATAGAGTTAAATGTAGTGAAAAATTCAACTGCATACGGATGAGATCATAAAACTACTTAAGCCATGTTTAGGGCCTGAATATTTTATGAGAGAAGAAAATTAGGAGCTGAACTGAACTGAACTAGTTGGAGCTTAACTGAACTAAACTAAACTAAAATTAAGCCGAAGTGAACATGTCCTTAGATCATCTTATTTTAACTTATTTCAAATCAGATTGAAAAAATAAGTTCAGATAATATCAAATCATAAAAAAAAGACATAATTTATCGTTTTAAGTGTGCTTGTTTCGCTAAATATCTTAAATTTTGTAATTAAGAAATTAAGAAAATTACATATTAATAAAAATATAATTTATTACAAATCCAACAAGACCCAACTTGATATATATATTTTTTTATATAAATTATTGTACACATAAGGTTTAAATTTGGTCAAATTAAACGATCAAATTATATAAGACCGGAGCAGATTAGTCAAGATTAATTCAAATTAAATCCGACAAATAATAATGCGGTCAACTACTATATAAGCCCATAGTTCTTTCTTAAAAAAAAAAAAAAAAAAAAAAAAAAAAAAAAAAAAAAAAAAAGAGCAAGCCCATAGTCATTGATAGTTTTAAATCGAGTTACAATTGCCGAATGCTAAAAGCTAATTGTGCAACAGAGTAGCCATTTGTCATCTAGAGTTTGGAGTTCCTACAATGCATTTGGATTTGAAATTTTTTTTTTGGAAATTTTTGTTTAAAACTATCCTAAATATAGGGTCATTTGTGAACAACTACCCATTTTTTTTATTTGTTTAGAACTACCCGCAAGTTTAATTTGGAAACGTTTGGGTAGCACTATCCACTAACGTTTTCCGTCCAATTAAAATGTTATATTGGCCCAATTTTTCACTTTATCAATTACAATGACCAATTAATGCTAAAATACGCAAAAACCCCAATTCAATTAGACCCCCAAACCTTAGAAATCAAAATCCCCAAATAATTTTAAACTCATGAACCCTAAAATGAATTCTAATTAAAACCCTAATTAGGTTAATTAAGGTGAATTAAAACCTTTAAACCAATTCGGAGAGTTAATTGGGTGACAAAAGTGAAAAAAGTGGGCTCCGATAACGTCTTAATTGGGCGGAAAATGTTCATGGGTAGTGCTACCCAAACGTTTTCAAACTTGTGGGTAGTTCTAAATAAAAAAAAATAAAAAAAAATAGGTAGTTGTTCACAAATGACCCTATCTTGAAGGTAATTCTACACAAAATTTCCTTTTTTTTTTTAAAAAAAAAAAATATTGGTTAACCAGATATAAAAGTTGTGCATGTAACAGAGACAATATAGCAAATCGGCTCTAATTCAATTTCATAAGTGCATGACAATTGGCCCTATCCGGCGGTAGTGTGATTAATATTTTGACCAATTTAAAATCGGAAAAATGGAAACTAATAATCTTACCTTTGTCACTTCTATTTAAAATAATCTCACCCTTTTTTTTTTTGAAATTAAAAAATAATCTCACCTTTATCACAAAAATATAGAGTTTTTTAAATCATGTAAAAATTAATGGCGTTTAGCAAAAAATAAATTAGGTGAAGAGAATAGGATCACAGAGATCCGAAAAGGGAGCAATCTAAAATTAATTTTCTCCCAAAGTTTTCTTGCTTTGGCTGAGATTGATTTGATTTGATTTATTATACTGTATTGTCCCCCAAAGTTACGCCTTTACAAGTAGATTAGAATATATATATAACATATATCTTTATTTAGTTAGTCAATATCTACAATAATAAAGATGTATAAAATAATAAGTCGAGTTGATTTCGGGTTGGGTCAATAACAAGCCGAGTTGATTTCGAGTCGAGTCAATAACAAGTTTGGTTAAATTTGGGTCGGGTCAATACCAAGTCGTGTTGATTTCGGGTCGGGTTTGTAACAGATCGGGTTGAATTTCGAGTCGGTATTTTAGGTCAGGTTAAGAATAGGTCAGTTTGAATTCAGGTCGAGTTAGTAATCAGTCGGGTTAAATTCGGGTTTTCACGGGTTAAAACGAGTTTGGGTCAATTTCGGTTCAAGTCGATTTCGGTTGAATTCATAATTTATGGTTATATTCGGGTCAAGTCATCTCTAGGTCGCTTCATGTTCGGGTTCGGGTCTCAAATACTCGGGTTAACTCAGGTCTAGGTCGGGTCAGATCGGGTTCGGGTCACCATTTCCAGGGTTAGACGGGTTGGTTAATAATCGGGTTTGAGTCGATATTTTTCGGTCGGGTCTGCTTTGACAACTCTAGTCCCATACTACTCTAGCCATGTTCTTTTTTCTTGTTTTAAAAATATTATTTTAAATTAAGTTTTGTTAAATAAAAATTAAAGTTTAATCAACAAAGATTTGCAATATCAATGAACAAATATAATATCGAATCATTGAAAATGCACTTAAATCGATTAAAAATAACTAAGTACTCCGTAGTAAAAATAATTTATATTTCAAGAAAAGTATATTTAAATAAGTTCAATACGTGGTAAGTGAAGAGAATATTAACTAGCTAAATAAGGTCCTTAATCAACAATAATATGGTTAATTAAATGCTATCTTTAATAATATTCAATTATTGGAGAAAAGAAAAGAAAGAATAGAATTAAAGATACACTACAATAATTCACCACCAAAGCCAAATTTGTGGCCAGAATAACTTAACAAGTTTGGTAATATTGGTAATTATTTAAATTATTTCTGATATATGCTTCAATAATTTGAGAATCAAAACAATAATTTCACGATAGCTGTTTACAAATCTTTATACATGGTACATAATCATGCTTAATTTTTGTGTCATTTCATGTAATATGCATTTGAGGTAATGAATCAACAAAAGATATCGTTATTTTAAGTTTTAATTGCAACAAATCATATTAATCGTACATATATAGTAAGATATCAATCCTATTGTATCCTTCTTTATTTTTAATTTGTTTCTAATAAATCTGAAACCATCACAAGTAGCATAATTTGACTTAATACTAATAATGACACGCGGATTATCTTGCATTTAATCTTAATAATTAAGGATACAATTATATACAGTACAAATTAATAAATAATCTTACAAATAAAGGGAAAATAAGCCTTATAAATTTGCTTATGATTAAATTGAATTGATACTCGTAATTTATTTTTTTGAATTAAGTTGTCACGAAATTGACATCAAAAAAAGTTTAGTAACAATAACTGTCCTACATCTTTTATTGAAACAAATTATAATTTAAACGGTTATTGATGTGGAGTCACTTCACGATTTCTTTAAAGTAGCTGGAGATCAATTAAATTCACGTAATTTTATTTTTGCATGTGTTGAGATCACTGACTGAGAAACGATATATACTTTAAAAAATTAGTGACAAAATCTATCTTTTTTTGGGCTTGGGCAAGTTATGCAAACAAAACTCTACTTACACTAATGAGAGACTTAAACAACAAGATGTAAGACAATTTTTATTTTATTTTTTTAAAAGTATCTATAATAATTTGCAGAGTTGTATAAACTCTTCCCAATAGGTGAAAAGTGTGACATACATGTGATTTTTTAAATTTGCATAAATATATCAAGTAACGGAGGATGATGGGGTGACCTTATTTTTTTATATTTTTACAAAAAAATTGTCACCTTTAATTTTGTCATCATAGTAATTAATATATCAGATTATATATATATATATATATATATATATATATATATATATATATATTTTATACAAGTTTAGACGTTTCTTATGTGTTTTCCCCTTCTATCCTTCCCTCCCATTTACTTCACATTTTTCATGTTACTATCCTTCTCTCCCATTCTTACTTCACAATTTTCATCCTCTTATCCTTCTCTCCTGTTCTTACTTCGTATTCCTTCTCGATTTTGAGAGAGCATTTCTACATCTTACAATTTTTATGGGGAACCCTAACAAAATTTCGCCCCCAATTGAATTCGCCTTGCCTGAACTAGAAGACCTACAATTTTCGCCTATGAATGAATTGGTATGAATTTTTTATTCTCCTATTCAAATTCAAATCCCTATTTAATAGTATAACATTTTTTGTTCATTTTTTATTTGTATATGTTTGAATGAATGATGGTTTAGCTTGGTATAACTATTTGTTTATGAGCTTGATTGGTATCTACATGCATGTTTTGTTCAACTATTCTTTTTCTCTTATTAATCTTTTCATCTTGTTGTTATTTTTCCAATTTGATGATGTCAATTTGAACATTATTGTTTGATGTTTTAATACCAAGTGATTTTATCTTATCTATGCTTGTTCTATTTATTTTGATGAGTAGTCTATTTTGATTTTTAAATTGATCTAACTTTAATCCTCTTTTGTACCGATAGATCAATGAATTGTGATAACTCAATTATTTTTAATTTATTTTAGGGATAGATCAACGAATCAATTTTTTGGTAACATTTTTATGTCATGATTTATTTGCCATTGCGTGTAAAATTTATTAAATTAAACTTTATTTTCTTCTTGTGATAGATCAATGGATCATCCCAATTATTTTTCTATCAACTTTTTTTTTTGTAATGTTTATGTCAGGAGTTATCTGCTATTGTGTGGTAGACCAATCAACTTTACTTAATTACTTCTACTGATAGATCAATGAATCAACCAAATTTTTTACTTGTCAATATTATTTGTTATGTTTTATGTCACGATTTATTTGTTATTGCTTGTTAAACCAACCAAAGTTTTTTCTTTTTTTCTAGTGGCAAATCGATGAATCTATCCGATTATTTTTTTTGATTCATTAATTATATATCTGTGACATTTTTGTGTGTATGTGTGTAAGGTGTTTTTTTTTTTTTTGGGACAACTTTTGCGCAAAGTGTGAGTTACAAAAATTGGGTATATTTTAACTGCTTTTCGCTTTTGAATTTTGATCATACATGTTTCACAAAGTTTGTTGCCACACTATTGTTTCATTTTTAAACACGTTAATTAATTGGCTTAAAAAAATCAAAAAGCAAGAGAATTTTCTTTTATAAATAATAAGATGCGAAGTAGATGTGTAAATCTGAATACGTAGTGATGATTTTCATAAATATATCAATGCTTTTATTTCGTAAATCATGGATGTAAACTTGTAGTAAATCAAAATTCCAATATACTCTTGTCAATTTTTCTTGTTACATTTTACATTTTTTTTATTATTAGAAAACTAGATGTTATAATATTTTAAAATGTAATCTCTCTTCATCTCTTGTACTACTTATATATTTTATATTAAGATTAAATTGATGTTATAAATTTAACATGTAGATATAGATCAGAGTTGCATTATTGAATCAACACTCAAATATCCTTTTTGTTATTATAAATTCAGAATTTTAAAATCCATTTATGTCAATTTATGATTACTCCAAAAGAGGATTAATAGTGTTTCAAAAAAAAAAAAAAAAAAGGAGAGGATTAATAGGAATATAGCTTATTTAACGGTAAAAACGAACATATATAGTCAAATTATTTGAATTTAATGTTACTTAGATATTTTAATCTCATTTAAATTATTGTCTTTACATAAATCTACTTGTTCATGACACTCATCTATAAAATCCATTATTTTGTGACTACTAAAATAAGATTACACGTAATATATATATCAACTAAATTAACAATCATCTCGAACCATGGCACTGCAAACTATTTTAGGTAGCTGGATATCGCAACTTTAGTCCCTCGTTTGGGTGAGTTAGTCCCGTTCTAGGGTTTGCGAGTGAGTTCCAAAAAACAACAAAAATTCAATAATTTTGTCGCAAATTTGATCCTGCTTTCAGTGCTTTTGCCTAATTCGATGATGGAGGATGACCTTGTGAAAGACTGGGAGAAGCTACGATTGACAGAGGATGAAGGGGTAGTGTTAGGAGGTGAATATATCGAGACCGTGACAGAGGATACCAAAGCGCAATTGAACCTTACTTTAATGGGGAAATTGTGGACTGTTAAACCGTATAATCTGGAAGCAATGAAGCGCACTTTAATGAATGTTTGGAGGTTGAAAGAGAAGTTCGCAGTTAGGGTAGTGGAGACAAATCTTTTCGCCTTTCAATTATTTTGCGAGGAAGACAAAGCCCGTGTTCTGGAAGGCAGACCTTGGTTTTTCGATGAGAAATTGCTCTTATTACAGGAAGTGTATGGCGAAGAACAACCTTCTGAAATCTGCTTTAAAAATACTCCAATGTGGGTACGCCTGATAGATGTACCTCTGAATAAACGATCAACAACAGTTATGTATGACATTGGTGAATTTCTAGGAGGATTTATAGAACTAGATGAATCGGATCCTCTAGGATGGAGTGAAAGTATGCGGATTAAGGTTTTGGTGGATATAAATAAGCCTTTACGAAGGGGATTGTTCCTAGCAACTGACCAAGATTCGTCTCGATGGATTGATGTAAAGTACGAAAGATTGGCCGATTTTTGTTTTTTCTGTGGAAGGCTTGATCATACAGAAAAGGAGTGTCAACATAAAGAACAAGCAAAAGGGAGCGAACCTATGATGGTTTATCAATACGGACCATGGCTACGTGCCTCTCCAAAAAAGAAAACCAGGATAGATATGGCAGAGAGGGAGTTTGAAAGAGCTTGGATTGAAAAGCTTAGACAGTTGGCAGGCAGTAAGAAGGCTCCCTCATACAACGATCCTAATGTCATCAAATTGGGACCAGTTGGTGCAACGAGGAAGCTTGTTTTTTCTCCAACAATGCCCCATCATAAACCTGATATTCCAAAAAGCCCAGTGAGAAAAAGGGAAGCTGAATTAAGGGTTGTGAAGGGGGAAGGAAGTATGAATTTTGTTCAGAGAACAATGGGGAAAGCAGAGAGGGAGGATAGGGAGTTCGGAGCAGTGGGAGAAGCAGGACAGGGGAAGGAGGATAATATGGAAGGGGGAAAAAAATAAGTGAGAACAATAAGGGAAGTGGCGGTGAAGGAGAGTATCAAACAGTTGGGAAAAGTGAGGAAGGTTGCAATAATAGGGGTGAGTGTAATGAGGGGGTTGTATCCGGTAAGGAGGGGCAAATTATTAATAATAAGGTAGAGAAGGGGGGATTGGTAGGTTCTCCTGGGAGATCCTTGAGGAATGTGATGATTTTGAGGGATAGGAAAAAAGAAGGTGAAGGAGGATCGGAATGAAATTGTCAGGAAGTAAAAGGGGAGACAGAGAGATGGAAGGGAATGATTAGGATATGATGGTTGACAATGATGATATGGATGAACCGAACAAGAAATGCAAAACAGTTGCTTCTTCTCAAAATGTGGCGGGCCCCACATCTTGGGCTCTCGGTGGCCAATGAATTACATCCTATCATAGAATTGTCGAGGTTTGGGGAATGCCTCGGCGGTAACGGATCTTAAAAATGTAATTATTCTTGAAAAACCCCAAATTATTTTTCTCAGTGAGACTAGATTAAAAAGACATGAGATTGAGAAGATAAAGCAAAAGATTAAGTTTAGCAATATGATAGCAGTGGACTTTGAAGGGTATGGGAGGAAGAGAAGTGGAGGTTTGGTGTTGATGTGGAAGGACGGGGTTGATGTGGAAATAAAGTCATATTCCCTTAATCATATTGATGCATGGGTGAAATTGGCAAAGAAAGGAAAATGGAGGTTCACAGGGCTGTACGGGTTCCCAGAGGAGGAAAACAAATATAAGACTGGCTTGTTACTTGAGAATTTACACCACAATCATAGAGGGTCGTGGTTATGTGGTGGTGATCTCAACCTTATGCTCACTTCAGATGAAAAAAAGGGAGGGAGAGATTTGAACATGGCAGAGGCTGAAATTTTAAAGAACTGTAGACTTATGTGAGCTTGAAGATATGGGGTTCGTTGGTCATAATTACACTTGGACCAACAATATAGGGGGAGATAAGAATGTCCAAGAGAGAATTGATCGTTTTCTTGCAAAAAAAGAATGGAAGGAGCTGTTGAGTGCTTCTTTTGTTTCCCACCTGTCGAAACGCAAGTCAGACCACTTACCCCTTCTCTTGTGTATTAGTGAGGAGATTGGTAAATAGAAGAAGAAAAAAAAGAGGAAGTTATACTGGTTCGAGGAAATGTGGCTTAGGGATGAATCATGTGGAGACATTGTTGCAAATACTTGGAGTCAAGAAGGTGACATTTGCTCAAAAATTGCACACACCTCGATAAATTTGAGCGCATGGAGTCGTAATAAATTTGGTGATTTTTTCACAGAGTGAAAGGATTGCAGAGCCCGTATGGAGACTTTAATGGGGGAAAATCAAACCGACGAGGTTATTTCTCAAATGCGAGCCTTGGATGACAGGATTGATGAACTTGAAAATAGAGAAGAGTTGTACTGGAGACAGAGAAGCAGACAATATTGGCTCTTAAATGGTGACAAAAACTCATCTTTTTTTCACCAAAAAGCCAATCAAAGAAAGGCGAGAAATCATATAAAAGAAATCAGAGATGCTACTGGGAATGTTTACGAAGAAGAAGAGCAAATCTCGGAGGTCTTTGTTAATCACTTTGCCGAATTATTCTCGTCCGGTGGCTATGTGGAAGCAGAAAATGTAGTTGATATAGTGGATTCTGCAATTTCAGAAATGCAATTCTCTGATTTAGCAGAACCTTTTACGGGTGAGGAAGTTCGTGAAGCTCTCTTTCAAATGCACCCAACAAAAGCTCCCAGCCCCGATGGTATGTCTGCAATTTTTTTCCAAAAATTCTGGAATATTGTTGGTTGTGATGTGGTGGAAAAAGTCTTGCATATTTTGAATAATGTAGGTGATGTAGGTGCTATTAATCAGACTCACATTGTTCTAATCCCGAAAAAAAAAAGAGTGTGAGTCTCCTGTTGATTATAGACCTATTAGTTTATGTAATGTTTTGTATAAAGTTGTGTCGAAGGTTTTGGAAAATAGGCTCAAAAAAGTTCTTCCTACTATTATCAGTGAGAATCAGAGTGGCTTTGTTCCAGGGCGATTAATCACTGATAATATATTAGTGGCTTATGAATGTTTTCACTATCCGCGGAAGAAAAAGACGAGCAAACAGGGCTATCTTAGATTAAAGTTAGATATGAGCAAGGCATATGACAGAGTTGAGTGGGAGTTTCTGGAAAAAATGATGAAAAAATTTGGTTTCCCGGAGAGATTTGTGATGAATATCATGAATTGTGTGACTACGATGTTTTGGTGAATGGTCAACCGTCTCGGGAATTCAGACCAAGTAGGGGGCTTCGCCAGGGTGATCCTCTATCCCCTTTTCTGTTCATTATGTGTGCGGAGGGTTTGTCTGCTCTTCTGCGAGATGTTGAGAAAAAGAAGATCATCCATGGAGTTAAGATCGGGAGACATGTTGAGCCCATTTCTCACCTATTTTTTAAAGATGATAGTCTCCTTTTTGTTCGGGCAAATGAGGATGAAACTGATAAAGTTCTGGATATTCTTGCAATTTATGAGATAGCGTCGGGCCAGAAACTGAATATGGAGAAATCGGAGGTGTCTTTTAGCCGAAATGTTGATCAAGAAAAGAAAATTTTGCTTCAGATGAAGTTATCTTTTAAGGCTGTCGAAGGACACGAAAAGTATTTAGGTCTTCCAACGTATATTAGGGGGTCTAAAAAAGCCGTATTTCAAAGTATTTAAGATAGAGTATGGAAAAAGCTCAAAGGTTGGAAAGGGAATTTCTTATCTCAGGCAGGTCGGGAAATTCTTATTAAGTCGGTGGCCCAAGCTATCCCCACATATGCGATGCAATGTTTTCAAATCCCGAGTAGTATTTTACTTGAGGTGGAAAAAATGTGTCGGAATTTTTTTTGGGGTCAAAAGGGTGATGAAAGGAAAATATGTTGGGTGGCTTGGAATAAGTTGTATCGGGCAAAAAATAATGGTGGGTTGGGATTTCGGAATATGCAACTCTTTAACAAAGCAATGCTAGCCAAGCAAGCTTGGAGATTGGTGACAAACGAAAAATCTCTTATGTCTCGTGTGTTAAAGGGCAAATATTTTCCCTCGACCAATTTTTTTAAGGCAAAATTAGCATCAAACTCGAGTTTCACATGGAGGTCTATATTGGGAGTGAGGGCTGTCATTGAAAAAGGAGCAAGGAAAGTCATTGGTATGGGTAATACAATTAACATTTGGGAAGACCCGTGGGTACCTAACCTTCCTGCTTTTCGTGTTTTGACTACTAAGGGTGAGGGGGCTGATGTTCCTGTATTGGTTCAAGAGCTGTGGGACGACAGGCAGTGGAATGTGAACATCTTAAATGAAATGTTTACTCAGCGGGAAGTGAAGGAAATTTGCAGCATTCCTATTCCCTTTTTGATGATAAGGATGGGTGGTCTTGGCATGTGTCGAAAGATGGATGCTATAATGTTAAAAGTGCTTACAACATGTTGATAGAAGAGGAAGAAAGATCTAGAGCATTTGGTTCGGGTAGGCAGAAGAATTTCAATTGGAAATCAATTTGGCACTCTCTTATTCCCCCAAAAATCAAAATCTTTGCGTGGATATGTGTCCAAGAAAGTCTACCTGTGAGGGCTGTGCTTGCGGGAAGAGGTATGTAGATTGATGTCAGATATCCAATGTGTGGTGAATCGGAGGAAAATTTGATGCATCTATTTTTTGAGTGCCCGTCTATCGATGCAATTTGGAAATACTCTGTGCTCAGACTTGATACAACTATGATGGTGGCAAGTGGTTTCAGGAATTGTTGCAATGTCATGAAGGATAAGATTAAAGAATCGGCTTGGTGGGATCAATTTTGGTCTCTAGCTTGGGGGGTTTTGAATAGGCGAAACAAGTGGGTGTTTGAAAGAAAATTGAAACCTGTCATTGAAGTTATCCACAAGGCGGCTAGCATGGTTGGGGAGTATGCTGTCGCTTTAGAGAAGGCTGCAATCTCACCCCTGGGATTGCAGTTCGATTCTACTTGGAAAGCACCTACCAGTGGGATGTACAAACTCAACACAGATGCTGGCTTATTTGGGCAGCAGGTGCTTGGTATTGGTGGTGTTCTGCGGGACGCTGTAGGAGACGTGGTGTTGGCCTGTTGTTTGTGCCTTCATGGTGTCTTCGAGGTGGATGTAGGGGAAGCAATTGCCATGAGACAGAGCCTATTATTTGCAAGGGAAGCTGGTTTCAACGATCTTGTGCTTGAAACGGATAATATCAAACTCTTCCATCACTTGAAGAAAGGCACTTCCTCACCCAATGAGTTTGGCAATGTTCTAAGGGATATCAGAAGGCTGGTGAGGGACTGTCGCTCTGCTTCCTTCTCCTTCGTCAAACGCTCGGGCAATGTTGTAGCCCATAGCTTAGCAAATATTAGTAGCAAGTTTAATGAAAGTCGTATTTGGTCAGAGGAGTACCCTCTTGACATTCAAGAGGCGGTTTGTAATGATCTTGCTAATTTGATTACTTAATAAAATGCTAAGCTCCGTTTCTGTCAAAAAAAAAAAAAAAAAAAAACAATCATCTCGAACCTATATAGTCAATCGTATTAAATTAATCTTTTGTTATTACAAGTACTCTCGTTGGAATTATTGTCATTAGTTACTTTAATCCACACACGTGTATTTGCATGACACTTACCGTTTATTCTGTTAGTAATTATTACCTGTTGTTATACTCGATCTGTAATTAATGTTATAAATTAATTAAAGCAATGTAACTTTATTTATATATCGTATCTATCATTTTTGTTATCTCGGTTGTAAGTATCGAGGATTTATTTCTAAAATTTGTGAGTAATTGATATCTATTTATACATACATTTACATAGAATATCTATGTTTCGTAAATTATGTTGTAATAATTATTGTAACAATTGTTATTTTTAATTGACGTTGTTATTCATATTTGCACATAACAGGACCCATCAACAGAAGTATTCAATGAAGATTATGATTTTGGTATGAATATTCCACCATCTAATGTTGCCTCACCTGAAAAAAGAAATGATAATACCGAGGTAATTAAATATGTCATTTTCAATTGTCTTTTGTTAATAATTTTCTAATAATACATGATTGTTAAGAACTTTAAAAGTGGCTACTTATATAATATTAAATTGTTTAGGTTAACTACAAATAAAGTATAAATTAATTACATTTATAAAACAAACTAACTTTAAATCAAAAAAATTTACTTTATGTTACAGCATATCATCACTCAAGCGGATGGTGATGCTCTAAATATAACACTTATGGTAATCGAGCCTACAATGGAGGACAATGTTGAATCTTCTAAGGAAACTGTTAAAGTTGTTACTAATGCTATTGCCACAACTGGAATGGTAAGCTTTTATTGTTTAATTGTGTAGGTTACCTACAAATTACAAGTAATTATTTTATAAGAATATACCTTAACTATATATCACTTTTGGTAGGTAGGGCCACAAAGAAATATACTCCCTCCGTTACGATTTACTCGCAACAAAGGGGTCAATTGCGGACTCCTAGGCAAAATATCCTAAGTGTGATTATTGAAAAATAAGGGTTGTGCTTAATATTAATCCAATAATAAAAAAAAAAAAACTTAACACCAAGCACCACGAACGGAGCCCAGTACCACCGAACCCACCACCACCCAGCGCACCACCAATGAGCCCAGCACCACCACCACCTGCGAACCCAGCCCACAACCCCGAAACCCACCACCACCACCTGCGAACACAACCCACAACCCCGAAACCCACCACCACCACCTGCGAACACAACCCACAACCCCGAAACCCACCACCACCCACCCCAAAACCCACCATCACGGACCCAGACCCAGAACCCAACAACCTCCACCCCGAAACGCACCACCCACGAACCCACCACCACCCACCCCTGAACCCCAGACCTTCAACCCCGAACCCACTACAACCCACCACCACCCACCCCGAAACCCATAACCTACCCCAGACCAACAACCCTGAAATCCACCACCACGAACCGACCCACAACCCACCACCACCCACCCCGAAACCCAATTCCCACGAACCCAGACCCACGACCCACAACCCACGAACCCAGATCCACCGCCGACAACCCCGAAACTCACAACCCACCAACCAGCACCACCACCTATCACCAACCACCCACCACGAAGCAACAAGGAAAGGAAGAGAGAGAAAAAGGCGGCGACGACAAGCAAGACGGCATGGTTGCCATGGAGGTCGGTGGTAGATTGGAGATCGGGGGAGATGACAAAGAGAGAGAAATTTCTGGGTAAATAGAGTGGAGATCCGGTGGTAGTAGTGGTGGTGGTGGTGGTTGCCAATTAAGGTGGTGATGAATTTAGATAGAAGGATAATGATTTTGGTAGAAATGCTTAAGTTAATCAATGTTAGGTTTAAGTTAATAAGATAAAATTAGTTGTTTAACTAGGGTGTTTAGTATAAAAAGTAAGGGTAATGTTGTAAAATCAAACAAAAAAATTTGCCATAAAAGGAAAGAAATAAGTTTGTTGCAAGTAATGTGTAACGGCCATTTTTAGTAATTGTTGCGAGTAATTCGTAACGGAGGGAGTATAAAAAATGTCAATTAAAATCTTAGAAAAAAGGAAGTCTTGATAATTGTAATTACTTGCCCTAAAATAACTATAACTATTCTTGTAATTATTAAATGATTTGTGCTAATAGTTTTTAATTAATTTTTAAGATCTTTAGAAGTTGCATGCTATACACACACACACACACACACACACACACACACATATATATATATATATATATATATATATATATATATATATATATATATATATATATATATATATATATATATATATATATATATATATATATATATATATATATATATATATATATATACGCTACATCACAACTAAAGTAGTAATAATTCAAGTCTAACATTAAATTGTTTCGATTAAGTACAATGTATAAATTAATTACATGATGAACTAACTTTCAATAAAAAAATTACTATATGTTACAGGATATCATTACTCAAGAGGACGGTGATTCTCTAAATATGGCACCTGAGCCCACAATGGGAAAAATTGAATTTGCCAAGGAAAATGTTGAAGTTGTTGCTAATGCTAGTGCCACAACTAAATTGGTATGCTTGTATTGTTTAATTGTGTAGATTACCTACAAAGTATCAAGTAGTTATTTTATAAGAATTTTAAATATGATTCAATGTTTTTTTTTTAAAAAAAATCACATTTATATAGGGTATCATGAGCTGTGCCTAGTTTATCTTCTAAATTTGTTTATTTAGGGGTATAATCATCTTTTTAAGTACCAGTGGAGGGGTGCATGCGTCTTTTCATGTACTAGTTGAGGGGTACATGTGTAATTTCCTAAATACAAGTTGCAGACAGTAATTAGACACCTCACAAAAATACTGAATAAATAACTATGCTTTTTGAATATATTTACAGAAATTACCATCAGATTAAAAAAATTCGTTAATCTGGCAAATAAACTTGTATTTGCCCGCATACCATCGCTTAATTAAAATAATGGTGATACCTTAACTATTAAAGTTTTGGTGGTTAGGGCCATATTAATACCCTAAAAAGGACGCTTGATTATTAAAATAACTTGCCCTAAAATAATAATAATTATTCATGTAATTAACAATTGATTTATGTTATTAATATTCTAAAAGTAATTATTTTAAGAAATTTAGAAGTTACTACTAATATAAGGTTGCCACGTCACAACTAAAGTGATAATAATTCTAACACTAAATTGTTTAGGTTAAGTACAAATTAAAGTATAAATTAATTACATTTTAAAATTGAATTAACTTTAAATCAAAAATATTTATATTATATTGCAGGATATCATCACTCAAGAGGATGTTGATGCCCTAAATATGGCACTTATGGTAATCGAGCCTGCAATGGAGGAAAATGTTGAATCTTCTAAGAAAACCATTGGAGTTGTTACTAATGCTATTGCCATAACTGGACAGGTATGCTTTTATTATTTAATTGTGTAGGTTACCTACAAAGTATCAAGTAATTATATCTAAGAACTTTACAAACGATTTAAATACACACACATATATAGGAAAAATTGTCAAAAATAATACAAACTTTGAGCAATCCGCCAAAAACGAGTCAAATTTTTAATAATTTTTTAATAATATAAACTTTGAGGGGTATCCGCTTTAAACAAGTTAAAACCGATTAGTTACCTCATGAACAGGTTATATGGAACAACTGACATTGTACTATTTTTTTTTTATAAAACTATCAAACAACTTTACAAGATAAATAAAAAAACTAACCGACTAAATAAGTTGTAGGTAAAATAACTTGTTTAAAGCGGATATCCCTCAAAGTTTGTATTATTTAGAAATAATTAGATTGACTTGTTTTTAGCGAACTGCTCAAAGTTTGTTATTATTTTTGATATATATATATATATATATATATATATATATATATATATATATATATATATATATATATATATATATATATATATATATATATATATATAAGGTACCATCTCCCAGTTAAATTAATGGTGACGCCCTACTAATATACTTTTAGTAGTTAAGGCCACAATGGAATAATAAAAGGAAAAAAAAAAAGTCAAATAATACCCTAAAAAGGACGTCTTGACAATTATAATTACTAGCCCTAAAAAGATTTTTTTTAAGAATTCTTAAAAGTTAAAAAAATAAAAAAATAATAATAATTAATGTTCTTAAAATTAAAGTGTGTAATTTTTAAGATTATTACCTCCAACTATGTTCCGGTGACTTAGCCCTATATTATGATGTCACTTATCAACCTAAATGTAATTGGTGACGTTTTAATTTCATTTTTGTGACATATGAAACATTTAATTAGCCAAAAAATGTAATTTATGATGTCATTCATTGGTCTAGAAATGTACTTTATGTCAGTTTAATCCCACTTAAGAATTTATCAATGGTTTTTAGTTACTTGCCTGAATGTAAAATAAATTTAAGGTGATAAGTGTCATAATTACGCTAATTCGTCGAAAAATGGCTGAATGTAGTAATCTTACAAATTAATCACTTAATTAATAACAACCATTTTTAGGAGTATTATTTGACAATACACCCTTTTTTGGGTAGTAATGGACAATTTTTTTTGACTAAAATGTAACAATATTTACGATAACTTTAAACTGTTTAAGCTTGTAAAAACTACAAAGTATGAAGTATAGTAATTGTTTTCAAAATTTCTTTCATTTACATGCCTATTTTCAGTTGATTACTACTCTTACTATCAGTTTGGTAATTTGGAGTTAAATAGTAAATGAAAGATAGCAGTGCAAGGGGATGACAGGAGAGATAGAACAGAATTAGCAGGGAAAGATTTGATCAATTCTCATTACCAGCAGAAGGATACAGAGTACCTTATATATACAAACAAAGCATAACTTTATTACACTGAATTTAGTGAAGAAAAACGGCTAGAGAATCTTTCTAGAAAGACAGCAAATCTAACAACCAAAGTGCTGGCAGAATACTAGCTGGCATAACAAACTTGATACCCTGAGAGAATAGCCCAAAAAAACCTTGAATAGTCCTGCTCATTACCCCCCTGCAAGCTGAGTGCTAGGAGATGATCTAGCACCAAGCTTGAGCAGAATTTGTTGATGTTGCTTGACAGATAACCCTTTGGTAAGTATGTCTGCAAGCTGATCCCCATAAGCAACATGAGCAGTCACCAAATCACTTGACTTGACCATGTCTCGAACATAGTGACAATCAATTTCCACATGCTTAGTTCTCTCATGAAGAACTGGATTAGCAGCTATTGCAAGGGCAACCTGGTTATCACATTTGAGAAGAGTTTGACCAAGATATGAGATACCCAAGTCCTTTAGAAGATCTTTTAGCCAAGTGACTTCACAAGCAGTCAGAGCCATTGCTCTATATTCAGCTTCAGCTGAAGATCTGGCTACCAAAGATTGTTTTTAGCCTTCCAAGAAACATGAGATTTTCCTAGAAGAATGCAATAGCCAGATGTTGATCTTCTAGTGGTTGGGCAGCTAGCCCAATCACTATCACAGAAAGAATTTAACTCAGCAGTAGAAGATGCTGCAAGTAGAATACCCTGAGACACTGAGCCAACAAGATATCTCAACAATCATCTTGACAGCCTGCAAGTGAGTAGATGTGGGTGAATGCATGAATTGGCTGAGCAGCTGTACTATAAATGAGATATCTGGTCTGGTGATTGTTAAATAAATCAATTTTCCAAGAAGTTTCTGATAAATCACTGGGTTAGGTAGAGGAGTGCCTTTATCAGGAGCAAGCTTCAGATGTGAATCAATAGGAAGTTTGAGAGGTTTTGCATTAATCAAACCTTGTTCCCTCAGCAAATCTGTCACATACTTTTTCTGAGAAATGAATATGCCTTGATCTGTATGATCAATTTCAAGCCCAAGAAAATATCTCAATGGACCTAGGTCTTTCATATGAAACTGAGAGGACAAAAATTGTTTCAAGAGACAGATTTCTTGACTGTTATTGCTTGTGATCAACAGGTCATCCACATAAACCAAAACAGCTGTGACAGAATGAGCACTGTGCTTAGTGAATAAGCTGTAATCTGACTTAGATTGTTTGTAACCAAAAGAAACCAGGGAAGCAGATAACTTGGCAAACCATTGCCTTGGAGCTTGCTTAAGGCCATACAAGGATTTGTCGAGTTTGCAAACAAGCTGAGTGTTTTTAATAGGAGTTTGACCTTGAGGATCAACCACAATCCTACTACCAGGACCAGAGTATCTCTGAGGGAGAGACATATAGACATCTTCTTCCAAGTCACCATGCAGAAATGCATTGGTGACATCCATTTGAGTGGTATGCCAAGAATACATAGCAGCCACTGCAAGAATAGCTCTCACAGTTGTCATTTTTGCCACTGGGGCAAAAGTTTCACTGTAATCCAACCCATATTGCTGTCTGCATCCTAGAACCACAATTCTAGCTTTGTGTCTTTCAATCTCACCATTAGACTTATATTTAGTCTTGTAAATCCACTTGCACCCTATTACTCTCTTGCCCTTAGGAAGAGTAGTAACTTGCCAAGTGCCATTCAACTCACACTGTTCTAGTTCTTTGTTCATGGCATCAACCCAATGCTTGTCACTAACAGCAGTTTTATAGAGAACAGGATCCTGTGTTTCAGTCAGAGTAGTCATGAAACAATGGAAGTCTTGATTAACTTCCTGAAATGTCAAATTTGCAATTTTCAGATCAGATTTTTTACCAGTTTTGACATAGTCTTTCATCCAAAAAGGTTCTTTGGATGATCTAGAACTTTGTCTTATTTGTTGTTGATCAAGTGAAGGGATAAGGACATCTGTATTTTGAGTTTGAGAAGAATTGGGAAAAGAAGAAGAAATAGAAGATGAGGAAGGTGAGATAGGGGAGGAAGATGAAGAAGGTGAGATAAGAGAGGAAATTGAATCAGAATTTTGAGTATGTTCAGTGTCATCATTTTGATCAAATAACTCAATCTCATCAAGATACACCTGGTTGAAGTTATTTTTATCAGTGAGAACAGAAGGAATAGGATTCATATAGTGATCAAGAGATGATAACTGAAAGGGAAATATAGTTTCATGAAAGTGACATCTCTAGATACAAATATTCTCTTTGTTTGTATCTCAAGCAGTCTGTAACCTTTTTGGTTTGCAGGGTAACCAATAAAGGCACAGGGAACACCCCTAGGCCGAAATTTATCAGTTGTACCAGTTGGGTTTGCTGCAAAAGCCAAACAACCAAATACTCTCAGATGTGAGTATTCTGGTACCTTTTTAAATAAAACTTCACAAGGAGTTTTATTTTTTAGAACAGGTGTGGGAAGCCTATTTATCAAATGAACTGCTGTCATCACACATTCAACCCAATAGCTCAAAGACAATCCAACTTGAAACCTTATTGCCCTAGAAATTTCAAGAATATGCCTGTGTTTTCTCTTTACTCTTGCATTTTGTTGTGGCCTGTCAACACAAGAAGTTTGATGAACAATGCCAAGATCAGCAAAGAATTTCTGACAGTGTTGATCATGAAATTCTAAGGCATTGTCAGATCTAAGGAATTTCACTTTGCAACCGAAATGTGTAAGAGAATAGCTTGAGAATTCTTTCAATTTGTTCAAGGATTCAGACTTTTGCTGCAGTAAATAGATTCAAGTAGTTCTTGCGTAATCATCAACTATGGTCAAGAAGTATCTGTATTTGCCTCTGGTGCATACTTTATAAGGGCCCCAGATATCCATGTGAATCAATTCAAAAGGTTGTGAGGCATGAGAAGAGCTCAGATCATATGGCAACTTTGTGAATTTTGCCATAGGACAAGTAGCACACACTTGACTTTTCTCAGTTATACATTTCTTCACACATTCAATATGTTGAAGTTTTCCCAAGGATGCATGCCCCAGTCTGTGATGCCATACTGCAAATGACACTTTTTCTTTGCTTGAGAGAGATGTCAGACAGATGTGAGATGAGTTGTCAGGAATTCCAGTGTCATGTTCCTTGAGAAATTTCTCAGCTGGAGCATTTAGCAGATAATACAACCCATTTTTGGCTTTTCCAACACCCTTGATTTTCTTTGTCACTGTGTCTTTGATCACATAGTGAGTTTTGCTGAAAATCACTTCACATTGTGAATCTCTCATCAGCTTATGAACTGACAGGAGATTATGCTTGAAATTTGGAACAACTAGCACATCCTGCAAATACAAAGAATTAGGAAGCTCCACCAATCCTTTGTGAGAAACTCTAGCTGTATCTCCAGTTGGAAGATTGATTTTAAGAGTTTCATGACACTCTCTAGGTTTGGTGACATTATCAAGGCATGCTGTCATGTGGTCAGAAGCTCCAGAGTCTATAATCCATTCCTGAGTTGTGCTGTTTGTTGCAGCACCAGCAGAAGCCATACCAGAGAAACTATTATCCAGCTCCTCATCAGTGTCATTCCCTTTAGCAAGAGGAATTTGTCTCAACAGTTGTTCAAACTGTTGTTGGGTTAGAGTTACATTGCCCGAGCTGTTATGGCCTGCAGATACAACACTTTGAGCAATTGCAGCAATCTTTGGTGCTGGCTTACTCCACTTTTGATCCTGTTGTCTAGCACCACATTTTGCAGAGTTCTGCTTGTGCTTATGATGCCAGCTGGGGTAGCCAATAACCTTCCAGCATCTGTCTGGTCCATGACCCTTTACACCACACACACTGCACCCAGGCATTCTGTTATTTCCAGCATTACTGGATGAATAAGCTCCAGAGTTGCCTGAATAGCCTAGATTTCCAGAATTTCTGTTATACATAGCTGAAATATCTAGATCAGATTTAGGCACTGACAACACTTCTCTCTGAGTTTCTTCTTGTTGCAGCATAGAACAAGCAGTTTCAACAGTTGGTAAAGGTGTAAGCATAAGTAATTGAGATCTCAAGGCTCCAAAATGATCATCTAGACCATTTAAGAACTGAAACAGTCTATTTTCTTCTTGATATTTAGAAATAGCATTCATTAATGACCTGATTTCAGCACTAGTCTCAGAAACAACAGGCAATGTATTCATAGCATCAATCTCTTCCCACAGACTAGTCATACTAGTGTAATATGTATTGATTAAAGCATTGTTTTGTTTCAGGTTATACAGATCTTTGTTTAGCTTATATTTCCTAGATCCATTAGCCATATAAAAACGTTTTCAAGCTGTATCCATGTTTCTCTAGCAGTACTAACATACAGAACAGATTTCTTAATAGTATCAGACAAACAACTATGGATCCAGGAAATTACCATTGAATTGCATGTATCCCACTGCTCAGTCTTAACAGGATCTTCCATATATGTAGATCTCAGAACTGTGCCTTGAACCAAACCCACTTTCTTTTTTGTAGTAAGGGCAATCTCCATTGATCTTTTCCAAGACCTGTAATCAGCTGCTCCAGTGAGCTTATCCACACTGATGGAGTATGATCCATCATTGGGATGCAAATACAACACACTGCTTGTGTCTGCTGCCATTTCAGAAAAATATCAAGAGAAGAAAGAAGATTGAGAATAGAGATGAATATTGAGAAAGAAATAAGTACAGAAGAGAATAAGGGAAAAGAGAAGAGAAGATCAGAAGATTCAGCAGCTGACAGCAGGGAGGAAAAATTGATGAACAAATGAGAATAATTTCTTTCCTGCACGTATCAATCCCGATTTTGCACAACCTGGCTCTGATACCATAAAGAGTAAATGAAAGATAGCAGTGCAAGGGGATGACAGGAGAGATAGAACAGAATTAGCAGGGAAAGATTTGATCAATTCTCATTACCAGCAGAAGGATACAGAGTACCTTATATATACAAACAAAGCATAACTTTATTACACTGAATTTAGAGAAGAAAAACGGCTAGAGAATCTTTCTAGAAAGACAGCAAATCTAACAACCAAAGTGCTGGCAGAATACTAGCTGGCATAACAAACTTGATACCCTGAGAGAATAGACCAAAAAGACCTTGAATAGTCCTGCTCATTAGGAGTAATACTTTTTATTGTAGGAGAAGACAAATGGAATGGCTACTACGCATTTGGCTGTTGCTACTCAAAATTCAGCAACGGATAGGGTAAAATACAACATGGTTGACTTTCATGCATATACATTGACTTCTTACCCGTTCATAAATAATTAATTAATTATCAAAATATGTTACTCTTAATGAAATAGATGGATCCCTATACAATTCTCTACCTTCATGAAGTTTATACTAAAAGAAATTAGGTTAAACAAATGGTTTGAAATTGAATTAAATTTTCTTGAAAATCATTTTTTTTCCTGTTACGGAAGCTATTTAATTTATGAGTGTTAGTTTGATAACAATATAAATGTTATTATTATTGTTGTTGTTGTTGCTGTTGTTTTTTCATGTTGTTATTGTTGTTGCTGTTGTTATCTCTCTTGTTTGTTTCGTTATCTACTCTTCAAACAATTGACTATTCTTGAAAACTATGAAGGTTTATAATTCAAACCAAGTGCAAAAAAAGCTTTCAAAAATTCCATTAGGAGGACGTTTACAAGGTTGGTGGATTAAGTATGCTCCTCGTCGAAACACCAACAGGATTGATAAAGTATGAAAATAATATTTCTTTTGTTTTAAAGATATTCACATATATTGTAGTTAGTTTACTAACTTATATCTTTGTTCCTTTGTAGTTCTATATACATATAGGGTCCAATAATCGACATTTTAGATCCTTGAATGAAGTCGATGACTTCATTTACTTCAGCCATCTTCCTACAAGGCTAGAGAAAGTTCCGAACCTAGTTGATAATGTAAGCTTATCTTAGTAGTGTTTGTTTCTATTAAGTTTGTTTTGGTAGTGTTAGGTTAATAAATTGGACGTAATAATGATGCTACTAAAATTTTGCTTTATTTTTTTTATGCATATACTAAAATTTTACTTTATGATTGATTTATTAATCATAATTTTTGTATCTTTTTTATATAGTCTGCAGAAGCTAGTACTTCTCAGAGGAAACACTCAAATAAACGGATAATAAATTGGGACTTTCAGTTAAGAGGAGTTTATAATCTACCCGATAATGGTATCACTAAAATTTACGATGTTGGTTTTCTTAAACTCGTTGCCAACCCAGATCCAAACAATGTAAGTAATTGTTCTTTTTTTAATTAAATGTCGTTTTTGTTGTTATTACTATATTATTGTGTGTCATCTGACGTTACGTGATGATTTTTTTTTTATGAAGCTTACATGATGACGTAAATGTAAAAAAAAGTTACATGTATAATGCAAATACATGTGATCAAGATTTTCTATTCATATATATTTTTAATTTCTACATTACTTTTGGAAGTTGCAGGGCTCTATGGTGAATGAAGAAACATCATATTCTAGTGAAGGAACGATAAGTGATTCTGAAATCAAACCTAGGCAACATAAGAGAAGGAAGACGATGGCGCAACTTGTTAAGGAAAGGGTGGAGAAATTTCTTAATGAAGCATATCAAAATCTTATCACTATGAAATGCAAGGTAAACAAAGACGAAGACAAGGACGAGGATAAAGGCAAAAATGGCAAGGACAAAGAAATGGGGATAGTATATGAAGATTAAGGATAGCAAAGGTTTGCCTGAACCTTTTGCCAGTCGACTTCTTTCCAACTCTAAATTCCTTAGCTTCAAGCTCTCTTAAGCACTTTTTAAACCTCTTATAATTGTTATGAGTAAATTGTATGATGCAAATTTTTGAGACTAAGGCTAGTAATTTAATCATTATGAACATGGAAAGTAACTATTTAGTAGAATCAAGTTAAGTAAAGAAGGGATGTAAACCAAGAAAAGAAAATTTGAACCCTTATAATTCTTAACCTAAAAGAGATATAAACGGGCTCGTCACTCTTTTTAAAAAACCAAACTAAACTTAATTTAACTAAGTCTTTCACTAGAATAGGTTAAAACTTAAATATAAATTGTTTAATGCTTATTTAACATTATTTTTTGTTTTCACTTTTTGTTTTTCTTTATAAACAAAAAACAAAAGCTAGAAATAAGAAAAAAAGGTGTTTTCATTTTTCTATTGTTAGATTTCAAAATTATCATGATTTTAATAGATTTGACTTATTTTTTTTCCTTATATGACTACATCATAAAAATTTAGAAAACAAAAACCACAGCGATACCAAACGAACCCTTATATATATATGAAGCAACTAGTTTACTCTCAAATTACTCAATATTCGATATTTAGGAAATGAAATAAGATCTTTACCTTTAGATAACCACTTAACTATAAATATCATGTGACAACTATAGGTAAGTGGCTATCTCAAGACAAGTCCTATTTCATGTGACTACCATAGGTAACTAGTTTACTATCAAAACGAGCCCTATTTCATGTGACTACCAAAAAGAGCCCTAGACTTTGAATAGAACTTTATGTTCCTTTGACCTTTAAATTGACTTTTAAAAAAATTTGTATTTCTTAGCTTCCATAATTTTGAAAAAAAAAAAAAAATCTTATTCTTCTTTCTATTTCAACTCTTGATTTAGAAGATTGCATTCTTGAATTTTGACATTGTCTTATTTTATTTTTATGTACTATTCCATCCGATATTAGGTAAATGCGAGTAAGGTAGAAAATAATATTAATTTTAATGCATGTGAAGCTTAATGTGGTTATTAATAAGTGTCAATATTACTACAAATTTGGAAATTTAGCATGCCAAATTAAGGGGTTATATAATTTGTTGTGTTCCTTGGGGTTTGAAGTGATGACAAACATACATCTTAGTTGATTGCTTCTTGCTTAGTATTATCATCTGTTTTCCATGTGCAATAACAACTACTCTAAGTCCTTGAAATGTTTCAACCCTTTTGACAATGATGAAGAAAGAAGTACGTGATTATTTAAAGTATTTTTGACATGTGAAGTTTTAAGACTTGAAAAAACATGAAGATTTTGATAGGGATTTTATCTTAGTTAATGTGATTATTTTTAAGTGTGCATGAATGATTAAGGAAATTGGTGTCTGAGGAACTAAGTGTGAGTACCAGATTTAGTTGAGCAGGTAATCTACAGTCTAGACAAAGTAGTTACTCTAGACACTACCAATTAGAAATAGAATAAAAAATTTATGTGTCAAATATATACGACCAATTGGCTGGAGAATACTTAGATTTTCCAAAGCATAAGAATTCTTTCCTTGAGTATTTTAATCAAGATGAATATTCACTTGCTAAGGGGATTGTAATCAATTATTTTGCATATATCTTAGGTTATTATTCAAGCTAGGTTCTATTTATGGAAACAAAATAATTTAGGAGGTATTTTCCATGTGCGGCTTGTGTATTATAGAAAGTATCTTTGCCTAAGATATGATTTTCTAGGTCAAGAAATAATTCATGTTGCAACTCTCAATGATTATTTAACAAAATTTTATCCTCTAGCTTGAGCTTTAGCTTTTACATTTAAATAATTACATATTCTAAAAAAAGCTCAAATACTCATGGAGTCATGGGAAGCAGCTCGTCGATTTATCAACTTGTGGTGTACCCAATGTTAAGATTTTCATTGTCTCCTAACCTTAGCTTTGTGAGAAATTGTTATTGAGAGAGTTTGTGTGTTATAATTGATATTGGTCAAATTGGTGTACGAGAAGGGGTAGCTAGATTCAATCGTTATATTTTTATTTTTGGAAATTCTCAATGGTTCTCAATGGTAGCCCCCAACTTTTGCTACACTTAAATGTGACCTTCGTTATCTTATTTTGTTTATACAAAATGATCCTATTTACAATTTAACCTCGTTGGGTTAGTTTTTATTAAAATTTTAGCCATAGTTAAAAAAAAATGAGAATTATTTAATTGTTCATGTCATCTTCACACCTCTTTACCTCCCCACAACATCCATCGGCACCACCATCACCATAACCCCATGTAATGCCCGTATTTTTATAATTTATTTAATGTTATAATATATATTTTATAGGCCAAATTATTTTAATTATCGTATTTAAATAAATAAGTATTATTTTGGGACAAGATGTATAATTTTTGGACTCGATCGAAGGAGCGTATGTATATCTTATTTTACGTACTCTATCAAAATATAGCCAAAACATCTTATTCAATCATTTTATTTAATTATTTGGGCCTTATATCTTATCATATATGTCCATCATTTTATAAAGCCCAAATTTACCTTAAATTTCCCTACACTGTAAATATCCCTTTAATCTCCTAAGTTTGTAAACATTTAAGTCAATAAGTCAAAAAAGATATTTTAATTTGAGGGAATTTGCCAAGTATGATTATTTGCGAAATGTTTTGAGTTATGTATACGTATATGAAATTTAAGCACGTGTAGTATCATCAGAGGCGAAGCTAGGAATAAAAATCTAAGGGGGCCAAGAAATGATGAAGTTAACCCCCCAAAAAAAAATCATAGTGAGGAGTCAAACTTGAGACCTCCCTCTCCATACAAAGCTCCAACAACTAGGCTATCACTAACAACGTGATATATAGGGTAAATATTTGCTATTTATTAGTTACTTTAGGGGGGCCAGAATACATATTATATACATCACTACACTACTACAAAAAGCGTGATTAACCCTAATGGTGCAGTCAATCTCCAAGAACTTCCCAAACCCCAGACCTCGTTTTGAGATCTTCTGAAGGGGGATGGTAGTTCTCAATTGATGCATCATTCACTGTCTAATGTGGTGGAGGTTGGTGATGATGATGAGATCTCGGACGATGATGAACCTCCGGAGGAAATTCTCAAGGATGATCGATGCCCTGTAATTACCCTATCGAAGGAAGAAAAGAGAAGGCTAAGGCAACCATGGACAACTTCCCTAATCATCAAGATGTTTAGCGGCAAGTTGGGGTACATGGGGTTAATGAGAAGGTTAAAGAAGAAATGGAACATTCGAGGGGAACTGACTTTGACTGACATTGGTTGCAACTATTACATTGCTAGGTTCTCGAATCATGTAGACTATAAATATATTCTTGCTCATGGGCCATGGTTATTGGATGATAATTATCTCACAATTCAAAAATGGGTTCCTAACTTCGTTCCCGATGATGCTCCGATCAAAGTCTTGACTGTTTGGGTGAGGATCCCTAATCTCCCTGTGGAGTACTTCGATATCAACTTACTTAGCAAGATAGGCTCGAAACTTGGCAAAGTGTTAAGGGTGGATAAAGCAACAACGTAAGCAGAGAGAGGGCAGTTCACACGAATTAGTGTCGAAATTGATTTATCTAAACCATACTTTCAAAGTTTTGGCTAAAGTGTAGGATATGGAGAGTCCAGTATAACGGCATTCGTATGGTGTGCTTCAAATGTGGTAAACTTGGGCATGTTGAGGATGATTGCAAGCCAACTGAGTCCTTTGAGAATGATCTAAATGTTATAGTGGAAGAAAACCCCTTGTTTAATCAACAAGGAAAACCAGAGGAATTGGAGACTTTTGGCTCATGAATGTTAGTAAAAACACCAATTAGGAAGTATGCTCCATGCCAACCCAAGGGTGATCCAGCTGCGGAAAAACCCCCTTTAGTAGTGAATGGGGTGGCGCGTGAAGGATAGAAAGTTGGTGCCGAGAGTGGGGTGAATAAAGAAGATAGTGGTTTTCAAGGGGGATGTTCAAGATTTTCCATATTGGATAATCATGAGAATATGGATGTCGAGAATAACGGGGGTGAAGTTAGGGATATTGTTGACTTAGGTGATTCTTCCCAAGAAAATAAAGGAGATAAAATTGCAAGATTTGATATGGGAAATATTGACTCCAGATTTAAGCAAAAGTTGAATGTGGGAAATAAAAAGAAATCCAGTTTCCAAAAGAGTGGTTTGAAGAATAACAAAGATAATTCTAAATATTTTTCTCAAGATTCTTTTACCCCCCTTACGGAAATTAATCCCAATATTCCAAAAATTTTTACCCCCCCCAGTTGCAACTTCAGCAAAAGAAAAGGAAAAATTTTCCCTTGGCCTTCCAAGCCTTACCTTTGGCCTCTTCGAAAGCTAACACAGTGCCCATCAAAGCTATTGAAAGCAGCACCCAAGCCATTGATAGTATAAACACAACCAACACCCATGTCTCCTCAACTTTCCCCGATAAGATTAGTGATTCCTCCGGACAAGACACTGTGCGTGGGACAAATAATGGAGCAACCTTACATGGTAACGGCGAACCCCCTGATCCACACACTGGAAATCAGGATGGAATCTTGGATGCCACCAGTTTCGAACCCCCCGGAACTGGTAATGATGATGGGTATTCTTGCTGAAACGCAACGCTTGTTGCGATTAATAAGTCAATCATATTTGACAACTCTCCCATAGAAACCTATTTCTATGGAAGATTGTATACCTAATTTAGCTCCGAACTCGTTACCAATCTCGTGTTTGATGTGGAATGTTCAAGGTGCGAGAAACCGTAATTTCATAACTTCTCTGAAGGATTTAATCCGAGATAATAAGCCTAATGTTTTTGTTCTTGTTGAGACTCACATGGGTGGTGAGCAAGATGAGAAGATTTCTACTATTGTTGGCTATTCGGGTCATACAAGGGTATATGCGATGGGTTTCAGTTGTGGAATTTAGGTCTATTGGCGACAAGAGGATGTTATTGTGAATCCGATCACAAAATACAAGCAGTTTATTACAATGGACATCTCTTGACAAAGAGTTGTTCCCTGGTACTTTACAGCAGTTTATGCTAGCCCTGATCCTACTCAACGTCAAGACTTATGGCAAGAGCTAAAATTTTTTGCAACAACTCATAATAAACCTTGCGGGGGATTTCAATGATACGAGGTTCTCTTCGGAAAGAAACTCATCCTGTCGAGAGACTTCTAAGATCGGAGATCGCGATTGTTTAATGATTGGGTGGAAGAAATGGACCTCATTGAGGTTAAATTCATTGGTGCAACCCATACTTAGAGTAGGGGAAATTCCGAAGAAACGAGAAGAAGTGGTAGGTTGGATAGAGCATTATGCACTGATAATTGGGCACTTCAGTTTGATAAAGCCAAAGTAAAGCACCTCCCTGCGATTCATTCGGATCATTGTTTGATTTTTATTTCCCCCAATGGTTTTGTTCCTCTTAATGTGTTTCACCGACCTTTTAGATTCCAAGAAACTTGGTTGTCACATGAAAATTTCAAAAAGTTTGTCACAGAAAAGTGGGATTCGAATGGGGCTCTCATGTCTTCTTTGTCGAAGTTGTCGACTGATCATCAAACTTGGAATCGAGATTTTTTGGCAATGTCTTTAAGCAAAAAAGAGTCTTGATGGCAAGGATTACGGGGGTTCAAAAGAAATTGGCTGAGAAAACTGATAGGGGTCTTATAAAATTGGAAGTTCGCTTGCGCAAAGACCTCGACGAGGTGCTAAACCGTGAAGAAATTATTTGGTATAAAAAATCCTAGGTTGACTGGATAAAAAATGGGGATAGGAACACTACGTTTTTCCATCTTAGTAAAATTATACATTGATGGAAAAATAAAGTTGGTTCGATAAAATGACGATAATAATGTATGGTTGGAGGATAAGTTGCTAATTCAAGACCATATTTTTCAGTACTTCGCCAAGCTTTTTACAGAAGAAAATGAACCAGTTTCATTCGATGTTCCCCAGGACGTGTATCTAGAATTATCAAACCAAGACTGGAGTGGACTGGTTCAACCTTATTCGAGAATGGAGGTGGATTCAGTGATAAAGGAAATGGGATCGTTAAAAGCCCTGGGACCAGATGGGTTTTAAGCCCTTTTTTATCAAAAAAATTGGGATGTTGTGGCCAACACGGTGTATGATATGATTATGCCTATCCTTAAAGGGAAAGTCATTCTCAAGAGACTTAACAAAACTTTCATCACTTTGATACCGAAGATTGAAAATCCAGAGCTTGCATCTCACTTCCGCCCAATCAGACTATGCAATGTGGCTTACAAAGTGGTCACCAAGGTGATTGTCAACAGGCTTAAATCGATGCTCCCTCACCTAATCTCAAACACCCAAGCTAGTTTTGTTCCGGGCCGTCAAATCACTGATAACATTGTGATTGTTCAAGAAGTGATACATACGATGCGAAGGAAACAAGGTAAAAAAAGGTATATGGCCATCAAGATAGATTTTGAGAAGGCGTATGATAGATTGATATGGTCTTTTATTAGGGATATTATGGTTCAAATGAACCTCCCTATATTTATGATTGAGGTGATTATGGAGTGTATCTCAACGGCGTCTTTTCAAGTTCTTTGGAATGGAGAACCCTTAAAAAGTTTTAAATCAAGTAGAGGTATTCGACAAGGGGACCCCCTCTCCCCTTAACTCTTTATGATGTGCATGGAGAGATTTTACCAAGTAATTGAGGAATCAATTATTCAAGGAAATTGGAAGTCGATCCGTGCTATTAGCTGTGATGGTCCATCCTTATCAAACTTGTTTTTCGCTGATGACATAATTCTTTTCGTTGAGGCTACTATAGAGCAAGTTGAAAATATTCACAAGTGTTTAGATCGATTTTGTCAAGCTTCTGGTCAAAAAATCAGTCTCCCCAAATCGAAGGTATATTTCTCAGCAAATATCAAGGGAGAGTTCCAACAAGCAATTAGTGTTGCGTTAGGTATGGAAGCAACACTTGAACTCGGTATGTATCTCGGGAAGCCCACCCTTATAATTAGAGTCACTAAAGAGACGTTTAGTCTTTATGTGAAAAAATTGATAGGTGGCTTTCGGGTTGGAAATCAAAGTATCTGTCTTTGGAATGGCGTATTACCCTTGCTAAATCATCCTTTTCAACCATGGCTTTGTATTCTATGCAATCGACCAAGATGTTGAGATCAATTTGTGAAGAAATTGATAAGAAAACCCGAAGATTTATTTGGGGAGGGGATGAGGAGAAAAGAAGAGTGCACTTGCTTTCTTGGGAGGTGATACAACGACCCAGTGAGAAAGGTGGGATATGATTTTTTCGGCCAAACAAGAGAATGTGGCGTTCCTCACTAAACTTGGTTGGAGAATGCTTTCACAACCCAATGCCTTATGGTCTAGGGTGCTACGAGCTAAGTATTGCAAGGGTCGTTGTGATATGGACATGTTTGAACTAAAGGTTAGGATGTCTAATGTGTGGAGTGGGATTACAGAGAGTGCGAAAACACTTAGTGAAGGATAGAGAGTTGCGGTGGGTAATGGAGAAAAAAATTGTTTTGGGACCATAAATGGGCGACCGATGAACCTTTAAGTAACATGGTAATTCAACCTCTTCAATAGAACTAGCTGGCTCGATAGTGGGTGAAATGTGGGAGGAGGGTCATGGTTGGCGTTGGAATATATTTGCCCCTTTTTTAGATCAAAGTATGTTGCAAAAAATTCAAAATTATGAGATGCGGCCTGACCCCTCGATTGGAGATTTGGTCTACTGGAAAGATGGAGAAAGGGGTAAATTCATAATTAAATCGCCCATTACAATTATGAAGCATAACACCGATGTCTTAGATGAAGAGTGTTGGGATGTTGTTTGGCACACACTTCGGTACAGAAGCGCATTAGAGATTTCCTGTGGTTGGCCCGTCATGACTGGGTACTTGGTAACTTGAATATGTTCAAGAGGCGCATGACAGACAATCCAAGATGCTACATGTGTGGTGCTGCTGAAGAAAGCACCCTCCATATAATAAGAGACTGTCCGGCTGCTCGAGTTGTTTGGCGCAAAGGTGTTGATGATTCTATCAGGGACATATTCTACCAAGGAAACATAAAAGAGTGGATTACTGAGAACGCAAGAGAGGATTCTTTGGAAGGAAAAGAGTCTTGGGCGACCTTCTTTGGTACGGCTGTGTGGTGGATTAGGAGACGGAGAAATTGTTATGTTTACAATAGACGAAATGAGTTGCCTATGGATACGGGGGCTTTTCTTTAGGTGAGGTATGATGAAGCAAGACGAGCTATTTGGGATTCTTTAGAGGGTGGAACGACCGCAAGTCAACATTACAAGATCCCAGCAAATATCACGCATGCTCCCCCATATGGCTGATATGTCCTTAATTGTGATGGGGATGTTAAGGGGTGTCCTGGCCCAGCTGGTGGTGGCGGAATAATAAGAGATTATGCTGGTAATTTGGTGTCAGCTTTTGCCGCAAGTTTTGGCTTCTGTTCAGCTTTTAGAGCTGAAGTCTTAGCACTTGTTCGAGGATTGGAGATAGCACGCAATTTGCAGATTGATAAATTAGAAGTCCAACTTGATAACCAAGCTTGTGAACATGCCTTGAATATGAAGAAAGTGGCTTATGGAGAGAACATTCATGACATTAGGCAATGCCTTGAGCTTCTTAATGAGGACCGATGGCAAGTTAAGGTGGCACATATATTTCGTGAAGGCAATAAGGCGGCAGATAGGCTGGCCAACCGCGGAGTCGTTCAGGACTCTCAATTAGAATATTTTAATAATAATACTCCGGTGGAGTTTAATTGTATTTTAGAGGAGGATATTCGAGGTGTGGCTATGCCACGGCTAATCCCTCAGCTCCTTAGGTAGTTTGCTTTCTATTTTTTGATTTGTTTGCTTGTAGTTTATTTTGTTGCCTTTTTTCTTTTTTGGATGTAATCATCTTCATTTGGATCAAAAAAAAAAAAAAAACAAAAAAAACAAAAAGGGTGTTTTTTGGACGCTTTTTTGGTCTTTTTTCGACGCTAAAAACGTCAAAAAAAATATTTTTCGACGCTGCTAAAAAGCGTCGAGAATAAGTGAGTCGAGAATTTTGAGGGACACAAAAAAGCGTCGAGAATTTCGGCGCTTTTATGTGTCCAAACTAATATATGAAGTGTCGGAAAATACTAATTTCGCGCATTATCCCAAATTTGTGTAGTTTTTTAGCGACGCTTTTACATGTCCACATACTCAAATTTAGCGACGCTTTTTGTTGTCTTGCGTTTATTCGTGTCAGCCTATGGTATGGCGGGAAACTCTTGAAATGTGAAAATATGCAAAATATTTAGACATTAAAAAGCGTCTAGAAATTTTTTTAAGGTCTTTTTTCTTTTTTTTTTTTTTCCTTTTATTAAATTATTACCGTCATACATACATCATAGTTATTTAAATTTATCATAAATTAAATTAATAACATTAAAATTAAAGTAAACAAATATTTATATATAACTAGATCATATTAAAAAAAAATAAAAAACAATAATTAATAAACAATAATAAGAGTACGTAGTTAATTAAATTACCAAATTTATAAAAGAAAACATCAACACAATTAATAAAAATAAAAAAAAAGGTCGCATATTATGGTAGCTTGTCCCTAAATAAATACATCACTAATATAGTTAAGACTAAAAACCAAAATAGATAGATGATGGCGTTATAGACGATGTAGTCGCTTGTTTTGATGCTCAAATATTCCGGCCTATTCTCTTGTTACACCTACATTGCCTTTTCTAATCTTAAAAAAAAAATACAAAGTATAAATTAGTACATTACACAATATAGGCTTATACATACACACACACATACACAAACAAGCTCTGAATTTCACACACACACACACAAAAGTAAACAATTTGTATATTTGGCTATATATTTTATATTCTATAGATGCTCTTTAAATAGTACAATTTCTACACCATAATATAAGAAACTTGCAGGAAGATTTAACTCCTTATCCTGAAATTGTGTATCTTGACCCCTATGACAAGCTGATATATGTAACTACCGACCTACCGTACTGTATATAGTGTGTTAGTGTCATGTTTTAACACAAATGAATAAGACAGCTCATGCCAATGAATCACTTAACCATGAGTCGAAAATGTTTCACCAAAATGGAGATCAACAGTTGTTCGCCAAGACTAAGGGTAAACAATGTGAATGTATTAACAGCCCTGAAGTAAATATAGAGTAGAAGGTAATTTTATAGTTAAAATCTGATAATATCTGAGAGGTCCATTTGCAATAACGTTTTCATGGTATTAATTGTAAGCATTATCATAATGACATATCAATTAAACTAAAGTATAAATTTATCAAATCTGATTTTCAGTTCTGAACTTCAAATTTGAAATTCAGTTCTGAACTTGAGATCTGAAATTTTGCTGTAAACTTCAGTTCTGAAATTGTGCTCTAAATTCAGTTCTAAAATTCAGAGCTGGATTTAGTTATGGATTTCAGCTTAGTATTCAGTTTAAGGGTAATGTAGATAATGAGCCGATGAAGCATGGGTTTCTCTGCTTACCTCAGTCCAAAGCTCAGAAACTAAAGTCACTACACTCGGCCTAAGCTATAACAACAAGATGGATGGGACAATCTGTTAAATTTGGCATGCTAAACAAGGGACATACCAACTTGAGACCAATTATCTAAACCATCACCTAACGGGAGGCCAAATATTTACCCACACAAAAGTAGAAGAATGACAGTTAACAATCCTGTTTAATACAAATAACAGGGATTGGCAAGAACTGCAAATAAGGCAGTTCTTATTTGATTCCTACAAACCAACAACTGTCTAAGCAAGCAAACAGAACAAATCCAACAAGAAATTCAAAATAAAGAAGTTGTAAAGTGATGAGAAAACAGAGAAGTAAGGCAGTTCATTAGATAAAAGGAAAGGGGGAAGTTCATCGGTTCATACAATTTTTAACCATCACATGATCCATGCAATTATAAGACTTTTGGTCCACAAAAATAGGGACTCTAGCATCTAAACACAACACATGATATAAAGAGAAATGCGACTTTGTTACCTAGTGGTTTGCCATTTTTAGAAATTCAGATGTTTTCTTTAGAAGAATTGGAGATCTATTCCCTTGACGAACTGCACCTACAATCTCAGAAAACTGTCCAACAAGTGCTTTAAGAAGAAGATTGTTGTGTCTGACCTGATCTTTCAGCTTTTCATTTTTTTGAGATAGTGTATCATTTTTTTGTGCAAAGCATTCACTTCTTCTTTAACACAATCCATCATAATAGTCCTCTTTTTAACTTTTTCATACCCTTCCTTCCTTAACACACCACACACTCTAAAAATGTCCCCCTTTTTAACCCCTAGTCCGTAACCCACCAGACGATCGGGAATCTCATCGCAGTACATAGTTTGCTAAAACGCTTTATCTTCGAGCTCTTGTTTAGACATCTTGGGGTGTATCATCCTCGGCTCTTCAACCTTAGCTTTAACATCATCCTAAACCAACATTTAGGAGTAATGTAAGACCACAAAATCTACATAAAATTATACCACAAAAAATGCACAAAATCATACCAGAAATCTGTCACAGAACCATACCACAAAATCTGATCTTGAGTGACTGTGTTAGAAAGAAAGCTTCCGTCTTTACCAATATAGGTTTTAATCCACAGCGCTAACAAGCTCATTTTTTTGTCCATGTTCATCTTCCTATAAATAATAAAGCAAAACAAGCATTAAAGATACGTACAACAATATAAAATGACCTGGCTTTGCTCTTACTAACATCCTAAGTAAATATAAAGTAAAACAAGCAATAACCTGGCTTTGCTCTTACTAACATCCTAAGTAAATATAAAATGACATATATATTCAATACATAATCAGCTTGTTGGTTTGCAAAACTTTTAGAGCCAGATCTATGAAACTAATTTTGAGAAGCTCGTGCTTTTTTACCGCATGCTGACATAATCTGCACTCACATTTTCAAATTTTTAGTTAGAGATTAATTAATATTAATAGATTAAATAGTAGAGTAAGTCTCAGCCCAGCAAGGTGCTGTGGCCGCTTTGTCCAAGCACAGGGGCAATATCGGTATTTCATAACTTTTTAAAATTTAAGTGATAGTATGTAGATACTTTGTACGTATGTCTATACAGATATAAAAGGTTGAGATACCTGTTCGAATTGTCGTTCCCCGTTTCAACTGTGGTCATCTTCTCTTCTTCCTGCTTTGTGCTTAGCATAGTTAAACTTCGTCGGAGTTCAGGTTTCTCGTCGATTCTTGGCCGATTTTTGAGTGGTGTTGCAGCGAGAAAGACTTACCCTTTCCAATGAAGAACAGAGGTGAGTGAATTATCAAAATCGTGAATTAAGGTTTATGTGTTAGGAGTTTTGCGACATGATTGTGGTTGATTAAGCTTGTATTCTCAAATGACCAGTTACAATTTTGTTATTAATCAGAATATCATTTGTAAGTGTATGTAATTTAGCATTTTACTTGAATTTAGGGTTTTAGTTTGGACATAATTATTCAATAAATAGATTATTGGGTTAATAATTTGGTTGAAATATGCCTTGAATATTGATTTGAATGTAATATTTCAATGCATGTTTATTCATTGGTTGTGGTTTGTGAATGCATGTTTATTCATTGGGAATGGTTTGTCAATGCATGTTTATTCCCTGAGCTTGTCAATCAAATATTGATGTGAATTTGTGGTCATGATGAATTGAGTTGAACCTTAATTCCTGAAATAAGGTGCTATATTCATGAAGTTCACTTCACACTCTCTGAGATTGCTTATAAATTTTGGGGCAATCTTTTTCATTATGCTGTAACCTTTGTTGAATTTTTATTTTAGAATAATTTTTTAATATGGATAACCTTCCTGTCAGTTAGATTGCCTATTTTATTGGATATTCATGAAGTTCACAGATATGAATAATGGAGCTTACCTAAGGGCATGTGAATATGGATTTGTTGGATATTGATGCTTGGCTGTGAATTTTATTATCTAGTTGCCTATGGAATTGTGTATTTTTGTGCATAGCAGAGATTATTATAGAGAGAGATTCTGTCATGACTCTCATGAGTATTTGACATTTTTCATTGATGATCTATTTGATGTTTGAGATTTAGTTCTCCCTTTTTTCCTCGATCTGGTTCCATCTATTCAGGTTCATTTTTATGATAACTGTGTGATATATGTAAATATATTTGATTCACAAAGATTTGTAACTACAAACCAACTTTTTGGCAATGTTAGTGGTCTTGTACAAGGTATATTGTTTTTAAACTTCAGAAAATCAGAGTAAAATCAGTTCTAAGTTGTCTTGAGGAATTTCACAGTTCATGCTTAGTACTAGGAACTTTCAGTGAGTTTCATAATTTGATTTTGCCAAATTTCAAAGGTTGTGAAGCTTTTAGGTTCAGGCACTTCTTCTGTGAACTTGTGGAATTTGTGTTTTGTCAATGCATGTTTATTCCTGGAATTTGAGTTTATTCCTTGAGCTTGTATTCTTGAACTTGCACTACTAGTAGAAAAAAATGCTATTTGTAACTGGCAAAATTGATTTTTATAACTAGCATTGTTGGTTGCGAATGCCACCGTTACAACTAGTGAAAATTATTCGTAACTGGCTAATGTTAGTTACTAATAATGTACTATTTGTAACCGGCTTTACCCAACGCCGGTTACAAATAGACAATTTTCCAAGTTAGAAAGCACACTATTTGTAACTGGCGTTAAGTTATGCCGGTTACAAATAAAGTACTATTTGTAACTGGCATAGCCTAACGCCAGTTACGAAACCAACCTGTCTTCCTTTGGTAAGCATTTCTTTAAAAATGAAACAAACCTCATTCTCTTGTTCCCTCCCGAATAGTATTTTTATTTTAAAAAAAATAAATAAAATGGTAGCGGTAGAAAATTCCTCTACTGCCACCACCCGTACACTACTTTTTTTATTTCAATGTAAAGACCATTAATTATTAATAAACTTTCATAAACTATAATAACTATTAATCTAACCAATATAAGATAAACTTTAAACAACATCTTGTAAATTATATTGAATTGATGTACTTGTAAATTACAAATATTTCTCACACAACTCACAATAAATAATACTCTTAAACTAGAAAAAAAAAAGAAGCTAGTTAGTTAATTGTTACAATGTTTAATCTTCAAATTTTGATGATTTTGTCAATTTCGTCTCTGTCTGCTTCACAAATTTGACTGTTCTATAAGGGATGGCAGCAATTCACACTGAGCACTTGATATTTCGCCCGAATTCTGCATGGGGAAGAAATATATACATTAAAAAAGCCAAAACTAAAAAAGGGTTGTTTTAGACGATCACTAAATGAACTCTTCCAATTACATGGTCAATGCATCAAATTGAGGGGATATAAAAGAAAACAAGCATCAAAACTCACAAGAAAAACTTCAGTCACTTATTAGACAAAACTAGTCACAAATAAATTCAATACAGAAATCAAAACAAGTAATTCCGCTAAAGCTATGCCATGACTAAACTAGCTATCACATACATATAATTGTATCTGACTAAACTGTCACATAAATATAATTGCTTTTATAGTTAAAGGGAGAGAACGAAATAAAACAACCCCACATACAAAATACAACAAAAACCTAGGGTAGCAGATGCTTGGTGCCTTAACTAGCTAGCTCAATTTTCAGCTAGCACAATCTATTACATACACAAGCTAGGAGATACCTAAAGTAGCTCAAATTTCAATTTTCGGAACTGGAGACCAAACCATAAAATACACAAGATAGCAGGTGCCTATTATCACAACCTATCACATACACAAGTTAGAAGTTGCTTGAAACACAGGGAGACATACACTTAGGAAAGTCATTCTTTGCAAAATTATTTAATTACCTTGATGAATCTAAATGCCAAAACTAGCTCAAAACTCTGTTGACCTTTGCTTGAGTGAACTCCAACCTAAAATGTGACCACAAGGGACGAAGCCAGGAATTAAGACTCGGGGGGGGGGGGGGGGGGGGGAAGGTTTATATTAAACAAAATAGTACGGTACTCGTATTGTATCTCCTACATTTTTTTTCACATCAAAAAATTTAATCTAAGACTATTATAAATTAGCTTTGACCATAATTTTTGACTAATATATAAAATTAAATTTTTATAGAAGAATTTACTAAGCTAGGAATTTCATGATTGTCAATAATGTAGCTTATATACTGTTAATATGTTAAAAAAAAAAGGATAACGCTTGTATGCCAGGAATTGAATTCTTTTATCAGCCTCAAAGCATCTTAGTATAGATACATCACAAACTAAAATATGGCTTTAGGCACTATAAATTTAAGTGACAATAAATTGAGGTGTATGTGGAAGTAATGGAACACTAAAGGGGAAAGGGAACAAGATAAAGACTTATATTATATGTAAAATTTCAGTAATGTTCAGACAGAAATAAGAAAGATTATTAGCTACGAGATACGTACAATCCATGAGTAAGAATTAGATACAGAACTTCCATTTAATTACACGAAGACCCATTTACCAAAAGTGGGTAGTAATATAAACATTAGATTTCAACCATGAGTCTGACCACCACAAGCTAGATGCATCTGATATCAGTTTTGATATGTGCTTGAACACTGTATGTAATAAAATTAATAAAATAAAAACCTTACTCCTTGAAGATACAAGTAAATATGACAACATACAGGCCAACCAAAATGACGTGTACCAAGCAAGCAAAGACATCAAACCTAGCTTCCGATCTATCAATAAAATTTTCCTCCACGATATATAATTTCTCAAGAAAGTTTACATAAGTTTGTTTCTATAGCCTCTTCACCATGTTTTAAACACAAAATATGTCCACAAATCAGAGAAAAAAATCCACAGAAAGTGTAGTAGTGGCAAGGATGCAATTTACATGAGTAAAACACTCTTAAAACTACCTAAACCACATAGGAATATCCCAGCAAAAATCTCAACACAGCTCTAAGAAAAAAGCACTAAAACAGAAGCATATACCAATTGAACCAAAACTGACCAGTTTTCAGAAAACAACCCAATTTAATAGCAAACAAACTCAATAAATTCTGAAATTTTATATGAAAAAATTAGACAAAAAATCACCCAAATTCAAAAAAAGAATCACCTAAAAATCATCTGTAATGAAGGAGAACGAGCCCAGAGAAGTCAGACCTCTAAACTATTCCAGTGAGATTCTACCAATTTGCAAAAGGGTAGAAGAATAATTTTTACGCACGAGAATAAACCTATTGAATTAGTCATAGATTGGCTTTTCTACTTGAACCAGGAACGAGAATATTGTTGGTCTAGTATAAGTTCATAATTAAAACAAAACATGAACAGAACATGAGCAATTTATTAAACCCCATTACTATAATCAAAAGCTTGTTCCTGTTTATTAATTTTGTTTCACTTAAAATATTGATAATTAAATTGTAAACATTCTCATAGAAGAATTAAAATCAAACACACAATAAATCATAATAAAAAAATTTCCCAGAATTGAAGAGCCATACCAAATGTTCAACTATACACCGATTTAGGAATTTTAAGCCCTGATTTCTTTCTCTTGCGCTTGAAACTCTCGCCACCCAACTTTTCAAATCTGATGTTCTTCAATCTATCCCAATTTACTATAAAACCCGAAAATTTCAACTAACAAGGGATAAAACTACAAAAAATCCATTAAATTAAATTACTAACAAACAAAAGCATAAACCCTAGAATTCTTTTTAATTTTTTTTTTTTTTTTTTCAAAAACCGGTTAAAATTAATCAAAAATAAATAAATAAATTATTCTAAGATCGAGACATACCGTAATGATATTGATGAATAAATTTTGGAGAAGCTTTAATGGAGTTTTTGAGGAGTTTTTACTTTGGAGCAGTTTCAACTTTCAGATGAGAGAGAAAATTTGTGAGCCTTGTGAAAAATGGGGACCGATTTGTAACTATGAGGGAAAGAGGGTCTATGACTAATTTCTTCTAAAAACAATAAAATTAAAAAGTGAAATGAGATAGGTAGCATTAGTAACCAACTTTAATAAAGCCCTTTACAAATTTATAAGGTCAATAAAGTTTGACCTATTGTTTGTAACTGACTTTTTATATGCCCATTACTAATAGTAGGTCAGCCTATCTTTGACCTATTATTTGTAACTGACATTGCTAATGTCGGTTACTAATATTAAATTATTTGTAACTTGCACTATCTATGGTAGTTACTAATACTCTTGTAGTAACTAACATAATGTATGCCAGTTACTAATAGGGCGTTATAAATAGCATTTTTTCTAGCGTACTGTACTGTTTACTGATTGCGGTTACTTGTGAGTCTTTCCATGTATTTTGGTATAGTGGGAATGGGATGTTTTCATTGCAATATTACTATGGCTTGTCATGCATATGCTGATGGTTGTGTAATTTGTTGCTAATGTAGGTAAAAGTGTGAAAAAGGGAGTTGCTAATGTTAAAGGAGATTATAAAAGAAGCAAAAGCAAAAGCAAAACACCCATTGAGAGATTTTATGATGAGTCCGGTGGTTAGTATTCTGATTCCGAGTCTTTATCGTCTGGATCAATGTCGGCATCAGATAATCCTTATGCTCCTGATTCTGAAAGTGTACATGAATCATATACTGATGTGTGTAGTGGAGATGTTAGTCACTGCTACAATAGTGATGAAGAGGTAATGGAATTTACTATGATTTTTGTTTCATTAAAGATTCTTTTGTGATAATGTGTCATTGTGATTGTGGTAATGTGTGATAATTTTGGGTATTGTAGGTGAAATAGGCTGAACGCAAAGCAAAGGCTAGGAAACGTAAAATAGATCTGCAGGTGTATGTGGTGAGTGGTTATTTGCTCTTTGTTTATATAATAGCAGTTTATACTTTATGTAATTTTTTGAGTTGGTGATTGCTTTATTTTTTTACCTGTTATTATTTTGCAGGCTAATTCGAAAACCGCAGGAGGGAGGGTGAAGGATTCATGAACTGTTATTGCTTCATTCAAGAGTCATAAGAAGTATAATGTTATGGATGCTTAACCCCTATTATTTGATATTAGTATAGCAATTTGTGTGGCATAGTTAATAGGCTTATTAATGGTTTTGGTTCTTGTACTTTGTAGGCAATGAATGTGAACTGTCCCGTTGAGACAATGGGAAGGGTGTTAGGGAACTTTGACGAAAAGAAGATTTGTTTAGTTAAGGAAATGGGGTTTGGCGGTTTGTTTTATTGTGTTGGTAAGGGACTTCCACAGACGTTGGCGTTCTGGTTGTGTACTAGAGTTGATGTGAGCCGAAGGTGTTTGTTGACTGTGGATGGTAAAATTTTGCCGTTGGACCCTGTTCAAGTGCGTTGGGTATTGGGAATTCCATATGGTCCACGGGCTGTTCTGGATAAGGTAGTGGACAAAGAGGTCGAGGATAGATTGTATAATACATATAGCACATTACATCCATGCGGTACAAGAGGTATTACCAGGAAGACTTTGATTGAATATTTGGAGGGTCCTTTGGCCGAGGAAAGTGAGTTTAAGAAGGTGTTCCTAATGTATTCTCTAAATGTGTTGTGCTCATCGACATGCCATCGTTTGAAGAAGTCATTCCTACATGGAGCTAGTGTTGCGGACAATGCATCTGAGTATAACTGGTGTGAGTTTGTCCTAGATCAGCTTATGAAAGCACTAGGCCAGTTCTGTAAAAGATTCTATGGTAATGCTTCAGCAACAAGCAGTGGGGGATGTACTCTTTTCTTGGCTGTAAGATTCTTAATCATTGCAGTGAATTATTTGGCTAAATGGAAATAGTTAGTATTGCTTATGATTAATGTTTATAATTATTTAAAATTATTTTATTCTGAAAATGTAGATTTTTTTTTATCTCGGTCGCCTTAATCAGACTCCGTTGAATTGGGGTGTATTCCCAAGGATGAAAGTTTGGTCGAGACATGAGATGAACAAGGCAATATCAGATGATGAGTTTGAATATGGTGATTTTGGACGTCGTGGGGTAAGTGCTTTAAAGAATGAGTTTATGCATTCCAATCAATTCATGTATTAAAATTTTGGAAGTTGATGATTTTAATATTGTGCTTTAGTGTCTGTTAGTGAGCTACGGGCACCCATACCCCTTCAAAGCAGATGATATCCTTCCATGTGTTGGGAACAATTCAAAGGAATGTGTAGATGTTAGGGTCTTTGTAGTTATTTCAGTACTTATACTTTTGGAATTTGAAAGTTCATTTATTTATGTTTTTTTTTTGTTACGATTTGATTTAGGTGCTTAATGTTCTGAGGAGTGTTTTGAATGCTAAGGATCCTTAAGTACAAGAAGTATCTGTGGATGTGGATGATATTGATTTGGAGATGTTGACTAAAAATGTTAAGAAGAGAAGAAAGGCAACATCGGACCGTCCTTTTGGTCGGAAGAAAAACGTAGGGCAACAACTGCATGATATTGAAGAACACGAACTGGATCAAGTACAGGAAGGTAAGGATGATATTGTCCACATTGAATATATTGGTTTTAATATTAGGTCTGTCTTCATATATATGTATTGTGTTAATTTTTATAGCTCCTCAAGTGCAAGTGCATGTGATTGAAGATAAGGATGAAGCAGATGTTGATGAACCTCCTGCTGTTAATTTTGTTGATCTGGATGAAGCAGATCAACACCAACCTATTGATGATCAGAGAAGTGTGGTTAGGGTCTTTGCCTCAAAGTCCCATGAAAAGGAATTGGGTGTTGATGAGGAAGATCATAATACGAGTCATAACGACAACCGTAGTGAGGAGGAGGTAAACTCAAGTATGGGTATTCATGAACAAGTTAATGATTTGATGTGGACTGTGGCAGCATCTCTACCAACTAATGTACTTGAGCAACCATTGTACATTGATACTTCTGGCTTTCGGTTCAGGGGTAGAAAGTACTCCTGGACCAATGATGATGCAAGATGTAATGAGTTTGCAGATGCTTATGATAATTTTGTTGATGTAAATGTTAGTGAGGATAGATTAGGGTTGGATAAAAATCAGGGGAATGCAGGTGTTTCTAACAATGCAGTTTTGAAAACAGTTTGTGAGGTTGACAATGGTTGGATGTGAAAATGGGGTGGGAAATGAGAAGACAGCTGAGGGAAATGGCAATGGTGTACTGGTGGGAAATGACAATGGTGGGATGGTTGAGGGAAAGACTGATCATGTTGCTAATGGGATTGGTGATGGTAATAATCAGACACCTGGTGGGGTTGCTGAGGGAGAAAAAGCTGCTTCTGGTGCACAACAGAATGGTGCACAAAATGGTGCAGGCATTGGTGATGGTAATAATCAGACACCTGGTGGGGTTGGTGAGGGAGAAAAAGCTGCTTCTGGTGCATAACAGAATGGTGCACAGAATGGTGCAGTCATTGGTGATTTCAGTGCACAGAATGCTGTACGGCTGACTGAGGGACAGGGAACTATTTGTACTGATAATGAAGTGTATGATGAATCAGAGGTTAATTAGGTGACTTATGAATCTGAAGAATAACCAGCTAGCTCGATAAATGAGAGGATTGTTATCCAGTTGGAGATGTTAAGGAGGAAAGTCGAACGCAGCCTGTAGACACCTAAAAATGTCTCCCCGAAACCAAACCCGATGATAAATAACCTTTCACCGCCACTGTTGGTCGGGTTTAGTATTTAATCCCGAGAGTGCTTAAAAAATCGTATTTTATTAAATTCTCATTTTTGAAAGGTCCATGGATTAGTCCTGGTGTTTGGTAAAAGCATAGTTTTAATTTTAGCCCAAGCTTGTTAATTAATTTTAAGCCCAAACCTTTTTATTTTATTATTTTATTATTTATTTTTGGCCCAAATATTTTATTTATTTTTATTTTATTATTTTCTTATTTTAGCCCAAATAATAAAAGTCAGAAAAAAGCCCGAAATTATCAATCGGCACTTAAAAAGTCGAAAGAAATTAGGGTTAAAAATGAATTTAGACGGAAAAATGGACTGGAACTGACCGTGCCACGGTACAGCCTGACCGTGTCACGGGAAATCTTTCCGTCTGACGGTGGGGCTTCCCGTGACACGGGAGGTCTGCCGTGACACGGGAAGTTCCGTGTCCTTTCCGCGTAAACCCTTAACGCGTTTTCCGTTCCGTTTTCTGAAAATTTCCCGTGTCACTCCAAAACTGACCGTGTCACGGGAACTTGTACCGTCTGACGGTACAGTCTGACCGTGTCACGGTACAGTCTAACCGTGTCACGGGATACTTTTTTAGGGTTTTTTTTTTTTATCATTTTAGGGTTCCGTGTGCTCCCTCAGCACATTTCCCTATAAATACCCCCTCATTTCTGATGTACGGGGCAACGAGAATTCGATTATTCTTATTTTTCTCTCTTCTACGCTATTAACCTAAACACTAGCCTACACTTTTCACTTCAAAATTCCTTCTTCAAGCACTTAAAGGAGTCCATATTTTACTCAAGGTTCTGTCCTTAAGCCAAGGCGTGAAAGGTAGAATCGTTTGAGGGTTTGGCCCCAAAATCAACCATATTTTATTTGATTTAATTTGATTGTTGTTTTATTATTTCCTTGAAGTTACTAACTCGTTTATTATTTTGTAGTTGCAAACAAACAGATTCAAAGTAAGGATCATGCTCTTTTTACTATTGTTATTTTTCTAACGATTTTTATGTTGTTGGAATTATGATTAAATTGGTTTTTATATTAATATTGATTCTATTATTTATTTTGATCACCATATTGCATGTTAAAGGGAATATGCAATTGAAAATCACGCCTAATAAGATAATTTGGACAACCGGCTTAGGTTCCTTTTTAATCTTGTTGTTTAATCAAGTGATCACAATATTTTAGAATTATGTGTTGCATTAATATTCAACCAATTCAGCATAATAATAGATTGGAGCAAATTGAATCTTTGTTTGTATGCCTTTGAGATCGCAGGAATCATTTTTCACTATAAGAATCGAGTAGAGGCCAATACGGGCGAATGTGACTCCATGACTCACTTCGTACCATAATCCCCGATCCTCCTTTCGTGGTTCCGAACCATATGGAGTTAGTAATCTCATGGATTATGAATGGGGTGTAACCTTCACGGGTCAATCGTTGTTGCCTATCGTTGTCCCTTTATCGTGGTTGCCTTTTATGATCCGTGAACGGTTTACAAGTTCCTTAAAAACTTGTTGGCGGCTCCCTACTTTCCTTGTCCCTAATCGTATTATGTCAATTCCCACTTCCTATGAGTGCCAAGCATATTCACAACATGCTTTTAACGTAGGCGCACTTCAAACGACGCCTACAATTTGGCGACTCCACTGGGGAGGATTCTTAATTATTTATCGATTTGAGTGATCGGTATTTAATTAAGATGAGTGGATGAGACTTGAAAGATTCTTGAAAAAATATTCCTGTGATTAATTTGGCATTTTTGCATCTGCATAGACGTTTTAACGTCGCATTCAGGTCTGTCCCGTAGGAAAAATTGGATAACTTGGTTGCGCGCAAAAGCAAACAGGGCACCAGTCAGATTTTCTGACTGCCGTGTCACGGCAGAGTCTGCCGTGTCACGGTACAGTGTACCGTCTGACGGTACACTGTACCGTGACACGGGAATTTCTGCCGTGTCACGGCAGTCCTAAAATCAGTCCGGTGACCTATTTTCTTTTCCCACAGTCGACTTCCTTCGATTTTTCTGAAAAAACGTATGTGTTCTACATGCGTCTTAGCCCCGGGGAATTTAAGCTCTATCAACCCAAAAACGCTCATGGCAATAAGGGTTCATCCGAGTCATTAAATTCACCCAAACCATGGAGTCGAGTTCGATTTCATCACGAACTCGCGGAGCCGCCCGTTGGCATACACCCTCAAGGGAGGCTGCCTTGCTAACGCGTTCAAACTCTTAACCATGGTACCCTTTTTGACACCCAAACTTGACCAATAGTTGAACATAGATCTTGACTTTAGGTTGCGAATTTTTTTTTTTTTTTTACATCATCGTGCCTAAATGCTATGTGTTTGTTCGGTGCTAACCCTAATGTGTTTGCTCTTTTTGTTTGACCCATGACCGAGGGTTTTTATTCTCACATAGTAATTAGTACGGACTTAAAATCGATTAAAATATGAAAAAAAATCACAAAAAACTGACCTGGAACTGCGCACCGTGTCACGGCATTGTCTGCCGTGTCACGGTGAATAGTGCCGTGACACGGGAGAGTCTACCGTCTGACGGTAGGCTTAACCGTGTCACGCCAGTCTGTACCGTGACACGATGCCCAGGAAAGTGTCCCGTCAGTCTTTTTTCTCGATTTTTGTGTCCAGTATTGAGTCGTGTCTAGTTATACGGTCAAAACACGCGTCTATAACCTCACCTAATCACTCACATGTTATGTCTACACACTTTTTTTAGTCGTGCACCATTTTTGACCGTATTTTAGGGAAGTTTCGTTTTTGTGTCGTTTTTTTTTTCGGAGTAAGTCGGATAGTATCCTCCCATGTTTTTTCTAAAAAAAAAAAATAATAAATAAGTAGAGCTTCAAATTTCTTTTTCTTTTTTTAATCCGGATAGGTTAAGGTTAAGTGTGGTCATTAAAGGTGTGTTTGTTTCGGTGTCACAGCGCTTGGGCAAGAAGCAAGGGTAGATTGTTACGGTTCGAGTCCATACCTCAACAACCTCTTGTACCAAAGAGGCGTACAAGGAAACCACCTCAGTCATCTCCACAAGATCCGTCTCCAGTCTACTTTCAACCAATGGCCACTAAGGAAGACATCGAGAACCTCAACAGGACAATCGAAAGATTGTCTGACATGATGCAGATACTTACTACTAGAGTCAGCACTGTAGAGCAAGACAAGCAAAACAGTGTCACTACTGCTGCGATGGACAAGATCAAGGAACAAATGAGCAAGATTTCTGAAGAGTTCACTTATGTGGAACAGCCTATCACCTCCTCGTCTATAAGAGAGAAGCTTCCTGAGAAGTTTTCCACTGCTGATATTCCCAAGTTCAAGCCTACTGATAATCCACTTTTCCATTTGAAGGCTTTTTCTGCAACTATGGCTCTTAAGGGAGTAGATGTGACACTCTTCTCTACGGTGTTTCCTCTTTCCTTAGAACATGCCTGTCAACAGTGGTTCTATTCTCTGGAATCCAAGCATGTCGCGACCTGGGAGGATGTTACTGAAAGCTTTATGAATCGGTACAAGTGTAACATCCAGGCCAAGACTTCTGAACGTGAACTCTCCATTCTCAAACAGAAAGAGAATGAAGGCTTCACCACTTACCTAAGCAGGTGGAGAGAAACAGCTGCGCTCTTGGTGGATACTCCCAAGGAGAAGGAAATGGTTCGCTTGTTCATTGCCAACCTGACTCATAAGTACAAGCAACACCTGAAGTTTCTGCCTCTAAGTACCTTTGATGCTGTATACGATATTGGAATCAATATCGAAGACGAACTGATGAAGTCTGTTGGTAGCAACAATAACAACAACACTTGGAAAAACAAGAAGAACGACACTCCTTCTTCTTCGTCTTCTAAGCCCAATAATGTTACCAACAATATCAACATCAATGATGTGCTGGACCTTAATGCTCCTACTCAAAGATTCCAAAGGCAAAGGAGGATTTATACGCCTTTGGGAATGACTTATGATGCGGCTTATGACCGTCTGCATGGTCAGGGACTGATTATGCCAATCGGACCATTTCCAGAACCTCGACCTGAGAATAGGACCGCTAATTATGACCCCAATGCTTATTGCAAGCATCATCAAGGCAAGGGTCATAACACTGAGAAGTGTTGGAGGCTGAAAGACGCAATCCAAGACCTGATAGATGCTAACTAACTTCCTGTCCCTCCAGGGGGCAAGAAGCCTAACATTCAAACATGTCCTCTTTCTGATGCTTTGGCTATCATGGGAGATGAAGTCTCCTTTGATCCGTCAATACTCATTCAACATGTGAATGAACCTCTGCCGGAAGTTGTATTTATCTCAAGCACTGAAGAAGTGAATGGGATTTGGGATAGCGATGATGAAGATGTCTATCTCAAAGATATAACCTGTTCGTCTCTCGACACCAGTAAAGATGTTTGGGGAGACCTTGAGGTCAAGGTTCTCACTAGAAGTGGACGGTTGCAACAACCTAACCCACCTCCACCTCCACCACAATCAAATCCGATAGTTGATCCCATCGACCCTGTGAATAGCGATGTGGTCAAACAGCTACAAAAGACCAAGGTGGAGATGAATGTATGGAAGCTTTTGGCCACTTCCCACGAGCATCGAAAGGCTGTAATGAATGCTCTGGTGAAGATAGGAGTCGATGACAACATGACTCCCCAAGGACTGGTCAACTTTCTCACTACTGAGCTGCCGAGTACCAGCAATCTGATTTCCTTTTCTGATAAGGATCTACCCCCGGAAGGGGACCAACATAATAAGGTCTTACACCTCACTGTGGTGTGTAGGCAGATGAATGTTCATATGGGCCTGGTTGATAATGGCTCTGCAATCAATGTGTGCCCACTCCGTACTGCAAAGAAGTTGGGTATAAAGAATGAAGAGTTGACTCCCTCCACTCAAGGGATTCGAGCTTACGATAATACTCGCCGTCAAGCCGTGGGTACTATCATACTAAATATAACTACTGGGGCCGTTGAGCGTCGCACCAAATTTCAGGTGGTGGACATTAAGGCCTCTTTCAATCTGTTGTTAGGACGCCCTTGGCTTCATGAGCTAAAGGTGATTCCGTCATCGCTCCACCAGAAAGTAAAAGCCATAGTTGGAGGGCTTCCGATTACTATCGATGCTTCTCCTATGCGCATTCAAGTTATTGATACTCCTATCGTCCATGTTGAACATGACGAAGAAGATGAAGATCTTTGGGGGTTTTCACTTGATAATGTTCTTGTGATCGAAGAAGAGGAAAAATGCCATCTCGACTTCGATCCCTATTCAAACACCAGTATCAACGCCATTCTGAAGAAGCAAGGTCACTTCCCTGGAATGACCCTTGGGCTCAAGAAGAAAATGGCTAAATCTTGGGGCCATCCTGGTGCGCTCAAGAAGGATACTTTCGGCTTGGGATTCGAACCAACAAAAGAAGATCTCAAACAAGCTGCATTGAAAATGAAAGCTCGCAACAACGCTCGAATCACGAAGACGGAAATGGCCATGGATCCACATCCGTTCACCCTCAATGGCCAGTACATCAAAGAAGGGGAAGACTTCCCATGCTATGAATTCCCTGAACCATTTGTCCATAATGGGATCCGTGAACCGGGATTCGAGGTGTTTCTCGATTGTGACTTCATCGATGAAGAGCTCTCCATAGCCGACAAGTCCGATAGCCTGAACTCTGATGATCTGGGAATCAATCTTCTTTTTGGAATGGAGAAAAATGAATCCAAGCCGGTCTGCAATGATAACTCCGAGCTCGTTCAAGCCGTCATAGCGAACAAGGATTTTGACCCCTCCGAGTTAATCGTCCAAGCTGACAACATTTCAAGGGGATGGCGCAAGACATTGAGGATCACTACGCCGAGTGGAGAGAAGTTGGAAATAATCGCTGGCGAGGGTCCTATGTTTGATGAGTCTGAATCGTCTGGGTCCGAGTCTGAGTCTGAGTCTAAGTCTGTAGATGAGTCCTTAAAGTTTGAGGCCGACCCTCTTTCTGCTATAGAGTTCTGCCCTGAGTCTCTTGTTGAGTCCTCTCTTCCTAGTCCTAATAATTCTGGTGAGGTCACAGCCGACCTCGCCTCTCTTGATGTATTAGCCAGTGAATTCAATGAAATGAATACCTTTGCTTACGATGTGTGCCATTCCCCTAGCCCTGATCAATATTGCTTTGCTAATGATAAAAATGACAAAGAAATAATAAAAGTAATGGAAGAACACGAAAATAAAACAGCAGTTATTGAAGATACAGAAACAGTTAATATTTCCAATGATACGACTGTTAAAGAAGTAAAAATTGGATTAACGCTAAGTCAAGATGAACGCAAAGAGCTAATTAACTTGCTTAGTGAATTTGTTGATGTATTTGCTTGGTCATACCAAGATATGCCAGGAATTGACAGGGATATAGCTCAGCATACGATACCACTCATTCCAGGTATGAAGCCTGTCAAAAAAAAGCTGCGCCGAATGAAACCAGATGTGGCTCTCAAAATCAAGGAAGAAATCAGGAAGCAATTGGCCGCAGGTTTAATCAAAGTATCCAAGTATCCGGAATGGATAGCAAATGTGGTTCCAGTTCCAAAGAAGGATGGAAGGGTCAGAATGTGTGTTGATTACAGGGATCTCAATAAAGCAAGCCCAAAAGATGGGTTCCCTCTACCTCACATTGACATTCTGGTCGATAATACAGCAAACCATGCACTCCTGTCATTCATGGATGGTTACGCCGGATATAATCAAGTATTGATGGCCGAAGAAGACATGGAGAAAACCACATTTATCACACAGTGGGGTACATATTGCTATACGGTAATGCCATTCGGGTTGAAAAACGCGGGTGCCACCTACCAAAGAGCAGCTACAGCACTCTTACATGACATGATGCACAAAGAAGTGGAGGTCTATGTCGATGATATGATTGTCAAGTCTAAGGATCGCCCAGGCCATATCGTCGCACTTTGCAAGTTTTTTGAAAGACTCCGTAAGTACAACATGAGATTAAATCCAGCAAAATGTGCATTCGAAGTCACGTCAGGCAAATTACTTGGATATGTGATCAGTTCCCGAGGGATTGAAATAGATCCTTCAAAAGTAAAAGCGATCATGGCCATGCCACCACCCAAAAATGAGAAAGAGATTCGAGGCTTCATTGGAAGGTTGCAGTACATAAGTAGGTTCATATCAAAGCTCACAGCGATATGTGAACCTATATTCAAGAAGCTTAAGAAGAATGTCCCAGTCACATGGGATGATGACTTCCAAAAGGCTTTCGACAAAATCAAAGAGTATTTGGCAAACCCACCCGTGCTAGCGCCAGCAATACCTGACTTTCCTCTTCGACTCTACCTTACAGTCACAAGAGAAACGATGGGGGCAATGCTAGCACAAGAGATTGAAAGCAAGGAGAATGCAATTTATTACCTGAGCAAGAAACTCCAAGGATATGAGACGCGATACACGCCTCTCGAGAAGTTGTGTCTCGCACTTGTATGGGCCGCACAGAAACTAAGACATTACATGCTCACTCATACGGTGCATGTCGTGTCTAAGATGGATCCTCTCAAATACCTGTTCGAGAAAGCAACACTCAACGACAGATTATCAAGGTGGATAGTCAATCTGGCTCAATTTGACTAGAGATTTGTGCCACAAAAAGCCATCAAAGGTTCCGCAGTTTCTGATTTCTTAGCAGACTTCCCGTTAGAAGAAGCTGAAAAAGAAGAAGATGAGTACGATTTCCCTGACGAAGATTTACTCAGACCGAAGACGATAGTTGGACGCTCTATTTCGATGGAGCTTCAAACCAAAAAGGATGTGGTGTGGGAGTCTTGCTCGTATCGCCCAATGAAGAACACATCCCAATTTCCATGAAGCTCGACTTTGATGTCACCAACAATGCCGCAGAATATGAAGCATGCATTTTGGGATTAGGAACAGCTGTCACCTTGGGAATCAAGAAACTCAGAATCTACGGTGACTCTTCACTAATCATTAACCAAATCTCTAAGAGATGGAAAGTGAGGAGTGAAAGTCTCGCTACGTATCAAGCTCATCTGGAAACTCTCACGGAGCAACTAGATGAAGTGGAATATACGTATCTGCCAAGAGAAGAAAACCAGTTCGCTGACGCACTATCTAAGTTAGCATAAATGGTGCGAATTCCAGCTGACACGATCAGAATGCCACTGACCATAGAGAGAAGATATGAACCAACTTATGTTCATACGCTTGATGATGAACAAGAATCACAGGAAGAAGATGAAGAACCATGGTATACAGACATCCTTAATTATGTGACAAGAGCAGAGTATCCTCCTAATACTGATAAAAGGGCACGCCGTGCTTTGAGGCTCCTGGCCTCACAGTATGTGCTCATTAGGGGAGAAATCCACAAGAGAACCGCAACGGGAAGGAATCTCTTATGTATAACCAAGAAAGAAGCACATAAAACCATGGAAAACCTTCATGCTGGTATATGTGGAACTCACATGAATGCAAAGATGTTAGTCCGAAAAATTCAACGACAAGGTTACTATTGGACTACTATGGAGCGAGATTGTCACGAGTACGTCAAAAAATGTATGAAGTGTCAAATCTATGCAAACTTACAGCATGTTCCACCTTCACTTCTCTACACGTATACTTCTCCATGGCCTTTCTCCACTTGGGGCATTGACATCATTGGAAAAATCACACCACCAGGACAAGGGGGGCATGAATTCATTCTCGTAGCAATCGACTACTTCACCAAATGGGTCGAGGCAGCCTCATATGCCAAGCTGACGGCAAAACACGTAGCTCAATTCATTGAGAAAAATATTATATGCCGCTATGGGGTACCACATGAGATGATCAGTGACAATGGAACACATTTCCAAGCCGAATGCGTGGAATTGTTGCAGAAATATCATATCAAACATCATCGATCATCACCTTACAGACCACAAACGAACGGAGCAGTCGAATCGGCCAACAAAAATGTGAAGACCATCATCGAAAAGATGGCGGAAAATTATAAAGATTGGCCAAGTAAGCTACATTTCGCCCTTTGGGGTTATCGAACCTCTGTTCGTACATCGACAGGGGCTACCCCTTTCACTTTAGCCTATGGCGTCGAAGCTGTACAACCAATTGAGCTCGAGATACCTTCTCTCCGAATCACATTGGAAAGCCAACTAGATGAAGTCGACTGGATTAGAGCAAGATACGACGAACTGGTCTTGCTTAATGAAAAACGCTTGGCAGCTTTGCATCATGTCCAAACCTACCAACAGCGTATGGCACGACATTTTAATAAAAAAGTCAAGACCAGGAACATCAAAGAGCACGACCTAGTGCTTAAGGCACTTCGCAAAAACGTGTTAGATCCAAGAGGAAAATTCAGACCGAACTGGTCAGGCCCGTACATTGTTAAAGCCATCCTATCTGGCGGAGCGGCATAATTGGTAGACATGGACGGCAACGACTTCCATAATTTAACCAACTTGGATCAACTCAAGAAATTCTACGCCTAGTCGCATGGGTTCATGACCCAATAGAGCTACGTCTGGCCTGATTCCTTTTTAGGATACGTAGGCAACCCCTCAAGGGGGCCTGGCCACTTTAAAATAAAAAAATCCTCCCTCTATTGATTTAATATGGGCCCGGTTCAACATTGCGTCACGGCAGCAAAAAAAAAAAAAAAAAAAAATCCCGGGAAATATTCCCGTATGACGGGAGAAAATCCCGTGTCACGGCAAACTCTGAGCGGCAAAAAAGGACAGAGTCCCTCCCGTGACACGGGATTTGTTCTCGTCTGACGGGAAAACTGTTCCGTGCCACGTCACCCTGTCTGTAAAAAAAAAAAAAAAAAAAAACTTGTCGTGACGCGGGAATTTAAACCGTGTCACGGGACCCTTTGACCGTGACACGGCAGATTTTCAGTTTCCCGTTTTATTTATTGGCGCATTCGTTGCGAATTTCCTGTTCGAGTTTTTGTTTTCGTTCTTCCATTGCGTCCGACTCCTTGACTCGGATAATAAATAAAAATCATTGTAATTTTTATTTTAAGAAATAAATGCGCTGTTATTATTAAAATAAATGCGACTACAATATTGGCATCATACGCCTTATTTTAAATAAAAATTATAAATAATAAAATGCAAGGCACTATTGATCTAATCTCTCTTCTCTTTAGGAACATCCTTCTCTTGTTCAATTAGGTCGGCCTTCACCATTAGTGTGTCTTTTGTAGCCCGAACCGTCACACCCCTAGTCGAACTTTCGCCCCTTTCACCTTTCTTGAACTTTTTCGGTTGTTTCTCCCTATACACCATCTTTTCTTTACCCTTTCCTTTCACATAGGTCTTCTTTCTTGGCATCTTAGGAGTCTTAAACTCAATTCCTTGTGTTCTCGGACCTAGGCGATCTTTAAGAGGAGCTTTCTTGTCTCCAAGACGACTCTTTACATCAGACTTGCGCGATCCGAATCGTTCCCTCCTACTTCTAGGATTCAACCACACCTTGTATGCACTAGATAATAGAGGAGGAGCTTGGTCACTTGCAGAAACGGTCCACAAAGGTCTTCCAATCCAATAAGCCTCGTACTTGTGAACGTTACTTTCATGCAACGATACTTCACGAGGACTATCGTTATAGCGTGGAATTACTTGTTCTAGTCCATACTGCCGCATTAGTCGAGAGGGACAGTAAAAAGTCAGTTTGGAGATACTAGGAACACGGCAATATGGAGTTTCATTCGTGCCAACCATCCTAGTAAGCCTCCACCAAGGCACCACCCAACGAATGGAAAATTCTCTCTTTGCAAAGAAATTTTTCCAATCTTCATACGACATGTTCGCAGAATAATTCTTCTTCCTACGGACTAAGTCGTTAGGGCCATATTTTTCAATATCGTCGGGGGCTTCAAATAATTCCAAACGCTCCATCAACCAAATCTGCAAAAACAAGGAAAAAAAGAATATTAATAAAAAAAAAAAACACTAAAGATTCCCGTGACACGGCAGTTTTGACCATGTCACGGCAGACCCTAACCGTGACACGGTGACTGTTTTGTGTCACGGGGGCTATTCAGAGCGTATTTTTACCTGTAATAGTACCAGAGAGCCCTTCATGATGGCTTTCCGGTCAGATTTTGCCTCGTCAAGACCACAAAATGTTTCTCCAAGGCACGTTGGCATAGGAGATCTTCCGGATTCTATATGCTCAAGTACAGACGCTAGGCAAGCATGTCATACCCTACCGTTTGCAAATAGTAGCTTGCTAAACATGCAAAAAATATATGCCCTTCTACGATATACATGATAAGATTCAGAGATAGGGCGATTAAAATATAAGTTAGCAAGTTTTTCTAAGTCTACTTCATTACCACAAACAATTCTATTTAAATCTGGATCTGTTAGATTCAGATGGCGTTCAAAGTCTTGGTAATAATATTCACGTAAGGTAGGCATGGCTATAAGATTACTAGCAGGAAATCCAAATATCGCACCAAATTCCTCCGGCAGAGGACAGATTTCATCATAATCAAATTTGAAACAGTGCGTTTCTGGACTCCAATAATCTAATGCTGCTCTAAGAAAATCATGTTCAATAGCTACATGTCGCAGGGCTAGCAAACCCCTGACATGAAATAATTCTAACTCTCTTTTTTCAGCATTGGTCAAAGAATAAGACCAGTCGCGCAATGTATTATCAAAATTCTGAGACATGATTATTGAAATATGAAATTCTAAATTATTTTATGTTTCGTAATTATGCATATCATGAATAATCTGGTCTTATTTTATAGCAAAAGCGCTCGGAACTGCCCAGAATTTATCTTTTCGCACGCGTGAAATAAACCGCTGAATAATACGCTTCCCGTGACACGGGAAATTCCATCGTGTCACGGGAACCTTTGCCGTGACACGGTGAACAGTGCCGTGTCACGACACTTTACGCGCCTGATTTTTTCATCTTTTCCGTATCTATCCGGATTTTTTATATTTTCTTATCTTTAACGTTTATTTTTAGTCTTTTCTGAGAGTTTTATTTCTAATAAAATTCTCACCTTCTTTATCTTTATTTTAAAATTTTATTTCCGAGAGTTTTATTTCTAATAAAATTCTCACCTTTTTATTTTTATTTTATTTCTTTATATTTGTTTTGTTTTTTACGAAAATATTTTCTATATTTATTTACTCATCATTTTATTTCTTTTCTTTTCTTTTGGGAAATTTTATTTTAAGTATTTATTTCTTTTCTTTTGGGGAAGGTCGGTACCCTCCATTACTCCACTTATATTCTTCGTCGCGTCATTAATAAGTACACAATCACACACAAAGAGTCTCAAACACACACTAACACACGTAAATGGATGTATAAACTATAAATAATGTACAAAGAGTCGTAATATATAAATATTTCAAGTGTCATCATAGTATGTACAAAGAGTCATAATACAAAACCCTCGGTCAGAAATCTCTAGAATTAGAATCAGTCGCGTCTCCACCCTGTGCATGTGGTTCGCCCTGGGTATATGGGAACGACGAACCAAAGAGTCCCTCAACCATCCGAGTATGGGGAGTAGCGTCCCTACTAGTCCCCGTAGGCCCAGTAGTAGTCAAGCTCAAGGCAGGACCCGTCCAGCCGGAGAACGGAGTAGACTGGCCCAAAGATACTGGAATCGTCGGCGAAGGCATCGTCCCATACAGCGGAACCGAGAACAAGCCCGATAGTGGTGGAGGAATCCCGGATAATGGGGCCGAGAATGAACCAGGATCCAAAGGAGACCCAAACTCAGGAACTGGAGGCTGTGAAAATGACGGACGCTGAGAAGACTGACCCTGCTGCCACTGAGCCTTCTGGAACGGCTGAGTAGTCTGCGGCTCTCGCTGAGAACGCCGGCGAGCCTCGGGAGATCGTCTACCACGACCAAGCTCCTCCTTATCCGAGCCTCTGGGCCTCGAGCGCGAGCGGGACCTCTGTCGCTCCTGAAAAACACAAAATCAAAAGGTGTCAATGATGCAAAATAAAACAAATGGTAGAAATGAAAAAATAATAAGTGATACCTCAAGGACGTCGCTAGAGCTCCGACAACTCGCACCACACCGAAGATTGATGATGCAATACTTCAGCGCGTCCACCAGCTTCATGATTCCCATCACCTCCGAGCGGTTAGGCTGAAGATAAAACAAAGAAAAATCAGTAATAAGCAGCATTAAAAGAATGGATATTGCGTCGAAGAAAACTCACCGGCTCAAAAACCTCGGGCACTGACTCCTGCGCCTGTCTGTAACCCTCCGTCGCGTCGGCAATATGGTCCTCCGTGATACCGATCGGCCCAGGGTAGCGGACAGATTGAGGAGGAATCTGAATCCTCCCCACAGGGTGAATGGTCGTCTGAAAATATGATCGAATAATCAAATTATTCGACTATTTAAAACAGAGATTAGCAAAGAAGATTCTCGAAAGAAATCATACCTCGGGAAGACGGGGTGGAGGAGCCAGAGAGGGAAGCAAATCCCGCGCGTAGTCACTCTCCATGTGAACGAGCTCCTGCCACGGAATAGTGTAGCGCTCTCCCCTGTTGATCAACCCTCTGATCAAGCGGGAGTCCAGCATCGACTCTGGCTGGGAAGAAGGCACCACAAAGCGATCGCCGCTATGCTGACGGACGACTCGCTCCCCTAAATACCAGACGAAGCGCCCGGTACCAACCAAGATGGTACGGTACACTGAAAGACGTAGGGCCTCGGGTAGGTCAGTCATCCCGGCCCAAGGACGATACTGGACATCGATGGGGACCTGAAAATCAGAAAAAGTTAGGCGTGAACAACGGAAACAACATCAGAAGGAAAGGACACGACAAAACTAATCCTTACGCCAACAGAAGAGGTGCCACGGCGTAGTAGCCCACGAAGCGCCGGAACAGACTCCACCCGCGACTCTCCTCGGTCGCGCCAGCTGGCCCCGACAGGAAAGTCGCGGACCGCTCCTCGACGCCGGCGAGGAGCCAAGCCTAGGAAGTACTCGTAGAACCATATCTGCAACAAAGTGATACTTAGTACATGAGTCGAACAAGTTAAAATGAAACAAAAAGGGAAAAGATCATCACCTCTACGACTCTCCACAGGCTGTAAACGGTGACCGGGGACTCGTCATTCAGCTGACGACAGCCATGACGCAGAGATAGAAGAAGATCCGCGTACCCAAGACTGGCCTAGCTATAGGATCCTATCTCGGGAATCCTGGCCAAAGAGAGGAGGTAGCAGAGGAGCACGCGTGAACTCCTGTCGGGAGAGAGGGTCATAGAGATCAGGATCAAGATGAAGATTCGCACCCGCTGCTCGGCCGTCGTATCCTCCATATTGAAGCCGCGAGCAAGAACTGAAGCCGACTCCGATCGTCCACTCCTAGGACCACCTCGAGACACCGGTCGGGTTCTGATGTGCTGAACGACCAGACCCAACAAACCAGCTACCTCGGCCGATGTCCAAGATAGATCAGAAATCTGGCCTACTGCCCGGTCAGTAAATCGCAGCCCGCTGATCATGCTGAAGTCCAGGGGGGTCACCGTCATCTCCCCCCAAGCAAAGTGAAACGTGTTGGTAGTATCCCAGAAATACTCCAACAATGCGCGAACGACCGTCGCGCCGCAACCCCGGGGGCCGCAAAACCCTACAACCGCCGCGTAGAAATCGACCAAGCCAGACGACTCCCATAGGGCGCTCGTAGCAGGATCCCCCGTAATGACCTGGTAAAGTCGAGGGATCAAATCACCGGCCCCGGAACCATGCTGGCGGAGTGTGCCATCGACTATGCCGGAGAGTGCGCGGTGAGAGACGTGGTTTTCACGGCAGAAAACCAATTGGTCTGGGGTCCATGAAGGTGGAACCCACCTACCCCTACTCGTAGATGTCCGAGGCTCGGACTCCAAGACGTCGTCGTCCATGCCCTTAGGGACCGTGGGAGTGTCCTCCCGAAAAGCCCGACGCCGTCCGCGGGTGGAAAGGTCGCAGTCTCGTCGTCTAGGCATGCTATTGTCAAAATCTAAATGTTTAGCATCATTTCCTAAACATTTAATTCAAGTTGCATATTTATAATAAAATCTAAATACTTAGCATCATTTCCTAAGTTATTTAGTTGTTTATTGAATTATAAATGTTTAGCATCATTTCCTAGACATTTTAAATTGCAAAATAATAATCTAAATACTTAGCATCATTTCCTGAGTTATTTAGTTGTTTATTGAATTATATGCTAAATTTTTACCTCAAGGCTAAAAATTGGCAAAAAATTATGGTACTTAGTTTTTCCATGACAAACTAATACTACAGTTCTCCTAGCCGCATGATACTATGTTCTCCATGACAATGTAGTATATATACAAAATATGAATCAACACATCATTTCACAAAATTCACCATTTCGAAACATGAACATTATTTCACAAAGTAGCACCCAAAATGGTGATTTGCTCAATTCTCCACCAAATCATGCAATTTTTTGTCTCAAATTTCTCACAAACACACATGTACACATATACAAATGAAATCATGGCAAGAATTTAAACATAAAGCTTCAAAATCAAAAACCCCCAAATTGATTTTTTAGGGTTTGTCATGAAATTGTTAATGTGAAGCAAATTCAAAGCAAAAATCAAAGGAAACTCACATGAATGTTTGTAGAGGGTCGAAAATGAGGAGAAGATCGAGAAATTACAGTAAAATGGGTGAAATTCGAACTGCAAAACTCAAAAAAAAAAATCAATTTCCGGCCACCAGCGCAGCTGCCGCGACACGGTCAAGACTAACCGTGACACGGAGAAGCAGTACCGTGTCACGGCGACCTTCAAGGCTGACGGAGCTCCGGCGAACTGGGCGGCAGCTCCGGGACAGAAGTAGAAGCAGCAACGACAGACAGCAGCAGCGCAGAACAGTAGCAGGAAAACCGCAACAAAACAGAAAAAAAGAGAAAAGATTTGCGGACTAACCGTGTCACGGTCGCCGTTACCGTGTCACCGCGAGTTTCGAACGGCCGGCGGTTAACCTCAGACGTGGCGCGGCAGTTTTTGGTAAGAAAGGAGCAAAAATGGTGAAGTGTGAAAGCAAGTATGAAGAAGAAATGTGAAATGTGAAATGGTGAAAGCAAGCATGCGGATTTAAAGACAGAAAAGGACAAAAAATAGAAAAAGTGATCGTTGTTGACTGATTCAAACAGCGAAAAGAAAAAAAAAGAACAAGAAAAAAAAATAGGGGTCCCGTGACACGGGATCCTTGTCCCGTCTGACGGGAAGCCTTGACCGTGTCACGGCAACCTTCTGACGTGGCACGGCAAAACTGCATTTGGTCAGGGAATATTCTTGGTTTTTTGACCAGTTTGACTGATTTTCCGAGCTTGTTGGGCGATTATTTTTCGCTACAGTTACGCGGAAAATTCCAACTGATGTTTAAGGGGGATTAAAATTACCATTTTACCCCTGGCAAGCGTCAAAGCCTATTTTTCGGCATTTTAAGCATTTAATATGGTCGGATAATCGGCTTAAAATTGTGAATTATCTGCGGCCCACGTTCGGGGATAATCGAACCACCATACACTTATTAATCGCCAAGTCGGCTTTCCTCAGGCTTGGAAAGCGTTATCGGTTGATTTTTCTTCAAGTATAGAAAACCGCCAAGTCGGCTTTCCTCAGGCTTGGAAAGCGTTATCGGTGGATTTTTCTTCAAGTATAGAAAACCGCCAAGTCGGCTTTCCTCAGGCATGGAAAGCATCATCAGTGGATTTTTCTTCAAGTATAGAAAACCACAAAATTCCTTTGTCGGCTTTCCTCAAGTATGGAAGGCATTATCGGTGGAATTCTTCAAGCATAGAATGACACCAAATTCGTTCGTCGACTTTCCTCAGGCATGGAAAGTATTATCCGGTAGCTTTCTTCAGGCTTAGAAAGGTACCAAATTCTTCAGTCGGCTTTCCTTAAGCATGGAAAGCGTTTCAACCAATGTCAACTCAGTAGATTCCTTCGAGCATAGGAAAATACCAAACTCGTTTGTCACCGACACACTGGTGCCAGATATGTATTCTATCATTTTACTCTTTTATCTGTGGAATTAACATTTTTCTGCAGGTATCGGCGTATACAGAGTGATTTAGGATCGCATAACGTCTTAAATCATTCTCCGTCCCTATCGACTACTTTGACTATCGTTTTCGAAACTGACGTTTCTACAAACTCAGTCAAAGTGGGGGCTTCTGTAGACACCTAAAAATGTCTCCCCGAAACCAAACCCGATGATAAATAACCTTTCACCGCCACTCTTGGTCGGGTTTAGTATTTAATCCCGAGAGTGCTTAAAAAATCGTATTTTATTAAATTCTCATTTTTGAAAGGTCCATGGATTAGTCTTGGTGTTTGGTAAAAGCATAGTTTTAATTTTAGCCCAAGCTTGTTAATTAATTTTAAGCCCAAACCTTTTTATTTTATTATTTTATTATTTATTTTTGGCCCAAATATTTTATTTATTTTTATTTTATCATTTTCTTATTATAGCCCGAATAATAAAAGTCAGAAAAAATCCCGAAATTATCAATCGGCACTTAAAAAGCCGAAAGAAATTAGGGTTAAAAATGAATTTAGATGGAAAAATGGACTGGAACTGACCGTGCCACGGTACAGCCTGACCGTGTCACGGGAAATCTTTCCGTCTGACGGTGGGGCTTCCCGTGACACGGGAGGTCTGCCGTGACACGGGAAGTTCCGTGTCCTTTCCGCGTAAACCCTTAACGCGTTTTCCGTTCCGTTTTCTGAAAATTTCCCGTGTCACTCCAAAACTGACCGTGTCACGGGAACTTGTACCGTCTGACGGTACAGTCTGACCGTGTCACGGTACAGTCTAACCGTGTCACGGGATACTTTTTTAGGGTTTTTTTTATCATTTTAGGGTTCCGTGTGCTCCCTCAGCACATTTCCCTATAAATACCCCCTCATTTCTGATGTACGGGGCAACGAGAATTCGATTATTCTTATTTTTCTCTCTTCTACGCTATTAACCTAAACACTAGCCTACCCTTTTCACTTCAAAATTCCTTCTTCAAGCACTTAAAGGAGTCCATATTTTACTCGAGATTCTGTCCTTAAGCCAAGGCGTGAAAGGTAGAATCGTTTGAGGGTTTGGCCCCAAAATCAACCATATTTTATTTGATTTAATTTGATTGTTGTTTTATTATTTCCTTGAAGTTACTAACTCGTTTATTATTTTGTAGTTGCAAACAAACAGATTCAAAGTAAGGATCATGCTCTTTTTACTATTGTTATTTTTCTAACGATTTTTATGTTGTTGGAATTATGATTAAATTGGTTTTTATATTAATATTGATTCTATTATTTATTTTGATAACCATATTGCATGTTAAAGGGAATATGCAATTTAAAATCACGCCTAATAAGATAATTTGGACAACCGGCTTAGGTTCCTTTTTAATCTTGTTGTTTAATCAAGTGATCACAATATTTTAGAATTATGTGTTGCATTAATATTCAACCAATTCAGCATAATAATAGATTGGAGCAAATTGAATCTTTGTTTGTATGCCTTTGAGATCGCAGGAATCATTTTTCACTATAAGAATCGAGTAGAGGCCAATACGGGCGAATGTGACTCCATGACTCACTTCGTACCATAATCCCCGATCCTCCTTTCGTGGTTCCGAACCAATACGGGTGTAACCTTCACGGGTCAATCGTTGTTGCCTATCGTTGTCCCTTTATCGTGGTTGCCTTTTATGATCCGTGAACGGTTTACAAGTTCCTTAAAAACTTGTTGGCGGCTCCCTACTTTCCTTGTCCCTAATCGTATTATGTCAATTCCCACTTCCTATGAGTGCCAAGCATATTCACAACATGCTTTTAACGTAGGCGCACTTCAAACGACGCATACACAGCCGAAGGCAGAGGAAGGTTGTTGGCCCTCCAACATTGCCGGTGGATTATGTTAATCACTGGCGACCGAAGTATATTCGTCGGTTTCGAGAACCATTGGTCTAGTTTGTGATGGATCATTCATTTAGTCATGGACGAGTTAGGAATTTGGAGTGAGTCCTCATCTTATACTTGTCTAACAATTTTTATTATGCAACAGTTTCATAATTTTGAGTTTTTGATATGATTTTTATGCTATTTTTAGGCATGATATTGCCTTATTGAAATATGATGGGGATTTTGCGCCCGTTAGTATATGTGGTTTGGTTGCTAGTTGTGTGGGACAGATTTCTAGTCAGGTAGGTATATGTGTATTCTATGCTCATCAAGTCATTCCATGATATGTTACGTTGTGTGCTAAGGAGATTAATCATTTACACATTATTATTCAATGCAGTATGTAAGGGTTGCAGCTAAAATATATATGAGAAGGTTTGGGAGATGCAATTTGTTGATAAGAGTAGGCGTTTCATGCTTGATCCTACCTTCGGAATAAGTAAAAGAATCTGTAAGGAAACACCTTTTCCTATTTGAATTGTTATTCATCTAATTCCTTACTTAGTTTTGGTTTGTTGTAGATGATGGTATTGCGTGCACTGTAATGGATGTTTGTTTGCAATCCAGAATTTAGTGAAATCATACTGCAAACAACTAAGGCAGACGGTCCCTAATAGAGTCAATGTGGTAAGTTATGGTTCCTCCTCCTTAACTTTGCATTAGGTAAATTCCCCTTTCAGCCTGCATCTTTGATCAAAGGGTCTTTCATTTATGTTGGGAAGTTAAAGTTGACAAATTTGTTATTGTGAAGTCATTATTAGGAATGTTTAGTTGTGGACTTGAAGCTGAAAAGGTTAGGTAGATAATTTTACTAAAATGGTAAGTAAGTGGATTGTTTAATCTGAATGATAGGTTTTTGTCCCGGTAGTACGTGATGGACATTGGTGGTGCGTGGCATTTTCAATGAATAGGGAGGAGATTGTTGTTATTGATTCAATTTAAACCAAGAAGGCATCTGAAAGTAGGAGTTTAGAAGTCTCTCAAATGGTATGTGGTTCAAGAGTACAGCTTCATTCAATATTGGTGCACCACTCTATAATCTTATCCTCGCCCAAATCCTCAACCATGTCCCTCTAATTGTGAATAAATTTGATTGGTGTGCAGGCCATTGCCATGGATGTTGCATTTCAAAGCATGGATCCTTCTTGGCTAATAGGAACCATTACTAATTGGCCTTGGACCTTCCTACAGATGGCTCAGCAAGGCAATATGTGAGTTGCTCTCCATGTCCATTATTTACAGTAAGTTCGTTAACTATATCCTCTAGCATTAACTTTAACTAAGGTATAAAATATAACTACTAAGCTTCTGATTTGCTAGGTTGAGGATTTGATGGTAGAGAGGTCATGGCTGCTTGCTGAAGACCTCCTGTCAGAATTCAATGAAGCCGGAAATGATGTCCTGGAACTAATTAAACCCCGCGTTCTGTAATTCTTCATCCTGCCTGCTTATTAACTTCTATTTTGGTAATTTTTTTGGTTAAGTTAATGTTTTGCAATTGTATAGGGCCATTCTATGTGGGCCAGTATTTGTTCTATTCTCATCAAGTTGGGATATGTTCTGAACTTTGGTTTTTGGGCTGAGCTGTTATTTGTTGGGTCAAGCAAAATGTAGGGATATTTCTTAGTCACTTTTTACTTAACCTAACGAAATTTCACAACAAAATTTTGATATTGTTAAGACTTATATAAGTAAATCAAACCTTCAAAGTGCATATATATTAAACATATTAATGGTTCTTAGTATTAATGCTTTAGGGAACCGTAACTGGTTCTTAGTTTATACATTACTATCTTCATAATACATTGCTATATAATTGGTTCTTAGTCAATGCTATTTTAAAGTCTTAGCATCTAGATTAGTAGTACACGATACTAATTTCAGCTAACATACAACTATAACGCAGCTAGAACAATAGTTAATTACAATACGACTTGGTAAAGTCTTGGTTAAGTCTTAGCAAAAACATCATTTAACATATATAAGTCCTTAACTGATGATATGATTTCTAGAAGTTATGTTAGAGGTTTTAGGTGATCTATTATAATTTAAGTACAGATGTGGCTTTATCAAAGCTAATGCTTATCTATAGTAAGCCTCATTAAACCTAATGTGGTCATTCCTTTTAAAACCACGAGGCTCAATGTGAGCCCAAACCACAGACCCATCTCGAACCTTCTCCTCTTCCAATGTCTTCTCATCGTCTAAGTCCTCCCCATTGACCCATAGACGGACACGCTGAGCATCGACATTGTGACTTAAGCCCAATTTCATGTAAAGGCCATGCACACGGGCTGTTTTGCGAATAGCAAATCGATGAGACTCACGGCCTGATGCTACAGTGCAAACCGTGATAACTATTTTGTTGCTTATTGGTTCCTGTGCTGGTGGATCAACAGGAACTCCTTTGCCATCTTGCACATAAATGTTATGTAGAAACCATACATGAGTAATTTAGCCATATTTCTAATAATGATGTTCATGAACTTCTGCACTTAAATGAACTTGTGAAATATAGCACCGAAATGACACATGTTGGTGCTACTACTCCTTAACTTAAATTTTATTGTTTACTTTGGTTCTTACTAAAACATGTATAAATTTTTTTGAAGGAAAAAAAAAATTGATCTTATTATTTAACTTGAAGGAAAACATATAACTTATTATTTTTTTTAGGAAAAAAAATCTATCTTAAAGAAATAATGTAGTACCTTGTAATACGCAAGAATAACCTCAAACATGTACATTCCTAGTTGAAATGGAGTGTCTTCTGGTGTTAGTAGATTACCCCTCCACCACAATCGTAGGTCCTTAGGACGAAGGGCTACTCTAGCCGCGTACTCATAGAAAACCGTATGTAAACGGTTGTCAACGCTGATCTCGATTGGTTGCCCATTGCCATCAACATCCCCTCCTTTCACTAACAACTTCACTTTTGTGGTAAGTTGATTACCAGTTATGACAAATACATTGGTCTCTCTCGTCTGTGAGATCAAGTGATTCCCCCTCCGATAAGTCGTCAGATGAATCCATGAACTTGTATGGATTTGGCGAAGTAGATAACGAGTTAAATATTACTAGAAGGTAGGCGTTTTTAAAGATTGAGGAATTTGTAAAGTAATTGATGATCGGTTTTTCCTTGACATTGCATATTGACTCCTTTATATAGGGAGTGATATATGGAGTGATAGTTGTAGTAGGGAGTATAGAGAGATATTTTAATGTAGTTTTTTTTTTTTTTTTTTTTTTTTTTTTTTTTTTTTTTAATATAAATGAATGGTTAACTAAGTTGGTAGTATTTATGGCAAAAGGAAGTACATTATTTAGTTATAACAACATTGTTTTTAATCTTTATGGTTATGAGTCTTATCAATCCAATACCGTCAACTACCCCAAGTAAAATATTCAAGGGTAACATGTTATATGGACACCTATTCCCTAACACACGATATTTATAAAGTCATACAATTTTTGTTTTTGCCATATAATTTAAATTACGAAACATATATTAAGTTTATAATCGTAACAATACATCCATATTTAATACTAACCATAACTTTACATATTTAAATAATCATAATTATACTAAAAGGTTACATTTAAGTCTAAACAAAATCAATAGTTTCTTTGATTCAATTGTAGAAGTTGATCCCCCATATGTAACATCTACCATTCATCATCTTCTTCAGAATTGTTGTACTCGTCCGATTCACGACCAGAGTCGGAACTACCCCTAACACGACACTCAAGCTTTAAGCCATAGTTTTCAAACGCATATTTGATGTTCTCAATGTATGCTGGGGGTCATGGCTATTATCATACGGAAGGTTTCTCACTATTCTGCTTGCCAATGAAGTTTTGATTCCATTCAAGTCGCACATGCTAGTAACAAATTCTTTATATTTCACTTCATTAAAATTAAACACATTACAAAAATCTTCATCTCCAAATTCAAGCCAATTAACTATTCCCTTAGGCTTTCTTTTCTCTTCTTCATTCGCATTCTCATGAACCTCTTCTCCTTGTTTCAAATCATCAAGGTGAAGAGTAGAGAACTCCCTTCTTAGTGACATCAAGGCCCAAGCATTGTCACCATGTTCCTCCTGCAGCGAGTTTAAAACCACCTCCCTCTCCTCTAGATTCATAAACATATTCATGAACGTCGATATATACCTATAAGTGTGCTCATAATGAGTGCATTTATAAACATAGTTTTGCAGCGTAGATAATTGAAAAGAAAAGCAAAAATTATAAAGGTCAAACATATAATGTAACATGCAATATGCCTCCTTCCTAAATTTCAGGAGATTTCTTATCTTCAAGGATCTAAGAAATGGGTACTCTGGATGGAATCGGATTTCTGCGACGTTGTTACCACTCCTTCCGATCGTTGCAAGTTGATAGCTGAACATATTCATTCTACTCCTCGCCCTTAGGGTGCGAACTCCCAATTCAGCTTGAAGATGTGCCGGTGCTAGATCTTTTATGCTACCACAAATTACAGAGACATCATATTCGGGTTTCGGCTGTTTGGATGGTGGTGAGTAAAAATGGTAGGTGCATTCATTGAGTGGGTTGGCCATAGTTGTGGGAATTGGAAAGTAATATTTAGAAAATTTAGTTGTTCTTCATTTGAGGAGGGCTTTAATAGTCGAAAAACTAGCGGCAAATTTCTAATATTTAATCTTGAAAAATTTCCCGAATTTTTTGGTGAAGGCGGGAAAATTCTGGTTGTTCAATTATTTAAAATTAAAGGAGTTCAAATTTTGCAAGTAGTTGGAATTTCTAATGACACAATAAGTTTATAGGATGACAATTATTTTGTAGCAATCAACGCACAACCTAAAATTCACTATAAGGAAAGAAGGAATATTTTATATTAGGCATGGAAAATATTGTATTGAATTTTATCAAATCAAAATAAACAAAAAATAATTATTGAGATTTCTTAATCTTGAAAGTAGATTATGAAAATTGATTGCGCAAATGAATATTACTTGTATAATACTTAAATGGTGAACAATTACTTAAATTATGCAACATCTACTTAAACAATTGGTAAACCCCTATTAGAACAATATTTAAGACATCAAAATGATCAAAGTTACTATTCATACCACAGAGTACAAAACCACAGAGGAGTACAATAATGACATAAAATACATTCCGAAATGACAACAACAAATAAGTAATGGATCCAAACATTACAACCTAAAATTAGGTTGCTGTAGTACATAAACAATAACGAAATTAAGAGTTCAATAACTGACATAATCAATAAGATAAATGACATAATAATTTTACGATATGCTAGCAACATCAAGCATCCTTAACAAACTGAACTTCGAACAAGTCAGGGGTGTTGAGATCATAAGCCAAAAAAATTCCATGAAATGGTTTCAATTTCATTTGCCTCATCATACGGCGAATCCTTTTAAGAGTGGCTACCACGATCTTCAGTTCTCCTCTTATATCTCCTTTCACAATATGTAGCTCTGCGTCCCAACACTTACTTTTACAAGTCAAAGTAACGCGGCTGGTTTCGGCAAGGCCTACAAAATTTTCTCGGGCAAATTTTATCGGCACATTCTACAACAACAATACAACAACAATAAATGGTGTCGATAAATATTAATTTACATCAAAACATTTTTATGAATTATTATTATATTTTAAAATATAAGTAAAATGTAACAAGTTAATAGTTGAAAGTATTTACCAGATTGCCATGCTTAATGTATGTTGATGTTAATGTAACACCAAAGGCAACCTTCCTAGATTGAAAGATCATCCTAGCAAGTCTATGCTTGGTTTGTTGTTTGCGAGTCTCCAATTCAATTAAATAATTATCATCAATAACAACGTTATCTCTATGGTCATTCTCATTGTTCATGTTCTCCTCAATGACTGTGATATCAACCCCACCCCTTATAACATGGCAATAAAACTTACCAGAAAAACCATAGTAAATTACTAATTCATCATCAAAGTGGATATCGTTGTCAGTTACAAATGCATTCCATCCATTTTCAATGTAGGTTACCATATTGTCATTTTCTTCCACTTCAGTTACGAACACACCCCAATGTTGCGAAGTGTCTAAGCCTCTATACACACGAGCATTGCCACTCATGTCAGACATTACGCCTCTAAATATAGACGGAATCATCTGCATTATAAGTAATAATACAAATTAATAAAATTAATATGAGTGAATATTTTACGATGCATGTTATATTTTACGTAAACAATATAAAGTAATATTTGTCAATAAGATAGTAATTACCACTCGGTCATTGTCTTCATCACACAAAATGCTGAAATTTTGCAAGCTTTCATACACCTTAATCAATCATCCAAAAATAAAAATCTTAATCAGCAAACTAGATATTGAACTAGATAATGACTACTAATCGATTGCACTTTATTGATTTACATTCCACATTTTATAGACAAAATTTCACAACAAAACAATAAATAAGTTTCCATTGACAACTCACATCAAACAGCTACGTTAGGGTTTTTAGTTTTAAAATATTCCCTGGTAAATGTCTTTGATGATTCTTTTACTGTCATTTTTACTACTGACGTGGAATTGCTATGTAAACAAATCCAAATATTATTATATGAACATATAGTAAATAGTTGTACCTAAGCAAATTAATATGGCAAATGAATATAGTAAAACGATGATCATAACATCTTAGTGAATTCAGTGATAAATCACTTCAATCATATATGATAGGGCGTTTTTTTTATTTCAAAGATTCCTTGATATAAGTCCTTTTTTATATTATTATTGTCATTGAAATATTGATGTACAAACATATCAATGAATTATTTTAAAAATATTCCCTTATATAAAATTTGTCATCTTAGATTCTTGTACCATCATTTAAAGTGTTTTCAACATTGCGAAATATGAATTTATCTTGTATAATAATGATTTTTTTTATTATTTCACATTCAGCCTTAAATATGATTTTTTTCCACCAAATTTTTGAAACCAAGTTTCACCAAATTTTGAAAAATTTACAACCAAAATTGAATAGCCTTACATCAACTCCAGTTAATATGAATTGAAGTTACAAGTACGAAGTATTAAATTAGGTTTTAAAATTGATTAATATACACCCTTTGCGGTTTGTTAAATACTTTCTCCATTCCCATTTTAAACTTTTGAATTACATTTCTATCATTATGTTTGGGCTCACTATCTTAGGGAAATTAATTGTATATACTTTGGGAATTAATTATATATATGTTGGGCTCACATACAAATTCTTACATAGACCCTGGTCCATCTATCCTATGTGGACCAGGCATTCAACACACTCTTCTCTTAATTAAACACAACTTCACCTTGTTCTTTAAATCCCACCATCTTAACTTTTTTTTCCCTTCTTTATAAAATCACTCTTCCCTATTTAATCTGATTTTTTTACTTCTTTTTCGATCATAATTTAGATCCACAACATTGTCTAGATCAAAGAAATCATCAACATTATCTCTTCTTTTTCTTTTTTTCTCCTTGATTTCACTCTTCTAAACTTCCTCTCTCTTCTTCTTAACATTTTCTTGCTTCTTTTGAACTTTCTTCTTTTGAGACTCTTTGTTAGCCTTCTTTTGAGCTTCCTTTTTAGCTTGATTTTCAGTCTCCTTTTGACTTTTCTTTTTAGCTTGATTCTCAGCCTCCTTTTGAGCTTGATTCTCAGCTTCTTGGATTTGTGTTGGGTGGTGGATTTGGGTTGAAGTTCAGATTGGTTGCTGTAATAAAACAAATGCTTCTTGGATTAAAAAATAACAATATCAAAATTTTAATAGGAATCACAAATTATATGAAATAAAACCATAAAACATTTGAACAGTAATAACAAATTATATGAACTAAAACCACAAAATATTTGAACATTGATCACAAATTATATGAACTAGAACCACAATATATTTGAATAGTAATCACAAATTATATGAACTAAAAACACAAAACATTTGAACTTATAAAATAAATGCTTCTTAGTTTAAAAAATAACAATATCAATTTTTGAACAGTAATCACGAAATATATGAACTAAAACCACAAAATATTTGAACGATAATCACAGATTATATGTACTAAAACCACAAATCATTTGAAAATCAATTACGAATTATATGAACTAAAAACACGAAATATTTGAGCCTGTGATTTACCCGGTTTCTCCATTTTCTGAATGTTGCTTGTCTATCTCTTTTAAAATCTTTGGATCAACAATTGGACTTGTTATCACTACTACAAAAACACCCTATGGAGTCGCCCTTTTAGAGTCGCCTCAAATTAATAGGTGATGCGGAAGGTTTTAGAGTCGCCTCTTACAAAGTATGTGACACCTAAGGATAGATAAAAGACATCTAAAAATGAGTTGAAAGGAATAGACATCACCTACACTATAACAGGCGGCACGTAAACTATACGCGTCTCGTCTTTCATTATGTGTGACTCATAAAGTATTACTTTACGAGTCGCATATAGTCTTTTAGGGCCTGTTCTCTTACGTTGAAATTCAGTTCAGTTCAGTTCAGTTCAGCTCCTAATTTCCTTCTCTTATAAAATATTCAGTTCAGTTCAGTTCAGTTCAGCTGAGTTCAGTTAATGAAAACAGACCCTTACTATTACAAGCGACACCTATGCCCAGTTTTGTTTTTATTTTTATTTTCTCACATGGGATACCTCCCTGACCCCCTCTCTTGCGCCTCTCCCTCTCTCATTTTCTATTGCCTCCCTCACCTAATCGCCCTCTCTCTATCTCTTTGCTCCCATATCTCTAATATCTGATCTCTATCAATCATCCTCCTTCATTCTTAACTAGATCACTGCCATCTTCACCACCGATAGCCCACTCTCACCTTTCTTCTCTCTCCTTATTCACTAGTGGTTGCGATGGTGGCGACGATGGCGACAATGATGCTTCAATTTTTAGGGTTTCGATTGATTTTTTTGGGCATAAGGAGTTTCTTCAAATATCCATCTTTTAATGTTGATTATATCTACAATATTTAGAACTTACGGAGTAACGTAGTTGCTTTTTTTTTTTTGGTTTCAGATAATAGATCTGAAGATATCCATGTATACGGGTTGTGAAGAGTATGGACCTGGGCTTGCATCTCCTCCAACAATAGCGGCGACTTCCACTTCTCCAACAGCATAAGCAGCGGCTACCGCCTCCTCCAACAACCGCGATAGATTTCACCTCCAACCACGGTGCTTCCACCTCCTCCAGCTGCAACGTACCTCCTTGTAATTTCGTTTGAGCATTTGAGCATGCTAAGGTTAGCGTTTTAGTGTTTTTTACCCAAATTTTTTCACCTAATTTATTGATTTTTATTATTAGGTTTTTAAATATGATGTAATTGATTCCTTTTGAATACATTCCTTACTTTCTAATTGTATTTTATGTGTTCCATGAATTGAGTTTTCAAGATTTGAGGAATACCCAGTTCAAAATTTGATGATTTACACTGTTTTTTATGCTCAATTAATGGATCCTAACCTTAAATCTTAGGTTAGGGTTCCATAATTCTGAGGTACAATTGTTAATTTTGTGCATTTTGATTTGATTTTCTTTGTTTTAGGTAAACCTCACTTCATTATTTTGGGTAATTTTGTTGTCTAACTGAAGCTCATTCAATGAATTTTTAGGTGTTTAATTTGTTGTTGTTTTTTGGTACCTTAACAATGATCCATTTGCTTTAAAGTTTGGTACCTTAACAAAGAATAAAAAGGCAGAAAGAGGTCTTTAATTTGTTGCTGAAAATGTTTATTTGTATTGTATATGTGCATGAGTTATCCAAGCAGAACCTCATATTATTTTTGTGATCATAAAAAATTTGAACATCTGTAGTAGGTCTATATGTTACTGCTTTGAACCGAATTCATTATTGGTTGACCTTTGCCACTTTGAACTGAATTCACTATTAACTGAATTTTAAAGTGGGAACTGAATTCACTATTAACTGAGTTTTAAAGTGGGTATACAACTGTATTAATTTAGAATTGCATACTACAATAATTAATTTAGGGGTTATTCACTGTAATATGCAAGGAATATCACATTGTTTTATTGGTCATGTCTCATTGTGAGTTGGTTTCTCTTATTTGGAGGTTTTGAAATCATCATGTTTCACGTGAGTTGTGAGGTTGTTTAAATAGTAGTGTGCCATTGTCTTATAATTTTGGTCTTTTAGAAAGGGAACACTGTAGAATTAATTTCCTGATCTTGTACTTGATTTGAATGTATTTTCCCCTGTCAATATTTCTGTAATAGGTTGTCAGATATATTCAATGTTTAGTAGTCATAAGTTGAAGCCAAATAGTGAGACAATTAGAAAAATTATCAACATGAACATTAGAATGAAATATGTGAGTTTTTAAAATGCACACCATTCTTCATTTTTCATTTCCCTGTTTTAGTCTACTTTTGCTTCATTTACCAGTTCATCTTTTGCTGCTCTTTGTAGTTTGATAATGCATATATTGTGTGAAGGATGTGGGAAAGATTAAGAAAGTTCCTTCAGCAAGTATGTTCAATGCTATATTGGCTGGTTATTACAGAGAGGTGAATTTTCCAGTCTTTGGTCTTCCTGATTTAACTAAAGGTAAAATTATACTAAGTTCCTTCCTCTATTTCTAGAATTTGTGATTATTCTTATATAATTCTCAATCTAAAATCAAAATGTCAGTTATTTCATGTCATTTGATATAATTTGATAAAGTGCACAATTGCTGCTTAGCTCTTTAGTTTACTCACACTGTATTTTATATACTTCTTACTAATTATTTCATTCTGGGTCCTCAATGACCTTTGAGATGGAGAATTGATTATCTTCTATAATTAAATATTTTAAATTAACTTTTCTTTGCCAAGAATCAGACTTGATTCATAACTCCATTAATTTAATCTTGGACTTGACTATTGAACCTTAGATATATAGTATATGTAAATATATATATTGGATTGAACCTTAGTGGAATTTTGTGGCTGTTTGGTTGTTTCTTCGCTGAGCTTGGACCTTATTGTCATTTGTCTTTGTTATTCTAGGATGTATATGTTTATCTTGGTATTTATAATGTTAGTTTTATAGAAGTTTTGTCATAGAAGTTTTCAAAAGCCTATTAGCTCAAATGGTAGAGCAATGTGCTATTGAACATAGATGTAGGTTCAAGTCCTACATAGGTTATATTTATAGTAGCAAGTGTGAATTTGGAAAAAGAAAAAAAATTGTATTTTGGGCATCGCTATTGAAGAATTATATTTTTCATGAAATTACTTTACGCATCGCCTCATAAAAAGCAGAGGACTCATAAAATACACCTAACACGTCGCATATAATGAAAAAGACGACTCATAAACCAACCTAACGCATCACCTATAACAAAAAAAGACGACTCATAAACCAACCTAACGCGTTGCCTGTAATGAAAAAGGCGACTCATCATAAACCAACCTAACGCGTCACGTTATAGGCGATGTGTAAAGGGGTACCTATTGTGTCAGTGCCTGTAGTGTGGCCCTTGAAGCAATGTGTAAGATGGTTTAGAGGCGACTCGATAGGGGTTTTTTGTAGTAGTGTATATCCAATTTCTTCTTCCTTTTGTTTCAGATTTGAGAAATTGTCCTGTTCAAATAACTCAGGGCTTCAATTCATCAATTGATTTCAAAATTCAACAATTATATAGGGTTTTAATTTACTTACAATTGATCTTCATCACTATCAGAAGAATTTGGGTCCCTAAAAAATATGAAAATTGTTCAAAAATTATACCCAATTTACAAAAACTACGAATGAAATTTTAACAAATTATAACAACTACGAACGAGTAATTGCAAATTCAAAGAAATTTAAAGAAAGTATAAGTTCAGAAATTTTATTTAGCTTTCTGCATTGTTTTCTTGCTTTTCATCCATGGCTATGCTTGAATTTTCAGAGGAGAGAGAAACGGGAATTTTTTGTAGTGTTTGTGTTGATGGCTATAAGTTCATAATTTATTATGTCAGAGTGTTGTTGGAGTGGAAAAAAAGAAAGGAGAGGTTGGGCCGCTTTATTTGTAATGTGTTTGTGATGATGGATTCTGGTATTTGGGCTAGTGGTCCACCTATTTTAGATGGACCAGGGTCTACCATAGACCTATTGGGGCTCACAAGCTTAGAAATTAATTAAATTTGGGCTCACCCGCTTAGAGAGAAAAAATTTTGGGCTCACTAGATTAGACAAATTAATTACATATGCATAAATTATGCTATACTATAATATAGTAAAACTGTTTAAAATGACGACATTTTTTTAATGAATGATTTTGTAATTATAATTTCTAATATATTACGTACAGCTATTTGTAGACACTCGACTATGGTCTATTTAACATAACCATTTACCTTAGCAGTGACTTGTCATTTCACCAACTGAAAATTAAAGTATCAAGTTTGAATCTTTTTCTGTCATTCACCAGTATGGTACTTAATTAGAAATTTGATTCAACAATTTATCATTAAAGTTGGTCATATTTCTCGGTTATGGTAAAATAATCTAAATTAGATTTTTAATATTTCTTGATATGACAAGTCACTGTATTGTGTTACATAATTTGATTGACAATTTACTATAATTAAATGACAACAAAAATATCCTAAATAAATAATATAAATTATGTAAAAATAGTCCAATGAAATTTTAGGATCAATGGCTAGGCTATTAATTGTAGGATCAAATGGCTAAGATATTAATTTAGGATCAAAGTTTATGGCATTTAGTTTATGGCATTATAGGCCGCGGAAGTAATAATTATGATCAAAGTAATCTAAGTATGTCTTTGAATCTATTTACAAACATGTTATTGTGACACTCATGCAACATTGAAGTACTAGTTTACTCATAATTATGGAGTTCTTAAAGGAGTTATATATATGGGGATGCTAATATTGCACAAATATTGATGCTAATTGGTGGGTGTTTTTACTACAACATGATGATTCTTTTTGGGACTAAAATTAGGCCAAATGGGTCGTTCTTTAGGGGACGGAGGGAGTAGTAGTTTTACAAATGAATAATTTTTTTTTTTGGTTAAAAAGGCATTAATTAAACTCTGATATAGGAAATTTTATATGTCAAACATAAGATGAGTACTTTCAAAGTGAATTTCACAAATTTGAAACTTTTACAATAATATGATTGACAATTAAATATCAATAATGACAAGATAACTTATAAAAAAATATAATTTATGTTGTATGGTATGTGCGAAGATATTATATATGTACCACAATTTTGACAATATACGGTCAATAGTTACAATTATATTGTCAATTGTTATAAATATATGTCAATTATACTCACTATTAAAGATAACGCTTAGCTGACAAGATGTTATAGATGAATGACAATAAAAATTGAGTGATTGACATATAATTGGATAAGATAATCAAAAGATATTATGTGTATGGTTGTATGAGGTTATATATTACTACACCATGATCAGGTAACTAGTAATTTAATACATGCAACTTAATTTTTGAAGAGTAATTTTTACTACACCATGATCATGTTTATGTTTATGACGAATTCTTTGTATGAAGAGTAATTTTTACGATTAAGCCGTAATTGTGCATAAATCGATTTACAAATATGTTATCAAGAATAATAATTCATTAAAATTCTGATAATGGGTAGTTTCAGTTAAAATTCATTCAACCAAATTTCGATAATCTATTCCCTTCACCTTAATCTCGTAATAATGTTGCTTCTATTTTATGTTAGAAATGAGTAATATTAGGTTGTGAAGCACAATGTTTGGGAATATGCTTCACAAAGCATTATAGATTAGCCTAGATGATTTGTACTTTTGCACAATTTATTAATATATATATTGATTTCATACAGATATTATGTTCGACAATTTATTATAAGTAAATGACAATATAAATTAAGTTATTGATATGATAATGTCTTCTATAAGATTGTATTACATTACAATATTGTAGATTAAACGTCATTGTATTTATTGATGTAATATAGATGATCATATGTATCTTAATATATAGTTTAGTCTTGCAAATATGTTGTCATTCAATAAAGTTTATAAATAATGTCACATAAATACATTATGATATTTATACACTCATATTTGGTTACATAAAATATCAATACATTGGTTTTTACTGGCAGTTATGGTTTCGTAGTACCTTTGGGAAGAATTAGTAACTGACATAGGTTGTCTTTTACCTACTGTAATGATATGGTGATGTTTACCTTAAGTGGGTGTTATTTACCTAAAATTCGTCATAACATGTTTACCTAATTAGCACCTTTACTATAAATACTGTCTTCCCTTTTTGTAAATGAATTACAGAACCAAACATAAGCAAATTCACACAAACACTAACATCCCAATGGCAAGTCGCTATCCTCTCTCCAAACCCAAATATCCTAAGGGATGCATTCCTCTTGATGCTCAATCTGAGATATATTTTCTAGAACCCAACACCACAAAAAAGAGTGAGATGGATTTCAACAATGTTCTCTACGGAATTGTGAAGAAGGAGCCGTACCATGTCCAGTATCTTGATGATGATGACGTAAGGGCGTTGATAAGGGATCCGTTGAAACTGTGGCCTGACTGTTATCATGGCCTCCAGATGATCAAGGAGGATGGCACCATGCGTCCGGCGCACCTTCCTAACTATTATGACATGTATGGTATTATATCAGATCCCTCCACTTTTAATTCAAAAATTATCTCTTTTGATTATTCTAAAATGGAGACGGTCTCTAAGGTTGTTCCACCCATTCCGAAAAAGATCGTTGACCCTTTACCTGTTGTGAATTTGAAATGTCCAATTTATCGCCCGAGAAAACCGAATCCCACTGAGTTAAAAATAGGTTTTGGAAGTGATGCACTTGTTGTTTACCATGTCCATGAAATGTTTACCACAGTCGACTTTGCCGTACTCACTAGCCACATTGTAGATGAGGCCCCTGCATCTAGATTTTATGGTACGAGGTTAACACCAACAATTGAAAAGATTGTCCCTCCCTCCCCATAGGAACTCCAATTGTCGTATGGAATGTTAGGGATGTGTCTAGACCATCTTTCATGGTAAATTTCCAATCTTTGGTTGAGAAACACGAACCCGGAGTTATAATACTCCTTGAGACACGAGCAACCATGAAGAATTGGACTCGTCTCTATAAAAAATTCATGAATACGAATTTTGAAGAGGCATGTCTCTCGGGAGGAGGGCTAGCATCAGGTGTTATTGTTCCGTGGGATGCAAATCTAGTAAATTGTGAAACATTGTTCAACTTTGGGGGAACTTGCGAGTTGCTTGATGTGGGTTCAGTCAAAGTAAGTGAGCAATAACTACTATTATTAAATTTAGTTAATAATTGTATATATTATGTAATATTGCATTCATATAATTAATTAAAAACCCTTATGTACTACAGGTGAAGGTGGAAGGTGGGAATGGAGCTGGGTCGTCGGGCACTGCTGCTAAATGCTCGGCTCGTACGGAGGAGGAGCAGGAGTAGGTTTCAGGTTGCGAGGGGCTAAGCTATTAAATGCTGATTATGTCGTCATGTTTAATTTGGTTTTTCGTATGAACTATGTTTTTATTTTTTAGTTAAGAATAATTATTAATTTGGGTTGTAATCTTTTAACTGGCTCTTAGGTGTTGTTGAACAATTTGTATGTTTTAAGTATTCGTATGTTGTGGGGATTTAATTATGTTTAATTGAAATTATGTTTAAAGTTGTGTGAATTATATTTAGTTTAATTTAAATCCATAGAAAATTTAAATTTTCATACCAATAACTATTAGGTAAAACAAACATATTAGCTTAGTATAATATTTGGTCTTTTGATAGTTGTTATTTAATTGTGAGTGATGGTCAATCAATAAGTTTGTTGTCAATGATTTAATATTTATATAATTGTTTAATAAACCGATAGATTGATAGTAAAGAGTTAATAACCAAAGTGTACAAATATATATGATGCTAATATTATTTGTACAATAATATTAGCTTAGGACAACCAAATAATAATTTCATAGAAACAAATATATTTAGCTTAGTCCAATAATAAGGTTACATGACTTGATGATTATATGATAGTTTGAAAAGTGTCATTAAAGGTAGTGTACCAATAACATGATTTGATGATTATATGATAGTTTGAAAAGTGTTAATTAAAGGTAGTGTACCAATTACATGATTTGGTGATTACATGATACTTAACACTTAGAGTTATTTAAAATTCAAAGTATATTTATACGATATGGAAATTAGACAAATCGCAACCTATTCGTAGTTGACTAGTAGTTGGAATTTGTGAGATGATATTGTTGTTTCAAAATTTGTAAAACAAATTTTGTATATATAATAAAATTTTGTAAAACAAATTTTAAAATTTTGTATAATTACTCCAATTACTCCATCCAAGTAATTAGAAGTCACCTAAATCAAAGGCCAAAAGGCCAAATTTATATAATGAAACCTCAAAATATATTTTAACCACATTCTTATAATTATATGCTTAAAACTAAGATACAATTCAAAGTAGACAATAGGATAAAGAAAAACAAGTTATTATGTGAAAACTACTACTAAAGCCCAGTGCAAAAGCCCTAATACTAATTAGACAAACTATTCAAATAAAACAGAAAACTCAATATGTGAATACTAAAGTACTACTACTACAACAATCCAAAAGCCCAAATAATAATTAGACAAAGTATTCCAAAGTATTTTAGTACTACTACAGATACAAAAATCGAATTGCCCAATACATCAAAGAATGAACAGTCAACCCCAATGAACCCCATTACGCTGGATGAGCTTATCATCAACATACATATCATCCAAATCTTGTTGGCAATCACCATTAGCCGTAAACGAAAGTCCAACTTCTCCAACTTCTCCTGTAGCTTGTTGATTCAATAGATTTCCAACAGTGTCTCCACTGAACTAAAAATACAAAACGGTATTAAATCAAAGCTCATATTTATTCAAAACAGAAGTTGTTAACTACACATGAAGTGATTCAAGATACTAGCACTTATACCTGTTGTTGTCCCAAGCTGTGATCGAAGTCTATCTGCCTTGCAACAGCTTCTTCAGTCAACTGTACACTTTCAACTTGTTCCTTTTTCTTAGCTCTATCTTTTCGACGTTGCTTTTCTTCATAGTATTTCCTCCTTGCCTCCTTCTGTCTACACACTTCTTCAAAGGTGGTCATAAACTTTGAAGCTCTAACACAACCAGGACCCCTATTTGAAGGTGGATCCTTAGTGCCAACTCCAAGACCAGTTTGTTGTGATTCATCCGCAATTGTAAGATCAAGGCCATCAGTTCCCGCACCACCATAACCCCCTATGGCGCTCCTACCAACAGAAGAAGGAGTGGCGAAGACAATATGGCATACCATTGCCTTGTTTCTGTTGTGGGGTGTGTTATCTGTCATGACTTCACCAACATTGCTCAAGGGAAGTGCAGGTTTCACAATCTCCTTAACCTTCAGCTCTAAGTCTCGTAAGCCTGCAATGACCATGGCTAAAGCTTCGTCCTTCTAACTTGCAAGAAATGAAATGGCCTCAAATACAAAGTTAATCTTGTCAAATCGAACTACATCTGCAGTCTTAGATATGTCATGGTACGCAACTTTGACTCTAGTATGCTTGCGGTAAATATCTTTACGCCGCCAATCCAAGATGTACTTCTGTGGCACATTAGGAACTTTCTGTATTTCTAGAGCATTGATGCAATGCCTGCAAAGAATCCAATTGCATTCGAACATCTTGCATTCACATTCCACTTCCTCACTTATTGCATTGTACAAAACCCGGTAAACTCGCCACCTTGACACAGGCTTTTCTTTTTTTTTTTTTCAAATTCATTCCAGACATAGACTCTATATGTAATTAGGTGCTCATAGCAGCCATCCCCAAGCTCTTGCAAGCTACTACAATTACAATACAGTAATCTCTTACACTCACGTTGCACCTCCATGAATTTTGCATCTGTGTATACATTCTTGTACGTCTCTTCAATCTTGAAATATGTTATTAGTCCTCGAAGATACAAAGCCAAATTACTGTCTGCCAACCTCCCTGCTTCCCTCCGATGCTCCATAGCCCTCACATATTTCTCAGCAAAATCACGCGGTCCGGTATTTCTGTCATAAAATTCATCAAAAAAATTATGAATACTTTCTGACCTTTGGATGGTCTTCATTCCAGCCCAAAACATGTGCTTCATGGCCGCTGGTATCCACATTTCCCGCTCTGAATACAAAACAGCAAGCCACATGTTACTCTCCAAATTATAGGTGGCTATAAACTCTTTCCACCTCAACTTAAATTCTTCCATAATCAAACTATCATAAATGATATTTTTGAGCACCTCTTTGAAATCTATATACCCTTTACACTTCCCTAACTTAGAACCAAATTTGTCAGTGATATGCCAAAGACACCATCTATGCCTAGTTTGCGGCATAACATCTTTCAATGCTTTTCGCATGGCTGGATCTTGATATGTCAGAATAGCCATGGGAGGAGTGCCCCCAACTGCATCTAACCACGTTGAAAACACCCACCTATATATTAAACATTACACATGCAATAAGTACCATATATTAGCAAACACATGCAATAGATCAGACAAATCCAAATAAAACAAATCCGGTTTATGAATGAATATAAGTTAACACATGTAATAGATTAGCCAAATAATTGAATTAGTAAGGTAAATGAATCACAGCAGGACATATATTTGCAAAGGTAAATATGTAAAGACCATAACAACAGCAGGACTTAAAAAGAAAACAATAGTAGGGGCATATATTTGCAAAGGTAAATGAATCACAAAGTTATAACTCACTTGAAGGTTTCAGTGGTTTCCCGCGATATTAGTGCACAACCAAGCAATGTAGTCTGCCCATGATGGTTAACACTAACAAAATTCGCAAACGGTAAATTATATTTATTTGTGAGGAAGGTCGTATCGAAACACACAACGTCACCAAAATCATCAAAAGCAGCCCGGTTCCTAGGATCTAGCCATAAAACATCCTGTAGAACCCTATTCTAATCCAACCGCTGCATGTGATAAAAATTCTTGTTGTTGTTTTGCATCATTTTAAAATAATTCATCATTGCATTGGCATCACCATCTTTGAATTTCAATTTCTTCTCCATAGCCCTCAAATTGTGCAAGTCTCTCTTAGTAAATGGCATATTTTCTAAGCCATTCTTCTCGGCAGCAATCATATTATGCATTGTTGAAGTGCTAATACCGACATCATCACCAAATTGAAGCCTACGCTTGACAAATGACACTTTCTCCAACTCATCCAACCTGTACTTTGCCACAAACATTGCTTTAAATGGGGTGGGATTATGGTTAGTATGCTTCAAAACTACATTCTTCAGCTCCCATCTTCCATTCTCCAACAACCCTGCTTACACCTTCGCACCACAACCGCATTTTTTCGAATTTTTGGTTGCCACAAGTTCACCTTCTAACTCCCTTGGCACTCTCTTTCCACCAATCCTCCTTCTAGAATCTGGTTTACCAGCACAGTCACATTTCCAGGTTGTGGCACGTTTTACCTTCACTCCATCTACCCACTTATAAGCACTTTGAGCAAGCATTACCCCAAATCCTTCTTGCTTCCCATATGCATTGTAATAAACATCAGCTTCTTGCCATGAATTAAAAATCATTCCCACCTCAGGGGGATCCACCCTCACACAGTCCATGTTCACCATTTTCTGAACATCAGAATTCTCCTCCTTCTTATCTAGAGTGCAATAACTTCCAGTGTCACCACTCCCCAATGCAATAATCTCATCCATTTGTTGATCATACTCCACTTTCTCATCCATTAATTCATCATACTCCACCATCTTATCCATTAAATCATCATACTCCACCATCTCCTCCATTTGTTGATCATAATCAAGACACTCACCACCACCAACTGTCATTTACACCTATTTACAATTATATTCAAAAAACTGTAAGCCACAAATTTTTATAATAAGTTCACAACAATTTTTAAAAACCATAAATAAGAATGTAATGTAGCTGAAAGGGAGACTCGGATACATGGTAGTATTCAATTATGTGGATTTGCAACTAGTCTCTGCAGAATGTAATGCAGCTGAAGCTAACACTAAGGCAAACATATGTTGAGTGGCAGTGGGAGGTATACCAGCATCATTTAAGTATTATATGCCTATAATTTCAAAATGTTTTATGGAAGCGGCACATAATGACATTTTATCCAACTCTTTTTGCATAAACCATGTGTACTCCATTTGCTTCATAGTGAAAAGTTCTAATGGGGAAAAAATCACATATTACCAAAGGTTATATAATGTCATGTGTTTTGTTTGCATAAACCTTGTACATTCCAACCTCCATTCTTGATTACCCTTTTTAAATTACCAGAAACATGCTCAATAGACAATGCTTAAGAAAGACAAGTAAATATCCAAGATTCCAAGGTTATATACATTATTTAAGTTGAAACACAAAACTCAATTGTTTAATACTTAAATATGCTCATTGTTTAGAATCTTCCCCTTAATTGTAGGAAGTTAGGCCTAGATTATAGCCTTAACATACCAAGTATAATTGTGTATATCGTTGCCTGGAAAAAATGGCTTTCAACCATCATCAACATACAAATAACAAACACGCACAAATCATATGATTCAACATAGCCACCAAATGGTACAAATCATGCATTCATCACATATATAGTACACAACATACCAATGAATGAGTATTAGATTAGCAATATTTGGATAATCAGTTGAAGGATTAAACTAAATATACTCGTACAATTACACCTATATTAAAAAATACTCAGTTCACACACATTACCAGGCATTTACTATACACAAATTCAATGCCATTGCTTCATCCAATTGATTCGACATTAACCAAAAATAGAAATGCAATTTAACTACACTTACAATGTAAAGGAAGAAGGCTTTGATTCAACAACTCCAACACTCGAAATTCGCAAAAACCCGAAATTCGCAAACAAGTTTCGAAATTCCCAAACAAGATTACACTAACCCTAAATTCGCCCAAATCCTTAATTCGCCCAATTAAACACAGAAAATCCACAATCTCAATCTACATTTGCAACCCAATTACGAATTCCTAGATGAATAGGAATTTCAAGGCATAGCTGAGTTGGTATTTGAAGTCATACTCTTCACTATAAGTGGAAGAAAGAGGCGAAAGGAAGAGAGGAGAAGGACCTGAGTTGAAATTGGACCTGAGATTAAATTTGCGAAGTAATTGTTCTGTGAACGGGGACACTATTTGTCAACGGGAATAAAAAAACCCACGTATTTGAATACAGGTATAGCAATACATATACTCCGTATACAGTGCACTCCAATACAACAAGCAGGATCCACAACTAATTGTTTACTCAATTTAATGTGTGCTTGGCCCAGCACGGTGCAGGGCTAAGAGTTTTCCTAAATAGTAAGCTAAATGTTGTCCTTACTTTCCCGTAATCCGAATCCCAATATTCACCAACTTAACCCAGTTACTACTGGTAATTCCATGTGGCACATTATTACATATCTCATCTAATTTCTTCTCTAATGGCTTGTAATAAATCTGTTTCAGAGAGTATTTGAACTGTCTCCAACATTTATTCGCACGCTTGAGAGCTTGGTTGTCGTATTATGCACTAGGAGGAATCACTAAGAGGTCCTTCAGTAAAGTAAAATAATTAGTTAAAAATATAAATCAGCAATAATTTATTAGAAGTAAGAGACCGGCTAAGTATGTGTGTTTAGGCATTCAAAGGGGATGTCTTAAGGACGAATATACTTACTCTTATGTATGTAATTATCTTCCCTTTGAAATGCTTGTCAATTGCATGCCAATCTTTTTCCTCAACTGAACAATATGACTCCATCTTCGCAATCATACTGATGATTTGATGAATTTAACCAAAATATTTCCACCTTTTGTAATTGACTGGCATAAATAATTGAATTCGACATAGTAATGTACGCCGTTATTACTCCATACGTCAATTGGCAGAATAATACCACTTACTAATGTAGTATTACCCTTGGCATCTAAATTAAATAACAAACTTAAGTTAAAAGAAACAATAAGTTTAAAAAATGTATGAAATAGTGAGGATAAGCAAGCGCGCGCGCGTGTGCGCGCGCACACACACACACACACACACACACACATATATATATATATATATATGCATCATAGTAGAATTATTTCAGGAGGGGCAACTTGCATAATTAAAGATATGTTATTAAAAAGAACAGAAATCAAAAATCATATAAGCATGTCAATAAGATTAATACATCAGAACCAAATTAAGAAACCATGCAAAACAACAAAAATATTAAGCCAAGAAAACAAAAGTATTAGTATATATAAACTGAAGTATGAATTAAGAAAAATAAATGAGCAATATATTAGAGTTGAAATAAGAAACAAGTATTAAATATAGTAAGCACAGTTGATTAAAGCCAAGAAATAAGAATTCGCACAGTGAGTTCAATACATAAAAGCCTCTTTAAGAAACAAGAACAACAACACTTACTCTTGACAAAATTGTGAACTATTGCAAGATGAAATATTAGGAAAATCCAACACTAAAAGTTATAAACAAATTTCAGGTACATCAAACAAGTACCTGGGCTTAGTCGTCATGACATGACACCATCCTTTTTGTATCACATCCTAAACATAAAAAACTTGTTTTGCTTGAGATGAGAAAACAATTGGATCATCATGCAAAAATCGACCAGTGTGCATCAATTTTGAGAAATTGACACAGACACCTCCATTTGAATTTGTTTTGACACCCTTACGAATATCGACCATATCATAATGAAACAATACAACCTTAAAAGAACCATAATAATCTAATTCAAAAATTTCTTTGAGTTTTCCATAGTATTCTTGACCCTCGGCTTCCACCATGACTCCTAAATTATGAGTTGTTCGAAATCGCTCACGATCCGCAATATCAAATTTGTAACCATTGATAATAACACTTTTCACCCTTTTCCCGCGGTTACTCAAGCCACCAGCTAAGGCTTTTCTTAACTTTCCTTCTATTGTGTTATCATCTAAATTATGAACCTATAATTTGAGTAAAATAAAGTTAGACTAACATAGTTGTATAAAATGAAATTAGAAAAAAAACCCCTAAATCTAAAAGCATATAACCTGGCTTTGCAACCAATCTGCGAATTCATTAATTATCCACAGATTTTCAATAGAATCATTATCTTGAGATCCTCCAACATCATTCTCTTGCCGTTTTTGTTTTATAAACTCACTATTGAGATTGAAAATGTTATGTTAATAACCAGTAAATATTCAATGCTTTAAAGAAACACGTAATGCTACTTATTCAAGCACCGATGTCAATTCATCGGAATGAAGTAAAACATAGCGATGTGCTTGCTTTAAACTTCTATCATCTAAACGGACATTTTCTTTCTTTCCACTGACACGACCACCAAAATTATACAAATAGTTGTCAATGTTTGATACGCCATCTTCATTCCTTCTAGGTCTATTGAATATAGTCTCACCACTTTCTAAATATCTCGTACAAAATGCAATTGTCTCCTACAAAAGGTAACCTTTCGCTATAGATCCTTCCGGTTGCGCTTTATTGCTTACATGAGATTTTAAAATGGCCAAGTACCTTGAATTATAATAACGAATATATATGTGAATGTGAAATAATTAAGAAATTTTGGGGAAAATATTACTTTAAAAATTAGATAAAATAATAATAATAATAATAATAATAATAATAATATATTATTATTATTATTATTATTTAAAAAATAACCTTTCAATAGGATACATCCATCTGTAATGAACCGGTCTGCCGAGTCTAACCTCATCCACTAAATGAATTAGTAGATGAACCATGATTGTAAAAAATGTTGGTAAAAATTCTTTCTCTAACTTGCAAAGAATCAACACGAGCTTTGATTGAATGGTATCTAATTCTCTTGTATCTATAGTTGCTGCACATATCTTTTTAAAAAGTCTGACAACTCCTCAAGCAAGTCAATAACTTTTGTGGCATTCGACTCCCTTAAAGGAACCTGGAGGATATCTTGCATGAGAATATGATGGTCTTGATTTTTCATGTTAATAAGAACTAGTAGAAAAATAGAAATTGGCACCGCCAAATGGCCACCGATTCAGTTTGAACCGGTGGGAAAAAAATAGGGGAAAATGGGCGGGATTTTGTGGGATGGGTATTAATCCCACCGGTTCAAAACCGGTGGCTTTCTTTAAAAAATAAACCGCTCTCTCTCTCTCCTATTTTTTTTGAACGACCTCTCTCTCTCTCATTTATAAACCCCTAACCCTAACTAAATCCTCTCCTCAGCCTCTCTCCTCCTTCCTCTCTCCTTTTTCTCTCTCCTGCTTTCTTTCTCTCTCTCTCTTGTAATTCGTCTAACCCTCTATCTCTCCTGCTCGCTCACCCGCTCTCTCCTCTCTCGTCTTGCCGGCGGTTGTCTCACCCCTCTCTCGTCTCACTTATCTTTCCTCCTCCCTCATCTGAAAGCTCTTTCGACGCCGGCGGTTTTATGGTTGGTGGTGTTAAAAAATTAATGGGTTTTAAGGTTAAATTCGACCATGAAAACTCTAGATCTAGAATTTTCGTGGTTGAATATGACCTTCTTTAACCAAATTCAAACCAATTTTGGTTATAAAGGTATTTTTTTGTTTTTTTTTTTAATTTTTCATTGGTTTTTTGGTTACTGTCGTGGTGGTTCCGGTGGTAGGTAGGGTTTTAGTTGCTGTTGTGGTTGTTGTTCTGGTGGGTGTGGCGTTGGGTAGGGTTTTGGTTTGGTTGTGGGTTCGGTCAGGGGTCGTGGTGGGTTTGGGTGATGGGTCATGGTGGGTTTCGGTGATGGGTCGTGGTGGATTGGATGCGGTTTGGTTGGGTCTGGCTGAGGGTGAGGGTTTGGGCTGGGGTTGGAGCTGGTGGTGTGGGGTGATGGTTGGTGGTGGTAGGAGGGTCGTGTGTTCTGGGTGGTGGGTCGTGGTGCGGATGGTGGGCTAAAGGTTGGTGGTGGTGTAGGTGTTTGATATTTTTTTAAAAAAATGGGACATTGATTTTAAATAAAAATTTGGACATTAATTTTTAAATTAAAATTTGGACATTAATTTTAAAAAAGAAATTCGGACATTAATTTAAAAAATAAATTCGATAGAAATCTAGGACATTAATAATTTTAAAGAAGAAATTTGACAGATAATATGGGACATTATTTTGACAAAAATTCGACTTTGTAAAAATAAAAAAATATAATTTTTTTTGGACATTAAAGGCACTGTTTAACCGGTCCTAATAACAACAATATGCCACCGATTAACCGATGCCAAAAGCTATTTTTCCCAGCGGTTTTGAACCGGTGGCATATGTGGAGGAATAAGCACCCCCCACATATTCACGATTCAAACCGGTTGGTTTTTGGGGGTTTGAACCGGTGCCAATTTCTATTTTTCTACTAGTGAAGTTTCCACTACTTTAGATTCACACATCTTTGGAAACAAACCCATATCCATCAGGAACTTTCATATTTTTCAAGACTTTCAAAAATCGTTCTTTCTCCTCATTAGACATGGTGTATGCAGCCGGCGGGATGTAACCTTGAGGGTTGATCCATAGATGAGGCTTTATATTCGACTTCTTTAAGGCTTCTCTGCCACTCTCATCATCTCTACTATTATCCGTGTCTAAAAGAGTTCCTAATAAAATATCGGACACATTCTTTTTGATGTGAATAACATCTAAATTATTTCTAAGAGGATTATGCTCCCAATACTCTAATTCAAAAAATGTACTTTTCTTTTTCCACAGAACATCATCACCATTTGGATCGCAATCACCATCAAGTTCATTTGCAGCTTTTCTCCCTCTTTTTGTTGGAACTTTTTTTGACTTTCCATATACATACTTTACCCCTTCTTGTTGCTTCAAAACTTCGGCCCCGCTGGTACGAATTGGAGCAATACCATATTCTTCTTTCCCATCAAACAAATTAGCTTGTGAACGATATGGGTGATCGATAGGCAGCCATTTTCGATACCCAGGGTAGATAATTTCGTCACCGAATCTATCTAAATATGTATAATGCGTGCAAGAAGGACAAGCTTTGTATCCTTTTGTACTCCAACCTGAGAGCATGGCATACGCCGGCAAGTACACATCAACACCTTCCCACAACAATTTCAATTCATGGATTAATGGTTGCAAGTACACATTAATATCCATACCGGGACCAAATTTACCAGGAATAATTATAGAAAGAATAAAGGATGATGATTTCATGCAAATCCATGGTGGTAAATTATAGGGAATAAGGACCACCGGCCATGTGCTATAGTTTGTATTCATAAGATGATATGGATTAAAACTGTCACTCACTAGGCCCAATCTAACACTACGAGGATCAGTGGAAAACTCTGTATATTTTTCATCAAATTTTTTCCAAGCCTCGCCGTCAGAAGGGTGTCGTAGCATCTTATCATCCTTACGATTAAAGTGACATCTCATGTCTTCCGCAGTTTTAGATGACATGTAAAGCCTCTTTAATCTAGGGATAAAGGGAAAGTACCGCATTACTTTAGCTGCCTCGCCTTTCTTACATGCTTCTTTTCCATTCTCATTTACATCACCCTCCTTTCCTTTCACACTTTTCCACCATGATGTATGGCATACATGACACTCACTTTTATCCGCGAATTCGCCCCAATATAACATATAGTCATTTGGACATGCATGTATTTTCTCATATCCTAAACCCAAATCATTTATTATCTTCATGCCTTCAAAATAAGACGATGGAAAATCCTTAATAATGGGAAATGCGTCAATTAGAAGTTCAAGAAATTTATTAAATGACTCAGCAGACCAATGGAACATACACTTTAGGTGAAACAATTGCAATAGAAATGATAGTTTTGAAAAGGTAGTACACCCCTCGTACATGCTTTTTTCAGAAGCTTCCATGAGATGTTTATACTTTGCCAGTTCTTCATTTGAGAAAGTTGATTGATACTCATAATCTACCTCGCGATTTATGGTAAACCCCTCATCCATGTCATATGAATTGTCATCTTCATTAATTGGTTCACTTAATGATGGATCTTGAGGTTTGTCGGTTGGTTTTGTATTAATTGTAAAAGCTGCTTTTAGTAACCTGTCCATATCATATCGACTTACTTCCTTTGGTAGATCGTTACTTAGATCATGGGTCTTACTTCCTTCATCTTTACAATGAAATATCCAATTTCTATAGTTTTTTATAAAAACCATAAAATAAAATGTGCCCTCCTACTTCTTCTACATAAATTGCTTTATTTAAATTACACTTATTACATGAGCATTTAGTTTCCAATGAATTTGGTAAAAGAGTCTCTTTAGCAAGTTTCAAGAATTTCATATAATAACCATGATCACCTCTTGGTAAATCTATCCAACTAGTATCTATGTCTACAATGAAATATATAGTTTATTATAAACAATGACATTATAAAAAATCATTTTACAAGCATCCATAAAAATAAAAAAAAATAAATAAAAAAAAAAATAAATAAAAAAAAAACCTACAAAATTTAGATTAATGCATCTAGCTAGTCTATATAACATTCCTTTTTATCATGGAAATTAATAAGGACTTAAACGAAGCAAATAAATTTAGAAAACGTAGTAAGATCATCCATTATGCAAGTCATTTGCTTTGCTCAACAATTCATGAACAGGAAATCTAAGTATTGTAGTATGTCAAAATGGATTTTTAAAGAGGATCTAAGATAAAGTACCTTCTTTTGTCGCAAAAATACACTAAGAGCAGACAACTCGTGAGAATCAAGCTACTGAACAAGTCTGGAAAAACAGATAAGGTTGTGTTAGTAAACTTGATATTTTAAAGGATGCAAAGTCGTTAAGTATGACTGCACATACACATATGTATGACATATGGAAAGCTTTTAAAAATGCATTATACAATATTAGTGAGCTAATATCTAAGGTGGAGTGTACCTTCTTTTGCTGCAAAAGTACAGTATGAGCAGAAAATCGTGCAAATCCATCTCCTATACAACGCTGGAAAAACAGAAAATGTAGGGTTAGTAAATATCAACGTTTCATTATATACTTTCATTCCAGGTTTATGTTTCGTGATTTGGATATCTTTCTATTACTTTGTTATCAAACTATAATCCTGCCACTGAAAGACTAATATGAATAATTAGAGCACTGCAATATGCAAGTGATTTTAGGGAAAAGGGATAAGTGAAAATGAGCAAAAGAAAAATTCCTCTATCTCATAAAAAAGACAGACGGGAAAAAAAAGGCATATTATCATGGACCCATTTAGCAGCTCAGCCCAACCCATCAAGGTTTACACTAGAAGGTCCAAACACAAACAAGCAGCCCATGGTCAACACGAGAACAACGGTCAACAAGGCAAGGGTCAACCAAAGGGTCCTTGAAAGGGACGGTTAAGGGAAGTCAACACAAGACGAGACAAATCTAATTAAAGAAGAATTAGGGAAAGCACTCAGCCTAGTTTCAATTATGTCAAGTATGGTTTTGCTATTTTAGTGATTAGTAGTCACATGTAACTATTAAACCTCCTAATGTCTTAGAAACTGATTATAAGTAGAAGAAGATAGTATGTGGAAGGTATCCAAAAATTATTTGAGTTAAGCACTTGTGAGGTTGGTAACCTAAAGTTACTTTGAGAGTCATAGCCTCAAGCTATTCCTATCCTTGTAATTCTCATTAAGTACTATTAATCAATCAAGCTTTCCCCTAAATTGTCTCTAATTATAGTCATAATACATTGCTGAATTCCGGTCCTTGACACATACATACATGAAACATTAGCCATGAAGGTGATCAGTATCCCAAAATAAGTGGTTCTTGATAGAGTAATCAAACTCAAGGATACCAAATTGGAATCGTGGTAGGTTAGGAGTCACACAACACATCATAAACTTTTAAAAAATCAATTAGTTTTGTAAGTTAAAATTTTCATTATTTATAATCAAGCCTTTTGGGACATAATGATTTACAGCATAAAAACTATCAATATAGTTGTTGTATAACGCCACGTATATCACTATGCCAGCAGATGTATGATTTCTTATTGGCAAGTTACATATAATGGTGAGTTAGCAGAAAAAATGAGATAGAAGCACTAAGAAGGGCAGAGGGAAACGTCTTATTACCAAAAATTCTATATGAAAGGATGAACCAAAATTGAGCATTTGTTACTTTATCACAAAGAAAAGTAGCAAATACTATTGAAAACTGCCTTTGATCACTACAAAGGAATATCTTGGCATTATAAGGGGCCATAAATACATTATCTACATACTCTTATTATTTTTTTTTTCAAGCAAAAGTGCTCTAGAAAATAATAAATTATGTTAACTACATAAATAAGTGTTAAATCAGCTACTTTAACCTAAATACTTGTCATTCCAATCTTTCCTTGATTTTTATACCACCTTCTCTAGAATGGCCTTAATCTCATGGTTTGAAACTTCAACATGACTACTCATTTGGGGATGATAGGCTAGACCTGTCCTATGATATACACCATACTTTTTGAGGGGGGTGTCCAACTTCCGCTCATGAAAATAAGATCCTCCATCACTGATTATAGCTCTAGGCACTCCAAATCTTTGAAAGATGGTTTTCTTGAAAAGTCTATGGACCACTTGGCGTCATTGGTAGGAGTGGCAATGGCCTTAATCCACTTGGATGCATAATCAACGGCGACAAGTATATAGCGATTCCCTCTTGAAGAGGGAAAAGTTCCCATGTAATTAACACCCCAAACATAAAAAATTTCAACTTCTAGTATTCCAGTTTGAGGCATCTCATGCCGCCGCGAAATATTGCCAGTCCTCTAGCAAGAGTCACAAGCCTGCACAAAAGTGTTAGCATCCTTAAACATAGTGGGCCAATAAAAACCCGACTCATTGATCTTGGCCACCGTTTTAGTGGGACCATGATGTCCTCCATACGGTGAGTTGTGACAACTAGTAATAATACCGTGAACTTCCCATTTGGGAACAAACCTACGAAATAATCCATTTGCACACTCACGAAACAAAAAACGATCATCCCAAAAATAATGTTTAACATCATAAAGGAACTTCTTTTTCTGTTGGTAGGACAAGTCAGGGGGTAGAGTACCACCGTACCCACCAAATAATTTTCATAACCTGCATACCAAGGGTGTTGCTCTACAACTGCATACAAGTGGTCATCAAGGAAAGAATCATCTATAGGGAGTAAATTCTGTCCCTCATCATACTTGGTACGTGACAAGTGGTCTGCTATAATATTCTCTGCACCTTTCTTATCTTTAATCTCCACATCAAAATCTTGGAGAAAGAGAACCCAACTGAGGAGCCTAGGCTTTGATTCTGCCTTGGCAGTTAAATATTTCAAAGTTGCATGGTCAATAAAAACAATGACTTTAGAACAACTATATATGATCTAAATTTTTCTAAAGCATAAATAACTGCAAGAAACTCCTTCTCCGTAGTGGCATAGTTGACTTGGGCTTCATCCAAAGTTTTACTTGCATAATAAATAGCGTGCAAAACTTTGTTCTTTCTCTGTCCTAGCACGACACCTAATTCTAAATCACTTGCATCACACATGGTCTCGAAAGGGAGAGTCCAATTGGGTGCACATATGGGCGCCGATATCAATGCTTGCTTTAACCTGTGTAAAGCCTCAAGACACTCGTCATTAAAATCAAATGGGGCATCCTTGAGTAAAAGCTGAGTTAGTGGTTTGGCAATTATAGAAAAATCTTTGATAAATCGACGATAAAACCCCGCATGACCTAAGAAACTTCTAACCTCCTTAACATTGATTGGAGGAGGCAATTGCTCAATCATATAAATCTTGGCCATATCTACCTATATACCCTTATCAGATACAATATGACCAAGGACTGCTCCCTCTGTCACCATAAAGTAACACTTTTCCCAATTTAATACTTCCTCTGTTATGTTAATATTGCAACAAGGAGAAAATTACGTATCCCAAAACACATTTTATATGCTAAATATCTATGATTGTGTAAGAGTAAAAATTATAAAAAGTTGATATTGTGAAAGTATTTTATGAGACGAATCCAACAAGATCCCACTTGACTATATTTTGCTTAACGTATAACTCATATTATATAGTCAAACAAGAGTGATGAATAGTGCAAAAAGTCCATTGTTGCAATATTCCTAGAACGAAGGAAGTACTAAGTTGCATTCTTCACATCTTATATTTTGACAAGATTTACAAGGCATGCATCAAATGAAGACCCATACACACTAAAATCATCCATAAATACTTCCATGATATGATAGACTCTATGAAATCAGAAAATATACTCATCATGAAACGTTGAAAGGCATTCTATGATATGCAAAAGTACCATAAGGACATGTAAATTTAGTCTTTTCTTCGTATTCAAGGTTAATTAGAATTTGGAAAAATCACAAATACCCATCCAAATAACAAAAGAACTTATGATTAGCCAACCTCTCAAGCATTTGATCAATAAAAGGGAGAGGGAAGTGATCCTTTTTAGTGGAGATATTTAATCTACGACAATAAATGCACATACGCCACCCCGTGACATTTCTAGTGGGAATCAATTCATTTTTATCATTTCTAATCACAGTTATCCGACCCTTTTTAGGAACCACTTGAACAGGACTTACCCACTTTGAGTCAGAAATAGGATAGATAATACCTGCATCAAGTAATTTCATCACCTCTTTCTTGACTAATTGCATATTAGGATTGAACCTCCTCTGGGGTTGAATACATGGCTTGTAGTTGTCCTCTAAATGTATCCTGTGCATACAAAAATCAGGGCTAATACCCTTGAGATCATCAATTCCGTTCCCAATTACCCTTTTGTGGGTTTGAAGAACCTCTAGATATTGGGAAGTTTGTGGGTCATCAAGTGCAGTACTAATGATCACAGGGTATAATTCCTGCTCATCAAGAAAAATATATTTCAAATGAGAAGGGAGAGGTTTTAGTTCAGGTTTCTTAACCTCTGCAGGTTTTGATTCCTAAACTAATTTCACTACCTTCGTGGTCTTTTTAGGATCAAGCTCTTGTACTGAAAAAGCTTTTTCAATAGCATCCACCTCAGTACTCTAAATGCTTGCATCACCTGCAGATAAATCTCCACAAAGAACTTCCTCCAAGGGATCCCTTGCAAGAACCTGTGGTAATATTTCTTCACAAATATCATCCATTATATCAATTAAATCAATTAAACAACAATTTTCTTCTAGCATAGGTCCTTTTAAAACCTTCCCTAAATTAAAAGTGATATTATCATCTCATATAGAAAGGGTTAGTTTTCCATTTTTAACATCAATAATGGCTCCTGTAGTATGGACAAAATGCCTACCTAATATAATTGGAATTTGTGTATCCTTAGGCATGTCTAACACAACAAAATCAACTGGGATAAAAAATTTACCAACTCTGCAGGAACATCCTCTAAAATACCTAAGGGGTATTTAACATAACAGTCTGTCATCTGTAAAGTAATATTAGTAACTTTCAAATCACCCATATCAAGTTTAGCACACACAGACGATGGCATAACACTCACCCAAATCACATAATGCTTTATCTATGAAGACATTACCAATATGAAAAGGGATAGAAAAACTACCAGGATCCTTTAATTTTTGAGGGGATTTATTTTGCAATAAAGCATTACATTCCTCTGTAAAAGCTACATTTTCTACCTCATAAAAGGCCCTTTTTCTAGTCAACATATCTTTCATAAATTTAGCATATGCAGGAGCTTGAGTGATTAAATCAGTGAAAAGAATTGTTACCTGCAAATTTTTCACAACCTTACAAAAATTACCGAATTACTTATCAAAGTTACTCTTCAAATGTCTATTGGGGAATGGAAGTTTGATAACTGGGCTCTACACATCTCCACCCTTGTCCTGAGATTTACCCTACAAAGAAACATTAGAAGGGTTAGTTTCCTTTTGTAGCCCTGCAGGGTTAGTAAGATTAGCATTAAGTACAAGGGAATTTGGATTAGCAATAGGTTCATCATCCTTGGTCATAGGAGGCCCATCATAGTGTAAACCACTCCTTAGAGTAATTGCATTAGAATGATCTGTAGGATGGATTGGTTGCGATGGTAGAGCTCCTTGTTGACGGGTTTGTGTGGTAGAGGAAATCTGCGCAATTTGATTGTCCATGATTTTATTATGATCTATAATCGAATCAATTTGTGCATCCGTACTCTCCATGTGCTTTTGCATGCTTGAAAGCATTGCTCTAATTTCTGACATAGCAGGGTCAAAAGATGAAGAGGGTTATGATTGGTTTTTCTAGCCAGTATTAGGATGGTAATATTTTTGCTGTGGTAGTGGTTGCTGTTGTGGAGGTGGAGGGTTTTGTACATTGGTACTCCGGTAGGAAAGACATGGGTGGTTCCGAAGGCCAGGATTATAAAAGTTGGAGTATGGCTTATTTTTCCTATAGTATTTTAAAATATTAACTTGCTCTATGGAACTCCTACATTCTTGCTCCCAATGTCCTACAATTGCACAATTTTCACAAAAAAGCTTCATTATTAGCAACAGTAGAAACATTAGCTACATAGTTAGGAATAGCAGTAAGATTATCTAGTTCTGGAAATAGATGTTAACTAAGCCTGCAAAAAGGATACAAAATCAAAATTATGTTTTCCTTTGTTAGCAAACCCTCTCGGATTCCCATATTGGGAATTGTGAATTTCCATGTCTTTGATAACTTGACCTGCATTTTCAACATTAAGGTTCATGAATCTCCCACTAGCTGCAGAATCTAGAATTGATCTAGATGAGTTTCCAAGTCCATTGTAGAAGGCTTGGATCAACTGCCATTGTGCCAGATTATGGTGGGGGCATTCTCTAGGTAGATCCATAAACCTTTCCCAAGCCTCATATAGAGTTTCATCTGGCTCTTGTGCAAAGTTTTGAATAACACTCCTTAGTAAAGCTGTTCTCTCTGCAGGGTAATATTTATTATAAAAATTCAAAGTAAGAATTTCTCAGTTAGTAATTAATACTAAGTGCAGTTCTATTCAAACCATTAAACCATAATTTATTTTTTCCACATAAAGAAAAGGGAAAAAGAATCTCCCTGATTTGGTCTTACGTGACCCCAGCTTGCCTAATGGTATTGCAATATTGGTAGAAATCTACAATATGAAGATTATGATCTTCACCCTTAGCTCCACTGAATTGCTTCCTCTCTATCATTGTGATAAATTAGGGTTTGATCTCAAATTGCACTCCATCAAGGGCCGGAGTAGGAGTAAGGTGTGGAAAATCTGTCAACGACGGCAGCGATTAACTGCTGAGCATGCGAGGTGGAGGTGGTGGTGGTGCAATCGTCTCTGATTAAGGTTCTGAAAAGGCTTCCGAATCGCTTGAATAAGATGGGGGTTTTGAAGGTGGATTACCTCCAGAAGTGTCTGGTATCTACATGTAAAAATTCTCATGTCTATGAAAAGATCGTTTGATTTTATGATCGAATGGAATGTAACCTGATCTAGAACGCTTGGGCATAGACACAGAACTAAACAAACAAATATGAGAAAGTTGTCTCAAAGAACTTGCGTTCTATGAGACAGGAGAAAATAATTTAGACTACTAAAATATTCAGAAATAAAAATAAAACCATTTCCTCGGCAACGACGCCAAATTTTGATAGGCTAAAGTCGTATCACCAAATAAAAAATAATTCCTAGATTCCACTAACTATGTAGATAGGGAAGAAGGGTCAAACCACAGGGAAACAAATCTTCCTATTCCTAATTAATTAAAATAATCTAAATTATAAAGTAACTAAATTATTGATATAAGGAAATTAACAAAGCGAGATAAAAATATGGAGAAATCAATTAATTAAATCCTAGGGAATAGGTTCACCAATATATAATATTCCAGGGTAAAACACAATAATCAAACATCAATGCATCAATTAATCAAATCATAAAAGGCTTTTGCTATGTATTATCACAAAGTTAATTTACTGGTATTAAATCTCATCTCTCGAATCTCGACTTAACAATTTATAAATTAGTCCGCCTATTTAAACTAAGCTAAACATCGATTCTCATCTCTCGAATCTCGAATCAATATTGCATAACTCATACAATTAAACCAAGCCTAATCTAATTGCATAACATTAAATCAATCAATAGGAAATTAATCAAGCATTGACAATTAACAACATTAAATTACCCCTTCATATTATTTATGGATCCTAATAAACCCTAGAAAGAAAACTACTCACATATAATTAAATCTAAACTAATCAAAACAATTAAACAAGACGAGATGAAATAAAGAAATTAAATTACTGAAAATAATAGAGAAGAAATCGTTACCAAAAGTAACTGAAATAATGGATTGAATTAAGAACAAAGTTGTAGAGAGAGAAACAATGAGAGAATAATAATTTGAAAATTAAGTAGAGAGAGAAAGCTAAAACAAGAGGTACTAAACTTGCTTAACAAAAACATATTTATATTAAACTCGAAAAATTCTAAACTTAAACGAACTAAAATCAAGCTTAATCATCCTCCAAAAAACACGCGCCCGGTCGGGTGCCACACCGCTCGGTCGGGCGCGCCTTTTCTTCATCAGTGCTTCTCTCGCGCCCGGCCGTGCGCGAGATCGAGCGCGCCTCCGGGCATGGACGGCTTGACCGGGCAATAGTGCGCTAAAATACCAATTAGTAATAAAAGTGGCGCTAAAGAGTCAAAAACACTACCAATTACGATCAAGAGAGGGACGGGGGTAAAACGCTATATAAAATAAACATATCAGCAGGTTTAGGGGAAACTCGTTCGACGCGTAATCAAATTAAATAAGCAATGTAAATGTCTATTTAGTGAAATGTATGTTGTTTGCTTTTGAATAGGAGCAACAAGGTAAGTTATGTGATTCTATGATATATGCATGTTAGTGTTAATCGATTATGCTTATGTACTCAGCATTGTTGATTGTGTAAATGTATTGTTTGTTTGGCCTTGTCTTTATTTTGGCCGTACGACGACCCATTTCTAATGGCGAGTAGTGGGAACAAAGTAAAGAAAAGCTATTAAGGTGATGAAGCATATTCGGATGGACATGAGTAAAGAAGGAATCTTATTTAGTTTCCAAAAGAATATGATGTGATTTATTTGTTTTCATTATTATATATTTGCTTGTGAGAATAACACAATGATTTTAAATATTTTCTTCGGGTTTTGAAATGGGCCTACAATTGTTCCAAATTATAGGTTGTTTTGTGAACAACTACCCGGTTTTTTTTTTAAACTTGTTTAGAACAACCCGTAGGTTAGCAAACGCTTGTCTAGCACTACCCAATAACATTTTCCTTCTAAATTAGACGTTAGTGGTAGGGGTGAGCGTAGCAGAGTACCCTGTGAAAATCTCAGGTTTCGGAACCGAAACCTGTTGCAACAGGTACCTAAAAATAGGACTGTAGGGAATATTTCAATCATCCCACACTTGAGCCCCACTGTTATAATACAGTTAATCATGGTGGCGCCTAAAGGGAAGGAAGCTAGAGTAAAAGAGTCGCCAACATGTTTTAGGAACTTGTAAACCGTTCATATGATAAAGGCTAAAGCCCTTCACGATCCATGAGATCGCTAACTCCATAGAGGTCTAAAACCATGACTGGATATTCGGGGATGAAGGTACAAATCCAACCTAAAAGAGATTGAACCTGCCATAATAATAGGCCTCTACTTTATTCTTCTCGTATTTATGTGCGCTTTCTGACTAACATGCAATCATTTTATTAACCCTAAACCTGTTTAATCTATGTTGGTTGAATATTAATGCACGAACAAATCTATTATTGGCGATCACTTGAATTATTATCATATTAGCCTAGACAAGATTATTAATTATCTTATTAAGCGTGATTACAAGTACAAATTCCCTTTAAACAATCATAAAAGGTGTGATCAAACAATAACAATAAATAATATAATATCAAGCAACAATAACAACAAATCATCATCATAAAATTAATAATATTCATAATAATGTTCACAATAAAGCATAATAATAGTAAGATCCTAGGCATGATACTAATAACAAGATTAATAACAAACCCTAGCATGTCACTAAACATAAAAGCTTTAACCCTAACATGATACTAACATGATAGAAGAAAAGAATAGGAAGCATCATCGAAACATACATGATATTATAAATTTTAGTTATTACCCTAAACATGATACGAGGAAACGTAAAGACATCCTAACATTATACTAGGAATCAAAATAATCAAAGCATGCTTTCTATATAAAAATAATAACAATTAAATTACTTAATTGGATGCCTTGTATCTCATTCTAATAATAAAATACATGCTTTAGTAACTTAAAGGAAAATATAAAACAATCTATTAAATTAAATAATTGAAATAGAGATTTGGGAACAAACCCTCAGAAATTATATACCTTTCACGTCTAGGGCGAAGGCAACTTTGAACTTGGCTAGGTGTGTCTAGAACTAATGTATGTGGAATTTTGTAAGAGGGAAGTTCTAGAAAAAGAATAGAGAGAAAGAAAGCTTCTAGCTTTCAGAGAGAGAATAGAGAGAGATGATGGTTGTGAATGATGATTGTAAATGATGAAAATGAGGAAATACGACCCCTATTTATAGAAAAAATAGTCCAGAAACAAATCAAGTCCTATTTGGAATAAAATACCTCATGTCGCCAATGACAGGAGCTAGCGCCAGACGACAGGCTTAGCGCCAGGCGACAGCTGTCAGCTCCAGGTGACAGCTGTTAGCGCCGGGCGACAGCCTTGTCGCCTTACGCTAAGTCAGAAATCAAACGCGCTTTGTACGCGAAATCCTCTTCTTAATACGATTAAGCAGCTAATTTCGCGTTGATCATATTAAAATCAGGTTGGTGATAAGTCACTTATTTTATTCAAAATAAAACTCTTTAAAATATAATATTAATACTAGTCTCATTAGAATTTAAAAGAACCTTCTAGATTATTCTAGAAGATTAAAATCAATCCTAATAACTTTAGGAATAATAATTAATAGGCCCTCCTCTAGATCATTTGGCCACATATAAAATTCATTTCGAGCACAATTTAATTTAAGCCATAACTTCCTCATTATTCATCGGAATTGGGCTTATAATATATCTTTGGAAAGCTTTTATCGAGCCCAATCCAACTACACTATTATTGGACCCTTATCATGGACCAAACTAAATTGGACTGACTATTTTCATAAATAGAGTGTAGAAAAGAAATATTTTCAAAAATAGAAAGAGAGATATTTTAATAAAAAAAACACATCATTAGACTTTTCACACTTTCACTTGGTTCGATAATCAAATAAAGTGAAAGATATTCATCACTGGGTTTGGTTTTGGGGAGACACATTTGGGTGTCTACAGAAGACCCCACTTTGACTAAGTTTGGAGAAACGCAAGTTTCGGAAACAAAAGTCAAAGTAGCGATAGGGACGGAGAATGATTCAGAACGTCTTATGATCCTAAATCATTCTTGTAACACCGATACCTGTAAACTAGCATTAGTTAAACAGATAAAAGAGTAAAGAAACGCGTATCTTGCACCGTCGAGCACGCATAATGTAGGGAATATTAATATTTCAAGCATCCCACACTTGAGCCCCACTGTGATCATACACTTAAGCATAGTGGCGTCTAAAGGGAAGGAAGCTAGAGTAAAAGAGTGGCCAACGAGTTTTAGGAACTTGTAAATCGTTCATAGGGTGAAGGTTACACCCCTTAACCATCCAGGAGAGCATTAAATCCAATAGGTCTGGAACCATGACTAGAAGTTCGGGGATGAAGGTACAAATCCAACCTAAAAGAGATTGAATCTTCCCTAAAAATAGGCCTCTACTTTATTCTTCTCATATTCATGTGGGATTTCTGACTAACATGCAATCAATAGGTTAACCCTAAACCTGTTTATCTATGTTGGTTAAATATTAATGCATAAAAAAACAATTATTGGCTATCACTTGAATTATAATCAAATTAACCTAAACAAGATTATTAATTATCTTATTAAGCGTGATTACAAGTACAAATTCCCTTTAAACATGCATAAAAGGAATGATCAAGCAATAACAATAAATAATATATCAAGCAACATAATATCAATAATAATCAACATCATAATAATCATGTTAACAAAAAAACATAATATTAATAGCAAGATCCTAGGCATGATACTAACAAGATTAATAACAAATCCTAGCATGTCACTAAACAATAATGATCAATTATCCCTAACATGACACTAACATGATATTAGGAAAGAAATACGAAGCATCATTATGATATTAGAAATATTAGTTAATCCTAAACATGATACTAGGAAGCAATATAACATCCTAACATGATACTAGGAATCAACAAAAAAATCTAAGCATGAATTCTATATCAAAAGATCAATAAAATAATTAAAGTACTTACTTCGATGCCTAGTACCTCTTTCTAATAACAAAAAAATACACACGTTAGTAACTTCAAGGCAAATATAAAATAAAACAATTAAATTAAATAATTGAAATAGAGATTTGTTACCAAACCCTTAGAAATTTTCAACCTTTCACGTCTAGGGCGAAGCCAACTTCGAACTTGGCTAGGTCTGTCTAGAACTAATGAATGTAAAATTTTGAGAGAGGGAAGGTTTAGAAAAAGAATAGAGAGAGAGAAAGCTTCTAGCTTTTAGAGAGAGAGAGAATTAGAGAATTTAGGGTGATTTGAAAACAGGGAAATACGACCGCTATTTATAGGAAAAATAGCACGGGATCAAAGAAAATCATATTCGGAATAAAATACCTATTTTCGCAAAGATTATGAGGCACGAAAATAATATCTGATTGTCTTTGAACATCTTTAAATTCGAATAGAATTAGGACCTAAAAAAAAGGAAAGTTTAAAAAAAAAAAAGTTTTTATTCAATTTCAAATCCTATGATTTTATCTTTTCAAATTGTATAATTAAGATCTTTTTGAATCTTGTAAAATCTTTTTAATAAATCCTAATTAGTTTAGGAATGAGATTAAACCTTTAGACCTTCCACATGATCATTGAGTCGTAGGTAAAATCCGTTTTGGGCCTACTTTAGTATTTTGGCCATAACTTCCTCATTATTCATCGGAATTGGGCTTATAATATAAGCAAAATTGGCCTCAACACTCTGAACTTTGGCTTGGGTGCACTCAGCACCCTGAACTAAGAAAAATAGCCAAAACACCATGAAGTATTAGCATGGGTGCACTTAGCACCATACAAGAAATTTTCCGGCCAAAAGTGGCCGGATTCCGGCGACTTTTTTTTTTAATAAAAAATGTTTTTTTTTTAAATAAAAAATGTTTTTTTTAATAAAAAATGTTTTTTTTCTTATTATTATTATTATTATTATTATTATTATTATTTTTACGAAAATACCTCGATTTGTGTGTTGTTATTTTTTTGACGGAAATTGTGCAGGTAAAGTTTCGGGGTCATTTTTACCCTTAATGGGTCCAAATTTAGCTCATATTTTGCAAAAAAAAGGAAAATACCTCGTTTTGCGTGTCGAGAAATATCTAAGTAGCTAAGACACGCAAATCGAGATATTTTTTGACATGTAAAACGAGGTATTTCCATTATTTTTTTGCGAATTCAGAGCTTAATTTGAATCCATTAAGGGTAAAAATGACCCCCGATACCTTACCCGAACAATTTCCGTCACAAAAAATAACAATACGCAAATCGAGATATTCCTCGACACGCAAAACGAGGTATTTCCATTACTTTTTTGTAAATTCCGAGCTTAATTTGGACCCATAAAGGGTAAAAATGACCCCCGAAACCTTATCCGAACAATTTTCGTAAAAAAATAAATAACAACACGCAAATCGAGGTATTTTTGTAATAATAATAATAATAATAACAATAAAAATATTAAATAATAATAATAATGATGATGATGATGATGATGATGATGATAATAATAAAAATAAAATAAAATAAAAAAATAATAATAATAACATATTTTTATTAAAAAAAAAAAAGTCGCCGGAATCCGGCCACTTTTGGCCGGAAAATTTCTTGTATGGTGCTAAGTGCACCCATGCCAATACTTTAGGGTGTTTTGGCTATTTTTCTTAGTTCAAGGTGCTGAGTGCACCCAAGCCAAAGTTCAGAGTGTTGAGGCCAATTTTGCCTATAATATATTGTTGGAAAGATCTTTTTGAGACCAATCCAACTGCACCATTATTGGACCCATGTCAAGGACCAAACTAAATTGGACTGGCTATTTTCATAAATAGAGTATAAAAAGAAATATTTTCAAAAACAGAACGAAGTATTTTGTATTAAAACGATCGCATCACAAGAATTTTCACACTTTCACTTCGTTCGATAATCAAGGGACGCGAAAAGTATTCATCACTGGGTTTGGTTTTGGGGAGACATATTGGGTGTCTACAAGTAAACGATTTGTTGCTGCATTGATCGCGGGTAAAAGTAGGTCGTTGGGGCTACTAACCCTAACCAAATTAGAAATTTATAATACCTAAACTTTCACTAAACTAGTTAGTGGCAAGTAAAGGGTCGAACCCAAAAGGACTAAGTGTATTAATTTGTGCCAACTAGACTACTAGGAAAGGTCGTGAGATAGAGAGAGGTTAAACTAAACACGACTAAGAACAAACAACTAAAACTAGGGAAAGTGGAATCCAATCACACCAATATATTAAACAACATCATACAAATAGATGAAAATGCCCTCGATTAGGAACATCAACACATTTAACTCACTCTCGCACAATTAAGCATGTTAATTATCTTACTAAACTAATTCACTCTCGTGCAACTAGCCTAGCAAAGGTATGGAAGAATTTAGGGCTCTCAACCAACTCACTCTCGTACAATTGATTGAAAGCACAATTAAGAGCATAGAATCGATTAGCTAGAAAGATTCTAATCCATAGAAGCATCACCCATACACAATAATCAAGAAACAATTTCATACTAATCACAATCAATCATTCAATTCATTAATATAACCTTCATCCAATTCCCTAGAACAAAACCTAAGCTAACATAATGAAGAAAGACATGGAAAACAAGGTAAAATAAGAATAAAAACAACATTAAACAAACAAACTAAATAATCTACTCAAATCAACAAACAAAAAGCAAAAAAACTAAGAATTAAGCAAAGAAATAAAGATGAGAGAAAGTTAGAAAATTCTCATTGAATAGATGAGAAGAAGTTCCACAAAGTTGCTTCTTCAACCTCTCAAAAACTCCATGAAAATCCAAGCTTTCTCTCTCTATACTACTCCTAAACTAGAGAGAGAAAATCCTAATCTAACCCTAAGAGAGAAAATATAGGCTAAACTAATCTAAACTATCTAAAAAAATAAAAATGTTGATTGAAAGTTATGAGAAAATAACCCCAAAGGGGTATTTATAATACAAGCTAAGAAAATAAAATAAAAGAAAATAAAATAGAAATTAAACTAATTAAAATAAATAAAAATAACAAAACTAAAAAAAAATAAAAAGAAAAGAAAACCAAAAATCCCCAATTCCCCCTTAAACCCACGAATCCATCAGACCCCAAATCCCCTTCTCTTCGTGGCTGCTCTGAACTTTCATCACCATCACGCATCATCTAGCATCACCAAATTCTCGGCCTTTGGATTAATTGAAGGAATCGTGGCCGTCCAATTTTCATAAAAATCACGTGAAAATCTCGTGATTGACCCAGAATTGCGCGCCCGCACAGAAGTCGCGCACAGGTCGCACAAACTTACTGCCTCAACTCTGATTTTGGACTCCAATTTGCGCGCTTTCTGACAGGGCTGTGCGGCCGCGAATTGGCTGCTCTGTGAGTTTGGGTGTTGGGAGAATTGCGTGGCTTAATTGGTGAGTAATTGGGTTGGAGTTTGGTGGTCGATTGTGGGTGAAGGGCTGGTGGTTGTTACGGGGGGTGATTGGTGGTTCAGGTGGTTTGGGTGGCTGAGTTGAGGTGGTGCAAGTATGGTGAGGTGGCTGGTGGAGTCGAATTGATGGTGGTAATTGCTGGCGGTTTTGGTGGTAAAATGGGAGGTGTGGCTGGGTTGTTGTGAGGGAGCAGAGGGTTGATTAGGCTGAGTTGAGTGAGGGAGCAAAGGTTTGGTTGTTGCGGTATTGGTGGGTGATGGTGGTGGTGCGGCTGTTGGTGTTGGTGTTGGTGTTGTTGATACGGTTTTTGGTGGACGGTGGTTCAGGGGGTGTGAAATGGTGGTTAATTGGTTGTTGTGGGAGCGATAATTGGGAATTGGTTGTTGATTAGGTGTTGCTAGGCGCGTGAGGTTGCAAATGGTGGTTAAGTGAGGGTGACGGCAGGTGTTGCGTGGCTGGGAAGTGCTGCTGTAGGAGGCTGGTGGTTTGCGTGGTGGTGATTGGAGGTGTGGGAATACGCGAGGAAGCTCAGAGCAGGGGAAGTGAGGTGAAGAGAGTGTGGTGTAGGTTTAGGTGATGGTGGGGTGTATGATAAGCTGGCAGCAGTAGGTTTGTTAGGGGCAGCAGCTTGTGAATGATGTTTGGCTTGAATTCGAGACTCCATTTATCACTCAAAACTTGAGACACGTATATTGAACCTCGAACCTTGGACCTCCGAGCACAATCCTACACAAACCAAGAAAACTGAGAGAAATAGGGACAAAAACTAAAATAAAATAAAACAAGATAAATAAAGTAAAATAAAATGCTAAAACTAAAGAAATAATAAAATAAAATAAAATAAAATAAAACAAACTAGAAACTAAAAGAAAATAAATAAAATGAGATTAGCGGAAAATTATTAACTAAAACTACAAAAATAAACTAAAAACGAATAAAAATGCAAAAATACTCAAAATAGAGAACGAATAAGGATAATAAGAAAATAATCGAAATAAAGTATAAAACAAGGGAAAAAAATAGAAACTAAACCGGAAAATAAGCATAAAAATACACTAAAAGTGACATAAAAGTTACTTATCATGCATTATTATTGGTGATGACCTCCACAATGCCTCGTGAACGCCATCTGAAGGTAACAGTGCCTCGTGAACGCCATATGAAGGTAACAGTGCCTCGCTAACTTCATTTGCATGTCACAATCCTCCACAATGCCTTGGGAACATCGTCAAAGGTGACTGTGCCTCGCCATCTTTAGGGGTTGTGGCAGTGCCTCACCGCTATAGACAACCTCCTCTCTACTTCGGGACATCATCGAAGACCGCTGCTTGTAGCTATCTTCTATTTCATAGTGATAATCTTCTGAGGAAAATTATCGAAGACCATCGCTTGTTGATCCTTAGTGCTTTGCTTGAATATTAGTGTGCAAATGTTTCGCTAAAATTGTTATTGTGCCAGTACCTCAACACATTTTGTTAATGAGCTGGTACCTTGGCGCTTGTGCTTCTTTGCAAACCATTACTCTGGTGCTTGTGATGAGCCAATGCTTAGGCGCTTTAAGCTAAGTGAGACGATCATTTGTGAGGTCGATCACTTACCGCGATCGTAATCGAGCCCACTACTTAATCATGCCATATTGCTTGTAGGGGCTAATTGACGTATTAAGGAACCCGAAATTTCTGTATAAGGTTCGCATAATCATTTATGGGGGCCACGCATCCTGCCACACCAGCACACGCTGCTACGCTTTGTCGCCATGATTTTGCTCTGTCGCCAGGCGACATGCATTAGCGCCTGTCGACAAGCTTGTCGTCTGGCGCTAGAGTTGGGATTTTCAAAATAAAACCCCTTCTTCCTCATTTTGTCATTGCTGCTGCTGTTAGTTTGCTCGATTTCGCTCGGAAGTTCAACTTGCTCGTTCTTCTCCATTTCTTAACCGAATTCGCTCAAGTTTTTTGCAAATTAAAGCTCTTTATCTCTAATGTCCCGATCTATGTAAGTTCTAATCCATACTTGCTTTGATTTTTGCTGAATTAGTGTGTTTCTGCTCGCGGGTTTTCAAAAATTTCGAACCCAATTATGCTTAATTTTCTTCATTCGTTGATTTTAATGCCATGAAATTGCTTGATTATGCTTGTATATTGCCTTGGGAATAATTTGAGACTTGTTTGACTCAATTTGGTGAAGAAATTAGCAAATTGCCATTGTTAAATCCCCTTGAATTCGTGAGAGCCATGCGGCTTGTTCTTCGTGTTTTTGCTAGCCATTCTTGTCCAACTAGTCAATATATTTGTCATAGTATTGCAAGAAATTGTTTGATTGCTGAAAAATACTATTTCTACATGTATTAAAATCATGCTCTGTTTTAGTACTACGTACTCTGTTTTGGCGAACATAGTATCATGTGGCTAGGCGAACGTTAGATACTATAGAATCTTTAATGTATTGTTACTTTTCATAATATAGCATGGCTAGGCAACACAGTTCCGGCTCTCGTTCTAGGGAGGCTCACCGGGAGGATGATCCCATTGACGCCGGTGTGGGGACCTCTTCTTCTCTAGGGGAGTTCCTGGAATGGGACGAGCGTAATCTGTACTTTGCGCCCGAGTTCATCATCTCAAAGCGTGTTTGGCGTGGGATTCATAGTTGGAGAGTTTGTAGCCATGGTTCGGGCAACAACACTAACGGTTCCTTGTTATAGACACCCATTTGTGTCTCCCCACAACCAAAACCAGTGATGAATTACTTTCATGTCATTGATTATCAAACGAAGTGAAAGTCTGAAAAGTCTAGTGATGAGGATGTTTTTATTAAAATATCATTTCTTTCTGCTTTTGAAAATATTTCTTTTCTTACCCTATTTATGAAAAATGTGCATTCCAATTTAGTTTGGTCCATGATATGGGTCCAATAATAGTGTAGTTGGATGGGGATTGAAAAGACTTTTCCAACGAAATATTATAAGCCCAATTTCGATGAATAATGAGGAAGTTATGGCCAAAATACTAAACTGGACCCAAACCGGATTTACCTACGGCCCAACGATCATGTGGAGGGTCCAAACGTCTAATCCTATTCCTAAACTAATTAGGATTAATTAGAAGCTTCTATAAGTTTCTAAAAGATCTTAATTATCCTTTTTGAAAAGATAAGATTAAAGAATTTGAGTTAAATAAAAACTTTCCTTTTTTTTTTTAATCCTAATTCTATTCGAATTTAAAGATGTTCAAAGAAAGTCAGATATTATTTTCGTGCCTCATAATATTTATCCAATTTTATATGGATGGATAGATCTTTAAATTATCTTTCCAATGATATACTATAATATTAATTCCGAACTATAACGAAAAAGATATGTAAGAAATACAAAACTCTATCCAAAATTGATATCGTCCTATTATTTCGGCCATATCTTTTTATTTAAAAATTATTTTAATCTGATTCTAATTGAGTTGGAAAGTAAACTTCAAGATCTTTCCAATGACATATTATATTCCTTATTTGGACTTCTGGATCAAAAGATATGATAAAAACAAAATCCGCAAAAACTGATGTCCATCGAGTTTAATTTCGATTCGAATTCGGTTCTTTTCTTATTCTTCAACCCTTTTTTTTCTCTATAAATAGAGGTCATATCTCCCGTTTTTCAAATCACCAATTCTCAACAACTCTCATCAAGATTTTCTTGATTCACTCTCTCTCTCAATCTAAACCAACCTTTTTACAAACAAAATTTCGCATTCACAAGATCTAGACACACCTAGCCAAATTCGAAGTTGCCTTTGCCCTAAACGTGAAAGGTTTGGTATTTATGAGGGTTTGGTCCCAAATCTCTACTTCAATTATTTGATTTAATTGTTTGATTTTATATTTTCCTTAAAGTTACTAACGTGTGTATTTTGTTATTAGAAAGAGATACGAGGCATCCAAGTAAGTACTTTAATTGTTTGATTGATATTTTTGATATAAAAATCATGTTTAGGTTGTTATTTTGATTCCTAGTATCATGTTAGAATTCTTTTCTTAGTTTGATGTTTAGGGTAAGAATAAGTTTCTTAATTATATCAATTATGATTTATGTGATGCTTCCTATTTTCTTTCTTAATAGCATGTTAGTATCATGTTAGGGCTAAAGCTTTGATTTTTATTGTTTAGTGACATGGTAGGGTTTGTTATTAATCTTGTTAGTATCATGCCTAGGATCTTGCTATTATTATGCTTTATTTTTAACATGATTGATATAATTTTGATTATTATTCACTAGTAGAAAAAGTGCTATTTGTAACTGGCGAAATTGACTTTTTGTAACTGGCATTGTTGGTTGCGAATGCCACCGTTACAACTAGTGAAAATTATTCGTAACCGACTAATTTTAGTTACAAATAATGTACTATTCGTAACCGGCTTAACCTAACTCCAGTTACAAAAAGTCTATTTTCTAAGTTAGAAAGCATACTATTTGTAACTGGCATTAAGTTACGCCGGTTACAATTAGGGTATTATTAGTAACTGGCAAATCTTAACGCCGGTTACAAATATTATTTTTTTTTATTTTTTAAAAAAAATACTATTAGTAACTAGCATTAGATTATGCTAGTTACTAATAAATAAATAATTTTTTTTTATAAATATTTGATTTGAATACAAGAATGGTAATATATCCCACCAAACAACCCATCGTCAAATGAGTTATAATCTGTTACAATTCAACCAACAAAACACGTACTTCGAATTATTATTATTATTATTATTATTATTATTATTATTATTATTATTATTATTATTATTATTATTATTATTATTATCATTTATTATGATTATTATTATGTTGCTTAATGTTTATTATTGTTATTGCTTGATCACGCTTTTTATGCATGTTTAAAGGGAATTGATACTTGTAATCATGCTAAATAAGATAATTAATAATCTTGTTTAGGGTTAATAAGATTATAATTCAAGTGATTACCAATAATAGTTTTATTTGTGCATTAATATTCAACCAACATAGATTTAACAGGTTTAGGGTAAATCTATTGATTGCATGTTAGTCAAAAAGCGCACAAGAATACGAGAAGAATAAAGTAGAGGCATATTATTAGGGCAGGTTCTTTCTCTTTTAGATTTTGTACCTTCATCCCCGAACTTCCAGTCATGGTTCTAGACCTATTGGAGTTAACGATCTCCTGGATTGTTAAGGGGTGTAACCTTCACCCTGTGAACGGTTTACAAGTTCCTAAAACTTGTTGGCGACTCTTTTGCTCTATCTTCTTCCCTTTTGGACGCCACCGTACTTTAGTGTATGATCACAGTGGGGTTCAAGTTTTGTGTAATGCTTGAAATATTCCCAACAGTTTTTGGCGACTCCACTGGGGAGGATTTCTATTTTAATTCCTAAAATTTATTTTGGCAATTATTTAGAATGAGCGGATGAGACTCGAAAAGTATTAAGTATTTCATGTGCGTAATTTTGATTAACATTATAGTCATATGCATGAAAAAGGTTCTCATTGGAAAGACCATCCATAATAAGTAAAAAACTTAGGATTTTTACACGTAGGAAATGTGAGAAATATCTTTTACAACTAGAATCGAAATAATAATGCGAAAACTGGAAAATTCTAAGAACACAGAAAGCTGCTGAGGCATGTAGGAACTAGCGTCTAGAAAACAGGGATCGTCGCCTGAAAAATGGCCTTATCGCTTGGCGACAATTTTGTCGTCTGGCGACGGACTCTGATGTCTGGTGCCGTATTCTTCCAATACCAAGCTAGAAATCTGCCTTCTTGTTTTAACTAGCTCTAGCACTGTTGGCTCGAATCTACTTCCCGATAGATTGAGTTTTTCTCTCTTTTTTGAAATCCATATGTGATCTACATATGGACATAACCCTCTGGGAATTTATGCTCCATCTACCCGATTGAACGCTCTGAGCAATAAAGGGTACATCCGAGAATGTTGAATTCACCAAACCATGGAAGCGAGTTTAACTCGCGGGGTCCCATCCACATGCGTCAACCCTTCCAAAGGTAAGGCTTCCGCGCGGTGCATCCGGACTCATAACCATTGACTCTCTTTTACTAACCCCTATCCTGAACTTTAGAGAACTAGAGCCATGGTTAGGTTGCAAACTCATTGCATCATGTTGTGACTACTTGACTACTTGTGCATCTCTTACTTGTGCATACTTATTATGTGACTAAACTAAGCATTTGGTTTGACTAGTGTTTGTAAATAAGTCTTAATAAACTAAAAAATGACCAAAGGGATTTTCTTAATTAATGGATTAATTAATTTGAGCTAAAAAAGTATACCTTAAATCGAGTCATAGTTCCTTTAAGTCAACCCGGATTTTTATTCCCGTATACTGAACAAGCGTCAACTTGTTTTTGTCATAGCCGGAGTTCTAGAAAGAACTACGAGTTTTAGAACCAATGGATCTGTAGCCCCAAGTTTTATCTTTAATTTGGCGTTGGTTTCATCCCAATCAGAGTCACAGATCAAAAGTTATGACTAAAATACCACGGCGTGTCCAATTTAATGCACATACATGAAGTCTTAACTTAGTCTTTGTTCGAGTCTAGTCACATAGTCTAGTCACATGGTCATGACACAAGTCTTAATATGTCACCTACACTCACTAGTCTTAGCACACACTTTGTATATGTCACCATGACCATGTCTTAGGTTCATGCATGAGTCGTTTTTCCGTCATTTGATTTGAGGGTCCAGTCCATTTCTATTCTCTTCCATATCCTCTTTCAATCTATTGCATGTTCAGTTGAGCTTGAGTAAAAAATAATCAATAAAACTTATCCCTAATTTCCCTTTCCACAGTACTTGGTCAAGGAGAGAAGGGCGATTAATCAAGGACAACACCTTTATTCAAGTTCAACTTTTTGATAAATCAGTTGGTCAAAAGAGAAAAGCTAAGAAGATAATGGCAAGTCAAGAAGAAGTCAATGAGCTTAAGAAGCAAATGGCTGACGTGACTGAGGTGTTGAAGGCTTTAACCCTTCAAATCAATGACCCTGTGAAACAACAACAAATGGAGCTCATGTAAGAAATCTTGAGCAAAATATCCAATGACTATAGATTCCAGGGCATTAGCTCACAAGGGGTCTCAGTGGACAAGGAGCTTCTTCCGCAGAAGTTCAATGCCAATGACATCCCTACGTTTAAGGCAACAGATAATCCTTATTTTCACTTAATAGCTTTCGAGACCATAATGAATATTAAGGGGATTGATAGGAAAGTCTTTCATTCTTTGTTTTCTTTATCTCTCGAAATCGTTTGTCAACAATGGTTCTTTTTTCTTGATAAAGAGAAAACGTCTACTTGGGATGCCATTGTAAACACTTTCATTTATAGATATAAATGTAATATTCAAGTCGAAACTGACTAAAGACAACTTGAGATGCTAAGACAAAAAGAGAATGAAGGCTTTACTTCTTTCTTTAATAAGTGGAGGGAAACTTCCGCTAAGATGAGGTACCTAGTGAAAAGGAGTCTATACAGATGTTCATCAAGAACCTTCAAGATAAGTATTCGAAGCATTTGAAATATAAACACAACTTGAATACTTTCAAGGACGTCTATGACATCGGTATCGAAATCGAATATAACCTTGCAAAGCAAAAAGCTACTAACAATAGTAACCACAGTGGCTGGAAAGGAAAAAAGAACGACAATCCTTCTTCTTCCGAAAACACCTACTCTAGTAACAATGTTAGTACCTTTGATCACAAGTAGTCTTATCCATGGATAATCAAGGATCTAGAAAGAAACCTATAGGGAATAGTTTCAAGCCTTTAAAATCCCACTAGCTTGAACCCCACTGTGATCATACACTAAAGTACGATGGCATCCAAAAGGGAAGAAGATAGAGCAAAAGAGTCGCCAACAAGTTTTTAAGGAACTTGTAAACCATAACGAGGTGAAGGTTACACCCCTTAACGATCCAAGAGATCGTCAACTCCATAAGGTCATGAACCAAATAAGGGTCCGAGGATGAAGGTACGAATCCAACCTAAAAGAGATTGAACCTGCCCTAATAATAGGCCTCTACTTTATTCTGCTCGTATTCATGTGCACTTTCTGATTAACATACAATCAATAGGATTACCCTAAACCTGTTTAATCTATGTTGGTTGAATTTAATGCACAAATAAACTATTATTGGCGATCACTTGAATTATAATCACAATTAACCCTAACAAGATTATTAATTATCTTATTAAGCGTGGTTGCAAATACCAAATTCCCTTTAAGCATGCAATAAAGGTGATCAAGCAATAACAATATAAAATAATAAGCATCATAAATAAATAAACAACATCATTAATAATAATATTAATCATAATAATCATGTTAAAGCATAGCAAGATCCTAGGCACGATACTAACAAGATTAATAACAAACCCTAGCATGTCACTAAACAATAAAAATCAAATCTTTAGCCCTAACATGATACTAACAATCATAAATATTAGGAAGAATATAGGAAGCATCATAACAATCATATTTAATATTAAAGTTACCCTAGACATGATACTAGGAATATCAACAACAATCTAAGCATGATGTCTACATCATAATATCAATTAATCATTAAAGTACTTACTTGGATGCCTCGTACCTCTTTCTAATAACAAAATACACACGTTAGTAACTTCAAGGAAAATAATAATCAAACAATTAAATTAAAAAATTGAAATAGAGATTTGGGACCAAACCCTCAGAAATTAAAACCTTTCACGTCTAGGGCGAAGGCAACTTCGAATATGGCTAGGTGTATCAAGATCTTGCGAATGCGGAATTTTGTATGAAAAAGTAAAAGAAAGAAAAGAAAAGAATGCTTGATAATGAGAGAATTGGTAGATGATAATTAAAACTAATTGTTGATGAGAATTCCTGAATGAAGAGAGTTGATCCCTGAAAACGGAGTTTTTGATACGATATTTATAGAGAAAATCATCCAAAAAAGATAATTTAACAAAACAGAGTCTGAAGATCGAAAATCAACCTTGGCGCCAGCCCTGGCTAGTTGGCGCCAGCATCAGTGGCTAGCGCCTGGCGCCAATCCTGGTTCCAGGCGCCAAGGCCTGGGGTTGGACGCCAAACTGATTTTTAACGCGTTTTCGAAAATCTGATAAATTTCCCGTAGTGGAAGATAAAATAATATAATTTCAGTCGAAAATGCTATTTGATCTTGATTAAAACTCTGAAGAGTCCTAATTGAATTAGGAATGAAAAGAACCTTCTAGAATGTTCTAGATGACTAAAACCATTCCTAATTACATTAGGAATGATAAATTATAATAGGCCCTCCCTTAGATCATTGGGCCGTACATAAAGCTCAAACCGGGCCCAATTTAGTAAATTGGCCATAATTTCCTCAATATTCATCGGGATTGGGCTTATAATATATCGTTAGAAAGGTCTTTGCAAGCCCTATCCAAATACACCACTATTGGACCCATATCATGGACCAACCAAACTAGATTGGCTGTTTTCTTAAAATAAAGTTTTCAAAAACAGGAAGAAGAGAAAAGAAATAAAACTTTCCGCAACGCTAGACCTTTCCACACTTTCGTTTCATTCGATTATGATTCGACGTGAAAGGCACTCATCACCGGGTTTGGTTTTGGGGAGACACAAATGGGTGTCTACAGAAGCCCCCACTTTGACTGAGTTTGGAGAAACGCGAGTTTCGAAAACGAAAGCCAAAGTAGCGATAGGGACGGAGAATGACTCAGAACGTTCTGCGATCCTAAATCACTCTTATAACGCCGATACCTGCAAAACTAGCGTTAGTTAAACAGATAAAAGAGTTAAGAAACGCGTATCTTGCACTGTCGAGCACACGTCACTGAAAATAACCGATTTGCTGCCGCTTTACTGTTTTGATGACCTCCTGCAAGCTAGAGAATGCCATCCCGCTTGAAAACGGCTACGCCTTGTAACTGCTTCCAAATTAGAAGATTGCTTCGCCCAAAACTATCCTCTCCGCAATGATAATATTCCACGTCCAAGGGAACATCATCGAAAATTATTTCTCACGAAATAATTCTCATCCGCATTGATCATCTTCCATGCCTCAGGAACTATGATCGAAGACAACTTAGCCCGAAATTACCTTCAGTTGTTTGTGACAACTTTCCGCAAGCTAGGGAATGTTGCCGAAGACACCTTCTCTTGAAGTCATCCTCATTTGATGCGATAATTTTCCCAAGGAAATTACCGAAGATCCACGCCTGTCGATCTTTAAAAGTTCGCCTGAACTTGCCTTTGCTATGCCTGTACGTTGGCGCTCTTTTGCTTTGAACCTGTATGTCGGTGCCCTATGCTCTTGAACCTATATGTCGGTGCCTTTTTCTCTTGAACCTATATGTCGGTGCCTTTTGCTAATGAGCCAATGCTTAGGCGCTTTAAGCTAAGTGAGACGATCTTTTCATCAAGTCGATCACTTTACGTAATCAAGCCAATTACCTAATCATGTCAAATTGCTTAGATGGGCTAACTGGCGTACCAAGGACCCCAAAATATATTGCAGAAAGCTAGCACAACCCCAACAGGTGGCTGGCTGCTTTGGCGTCGCTAAAAATCCATCAGCGGCAGCCATATGGCATTAGCGCCAGGCGCTGACGTTGGCGTCAGGCGCCAAGCACAGAAAGTGACGCCAATGCCTAGGGACTGGCGCCAGCACGGGAATCTCTTTAAATTCCCGTTTTCGTTCATTTTTTGCTCTGTTCATCGCGAAAATGCCCGAGAGAAGTCCGAAAACTTCAATTGATCATTGCTCACTCGTTTCTCAACCGAATTCGCTCAAATTTGTTGCAAATTAAAGCTCTTTTCATCTATATTCCCAATCTATGTAAGTTTTCCTCGAACTCACACCGGTTTTTATGAATTCTTGGCATGTATATTAACGAATTTCATGAAAATTCGAAATTTACAATGCTCAATTTGCTTTGTTTATCAAGTTTTATGCCATGAAATTGCTTATTTATGTTTGTATATTGCCTTGGGAGTAATTTGAGACTTGTTTGACTCAATTTGGCGAAGAAATGAGCAACCCGCCATTGTTGGACCTCTTAAGGTCGTGAAGAACAATGTGGCTTGTTCTTGATGTTTTTGCTAGCAATTCTTGTTCAATTTGTCACAATAATCACTTAAGGGTTGCAAGAAATTGTTTGATTGCTTTGAAAAATGTTGTCATGCTCAATTTGAATGTGCTCTGTTTTAGTACTACGTACTCTGTATTCTGCGAACATAGTATCATGCGGCTAGGCGAACCTTAGATACTATAGAACCTTAATTTATGATGATTCTGCACAATGTAGCATGGCTAGACAACGAGGTTCAGGTTCACGGTCCCGAAACACTAGACGGGAGCATGAGCCCGTAGAGGACGACACTACACCGTCCACTTTGCTTGGTCGGCTCCCAGAGTGGGACGAGCAGACCTTGTTCTTTGCCCCTGTCCACCACATTTCCGAGAGGGTGAGACGGGGAACCGAGCCTGGGAGGACATGGCATCACGGCTCTGGCTGTGAGGGTCTAAGCGATTTGTATAGGATGCACATCGCCAGAGACCGCGAGACGAGGCTCCTATGGGAGTCCTGCGGACTAGTTGCTCTGTTTGAGACCTCTATGGCTATGGTCGCCTCAAGCGGGGGTCACCACGTAGTACGCGCTTTGGTGGAGTTCTTCTGGGACACCACCAACACTTTTCATTTTCCCTGGGGTGAGATGATGGTCACTCCTACAGACTTCGGTCTCATCACAGGACTGGAGTTTACTTCTGTGCCGCTGCCGTTCGACGACGGGATCGACGTCTTTTCTCCAGAGGTTGAGGAGCTGTTAGGGACGATTGCTGTTCGGGCCCGAGCTGAGGTCGAGACGACTCAGTTCAGTGCTAGGGGGATTTGCCGCTCGACGCTGGCAGCGACTCTTGATGACGATGCGACCACCTGAGAGCAGCGGGTGCGCATCTTTGTGCTGATGTTGTTGTCAGGGACATTCTCCCCTGACAGGGGTAGTAGGGCGTTGCTTTACTACCTCCCTGCTGTTCGCGATCTCCGGCGGATCGGGACTTATGATTGGGCCAGCTTGGCCTATACAAACTTCATTCGCGCGCAGAGGGACTCGTGTCGCCACCGGTCCTTTAGGACGAATGTCGCTTTATCTGCTTTCTGGAAGGTCGTAGAGGTAAACATTATTCCCTATAAAGTTTAGCCTTACATGTTAGTTAGCATTTACTCACGCTTTTAACTTCTTGTAGATCTGGTTCTACGAGTACTTTCCTTCCATTGCGCCGGCGAGACCATCGCCGAGGGGATATCCGGTGAGCGCCTCTTGGGGCGGCCACCATGTGGACATGTCTACTGCACGTGTCCGGAGTCGGATCATCTCGGTAAGACTTTTAGTGTTTATCTTGCTCTCCTGCGATGTTTTGGACATGTTCTTATCTGATTGGTGCTTTTTATAGGGACCTGAGGTAGTATACCGACCGTGGGGTGGTTGGACAGTCCCTGGATTAGCCGCACAGTACTCTGCTGAGCGCCGCTACTTTCTGGGGACCTATGGAGCGGTTGTATACTTAGGGGAGAGAGTTGCTAGACAGCGCTCTTCCGATGTTTTCGTTATTCCTGCTCCTCCACCACGTCACATGTTCGACGAGAGAGAGTTGTCGAGCATGGCTGAGGAGTCTGGTTCCCTCTGGCGGTCCCATGTGATCCTTGGGCGGAGTTATGCTGAGGAGCTACTTCCTTTGTTGGCTCCAGCCCCTGTACCGGCCGAGGATGTGAGGGTAAGATCCTTAGCTTTTGTTTTTCGCTAAGTAGCCCCCAAGTAATACCTTGCTGATTTCTTTCCGTCTTATCAGGATGGTCTCACTAAGTTCGTGCCACCCCGTATGTCCATCCACTATCAGGGGACGTACGGGCCGATCGAGGAGATGATTTCTCCGGCTCCCGAGGGTGAGCGCTTCATGGAGCGGTCGATTCCTCGTCACCAGACTAGGGTAAGTCTAGTTTTAATTCAGAATTTTATATTCAGTTATCATGTATTTCCACTGACTTATTTTTCTGACAGTTCTCACGCGAGGTGATTTCGGCTATGGCACGATGTATAGATGCCTTCCGGAGCCAGCTCGTCCGGATGAGGAACGCGGCTACCTGTCGTCGGGACGACGCTGTCCGAGAGGTAACTTTTCTTCACTTATTATTTCTGCATTATGATTCAGTTTTACCTTGTTTCTAATTTAATTCTTTTTGCAGGGTCAGCCGATCGCTTCTCGCACCCGCACGAGGCCTGAGGGGCGGAGAGATCCGGCGATGTCTAGCTCGAGACGTCGTCGCACTTCGTCAGGAGGTAGAGGTGGTCGTTCCGAGGCTGCTCGAGCCGACGTTGCTGAGGGCTCAGGGTCTTGTTCTGAGGGTGCTCCTGCTGCACCGGTAGGAGAGGTTACTTCGGCTTTCAGAGGTGGTGGGATGTACGAGGTTGGCTCGTCATCGCAGCAGCCTCCGCGATCTCAGCCTCAGGTTGACCTTGGCTGGAGCGGTCCTGTCTTGAGTTTTCCTCCTCCTACGGAGACTGGAGCTGGTGCTGAGGCGGGAGCTGGTGGAGAGGTGACTCCTCGGACGGCGCAGTTTTATGGCATGATGGGCCTACGTCCTCCGGCGCCGTAGTTTGTTTCTGTATATGTATTTTATTTTGACTTTTATAGAACTTTGCCTTTGATTCATTATTTAGACACTTTGTACTTTATGTTATTGTAAATTCATTATTATCTATTATTATGCTAGTGTATGTTAGTGTGTGCAAGTGTGATAACAATCTTGCGCAAAAATTTCCGTCATTTTTATTATTGATGGAGGGTATAATCCGACTCTCTCCCCCAAAAGAAAAAATAAAAAGGGAAAAAATGCTGGTTTTTTGAAAATTAATATAAAGTCCAAAAAAAGAAATAAAATTAACTAAAAATAATTGCTATATTAAATTAATTAATTAAGAAAAGGATAGAAAAAAATGTTTAGAAAAAATTAAAACGGGGCCACAAAGTCATTAACCGACTCAAGTTTAATATCAAAACGCAACTGAGCACGCGTGGCTTCTCTTCTAACTTGGCGCCAGCTGGCGCCAGCCTGTGGCGCGTGGCGCCAGGCGCTACACTTAGCGTGTGGCGCCAAGCACTGATGGGTGGCGCTAATGTCGAGGCTGCGACGCTAATTGACGCTGACTCCGTATTTCAGTCAGATTGAAATTCCTCGTAATTTGTGCATAAATAGCCCCCTGCTCAGCCGATTCTTCACATAATTCCAGCGAAAAAATTATTCTTCTCTTTAGAAAAAATAATAATCATGTCTTTGGCCACTAAAACCTTTTCACATGAATGGTGTCGATCTCTTAATGCTAGAGAAAGAAAAGAATTGGATTTATTTCACTTGGGGGGAATTTATGGCATCAAAGGGGTAGATTTAGACATAGACTTCATACATACCGCTTTAGAATTTTGGAACCTGGATACACATTGTTTTAGAATAGGGTATGATGAAATAAGCCCTTTGCCAGAGGAATTTGGTGCTATCTTAGGCTTCCCTGCAATAGACCTGGTAGTAATCCCTAGAGTAGATGCATATTACTATAAGGATTTTGAGCGCTTCTTTAATTTGAAGGAAAGGGATTTATCAAAAATAGTAGATGGCAATGTAGTTAACTTGAAAGAATTCGCATGTTATTATTTTGATAAACCACTTTCTGAATCATTTCACATATATAGAAGAAGGGCGTTCCTATTCTGCATGCTTAATCAATATTGTCTTAGTAGTGGTAAAATTAACGAGGGTCAATCAATTATAACCACTGTACTAGAACAAATTGAATCAGGGAGAAATCCAATGCCATTGATAGTTGGAGAGACTATGATTGGTCTAGATGAATTGAAAAGGGACCCAAAAGCACCTCTTCACGGCTCTCCAATTTTATTACAGGTAGAAAAAAAATAATATTTTTAATTACAGAAATCAAAAATATTTTTGTATTGTAATATTAATTTATTTGCATTGCAATTTTTTTTTTACAGATGTGGCTAATGGAGAGGCTAGGATTAATTAGCCCTCCGGACGACATTGAAAATTATACTCCCACTTGCTTTGTGAGAAGGAAGAAGCGCATCCCTAAAATTAGGCGCCATGGGTGGAGAAAAGTCTTTGAATCACGTGATTTTGCTATCAAGTGGGTCATCCCATGGTGGAAAATAAAAAGGATGGTTGGTGTTAACAAGCAACCTTTCTGCCGTCTCCCAAGCTTGTCTCGTGTAACATATTATTATCCCTGCAGAGTAAAGAGACAATATGGCTTGCTTCAAAATATTCCTGCCGGGGATCTTCGTCCACCCTATGAGTATCCCGTATCTCAAGAAGTGGATAAATTTGACACTTACTGGAGTGCTAGACCTTTATGGGAAGTGCTTACCCAAAAGGTTCCCCCTTCTTTACCTAATGATGTAAAGAAGTGGTTGTTGAAGAAGTCTTCAATTGATCAGGGTAGAATCGATGTGAAGAATCGTCTAGGTGACAGGGTGACACCGGCCAAAGAACGTTTAGGTGCAAGAATTGAATTCAAAACACCTACAATGCCTAAGAAGAAGAATTCTACTAAAGACAAGGGGAAAAGGAAAACCACCACCACAGACAAAAAGGTTTGGGTGGAAAAGAAGCATGGGGTGCTAGCTGAAGGGGAAACAATCTATTCTAAAATTGAATGTAGGTCCTCTAAAGGATGCCTACTAGCTAAAGTAATGGATGAAGAGGAGGAAACAGAAAAGAATTGGAAAAGAGCAAAGAAGGGGAAGAAAGATTAAAACATTGCTTAGCTTTAGATTTATTAGATTGTTAATTTTTATTTAAAGTTAATTTATTTCAGCCTTGTTTAAATTCCATTAACAATGTAATTTTATTTTATTAATGAAATTTCAGCTTTCAATTAAATTGCTACTTTAAATTTATTTTATTAAAGCAATGAAAAACCAAAAAAAAATTAATTTTCCAGAAATTCTTCGAGTACGGAAGTCGAAAATTCTTTGAAAAACATCGAAATTCTCCCATATTTTATGACTGAATTGGCGTCAGTAATTACAAATTGGCGCCAGCTATTGAGGTTTGGCGCCAGGCGCCAATACCATCGGCTGGCGCTAATGACCTATTGCTGGCGCCAGACTCTGTTCCGCGACGCCAATAGTTTTCCGAATTTTTGTTGACTTTTTGTTGATTCTGGAACGCGGGGATGTCGAAAAATAAAGTGGCCGCACCCGTAAAGGGTTGCCTACGTATCCTTTCCTAAGGAATCAGGCTGAACGTAGCTCTCTTGAGTGTCCTACTCAAGTAATTATGGGTAGTATTTTTTAAGTTGGTCAAGATTGGTCATGTTTGAGAATTCATTGCCATCCATGTCAGTTAATTTTGCTGCACCACCTGACAGGATTGTTTTGACAATGTAGGGGCCAGACCAATTGGTTATAAACTTTCCCCTTGGATCTAAAACATTTTTCCTTAGTGATTTTAATACCAAATCTCCTACTTTGATATTTCTTGTCTTGACCTTCTTATTAAAATGTCTAGCCATGCGAGTTTGATAGCACTGAGTGTGATGTAGAGCTTCTAGTCGTTTTTCGTCGAGTAAGATCAATTCTTCATATCGTGCCCTAGTCCATTCGACTTCATCAAGCTTACTCTCTAGCGCAATGCGTAGAGATGGTATTTCTAGTTCGACAGGTTGTACGACATCCATTCCATATACCAAAGAAAATGGTGTATTTCCTGTTGACGTACGGATTGACGTGCGATAACCCCACAATGCAAAGTGAAGCTTGTCAGGCCAATCCTTATAATTTTCTGTCATTTTCGTGATGATAGTCTTTAAATTCTTATTAGCTGCCTCGACTGCTCCGTTTGCTTGAGGTCTATAAGGGGACGAATGATGATGTTGGATACCATATTTATGTAGCAATTCTTCACATTCGGCTTGAAAGTGAGTTCTATTGTCACTTATCATTTCATGTGGGACCCCATATCGACAAATGATATTTCTCTCGATAAAGAGTGCTACATGTTTTGTAGTGAGTTTAGCATATGATTGCGCTTCAACCCACTTCGTAAAGTAATCAATTGCTACTAGAATAAATTCGTGGCCTCCTGTTCCTGGGGGAGTGATCTTGCCGATTATGTCAATTCCCCATGTAGAGAATGGCCATGGTGATGTGTAGGTGTAGAGCAAAGATGGAGGAACGTGTTGTAAATTGGCATAAATTTGAAACTTAGGGCATCTTTTCACATATTGATGGCAGTCCCTATTCATGGTAGTCCAATAATACCCTCCTCGCATTATTTTCTGAACTAACATTTTGCCATTTACGTGAGTTCCACAGATTCCCTCGTGAACCATTATCATTATTCTTTGTGCATCCACTTTTCCTACGCATAGGAGAGCTCGACCTTTAGGTACCCTTTTATGTAGCTCGCTGTCTATGAGTACATATTGAGAAGCCAAAAGTCTCAATGCTCGTTTTTCTCTTTTGTCAGCATGAGGAGGGTATTCTCCATTGGTGACATAGTTGAGAATGTCTGTGTACCATGGTTCTTCTTCTTGTTCTTCTTCTTTGTCTTGGACTGGGTCGTCGTCTTCTATAGCCTGTATATACGCTGGCTTGTGCCTTTTTTCGATAGTTAGAGGCATTTGCTCGATATCCGTGGGAATCCTAACCATTGAGGCTAATCTTGCCAAGGCATCAGCAAATTGGTTTTCTTCTCTAGGTAGATATGTGTATTCTACCTTCTCTAACTGATCAGTAAGAGTTTCCAGATAAGTTTGGTAAGGGGCTAGGCTTTCGCTCCTTACTTTCCACCTTTTAGATATTTGATTGATAATCAAAGAGGAATCTCCGAACATCCTTAACTTTTTTACTTCCAATGCTAGGGCTGTTTCAAGGCCTACCACACATGCTTTATATTCAGCAGCATTGTTGGTAACGTCGAAATCAAGCTTTATTGAGATTGGGACGTGTTCTTCTTTAGGTGATACTAGTAGCACTCCGACACCACATCCCTTTTGGTTTGAGGCTCCGTCGAAATACAAGATCCAAGTATCATCTTCGGTGACAATCAAATCTTCATCTGGAAATTCATTGTCCTGTATCGGTGTCGAGTCTTCTATTGGAAAGTCTGCCAGAAAGTCTGACACCACAGATCCTTTAATAGCTTTTTGTGGCATAAACCGCACATCAAACTGGGCTAAGTTGACTATCCATCTTGAAATACGTCCATTGAGTGTTGATTTCTCGAACAAGTATTTGAGTGGATCTAATCGGGATACTACGAAAATGGTATGCACCAACATGTAATGTCTCAACTTAGTTGTGGCCCACACCAAAGCGAGGCACAATTTCTTGAGTGGTGTATAGCGTGTTTCGTATTCGAGCATCTTCTTACTTAGGTAATAGATTGCATTCTCTTTGTTTTCTACCTCTTGTGCTAGCATGGCTCCCATTGTCTCTTTGGTAACCGTCAAATATAACCTTTGAGGTATTCCGGGAAGTGCTGGTGCTAATACGGGAGGATTTACGAGATAGGCTTTGATCATGTCAAAGGCTTTTTGACACTCGTCATCCCATATTACTGGTACATTCTTCTTGAGCTTCTTGAAGATTGGTTCACATATCGTTGTCAGTTTTGATATGAACCTACTTATGTATTGCAACCGGCCAATGAATCCTCGAATCTGTTTCTCGGTCTTGGGCGGTGGCATCGACATGATTGCTTTAATCTTGGTGGGATCTATATCTATTCCTCTAGATCTTATGACGTATCCCAAGAGCTTGCCTGAGGTGACTCCAAAAGCGCATTTTGATGGATTCAACCTCATATTGTATTTTCTTAGCCTTTCGAAAAATTTCCTTAAGGCTACTTGATGGCCTGGACGGTCCTTTGATTTCACAATCATGTCGTCGACATATACTTCAACTTCTTTGTGCATCATGTCATGGAGTAAGGCAGTTGCTGCGCGTTGGTAAGTAGCACCTGCGTTTTTCAACCCAAATGGCATTACCGTGTAACAGTAAGTGCCCCATGGTGTGATAAAGGTCTTTTTCTCCATGTCTTCTTCTGCCATGAGAATCTAATTGTACCCTGCATATCCGTCCATGAATGAGAGAAGCGCGTGATTTGCCGTGTTGTCTACCAGAATATCGATGTGTGGCAAAGGGAAGTCGTCCTTTGGACTTGCCTTATTTAGATCTCGATAGTCGACACACATCCTTACCCTTCCATCTTTCTTTGGAACTGGGATGACGTTGGCGACCCATTCGGGGTATTTGGATACTTTGATGAAACCTGCAGTTATTTGTTTTTGAACTTCTTCTTTTATTTTAAGTGCTACGTCGGGTTTCATTCGACGCAACTTTTGTTTTACAGGTTTCATTCCTGGTATTAATGGTATAGTGTGTTGAGCTATTTCTCTGTTAATGCCTGGCATATCTTCATATGACCAAGCAAATACATCGATGAATTCTTTAAGCAAGTTAATTAAATCGGTTCTTTCTTGTTTATTCGATGTTAGTCCGATTTTAACTTCTCTTTTATGAGTTGAATCATTCGAGATGTCAACTGTTTCAGTCTCTTCAATTACTGGCGTTTTCTTTTCAAGTGTTTCCATTGCTTTAATAATTTCTTTATCTTTTTCATCGTTAGCTAAGCAATGTTCGTCATCTTGGGTTAGAGAAGAACACGACAAGTAAGGAGAATGAGAGATATTATTATACTCCGAGATCATTACATCAAAGAGTGATATGTCCTCAGGGACTGGACCATTAAATATCCTAGGAGAAGAAATAGGAAGGGGAGGTATTATAGCTAAAGACTTAGAAGATTCTAAAGGGAAAGACTCTGACTCAGACTCTGACGATTCTTCAAACATCGACCCTTGCCCTGTCGTGATTGATATTTTTCTTCCACTTGGAGTAGTCACCTTGATAGTCTTGCGCCACCCTTGCAGTGATCCTTCAGCTGGAGTAATTAGCTTCGAGGGGTCGAAGTTTTTGCTTTGTAGGACCGTTTGAATGAGTGAGGAGTTATCTTCCTCATAAGCTGGCTCATTCTTTTCTCGCCCAAACAGTAATCCCATGACGTTAAAGTCAAAGCATGGGGGTACTTTCTTCTTATGGACGGGAGTTGGGATTTCGTTAGTGAAGTAGCAATCCAAGAAAATCTCGAATCCTGGTTGTTGTATGCCATTTACAACAAATGGTTCGGGAAATTCGTGGCATGGATAGTCCTCTCCTTCTTTTATAAAATGACCATTAAGCGTAAGAGGGTACTGATCCATTGGAATTGCTTTCTTTTGAATACGAGCGTCCCTACGTGCTTTCAACTTGTCCTGGGCTCGCTTGAGATCTTTCCGAGTCAGTTCGAAACCAAGTCCGAAAGTATCTAGTTTAGGGAGGCCAGGTGACTCTATCGATTTTTCTATCCCTTTCTTCTTTCCTAAGGTCATCCCAGGGAAGTGTCCTTGTTTCTTCAGCATAGTGTTGATAATCATGTTGTAATGGGGGTCGTGGCAAAGAGATTTCCTTTCATCCTCTTGGATTAAGGAGACTTCTTCGTTAAAGCCCCATAGGTCTTCATCATCCTCGTCGTGCTCCACGTTGATGATTGGATTTTCTATTGATTTGATCCTCATCGGCGAAGCGTCAATAGTGATGGGGATTCCTCCAACTTTGGCTTTCACTTGTTGGTGGAGAGATGAAGGGACGACCTTTAGATCATGGAGCCAAGGGCGTCCTAACAACAGATTGAATGAGGCTTTGATGTCTACCACTTGAAAAGTAGTAGCATGTTCTATTGCTCCTGCCGTCACATTTAGGATTATTTTGCCAAGAGCTTGACGACGAGTATTATCGTAAGCTCTTATTCCTTGTGTGGACGGAGTTAAATCCTCATCCTTTATGCCGAGCATCCTTGAAGTCCTAAGTGGACAGACATTAATAGCCGATCCATTGTCTACAAGAGTCATGGGAACATTCATCCTTTTGCAGACTACCGTGAGGTTTAACGCCTTGTAGTGTTTGTCACCTTCTGGGGGTAAATCTTTGTCAGAGAAGGTGATTAGATTAATTGGACTAGGGAGGTCACTCGTGAGGAAGTTAGCTAGTCCCTCAGGAGTGGTGTCAGAATCTATCTCGATTTTATCCAAGGCATTCATCATAGCCAACCTATGTTCTCGAGATGTTGCCAGAAGTTTCCATACATTCATCTCAACCTTTGTCTTCTTGAATTGTTTAACGATGTCATTGTCTTCGATGATAGGTATGGGAGTTTGTTGTACAGTAGGCATAGGTTGTGTTGAAACGGGAGGTTGTATTCTCCAGGATCTTGTGAGGACGTCTATCGATGAATCTTCTTCAGCCCAAATGTCGTCCGTGGTGTATGATACAGAAGGTGAAGGTCTTACTATGTCTTTTAGGTAGACATCTTCTTCATCACTGTCCCATACTCCATTAACAGTTATGTCCTCTTCTTGTTGAACTTGGATTAACTCCTTTTTATCAATCATTTTCTGCACCAAATCCTTGAATTTGAAGCAGTTTTCTAGGGTGTGCCCCCCTGACTGATGGTACCGACAGTAATATCTATCTGTCCTTTTTAATGATTCAAATGGTCTCGGTTCGAGAGGTTTGACCTTGCCACTCTCGGAGAGCATTTCGAACATTTGTGCATACGGGATCCCAATTGGAGTATAAACTTTATTGCTCTTCTTGGGTCTTTCGGTGACTTGTAAGGGAAAATATTTTGCTTCATAAGTCGTTTTCACCGGTGTGGACTCTTTTTTAGGAAGTTCATCATATTTCTTGTGAAATTCGTTCATAATTTTGAGAGTTTCACGTAACAGTTGAGATGTCTCCCTCATTAACAGCGTGAGCACTCGTATGTCTTTCTCGTTTGCTGGTTCTGGAAGGTTATCCTCGACATCGAAAAAGATCTCTTCTTCTCCTTCTTCGACATTGGTTGCTTTGACAGGCTTAATGAGAGATGAGGGGTCAACTTCGCTTTCTTCATCGGAGATAGCCAAAGTATGAGCTAAAGGTGCATTGTCAATGCTTGGCTTTTTACTGGCAGGGGGCAACGGCAGCTTGTTATTGTCAATCAGATCTTGGATAGCTTCCTTAAGCTTCCAACAGTTTTCAGTAGAATGGCCCCTACCTTGGTGATATTTGCATTGTGCGTTGGGATTCTAGTTAGGCGACCTCTTCTCAACTGGTGGATCTCCAAATGGTCCAATGGGAGTTATAAGACCTTTTGCACTTAATCGATCAAATGCGGTGTCATAACTCATGCCAATAGGAGTGAAGTTTCTCCTAAATGGTTTCTTTTGTCCTTGGTTGTTCATGGCGAGGACCTCTCCTAGATTAAAGGTGCTAACATTATTTGAGTGGGCGGTTTTGGAAGAAGAAGGATTGTCGCTCTTCTTTCCTTTCCAGCCACTGTTGGAGTTATTGTTGGCAGCTTTAGATTTAGCCAAGTCATCTTCAATATTAATCCCAATATCATAAACAGCCTTAAAGGTGTGAAGGTTATTTTGATATTTAAGATGTTTTGAATATTTTTCTTGGAGGTTTTTAATGAACAGTCTCACGGACTCTTTTTCACTTGGTACCTCGATCATTTTAGCTGAGGTTTCTCTCCATTTGTTAAAGAAAGCAGTGAAGCCCTCATTCTCCTTCTGTTTGAGGATTTCAAGTTCTCTATGGTCAGTTTCGACTTGAATGTTTCACTTGTATCTATCAACGAAAGCGTTTGCTATGGATTCCCAGGTAGAGGTCTTTTCTTTTTCAAGAGAAAAGAACCATTGTTGGCAAACGGTCTCGAGAGATAGTGAAAACAGGGAAGGGAAGACTTTCTTATCGATACCCTTGATACTCATTATTGTTTCAAATTCTCTTAAATGAAAGTAAGGGTTGTCAATTGCCCTAAATTTTGGGATGTCGTTGGCACTGAACTTCTGCGGAAGAAGATCTTTATCCACCGAGACCCCTTGGGATGTGAGTTCTTGAAACTTGTAGTCGCTGGACAACTTTCTTAGGCTCTCTTGCATGAGGTCCATTTGTTGTTGCTTCACGGTATCCTCGATCAAGTGCGAGAAGCTTCAGTGTCTCAGTTACAGTAGCCAGTTGGTTCTTGAGATCATTGACTTCTTCTTGAGTTGCCATTATAACTCTTGCTTTCCTCTTGCGGGCTATAGGTTTGTCGAAAAGTTGGCCTTGTACGAAGAGGTTATCTTTGATTAATCGTCCTTCCTTTCTTGACCACGCACTGTAAATTAAGCCAATTTGCGTTTTAATTACTTGACTCGAATCAATTTGACTTTACGGTTTTTATTTTTTAGAAAAAAGTATGCATATTTTTGGGGAGCAATAATGTACATGTGTTTAGGGAACTAAGTATTATTATTTATTGGAGGATTAATATCCGACTTACCCCCCTAAAAAAAATGACGAAAAAACGCGCGCACACAAGACTCTCTTAATCATGGTCAAGACATGTGCATTGGTGTGTGTTATTGAGTGTAAGTGACATGTTTGGACTCTTGTGTAAGACCATGGGACTTAGTGCCTAGACTCGAACATTAATTTAATTAAGCATCATAGTCAGCAAAATTAACCGAATTGAACAGAAAACTGATTAATTAGACATTAGGTGATGACTCGACAAATAATCCGAACTGTCGGCCAAGCGACAGGACTGGCGTCACAACATAGTGATTGGCGCCAGACTTTTTAGTAAATGTCTGGCACTACACACCATACAGTGGAGCTACAGCTCTGACTTTGGCACCAACATTGGAGCTTTGGTCTGGGACTGTTTTCGGTATTATTAGTCAACTGGGGTATGCCTAAAGTCGTACTAGGTCCATTTCGATTAAAAAGAAACTTTATTGACTCAAATTATTTAATTAATTAATTAATTAGGCAAAGTTCTTTAAGTCATTAATTTTAATCTCAACACAAATCAACAAACGGTTAAGAGGAGCATAGAGTATATATGCACAACAAATAATGCACAATTAGTCAAGTAGGCACAATATGATGCAATGAGTTCGCAACCTAACCTTGGCTCTAGTTCTCTGAAGTTCGGAATATGGTTTAGTCAAATAGGGTCCATGGTTAATTGTCTAGATGCACCGCGTAGAAGCCTAACCGTGAAGGGTTAACGCGTGTGGATAGGACACCGTGAGTTTTTAGAAAAAACTCACTTCCATGGTTTGGTGAATTCAACCTCTCAGATGTACCCTTTGTTGCCAGGAGCGTTCAATCGGGTAGATAGAGCATGAATTCCCAGAGGGTTATGTCCATAAGTAGAACACATATGGGTTTCAGAAAAGTGAGAAAAAAAAATTCAATCAGGAAGCAGGATCGAGCAAACAATACGAAAAACCGTTCGAAATTAGAACGCATATTTCTGGCTCGGTATTGGGGGAAATTGGCGCCAGCAAACAGAGACTAGCGCCAACTTTTAACTGTAGCGCCTGGCGCCAATACAGGAGTCTGGCGCTACGGCTAAAAGTTTTGCGCCAAGCTCTGGCCCCTGAAGTTACTTCCCACATGCCTCAGCAGCTTTCTGTGCTCAATAAAATCATCAGTTTCGCGCGGTGTTATTTCAGTCCTAGTTGTGAAAGACATTTCTCAAATTTCCTACGTGTAAAATCCTATGTTTTTTACTCATTACGGATGGTCTTTCCAATGAGAACCTTTTTATGCATATGACACAATGTTAGTCAAAATTACGCACATGAAATACTTAGAACTTTTCGAGTCTCATCCACTCATTCTAAATCATTGCCGAAACAAATTCAGGAATTAAAATAGAAATCCTCCCCAGTGGAGTCGCCAAAAACTTTAGGAAATAGTTTCAAGCCTTTAAAATCCCACTAGCTTGAACCCCACTATGATCATACACTAAAGTACGGTGGCGTCCAAAAGGGAAGAAGATAGAGCAAAAGAGTCGCCAACAAGTTTTTAAGGAACTTGTAAACCATCACGAGGTGAAGGTTACACCCCTTAAAGATCCAAGAGATCGTCAAATCCATAAGGTCATGAACCAATTAAGGGTCCGGGGATGAAGGTACGAATCCAACCTAAAAGAGATTGAACCTGCCCTAATAATAGGCCTCTACTTTATTCTGCTCGTATTCATGTGCGCTTTCTGATTAACATACAATCAATAGGATTACCCTAAACCTGTTTAATCTATGTTGGTTGAATTTAATGCAAAAATAAACTATTATTGGCGATCACTTGAATTATAATCACAATTAACCCTAACAAGATTATTAATTATCTTATTAAGCGTGGTTGCAAATACCAAATTCCCTTTAAGCATGCAATAAAGGTGATCAAGCAATAACAATATAAAATAAAAAAGCATCATAAATAAATAAACAACATCATTAATAATAATATTAATCATAATAATCATGTTAAAGCATAGCAAGATCCTAAGCATGATACTAACAAGGTTAATAACAAACCCTAGCATGTCACTAAACAATAAAAATCAAATATTTAGCCCTAACATGATACTAACAATCATAAATATTAGGAAGAATATAGGAAGCATCATAACAATCATATATAATATTAAAGTTACCCTAGACATGATACTAGGAATATCAACAACAATCTAAGCATGATGTCTACATCATAATATCAATTAATCATTAAAGTACTTACTTGGATGCCTCGTACCTCTTTCTAATAACAAAATACACACGTTAGTAACTTCAAGGAAAATAATAATCAAACAATTAAATTAAAAAATTGAAATAGAGATTTGGGACCAAACCCTCAGAAATTAAAACCTTTCACGTCTAGGGCGAAGGCAACTTCGAATATGGCTAGGTGTATCAAGATCTTGCGAATGCGGAATTTTGTATGAAAAAGTAAAAGAAAGAAAAGAAAAGAATGCTTGATAATGAGAGAATTGGTAGATGATAATTAAAACTAATTGTTGATGAGAATTCCTGAATGAAGAGAGTTGATCCCTGAAAACGGAGTTTTTGATACGATATTTATAGAGAAAATCATCCAAAAAAGATAATTTAACAAAACAGAGTCTGAAGATCGAAAATTAACCTTGGCGCCAACCCTGGCTAGTTGGCGCCAGCATCAGTGGCCAGCCAATCTTGGTTCCAGGCGCCAAGGCCTGGGGCTGGACGCCAAACTGATTTTTAACGCGTTTTTGAAAATCTGATAAATTTCCCGTACTGGAAGATAAAATAATATAATTTCAGTCGAAAATGCTATTTGATCTTGATTAAAACTCTGAAGAGTCCTAATTGAATTAGGAATGAAAAGAACCTTCTAGAATGTTCTAGAAGACTAAAACCATTCCTAATTACATTAGGAATGATAAATTATATTAGGCCCTCCCCTAGATCATTGGGCCGTACATAAAGCTCAAACCGGGCCCAATTTAGTAAATTGGCCATAATTTCCTCAATATTCATCGGAATTGGGCTTATAATATATCGTTAGAAAGGTCTTTGCAAGCCCTATCCAACTACACCACTATTGGACCAATATCATGGACCAACCAAACTGGATTGGCTGATTTCTTAAAATAAAGTTTTCAAAAACAGGGAGAAGAGAAAAGAAATAAAACTTTCCGCAACGCTAGACCTTTCCACACTTTCGTTTCATTCGATTATGATTCGACGTGAAAGGCACTCATCACCGGGTTTGGTTTTGGGGAGACACAAATGGGTGTCTACAAAACCCAAAAGAGAGCTCACACCCATTGGAAAGACCTATGACGTTCCTTTCGATCGTCTCTATGGTTGATGATTAATCAAACCTATCGGCCCTACTGAAAATCCAATGCCAGAAGATCGATCTTCGAGATGGAATCCCAACTCTTATTTCAAGTACCATCAAGGAAATGGTCATACCACAGATGAATGCTACATGTTTCAAAATTTCATTCAAGATCTCATAGAAGCAAACAAGATCCCATTGCCTCTAGCTAGAAAGAAGACTAGGTGATGATAAAGCAAACGACACAAGACAAGAGGCGAGCTTCAACGATAAGATTTCATGACCTCTTTTTCTATTTCTTTTTCAATTTTTCCTTTACCCAATAAGTCTAGCATAAACACTTTTTTTTCCTTAGATTTATTTTGTAGCTAGATTTTTTCTTTTTCTCTTTTAATAAAATGAGCATTTATTTTCTTGCATATGATCATTCTATCGCTAAAAAAAAAATATATCATTGTCGAACTTAGCACAAGGTATACTAATGATTTGAGGCATCCCTTGTAGCCATATCATACCTCTCACCCTTCAAATATGTAATCACTTTTTTGATAAACCACTTTGAGCTTCGTCTAACGATAGAAATTACATTTTTCAATCCACATCTACCTAACCTTGGGAAGGGACGGTGTGCAATTTATGCAATTACAAAATACAAAAGCTTGAGTAATCTCAAAAGAATAAAATAATAATAAAAAAAACAACAAAAGTGTACAAAAGGGAAAGTGTTCCAATGTCATTGATATGAAAATGTCTTTGATATGAACACGTCTTGGATTGCGTTTTTTATCGAGTGCTCGGTACCGTGCCTGAGAAACATGAATGCCAAGTGAGTAATAGACCGCATGATCGGGATTGCCCACACTTATAAAAATAAAATAAATGCAAAAAAAAAAAAAGAGAGAGCTAAAAAAAGAGTTAAAAGCCTCAAGCATAAAAATATAAAGATTCAAAAGCAAGGTTGCACACCTTGAGGGCTTATCTAGGGTCTTGAGCCTTTATCCCCTTCTTCTTCAAACCTTTAGCCTAACCATGTTACAACCCTTAAAAATACCTTTTTGAGGTATACACATACTTGTGCGAGGTTCGGCTACGTTCAGCCTGATTCCTAACGGATACATAGGCAACCTCACATCGAGATGCAGCCGTAATAAAAATGCATTCATATTTACGTTCATAATTGATCATATCAAGGGGATCTCCATGCTCATCCTTATTCACTTAGAGCTAGACTTGGGGGCTTGATCCTTGCATCATTAGCTTACCCGGCCTAAGAGTCACCACCATTTGACTCTTTTCAATATATTTTTCCACACACTTAACCCTTGCGGCCTAACTTTAGTGTCACTATCATACACATCACAGATACATGACCAAATATACTTCCCTTAGGAACCCTTTGTCATGAAATCTTAACACAACGCTGAAGCATGCCTTGTCATATCAAGATTAATCATCATTGCATCACAAAGTATGAAGTACTTAGCCTCCGCGCCTAAGTTACCTAAATACTTTCATTATCAAGTAAACTAGGATAGTCTAAGATGTTACAATCCTTGCACAACATTTTACTAATCTCATTCAACATGCACCATAAAATAACTTCTTCCTTTTTGTGTCTTTCTTTATCGGGAGAAAGTCAGTACCCTCCACAAAAAATGACGGGAAATTTTTTGCTTTTTTTCGAGTCTCACGATCACAATATAATGCACACACGAGTCATGAACATTGAGTCATGTCGTGAAGTCACATGTGTCAAACACTTTGATTCAAGTCATGACAAGTCATATATGTTTTAAACACATTAAATCTTAATGAGTTAAGAAACACTAAGCCTTAGGTCAACCCTAAGATAATTAAAGATATTAGCAAAGTCCTATAGTAAAAAATATAAATGCAGGTGCATCCCAGCAAGCAAGAACATTCTTGGATTTTTTCGAAAAACCGCGAATATGACACATAAGATTCTTCCAAGATGAGAGGATTTATATAGATCAGTAAATTAAAGATGAAGAGCTTTAATTTACAAAATATTTGAGCGGATCTAGTTGAAAGGAAACGACCAAGTTCAAAGTTCGGAGCGAAACCGAGCAATGAACAGCAGCAGCAAGAGCAGAATAAGGAAGACCCGACTCCAGCGCCATATCACAAGGTTGTCGCTTGGCGACAACATCTGTCGCCTGACGACATAAGCAAATTGCGGCGACACATTTTCCAAGCAGGCGCTAGTGCGGCGACACAATGCGTGACCCCCATATTAGATTATGCAGACCTAGTGTAGAAATGTTCCTTGGTACGCTAGGTAGCCCCTCTAAGCAATTTGACATGATTTAGTAATTGGCTCGATTACAATCACATAAAGTGTCGACCTGATAAAAGATCGCCTCACTTAGCTTAAAGCGCTTAAATATTGGCTCATAGCAAAGGCACCGACATAATGGTTCACAAGCAGTAAAATAACCGCATAAAGGTTCACAAGAAGTAAAAAGCATCGACGTAATGGTTCAGAAACAGAAAAAATGCGCCGACGTATTGGCACCGCGGAAATTACAGCAAAAAAATTGTAAGAGCAAAGTTCAAGCGAGCTTTAAAGATCGACAAGCATTGGTCTTCGGTAATTTTCTTTGGAACATTATCGTAAAAACTAAGGATGACTTCAAGTAAAGTTATCTTCGACAACGTTCCCTAAGATATGGAAGGTTGTCAGAAAGCTGAGGATGGTTCAAAAGAAGTTATCTTCAACGACGTTCGCTAAGATTGTGGAGTTTGTCATTAAGATTTGAGAAGATAGCACGAGATGGGTGGTCTTCGACAGCATTCGCGAAGATTGTGGAGGTTGTCACCAAGATTTGAGAAGATAGCACGAGATGGGCAGTCTTCGACAGCATTTGCTAAGATTGTGGAGGTTGTCGCCAAGATTTGAGAAGATAGTACGAGAGGGGCGGTCTTCGACGGCATTCGCTAAGATTGTGGAGGTTGTCACCAAGATTTGAGAAGAGGGGTTCGTGATGAGGCGGTCTTCGATGACTTTTGCTATGATTTGAAGGTTGTCATTATGATTTAAGGAAAAGGCTCGAGAAGTAGCATCATTGATCGACGACGTTTCCTAGCTTGCGGAGGGTTGTCACAAACAACTAGAGGTGATTTCAAGCGAAGTTATCTTCGATCACATTCCCTGGCTTGCAGAAGATGGTCACAAGGCGGTAGAAGATTGTTTCAAGCGAAGCAATCTTCGATAGTGTTCTCTAGCTTGCAGAAGACTATCACAGCGGAAAATGGAGGCGCTTACAAGCGTAGCAGTGTTCAGGTGGTATCTCCTAGCTTGAGAAAGATCGTCAAAACAACAAGATAGTGTTCCCTAGCTTGTGGAAGGTTCTCACAACAGCAAATGCAACAAATTGGTTACCTACAGAGACGTGTGCTAGACGGTGCAAGATACATCTTTCTTAACTCTGTTTAAACTAACACTAGTTTGCAGGTATTGGCGTTAAAACAATGATTTAGGATCGCTGAATGTTCTGAATCATTCTCCGTCCCTATCAAAACTTTGACTTTTGTTTTCAAAACTTGCGGTTTTCTAAACTCAGTCAAAGTGGGGGCTTCTGTAGACACCCATTTGTGTCTCCCCAAAACAATACCCAATGATGAATAACTTTCATGTCATTGATTATCGAACAAAGTGAAATTGTGAGAAGTCTAGTGATGAGGATATTTTTATTAAAATTTCATTTCTTTCTGTTTTTGAAAATATTTCTTTTCTTACCCTATTTATGAAAAACGTGCATTCCAATTTAGTTTGGTCCATGATATGGGTCCAAAAATAGTGTAGTTGGATGGGGCTTGAAAATTCCTTTCCAGCGATATATTATAAGCCCAATTCCGATTAATAATGAGGAAGTTATGGCCAAAATACTAAACTGGACCCAAACCGGATTTACCTACGGCCCAATGATCATGTGGAGGGTCCAAAGGTCTAATCCTATTCCTAAACTAATTAGGATTAATTAGAAGCTTCTATAAGTTTCTAAAAGATCTTAATTATCTTTTTTTGAAAAGATAAGATTAAAGAATTTGAGTCAAATAAAAACCTTTCTTTAATAAAAACTTTCCTTTATTTTTAATCCTAATTCTTTCGAATTTAAAGATGTTCAAAGAGAGTCAGACATTATTTTCGTGCCTCATAATCTTTATCCAATTTTATATGGTTGGATAGATCTTGAAATTATCTTTCCAATGATATATTATATTATTAATTCCGAGCTATAACGAAAAAGATATGAAAGAATTACAAAACTCTATCCAAAACTGACACCGTCCTACTATTTCAGCCATATGTTTTTATTTAAATAATGTTTTAATCTGATTCTAATTGAGTTGGAAATTATACGTTCAGAGCTTTCCAACGACATATTATATGCCTTATTTGGACTTTTGGATCAAAAGATATGATAAAAACAAAATCCGCAAAAACTGCTGTCCATCGAGTTTTATTTCGATTCGAATTCGGTTCTTTTCTTATTTTTCAACCCTATTTTTTCTCTATAAATAGAGGTCATATCTCCCGTTTTTCAAATCACCAATTCTCACCAACTCTCATCAAGAATTTATTGATTCTCTCTCTCTCTTTCTAAACCAACCTTTTTACAAACAAAATTCCGCATTCACAAGATTTAGAAACACCTAGCCAAATTCGAAGCTGCCTTCGCCCTAGACGTGAAAGGTTTGGTATTTCTGAGGGTTTGGTCCCAAATCTCTTTTTCAACTATTTGATTTAATTTTTTGATTTTATATTTTCCTTAAATTAACTAACGTGTGTATTTTATTATTAGAAAGATATATGAGGCATCCAAGTAAGTATTTCAATTGTTTGATTGATATTTTTAATATATAAATCATGTTTAGGTTGTTATTTTGATTCTTAGTATCATGTTAGGATGCTTTTCTTAGTTTAATAATGTTTAAGATAAGAATAAGTTTCATAATTATATCAATTATTATTTCTGTGATGCTTCCTATTTTCTTTCTTAATAGCATGTTAGTATCATATTAGGGCTAAAGCTTTGATTTTTATTGTTTAGTTACATGCTAGGGTTTGTTATTATTCTTGTCAGTATCATGCCTAGGATATTGCTATTATTATGCTTTATTATTTTTAACATGATTTATATAATTGTGATTATTATTATTATTATTATGATTATTATTTTGGTGCTTGATGTTTATTATTGTTATTGCTTGATCACGCCTTTTATGTATGTTTAAAGGGAATTGGTACTTGTAATCATGCTTAATAAGATAATTAATAATCTTGTTTAGGGTTAATAAGATTATAATTCAAGTGATCACCAATAATAGTTTTATTTGTGCATTAATATTTAACCAACATAGATTAAACAGGTTTAGGGTAAATCTATTGATTGCATGTTAGTCAGAAAGCGCACATGAATACAAGAAGAATAAAGTAGATGCATATTATTAGGACAGGTTCTTTTTCTTTTATATTGAATTTGTACCTTCATCTCCAAACATCCAGTCTTGGTTCCAGCCTATTGGAGTTAACGATCTTCTGGATCGTTAAGTGGTGTAACCTTCACCCGGTGAACGGTTTACAAGTTCCTAAAACTTGCTGGCGGCTCTTTTGCTATAGTTTCCTTCCCTTTAGAAGCCACCATGCTTAAGTGTATGATCACAGTGGGGTTCAAGTTTGGGGTAATGCTTTAAATATTCCCTACACTTGTACATGTAGACACCCAAATGTGTCTCCCCAAAACCAAACCCACTGATGAATACCTTTCATGTCATTTGATTATTGAATAAAGCAAATTTGTGAAAAGTCTAGGGATGAGGACGTTTTTATTAAAATATCTCTTCTTTCTGTTTTTGAAAATATTTCTTTTTTTACCTTATTTATGAAAAACGTGAATTCTAGTTTAGATTGGTCCATGATAAGGGTCCAATAATTATGTAGTTGGATGGGGCTTGAAAAGAACTTTCCAACGATATATTGTAAGCCCAATTCGGATGAATAATGAGGAAGTTATGGCCAAAATACTAAACTGGGCCCGGTTTGGTTTTTATATGCGGCCCAATGATCTAGAGGAGGGCCTTTTATTAATTATCATCCCTAAAGCTATTAGGATTGATTATAGTCTTCTAGAATACTCTAAAAGGTTCTTTTAAATCCTAATGAAGTTAGGATTGATAATTATGTTCTAAAGAGTTTGAAATTGAATAAAACTACTCCTTTTTAGAATCCTTGTTTTGTATGAAGTGGAATATATTCAGATTTTATTTTTGTGCCTCATAATATTTATCCAAATTTTATATGGTTGGATATATCTTGAAATTATCTTTCCAATGATATATTATAATATAAAATCCGAGCTATAACGAAAAAGATATGAATTAGATATGAAACTCTATCCAAAACTTACACTCTTACACTATTTCGGCCATATCTTTTTATCTACACAAGATTTTAATCTGATTCTAATTGGGTTAGAAAGTAAACTTCAATAGCTTTCCAACGACATATTATATGCCTTATTTTGACTTCCGGATCAAAAGATATGATAAAAACAAAAAGTGTGAAACAAATAATTAGCGCCTGATGCCAAGCATTAGCGCTTGCCGCTAATGACCAGCGTTTGGCGCTAATCGTGTTTTATTCTCGTTGAAACTCTGATTCGTTTTTTATCAATCCAGCTGATTTTCTCTATAAATAGAATCTTAAAATTCTGTTTTCAATCATCAATTTCCATCAATTCTCTAATTCTCTCTTTCACCAACACTCATTAAGAATTTCTTGATTCTCTCTCTCTTTCTAAACCAACCCTTTTTACAAACACAATTCCTCATACATTAGCACTAGACACACCTAGCCAAATTCGAAGTTGCCTTCGCCCTAGACGTGAAAGGTTTTAATTTCTGAGGGTTTGGTCCCAAATCTCTATTTCAATTGTTTAATATAATTGTTGTTTATTATTTTCCTTGAAGTTACTAACGCGTGTATTTTGTTATTAGAAAGAGGTACGAGGCATCCAAGTAAGTGCTTTAATTGTTTAATTGATATTATGATTTAGAAATCATGTCTAGGTTGTTATTATGATTCCTAATGTCATGTTAGGGTGTTTTGATCTTCCTAGTATCATGGCTAGGGTAAAGAATAAGTTTCTTAAATCAATTATGATTTCTGTGATGCTTTCTATTTTCTTCCTAATTGTTAGTATAATTTTGGGGTTAAAGTTTTAATTTTTAATGTTTAGTGACATGCTAGGGTTTATTGTTAGTATCATGCCAAGGATCTTGCTATTATTATGCTTTAACATGAATATTATGATTGTAATTATTATTATTATGATTATTATAATTGTTATGATTATGATTATAATTTTTATTTTGATTTATTATGTTGCTTGATTGTATATATTTATTGTTATTGCTTGATCACACCTTTTATGCATGTTTAAAAGGAATTTGTACTTGTAATCACGCTAATATAAGATAATTAATAATCTTGTTAGGGTTAATTTTATTATAATTCAAGTGATCGCCAATAATAGATTTGCTTGTGCATTAATGTTCAACCAACATAGATTAAACTGGTTTAGGGTTAAACCTATTGATTGCATGTTAGTCAGAACGCGCACATGAATACGATTAGAATAAAGTATAGGCCTATTATTAGGGCAAGTTCAATCTCTTTTAGGTTGGATTTGTACCTTCATCCCCGAACTACCAGTCATGGTTCCAGACCTATTGGAGTTGACGATCTCTTGGATCGTTAAGGGGTGTAACCTTCACCTCGTGAACGGTTTACAAGTTCCTAAAACTTGTTGGTGACTCTTTTGCTCTATCTTTTTTCCCTTTGGACGCCACCATGCTTAATGCTATGTTTGGATAACAAATTATAAGGGAAATGGAAGGGCGGGAAATAGGAAGAAGGGGAAGTGGAGGAAATGATGAGCTCCATTTTCCCTCCAAATCTCTCCAATTTTGAAGGGATGGTCTTTATCAAAGGAGGAGGGAAAATGGATCCCTCCCTCCCCCTCCCCTTCCCTCCCCTAACATATTATTCAAACAAGGAACTTTGTCTCCCTCCCTTTCCCTTCCCTTCTTTTCCTTCCATTTTTTGTTATCAAAACATAGCCTAAGTGTATGATCACAGTGGGGTTCAAGATATGGGTAATGCTTGAAATATTCCCTACAGTACGATACTTACTTTTGCGACTATGACGGTTTGCGTCGCCTGTGGGAGTCTTTTGGCTTGACTCCTCTATTCCGAGTCACTCGGGCTCTGTATTCTTTTGGGCCGAGCCGTTATGTGGTTTGAGATTTGGTGGAGTTCTTCTAGGACACCACTAACACCTTCCATTTCCCCTAGGGTGAGATGACTTTCGATCGCGCTTCCGTTTGATAGCGATATCACAATCTTTTCTCCATTGATACTAGAGTTGTTGGGCCCTATTGATGTTCGGGCTCGTAGCGAGGCCGAGGCAATGCACCTCAGCTCTTATTGTATCAGCCGGTCCTCACTCGCGGCGGCCTTTCAAGATGGTGCGACCACCCTAGTGCAGCGGGTGCGCATCTTTGCTCTTATCTTGTTGTCGGGGACCTTTTATCCTGACAGAGGTAGTCGATTCTTACACTACTACCTGCCTGGTCTTCGCGAATTTCACATGGTCAGATCATATGATTGGGCCATCCTGGCTTATGCGGACTTCGTAGTCGGATTGCGGGTTTCTTGTCGTCATAGTTCCTTCGAGGGAGATATCGCGCTCTTCAGCTTTTGGAGACTCATAGAGGTATACTTTATTTTCTTTATTAAATTTATCTCTAGATTTGCATTGACATTTATTGACATTTCTTTATCTTCATAGATCTGGTTCTACGAGTATTTCCCGTCTCTTTCGCCGGCGAGACCTTCGCCTCACGAGCTTCCCGTTGCTGCCTGTTCGGGAGGCCGCCTCTATGACCAGGCCACTACCGCTCGCATTTGAGAGTTCATCCTCTTGGTATGTTCCTTGAATACTTGTCTTTTATTATCTTTGAGTGGGATTTCATCTCATACATAGCGTTTTATAGGAGTCTGGTGTAGAGTTTTGGCCGTGGGCCGATTTGGACATTCCTGCGCTTGCTCCGCAGTACACTGCTCAGCGTAGGTATTTTCAGGGGACGTACGACGCTGTGGTGTACCTATGCGAGAGAGTGGCTATTCAAAACTCCTCAGAAAAACTTTTATTGTTCCTGCTCGCCCTCCTCGTTACATGTTTGACCAGACGAGGTTAAGAGCCTTAGCGAGTAGGTCACCAGCAGACACACATTGGCAGACTCGTGCCCGTGCAGAGTTGTGCTATGGGGAGACGATGCTATCGCTCCTGGCTCCACCACCTGTTTTGCTAAAGGGGGCGGAAGAGGTATTCCTTATTTTTTGTGTTTGTCTTTTAGGTAGCCCCCTAGTAGATAATAATTACATGGATATGTTTTTACAGGAAGCGTGTGCAGAGTTCGTTCCTCCACCCGTATCTATCACTTATAAGGGGATGTATGGTCCGGTTGAGGAGATGATCCCCCTGGCCCCTCCAGATCATTGCTTTATCGAGCGATCGATACCTCGGCATCAGAACTGGGTGAGTCATTTATTTATTGTTTACTTGTAGACAAGGGTGGAGCCACGAGGGAAGCTGGTGGAGGCCCGGCCCCCGTGGTCTAGCAAGCGATGTCATTTATATTCATACTTGGCCCCTAGAGTTATTACTAACTGTAAAATATGTTAACTAAATAGTAACATACATGTTATTGGTGGCGCAACGGGTAGTGTCATAATATGACCAGAGCACTATCACAGAAGTCTTAGGTTCGATGCCTTAAGATAGCATATTGTTTTTGTAATTTTGTCCTTTCATTTTTTTATTTTATTTATTAATTTTATAACTTTACCTATCATATACTGATATTATCTAGTCTTTCCTTCTTTATCTCAATGTTTTATTTTTCTTTTTTGTTTACTTCACCTATGATATAATCTAGTATTTTCTTCTTTTATATAACAATCACAACATTTTTGCATACTTGTATTGTAAAAGTTTAACAGTTAATAGCTTTTTCACTTAATATTAATAATAAACAAATGATTAATTTAGTTTAATACATTGCATTTAATCCTACAACCTGTTATTTTATAACATTTGTTTTCTATACACTAGTTATATAAGTAAAATAATATTGTAAAACACAAATTTTAAATTTACAAATATAAGTTTTTCATGCCAACAAATATATAATCAAAATTAATGTTTGATAGTACATAGAAAAGAAAAAAAATTGGATTTATAAAAAAGTACGGAGTATGTAATATAAGTCTTGGCCCCCTTAGACTTATAAACCTTGCTTCGCCCCTCCTTGTAGATATATCTTTAATTGTTACTGACTTTGTCCCTTGACAGTTCTCTCACGAGGTGGTAACGAGGATGGCGAGGGGTATGAACGTCTTTCGCTACCAGCTGGTGAGACTAAGAGATCGGGCCTCCTATCGTTGTGGCGACACTACTGCAGAGGTATTTCTCCTATCCTTATTACATGTTTTATTTGTCTATTTTTGCATCTGACATGATTTATTTCTTACAGGGACAGCCTATTCCTCCGCCACATACTCGGACGAGACCCGAGGCTAGGAGAGAGATATCCGGGTCTGGCTTGAGACGTCGTCGTAATTCTTTTGGGGGCCAGGGTGGCCGGTCGGAGACGGCTCCTGCTGAGAGATCGGAGGGTTCAGGCTCTTCGTATGTGGGTGCACATGTTAGGTCGACAGGACAAGGAGGCATGACATCGCTCCTATAGGGGGTGGTGGGACGTACAAGGTTGGCTCGTCATCGCAGCAACCGCAGAAGCCTCAGTTGTTGGCAATTTAGCATCAGGGTGAGCCTGGATGGGATGGCCCTACTTTGTAGATCCCGGCTTTCAATGATATTGGAGCTGGTGAGGGGCATACTCCACGGACTACACTATTCTTTGACACGTTAGGAGTTCTTCCCCATTTGCGTCCTCCAGCACCGTAGGTGTACCTGTATTTATTTTTATTTGACTTTGTAGGACTTTTCTAGTTTGTATTATATGACTTTTATGTTTAGACACACTATATATACAAACTTTTATCTATTTAGGCTTTATTTTATCTCTTCATTTTTTATTTTTCATTTTGTGTGACTAATTTTGCTCAAAAATTTCCGTCATTTTTATTATCAATGGAGGGTATGCGACTTTCTCCCCCAAAAGAAAAAAATGAAAATAAAATAAACTTTGACTAAAATAAGCCTAAAATTAATTAAGCTCAAATTAATCGGAAAAAAAAAAGTGTTTGAGGTAATTGAAGTGAATAAGGTTTGAAACAGGGGGTTAAACCCGTAAAGTTATTTGTACAAAATCGAGTCATAGTCCAAAAAATATTGTTTACATAGCTTGAAAAGTTGGCGTCGTGCTGGCTTTCTGTCACCAAGCGACAGGCCTTGTCGCCCGGCGCTGTGTCTGTCGCCTGACGCTAATCTTTTTTCTCCGAATCCTTTCGGGATTCTAACTATACCAGTGTTTGCATAAATAGCCCCCAAATCTGCCGATTTTTTATATGATTCAAATAGATTAAAAAAAATAGTTATAGTATAATTCTCATCAAACAATTATGTCTAAGAGTTTTAGTGATTTTACTCGCGAATGGCGCCGGTCTTTGACTACTGAGGAGAGAAAAGAGCTTGACTTTTTTCACTTGGGACATATTTATAGTATTAAGGGGGTAGACATATATATAGATTTTTATTCATACCACCTGAGAATATTGGGATCCAGAAACCCATTGCTTTAGACTAGGCTATAATGAAATTAGTCCTTTACCGAAAGAATTTGGTGCCATTCTAGGCTTCCCTTCTTTGGATCTTGTGGTAATTCCTAATGTGAGTGAATATTATTAAAAAGAATTTGAGCGTTTATTTAATCTTAAGGATAAGGATCTAACAAATATTGTAGATGGGAATGTAGTTAATCTGAAAGAATTTGCACGCCATTATATTGATTGACCACATTCTGAATCTTTTCATGTTTATAGGAGGAGAGCATTCCTCGTTTGCATATTTAGTCAATATCTTCTCACTAGTGGTAACATTCGTGAGGGTCAAGCAATTTTAATCTGTCATGGAACAAATTAAATCAGGGAGGAATCCAATGCCATTAATTGTTGGAGAAACTATGCTTAGTTTAGATGAATTAGAGAAAAATCCAAAAGCACCTCTTCAAGGCTCTCTAATTTTTAATTACATAAATAGAAAATATATATTTTTGTATAGTAATACTAATTATTTGCATTGAATTTCTGCAAACGTGTCTAATGGAGAGGCTAGAATTAATTAGTCCTCCTTAATATGTTGACAAATATACACCAAATTGTTTTATAAGGCGAAAGAAACGTTTTTCCAAAGAGATGGGCCGCCGGGAGTGGAGCAAGATTTTTTAATCTTGTGATTTTGCCATCAAGTGGGTCATTCCTTTGTGGAAAATTGAGAAGATGGTTGATGTCAACAAACAACCCTTTTACCGTCTTCCTAGCTTATCAAAGTTGACCTTTTATTACCCTTATAGGGTAAAAAGACAGTATGGCCTTACTCAAACTATTCCTTCTGGTGATCTTCGTCGCCCTTATGAATCACCTGTTTCACAAGACATGGAGAGGTTTGATAATTATTGGTGTGATAGGCATTTATGGGAAGTTGTTACTCAAAAGGTTCCTCTTTCTTTATCTAGAGATGTGAAACATTGGATACTTGATAGATCTAAAAAGGACAAGACCAAAGTTCAAAATAAGACCAATGTGAAGGATCGTCTAGGAGACAAGAAAGCTCCTGTTAAGGAACACCTAGGTGAAAAGGTTGAATTCAAGACTCCTGTTATGCCTAAAAAGAAAAATACTACTAAAGGCAAGGAGAAAAGAAAAGCTGACTCTACAGAAAAGAAAGTGTGGGTAGAAAAGAAACATGGAGTGATGGCTAAAGGGGAAAATATCCACACCAAGATTGAATGTAGATCCTCTAAAAGATGCCTGCTAGCAAAAGTGATGGATGAAGAAGAAAATGCTGACCAGAATTGGAAGAGGGCTAGAAAGGAGAAGACAGATTAGAGCATTGCTTTACTTTCAATTTATTAGGTATTTTTAATTTTTAAGTTAATTTATTTTTTAGATTTATTTGAATTCCATCAATAATATGACTTTTACTTTATTTTATTAATGTAATTTTTTGCTTTTTAAATTAAATCAACATTTACATTTAATTTCTATTAAAGCAATGAAAGCAGTTTAATTATCTTTCTGAAATTTATTCGAGTACGGAAGTCGTAAATTTCCAAAATACACCGAAATTTGCCCAGATTATCGCAGAAAAATTGGCACCGCTACTGCTTGTCACCTGGCGCTACATATTGTCTCCAGACGCTGATATATGTCGTCGGGCGACAGGTTTTCTGTGATGCGTTGGTCTTGAATTTTTTGCGCCGATCGTCCTGAGTTAACTTGTCGATGCTAGGATGCGAGATTTGTAAAAATTAAAGTTGATGTACCCCATAAGGGTTTCCTACGTATCATTTCCTAACGAATCAGGCCAAATGTATCTCTCTTGAGTCTCCTACCGAAGTAATTATGGGTAGTACTTCTTAAGTTGGTCAAGATTTGTCATGTTTGAGAACTCATTGCCATCCATATCAGTTAGTTTTGCAGCACCTCCTAATAGGATAGTTTTGAAAATATATGGTCCAGACCAATTAGGCCTAAACTTGCCCCTAGAATACAAAACAGTTTTCCTTAATGCCTTTAACACCAAGTCTCCTACTTTGATGTTTATTGTCTTGACTTTCTTGTTGAAGTGTCTAGACATAAGGGTTTAATAGCATTGAGTATGATGTAGAGCCTCTAGTCGCTTTACATCGAGTAGAATTAGCTCTTCATATCTTGCTCTAGACCATTCAACTTCATTGAGTTTACTTTCAAACGCAATGCGTAGAGAAGGTATTTCTAGATCTACAAGTTGTACGACATCCACCCTGTAGACTAAGGAAAATGGTACATTTCATGTTGACAGCGAATTGACGTGCGATAACCCCATAGAGCAAAGTGGAGTTTTCAGGCCAATCCTTGTAATTTATTGTCATCCTTTCAATGATAGTCATTAAATTTTTATTAGCTGCCTCAATTGCACCATTTTCCTGAGGCCTGTATGGAGAAGAGTGATGATGTTAAATGCCATACTTCTGTAGCAATTCTTCACATTCTGCTTGAAAGTGAGTTCCATTGTCCCTTATCATTTCATGTGGGACTCCATACCGACAAATTATGTTTCTTTCGATAAAGAGTGCTACATGCTTTGCAGTGATCTTTGCATATGATGCTGCTTCAACCCAGTTAGTGAAATAGTCAATTGCTACTAATATGTATTCATGGCCTCCTATTTCGGGAAGAGTAATTTTTCCAATAATATCTATTCCCCATGTTGAGAATGGCCATGGTGATGTATAGGTGTAAAGAAGATATGGAGGAATATGTTATAAGTTAGCGTATATTTGGCATTTAGGGAACATTTTGACATGTTGAGGACAGTCCCTATTCACGGTAGTCAAATTATACCCTTCGCGCATTATCTTTTGGACTAGCATTTTTCCATTTACATGTGTTACACATATTCCTTCGTGGAATATTCTTATAGCCCTTTGGGCTTTCTTTTGGCCTACACATAGAAGAGCTCAACCTTTAGGTACCCTTTTGTGTAACTCGTCGTTTATGAGCACATATTGGGAAGCCAAAAGTCTTAAGGCTTGTTTTGCTCTTTTGTTAGCATGATGTGGGTATTCCCCTATGGTAATATAGTTGAGGATGTCTATATACCAAGTTTCTTCTTCTTTTTCTTCGTCTTGGACCAATTCATCATCCTCTATAGCTTGAATATAAGCTTTATGCCTTTTTTCTATCGTTAAAGGCATTTGCTCAATTTCCGTAGGAATTCTAACCATTGAGGCTAGTCTTGCCAAGGCATCATCAAATTGATTTTCCTCTCTAGGTAGATATGTGTACTCTACCTTTTCCAGTTGGTTTGTGAGAGTTTCCAAGTACGTTTTGGTAAGGGGCCAAGCTTTCACTCCTTACTTTCCATCTTTTGGAAAATTGGTTGATGATCAACGAAGAATCTCCGAATATTCAAAGTTTCTTTACTCCCAATGCCAATGCTGTTTTGAGGCCTACCACGCATGCTTCATATTCTGCAGCGTTGTTGGTAACGACGAAATCTAGCTTTATGGAGATTGAAATATGTTCTTCATTAGGTGAAACCAATAATACCCCTACGCCACATCCTTTTTGGTTTGAGGCTCCATCGAAGTATAGAGTCCAAGTATCATCTTATGTGACTATCAAGTCTTCGTCTGGAAAGTCATTCTCATGTATTGGTGTCGAATCTTCTATTGGGAAGTCCGCTAAGAAGTCTGAGACCAAGGATCCTTTAATAGCCTTTTGGGGCATGAATCTTACATCAAATTGGGCTAAGTTGACTATCCATCTTGATATTTGCCCATTTAGTGTAGATTTCTCGAAAAGATACTTAAGTGGGTCCATCTAAGGCACTACAAAGACTGTGTGAACGCGCATGTAATGTCTTAACTTGGTTTTGGCCCACACTAATGCAAGACACTATATCTCAAGTGGTGTATAGCGTATTCATACTCGAGCATCTTTTTACTTAGATAGTAGATGGAATTCTCTTTTCCTTCTGCTTCTTGCGCGAGCATAGCCCCCATTGTCTCTTTGGTGACTGTTAGGTACAACCTTAGAGGGATTACTGGGAGTGCTGGTGCTAATACAGGATGATTAGTGAGATAGGCTTTGATCTTTTCAAAGGCTTTTTAGCACTCGTCTTCCCATATTACTGGCACAATATTTTTTACCTTCTTGAATATTGGTTCATATATTGTTGTTAATTTGGATATGAACCTACTTATGTTTTGCAACCGGCCAATGAATCCCTGAATTTGCTTTTCGGTTTTGGACGATGGCATTGACATGATTTCTTTGATCTTGGTTGGGTCTATATCTATTCCTCTAGAGCTAATGACGTATCCCAACAGTTTTCCTGAGGCGACTCCAAAAGAACATGTTGTATTTTCTTAGCCTTTAAAAGAATTTTCTTAAGGCTACCAAATTCCCTGGGAGATCTTTTGATTTTACAATCATGTCATCCACATAGACTTCAACTTCCTTGTGCATCATGTCATGGAGTAAGGCAGTCGCTGCTCGTTGGTAAATGGCACTTGCGTTTTCAAACCCAAATGGCATCACCGTGTAACAGTAAGTGCCCCAAGTTGTTATGAATGTTGTCTTCTACATGTCTTCTTCTGCCATGAGAATCTGGTTATACCCCGCGTATCCGTCCATAAACGAGAGAAGTGCATGATTTGATGTATTATATATTAGAATATCAATGTGTGGTAAAGGGAAGTCATCCTTTGGACTTGCCTTATTTAGATCTTTGATAGTCAACACACATTCTTACCCTTCCATCCTTCTTTGGAACTGGGACCACATTTACGACCCATTCGCGGTATTTGGATACCCTGATAAAACCTGCAGTTATCTGTTTTTGTACTTCTTTTTTATTTTAAGAACTACGTCGGGTTTCATTCCACGTAACTTTTGTTTTATAGGTTTCAGTCCTAGAATTAGTGGTATTGTCTGTTGAGCTATTTCTCTATTTATTCCTGACATATCTTCAGATGACCAAGCGAATACATCACTTAAACTCCTTTAGTAGATTAATTAAATCAGTTCTTTCACCTTTATTAAGTGTTAGTCCGATTTTAACTTCTCTTTTAATGGTTGGATCTTTTTAGATATCAATCGCTTTAGTGTTTTCAATTACCGGTGTCTTATTTTCAAGTGTTTCCATTACTTTAATTATTTCTTTGTCATTTTCATTGTTAGTTAAGCAATGCTCGTCATCTTGGGTTAAAGAGTGACACGAGGAGTAATATTATTTAACTCAGAAACCATTACATAAAATAGAGATATGTCTGCTGGGACTTGACTACTAACTATTCTAGGTGAGGGTGCTAAAACAGAAGAATTGGGGAAGGTGCTATAACTAGAGACTTAGAAGAATCGATATAGGAAGACTCTAACTCAGACTATGACTCAGACGATTCTTCAAACATTGGTCCTTGTCCTGTTGTTATAGAGATCTTTCTCCCACTTAGAGTAGTCACCTTCACGGTTGTAGACACCCATTTTGTCTCCCCAAAACCAGACCCGGTGATGAATACCTTTCACGTTGAATCATAACGAATGGAGTGAAAGTGTGGAGAGTCTAGTATTCCGGTTAGTTTTTATTCTCTTCTTTCTCTCTGTTTCGAAAACCTATTTTATGAAAATAGCCAATCTGATTTAGCTTGGTCCATGGCAAGGGTCTAATAATAGTGTAGTTGGATCGGGCTCAAAAAGAGCTTTCTAGAGATATATTATAAGCCCAATTTCGATGAATAATGAGGAATTTATGGTCAAATTACTGAACTGGGCCCGGTTTGTATGAATTATCATTCCTAATGCAATTAGGATTGGTTATAGTCTTCTAGAATCTTCTAGAAAGTTCTTTTGAATCCTAATGCAATTAGCATTGATAATTGAGTTTTATGAGTTTTATTTAGAATAAAAGAAGTGTTTTAAATGAAATAACAATTTTACCCCTCGTTCGGACTTTTACGCTTAATTTTATAAAGAAATATGAAAACGTGTGGAAAATTGCCTGCAGCGCCGCATAACACGCTGTCACCTGGCGACAAGCATGTCGCTCGACGATAAAGGCTTGTGCGGCGCCAGCGTCGTGTTTTACTCTTCTTACAACTCCGATTCTTTTTTTTCATATTCCGGCTTATTGTAGTTATGTAGGGAATATTTCAAGAATTACCCTAAACTTGAACCCCACTGTGATCATACACTTAAGCATGGTGGCGTCCAAAGGGAAGGAAGATAGAGCAAAAGAGTCACCAACAAGTTTTAGGAACTTGTAAACCATTCACAGGTTGAAGGTTACACCCCTTAATGATCCAAGAGATCGTTAACTCCAATAGGTCTGGAACCAAAACTGGAAGTTCGGGGATGAAGGTACAAATCCAATCTAAAAGAGAAAGAACCTGCCCTAATAATAGGCCTATACTTTATTCTTCTCGTATTCATGTGCGCTTTCTGACTAACATGAAATCAATAGATTAACCCTAAACCTGTTTAATCTATGTTGGTTGAATATTAATGCAAAAATAAAACTATTACTGGCGACCACTTGAATTATAATCAAATTAACCCTAAATAAGATTATTAATTATCTTATTAAGCGTGATTACAAGTACAGATTCCCGTTAAACATGCGTGTGATCAAGCAATAACAATAAAATATCAAGCAACATAATAATTATATTAATAATCATAATAATAATAATAATCTTGATCATAACAACAATTATAACAATTATAAAAATAATCACAATAAAAATAAAGCATAAGAATAGCAAGATCCTAAGAATGATACTAACAAGATTAATAACAAACCCTAGCATGTCACTAAACAATAAAGATCTAAGCTTTAACCCTAATATAATACTAACATGAATATTAGGAAAGAAAATAGGAAGCATCTCATGAATCATAATTGATATAAAAAATTCACCCTAAACACGATATTAGGAAGCAATAAAACATCCTAACATGATACTAGGAATCAAAATAACAATCTAAACATGATTTCTACATCATAATATCAATAAAGAAATTAAAGCACTTACTTGGATGTCTTGTATCTCTTTCTAATAACAAAATACACACGTTAGTAACTTCAAGGAAGATATAAAATAAACCATTAAATTAGGGTTTGTTTGGCATCAGTTTTGGTTTTCAGTTTTCTGTTTTTTTTTTTTTAAAACAAAAAACTAAAAAAGGAAACAAGAAAAAGGTGTTTCCATTTTTCTGTTGCCAGTTTTCAAAATTATCATAATTTTAATAAGTTTATATAATTTTGGATTCATTACGGGACACAAATCATATACTTTTAGAAAACAAAAAACCAAAATACAGTAAACTACAACAATGCCAAACGAACCCTTAAATAATTGAAATAAATCAAACCTTTCACGTCTAGGGCGAAGGCAACTTCGAACTTCTCTAGGTGTGTCTAATGCTAAATTATGAGGAATTGTGTGTGTAAAAGGCTAGGCTTAGAAAAAGGGAGAGAGAGAGAATAAGCTTTAGCTTAGAGAGAGAAGAGAATTAGAGAGTTTTGGTTAAGAATTCGTTAAAAACGGAGGTCTAAGGACGCTATTTATAACGAAAACACTCCGGATTATGATAAAAAAGAATCAGAGTTTGAAGAGGAATAAAACACGATGCTCTCGCTGCAACTTCCCCTGTCACCGCGCGACACGCTGCAGCGCCACGCGACAGGCCTGTCGTCTTGCGCTGCAAGACAGTTTTTGTGGATTTTGTTTTTATCATATATTTTGATCTAGAAGCCGAAAAAAGAAATATAATATGTCGTTGGAAAGCTCTTGAAGTCTACTTTCCAACCCAATTAGAATCTGATTAAAATAATTTGTAGATAAAAATATATGGCCGAAATAGTGGATGGGTGTAAGTTTTGGATAGAGTTTCGTATCTCATTTATATTTTTTTCGTTATGGCTCAAAATTAATATTATAATATATCATTGGAAAGATAATTTCAAGATCTATCAAACCATGTAAATTTTGGATAAAGATTATGAGGAAAGAAAATTATATCTGAACATATTCCATCTCTTACAAAATAAGGATTCTTAAAAGGAGTATTTTTATTGAATTTCAAACTCTTTGAAACATAATTATCAATCCTAACTCCATTAGGATTCAAAAGAACCTTCTAGAGTATTATAGAAGACTATAATTAATCCTAATAGCTTTAGGAATGATAATTAATAATAGGCCATCCTCTAGATCATTAGGCCGCATATAAAAACCAAACCGGGCCCAGTTTAGTATTTTGGCAATAACTTCCTCATTATTTATCGGAATTGGGCTTATAATATATCGTTGGAAAGGTTTTTTTAAGCCCTATCTAAGGACACTATTATTGGACCCATATCATGAACCAAACTAAACTTTAATGCACGTTTTTCATAAATAGGGTAAGAAAAGAAATATTTTCAAAAACAAAAAGAAGAGATATTTTAATAAAAACATCCTCGTCATTAGACTTTTCACACCTTTGCTTCGTTCAATAATCAAATGACATAAAAGGTATTCATCACTGGGTTTGGTTTTGGGGAGACACATTTGGGTGTCTATAGAAGCCCCCACTTTGACTGAGTTTGGAGAAACGCGAGTTTCGAAAACAAAAGTCAAAGTATCGATAGGGACGGAGAATGATTCAGAACGTTCTGCGATCCTAAATCATTCTTGTAACTCCGATACCTACAAACTAGCGTTAGTTAAAACAGATAAGAGAGTTAAGAATCACGTATCTTGCATCGTCAAGCACATGTCTCTAGAGGTAACCAATTTGTTGCATTTGCTGTTGTGACAACCTTCCACAAGCTAGGGAATGCCATCGAATATAAATTCTCTTAAAATCACCTCCAGTTGTTTATGACTACCCTCCACAAGCTAGGGAACATCGTCGATCAATGATGCTACATCTCGAGCCTTTTTCTTGAATCATAGTTACAACCTTCCTAATCATAGCAAAAGTCTTCAAAGACCACCTCATCACAAACCGCTCTTCTCAAATCTTGGTGACAACCTCCACAATCTTAGCGAATGTCGTCGAAGACCGCCCATCTCTTGCTATCTTCTCAAATCTTGGTGACAACCTCCACAATCTTAGCGAATGCCTTCGAAGACCACCCATCTCGTGCTATCTTCTCAAATCTTGGTGACAACCTCCACAATCTTAGTGAATGTTGTCGAAGACCACCCATCTCGTGCTATCTTCTCAAATCTTAGTGACAACCTCCACAATCTTAGCAAATGCTTTCGAAGATAACTTTACTTGAAGTCATCCTCAATTGTTGCGATAATATTCCAAAGGAAACTACCGAAGACTAACGCTTGTTGATCCTTAATGCTACTTGAATTTTGCTGTTGTAGATACTTACTGAAATTGTTGTTGTGCCAGTACGTTGGCGCTTTTGATTTTTGTGAACCATTACGTCGGTGCCTGCGATGAGCCAATGCTTAGGCGCTTTAAGCTAAGTTAGACGATCTTTTGTCAGGTCGATCACTTATTGCGATTGTAATCAAGCCGACTACTCAATCATGTCAGATTGCTTATAGGGGCTAACTTACGTACCAAGGAACCCGGAAATTGCTGCACTAAGTCCGCATAATCTAATACTGGGGCCACACATTGTGTCGCCGCACCAGCGTTTGCTGGAACTATCTGGCGTCGCGCTTTTCTTCTGTTGCCAGGCGACAGCGTTGTCATCTGGCGCTGGAGTCGGGTCTTCCCTATTTTTCCCTTGTTGCTGCTGTTCATTGTTTGGTTTCACTTCGAACTATGAACTTGGTCGTTTCATTTCAACCAAATCCGCTCAAATCTTTTGTAAATCAAAGCTCTTCATCTCTAATTTACTGATCCATTTAATTTTGCTCAAACTCCTCTCATCTTAAAGGAATCTCATGCGGTCATATTCAGGATTTTTCAAAAAAATCCGAGAATATTATTACTCGCTTTCTTGTTGGAATGTACTTGCACTTATATTTTGGACTATAGGACTTTGCTCGTCTTTCTTTAGGGTTGTGACACGGTAAAGTCGTATCCCCTAATCAAAAGTAATTACCTAAATCCTCTAACTAAAGTAGATAGGGAAGTAGGGTCGAACTGCACAGGGAAACAAGTCTTTTTACTCCTAATTATTTATTATAATCTAAATTATCTAAGTAACCAATATTTTTGTGAATAAATTCTATACTATGGAGAATAAGGTCGAAAGAAATAAAGTAGGGGAAAAACAAATATTAAAATACCTAGGGTATAGGTTTACTAATAAACAATATTCCAGGGCAAATCATAATAAGCAATCATCAAGCATTGGTTAATCAGATTATAAAGGGCTTTCGCTACGTATTATAACCACAGAGTTATTTTACCGGTATTAAATCTCATCTGTCGAATCTCAACTTAACCATTTATAAATTAGTCCACCTATTGAAACTAAGCCTAAACAACAATTCTCATCTGTCGAATCTCGAATTAATATTGCTAAACTCATACAATTAAATCTGGCCAAACCTAATTGCATAGCATTAAATAAATCAATAGGAAATTAACCAAGCATTGATAATTAACAATCACAAAATTACCCCTTCATATCATTTATTAGATCCCCATAAACCCTAGAAATAAAACTACTCAAGCATCATCATAACTAAACTAATCAAATAAATAAAGCAAAGCATAATCAAAGAAGTAAGTAAAATAGCTGAAATTAAAAAAGAAGAAATTGTTACCAAAAGAAATCTGGATTAATGGAAGTAGTTAAGAACAAAAGTTGAGAGAAAATTTAAGAGAGAGAAAATATCCTAAGTAGAGAGAGAAAGTCTAAAAAAGAAGGTAAACCCAAAATTACGTACATAATTCGTACTTAAGCATTTCCCAAAACAAAAATTAAAACTAAACTAATAAGGTCTGAGAAAAACACGCGCCCGATCGGGCCCGCCTTTTTTGCTTTGCCCGCTGCTGGTATGCTGCGCCCGATCTAGCTTATGCTCACCCGATCGGGCGTGGCTCTCCCTTGAGGATCTTTATGCGCGCAGCCGCCCGATCGGGCGTATGCTTGCCTGATCGGGCCCGGTCTTCTTCTTCGAGGCTCGGATTTCGATTGGGCTCAATTCCTCGACCCAATCTAAGTTTCCTCATCGAGTCTAGATTAAACGATCCAATAGCCTCGGTATCTCATTGTTGGGGTTTGGTGAGTCCGACTCACCGCGGAAACAAACCCAAAAAAAAGACCGCACTCGCAATAAATAAAACCATAAACATAATTAAATTAATCACAAGATTAAGATAAACTTATTACCTTTGACGCGTGCTTCGCTCCAAAATAAGCTCTTACTTGAAAGCTTCAAGTCCCGCTCACACGGAGACCTCCAACGAAGTCCACCCGCACCAACAAAACCGACTAGGTCCAATGTCTTAGGGTTAGCAAGACCCGACCAATAAAACCCGAGTAATTATATTGAGTTCAAAGGTTTTCACTAATTGTGATGCCTTTTCAAACTCTTACTCAAGCCTCATTCCCAATGCCCATACTTGGGTATTTATAGGAAATGATGGGAGTATCATTTACTTTCCCATCAATGTGGGATAGTATGATTTTTCCATTTTATTTTAAAGCTAAAATAAAATTAATAATCAAGCTAGTAATAAATCAACAAGTGGCAAGCTCATGTGAGTGGTTAGGTGAGGACCACTTGGAGAAGGGGGGTACCAAACTTGCTCCCTACTCCCTCTCCCATAACCGGCCACCTCACTCCACACACACTCAAGGACCACAAGCCACATGGCACCCATCCTTGGGCACCAAGGCAGCCAAGGTGGGCTGCCATGTGTTGCTGTCCGTGGCAGCCACGCCTAGTAAGCCCAGCAGGCCCAGCACTTGCATGCGGGCTGGCAGGCGCTGCTGGCCAGCAAGCCCAACATGCTTGTGCGGGCTGCTGCTGGCCTTGGCCAGCGCTACTAGGCAGCAAGCAATGGCGTAGCCATGCTGCTGCTAGCTGTGGCAAGCTGGCGCACCTAGCGTGCTAGCTGCTGCAGCTTGTTGCGGCATGGCTTACTAGCCATTGCGCGCAAAGGCTGCGCCTAGCATGCTAGCACGCACTAGGCAGCGCCTAGCCTTGCGATGCTAGCATGGGTGCGCTAGCACGCACCAACCAGCCTAGGCTTGGCTTGGTGCGCATGCTAGCCACCATGCTAGGCCATACGCGCTTAGCACTCGGTTTGCTTGGGCATTCCGATGCTAGGGGTATTTTGGTCTTTTGTTAATTTATTACTATTTCTCGTCTCGTATTTCACTATTTTTCGACTCGACTTCCGACGCTCGGTTTCGACACTCTAAGCTCGAATTTCCGACGTCTAAATAAATATTACTCGGTCGACTCATTAATTCCTTCCGAATTAATTCGTCGGTTTGGTTTGTTGAATGCTTGGGTGTGACCCGAAGGGTTCAGTCAAGATTAAGATGTAATATTAATTATTCATTAATAATACTGATCGGAAGCGGCCTCCACCCAGGCATTCCGATCACTTGACCTCACTGAATATATTAGCTTTCTAATAATTCTGAACCCACTAACGGAATAATACACTTGTTCGAAGGACACCATTCCTTTCAATCTCCCACTTGTCGGTATTTTGGTCTTTTGTTAATTTATTACTATTTCTCGTCTCGTATTTCACTATTTTTCGACTCGACTTCCGACGCTCGGTTTCGACACTCTAAGCTCGAATTTCCGACGTCTAAATAAATATTACTCGGTCGACTCATTAATTCCTTCCGAATTAATTCGTCGGTTTGGTTTGTTGAATGCTTGGGTGTGACCCGAAGGGTTCAGTCAAGATTAAGATGTAATATTAATTATTCATTAATAATACTGATCGGAAGCGGCCTCCACCCAGGCATTCCGATCACTTGACCTCACTGAATATATTAGCTTTCTAATAATTCTGAACCCACTAACGGAATAATACACTTGTTCGAAGGACACCATTCCTTTCAATCTCCCACTTGTCCTTCCGGAAAAGTGCGCATTTTGTGTAAAGCCTTTTTCCTATGTCGCTTAATGTCTCTTCCTGAACTATAAGGTAAGATTTATTTTGTCATCCTTATTACGTCCAGAAGTGTTTCCCGATTCCGAGTCCGACTGTCAATAAACCGATGATTTCTAAAATCCATCCGAGCACGGCCATGCATTTTACAGTCTCGTTCTACGAGAGGCCTTGTATACAACAAAGACATCTTCCCTATTTTAGTAGGGGGACATTCCCAGTCTTGTAATGTAGCTCCTCTTACTGAGAGGACCTAGTCGCCCGAGTGTTGCCGTTATAATCCCCTATTACGGCAGACGTTTGACAACATCAAAGCGAACTAGTACTCAAACAAGAGAACTCACAATATTCATGGTCGAGGAAATAGGTTCCGATAGCCATAATGAGAAGTATACTTATGACAAATTTTTTAATTTCTTAAAGTATTCTCATAGGTCGATCCAGTATGGTTCTAAACCAATACCTGTGCAAATGATTTATGACAATCATGTCCTTGTAGCACATGAAACGGTGCTATAAATCAAACTACACACTAATCTCAATCGGTCATTAATCGTCCATCATTTAAATGACCTTGATTAGGGATAATTTTCGATTATAATATTCAATGTTCACTTAATAGGTGTTTCCTTACCAAGACTGGTCTTGATACCCTATTTTGAATATTCTCATAATCGAATGGACTCATTATTTAATCCTAAACCACAATTATATAGCATAACGGAGCAATAAAATAATGCTTGAAATTTTATATTACTCCAAAACTTGAATGGTTTTCCTTAGCGTCTTACATTAATTTTTCTCAAAATTAACTAAAACACTAAACAAGGAAATCAAAGCCAGTCTCCTACATGCTTGATTCCCATTGCCTCAATGTGCTTGTTGTGCTTCACTTGAGGCAAAGGTTTAGTAAGTGGATCGGCTACATTGTCATCCGTTCTAACTTTGTAAATTCTGATTTCACCCTCTGATTTCTATTCTCGAATCATGTGAAATCGCCGCTTGACATGTTTGACCTTCTGATGTTCCCTAGGCTCTCTAGCCTGAGCAATAGCTCCGTTGTTGTCACAATAGAGGGCTATTGGACCCTTTATAGAGGGTATAACATCAAGTTCACCAACGAACTTACGAATCCAAACAGCCTCCTTAGCTGCTTCAGCAGCTGCTAAGTATTCGGCTTCAGTTGTAGAATCTGCAGTTGTACTCTGCTTTGCGCTCTTCCAACTAAACGCCCCTCCATTTAGACAGAACACATATCCAGATTGCGATTTGAAATCATCTTTGTCTATCTGGAAGCTTGCGTCGGTATAACCTTCCACAACTAAATCCTCTGCACCACCATACACCAGGAATTTATCCTTGTTCCTTTTCAGGTACTTTAGGATATTTTTTGTTGTAGTCCAATGCGCCTCTCCTGGGTCTAATTGGTAACGGCTCGTAACACTCAAGGCATACGATACATCTGGCCTAGTACATATCATGGCATACATGATCGATCCAATAAGCGAAGCATATGGAATCTGATTCATTCTTATCCGCTCATCAAGTGTCTGTGGACACTGCTTCTTGCTTAGGGTTATGCCATGTGACATGGGCAGGTGACCTCTCTTGGCCTCCTCCATGCCAAATCGAGCAAGTACCTTATCAATATAAGTACTCTGACTCAATTCAATCATCCTTTTCGATCTATCCCTATAGATCTTGATGCCTAGTATGTACTGAGCCTCTCCCAAGTCTTTCATTGAGAAGCACTTTCCAAGCCAGGCCTTTACAGACTCTAACAACGGAATGCTGTTTCCAATGAGCAATATGTCATCGACATATAAGACTAGGAAAGCGATGTCACTCCCACTAACCTTCTTGTAAACACAAGATTTATCTAGATTCTTTATAAAACCAAACTTACTGATGGCTTCATCGAATCGCAGATTCCAACTTCTACTTGCTTGCTTTAGTCCATAAATGGACTTCTTAAGCTTACAAACTTTCCTAGCATTGTTTTGGTCGACAAAACCTTCAGGTTGTGTCATATACACAGTTTCTTCCAAATAACCATTAAGGAAGGCGGTTTTGACGTCCATCTGCCATATTTCATAATTGTAATATGCAGCAATCGCTAGGAGGATCTGAACGGATTTAAGCATTGCGACTGGTGAAAAGGTTTCATCGTAATCAATACCATGAACTTGTCTGTAACCTTTTGCCACCAATCTAGCTTTGTAAATGAATATTTCCATCTTTGTTGGTTTTCAACTTGAAAATCCACTTACATCCAATAGGTGTATAACCTTCGGGTAAGTCAACCAAGTTCCAGACCTGATTTTCAAACATGGAATCCATTTCAGATCTCATGGCCTCTTGCCATTTAGCAGAGTCGGTGCTTGCCATCGCTTGCTTGTAGGTTGCCGGTTCATCTCCTTCCATAATCAGGATGTCCTGATTCTTAGTTAATACTAAACCAAGATATCTATCAGGTTGAGATCTCGGCCTCTGAGACCTACGTAGGGTAATGGATTGAGCATTTGCATTGTCGGTTCGACTTCGCACATTTTGATCATTTTGACCTGCGTCAACAGATGCTGTTTGAGCACTTTGACTGTCATTATGATTTTGTTGCTCATCCTCACGAACTTCGTCGAGTTCGATTTTCCTCCCACTTGTCATTTTGGAAAGGTGCTCCTTCTCCAAAACGACACCATCGCGAGCAACAAACACTTTGTTCTCCGATTTGTTGTAGAAGTAATACCCTTTGGTTTCTTTTGGGTAGCCCACAAAGTAAACCTTGTCAGATTTGGGATGAAGTTTGTCAGAAATCAATTTCTTGACATATGCTTCGCATCCCCATATCTTTAGAAAAGATAACCTAGGAGGCTTCTTCGTCCATAATTCATATGGAGTCTTTTCTACAGCTTTTGATGGAGCACGGTTCAGTGTTAGTGCCGCAGTTAGAAGTGTGTGTCCCTAGAAAGAGATAGGAAGATCACTAAGACCCATTGTTGATCGTACCATGTCTAACAAGGTTCGATTTATCCTTTCGGATACTCCGTTCCATTGTGGAGTTCTTGGAGGTGTCAATTCTGAAAGTATACCCTTTTCTTTTAGATGGTCATCGAATTCTTGACTCAAGTATTCACCACCTTGATCCGATCGAAGGGCTTTGATTTTCTTGCCAAGTTGATTTTCAACTTCACTCTGAAATTCTTTGAACTTTTCAAATGATTCAGATTTATGCGACATGAGGTAGACATAGCCATATCTACTATAGTCGTCTGTGAAAGTGATGAAATATCGATGTCCATTTCTTGTGGTGAGCTCATTGGTCCACATACATCGGTATGTATAAGACCCAATAAGTCACTTGCCCTTTCTCCCAACTTGGAGAATGGCTGTTTAATCATCTTGCCTAATAGACATCCCTCGCAATTCTCAAACGATTCTAAATCGAAAGAGTCAAGAACACCTTCTTGTAGAAGTTTCTTGATGCGTTTGATGTTGATGTGGCCAAGACGACAATGCCACAAGTAAGTCTGATTTGACTCTATGGTCTTAGCTCATTTGGTATCATTATTCACATTATAAACTTGTTTGTCTAAAGAAAGCACATAAAGGCCATTTTCAGAATGTGCAATACCATATAAAACATTATCGAGATAAAACGAACATTCTTTGTCCTTTACTCGAAATTCAAAACCTTTGGCGTCCAACGCCGAAATTGAAATAATGTTTTTGGTAATGTTAGGAACATAATAAACATTATCGAGTTCCAAAACTAGCCCGGTGGGCAAAGACAAACTGAGAGTTCCTACGGATACGGCACCAATTCTGGCTCCATTGCCGACCCGGAGTTCAATCTCTCCCTTCTCTAGCCTTCTAGCGTTCCTTAGTCCCTGAGAATTGGAACAAAGGTGTGAGCCACATCCGGTATCTAATACCCATGATGTTAAGCTAGTGAAGTTAAAGTCTATAACGAATATACCTGATTCAGAAGCAACGGTTTCGTTCTTCTTATCTTCCTTGAATTTGAGGCAATCTCTCTTCCAATATCCCTTCTTCTTACAGTAGAAACATTCGGAATCAGATTTAGAAGACGCTACCTTCTTATCCTTGGTAGCTTTAGACTTAGGCGGAAAAGTTTTCTTCTTACCTTTCCCCTTAAAGCCTTTCTTCTTCTTGCCCGAAAATTTGAACGGCTTGCCCTTTTTAATCATGAGCATATCATGCTTTCCCTTATCCTTGAGCCTCGGGCATTTCCTCATCAAGGACATATTCCTTTTGCTCTTGCATGAGAACAATTCGCAAGTTCCTTTGCCAATCAAGAAAATTTGGCCCACTCAGCTTCTCCTCGTCGAGAATTGAGCGTAACGAGAATTGGTTGTTTGAGTTATTTGAAGACATGATTCTACAGTTGAAAGAATTTGTAATGAAAAACCATTCATTATACTCAAATAAGATTGAATTCATGCATTTTAATCAAACTTATTTAAAACGTCTTATTCACACATTAAAGATTGTCCCCATTTTAGGTGAGAATAAGTCGATTCCAAGATCCAAAGAAACAAAGAGTGGTTAAGCATGCTTTGGCTTGTCTTAACACTCAATCTCCAAAGGTAAGCAACGCTTTGCTAATGGCTCCAAGCCACTCTTGGTTGAATAAATCGTCGCATCCAATGCTCTCTAAACAATTTATTCACTTTGCCACGACATGTTAGGACTCCATCACTCATATCGTTGAGTATAACCAAAACCACCTTGCATACCCGGTATGCCTTATGTTCCTTGGAGAAGTAGTGATGCCTCGCTTTGGCGTAGCCCACCACTACCCTCGTTCGGTTGGTAAGTGTGTTTTGGAATGACAAGTTTTACTCAATATTTTAGGGACCTAGGGTTTCTATGTTGGTTGATTTAAGTGAACTTAATTAATCATCTCAACATTCGAAATCCTAAACATGCATCTAACATATAATTCATATATATATAAACATAAATATATATCGAAAACATAAATAGAGATGCATTTGGCAACTAGCATGACCCCTTGAGATCTTCAAGTCTTCAAAAGGTTTTCATTTGCAACTTCATGGCTTTGTCTTCTAAGAACCCCGTCTTCAAGACTTGACCAAAATATTACAATTGCTAGTATCTACGATTAAGACTAATCTAAATATTAAGGTACAAAAATACTCAACGGTTCGCAGACCGTATTTAGATTTACAAAAATACATCACGGATCACAGTCCGTATTTTCTATCCTAATCGGGCCCCACTAGTTGCCATTTCATAAAACCTGTGAGAGAATTTACATTCCATTCATCCATTCACTATCTGTGAATGGCCCATGCATTTTACAACGATAAACAAGTAACAATGCATACAACGCGCGAGAACTAGTAACTAATCTAGATAGTTAATCCAATTAACGCGCCTAAATAAACTAGTCAAAGTTGTTTTAACCGGTTATGGTAATAACTTAGAGACGCTCCCACTAAATTCCGCATCCAACTTAATTAATCCAATTAATTAAGTCGGTGAACCCAAATATTTGCCAAAATTAATTTTGCAAATGCCGCTCAAAACCCGAGGCCTAGCCTCCAAAAATTTTAATTAAATAAACAAAATAATTAAAATAATTAAAACGACAATTTAAGCAAAATACGTATTCCAAAATGTCTAAGTGCCTAGCACTAAGACTTGGAGTCCAAAAATTACCTTTACTTACATATTAAGCAACGCTAAAATTAACTTTAAAATAGCATCGCCTTAATAACCCGGGGTTATTGTGCCAATTATGGGATTGTACGTATCGTACAACAAGCACGTAGTATGCCCATGCGCACCCCCGCAACACCAAGCATGCATGTGGGCTGCTTGTGCTCGCATGCGCTACGCCCAGCCCAGCCAAGCGTAGCAGCACGCATAGCGCGCACAACATTATGTTGCTGCTGCGCCATGCTGCTGCTTGCTGCTGGCTGGCGCACTATGCTGCTGGCAGCGAGCAGCAGCCCACGCCCTTCCTCGCACACACACACGCACAGCACCAAGCACCTAAGAACGAAGTGCCCAACAGCCTCGGCAGCCACATATGGGTTGCGTGAGCAGCCCAGCTGGCCGAGAGCTAGCTCAGGGCTCTTAGGCCTCGTGTTGCATGCTAATGTTTCGAAAATTATCGATTTTGTGTGTGACATTATAAATCAATTCTAAATTAATTTTAGAATCTATTTTGAGGAAAAATGAAAAATTACAAGTCCAACTTAAATAATTCATCCAAAAGCAATTAACCAAATTTATTTCCAAGAACCATTCTTTAATAAAATTGGTTTAACTTGGTGTAATAAAATAAATTAGGGCAATTCTCACTATTAATTCAATCACTTTAAATTAATCTTGAGATTTTGACAAAATAAAAGGGAGTTGGAAAAAATGAACATAAGTTCAATAAAGACTCCAACTTTAATACTTGTGACTTCATGAAAAATTATATCTTCCAATACGAAGATAAACCAATTTCAATCACAAGTTTTAAACTTTATGATTCCAATCAACTAAAAAATAATTAAATCAACAAAGTTTAACCAAAATTCATGGAATTTATTAACTCAAAGTTTCAATCACTTATCATAAATAAAGATTGAATCTTTAGTACTTGGAAGCAACAAAGAACAACAATTTCACACTTAATGCAATTAATTTGCAATTATGTGAAAAAATAAAACCAAACTTTCAAGCACCAATTACTACCAAGTAATCATGCTTAAAGTGGTCTAAAATTGCATATAAATAAAGGAAAGAACCAAAGACATAACCACCATAAATATGCAATCAATTTTCAAGGTTAGAAAGACTTAAATTTTTTCGTCAAAACGAAAAATCCCTCGAAAAATGCATTTCTGGTCGTTTTTTGGCTAAAAACCGAGCTCTAAAAGGGTAAAACCATTTCCAGAACGCCTTTTCCACCCAAAATTCACTATTTTTGGGTCCAAATCTGGGTTCGGGAGCTGAAGACAGCTCTAATACGAGGTAAAAATTGAAAAAACGAGTTACTAATCTAATTCGCAACTTAAAACCAAAAAAATTAAGCCATAAAAACACCTTGAAAATATTATGATTTTAAAAATAAACGAGCGAGGCTCCGATACCGCTGTTGGGGTTTGGTGAGTCCGACTCATCGCGGAAACAAACCCAAAAACAAGACCGCACTCGCAATAAATAAAACCATAAACATAATTAAATTAATCACAAGATTAAGATAAGCTAATTAAAATGAGCTCTTACTTGAAAGATTCAAGTCCCGCTCACACGGAGACCTCCAACGAAGTCCACCAGCACCAACAAAACCGACTAGGTCCAATGTATTGGGGTTAGCAAGACCCGACCAATAAAACCCGAGTAATTATATTGAGTTCAAAGGTTTTCACTAACTGTGATGCCTTTTCCAACTCTTACTCAAGCCTCATTCCCAATGCCCATACTTGGGTATTTATAGGAAATGATGGGAGTATCATTTACTCTCCCATCAATGTAGGATAGTATGATTTTTCCATTTTATTTTAAAGCTAAAATAAAATTAATAATCAAGCTAGTAATAAATCAACAAGTGGCAAGCTCATGTGAGTGGTTAGGTGAGGACCACTTGGAGAAGGGGGGGGGGACCAAACTTGCTCCCCACTCCCTCTCCCATAACCGGCCACCTCACTCCACACACACTCAAGGACCACAAGCCGCATGGCACCCATCCTTGGGCACCAAGGCAGCCAATGTGGGCTGCCATGTGGTGCTGTCCGTGGTAGCCACGCCAAGCAAGCCCAGCAGGCCCAGCACTCGCATGCGGGCTGCCAGGCTGTAGGGAATAATTTCAAGCCTTTAAAATCCCACTAGCTTGAACCCCACTGTAATCATACACTAAAGTATGGTGGCGTCCAAAAGGGAAGAAGATAGAGCAAAAGAGTCGCCAACAAGTTTTTAAGGAACTTGTAAAGCATCACGAGGTGAAGGTTACACCCCTTAACGATCCAAGAGATCGTCAACTCCATAAGGTCATGAACCAAATAAGGGTTCGGGGATGAAGGTACAAATCCAAACTAAAAGAGATTGAACCTGCCCTAATAATAGGCCTCTACTTTATTCTGATCGTATTCATGTGCGCTTTCTGATTAACATGCAATCAATAGGATTACCCTAAACCTGTTTATACTATGTTGGTTGAATATTAATGCACAAACAAATCTATTATTGGCGATCACTTGCATTATAATCAAAGTTAACCTAACAAGATTATTAATTATCTTATTAAGCGTGATTACAAGTACCAAATTCCTTTTAAACATGCATAAAAGGCGTGATCAAGCAATAAAGAATAAATAATCAAGCAACATAATAATAAATAATCAATATCATGAATAAACAAGAATTATAATAATTATAATAACCATCATGAAAATAATAATAATAATAATAATAATCTTCATCATAAATCATACTCATAATCAAAATCATGCTCATATTAATATTAAAGCACAATGAACATAGCAAGATCCTAGGCATGATACTAACAAGATTAATAACAAACCCTAGCATGTCACTAAGCAATAAAAATCAAATCTTTAGCCCTAACATGATACTAACATGAATAAATATTAGAAAGAACATAGGAAGCATCATAACAATCATATTCAATATTAAAATTAACCCTAGACATGATACTAGGAATCATAACAACAATGTAAACATGATATATACATCGTAATATCAATAAATCAATTAAAGTACTTACTTTGATGCCTCGTACCTCTTTCTAATGACAAAATACACGGGTTAGTAACTTCAAGGAAAATAATAATCAAAGAAATTAAATTAAATAATTGAAAGAGAGATTTGGGACCAAACCCTCAGAAATTAAAACCTTTCACGTCTAGGGCGAAGGCAACTTCGAATATGGCTAGGTGTTTCTAGATCTTGTGAATGCGGAATTTTGTAAGAAAAAGTAAGAAAGAAAGAATGCTAGAGAATTAATGATTGCTGAGAATTCGTGAATGAAAGACGATGAATGATGATTGTAGATGAATGAAAACGGAGTTTTTGATACAATATTTATAGAGAAAATCAGCCAAAAAAGATAATTTAACAAATCAGAGTCTGGCGTACGCAAAACAAGGTTGGCGACAACCTTGGCTAGCTGGCGCCAGGCACCAGTGGCTAGCGCCAGGCGCCAATGGCTAGTGCCTGGCGCCAAGCCTGGTTCCAGGCGCCAAGGCCCAGGGTCGGACGTCAGTCTTGCTTTTAACGCATTTTCGAAAATCCGATAGATTTACCGTACTGGAAGATAAAATAATATAATTCCTTCGAAAATGCTATTTGATTTTGATTAAAACTCTGAAAAGTCAACAAAGTCAACTTATCAATGCTCATTGAATTAGGAATGAAAAGAACCTTCTAGAAGATTCTAGAAGACCAAAACCATTCCTAATTGCATTAGGAATGATAAATCATATTAGGCCCTCCCCTAGATCATTGGGCCGTACACAAAGCTCAAACCGGGCCCAGTTTAGTAAATTGGCCATAACTTCCTCAATATTCATCGGAATTGGGGTTATAATATATCGTTGGAAAGGTCTTTGCAAGCCCCATCCAACTAAACTATTATTGGACCCATATCATGGACCAAACAAACTGGATTGGCTGTTTTCTTAAAATAAAGTTTTCAAAAACAGAGAGAAGAGAAAAGAAATAAAAGTATCCGCAACACTAGACCTTTCCACACTTTCGTTTTATTCGATTATGATTCGACGTGAAAGGTACTCATCACTAGGTTTGGTTTTGGGGAGACACAAATGGGTGTCTACAGAAGCCCCCACTTTGACTGAGTTTGGAGAAACGCAAGTTTCGAAAACAAAAGTCAAAGTATCGATAGGGACGGAGAATGATTCAGAACGTTCTGCGATCCTAAATCACTCTTGTAACGCCGATACCTGCAAACTAGCGTTAGTTAAACAGATAAAAGAGTTAAGAAACGCGTATCTTGCACCGTCGAGCACACGTCTCTGAAAGTAACCGATTGTTGCTGCTTTACTGTTTTGATGACCTTCTACAAGCTAGAGAATGCCATCCCGCTTGAAAACCGATACACCCGTAACTGCTTCCAAATTAGAAGATTGCTTCGCCTGAAACTATCCTCCTCCGCAATGATAATATTCCGCGTCCAAGGGAACACTATCGAAGATTGCTTCTCTTGAAGTCATCCTCATCCGCATTGATAATATTCCACGTCCAAGGGAATACTATCGAAGTTTATTTTTCTTGAAACAATCCTCATCCGCATTGATAATACTCCACGTCCAAGGGACTAATATCGAAGATTATTTCTCTTGAAACAATCCTCATCCGCATTGATAATACTCCACGTCCAAGGGAATACTATCAAAGATTATTTCTCTTGAAATAATCCTCATCCGCATTGATAATTTTCCAAAGGAAAATACCGAAGATCCACGCCTGTCCATCTTTAAAAGTTCGCCTAAACTTTGCCTCTGCTATGCCTGTACGTCGGCGCTCTTTTGCTTTGAACCTGTATGTCGGTGCCTTTTGCTTTTGAACCTATATGTTGGTGCCTTTTGCTCTTGAACCTATATGTCGGTACCTTTTGCTCTTGAACCAATATGTCGGTGCCTTTTGCTAATGAGCCAATGTTTAGGCGCTTTAAGCTAAGTGAGACGATCTCTTATCAGGTCGATCACTTTATGTAATCAAGCCGATTACTTAATCATGTCAAATTGATTAGAGGGTCTAACTGGCGTACCAAGGAACCCAAAAAATATGTTGCAAGAGGCTAGCACAACCTCAACAAGTGGCTGAGTGCTTTGGCGTCGCTGAAAAACCATCAGCGCCAGCCATTTGGCGTTAGCGCCAGGCGCTGATATTGGCGCCAGGCGCCAAGCCCAGATGGTGACGCCAATGCCTAGGGGCTGGCGCCAGCATAAGATTTTCTTTAAATCCCCGTTTCTCTTCATTTCGCTGCTCTGTTCGTCGCGAAACTGCTCGAGGAAAACCGAAAGCTTCAATTGCTCATTGCTTGCTCGTTTTTCAACCGAATTCGCTCATATTTGTTGCAAATCAAAGCTCTTCTTATCTATTTTCCCGATCTATGTAAGTTTCCCTCAAACTCACACCGATTTTTGCGAATTCTTGGCATGAATATTCACGAATTTCATGAAAATTCGAATTCTATGATGCTCAATTTGCTTTGTTTGTCAAGTTTTATGCCATGAAATTGCTTATTTATGTTTATATATTGCCTTGGGAGTAATTTAAGACTTGTTTGACTCAATTTGGTGAAGAAATGAACAATCTGCCATTGTTGGACCTCTTAAGGTCGTGAAGAACAATGTGGTTTGTTCTTGACGTATTTGCTAGCAATTCTTGTTCAATTTGTCACAATAATCACTATAGTATTGCAAGAAATTGTTTGGTTGCTTGAAAAATGCTGTCATGATCAATTTGAATTTGTGCTCTGTTTTAGTACTACGTACTCTGTTTTTGTGAACATAGTATCATGCGGCTAGACGAACCTTAATTACTATAGAACCTTAATTTATGATTATTCTGCACCATGTAGCATGGCTAGACAACGAGGCTCAGGTTCACGGTCCCGAAACACTAGACGGGAGCATGAGCCCGTGGAGGACGACGCCACGCCGTCCACTTCGCTTGGTCGGCTCCCGGAGTGGGACGAGCAGACTCTGTTCTTTGCCCCTGTCCACCACATTTTTGAGAGGGTGAGACGGGGTACCGAGCCCGGGAGGACACGACATCACGGCTCTGGCTATGACGGTATAGGCGATTTGTATAGGATGCATATCGCCAGGGACCTTGAGACGAGACTCCTATGGGAGTCTTGCGGGCTAGTTACTCTATTCGAGACCTCCGAGGATATGGTCGCCTCCAGCTGGGGTCATCACGTAGTGCGCGCTTTGGTGGAGTTCTTCTGGGACACCACCAACACCTTCCATTTTCCCTGGGGCGAGATGATGGTTCGACGGTGGGATCGACGTCTTTTCTTCAGAGGTCGAGGAGTTGTTGGGGCCGATTGCTATTCGGGCCCGAGCTGAGGTCGAGACGACTCAGTTCAGTGCTAGAGGGATTCGCCGCTCGACGCTGGCAGCGGCTCTTGATGATGATGCGACCACCCGAGAGCAGCGGGTGCGTATCTTTGTGCTGATGTTATTGTCAGGGACATTCTCTCCTGACAAGGGTAGTGGGGCATTGCTTTACTACCTCCCTGCTGTCCGTGATCTCCACCGGATCGGGACTTATGACTGGGCCAGCTTGGCCTACGCTGATTTTGTTCGTGCGCTGAGGGATTCGTGTCGTCACCGGTCCTTTAGGTTGAACGTCGCTTTGTCTGCTTTCTGGAAGGTCGTAGAGGTAAACATTATTCCATATAAAGTTTAGCCCTACATATTAGTTAGCATTTACTCACACTTTAACTGCTTGTAAATCTGGTTCTACGAGTACTTCCCTTTTGTTGCGCCGGCGAGACCATCGTCGAGGGGATATCCGGTGAGCGCCTCTTGGGGCGGCCACCATGTGGACATGTCTACTGCACGTGTCCGGAGCTGGATCATCTCGGTATGACTTTTAGTGTTTATCTTGCTCTTCCGCGGTGCTTTAGATATATTCTTGCCTGATTGGTGCTTTTTATAGGGACCTGAGGTGGTATACCGACCGTGGGGCGGTTGGACAGTCCCTGGATTAGCCGCACAATACTCTGCTGAGCGTCGCTATTTTTTGGGGACCTACGGAGCGGTCGTGTGTTTAGGAGAGAGAGTTGCTAGACATCACTCTTCTGATGTCTTCGTTGTTCCTGCTCCTCCACCACGCCACATGTTCGACGAGGGTCGATTGTCGAGCATGGCTGAGGGAGCTGGTTCCCTCTGGCGGTCTCATGTGATCCTTGGCCGGTGTTACGCTGAGGAGCTACTACCTTTGTTAGCTCCAGCCCCTGTACCGGCTGAGGATGTGAGGGTAAGATCTTCAACTTTTTATTTTTCGCTAAGTAGCCCCCAAGTAATACCTTGTTGATTTCTTCTGTTTTATCAGGATGGTCCTGCTGAGTTTGTGCCGCCCCGTATGTCCATTCACTACCAAGGGATGTACGGGCCAATCGAGGAGATGATTTCTCCGGCTCCCGAGGGAGAACGCTTCGTGGAGCGGTCGATTCCTCGCCACCAGACTAGTGTAAGCCTAGTTTTAATTCAGACTTTTTTGTGTTCATTTATCATGCATTTTCACTGACTTATTTTTCTGACAGTTCTCACGCGAGGTGGTTTCGGCTATAGCACGATGCATAGATGCCTTCCGGAGCCAACTCGTCCGGATGAGGAACGCGGCCACCTGTCGTCGGGACGACGTTGTCCGAGAGGTCACCTTTTTTTTCATTATTTCTGCATTATGGCTTCAGTTTTACTTTGTTTCTGATTTAATTCTTTTTTGCAGGGCCAGCCTATCGCTTCTCACACCCGTACGAGACCTGAGGGGCGAGAGATCCGGCGAGGTCTAGCTCGAGACGTCGCCGTACTTCGTCAGGGGATAGAGGCGGTCGCTCTGAGCCTGCTCGAGCCGACGTTGCTGAGGGCTCGGGATCTTCTTCTGAGGGTGCTCCTGCTGCACTGGTAGGAGAGGCTACCTCGGCTTTCAGAGGTGGTGGGATGTACGAGCTTGGCTCGTCATCGCAGCAGCCTCCGCGGTCTCAGCCTTAGGTTGATCCTGGCTGGAGCGGTCCTATCTTGAGTCTTCCTCCTCCTGCGGAGACTAGAGCTGGTGGAGAGGTGACTCCTCGTACGGCGCAGTTTTATGGCATGATGGGCCTATGTCCTCCGGTGCCGTAGTCTGTTTCTGTATATATATATTTTATTTTGACTTTTATAGAACTTTGCCTTTGACTCATTATTTAGACGCATTTGTATTTTTATGTTATCGTAAATTTATTTGATTGCTTATTATTATGTTAGTGTATGTTAGCAATTTATGCACAAAAATTCCGTCATTTTTATTATTGATGGAGGATATTATCCGACTCTCTCCCCCAAAAAGAAAAAATAAAAAGGAAAAGAAAACGGAAAAAAGCCGGTTTTTCGAAAATTAAAATAAAATCCAAAAAAAGGAAATAAAATAAATTAAAAATAATTGCTATATTAAGAAAAAAAGATAGAAAAGGTATTTAGGAAAATTAAACGGGGCCATAAAGTCATTAAGCGACTCAAGTTTAATATCAAAACGCAAACTGAGCACGCGCGGCTGCTATGGTGACTTGGCGCCAGCTGGCGTCACATTATGGCGCGTGGCGCCAGGCGCTACACTTAGCGCGTGGCGCCAAGTTCTGGAAGGTGGCGCCAATGTCGGGGCTTTGACGTCAATTAACGCTGACTCCGTATTTCATTCAGATTAAAATTCTTCGCAATTTGTGCATAAATAGCCCCCTGCTCAGCCGATTCTTCTCATAATTCCAGCGAAGAAATTTATTCTCTTCTTCAGAAAAAATAATAATCATGTCTTTAGCCACTAAAACCTTCACCCAATACACTCATGAATGGTGTCGATCTCTTAATGCTAGAGAAAGAAAAGAATTGGATTTATTTCACTTCGGGGGAATTTATGGCATCAAAGGGGTAGATCTAGACCTAGACTTTATACATACCGCTTTAGAATTTTGGAATAGTGATACGCATTGTTTCAGAGTAGGGTATGATGAAATTATCCCTTTGCCAGAGGAATTTGGTGCTATCTTAGGCTTCCCTGCAATAGACCTGGTAGTAATCCCTAGAGTAGATGCATATTACTATAAGGATTTCGAACGCTTCTTTAATTTAAAGGAAAGGGATTTATCAAAAATAGTAGATGGCAATATAGTTAATTTGAAAGAATTCGCACGCTATTATTTAGATAAACCTCTTTCAGAATCCTTTCATATATATAGAAGAAGGGCGTTTTTATTTTGCATGCTCAATCAATTTTTCCTTAGTAGTGGTGACAATAATGAGGGTCAATCAATTATCACCACTGTACTAGAACAAATTAAATCAGGGAGGAATCCAATGCTATTAATAGTTGGAGAGACCATGATTAGTCTCGATGAATTGAAAAGGGACCCAAAAGCGCCTTTTCGCGGTTCTCCAATTTTATTACAGGTAGAAAAATAACATTTTTAATTACAGAAATCAAAAAAATATATATTTTTGTATTGTAATAATAATTTTGTTTGCATTGCAATTGTTTTACAGATGTGGCTAATGGAGAGACTAGGGTTAATTAGCCCTCCGGATGACATCGAAAAATATACTCCCAATCACGTGATTTTGCTATCAAGTGTGTCATCCCGTGGTGGAAAAAAGAAAGGATGGTTGGTGTTAACAAGCAACCTTTTTGCCGTCTTCCAAGCTTGTCTCGCGTAACATATTATTATCCTTGCAGGGTAAAGAGACAATACGGCTTACTTCAAAATATTCCTTCCGGGGATCTTCGTCCTCCCTATGAGTACCCTGTATCTCAAGAAGTAGATAGATTCGACGCCTACTGGAGTGCTAGTCCTTTATGGGAAGTTATTACCCAAAAGGTTCCCCCTTCTTTACCTAATGATGTAAAGAAGTGGTTGCTGAAGAAATCTTCAATTGATCAGGGTAGAACCGATGTGAAGAATCGTCTAGGTGACAGGGTGACACCTGCCAAAGAACGCTTAGGTGCAAGAATTGAATTCAAAACACCTACAATGCCTAGGAAAAAAATACTACTAGAGACAAAGGAAAAAGGAAAGCTAACACCATGGACAAAAAGGCTTGGGTGGAAAAGAAGCATGGGGTGCTAGCTGAAGGGGAGACAATTTATTCTAAAATTGAATGTAGGTCCTCTAAAGGATGCCTACTAGCTAAAGTAATGGATGAAGAGGAGGAAGCAGAAAAGAATTGGAAAAGAGCTAAAAAGGAAAAGAAAGATTGAAAACATTGCTTAGCTTTAGATTTATTAGACTGTTAATTTTTATTTAAAGTCAATTTAAATTCCATTAACAATGTAATTTTATTTTATCAATGAAATTTTAGCTTTCAATTAAATTATTTACTTAAAATTTATTTTATTAAAGCAATGAAAATCGAAAAAAATAAATTTTCCAGAAATTCCTCGAGTACGGAAGTCAAAAATTTTCCGAAAAACACCGAAATTTGCCCAGATCTTATTCCTGAATTGGCGCCAGTAACTGGAGTTTGGCGCCTGCCATTGAATTCTGGCGCCAGACGCCAATTCCATCGGCTGGCGCTGATGACTTATGGTTGGCGCCAGGATCTGTTCTGCGACGCCAACAATTGGCCGACTTTGTGTTCACTTCTTAGTTGATTCTAAAACGCGGAGATGTCGAAAAATAAAGTGGCCGCACCCGTAAAGGGTTGCCTACGTATCCTTTCCTAAGGAATCAGGCCGAACGTAGCTCTCATGAGTATCCTACTCAAGTAATCATGGGTAGTATTTTTTAAGTTGGTCAAGATTGGTCATGTTTGAGAATTCATTGCCATCCATATCAGTTAGTTTTGCTGCACCACCTGACAGGATTGTTTTGACAATGTAGGGGCCAGACCAATTAGGTCTAAATTTTCCCCTTAGGTCTAAGACATTTTTCCTTAGTGCTTTTAATACCAAATCTCCTACTTTGATATTTCTCGTCTTGACCTTCTTATTAAAATTTCTAGCCATACGAGTTTGATAACACTGAGTATGATGTAGAGCTTCTAGTCGTTTTTCGTCGAGTAGGATCAATTCTTCATATCTTGCCCTAGTCCATTCAACTTCATCAAGTTTACTCTCTAGCGCAATGCGTAGAGACGGTATTTCTAGTTCGACAGGTTGTACAGCATCCATTCCATATACCAAGGAGAATGGTGTATTTCCGGTTGATGTACGGATTGACGTGAAATAACCCCATAGTGCGAAGTGGATCTTGTCAGGCCAATCCTTATAAATTTATGTCATTTTCTCGATGATAGTCTTTAGATTCTTATTAGCTGCCTCGACTGCTCCGTTTTCTTGAGGTCTATAAGGGGACGAATGATGATGTTGGATACCATATTTATGTAGCAATTCTTCACATTCGGCTTGAAAGTGAGTTCCATTGTCACTTATCATTTCATGTGGGACTCCATATCGGCAAATAATATTTCTCTCGATAAAGAGTGCTACATGTTTTGCAGTGAGTTTAGCGTATGATTGCGCTTTGACCCACTTTGTGAAGTAATCAATTGCTACTAGAATAAATTCGTGGCCTCCTGTCCCTGGGGGTGTGATTTTGCCGATTATGTCAATTCCCCATGTAGAGAATGGCCATGGCGATGTGTAGGTGTAGAGAAAAGATGGAGGGACATGTTGTAAATTGGCATAAATTTGACACTTAGGGCATCTTTTCACGTATTGATGGCAATCCCTATTCATTGTAGTCCAATAATACCCTTCTCGCATTATTTTCTGGACTAACATTTTACCATTTACATGAGTTCCACAGATTCCTTCATGAACTATTCTCACTATTCTTTGTGCGTCAACCTTTCCTACACATAGGAGAGCTCGACCTTTAGGTACCCTTTTATGTAGCTCGTTGTCTATGAGTACATATTGAGAAGCCAAAAGTCTCAATGCTCGCTTTACTCTTTTTCAACATGAGTAGGGTATTCTCCATTGGTGACGTAGTTGAGTATGTCTCTGTACCATGGTTCTTCTTCTTGTTCTTCTTCTTCGTCTCGGACTGAGTCGTCGTCTTCTATAGCCTGTATGTATGCTGGTTTATGCCTTTTTTTGATAGTTAGAGGCATTTGCTCGATTTCCGTGGGAATCCTAACCATTGAGGCTAATCTTGCCAAAGCATCAGCAAATTGGTTTTCTTCTCTAGGTAGATATGTGTATTTTACCTTCTCTAACTGATCGGTAAGAGTTTCCAGATAAGTTTGGTAAGGGGCTAGGCTTTCGCTCCTCACTTTCCACCTTTTAGATATCTGATTGATAATCAAAGAAGAGTCTTCGAATATCCTTAACTTCTTTATTCCCAATGCAAGGGCTGTTTCAAGGCCTACCACGCATGCTTCATATTCAGCGGCGTTGTTGGTAACGTCGAAATCAAGCTTTATTGAGATTGGAACGTGTTCTTCTTTAGGTGATACTAGTAGCACTCCGACGCCACATCCCTTTTGGTTTGAGGCTCGCTCCGTCGAAATACAAGGTCCAAGTATCATCTTTGGTGACCATCAGATCTTCATCTGGAAATTCATTGTCATGTATTGGTGTCGAGTCTTCTATTGGAAAGTCTACCAGAAAGTCTGACACCACGGATCCTTTTATAGCTTTTTGTGGCATAAACCGTACATCAAACTGGGCTAAGTTGACTATCCATCTTGAAATACGTCCATTGAGTGTTGATTTCTCGAACAGATACTTGAGTGGATCCAATCGGGAGACTACGAAAACAGTATGTACCAACATGTAATGTCTCAACTTAGTTGTGGCCCACACCAAAGCGAGGCACAATTTCTCGAGCGGTGTATAGCGTGTTTCGTATTCGAGCATCTTCTTACTTAGGTAATAGATTGCATTCTCTTTGATTTCTACCTCTTGTGCTAGCATGGCTCCCATTGTCTCTTTGGTAACCGTCAAGTATAACCTAAAAGGTATTCCGGGAAGTGCTGGCGCTAATACGGGAGGATTTGCGAGATAGGCTTTGATCTTGTCAAAGGATTTTTGACACTCATCATCCCATATTACTGGTACATTCTTCTTGAGCTTTTTGAAGATTGGTTCACATATCGTTGTCAGTTTTGATATGAACCTACTTATGTATTGCAACCGGCCAATAAATCCTCGAATCTGTTTCTCGGTCTTGGGCGGTGGCATCGACATGATTGCTTTAATATTGGTTGGATCTACTTCTATCCCAAGAGCTTGCCCGAGGTGACTCCGAAAGCACATTTTGATGGATTCAACCTCATATTATATTTTCTTAGCCTTTCGAAAAATTTCCTTAAGGCTACTTGATGGCCTGGACGGTCCTTTGATTTCACGATCATGTCGTCGACATATACTTCGACTTCTTTATGCATCATGTCATGGAGTAAGGCAGTTGCTGCACGTTGGTAAGTAGCACCTGCGTTTTTCAACCCAAATGGCATTACCGTGTAGCAGTAAGTGCCCCATGGTGTGATGAAGGTCGTTTTCTCCATGTCTTCTTCTGCCATGAGAATCTGATTGTACCCTGCATATCCGTCCATGAATGAGAGAAGCGCGTGATTTTCCGTGTTGTCTACCAGAATATCGATGTGTGGCAAAGGGAAGTCGTCCTTTGGACTTGCCTTATTTAGATCTCGATAGTCGATACACATCCTTATCCTTCTGTCATTCTTTGGAACTGGGACGACGTTGGCGACCCATTCGGGGTATTTGGATACCTTGATGAAACCTGCAGTTATTTGTTTTTGAACTTCTTTTTTTATTTTAAGTGCTACGTCGGGTTTCATTCGACGCAACTTTTGTTTTACGGGTTTCATTCCTGGGATTAGTGGTATAGTGTGTTGAGCTATTTCTCTGTTAATTCCTGGCATATCTTCATATGACCAAGCAAATACATCAATAAATTCTTTAAGTAAGTTAATTAAATCGGTTCTTTCTTGTTTATTCAATGTTAGTCTGATTTTAACTTCTCTTTTATGAGTTGAATCATTCGAGATGTCAACTGTTTCAGTCTCTTCAATTACTAGTGTTTTCTTTTCGAGTGTTTCCATTGCTTTAATAATTTCTTTATCTTTTTCATCGTTAGCTAAGCAATGCTCGTCATCTTGGGTTAGGGAAGAACACAAGAATTAAGGAGAACGAGAAATATTATTATACTCTGAGATCATTACATCAAAAAGTGATATGTCCTCAGGGACTGGATCACTAACTATCCTAGGAGAAGAAATAGGAAGGGGAGGTGTTATTGCTAAAGACTTAGAAGACTCTAAAGGGAAAGACTCTAACTCGGACTCTGACTCCGACGACTCTTCGAACATCGGCCCTTGCCCTGTCGTGATTGATATCTTCCTTCCACTTGGAGTAGTCACTTTGAAAGTCTTGCGCCACCCTTGTAGTGATCCTTCGGCTGGAGTAATTAGCTTCGAGGGGTCGAAGTTTTCGCTTTGTAGGACCGTTTGAATGAGTGAGGAATTATCTTCTTCATAAGCTGGCTCATTCTTTTCTCGCCCAAACAGTATTCCCATGACGTTAAAGTCAAAGCATGGGGGTGCTTTCTCCTTATGGACAGGAGTTGGGATTTCGTCAGTGAAGTAGCAATCCAAGAAAATCTCGAATCCTGGTTGTCGTATGCCATTTACAACAAATGGCTCGGGAAATTCATGGCATGGATAGTCCTCTCCTTCTTTTATAAACTGACCATTAAGCGTAAGGGGGTATTGATCCATTAGAATTGCTTTCTTTTGAATGCGAGCATCTCTACGTGCTTTCAACTTGTCCTGGGCTCGCTTGAGATCTTTTTGAGTCAGTTCGAAACCAAGCCCGAAAGTATCTAGCTTAGGGAGGCCAGGTGACTCCACTGATTTTGCTATCCCTTTCTTCTTTCCTAGGGTCATCCCAGGGAAGTGTCCTTGTTTCTTCAGCATGGTGTTGACAATCATGTTGGAATGGGGGTCGTGGCAAAGAGATGTCCTTTCATCTTCTTGGATTAAGGAGACTTCTTCGTTAAAGCCCCATAGGTCTTCATCATCTTCGTCGTGCTCTACATTGATGATTGGATTTTCTATGGATTTGATTCTCATCGGCGAAGCGTCAATAGTGATTGGAATTCCTCCAACTATGGTATTCACTTGTTGGTGGAGAGATGAAGGGACGACCTTTAGATCATGGAGCCAAGGGCGTCCTAACAACAAATTGAATGAGGCTTTGATATCTACTACTTGAAAAGTAGTAGCATGTTCTATTGCTCCTGCCGTCACATTTAGGGTTATTTTGCCAAGAGCTTGACGGCGAGTATTGTCGTAAGCTCTTATTCCTTGTGTGGACGGAGTTAAATCCTCATCCCTTATGCCGAGCATCCTCGCAGTTCTAAGTGGACAGACATTGATAGCTGATCCATTGTCTACAAGAGTCATGGGAACATTCATCCTTTTGCAGACTACCGTGAGGTTTAATGCCTTGTAGTGTTTGTCACCTTCTGGGGGTAAATCTTTGTCAGAAAAGGTGATTAGATTAATCGGACTAGGAAGGTCACTTGTGAGGAAGTTAGCTAGTCCCTTAGGAGTGGTGTCAGAATCTATCCCGATTTTATCCAAGGCACTCATTACAGCTAACCTATGTTCTCGAGATGTTGCCAGGAGCTTCCACACATTCATCTCAACTTTTGTCTTCTTAAACTGTTTAACGATGTCGTTGTCTTCGATGATAGGTATGGGAACTTGTTGTACAGTAGGCATAGGTTGTGTTGAAACGGGAGGTTGCATCCTCCCGGATCTTGTGAGGACGTCTATTGATGAATCTTCTTCAGCCCAAATGTCGTCTGTGGTGTATGATACAGAAGGTAAAGGTCCTACTATGTCCTTTAGGTAGACATCTTCTTCATCACTGTCCCACACTCCATTAACGGTTATGTCCTCTTCTTGTTGAACTTGGATCAATTCCTTTTCATCAATCATTTTCTGCACCAAATCCTTGAATTTGAAACAGTTTTCTATGGTGTGCCCCCCTGATTGATGGTACTGACAATAATATCTATCTGTCCTTTTTAATGACTCAAATGGTCTCGGTTCGAGAGGTTTAACCTTGCCACTCTCGGAGAGCATTTCGAACATCTGTGCATATGGGATCCCAATTGGAGTGTAAACTCTATTGCTCTTCTTGGGTTTTTTGGTGACTTGTAAGGGAAAATACTTTGCCTCATAAGTCGTTCCCTTGCTAGCTAGAGGTAAACAGATCTTATTAGCTTCCACAAGATCTTGAATGAGGTTTTGAAACCTGTAGCATTCATTTGTGGTATGACCGTTTCCTTGATGGTACTTGCAGTAGGATTTGGGATCCCATCTTGGGGATCGTTTTTCTGGTGTTGGATCCTCTGTTGGACCAATAGGTTTGATTAGTCCTTGATCATAGAGACGATCAAAAGTAGCATCGTAGGTCATTCCTATGGGTGTGAATTCTCTTTTAGGTTTATCCTTTGGACATGGAAGCTCATCATATTTCTTGTGAAGTTCGTTCATAACTTTGAGAGCTTCACGTAATAATTGCGATGCCTCCTTCATGGATAGTATGAGCAATTGTATATCTTCCTTTTTCGCTGGTTTTGGAAGGTTATCTCTGACATCGAAAAAGATCTCTTCTCCTTTTTCTTCGACATCGATTTTTTTGACAGGCTTAATGAGAGATGAGGGGTCAACCTCGCTTTCTTCATCGGAGATAGCCAAAGTATGAGCTAGAGGTGCATTGTCAATGCTTGGCTTCTTACTGGCAGGGGGCAACGACAATTTGTTATTGTCGATCAGGTCTTGGATAGCTTCTTTAAGCTTCCAACAGCTTTCAGTAGAATGGCCCCTACCTTGGTGATATTTGCAATGTGCGTTAGGGTTCCAGTTAACCGACCTCTTCTCAACTGGTGGATCCCCAAATGGTCCAATGGGAGTTATAAGACCTTTTGCATTTAACCGATCAAACTCGGTGTCATAACTCATGCCAATAGGAGTGAAGTTTCTCCTAAATGGTTTCCTTTGTCCTTGGTTGTTCATGGCGAGGACTTCTCCTAGATTAAAGGTGCTAACGTTATTTGAGTGGGCGGTTTTGGAATAGGAAGGATTGTTGTTCTTCTTTCCTTTCCAGCCACTGTTGGAGTTATTGTTGACAGCTTTAGACTTAACTAAGTCATCTTCAATATTGATCCCGATATCATAAACAGCCTTAAAGGTATGGAGGTTATTTTGGTATTTAAGATGTTTGGAATATTTTTCTTGGAGATTTTTTATGAACAGTCTCACAGATTCTTTTTCACTTGGTACTTCGATCATTTTAGCTGAGGTTTCTCTCCACTTGTTAAAGAAAGAAGTGAAGCCTTCATTCTCTTTCTGTTTGAGGATTTCAAGTTCTCTATGGTCAGTTTTGACTTGAATGTTGCATTTGTACCTATCAACGAAAGCGTTTGCTATAGACTCCCAGGTAGAGGTCTTTTCTTTCTCGAGAGAAAAGAACCATTGTTGGCAAACGGTCTCGAGAGATAGTGAGAACAGAGAAGGGAAGACCTTCTTATCAATACCCTTGATACTCATTATTGTTTCAAATGCTCTTAAGTGGAAGTAATGGTTGTCAATTGCTCTGAATTTTGGGATGTCGTTGGCGTTGAACTTCTGCGGAAGAAGATCTTTATCCACCGAGACCCCTTGGGATGTGAGTTCTTGGAACTTGTAGTCGCTGGACAACTTGCTCAGGCTCTCTTGCATGAGGTCCATTTGTTGTTGTTTCACGGGATCATCGATCCTAAGTGCGAGAAGCTTCAGTGTCTCAGTCACAGTGGCCAATTGGTTCTTAAGATCATTGACTTCTTCTTGAGTTGCCATTATAACTCTTGCTTTCCTCTTGCGGGCTATAGGTTTGTCGAAAAGTTGGACTTGTACGAAGAGGTTATCTTTGATTAATCGTCCTTCCTTTCTTGACCACGCGCTGTAAATTAAACCATTTTGCGTTTTAATTACTTGACTCGAATCAACTTGACTTTATGGTTTATTTTTTGAAAAGAAAAAAAAGGATGCATATTTTTTGCAACAATAATGTACATATTTTCTTTTTTTTGGCAACAATAATGTACATATTTTTAGGGAACTAAGTATTATTATTTATATTGGAGGATTAATATCCGACTTACCCCCCTAAAAAAAATGACGGAAAAAACGCGCACACAAGACTCTCTTAATCATGATCGAAACATGTGTATTGGTGTGTGCATTGAGTGTAAGTGATATGTTTGGACTCTTGTGTAAGACCATGGGACTTAGTGCCTAAACTCGATCATTGATTCAATTAAGCATTATTGTCAGCAAAAATTAACCGAATTAAACAGAAGACTGATTAATTAGACTTTAGACGATGACTCGACAAATAATCCGAACTGTCGGCCAAGCGACAGGACTGGCGTCACACTGTGGTGGTTGGCGCCAGACAATTTAGTTAACGTCTGGCGCCAGACAATTTAGTTAACGTCTAGCGCTACACACCATAGTGTGGCGCTATAGCTCAGACTTTGGCGCCAATAGTGGAACTTCGGTCTGGGACTGTTTTCGGTATTTATAGTCAGCTGGGGTATGCATAACGTCGTACTAGGTCAATTCCGACTGAAAAAAATAGACTTTATTGACTCAAATTAATTAATTAGGCAAAGTTCTTTAAGTCATTAATTTACTTAATCTCAACACAAGTCAACAAACGGTTAAGAGAAACATAGAATATATATGCACAACAAATAATGCACAATTAGTCAAGTAGGCACAAAATGATGCAATGCGTTCGCAACCTAACCATGGCTCTAGTTCTCTAAAGTTCAGGATATGGTTTAGTCAATAGAGGGTCCATGGTTAATTGTCCGGATGCACCGCGCGGAAGCCTAACCGTGAAGGGTTGGCGCGAGTGGATGGGACACCACGAGTTTTAGAAAAAACTCGCTTCCATGGTTTGGTGAATTCAACATCTCGGATGTACCCTTTGTTGCACGGAGCGTTCAATCGGGTAGATGGAGCATGAATTCCCAGAGGGTTATGTCCATATGTAGAACACATATGGGTTTAAGAAAAGTGAGAAAAAATTCAATCAGGAAGTAGGATCGAGCAAACAATACGAAAAACTGGTCGAAATTAGAACGCATATTTCTGGCTCGGTACTGGGGGAAATTGGCGCCAGCAAACAGAGACTGGCGCCAACTTTTAAATGTAGCGCCTGGCGCCAATACTGGCGTCTGGCGCTACAGCTAAAAGTGTGGCGCCAATCTCTGGCCCTTGACGCTACTTCCCACATGCCTCAGCAGCTTTCTGTGCTCGATAAAATCTTCTAGTATCGCGTTGTGTTATTTCAGTCCTAGTTATGAAAGACATTTCTCAAATTTCCTACGTGTAAAATCCTATGTTTTTGACTCATTACGGATGGTCTTTCCAATGAGAACCTTTTTATGCATATGACAATAATGTTAATCAAAATTACGCACATGAAATACTTAGAACTTTTCGAGTCTCATCCACTCATTCTAAATCATTGCCGAAACAAATTCAGGAATTAAAATAGAAATCCTCCCCAGTGGAGTCGCCAAAAACTGTAGGGAATAATTTCAAGCCTTTAAAATCCCACTAGCTTGAACCCCACTGTGATCATACACTAAAGTACGGTGGCGTCCAAAAGGGAAGAAGATAGAGCAAAAGAGTCGCCAACAAGTTTTTAAGGAACTTGTAAACCATCACGAGGTGAAGGTTACACCCCTTAACGATCCAAGAGATCGTCAACTCCATAAGGTCATGAACCAAATAAGGGTTCGGGGATGAAGGTACAAATCTAACCTAAAAGAGATTTAACCTGCCCTAATAATAGGCCTCTACTTTATTCTGATCGTATTCATGTGCGCTTTCTGATTAACATGCAATCAATAGGATTACCCTAAACCTGTTTATACTATGTTGGTTGAATATTAATGCACAAACAAATCTATTATTGGCGATCACTTGAATTATAATCAAAGTTTACCTAACAAGATTAATAATTATCTTATTAAGCGTGATTACAAGTACCAAATTCCCTTTAAACATGCATAAAAGGCGTGATCAAGCAATAAAGAATAAATAATCAAGCAACATAATAATAAATAATCAATGTCATGAATAAACATGAATTATAATAATTATAATAATCATCATGAAAATAACAATAATAATAATAATAATCTTCATCATAAATCATAATCATAATCAAAATCATGCTCATATTAATATTAAAGCACAATGAACATATCAAGATCCTAGGCATGATACTAACAAGATTAATAACAAACCCTAGCTTGTCACTAAGCAATAAAAATCAAATCTTTAGCCCTAACATGATACTAACATGAATATATATTAGAAAGAACATAGGAAGCATCATAACAATCATATTCAATATTAAAATTAACCCTAGACAGGATACTAGGAATCATAACAACAATATAAACATGATATCTACATCTTAATATCAATAAATCAATTAAAGTACTTACTTTGATGCCTCGTACCTCTTTCTAATGAAAAAATACATGCATTAGTAACTTGAAGGAAAATAATAATCAAAGCAATTAAATTAAATAATTGAAAGAGAGATTTGGGACCAAACCCTCAGAAATTAAAACCTTTCACGTCTAGGGCGAAGGCAACTTCGAATATGGCTAGGTGTTTCTAGATCTTGTGAATGCGGAATTTTGTAAGAAAAAGTAAGAAAGAAAGAATGCTAGAGAATTAATGATTGCTGAGAATTCGTGAATGAAAGACGATGAATGATCATTGTAAATGAATGAAAACGGAGTTTTTGATACAATATTTATAGAGAAAATCAGCCAAAAAAGATAATTTAACAAAACAGAGTCTGACGTACGCAAAACAAGGTTGGCGCCAACCCTGGCTAGCTAGCGCCAGGCACCAGTGGCTAGCGCCTGGCGCCAAGCCTGGTTCTAGGCGCCAAGGCCTGGGGTTGGACGCCAGTCTTGCTTTTAACGCGTTTTCTAAAATCCGATAGATTTACCGTACTGGAAGATAAAATAATATAATTCCTTCGAAAATGTTATTTTATTTTGATTAAAACTCTGAAAAGTCAACAAAGTCAACTTATCAATGCTAATTTAATTAGGAATGAAAAGAACCTTCTAGAAGATTCTAGAAGACCAAAACCATTCCCAATTGCATTAGGAATGATAAATCATATTAGGCCCTCCCCTAGATCATTGGTCGTACACAAAGCTCAAACCGGGCCCAGTTTAGTAAATTGGCCATAACTTCCTCAATATTCATCGGAATTGGGATTATAATATATGGTTGGAAAGGTTTTTGCAAGCCCCATCCTACTACACTATTATTGGACCCATATCATGGACCAACCAAACTGGATTGGCTGTTTACTTAAAATAAAGTTTTCAAAAACAGAGATAAGAGAAAAGAAATAAAACTATCCGCAACACTAGACCTTTCCACACTTTCGTTTTATTCGATTATGATTCGACGTGAAAGGTACTCATCACTGGGTTTGGTTTTGGGGAGACACAAATGGGTGTCTACACAGGCGCTGCTGGCCAGCAAGCCCAGCATGCTTGTGCGGGCTGCTGCTGGCCTTGGCCAGCGCTGCTAGGCAGCAAGCAATGGACTAGCCATGCTGCTGCTAGCTGTGGCGAGCTGGGGCGCCTCGCGTGCTAGCTGCTGCAGCTTGTTGCGGCATGGCTTGCTAGCCATTGCGCGTACTAGGCTGCGCCTAGCATGCTAGCACGCACTAGGCAGCGCCTAGCCTTGCGATGCTAGCATGGGTGCGCTAGCACGCACCAGCCAGCCTAGGCTCGGCTTGGTGCGCATGCTAGCCACCATGCTAGGCCATACGCCCTTAGCACTCGGTTTGCTTGGGCATTCCGATGCTAGGGGTATTTTGGTCTTTTGTTGATTTATTACTATTTCTCGTCTCGTCTTTCACTATTTTTCGACTCGACTTTCTGACGCTCGGTCTCGTCTAAATAAATATTACTCGGTCGACTCATTAATTCCTTCCGAATTAATTCGTCGGTTCAGTTTGTTGAATGCTTGGGTGTGACCCGAAGGGTTCAGTTAAGATTAAGCTGTAATATTAATTATTCATTAATATTACTAATCGGAAGCGGCCTCCACCCAGGCATTCCGATCACTTGACCTCACTGAATATATTAGCTTTCTAATAATTCTGAACCCACTAACGGAATAGTACACTTGTTCGAAGGACACCATTCCTTTCACTCATACCGAGCCCTTAATCATCGGCTCTCACCGATCCTGGGCTTCAAAAGTGGTCGTGTCCTTCTAGCTTTCGTAGTCGATCCATAAAACCCGCGAAAATGCTCCAAAAGTGCAATTTCCTGTAAAATACAACAAAACCTACGAAAGCACTAGAAAACACAAATTAGTAATAAAAGTGGCTCGAAAGAGCCAAAAACACCACTAGTTATGACCAAGGGACGGGGGTAAATTACTATATAAAATGGACATATTAATTTCCCCCAAGCCAAACCTTTGCTTGTCCCTAAGCAAAGAGCTCATCAATGAAATATAAAGCATACCTCACCCAAATAATCAAATCAAGCACAAACGATTCAAGGCAAATCTAATGAACATACTTCAACATCAATCAATCTGATTCATCCAATCACCCTTCCTCCCCAACAATTGTCAAATAGAGCAAACCACAAGAGCATATAGAATTCAAGACTAGTGCTCACACACTCAACTCTCATTTATGTGGTGAGTAAAAGATGTACTCGATCGCTCTCCAACCAACCCCTTTACTTGTGAACAATGCCCACCCATCTCACACTCTTGTGTGTTTAAAACAATGAACGCTCAACCTACTAGTCGACTCGAAATATGTCAAGTCATAACTTGCATTGATAAACAACACTTTCACATTTACACAACTTTATGCACAAGGTCGGAAGGTCTTTAAAGCTTGCAATGTAAGGCTAGGGTAAAGGGTAGGATAAATTTGGGAGTATGTGAGAAAAAAAACTATGCATTAAGGGAGCCAAATCCTAATAAACCCATTATCAAAATAAATGATGATCATACATCTCCATCAACATAACTAACTCCGACAAAAATCCACCAAATACAACTCCAAACAATATAAACAATCCCATTACTTACAAAATTCATCCATAAAAATAATGATAATGTAGAACTTGAGTGAAATACAAACTTTGAACTCATTCTCTTTTTTTTTTTTTCTTTCTTTTCAAACTTGAATATTTTTTCTTGAACAACCTTCAAATAGAACACTTGAGCATTAAATTTTTTTTCTTTTTCTCTTTTTTTTTTTTCTTTTTAACTCATATTGGAAATTTCAACTTTGAAACACAACATATCAATATTTTCCAATCAAAAATATAATCAAAGAACAATCACTTTTCTTTTATCCCCACATTGTGCAAATAATGTGCACATCATAACTCCCTCACCTCACCAACTAATAGCTCCCCCAAGCCAAGCTTGGGACTAGTAACCAATGGGGCTCATAAAGGCTTGTAATGTGGCTAAATAAACAATAAAAGGGCACAAGCAACAACATGGGTAGCAAGAAGGGAACAAATGTATCTAAATACTCTTAAGGCAACCTACAAGAATGAACGCCTTCGTCCTCCTCATGTGCATAATAGTAAGTCATGAAAAACTACTCATAGTTGCAAACCAATACTCAAATTCATTGACATACTAGGAACTATGGAACTATCACACATTTCCTAACCAAATCAACTAGTCAAGCACTATATTCACAAGTAGTTGGCAAAATTGACGCATGTTTAGGAATCCAAACAATTAAACTTCAAATCATGACCAAAAAATCCACAATGCTCATTATCAATAACCAAGAATCAAAACAAATTTTCTCAAGTAAGAGGCACAGGGAAGCATGATTTACAATTCATTGGAACTTATTTTTTTATATTTTTTATTTTTTAATTTTTTTTTTTTTGTATTTTTTTCATAAAGGAATGCAATAAAATCTACACTAGAAAGCAAATAAAACTATACCAGAAAGCAAATAAAAAGAGAAAAAGAAGAGAATTACCAAGCGAAAGATCAACCCCCCAAGCCAAATCAAGCAATGCCCGCATTGACTTGGGAGTGTAGCCTACTCCTCATCCTCGTCCATCCTCGAATAGCCCCCTACATGTCTAGAACCGGCTCCTCCATGGCTAGAGCCACCACCTCCATAACCTGAACCACCTGCAAAGTAGTTAGGGTCCACACTCCCCCCCAAGCCCACCAAAAGGAACATCGGTCCCATAACCATGGACCGATGAGTAGTCCACATACGTACCGTAGGCACTTGGGTCCGTGTATCCACCTTGCAGATATTGGAATTAATCGGGAACAAGTGAATCGGGGGGAATAGCCCCCCGACGGGCATAATCATCATACATGGGGTACATAATTTTCAAATATGACCAATCTTGACCAACTTAAGAAGTACTACCCATAATTACTTGAGTAGGATAACTCAAGAGAGCTACGTTTGGCCTGATTCCTTAGGAAAGGATACGTAGGCAACCAGGGTGCGGCCACTTTAATTCTCATAAAAATCGATTCGTCAGCAATAGAACAGCCGGCGTGCAACAATTAGTCTAGCGCGACACACCGCAACTGTCGCACAACGAATCATCATACATGGGGTACAAACCCCTCCCGATGTTCCTCTCCACATACCCCACCCGTCTATCTAGAGACCCAAATCTAGTGTCCAAATCCCTAACTATACTCTAGACTCTCCCTTGCCCCATCTCAATCCTATCCAATTGGCTCCTAAAAGTCGAAAAGTCATAAGGGGCGTTGGGGTCAATGTTGTAGTTGGTTGAGGAAGTGGGAATGTCATATGTGAAGGGTGAATGTGGTGGGTAGTGTCGTGAATGGTGATGAGGGGATTGGTATAGGGGACATTGGTGGGGTTGTGGTGAAGGGTGAGGTGGTTGAACCTCACCTTGACCGTTAATCTCGAACGTATAAGAAGGCTTCCCCTTCTCAAATTTGGTCAAGGTGGGGTTGGGCAAAGTAAAAGCATTGTCCCTTCTACCCGATTCCTTTTTAATCACCCACCAAGTATCACCTCCCATGACATTTATCCAATTTAGGCCACCTAAATAGGGTAGGTCCATAATAGTTGGGTCGGCTACCTTCCCGTCATTGTTAGGGACAAAGCTAAGGTGTTTGACCGCTATGTGAGTTACTAGACCACCAAAATAAATGGGTACCCTAGACATACCCGCCTTGGCCGCATTGGCCACCCTTTGGAAGTGGTTGGCCATCTTGTGGACAATATTGAGCTTATCACTCCTAGGTATCATGTATGACCCTAACAATTCTAGCTCATCCCGCCTAACATTGGCGGGTTCATGCCTCCAAAGATGGTAAGGCTAACAAACCGTTGCCAAAACTTTGGCACGGGATGTTGTATCCAAGTGCCCTTGGCATGTTGGAGGTTCAAGTTAGCATACCCCGTAAGGGATTGATAGACAACGACAATGTTGTCTTGAGGAGGTTCAATTGGCCTATCCGATTTTAACTCAAATAATTTGCCAAATTCTTTCAAAGACAATCTAACATCATAATTAAGTAATCTAAATTGAAAATGTGAAATCAAAGCATTAGATTTTATGAGATTAAAACTAGAAATAAATTCCAAAGTCAAGTAATCATAAGTATCATAATGCATGTTAAACAAACCACTCATGCCAATTCCTTTAAACAACTTTTCTACGGGTTTATCAATTCCTAATTTAGCAAGGGTGGGGTGATGAACAAAATGTGTAGGAATTACCTGCCTTGACGTGAGATTGATTATCCTTTGCTTTTGCTCTTGGGTGGTGATGACCACCCTCTCCCATCCCGGAACTTGCGATTCCGGGTCAATCCTAGGCTCTTGTTGCCTTGAGCTTTCCCCCCTTACGGTCCTAGATCTTTTGAGAGCCATTTTTGATGAAAAAAAATGTATGAATTGAAGTTTTCTCTCTCTTAGGTTTGATAAAAATTGAGAGAAAGTGGTAGAAATTGGGTGAAGATTGTAGAGAAAGATGAAAGGATTAAGAATATGCAAAAATAATTGAGTTTTGATGGAATAATTGGAGGAGATCTTGAAAATAAGGGAGTTTGAAGGTGTAATAATGGAGGTTTTAGTGAGAGAAAGTAGTAATGAAGAAGATAAAAGAAGAAGAAAGTGAGGAAAGAAAGAAGGGAAATAATTAAAAGGGACGACCAAAAATAGGCGCGCCCAATCGGGCTAATTATGCTGAAATCCAGATGCCTGGTTGCGCGCCCGATCGGGCGAGCTCCGCCCGATCGGGTGCGAATACGAAGTAAAATTTCGCCCTTTCACACGCCCGGTCGGGCGAGCTTCGCCCGACGTTTCTTTTCCTTCACTCGATTTTTCACAAAAGTGCGCCCGATCAGGCAGCCTCGCCCGATCGGGCAGCCTCGCCCGATCGGGCAGCCTCACCCGATCGGGCGAATTAAGCTCGAATTTCTAACTTCAGTTGCGCGTCCGATCGGGCAGCCTCACCCGATCGGGCGAATTAAGCTCCAATTTCCAACTCCATTTTTGCGCCAGATCGGGCTGCCTCGCCCTATCGGGCGAATTAAGAGCTGAAAATTGTCCTCGCTTTCGCGCCCGATCGGGCGAGCTCCGCCCGATCGGGCCCGTGCCCAGTCGGATTTCCTTAGCTTCTTCTTCGATTTCTTTTCGTCTTCAAATTTTTCTAAGTCTCTTTACCTCTCAAACCTATACCTGTACAAAAACACTTAAAAAAGGTAAAATTTCACTCTCCTCGCCTCTCTAAAATAAAAATAAAAAATAAAGAAAAAGGAAAACTATTCTAGAAAGCAAGAAATACGGGTCGCCTCCTGCAAAGCGCTGGTTTATCTAGGTCCCGCACGACCCTCTTACCACTGTGAAATTGAGAGTGAATAGAAACCGCTTAGGTGAAGTAATTCAACTGCACCGATTGTAGCCCCCTCATGATATAGCTTGAGTCTTTGGCCATTAACCTTAAACTCGTTGCCATGTTCGTCGAAAACCTCCACAAAACCGAATTTATTGGCCTTTTTTACGATAAAAGGACCTGACCACCTTGACCTTAACTTTCCTGGGAAAAGTTTAAGTAGTGAGTTGAATAGTAACACTTTATCACCCTCCTTGAATTCTCTCGGAAGGATCATCTTGTCATGCCACTTCTTCGTCTTCTCTTTGTAGACTCGAGCACTATCATAGGCCGTCAACCTAAACTCATCGAGTTGATTAAGTTGAAGTTACCTCTTTTCTCCCGCTAGTTTGGCATCTTGATTGAGCTCCTTAATAGCCCAATATGCCTTATATTCCAATTCGACCGGGAGATGACTTGCTTTTCCGTACACGAGTCTATACGGAGTAGTACCTATAGGGGTCTTGAATGCAGTTCTGTACGCCCAAAGGGTGTCGTCCAACTTGTCGCTCCAGTCTTTCCTTGACTTTGCCACCACCTTCTCTAGAATGGCCTTGATCTCACGGTTAGAAACCTCAACTTGGCCGCTAGTTTGGGGGTGGTAGGCTAAACCTGTCCTATGGTAGACACCATACTTTTTGAGGAGGGTGTCTAACTTCCGTTCGTGAAAGTGAGATCCCCCGTCACTTATTATAGCTCTGGGTACACAAAATCTTGGAAAAATGGTCTTCTTGAAAAGTCTGTGGACGACCTTGGCGTCATTGGTAGGAGTGGCGATGGCCTCAACCCACTTGGATACATAGTCGACGACGACAAGAATATTACGGTTCCCTTTTGAAGAGGGGAACGGTCCCATGTAATCAACACCCCAAACGTCAAAAATTTCAACTTCTAAAATTCCTGTTTGGGGCATCTCATGCCTCCGCGAGATGTTGCCAGTCCTCTGGCAAGAGTCACAAGCTTGCACAAAAACGTTAGCATCCTTAAACATCGTAGGCCAATAAAAACCTGACTCATTAATATTGGCCACCGTTTTAGTGGGTCCATGATGTCCTCCATATGGTGAGGTGTGGCAACTGGTAAGCACACCGTGGACTTCCCATTCGGGAACACACCTGCGAAATAATCCATCTGCACACTCACGAAACAAAAAAGGATCATCCCAAAAATAATTTTTAACATCATAAAGGAATTTCTTTTTTTGTTGGTAGGACAAGTCAGGAGGTAGAGTAACACCCACTAAATAATTAGCAAAGTCCGCACACCATGGGTGTTGCTCTACAACTGCATAAAGGTTGTCATCAGGGAAAGAATCATCTATAGGTAGAGAATCCTTACCCTCATCATACCTGATACGTGACAAGTGGTCTGCCACTACGTTCTCTGCTCCCTTTTTTATGTTTTATTTCTATGTTGAAATCTTGTAGCAAAAGAACCCATCGGAGTAGCCTTGGCTTTGATTCCGCCTTGGCTATCAAGTACTTCAATGCTGGATGGTGAGTTACAATGACTTTAGAGCCAACAAGATATGATCTAAATCTTTCTAAAGAATAAATAACAGAAAGAAACTCCTTTTCCGTAGTGGCATAGTTGACTTGGGCTTCATCCAAGGTTTTGCTAGCATAATAAATAGCATGCAAAACCTTATTCTTTCTCTGTCCGAGCACGACTCCTAGCGCAAAGTCACTTGCATCGCACATGATCTCGAAAGGAAGGTTCCAATCGGGAGCACATATGATGGGTGCCGATATCAAAGCCTACCTAATACTGTTGAAAGCCTCAAGACACTCGTTAGTAAAAATAAAAGGAGCATCCTTGAGCAAAAGTTGCGTCAGTGGTTTAGCAATTTTAGAAAAATCTTTGATAAAGCGGCGATAAAACCCCGCATGACCCAAGAAACTTCTAACTCCCTTAACATTAACTGGGGGAGGTAATTGCTCAATAACTGATATCTTAGCTTTGTCTACTTGTATGCCCTTATCAGATACAATGTGACCTAGGACTACTCCCTCTGTCACCATGAAGTGACATTTTTCCCAATTTAGAACAAAATTGCACTCTTCACATCTTTTAAAAATCTTAGCAAGATTAATTAAGCATGAATCAAATGAAGAACCATATACGCTAAAATCATCCATAAAGACCTCCATAATAGACTCTATGAAATCAGAAAAAATGCTAATCATAAAACGTTGAAAGGTAGCGGGTGCATTACATAAACCAAAGGGCATTCTACGATATGCAAAAGTGCCATAAGGGCATGTAAAAGTAGTCTTTTCCTGATCTTCAAGGTGAATCAAAATTTGGAAAAATCCCGAATACCCATCCAAATAGCAAAAGAATTTATGATTGGCTAACCTCTCAAGCATTTGGTCTATAAAGGGAAGAGGGAAGTAGTCCTTTTTAGTGGTGATACTTAATCTACGATAGTCAATGCACATACGCCACCCTGTTACAGTTCTAGTGGGAATTAATTCATTTTACTCATTGGTTATCACAATCATCCCACCCTTTTTTGGCACTACCTGCATAGGACTTACCCATTTGGAGTATGAAATAGGATAGATAATACCTGCATCAAGTAATTTCATAACCTCCTTCTTGACTACTTCCTGCATGTTGGGATTTAATCGTCGTTGGAGTTGAATGCAGGGCTTATAATTGTCCTCTAGATGTATCTTGTGCATACAAAAGTCAGAGCTAATACCCTTGAGATTATCAATACTGTACCCAATAGCTTTCTTATGGGTTTTGAGAACCCCTAGAAGTTGGGAAGTTTGTAGGTCAGTAAGTGCAGTACTGATGATCACGGGGTGTAGTTCCTGTTCATCTAGAAAATATATTTTAAATGAGAAGGGAGAGGTTTTAGCTCAGGTTTCTTGACCTCTGCAGGTTTTGATTCCTGAACTAAATTTACTACCTTCATTGTTTTCTTGGGGCTTAACTCTTTAAGGAAAGAGTCTTTTCAATATCTTGTACCTCATTACCCCAAACGCTTGCATTGTCTCTAGATAAATTCCCGCAGAGAACTTCCTCTAGGGGATCCTTCGCAAGAACCTGTGGCAAGCTATCATCACAAATATCATCCATTATATCAATTACATCAATATAGCAACAATTTTCCTCTAGCATAGGCCCCTTCAAAACCTTCCCTAAATTAAAAGTAACATTGTCGTCACCTACAGAAAGGGCTAGTTTACAATTTTTAACATCAATAATTGCTCCTGCAGTATGGAGAAAAGGTCTACCTAATATAATGGGTATTTGTGTATCCTCTGCCATATCTATCACAACAAAATCAACACGAATAAAAAATTTACCAACTCTGACAGGAACGTCCTCTAAAATACCTAAAGGGTATTTTACCGAACGATCTGCCATTTGCAAAGTTATATTAGTAACTTTTAATTCTCCCATATTAAGTATAGCACAGACAGACGATGGCATGACGCTGACACTAGCAAATCACACAAAGCTTTATCAATAAAAACATTCCCTATATGACAAGGGATAGAAAAACTACCAGGATCCTTTAATTTAGGAGGGGATTTGTTTTGCAATAAAGCGCTACACTCCTCTGTGAAAGCTACTGTTTCTATTTCATTAAAGACCCTTTTCCTAGTCAGAATGTCTTTCATAAAATTAGCATAAGCAGGAACTTGAGTGATTAAGTCAGTAAAAGGAACTGTTACTTGCAGGTTTTTCACAACCTCTAAAAACTTATCGAATTATTTATCAAACTTACTCTTCAGTTGTCTATTAGGGAATGGAAGTTTGATAACCGGGCTCTCCGTATCTCCTCCCTTATCCTGCGATTTACCCTGCACAGAAACATTAGTAGAGTTAGTATCTATTTGTAGCCCTGCAAGGCTAGCAGGATTAGCGTTTAGTACAAAGGAATCTAGATCAGGAACTGGTCTATCTTCCTTTGGCATAGGAGGTCCATCATAATGTGAACCACTCCTTAGAGTGATTGCATTGGCATGATCTGTAGGATGGATAGGTTGTGATGGTAGAGCTCCCTGCTGACGGGATTGTAGGGTAGATGAAAGTTATGCAATTTGATTGTCCATGATTTTATTATGGGCTAGGATAGAATCAATTTGCGCATCCCTACTCTCCATATGCTTTTGCATATTGGCAAGTATTTCTCTAATTTCTGTCATGGCAGGGTCGGAATATGATGAGGGTGATGCTTGGCTTTTCTGGCCGGAATTAGGATGATAATATTTTTGCTGTGGTGGGGTTTGCTGTTGTGGTTGTTGTGGAGGTGGAGGGTTTTGTACATTGGTGCTCCGGTACGAAAGATATGGATAGTTCTTATAACCGGCATTGTAGGAATTGGAATATGGGTTATTTTGCCTATAGGTTTGAAAGGCATTAACTTGTTCCATAGAGCTCCTACAATCTTGCTCCCAATGACCTACAATTCCACAATTTTCACAAAAAGCTTCATTATTAGCAACAGTAGAAACATTAACTACAGAGTTAGGAGCAACAATAAGATTATCTAATTTTTGACAAATAGACGTTAATTGAGCTTGAAAAAAGGATACAGAATCGACATTATGTTTTCCTTTATTTGCAAACCCTCTCGGATTCCCATATTGGGAATTGTGTCATGCCATGTCTTCGATAACCTGTCCTGCATCGTCCACATTTAAATTCATGAACCTCCCACTAGCTTCATAATCTAGCACTGATCTAGAAGAATTTCCAAGTCCATTATAGAATGCTTAGATCAATTGCCATTGTGCTATATTGTAATGGGGGCACTCTCTCTGTAGATCCTTGAACCTCTCCCAAGCCTCATATAGCGTTTCGTCGGCCTCTTGAGCAAAGTTCTGAATAGCACTCCTTAGCACCGATGTTCTCTCTGCAGGATAGTATTTACTATAGAAAAATCAAGAGTTTCCCAATCAGTAATACCAAGTGCAGTTCTATTCAAACCATTAAATAATAATTTAGCTTTGCCACATAATGAAAAAGGAAAAAGAATCTCCCTGATTTGGTCTTGCGTGACCCCGGCTTGTCTAATGGTGTTACAATATTAGAAGAAATCTGGGATGTGAAGATTAGGATCTTCACCCTTAGCTCCATTGAATTGCTTCCTCTCTATCATAGTGATAAATTGGGGCTTGATTTCGAATTGAACTCCATCTAGTGCTGGAGTGGGAGTAAGGTGCGGGAAGTTTGTGAGCTTCGGCTGCGAGTAGTCACTAAGTTTATTCTGGGACGTCATCTCTGATTCTGAATCTGAAGGAATATCTGTGTCACTAGAATCAGAGGGAGGATCTCTTCGACTGTTGTCCTCCTCAGAACCCGCCAGAATTTGTCTATAGATTTTCCTTTTCCTATGAAAAAAGCGCTCGATCTCAGGATCGAATGGAATGTAACCTGATCTGGAACACCTAGGCATAAACAAGGAACTAAAAGACAAATATGAGAATTGCCTCAAAGAACTAACGTTCTCTAAGACAAAAGGGGATAATCTAGACTACAAAAAATAATCAAAAAACAAAAATAAAACCGTCTCCTCGGCAACGGCGCCAAATTTTGACAGGGTAAAGTCGTATCCCCTAATCAAAAGTAATTACCTAAATCCTCTAACTAAAGTAGATAGGGAAGTAGGGTCGAACTCCACAGGGAAACAAGTCTTTTTACTCCTAATTATTCATTATAATCTAAATTATCTAAGTAACCAATATTTTTGTGAATAAATTCTATACTACGGAGAATAAGGTCGAAAGAAATAAAGTAGGGGAAAAACAATTATTAAAAGACCTAGGGTATAGGTTCACTAATAAACAATATTTCAAGGCAAATCATAATAAGCAATCATCAAGCATTGGTTAATCAGATTATAAAGGGCTTTCGCTACGTATTATAACCACAGAGTTAATTTACCGGTATTAAATCTCATCTGTCAAATCTCGACTTAACCATTTATAAATTAGTCCGCCTATTGAAACTAAGCCTAAACATCAATTCTCATCTGTCGAATCTCGAATTAATATTGCTAAACTCATACAATTAAATCTGGCCAAACCTAATTGCATAGCATTAAATCAATCAATAGGAAATTAACCAAGCATTGATAATTAACAATCACAAAATTACCCCTTCATATCATTTATTAGATCCCCATAAACCCTAGAAATAAAACTACTCAAGCATAATCATAACTAAACTAACCAAATAAATAAAGCAAAGCATAATCAAAGAAGTAAGTGTAATAGCTTAAATTAAAAGAGAAGAAATTGTTACCAAAAGAAATCTGGATTAATGGTAGTAGTTAAGAACAAAAGTTGAGAGAAAATTTAAGAGAGAGAAAATATCCTAAGTAGAAAGAAAAAGTCTAAAAAAGAAGGTAAAGCCAAAATTACGTACGTAATTCGTACTTAAGCATTCCCCAAAACAAAAATTAAAACTAAACTAATCAGGTCTTAGAAAAACACGCGCCCGATCGGGCCCGCCTTTTTTGCTTTGCCCGCTGCTGGTGTGCCGCGCCCGATCGAGATTATGCTCATCCGATTGGGCGTGCCTCTCCCTTGAGGATCCTTATGCGCGCAGTCGCCCGATCGGGCATATGCTTGCCTGATCGGGCCCGGTCTTCTTCTTCGAGGCTCGAATTTCGATTGGGCTCAATTCCTCGGCCCAATCTAAGTTTCCTCATTGGGTCTTGATTAAACGATCCAATAGCCTCGGCAAGCCCTTAATCATCGGCTCTCACCGATCCTGGGCTTCAAAAGTGGCCGTGTCCTTCTAGCTTCCGTAGTCGATCCATAAAACTCGGGAAAATGCTCCAAAAGTGCAATTTCCTGTAAAATACAACTAAAACTACGAAAACACTAGAAAACACAAATTTTTAATAAAAGTGGCTCAAAAGCCAAAAACACCACTAATTATGACCAAGGGACGGGGGTAAATTACTATATAAAATGGACATATCAGGTTGACCTAAGACATAGTGTTACTTGACTCATTGACTTGACACGACTCAAGGTATAAACTTAACTTAATGATGACTCACTTCGTGTGACTCGTGTGTACATAGTGTTGACTCAATGTTACATGACTAAAATTTTCGTCATTTTTGTTGAGGGCATCGACTTTCCACCGAAAAAGAAAGACGCATAAAGGAAGAAGTTTTTCAAGATGTATGTTGAATGAGCTTAGCCAAGTATATGCGTTTGATGCTGTCTCTTAAGATGTAAAGGTTAATTCATCCTAGGCTATCCTAGTTGACTCAATAATGAAAGTATGTAGGTAATCTAGGCACGGAGGCTAAGCACTTAATACTTCGTGTTGCGATAATGATTACAATTGATGAGTTATTTTGATATAACAAGGCATGCTTCAGAGTTGTGTTAAGATTTCATGACAAAGGGTACCTAAGGGAAGGACTATTTGGTCATTGTAGACACTCATTTTTGTCTCCCCAAAACCAAACCGAGTGATGAGTACCTTTCAAGTCGAATCATAATCGAATGAAGTGAAAGTGTGGAAAGTTTAGTGTTGCGGAAAGTTTTAATTTCTTTTCTCTTCTCTCTGTTTTTGAAAACCTATTTTAAGAAAACAGCCAATCCAGTTTGCTTGGTTCATGATATGGGTCCAATATTAGTGTAGTTGGATAGGGCTTGAAAAGAGCTTTCCAACGATATATTATAAGCCCGATTTCGATGAATATTGAGGAAGTTATGGCCAAATTATTGAACTGGGCCTGGTTTGAGCCTTATATGCGGCCCAATGATCTAGAGGAGGGCTTAACATGGATTTATCTTTCCTAATGCAATTAGGAATGGTTTTAGTCTTCTAGATTCTTCTAGAAGGTTCTTTTCATTCCTAATTCAATTAGCATTGATAAATTGACTTTTGTTGACTTTTTAGAGTTTTTATCAGAATAAAAGAAAGTTTTTGAGGAAAATATAATTTTACCCTCTTGTACGGCAATTTTTATCTGGTTTTAAGAAAACGCGTCAAAAACTTAGTCAGCGCCAAACGCCAGCAGTAGCGCCTGACGCTACGCTTGGCGCCTGGCGCTAGCCTTAGCGCTTGGCGCTAACGTCAGCGTCTGGCGCTAACCTGATTTTGCGCGTTAGAACTCTGTTTTGGTTTTTTTTTATCTTTTTGGCTGATTTTCTCTATAAATAGTCTCCTAAAAACTCCATTTTGATTCACCAACTCTCATCAAGATTTTCTTGATTACTCTCTCCCTCTCTCTTTTCTAAATTAGCTTTTTCACAAATATACAAAATTCCGCATTCATTAGATTTAGATACACCTAGCCAAATTCGAAGTTGCCTTCGCCCTAAACGTGAAAGGTTTAATTTCTGAGGGTTTGGTCCCAAATCTCTCTTTCAATTATTTAATTTAATTGTTGTTTTAATTATTATTTTCCTTGAAGTTACTAATGTGTGTATTTTGTTATTAGAAAGAGGTACGAGGCATCCAAGTAAGTACTTTAATGGTTTAATTGATGTTATGATATAGAAATCATGCTTAGATTGTTATTTTGATTCCTAGCGTCATGTTAGGGTGTTTTGATCTTCTTAGTATCATGTCTAGGGTAACTTTAATATTAAGTATGATTAAAGGTATGATGCCTTTTATGTTATTCCTAATATTTATGATTGTTAGTATCATGTTAGGGCTAAATATTTGATTTTTATTGCTTAGTGACATGTTAGGATTTGTTATTTATCTTGTTAGTATCATGCCTAGAATCTTGCTATTATTATGCTTTAACATGATTATTTTAATTATAATTTGTTATTATGATTATAATTGTTATAATTTATGATCATTATTGTTATGATTATTAATTTATTATGATTATTGTTATTATGTTGCTTGATGTTTATTATTTTATTGCTTGATCACGCCTTTTATGCATGTTTAAAGGGAATTTTGGTACTTGTAATCACGTTTAATAAGATAATTAATAATCTTGTTTAGGGTTAATTTGATTATAATTCAAGTGATCGCCAATAATAGTTTTATTTGTGCATTAATATTCAACCAACATAGATAAACATGTTTAGGGTTAATCCTATTTGATTGCATGTTAGTCAGAAAGCGCACATGAATACGATCAGAATAAAGTAGAGGCCTATTATTAGGGCAGGTTCAATCTCTTTTAGGTTGGATTTTTACCTTCATCCCCGAACCCTATTTGGTTCAAGACCTTATGGAGTTGACGATCTCTTGGATCGTTAAGGGGTGTAACCTTCACCTCGTGAACGGTTTACAAGTTCCTAAAAAACTTGTTGGCGACTCTTTTGCTCTATCTTCTTTCCCTTTGGACGCCATCGTACTTTAGTGCATGATCACAGTAGGGTTCAAGTTAGGGGTTAACGCTTGAAATTTTCCCTACAGTTTTTTGGCGACTCCACTAGGGAGGATTTCTATTTTAATTCCTGAAATTTATTTCGGCAATGATTTAGAATGAGTGGATGAGACTCGAAACGTTCTAAGTATTTCATGTGCGTAATTTTGATTAACATTATTGTCATATGCATAAAAAAGATCTCACTGGAAAGACCATCCGTAATGAGTTAAAACATAGGATTTTACACGTAGGAAATTTGAGGAATATCTTTCACAACTAGGACCGAAATAACACTGCGCGAAATTGGAAAATTTTATCGAGCACAGAAAGCTGCTGAGGCATGTAGGAATTAGCGTCAGCGAACAGAAAATTAGCGCCAGAATATTGACTATAGCGCCAGACAACAGTTCTGTCGCCGGGTACTACAGCAAAAATCCGGCGCCAATCTCTGTTTGCTAGCGCCAAATTCTTCCAATACGAAGCCAGAAATATGCGTTCTAATTTCGACCAGTTTTTAGCATTGTTTGCTCAATCCTACTTCCTGATTGAGTTTTTCTCACTTTTCTAAAACCCATATGTGTTCTACATATGGACATAACCCTCTAGGATTTCATGCTCCATCTACCTGATTGAACGCTCAGAGCAACAAAGGGTACATCCGAGATTGTTGAATTCACCAAACCATGGAATCGAGTTTTTTCTAAAACTCGCGGTGTCCCATCCACTCGCGCCACCCCTTCACTGTTAGGCTTCCGCGCGGTGCATCCGGAAAATTAACCATGGACCCTCTATTGACTAACCCATATCCCGAACTTTAGAGAACTAGAGCCATGGTTAGGTTGCAAACTCATTGCATCATATCGTGCCTACTTGACTAATTGTGCATTATTTGTTGTGCATATGGTATATGTTTTATATTAACCGTTTGTTTGACTTGTGCTAAGATTAAATAAACTAATGACTAAAAGAACTTTGCCTAATTAATTAATTAATTAATTAATTAAAGTAAATAAAGTTTAATATTTTAACCAGAATTAACCTAGTACGACTTTAGACATACCCCTGTTGATTAATAACACCGAAAACAGTTTCAGATTGAAGCTCCAGCAATGGCGCCAAAGTCTGAACTGTAGCGCCACTCTGTGGTGTGTGGCGCCTGGTGACATTTCTGTCGTCTGGCGTAACACTGCAAAGAGTGGTGCCAGTCCTGTCGTTTTGACGACAGTTTGGATTATTGATCGAGTCATCACTTTATGTCTAATTACCCAGTTTGCTAATTAATTCGGTTAAATTTTACTCTTAATAATACTTATCAATAATACTTTGTTAAGTCATTAATTGAGTCTAGGCACTAAGTCCCATGGTCTTACACAAGAGTCCAAGCATGTCACTTACACTCAACGCACACACCAATACACACACTTTGACCATGTCTAAGAGAGTCTTGTATGCGCGCCTTTTCCGTCATTTTTTAGGGGGGTAAGTCGGATATTAATCCTCCAATGTAAATACCATACTTGGTTTCTAAAAAATATACATTATTTTTGCTAAAAATATGCACCTAGTTTTTTATTTCCTTTTTAAAGCCGTAAAGTCAAGGTCGATTTGAGTCAAGTAATTAAAACGCAAAATGGTTTAAATTACAGCGCGTGGTCAAGAAAGGAAGGGCGGTTAATCAAAGACAATCTTTTCGTACAAGTCCAACTATTCGACTAACCCATTGCTCGTAAGAGGAAAGCTAGGACAGTAATGGAAACAAAAGAAGAAGTCAATGAGCTCAGGAACCAACTGGTTACCGTGACTGAGGCACTAAAACTCCTAACCCTCAAGATTGATGATCCCGTTAAACAACAACAGATGGACCTCATGCAAGAGAGTCTAAGCAAGTTATCTAGCGACTATAAGTTTCAAGGGATTAGTTCAGAAGGGGTTTCGGTGGACAAAAATCTTCTTCTGTAAAAGTTCAATGCCAACGACATCCCGAAATTCAAAACAGCCGATAACCCTTGTTTTCATTTAAGAGCCTTCGAAACAATAATGAGTATTAAGGGTATCGACAAAAAGGTGTTCCCCTCTCTGTTCTCACTATCTCTCGAGACCGTTTGCCAGCAATGGTTCTTCTCTCTCGAGAAAGAAAAGGCCTCCACCTGGGAGTCCATAGCAAACGCTTTTATTGATAGATACAAATGCAACATTCAAGTTGAGACTGACCATAGGGAACTTGAAATCCTCAAGCAGAAGGAGAACGAAGGCTTCACCTCCTTCTTTAACAAATGGAGAGAAACCTCAGCTAAGATGATTGAGGTGCCAAGTGAAAAAGAGTCTATAAGGTTATTCATCAAAAACCTTCAAGAAAAATACTCCAAGCATCTCAAGTATCAAAATAATCTCCATACCTTCAAGGCCGTCTACGACATTGGAATCAATATTGAAGAAGACCTGGCTAAGTTGAAAGCTGCCAACAATAACTCCAACAGTGGCTGGAAAAGTAAGAAGAACGACAATCCTTCTTCTTCCAAAACCACCCACTCAAACAATGTTAGCACTTTTAACTTAGGTGAAGTCCTTGCTATGAATAATCAAGGATAAAAGAAACTATTTATGAGGAACTTTACTCCTATTGGCATGAGTTATGACACTGCATTTGATTGATTAAATGCAAAAGGTCTTATAACTCCCATTGGACCATTTGGGGACCCACCAGTCGAAAAGAGGTCGGCTAACTGGAACCCCAATGCACACTGCAAGTATCACCAAGCTAGGGGCCATCTCACCGAGAACTGTTGGAAGCTTAAAGAAGCTATCCAAGACTTAATCGACAACAACAAGCTGCCATTGCCCCCTGCTAATAAGAAGCCAAGTATTAATAATGCGCCTCTCGCTCATTACTTGACTATCTCTGATGAGGAAAACGAGGTTGACCCCTCATCTCTCATCAAACCTATTAAAGAAATCCATGCCATCGAAGAAGAGGAGGAGATCTTTTTCGACGCCATGGATAACCTTCCAGAACCAACAATTAAAGAGGACATACAATCGCTTACACTGTCTATGATGAAAGGATCGCATTTGCTACGTGAAACACTCAAGGCTATAAAGGAACTTTAGAAGAAATATGACGAGTATCCACTCCCGAAAGATGAACCTAAGAGAGAATTCACACCCATAGGAACGACTTATGAGGCAAAGCGCTTTCCTTTACAAGTCACCGTAAAACCCAAGAAAAGTAATAGACTCTACACTCCAATTGAGATCCCATATATACAAATGTTCAAAATGCTCTCCGAGAGTGGCGAGATCAAACCTCTCGAACCGAGACCATTCGAATCATTGAAAAGGACATATAGATATTACTGTCAGTATCGTCAATCAGGGGGTCACACTATCGAAAACTGTTTTAAATTTAAAGATTTAATTCAAAAAATGATTGAAGAAAAGAAACTAGTCCAAGTTCCACAAGAAGAGGATGCAAGTATTAATGGAGTTTGGGACAGCGATGAAGAAGACGTCTACTTAAAAGACATGGTAGGACCTCCACCTTCGGTGTCATACGCCATGGAGAACTTTTGGGTTGAAGAAGATTCATCGATAGGCGTCCTCACGAGATCCGGGAGAATGCAACCTCCCGTTTCAACACAACCCATGCCAACCACACAACAAGTTCCCATACCTATCATTGAAGATAATGATATCGTCAAGAAGTTCAAGAAAACAAAAGTTGAAATGAACGTGTAGAAACTTCTGGCGACATCCCGAGGACATAGGTTGGCTGTAATGAATGCCTTGGACAAAATAGGGATAGATTCTGACACCACTCCTGAGGGGTTGGCTAACTTCCTCACGAGTGATCTACCTAGTCCCATCAATTTGATCACCTTTTCTGACAAGGATTTACCCCAGAAGGTGACAAACACTATAAGGCATTAAACCTCACAGTAGTTTGCAAGAGAATGAATGTCCCCATGAATCTTGTAGATAATGGATCAGCCATCAATGTTTGTCCACTTAGAACTGCGAGGATGCTAGGCATAAGGGATGAAGATTTAACCCCGTCAACACAAGGAATAAGAGCCTACGACAACACTCGTCGTCAAGCTCTTGGTAAAATTACCATGAATGTAACAGCGGGAGCGATATAACATGATACTACTTTCCAAGTAGTAGACATCAAAGCTTCATTCAATTTGCTGTTGGGACGCCCTTGGCTTCATGACCTAAAGGTCGTCCCCTCATCTCTCCACCAACAAGTAAAAGCCATAGTTGGGGGAATTCCTATCACCATCGATGCTTCACCTATAAGAATCAAGTCTATAGAAAATCCAATAATTAATGTGGAGCACGATGAGGATGATAAAGATTTATGGGGCTTTAACGAAGAGGTATCCTTAATCCAGGAGGATGAAAGGACCCCTCTTTGCCACGAACTCCATTCCAACATGATCGTAAATGCTATTCTGAAGAAACAAGGACATTTTTCTGGGATGACCTTAGGAAAGAAAAAGGGAATAGCAAAACCGCTGGAGTCACCTAGCCTCCCTAAATTAGATACTTTCAGACTTGGTTTCGAACCGACTAGGAAAGATCTTAAGCGAGCCCAGGAAAAATCAAAGGCACGTAGGGACGCTCCCATTCAAAAGAAAGCAATGCCAATAGATCAGTACCCTCTCACACTTAATGGCCAATTCATAAAAGAAGGAGAGGACTATCCATTCCATGAATTTACCGAACCATTTGTCGTAAACGGCATAAGGCAATCGAGATTTGAAATTTTCTTGGATTGCTATTTCACAAATGAAATCCCAACTCCTGTCCATAAGAAGAAAGAACCCCCATGCTTTGACTTTAACGTCATGGGATTATTATTTGGGCGAGAAAAGGATGAGCCAACTTACAAAGAGGATAACTCCTCGCTCATTCAAACAGTCCTACAAATCGAAAGCTTCGATCCCTCGAAGCTAATCACTCCAGCGGAAGGATCACTACAAGGGTGGAGCAAGACCGTCAAGGTGACTACTCCAAGTGGAAGAAAGATATCCATCATGACAGGGTAAGGACCGATGTTCGAAGAGTCGTCTGAGTCAGAGTCAGAGTCTCTCCTATAGAGTCATCTAGGTCTTTAGTAGTAGCACCTTCCCCTTCTATCTCTTCTCCTAGAATAGTTAGTGATCAAGTCCCTGAGGACATATCATTCTTTGATGTAATGATCTCAGAGTACAATAATATAGTTTCTTCTCCTTACTTCTTGTATTCTTCTCTAACCCAAGATGACGAGCATTGCTTAACTAACAATGAAAAAGACAAAGAACTTATTAAAGTAATGGAAACACTTGAAAAGAAAACACCGGTAATTGAAGAAACTGAGACAGTTGATATCTCAAATGATTCAACCAATAAAAGAGAAGTTAAAATCAGACTAACACTTAATGAACAAGAAAGAACCGATTTAATTAACTTACTTAAAGAATTTATCGATGTATTAGCTTGGTCATACGAAGATATGTCAGGAATTAATAGAGAAATAGCTCAACACGCTATACCACTAATTCCGGGAATGAAACATGTAAAACAAAATTTACGTCGAATAAAACCCGACGTAGCTCTTAAAATAAAAGAAGAAGTTCAAAAACAAATAACTGCAGGTTTCATCAAGGTATCTAAATACCCTTAATGGGTCGCCAACGTCGTCCCAGTTCCAAAAAAAGATGGAAGGGTAAGAATGTGTTTCGACTATCGAGATCTAAATAAGGCAAGTCCAAAGGACGACTTCTCTTTACCACACATCGATATTCTGGTGGATAACAAAGAAAATCACGCAGTTCTCTCATTCATGGATTGATACGCAAGTTATAATCAGATTCTCATGGCAGAAGAGGATACGGAGAAAACGACCTTCATAACACCATGGGGAACTTACTGCTACACAGTAATGTCATTCGGGTTGAAAAACGTGGATGCCACTTACCAACGTGCAGCGACTGCCTTGCTCCATGACATGATGCATAAAGAAGTCGAAGTATATGTCGACGACATGATTGTAAAATCAAAATACCGCCCAGGCCATCAAGTAGCCTTAAGGAAAATTTTCGAAAGGCTAAGAAAATATAATATGAGGTTGAACCCATCTAAGTGTGCTTTTGGAGTCACCTCAGGCAAGCTTTTGGGTTATGTCATAAGCTCTAGAGGAATAGAGATAGACCCAACCAAGATCAAAGCAATCATGTCAATGCCACCTCCCAAAACTGAGAAGCAAATTCGAGGATTTATTGGCCGGTTGCAATACATAAGTAGGTTCATATCAAAATTGACGACGATATGTGAACCAATCTTTAAGAAGCTTAAGAAGAATGTACCAGTAATATGGGACGACGAGTGTCAAAAATCCTTTGAAAAGATTATCTCGCAAATCCTCCCGTATTAGCACCAGCACTTCCCGGAATACCTCTTAGGCTGTACTTAACAGTTACCAAAGAGACAATGGGAGCTATGCTAGCACAAGAAGTAGAAGGCAAAGAAAACGCAATGTACTATCTAAGCAAGAAAATGCTCGAATATGAAGCACGTTATACACCACTTGAAAAATCGTGCCTCGCCTTGGTGTGGGCCACAACCAAGTTAAGACATTACATGCTAGTGCATACTGTCTTTGTAGTGTCCCGATTAGATCCACTCAAGTATCTATTCGAGAAATCTACACTCAATGGGCGCATATCAAGATGGATAGTTAATTTAGCCCAGTTTAATGTAAGGTTTATGCCGCAAAAAGCTATCAAAGGATCTGTGGTGTCAGACTTTCTAGCGGACTTTCCAATACAAGACTCGACGCCAATACAAGACAACGAATTTCCAGATGAAGACTTAATGGTCACTGAAGATGATACTTGGACCTTTTACTTCGACGGAGCCTCAAACCAAAAGGGATGTGGCGTTGGAGTATTACTAGTATCACCTAAAGAAGAGCATGTCCCAATCTCCATAAAGCTTGACTTCGACGTTACCAACAACGCTGCTGAATACGAAGCATGCGTGGTAGGCCTTGAAACAACTTTGGCGTTAGGAGTAAAAAAGTTACGGATATTCGGAGACTCTTTATTAATCATCAATCAAATATCCAAAAGGTGGAAAGTAAGGAGCGAAAGTCTAGCCCCTTACCAAACCTATCTGGAAACTCTTACTAATCAGTTAGAGAAGGTAGAATACACATATCTACCTAGAGAAGAAAATCAATTTGCTGATGCCTTGGCAAGACTAGCCTCGATGCTTAGGATTCCCACGGAAATCGAGCAAATGCCTCTAACTATAGAAAAAAGGCACAAACCAGCATACATTCAGGCTATAGAAGATGATGAAATAGTCCAAGACAAAGAAGAAGAAGAAGAAGAAGAAGAAGAAGAAGAAGAAGAAGAAGAAGAAGAAGAAGAAGAAGAAGAAGAAGAAAAAGAAGAAGAAGAACCGTGGTACACGGATATACTCAACTACGTCACCAAAGGAGAATACCCTCCCCATGCTGACAAAAGAGCAAAACGAGCATTAAGACTCTTCGCTTCCCAATATGTACTCATAGACAACGAGCTACATAAAAGGGTACCTAAGGGTCGAGCTCTCTTATGTGTAGAAAAAAAAGGATGCCTAAAGAGCAATGAGGATAGTCCGCAAAGGAATTTGTTGCACTCACATAAATGGCAAAATGTTAGTCCAAAAGATAATGCGAGAAGGATATTATTGGACTACAATGAATAGGGATTGCCATCAATACGTAAAAAGATGCCCTAAGTTCCAAATTTATGCCAATTTACAACATGTTCCTCCATCCTTGCTCTACAACTACACGTCGCCATGGCCATTCTCTACATGTGGAATTGACATCATCGGCAAAATCACTCCCCCAAGAACAGGAGGCCACGAATATATCCTAGTAGCAATTGATTACTTCACAAAGTGGGTCGAAGCGCAATCATACGCTAAACTCACTGCAAAACATGTAGCACTCTTTATCGAGAGAAATATCATTTGTCGATAAAGAGTCCCACATGAAATGATAAGTGACAATGGAACGTACTTTCAAGCCGAATGTGATGAATTGCGACAAAAATATGGCATTCAACATCATCATTCTTCCCCTTATAGGCCTCAAGCAAATGGAGCAGTCGAGGCAGCTAATAAGAATCTAAAGACTATCATCGAGAAAATGACGGAAAATTATAAGGATTATCCTGACAAACTTCACTTCGCATTGTAGGGTTATTGCACGTCAATTCGCACATCAACAAGGAAAACGCCATTTTTCTTGGTATATGGAATGGATGTCGTACAACCTGTCGAACTAGAGATTCCATCTCTACGCATCGCATTTGAAAGCAAACTCGATGAAGTTGAATGGACTAGGGCAAGATATGAAGAGCTAATTCTACTCGATGAAAAATGACTAGAAGCTATACATCACACTCAGTGTTATCAAACTCGTATGGCTAGGCATTTTAATAAGAAAGTCAAGACGAGAAACATCAAAGTAGGAGACTTGGTGTTGAAAGCATTAAAGAAAAATGTTTTAGATCCAAGGGGAAAATTTAGACCTAATTGGTCTGGACCCTACATTGTCAAAACAATCCTGTCAGGAGGTGCAGCAAAAATAACTGATATGGATGGAAATGAGTTCTCGAACATGACAAATCTTGACCAACTTAAGAAATACTACCCATAAGTACTTGAGTAGGATACTCAAGAGAGCTACATTTGGCCCGATTCCATAAGAAAGGATACGTAGGAAACCCTTACGGGTGCGGCCACTTTATTTTTTAAAAATCTCGCATCCTAGAATTAATTAAAAATTCGACAGAAGATCGACGGAACATCGGCGTCACAGAAAAAATTCTAGCGCCAACCGATGACTATTAGCGCCAGACGATAGCAACCATCACCTGACGCCAGACTGCCGCAACCGGCGCCAGTCGCAGATCTGTGGCCCCATTAACAGTTAAAATTGTGGGAACATTTCGATGTTTTTCGGAAAATTTTCGACTTCCGTACTCGAAAAAATTTCTGGACAATTAATTTTTCGGTTTTCAATGCTTTAATAAAATAAATATAAAGTAATTTAATTAAAAAGATGGAATTTCATTAATAAAATAAACTACATTATTGATGGAATTTAAATAAAGCTTAAATAAATTAACTTTAAATAAAAAAAAATAAACTAAGTCTAATAATTGAAAATTAAGCAATGCTCTTAATCTTCTTTCTCTTTCTTAGCCCTTTTCCAATTTTTGTCTGTTTTTTCCTCCTCATCCATAACCTTAGCTAGTAGGCATCCTTTAGAGGACCTACATTCAATCTTGGAGTGAATAGTTTCCCTCTCAGCTAGGACTTCATGCTTCTTTTCTACCCAAGCTTTCTGTTCAGTGGTGTCAGCTTTCCTTTTTCCCTTATCTTTTGCAGTACTCTTATTCCTAGGCATTATAGGTGTTTTGTACTCAATTCTTTCACCTAAGAGTTCCTTAATAGGAACCACTTTGTCACCTAGACGACCCTTCACATCAGTTTTACTCTGATTTTTCTTCATGTTGTCCTTCGTGGGTTTCTTCAGAAGCCACTTTTTCACATCATTGGACAAGGAAGGAGGAACCTTTTGGGTAATTACTTCCCATAAAGGTCTAGCGCTCCAATAAGCATCAAATTTGTCTACTTCCTGGGAGATAGGGAACCCGTAGGGACGACGAAGATCTCCGGTAGGAATAGTCTGAAGTAGGCCGTATTGCCTTTTTACCCTGCAGGGATAATAAAAAGTCATACGGGACAAGCTTGGAAGACGGAAGAATGGTTGCTTGTTGACACCAACCATCTTTTCTATTTTCCACCAAGGGATGACCCACTTGATGGCAAAATTGCAAGATTCGAAGACCTTCTTCCATTCATGGCGCCCCATCTTAGAGAAGCGTTTCTTCCTCTTCACGAAGCAATTTGGAGTATATTTTTCAATGTTGTCTGGAAGGATAATTAACTCCAGTCTTTCCATTAGCCACATCTGTAAAAAAAATTGCATTGCAAATAAATTATTATTACTATACAAAAATATATTTTTGATTTCTGTAATTAAAAATATAATTTTTCTACCTGTAATAAAATTAGAGAGCCCCGAAAAGGTGCTTTTCGATTCCTCTTTAATTCATCAAGACTAAGCATAGTCTCTCCAACTATTAAAGGCATTGGATTTCTCCCAGATTCAATTTGTTCTAAAACAGTGGATATAATTGATTGACCCTCATTATTTTTACCACTAGTAAGAAAAAATTGATTAAGAATGCAAACTAAGAAAACCCTTCTTCTATAAACATGGAAAGATTCGGAGTAAGGCCTATCAAAATAATGGCAAGCAAATTCTTTCAAATTAACTATGTTACCATCTACTATATTTGATAGATCCCTGTCTTTTAAATTGAAGAAGCGTTCAAAATCCTTATAATAATATTCATTTATTCTAGGGATTACTATAAGATCTATTGCAGGGAAACCTAAAATAGCACCAAATTCTTCCGGCAAAGGGATAATTTCATCATATCCTATTCTAAAGCAATGAGTATCTACATCCCAATATTCTAGAGCGGTATGAATAAAATCTGAATCAAGATCTACCCCTTTGATACCATAAATACCCCCCAAGTGAAACACATCTAATTCTTTTCTTTCTTTGGCATTAAGAGACCGACACCATTCATGGGTGTAGTTGGTGAAACTCTTGGTGACTAGAGACATGATGTTATTTTTATAAAAAGCTAAGAAATATTTTATCTGCTAAAATTATGAAGAGAATCGGCTGGGCAGGGGGCTATTTATGCACAAAATCGGAGCAGTTTTAATCCAGGAAGGATTCGGAGTAAGGGCTCTTTAGCGCCAGACGCCAACTATTGGCGCCTGACGCCAGAGCCTGGCGCCAAACGCTAAGTGTAGCGCCTGGCGCTACACCAAAACGCGTGGCGCTAGCTGGCGCCAATATGCCTCATCGTACGCGCTTTCTAAAAAACCGCGTTTTTTACTTGATTCGAATCTGCTAACGACTTTACGGTTTCCTTATCTTTTTTAAAATATTCATTTATTCCTCCTTTTTAATTAATATAGCTATTATATTAATAATATTTTTTTTTTGGATTTTATTTAGACTAACTTCCAAGTTTTTATAAATCCAATATTTTATTTGACTTTTCCTTTTTTCATTTTTTCTTTTTGGGGAAGAAAGTCGGATACCCTCCATCAAGAATAAAAATGACAAAATTTTTGCACAAAATTATTTGTCATATTTCCTTACACACACAAACATGCACATAATAATAATAAAAAATGAAAAACATGATAAATAAAGAATAAACTCATAATATGTATATACAAAGCATGTCTAAGAAATGAGTCTAAGGCAAAGTTCTATACAAAGTAAAAATAAATAATAAAAAGCACAGGAATAAGCTACGGCGCCGGGGGACGTACACACATCATCGCATAAAACTCCGCCATACGAGGAGTAACCTCTCCACCAGCTCCAACACCAGCTCCAGTCTCTGCGGGAGGAGGAAAGCTCAACACAGGACCCGTCCACCCAAGATCAACCTAAGGCTGAGGCTGCTGCGATAACGAGCAAACCTCGTACATCCCACCACCTCTAAGAGCCGAGGTAGCCTCTCCCTAGCCTACCGGCGCAGCATGTGCACCCTCAGATGAAGAGTCTGAGCCCTCTATTGTCTCGGTACGGGCAGCCTCAGAACGACCGCCCCTATCTCCCGAACCAGTGCGGCGACGTCTCGAGCTAGACCTCACCAAATCCCTCCACGCCTCAGGTCTCGTGCGGGTACGAGAAGGAATGGGCTGACCCTGCAAAAAAAATTATTAAAATCAGAAACAGGCAAAATAGAAGCGGTAATACAAAAACATATGAAGGAAAGACTACCTCCTAAACGGCGTCGTCTCGACGGCAGGTAGCCACGTTCCTCATCCGGACAAGCTGGCTCCGGAAGGCATCTATGCATCGTTCCATCGCCGAAACCACCTCGCGTAAGAATTGTCAAAGAAATAAGTCAGTAAATATGCATAGCATGTATGGACAAAAGTTGCAAATAAACAAGCTTACCCGAGTCTGGTGGCGAGGCATCGACCGCTCGACAAAGCGCTCGTCCTCAGGAGCCGGAGGAATCATCTCCTCAATCGGCCCATATGTCCCCTGATAATGGATAGACATACGGGGTGGCACGAACTCAGCAGCATTGTCTTGACAAGGCAAAACAAAGTCAGTGAAACATCCCTTGGGGGCTACATAACGAAAGTTAAAATCTGGAAAATCGTACCGCCACATCCTCAACAGGTACAGGAACTAGAGCTAACAATGGCAGTAGCTCCTCCCCATAGCATCGCCCAGGGATCGTGTAAGATCGCCAAGGGGTACCAGCTCCCTCTGACATGCTCACCAACCTCGTGGCGTTAAACATGTGACGTGGTGGAGGAGCAGGAACGACAAAGGTATCGGAGGAATGTTGAGTAGCAACCCTCTCTCCAAGGTACGAAACCGCTCCGTAGGTCCCCAAGAAATAGCGACGCTCAGTAAAATACTGCGCGGCTAACCCAGGGACCGCCAGGTCGGCCCACGGTCGGTACAGCACCTCAGGCTCTTGCAAAGAGTGTTAATCAGGCAAAAATCTATCTAAGGCATCACAAAATGTAAAATAAAGAAAAGAATTATACCGAGATGATCCAATCTCGGACATAGGCAGTGGACATCCCCACACGGCGACTACCCCAGGACAAATAGATTTTTGCTAAAGTACTCGTAGAACCAAATCTACAAGAAGCTAAAGTTATCATCAAATGCCAAATAAAATGTAGGGCTAAAATTTATAGGGAATAAGATTTACCTCTACGACCCTCCAAAAGCCGGACAAAGCAACATTCGATGCCCTTACGATACCCTTACGAGACCATCATCCTACCTGGCGCGCCATTTTTTTTATTTATTTATTATTTTTTTTTTAAGGTGAGATAGAATTAAGAATGCTCATTGATAATAGAGAAATCTTGAACACAATTGTCACACTTGCATCTTCAATCTCTCAATCACCATTGAAATTCCTCACTTTCTCTCTCTAAAACTACTCCTAATCTAGCCTAATCTAGAGAGAGAAGCTCTCAACCTAAGAGAGAGAAAACTATTCTAAAACTAAAGAATTACAAGAATGAAGAATAAAGAAAACCAAAAACTATATAAACAAAAGGAGAAAAGAAACTTAAAATCGTAAAAGGCCCAGAAACCCGCGCCCGCGCCCGCGGAGGGGAACGGACACCCCGATAGCCGTGCCCGCGGCCCAAGCCCGCGCCCGCGGGTCCAAGGCCCGCGCCCTCGGGACAACCGCGGGTGCTTACTGCCCAAATACGGCAGTTTTGGAGCTGTAGCAACCCCGCGCCCGCGGGTCCAAGGCCCGCGCCCTCGGGTCAACCGCGGGTGCTTACTGCCCAAATACGGCAGTTTTGGAGCTGTAGCAACCCCGCGCCCGCGGGTACTGTAGCTTCCGATCTAAGAATTGTATGAAGGCGTGCGACCTATCATTAGAAAGCTCTTCAATTCTAGTTTCCAACCCAACTTGAATCACCCTAATCCGATCTGTAGAACTTGAGATATGACTAAAACAATGCACAAAGGTCCTATTTGATACTTTGCAATCCTTCGTTTTCCTTTGTTTCAAACTCAAATTCAATTCCGAAAAGTGCATATTGATCCTAGTGGGTGCTATTTTCAATTCCCATGCATATAGCCCGCGACGTACCTACAAAACAAGACAAAGAAACGGAGAAGCAAGAGAAATAGCCGAGAAATGAATAAAATGATAAGAAAGCCATTAAAAGCATGCATTTCTCTAAAGTAACACAAAAACACGCGAATCGAGCATTATTCTCTAAAAACACGACATAAACGACTACAAAGGAGCATAGAAATATAAAGAAAACATAGCCTAAAGGTGCCATAAATGGCACGGATCATGCGTCCTCCCAACAGTGAAGCCCCATCTCACCCTCTCAGAAATGTGATGGACGGGGGAAAAGTACAAGGTCCGCTCATCCCACTCAAGGAATCGACCAGACGAAGTGGACGGTTTGGCATCGTCCTCTACGGGCTCATGCTCCCGTCGAATGTCTCGGGATCGTGAACCGGAACCTCGCTGTCTAGCCATGCTACATTGTGCAGAATTTTCATAAATTAAGGTTCTATGGTATCTATGGTTCGCCTAGCCGCATGATACTATGTTCGCAAAAAAAAAACAGCGTACGTAGTACTAAAACAGAGCACAAATTCAAATTGAGCATAACGGCATTTTTCAAGCAATCAAACAATTTCTTGCAATACTATAGTAATTATTGTGACAAATTGGACAAGAATTGCTAGCAAAAACATCAAGAACAAGCCACATTGTATTCCCGACCTTAAGAGGTTCAACAATGGCAATTTGTTCATTTCTTCACCAAATTGAGTCAAACAAGTCTCAAATTACTCCAAGGCAATATATAAACATAATCAAGAAATTTCATGGCATAAAATTTGATAAACAAAGAGAATTAAGCATTCTAAATTTAGAATTTTTAAGAAATTCGGGAATAAACACATGCAAAATTCATTAAAACCGGTGTTAGTTTGAAGGAAAATTACATAGATCGGGAAAATGGATGGAATAAGCTTTGATTTGCAACAAATTTGAGCGAATTCGATTAAGAAACGAGCAAGAACGGATCAAATGAAGTTCTGGGAATTCTCGAGCAAGAAACGCGAAGAACAGCAGCGAAAATGAAGAAGAGAAGGGTATTTAAGGAAAACCCGACTCTAGCGCCAAGCGTCAGACCTTGGCGTCAGTCGATAGGCTTTAGCGCCTAGCACTAGCTCCAGCGTCTGGCGTTAGTGCTAGATAAACGGCGCTGACGTTATTTCAGCGGCGTCAGAATGTTCAGCCACTCAGTACGGTTGTTCTAACCTTTTGCAATATATTTTGGGTTCCTCGGTAAGCCAGTTAGCCCCTCTAAGAAATTTCACACGATTTTTAGTAATCGGCTTGATTACATAAAATGATCGACCTGATGAAAGGTCGTCTCACTTAGCTTAAAGCGCCTAAGAATTGGCTCATCGCAAAAGGCACCAACATACTGGTTCATTCGGAAAGGCACCGACATATTGGTTCGTAATTCACCAAAAGTCACCGACATACAGGTTCAAAAGCAGCAAAAGCACCGACGTACAGGCGTAGCGGAAGCAAAGTTCAAGCGAGCTTTTTAAAGATCGACAAGCGGAGGTCTTCGGTAATATCCTTTGGAAAATTATCGCAACAAATGAGGATAGCTTCAAGTGAGGATATCTTTGGCATCATTCCCTAGATTGTGGAGAGTTGTCACAAACAACTGAAGGTGATTTCAAGCAAAGTTGTCTTCGATCGTGTTCCCTAAGATGTGGAAGATGGTCACAAAGAGGAAGAGGACCGTTTCATGCGAAGCAATCTTTGATAGTGTTCCGTGGTTTGTGGAATATTATCAAGTTGGGAATTGGAGGCAGTTACAAGCGTAGCGGTTTTCAAGCGGGATGACATTCTCTAGCTTGCAGGAGGTCATCAAAACAATAAAGCGGCAGCAAATCTATAACCCTTCAGAGACGTGTGCTCGACGGTGCAAGATACGCGTTTCTTAACTCTTTTATCTGTTTAACTAACATTAGTTTGCAGGTATCGGCGTTACAAGAGTGATTTAGGATCGCAGAACGTTCTGAATCATTTTCCGTCCCTATCGATACTTTTGACTTTTGTTTTCGAAACTTGCGTTTCTCCAAACTCAGTCAAAGTGGGGGCTTCTGTAGACACCCATTTGTGTCTCCCCAAAACCAAACCCAGTGATGAGTACCTTTCACGTCGAATCATAATCAAATGAAGTGAAAGTGTGAAAAGTTTAGTGTTGCGGAAAGTTTTAATTTCTTTTCTCTTCTCTTTGTTTTTGAAAACCTATTTTAAGAAAGAAGCCAATCCAGTTTGGTTGGTTCATGATATGGGTCCAATAGTAGTGTAGTTGGATAGGGCTTGAAAAGTGCTTTCCAACGATATATATAAGCCCAATTTCGATGAATATTGAGGAAGTTAAGGCCAAATTACTAAACTAGGCCTGGTTTGAGCCTTATATGCGGCCCAATGATCTAGAGGAGGGCCTAACATGGATTTATCATTCCTAATGCAATTAGAAATGGATTTAGTCTTCTAGATTCTTCTAGAAGGTTCTTTTCATTCCTAATTCAATTAGCATTGATAAATTGACTTTTTTTTTTTAACTTTTTAGAGTTTTTATAAGAATAAAAGAACGTTTTTGAGGAAAATACAATTTTATCCTCCTGTACGGCAATTTCTATCCGGTTTTAAGAAAATGCGTCAAAAACTTAGTCAGCGCCAAACGCCAGCAGTAGCGCCTGACGCTACGCTTGGCGCCTGGCGCTAGCCTTAAAGCTTGGCGCTAACGTCAGCATCTGGCGCTAACCTGGTTTTGCGCGTCAGAGCTCTGTTTTGGTTTTTTATCTTTTTGGCTGATTTTCTCTATAAATAGTCTCCTAAAAACTCCGTTTTGATTCACCAACTTTCATCAAGATTTTCTTGATTACTCTCTCTCTCTCTCTCTTTTCTAAATTAGCTTTTTCACAAATATACAAAATTCCGCATTCATAAGATTTAGATACACCTAGCCAAATTCGAAGTTGCCTTCGCCCTAGACGTGAAAGGTTTAATTTCTGAGGGTTTGGTCCCAAATCTCTCTTCCAATTATTTAATTTAATTGTTGTTTTAATTATTATTCTCCTTGAAGTTACTAATGTGTGTATTTTGTTATTAGAAAGAGGTACGAGGCATCCAAGTAAGTGCTTTAATGGTTTAATTGTTGTTATGATATAGAAATCATGCTTAGATTGTTATTTTGATTCCTAGCGTCATGTTAGGGTGTTTTGATCTTCCTAGTATCATGTCTAGGGTAACTTTAATATTAAGTATGATTAAAGGTATGATGCCTTTTATGTTCTTCCTAATATTTATGATTGTTAGTATCATGTTAGGGCTAAATATTTGATTTTTATTGCTTAGTGACATGTTAGGATTTGTTATTAATCTTGTTAGTATCATGCCTAGAATCTTGATATTATTATGCTTTAACATGATTCTTTTAATTATAATTTGTTATTATGATTATAATTGTTATAATTTATGATCATTATTGTTATGATTATTAATTTATTATGATTATTGTTATTATGTTGCTTGATGTTTATTTTATTGCTTGATCACGCCTTTTATGCATGTTTAAAGGGAATTTTGGTACTTGTAATCACGCTTAATAAGATAATTAATAATCTTGTTTAGGGTTAATTTGATTATAATTCAAGTGATCGCCAATAATATTTTTATATGTGCATTAATATTCAACCAACATAGATAAACAGGTTTAGGGTTAATCCTATTTGATTGCATGTTATTCAGAAAGCGCACATGAATACGATCAGAATAAAGTAGGGGCCTATTATTAGGGCAGGTTCAATCTCTTTTAGGTTGGATTTGTACCTTCATCCCCGAACCCTATTTGGTTCAAGACCTTATGGAGTTGACGATCTCTTGGATCGTTAAGGGGTGTAACCTTCACCTCGTAATCGGTTTACAAGTTCCTAAAAAACTTGTCGGCGACTCTTTTGCTCTATCTTCTTTCCCTTTGGACGCCACCGTACTTTAGTGTATGATCATAGTGGGGTTCAAGTTAGGGGTTAACGCTTGAAATATTCCCTACAGTCATGTATCTGTAATGTGTGTGAAAGTGATACAAAAATTACGCCGCAAGGGCTAAGTGTGGGAAAATATATTGAAAAGAGTCAAATGGTGGTGACTCTTAGGCTAGGTAAGCTAATAATGTAAGGATCAAGCCCCCATGTCTAGCTCTAAATGGATAGGGATGATCCTTGAAAATTCGTAAATATGATCAATTATGAACGTAAATATGAATGCATTTTTATTACGGCTGCACCTCGATGTGAGGTTGCCTACGTATCCATTAGGAATCAGGCCGAACGTAGCTCTAGCCGAACCTCACACAAGCGTGTGTATACCTCAAAGAGGTCTTTTTTAAAGGTTGTAATTTGGTTAGGCAAAAGGTTGAAGAAGAAGGGGATAAAGGTTCAAGACCCTAGATAAGCCTCCAAGGAGTGCAACCTTGCTTTTGAATCTTTGTATTCTTGAGTTTTCTCACTTTTGGGCTCTTTCTTTTTTTTTTTTTTTTTTTTTGCTCTCTTTTTTTGATTTTGCATTTTTTTTATAAGTGTGGGAAATCCCGATCATGCGGTCTATCACTCACTTGGCATTCATGTTTCTCAGGCACAGTATAGAGCACTCGATAAGAGACGCAATCTGAGACGTGTTCATATCGAAGACATTTTCATATCAAAGACATTGGAACACTTGCCCTTTTATACACTTTTATTATTGCTTTTTTATTTATTTTGATCTTTTGAAATCACTCAAGCTTTTTTTAAAATTGCATAAGTTGCACACTGTCCCATCCCAAGGTTAGGTAGATGTGGGTTGAAGAAAGAAAGGTCTAACGTTAGACGAGGCTCAAAGTGGTTTATCAAAAAAGGATTGCATATTTTAAGGGTGAAAGGTGATATGATGTGGCTACAAGGGGTGTCTCAAATAATTGGTATACCTTGTGCTTAGTTCGACAATGAATTTTTTTTTTTACGATGTAATGAAATGATCATATGCAAGAAAATAAATGCTCATTTTATTATAGGGAAAGAAAGAATGATCCTAAAAAATAAATCTAGGGGGAATAAAAAAAAAATAAAATAAAAAGTTGTCTATGCTAGACTTATTGGGGAAAGGATAAATAAAAGAAATAGAAAAAAGGAGGTCACGAAATCTCGTCATTGAAGCTCGCCTCTTGTCTTGTGTCGTTTGCTTTATCATCACTCGCTCTTATTGCTAGCTGGAGGTATGGGAAGCTTGTTATTATCAATCAAATGTTGGATAGCCTCTTTTAGCTTCCAACAGCTCTCAGTAGTATGACCCCTGCCTTGATGGTATTTGCAATGTGCATCTGGATTCCAACTAGGAAATCTCTTTTCAGGTGCGGGATCTTGAATAGGTCCAATGGGAGTAATGAGTCCCTTAGTATGGAGTCGATCGAAGGTAGCATCATTGCTTTTTGCTTTGCGAGGTCATCTTCGATCTCGATGCCAATGTCATAGACGACCTTGAAAGTATTCAAGTTGTGTTGATATTTTAAGTGCTTTGAATAATTTTCTTATAAATTTTTTTATGAACATCCTCATGGATTCTTTTTCAGTAGGGACTTCGATCATGTTAGCGAAAGTTTCCCTCCACTTATTGAATAAGGAGGTGAACCCTTCGTTCTATTTTTGATTTAGCATCTCAAGTTGTCTACGATCGGTTTCGATTTGAATATTACACTTGTATCTATCAATGAAAGCATTTTTTATTCCATCCCAAGTAGAGATCTTCTCTTTATCAAGGGAGAAAAACCAATGTTGACAAATGGTTTCAAGAGATAGTGAGAATAAAGAGTGAAAAATGTTCTTATCAATCCCTTTAATATTCATTACAGTTTCAAAGGACCTTAAATAAAAGTAAGGATTGTAAGTTTGCTTAAACTTAGGGATGTCATTGGCATTGAACTTCTGCGGAAGAAGCTCCTTGTCCACTGATACCCCTTGTGAGTTAATGACCTGGAATCTATAGTCATTGGATAATTTGCTCAAGTTTTCTTGCATGAGCTCCATTTGTTGTTGCTTTATAGGTCATTGATTTTGAGGGTTAAGGTCTTTAGCAACTCACTAACATCAACCATTTGCTTCTTGAGTTAATTGACTTCTTCTTGACTTGCCATTGTCTTCTTAGCTTTTCTTTTCAGACTCACTGGTTTATCAAAAAGTTGAACTTGAACAAAGGTGTTGTCCTTGATTAATCGCCCTTTTCTCCTTGACCAAGTACTGTGGAAAGGGAAATTAGGGATAAAGGTTGTGATATGGAGGAAGCATGTAGAGAATGGAAAGAAGATGTATATGGAGAGATATGAAAAAATTAGGAATAGAATGTACCCCCAACTCAAATGACGGAAAAAACCGACTCATACATGAAGCTAAGACATGGTCATGGTGTGAAAAGAGTATGTACAAAGTGTGTGCTAAGACTAGTGAGTGTAGGTGATATTTTAAGACTTGTGTCATGACCAAGTGGCTAGACTATGTGACTAAAGCAAAGACTAATTTAAGACTTCATGTACATGCACTAAACTGGACAAGTTGTGGTATTTTAGTCATAACTTTTTATCTGTGACTCTGATTGAGATGAAACCAACACCAAGATAAAACTCGGGGCTACAGATCCATAGGTTTATGACTTGTAGTTCTTCCTATAACTCCGGCTATGACAAAAACAAGTTGACGCTTGTGCAGTATACGAGAATAAAAATCCGGGTTGACTTAAAGGAACTATGACTCAATTTAAGGTATATATATTAGTTCAAATTAATTAATCAATTAATCAAGAAAAGCCTTTTAGTCCTTGGTTAGTTTATTAAGACTTATTTACAAACACAAGTCTAACCATTAGTCTCATAATAAGTATGCACAAGTAAGAGATGCACAAGCTAAGTAGTCAAGTAGTCACAACATGATGCAATGAGTTTGCAACCTAACCATGGCTCTAGTTCTCTAAAGTTCAGGTTATGGGTTAGTCAAAGAGGGTCCATGGTTATGAGTCTGGATGCACCGCGCGGAAGCCTTACCTTTGAAAGGCTTGGCGCGAGTGGATGGGACCCCGCGAGTTAAACTCACTTCCATGGTTTGGTGAAATCAACATTCTCGGATGTACCCTTTGTTGCTCAGAGCGTTCAATTAGGTAGATGGAGCATTAATTCCCAGAGGGTTATGTCCATATTTAGAACACATATGGGTTTCAAAAAAGTGAGGAAAACTCAATCAGGAAGTAGAATCGAGCCAAAAGTGCTAGAACTGGTCGAAATTAGAACTCATATTTCTGGCTAGGTATTAGAAGAACGCAGCGCCAGCCAACAGGGACTGTCGCCGCGATATAGCCCCGTCGCCTGGCGACAGAGCCATATTTTTGGCGACATGCTCTATTTTCTAGATGCCAATTCCTACATGCCTCAACAGCTTTCTGTGTTCGTAAAATTTTCCAGTTTTTCGCAACAGATATTCCTCAAATTTCCTACGTGTGAAAATCCTATGTTTTTTTACTCATTACGGATTCTTTCCAATGAGATCCTTTTTTATGCATATGACAATGATGTTAATTAAAATTACGCACATGAAATACTTAGAACTTTTCGAGTCTCATCCACTCATTCTAAATCATTTCCAAAATAAATTTTAGGAATAGAAATAGAAATCTTCCACATTGGAGTCGTCAAAAATTGTAGGGAATATTTCAAGCATTACCCTAAACTTGAACCCCAATGTGATCATACACTTAAGCTTGGTGGCGTCCAAAGGGAAGGAAGATAGAGCAAAAGAGTCGCCAACAAGTTTTAAGAACTTGTAAACCGTTCACAGACTGAAGAGACACCCCTTAACGATCCAAGAGATCGTTAACTCCAATAGATCTGGAACCAAGACTAGAAGTTCGGGGATGAAGGTACAAATCCCATCTAAAAGATAAAGAACATGCCCTAATAATAAGCCTCTACTTTATTTTTCTCATATTCATGTGCGCTTTATGACTAAAATGCAAGTAATATATTAATCCTAAACCTATTTAATCTATGTTGGTTAAATATTAATGCACAAATAAAACTATTATTGGCGATCACTTGAATTATAATCAAATTAACCCTAAACAAGATTATTAATTTTCTTATTAAGCGTGATTACAAGTACAAATTCCCTTTAAACATGCATAAAAGGTGTGATCAAGAAATAACAATAAAATATCAAGAAACATAATAATAATTATAATAATAATCATAATAATAATAATAATCATGATCATAATAACAATTATAACAATTATAAAAATAATCTTGTTAAAAATAAAGCATAATAATAGCAAGATCCTAGGCATGATACTAACCAGATTAGTAACAAACCCTAGCATGTCACTAAACAATAAAGATCAAATCTTTAACCCTAATATAATACTAACATGAATATTAAGAAATAAAATAGGAAGCATCACAAGAATTATAATTGATATAAGCAAATCACCCTAAACACGATACTAGGAAGCAATAAAACATCCTAACATGATACTAGGAATCAAAATAACAATCTAAACATGATTTCTATATCATAATATCAATAAAGAAATTAAAGCACTTACTTGGATGTCTCGTATCTCTTTCTAATAACAAAATTCACACGTTAATAACTTCAAGGAAGATAATAAACCATTAAATTAAATAATTGAAATAAAGATTTGGGACCAAACCCTCAGATATCAAACCTTTCACGTCTAGGGCGAAGGCAACTTCGAACTTGCCTAGGTGTGTCTAGTGCTAACTTACGAGGAATTGTGTTTGTAAAAGGCTAGGCTTAGAAAGAGGGGGAGAGAGAATAAGGATTAGCTTAGAGAGAGAAGAGAATGAGAGAGTTTTGGTTAAGAATTCGTTAAAAACGGAGGTCTAAGGACGCTATTTATAATGAAAACAGTTCGGATTATGATAAAAAAAAAAGAATCAGAGTTTTAAGAGGATTAAAACACGACGATGTCGCCGCGCGACAGGGTGTAGCGCTGTGCGACAAGCCTGTCGTCCGGTAGTGCAAGACAATTTTTCTAGATTTTGTTTTTATCATATCTTTTGATCCAGAAGTTAACATAAGTCATATAATATGTTGTTGGAGAGCTCTTGAAGTATAATTTCCAACCCAATTAGAATCATATTAAAATCTTTTATATATAAAAAGATATGGCCGAAATAGTGGAAGGGTATCAGTTTTGGATAGAGTTTTGTATCTCATTCATATCTTTTTAGTTATAGCTCGGAATTAATATTATAATATATCATTGGAAATATAATTTCAAGATCTATACAACCATATAAAATTTGGATAAAGATTATGAGGAAAGAAAATAATATCTTAACATATTCCATCTCTTACAAAATAAGGATTCTCAAAAGAAGTATTTTTATTGAATTTCAAACTCTTTGAAACATAATTATCAATCCTAACTCCATTAGGATTCAAAAGAACCTTCTAGAGTATTCTAGAAGACTATAATCAATCCTAATAGCGTTAGGAATGATAATTAATAATAGGCCCTGCTCTAGATCATTGGGCCGCATATAAGAACCAAACCGGGCCCAGTTTAGTATTTTGGCCATAACTTCCTCATTATTCATTGAAATTGGGCTTATAATATATCGTTGGAAAGGTATTTTTAAGACTTATACAAAGAAACTATTCTTGGACCCATATCATGGACCAAACTAAATTGTAATTCACGTTTTTCATAAGTAGGGTAAGAAAAGAAATATTTTTCAAAAACAGAAAGAAGAGATATTTTAATAAAATCATCCTCATCACTAGACTTTTCACACTTTTGCTTCGTTCAATAATCAAATGACATGAAAGGTATTGATCACTGGGTTTGGTTTTGGGGAGACACATTTGGGTGTGTACACGTTATAATTAGTGTCCTTAAATCTTCGTTTTTAATCATCAACTCTCATAAAGAATTTCTTGATTCTCTCTCTCTCTCTTTCTAGCCTAGCCTTTTACAAACACAATTCTTCATACATTAGAACTAGATACACCTAACCAAGTTCAAAGTTGCCTTCGCCCTAGACGTGAAAGGTTTGATATTTATGAGGGTTTGGTCCCAAATCTAGTCTAAACTTTCTTAAATCTTTCTTTCAATTATTTAATTTAATTCTTTGATTTTATATTTTCCTTGAAGTTACTAACGTGTGTATTTTGTTATTAGAATGAGGTACGAGGTATCCAAGTAAGTGCTTTAATTGTTTAATTGATATTATGAAAAAGAAATCATGTTTAGATTGTTATTGATTCCTAGTATCATGTTTAGGGTGATTTACTTATATCAAGTATGATTTCTATGATGCTTCCTATTTTCTTTCTTAATAGCATGTTAGGTTTAAAGCTTTGATTTTTATTGTTTAGTGACATGCTAGGATTTGTTATTAATTTTGTTATTATCATGCCTAGGATCTTGCTCATAATATCATGCTTTAACATGGTTATTTTAATTATGATTATTATTATGATGATTATTATTATTATGATTAATATTATGTTGCTTGATATGTATTGTTATTGCTTGATCACGCCTTTTATGCATGTTTAAAGGAAATCGGTACTTGTAATCACGCTTAATAAGATAATTAATAATCTTGTTAGGGTTAATATGATTATAATTCAAGTGATCGCCAATAATAGTTTTGTTTGTGCATTGATATTCAACCAACATAGATTAAACAGGTTTAGGGTTAACCTATTGATTGCATGTTAGTCAGAAAGCGCACATGAATACGAGAAGAATAAAGTAGAGTCCTATTATTAGGGCAGGTTCTTTCTCTTTTAGATTGGATTTGTACCTTCATCCCTGAACTTCCAGTCTTGGTTCCAGACCTATTGGTGTTAACGATCTTATGGATCGTTAAGGGGTGTAACCTTCACCCTGTGAACGGTTTACAAGTTCCTAAAATTTGTTGGTGACTCTTTTTCTCTAGCTTCCTTGCCTTTGGACGCCACCGTACTTTAGTGTATGATTACAGTGTGGTTCAAGTTTGGAATAATGCTTGAAATATTCCCTACAACGGTCTTTCGCCATCCTTGAACTAACCCCCTTTGCTGGAGTGATAAGTTTAGAAGGATCAAAGCTATCACTTTGTAGTACCTTTTGAATGAGCAAGGAATTATCCTCAATATACGTTGGCTCATTCTTCTCGTGCCTAAAAAGAAGTCCGAGAATGTTGAATTTACCAAACCATGGAAGCAAGTTTAACTCGCGGGGTCCCACCCACTCACGCCAACCTTTCCAAAGGTAAAGCTTCCGTGCGGTGCATCCGGACTCATAACCATGGACCCTCTTTAACTAACCCATATCCCGAACTTTAGAGAACTAGAGCCATGGTTAGGTTGCAAACTCATTGCATTATATTGTGCCTACTTGACTATTTGTGCATTATTTGTTGTGCATACTCTATGTGTTTTCCTAACCGTTTGTTTGACTTGTGTTTAAGCCTAAGTAAACTAATTAATGACTAAAAGGACATTGCCTAATTAATTAATTTGAGTAATTAAAGTTTAATAAAATTAATCAGAACTGACTTAGTACGACTTTAGGCCTCTCCTGTAGAGTAAAATACTGAAAGCAGTCCTAGATTAATGTTCCAGTAATGGCACAATGATTTGGGCTACAGTGCCAAACGTTGTTGTTCAACGCCGAGCGACAACTCTGTCGTCTGTCGCAGCACTGCAGAGTGCGGCGGCAGTCCTGTTGCTTTGGCGACAGTTCAGATTTTCTCTCGAGTCATCACGACGAGTCTAATTAAACAATTTATTAATTAGTTCGATTATTTTGTTAATGGCAGTAACCTTGTTTAGTTCTTATTTGAGTCTAAGCACTTAGTCCTATGGTCTTACACAAGAAACAAAGCATGTCACTTACACTCACAAATAAAGCACACACTAATATGTATGTACACTTTGACCATGTCTAGAGAGTCTTGTATGCACGTGTTTTCCGTCATTTTTTTAGGGGGGGGGGGTAAGTAGGATATTAATCCTCTAATTAAATCACTTGTTTGAACCCATATACTTGATTCCCAAAAATATACACCCTATTTTTACTTTTTTTCTTTTTCTTTATAAGCCCGTAAAGTCAAAGTAAATTTGAGTCAAGTGATTAAAATAAAAAAATGGTTTAATTTACAGTGCTTGGTCAAGAAAGGAAGGTCGTTTGATCAGAGACAACCTTTTCGTTAAAGTACAACTTTTTGACAAACCAATCGGTCGAAAAAGAAAAGCTAAGAAGATAATGGCGAGTCTAGAAAAGTCAATGAGCTCAAGAAGCAAATGGCTGGTGTTGCTGAATTGCTAAAGACCTTAACCCTCCAAATTAATGACCCTGTGAAGCAACAGCAAATGGAGCTCATGCAAGAAAGCTCGAGCAAGATATCTTATGATTACAGGTTCCAAGGCATTAGCTCACAAGGGGTCTCGGTGGACAAGGAGCTTCTTCCGCAGAAGTTCAATGCCAACGACATCCCAAAGTTCAAGGCAACTGATAACCCTTATTTTCATTTAAGAGCCTTTGAAACTATAATAAGGGGATTGATAGAAAATTATTTCATTCTTTATTTTCCTTATCTCTTTAGACCGTTTGCCAACAATGGTTCTTTTCCCTTGAAAAGAGAAAACCTCTACTTGGGAATCAATTGTAAACGCTTTCATTGATAGGTATAAATGCAATATTCAAGTTGAAATTGATCATAGGGAACTTGAAATACTTAAACAGAAAGAGAATGAAGGTTTCACTTCCTTCTTCAATAAATGGAGAAAAACTACTGCTAGGATAATTGAAGTACTAAGTGAAAAGGAAATTGTGAGGTTGTTTATCAAGAACCTCCAAGAAAAGTACTCCAAGCATCTTAAATACCAAAACAATCTTCAGAACTTCAAGGTTGTCTATGACTTTGGGATTAACATTGAAGACGACCTTACTAAACAAAAAGCTGCTAACAATAACTCCAACAGTGGCTGGAAAGGTAAGAAGAACGACAATCCTTCTTCTTCTAAAACCACCCACTCAAATAATGTTAGCACCTTTAATTTGAGTGAAGTCCTTGATATGAGCAACCAAGGACAAAAGAAACCATTTAGGAGGAACTTTACTATTATTGGTATGAGTTATGACACCTCATTCGACCGACTGAATGCAAAAGGTCTTATAACTCCTATTGGACCATTCGAGGATCCACCTGTTGAAAAGAGAACAGCTAACTGGAACCCCAATGCACATTGCAAATATCACCAAGGTAGGGGCCATCTCACTGAAAACTGTTGGAAGCTTAAAGAAACTATCCAAGACTTGATTGACAACAATAAGCTTCCATTGCCCCCTGCAAGCAAGAAGCCAAGCATTAACAACGCACCTCTTTCTTTGGCTATCTCTGATGAAGAGAATCATGTTGATCCATCATCCCTCATCAAACCTGTTGAAGAAATTCATGCTATCGAAGAAGAGGAGGAAACCTTTTTTGATGCCATAGATGATTTTCCTTCTGAACAAGAACCTGCAACTAAGGAAGAAGTTTGGATTCTCATACAATCAATGTGGGAGGGAATAGACTCGTTACGTGAAGCCATTGAATTAGCAAAGAAACAAAGAAAGGAGCTTCAAAACAAGTATGTTAAAGTTCCACCTATGGAGAAGAAACCATTCCCTCTCTAAGTAATTGACACACACAAGAAGAGTAGCAAGCCCTACACTCCAATTGGGACCTCCTACGCCAATATGTTCAAAATGCTCTCCGAGAGTGGTAAAGTCAAGCCTCTCGAACTGAGACCATTTGAATCACTAAAGAGGACAGATAGGTTCTACTGTCCATACCATCAATCAGGGGGGACATACTATTGACAACTGTTTTAAATTCAAAGATTTAATTCAGAAGATGATTGATAACAAGAAGCTAGTTCAAATCCTACAAGAACAAGATATTAGCATCAATGGGGTTTGGGACAGCGATGATGAAGACGTCTATCTTAAGGATACGGAAGAACCTCCACTTTCAGTCATATATCCTGTAAGCGATTTTTGAGATAATGCCTGTGGGAGAATGCCTCAAAACTGGGATCCACCTCCACCATTTCACATGCGGCAACGTACCCGATGATATTGATCCATGAATTCGGGACAAGTTTCCAGATACCCAGTTGGTATCCGTCTAGTTTTCTCTCCACGACCGGATGGAGAGGGAAGCGTAGACCAGCCTGAAGGACCGCCTCGTAGAAGCCGAAGGCTTGGTCCTTATAACTAGCCAGGGTCGGCCAGGTTATCGTGTCATCCTTGTTGGGAAAGGACAAGGAAAAGCCATGACCCATTACGGCCTTGCGCTTGAAATTAGCAAGACCGGATGTCATAGAGGTCCGCTTGCTTTGCGGAACATGGTGATAGTAGGGGGCGCGTTCCAAGGGAGGTAATAAATGAGTAAGTGACGTTTTGTCTCGTATTGCGTGTATCTTTCCTGTCATAAATGTAAGAATTGTCCCTATTCATAGGGTCCTTTTGGAAAGTGTGCCCTCCCTAGGATCTGGTGACCTAGGGATTAGGTCACGCCGCAAAACGGCGCCTCAAGGTTTGGGCCCTTGAAGGCCGCCATTCCAGAGGCAATGTCTGAGTGACACGTGTCACTGAGCCCAAAAGGCTTTTGGGCATCTTTTAGGGTGGCACGCGTCGCCCTCTGAATGGTCCATGCTGGATCATCAATCTTTTTAGGACAGAAGAATGTTCGCCCACCACGTGTCATCATCTTATAGGTCCAGATGGCACCCTTTACTAATGACACATGGCAATTTCTAATTGGGACACCTGGCCGGGTAAAAATTCCCAAATCATTTGCCCCTCACAGGGGTCACGTGCATTGCACATGGCACCTATGACAGGTGTCATCATCCGACTGAACGGAATTTCAAATTGCATTTTGGGGGGAAAAATTAGGTTTTCCCCTTTCTATAAATAGGAGGGTTTGACTTCATTTTTGTTTTCACACCTTTGCGAATCTTGGAAAATCACTGGACTTTTGACTTTCAAAGACTCTCAAAGACTTAAACTTTATCAAGCATCCGACGCTCGGCTTTCTGTCCGTCTGCTTTATCCAACCAGGCGTCTCGTAATACCTTCTTCTAAGGTAACCGCCTGCTCTTTTCTTTTATTCTTTCTTGCATTTTTCATTTATCAAATGGTTTCCCAAGCGTACACGGCACGGCCTAGGTTAGCGATCAGCCGGTCACCGGGGACGGCTGAATCTAGAACTAGGAGTGCCGAATGCTTGTTCGAGAACTTTCCTTTAAGTACATCTCTAAATCCGACAGTGTCTGTGCATCTGCAGGACACGATGGCTCAAACAAAGCTGACAACGAGGAGATATAGGCGGATGGTTCCTTTTACCATTCGGACAGTGAAACTGTAAATTTTGACGGCTCCATTAGGGTGCCTGCCAGCGAAATTTCTCAGCACCCCCAAACCCTTCTTCTGACCTTCCCCTAACTCCAACTTATTACTCTTCCTCTTCTTCAAGCGGCACCCCCAGTGATACTATACTGCGGGAAGCCGACAGTCAGTACCAGGCCAAGCCTTCTGAAGGGAATCCTTGCTAGTGGAAAAGGGGGAATCCTTCTGAAGACTCGGCCTAATACTGATTGTCGGCTTCCCGCAGTATAGTTTCACTGGGGGTGCCGCTTGAAGAAGGGGAATAGTAATAAGTTGGAGTTAGGGGAAGGTCAGAAGAAGGGTTTGGGGGGTGCTCAGAAATTTCGCTGGCAGGCACCCTAATGGAGCCGTCAGAATTTACAGTTTCACTGTCCGAATGGTAAAAGAAACCATCCAGCCTATATCTCCTCGTTGTCTGCTTTGTTTGAGCCATCGTGTCCTGCAGATGCACAGACACTCTCAGATTTGGAGATGTACTTAAAGGAAAGTTCTCAAACGAGCATTTGGCACTCCTAGTTTTAGATTCAGCCGTCCCCGGTGACCGGCTAATCGCAAACTTAGGTCGTTCCGTGTACTTTTGGGAAACCATTTGATAAATAAAAAATTCAAGAAAGAATAAAAGAAAAGAGCAGGCGGTTACCTTAGAAGAAGGTATTACGAGACGCCTGGTTGGCTGAAGCAGACGGACAGAAAGCCGAGCGTCGGATGCTTGACAAAGTTTAAGTCTTTAAGAGTCTTTGAAAGTCAAAAGTCCAGAGATTTTCCAAGATTCGCAAAGGTGTGAAAAAAAAATGAAGTCAAACCCTCCTATTTATAGAAAGGGGAAACCCTAATTTTTCCCTCAAAATGCAATTTGAAATTCCGTCCAGTCGGATGATGACACCTGTCACAGGTGCCGTGTGCAATGCACGTGAACCCTATGAGGGGAAAATGATTTGGGTATTTTTACCCAGCCAGGTGGCTCAATCAGAAATTGTCATGTGTCATTAGTAAAGGGTGCCATCTAGACCTATGAGATGATGACACGTGGTTGGCGGACATTCTTCTGTCCTAAAAAGATTGATGATCCAGCATGGACCATTCAGAGGGCGACGCGTGTCACCCTAAAAGATGCCCAAAAGCCTTTTGGGCTCAGTGACACGTGTCACTCAGACATTACCTCTGGAATGGCGGCCTTCAAGTGCCCAAACCTTGAGGCGCCGTTTTGCGGCGTGACCTAATCCCTAGGTCACCAGATCCTAGGGAGGGAATACTTTCCAAAAGGATCCTATAAATAGGGACAGTTCTTACATTTATGACAGGACAGATACACGCAATACGAGACAACACGTCACATGGCCCATTATTGCCTAAGATCGACAATCTGGTCGATTCAACAGCCGGACATGCCCTGATGAGTTTTATGGACGCTTATTCAGGTTTCTATCAGATCCCCCTGTGGAAAAAAGATCAAGAAAAGACGGCATTCGTCACTGATCAGGGGTTGTTCTGTTATACGGTGATGCCATTTGGTTTGAAGAATGCGCCTGCTACTTTCCAACAAATGATTAATACGATCTTCATTAATCAAATCGGAAGGAATGTAGAGGCGTACATTGATGACATGATAGTCAAATCCAAACAACAGGCGGATCATCTTGTTGATCTCCGAGAAACAATCGCCACACTCAGGCGGCACAATGTCATGCTAAACCTAAAAAAGTGTGTCTTTGGCGTTGAGTCTTGGAAGTTTCTCGGATTTTTTATTGACCAAAGGGGAATAGAGGCCAACCCTGAGAAAATACAGGCGGTAATCGACATGCAGTCGCCCCGTACTGTGAAGGAAGTGCAAAAGTTAACAGGTTCCCTTGCGGCCTTTGGGAGATTCCTCAGTCGGTCAAGCGACAAGTGTCTCTACTTCTTCCAGGAAATCAAAAAGAAGACCAACTTTGAATGGGGGGATGATGCAGAGGCGGCCTTTCAAAAGCTGAAAACTCATCTGCACTCTTTGCCAAGGCTTGTTTGCCTTTTGCCCAAAGAGAAGCTCTTCATGTACTTAGCCGTCTCTGATCATGCCCTTAGTGCCTTTCTCTTAGCTGAAAGAGACGACATCCAGCTCCCGGTGTATTTCATTAGCCATGTTCTGAGGAACGAAGAGCTTCGGTACCCCATGGTTGAGAAATTTGGCCTTGCCCTTTACATGGCTATCAAGAAGCTAAAACCCTACTTCTTGGCGCATGCGGTAGAGGTCTATACTAACCAACCGATCAAGCAGCCACTCACAACCTTGGAGTCTTCTGGACGAATGCTTAAATGGGCGATTGAAATGCAAGGATTAGAAATCACTTATGAACCAAGGAAAGCAATAAAGGGGCAAGCATTCGCCGACTTTATTGTCGAAATGACAAGGCCAGTTGCACCGGACAATACTGACCAGGTTTGGAAAGTGTATGTGGATGGGAGCTCCACTGTGAACGGCTGTGGTGCAGGGATTATCTGTCATTTTCCTGAGGGAGATAAGTAAGAATATGCACTACGGTTCAAGTTCCAGGTCTCTAACAATGAGGCCGAGTATGAGGCCCTGCTGGCCGGCATTCAGTATTGCAAGGCGGCAGGGGCAAAGAAGATTGACGCCTGCTCTGATTCTCAACTAGTCGTATCCAGGTCAATGGAACGTACGAGGCCACTCATCCGGCCATGATAAAATATTTGCAGGCGGTCAAAAGTGAAGTAGGAACACTTGAGGAGTTCCATCTAACTCAGGTTCCCAGATCTTCAAATAATTAGGCGGATGCTCTATAAAAACTAAATCATCCGCCTCCTGTGAAACGCCTCGGTCGGTCTTCTGGGAGGTGATGGAAAAGAGAAGTATATCTAACAAAGACCCCATTGGAATTCTCGATCGAAGCTCCACATGGATGGATAGCATCCGGGCTTATCTTGCAGACGACACGCTCCCTGATTCACCCTAGGAGGCGGCTGCTCTAAAGAAGAAAGCGGCAAACTTCGAGCTGAGGCAATGAGAACTCTTCAAAACTGGTTTCTTGAAACCCCTGTTGAAGTGTGTTACCCTAGAGAAGGGTAAAAAAATCCTCGAAGATTTGCATGCGGGTTTCTACGCCTCCTATATAGGGGGCAGGTCCTTAGTTGCCAAGGCCAGGCGGCTCTATTTCTGGCCTACTCTGCAATTGGATGCCATGGAGATGGTAAAAAAATGTGACAAGTTCCAAAAATTTGGCAAGCTCATCTATCGTCCGGCCACAGACCTGATGGCCATCCACAGCCCAATACCCTTAGCCAAATGGGGCATGGACATACTTAGGCCTTACACCACGGCACCAGGCGGCAAGCGCTACATATTGGTAGTTGTGGATTACTTTACCAAGTGGGTAGAGGCGGAGGCAGTCAAAAACATCAAGACAAAAGATGTCATTTCCTTCATCTGGAGGAATATTATCACTCGCTTCGGGGTGCCTATGTCTATGGTTTTTGACAATGGTCCTCAATTTGAGACGCCCCAACTCAAGACTTGGCTGGGAGAACAAGGGGTCTCAAGCTTCTTTGCATCAGTCGGCCGGCCTCAAGCAAACGGCCAGGTCAAAGCCTTCAACAAGCTAATCTCAGACGGGATTAAAAAGATAATTGAACGGGCTGGTGGTCTTTGGGCGGATGAATTACCACACGTCCTCTGGTCCATCAACGACTGCTAAAGGGGCAACTGGAGAAACCCCGTTCCTCATGGTGTATGGTGCAGAAGCTGTCCTGCCCATTGAACACTATGAGCCGACTCTTCGAGTCATGTTATATGACGAGGAAGTTAACAAGGAGGCCATGCGACTGGCATTGGACTAACTTTCAGAGCGCAGGGGAAATGCTGCCTTGCGCCATGAGATTTACCGTCTGAGAATGACACGGGCTTACAATAAAAGAGTACACAAGCGTCCTCTCAAAGTGGGGGACTTTGTGCTACGGAAAATGGAGGCAGTTGGTAGGGCGAATGAACAGGGAAAGCTGACCCCAAATTGGGAAGGCCCCTACCAAATATATGAGGAAGTAAGAGACGGCACCTACAGCCTGGAAGAACCAGATGGCAGGAAACTGCCTAGAACTTGGAATGTAGACAATTTGAAAAAGTACTATTTCTAAGTACGAATGTAAATACCTAAAAAATTTTCATTTCAAATTTGTCTAATGAGAATATGCCTTCATTTCCAACTTGTCTTTTTTTTTTTTTAGTGTCGCTTGTACAAAATACAGACGGCCAAGGTATTTGGATAGCGTCTGTCCCAACAGCAGACGCCCCAATCCTTCTGAAGGAGCCGACTGCTTTAAAGCAGTCGTTTCTACAAAATTCTTTAAGTTTATGCTAATACTTAACGAATATTTGCTTAATTCTTTAGAAGGCCTAAGTCCAGACAAATCATTTTGAGGCTAATGGCAGGATGTTTAAAATAAATAGAGGCCGAATGGTCACAGTCTGCTCCAACATGAGTATGACCGTCTGCTCCAACATGAGTCAGATAACCGGCGACGTCCATTCGGGCGAATTCGTCGAGGAGAAGCATCTCCCATTTGGGTGGCACATTGCTCTACAAATACACCAAGCGGCTCTACCGAATGCTAAGGCAGCATTCGCAGTCGATTGATTTAATCGAAAGTGAAATCTAAAAGGCCAGAATTTTCTAACTTTTCTAGCACATTCGGAAAAGGATCACTATTTCATAAGTAGAGGCTATTGAGGCATTAGGCCGGATGCGCCTGTTTTTGCTCTAGGGCAAGACGGGTGGAAAATTTTTACTGATCTACAAGTCAAGTTAACTTATGAGGCCTTTGGCCAGATACGCCTATTTCTGCCCAAATGCAGGACAGGCGTACTATTACTTAAGAAGAAAACGAGCTAAAATACTTAGCGGATTAAAAAAGAGACCTGTGGGTCGGATGCGCCTGTTCTTTGCTCTTGGGGCAAGACAAGCGGATTATTCTTAATTAAAATTAAGACTAAGTTAAAACTTAGCATCTTATCTCAATGAGGCCTTTGACCGGATGCGCCTGCTTTTAGCTCTTGGGGCAAAACAGGCGAAGGATTTCTTTTTAGCAAATTTGCTAAGTCAAGAATTTTGTATTTCGTTTGAGCCAATGGCCGAATGAAAACAATTATTCATTAGCTCCGGATGGCCATCTGTCGCGTGGTTTGGGAAATCACCATAGTGATTGATTGACTTAGAAACCATGTATACTCTTCTAAGTATCAACAATTTCTAAGTCAATTAATCCACTCAACCGAAACCACTCGACATCCGTCCTGGGGCAAAAACAATATGAATAACTTCAGCCAAACGACCGAATGATTTCAAATTAAAATCCCAATCGCCACCAGACGACTAGGTAAGACTGTTTGCTGGCAAAGCCAGAGAAATTATTAATTTACCCGACCCCTCGGTCGGTAAAGATACACAAATACTCGGCACGCAGGCCGGAAGATGAGATAAATGGCCATTCGGCCGCAGAAATAACTTATAAAAAGCTTAAAGGGCAGGGGAGTTATCAACATTGGCAGCCGCATCATCACCTGCCGGCTGCTCTTCATTTTCATCATTCTCCTCGTCCCCCTCCTCGTCCCTAGAAGAGCCTGAAGGGGAGCCGACCTCTTCGCCCTCAGCTTCAGCCTTGTTCGCCTCCTCTTCAGCCTGGCGAAGGAGTTCAGCATTGAAATCCTCGTTTGCTTGATCAAACTTGGATTTCTAGATGCCAAAATCAGCACCCGGCTGTACCGCCTCCCATGCCATCCGCATGATGACCTCATAGTCTTCCATCATTTGTTTGACAAGGGCCTGCTTCTCCTCCTCGGCTCGGGACTGGAACTTGGCCTTCAGCTGCTTCTCCTGGTTCGTCAGGCGCACCTCCAGGCGGCCAACCCACTCCTTGGCCCTCTCAGCCTCTTTCTTGGCCTCTTGAAGAGGCTCAAGCTTTTCCTTGAGGCCTTTAATTTCGGCCTTAAGGTCATTGATTTTGGAGCGAGCCGAATCCAAGTCTTTCTTCACCTGCAGGTTGGCGTCCGCCTAGGAATACATTATATCAAGGGTCAGAAGCTCATTATGAATAATTTCAAATTGAGCTTGGTCTAAGGCGGACTCGGCTCGAGCTTTAGCGGATGTTACCTCTTTAGACTTCTCCTAGATTGGCCTTCTAAGCCCTTGGACGCGCAGCATAGCCTGAAAATGAGAAAAGAGCCAAATGGTCAAGACCTGTCGGATATGTGCTTAAATACTAAGAAAATTAAGCTAACTTTTACCTCACAGAGGTTCCCCAAGATGGCATCCAAGTTAAGGGTGCCGACTCCCCTTACGGACGCCTTGTCCTCTGGGTCAAGCGCCCTCAGCATATCCTTGGCCATTTGGACGACAGTCGGCCTTTGCACAGGAACTGCAAAATAAAAAGTTAGTCAAAGAAGTTCTAAGAAACTATCTTGACATAGAAATTCATTAAGGGCGCAGTTTATACCGTCCGGCTGGTCCTCCTCCTCTTTCCCGTGACGCCTCTTCTCTCCTGCTGAGCCGACATCAGTGCTTGGTTGCTTAAAGCCACCCTTCGATGCTTCAGTAGTATCCGGTTTGCTGACCCAATGTCAGCTTTGAGAGTAGAGTCGTCCCCTCTCTTGGGCTTGTGAGCAATGTGCTTCCGGTTCTTGCCGGATGCACTCACATCACCCGCCCCAGTTTTTTGAATCTTGGGTAGGGATTTCTTGGAGGGAGAGGGCCTGGTGGAACCACTCTGCATGAGCAAAAAGAAAGGCGTCAGAAAAACAGGCGGGCAAAATTTAACCTTTGTTGAAAAATATACCAAGTGTCATAAATACCTACCTAGGGAGTCCCGGCTTTTTTTGCTCGTCACTCACCCGATTAAGGACGTTTGAGCGGTATTTTGCGGTAGAGACGGCAGCTGGCTTCCTTGTCACTTCCACCATGTACCCCTTGCAGGTGGACAAGGTGTACCAGCCTTCGCCGCCCTTGGCAGGCGCTCGGCTGAGATAATGCATGTGGGCGAATGCCTCAAAGTTGGGATCGACCTCCAGCATTTCACATGCGGCAACGTACCCGATGATATTGATCCATGATTTCGGGACAAGTTGCCAGATACCCAGTTGGTATCCGTCCAGTATTCTCTCCACGGCCGGATGGAGAGGGAAGCGTAGACCAGCCTGAAGGACCGCCTCGTAGCAGCCGAAGGCTTGGTCCTTATAACTGGCCAGGGTCGGCCAGGTTATCGTGTCATCCTTGTTGGGAACGGACAAGGAAAAGCCATGACCCATTACGGTCTTGCGCTTGAAATTAACAAGACCGGATGTCAGAGAGGTCCGCTTGCTTTGCGGAACATGGTCATAGTAGGGGGCGCGTTCCAAGCGCCTAGAAGCACTCGGCTCCGCCCAGCCTTCCCCCTTTTCCACAGACAAGGATTCCCTTGCAGTCTCTATTTTTGCTCAGGCCTCCTCTGAGGTAACAGAGGCACTATCAGAAGATGACGAGGCCGAATCTTCATCAGAACTCTCCCCAGAGCTAGGGGACTGCCGGCTAGGGCCAGTAGGGTCCTCCCCAAGACTCTCCTCCGACGCCTGTTCTGAAGGCTCGACCTGGTACTGACTGTCGGCTTCCCGCAGTATAGTATCACTGGGGGTGCCGCTTGAAGAAGGGGAAGAGTAATAAGTTGGATTTAGGGGAAGTTCAGAAGAAGGGTTTGGGGGGTGCTCAGAAATTGCTGGCAGGCACCCTAATGGAGCCGTCAGAATTTACAGTTTCACTGTCCGAATGGTAAAAGGAACTATCCAGCCTATATCTCCTCGTTGTCTGCTTTGTTCGAGCCATCGTGTCCTGCATATGCACAGACACTGTCGGATTTGGAGATTTACTTAAAGGAAAGTTCTCGAACGAGAATTCGGCACTCCTAGTTCTAGATTCAGCCGTCCCCAGTGACCGGCTGATCGCTAACCTAGGTCGTGCCGTGTACGTTTAGAAAACCATTTGATAAATGAAAAATGAAAGAAAGAATAAAAGAAAAGAGGAGGCGGTTATATTAGAAGAAGGTATTACGAGACGCCTAGTTGGCTGAAGCAGACAGACAGAAAGTCGAGCGTCGGATGCTTGACAAAGTTTAAGTCTTTGAGAGTCTTTGAAAGTCAAAAGTCCAAAGATCTTCCAAGATTCGCAAAGGTGTGAAAACAAAAATGAAGTCAAACCCTCCTATTTATAGAAAGGGGAAACCCTAATTTTTCCCCCCAAAATGCAATTTGAAATTTCGTCCAGTCGGATGATGACACCTGTCACAGGTTCCATGTGCAATGCACGTGACCCTTGTGAGGGGCAAATGATTTGGGTATTTTTACCCGGCCAGGTGGCCCAATCAGAAATTGCCATGTGTCATTAGTAAAGGTGCCATCTAGACCTATGAGATGATGACACGTGGTGGGAGGACATTCTTCTGTCCTAAAAAGATTGATGATCCAGCATGGACCATTCAGAGGGCGACGCGTGTCACCCTAAAACATGCCCAAAAGCCTTTTGGGCTCAGTGACACGTGTCATTCAGACATTGCCTCTGGAATGGCGGCCTTCAAGGGCCCAAACCTTGAGGCGCCGTTTTGCGGCATGACCTAATCCCTAGGTCACCAGATCCTAGGGAGGGCACACTTTCCAAAAGGACCCTATAAATAGGGACAGTTCTTACATTTATGACAGGACAGATACACGCAATACGAGACAACACGTCAATTACTCATTTATTACAGAGTTGTCGTTTTCAAGGAACAGACAACACTTTACCTGAGCTTGGAATCCGAGCAGATAACTTTACTTCCGCACGTTTTATTACCGAATACTTACTAACTTAATCTTTGGAGGCGGACCACCGACCATCCGGTTGTCCGTTTGCTTTGCAGGTACAGGCGTCCTTTGCTGAATCCAGTCTCAGTGTTGTAACTCTCCCAAGGGACAAAAACCCCCGAAACAGACGTCCTCACAAGGTCTAGGAGAATGCAACCTCCCATCTCTACACAACCTATTCCTATTGTACAACATGTCCCCATACCAATTACAGAGGACAATGATATTGTCAAACCATTCAAGAAGACCAAGGTCGAAATGAATGTATGGAAACTTCTAGCTACATCTCGAGAACATAGGCTAGCGGTAATGAATGCCTTGGATAAGATAGGGATAGATTTCGAAACCACTCCTGAGGGGTTGGCTAACTTCCTTACGAGTGATCTCCCTAGTCCTATCAATCTAATCACCTTTTCTGACAAAGATTTACCTCCAGAAGGTGACAAACATTACAAGGCTTTAAACATCACAGTAGTTTGCAAGAGGATAAACGTCTCAATGACTCTTGTAGACAATGGATCGGCAATCAATGTATGTCCGCTTAGAACTGCGAGGATGCTAGGCAACAGGGATGAAGACTTAACCCCGTCAACACAAGGAATAAGAGCCTACGACAATACTCGTCGCCAAGCTCTTTGATAAATCACTATGAATGTAACGGCGGGAGCAATAGAGCATGACACTACCTTCCAAGTGGTAGATATTAAGACTTCCTTCAACCTATTGTTGGGACGCCCTTGGCTTCATGACCTCAAGGTCGTCCCTTCATCTCTTACCAACAAGTAAAAGCTATAGTTGGAGGGATCCCTATTACAATCGATGCTTCACCGATGAGGATCAAAGTCATTGAAAATCCGATTATTAATGTGGAGCACGACGAGAATGATGAAGATTTGTGGGGCTTTAATGAAGAGGTGTCCTTAATCGAGGAGGATGAAAGGACCCCTCATTGTCATGACCCCCACTCTAATATGACGGTAAATGCTATTCTCAAGAGACGGGGACACTTTCCTAGAATGACTCTAGGAAAGAAAAAGGAGATAGCAAAACAAATGGAATTAATTACCTGGCCTCCCTAAGTTAGTTACTTTCGGACTTGGTTTAGAACCGACTTGGGAAGATCTTAGCGAGCCAAGGAAAAGTCTAAGGCGCGTAGGAACGCTCGCACCCAAAAGAAAGCAATCCTAATGGACCAGTATCCTCTTACTCTCAACGGACAATTTATAAGAGAAGGGGAGGACTATCCATGCTATGAATTTCCCGAACCTTTCATTGTAAACGGCATAAGGCAACCTGGGTTCGAAATCTTTCTGGATTGTTACTTTCTAGATGAGATCCCAACTCCTATTCACGAGGAGAAAGCACCCCCATGCTTTGACTTTAATGTCATGGGACTACTCTTTGGGCGTGAAAAGGATGAGCTAAAATATATAGAGGATAATTCCTTGCTCATTCAAACGTCCTACAAAGCGAGAACTTTGACCCTTCGAAGCTAATCACTCCAGCAAAGGGTTTAATGCAAGGATGGCGCAAGACGGTCAAGGTGACTACTCCGAGTGGAAGAAAAATCTCAATAACAACAGGGCAAGGGCCAATGTTTGAGGACTCGTCAAAGTCAGAGTCTTTTCCTGTAGAGTCTTCTAATTCCTTAGCTATAACACCCCATATTTCTAGTTCTTCTATTTCTACTCCTAGGATAGTTAGCAATCAAGTCCCTGAGGACATTTCTTATTCGATGTAATGGTTTTAGAATTCAATAATATATCTTCTTTCGCTTACTCCTCTTGTTTTTCATTAACCCAAGATGACGAGCATTGCTTAACTAACAATGAAAATGACAAATAAATTATTAAAGCAATGGAAACACTTGAAAGGAAAAAACCGGTCATTGAGGATATTGAAACGGTTGATATCTCAAATGATTCAACTATTAAAATAGAAGTTAAAATCGTATTAACGCTTAATAAAGAAGAAAGAAGCAATTTAATTAATCTACTCAAAGATTTTATCGTTGTATTTGCTTGGTCATATGAAGATATGCCAGGCATTAATAGAGAAATAGCTCAACACACTATACCACTAATTCCAGGGATGAAACCTGTAAAACAAAAGTTGCGTCGAATGAAACCCGACGTAGCTCTTAAAATAAAAGAAGAAGTTCAAAAGCAAATAACTGCAGGTTTTATTAGGGTATCCAAATACCCCGAAAGGGTAGCAAATGTGGTCCCAGTTCCGAAGAAGGATGGAAGGGTAAGAATGTGTGTCAACTTTCGAGATTTAAATAAGGCAAGTCCAAAGGAAGACTTCCCTTTACCACACATCGATATCTTAGTAGATAATATAGCAAATCATGCGCTTCTCTCATTTATGTATGGATACGCGGGATATAACCAGATTCTCATGGCAGAAAAAGACATGGAGAAAACAACGTTCATAACACCTTAGGGTACTTACTGTTACACGGTAATGCCATTCGGGTTGAAAAACGCGGTGCTACTTACCAACGAGCAGCAACTGCCCTACTCCATGACATGATGCACAAAGAGGTTGAAGTTTATGTAGACGATATGATTGTGAAGTCAAAAGATCACCCAGGACATCAAGTAGCCTTAAGGAAATTTTTCGAAAGGCTAAGAAAATACAACATGAGGTTGAATCCATCCAAGTGTGCTTTTAGAGTCACCTCAGGCAAGCTCATGGGGTATGTCATAAGCTCTAGAGGAATAGAGATAGACCCAACCAAGATCAAGGCGATCATGTCAATGCCACCGCCCAAAATCGAGAAACAAATTTGAGGATTTATTGGCCAGTTGCAATATATAAGTCGGTCCATATCAAAGTTAACCACGATGTGCGAACTAATATTCAAGAAGCTCAAAAAGAATGTTCCGGTAATATGGGACGATGAGTGTCTAAAATCCTTTGAAAATATCAAAGCATATCTCGTAAATCCTCCCGTATTAGCACCAGCGCTATCAGGGATCCCTCTTAGGTTTTACTTAACAGTCACCCAGGAGACAATGGGGGCTATGCTTGCACAAGAAGAAGAAGGAAAAAGAAAATGCAATCTACTATCTAAGCAAGAAAATGCTCGAGTATGAAGTACGCTACAGATCGCTTGAGAAACTGTGCCTCGTATTGGTGTGGGCCACAACCAAGCTAAGACATTACATGCTCGTGCATACAGTCTTTGTAGTTTCTCGAACGGATCCACTTAACTATCTTTTCGAAAAGTCTACACTCAACGAGCGCATATCAAGGTGGATAGTCAATTTAGCCCAGTTCGATGTAAGATTCATGCCTCAAAAGCCTATCAAAGGATCTGTGGTCTCGAACTTCCTAGCGGATTTCCAATAGAAGATTCAGCGCCAGTACATGACAACGAATTTCCAAACGAAGACTTGATGGTCACAGAAGATGATACTTGGACCTTATACTTCGATGGAGCCTCAAACCAAAAGGGATGTGACGTTGGAGTATTATTAGTATCACTTAAAGAAGAACACGTTCCAACCTCTATAAAGCTAGATTTCGACGTTACAAACAACGCTGCTGAGTATGAGGCATGGGTGGTAGGCCTCGAAACAGCTTTGGCATAGGGAGTGAAGAAATTACGAATATTCGGAGACCCTTCCTTGATCATCAACCAAATTTCAGAAAGATGGATAGTAAGGAGTGAAAGTCTATCCCCTTACCAAACCTATCTAGAAACTCTCACGAACCAGCTGGAAAAGGTAGAATACACCTATCTACCTAGAGAGGAAAACCAATTTGCCGATGCCTTGGCAAGACTAGCCTCAATGGTTTGGATTCCTACGGAAATCGAGCAAATGCCTCTAACCATAGAAAAAAGGCATAAACCAGCTTACATTCAAGCTATAAAAGATGATGAAGTGGTCCAAGATGAAGAAGAAGAAGAACCATGGTATACGGATATACTCAGTTACGTTACCAAAGGAGAATATCCTCCACATGCTGACAAAAGAGCAAAACGAGCATTAAGACTCTTGGCTTCCCAATACACTCATAGACAACGAGTTACACAAAAGGGTACCTAAGGGTCGAGCTATTTTATGTGTAGGAAAAAAGGAAGCCCAAAGAGCTATGAGGATAGTCCAGGAAGGAATTTGTGGAACCTATGTTAATGGCAAAATGCTAGTCCAAAAGATAATACGAGAAGGGTATTATTGGACTACCATGAATAGGGATTGTCATCAATACGTAAAAAGATGCCCTAAGTGCCAAATTTACGCCAACTTACAACATGTTCCTCCGTCTCTACTCTACACCTACACTTCACCATGGCCATTCTCTACATAGGGAATTGATATAATCGGTAAAATTACCCCTCCTGGGACAGGAGGTCACGAATACATCCTAGTAGCAATTGATTACTTCACAAAGTGGGTTGAAGCACAATCATATGCTAAACTCAATGCAAAACATGTAGCACTCTTTATCGAAAGGAATATTATTTGTCAATACGGTGTCCCACATGAGATGATAAGTGACAATGGAACTCACTTTCAAGCAGAATGTGAAGAATTGTTACAAAAGTATGGTATTCAACACCATCATTCTTCCCCTTATAGACCTCAAGCAAATGGAGCAGGTTAGGCAGCTAATAAAAATATAAAGACTATTATAGAGAAAATGACATAAAATTACAAGAATTGGCCTAACAAACTCCATTTTGCACTTTGGGGTTATCGCACGTCAATTCGTACATCAACATGAAATACGCAATTCTCTTTGGTTTATGGAATGGATGTCGTACAACCTGTAGAGCTACAGATACCATCTCTACGCATTGCACTAGAAAGTAAACTTGATGAAGTCGAATGGACTAGAGCAAGATATGAAGAGCTAATTCTACTTGATGAAAAGCGACTAGAGACTCTACATCATACCCAATGTTATCAAACCCGTATGGCTAGGAAATTTAATAAGAAGGTCAAGACAAGAAACGTCAAAGTAGGAGACTTGGTGTTAAAAGCTCTAAGGAAAAATGTTTTGGATCCAAGAGGAAAATTTAGGCCTAACTGGTCCGGACCATATATCGTCAAAACCATTCTGTCAGGAGGCGCAACAAAACTAACTGATATGGATGGCAATGAATTCTCAAACATGACGAACCTTCAACAACTTAAAAAGTACTACCCATAATTACTTGAGTAGGACACTCAAGAGAGCTACGTTTGGCCTGATTCCTTATGAAAGGATACGTAAGCAACCCTTTAAAGGGTGCGACCACTCTAATTTTAGCAAACCTCGCATCCCAGGAGCAATAGAAATTTGACGGAATAGCAGCACCCCAAAAAGTGGTATGTTGCCGGCCGACAGATTGCAGCGCAAAGCGACAGAGCCTGTCGCTCTACGACAAGCAGCAACATCTGGCGATTGACGCAAAACAGCGGCGCCAATTTTCTGCGAATATTTGGGCAAGTTTCGGTGTATTTTGGAAATTTTTCTACTTCCGTACTCGAGAAAATTTCTGGAAAATAATTAAAGTTGTTTTCATTACTTTAATAAATTAAATAAAAAGTTGATTTAATTTAAAAAGTTGAAATTTCATTAATAAAATAAAGTAAAAATTACATTATTGATGGAATTCAAATAAAAGCTTAATTAAATAAAATTAACTTTAAATTTAAACTAGTCTAATAAATTGGAAGTTAAGAAATGCTTCAATCTTTCTTCTCTTTCTTTGCCCTCTTCCAATTTTTATCTGCATCCTCTTCATCATCCATGACTTTAGCTAGTAGGCATCCTTTAGAGGACCTACATTCAATTTTAGAGTAAATGGTTTTCCCCTTAGCTAGGACTCCATGTTTCTTTTCTACCCAAATCTTCTTTTCTGAGGTGTCAGCTTTTCTTTTCCCTTTATCCTTTGTAGTGTCTTTCTTCTTAGGCATCACGGGTGTTTTAAATTCAACTTTTTCACTCAAGCGTTCCTTAACAGGAATCACTTTGTCACCTAGACGGTTCTTCACATTGGTTCTACTATGATTTTTCTTCATGTCCTTTGTAGGCTTATTAAGAAGCCATCTCTTCACATCATTGGGCAAGGAAGGAGGAACCTTTTGGGTAATCACTTCCCATAAAGGCCTAGCACTCCAATATGTGTCAAACTTCTATACTTCTTGTGAAACAGGGAATTCATAGGGACGATGGAGGTCCCCAGAAGGAATTGTTTGAAGTAGACCATACTGCCTTTTTACCCTGCAGGGATAATAAAAAGCCATCTTGGTTAAGCTTGGAAGACGACAGAAGGGTTGCTTGTTGACACTAACCATCTTCTCAATTTTCCACCATGGGACGACCCACTTAATAGCAAAAATGCAAGAAGCAAAAACTTTACTCCACTCATGGCGACCCATCTTAGAGAAAAGCTTCTTTCGCCTCACAAAGCAATTTGGAGTATATTTCTCAATGTTGTCAGGATGACTAATTAATTCTAGTCTCTCCATTAGCCATATCTACAAAAAAATAAATTCATTGAAAATAATTAGTATTACTATACAAAAATATGTTTTTGATTTCTGTAATTAAAAATATTATTTTTCTACCTGTAATAAAATTGGAGAGCCCCGAAAAGGTGTTTTTGGATTTTTCTTTAATTCATCTAGACTAAGCATAGTCTCTCCAACAATTAATGGCATTAGGTTTCTTCCAGATTCAATTTGCTCCAAAATAATTAATATAATTGCTTAACCCTCATTAGTTCTACCACTAGTGAGAAGATATTGGTTAAGCATGCAAAAGAGAAAAGCCCTTCTTCTATAAACATGAAAGGATTCAGAATAAGGTCTATCAAAGTAGTGGCGTGCAAATTCTTTTAGATTGACTACACTACCATCTACAATATTTGTTAGATATTTGTCTCTTAAATTAAAGAAGAGCTCAAAATCCTTATAATAATATTCATACACTCTAGGGATTACCGCAAGATCTAATGAAGGGAAGCCTAGGATGGCACCAAATTCTTCCAGTAAAGAGCTAATTTCATCACACCCTAATCTAAAGCAATGTGTATCTATGTCCCAATATTCTAAGGCGGTATGAATAAAATCTATGTCAAGATCTACCCCCTTAATACCATAAATACCTCCCATGTGGAAAAAGTCGAGTTCTTCACTACTACAAAAAAGGCCTTAGAGAACTGTTATAATGGGCTTTATAGATCGCCTTAGGGGCGTTCTTCTACTAAGCGATGTATAAAGTATAGAGAACGGGTCATTTAGGCGTTTTATATAATAACAAATGGAGAACGGTTGTTAGTCACAACCGTTCTCTTTTCCCTTCTTAAAATTGTACATCAAAGAAGGAATAAAGAACTGTTTAGGCCACTTAACCGTTCTATATTGCGTTACAATAGAGAACGGTTAAGTTAGATAACAGTTCTCTAATGTATTTTTTAAAAAAAAATAAAAATCCGACCATATCTATTTGATAATTCAAATTACCATGTACGCATTTTATCTTGCATTATTCCTGTATTTTGATAATCTGTATTATTTTTGTATTTTGATAAAATACAGATGTATTTGTTGTATTCCTGTATTTTATCTTGTACATTTATCCTGTAAGAAAATTTTCACATTTCTTATGTAAAATAAATTCATCATCCTGTATAAGTGCAATATAACTTTAAGTATAATAAAATTAACCAAAATATTTCCAGATACGACAAAAGCCATCAAAATATAAATATAATTTAAAACATCCAACCACAATTAAATTGAATTATTCATACAAATTTTATTCTATACAAACAAATACATGAGTTAAATATCAAAACACCTTTCTTATTAATGTTGATTTAGCAAGCAATATTAGTACACAATTCCAGCCAAGTAGCCCAAGCACCATCTGAGCCACCACCACCTCAGCAAACACTTGCTGCTCCACGTCCCAGCCAAGAGACCCAAGGAACCATCCAGGCCACCAGCACACAGCCCCCTTTCCATCCAGCAAGAGTGCGTGGCGCCAGCACAGCCCAAACCATCTCCATCTCCTTTACTGCCACAATCACCATCTCCATCACGAGGAGGTGACAAGCTAATTAGAACAAAAGCCATAACAGGGTCACCTCCAACATCTTCTACAAAGTACTCATCCCCCAAAAAGAAACCTCCAGCAGTTGCAACTAACATCACTCAAAATCCAAAAGACCTCAGAAAGCAAGAAACTTCACAAACACATTTAGAAGAGCCCAAGCCAGTGCCACACATCAACTTCACCTAAAGAACCTAGAAACCAACCAGCTAATAATGAGTCTTCAACAGAAGTTTTTAGCCCAAAATAAGAACCCAAACCATAATGAGTGAAAGTATATAATACATCCTACAAATAGGACAAACAGATACTTAAGGGAAATATGACGATCCTAAGAAAGAAGAACTGAAGGAATAGCTCAATTCTGACATAACAGCTAAAACCATTGAAGGTTAGGGAAGCTTCAGAAAGAGGAAATCCAAAATCCAGAGACACAAACCTCTAAGAGGATTTAGCAACAAAGTCATACAACAACCACAATGCACAAGGAATAAACAACTCACTCGTCTTTAATAGTTGTGTGACAGAAAGAAACCTTGGTGTCCACGTGGTTTTCACAAGGAATAAACAGTTCACAATTGTTTGAGATATTACAAAATCGACAAGATTGTCAAAGGTCGTTGCACCATCTTTTTGTCTGGAATGAGCTCTTATCCAATCCAAATGTCGAAGCACATCTCTAACTTGCTCTCCTTGTTTTTGAAGTTCTTCAGCAGCCTGACAATACGAATAACAAAATGCCCTTTAACAACTAAAAGTCATCCGTTAATTGAATGTTTACTGTTATTCCTTAAACAAAATCAACAAAAACAGAAAACAATCATTGCTAAACTTACAATCTCTTGTTCATAATACAAGTACCTTTTTCGACCTCCTCGATATCTTGAAGTATTCATTTTTGCCCTCTCTCGATTCTTGTCACTTAGTTCCTTTCAATATAATAATGTACAAACAAATTAGTACACAATTTTCAAAGGTTTTTTTTCATAACTATGACTAGCTATTGGCATTATTCAAAGATTACCTTAAACGCAGTACCTAAATTCGTATATCAAAACAGTATCTATATTCGAATAAAAAAGCTTTTATGAGGCTTGATTATTCTTTGGAATCCAGACTGCAGTAGTCTTAATTAGTCGAACATGCATATTAGTCTAGATGCATCAATAAAACATAAATCTTATGACTATTTTAGGTTTCAATTAATTGTCTACTTGTTTACTCTTTTTGCAAATTATGCAGACTGCTTGTTTCTTGACCTGCTTTTGTCTAAATCAATTAAGCCATGTTGATTCACCTGCAATAAAATGTTATTTACATGTCCTGTTCCTAATAAAATGTATAAACCGCGGAAGTAACCATGCACCTTAGCTATAAGTCTATAAACAAAGAGAAGTCAATTCACATTCATAGGGGATACAAGCTCAATTCTGACAGAATAGTTGAACCACTGAAGGTGAGGGAAGCTCTAGAAAGAGGAAATCTTGAGACACAAACCTCCAAGATGATTTAGCAACAAAGTCATACGTCAACAACAATGTACAAAGAATATAAAAACTCACTCGTCTTTAATAGTACCACAGTCCACATGTTATGATTTCCTTCTCTTCTCTCTTCAAAGTCAGCTACACAAATTCCACAAAAACACACTCCTTACTCATCATTGTAAGCATAGTAAAAACCATGACTAGTCTTATACATTACTAGAATCATATTTTATCATCACATTCACATAGTTTCAATCACAAGATCTTATAACCAACCATTTTATGAAAGAAAAGCAAAGCAAATCAATATTTCTAAAATATATTACAAAGTATTTGAAATTAATACAGCACAATAATCCAGTGGTAATCAATTTCCCCTACCCCTCTTTCTTTATCTGATTAGGGTTCTAAATTGAACTTAGGTAAGATTATTTGGCTAAAATTATTTTTATTACTATTGAAATAAATGTAAATTCGACAAAATTAAGGGTAATTTGATTCAACTTACTGCAATTCGGCTGAAATATTTACATACAAACAATCGATTGAATTTATCCCTAAAACTAGAACTTTGAAGCTTTTTTTAATAACCTAAATTCGAATTGCAAATTAATTTACTAGATGAAAACTATGAATTTAATTCAGTTTCCTTCATATTTCGAATGATTTATGTGGTTAGATTGACAAATTAACAAAATTCAACTACTCTATGACAAATAAAATTCGAACCTACCTCAATGTAATGGTGGCTCAGCAAAGTGGTGGTGCTGTAGACATTGTGTGGCGGTGGAGCGGCGGCTCAGCAAAGCAGTAAGTGGCGGTGCATGCAATTGGAGGTTTTTGGTAAACTTGAAGCAATTAAGAAGTATAAAGTATTTTTTTAAGAATATTAAGCAAAGGTATTTTCTAGTGGAATGGAAGTGAAAGTGAAATGAAAGTGAAAGTCCTTATAGCTGATTAGTCGCCTTTGATTAATTTGGGTAAAAAAAAAAATTAATTTTTTTTTATTTTTATAACACTCTGTATATAAATTCCTCCTAAAATTAAAATAAATAATTAAAAAAAATACAAAACGGTTATCAAGATGACCGTTCTATAACCTCTATAATAATTAATTATTATTTTAAATTATTTGGGTGAAAGAAATAGAGAACGGTTAACTATGCTAACCGTTCCATATAAATTAACTTACAGAACGCCTCTTATACAAATACGTTCTATATTCTTCTGAAGAACGCCTACCTTTGGTAACCGTTCTATATTTTGCGATCTCTAATCTAGTTTTTGGTGTAGTGCTTTTCTCTCTTTAATAGTTAAGACCAACACCATTCATGAGTAAAATTGCTAAAACTCTTAGTGACTAAAGACATGATTATCTGAGAAGCTAAGGTTATAACTAATATGTCCGAATTATACAAAAAATCGGCAGATTAGGGGGTTATTTATTTACAAAATTGATATAGTTTGACTCCGGAAAGGATTCGGAAGCAGCGCACCGCAGCACCTAACGACAAGCTTGTCGCCTGGCGACAGCAGAAGCGCTCGATGACAGCGCAAAGCGCGTGGTGACAAGCGGTGTTGCAGCGCTTCCTCAACGTGCTATGCAAACTGCGTTTTTTCTGGCTATGATTCGAATTCGTACAATGACTTTACAAATTTCTCCCTTTGTTAAATTACCCCATACATATTAATTTAATATATTTTCTTTTCTTTTTGGATTTATTCAAGCTTTATTAAATTTAGGTTTGTTTCAAGTCCAATTTATTTTTCATTTTTTTCTTTTTGGGGGAAATTTTTGCGCATAATTAATCACAAATTTTTAGCACACACACATATGCACATAAAAATGAAAAATAAATGCAAAGATAAAACAGTCATAATAGATAATAGTCTGTATATACAAATATATTTAACAAATATGGCTAATAAATGGGTCAATCGGCAAAGTCCTACAAAAGTCAAAATAAAACAACATAGGTAAAACTACGGTGCTGGAGGACACAGATGATGAGGGTTGTCCATCATATCAAAGAACTACGCAGATCGAGGAGTATGCTCCCCACCGGCTCCGGTCTCACCAGGAGTAGGGAAACTCAACTCATGACTAGTCCACCCAACGTCGACCTGGTGATGAATCAGCAAAGGCTGAGGGTACGAAGGCTGATGCGGCAACAAGCCGACCTCGTACGTCCCACCACCTACCAGAGCTGATGTCGCCTCCCCTTGGCCCATTGGCCCAGTCCATGCACCCTCATATGAAGAGCCCGAGCCCTCCACTACCTCAGTCCGAGCAGCATCGGATCGGCCACCTCGGCCACCAGAAGCGGTGCGGCGACGCCTCGTGCCAGACCTAGCCGGCTCCCTCCGAGCCTCGGGTCTCGTCCGAGTACGTGAAGGGATAGGTTATCCCTGTGAAAGTAAATTAAGTCAGATGCAAAGAAAGTAAATAGGAAAATAAAATTCTGAAATAAAGAAGAAAAGTTACCTCTAGATCAGCGTCGTCACGACGACAGGAAGCCACGTTCCTCATCCGCACCAGCTGGCTCCGAAAGGCGTCTATGCACCTCGCCATCGCCGACACCACCTCCCGCGAGAACTGTCAAGAAACAAAGTCAGTAAAGATACAAGAAAAATATAAACAAATAGCAAGTAAATAACTCACTTGAGTCTGGTGACGAGGGATGGATCGCTCTACGAAGCGCTGATCCTCGGGAGCTAGAGGGATCATCTCCTCAATAGGGCCGTAAATCCCCTGATAACTGATGGACATCCGGGGAGAAACGAACTCAGTAGGCTCAGTTAGGAAAAAAAAAGCAAACCAAAGCGAATAAAATACCATTTGGGGGCTACTTAGCAAAGAAATAAAAGACAAAAATCATACCGCCGCCTCCTCAGACAAAACAGGGGCCGGAGCTAACAACGGCAGCAAGTCCTCCTCGTAGCAACGCCCCGAGCTAGCTTAAGATCGCCAAGGGGTACCGGCAGGCGACCTCTCCGCCAACTTGAGCAGCATCGCGTCATGGAACATGTGGCTAGGCGGAGGAGCAGGGACGACGAAGATCTCCGAGGAGTGTTGAATAGCGACTTTCTCTCCTAGGTACACTGCCGCCTCATACGTCCCTTGAAAGTAGCGACGCTCAGCGGTGTACTGCGCAGCCAGCGCAGGAACAACCAGACCGTCCCATGGCCGGTATAATACCTCAGGCTCCTGCAAAGTATGTCTATAAGATAAAGTTCTACCAAAAACAATACAAAAGACGTCAACTGTCCAACAGAACATACCAAGAGGATCAGCTCTTGGACATGGCCAGTGGCCGCCTGATCAAAGAAAAAACCTCCCCAACAGGCGCCAACAAGGAGCTCGAGAAGAGATGGTCTCGCCGGCGCAAGCAAAGGAAAGTACTCGTAGAACCAAATCTACCAAGATAGAAAGAAATCAGCGAGTGCTAATAAAAGTCTAGAGCTAACTTTTAAAGAGATAAAGTGTACCACTACGACTCTCTAGAAGCTAGAGAGAGCGATGTTTCCTGTGTAAGACCGGTGGCGATAGGAATCTCGCAATCCCCGCAAAAAGTCAGCATAGGCCAAGTTGGCCCAATCGTAAGTCCCGATTAGCTGAAGATCGTGGAGAGAAGGAAGGTAGTAAAGCAGCACCCGACTACCCTTGTCAGGGGAAAGGTCCCTTACAGCAAAATAAGCGCAAAGATGCGTACCCGCTACTCCCAGGTGGTCGCATCGTCCTCAAAAGCCATCGCCAGAGTTGACCGGCGAATGCACCTTGAGCTAAGACGTGATGGCTCCACCTCGACACGGACCCGAATAGCGATCGGACCCAACTACTCCTCGACTATCGGAGAGAAAGCACTAATAGAGCTATCTAATGGCAGCGTAGTCGAGCAAAACTCCAGTCCCGAGATGAGACTGAAGTCGGTTGGGGTGACAGTCATCTCACCCCAAGGAAAGTGAAAAGTGTTGGTGGTATCCTAGAAGAACTCCACCAAAGCACGAACCACGTGGTGACCCACTTCGAACGAATACATGGCCTAAGTAGCCCGGAATAGGGCAGTCATCCCACAGGACTCCCAAAGTAGTCGCAGCCCCTCATTGCCGCGAAAATACTTGTTGTACAACTTGCCTATGGTCTCGTTACCCGAACCATGGTTGCGCGTCCTACCGCTAACAATCCCACGACGCACCCTCTCAGAAATGTGATGCTTAGGGGCAAGAACAACGTCCGCTCGTCCCACTCAGGGAGGGGACCGATAGAGGTGGACGGATTCGCGTCCTCTGGTACGGGCTCGTGCTCCCGTCGTGTGTCTTGGTACCGGGAACCTAAACCTCACTATCTATCCATACTACATTGTGCAAAATTGACAAAATTAAGGCTCAATAGTATCTAAGGTTCGCCTAGCCGCATGATACTATGTTCGCAAAAAACAAGTACGTAGTACTAAAACAAAGCACGATTTCAATTCAAGCATATATGGCATTTTTCAAGCAATCAAACAATTTCTTGCAATATTTTGATAATTATTGTGACAAATTGAACAAGAATTGCTAGCAAAAATATCAAGAACGAGCCACATTGTTCTCACGACCTTAAGAGGTTCAACAATGGTGAATCGCTCATTTCTCCACCAAATTGAGTCAAACAAGTCTCAAAATACTCTCAAGGCAATATACAAACATAATCAAGCAATTTCATGGCATAAAATTTGACAAACAAAGCAAATTGAGCAACATAGGTTTTGAATTTTCAAGAAATTCGTGAATAAACATGTGCAAATTTCAGCAAAATTCGAGTGAGTTTGAAGAAAACTTACATAGATCAGCAAACTAGATGAATTAATCTTCGATTTGCAACAAATTTGAGCGAATTTAGTTGAGAAACGAGCAAGAACGGACGATTTAAAGTTTTTGAGGCGAAACTCGAATGAAAACAGCAGCAGCAGCGAAATGGGGAAGAAAGGGCTTTTATTCGGAAAACCCGAGTGCAGCGCCGCGCGACAAATTTTTCGCCGCGCGACAGAGTGCAGCGCCAGGCGACAAGAAGAAATTGCGGCAACAGCAATCCTTGGCAAACGTTGCAGTGGCGACAGAATTTGAGGCCTCGTAGAATGATTATTTTGACTCGTGCAGCAATTTGGGTTCCCTGGTATGCCAGTTAGCCCTTATAAGCAACTTGAAATGATTTAGTAATCGGCTCGGTTAAAATCACATTAAGAGAACGACCTGATGAATGATCGTCTCACTTAGCTTAAAGCACCTAAACATTGGCTCATTGCAAAGGCTACGACATAACGGTTCATAAACAACAGAAGCACCGACATAATGGTTCATAAACAGCAAAGGCACCGACATACTAGTTCACAAACACCAAAAGCGCCAACGCACTGGCATAGCAAAAGCAAAGTTCAAGCGAACTTTAAAGGGTCGACAAGCGTTGGTCTTCGGTGATATTCTTTAAAATATTATCGCAACAAATGAGGATGGCTTTAGGCGAAGCAATCTTCAATCATGTTCCCTGGTTTGCGTAAGATGGTCACAAAATGGAAGATCGTTTCAAGCGAAGCAGTCTTCGATAGTGTTCTCTAGCTTGCAGAAGACTATCACAGCGAAAATTGGAGGCAGTTACAGGCGTAGCAGTCTTTAGGCGGTATCCCCTAGCTTGAGAAAGACTGTCAAAGCTCTTTGTTCAGAGACGCGTGGACATATCAACATCGAAACAGCAAGATAGCGTTCCCTAGCTTGTGGAAGGTTGTCACAACAACAAATACAACAGCAATCAGTTCCTCCAGAGACGTGTGCTCGACGGTGCAAGATACATGTTTATTTGTTTAACTAACGCTAGTTTGCAGGTATCGGCGTTACAAGAATGATTTGGGATCGCAGAACGTTTTGAATCATAATGAAACTTGCGTTTCTCCAAACTCAGTCAAAGTGGGGGCTTCTGTAGACACCCATTTGTGTCTCCCTAAAACCATACCCAATGATGAATACCTTTCACGTTGAATCATAATCGAATGAAGTGAAAGTGTGGAGAGTCTAGTATTGCGGTTAGTTTTTATTCTCTTCTTTCTCTCTGTTTTCGAAATCCTATTTTATGAAAATAGCCAATCCGGTTTATCTTGGTCCATGGAAAGGGTCTAATAATAGTGTAGTTGGATCGGGCTCGAAAAGAGCTTTCCAGCGATATATTATAAGCCCAATTCCGATGAATAATGAAAAAGTTATGGTCAAATTACTGAACTAGGCTCTGTTTGATCTTTATATGCGGCCCAATGATCTAAGGAAAAATTTCTCCTATTAATCTGAACTTTGCCTCATCCGCCGAAATTAATCCCAACTTTCGTTTATTATCTATCACTAACAGCTTTAGGGGGTATTAATTTCTATTGCACCCAACGGGTCATCCAACCTGATGTAGCAGGTTACCTAGACACGTGTCAATATGTGATAGGTCCAAAAAAAAATTAAATTAAAACAAAAATTAAAAAAAAAACTACCAAACCCAGCCACCACCCCCCCATTCTCGAAAAACACTCCATCACCACCCCCACCCCGCCGGAAATTCGCACCCACCCCCAAAAACCCCTCCCCTGCTGCCGAAAACCGCCGCCCAGCCACCCCTTCCCTTCCCCCACCCCCGAAAACCCCTCCCCCACCCCCAAAAATCCCTCCCTTGCATCGAACAACCACCCCAAAAACCCCAGATTCACCGCCCAGCACTCCCCCTTCCCTCGAAATTCACCCATTTCCATCCCCCACCCCCGAAAACCCCTCCCCTGTTGCAGGAAAACGGCGCCCATCCCTCCCTCACCCTCGAAATTCATCCCTTTCCCTTCCCTCACCCTCAATTTCACCCCCTTCCCCGACAATTAACCACGAAAACGGAACCCCCTTCCCCGTCAATTAGCCATGAAAACAGCTATGCTAAGGTTGTTTCCAGGGTCTGGGATGGGTGGTGGAGGAAGGCCGGTGGTTTTTAGTGGAAGTCGGAGGTTGTCCGACCGTTTTTCGGTGAATTGAGGGTCAGGGTTAAGGTTTCGGCGATTGAGGGTGGTGGTGGAGGTGGCTGTGCGTGGGTTTTTTTTTTAATTTGTTTTTTTTTAAACCTATCATTATGCGTCACGTGTGCAATTAATCACAAGTCAGCAATGTTTACCTAATTAGCCGGTTGCAAGTCATTTGGGTGCATGATATGTCCATTTTATATAGTGTTTTACCCCCGTCCCTTGGTCGTTATTAGTAGTGTTTTTGGCTCTTTCGAGCCACTTTTATTACTAATTTGTGCGTTCTAGTGTTTTCGTAGTTTTAGTTGTATTTTACAGGAAATTGCACTCTTGGAGCATTTTCCCGGGCTTTATGGATCAACTACGGAAGCTAGAAGGGCACGACCACTTTTGGAGCCCAGGATCGGTGAGAGCCGGTGATTAAGGGTTTGGTAATTGGGATCCCGAGGCATTTGGACCAAGTATTCAAGACCCGAGGAGGAAATCCGGATTGGGCCGAGAAATCAAGCCCAATCGAAGTCCAAGCTCAAGGAGAAGCAACCGCCCGATCGGGCAACCTCTAGCCCGATCGGGCGCGGCAAGACCATAGTGTTGTGCATGCTAAGGCGCGCCCGATCGTGCGAGCATCTAGCACGATCGGGCGATGCTGCTTGGGAAGGAACGCGAAAAGGCGCGCCCGATCGGGCGGCCCTTAGCCCGATCGGGCGCGCGTTTTTAGAAGACCTGATTAAGTTTAGTTTTAATTCTTGTTTTAGAAAACGTTTAAGTACGATTTTGTACGGAATTTTTAGATGACCTTCTTTCTTAGACTTTCTCTCTCTACTTAGTATTTTTCTCTCTCTTAAATTCTCTCTCAACTTTTGTTCTTAATTTTTCCATTAATTCCATATTTCTTTTTAGTAACAATTTCTTCCCTTTTAATTTCAGTTATTTTATTTTCTTTCTTGATTATGCTTTTGTTTATTTATTTGATTAGAGTAGTCATGATGATTTGTGAGTAGTTTAATTTCTAGGGTTTATGGGGATCTAATAAATTATATGAAGGGGTAATTTTGTGATTGTTAATTATCAATGCTTGGTTGATTTCCTATTGATTGTTTTAATGCTATGGAATTAGGTTTGGCCAGTTTTAATTGTATGAGTTTAGCAATATTAATTCGAGATTCGACAGATGAGAATTGATATTTAGGCTTAGTTTCAATAGGCGGATTAATTTATAAATGGTTAAGTCGAGATTCGACAGATGAGATTTAATACCGGTAAATTAACTCTGTGATTATAATACGTAGCGAAAGCCCTTTATAATCTGATTAACCAATGCTTGATGATTGCTTATTATGAATTGCCCTGGAATATTGTTTATTAGTGAACCTATGCCCTAGGCTTTTAATATTTGATTTTTCTCCCTACTTTATTCCTTTCGACTTTATTCTCCGTAGTTTAGATTTTATTCACAAAAACATTGGTTACTTGATAATTTAGATTATAATAATTAATTAGGGGTAAAAAGACCTGTTTCCCTGTGGAGTTCGACCCTACTTCCCTATCTACTTTAGTTAGAAGACTTAGGTAATTATTTTTTATTAGGGAATACGACTTTACCTTGTCAAAATTTGGCGCCGTTGCCAGGGAAACGGTTTTATTTTTATTTTTTGATTATATTTTTGTAGTCTAGATTATCCCTTTTTTTTTTGCCTCAGAGAACGTTAGTTCTTTGAGGCAATTCTCATATTTGTCTTTAGTTCTTTGTTTATGCCCTGGTGTTCCAGATCAGGTTACATCCCTTTTGACCCTGAGATCGTGCGTTCTTTTCATAGGCAAAGGAAACTCTATAGACAAATTCTGGCGGGTTCTGAGGAGGACAACGGTCGAAGAGATCCTCCCCCTGATTCTAGTGACACAGATATTCCTTCAGATTCAGGATCATAGATGACGGCCCAGAAGAAACTCAGTGACTACTCGCAACCGAAGCTCACATATTTCCCGCACCTTACTCCCACTCCGGCTCTAGATGGATTTCAATTTGAGATCAAGCCCCAATTTATCACTATGATAGAGAGGATGCAGTTCAGCGGAGCTAACGGTGAAGATCCTAATCTTCACATCGCAGATTTCTGCCAATATTGTAACACCATTAGATAAGTCGGGGTCACGCAAGACAAATCAGTGAGATTCTTTTTCCTTTTTCATTATGTGGCAAAGCTAAATTATGGTTTAATGGTTTGAATAGAACTGCACTTGGTATTACTGACTGGGAAACTCTTGCTTTGAATTTCTATAATTAATATTATCCTGCAGAGAGAACAGCAGTGCTAAGGAGTGCTATTCAGAACTTCGCTCAAGAGGCCGACGAAACGTTATATGAGGCTTGGGAGAGGTTCAAGAATCTACAGAGAGAGTGCCCCCACCACAATCTAGCACAATGGCAATTGATCCAAGCATTCTATAATGGACTTGGAAATTCTTCTAGATCAGTGCTAGATTCGGCAGCTAGTGGGAGGTTTATGAATTTAAATGTGGATGATGCAGGACAGGTTATCGAAGACATGGCAATACACAATTCCCAATACGGGAATCCGAGAGGGTTTGCAAATAAAGGAAAACATAGTGTCGATTCCGTATCCTTTTTGCCAGCTCAATTAACATCTATTTGTCAAAAATTAGATAATCTTACTGCTGCTCCTAACTCTGTAGCTAATGTTTCTGCTGTTGCTAACCATGAAACTTTTTGTGAAAATTGTGGAATTGTAGGTCATTGGCAGCAAGATTGTAGGAGCTCTATGGAACAAGTTAATGCCTTTCAAACCTATAGAAAGAATAACCCCTATTCCAATTCCTACAATGCCGGTTATAAAAATGATCCTTATCTTTCGTACCGGAGCACCAATGTACAAAACCCTCCACCTCCACAACAACCATAATAGCAAACCCCACCACAGCAAAAATATTATCATCCTAATGCTAGCCAGAAAAACCAAGCATCACCCTCATCATCTTCCGACCTTGCCATGACAGAAATTAGAGCAATGCTTGCCAACATGCAAAAGCATATGGAGAGTAGGGATGCGCAAATTGATTCTATCCTAGCCCATAATAAAATCATGGAAAATCAAATTGCACAACTTTCATCTACCCTACAATCCCGTCAGCAGGGAGCTCTACCATCACAACCTATCCATCCTACAGATCATGCCAATGCAATCACTCTAAGGAGTGGTTCACATTATGATGGACCTCCTATGCCAAAGGAAGATAGACCAGTTCCTGATCTAGATTCCTCTATACCAAACGCTAATCCTGCTAGCCCTACAGGGCTACAAATAGATACTAACCCTACTAATGTTTTTGTGCAGGGTAAATCGCAAGATAAGGGAGGAGATGTGCAGAGCCCGGTTATCAAACTTCCATTCCCTAATAGACAATTGAAGAGTAAGTTTGATAAACAATTCGGTAAGTTTTTTGAGGTTGTGAAAAACCTGCAGGTAACAGTTCCTTTCACTGACTTAATCACTCAAGTTCCTGCCTATGCTAAATTTATGAAAGACATTCTAACTAGGAAAAGGGCCTTTAATGAAGTAGAAACTGTAGCTTTCACAGAGGAGTGTAGCACTTTATTATAAAACAAATCCCCTCCTAAATTAAAGGATCCCGGTAGTTTCTCTATCCCTTGTCATATTGGGAATGTTTTTATTGATAAAGCTTTGTGTGATTTGGGTGCTAGTGTCAGTGTCATGCCATCGTCTGTCTGCGCTAAACTTAATATGGGAGAATTAAAAGTTACTAATATAACTTTGCAATGGTAGATCGTTCGGTAAAATACCCCTTAGGTATTTTAGAGGACGTACCTGTCAGAGTTGGTAAATTTTTTATTCCTGTTGATTTTGTTGTTTTAGACATGGCAGAGGACACACAAATACCCATTATATTAGGTAGGCCTTTTCTCCATACTGCAGGAGCGATTATTGATGTTAAAAATGGTAAACTAACCCTTTCTATAGATGACGACAATGTTACTTTCAATTTAGGGAAGGTTTTAAAAGGGCTTATGTTAGAGGAAAATTGTTGCTACATTGATATAATTGATATAATGGATGATATTTGTGATAATAGCTTGCCACAGGTTCTTACGAAGGATCCCTTAGAGGAAGTTCTCTGCGGTAATTTATCTAGCGACAATGCAAGCGTTTGGGGTAATGCGGTACAGGATATTGAAAAGGCTCTTTCCTTAAAAGAGTTAAGCCCCAAAGAAACAATGAAGGTAGTAAATTTAGTTCAGGAATCAAAACCTGCAGAGTTCAAGAAACCTGAGCTAAAACCTCTCCCTTCTCATTTAAAATATGTTTTTCTGGATGAACAAGAACTACACCCCGTGATCATCAGTACTGCACTTACTGACCTACAATCTTCCCAACTTCTATGGGTTCTCAAAACCCATAAGAAGGCTATAGGGTATAGTATTGATGATCTCAAGGGTATTAGCCCTGACTTTTGTATGCACAGGATACATCTAGAGGAAAATTACAAGCCCTGCATTCAACCCCAACGAAGATTAAATCCCAACATGCAGGAAGTAGTCAAGAAGGAGGTGATGAAATTACTTGATGTAGGTATTATCTATCCTATTTCTGACTCCAAATGGTTAAGTCCTGTGCAGGTAGTGCCAAAGAAGGGTGGGATGACTGTGATAACAAATGAAAAGAATGAATTAATTCCCACTAGAACTGTAACAGGGTGGCGTATGTGCATAGACTATCGTAGATTAAATATCGCCACTAAAAAGGATCACTTCCCTCTTCCCTTTATAGATCAAATGCTTGAGAGCTTAGCCAATCATAAATTCTTTTGCTATTTGGATGGGTATTCGGGATTTTTCCGAATTCCGATTCACCCTGAAGATCAGGAAAAGACTACCTTTACATGCCCTTATGGCACTTTTGCATATCGTAGAATGCCCTTTGGTTTATGTAATGCACCCGCTACCTTTCAACGTTGTATGATGAGCATTTTTTCTGATTTCATAGAGTCTATTATGGAGGTCTTTATGGATGATTTTAGCGTATATGGTTCTTCATTTGATTCATGTTTAATTAATCTCGCTAAAATTTTGAAAAGATGTGAAGAGTGCAATTTAGTCCTTAATTGGGAAAAATGTCACTTTATGGTGACAAAGGGAGTAGTCCTAGGTCATATTGTATCTGATAAGGGCATACAAGTAGACAAGGCTAAAATATCAGTGATTGAGCAATTACCTCCTCCAGTTAATGTTAAGGGAGTTAGAAGTTTCTTGGGTCATGCGGGGTTTTATCGCCGCTTTATCAAAGATTTTTCCAAAATTGCTAAACCACTAACACAGCTCTTGCTCAAGGATGCCCCATTTATTTTTACTGACGAGTGTCTTGAGGCTTTCAACAGGATTAAGCAGGGTTTGATATCGGCACCCATCATATGTGCTCCCGATTGGAACCTTCCTTTCGAGATCATGTGTGATGCAAGTGACTTTGCACTAGGAGCCGTGCTCGGACAGAGGAAGGACAAGGTTTTGCATGCTATTTATTATGCTAGCAACATTGGATGAAGCCCAAGTCAACTATGTCACTACGGAAAAGGAGTTTCTTGCTGTTATTTATGCTTTAGAAAAATTTAGATCATATCTTGTTGGTTCTAAAGTTATTGTTTTTACTGATCATGCAGCATTGAAATATTTGATAGCTAAGGCGGAATCAAAGCCAAGACTACTCCGGTGGGTTCTCTTGCTCCAAGATTTCAACATAGAAATAAAAGATAAAAAGGGAGCAGAGAACGTAGTGGCAGACCACTTGTCACGTATCAGGTATGATGAGGGTAAGGATTCTCTACCTATAGATGATTCTTTCCCTGATGACAACCTATATGCAGTTGTAGAGCAACACCCATGGTATGCAGACTTCGCTAATTATTTAGTGGGTGGTACTCTACCTCTTGACTTGTCCTACCAACAAAAAAAGAAATTCCTTTCTGATGTTAAACATTATTTTTGGGATGATCCTTTTTTGTTTCGTGAGTGTGCAGATGGATTATTTCGCAGGTGTGTTCTCGAGTGGGAAGTCCACGGTGTGATTACTAGTTGCCACACCTCACCATATGGAGGACATCATGGCCCCACTAAAACGGTGGCCAAGATTAATGAGTCAGGTTTCTATTGGCCTACAATGTTTAAAGATGCTAACATGTTAGTGCAGGCTTGTGACTCTTGCCAGAAGACTGGCAACATCTCACGGAGGCATGAGATGCCCCAAACAGGAATGCTAGAAGTTGAGATTTTTGACGTTTGGGGTGTTGATTACATGGGACCGTTCCCTTCTTCAAAAGGGAACCGTTATATTCTTGTCGCCGTAGATTATGTATCCAAGTGGGTTGAAGCCATCGCCACTCCTACCAATGACGCCAAGGTCGTCCACAAACTTTTTAAGAAGACCATCATTCCAAGATTTGGTGTACCTAGAGCTATAATAAGTGACGGAGGATCTCACTTTCATGAACGGAAGTTGGACACCCTCCTCAAAAAGTATGGTGTCTACCATAGGACAGGTTTAGCCTACCACCCCCAAACTAGTGGCCAAGTTGAGGTTTCTAACCGTGAGATCAAGGCCATTCTAGAGAAGGTGGTGTCAAAATCAAGGAAAGATTGGAGCGACAAGTTGGACGACACTCTTTGGGCATACAGAACTGCATTCAAGACCCCTATAGGTACTACTCCGTATAGACTCGTGTACGGAAAAGCATGTCATCTCCCGGTTGAATTGGAATATAAGGCATATTGGGCTATTAAGGAGCTCAACCTAGATGCCAAACTAGCGGGAGAAAAGAGGTTACTTCAACTTAATCAACTCGATGAGTTCAGGTTGACGGCCTATGATAGTGCTCGAGTCTACAAAGAGAAGACGAAGAAGTGACACGACAAGATGATCCTTCCGAGAGAATTCAATGAGGGTGATAAAGTGTTACTATTCAACTCACGACTTAAACTTTTCCCAGGAAAGTTAAGGTCAAGGTGGTCGGGTCCTTTTATCGTAAAAAGGGCCAACAAATTCGGTTCTGTGGAAGTTTTCGACGAACATGGTAACGAGTTCAAGGTTAATGGCCAAAGACTCAAGCTATATCATGAGGGGGCTACAATTGGTGCGGTTGATATACTTCACCTAAGTAGTTCCGATTCACTCTGAGTTTCACTGTAGTAAGAGGGTCGTGCGGGACCTAGATAAACCAGCGCTTTGCGGGAGTCAACCCGTATTTCTTGCTTTCTAGACTAGTTTTCCTTTTTATTTATTTTTATTTTTATTTTAAAGAGGCGAGGAGAGTGAAATTTTACCGTTTATAAGTGTTTTTGTACAGGTATAGGTTTAAGAGGTCAAAAGACTTATAAGAATTTGAAGACGAAGAAAAGCAAAGGAAACCGACTGGGCACAGGCCCGATCGGGCGGAGCTCGCCCGATCGGGCGCGCAAGGAAGGTGCAATTTCAGCCTTAAATTCACCCGATCGGGCGTGGCTGCTTGATCGGGCGCGCAAAGAGAGCTGGAAATTCGAGCAAATTTCGCCCGATCGGGCGAGGTTGCCTGATCGGTCGCGCAAGGAGAGTTAGAAACTCGAGCGAATTTCACCCGATCAGGCGAGGTTGCCCGATCGGGCGCAAATCAAGTGAAGGAAAAGATATGTCGGGCAAAGCTCGCCCGATCGGGCAAGCCATAGGGCGAATTTTTCGTTCGTGTTCGCGCCCGATCGGGCGGAGCTCGCCCGATCGGGTGCGCAACTACGATTCTGGAATTTCAGATTATCCGCCCGATCGGGCGACGCTTGCCCGATCGGGCGTGCCTATTTTGGCCGTCCCCTTAAATTTTTTCCTCTTCTTTCCTTCCTCACTTTCTTCTTCTTTCATCTTCTTCTCCTTTACTTTCTCTCTTTAAAACCTCCATTTTTACACCTTCAAACTCACATATTTTTCAAGATCTTCTCCAATCCTTCCATCAAAACTCAAAAATTTTTACATATTTCTAATCCTTTCATCTTTCTCTACAATCTACACCCAATTTCTACCATTTTCTCTCAATTTTCTCTAAACCCTAAGAGAGAGAAACCATTCAATTCCTACACTTTCTAATCTCAATGGCTTTCAAGAGATCAAGAACAGTAAGGGGGGAAGGCTCAAGGCAACAAGAGGCGAGAATTGACCCGGATTTGCAAATTCCGGGATAGGAGAGGGTGGTCATCACCACCCAAGAGCAAAAACAGAGGATGCTTAACCTCATCACGAGGTAGGTAATTCCCACTCGTTTCATTCATCACCCTACCCTCATTAGATTAGGAATTGATAAGCATGTAGAAAAATTATTCAAGGGAGTTGGCATGAGCGGTTTCTTTAACATGCATTACGATACTTATGATTATTTAACCTTAGAATTCGTTTCTAGTTGTAATTTCATAAAATCAAATGCTTTAATTTCTCATATTCAATTTCGATTATTTAATAATGATATTAGATTGACATTGAAAGAATTTGGTAAAATTTTTGAGTTGAAATCGGATAGGCCCCTTGAACCGCCCCAAGACAACATTTCCGTTGTCTATCAATCCCTTACGGGGGATCCTAATTTGAACCTCTAACATGCTAAAGGCACTTGGATACAACATCCCGTGCCAAAGATTTGGCAACGGTTTGTTGGCCTTACCATTTTTGGAAGGCATGAACCCGCCAATGTTAGGCGGGATGAGCTTGAATTACTAGGGTCATACATGATCCCTAGGAGTGAAAAGCTCAATATAGTCCATAAAATGGCCAACCACTTCCAACGGGTGGCCAACGCGGCCGAGGCGGGTAGGTCTAGGGTACCCATTTACTTTGGTGGCCTAGTTACACATATAGCGGTCAAACACCTTAACTTTGTCCCTAACGATGACGGTAAGGTAGCAGACCCAACTATTATGGACCTACCCTATCAAGGTGGCCTTAATTGGATTAATGTCATGGGAGGGGAGACTTGGTGGGTGATTCAACGGGAATCGGGTAGGAGGGATAATGCTTTCACTTTACCCCACCCCACCTTGACCAAATTTGAGAAGGGGAAGCCTTCTTACACTTTTGAGCTTAACGGTCAAGGTGAGGTGCAACCACCTCACCCTTCACCTCAACCCCATCACTCTCCCATTGACCACTCACCTCCTCACCATTCACGACATTATCCACCACCTCAACCCTTTACATACGATATTCCCACTTCCTCTACCAACTACAACATAGACCCCAACGCCCCTTATGACTTCTCGGCTTTTAGGAGCCAATTAGATAGGATTGAGATGGGCCAAGGGCGAGTTGAGGGTATGGTTAGAGATTTGGATACTAGAGTAGGGTCTCTAGATCGAAGGGTAGGGTACGTGGAGAGGAACCTAGGGAGGGGTTTATACCCCATGTATGATGACTACGCCCGTCGGGGGGCTATTCCCCCCGATTCACTTGTCCCTGATTGGTTCCAATATCCGCAAGGTGGATATACGAACCCAAGTGCCTTTGGTACCTATGTCGACTACTCATCGGTCCATGGTTATGGGACCGATGTACCTTTTGGTGGGCTTGGGGGGAATGTAGACCCTAACTACTTTGCAGGTGGTTCAGGTCATGGAGGTGGTAGCTCAAGCCATGGAGGAGCCGACTCTAGCCACGGAGGGAGCTATTCGAGGATGGATGAGGATGAGGAGTAGGCTACTCTCCCAAGTCAATGAGAGCATTGCTTGATTTGGCTTGGGGGGGTGTTCTTTCACTTGGTAATTCTCTTACTTTTCTCTTTTTATTTGCTTTCTAGTATAGTTTTTATTGCTTTCCTAGTGTAGTTTTTATTGCTTTCTTATATATGAAAAATACAAAAAAATTGAAAAATAAAAAAATTCAAAAATACGTTCCAATGAATTATGAATCATACTTCCATGTGCCCCTTACTTGAGAAAATTGTTTTGATTCTTGGTATTTGATGATAGGCATTGTGGATTAGTTGATCATGATTTGATGTTTGATTGCCTTGAAACCTTTACATGCGTCAATTTTGTCCAACTACTTGTGAATATAGTGCTTGACTAGTTGATTTGGTAAGGAATGTGTGATAGTTCCATAGTTCCTGGTATGCCAATGAGTTTGAGTATTGGTTTACAACTATTAGTAATATTTATATGATTCATTATTATACACATTGTGGAGGACGAAGGCATTTGTTCTTTTAGGTAGCCTCCAGATATTGTAGGTACATTTGTTCCCTTCTTGCTACCCATGTTGTTGCCTTGACCTTTTGTTGTTTATTAGCCGTATTACAAGCCTATTTTGCCCCATTGGTTATTAGTCCCAAGCTTGGCTTGGGGGAGCTATTAGTGAGTGAGGTGAGGGAGTTTGTGGTTGTAGACACCCATTTGTGTCTCCCCAAAACCAAACCCGGTGATGAGTACCTTTCGCGTCGAATCATAATCGAATGAAGTGAAAGTGTGGAAAGTCTAGCGTTGCGGATAGTTTTAATTTCTTTTCTCTTCTCTTTGTTTTTGAAAACTTATTTTAAGAAAACAGCCAATCCAGTTTGGTTGGTCCATGATATAAGTCCAATAGTAGTGTAGTTGGATGGGGCTTGCAAAGAGCTTTCCAACGATATATTATAAGCCCAATTCCGATAAATATTGAGGGAATTATGGCCAATTTACTAACTTGGGCCCGGTTTGAGCCTTATATACGGCCCAATGATCTAGGGGAGGGCCTAATATGATTTATCATTCCTAATGTAATTAGGAATGGTTTTAGTCTTCTAGAATCTTCTAGAAGGTTCTTTTCATTCCTAATTCAATTAGCATTGATAAATTGACTTTTGACTTTTCAGAGTTTTAATTAAAACCAAAATAGCATTTTCGAGGAAATTATATGATTTTATCCTCTAGTACGGCAAACTTATCTGATTTTCGAAAACGCGTTGGAAATAAGCTTGGCGCCTAACCCCAGGCCTTGGCGCCTGGAACCAGGCCTGACGCCTAGCGCTAGCCATTGGCGCCTGGCGCTAGTGTTGGTGCCTGGCGCCAGTTAGCCAAGGGTGGTGCCAGCTCTGTTTTCTATGCGTCAGACTCTGTTTTGTTTATTTTATCTTTTTGGCTGATTTTCTCTATAAATATCGTATTAAAAACTCCGTTTTCATTCACTAATTCACCCAATTCTCCTCATTCTTTAATTCATTCATCTCTTTCTTTCATCTTCTCTAAACTTTGTTTTCACATACAAAATTCCACATTCGCAAGACTTAGATACACCTAGCCATATTCGAAGTTGCCTTCACCCTAGACGTGAAAGGTTTAATTTCTGAGGGTTTGGTCCCAAATCTCTATTTCAATTATTTAATTTAGTTGTTTTGTTTATTATTTTCCTTGAAGTTACTAACGTGTGTATTTTGTTATTAGAAAGAGGTATGAGGCATCAAAGTAAGTGCTTTAATGGTTTTAATTGATATTATGATGTAGAAATCATGTTTATATTGTTATTATGATATTCCTATTATCATGTTTAGGGAAAAGGTTATAATATCAAATATGCTTATTATGATTTCCTGCGATGCTTCCTATGTTCTTCCTAATATTTATGATTGCTAGTATCATGTTAGGGCTAAAGATTTGATTTTTATTGCTTAGTGACATGCTAGGGTTTGTTATTAATCTTGTTAGTATCATGCCTAGGATCTTGCTACTATTATGCTTTAATATTAACATGAACATGATTATGATTATAATTGTTATAATTTATGATGATTATGAATATTATTATTATTATTATTATTATTATTTTGATGATGATTATTTCATTTATGATGATTATTATTATGATTATAATTTTATTGTCATGATATTTTTTATTATTATTAATATGATTATTATTATTTATTATTATGTCGCTTGATGCTATTTATTGTTATTGCATGATCACACCTTTATGCATGTTAAAGGGAATTTTGGTACTTGTAATCATGCTTAATCAGATAATTAATAATCTTGTTAGGGTTAATTTATTATAATTCAAGTGATCGCCAATAATAGTTTTATGTGTGCATTATATTCAACCAACATAGATAAACAGGTTTAGGGTTAATCCTATTGATTGCATGTTAATCAAAAAGCGCACATGAATACGATCAGAATAAAGTAGAGGCCTATTATTAGGGCAGGTTCAATCTCTTTTAGGTTGGATTTTTACCTTCATCCCCAAACCCTTATTTGGTTCTAGACCTTATGGAGTTGACGATCTCTTGGATCATTAAGGGGTGTAACCTTCATCCTATGAACGGTTTACAAGTTCCTTAAAAAACTTGTTGGCGACTCTTTTGCTCTATCTTCTTCCCTTTTGGACGCCACCGTACTTTAGTGTATGATCACAGTGGGGTTCAAGCTAGTGGGATTAAAGCTTGAAATTATTCCCTACAGTTTTTGGCGACTCCACTAGGGAGGATTTCTATTTTAATTCCTGAATTTGTTTCGGCAATGATTTAGAATGAGTGGATGAGACTCGAAACGTTCTAAGTATTTCATGTGCGTAATTTTTATTGACATTATTGTCATATGCATAAAAAATATCTCATTGGAAAGACCATCCGTAATGAGTTAAAAACATAGGATTTTACACGTAGGAAATTTGAGAAATATCTTTCACCACTAGGACCGAAATAACACTGCGCGAAACTGAAAAATTTTATCGAGCACAGAAAGCTGCTGAGGCATGTGGGAAGTAGCGCCTGAGGCCAGAGCTTGGCGTCAGCATTTTAGCCGTAGCGCCAGACGCCAATATTGGCGCCAGGCGCTACAGTTAAAAGCTGGCGCCAGTCTCTGATTGCTGGCGCCAATTTCCCCCAATACCGAGCCAGAAATATGCGTTCTAATTTCGACCGGTTTTTCGTATTGTTTGCTCGATCCTACTTCCTGATTGAATTTTTTCTCACTTTTCTGAAACCCATATGTGTTCTACATATGGACATAACCCTCTGGGAATTCATGCTCCATCTACCCGATTGAACGCTCCGTGCAACAAAGGGTACATCCGAGATGTTGAATTCACCAAACCATGGAAGCGAGTTTTTTTTTCTAAAGCTCGCGGTGTCCCATCCACTTGCGCCAACCCTTCACGGTTAGGCTTCCGCGCGGTGCATCCGGACAATTAACCATGGACCCTCTATTGACTAAACCATATCCCGAACTTTAGAGAACTAGAGCCATGGTTAGGTTGCAAACTCATTGCATCATATTGTGCCTACTTGACTAATTGTGCATTATTTGTTGTGCATACTCTATGTGATTTTTCCTAACCGTTTGTTTGACTTGTGTTAAGACTAAATAAACTGATTAATGACTAAAGGACTTTGTTTAATTAATTAAATAATTAATTAATTAATTTGAGCTAATAAATAAACATAAAATCGAGTCATAGTTCCTTTAAGTCAACCCGGATTTTTATTCCCGTATACTGCACAAGCGTCAACTTGTTTTGGTAATATCCGGAGTTCTAGGAAGAGTTACGAGTCGTACAACCTATGGATCTGTAGCCCCGAGTTTTTTCTTTAATTTGGCGTTGGTTTTATCCCAATCAGAGTCGCAGATAAAAAGTTATGACTAAAATACCACAGTCTATCCAGTTTAATGCATATACGTGAAGTCTTAATTTAGTCTTTGCTTGAGTCTAGTCACATAGTCTAGCCACATGGTCATGACACGAGTCTTAATATATCACCTACACTCACTAGTCTTAGCATACACTTTGAGCACATATCACCATGACCATGTTTTAGGTTCATGCATGAGTCGGTTTTTTCCGTCATTTGAGTTGGGGGGTACATTCTATTCCTAATTCTTCATATCCCTCCACCTCCATCTACATCATTTTCCTTCACGCTCTATTTCAATCTTTCTTCACTTCCTCCATCCATTGCATGTTGAATAAAGTTTGAGTCAAATAATTAACAATGAATATCCCCAAATTCCTTTTCCACAGTACTTGGTCGAGGAGAGAAGGGCGATTAATCAAGGACAACCTCTTTATTCAAGTTTCACTTTTCGATAAACCGATTCGTCAAAAGAGGAAGGCTAAAAGGATAATGGCAACTCAAGAAGAAGTCAATGATCTTAATAACCAACTGGCTACCGTGACTGAGACACTGAGGCTTCTCGCACTCAAGATCGATGATCCCGTGAAGCAACAACAGATGGACCTCATGCAAGAGAGTTTAAGCAAGTTGTCTAGCGACTACAAGTTTCAAGAGCTTACATCACAAGGGGTCTCGGTGGACAAAGATCTTCTTCCGCATAAGTTCAACGCCAACGACATCCCAAAATTCAAAGCAACTGACAACCCTTACTTTCATTTAAGAGCATTCGAAACAATAATGATTAGTAAGGGTATTGATAAGAAAGTTTTCCCCTCTCTGTTCTCACTATCTCTCGAAACCGTTTGCCAACAATGGTTCTTCTCCCTTGACAAGGAGAAAACCTCTACCTGGGAATCGATAGTAAACGCTTTCGTTGGTAGGTACAAGTGCAATATCCAAGTTGAAACCGACCATAGACAACTTGAGATGCTAAGACAAAAAGAGAATGAAGGCTTTACTTCTTTCTTTAATAAATGGAGGGAAACTTCCGCCAAGATGATCGAAGTCCCCATCGAAAAGGAGTCTGTGAGGATGTTTATCAAGAATCTCCAAGAAAAGTATTCAAAGCACTTAAAATATCAACACAACTTGAATACTTTCAAGGCCGTCTATGACATAGGTATCGAGATCGAAGACGACCTCGCAAAGCAAAAATCTACTAACAATAGTAACCACGGTGGCTGGAAAGGAAAGAAGAACGACAATCCTTCTTCTTCCGAAAACGCCCACTCTAGTAATAATGTTAGTACCATTGACCATAATGGTGTCTTAGCCATGGACAATCAAGGATCTAAAAGGAAACCCAGGCGAGAGTTCACACCCATTGGAATGACCTACGATGCTGCTTTCGATCGTCTCTATGATCGAGGATTAATCAAACCTATTGGCCCTACCGAGGATCCAACACCAGAAAATCGATCTTCGAGATGGAATCCAAACTCCTATTGCAAGTACCATCGAGGGCGCGGTCATACTACTGATGAATGCTACAGGTTTCAAAACCTCATTCAAGATCTCATAGAGGCAAATAAGATCCCATCGCCTCTAGCTAGCGAGAAGACTGGATGATGTCGAAGCAAACAACACAAGACAGAGGCGAGCTTCAACGACAAGATTTCTTGACCTCTTTTTTATATTTCTTTTTTATTTTACCCTCTCCCCAATAAGTCTAGCATAGGCACCTTTCTTTTCCTTTAGATTTATTTTGTAGGATCATTATATATTTTCTTTTAATAAAAATGAGCATTTATTTCCTTACATATGATCATTTCATTATATTGCATTAAAAAAAAAAAAAACAATGTCGAATTAAACACAAGGTATACTAATGATTTAAGGCAACCCTTGTAGCCACATCAAATCTCCTTTCACCTTTAAAATATGCAATCCTTTCTTCATAAACCACTTTGAGCCTCGTCTAACGATAGACCTTTCTTTTTTTTCAACCTACATCTATCTATCCTTGGGATGAGATGGTGTGCAACTTTTGAAATTCTAAAGAAAGCTTGAGCAAATTCAAAAGATTAAAATAGCAAAAGCAAAAAAATAAATAAAAGTGTACAAAAGGGCAAGTGTTCCAATGTCTTTGATATGAAAATGTCTTCGATATGAACACGTCTCAGATTGCGTCTCTTATCGAGTTCTCGGTATCGTGCCTGAGAAACACGAATGCCAAGTGAGTGATAGACCGCATGATCGAGATTGTCCACACTTATTAAAATAAAATAAATGCTAAAGCAAAGAGAGCTAAAAAAGAGTAGAAACTCAAGCATAAAAATATAAAGATTCAAAAATGAGGTTGCACACCTTGGGGGCTTATCTAGGGTCTTGAGCCTTTATCCCCTTCTTCTATAACCTTTAGCCTAACCACGTTACAACCCTTAAAAAGACCTTTTTGAGGTATACACACTTGTGCGAGGTTCGACTAGAGCTACGTTCGGCCTGATTCCTAACGGATACGTAGGCAACCTCACATCGAGGTGCGGACGTAATAAACATGCATTCATATTCACATTGACACACTTACACCATGATCATATCAAGGGATCTCCAATGCTCATCCCTTTTAACTTAGAGCTAGACTTGGGGGCTTGATCCCTATATCATTAGCTTACCTAACCTAAGAGTCACCACCATTCGGCTCTTTTCAATCATATCTTTTCACACACTTAGCCTTTGCGGCCTAACTTTAGTGTCACTATCACACACATCACACATAAATGACCAAATATACTTCCCTTATGAACTCTTTGTCATGAAATCTTAATATAACGTTGAAGCATGCCTTATCATATCAAAATCGCTCATCACTCATAATTGTCATTGCATCACGAAGTATGAAGTACTTAGCCTCCGTGCCTAAGTTACCCAAATACTTTCATCATTGAGTCAACCATTGAGATAGCCTAGGATGGATTAATCCTTGCACCTTGAGAGACAGTATCAAACAACATCTGACTAAGCTCATTCAACATGCATTCGAAAGCTTCTTTCTTTTTCACGTCTTTCTTTTTCGGGAGAAAGTCGGTACCCTCCACAAAAACGACAGAAATTTTTTGCATTTTTTCAAGTCGCACAATCATATTACAATGCACACATGAGTCATGTGCACATTGGGTCATGTCGTGTCATATCACCTTGATTTGAGTCAGACGTGTCTTTTCACTTTGAGTTGAGTCAACCTCGAGTCAGTCAATCACATCGAGTCAAGTTTATACCTTGAGTCGTGTTAAGTTATTGAGTCAAGCAACATTAAACCTTAGGTCAACCCTAAGATAATTAAGCCTTAGGTCACCCCTAAGATGGTTAAAAAAATTGGTAAAGTTCTATAGTCAAAATAAATACAGGTGCAGCAGAATAGGGAGGACCCTACTCCAATTCCTAGCGCCAGAAATATCTCAGCAACGACAGAGCTCGAAGCCTCTCAGAAAGAAGATTTCGACCTCATGCAGCAATTTCGGGTTCCTTGGTACACCAGATAGCCCCTATAAGCAATTTGATATGATTAGTAGTCGGCTCGATTACAATCGTAGTAAGTGATTAGCCTGACAAAAGATCGTCTCACTTAGCTTAAGCGCCTAAAACACTCATTACAATCAGTTTAAAAGCAAGCACTTAAACGACAATATTTACAAATATGAATTGTCGCGCATTCTTCTTAAACGACAATTTTTCCAAGATTGGATTGTCATCTCTGGCAAAGTTTCCAAGCGTGGATTGTCGTGCTCCTTCTTTATTGGCAAGTTTTTCCAAGTTCGGATTGTCATACATTCATAGATCGCTGGCAAGTTTTCCGAGATTGGATTGTCATACACCCAGTTCCCTATGCAAGTTTTTCCAAGTTCGGATTGTCATACATTCATAGATCGCTGGCAAGTTTTCCGAGATTGGATTGTCATACACCCAGTTCCCTATGGAAAAATTTCCCAAAGGATTGTCGTAGGTCTCTACTCATCATAAATTTCGGCAAAAGTTCCTCAACGTGGATTGTTATTCATTTCAGCAAGTGGCAAATTTTCCCGAAGTGGATTGTCGGTCGACTCTTTCTTGCAAATGTTCCAAGACGCGGATTGTCAATAGTGGCAATATTTTCCCAAAAGGATTGTCGCATAGCGTTGGCAAGTTTCCAAGGCGGATTGCTTTCAAGATTTATATTCCAAGATGTGGATTGTCGATCGTAGCAAAGTTCTTATGAAAGATTGTTACGAAGCATTGGCAACTTTTCCCAAAAATTGGATTTTGGCAAATTTTCTGAGATATGGATTGTCGCTTCATCGTGGCAACATTTCCAAGGATGGATTGTTACGTGCCATTGACAACTTTCCCTAAATCGGATTGTCATACATCATACAAGAGTTGTGTTGGCAACTATTCCCAAAGAAAAGAGGATTGTCATCACAGTAAAAGCACCGACATACTGGTTCACAAGCAACAAAGCACCGACGTACTGGCACAGCAGCATTAAGGATTAAAAAGCAGTGATCTTTTCGAAGACTATCACAGCGGAAATTAGAACATATCAAAAATAAGCTCTTTGTTCAGAGACGAGTGAACATCGAAACAGCAAGGTGGCGTTCCCTAGATTATGGAGAGTTGTCACAAACAACTGAGGATTGTTTCAAGAGAAGCAATCTTCGATAGTATTCCCTTGGACGTGGAATGTTATCAATGCGGATGAGGATTGTTTCGAGAGAAATAATCTTCGATAGTATTTCCTTGGATGTGGAATATTATCATGGCGGAGGAGGATCGTTTCAGGCGAAGCAATCTTCTATATTGGAAGCAGTTACGGGCGTAGCAGTTTTCAAGCGGGATGGCATTCTCTAGCTTGTAGAAGGTCATCAAAACAACAGTAAAGCGGCAGCAAATCGGTTACTTTCAGAGACGTGTGCTCGACGGTGCAAAATACACGTTTCTTCACTCTTTTATCTGTTTAACTAACGTTAGTATGCAGGTATCGGCGTTACAAGATTGATTTAGGATCGCAGAACGTTCTGAATCATTCTCCGTCCCTATCGCTGCTTTGACTTTCGTTTTTGAAACTTGCATTTCTCCAAACTCAGTCAAAGTGGGGGCTTATGTAGACATCCATTTGTGTCTCCCCAAAACCAAACCCGGTGATGAGTACCTTTCGCGTCGAATCATAATCGAATGAAGTGAAAGTGTGGAAAGTCTAGCGTTGCAGATAATTTTAATTTCTTTTCTCTTCTCTCTGTTTTTGAAAACTTATTTTAAGAAAACAGCCAATCCAGCTTGGTTGGTCAATGATATGGGTCCAATAGTAGTGTAGTTAGATGGGGATTGCAAAGAGATTTCCAACGATATATTATAAGCCCAATTCCGATCAATATTGAGGGAATTATGACCAATTTACTTAACTGGGCCCGGTTTGAGCCTTATATACGGCCCAATAATCTAGGGGAGGGCCTAATATGATTTATCATTCCTAATGTAATTAGGAATGGTTTTAGTCTTCTAGAATCTTCTAGAAGGTTCTTTTCATTCCTAATTCAATTAGCATTGATAAATTGACTTTTGACTTTTCAGAGTTTTAATTAAAACCAAAATAGCATTTTCGAGGAAATTATATGATTTTATCCTCCAGTACGGCAAACTTATCTAATTTTCGAAAACGCGTTGGAAATAAGCTTGGCGCCTAACCCCAGGGCTTGGCGCCTGGAACCAGGCCTGGCGCCTGGCGCTAGCCATTGGCGTCTGGCGCTAGTGTTGGTGCCTGGCGCCAGTTAGCCAAGGGTGGCGCCAGCTCTGTTTTCTGTGCGTCAGACTCTGTTTTGTTTATTTTATCTTTTTGGCTGATTTTCTCTATAAATATCGTATTAAAAACTCCGTTTTCATTCACCAATTCACCCAATTCTCCTCATTCTTTAATTCATTCATCTCTTTCTTTCATCTTCTCTAAACTTTGTTTTCACATACAAAATTCCACATTCGCAAGACTTAGATACACCTAGCCATATTCGAAGTTGCCTTCGCCCTAGACGTGAAAGGTTTAATTTCTGAGGGTTTGGTCCCAAATCTCTATTTCAATTATTTAATTTAGTTGTTTTGTTTATTATTTTCCTTGAAGTTACTAACGTGTGTATTTTGTTATTAGAAAGAGGTACGAGGCATCAAAGTAAGTGCTTTAATGGTTTTAATTGATATTATGATGTAGAAATCATGTTTATATTGTTATTATGATATTCCTAGTATCATGTTTAGGGAAAAGGTTATAATATCAAATATGCTTATTATGATTCCTGCGATGCTTCCTATGTTCTTCCTAATATTTATGATTGCTAGTATCATGTTAGGGCTAAAGATTTGATTTTTATTGCTTAGTGACATGCTAGGGTTTGTTATTAATCTTGTTAGTATCATGCCTAGGATCTTGCTACTATTATGCTTTAATATTAACACGAACATGATTATGATTATAATTGTTATAATTTATGATGATTATGAATATTATTATTATTATTATTATTATTTTGATGATGATTATTTCATTTATGATGATTATTATTATGATTATAATTTTATTGTCATGATATTTATGATTATTATTAATATGATTATTATTATTTATTATTATGTTGCTTGATGCTATTTATTGTTATTGCATGATCACACCTTTATGCATGTTAAAGGGAATTTGGTACTTGTAATCATGCTTAATAAGATAATTAATAATCTTGTTAGGGTTAATTTGATTATAATTCAAGTGATCGCCAATAATAGTTTTATGTGTGCATTATATTCAACCAACATAGATAAACAGGTTTAGGGTTAATCCTATTGATTGCATGTTAATTAGAAAGCGCACATGAATACGATCAGAATAAAGTAGAGGCCTATTATTAGGGCAGGTTCAATCTCTTTTAGGTTGGATTTGTACCTTCATCCCCGAACCCTTATTTGGTTTTAGACCTTATGGAGTTGACGATCTCTTGGATCGTTAAGGGGTGTAACCTTCATCCTATGAACGGTTTACAAGTTCCTTAAAAAACTTGTTGGCGACTCTTTTGCTCTATCTTCTTCCCTTTTGGACGCCACCGTACTTTAGTGTATGATCACAGTGGGGTTCACGCTAGTGGGATTAAAGCTTGAAATTATTCCCTACAGTGGTGTGCTTATTATTTGCACAACTTGGGTGGTGTAGGGAATAATTTCAAGCTTTAAATCCCACTAGCTTGAACCCCACTGTGATCATACACTAAAGTACGGTGGCGTCCAAAAGGGAAGAAGATAGAGCAAAAGAGTCGCCAACAAGTTTTGTTAGGAACATGTAAACCGTTCACGAGGTGAAGGTTACACCCCTTCACGATCCAAGAGATCGTCAACTCCATAAGGTCATGAACCAAATAAGGGTTCGGGGATGAAGGTACAAATCCAACCTAAAAGAGATTGAACCTGCCCTAATAATAGGCCTCTACTTTATTCTGATCGTATTCATGTGCGCTTTTAAATTAACATGCAATCAATAGGATTAACCCTAAACCTGTTTATCTATGTTGGTTTAATATTAATGCACAAATAAACTATTATTGGTGATCACTTGAATTATAATCAAAATTAACACTAACAAGATTATTAAATATCTTATTAAGCGTGATTACAAGTACAAATTCCCTTTAAACATGAATAAAGGCGTGATCAAACAATAACAATAAAAATCAAGCAACATAATAATCAATAATCATAAAAATAATCATCATAGATTATAACAATTATAATCATAATCATGTTCATGTTAATATTAAAGCATAGCAAGATCCTAGGCATGATACTAACAAGATTAATAACAAATCCTAGCATGTCACTAAGCAATAAAAATCAAAGCTTTAATCCTAACATGGTACTAGCATGAATAAATATTAGGAAGAATATAGGAAGCATCGTAATAATCATATTCAATATTAAGAATACCCTAGACATGATACTAGGAATATCATAATAACAATATAAACATGATTTCTACATCATAATATCAATAAATCAATAAAGTACTTACTTTGATGCCTCGTACCTCTTTCTAATAACAAAATACACACATCAGTAACTGATGAGTGACATTTATGTCACTCTTAGGGAGTAGTTTTAGAGTCATTTTCGTGTTTATTTTATCTTATTTTCCCTTTCTTTCTCTTGTTTTCTTTTTAATAAAGTTTCTTGTTTATTCGGTAATTTTGGAGCGTTTTAGTTTATTTTCTTTATTTTATTAGCTTTAGTTTATTTTTGTATTTTATTTTACTTTATTTGCTTGTATAGTTTTTGTTTATTTTTATTAGTTTAGTTTTATGTCTCTCATTTTCTATTTTTATTTTATTTATTTCTATTTTATTTATTTTATTTTATTTGTCGTGGTTTTGTTTTATTTCGTCCTCTGTTTATTTTCATTTTATTTTATTTCCTTCTTTTATTTCTCCTTTATTTTTCCTAGTTTTATTAGCTTAGTATAAATACCCAATTTTGGGGTAATTAGAGGGGATTCAATAACTATCTATTCCTCTCTCTAGTTAGTTTTAGTTTTAGGTTAGATTAGGATTAGTCTTCTTTGGTAGAGAGAGAAAGTGAGGTTTTCTTCATTAATGAACTTGGATTTTGAAGAAGGAGCTTGTTCAATCCTTTGTAGACCTTCATCTTCAATTAATGAGCAATTTCTTACTCTCTCTCCTCTATTTTTATTTGTTTATTTTGATTATTATTTTAGTTGTTGGTATTGCTTGTTGATCATGTTGATTCTTGATTATTTGTTGATTAATCTTGTTATTATCATGATTAATGAGTAATTTCCCCATTAAGGGGATGGTTGTGGTGTAGTTGGACCTTGAGCATGTTCTAGGGTTTAGAATTGATTTATTTGTGATTAAAGTCTTTATATGCTTGATATTCTTTAATCTTCTTGCAAGTGCACATTGTTGGTTGATTAAAGGTGAATCTTTGCTAACAAGAAACGGAAGTTGACTTAGTTAAGGTTCATTACTATCGATTGTTATTTAATAGTACCTCCTAGTATATGGTTCTAATGTGGAAACATAGAGGCTATGTTAGGAGAAGCCAATTGACCCCGGAAGGCGGCTAGATTGGATTCTTAATTTCGATATTCGAGCATGTTTAGTTCATAATTAATTCAATTTCTATGCCTTTGTTTATGTTCAAGTGAATGCTATACCTAAACCATTTCCCTTAATGTTTTATTTCTTGTTTTAGCATCTTTAGACTTTAGTTTATTTATCTCCTATTCCGGACTAGCTTAATTGTCGATAACATTTGGTGGTGTTTACCGTTCTTTGTGGTTCGACCCCTATGCTTGCCTTATACTCGTATTAGGTTTGTTTAGGTTGTATAAATTGTATTTGATCTAGGGATAGACAATTGACGACGCGTTTATTCCCTTGTCAAATTGGCGCCGTTGCCGGGGACCGGCTTCCATTACCATTGTGTTATCTTATTGAGACTAGTTCATTGTATATTTTTCTTTTGATTTGTTTTTGTTCTCTTTGTTTTGTTTGAGAAAAAATGGCTTATATTTCTATTCCTCAATTTGATAATGAACCGTTTTGGGTGTATTTCAATAGACTTGAGGATTTCCTAGATGGTGTTAAAGGTTTAACCAAGGGTGATTATTGTGAAATCATCAATTTGGGATTAAATGAGAATTTTAGAGGAGTAGTTGATAATATGTTAAATGGTAAATTTCAAGACATGTCTTCGGATGAAGCTTGGGATTTCTATTCATGGTTAGCTAGGGATAATTATGATTGGGAGAGGGCCAATCATGAGACTTATGTTCGGGATTCTCATGCTTTTAATGTTGATGCTAATTGTCATGATTTGTCTAATATGAATTCCCATGATGTGCTTGATGCTCCCCATAGTGACCATGTAATGCATGATTTCAACTCCCCTCTCTCTATAGCTCAATGTAATGAGGTACATTCTAATGATGATGAAGTGCATGCTCTTTCTCATTTTGCATCCGATTTTTGCATGAATTCTAAAGGTGTGCCCCATAGTCCCCTAGATGATTCCAATGAGCAAGCTTTTGACTCGTCTATCCATGATGATTTGGACTCATTTGAGATTATGGCCCAAATATTTCTTGAGTTTCAAACGGTAGCCCATAACCTTATGAGTGAGTTCATTGATAAGGCTTCATTAGAAAGAGATGAGTTTGAGAGAAATTTGCCCCCATTCACTCTTGATTTTGAGATAGTAGAAGGAAAGGATGTTTATTGTGTTGAAAAGGAGGATAAGGTTGATTACCTTGGAGTTTTTGAGCTTGAGGGAGATGTAGAACATGAGGGTTCTTCATTTGAGGATTCCATGATTGATTTTCATTCCCTCATTAGTGATGTGAAATCTTGTGATGAGGGATTAGCTACCCCTTTTTGCCTTTCTCATACACCTTTTTCCCAAAGGTTTAACCATATCTCCTACTATCCTATGTTCCTCCCTTCTTTTCTCAAAGAACCTCTTAGGGATCCTCTTCCTTTTCATGCTTCCGAAGCCCCAAACTCTTTCATTGTTGATGAGGAAAAGAGTTATAATGCCAACCAAAAAGATTTTTATGAGGATTTTTCTTTTTCTTCTTCTACTTTTTCTTCTTATTTTCTTGATCTTTCTTTTGATTCTTTTACTTTTTCTTTTCTCCCTTCTCTCAAGCATAAAGTCTCCTTGTACTTTATGTTTGCTTGTCATATGAGCATCGCGTATGCTCTATTTCTTGATATGTTTGCCGGTGCATATGACAAGCTATTTCGTTCTTTGTCGGGTTATTTACTAGATTGGTCATGCTTGGACGTTAAGCAAGCCTTTGCGGGAAGTATCCCGTGTTTTATTGCTTTCTTTTTCTTTCTTTTGTGTTTCTCATTTTTGTTTACTCTCTTGTCTATGTGTATAGGTACTCGATGCATATACTCATGTGCAAGGATTTTGGATTGAGCTCCTTGAGAAGAAGCACACCAATGATTGCTTGCATTTGGAAAAGCAACAAAGACGAGGAATTAGATGAAATTGTGGACAATGTGCTCAATTGCGGGTTTCAACACCCACCTCACATTTGGTTTACTCTTTCCTTCTTCCCTCATCTTGGATTTGCTTTCTTATTTGCATTTGGATTGAATGATTATGAATTGTTGTGTGAATGAGTTTTCTTCCTTCCCCTCCCACCCCCCTTTGTGCCTTTATTTTGAGCATTGAGGACAATGCTCCATTCTAGCTTGGGGGAGTAGCTATTCGCTAGCTTGGGGGGTTATATATATCTCCTGGTGGTTTCTTAATCCATAGTCTCATGATTGCTTGATTTATTTCTCTCATACTTGCCAAAGTCTATTATTGAGATTGGTTTTCTATGTTTGGATGGCCATGAGCGCCTTATTGAGTTGACTTTTGGTATATGTAGTTTTGATTGATCATGCTTTCATATTGCACTATTGTATATGCATTCTTGAGTATTGTTGGTTTTGTGAATATTTGTGTGTATAGTGTCTTTCCATGGCATTCAAGGCAAGTTTCAAAATGTTTTGTTTTAAACTTGGACATAATTGGGCTTTAGCACCTAGAATACCCTCTTTGCTAGTTGTTAGAGGTTTTTGTGCACTTGAATGTCGAGGTTGGTTCACACATATAACATTGCCAAGGTAGTAGAACTTAAGGGCTATGAGACCTTAGCTCACTTGGTTTGTGGTAAGATGGTTGTCGCTCTCTAGCTAGTTGAAGCTTTAAAGGTGATTTTTGCTACTCCACTACCGTCATTTTTGTGAGGATGTGTCTATTTTGTTCTAGCCTTCTACATTTCTTGCATGTGTGGCGTTTGGATCCTTGGCATTGCTAGCTTATATCGAGAATTTGGCTTAATCTACCCAAGATCGAGACCGAACCAACCTAGGGGAAGACAAAGGCAATTAGGATTTTTGTTTTGTTTTATTATTTTCTTTTCTTTTATTTTTCTTTTGCATTTGCTCATTTAGTAACCCAATTTGAGCCATTTTCCCTTCTTTGGCATAACCACATTACAAACCAATGGACCTTTGCTTTATTTTCACCTTTATTAGTTTTTGTGAAGCATTCTTGGGACTTGATTTGTATTTTTGGTTAATGAAAGTGAGAAAAAGAATGAAAAAGAAGTGAAAAACTCAAATTTTGGTACTTGAGATTATTTTTGAATGGTTTGAGTAAATGAAAAGAAAATAAAGGAAATGAAAGAAAAAGTCGCTCAAAGTTAAAAGAGGCGAGAGCAAAGAATAAAAAGAAATGAAAAAAAAAAGAAGAAAATATTGAGAAAATACAAAAATATTTGTTGTTTGGTTGAAAAAGAATAAGCTTGGGGGAGGTGTTGCTAGAATTTTTGATTTGAAAGTTGGTAGTTTATTGAATTTGAATTGAGGAATGATCAACCTTGCTTCACTTCTAAGTTTACCACCAATTTCCAAATTTATTTCCACACCCTTTACCCTAGCCTAAACGTTTCAACCCTTTTAAGACCTTTTGACCTTAGTAAGGTTTAGTTACCACCGATGGAGGGTAATCAAGCCAAGCCTATTGAGCGAGCTATCAATGCCAAGATGTCGGGTAGCCTAAATATTTTTCATTGATTATTTCTTCCGATTCCTTCGAGGAATCTCGAGATATCACCTTAAAAGTGGATGCAAAACTAGTGAGGATGCGGGAGTTTGGTTGGAGATAAGGAGGAGTGTAAGTCCCTCTAAGTTCTCTACCCTTTGCATGCTTTATGTGTGTACCAACCTTAACTATTCTTTTGCTTGGCTACCTTTAATGTCTAGAAAGGTTTGTATTCTTGTGCATTTAGCCCATTGTTTGTGTTTGGTTTGAAATATCAAAACTCGAGTTTTCTTGATTTCACCTTTGCCTTGAATGTTATGTGTTGTCGAGAGTTGTGGGTTAAACCTCTTAGGAAACCCTCACGAGAGCTTACTCGTCCTCTTTGGCGACATAGGGGTTTAAAGGGCTTGATGCATACGCTAAATGCATCCGTGATTCCTACGACAGTGAGTTAGTGTACATTCTTTTTCTTTGTTTCTATTTTGTTTCTTTTGCCTTTAATAATTCCATCTTGTTCTCTTTTGCCTTAGCTTTGCTCGAGGACGAGCAAAGGTTTAGCTTGGGGGAATTTGATGAGTGACATTTATGTCACTCTTAGGGAGTAGTTTTAGAGTCATTTTCGTGTTTATTTTATCTTATTTTCCCTTTCTTTCTCTTGTTTTCTTTTTAATAAAGTTTCTTGTTTATTCGGTAATTTTGGAGCGTTTTAGTTTATTTTCTTTATTTTATTAGCTTTAGTTTATTTTCGTATTTTATTTTACTTTATTTGCTTGTATAGTTTTTGTTTATTTTTATTAGTTTAGTTTTATGTCTCTCATTTTCTATTTTTATTTTATTTATTTCTATTTTATTTATTTTATTTTATTTGTCGTGGTTTTGTTTTATTTCGTCCTCTGTTTATTTTCATTTTATTTTATTTTATTCTTTGTCCCAATTCTCTCCTCGATCTTGCTCGTGTTTGTAGGTGTGTTCGGGTTGACGCTCGATTTCCATGTTCAAATAAAGTTCGAAGTCCGAGGTTCGAGGCACAAATTTTGAGCCAAGCAAACTGTGTTGTGCTACCTTGTTGCTGCCCCTTAACCTTCACCACACCCCTCTTTATCCTTCACCACAGCAGCGCCACCACACACCACAGCAGCGCCACCACACAACAGCAGCTACCCCCTGCTCTCACCACCTCACACGACCACAACCAAACACCACACACAACCAGCCTGCAACCCCGCAAGCACCACAATCACCCACCAATTCACGCGCCCACTGCACCAGCCACCACTACCCCCTGCTCCCTCGCGCTCACAGCCACCAATTCACCAATAACAACAGCAGCCACGCAATCCCTGCTCCAATCCGCAGCCTGCAACCCCGCAAAAACCAGCAACAACAACCACCATTCAACCAACCTAACCAACCCGCAACCCCAACTGCAGCAGCAACAGTAGCCGCACCTCAACCACGACGCCTACCACCATCACCCAATTGCAGCCGCATCTCCACTAGACGAAACCGCAGCAACCAACTTCACCACCGCCCCAATTTACACCCGCAATCAGCCGCACCTAAACCAGCAACATTTAAGCAACCAATTCACACAAGCATTTCGGCCCCGCAATTAAGCAATTCAGAACAAATTGAAAATCAATCAAGTTCGAGCATACCGTTTGTGGTTCGGTCGAAGTTCGAGACAGAGACTTTGTGGGTTTCGTTAATCGAAGAGGAGTGGTCGAACATACCCATGGTTCGACCGAACCAACCCCGTAGTTCGGCCGCACCAACCCACGGTTCGACCGAACCGCTTCAGGAGACTCGCGCATGGTTTTTAAAGAGGGTCGAACGGCCACGATTTGATGATGATAGTTGATGAACGGTGGTGATGGTGGTGCGTTTCAATCGAATCGGAGCAGCCAAGAAGAAGGAAAATCGGGTAGCTGGTGTTTTAGGGGGTTTTGGTTTTTCTTTTTTTCTTTTTTCTTTTACTTTTTATTTCCTTTCCTTTTCCTTTTCTTATTTCTTTTCTCTTTTGTTTTCTTTTCATTTTTTATTTGATTTTCTTTTTATTTCCTTTTCTTTCTCAATCGAATCAGAGCATCCAAGAAGAAGGAAAATCGGGTAGCTGGTGTTTTAGGGGGTTTTGGTTTTTCTTTTTTTCTTTTTCTTTTATTTTTATTTTTCTTTTCCTTTTCCTTTTCTTATTTCTTTTCTCGTTTTTTTTCTTTTCCTTTTTATTTTCCTTTTCTTTCATTATTTTATTTTCCTTCTTTTATTTTTCTATTTTTCCTAGTTTTATTAGCTTAGTATAAATACCCAATTTTGGGGTAATTAGAAAAACATGGAATAACCAATTATTCTACTCTCTAATTAGTTTTAGGTTAGGTTAGGATTAGTCTTCTTTGGTAGAGAGAGAAAGTGAGGTTTTCTTCATTAATGAACTTGGATTTTGAAGAAGGAGCTTGTTCAATCCTTTGTAGATCTTCATCTTCAATTAATGAGCAATTTCTTACTCTCTCTCCTCTATTTTTTTTTTATTTGTTTATTTTGATTATTATTTTAGTTGTTGGTATTGCTTGTTGATCATGTTGATTCTTGATTATTTGTTGATTAATCTTGTTATTATCATGATTAGTGAGTAATTTCCCCATTAAGGGGATGGTTGTGGTGTAGTTGGACCTTGAGCATGTTCTAGGGTTTAGAATTGATTTATTTGTGATTAAAGTCTTTATATGCTTGATATTCTTTAATCTTCTTGCAAGTGCACATTGTTGGTTGATTAAAGGTGAATCTTTGCTAACAAGAAACGGAAGTTGACTTAGTTAAGGTTCATTACTATCGATTGTTATTTAATAGTACCTCCTAGTATATGGTTCTAATGTGGAAACATAGAGGCTATGTTAGGAGAAGCCAATTGACCCCGGAAGGCGGCTAGATTGGATTCTTAATTTCGATATTCGAGCATGTTTAGTTCATAATTAATTCAATTTCTATGCCTTTGTTTATGTTCAAGTGAATGCTATACCTAAACCATTTCCCTTAATGTTTTATTTCTTGTTTTAGCATTTTTAGACTTTAGTTTATTTATCCCCTATTCCGGACTAGCTTAATTGTTGATAACATTTGGTGGTGTTTACCGTTCTCTGTGGTTCGACCCCTATGCTTGCCTTATACTCGTATTAGGTTTGTTTAGGTTGTATAAATTGTATTTGATCTAGGGATAGACAATTGATGACGCGTTTATTCCCTTACCAGTAACTTCAAGGAAAATAATAAACAAACAATTAAATTAAATAATTGAAAGGGAGATTTGGGACCAAACCCTCAGAAATTAAAACCTTTCACATCTAGGGCGAAGGCAACTTCGAATATGGCTAGGTGTTTCTAGATCTTGCGAATGCGGAATTTTGTATTAAAACGAAGTAAGAAAGAATGAAAGAAAGAGATGAATGAATTAGAGAATGCTAAAGAAAAACTTGATTGTGAATGAAAACTGATTGTTGATGAATGGTGAGTATTGGTCCCTGAAAATGGAGTTTTTAATACGATATTTATAGAGAAAATCAGCCAAAAAAGATAAATTAAAAAAACAGAGTCGGGCGCTCAGAAAACAGAGTTGGCGCCAACCCTGGCTAGCTGGCGCTAGGCACCAGCACTAGCGCCAGGCCTGGTTCCACGCGCCAAGGCCTGGGGTCAGACGCCAAGCTCAAATTTAACGCGTTTTCGAAAATCCGATAAGTTTACCGTACTAGAGGATAAAATAATATAATTTCTTCGAAAATGCTATTTGATTTGAAATAAAACTCTGAAAAGTCAACAAAAGTCAATTTATCAATGCTAATTGAATTAGGAATGAAAAAGAACCTTCTAGAAGAATCTAGAAGACTAAAACCATTCCTAATTGCATTAGGAATGATAAATCATATTAGGCTCTCCCCTAGATCATTGGGGCCCATATAAAGCTCAAACTGGGCCCAGTTTGGTAAATTGGCCATAACTTCCTCAATATTCATCGGAATTGGGCTTATAATATATCATTGGAAAGGTCTTTGCAAGCCCCATCCAATTACACTACTATTGGACCCATATCATGGACCAACCGAACGGGATTGGCTGTTTTCTTAAAATAAGTTTTCAAAAATAGAGAGAAAAGAAAAGAATTAAAACTTTCCGCAACACTAGACTTTCCACACTTTCGCTTCATTCGATTATGATTCGACGTGAAAGGTACTCATCACTGGGTTTGGTTTTGGGGATACAAAAATGGGTGTCTACAGGTGGGTTTTTGAGAAGTTGTTTTGTTATTATTCATGTTTATTTTTGATGAGTTTGAGAGTTATATTTTCTTGAAAAAAAATAAAGCATGATATTATGAAAAAAAAAGAGAAGTTCAAGAAAAAAAAATGTGAAAAAATAAGTGAACTTCAAAAGAAAAAAAAGTGTTCAAATGTTCTAGTTTGAGGTTGATCAAAGAAAAAATAATTTTAAGCCTCAATGAAAAATTCAAGTTCGGAAAATAATGTTTGTTTATTCACTCTACTTCTTCATTATTATATCTTATGAGTGAAATTGTAAGAAGTTGGGTTTATTCATTATGATTGGAGTATATTTGGTTGATGTTGGAATTGGTTATGTAGGAGATGTATGATCATTAGTTATTTTGATCATGGGTTTTATTAGGATATGGCTCCTTTAAGCATAGCTCTTCTCTCACTTATTCCCAAATTTATCCTACCCTTTACCCTAGCCTTACATTACAAGCTTTAAAGACCTTCCGACCTTTGTGCATATAATTGTACGAATGTGAAAGTGTTGTTTATCAATGCAAGTTATGATTTGGCATATTTCGAGTCGACTAGTAGGATTGAGCGTTCATTGTTTTATACACACGAGAGTGTGAGTTGGGAGGGCATTGTTCACATAAAGGGGTTGGATGGAGAGCGATCGAGTACATCTTTTACTCGCCACAAAAATAAGAGTTGAGTGCGTGAGCACTAGTCTTGAATTCTATATGCTCTTGTGGTTTGCTCTATTTGACAATTGTTAGGGAAGATTGGTAATTAGATGGATTTGATTGGTTGATTTTGAAACATGTTTATTTGATTTACCCTGGATCGTTGTGCTTGATTTTTATTATTGGGGTGAAGTATGTTTTATATGTTCATTGATGAGCTCTTTGCTTAGGGACAAGCAAAGGTTTGGCTTGGGGGAGTTTGATATGTCCATTTTATATAGTGTTTTACCCCCATCCCTTGGTCGTTATCAGTAGTGTTTTTGGCTCTTTCGAGCCACTTTTATTACTAATTTGTGCGTTCTAGTGTTTTCGTAGTTTTAGTTGTATTTTACAGGAAATTGCACTCTTGGAGCATTTTCCCGAGCTTTATGGATCAACTACGGAAGCTAGAAGGGCACGACCACTTTTGGAGCCCAGGATCGGTGAGAGCCGGTGATTAAGGGTTTGGTAATTGGGATCCCGAGGCATTCGGACCAAGTATTCAAGACCCGAGGAGGAAATCCGGATTGGGCCGAGAAATCAAGCCCAATCGAAGTCCAAGATCAAGGAGAAGCAACCGCCCGATCGGGCAACCTCTAGCCCGATCGGGCGCGGCAAGACCATAGTGTTGTGCATACTAAGGCGCGCCCGATCGTGCGAGCATCTAGCACGATCGGGCGATGCTGCTTGGGAAGGAACGCGAAGAAAAAGGCGCGCCCGATCGAGCGGCCCTTCGCCCGATCGGGCGCGCGTTTTTAGAAGACCTGATTAAGTTTTGTTTTAATTCTTGTTTTAGAAAACGTTTAAGTACGATTTTGCACGGAATTTTTAGATGACCTTCTTTCTTAGACTTTCTCTCTCTACTTAGTATTTTTCTCTCTCTTAAATTCTCTCTCAACTTTTGTTCTTAATTTTTCCATTAATTCCAGATTTCTTTTTAGTAACAATTTCTTCCCTTTTAATTTCAGTTATTTTATTTTCTTTCTTGATTATGCTTTTGTTTATTTATTTGATTAGAGTAGTCATGATGATTTGTGAGTAGTTTAATTTCTAGGGTTTATGGGGATCTAATAAATGATATGAAGGGGTAATTTTGTGATTGTTAATTATCAATGCTTGGTTGATTTCCTATTGATTGTTTTAATGCTATGCAATTAGGTTTGGCCAGTTTTAATTGTATGATTTTAGCAATATTAATTCGAGATTCGACAGATGAGAATTGATATTTAGGCTTAGTTTCAATAGGCGGATTAATTTATAAATGGTTAAGTCGAGATTCGACAGATGAGATTTAATACCGGTAAATTAACTCTGTGATTATAATACGTAGCGAAAGCCCTTTATAATCTGATTAACCAATGCTTGATGATTGCTTATTATGAATTTCCCTGGAATATTGTTTATCATTGAACCTATGCCCTAGGCCTTTAATATTTGATTTTTCTTTATTCCTTTCGACTTTATTCTCCGTAGTTTAGATTTTATTCACAAAAACATTGGTTACTTGATAATTTAGATTATAATAATTAATTAAAGGTAAAAAGACCTGTTTCCCTGTGGAGTTCGACCCTACTTCTCTATCTACTTTAGTTAGAGGAATTAGGTAATTATTTTTTATTAGGGGATACGACTTTACCCTGTCAGTGCAATAGAAATTAATACCCCCTAAAGTTGGGAGTGATAGATAATAAACGAAAGTTGGGATTATTTTTTGCGGACAAGGCAAAGTTCAGATTAATGGGAGAAATTTTTCCATGATCTAAAGGAGGGCCTATAATGAATTATCATTCCAAATGCAATTAGGATTTGTTATAGTCTTCTAGAAACTTCTAGAAGATTCTTTTGAATCCTAATGCGATTAGCATTGATAATTGAGTTTTAAGAGTTTTATTTAGAAATAAAAGAAGTGTTTTAAATGAAATTACGATTTTACCCCTCGTACGGACTTTTACGCTTAATTTTATCAAAAGAAATAAAAACGTGTGGAAAATTGCCTACAACGCCGCACAACAGGCTGTCACCAGGCGACAAGTCTATCGCACGGCGATAGAGGCTTGTGCGGCGCCAGCGTCGTGTTTTATTCTTCTTAAAACTCCGATTCTTTTTTATCATATTCCGGCTTATTTTCGTTACAAATAGTGTCCTTAAATCATTGTTTTTAATCATCAACTCTCGTCAAGAATTTCTTGATTTTCTCTCTCCCTCTTTCTAGCCTAGCCTTTTACAAACACGATACCTCATACATTAGCATTAGATACACCTAGCCAAGTTCGAAGTTACCTTCGCCCTAGACGTGAAAGGTTTGATATTTCTGAGGGTTTGGTCCTAAATCTAGTATAAACTTTCTTAAATCTTTCTTTCAATTATTTAATTTAATTCTTTGATTTTATATTTTCCTTGAAGTTACTAACGTGTTTTAGAAACCCATTTGTGTCTCCCCAAAACCAAACCCAGTAATGAGTACCTTTCATGTCGAAACATAATCAAATGAAGTGAAAGTGTGGAAAGTTTAGTGTTGCGGATAGTTTTAATTTCTTTTCTTTTCTCTCTGTTTTTGAAAACCTATTTTAAGACAACATCCAATCCAGTTTGGTTGGTCCATGATATGGGTCCAATAATAGTGTAGTTGGATGGGGCTTGAAAAGAGCTTTCCAACGATATATTATAAGCCCAATTCCGATGAATATTGAGGAAGTTATGGCCAAATTACTAAACTGGGCCTGTTTTGAGCCTTATATGCGGCCCAATGATCTAGATGAGGGCCTAGTATGGATTTATCATTCCTAATGCAATTAGGAATGATTTTAGTCTTCTAGATTATTCTAGAAGGTTCTTTTCATTCCTAATTCAATTAGCATTGACAAATTGACTTTTGTTGACTTTTTTAGAGTTTTAATCAGAATAAGAACGTTTTTGAGGAAAATACGATTTTATCCTCCTGTACGGCAATTTCTACCTAATTTTATAAAACGCGTCAAAAACTTAGTCAGCGCCAAACGCCAGCAGTAGCGCCTGACGTTACGTCAGCGTCTGGCGCTAACCTGGTTTTGCGCGTCAGAACTCTGTTTTGGTTTTTTTTATCTTTTTGGCTGATTATCTCTATAAATAGCTTCCTAAAAACTCCTTTTTCATTCACCAACTCTCATCAAGATTTTTTTGATTATTCTCTCTCTCTCTCTTTTCTAAACTAGCCTTCTCTAAAATACAAAATTCCGCATTCGCAAGACTTAGATACACCTAGCCATATTCGAAGTTGCCTTCGCCCTAGACGTGAAAGAAAGAGGTACGAGGCATCCAAGTAAGTACTTTAATTGTTTAATTGATATTATGATGTAGAAATCATGCTTAGATTGTTATTTTAAATTCCTAGTTTCATGTCTAGGGTAACTTTATTATTAAGTATGATTAAAAGTATGATGCCTTTTATGTTCTTCCTAATATTTATGATTGTTAGTATCATGTTAGGGTTATATATTTGATCTTTATTGTTTAGTGACATGCTAGGGTTTGTTATTAATCTTGTTAGTATCATGCCTAGGATCTTGCAATTATTATTATGCTTTAACATGATTATTTTTATAATTATTATTATTGTTATTGTTATTTATTATGTTGCTTGATATTTATTGTTATTGCTTGATCACACCTTTTATGCATGTTTAAAGGGAATTGGTACTTGTAATCACGCTTAATAAGATAATTAATAATCTGGTTTAGGGTTAATATGATTATAATTCAAGTGATCGCCAATAATAGTTTTGTTTGTGCATTAATATTCAACCAACATAGATAAATAGGTTTAGGGTTAAACCTATTGATTGCATGTTAGTCAGAAAGAGCACATGAATACGATCAGAATAAAGTACAGGCATATTATTAGGGCAGGTTCAATCTCTTTTAGGTTGGATTTGTACCTTCGTCCCCGAACTACCATTCATGGTTCCAGACCTATTGGTGTTGACGATCTCCTGGATCGTTAAGGGGGTGTAACCTTCACCTCGTGAACGGTTTACAAGTTCCTAAAAAAACTTGTTGGCGACTCTTTTGCTCTAGCTTCCTTCCCTTTGGACGCCACCGTACTTTAGTGTATGATCACAGTGGGGTTCAAGCTAGGGGTAATGTTTGAAATATTCCCTACAGTTTTTGGCGACTCCACTGGGGAGGATTTCTATTTTAATTCCTGAAATTTATTTCGGCAATGATTTAGAATGAGTGGATGAGACTCAAAATGTTCTAAGTATTTCATGTGCGTAATTTTTATTAACATTATTGTCATATGCATAAAAAAGATCTCATTGGAAAGACCATCGGTAATGAGTTATAACATAGGATTTTACACATAGGAAATTTGAGGAATATCTTTCACAACTAGGACCAAAATAACACTACGAGAAACTGGAAAATTTTATCGAGCACAGAAAGCTGCTGAGGCATGTAGGAATTAGCGTCAGCGAACAGAAAATTAGCGCTAGAATTTTAGCCGTAGCGCCAGACGCCAATATTGGCGCCAGGCGCTACAGCCAAAATCCGGCGCCAATCTCTGTTTGCTGGCGCCAAATTCTTCCAATACCGAGCCAGAAATATGCGTTCTAATTTCGACCAGTTTTTCGCATTGTTTGCTCGATCCTACGTCCTGATTGAGTTTTTCTCACTTTTCTGAAACCCATATGTGATCTACATATGGACATAACCCTCTGGGAATTCATGCTCCATCTACCTGATTGAACGCTCTGAGCAACAAAGGGTACAACCGAGATTGTTGAATTCACCAAACCATGGAAGTGAGTTTTTTCTAAAACTCGCAGTGTCCCATCCACTCGCGCCAACCCTTCACGGTTAGGCTTCCGCGCGGTGCATCCGGACAATTAACCATGGACCCTCTTTGACTAACCCATATCCCGAACTTTAGAGAACTAGAGTCATGGTTAGGTTGCAAACTCATTGCATCATATTGTGCCTACTTGACTAATTGTGCATTATTTGTTGTGCATATAGTATATGTTTTTCTTAACCGTTTGTTTGACTTATTTTAAGATTAAATAAATTAATGACTAAAAAACTTTTCCTAATTAATTAATTTGAGTAAATAAAGTCTAATATTTTAACCAGAATTGACCTAGTACGACTTTAGGCATACCCCTGTTGATTAATAACACCGAAATCAGTTTCAGAATGAAGCTCCAGTAATGGCGCCAAAGTCTGAACTGTAGCGCCACTCTGTGGATTGTGGGGCCTGGCGACAGTTCTGTCGTCTGGCGCTACACTGCAAAGAGAGGCGCTAGTCCTGTCGTTTTGACGACAGTTCGGATTATTGATCGAGTCATCATTTTGTGTCTAATTACCCAGTTTGCTAAATAATTCGGTTAAATTTTACTGTCAATAATACTTTGTTAAGTCATTAATTGAGTCTAGGCACTAAGTCCCATGGTCTTACACAAGAGTCCAAGCATGTCACTTACACTCAACGCACACACCAATACACATACTTTGACCATTTTTAAGAGAGTCTTGTATGCGCGTTTTTTCCGTCATTTTTTTTAGGGCGGTAAGTCGGATATTAATCCTCCAATTTAAATACCATACTTGGTTCTTAAAAAATATACATTATTTTTGCCAAAAATATGCACCTATTTTTTTATTTTTCTTTTTTAAAACCGTAAAGTCAAGGTCGATTTGAGTCAAGTAATTAAAACGTAAAATGGTTTAAATTACAGCGTGTGGTCAAGAAAGGAAGGGCGGTTAATCAAAGAAAACCTTTTCGTACAAGTCCAAATTTTCGACAAACCCATAGCTCGTAAGAGGAAAGCTAGGATAGTAATGTCAACACAAGAAGAAGTCAATGAGCTTAGGAACCAACTAGTTACCGTGACTGAGGCACTAAAGCTCCTAATGCTTAAGATCGATGATCCCGTGAAACAACAACAGATGAACCTCATGCAAGAGAGTGTAAGCAAGCTATCTAGCGACTAAAAGTTTCAAGGGATTAGTTCACAAGGGGTCTCGGTGGAAAAAGATCTTCTTCCGCAGAAGTTCAATGCCAACGACATCCCGAAATTCAAAGCAACCGATAACCCTTATTTTCATTTAAGAGCCTTCGAAACAATAATGAGTATTAAGGGTATCGACAAGAAGGTGTTCCCCTCTCTGTTCTCACTATCTCTCGAGACCGTTTGCCAGGAATGGTTCTTTTCTCTCGAGAAAGAAAAGACCTCCACCTGGGAGTTCATAGAAAACGCTTTCGTTGATAAATACAAATGCAACATTCAAGTTGAACTTACAATAGGGAACTTGAAATCCTCAAGCAGAAGGAGAACGAAGGCTTCACCTCCTTCTTTAACAAATGGAGAGAAACCTCAGCTAAGATGATTGAGGTGCCGAGTGAAAAAGAGTATGTAAGGTTATTCATCAAAAACCTTCAAGAAAAATACTCCAAGCATCTCAAGTATCAAAATAATCTCCATACCTTCAAGGTCGTCTACGACATTGGAATCAATATTAAAGACTACCTGGCTAAGTTGAAAGCTGCCAACAATAACTCCAACAGTGGCTGGAAAGGAAAGAAGAACGACAATCCTTCTTCTTCCAAAACCACCCACTCAAACATCGTTAGCACTTTTAACCTAGGTGAAGTTCTTGCTATGAGTAATCAAGGACAAAAGAAACCATTTAGGAGGAACTTTACTCCTATTGGCATGAGTTATGATACCTCATTTGATCGATTAAATGCAAAAGTTCTTATAACTCCCATTGGACCATTTGGGGACCCACCAGTCGAAAAGAGGTCGGCTAACTGGAACCCCAATGCACACTGCAAGTATCACCAAGGTAGGGGTCATCTCACCGAGAATTGTTGGAAGCTTAAAGAAGCTATCCAAGACTTAATCGACAAAAACAAGCTGCCATTGCCACCTGCCAGTAAGAAGCCAAGTATTAATAATGCGCTTCTCGCTCATTCCTTGGCTATCTCTGATGAGGAAAACGAGGTTGACCCCTCGTCTCTCATCAAACCTGTTAAAGAAATCCATGCCATCAAAGAAGAGGAGGAGATCTTTTTCGACGCCATGGGTAACCTTCCAGAACCAGCAAGTAAAGAGGACATACAATCACTCACACTGTCTATGATGAAAGGATCGCATTTGCTACGTGAAACTCTCAAGGCTATAACGGAACTTCAGAAAAAATATGACGAGGCTCCACTCCCGAAAGATGAACCTAAGAGAGAATTCACACCCATAGGAACGACTTATGAGGCAAAACGTTTTCCTTTACAAGTCACCGAAAAACCCAAGAAGAGTAATAGACTCTACACTCCAATTGGGATCCCATATATACAAATGTTCGAAATGCTCTCCGAGAGTGGTGAGATCAAACCTCTCGAACCGAGACCATTCGAATCATTGAAAAGGACAGATAGATATTACTGTCAGTATCATCAATCAGGGGGTCACACTATTGAAAACTGTTTTAAATTTAAGGATTTAATTCAAAAAATGATTGATGAAAAGAAACTAGTCCAAGTTCCACAAGAAGAGGATGCAAGTATTAATGGAGTTTGGGACATTGACGAAGAATACGTCTACTTAAAAGACATGGTAGGACCTCCACCTTCGGTGTCATACGCCATGGATGACTTTTGGGTTGAAGAAGATTCATCGATAGACGTCCTCACAAGATCCGGGAGAATGCAACCTCCCATTTCAACACAACCCATGCCAACCACACAACAAGTTCCCATACCTATCATTGAAGATAATGATATCGTCAAGTAATTCAAGAAAACAAAAGTTGAAATGAACGTATGGAAACTTTTGGCGACATCCCGAGAACATAGATTGGCTATAATGAATGCCTTGGACAAAATAGGGATAGATTCTCACACCACTCCTGAGGGGTTGGCTAACTTTCTCACGAGTTATCTACCTAGTCCCATCAATTTGATCACCTTTTCTGACAAGGATTTACCCCCAGAAGGTGACAAACACTATAAGGCATTAAACCTCACAGTAGTTTGCAAGAGAATGAACGTCCCTATGACTCTTGTAGACAATGGATCAACCATTAACGTCTGTCCACTTAGAACTGCGAGGATGCTAGGCATAAGGGATGAAGATTTAACCCCATCGATACAAGGAATAAGAGCCAACGACAACACTCGTCGTCAAGTTCTTGGTAAAATTACCATGAATGTAACGGCGAGAGCGATAGAACATGCTACTACTTTCCAAGTAGTAGATATCAAAGCTTCATTCAATTTGTTGTTGGGACGCCCTTGGCTTCATGACCTTAAGGTCGTCCCCTCATCTCTCCACCAACAAGTAAAAGCCATAGTTTGGGGAATTCCTATCACCATCGATGCTTCACCTATAAGAATCAAGTCTATAGAAAATCCAATAATTAATGTGGAGCACGATGAGGATGATCAAGATTTATGGGGCTTTAACGAAGAGGTCTCCTTAATTCGGGAGGATGAAAGGACCCCTCTTTGCCACGACCCCCATTCTAACATGATCGTAAATGCTATTTTGAAGAAACAAGGACATTTTCCTGGGATGACCTTAGGAAAGAAAAAGGGAATAGCAAAACCGCTGGAGTCACCTGGCTCCCTAAATTAGATACTTTCGGACTTGGTTTCAAACCGACTCGGAAAGATCTTAAGCGAGCCCAGGAAAAATCGAAGGCACGTAGGGACGCTCGCATTCAAAAGAAAGCAATATCAATGGATCAATACCCTCTCACACTTAATGGTCAATTCATAAAAGAAGGAGAGGACTATCCATGCCATGAATTTCCCGAACCATTTGTCGTAAACGGCATAAGGCAACCGGGTTTTGAAATTTTCTTGGATTGCTATTTCAAGGATGAAATCCCAACTCCTGTCCATAAGGAGAAAGCACCCCCATGCTTTGACTTTAACATCATGGGATTATTATTTGGGCGAGAAAAGGATGAGCCAACTTACAAAGAGGATAACTCCTCGCTCATTCAAACAGTCCTACAAAGCGAAAGCTTCAATCCCTTGAAGCTAATCACCCCAGCGGAAGGATCACTACAAGGGTGGCGCAAGACCGTCAAGGTGACTACTCCAAGCGGAAGAAAGATATCCATCACGACAGAGCAAGGACCGATGTTCGAAGAGTCGTTTGAGTCAGAGTCAGAGTCTCTCCCTATAGAGTCGTCTAGGTCTTTAGTAGTAGCACCTTCCCCTTCTATCTCTTCTCCTAGAATAGTTAGTGATCAAGTCCCTGAGGACATATCACTCTTTGACGTAATGATCTCAGAGTACAATAATATAGTTTCTTCTCCTTACTTCTTGTGTTCTTTTCTAACCCAAGATGACGAGCATTGCTTAACTAACAATGAAAAAGACAAAGAACTTATTAAAGCAATAGAAACACTCAAAAAGAAAACACCGGTAATTGAAGAAACTGAGACGGTTGATATCTCAAATGATTCAACCAATAAAAGCGAAGTTAAAATCGGACTAACACTTAATGAACAAGAAAGAACCGATTTAATTAACTTACTTAAAGAATTTATCGATGTATTTGCTTGGTCATACGAAGATATGCCAGGCATTAATAGAGAAATAGCTCAACACACTATACCACTAATTCTGGGAATGAAACCTGTAAAACAAAAGTTGTGTCGAATGAAACCCGACGTAGCTCTTAAAATAAAAGAAGAAGTTCAAAAACAAATAACTGCAGGTTTCATCAAGGTATCTAAATACCCTGGATGGGTCTCCAACGTCGTCCCAGTTCCGAAAAAAGATGGAAAGGTAAGAATGTGTGCCGACTATCGAGATCTAAATAAGGCAAGTCCAAAGGACGACTTCCCTTTACCACATATCGATATTCTGGAAGATAACACGGCAAATCACGCACTTCTCTCGTTCATGGATGGATATGCAGGTTATAATCAGATTCTCATGGTAGAAGAAGATATGGAGAAAATAACCTTCATAACACCATGGGGCACTTACTGCTACACGGTAATGCCATTTGGGTTGAAAAATGCGGGTGCTACTTACCAACGTGCAGCGACTGCCTTGCTCCATGACATGATGCATACGGAAGTCGAAGTATATGTCGACGACATGATTGTAAAATCAAAAGACCGCCCAGGCCATCAAGTAGCCTTAAGAAAATTTTTCGAAAGGCTAAGAAAATACAATATGAGGTTGAACCCATCTAAGTGTGCTTTTGAAGTCACCTCAGGCAAGCTTTTGGGTTATGTCATAAGCTCTTGAGGAATAGAGATAGACCCAACCAAAATCAAAGCAATCATGTCAATGCCGCCGCCCAAAACTGAGAAGCAAATTCGAGGATTTATTGGCCGGTTGCAATACATAAGTAGGTTCATATCAAAATTGACGACGATATGCGAACCGATCTTTAAAAAGCTTAAGAAGAATGTGCCAGTGATATGGGACGACGAGTGTCAAAAAGCCTTTGAAAAGATCAAAGCCTATCTCGTAAATCCTCCCATATTAGCACCAGCACTTCCCAGAATACCTCTTAGGTTGTACTTAACAGTTACCAAAGAGACAATGGGAGCTATGCTAGCACAAGAAGTAGAAGGCAAAGAAAACGCAATCTACTATCTAAGAAAGAAAATGCTCGAATATGAAGCACGTTATACACCACTTGAGAAATTGTGCCTCGCCTTGGTGTGGGCCACAACCAAGCTAAGACATTACATGCTAGTGCATACCGTCTTTGTAGTCTCCCCATTAGATCCACTTAAGTATCTATTCGAGAAATCTACACTCAATGGACGCATATCGAGATGGATAGTCAATTTAGCCCAGTTCGATGTAAGGTTTATGCCGCAAAAAGCTATCAAAGGATATGTGGTGTCAGACTTTCTAGCGGACTTTCCAATAGAAGACTCAACGCCAATACAAGACAATGAATTTCCAGATGAAGACTTAATGGTCACTGAAGATGATACTTGGACCTTATACTTCGACGGAGCCTCAAACCAAAAGGGATGTGGCGTTGGAGTATTACTAGTATCACCTAAAGAAGAGCATGTTCCAATCTCCATAAAGCTTGATTTCGACGTTACCAACAACGCTGCTGAGTACGAAGCATGCGTGGTAGGCCTTGAAACAACTTTGGCATTGGGAGTAAAAAAGTTACGGATATTCGGGGACTCTTCATTAATTATCAATCAAATATCCAAAAGGTGGAAAGTAAGGAGCGAAAGTCTAGCCCCTTACCAAACCTATCTAGAAACTCTTACTAATCAGTTAGAGAAGGTAGAATACACATATCTATCTAGAGAAGAAAAGCAATTTGCTGATGCCTTGGCAAGACTAGCCTCGATGGTTAAGATTCCCACGGAAATCGAGCAAATGCCTCTAACTATAGAAAAAAGGCACAAACCAGCATATATTCAGGCTATAGAAGATGATGAAGTAGTCCAAGATGAAGAAGAAGAAGAAGAAGAAGAAGAACCGTGGTACACGGATATACTCAATTATGTCACCAAAGGAGAATACCCTCCCCATGCTGACAAAAGAGCAAAACGAGCTTTAAGACTCTTGGCTTCCCAATATGTACTCATAGACAACGAGCTACATAAAAGGGTACCTAAGGGTCGAGCTCTCTTATGTGTAGGGAAAAATGATGCCCAAAGAGCAATGAGGATAGTCCACGAAGGAATCTGTGGCACTCACATAAATGGCAAAATGTTAGTCCAAAAGATAATGCGAGAAGGATATTATTGGACTACAATGAATAGGGATTGTCATCAATACGTAAAAAGATGCCCTAAGTGCCAAATCTATGCCAATTTACAACATATTCCTCCATCCTTGCTCTACACCTACACGTCGCCATGGTCGTTCTCTACGTGGGGAATTGACATCATCGGCAAAATAACTCCCCCAGGAACAGGAGGCCACGAATATATCCTAGTGGCAATTGATTACTTCACAAAGTGGGTTGAAGCGCAATCATACGCTAAACTCACTGCAAAACATGTAGCACTCTTTATCGAGAGAAATATTATTTGTCGATACGGAGTCCCACATGAAATGATAAGTGACAATGGAACTCACTTTCAAGTTGAATGTGAAGAATTGCTACAAAAATATGGCATTCAACATCATCATTGTTCCTTTTATAGACCTCAAGCAAATGGAGCAGTCGAGGAAGCTAATAACAATATAAAGACTATCATCGAGAAAATGACGGAAAATTATAAGGATTGGCCTGACAAACTTCACTTCGCATTATGGGGTTATCGCACGTCAATTCGCACATCAACAGGGAATACGCCATTTTCCTTGGTATATGGAATGGATGTCGTACAACCTGTCGAACTAGAGATTCCATCTCTACGCATCGCGTTAGAGAGCAAACTCGATGAAGTTGAATAGACTAGGGCAAGATATGAAGAGTTAATTCTACTCGATGAAAAACGACTAGAAGCTCTACATCACACTCAGTGTTACCAAACTTGTATGGCTAGGCATTTTAATAAGAAGGTCAAGACAAGAAACATCAAAGTTGGAGACTTGGTGTTAAAAGCATTAAGGAAAAATGTTTTAGATCCAAGGGGAAAATTTAGACCTAATTGGTCTGGACCCTACATTGTCAAAACAATCCTGTCAGGAGGTGCAGCCAAATTAACTGATATGGATGGCAATGAGTTCTCGAACATGACAAATCTTGACCAACTTAAGAAATACTACCCATAATTACTTTAGTAGGATACTCAAGAGAGCTACGTTTGGCCTGATTCCTTAAGAAAGGATACGTAGGCAACCCTTTACGGGTGCGACCGCTTTATTTTATAAAAATCTCGCATCCCAGATTTAATTAAAAATTCGACAGAAGATCGACGAAACACCGGCGTCATAGAAAAAAATCTGGCGCTAGACGATGACGACCATCGCCTAACGCCAGACTGCCGCAACCGGCGCCAGTCGCAGATCAGTGGCACCAACTAACAGTTAAAATTCTGGGAACATTTCGGTGTTTTTCGGAAAATTTTCGACTTCCGTACTCGAAAAAATTTCTGGAAAATTAATTTTTCGGTTTTCATTGCTGTAATAAAATAAATTTAAAGTAAATAATTTAATTAAAAGCTGGAATTTCATTAATAAAATAAATTACATTATTGATGGAATTTAAATAAAGCTTAAATAAATTAACTTTAAATAAAAAAATAAAAAAATAAAAAATAAAAAATAAAAAAAAAAAACTAAGTCTAATAATTGGAAATTAAGCAATGCTCTCAATCTTCTTTCTCTTTCTTAGCCCTTTTCCAATTCTTGTCTGCTTCTTCTTCCTCATCCATAACCTTAGCTAGTAGGCATCCTTTAGAGGACCTACATTTAATCTTGGAGTAAATAGTTTCCCCCTCAGCTAGGACTCCATGCTTCTTTTCTACCCAAACTTTCTTTTCTATGGTGTCAGCTTTCCTTTTTCCCTTATCTTTTGCAGTAGTCTTCTTCCTAGGCATTATAGGTGTTTTGAACTCAATTCTTTCACCTAAGCGTTCCTTAACAGGAATCACTTTGTCACCTAGACGACTCTTCACATCAGTTTTGCTCTGATTTTTCTTCATGTCCTTCGTGGGTTTCTTCAGAAGCCACTTCTTCACATCATTGGGCAAGGAAGGAGGAACCTTTTGGGTAATCACCTCCCATAAAAGGTCTAGCGCTCCAATAAGCATCAAATTTGTCTACTTCCTGGGAGACAGGGAACTCGTAGGGACGACGAAGATCTCCGGAAGAATAGTCTGAAGTAGGTCGTATTGTCTTTTTACCTTGTAGGGATAATAAAAATTCATACAGGACAAGCTTGGAAGACGGCAGAATGGTTGCTTGTTGACACCAACCATCTTTTCTATTTTCCACCAAGGGATGACCCACTTGATGGAAAAATTACAAGATTCGAAGACCTTCTTCCACTCATTGCACCCCATCTTAGAGAAGCGTTTCTTCCTCCTCACGAAACAATTTGGAGTATACTTCTCAATGTTGTCTGGAGGGCTAATTAACTCCAGTCTTTCCATTAGCCACATCTGTAAAAAATTACAATGAAAATAAATTATTATTACTATACAAAAATATATTTTTGATTTCTGTAATTAAAAATATTATTTTTCTACCTGTAATAAAATTGGAGAGCCCCAAAAAGGTGCTTTTGGATTCCTCTTTAATTCATCAAGACTAAGCATAGTCTCTCCAACTATTAAAGGCGTTGGATTTCTCCCTGATTCAATTTGTTCTAATACAATGGATATAATTGATTGACCCTCATTATTTTTACCACTAGTAAGAAAAAATTGATTAAGCATGCAAAACAAGAAAGCCCTTCTTCTATAAACATGGAAAGATTCGGAGTAAGGCCTATCAAAATAATGACGAGCAAATTCTTTCAAATTAACTATGCTACCATCCACTACTTTTTATAGATCCCTGTCTTTTAAATTGAAAAAGCGTTCAAAATCCTTATAATAATATGCATCTATTCTAGGGATTACTACAAGATCTATTGCAGGGAAACCTAAAATAGCACCAAATTCTTCCGGCAAAGGGCTAATTTCATCATACCCTATTCTAAATCAATGAGTATCTACATCCCAATATTCTAGAGCGGTATGAATAAAATCTGAATCAAGATATACCCCTTTGATACCATAAATACCTCCCAAGTGAAACACATCTAATTCTTTTCTTTCTTTGGCATTAAGAGACCGACACCGGTCATGGGTGTAGTTGGTGAAACTCTTGGTGACTAGAGACATGATGTTATTTTTCTAAAAGCTAAGAAATATTTTATTTGCTGAAATTATGAAGAGAATCGGCTGGGCAGGGGGCTATTTATGCACAAAATTGGAGCAGTTTTAATCTGGGAAGGACTCGGAGTCAGCGCTCTTTAGCACCAGACGCCAACTATTGGCGCCTGACGCCAAACGCTAAGTGTAGCGCCTGGCGCTACACCAAAACGCGTGGCGCCAGCTGGCGCCAATATGCCTCATCGTACGCGCTTTCTAAAAAAATCGCGTTTTGACTTGATTCGAGTCGGCTAACGACTTTACGGTTTCCTTATATTTTTCTAAATATTCATTTATTCCTCTCTTTTAATTAATATAGATATTATATTAATTACATTATTTTTCTGATTTTATTTAGACTAATTTCCAAGTTTTTATAAATCCAATATTTTATTTGACTTTCCCTTTTTCCATTTTTCTTTTTGGGGGAGAAAGTCGGATACCCTCCATCAATAATAAAAATGACAGAATTTTTGCGCAAAATTATTTGTCACATTTTCTTGCACACACAAACATGCACATAATAATAATAATAATAATAATAATAATAATAATAATAATAATAATAATAATAATAATAATAATAATAATAATAATAATAATAATAATAATAATAAAATGAAAAAACATGATAAATAGGGAATACACTCATAATAGTATGTATATACAAACATGTCTAAAAAATGAGTCTAAGGCAAATTCTATACAAAGTCAAAATAAATAATAAAAAGCACAGGAATAAGCTACGGCGCCGGGGGACGTATACCCATCATCGCATAAAACTCCGCCGTATGAGGAGTAAACTCTCCACCAGCTCCAGTCTCCGCGGGAGGAGGAAAGCTCAACACAGGACCCGTCCACCCAAGATCAACCTGAGGCTGAGGCTGCGGAGGCTGCTGCGATGACAAGTCAACCTCGTACATCCCACCACCTCTAAGAGCCGAGGTAGACTATCCCTGACCTACCGGCGCAACATGTGCACCCTCAAAAGAAGAGCCTGAGCCCTCTACCGCCTCGGTACGGGCAGCCTCAAAACGACCGCCCCTACCTCTCGAACCAGTGCGGCGACGTCTCGAGCTAGACCTCACCGGATCCCTCCGCGCCTCAGGTCTTGTGCGGGTACGAGAAGGAATGGGCTGACCTTGCGAAAGAAATTAAAATTAGAAACAGGAAAAATAGAAGCGGTAATACAAAAACATATGAAGGGAAGACTACCTCCTGAACAGCGTCGTCTCGACAGCAGGTAGCCACGTTCCTCATCCGGACAAGCTGGCTCAGGAAGGCATCTATGCATCGTGCCATCGCCGAAACCACCTCGCGTGAGAACTGTCAAAGAAATAAGTCAGTAAACATGCATAACATATATGGACAAAAAGTTGCAAATAAACAAGCTTACCCGAGTCTGGTGGCGAGGAATCGACCGCTCCACAAAGCGCTCATCCTCAGGAGCCGGAGGAATCATCTCCTCAATCGGCCCATATGTCCCCTGATAATGGATAGACATACGGGGTGGCACGAACTCAACATCATCATCCTGACAAGGCAAAGCAAAATCAGTAAAGCATTACTTGGGGGCTACTTAACGAAAGGTAAAAGCTGAAAATCGTACCGCCACATCCTCAGCAGGTTCAGGAACTGGAGCTAACAACGGCAGTAGCTCCTCCCCAGAGCATCGCCCAGGGATCGTGTAAGATCGTCAAGGGGTACCAGCTCCCTTTGACATGCTCACCAACCTCGTGGCGTTAAACATGTGATGTGGTGGAGGAGCAGGAACGACAAAGGTATCGGAGGAATGCTGAATAGCAACCCTCTCTCCAAGATATGCAGTCGCTCCATAAGTCCTTAAGAAATAGCGACGCTCAGCAGAATACTGCGCGGCTAACCCAAGGACTGCCAGGTTGACCCACGGTCGGTACAGCACCACAGACTCCTGCAAAGAGCGTCAATTAGGCAAGAGTCTATCTAAGGCATCACAAAATGTCAAATAAGAAACGAATCATACCGAGATGATCCAATCTCGGACATAGGCAGTGGACATCCCCACACGGCGGCTGCCCTAGGAACCGCTAACTGGAAGCCTACGCGGCGAAGGTCTCGCCGGCGCAGCTGAGGGGAAACACTCGTAGAACCAGATCTACAAGAAGCTAAAGTTATCAGCAAGTGTTAACTAAAATGTAGAGCTAAACTTTATAGGGAATAAGGTTTACCTCCACGACCCTCCAAAAGCCAGACAAAGCAACATTCGACCCAAAGGATCGATGTCGACACGAGTCCCTCAGCGCTCGAATGAAATCAGCATAGGCCAAGCTGGCCCAGTCATAAGTCCCGATCCGATGTAGATTGCGAACGGCAGGAAGGTAGTAAAGCAGCGCCCTACTACCCTTGTCAGGGGAGAACGTCCCTGACAGCAAGATAAGTGCAAAGATGCGCACCCGCTGCTCTCGGGTAGTCGCACCATCGTCAAAAGCCGCTGCTAGAGTCGAGCGGCGAATCCCCCTAGCGCTGAACTGAGTCGACTCTACCTCAGCTCGAGCCCGAATAACAATAGGACCCAACAGCTCCTCGACCTCAGAAGAAAAGACGTCGATCTCGCTGTCGAATGGCAGTGGCATGGAGCTAAACTCTAGTCCTGTGATGAGACTGAAGTCGGTAGGAGTGACCATCATCTCACCCCAGGGAAAGTGGAAAGTGTTGGTGGTGTCCCAAAAGAACTCCACCAGAGCACGAACTACATGATGACCCCCGCTAGAGGCAACCATCGCCTCGGAGGTCTCAAACAGCGTAGTAAGCCCGCAAGACTCCCATAGAAGTCTCGTCTGATCGTCTCTAGCGATGTACATCTTGTATAGATCGCCCAAGCCATCACAACCGGAACCATGACAGCGCGTCCTCCCAACAGTGAAGCCCCGTCTCACCCTCTCAGAAATGTGATGGACGGGGGAAAAGTACAAGGTCCGCTCATCCCACTCAGGGAATCGACCAGGCGAAGTGGACGGTTTGGCATCGTCCTCTACGGGCTCATGCTCCCGTCGAACGTCTCGGGACCGTGAACCGGAACCTCGCTGTCTAGCCATGCTACATTGTGCAGAATTCTCATAAATTAAGGTTCTATAGTATCTAAGGTTCGCCTAGCCGCATGATATTATGTTTGCTAAAAAAACAGAGTACGTAGTACTAAAACAGAGCACAAATTCAAATTGAGCATAACGGCATTTTTGAAGCAATCAAACAATTTCTTGCAATACTATAGTAATTATTGTGGCAAATTGGACAAGAATTGCTAGCAAAAACATCAAGAACAAGCCACATTGTATTCCCGGCCTTAAGAGGTTCAACAATATCAATTTGTTCATTTCTTCACCAAATTGAGTCAAACAAGTCTCAAATTACTCCCAAGGCAATATATAAACATAATCAAGCAATTTCATGGCATAAAATTTGACAAACAAAGAGAATTAAGCATTCTAAATTTCAAATTTTCAAGAAATTCGGGAATAAACACATGCGAAATTCATTAAAACCGGTGTGAGTTTGAAGAAAACTTACATAGATCGGTAAAATGGATGGAATAAGCTTTGATTTGCAACAAATTTGAGCGAATTTGGTTGAGAAACGAGCAAGAACAGATCAAATGAAGTTTTGGAAATTTTCGAGCAAGAAACGCGAAGAGCAGCAGCGGAAATGAGGAAGAAAAGGGTATTTAAGGAAAACCCGACTCTAGCGCCAAGCGTCAAACCTTGGTGTCAGTCGATAGGCTTTAGCGCCTGACGCTAGCTCCAGCGTCTGGCGCTACAGCCAATTAAATGGCGCTGAGTTTCTTTCAGCGGCGCCAGAATATTTAGCCACTCAGTACGGTTGTTCTAACCTTTTACAATATGTTTGGGTTCCTTGGTACGCCAGTTAGCCCCTCTAAGCAATTTGACACGATTTTTAGTAATCGGCTTGATTACATAAAGTGATCGACCTGATGAAAGATCGTCTCACTTAGCTTAAAGCGCCTAAGCATTGGCTCATCGCAAAAGGCACCGACGTACTGGTTCATAAATAACAAAAGGCACCGACATACTGGTTCATAATTCAGCAAAAGGCACCGACATACAGGTTCAAAAGCAGCAAAAGCGCCGACGTACAGGCATAGCGGAAGCAAAGTTCAAGTGAGCTTTTTAAAGATCGACAAGCGGAGATCTTCGGTAATTTCCTTTGGAAAATTATCGCAAAAAATGAGGATAGCTTCAAGCGAGGATATCTTCGCCAGCATTCCCTAGATTTTGGAGAGTTGTCACAAACAACTGAAGGTGATTTCAAGCGAAGTTGTCTTCGATCGTGTTCCCTAAGATGTGGAAGATGGTCACAAAGCGGAAGAGGATCGTTTCAAGAGAAGAAATCTTTGATAGTGTTCCCTGGTTTGTGGAATATTATCAAGGCGGAAATCGGAGACAGTTGCAAGCATAGCGGTTTTCAAGCGGGATGGCATTCTCTAGTTTGCAGGAGGTCATCAAAACAACAGTTAAGCAGCAACAAATTGGTTACTTTCAGAGATGTGTGCTCGACGGTGCAAGATACACGTTTCTTAACTCTTTTATCTGTTTAACTAACGCTAGTTTGTAGGTATCGGCGTTACAAGAGTGATTTAGGATCGCAGAATGTTCTGAATCATTCTCCGTCTCTATCGATACTTTGACTTTTGTTTTTGAAACTTGCGTTTCTCCAAACTCAGTCAAAGTGGGGGCTTCTGTAGACATCCATTTGTGTCTCCCCAAAACCAAACCCAGTGATGAGTACCTTTCATTTCGAATCATAATCGAATGACGTGAAAGTGTGGAAAGTTTAGTGTTGCGGATAGTTTTAATTTCTTTTCTTTTCTCTCTGTTTTTGAAAACCTATTTTAAGAAAACAGACAATCCAGTTTGGTTGGTCCATGATATGGGTCCAATAGTAGTGTAGTTGGATGGGCTTTGAAAAGAGCTTTCCAACGATATATTATAAGCCCAATTCTGATGAATATTGAGGAAGTTATGGCCAAATTACTAAACTGGGCCTGGTCTGAGCCTTATATGCGGCCTAATGATCTAGAGGAGGGCCTAGTATGGATTTATCATTCCTAATGCAATTAGAAATGGTTTTAGTCTTCTAGATTCTTCTAGAAGGTTCTTTTCATTCCTAATTCAATTAGCATTGATAAATTGACTTTTGTTGACTTTTTTAGAGTTTTAATCAGAATAAAAGAACGTTTTTGAGGAAAATACGATTTTATCCTCCTGTACGGCAATTTCTATCTGATTTTAAGAAACTGCGTCAAAAACTTAGTCAGCGCCAAACGCCAGCAGTAGCGCCTGACGCTACGCTTGGCGCCTGGCACTAGCCTTAGCGCCTGGCGCTAACGTTAGCGTCTGGCGCTAACCTGGTTTTGCGCGTCAGAACTCTGTTTTGGTTTTTTTTATCTTTTTGGCTGATTTTCTCTATAAATAGCTTCCTAAAAACTCCGTTTTCATTCACCAACTCTCATCAAGATTTTCTTGATTATTCTCTCTCTCTTTTCTATACTAGCCTTCTCTAAAATACAAAATTCCGCATTCGCAAGACTTAGATAAACCTAGCCATATTCGAAGTTGCCTTCGCCCTAAACGTGAAAGAAAGAGGTACGAGGCATCCAAGTAAGTACTTTAATGGTTTAATTGATATTATGATGTAAAAATCATGCTTAGATTGTTATTTTAAATTCCTAGTTTCATGTCTAGGGTAACTTTATTATTAAGTATGATTAAAATTATGATGTCTTTTATGTTCTTCCTAATATTTATGATTGTTAGTATCATGTTAGGGCTATATATTTGATCTTTATTGTTTAGTGACATGCTAGGGTTTGTTATTAATCTTGTTAGTAGCATGCCTAGGATCTTGCTATTATTATTATGCTTTAACATGATTATTTTTATAATTATTATTATTGTTATTGTTATTTATTATGTTGCTTGATATTTATTGTTATTGCTTGATCACACCTTTTATGCATGTTTAAAGGGAATTGGTACTTGTAATCACGCTTAATAAGATAATTAATAATCTTGTTTAGGGTTAATATGATTATAATTAAAGTGATCGTCAATAATAGTTTTGTTTGTGCATTATTATTCAACCAACATAGATAAACAGGTTTAGGGTTAAACCTATTGATTGCATGTTAGTCAGAAAGTGCACATGAATACGATCAGAATAAAGTAGAGGCCTATTATTAGGGCAGGTTCAATCTCTTTTAGGTTGGATTTGTACCTTCATCCCCGAACTAACAGTCATGGTTCCAGACCTATTGGAGTTGACGATCTCCTTGATCGTTAAGGGGTGTAACCTTCACCTCGTGAACGGTTTACAAGTTCCTAAAAAAATTTGTTGACGACTCTTTTGCTCTAGCTTCCTTCCCTTTGGACGCCATTGTACTTTAGTGTATGATCACAGTGGGGTTCAAGCTAGGGGTAATGCTTGAAATATTCCCTACACGTGTGTATTTTGTTATTAGAAAGAGGTACGAGGCATCCAAGTAAGTGCTTTAATTGTTTAATTGATATTATGATATAGAAATCATGTTTAGATTGTTAATGATTCCTAGTATCATGTTTAGGGTGATTTGCTTATATCAAGTATGATTTCTATGATGCTTCCTATTTTCTTTCCTAATAGCATGTTAGTGTCATGTTAGGGTTAAAGCTTTGATTTTTATTGTTTAGTGACATGTTAGGATTTGTTATTAATTTTGTTAGTATCATGCCTAGGATCTTGCTCTTAATATCATGCATTAACATGGTTATTTTAATTATGATTATTATTATTATGATTAATATTATGTTGCTTGATATTTATTGGTATTGCTTGATCACGCCTTTTGTGCATGTTTAAAGGGAATTGGTACTTGTAATCACGCTTAATAAGATAATTAATAATCTTATTAGGGTTAATATGATTATAATTCAAGTGAGCCAATAATAGTTTTGTTTGTGCATTTATATTCAACCAACATAGATTAAACGGGTTTAGGGTTAACCTATTGATTGCATGTTAGTCAGAAAGCGCACATGAATACGAGAAGAATAAAGTAGAGGCATATTATTAGGGCAGGTTCTTTCTCTTTTAGATTGGGTTTGTACCTTCATCCCTGAACTTCCAGTCTTGGTTCCAGACCTATTGGAGTTAACAATCTCATGGATCGTTAAGGGGTGTAACCTTCACCCTGTGAACGGTTTACAAGTTCCTAAAACTTGTTAGCGACTCTTTTGCTCTAGCTTCCTTCCCTTTGGATGCCACCGTACTTTACTGTATGATCACAGTGGGGTTTAAGTTTGGGGTAATGCTTGAAATATCCCTAAAACGGTCTTTCACCATCCTTGAACTAACCCCTCTGCTGGAGAAATAAGTTTAGAAGGATCAAAGCTATCACTTTGTAGTACCTTTTGAATGCGCAAGGAATTATCCTCAATATACGTTGGCTCATTCTTCACATGCCTAAAAAGAAGTCCCATGATAATAAAGTCAAAGCATGGAGGTTCTTTCTCCTTATGAATAGGAGTTTAGATATCATCTAGAAAGTTGCAGTCCAAAAAGATTTCAAACCGAGGTTGCCTTATCCCATCTTTGACAAAGGGTTTAGGAAATTCATGGCATGGATAATCCTCTCCCTCTCTTATGAATTGTCCATTTAGGGTGAGAGGATAATAATTCATTGGGATTGCTTTCTTTTGGGCTCGAGCATTCCTACGTTCGTTGGCTTTTTCCCGGGCTCGCTTAAGGTCTTATAAAGTTGGTTCAAAACCAAGTCCAAAAGAGTCCAATTTAGGGAGGTCAGGCAGTCCCATTTTCTTTGCTATCCCTTTCTTCTTTCCAAGAGTCATTCCAAGAAAGTGTCCCTGTTTTCTAAGGATAGCATTTACTGTCATATTAGAGTGGAGGTCGTAGTAAAGAGGGGTCCTTTTATCCTCCTCGATTAAGGAGACCTCTTCGTTAAAGCCCCACAAATCTTCGTCATCTTCATCGTGCTCCACATTTATGATTGGATTCTCGATGGCTTTGATTCTCATTGGTGAATCATCAATTGTAATAGGGATTCCTCCTACTATAGCCTTCACTTGTTGATGAAAGGATGAAGGGACGATCTTTAGGTCGTGAAGCCAAGGACGTCCCAACAATAAGTTGAAAGATGCTTTAATGTCTACTACTTGAAAAGTAGTAGCATGTTCAATGACTCCTGTCGTTACATTCATGGTGATGGTTCCAAGAGCTTGGCGGCGAGTGTTGTCATAGGCTTTTATTCCCTATGTAGATGGAGACAAGTCTTCATCCCTTATTCTTAACATTCTTGTAGTTCGAAGTGGACAAACGTTAATCGTTGATCCATTATTGTAGGGAATATTTCAACCATCCCACACTTAAGCCCCACTGTGATTATACACTTAAGCATGGTAGCGTCCAAAGGGAAGAAATCTAGAGTAAAAGAGTCGCCAACAAGTTTTAGGAACTTGTAAACCGTTCACGGGGTGAAGGTTACACCCCTTAACGATCCAGGAGATCGTTAACTCCAATAGGTCTGGAACCATGGAAGTTCGGGAATGAAGGTACAAATCCAACCTAAAAGAGATTGAAATTGCCCTAAAAATAGGCCTATACTTTATTCTTCTCGTATTCATGTGTGATTTCTAACTAACATACAATCATTAGATTAACCCTAAACCTATTTAATCTATGTTGGTTGAATATTAATGCACAAGCAAAACTATTATTGGCGATCACTTGAATTATAATCACATTAACCTAAACAAGATTATTAATTATCTTATTAAGCATGATTACGAGTACAAATTCCCTTTAACATGCATAAAAGACGTGATCAAGCAATAACAATAAAAATAAGGAAATTTTAGATTTTAATACCACACAAAAACCCAAAAATGGTTTTTAACACCTCCATAAACAAAAATTGATTTTAACACCACACAAACTAACAAAAAATGGGTATTACCACCACTTAACGGATTTCGTCCAAAAATTCTGTTAAGTGGGGTCCGCAGTGACATTTATCACCATTTTAGTTGTTTAAAAAAATTAAAAAAAAAATAATAAAACCCTAAAACTACCCCAGCCACCGCGCCACCACCGCCTACCACCGACCTATTCCTGCCCTCCCCAAAACCACCACCAGTGACGCCTTTGCACCCCCAACCCAGCTGAACCCTCCCCCTCCCTTTCCCGCAATGGATTCGCCCCCAAAAACGACCAAACCCAAAGTCTCCTTCCTCAATACGGTCGCGATTCTGGCCACAAATGGCCGAAATCGTCCAGTTTTGGGGCTGAGTTGCCTTAACCGGCCGATTTCGGCCATTTTTGGCCGAAATCGTGGCCGTATTAGGGAAGGAGGGTTTTGGGTTAGGTGGTTTTTGGGGGAGAAGCGGTTGGGGGAAAGGGAGGGGGAGGGTTCAGCTGGGTTGGGTGAGCGAAGGCGTCGCCAGTGGTGGTTTTAGGAAGGGCAGGGGTGGGTCGGTGGTTAGGCGGTGGTGGCGCGGTGGCAAGGCTGAGGTGGCTGGGTAGTTTTAAGTTTTTTTATTTTTTTGGCCAATAAGAAAGCGACATGTGGCACCTAACTGATTCCGTTTAGGAATTCGTTAAGTGGTGGTAATACCCATTTTTTGTTAGTTTGTGTGGTGTTAAAATCATTTTTTTTATGGAGGTGTTAAAAACCATTTTCGGGTTTTTATGTGGCGTTAAAATCTAAAATTTCCTAAAAACAATATCCAGAAACATCATAACAATCATCATCAAAATAATAATGTTAATAAAGCATAATAATATTAGCAAGATCCTAGGCATGATACTAACAAGATTAATAACAAATCCTAGCATGTCACTAAGCAATAAAGATCAATTAGCCCTAACATGACACTAACATGATATTAAGAAAGAAATAGCTTGCATCATAATAATAAACATGATATTAGAAATTTTAGTTATTACTCTAAACATGATACTAGGAAGCAATATAACATCCTAACATGATACTAGGAATCAACAAAATAATTTAAGCATGAGTTCTATATCGAAAGATCAATAAAACAATTAAAGTACTTACTTCGATGCCTCTAGTTCTTTCTAATAACAAAATACACACGTTAGTAACTTCAAGGAAAATAACAAATCAAAACAATTAATTTAAATAATTGAAATAGAGATTTAGGACCAAACCCTCAGAAATATTCAACCTTTCACGTCTAGGGCTAAGGCAACTTTGAACTTGGCTAGGTGTGTCTAGAACTAATGAATAAGGAATTTTGTGAGAGGGAAGGTTTAGAAAAATAATAGAGGGAGATAAAGCTTCTAGATTTTAGAGAGAGAGAGAGAGATGATGGTTGTGAATGATGAAAAACGGGGAGATACGACCCTTATTTATAGAAAAAATAGCACTGGATCAAAGCAAGTCATATTTGGAATAAAATACCTCATGTTGCCAACGACAGGAGTCAACGCTAGACGACAAGAGCAGCGCCAGGCGACAACTGTCAGCGCCAAGCATTTGGACTAACTTTTGTGGAGAGTGGGGTTTCCTCCATATCCTTGAGGTAGACGTCCTTATCATCACTTTCCTAAACTCCATTGATGGTAGCATCTTTCTCTTGAGGAATTTGGACTAAATTTTAATCATCAATTAGTTTTTGAATTAAATCCTTGAATTTAAGACAATGTTTTATAGTGTGTCCCCCTGATTGATGATATGGACAGTAGAATTTGTCTGTCCTCTTTAGCGATTCAAATGGTCTTGGTTCGAGAGTTTAATCTTGCCACTCTCGGAGAGCATTTTGAACATATTTGCATATTTGGTCCCAATTGGAGTGTAGGATTTGTTGCTCCTTTTGGGTGTTTCGACTACTTGAATATAAAATGGCTTCCTCATAGTAGTCTCTATAGGTGTCACCTATTTATGTTCACTTTGTTCTAACTTTGTGCGTTTAAGAACTCTTCTACACATGTCGATTGTTTTCCCCATTGTATATATGAAGAGCGAAACGTCTTCTTTAGTGGCCGGTTATTGATTTGGGGCCCAATCACTCATGGCATCGAAAAAGATTTCCTCTTCTTCTTCAATGACATCAATTTCTTCGACTGCTTTGATTAGGGATGAGGGGTCGACACAATTTTCCTCATTAGAAATATCCAAGGAGTCAGAAAGTGGTGCACTGTTGATACTTGGCTTCTTGCTTGCTGGAGGCACTGGGAGTTTATTGCTATCAATCAAGTCTTGGATAGCTTCCTTTAGCATCCACAAATTCTCAATAAGATGGCCCCTACCTTGATGGTATTTGCAGTGTGCATTGGGATTCCAATTAGCCGTTATCCTTTCGACTGGTGGATCCCCGAATGGTCCAATAGGAGTTATAAGACCTTTTGCATGAAGATGGTCAAATGCGGTGTCATAACTAATACCAATAGCAGTAAAGTTTCTCCTAAATGATTTCTTTTGTCCTTGATTATTCATGGAGAGGACTTCATTCAGATTAAAGGTGTTAACATTATTTGAGTGGGTGGTTTTGGAAGAAGAAAGATTGTCGCTCTTCTTTCCTTTCCAACCACTATTGGAGTTATTGTTAACAGCTTTTTGCTTTGCAAGGTCGTCTTCAATATTGATTCCAATGTCATAAACGGCCTTGAAAGTATTCAAGTTACTTTGGTACTTGAGATGTTTGGAATACTTTTTCTGGAGATTCTTTATGAATAATCTCACATACTCTTTTTCAGTAGGCACCTTAATCATCTTAGCAGAGGTTTCCCTCCACTTATTAAAGAAAGAAGTAAAACCTTCATTCTATTTTTGTTTAAGTATTTCAAGTACCCTATGATCGGTTTCAACTTGAATATTACATTTATATCTATCAATGAAAGCGTTTACAATAGCATCCTAAGTAGAGGTTTTCTCTTTGTCAAGGGAAAAGAACCATTATTGACAAACGGTTTCAAGAGATAGAGAAAATAGTGAATGGAAGACTTTCCTATCAATCCCCTTGATATTCATTATGGTCTCGAAAGCCCTTAGGTGGAAATAAGGATTGTCTGTTGCCTTGATCCTAGGGATGTCATTGGCATTGAACTTTCGCGGAAGAAGCTTCTTGTCCACTGAGACCCTTTGTGAGCTAATACCCTGGAATCTATAGTCATTGGAGAGTTTGCTCAAGCTATCTTACATGAGCTCCATTTGTTGTTGCTTTACAGGGTCATTAATTTGAAGGGCCATAGCCTTCATCAATTTAGTTATGTTGGCCACGTCCTTCCTAAGCTCATTGACTTCTTCTTAAGTTGTCATTATCTTCTTAGCTTTTCTTTTCCGACTAATTGGTTTGTCAAAAAGTAGTTCTTGAACAAAGGTGTTGTCCTTCATTAATTGTCCTTCCTTTCTTGACCAGGCGCTATAAATTATACCATTTATTTTTTTTATTGACTTGACTCAAATTGACTTTGACTTTATTGGTTTTTAAAAAAAAAAAACAAAAAGGCAAAAATAAGGTATATATTTTGGGAATCAAGTAAGGGTTCAAACAAGTATGGTTTAATTGGAGGATTAATATCCGACTTACCCCCTAAAAAAATGACGAAAAACACGCGCATACAAGACTCTCTAGACATGGTCAAAGTGTGACATACATATTGGATGTGTACTTTAATGGTGAGTGTGAGTGACATGCTTTGGCTCTTGTGTGAGACCTAAACTATGTGCCTAGACTCAATTAAGGACTAGACATGATTACTGTCATTAATAAACTGATTAAACCGATTAAGCAAACTGATTAATTAGACTCGTTGTGAGGACTCGAGCAAAAACATGGACTGTCGTCGGAGCAACAGGACTGTCGCCAAGCGCTAAGGACCAACGCCAGACGACAACATTGTCGCCTGGCGCTAATTACTAGCGCGTGGCGCTACAGCCCAAACTTTTGCGCCATTGATGGAACATTGGTCTGGGACTGTTTCCAGTATTTTACTCTAAAGGGACAAGCCTAAAGTCGTACTAAGTCAAGTTCGATTAATTTATTCAGACTTTAACCATTTGTATTAATTAATTAAACAAAGTCCTTTAGTCATTAATTAGTTTATTTAGACTCGTTCACAAGTCAAACAAACGGTTAGTTGAAACACATATAGCTTATGCACAAGCAAATAATGCACAAGTAGTCAAATAGTCACAATATGATGCAATGAGTTTGCAACCTAACCATGGCTCTAGTTCTCTAAAGTTCAGGATATGGGCTAGTCAAAGAGGGTCCATGGTTATGAGTCTGGATGCGCCGCGTGGAAGCCTTACCTTTGGAAGGGCTGGCTCGAGTGGATGGGACCCCGCGAGTTAAACTCGCTTCCGCGGTTTGGTGAATTCAACAAACTCGGATGTACCCTTCGTTGCAAGGAGCGTTCAATTGGGTAGATGGAGCGTGAATTCCCAGAGGGTTATGGCCATATGTAGAACACATATGGGTTTCTGAAAAAGGGAAAAACTCAATCAGGAAGTAAAACCGAGCAAACATGTAACACCCCCGATTTACTAACCAATAATAAACAATAAATAAAAGAAAAATAGACAACCTTTGATTTAAATTGCGGAAGCATACACCTAAATCGGAGGTATTACTGCCACACTCGACAAACTGTCAAGTTTTAAGGCTTACAAATCCTAATAATTACAACCCAATAAATCTAAGTGAGCTATTTATACAACTAACTTTACAAACTCGATATAAAAACATTAATCAATCACTTGAGCTCCTTTAGCTACGATCACTTGATCAAACCTGCTTATACAAACTTGACTGCTCATCATTAAGGACAAATTCCAAAATAGATCGTCGCAGGGCCACCATAAGAAAAAGACATGGCCGCAAACACAAGTAAAAGAGGAAAATAACACACACGTCAGCAAGAAGCTGAGTAATCATCGCATATCAGAATACAAAGAATAATATAATAATTAAAATTACTAGAGCAATTAAACAATGTAGTTCGAAACTACATTACACATTGTACTCTGAAAAAAAAAATCTTTATCAACTCAACCTTGAATAATAATATAAACCTTCACTCAATTAACTCATAACCAATCAGTGTGTCACGCTCTTTGTTTTATACCTAGTCTTGGACATGGGTATTCAAATAACAAACCAACAAGTATAAAAACTTGAATACTCTCAATAACCAGAAAAACACCTTAAACCAGATCACATATGGGCCAATTCCCACTGTAGGGGACCATATAAAAATAAATAATAAAGACTGTACCTCATTCTTAAATCATGATTATCATCCTCTTACCAACATGCCAAGGACTAAGGTATACAACGTTGAGCCTCAGACCAAGAACAAAATAATAATTTTCAACCTTTTGATCTCATACGTTGATCAAATAACCATTCACAAATTAATTTATAATATCTCAATAATGGCACAGGTTCCCAAATAACATAACAATTCAATTCATAAGTATCTCAACTCTTAGGGCAATAAAATTAATACCTAAATATAACCAAATCTCAACCCAAAAATAATACTCTGCATTAATAACCCTAAACCTCAAAACAATATTGCTTATAGCAACAACATTAAAAACCCTAACATATTTATACAATCCATCATATACGACAATAATAACAAGACATTAAATCTGATCAAATCATGAAATTATATACATTAATTATACATCTAAATTAAAGCATATGAACAATAAATCACTTAATAATAATATAAATTAATTACACAAACAACTCTAGATACGTGCGATTACCTTCGACAATGTACAATGAAATGACAATATTCAAGGCAAAAAAAAATATATCGCAATATGCGAAGCTTCTCACCGTGTAATGATTTAAGTCATCATCATCATATTATTAAACCTTAGATATGATGATGAGAAAAACAAAAGAAAAAAAAAAACAAATCTTAGTTTTGGTTCGTTTCACGCACAGCAAAGGAATACCACGACTCTCTTTATATATATATATATATATAATATCTTTTAAGGTTTTAGAATATTAATAGGGTTTAAACTAGTTTATGATTGTAGAGTTCTATATAAACAAAATACATTTTTAAATCTTTCTGAACTCTAAAATAAAAATATGAGATTAAGAAAGTTATATAATAAATAAAAATAAACTTTATTTTTATAAAATATATTATATAAAATCATAAAATATTCGGGTATTACAATCTACCCTCCTTAAAACAAGTTTCGTCTCGAAACTTAAAATAGAAAATTTTAGGGTATTACAAAACAGTACTATAAACTAGTTGAAACAAGAAGGTAGATTTCTGGCTCGGTATTTGAAGAATTTAGCGCGAGACAACAGTGCTTGTCGCTAGATGATGGCACTGTCGCCAGACGAAAATTACTATGACCAGGCGACAGAGCCATCGCTTGGCGATGGCGCTGTTTTCTCAGCGCTAATTCCTACATGTCTCGCAGATTTCTATTCTTGAATTTTCTAGTTTTTCGCAGCGTTATTTCGACTTTAGTTGTGAAAGATATTTCCCTAATTTCCTACATGTAAAAAACCTATATTTTTTACGCATTACGGATGGTCTTTCCAATGCGGATCTTTTTATGCATATGCCAATAATGTTAATCAAAATTACGCACATGATATACTTAGAAATTTTCGAGTCTCATCCACTCATTCTAAATTATTGCCAAAATAAATTTTAGGAATTAAAATAGAAATCCTCCCCAGTGGAGTCGCCAAAAATGTAGGGAATATTTCAAGAATCCCATACTTGAGTCCTACTGTGATCATAGACTAAAGCATGGTGGCGTCCATAGGGAAGGAAGCTAGAGTAAAAGAGTCGCCAACAAGTTTTGGGAACTTGTAAAACGTTCATAGGATGAAGGTTACACCCCTTCACGATCCATGAGATCGCTAACTCCATAATAGTCTGGAACCATGACTGGATATTCGGGGATGAAGGTACAAATCCAACCTAAAAGAGATTAAACCTGCCCCAATAATAGGACTTTACTTTATTCTTCTCGTATTCATGTGCACTTTCTAACTAACATGCAATTATTAGATTAACCCTAAACCTGTTTAATCTATGTTAGTTGAATATTAATGCACAAACAAATCTATTATTGACGATCACTTGAATTATAATCATATTAGCCTAGACAAGATTATTAATTATCTTATTAAGCGTGATTACAAGTACAAATTCCCTTTTAACATGCATAAAAGGCGTGATCAAGTAATAACAACAAATAATATAATATCAAGCAACAATAACAACAAATCATCATCATAAAAATAATTATATTCTTAATAATATTCACAATAAAGCATAATAATAACAACAAGATCCTAGGCATGATATTAACAAGATTAATAACAAACCCTAGCATGTCACTACACATCAAAGATTAAAGCTTTAAACCTAACATGATAGAAGAAAAGAATAGGAAGCATCATAGAAACATACATGATATTAGAAATTTTAGTTATTACCCTAAACAGGATACCAGGAAGCATAAAGACATCCTAACATGATATTGGGAATCAAAATAATCAAAGCATGCTTTCTATATCAAAATAATAACAATTAAATTACTTACTTGGATGTCTTGTATCTCAATCTAATAATAAAATACACGCGTTAGTAACTTCAAGGAAAATATAAAACAATCTATTAAATATTGAAATAGAGATTTGGGAACAAACCCTCTGAAATTATAAACCTTTCACATCTAGGGCGAAGGCAACTTCGAACTTGGCTAGGTGTGTCTAGAACTAATGTATGTGGAATTTTGTAAGAGGAAAGTTTTAGAAAAAGAATAGAGAGAAAGAAAGCTTCTAGCTTTTAGAGAGAGAATAGAGATAAATGATGGTTGTGAATGATGATTGTGAATGATGAAAACGGGGAAATACGACCCCTTTTTATAGAAAAAATAGTCCGGAAACAAATCAAGTCCTATTCGAAATATAATACCTCATGTCGCCAACGACAGGAGTTAGCACCAGACGACAGGCGACAAGGCGATAGCCTTGTCGTCTTGCGCTAAGTCAGAAATCAAACACGCTTTGTACGCGGAATCCTCTTCTTAATACGATTAAGCAGCTAATTCCGCGTTGATCAGATTAAAATCAGGTTTGTGATAAACCCCTTATTTTATTCAAAATAAAACTCTTTAAAATATAAGTATTAATCCTAATCTCATTACAATTTAAAAGAACCTTCTAGATTATTCTAGAAGATTAAAATCAATCCTAATAATTTTAGGAATAATAATTAATAAGCCCTCCTCCTCTAGATCATTGGGCCACATATAAAATTTATTTCGAACCCAATTTAATTTAAGCCGTAACTTCCTCATTATTCATCGGAATTGGGCTTATAATATATCGTAGAAAAACTCTTTTTGAGTCCAATCCAACTACACTATTATTGGACCCTTATCATGGACCAAAATAAATTGGACTAGCTATTTTCATAAATAGAGTGTAGAAAAGAAATAATTTTCGAAAATAGAAAGAGAAATATTTTAATAAAAACAACCACATCACTAGACTTTTCACACTTTCACTTCGTTCGATAATCAAATGACGTGAAAGATATTCATCACTGGGTTTATTTTTGTGGAGATATATTTGGGTGTCTACAATAATACATAGTTAGATTTGTCATAATACTTCCTCCGTTACGAATTACTCGCAACAAAGAGTATTATTTGTGAGACATAAAATATTCCTTTATTACGAGTAATATGTAACGGAGGGAGTATATACTTTCATAATATCAACTTTTCTACTCCCTCCGTCCCAAATTATTCGCAACATTTTGACTTTTTGCACTATTCACACATCTCACGTTGACCATCTTTTGTAGCTATTATATGAAAGACAATTTGTACTTTTCACACATCTCACTTTGACCATCTTTTATATCTATTATATGAAAGACAATGTAATAATGTAATATGTTGTTGGGTCTATTTTAATGTATAGTTTCTTAATATAAATTTTTTATAGCTTATATAAGTATATAATAAAAGATATTAATGGTTAAACATATGCATCGACAAGCGTGTCAAGTTAAAATATTACAAAAGGGGCGAGGGAGTATAATTTTATTGATATATAATTACATAAATTAATGGTTAAGTGTCTCGGCCTGCGCATTTGATCAAAATGTAACACTTATTAAAACACGGAGGGGTATCGATTTTAGAGGTTTCGTCTCCTGTCTCTAGCTGTCTACTGAACCAACTTTGAAAAGCTTCAACAATCCTCAATCCTCAATCCTCATATACCTGCTGATTGAGTGATGGCTTTCAAAGCAAACTGAGTTCTATTACAAATTTTTTCCGAGATTTCTCCATCAAATCAAAGTCGCTCTTCAATCCAAGATTATCTCTGTAAGTTTAATTCTTCGTTATTTCGAATGAACCCATTTTTTAGGAGAAATATTTGCTATTTTCTTAAGAATAAATTCATTAATAATGAAGTTTTTAGCTTGAAATCATTGTATAATGCGAAAATCCCAAATCCTAGAAATACCCAGTTCGGAAAATCCCCAGTTTTTGATTCTAGGGTTTATGGGGTTTATTGGGTTCGTTCATTTTCGACGCAGTCTAATAATAAACTTCCTGAATATGAAATGCCGTCTGTTACTTGGGGAGTTGTTCAAGGTCGCAAAGAAAGGCTTGTTTCAAAAGTTATTATATGTGATTATTTAAAGACTTTGGGGATTATTACTGATGAATTAGAGGATATTGAGTTGCCCTCTACTGTTGATGTTATGAGGGAAAGAGTGGAATTTTTGCAGAAGTTAGGGTTGAGTATCGACGATATTAATGAGTATCCATTGATGCTTGGTTGTAGTGTTCGAAAGAATATGATCCCGGTGTTGGGGTATTTAGAAAAGATTGGGATACCTAGGGGGAAATTAGGGGAGTTTGTGAAGAATTACCCACAAGTTTTACATGCTAGTGTAGTGGTTGAGCTTGTTCCGGTGATTAGGTTCCTTCGCGGGCTTGATGTTGAGAAAGAAGATATTGGATATGTGTTGCAAAAGTATCCTGAATTGTTGGGGTTTAAGCTTGAAGGTACGATGAGTACATCGGTGGCGTATCTTGTTAGTATTGGGGTGAACCCTAGAGATATCGGGCCAATGGTGACACAATATCCGTATCTATTGGGGATGAGAGTAGGTACGATGATTAAACCACTTGTTGAGTACTTGGTTTCATTGGGTTTGCCAAAAAAGATATTGGCGCGAATGTTTGAGAAGCGGCCATATGTTATTGGTTATGATTTGCAAGAAACTGTGACACCTAATGTTGAATGTTTGATTAGCTTTGGCATAAGTAGGGAAAAAATTCCTTTGATTATAGCACAATACCCACAGATTCTTGGGTTGCCTTTGAAGGCAAAAATGTCAAGCCAGCAGTACTTTTTCAATTTGAAGCTCAAGATTCATCCGGAAGGTTTTGCACGAATTGTCGAGAGAATGCCTCAGATAGTTAGCCTTAATCAGCATGTTATTATGAAGCCTGTTGAGTTTCTTATAGCACGGGGTATACCTGCCGAGGATGTGGCTAAAATGCTCTTGAGATGTCCACAAGTAGTGGCCATGCCACTTGTGATCATGAAGAATAGTTTTTACTTCTTCAAGAGTGAAATGGGCCGTCCCATAAAAGAGCTAGTTGAGTTTCCAGAATACTTTACTTATAGCTTGGAATCCCGAATTAAACCTAGATATCAGAGATTACAAAGTAAAGGGATCAGGTGTTCCTTGGCATGGTTTCTCAATTGCAGTGAGAAAAGGTTTGAAGAAAGACTTCAGGCTGATTTCTTTGAAGCTGAGAGCGCTGGCCCCACATTCAACATGGGTGGGAAGTTAGAACTGCCTGGAAGTTATAATGTAACAGATGAAGAAGATGAAAGTGAGGATGAAGGGCTCTATAGGCGCACTGTTTCTGTCTAGTTTTGTTTGTGTTTCATAGCTATGTACCAAATATGACAAAAGATTAAATGAAAGTCAAACTTTATTCATTTTCCCTATATCTTCATTTTTTATTTTTTTTTGGCTTGCTTCACAATGCATTATGCTATTCTCGAAACTAAGTTTTATAATTTTTTTCTTTACCCCGGTAAGATCACCGTAGTTGTCAGAAACGGAGAAACAGAGAGTAGTCTGAAGTTTGGACAATGAAATTAGGAATTATGTGCCATTAAAATAAAAAATTAAAAAAAAAAGGAATGAAAATGAGTTTAGTTAGATGTATTCAAATGTTGCCTACTTGTCTTCAGGTGTACTTATAACATAACTTAAAACGCATAGGTAGAGTATGACATTATGTGTGTGCTAATGGCGAAGGTTCTATTGATTTGTATGGCTGTGAGCCTGTATGGTTGTGTTATGTGAACTTGTAGCACACTGTATGACTGAATGAAGCAGGTTAGTGATTTGGGGATGGGGATATTGATGGCCTAGGATTGTTTGATTCATGTAACAGCTTATTGGTAGCCCTTTATCAATGTGATCTTTTATTCTTGCTCAGGCTCTACTGACTTTGCTGTTGTTGAGATGTGTAGATTGTTGATGCTTCTTGGTATGCTACAACTCATTATGCATTTTTTCCCCCTTTTCTTTTTGAGGCTGCGGTGGTGCTTTTTTTGTTTGTTTACTTTGGAAGTATGTATTGCTGTTTAGTGGCAATACCGTTTCTCCATATGCCAGAGTGACCTCCCACCCCCCACCCCACCCCCAAAAAAAAAAAAAAAAAAAAAAAAAAAAAAACACTGAGATTTATGTCTGTCTTTTTTGGGCTAGGTGGTATAGGCTGCACGTTTAGAGTAGGCATTGGGCATTTGGTCAGGGCGTTGGGCATTTGGTTCTCAACTTGCTATGAATAGCAAGCTTTGCATGGAATTGTGAAAGTTATTTTTGTCAGTGTTGTAACAATCTCCAGAGTCATGTCACTGGCAACAGTGTACCATGTCAATTTTCTACAAAATAAGTTACGATTAAATTGATTTAAGGAATCTCGTACAAGCCTGCTACTTCAATACCAGTGGGAGTCATATTAAGCTTCGTGGTAATATTTATGTTTTTATTAGCTGTGACATACTTTTTTTTAAAATACTATTTTTATGCACTTTTGGAAGTAAAAGTGGCTGGTTTTGTCCATTTTTCATGTTGAATTATTGACAGTACGAGGTGAGGTTATGCATCGTCTATTACAGTGCTCAGGAGTTTGACAAGATAATGTGTGCCTTATCTGCCAACAGGGCTGAGTTGCTCTCTTAGCATGCTGTCTATTAGCAGCTCGTTCTGCAGTAGCCTAACATTATTTTGCTGCAAAAGTGCAAAACCATTTTCACTATCTTGGCCATGTATGTCTTGGGAAGGCTAATATGATTTTTGTTTGGAATTTATAGACATTTTCCCCCCATCCCCCTTTGTAGAGGACTCCGGAGGGAGGGGTCGATAGTGTGAATGAAATAGCTGACTAGTGACTACAGTACAAAAGACTATATTAGTTTTTCATATAAACTTCCCTACCTTTGTACTCAAGTGAAGTGAGGAGGGATCATTTTGACATATGGAGCAAATGGACCCAATCAAATTTGCAAGTGTGACATGATGGTAAGTGAAGCTGTGAAGTTGAGTATGTTTTTGCCTTTTTGGTTATATATATTTACATTTTATTATCTGCCTATATTTGGTTGTATGTGTTGCCAATGTCGCTTTGAAATATGTTGCTGAATACTGATATCAAATAACTAACTAATTGCTAAGCACAGGGTATTGTTGAGGACTTGAGGGGTTAGCTGAGCGCCTGAGCCATGGTTTATAATTTGCAGCTTAGTGTATTTAGGTAATATCGTGACACTCAAGTTCTACATTTGTAGAGTGCAACTTTCAATTCTTAACTATCATGGCTTCATGTTTTTTCCTGCGTGCAATATCAATATTAACAGCATATTTCTTTTCTCTTTTTATCAACTCAACAATGCCAGGTTGAATTTGATAAATCTCAGATTCGTATGAAAGAAGAGGAAATGCCAAGTGGAATAAAGAAAGATGTAATAGTCGATAGGAGGATATGATACTACTTTTGGCTCTCATCCTTATTACCCTGTTGAGATATTCCTGAAGACTTTTTTATATGTCTGGTGTTGAAAACAGAAAATTCACGTGACATGACAGTAAGCCTAAACTTGCTCTAATGCCTGCAAACTAAATACAGTATAACAATTTGTATGTAATTCATCATTTATCATACTTTAAAGTAAATCGTTTGCCTCTTTGAAAGCATCTTTTTCCTTTTATGCTCCTCTGGACATTTTTTAAACTTCTTGATTGGTTTCTTCTTCACGGCCTTAACAATTTTATCATGCTTTCCATGCCTCGCTGATGTTTTTGTCTTGATGGTAATTCCTCAAGACTCAAGTTACTGACTCTAAATGATTAAATATTTCACTTCTAGGGACTGCTTAAAATCATATCACGCTCAGTGTGTTGGAAAGGATGATTCAGCTCTGGACTGTGACGAGAGTTTCAGATGTGGTAAAAAACTTTTTCTTTACTCTGTGTCTCACTGAGATGAATGATCTTTTCTATCTTTCCATGTACTTGACAGGACACTTCACACATCTTCAGTTGCTGAGTAAAATTTGCATAAACTATGTTTTATTGATTAACTTGTGATGTTACATCTGCTACAACCTTGGTATTTATTTTTAGGAATACAGTCAAATGTGAAAACATTGCTCCTTCCATTTCATGTATGGAGGTTAAATCTCTAATGTGAATCAATCATATCATAGCCTTGAGTTTATATTATAAATACTTTCATAGTTGAGCTTTGTTGTTATGTTATATATTACCAACCTCTAATGGTGTTAGTAAGTTTAAAGGGTTTGAAAGAAAATCAGAGGGGAGAAGTGCTTAGACATCTGGGAAACTAATTTTTTGACTAACCTGTCATATAAGTGATTTACAATGGGTGGGCCATGTTAGGAGAGATACATACTCCTAAGCCCTTAGAAGTTTGTTATCTGGTTTAATACAAGGTAGGTAAAGAACGTGTTGTTTTATCTTTTATGGTTGTAAGTTTTGGTAAGGATTGACCTTTTAGTTTCCTTTTCCCAGCCTTTGTAGGTTATTTGGGTCCAACATATACTTTCTTATCCTTCTTATCTTTCTTGGTAGGGAATCTAATGAGTGTTTTATTTCTTGAAGGAGTTCGAGGATCTTACATTTTTAAGATTTCTAGTTTGGAGAAGTCAATATTCTTACTTTATAGGTTCAGGGGCCAAAAAAGACATCATATCCTAATTTAGGCTCATCGTACTTACTTGTAGGGACTGGGGAGGCAAGAATTCACTCCTTGCATATGCCAGGCATTACTTGTAGACGAAGGGAGTATTTAATCTATGAGGTTGAGGAGGCGAAGTAGGTAAACAAAAAAAAAAAAAAACAAAAAACAAAAAACAAAAAACAAAAAAAAAAAAAAAAAGAAGAAGAAGAAGAAGTAGTTTATGTGTGTCCATAGCTAATCAGAAGATTATTCCTTATCGCCAAGCCAACTCTGTATTTAAGTGATGTTTGTTAAAGACGAACTTTGATAATTCTCAAAAAGCTTTATTCTTAGGACTCATGGTTCTTTTTTTGACGTACTTATGTTTTGTAATAGGAAAATAGAGAAGTAAATGGAGCCTCTCTAGCAATAAGACCTTTCTTTGAACTTCACAAAACCTTCATTTAAAAACTTTTAAGTGACCCAAAGAAGGTCTTCGGTTGCTAAAACAGTAGACAGGTTCCAATAATGGCCAGGAGTTGACAAACACAAAGTTCAAAGGGGAGGGAGAGGAGAGACATATAAAACTAACATGTGGCCCCTCCTTTTTGGTAGGTTGGTGACAGAATTGTGGGCTATCATGATGCTCTCTTTTGATGGTGTTTCCAAAAAGGCTTAGACAGCGCTTTACTAAATTTGTGTTGGCCAACATGATCTCAACGTAAGCATTCCAAACTATTATTTCGCTCAAGTCTTTCTTCTTTCCTGTTTGTCTTGGTTAATAAGAAAACTGCAAAAGTTTACTGCTTTTGCTGTCCACTTGCTGTTTGTGGACACTGGACAGTGTATGGGTGAAGCATAATTCAATTTTGTCCGAGGAATCAAAGGATTCTGTTGCAACAGTATAATGTTTGCCTTGTTGTGAGAGGGAAAAAAAGATATCGACTCAGATGGGTAAGCTTGCTCTTTGTAGATACAGATTTTGTGTGTGAATCATTTCATTAAATTAAGGGGTAATGCAAGATTTTCAGCATTTGAGCCTCTCTTTTCTCTCATTACCTTTATAGAATAGCTAACTGTATGGATTTTAGTCTGGCATTCCATTCTCATCTAGCTACGAAATTGTATATTCTGTCATCTGGATGATTTTAAACAACTGTTTAATCAAGGTGCCTATGAGAGTAAACCGAGACAATTATTTTAACATTCTATGTGCTATTTTGTCACGAGTAGCAAATATTATACTACTATTCATATACTGTTGACATTTTATGAAATGTTAAACTTTTTTTTTTTATGAAATTTAAATTCCAACATAACATTCTTGCTTCTTTCTGTCATGAGGTTTTGGTCTTGCTTCTGTTTTACTAGAATTGTTTTTGCTTACTTTTCAGGAGAAGGCTAATTTGACAGAGAGAGGGACTTGTGAAGTTGTGATTATTGGGAAATCATCAAGAAAACTAGAAAAGTGAGGGTTTGAGATTGGGATTGGAAGACCTCCAAAAGGCACGTTCTTTGTTGAAAAAAGGCAGAAACTATAGATACTTGGATGATAGAGACGAGTTTGCAAATAGAGACCAAAATTTTGAAATTGAATAGTTTTGAAGACTGGGAATGAGAAACTATAGAGGATTAGGCTTCAAAAAAAAAGTGGAAAAAAAAAAGTCATTTGTGAGAAGGAAAGTCTCTGTGCAGTCAAGGGACAAGGCACAGTCCAAAAAAAAAGTTCATAAGCCGCTTAACCACTCGTGTTTTTTTTTTTTCTTGCATCCTTAGGTGTTGATGCAAGCACAGAATTGTCACATTACGATGTAGTAGTGGACATTGTTACCAAGTATGTAAATGAAAAAAGGCTCTTTGATCCAAAGATAATGATTGTTTGTGATCCAAACCTAAGAGGGGAAAAAAGGGTGAATAAACATACTGGAATATATGACCTTTTAAAGGTCCAACTAGCTGCTAATCAAGAAGATTCATGGGATGATTTTTCATGCAAGGTTGGTAGGGAAGGGATTCCCTTGTTTGGATATGACAAGTAGAACGGAAAGGGCAGAGAAGTGAAATTCGAAAGCATTCATTTTTGTTGCCTAATAAACCAAATCCTACCAGTTTTGAAAGGAATATGCTAGTCCACTCCATCCCCTCCCCTTTATTTCCTTAACTTTCCTTCTCCTCCCTTTCCTTCTATGATTGCTATCTAGTACACTTGTAGTGTTATTGCGAACTCGTTTGATGTATTGCTTTGGTAGAGTTCATTGTATTCACCCTGTAAACATCTACTATGGCTTTCAAAGTTTCAACTCAGTACAGTATAAAGTCATTGGCTCATTTACACTGATTCATTAGCAGAGCCTGCACCTGACTTTCTATTTTGAGATGAATGATTGTTCAAGGCCATTGTGAGAGCTAACTCATGCACATTTTACTTAATTAGTACTCCATATTTGTTTTGTCTTTTGTAGCAGGAGACTTGGAATTTGTTTGAACACTGCTAGCAGGCTAACAGAAAGGAGCATGTCAAGCTGAGGCTCACCGTAACTGCATGAACCTGTCTTAGTCAGCGTAAGGTCAAAGAGTTCACTGTGAAATCAGTCATTTTAGAGTAAAGCGCGACTAATTGTTTGGTGAATGTGGAAGATTCAAGTCAATCAGTGGGTGTATAATTCAAGAGCGATCATAAGAAAGGAACCCGTCTGATTTTGGGAACGATTTTTGGACCATAAGATTCGTGGTTTCATACTTTGTTGAACTCACATTCCCAAGACTTGTGAAGAGCTCATTTCCTCAATGCTACAAAAAATGCAGCATCCTTATCGTCGCTTATTCTGAACATTGAGCTAATCCTATATCCTTACACTATCGTATATTGCTATCAGCTCGTTTTCAAATTAATGTTGCTACTATAAAGGCTTTGTTGTTGTGTGTTTCATAGGTTGATTATTTGGTTCTTTAACCTTTGTATAGTACTTCTTCCGATCCTCCAAGAATTTTGCCATAATGTAGTATCATATTTGTACAGATTGAATGATCGGGAAGGTCAATTTTGTACTCTAGAACTAAAATATGAAACCTAGTTGTTTTATTATTATTCTTTTACTATATAATAAATAAATTCATATGAAACTTTTATAGAGTATGGGAAGTATAACCTTTGAATATCATTTCCTATTATCATATCATGACTAGGTTGATCAGTTGCCATAAAATAGGAATAATACATCGAACTCCTCCAATTTTTATAGGTAATTCTTCAATTATTTTCGTATGCATCATGACACTATTATTAGCAATTCTAACTTGCATAGGATTCTTAGCTTTTTCCCATAAAAATTCTGGAAATAATCATCTTTTTCCAAAACATGTAGAACAACCACTATCATGCACATAATTAATATTTATTATAATATTCAATGCATATATCAATTGGAATATAAATGCTATTTGGATTAGTACTGGTTACTTCATTACAAGCTTTTATTTGCATATAAACTTTATCTTCATATACTGGTTCACTTACAATTTTGGTTTTATATCCAATTACCTTATAGGATTATTTGGATCTTCATTTAACTCTAAATTTGAATATAACCCCATATCAATGCTATGTCTTGCTGGTTGTTTTAAGGCTTTTTTACTCTCATATTTTTCATTTAGCTTCTTTAGTAGAACTAATATTTCTTCTTCATCCTCATCTAGCTTTTCATCACCTTGTTTTTTCATCCTTATTATTGTTGAATTTTGTCTAATTAAACTTGGTGTTTTAAGACTCATATTTCTCTGTATTTTAGGTTTTGTAGTCATCCCAATATGAAGTAATCCTGATTCATCAATTAACATCTTACTTGATCTATTACTAACTGCAGGATTCATACAAAATTCTTCCTTAGTTTTTTCAATTTCAATTTCTTTAGAATTTACTTTTATAGGTGTAATTTTCTTCTTAGGGCCTCCTCCTTGCTCATATATATGAGCATTGACTATTTGTTTCTTAAAAGATGAATCTATAGTATTTACCAACGTATAAACTACCTTCCATCTTAATTGTATGGGTCGTGTTCCTTTATGCATTTTCACTCCTTCTGTTAATAGCATGATAGCTAAAAACTTTAATTTGACGCAAATGAATCCTCTAAGCTCACATAATATCTAGGTTCACTTATATAGCTTACTGTTTCTTGACTTAAGTTACATGTGATACCACTAATTATTTGATCATAAAATTCTTTATGTCTAATGTCACAAATAAAACTTAAGCATTTAACATCCTTGCCAAAATCTTGTAAAGGAGTTATGTACACTTGCACTTCCCCAATACAAATATAAGTATAATTTCCTTTTTCTTTATATATTTTAATACTTTTCCAGTTTATGAAATTAATTTCAGCTGCCTTTTGTTCACAATCTTCAGTAACTATACTTCTTTCCATTTCTTCACATACATATTTGGTTTTAGTTTTAAAGAAAGAAGTTTAAAATATTTTATCCTTTGTAATCTTGGGGGAAATTCCAGGTTTCTTTGATTATCTGATCTATGTCATTATCTTCAAATGAATACTCAGCTCTTTTTAGTTGACCTATAGTCATTTTGCTTTTGTCCTCATCATTGTCATCTGATTATGAATTTTCTAACTCTTCTCCTTCCATCATATTATTTATTTCTTCATAATTTTCTTCTTCAATTTCGCTATCTTCAAGTTCTTTATTATACTCATTTTCTTCCTCTAGCTATTATCTCTACTATTCCTTTATTATTACTTAAAGCCAATTCTAAAGCCACGTCTTCTAGTATTTCTATGTAATCCCAACTACCTAAGGCTTCCATTAATTTATGATTAGCTTTCTTACATTCATTAGCATAAAATGTCCTAATTCTCCACAAGACCAACACTTGCATGTTTTCTTTTTCTCATGACAATATGTTGCCTTTTTAAAAACCTACTTGGTTTTCTATACTTGTGTTTATAGTACTTCATATAGGCTTCGCCTCTTGATCTATCAAATTTATTTTTTTTATTATTCATTTTCTTATTATAGTTTTTTTCTTTCACATCCATAGTTATTTGGGAAATCCCAACAAGTGAGAAATTGTCTTTTCATTTGTTGAGTTCCTGCAATCTCTCTACATTTCTTTTCAATCCACTTTCTTAAGAAGGCAATCTTGTTACCTAAGGCATCCCTAGCTAAATATTTGTCTCTCCATTCTTGATAATTTTCACTAATTTCATCATTAAGAGGACTTTGTAATTTATCATAGAACATCCCAAGATTTGTTTAATTTTTACCAATTTTATAATAATAAGTTTCAAATTCCATAATATGATTCTCTACATATTTCATATTACAGATGGACAAATTACTTAACTTTCTTTGATATTCCATTCTTTTCTCATTAGGATCAGCGCTAGGACCAATAAATTCCAACTCAATGTATTAACATAGCTGTCTAAACATTATAGTAGGAGATTCATTAGCTCTTAACGTAGTTTTGTCTTCTTCCTCTATACCATCATACCAATCTTCTACACAGCCATAGATTCTATGTTCGATATCATATAAGAAATCTTCAGGAAGTCCTTCAGTGTTTAGATTAAGTACACTACTCATACTCTTTTTCCATTGATCTAAAACATCTTGTCTATCTCTTACACCATCTATTTTAAGCTTATAACCGGTTTGACTTATAGGTTCAAGAGTTACTTCTTCCTGTTTGGGAATTTGGTTAGGCATAACCTTAATACTAAACCGGGTAGTCTTCCCTGGTATGTATCTTGGTCGTGTGCAACTTCCTTCTCCTTGGTACCTAGGTCTTTAAATAATATTGTTTACACTAATGTTTTCATTAACAATTTCTTCTCCGACATTATTATTATCCAGCATTACTCTTTTACCTAGTTTATTTTCAATCTTTTGTTGGACAACTTCTATGAGTAGAAAGTATAGATCTTTTAACTTCATTAATCTCATTTGTTGATATAAATCTTCCTCAAAAGTAACATAATTATTTTCCTCTATTTCATTATCAGAAGCAATCTCTTTTTTGGAAATGAAATTCATGATTTCGTTAAGCTTATCAGGGTCTTTTTCCTTATCGAATAGGGCTTGTAATTCTTCAAGCGTTTTCTCCTAAATATAATGGCTTATTTTTAGTTTCTGTGTTCTTTTCTTAGTTATCAGTAGGTCTTTTAGGGAGTAATACTGTAAACTTCTTATTTTTATCTAGATTTTGAAAAGGGTTTTTATATTTACTAGGGTGGTAAGCGCGCGCTACGCGTGCGTTGCTAAGTTGTAGTATAATGTGTCATTCGTGGTTAGAGTTGTGCCAATGTGGGGGGTTTTCGTTTTGGTAGTTCTTGAAAGTTATGAGTTTGAAGTGAAAATGTTGATGAAAATTGTAAATACAAATTGCTAATGACGGGTTATGAAAGGCGAAAAATAGGAGTGTGACTTATTAAGGAATTGTTATAAAGTGGTTATTTTTATTGTTAAATTTTTTGTAATAATAAGTGTGAGTGAATTTGGAAAGATTGGAAAGTTTAAAAAGTAAAATAAGTGTATAGTTTTACACTTTTTTTTATGGAAGAGAACAAGTTATGTAAACCAATTCATAAGTTATATTTGCCGGACAATTATTTAAAGGTTTTTATCTTATTATAGCATAGATAGCTTGTTCTTGTGATGTCTTATGTAAGAGAGGTCGGGCTTTAAAACGTTAATATGTGTTACTCCTTCCGCCCGCATTTTTTTGTCTCATTTAATTTTTCACGGTCTCCAAGACGTGTTTTAAAACGTACATATCTAATTCCATGCACTCAAAAATAATAAAATTTTGATATTAATAAAAAACAAATCCAAGAAGACTACTAGTTTGAACTTTAAGGGGTCATTTGGTTCATTAGGGAAGTGTAAATTCCCATGAAATTTCAATTTGTGGGAAATAAATTCCATCATCAAAAGCATGGAAATTCAACAAATTTCTTTGGTTAAGAATGGAGGAAGTAAATTCCTTAGTAATTTTCATGGCACAATTTTAGTACCTGAACATCTTATAGTACTTCGTATAAAAGATTAAGTGGTCTCTTTATCCTTATCCTAATAAGACAATTGCCTTAATTTTCTTTCTCAAGCTAACTTTCCTAATTACCCTTTTCTTAACTGGTCTCTTGATTTTCTTAAGTGATATTTCTTTTCTCAAGTGACTTTTCTTCTTAGGTGATCGTTCTGCTTAAGTAATCTTTCTTTTCTTAAATGAGTGGTCTTTCTTCTTAATTGTTTTTTCTTAAGTGGTCTCATTCTCTCTAGCATTATTTTTATTTTTCGATACCAAAATGTCTCACAAAGGTGCAAGAATTACTGCCCAAAAAAATTCCATGAATAATCCCTATCTTGTAAATTCAAGTACGGGCGTGAGCCGTGAGTGCATGATCTTACATGTCACCCTAAAATCAAAGTTTAAATAATGTATAATCACCCGAGTTTCACATTATTCCCATCTTAGTCGACGGTCGTACATCCCGCTTGCTGGTTTTAGGTTTTTGCAACCAGCGAGGTGATCTGAGAATTACCTACTTCAACGCTTCGTATTCATAATATTTGAGGTGTAACTGCTTTTGCAAGGAGTTTTGCTTATGAGACCTCACTTTCTGTGATTGAATTTCTGTCACTTACCTGGCACAAGCAAAGCAAAGGATCGGTTAAAATAATTTCTTTAATTCTTTGTATGCTTAAATGAAACAAAACTTTTGATTCATTGCAGTCTAAACGCATAGTTTTTTTTCTTTTGATTTTTTGTCATACCTAAATCGTTCCTAAAGTTGTAAATGTGACTATTATTTTCAGACAGGAGTAAACGTTAGGATGTGTTATTGTTGATGTTTAAAGGTTTTGATGATGAGGAACTTAAGTTACAGCAAACTCATCTCATAAAGACTTTACAAGTGTTTGTGCAGCCTAGGTGAAATTGATCTTGGAGATGGAAGAAGTAACTAAAGCTGAGAAGACTTGAAGGAGTTCTTTATCAAGAAAGTTATTCAATATAAAAGAAGAGTTCCCTAACAGGAACTGAGTTCCCTCACAGGAACGTTCCTTCACAGGAACTTGAAGATTGCTGACTAAGATCTTTGGAGGAACTTAGTGAGCGAGGAGTCCAAGTAAACCTACCAGAACAAGAGTACAGCGCAGCAATGTTTTAGTTAAGATTTTATCTTCTAGATTCATTGTTAAATATGTTAAGTAGGATATGCATGAAACTTATTAGAAGCGTGACAGTTAGCTTGGCAAATAAATTAAAATCGGAAAAGATAAAAGATAGAAATCGGAAAAAGATTTTCTTTAAATATTTATCTCTTAAAATCAGTTTGTTAAAAAGATATTATGCTTTTTAATTCAATATTTCTATCTTATTTTCTGAAAAGATTTTCTTCAAAGGATTTAATTAAAAAAACCGTGTTTTAAGATAAGATAAGTTTTACTTATTTATCTTTATGTAAACCTACTGTTTATACAGGTAATACTCGTATAAATAGTAGAGAATAATATGAGCCTAGATTTTCGGTGAGTTTTATGCGTGAAGAATTTACAGAGCTATAGTCGTGTAAGTTTGCCAAGCTTATCATACTGTCATATTAGTTTCGGGTTTCATGCATAGCTTGCCTATCATATACTAGGTGTTAATTCTTGTATTTGGTTTCGGGTTTATTAGGGTGAGAGTATTTTTATCATTGCATACAGAGAGAGCTTCTGGTGAGAAGGGGGAAGATCTGTACTTAGGGAGTACGAGTGAGTTTGAGTGTGGGACTCAAACTGGGTAGAACAAGGTGTTGTTCTGTAGCAAGTTCGAGTGGAAACTTGTGAGTAGAGGCTGATTTATAATAGGTTGTAACTTGGTGTTTTCCCTATTATAGTGGAAGTATTTGTGTTTGAAATCCCTAAGGTAGGGTCGAGGTTTTACTTCTAGTTGGGCACTAGAAGGTTTCCTCGTAAAATCTGTGTGCATCGCAAGTTCCTATTTTGTTCTGTTTTATATTTGCAAAATTATTATTTAGGAACTCAACTACAATTCACCCCCCCTCTTGTAGTGTTCATCTCAATTAACAATTGGTATCAGAGCGCGGTTCTCACGTGCAAGCAGATAATTTTGCTGAGTAAGTTCCTGGAGAGATGAATTACAAGGAGAAACTTGAAGAAGGGTACTCTACCCAACGTCCACCTATGTTCAACGGTAAGTTATGCCTACTGGAAGAACAGGATGGAGATATTCAACAAGGCCGAAAATTACCAGGTTTGGCGTGTAATTGAAACTGGTGATTTTGAAATAACTCAAACCAATGACAAGCATGAGGTAGTTTCTAAATCTATTTCTGATTATGATAAAGAAGATTATCAGAAACTTGAAATGAACGCTTTAGCTATAAAGTATCTGCACTGTGGACTTGGACCCCATGAACATAATCGTATCATGGGATGCAAGTCTGCCAAACAGATTTGGGATTTTTTACAGGTAACTCATGAAGGTACTAACGAGGTAAAACGTTCTAAAATAGATTTATTGATGTCTAGGTATGAAAGGTTTGAAATGTAATCCAAAGAAACCATAGAAGAGATGTTTACTAGATTCAATGATATTATTAATGAACTGAACTCTCTTGGCAGGCAAATTCCGATTGATGAACAGGCAAGGAAGATCTTAAGAAGCCTACCACAAGATGAACGCTGGAGATCCAAGGTTACTGCCATGCAGGAAGCTAAGGACTTTACTAAGTTCGATATGGAACAACTAGCTGGATCATTAATGACTCATGAACTTCATATGAGTTCCAACACTGAAATTTCCAGAAATAAAGGTTTGGCACTCAAGGCTGAAGACTCAGAAGGATCAGATGTTGATGAAGAAGAGATGGCTATGCTAGTGAGGAAATTTAAGAAGATGATGAACAATAGGAAGTTTGACAGGAACAAGAAGTATACAAGTTCCAGAAACACAACGTGTTTCAAGTGTGGATCAAAGGATCATTTTATCAAAGATTGTCCTGTTCAGGATGGAGAGAAAGGAAAGACTAAAGGCAAGGAGCAATCCAAGGAGTCAAGAGTCTACAAGCCTTACTTCACCAAGGACAATGTTAAGAAAGCCATGCTTGCTGCTTGGGGAGATACAGATTCAGAAGAAGAAGAGGAGGATCAACCATCAGAAGAAACTGCTCATTTATGTCTAATGGCAAAAACTGATGAAGCTGCCAAGCTGAAGGAGCTTGAGTCTGAGGTATGGTTCTCTTACAATCAATTAAAACATCTGTCTAAAGAGAATCTAATAGATACTGTTTTGGAAATCCAAGAAGATCTAAAAGAATTGCATAGATCCAAACATCTAAGTGATAAAGCTTTGATAACTTACAAAGAGTACAGTGAATGGGTTGATAACATGAAGTTTGACATTCAATACAGGTTCTTCAGTCTGTTTGATGACAATAAAATTCTAAAAGAGACTCTAGAGAACTTAAAACAAGATAACATACTCTTGAATGTGGAATTGTCTTTGTTAAAACTGAGTGTTGATACTCCTAACTCTGAAGTTCCTCCACCGACTGATTATCCAAATTTTGAAAAATTGAAACATAATTTGGAAGAGCTAAAAATGGATAAGGCACGTCTTGAGGGGGAACTTGAGAGGGCTAAGAAAGGTAAACAACCAATAGAGTATAGAGTTCCTGATTAGATCACTAAGGCTCAAACTAAGAATACTGAAGGTTTAGGTTTTAAAAATAAGTTCCAGAAAGAAAAGAAGTATGTCAACTTGCCCAGTAGCATTGTTTGTTATTTCTGTGGCAATACAGGGCATAAGCAAGCTAAGTGCCCTAAGAAAGAACAAAGCACTCAGAAGAATATCAAACATGTAAAACAAATCTGGGTAAAGAAAAATGAATCAACCCATGTTACACAGGAACCCAAGGAAACCTGGGTTCCTGACTCTAACGTTTAAATTCTTCTTGCAAGTTCCAGTGAGGGGGAACAACACTTGGTACCTCGACAGTGGTTGTTCTAAGCACATGACTGGAGATAAAACTAGATTTCTCTCACTGGATGCCTACTATGGTGGAACTATGACCTTTGGTGATAATATGAAAGGTGATATAATTTCTATTGGCAAGATAGGAAGGTCACGTTCCCATGCTATTGATAATGTATTTTTGGTCGAGGGCCTCAAGCACAATTTGTTAAGTATTTCTCAGTTTTGTGACAAAGTTAACTCTGTTAGCTTTACTTCAAATAAGTGTAGAATCATCCACAATGACACTGGGAACGTTATTTTAGAAGGAACTCGAAAAGGGAACACATATGTTGTGGATCTTAACGAGGTTCCTAACAGTAGTTTAACATATCTTAGTGTTATTGAGGATGATCCTCTTTTATGGCACAAAAGATTTGGCCATGCAAGCTTTTCTTTACTGGATAAATTAAGATCTAAGAACTTAGTGGAAGGACTTCCTTGCATTAAGTTCCTGTATGACAAAGTGTGCGAAGCTTGTGCTAAAGGTAAACAGACCCGAATTTCTTTCAAGTCCAAAAAGATGGTAAGTACCAAAAGACCTTTGGAACTCATTCATATGGATCTCTGTGGTCCAATGAGAATCCAAAGTAGAAGTGGTAAGAAATATGTAATGGTTATTGTTGATGATTTTTCAAGGTTCACTTGGGTTTTCTTTCTTGTAAGTAAGGATGAAACGTTTGACGAGTTTGTTGCTTTTGTTAAGAAAGAACAGAGAAGAACAAGTAATCAGTTGATACATCTTAGATCTGACCATGGAACAGAATTTGAAAATTCAAAATTTGATGAATTTTGTGCTGAGTATGGTATGGATCACAATTTCTTTGCCCCAAGAACTCCACAACAAAATGGATTAGTGGAACGCAAGAACAGGAGTCTTGAAGACATGGCAAGGACAATGCTGATATCAAGCAGGCTGCCTAGGAATTTCTGGGCTGAGGCAGTGAACACAGCATGTTATATACTCAACAGAGTATCTGTTAGGGCCATCACCAACAAAACTCCTTATGAACTTATGAAAGGGAGAAAACCTAATATCTCTTACTTTAGATCTTTTGGTTGCAAATGTTTTGTTCACAATAATGGTAAAAGGAACTTGGGAAAGTTTGATGAACGTAGTGACGAGGCAATTTTCCTAGGATATGCCTCAAATAGTAAAGCTTATAGAGTTTATAATAAAAGAACAATGTGTGTTGAGGAGTCTGTACATATTATATTTGATGAGACTGAAAATTTGGTTGATGTACAGGATTGTGATGATGATTTCGAAATTGGACTTGTGCGTAAGCAAAATCCAGATGAGGAACTAGCATCACTGCAGAAGCAGCATGGTGAAGTTGCAGAAGTAACGAATAATGAAACAAATGCTGAACCAGAGTTGGAGAATGCACCAGGAACTCCACTTCAAGAACAGACTGAAAATCTTAATGAAGGCCAAAATGTGGAAACTCCTGAAGAAGTTCAACCTGAGTTCCAGAATCAAGTTCCTACAGAAGAACCAGTCAACAATAATGAAGAGAGGATGTACCCAATCAAAGATTTCACTCCAAGGCCCTGGAAATATCAGAAATCTCATCCAGTTGACACAATCATGAGTGACATCACAAAAGGAACTCAAACCAGATCTCAGCTTAGGAACTTCTGTGCATTCAATGCATTCCTTTCTTCCATGGAACCTAAAAATTATGTTGAGGCTTTAACTGACGCAGACTGGATTAATGCTATGCAAGCTGAACTAAATGAATTTGAAAGAAATAAAGTTTGGCATCTGGAACCTAGACCTAAAGACAAGAAGTCCATTGGACTAAAATGGGTATTTAGAAACAAACTAGATGAACATGGTATTATTGTCAGAAACAAAGCTAGACTAGTTGTACAAGGTTTCAACCAGCAAGAAGGAATTGACTATGAAGAAACATTTGCACCTGTAGCCAGGTTAGAAGCTATTCGTTTACTTATTGCTTTTGCTGCTTATATGGGTTTTAGGCTGTACTAGATGGATGTCAAATGTGCATTCTTAAATGGATACTTAAATGAGGAAGTCTATGTGGAACAGACTCCTGGATTTGAAAATCCAGAGTTCCCAAACCATGTCTATAAGCTTGACAAGGCTCTTTATGGGTTAAAGCAAGCTCCTAGAGCATGGTATGAAAGATTATCTAAGTTCCTTTTGGCTAATGGTTTTAAACGTGGTAAAATTGATAAAACATTGTTTTTAAAGTCAAATGGAACTGATATCTTAGTTGTACAAATTTATGTTGATGATATTTTATTTGGTGCAACTAACAAATCTCTGTGCAAGTATTTTGCTGACCTTATGAGTGGAGAATTTGAAATGAGCATGACTGGAGAATTAAATTTTTTTCTTAGTTTGCAAATTAAGCAAACTGAAGAGGGAATTATGATTCATCAGCAAAAATATATTAAGGAACTGATCAAGAAATACAAGTTGGAAAATGCCAAAACCAACAATACTCCTATGGGAATTGCTACTAGAATGGATGAAGATCCATCTGGAACTTGCATTGATCAATCTATGTATCGAGGTATGATAGGTTCACTACTTTATCTAACAGCGAGTAGACCTGACATATCTTTTAGTGTGGGTCTGTGTGCCAGGTTCCAAGCAAATCCAAAGGAGTCTCACTTGTCAACAGTAAAAAGAATCCTTAGATACTTGAAAGGAACTGACGATTTGAGTCTCTTCTATCCTAGAAGTGATTCTTTTGATTTGAATAGTTTTACAGATGCTGACTATGCAGGTGACTTGGTAAACAGGAAAAGCACTTCAGGTATGGTACAGTTTTTAGGACCTTGTTTAGTTTCTTGGGGTTCCAAGAAGCAAAACACAGTTGCTTTATCTACATCAGAAGCTGAGTATGTAGCTGCAGCAGCATGTTGCTCACAAGTCTTATGGATAAAACAACAGGTCAGAGATTTTGGTATTATTTTTTATTGTGTGCCTATTTATTGTGATAATACAAGTGCTATATGTATTTCTAAAGATCCAGTTCAACACTCAAAGGTAAAACATATCCACATTAGGCATCACTTTCTTAAAGATAATGTGGAGCAAGGGAATATTAAGTTAGAATTTTGCCAAACTGAAAATCAAATTGCAGATATTCTAACCAAGCCCTTGAACAGAGAAAGATTTGAGAAATTGAGACTGGAACTTGGAATGATAAAGATGAAGTACTAGCCTTTGAAGTTCCAAGATATGGCAAAGTCAAAAATATTGTAAATAGAGCAAAAAGAACTTCTACCACAAACTTGGTGTGATAAACATAGCTAAAGTGTCACCGTTGTTAACTACCAAAGGTAAGTTCATAAAATTGCTCAACGGCTTAAGTTATTAAATTTGTACATTGCATACATGTTGAAAGCGTGTTCCAATTGTGTTTTATAGAAACTTCATTCAAGATTAACTGAATTTGGAAATTTAAAATTTTTGAAAGATTCATCCAGTGTTTAAATTTTGAAAAATTAATTGAAATTGTTCAATTAATAACTAAACAGTGAAAACTTTCGAAATTCTCTCACACCGCTTCATTTATTATAAAAGCAAATTTTCACCCACTTCTTTCATCTCACTGTCACATCGAATTTACTCCCTCTCAGTAAAACTTTGAAAACCCCTTTAAAACCCTTCCTTAAGCTTCAATGGTGATCATTGCTGAGTTTGTTTCCTCTGAAGAATCCCAAAGTCCAGAAAACTCAATTCAGGAAGAATCATCTCCTTTAGCCATGGTAAACTACAAAGCATCTTCTACCTCTCGAACACCTTCTGAAAACCCTAAGAAATCTCCTCCAAAACCAAAAGAAGTAGAGAGTAAAATCGATCAAGGGGATTTCTCTGTCTCGAATGTTCTTCAAAAATTAAAGGAGTGGAAGGAAAGAAAACAAAGTGAGAAGTCTCTGGAAGAGCAAATTGAGGAAGTTGATGAATTTGCAAAAGAGAAGAACCCAGAAGAGACAACAGAGGAGAACAGAGAAGAAGAAGAAATAAGCGAGGGAGAAGAGGAAGAAAAAGAAGAGGAGAACAACTCAGAAAAGGAAGAATCGGAAAAGGAAGATGAAGAAGAGGAGGTAACTGATCAAGAGGAACTTGAATCAATGGCAGGAAGGTATGTATTAGGTCATCGTCTTGACGCTGTGTGGTGTAGAAAAGCAAGATTTTTAGAGTTTCTTGATTTAATTAAATTTCAAGGTTGGGAATTTCTATTGACTAGGGTTTCATCAAATTACTTGTATCCTGATGCTATGAATGAATTTTGCCAGAATTTTCAGGCAAAATTGGGAATAATAACGAGCATGGTGAATGATGTAAAGATTGAATTGGACTTAGAAACTCTAGGTAAAATTCTAAAAGCTCCTACTGAAGGTTTTGATACTTACTTGAAGGGAAAGGGTAGTATCAATGTAGGAAATTTCATGGCTGGGGATATAGTAGAGGAATTAGGAGGACAGAGGGGTAAGAAGGTCATGAGTTATAATGATCTAAGCCCTCTAAATAAGCTACTGTTTAATTTGGTGAAAAAGACTATTCTGCTTAGGAATGCTAAGAAGGGGGAGGCATGCTTAATGGATATGGTTGTAATCTTCTGCATTTCAAAGAAGATTAAGGTGAACTTTCCTTCTTTGATGTATCAGCATCTAGCTCATTGTGTTTCAAGTAGGACAAAAGTGGGGTATGGAGCCATTTTGTCTACTGTTTTTGAAAATGCAGGAGTGATCTTAAAAGGAAAATATGGGGCTTTGAATGAGAAGCCAGAAAATGTGATCAATGAGGAAACCCTTGCTGGGTTAAGTCTGGAAGTAGTACAGGGAAAAATTCAGAAATTAGAGAAAGGAGAGAAAAAGAAAGAGAGAGTTACAGGGAAGAGGAAGGAAAAGGCTATGTCAGAACAGCCTGTAAGGAAGAGTAGGAGGATTTCTGCCAGTAGTGTTCCTCAAACTAGCATGGAACAACCACTGGAATTAGATGTCGAGGAGAATATCCTTGAAGGGCAAGTTGCTGAGTTGGCTGACAGAATGGAGAGGGTAGAGAGTCAGATAAAGGACTCTGCTGGAAAACTTCATGTGCTGACACTTGAAAAATTGGTCCAGGAGTAGGGGAAGGAGTTGAAGGAACTCAAGAGAATGATGCTCAAACAGACCAAGGGCCTTCAAGAACAGAAGGAGTTCCAGGAGAAAGAACTTCACAAGGCTCTACAGGAACAGAAGGAGGAGTTCCTGGTGAAGCTCAAGGGAGTTGAAGAAAAGTTGGAGGCCTCTGCAAAGCAAACAAAGGAGGACTTCAACAAGATTCTGGAGTTTCTTGAAACCTAGCCGACCCCATCTCAAAATCAGCCTACCCCATCTCCAAATCAGCCTAGCTTTTTCTCTCACTGTCTTAGTTATGAACATATTTAATTTTCGTTTTTTGAACAATTGATTTTGATTGTACATTTTTAAAATTGTTCATTTGGATGTTAAATATTTTGGTTTATGGAATGAATAGTTGGAACTCTGCTTATACTAGTGTGTTTTTGTATATTTTGAACACTTGTGCTGAAGAGTATATCTTACTTGAGGTTGTTTAGCAGCGCTGCCTTTAGTTTCCCACACTCGATGAATTGCTTGTGGGGCTGTTGGTGGATGTTTAATAAACTTGAAAATACAGGACTTTTTGATAATGCCAAAAGGGGGAAAAGAAGAAGCAAACATGGAGGCTGAAGTTGTTCTGGGTTCCAGTTGAGAAAGTATCATAATTTTCTCAGTTTAGTTTACTTTTAGTTTACTTAGCTTACTTTTTGTTTTTGTTTTATTTCTGTTGTGTGCTTATTTTCTGTCAATAAAATTAAAATACAAAAATACGACCTTTTATTTTGTTTTAACTTTCTCAAGAGTTTGCTTAAGTTTGTCATCATCAAAAAGGGGGAAATTGTTGATGTTTAAAGGTTTTGATGATGAGGAACTTAAGTTACATCAAACTCATCTCATAAAGACTTTACAAGTGTTTGTGCAGCCTAGGTGAAATTGATCTTGGAGATGGAAGAAGTAACTAAAGCTGAGAAGACTTGAAGGAGTTCTTTATCAAGAAAGTTATTCAATATAAAAGAAGAGTTCCCTAACAAGAACTGAGTTCCCTCACAGGAACGTTCCTTCACAGGAACTTGAAGATTGCTGACTAAGATCTTTGGAGGAACTTAGTGAGCGTGGAGTCCAAGTAAACCTACCAGAACAAGAGTACAGCGCAACAATGTTTTAGTTAAGATTTTATCTTCTAGATTCATTGTTAAATATGTTAAGTAGGATATGCATGAAACTTATTAGAAGCGTGACAGTTAGCTTGGCAAATAAATTAAAATCGGAAAAGATAAAAGATAGAAATCGGAAAAAGATTTTCTTTAAATATTTATCTCTTTAAATCAGTTTGTTAAAAAGATATTATGCTTTTTAATTCAATATTTCTATCTTATTTTCTGAAAAGATTTTCTTCAAAGGATTTAATTAAAAAAAACCGTGTTTTAAGATAAGATAAGTTTTACTTATTTATCTTTATGTAAACCTACTGTTTATACAGGTAATACTCGTATAAATAGTAGAGAATAATATGAGCCTAGGTTTTCGGTGAGTTTTATGCGTGAAGAATTTACAGAGCTATAGTCGTGTAAGTTTGCCAAGCTTATCATACTGTCATATTAGTTTCGGGTTTCATGCATAGCTTGCCTATCATATACTAGGTGTTAATTCTTGTATTTGGTTTCGGGTTTATTAGGGTGAGAGTATTTTTATCATTGCATACAGAGAGAGCTTCTGGTGAGAAGGGGGAAGATCTGTACTTAGGGAGTACGAGTGAGTTTGAGTGTGGGACTCAAACTGGGTAGAACAAGGTGTTGTTCTGTAGCAAGTTCGAGTGGAAACTTGTGAGTAGAGGCTGGTTTATAATAGGTTGTAACTTGGTGTTTTCCCTATTATAGTGGAAGTATTTGTGTTTGAAATCCCTAAGGTAGGGTCGAGGTTTTACTTCTAGTTGGGCACTAGAAGGTTTCCTCGTAAAATCTGTGTGCATCGCAAGTTCCTATTTTGTTCTGTTTTATATTTGCAAAATTATTATTTAGGAACTCAACTACAATTCACCCCCCCCTCTTGTAGTGTTCATCTCAATTAACAGTTATATTAAGCGAAATAAAATGATAGGAAACTTTTTACAATTTATCTTTGGATGATAAATTGATCCAAAGTTGTAAATCCTTGCTGACACCTTCCCCAACAGGGATCTCAAAATGAACTATCCCTCTTCTTGCTGTCATCCACTGTATAAAATTATTGAAGACACTAATTAGTAATAATTACTTGATCATTACATTCCTAGTACAAAAATTGGGGATAAATCACTACTGTATATGCTTACAACGAACATATATCACTCAAGCAATCAATTACACAACATAATGAATCAGATGACTATCAATATTCAGCCTCTCTTCCAATTTAAGCATCAACATATAAAATAAGAATACATTGATCATTACAATCCTAGTACAAAATCCAGCATTTGATGTGGCAATTTTTCCCCAAACAACAAGAGATGTGGCAATTTTTCCCCAAACAAACAAAAGATGTGGCAATTTTTTCACATTGAGCTATAATTCAACAAAATATATATTCAATAATGGAGCTATAATCAATTCATATAAATAGATCACTGCACCAAGAACCCTAATTACCCTTTTTTTTACAGAAGGAACCCTAATTACCCTAATAACACCATGAATCACAACAATAACAAGATTATACCTTGAGCAATTCAGTATCACCACGAAAGAGCTGAAGCTTTTCCATAGTATAAGGTTGCATGGCAACAACAAGACGGCTTCATCAACAACCAATCGATTCGGCGATTTCTTGCGGTCCAGAATCGCAGTACAGTAGTCTTTTTTCACGCCCTTACTGTGAAATTCAAAAAGAAAAAAAAGGCGATTATGAGTAAATTCAATCGGGAACCTAAAATTTGCATGTTTTTCCAAAATTGGTGAAATAAATTGTTTCAAAAAAGAGTAAAATTGAGATCGTTGAAGAAGTAAACTTACTCGGAGGATTCAGGAAAAAATCAAAGAACAACCCACATTGTGAAATAAATTTTCGATGATTTAAAACAAAACATTACCTCATTGTGTTTGTGAATGATGGATTCTCTTTTGAGTGATTCTTCATAAGACGGCACCAGACCACAATCCTTGCTGAGCAATTTCGTTCTTCATCAAGAGGAGAGAGAATTAGGTGAGCATGGAAGAAGACAGAATTAAAGTAGGAGAAGAGAGAGGAATGTAGGAGTTTATAGGTACTACGCAGCGGAAATAATATGAATCATATTCAAACAAGTACCAATCCCAAGAATCACATGCATAACACACAAGACACATAATCATACCTTTGACGCGTGAATTCCACGTAGCTATTCGACAGGCAAATCAGGGAGAGAATAGAGCCCCAAGCGTTGCTCCTCTACTTAGTCCACGAGATTCGAACGAGCCGTCCACCAATACTAGATTGGTCGAGTGATTGAGGAAAACCGCAATCACCACCTTTATGGACAACCGACCACCGCACGAACCACCACCCCCACGAGACACCACCGGCGCCTAGGAGGAGGAGAGAGCCGTGTGAGAGAGAGGACTTTGAGAGGGGTTGGATTTCGTGTTTGCTAATTAGGGTTTGATCACACTGATCAGTTAATTGCTTACTTACTGCAAACCTAGGAACCTAGTCTATTTATAATCTCATTATAATTAGACTAGGGCACGAAGCCCAAAACTCCCTTGTCCACTCCATATGGCCGGCCACCTAGAGTGATGAGGCCCGTGATGGGCCTCGTCCTCTAATACTCGATCTAGCCCCTTTGTGTGACCTTATAGGATTCGTCCAATTGGGCTTTGGCCTATTTTACTAGTCCAAAGATCGTTAGTACCTCTAGCTATGGCAAAACGACGACCCAAATGTACGAACTTAATTATCTCCATAATTTGATCCATTTATATATCTAGTAATTGCACACGACAAAGACATAACTCCTTCAATCTCCCACTTGTCTGAGACAAGGGTGCAATATTCAAATTCCTTAAGTCAATATATGTGTCGATTTGATAATATGATTGCATCACATGTCGAGATCATATTAATCTACAAATCGTTTCTTGAAATCTGAGTTAGAATTACAAAACCAAATGATTACTGTGTAATGCATTTGAACGCGGCCACGTATTTTCTAAATTCTCCCTCTTCAAGCGGCCATGACACATACCTAATTTAATAGGTAGACTCTATCCAATCTTGTGGTAACATGACTCCCACTCAACTTCTGAAATAACCGGGAAACACCCTTTATAATCTCCAGTTACGGCTAGACGTTTGAGTGTACCACAGTCACAACATCCATTGAATGAAATCAATTTTCCACTCATGTCAAAGGAATCCACTAATATATACGGAAGCTCTATACTTGAACTTCAAAGTAGGTCAATAGTTCGATCATGCATCATTCATGCATATCCAAGTGATTGACCGAGCATCTCTATGCCCCTATAGCCCATGAAACCGCGCTATCCAATCAATCTTACATGCTAGTTCATTTATTGAAATCATTTATGTCCACTTTAATGATCTCGAACTAGGAACTTAAATAATATATGAATTTTGTTCACCTGTGGGGTTTCAATTCACCAGGTCATCAACCTGATGAGCCCATCAATTCATAATTATTTTGGACATTTTATTTAATTTCCAAAACCATAATTAAATAAGAGAAATAATAATTTCTATTTTAAACATAATTCTGCAAATTGATGCATTTCTCATGTAATATGTTTTCTTAAAACATATACAACTTAAATTACATAACTTGCTTCAATCCTAAGACTTTAATATGACTCTCATACCTTAGTTCATGGAAGGGGTTTAGTGATTTCTCACTCATAATAAAACTTTGCAGAACACGACCTTCCGCTGGTCAATGATCTCATAATTGAGGTGATATCTCATATCCTTTTGTTTGGATTTGTGATGTGACTCTGGCCTCTTTTTTCTTGGGCAAAGGTGACCTATTAGTCACATGACATTTTGATCCAAACTTCCTCTGTAACTATCTGACTATAGTTTAATACACATATTCTGACATTGAGTATGCAACAGTGCTCTGCTTTGAACTCTTCAAGCTCACTGTCCTTTTCCATCCAGACACAAATATTCATTTAGATCACCATCTAGAATCATCTTTCCTGTTTGGAAAACTTGAAACTTGCATTTGTGTAACCTTTTGACAACTTTCTTAAATTACAATAGCTAGAAGAATCCTTTTTAGTGTTTCTCAAGTACTCAAGGATTTGTTCCTGGTAATTCTCTGTATGCTTATTCTGAATTTGCTTGAAACCTGCTACATATGTACAAGTCATATGCAACATCTTGCTTTGTACATTTCATGGCACATATAATGAACCTTTTGCAAAAGCATAAGGTACACTATCCATATAACTCAACTCTATTAGCTTTTGAAGGCACTGAGTCTTACTGAGTGTATTACCATGAAACATGGGAAGACATCCTCTCTTAGAGTCTTGCTTCATGAACTTGTCAAGATCCTTATCAACATAAGTCTCTCGATTCATTCCAATCATTCTTCAAGATTCACTTCATGGATTTTAATTCCCAATGTGTACTCAACATCTTCTAAGTCTATCATATTGAAACAATCTTTCTAACCATTGCTTGACTTATTCAAGTATTGATATATCATTTCATATGAACTGTATGTCAACTACATACTAGACTAAAATACCAATTGCTCCCACTAAACTTCTTGTCTCTACAAGAATTCTTTCGTTCTACTAAGGAAATCAAACTGTTTGATTGCCTAATCAAAACGAATGGTCCAACTCCTTAATGCTTACTTCAATCCATAAATGAATTTCTGAAGTTTGCAAAAACTTTCTAGGAATTTCTAGAATTCAAAATTCTTAGGAAGTATCATATACATGTTCACTATCAAGAACATTTCATGAAAGTGATTTTTATATCCATAACTAGAATAATCCGAATAGGCTTACCCAACTAATAGGTTTGACCCTATTTGTAAGACTATTATGGACTATCACATCTTTACAAACATGGAGTCCATACTGGATTTCATGGCTTTAAGCCATTTCCTGAGTTGGCACTTATCCAAAGCTTGATTGTAGGCCATGGATTCTAACCGTTCTTATAAGAAAATTTTAGAATTCATCTTTTCTCAGAATTTCAACAAACTGTTTGTTTTGATCCCAAGTAACCTACGATAGGTATGAGCGACAATAGAATTATTCTCTTCAACTCTTTGAAGCCTTTCATTCTAGTGGGATGATAGAAGCCTCGCTAGTTGAATTAGCTTGCTTCGACACATGTTTTATCAAATTAGCTGATATCATATGACTTCGTCTCTGATGTAGTGTTATCCACATCCATTTGTTGCTCATCTCGAATCTCATCGAGATCTAACTTTACTCCCACTTGGCTTTGTAGGAAGACATTCTTTCTATAAAGACACTATCGCGAGCAACAAACACTTTGTTTCTACGCGATTGTAGGAATAATACCTCTTAGTTTCCATGAGAAGACCCATGAAGAACTACATTTCTGATTTAGGGTGTATTATGTTATCTTTGTAAACATTTTACATTGATTTCATAACCCTTAATCTTGTTTAGAAAAGATAACTTTTGGAACATTTCCAAATCATAACTCTTATGACATCTTTTCTACTGCTTTGGTTAAGTTTCTTGTTTAGTATATTCGCAATTGTTGTTGTTCTAATGCATATCCTCAAAACGATATTTGTAAATCATTAAATCTTGGATCGAACAATGGCAAGCAAAGTTTGATTCCTTCTTCATAAACATACAATTTAATTGTAATGTTTCTGGATTGTGAATTAATTCAACAATTCCCTTTAGATGATCATTCCTTTTAGAGTTAAATATTTATCACAACAATCATATTGTGGTGTTAAATTTTTATCTCAAAATGATTTTACATTTCATTTTTGGAATTTTGAACTTTCAATTGTTCCAAGCTTTACTTCATTAAGTAATTATCGATATATTTACTTAAATAGTTAGTAAAAGCAATGAAATAGTTACATCTCTTTGCTAATTTTGAACTTATTGGTTCACATACATCATATGTATGACTTCCAAAAGGTCATTTTAGCTTCTTTTACCCTTTCTACTAAAAGGCAACTTGGTCATCTTAACTTATCAAGCATGATTTCTAATTCTTAAATGATTCATCATCATATAAGAATGAGAGTCCATCCAAAAATTTGGATGTGCAAATGGTTTATGTGACCCAACCTTACTTTGTTATAAGTAAGTGTACTTTAAATCATCTAAATTATTTTGTGATCTATTTATATCAATGTCATAAAACAAAATTAACTAATATCTAGCAAAATGAAAACAATTTATTACCTTGGTCATGGATCAACGCTTGTCCAAGCCAAGTAAACCAAATTCAGTATTCAAAACAAGAAAACCGAAATATTGTCTCATCAAAACTGGAAATTGTTCTAAAATCATGATAAACTAATCAAAAATTTATAACTATGAAGCTATCTCTGGCCACTCAAACACTTCTAGTGCACTTTCAAGCTCCATTTCCATGCTAGCTTCACTTATTTGCAGTTCCTGCGCAACATCACTATGTTAAGCACTGCAACTTGGTATCACATACCTAAGTGAATGTTAAAATGTTTATAACATTATACCTGAGGTTGATGCTCCATTCTTCTTGAGGAAGTCATGGTATTTCTGGCAATTTCGCTTCCAATGCCCCTTCTTCTTGCAGTAAAAGCATTCACTTTCACTTGCAGCCTTGGGCTTTGGAGTCGTCTTAGGCTTTTCAGGAGCCTTGACAACTTGCTTGCCCTTGCTCTTGGCACTAGCCTTTTGCCCCTTCTTCTTGAACCCCTTTCCCTTTTGAATCATAATAACTTCCTTATTAGGTTCCTTAGGGATTTGTTTCTCAGCACTAACCAGCATTGCATGCAATTGATTCATAGTCTTTGCAGTGGTAGTCATGTTAAAATTCATGATAAACTGGTTGAAACTTTCTTGTAGTGAATGGAGAATGATGTCTGTTGCCAAATCATCACTGTATGGGTGCCCCAGTTTTTCCATACTTTGAATTAGGCCAATCATTTTGAAAACATGATCATGAACTGTGGCTCCCTTCTCCATCCTACAATCCAGAATCTCACGATGGAGCTCATACCTTTCAACTCTAGCTTGTTTCTTAAACAAAGCTTTGAGTTCTTGCATGATTGAGTAGGCATCCTGTTCCTCAAAACGCTTTTGAAGACTAGGCTCCATGGTAGCAATCATTAAGCAAGTGATAGGTATAGCTCTGTCATGAGCATCCTTGTGCTTCTTGATCTCTGCCGCAGTTGGATTTTCTGGCAGAGGTCCTGGTAATGGAGTATCAATGATATCCTCTTTACTCTCAGATTTCAGAACAAGTCTTAGCATTCTTTCCCAAGTGGAAAAGTTCTCCCCTGTCAACCTATCCTTCTCAAGGAATGGTCGAAGGTTGTAAACGTTGTTGTCATTGTGGTTACGGCTACCCATCTATGTCAAAATAAGGCAAAGTTTAATAATTATGTTTAATTTAAAATTTAAAGTACCATAAACGCATTCATTTGGTAACTTTAAAACACTTTATTCAATAATTAATTGATCCCAATTGAATTTAAGTGATTCCAAGATCCTTTATTTGTGCAATAATTGACCGGACTTTGGCCCTACCATCAACCATTACATTTTCAAAGTGAGTAAACTCTTTACTGATTACAACTCTTGTAACTCTTGGTTGAATAATTAATCATCACATGCTTAATTATTACCCTTAGCTTCAAGGTTCTAAACTCTTTAGGTAACCTTGCTGAGCATAACCAATTAAAAGTGTAAAATTTGTTTTACCCCCACTCCCCTAAGATATAATATGACACCAGCTTTGGCATGACCTATCATAAATATCAAAGGTTTCATCGGGTTTTTAATTGGAAAAGTTGTCTCAATATTACTGGGACCTAGATTTATTATATTGTGATTATTTAGTGAACTCTAGCACATCATCAATCAACATAAATAAAATCTAACATGCATAATCGACTAATGCAATAAAGCATGACATAGTATGGCCCCTTAGTCCTAAGAAAACTAGAAATGAAAAAGCTCCCACTTGAATCATCATGGATCTCCATCCACCTTTCTCCTTTGGGCCTTCACTTCATGGGATTCATTGGACTAACACTATTTAAATAACTTTCTATTTAATTTAAATAAAAGTTACAAAAATACTTAACGGTACGCAGACCGTATTTAGATTACAAAAATACTTCACGATGCGCAGATCGTATTTAAGAATCTATGGGCCATACTAGTCTATATTGATCCGTGCCATTTATGGCACCTTTAGGCTATGTTTTCTTTATATTTCTATGCTCCTTTGTAGTTGTTTATGTCGTGGTTTTAGAGAATAATGCTCGATTCGCGTGTTTTTGTGTTAGTTTAGAGAAATGCATGCTTTTAATGGCTTTCTTATCATTTTATTCATTTCTCGGCTATTTCTCTTGCTTATCCATTTCTTTGTCTTGTTTTGTAGGTACGTCGCGGGCTATATTCATGGGAATTGAAAATAGCACCCACTAGGATCAATATGCACTTTTCGGAATTGAATTTGAGTTTGAAACAAAGGAAAACGAAGGATTGCAAAGTATCAAATAGGACCTTTGTGCATTTTTTTAGTCATATCTCAAGTTCTACAGATCAGATTAGTGTGACTCAAGTTGGGTTGGAAACTAGACTTGAAGAGCTTTCAAATGATAGGCCGCACGCCTTCATACGATTCTTAGATCGGAAGTTACAGCCTTCTGAAGTTGGCCCTGGAAAACTGCCGCGGGCGCGGGCTACAGTACCCGCGGGCGCGGGGTTGCTGCAGCTCCAAAACTGCCGTATTTGGGCAGTAAGCACCCGCGGTTGTCCCGAGGGCGCGGGCCTTGGCCCCGCGGGCGCGGCTATCGGGGTGTCCGTTCCCCTCCGCGGGCGCGGGTTTCTGGGTCTTTTACGATTTTAAGCTTCTTTTCTCCTTTTGTTTATATAGTTTTTGGTTTCCTTTATTATTCATTCATGTAATTCTTTAGTTTTAGTTTTAGTTTTCTCTCTCTTAGGTTGAGAGCTTCTCTCTCTAGATTAGGCTAGATTAGGAGTAGTTTTAGAGAGAGAAAGTGAGGAATTTCAATGGTGATTGAGAGATTGAAGATGCAAGTGTGACAATTGTGTTGGAGATCTTCTTAATTATCAATGAGCATTTCTAAACTCTATCTCATTCAATTTCTTTGTTTAATTTGATGTTTGTTTGGTTTGATTTTGATATTTGATGTTTGATTAGAGTAATTGTTCTTGATATTTTGTTGATTCTTGTTCTCTATAGTTGATAGTTGATTTGATGATGTTGTTTGAGTAGTTATTGGCTAGGAATTGGGTGAAACTTGTATGATTGATTAATTGTGATTAATTTTGGAATTGTGTTGATTAATTGTTGAGATTAAAGTGATTAATGAAGGTTTGCATGTGTGTAATTGAATTAGGCCTTGAGAATTATGCTAGATTGCATTGTAATTGCTAATGACACGAACAATTGATTTAGGGATTGCAATTGTCTATTGGTTTTGATTGTGATTCTCTTGATTTGTTATTCATAGTGAACCCTAGCTTAACAATTAGGAGATAGCTCTTTAATTCCAATTGATTGCTCTTTTCATTAGTCCTCGCAACCTTTGATTGGCATACTCTTCCAAGTTGTTGCAATTGACATAATTACTTGTTGATCCCCGTTCTTAGTGTTTTATTTCCTTGGTTACTTGTTTTGTTAGTTGTTAGTATTCTCTCTTACCTTCGTCTTCGACCTAGCTTAGGTGCATAATTGAAAGTGCTTGAACATTACCGTTCCTTTGGGTTCGACCCTTGACTTGCCTCTATACCCGTATTTAGGTTTGTTAAGTGTTTATAAATTTAGTTTGACCTAGGCTATATTAGATAACGACCTAGTTTTCCCCTCGTCATATATATAGCAACATAATATCATATATTATAAAAGTGCCATATAATAAATCACTCAACATGCTTGTCTAAACTACAATATCGAATGTTCATAATAAAGTCAACGCATTTCCAAAAATATCTCATATTTTAATCATAATTAGATAATATCATATATTATTCATGACCGTTTATAAAATATCATATATTTAATTTAGTCATGAGATAGAATCAAATCATATTTTAATCTAGAAAGATAAATCATATTTAATCTTCCATGATTATCCTAACAAATTTAGGAGATTCTATCCTAATTAGTAGCCAATCAAATAATTTTAAAATCAATTATATCCTAATCTAATTATGGGATAATCACATTATTTAAATCAATTATTATCCTTTTGGAATATGCTCAGAATATCCTAATCAATCTTATCCAAAATTAACCACTTTAATTAGGATAATTACCAATTTAACAACTTTAAATATGGATAATATCAAATATAACAACTCTTGAATATTTGATTTTATCCTAAAATAAAAGATTTTATCCAAATAAAAACCAATTTTATCTTTTAAAATAAAAGATCATATTTTCAAAATATTTTATCTTATCCAAAATAAAACTGATTTTATCCCAAAATAATTCATAATTATCTTGAAATAATTTTAAAATAAGATAAATTTTTTTTTTTTTTAAAAACCGCAAGCCACCACCGCCTGCCACCGTGGTTGGCTAGCCGAAGCTAGCCACGTTGGCTGACTGCCATAACAGCAGCCACTGCCGCAAGGCAGCAGCGGGCAGCTGCTCTGGCAGCCGTGGTAGCAGCTGTGCAACGCTTGCACGCTGCTGCCCACAGCCGCCCTTGACCGCCTGCCCTCCCTCCCTCTCGGACTGCCACCTGGTCGGCAGCCGCCATGGCTGCACCACCCAGCCGCGGTTGCCGACCACTTAAAACAATTTTTTTGTGTGTTTTAATTTAATTAAAATAACACTTATTAAAATTAAATTAAATCAGTCCATAAGATTAAAATTAAATCACATTTAACTTTAAAATTAGGGTTCTTCATAAAATTAATCCCAATATAATTCTAACTTTTAAAATTAAATTGATGATCATACACAAAACACTTTTATGCATAAATCAATCCAATTAAAATTATGAATCATAAAATAAATCGAATTAAATCAAAATCAAGCACAAAAAATCATATTTTAGGGCTAGGATTTTCGAAAAATTCGAAATTTAGGGTTATGGGGTTCGAAATTTTTGAACATATTAGGGCTAAAATTTGGTCTCTTCATGGCTATTTTGAGCATAATTAAATCACATTTAATCGATTCCAAAAGTTTAATCACATTAATATAATAATTGAACCATAATTAAATTAATTTCTCCCTCTTAATTGATTATAAAATTAACGTGGACATCAAATAATCGTATTATTATGATCTAGCGCGTTCATGCAAGAGGCTAACTGATACCACTGTAGGAGTTTATAGGTACTACGCAGCGGAAATAATATGAATCATATTCAAACAAGTACCAATACCAAGAATCACATGCATAACACACAAGACACATAATCATACCTTTGACGCGTGAATTCCACGTAGCTATTCGACAGGCAAATCAGGGAGAGAATAGAGCCCCAAGCGTTGCTCCTCTACTTAGTCCACGAGATTCGAACGAGCCGTCCACCAATACTAGATTGGTCGAGTGATTGAGGAAAACCGCAATCACCACCTTTATGGACAACCGACCACCGCACGAACCACCACCACCACGAGACACCACCGGCGCCTAGGAGGAGGAGAGAGTCGTGTGAGAGAGAGGACTTTGAGAGGGGTTGGGTTTCGTGTTTACTAATTAGGGTTTGATCACACTGATCAGTTAATTGCTTACTTACTGCAAACCTAGGCACCTAGTCTATTTATAATCACATTATAATTAGACTAGGGCACGAAGCCCAAAACTCCCTTGTCCACTCCATATGGCCGGCCACCTAGAGTGATGAGGCCCGTTGTATACACCTAAAAATGTCTCCCCAAATGAACACCTTTCACCGCCATTATTGGTCGATTTGAGTATTTAATCTTTGGAGTGCTTAAATCCGGCCATGTTCAATCCAACATATTTCATGAACCAATCCAATTTCTAGCTCATTTCCCTAAACCATAACCTATTTTCTACTTTTCGTGTCCACATCGCAAAACTGAGAGAAACTGATTTTATGGCTATACAATTTTGATCCAATTATTATTTTGTTGGATAGGCCTTTAAATAAGCTTTCCAACCATATATCATAAGCCCAATTCCGAGCTATAACGAAAAAGATATGAGCAAAACACTAAACTCGGCCTAAAACCGACACCCTTCCACTAAAATGGCCATATCTTAAAATCTACATATTATTTTGACTTGATTCCAATTGGGTTGGAAATTATACTTGATAATCTTTTCAATGATATATTATATGCCTTATTCCAAGTTACGGATCAAAAGTTATGATTATTTTAAAAACGAGTAAAAAACTGAAATTACCGCGCAGCAGCAAAAATGTCGCGACGCGACAAAAGCTGACGTGTCACGGGGCTGATTCCCGTGTCACGGGATTTTTTACCGTGTCACGGTGCAATTTCCCGTGTCACGGTACCCATTCCGTGACACGGGAATATTCCGTGTAATTTCCGCGTACTTTTTACATCGTGACACGGCATACTGCACTGTGCCACGGTGGACAATGCCGTGTCACGGCATTTCTTCCCGTGTCACGGTGCACATCCCGTGCCACGGGATTGCTTCGTGTTTTCTCCGCGTAATCCCTAAACGCGTTTTCACTTCCCGTAACCTAAATATTTCCCGTGCCATGCAAATTTGTACCGTGTCACGGGGAAGTTTCCCGTCTGACGGTGGGATTTCCCTTGTCACGGTACACTTTGCCGTGTCGCGGGATACTTTTTTAGGGTTTTTATCATTTTAGGGTTCCGTGTGCTCCCTCAACACATTTTCTCTATAAATACCTCCTCATTTCTGATTTACGGGGTCACCAATAATGATTCTCTCTCACCTTACACCAAAAATCATTCTCTTCTCCCTCTTTAACCTAATTTCTAGCCTCCTTATTCTTCCATAATAATTCCCCTAAGCACTCCAAGGAGTCTATACTTAACCCGAGGTTCCGTCCTTAAACCAAGGCGTGAAAGGTACAAATAACTGAGGGTTTGGACCAAATCAATTCTACTTTTTATTTAATTTAATTTTCATTTACTTTATTATTTTTATTGAAGTTACTAACAGTTTATTCATGATGTAGCAATTTAAAGGAACGAGCGAAATGTGAGTAATTATTAATTAATTTAATTACTCTTATTTTATTTTCTTATTGCTAGTATCATGATTAGGTTATTTTATATTTGATTTGACTAACGATATTATTGTTAAATTGCTTCCAATATTAATGTTTATTCTATTGTTATTATGATCACCATATTGCATGTTAAAGGGAATATGTAATTGAAAATCACGCCTAATAAGATAATTTGGACAACCGGTTTAGGATCCTTTTTAATCTTGTTATTAATTCAAGTGATCACAATATTTTAGAATAATATGTTGCATTAATATTCAACCAATTTAGCTTAATAATAGTTTTGAGCAAATTGAATATTTTGTTTGCATGCCTTTGAGATTGCAGGAATCACTTTTCACTATAAGAATCGAGTAGAGGCCAATACGGGCGAATGTGACTCCATGACTCACTTCGTACCATCATCCCCGATCCTCCTTTCGTGGTTCCGAACCATATGGAGTTAGTAATCTCATGGATTATGAATGGGGTGTAACCTTCACGGGTCAATCGTTGTTGCCTATCGTTGTCCCTTTTCGTGGTTGCCTTTTATGATCCGTGAACGGTTTACAAGTTCCTTAAAAACTTGTTGGCGGCTCCCTACTTTCCTTGTCCCTAATCGTGTCCCTTATCGCATTATGTCAATTCCCACTTCCTATGATTGCCAAGCATATTCACCACATGCTTTTAACGTAGGCGCACTTCGAGCGACGCCTACACCCGTGATGGGCCTCGTCTTCTAATGCTCGATCTAGCCCCTTTGTGTGACCTTATAGGATCCGTCCAATTGGGCTTTGGCCTATTTTACTAGTCCAAAGATCGTTAATACCTCTAGCTATGGCAAAACGACGACCCAAATGTACGAACTTAATTATCTCCATAATTTGATCCATTTATATATCTAGTAATTGCACACGACGAAGACATAACTCCTTCAAGGAACACGTGTCACTGCAAGGGAAAAGAGGACCACCCATGTGCACATGCAAATAAAATGAAGGGCAATATAGGAAGACCACTATAGATAAGGAAACCAAAGGCAAAATACAGGGGTAAAATCGGCAGGACACTATTCATAAGGATTCTAAGATTTCAGCAGCACTTCAAATTTGTGCTCCCCGGCTTTTATAGGGTAGGGATAAGGAATAACTTTTTCTTTACTAGTTGATACTTCTTTGTTAAACTGATGTCTAACTTTGTTTGTTAAAGCAAGTTGTACTTGTTTAACTTGTTCTTTTAGCTCACTTAAATTTGTATTAATCTCTGATATTGTTGTTAATAGCTTATGTTCAGTGCTCATGCAATGAAAATGTATGCTATCAACTTCTACTTTAAGTTCACTAATTTGATCTACAATATAATTAAGAACTGGGCCAAAATTTGTAGTATTTTCAGGAATATGATAGTAATTCTTAAAATCAGCTTCTTACACTGAATCGAAGGTCTAGTATTCTCCAGTTTTACTTAATTATTAATTTAATTACCAATTTAGTTTAAATACCAAATCGAAGCAGCTACTAAAATTAAGATTGAAAATTTTTAAAATAGTTGTTAGCAAGACAACTAGTAAATTTGCTTAAGAAAAATCGAGTTATTTAAGATCTTTCACTGGATACTATTTTTATACTGTTGAACCGTAATTTTCTACTACTGAGACCATTAATAATACTACTGAAGATCGACAAAATTAATAGCTTATTTGAAATTTTCTCTAACTTTTAAGATGAAATCAGCTATCGACTACTATCAAATAACTTAATATTACTGAATAACAAATTTGTACTACTAGGAATTAAAATACTACCACTAAGAACTACAATGGTACTAATTCGATTTACATAAGTACTTTAATATTTCTAGTTTGCGAAAAGTCTTAATTACCCTTTGTTTTATATTTTCTCATACATCACAGACCTTGATTAGTACTTCCTCAAACTTGCAGTGGTACAATTAAAAGTGATCCCACACATCTTTCTCTTAGTTTCTTTCTCTCTTTTACATGTGACTTTTAATATTTTAGTATTTGTTATGCATTTGCAAATGCATAACACTGCATTAGTACTACTAATGGTATTATATAAACTTTTAGTGGTACAATTAGAAGTGGTCTCACACATCTTTCTCTTTCTTTCTTTGTCTCTTTTCCATATGACTTTTAATATTTTAATATTTGTTATGGATTTGCAAATGCATAACACTTCATTAGTAATTCCTCGCATTACATTGCAATAGAGATTAGAGAGCCTCTTTCAGTGGCCGAGCAAATATTTGCACTAGTAATTGAAGCCAACAATGGACCTTCAACGAGGAATTTTAAAGGGAGGAATGTTAGGCATTTAGAAATGCATAACAAAGGGTATTCATGTAATTATGCATATGTACAAACGAATAAATATTCTGATATCATTGGATGATCAAATGGTACCATTGAATATACAGTGATACTATATGTGCACATAATGGTATTATATATGCATTCAGTTGTACTAAATTTATGCGTAAATAGTACCACTGAGGTTTCAATTGTACTATATAAACTTTCAGTGGAACAATCAGCATGTGGTCCCCCATCACGTGATACAATCCGACCAAAAAATAGGTATGGTCCACCTACATGCCTCTGTCTTCCTATCTCTCTCCTCTTTTCTCTCTCTACCATGTGTTTTTATAATATTTTAATCAATGTTATGCATTATTAAATGCATAACTTTCCTCCATTTCTAGTTCCTCGACCTTCAACTCACTAAATGCAGATGTTGGCTTCGATCACAGGATAAACAATTTTGTAACTTATTTTACCAAGAGAGCACGACATCACCTTATCTAACAACCTTGTTTCATCAATCTCTCATTTCAGATCTAAATTTCTCTATTTTTTTTTTATCGTTCTCTATTCTTCATTGTCTCTGATGTACAATAAAAAGGGTGTTGCGTGCAGGTTGATTTTTTTGCGAATAATTTGCATTTCGTCTTAGTATTCTGTGGATATGCGCATCTATGTTCTCACCAGCAGGCTGTTTAATTTTAGCATTCAACAGGTACATAGCTAACTTGTTTCGCCTTTCTTGAGTTCCTGCCCTTGTAAACCTCCTCCATTTGCGTCTAAGCACAGTGTTCTCCAAGTATTCTCCTCCATTTGTGTTTTTGTAGCACAATCTTCTTTCAATAGCTAAAACAAATACATGCTCTAGATCTTACATTATGTGAAGAAACAAATAATAAAGATCCATCGGGATATGAAACAAGTGTTACACAAGCACCGTAGCACAACATCAATCCACACAATTGGATTCCATAGAGCAAAAACATACCAACCTTAATAAGTTTTCAATTCGATCAACGAGGATGGGACACCCATTGAAAATATTGCTGACGTAAATTTAGAGTACTCAAGGTTACAGAAACAAGTTATGTAAGTTCACTCAAACCTTGACTAAAATTTACATTTTACAGTACTCAAAGACAGATTAGTTGTTGATCTGCCATCATTCTTGTTAACTTATCTAGCTCAAATCTTTTAACAAAATTCTACAGAAGTTAAATCTGCATCAGAAATCACAGGAGTGATACATACAAAACCCAAATGTGGCAAAAGGAGACCAAATCGGGGGTAGGAAGGTAAATCCATCCAAACTTTCTATGTTATAATTATTCCTTGTAATTATTGTTCTAAAACAGCTAGAGAGCTAACACAAAAACGTCAGGGTTAAACTTTTTATGAAAAATCAATTCACTAACTGCTTGGGACTTCCTCGCCGCACAGATATTCCAACTCAGAATTTCTGGGATATTCGTAAACATATTGAGAAATAAAACTTAACGATAAAAAGGTCATAAAAAGTGTCAAAAGTGTATCTAAGATACACGGTCAAGGGTTATTTAAGGCTTGTTACATAAATTACACTACTTAGCAAGAGCCAAACACAGCCGGTGATGCAAATGCTCATATGATAACATAAGCAGGGAAGCTCCAAAAGGACACCAAGTACAACACCTGCACAAAATTATAGAGAAGGCAAACCAAAAATAAGAGAGAGGGAGAGCTAACTCTTAACCGATAAGAGAGTACATGACTAAGCAAAACCAGAAGAGAACAATGACTAAAAGACAGTAGCAATAACATAGTAACAAAATAGCATGATAAGATAAAGATAAACAGAAGCAATGTCAATATGATTGTCAAAGGTGCTTAACAAGCACAATGGGCAGCAACATTTCAGAAGAGAAAAACTCATCATATCATACTTGAAGAAAAATATCAAGATTATATGCTACAAATATTCTTCACATCACATATGCAGGCAACATTATGATGCATGAGATACAATTTCAATGGTTTGACATCTACACTCTCAAAATTATCAAACACTGGTTTCAACCAAAATAGACGCATTTGGAAATACTAATGTAGTAGCACAAGTACTAAACAAGAATCTTACAACCATAGGCACAACAAAATGACAATAAATTACGGGAATCCATAGGCACATCAAGATGTATATAAAATTATATATAAAGAAACAAGTTAAAGAAGCCAAGCAAGAAGTTGAACCTCAAGAAAAATTAAACCCAATCCTCCTTCTCCAACTTCTTGTCCAGATATTCATTATGGATGTAGTTTGAGTCTATGCTTGTGCCGCGGTTGGGGTTTATAAACAGGAAAGGCATGAAGATAGGGTGGTCTTGGAGGCACTTTAGCTCAGCCTTCCAAGCTTCTTTCCTGCAGAAACAAGGATCACTTAACAGCTGATCATTCACCATTTGGAAGTCACTCTAATACTGCTTCTACGAATGAGCCTTGAAGCAAGCACCATAGGTGTCAATGTCAGAAGGCCTTAGGCCGAGCCATTTGATGTTGACAGTGTTGTCCTAACTCACACCTGCACGCCTACATTCCTCTGAGAGATCCAACTTGTAGTGGGTAAGGAGCTCATTGGGAGGCGTGTCAAGGAAGGAAAGGAGGGCAAGGTTGTGGTTGTCTAGATCGGTGACAGCTATAAAGGTCAAGCCAGGCACACATTGGGCAAGTTTTCTGAGGAAGAAATATCTCGACTTGTCCCAACCAACCCTAACAACCACATAATCATCTAGATGTTTGACAACATAACGCAGGAGCTCCTCCCATGTGTGGTTATTAACAGCCAAAAGAATGCGCTTACAATTGGTGGTTATGTTCACAAGGTCGTCTACACCGTGGACATCACCACCAACCCAAAGGGTATTAGTTCTGGTGTTATACCCCTGGATGTGGCCAGCGACCTCCACAAATGTCCAACCCTTCACGTCATCTATTGAGATAGGTCTCTTGTCATACTTGAAAATATCAACATCAACATTGTCATGCTTGAAGATATCAACATCAACATCATCATTACTAGGACAGCTCTCCCATTCATCATCGTCATCATTTTTAATGTTCTGCTGCTTGGTGGTAGACTCCCTATCAATCATCACAGTGTCGTGATTTGATGCACCAGCTTTCTTCAATAAATAAGCCTTGACGATTGGTTCTCTGCTACCCATTATTGCAAGCAGGTCATCAGACGCTATAAATTGGAAAGGTGTGCCTTCCTTGACGGGTCTTTTGGATATCTGAACCAATAATGGTTACAACAAGATGAATATCACAGTAAGCCATTAAATATCAGGTGCATGAACCACATAGCACAATCGTCGTTTTTAAATTTTAGCTATTTCTTCAAACTGACAAGTAATGGATGGGAAATGAATAAGAGGTTCATATGGTGCATAGCGCCTAAGTGTAAGCCTATATTCAACTACAACTGTTTTGGGTGTTTTTGTCCCTTGGGAGAGTTACGTCACGAAGTCTGATCCGACTGAGCTGTACCTGCAAAATAACGGAGGCTCCGGGTGGTTGGAGCTCCGCCTTCGACGGTCAAGTTAGTAACTTGAAACGGAATAAAAGAAAACGGAAATTTAGGTGGGTATCTGCTCGGATTCCAAGCTCAGGTCTTTCTCTGATGTAAGAGAATGCAGGTGTAATAAATGATTGAATGTGTCCCCAAAATGGGGAAATATCTCCCTATTTATAGGGTCATTGGAGAATGTTCCCCTACCTAGGTCACTTGACCTAGATTTTAGTGGGCTGCGCCGTTTTACGGCGCTCTTAGGAATTTGGGCCCTTGAAGGCCGCCATTTCAGAGGCATATCTGAGGGCGCCAAGTGTCAAGAGGATGTAGAGCCACATGGGCCATCCTGAGCTCGACACGTGGCGACCTCTCATTGGTCCATGTGTCTAGGGTAAAAATACCCTAAACATTTGCCCCTCACAGGTCGCACGTGCATAGCACGTGGGGCCTGTGACACGTGTCCACCTTTCATAGGTGAACAATAACGGGTAAAATTTTTGAATTTCAAATCAAAAATTTTCCCCCCACTTTCACTTTCTATAAATAAAAAGTTACCCCCCTCCTTTTCACACCTTACGTTCACATTGACTTTTTAAAGAGAGAAAAAGAGAGATTCTAGAGAGAGATTTCTCTGCTCCCGCCTGCATCACAGCAAGTTTTAAGCTTCCGAGTGCTAGCAGTACATCACCCGGTTCACCGGCTGTAGCGGTTTTAAGATTTCCAAAGTAAAAGCAAGGTAACCACCTGTACCATTTTAGCTTTTCTCCCTTTCAATTTGTATACCATTTTTTCCGCCTGTATACCCGGCTTTTTTAGAGAATATAAATGAGTTCCCAATCCACCCACTCGGCACTGCCTAGGACACTCAGCCGATCCCCCGAAACGGCTGAGTCTAGAACAGGGGGTGCCTCTTCTGGACTGTCGGAACCAATATGCTCATCTCCGAATTCCTCCCTCTTTGTGTCTGTGCAGGACACAATGGCCAAAACGAAACAGACGGCCAGGCGGTCAAAGAGCCGGCGCACTGTGAGAGTGCCAGCCGATGAGGTTTTCCCGGAAGGGGAACAGAGGGATTTGGAGGAGAGCAGATCTGACGAAGAGGCTCCCTCTACCTCCGGGAGCTCTGGAATAAGAGAGGTAGACGGCGAGGGAGCCGCCTCCTCTAATGAAGCCGGCGGTGCTGAGGCCGGCCAAGGATCAAGAGCCGAATCTTCCGGCTTTGATCAGAACGATTTTGCGGCTAACTATCAGCAGCCGCCCAAGGTTGCTGACAATCCCAACCCCAAAAAGACCCGGATGCTGCCAACCAATATCGCCCTACTTAATAGCGGGTTCAGGGCTTTTAAAGAGAAGCACCCCTTTGGAAGGGGTTGGGAAATTATTGTCCCTCCGGCTGATGCTGTAATGGCCTGGAGTGACGACATTGATCACGCAGATGATTACTTCATCTGCTACGAGGCGGTTATCGAAGCCGGCCTCCGGTTCCCCCTCCACCTCGGGATTAGGAAAATCCTCAAGGGGTATGATCTGGGGGTTTGGCAGCTCACCCCTAACTCGTGGGTGAATATATTAAGTTACATCGCCGCCTGCGAGTTTCAGAACTTGAACCCCAGTTTCTCCGCCTTCGCTCACATGCACTATTTGAGCAAGGCTCCAGGCGGCCATGGGGCATGGTATACTCTGACTACCTTGCCCCAATACTTAATGACTTTGGACAAGGTGTCCAAATGGTCCGGGTGGAAGGACAAGTTTTATTTGATTTCCTCCCCCACCCTAAGACACAACCGGACATTGCGCCGGTACAATACTGAACTGGCTATCCTAGGACGTAAATGCCCTCTCCCGGCACTATCTACTAAGGCCCGGGAGCAAATCATGGAGCCGGGATTCTTCGAAACAACAACTGAGCCCATGGGGGATGGGACTCATATTATTGTACCCAAGAACTGGATCCCCCATCCGGACTTCTTCAAGGACGAGTGCTTCTTGTCCGCCTGTGGGCTAAGTACCATGTTTCCAAGGGGTAGAATTCTCTTCATCCGGAATGATTGTTATTTTATTTTAATTGCATACTTGCCTTAATTTTCTCTAACTTTAAATTTTTGTTCTTGCAGACGAAGCCTTGAGGATGGTAGACCAAGAAAAGACTCTGGCTAAGTCCGCGGCGCTGCTGCGCAAGGAGGCGGCACTTGTCAAAAAGGCAGCCATCGAGGCTAAGGATACGAAGAAATGCGGGGTAAGACCGCCTGACTTTATGTGTTTGCATTTTTATATATATATATATATACCGGTTGGGTATACTTACATTTTGCTTCTTTCTCAGGAGTCCGTCAAGAGAATTCCACGATCATTATCCAAGATGCTCAAAAGGCAAGGAGATGATCTGGAAAAGACTCCGGCTGCGAAAGCCGCCAGGAAGGATCCCCCCCAGAAACAAACATCTGCCCAATCCGGTCATCCAACGACTGGGGGCAAATCCCCTGCTGTACTGAAAAAACTAAGCGAAAGCTCAGAACAGCAAAAAGCGTCGGATGTCTCTACGGCATCGAAGGGTGGCGAGCCACCTGAGGTTGCAGGCGGTGCGGCAACCACTGGGGAGAAGAGTAAGCCGGAGACCCATCCGGAAGCTCAAGGTAAGGAACAAACTGAAATACCTTGGCCACTTGATTTTATGAGAGTCAAGACCAAGGTTGATCCTTCAAAGGGGTCAGTCAGCAGCCGGTAACGGATGAATGCCGACTACGCTGCTTCTATCTCACAAAGCAATACTTTTGATGCAGATCTGACTTCTGACCAGCCGGATCTTGCAAGCTTCGCAAAGCGGATGGTGAGGACCCTCACCCGGTCTGAGAAGAACTTCATACCTGATCTGCAGGTCGTGGACTTCGACCGGATAATGGGTTCTCTGGCTGAGGTAAAAAATCCCTTTACCCTGATATTTTTTATCTTTAATTTAGCTAAGTAACTCACCAACCGGCTGTTATTGTCTCAGGCTATGGTGAGAGTGGACAGTCTCCGGGGCCCCTTCAGGCGGAAGCAAGAAGAGGTAAATGACGCCAAACGGAGGGCCCTAGAAAACCTCAACTTTGCTGAACATTCTGATTATATGTGTAATTTAAAGATTAAAGCAGTAGAGTTGAAACAGGAGGAGCTGATCCGGAGTTTGACGGCTGCAAACGATGAAGCTAACAGCCGGGCTGATGACCTTGACAAGAAGCTAAAAGATGCCAAATCAGATCTCAAGGCATTGGAGGATGCTGACAAGGAGAATTCCCAACTCCGGACAGACAATAACCACCTGAGGGTCGAGCTCATCAATCTGCGCAACAAGCAATCGGACGAGCTGGCCCAGGAGCAGACCCGGCTGACTGAGGAGAATGAGCGGGACAACTTGGCCCGGTTGAAGATCACTTGGGGCCTCCTTTACCCAGAGATAGACTTTGAGGTCTATAAGCTGAGGTATGATTACGCCACTGCTGTAATACCCCAAATTTTGGAGTATTAATTTTGGGATATTTTTTAGTCAACGATTTCTTTTAAAAAATAAATAAATAAACTTTAAAACTAATTATTATTATTTTCAAATTGTAAAAATTATTATTATTATTATTATTATTATTATTATTATTATTATTATTATTATTATTATTATTATTATTATTATTATTATTATTTTCGGATTTGATAAAATAAAAAATAAAATAAAAAACTGATTTTGGATAACATACAGAGATTGGTTTGAAAGCTGATAAAAAGGAATTTTGAAAATCTGTTTACTGAGTTTATGTAACAAACTCAAGATAAGTTTGACTCTTATCTTGTGAAACTTCTAGAATCAAAGCTAAACAACTCGATTATATAAACCCCTCCCCTTAACCTCAAATTTCAATAACGTACTTTCAATCTTTTCTCAGGTAAACTTTCTCTTAAAAAACCCCAACCTTGCCTTTCACTAGAAAATCGTAGCACAGTACCGTAATCGTTTTACAATCAAAAGCTTTTCATAAAAAGTATTGGATTATTTCAATAAAAAAAAATTTAGAGCCGATTTTTCGAGTTCCGAATACTACAACTCGTCACTTCCATTATGTTGGTTTTAATATTTGGTCCTTTAAATTTTGTGTTGATTGATTTAAAAACAAAAAAAAAAAAGAACTCCGTAGTGGAATTCTGGGATTTGGGGTTTTAGGGAATTATGGGATGTCGGTGATGATGATGGATGGATGTCGGTGAGATGATGATGATGATGATGATGATGGATGTCGGTGATGATGATGAGGGCACCATTTAATTAGTTGTTTATATTTTGTTTTGGGGGTGGCTAGATTACGGGTTATGATAAATTAATCACACGCTCAATTTTTTTTATATATATAGTCGTATAATTATCTAACTTAGGATCGTTTATTTGTAGACGGAGGCTACTAGGTGACCGTTCCAGAGGTTAATTACCTTGAATTTTACGCACGATCAAGGTAATTTTCAATGTCCATCATCTTTAGAATCCCGTTAGGAAATTGTTTTGAAATATTATGTGTCAAATACGTGCTTATGTAATCATATGTGATGAGTGTGCTATCGTATGATATTATGGAATCATATATTATATATGAGTTTTCTATTTTGTGTACTAGTATATGTAATTTCGAAAAGTATGATTATTTGTTATCGTCTGAGTTTTTTTAAAAAATATAATCTTGGGTATTGGATGATTGATTATACGTGATTGATGGTCTATATGTCATGTAGGATGACTATGGTCTAATAATACTGAAATTGAAGTATTGATACTTGAAATTAAATTGATTTGTGCAATACTTGTGTACAGTGTAATTGGATGATATAATCTAATAAGATGTACAGTGAAATTTAATTTAAGAAGGGAAAGGAAACCCGAAAGGGTGAAGAACAGGTTGCCCACTAGTAGTTATGGTTGCTACTAGTTGGTTTAAATTATTGTATATTGCTGTTAGTCTTCCTCCTAATCACTGGGTATTAGTGAGGGGTGTGCACACTAAGGACATTCTGTTTTATTTTATGGCCAATTGGGGTTACGCGCGACCCTCTGTAAAGTAGGTGGTGACAGGGACTAGTCCCGGCTTACTGGCGTTCTCTTTCCCTCTCTTAAAAAAAGTAATAATATGTTATGTGACTATTTGAACTTGGTTGAGTATTAAAATATTTATGAGACTATATTACGTATAAACTGTTTTGAACTAAAATTTATTTATTTTACGGGATGGAGTTGGAATTACTCAGTTTATCTGACTTTTGGGAATTTTCTCTCTTTTCTTGTTTCTGATTTATTTTGCAGGTTGGTAAAAAGGGTACTCGGTTACGTGTGAGGAGACGTTAGAATAATCACGTAGCTAAGACAATTTAGTTTATCCCCGAATTTAATTATTTCCTCTCAATTATTGGATTCAAATAATTGCAGTTTTGATGTAATAACTATTTTATTTTGCCACAACTTATACCACTTAGTTATTTTAAATATTATGTTATTTTTGCTTTGCATTTATTTTCTACGGAAAATAAGTGTAGCAGTAACACTTCCAGAGTTCGATGGTTGGGTTTTTGAAAGTTAAAGGTTACTCTTATTGTTTTTAAAGACTCGAATTTTGGGGGTGTTACAACTGCGGTGTATGATGCCCAGCAACTGGGTGATGCTCCACTGCCTCGCTTCAAAGACTGGGCTGCTGAGCAGGGATATGAAGTCTCTGATGATGAGAAGCCGGCGGCGGATGATCACAACGAGGGCCAAGCCAGGCAGACTCAGCCGGAGCAGACTCCACCTCAGCCTTAGGCGGGCCTCCCCAATTTCTGCGGCAGTATGCCATCCATTTTCTCTACCGGCTTGTAGGCCGTGTAATCTTGTATCTTTACCAACCATGGGGTTGGGTCAACAATTGATTTTTGGTTTCTTCACCGGATGTGATTCCGGCTAACATTTATTCTGGCCTTTGTGCCTTTCTCAATATTTAATGAAGTATTCCGAATCAGTCGGTGTTTATATATGTTTGTGTTTGAGTTTGAGTTTTTCAATTTGAATTTTGCATTTGTTTGCAATTCTTTAATATTTTGCCTAACTTAAAAAAGCATGCGGCAATTTGCAATCCGGGTGCTCTTGCCCCTGGGCGGCTGTGTGGTTGGTTTTATTTCAAGCTGATTGATTGGCTTGAAACACTTGATACTAGGAGAAGTATGGAGTGTTTTTAGGCCAATCAATCACAATGGTGATTGCCCCAAACCAAGTGCACAGCCGGCCATAAAAGCGGGTGTTTTGAGCTTCTTACCCAGGCGGTTATATTCCGTCTGGGGTTAACGCGTAGCCATTACACAATCTTTTGCCCCAATAGGGGAAATGAGTGCAACTTTGGAATAAATAACCCAAGTAAGAATTTCAACCGATGACCGACTGATGCCTTAGGGCATCCGGTACTTGGTTACTTAATTGTTCTTCGTAGATTATTCTGGTCAGACAACTATGAGTTGACCAATTTGGTCGTTCAATTTTCGTCATCTACATTTGCACCTAGAACCGACGAATAGTCTGTTCTCTGCGACGATTGCACCCAGAGGAGTGTCGCCGGACGCCTTTGTCCATATTGGGACAGGCGGTTTTATAAAATAAGCAACCATCCGGCCGTATTGGCCTTTGGTCTTGTTTGAGACCGGTTGTATAGCCATTAAGCGTTTTTGTGCTTAGTTTTTAATCGGATCATTGGCCGAGTAGTTCGTCTGAGTATTACCCAGGCGGTCAACAAATTTATTAAATTACACTATCAAACGTAATTAATTAAATAAAGGGTCCGTCTGATTTTTCCAAGCGGACTAGATTGCGCTAAGTATCAAACTTAGTTATTCAAACAAAGAGCCCGTCTGAGTTTTACCCAGGCGGACAAACGGTTATAACATTCAACCAAACTAAGTATCAAACTTAGTAAATTAAACACAGGGTCCGTCTGGGTATTGCCCAGGCGGACGAACAATAAAAATGGCAAAATACCTCTGCAAACAAAGCCTGAATTTTCATTAATTGACTTACTGTTTACAAAAATTATACATTCTCGAAATTAGTACTTTTTTAGATTGTCTACATTCCAAGTTCTAGGCAGGCGGCGACCGTCCGGAGTTTCCAGACGGTAGGTGCCGTTCCTGACTTCTTCATAAATCCGGTAGGGGCCTTCCCAATTAGGGGTTAGCTTCCCAGCCTCATTGGCCCTACCGGTTGACTCCATTTTTCGTAACACGAAGTCATCCACTTTCAGGGGACGCTTGTGCACTCTCTTGTTATAAGCTCTGGTCATTCTCAGACGGTATATCTCATGGCGCGTTCCGGGAGGGAGTCCAATGCCAGCCGCATGGCCTCCCAATTTGCCTCTTCATCATAGAGCATCTGAGAGTCGGCTCATAATGCTCAATGGGCAAGACGGCTTCAGCACCGTATACCATAACAAATGGGGTTTCTCCGGTTGCCCCTTTAGCAGTAGTCCGGATGGCCCACAGGACATGAATTAATTCATCTGCCCATAAACCACCGGCTCTTTCAATTTTCTTTTTTATGCCGTCTGAGATGAGTTTGTTGAAGGTTTCAACTTGGCCGTTTGCTTGGGGTCGGCCGACTGATGCAAAACAATGTGAGATACCCTGATCTCCCAACCAAGTCTTGAGCTGGGGGGTCTCAAACTGAGGGCCATTATCAAACACCATAGACATAGGTACCCCAAACCGGGTGATGATGTTCTTCCAGATGAAGGAGATGACATCCTTTGTCTTGATGTTCTTAACCGACTCAGCTTCTACCCATTTGGTGAAATAATCCACAGCCACCAAAATGTAGCGCTTTCCGCCTAGTGCAGGCGTATATGGACCCAAGATATCCATGCCCCATTTGGCAAATGGAACTGGGTTGTGGATTGCCGTCAGATCAGTAGCCGGGCGGCGAATCAGTGGGCCAAACATTTGGCACTTGTCGCATCTTTTGACTAACTCTTTGGCATCTTCTTTAAGAGTAGGCCAAAAGTAATGCCGCCTGGCTCTGACGGCTAAAGACCTGCCGCCTATATGAGAGGCGCAGTATCCGGCATGCAATTCTTCGAGAATTTCTTTCCCCTTTTCTGGGTAACACACTTCAATAAAGGTTTGAGGAAACCTACCTTGAAGAGTTCTCCATTTCTCAACTCAAAGTTTGTTGCTCGCTTTTTCAGGACGGCTGCCTCCTGTGATGAATCAGGAAGCGTGCCGTCTGCTAAATATGCCCGGATGCCATCCATCCAGGTAGAGCTTCGGTCTAAGGTTCCAATGGGCTCTTCATGTATGCTTCTCTTTTCAAGAACTTCCCAAAAGACCGACCGAGGAGTATCACAGCAGGCGGAAGAAACCAATTTAGACAATGCATCCACCTGGTTGTTATCTGACCTAGGCACTTGATTCAGACGGAATTCCTCAAGTGCCCCAGTCTCTTCTTTGACTGCCTGAAGATATTTGATCATAGCCGGATGAGTTGCCTCATATTCTCCCTCATACTGGCTAACGACCAATTGTGAATCAGAATAAGCGTCAATTTTAGTTGCCCCTGCTGCCTTACACATGCGGATTCCGGCTAGCAGGGCTTCATATTCCGCCTCGTTATTTGAGGCTTGAAACTTAAACCGCAGTGCATATTCAAATTTGTCCCCCTCGGGGGACTCATATATAATTCCTGCACCGCAGCCGTTCTTTGTTGAGCTTCCATCTACATACACTTTCCAAACCTGGTCAACATTATCCAGTTGCACCGGTCGTGTCATTTCAACAATGAAGTCGGCAAACGCCTGACCTTTCACTGCCTTTCTAGGTTCAAAAGTGATTTCAAGACTTTGCATTTCAATAGCCCATTTCAACATTCTGCCGGATGACTCCAAAGTAGACATTGGCCGCTTGAGGGGCTGGTCGGTGTAGATTACCACCGGATGAGCCAAGAAGTATGGTTTCAATTTCTTGAAAGCCATATACAGGGCAAGGCCAAATTTTTCTACCATGGGGTACCGGAGCTCAGCATTTTTTAAGACATGGCTAATGAAATAGACCGGAAGCTGAACACCGTCTCTTTCAGCAAGGAGAACGGCACTGAGGGCATGATCTGAGACAGCTAAGTACATGTATAACACCTCCCTAGGCAGTGGACTAACAAGTCTTAGCAAAGAGTGGAGGTTTTCTTTCAGCCGTTGAAAGGCCGCCTCAGCCTCATCCCCCCATTCAAATCTGGTCTTCTTCCTGATTGCTTGGAAGAAGTAAAGGCATTTATCACCTGACCGGCTGAGGAATCTCCCCAGGGCAGCCAGGCAACCGGTTAGTCTCTGTGCTTCCTTGACAGTGCGGGGTGACTTCATGTCAATCACCGCCTGTATCTTCTCAGGGTTAGCCTCTATCCCCCTTTGATCAATCAGGAATCCGAGAAACTTCCCAGACTCAACACCAAAGACGCATTTCTTAGGATTCAACATGACCTTATGCCTCCTGAGTGTGGTGAAGGTTTCTCGGAGATCAACAAGGTGATCCGCCTGCTGTTTGGATTTGACTATCATGTCATCAATGTATGCCTCTACATTCCTCCCAATTTAATTAATAAAGACAGTATTAATCATCCGGTTGAACGTAGCCAACGCATTTTTCAAACCAAACGGCATCACCGTGTAACAGAATAGCCCTTGATCAATGACGAAGGCCGTCTTTTCTTGATCTTTCTTCCACAAGGGTATCTGATGGAAGCCGGAATAGGCATCCATAAAACTCATCAAGGCATGCCCGGCTGTTGAATCGACCAGACTGTCGATCTTAGGAAGCGGATAACTGTCCTTGGGACATGCCTTGTTGAGATCTGTGTAATCAACACACATTCGCCAGGTACCATTCGGCTTCTTTACAAGCACAACATTCGCCACCCAGTCGGGGAAATTACATGGCCGAATGAACCCAGCATCCAACAGCTTTTTTACTTCGGCAGCTGCCACCTGACTTCTTTCCTCGCTGTGATTTCTTTTCTTTTGCCGGATGGGCTTCTTTTTAGGATCCACGGCGATTTTGTGGATAGCAAGATCCGGGCTGACGCCTGACATCTCTTCCACTTCAAAGGCAAAAATGTCTTTGAATTCTTTCAGCAGAAGGTGCAAGTCTGCACCTAACTTAGCAAAGGCAACCGTCCCCACCTTCACGGTACGCTCCGGACGGCTGTTGTCTAGAGGTATGTCAATATATTCTCCAGCCGGTTAGGGACGGAGCTCATCTGACCGTTCACCGGTCAGTGATTGCTATTTTTTCTCCTTCTTCACCTCCACCAGCATAGGTGCCTTTCTTTTCATTCCGGCGGCTGGTGGGGCAGGCGCTGGGTCAGCATCCTTGACATTGTCAAGGTCTATTGGTTCCTGGCCGCCTGGGGTTACAGTGTATCTGACGGCTGAGAGATAGCACTCTCGGGCCGTCCTCTGATCCCCATTCAGGGAACCAACAGTGTCGTCATCCCTCTCATACTTGATGAGCATGAGAGATGAGATGATTACCGCCTTGACTACGTTGAGGGTTGGCCGGCCAAGGATAATGTTGTAGGCGGTCAACTCCTCAACGACCAAGAATCTGACGACAATATGTCGTCCTTGGCCCTTCTCTCCCAGCCGGATGGGTAAGTCAATTCTTCCGGCTGGGTAGACCATCCCACCCCCAAAACCAACCAAGGGGTGGGTGACCGGATGCATGCTGCTGACATTGTATTTCAGCTTTTGCAAGCACCGGAGGCTGATGATGTCTGATGAGCTGCCGATGTCAATAAGGATTCTTCCAACCAGTTGGTTGGCAAGCTTACACTCAATGACGACCGGGTCATCATGTGGACGGCGGACGCTGCCCCTGTCCTTCTCAGTGATCAAGACGTTAGGGAAGGAGGTGCTTGCAGACGCCTGCTCATCATCATCCTTGTCCATCTTTCGAAAATGGCTCTTGGTGCCCCGGATGGTAGGGCCACCACAGGAGAACCCGCCTGCTATTGTGTAGACCAGCTCCTTGTCGGTATCCGAGCTACTAGCAGGCTTGGGGGTAGTCTTAGAGGACTGACCCTTATTTTTCATCTTTGCCCCGGCTGGGGACTTAGAAATATAGGACTTTAGCATTCCTTTGTCAGCCAGACGGTCCAACGCCCTTTGAAGGCTGAAACAGTCGTTGGTGTCATGGCCAACTTCCTCATGGTATTGGCAGAATTTAATTTTGTTCCTTGATTGAATGGAACTTTTCATTGGATTCGGCTTCTCTAGGGACAGCCGGTCCTTAATTTCCATGAGGATGGAATTGCAGTCCTTGTTAAACTCGTACTTGGGGACGTATGGTTTAAACTCTTTCTTCTTCTTCTGGGACGGCTGGTCAGAATCACTAACCGCCCAGATTTCTTTTCTCTTTTTGCTCTCTTCTTTCTTTTTAGCCGGCTGAGCAGGCCGGTTGTCTTTCTGCTTGTCGGACTTCTTAGAGTCCGACTGGCTGCCAGGCGAGCAGAGGTCAGTAGCTTGAATGTAGCTCTCCGCCTCCCTCAGGGCCGCCTGTAAGGTGAAAGCCCATTTTCTGACTAGGTCGAACTTAAAGGTCGACCCGTCTCTCAGACCTTTGAAAAAGTCTGTAAAAGCTACCTCATCAGACAGTCCCTGAATCTGAATTCTGATCAGATTGAACCGCCTGACATATGAGCGCAACCCTTCTCTCTCTCCCTGCTTAACAGTGCTCAAATCAAGGCTTGTTTTCTTAGCAGGGATGTTCATTGAGAAGTTGGAAGCAAACAGGAAGGCGAGCATCCTGAAGCTATCGATGGACCCGGCTGGCAGATTACCAAACCATTGTTGGGCAATGCCCTTCAATGTAGCCGGGAAGCACCGACACCAAGTGGCATCATCCAACCCCTGCAGATACATAAGGTTGGTGTAAGCCAAGAGGTGGTCTTCCGGATTGGTGGTACCATCATAGGTACCAACCAATACATTCTTAACCTTGGCCGGCTAGGCCGCCTTAGTTATCTCCCGGGTGAACGCAGAAGGCTATTCACCCAGGCGCAGCAGACGAAGCTGTCAGCCCAATGGCTGGACATTTGGATATGCCGCCTGACCTCCAAAAAGGGCCGGCTGCATGAAGTGAGGGGAGTACTGTCCGTAAGCCTGAGTAGGCACATACGGTACAGCCCCAATCATGTGAGGGCCAGAATGAACGGTATTACCGCCTGTCTGGCTCTCATGCAAGGAGGGTGCACTCCCTGCAGAAATGTTGTTGAAGCTGTCTGGAAAGTTCGACGTTGAAGCCGACTCAGACAGCGATTGGTTTCTCTTCCAGTTGATGATCTCCCGGGCATCAAGAGTTGATTTTTTGCTTCCCACCGGTTGTTGAGTCCGGCGGGTGTTGTTGTTGTTCCTCTTAGGAAGGAGAATTTTTTACCAATCAATGGTCCCGGCTGCCTTCTCCTTTGGATGAGGAGTGGGCTACCGGTCTCTGACTGACTTCCCCTTCTCCAGAGGAGTCTTCTTTGCCGACTGACCTTTACTTGGGCCAGCCCGGCTTTGGGTGATCAGCTCTTTAATTTCACCCTTGAAACTTGTCGTGAATCTCATGAGTTCGTCCCGGGTGACAGGGGCTGATCCAGCGGCCGTTTGGGTTTCCCCTTCCGGCTGCCCAGAGGATCGGCTTGGACCCGCCTGGGAGGCACCCCGCTCCAGAGTGTCTCTGGGCCGGATGCGCTTGATTCTGAGTGAGCCGTCTTCGGCTGTAAAGGTTTCGACCTGAGGATCTTCATCCTCATGGTCTGTAAAGACTTCTGGGTCTTCGCCCAGACGGTTAGGAGGTGGCACAGACTCTTGAACCATCTTCGAGGTACTCTCCCCACAGACGGCGCCAAATGTTTTGGGTGTTTTTGTCCCTTGGGAGAGTTACGTCACGAAGTCTGATCCGGCTGAGCTGTACCTGCAAAATAACGGAGGCTCCGGGTGGTTGGAGCTCCGCCTCCGACGGTCAAGTTAGTAACTTGAAACGGAATAAAAGAAAACGGAAATTTAGGTGGGTATCTGCTCGGATTCCAAGCTCAGGTCTTTCTCTGATGTAAGAGAATGCAGGTGTAATAAATGATTGAATGTGTCCCCAAAATGGGGAAATATCTCCCTATTTATAGGGTCATTGGAGAATGTGCCCCTACCTAGGTCACTTGACCTAGATTTTAGTGGGCTGCGCCGTTTTACGGCGCTCCTAGGAATTTGGGCCCTTGAAGGCCGCCATTTCAGAGGCATATCTGAGGGCGCCAAGTGTCAAGAGGATGTAGAGCCACATGGGCCATCCTGAGCTCGACACGTGGAGACCTCTCATTGGTCCACGTGTCTAGGGTAAAAATACCCTAAACAACAATTTTCCAAGTCATCAAAGAGAATCCCTTTAATTGAAGCCATCACATATATCAAATTAATATTTGAATATATGTATCCAAATTAATACGTATACTTTTGTCAATTAACATTCTCTCAAATTAGCTATGAGTAAGAAATTCACATAAAAAATAATAAAAAAAAAACCCTAATTTGTAATCAAGTTGCGAAAAACTGAGATATGGATGGACAAATTAAAGTATTAAACAATTACCTCTAGTTGAAACTTGTTGGGAAAGCCTTCAATTGCTTCAAATTTAATCAAGTCTAATAATGGCGTGTGAGAGCAGAGAAAGAGGAGAGAGAAGGAGATCGAGTGTTTAATTGGAGAGAAAAGAGAGTGAATTGGAAAGGGGGTGTGATTAGAAAATTAGAAATCACGTGACACGCACATATGGGAAAAACAGTGGTCAACGCCAAAAAAACAAGAGTCAACATCGAAAAGTAGCCTTTGGCTGTCTTCAACAAAAATAAAATAAAAATATAAATGGCCAAAAAAAGTTTTTTTTAATAAAATTTCCGAAAAAAAATGAGTACTTGTTCACAAAACAGCGTATACACAAAATTTCCTAAACCTAATCCACACATACTCACTCAGTATTTTAATAAGTGTTGTAGTTTGACTTTTTTCACTATTCACATAATGGTTTTGACTTGATTAATTTACCAATATAAAAAAAAATATTATTGTATAATACATAGTTAGATTTGTTATAATATATACTTTCGTAATATCAACTTTTCTATAATTTTATTGATATATAATTACATAAATTAATGGTCAAGTGTCTCGACCTACAGAGGGGGTATCGATTTTTAGAGGTTTTGTCTCCTATCTCTAGTCTCTAGCTCTCTACTGAACCAACTTTGAAAAGCTTCGACAATCCTTATTACTCCTTTGCGCTACAACTCTTTTTATCCCCCCCCCCTCATTTCTGTTTTGAAAGTACATTGATGCTTCTTTGATGGTATTGAAGCATTCTAATCTTTTCTTTCCATATTAGAGAATACCCTAGTGAGATATTCTTGTAGATTTTTTATACGTCTGGTGTAGAAGTGAATAGAAAATTCACACGACATGACAATAAGCCTATACTTACTCTACTGCCTGCAAACTAAACTTAACAATTTGTATGTAATTATCATTTATCATACTTTGAATTATATTGTTTGCCTCTTTGAAAGCATCTTTTTCCTTTTATGCTCCTCTGGACACCTTTTAAACTTCTTGATTGGTTTCTTCTTCATGGCCTTATCAATATTATCATGCTTTCCATGCCTCGCTGATGATTTTATCTTGATGGTAATTCCTCCAAGTTACCGACTCTAAATGGTTGAATATTTCACTTCTAGGGACTGCTTAAAATCATATCACCCTCAATGTGTTGGAAAGGATGATTCACCTCTGGTCTGTGACGAGAGTTTCAGATGTGGTAAAAAAACTTTTCCTTTACTCAGTGTCTCACTGTCTCACTGAGATGAAATATCTTTTCTATCTTTCCATGTATTATGTCACAGAACATTTCACACATCTAGTAAAATTTGCATAAACTATGTTTTGTTGATCAACTTGTGATGTACATCTGCTACAACCTTAGTATATATTTTTAGGAATACAGTCAAATGTGAAAACATTGCTCCTTCCATTGAATGTATGGAGGTTAAATCTCTAATATGAATCAATCATATCATACCCTTGGGTTGATATTATAGATACTTTCATAGTGAGCTTTTGTTGTTATGTTTATATATTACCAACCTGAAAGGGTGTTAGTCCTAAGTAATTTATAACGGGTGGGCTATGTTACGAGAGATTCATACTCCTAAGTCCTAATCCAAGCCCTTAGAAGTTTGTTATCTGGTTTAATACAAGGTAGGTAAAGAACATGTTGTTTTATGGTTATAATTTTTGGAAAGGATCGATTTTGTAGTTTCCTTTTCCCAGCCTTTGTAGGTTATTTGGGTCCATCATACACTTGCTTATCCTTCTTATCGCTCTTGGTAGGGATTTGAATGAGTGTTTTATTTCTTGAAGGAGTTCAAGGATCTTACATTTTTAAGATTTCTAGTTTGGAGAGGTCAATATTCTTACTTTATCGGTATAGGGGCCAAAAAAGATATTATATCCCAATTTAGGCTCATTGTACTTACTTGTGAGGAGGCAAGAAGTCACTCCTTCTTGCATATGTTAGGCATTACTTGTGGGCGAAGGGAGTATTTAATCTATGAGGTTGAGGAGGCGAAGTGGGTAAACAAACACACACACACACACACACACACACACACACACACAACCAAAAGGCCAACTCTCTATTTAAGGTTTATTAGAATATTATTCCTTATCTTCAAGACAACTCTCTATTTAAGTGATGTTTGTTAAAGACAAACTTTGATGATTCTCATAAGCTTTATTCTAAGGACTCGTGGTTCTCTTTCTGCTGTATTTATGTTCTGTTGTAATAGGAAAATTGAGAAGTAAATGGAACCTCTCTAGCAATAAGACCTTTCTTTGAACTTCACAAAAATTTAATTTAAAAACTTTTAAGTGACCCAAAGAAGGTCTTCTGTTGCTAAAATAGTAGACAGGTTCCATTAATGGCCAGGAGTTGACAAACACAAAGTTCGAAGGGGTGGGAGAGGAGAGACATACAATACTAACATGTGGTCCTCTTTTTTGGTAGGTTGGTGAGAGAATTGTGGGTTATAATGATGCTCTAATCTTTTGGTACACAAAAATGAAGCTCTTCATATAATAAAGGATGGTTTAGGAAGCTTAGTAAAAGTGGTGTTTCCAAAAAGGCTTAAACAATTTTACTAAATTTGTGTTGGCCAACATGATCTCAACGTAAGCATTCCAAACTATTATTTTGCTCAAGTCTTTCTTCTTTCCTGTTTGTCTTGGTCAATAGGAGGTCACCCATCCTATTACTACTCTCAATCATTGTGGCTCATGTTAAGCGATGTGACAAAGTTTAACACTGGTTGTCATTGTCCTACCGTAACCCTCCTCCTTTATCTGATCTATAGGCTTGGGACTGGTAGCAGGAAACCCACTGGCGGAGTTAGAATGCACAATTATCTTGAACAAAAATTAGAAATATATCAGGATTAAAACAAGTTACTAACAGAAAAAAGAGTAGAAGATTAAAGTTTAAAACCCTAATTACTATCCTTGTTTAAGGGTCGCAATGGGAAAAACCCATTTAAGATGATAAGTTCACAGTTAATTCTTTTTTTAACACACATAGTTAATTCTCAAATAGTCCGATTCAATTGTTAGAATCTGCTATTTTTCTAAGCCACTCATATTTTACTAAAATTGAGGGTTTTCATAATTGTTAGTTAATCATGTGCTATTTTAGCATATAGGCGACCCCGCTTATGGGATTAAGGCTTTGATTGATTTGTAGCAAGAAACTTGGAAGAATTCTTAATACGCTTGAACACAGCTAGCAGACGAACAAAAAGGATCTTGACAAAGATGATTCCATATCTAACACATGTCAAGCTAAAGCTCACCATAATTGCATGAACCTGTCTTAGCCCGTGTAAGGTTGTCACTGTTGATGAGTTGTTCAGAGCCTTAAGGTCAAAGAGTTCACAGTGAAATCAGATATTCGATAATAAAGAGTGACAAATTGTTTGGTGAATGTGGATGATTTAAGTCAATAAGCGGGTGTATGATTCAAGAGCGATCATAAGAAAGGAACCCGTCCTCTGATTTTGGGAACAATATTTGGGCCATGAGATTAGTGGTTTCATAGTTTGTCGAATTTACATTCCCAAGACTTCTGAAGAGCTCAACTCCTCATGCTACAAAAAATGCAGCATCATTATCTTTGCTTATTCTGAATATTGTGCTAATTGTAGAACCTTACACTATTGTACTCCGTATAAGCTCTATAAGCTCTTGTTTCCAAATTAATGTTGCTAATATAAGGGTTTTCCTTTTGTGTTTCATAGGTTGATGGTTTGGTCCATTAACCATTGTATAATACAAGTATTTGTAGAATTTTTTTAGATTGAATGATACACCATAGAAAGAATATAAAAATGATCCAACTATTAGGTTGAGACAAAGGGTGTTTAATTTCATATGAATACATTTTTAAAGAAACAATATTATGCGACTTAATTCTAGCTAATCTAATACTGTATATAAAACTAGTTTTACAGAGTACTAGTTAAAAATAGTAGTATGAAATCAATTATAGGCTCAATTTATTCCCTTCTTGTTTAAAAAAAAAATTGTTAGGCAGGCCATTTATTTCAAATCATACTCCATCAAAATAACGACACTTTGTGTGACTGAGTTGATCATATGTAGTACTTTGTAATCTGTATATTGTTAATGTTACAAAAATTGGTAAGAATTTGTTACTTTGCTACTTTGATCATCAAGGCTTTTTTTATAAAAAAAAAAAAAAAAAAAAAAAAAAAAAAAAAAAAAAAAAATATCAGTCATAAATTTTAATATGAAGTATAAAAGTGAGGTTAAAGCTTTAAATTTAAAGATTAAAGAAAGGAAAATGTTAATTACTACCTTAAAAGGGGGCATTTGTGAATTACTACCCCTAAAAATACCTAAGTGGATTTTTCGGCTAATTAACTCATTAATGACATCATTTGTCATCTTAGTACACTACTAGAAAAGGGCCAATTTCCGACCGAATTATGCCGACGGACACGATTTTCCGTCGCAAATCCTATCATCAACGACGGATTTAATTTTGTCGTTAATTTCGGTCGGAAATTATAGTTTCCGACGGAAAATTCCTCGCAAATTTTCCGACGGAATTAATTTCGGTCGGAAAATATAGTTTACGACGGAATATTCCGTCGCAAACTATATTTTCCGACCGAAATTAATTCTGTCGGAAAATTAGGTAGACAAAGTAAGGGTTTGGATTTTTGAATCCATTTGCTACGAAAGGAAAAAAAGGGGAAGAGAGAGGAAGAAAGAAAGAAAAGGAGATCCGCCCTTCGCCGCCGTCGAAGAGGAAACGCGCCCAGCCGTTCGCCGCAGCCGGAGATCCGCCCTTCCGTTGGTCGACCCGCCCGGAGTTGGTCGGCCGCCGGTAAGTGTAGGTTTTTTTTTTTTTAAATTATAAACACGCCTCCACTCACCACCGTTTGCTGTGAACAGCCACCACTGCGCCGGTCAGAGGTCCCGCGTCGCCCAACCACGCCGTTCTCCGCCGCCGGTAAGTGTTGTTTTGTGTTTTTATTTTTTTTTACTTTTTTTTTAAAAAATTTTAGTCTGAAAATGTAACCTTTGCTTTGTACAGCCACCACCGCCGGCGGTATCAAGTCGGCGCCTTTACAATCAGCCACCACCGCCGGTATCTTTTGCTTTTTATTTTTTATTTTTTAAATTTCTGGTTATTTATTTATTATTTTAAAAATTTCTGTTTTTTTTTTATAAAACCCTAACCACCACCACCCATTTTGGACAGGTTCCTCCTCCAATATTGTCCTCGCTCCGACCAGAACCACCACCATCTTCACCACCCGCCGTTCTACAGCCAGTATTTGTACATTTATTATATATATATTTTATTTTTAAAAAATAATTGTACCTTTATTATTATTATTATTATTATTATTATTATTATTATTATTATTATTATTATTATTATTATTATTATTATTATTATTATTATTATTATTATTATTATTATTATTATATATATGAATAAAAATTGACATATTAATTTTTACTATTTGTAGTATTTGAACATTTACTTGCTTTGAATCTCAATAAATAGTGCAGATCTTGAGGTTAGTGACATTATAATTTTAAAAATTCTTAGTTTAGTTTATTTTGTGATAATTTTAAGTTACTTTAGTTTGGTTTATTTTATTATAATAATGGTTGATATGTTAGTTTAATTTGGCTTATCATAATAATGTAAGACATGACATGTGAAATTGCTTTGATTTAGTATAATAATGTATGACATGATATGTTAGTTTAGGTTGATATTTTATTATAATAATGTACGGGATTATATGTTAGTTTATATTGGTTTTGTTTAGTATAATGATGTATGTTAGCTTAGTTTAATTTGTGATAATTTTATAATGTATATTAGTTTTGTTTTATTTAATGTAATGTTCACTAGTTTTGTTTAGTTAATGTAATGATTAATAATTTTTTGTATCAATTTAATTATGAATATTAATTGTTTATATATGATTATTTATATTAATTAAATGATGATTATGATATATTTGGTTTACTTATAACTATTAATTTAATTTAATTAATTGTGTTCTTTACTTTATAATGGTTGTGTTATTTGCTTGACATATTTTAAAATGAGCGTGTTATAATGATGGATGTGTTATAACAATGGATGTGTTTTTGGCTTTATATACTTTTGAATGAATCATTTGCATAATCATTTGCCTAGATACCCGTTCAAGTCATACTCATTAGGAGTATGTCTTGAATAGTCCCCGGTTGGGACTGTCCTTAGACGTTTATTCTCACTTAGGTTGTGAATGTATGCCTTGTTATTGATTCTAGGGATTATCCTGCTTTGTCATTTCTCTACAATGTTCTCTGGGTACATATGACGGGTTATCTAATAGCCTTGATCGTGTACTTGGAGAACTTAAGGGAAATGCTGCCGGATTTTCCATAGAATTGAAAACCTGGCATACATTCGCTAGTGAGATTAAATGTCCAAGGATGGGTTAGGTTGGAGTGATAAGGACCTTTGGACATCATTTACAATCTTATTTGCATATTCAAAACATTTTTATGGATAATGAATATTCAATACGCATTGTGACTAATGTAATTATACATATTCGTGAGTTGTGTAGAAGTTGTAATCATGAAACGAACAGAACGTAGCTGGATGTATGAAAGGAAGGTTGGACATTCTATTAATCCGGATTTTGTGAAAGGGGTAGATGAATTCCTTAAATACGTGGAAGATCATCCCGAGAGCAGCAACCCGAATGAAGTTAGGTGTCCATGTTTTAAATGTAAGAACAAGCGGCTATGGGATGCGGAAACGGTTAAAATTCATTTGTACCGCAAGGGTTTTGTGCCTAATTACTATGAGTGGATGTGTCATGGGGAAGGGTTTCCGGGAGTTCCTGAAGGGCCGTCAAATGAATACCGTGAAATGGTTTTCGATGCTTTTGGTCATAATGAAGATCAAGGGCATTCTGAAGAGGCAGAGGAGGAGCCTAATGCACAAGCTAAGCATTTCTTGGATTTGTTAAAAGCTTCCGAACAACCATTATATGAAGGGAGTTCGTTGTCTGTCTTAGAGATGGCTGCCCGAATTACTAGTCTTAAGTGCGAGTATAATTTGCCCCATAGATGTGTTGATGGGTTTGCTTCTTTGGTCAATGAGGCTATTCCTAACAACAACCATATGGCCGATACATTCTATGAGGTGAAGAAGATTGTAAAGGGGTTGGAGTTGCCTCATGAAAAGATTCATGCATGCCCGAAAGGATGTATGCTATTTTGGAAGGATGATGTTCAGCTATCTACATGTCGGGTGTGTGGTAGCGACCGATACAAGAAGACTTCCAAAGGTAGCTTAGTGCCTTTGAATGTTTTAATTTACTTTCCGATCACACCGAGATTGCAAAGGCTCTATGCAACCAAGAACATTTCGGAGGAAATGACATGGCATTCGAAAAATCCTCGAGTTCAAGGCACAATGGCGCACCCTAGTGATAGTGAAGCTTGGAAACACCTCGACAATTGCTTCCCAGAATTTTCCAATGAGCCTCGTAATGTTCGACTTGGCTTGTGTACAGATGGTTTTGCTCCTCATGGCAAGTTTGGGGGACAATATTCTTGTTGGCCTGTCATATTGACCCCTTATAACTTGCCTCCCTCAATGTGTATGAAAAGACAATTCATGTTTCTTTCATTGCTCGTTCCTGGTCCTAAGAACCCTAAGGGCAATTTGGATGTGTATATGCAACCGTTGGTAGAAGAGTTGAAGCATTTATGGGAAGTTGGCGCAAATACTTATGACATTTCAAGGAAACAAAATTTTAATCTTCGAGCAGCCATCTTGTGGACCATTAGTGACTTCCCAGCTTACGGTATGTTGTCTGGTTGGACCACAGCGGGTAAGAAGGCTTGTCCTTATTGTATGGATAAAAGCAAAGCATTTTGGCTTGAACATGGTGGCAAAGTTTCTTGGTTTGATTGCCATCGCCAATTCCTTCCAACAGAACACCCTTTTCGAAAAAGCAAAACTGCATTTTGTAAAAACAAAGTCGAAAAAGGTTCACCGCCACACATCATGTCAGGTGAGGAATTGTGGGAATGTGTGAGACACCTTCCAAAGACAACTGATGGACCGGAGGCATTGAAACACCTAAAAAAAGCAAAAAAGGGGTGGTTCAAGCAAAGCTCGTTGTGGGAACTTCCTTATTGGAAGCATTTGCTCATCCGTCACAACTTGGATGTCATGCACATTGAAAAGAACTTCTTTGATCAGCTAATCCACACGATAATGGATGTGAAAAAGCATACATGTGACACGCCATCGGCTCGAAATGACATTGCCAAATATTGTAAACGGCCACAACTTCATATGGATGAAGATGATAGAGGAAAAGAGTTTATGCCAAAAGCCCCATTCGCTCTTGACAAGGCTCAAAGAAAAGTGTTGTGTGAATGGGTTAAACAGTTGCGTTTTCCAGATGGATATGCCTCCAATTTGAGCAAATGCGTAGATTTACAAGCCTGTAAGCTTCATGGAACGAAAAGCCACGACTGTCACGTGTTCATGGAGAGGTTGTTGCCCACTGCTTTGAGGGAATTGCTCCCTACCCATATTTGGAATGCGGTTACAGAGATCAGTCAATTCTTCCGTGATTTGTGTTGTTACACAATCACAGTTGGTGACATGGAGCGATTAGAGAAAAACATAGCTGAAATCCTTTGCAAGCTTGAAAAGGTTTTCCCTCCTGCATTCTTCAACTCTATGGAGCATTTACCTATTCATTTGCCATATGAGGGCAAGTTATGTGGTCCTGTTCAATATAGATGGATGTATCCCTTCGAAAGGTAAATCAAAGTCCCATTAATTTCTTTCATACAAACCCTTCATAGTCCTGTTCAATATAGATGTGATAAGACAACTTTCAGGTGTTACGGGAAGGTGGAGGGCGGTAATCGGGGGTTACATTAGGGAAGGGAAGGGAAGGGGATGGGTTTCGCGGTGAGGGTAAGGTAAAGGGTGGATTTTCGGTGGTGGGGCTAGGGAAGGGTGAATTTCTGGTGGTGGGGATGGGGTAAAGGGGTTGCCGAAGGTGGAGCGACGGTGGTGTGAAGGTGGATAGGTGGTAATTTAGAATTTATTTAATTAATTAGTATTTAAAGTCACTAATTATAATTTGGCCGGAAAATGATGTCATTAGTAAGCTTAAGTGACCGTAAAGAGGAGAAGGTAGTAATCGGTATAATTAATTGATTTTAGGGCTAGTAATTAGCAACTTTTTTTTAGGGTAGTAATTCACAAATGCCTCTTTTTTGAGTTAGTAATTCACAAATTTTTAAATAAAAATTGTATAGTACTTCTTTCGCTTCAAAATGATTTTCTCACTCGTAAATTTTACTCCATTTCAAAATGATGTTCTAAAATGGGCCAATTGACCAATTTGGTAAAAAAAAAAACACCTTATGGGACAAATTGGTAAAAAAAAAAACGTCAGGCGACAATTTGGTAAATAAAAAGCACCCCGACGACAATTAAGCCAATAATTTGATCGGAGTATCATTTAGTCAACGTGTGTTATACACACTTGTTTTAAGCATTCTTCTCTTTTGAACATGAGTATCATTCCTATCTTCGTCTTCAGATGATGGTAGTGGATCCTCATTATCTGAAACTCTTTGATCAGATTCATACCCGCCTTCAAAGGTTGTCCAATAGGCTGGCCATTTCCCACTCCCCCCTGCTAAATGTCCACTGTCACTTTCAGGTTGTATCTCCTCATCATCGACATTTGTTTCATTGACCCCTTCGGCTTGTGGAATATTATCATCAAAATTATTATGAATCCTTTCAGTATCATTATCAGGCCATTTAGATGCTAATTGAACCCTCTCGTTTCAAGCACCTCTTCTCTAATTGCAATCATCTCATCATCATCATATTCTAACTCCTCGGCTAGAATTTCATCCCACTGAACTGAGTCAAATATCATATATTTCTAATTGCACAACCTAAATTGCAAATTACACTCTAATTATTTAATTAATTATACCTATCAATTAAATTTCTCAAGTAATTTATGTCAATTACAAGGACTCACCTTTCTTCACTGTAAGTAAAAGTTTATGGGTCTTCAATTTGTTGACTTGGTGCTCTTTCTTTAAGAAATTGAATTGTTTTTCCTTGTCATCACTTCAATTTAGATGGGTAAAGGACATAGGGAAAGGTATCAAAACAAGTTGTAGTCTACGGGATGGAAGGGAAAGGGACAACCATTAAAGAAATGTGAGTGTTTTTTTTTTTTTTTTTTTTTAATATTTTGGAAGATGAACTGGGTAAGTTGAGGGTTCAAGTTGAGAGCATTAATGAGAGGGAAAATCGAGAAGAATATAAGAAAATTGGTAGTAGTATAAATTCAAGTATGTAGTGTGTGTAACACGCGTTGACTAAATGATACTCCGATCAAATTATTGGCTTAATTGTCGTCGGAGTGCTTTTTATTTACCAAATTGTCGCCTGACCTTTTTTTTTTACCAATTTATTGCATAAGGTGTTTTTTTTTTACCAAATTGGTCAATTGACCTTCTAAAATGTAGTATTCATTACTCACTCCGTTACTCGTAAATTTACGTTTGACATATATGTATAAATGTATATTGCAACTCTTCGTCAAAAAAAAAAAAAAATGCAAAAAAAAAGTGTTACTCCTCTGTTTTCACTTTTTTTGGTTTTTCCGTTTGAAATTTTAACTTGTCCGCTACCTTCCCTCTTTCTCTCCTCCATCGAAGAGTACACTGAATTCTCCATTGAACCAACTTCCGAGCTTTCTTTCCTCCATTGAAACTACTTCTCAGGTAACATTTTCTTTTCCTCTTTTTATCAATCATCGAATTCAAATTTCACAATTAGGGTTTTGTTTTACACCATCCTTAATTTAACTGTTATTATAACAATTTAGGGTTCTTCCAAATTGAACTATTGTATTATTAATAATAAGTACTCATGTTATTTAAGATTATAACCAGCAGTTTTGTTGCTAGAATTTTTCGATATGCATTTAAAGTTGTTGTTCTCAAGCAAGAAGATTTTTATGCAATTTTTTGAGCCTAATTTGATAATTGAGTCAATTTAATTGCTAATTTACTTCATACTTTTGTTTATAAAGCTTTAATGTTAATATGGAACTATGAAAATGGATCAATTCTTCCTCGGCCGAAGCCGGCCGCCCCCTTCTGCTCTGGCTAGGGGATAGGCCTGACTTTACTTCATCATGATGCATTAATAGCAATGTCATATGTGCAACATTGTATTTAATATATATGCTCTCTTTCAAGTTTCAACAATCGTAGTTTCGATTAGGGAAACATATGTTGATTCACTTTGTTGTGTATGTGTTAGATTTAAGTTTTCTTTGTAGACCGTCTTATGTGTTTTTTGTTTAATTTTCAGACTCGTAAATACTGGGACTGCAGTCAGACACACTACTTCTTTGCTGATTTTTACTAATTAGTGGAATCTTGAAAACTTGTTTATGGAAAAATACTATGACATTGATGATATTCTTGCAGAAGAGGAGGTAAATTCGAGTACTCGTTTATTAGCGTACAGATAATCAATCTCTATTGATAAAGTAATCAGTGTTAAGAATCCTTATTGATTCTTTGTTTTGATTTTCTTCAAGTTCATTCCAGTGGTGTTCCAGAAGGCAGCAACTGGAGTAGGACTCCTTGACCCCAGTGCTGAAACCAACAATGTAAGATTTCTGAAGTCGTAAATTTAGATTAAAGGAAAAAAGTTACGTTTCTTTCTGACTGTTCGCCGTTGACATATTTCCAGATTGAACAGGGAGCAAAAGTGGAATTGCCTTTCTGGCTTGCTCATGAGTTACATTCAAGACAAGCAGTGGTTATGAACATTCCACCCTGCTTCAATCAAATGTAAATGAAATTTGCATTATTACATTATTGAGTTAATAAGTGCTGCATTGTGTCTCGTACTCTCGTAGTCTCGTCATCTATAGATATTTTGTGTTATTGCTTAATCGAGTTAACTATTGCTTGGTATTAAGATTTTGCATGACTTAACATGTAGTGTTCTATTGTAGTGCATGCGATTTAATCTAAATTTAGATCTTGTTACCTGTTTCCTTCTTATTTCAGGACAAGGAAGGAAATTCAGGCTGATCCCGGATCTGTTGATCTTCGAAATCGATGTCAATATTTTTATGAATTAGGATGCAAGCTAGCACCTATGTAAGCTCTCCTTCCTTTTGTTTGCACATGTATATGATTTCTATCCTTGCTAATTTTGTAAAAGATTGCACATCTGTATCTACTTGCTACTTGGTAACCCTGTGATGTAACAATTTGGTCAGCCGAATAACTTTGCCTCATGCTTTATAGGGTATAATACTGCAAATCCTCACCTCATTATTTTCCCCCTGTATGTGGTTTCAAATAGCTTTGTACAAATATTTTGCTACTTTGTTCTTAAGAAAATATATGGCAAAAAAGCCCAAATGAGCATTCATGCATCGGCATATTACCCCGCTCTGAGGATTGACTATTAGATTCCCGAAGGTCATGATATTTTATTGTTTCTATTTGCCATCAAGAGTCAAAACAAATTCAGGTTATAATTTTCATCTAGGTTTGAGAAAAGTCGTAATCATCAAGGTTTACTTGATTAGGTGTTCACTATTGGCATTAAACACTATGTATTTTGATTGTTCAGCATGATTTGGCCTTGTTTGGTAAAGTGAGATTTAATGTTGGCTGTCCTTTGAAAAAAAAAAAAATTGGCTAATTGCCTAATTGGGTCTTTTTCTTTTTACTGATGCTTATGATGGATAATTTGACTCTCATTTTACTCATTCCACTTTTTTCACTTTTATCTCAGCCTAAAGGCCGTAAATCTTTCTTTAATGGCGGGTTTTATTATATTCTGAAAAATTTATCATACAAACTGCTGGAGTTGTCTTGCAAGTTTTGGCAGAAATCTTACTGTTTGGTTTTACAATGATTAGGGTTGGTGATAGAACAATTGGGTCCTTCCTCTTGTACGCATTTAAGAATAGGTATAAGGAAGTGCTTAGCAAGGCCCATACTGCTACTTATGTTGCTGCATCAAAGCCCCTAACTCTGCTAACTAAGGAAGAAACTCATTGTAAGCTTTTTTCTTCATCACTAAATACAGCATGTGCACCCCGAGCAATCATCTGAGTACTGAACCCGTTTCTCTGTGTTTGTGTAGTGTGTGATGCAGCTCAGTCCTCAATGACTGCCTTCAAGAAGTGGAGAATGGGAGGCTCTCGATTTGAAATGCCTTCTGTACTTGGGAAGAGAAAGCCTTCTGAATAGTTTGTTGTTTCTAGCCATTGGTTTCTAGTTCTGATTTGATTCCAAGGGGGGAATAGTAGCTCCTATATCTAAGAAGATGAATCTCATCTAGTGTTGCCATTTCCCTCATTTCTCCTTCAGTTGAATGGATGTTGTGCTTCATTCAGGAAAATGTTTGCGACAAACAAGCGTGTTTTCCATGTGCTGTATTCTGTGTAGCTTAGAGAGAAGAAAGCCCTGGAAGAACCATATAACAGCCAGAAGGGATTCAATCTCATACCTTGTGAACAGGCCTGTAGTCTAAGTAACTGAGCTATTCCTATTTCTTGAGCAATTAATTTTTATATATGTTTTTTTTTTCCCATTTTTTAATTATTAATTAATGGCTAAAAAGTTACTATTTGTTACCATTGATCATGCAGATTGTACATCTTGTAGCTGTAGAATTTATTCTTGTATTGATCTCTTCCAATCTGGAGTCTGTTTATTCATGTTAGTCATAGTAGAATTTAGCAATGTGATTAGCCTACTCATTTCTCTTGTTTTCTTTTATACTAGCTTAACTGAAGATCATATTATATGAATCCCTCCAATCCTCTATGTTGTTTTCATTACTTGGACCATAATTTTCATTACTGTAACTATAATTTTACACTGACAAAAAACAAATAAAATATTACTGTAATGAATCAAACAAGTTCTCACTCGACTATGTTTTTTTTTTTTTTTCCTTAAAGATGAATCACATAATAAAATGGAAAGGCAGAAGTATGTACCATCAGGTCCATCACAACTCACTTGTCTAGAAAAAAGGATATTAAATCTTTCCCTGTAATAACAATTACTCGTATAAGTTCATTACATTTTACTATAATAACTAACACATTTAAACTTGCTTAAGTAATTTTCTTTAAAAAAAATTACTACTACCTCCGAATTTTTTTAGTTGCAATTTTAGGGTATTATTTGAGAGATATAAAATATTCCAAAGTTATTACTAAAAAAAATCGGAGGTAGTATTAAGAATAGAGCCTTAATCAGAAGAGATTTTACCCAAAAGATGATGTATTTGCCATTAAATTAAGCTTCACTTGATAAGAAAATCCTTAGTATGACTGTATGAGAGGTTAGAATTTAGAAGACTACTTTTTAAACAAGGAAAAAAGGACCGTTTGCCTCGAATCTCCATAGCAAAAGAAAAAGAATCAAACGGTGGGGAACCATCTAACACACACATGTCTCTATCTTCAAAGTCGTAGACTTAAATTGCCATTTTTTTATTTATCTTTTTTTTTTTAATTATTATTTTTTAATAATTTATCCGTTTTTCTAATTGACACCGTTAGACTTTTACACTATTAACACAATATGCTTTGACTCGCTTTTATGGTTTATAGATACGGAGTATGATAAAACATATTCATGTGGAATCTTGTTGAATCGTTTTAATGTATATTTTATTAATATCTACTTTTTATAATTTTACCATGTTGATAATTAGAGATATTAATCATTAAAAACATGCATTGACAATCGTGATAATAGAAAGGTGTCAGCTAAAAAAAACGGAGGAAGTATATTTTTTTTTAGATATACTCTTTTTTTTTTCTTTATAATAAGCTACTAGAGTTGGAATTTTTCACTACTCATATATCATCATTGACTTTATTTTTTTAACCAATATATCACACACACACACATATATATATATATATTTCGTATGTTGTTGGATTTATCATAATGTCAGCTTTTATAAATTAATTTTTCATTATTTTTACTAACCTCTAATTAAAGGAATTGATGCAAAAAATAGTATTTCGACAAATGCACAGACCTAATTATAACTTAAATAATAATAAATAAATTTAAAAAAATAAAAAATAATAGAGGGTGTACCACTTTCTAAATACTACACATGTATGATTGTATTAAACTAGATGCATCATTTTGAAAGTTAATAAATTTACTATTTTTTTTCTTTGTAATCTCATATTATATAGATCCTCTTTTTTCCTTCTTAGGGTCTATTCTCTTCACATTATTTTTAGTTCAATTATGTTTATTTCCAATAAGTTAAGTTAAGTTCAGTTTTAAATTTCCTTCTTTCATAAAATATTCAGTTCGGTTCAATTCACTTCAGCTTCAATAAGTTCAGTTTAGTTCAACTTAATTCAGTCAATTAGACACAAGCCCTAGTAATACGCCTATAATTACAAATACAAATTTAATAATGGTATCTAAATAGGTTAAAATGTTGCGATTATTATGAAAGGGGACGACGGAAAGTATTTTCCAAACACACCCTATCTCACGTGTCACATAACGGGGCCCAGTCTACCCCTATCATCCTTAACGGAGGTTTGCCAGTTAGTCAGAGAGTAGCGGGAACCCGTTTTGACTGTCTTCGGGCAGCGGTCAGCTTCCCCTTTTCCCGTTTCGGGCAGCCCTCCAGCCTACCTGCACGCCTTCACTCATTCCTCTCACTCCCCTTTTTCCCCCATTTTCTCTCTCCTCCTTTCTAGAGAGAGAAGCTTAAACTAACCTTTTCATGCATTGTTTGTTTCTTAGATAGAGTTTTTTAGAGAGAGAAACTGATTTTTTTAGAGAGAGAAACTGGGAAAAGGTGTACAGTGTAAAAGGTCTTGGAATGTGAGATTATTACATAGAGAGAGAAAATAAAGTTGAAATTTTTGCTCAAAGGAAGGGAAAGTAGTTTGATTGCTCTTAAACTATGGAATGTTGCTTTTAATGGGTTTTGTTTGATTTTTGAGATCAAAGTTTTTGTTTGATTTTTCTGGGTTTTTTTTTTTTTTTTTTTTTTTTTGAAATTTTTGTATTTGGTTGACAATGGTGGAATTGGGGATTGTTCTTCATTTGGGGTTTTAGGGTTTTTTTTAAAATTTTTATTTTTTATGGTTTGAGAATGTTGGGTTTTTGGATCTGAGCTGAGGTGAATTCTGAAGTTGTACAAGAATCATGTGGGTGGAGGTGTTAGCTTCTCTTTTGTATATTTTTCTCGCATTCAAATTCACTTCTGCTAATGTGGAAGGTATTTTGTTCTCTTTTTTAGTTTTATTTTTTTTTTTATTTTTTTTATTTTTTTGCAGCTGAATTTTTCTGGGTTATGTTAAAATCTGTCAAATTTGATAAATTAAGTTTCTGATTTTATGGATTTTGTGTAATTTTCTGGTTTTGTATGCTTTTTTATGTTGTTTGTTTGAATGGTGTGGAGTGTTGCATATAAGAATTTGTGTTTGCTTAGTTAGGGAATTTTGTTTGAATGTCATTTTAATCAATTGATGGTTAAAAGTCCTTAAATTGACTTGCTAAAATTTGAATTTATATGGGACTTTTTTTGTTCAGTTTATAGTTGAGGTGGTCCCTCAATCAGCTTGTTGGGTATTTGATGGTTTGTGAATTGTCAAAGATTGAAGTTAGAAAGCTGGTTATGACTTCTTGCTTTGCTGATCATTGTTTAGTTTTTGCGAATAGCTCACCTTGACTTCTTATGGACCGAAAGTGACGAGTACAATGTGGACTCACTTGTTGTCTTTGATTTTCTTTGAAGTACCTTGTTTCGTCCCTTGGACGAAGTAATAGTACATGATGCTTGGATTTCCATATATGGTCCTTTAATTCACTCGTGTGTTGACCTTTCTTCTTGGGTGTGATGGGTGTGTGTACTGGTATGGTGTTGACTTATCGTGTTTCTGGGGCTATTGGAGAATTAAGAGTTCCTTTTGACTTTAGGACAGTGTGTTATACATCATTGTGAGTTCTATATAGGCATATATAACTGTTTCTAGTTGTTTGTTGTTAATGTGATTTAGGGGGTTTTGCATTCTCTCTGCTCATATCTTTGTCAACATCCATCAAAGATCATTGAAATAAAGTGGCAATTTCAAAAGGGAAGGTTGTGGCTTGTGAGCAGTGGGGCTGGGTTTCACTTGATTAACATTGAGTTCAATGGTTTATTTATTTGTCATGTCATCATGAAATGGACTTGTAACCATCATTTGTTTACACTTCTCTTTATCAGCTACTTGTTATCAATGCCCATTTTCATTACTATATATGTCACTTAACTGAATTTTATATGTGTGTTGCTCTTATTGCTTGTGCTTTTGTAGTATATATTTCTGGCTCTTTAGGTGCAATTCTAATACTTCGTACCATACAAATGACTGAAATTGTATGCTTATTTTGAACTTTCTCAATTAATTGAACAGGGGATGCTCTTCATAGTTTGAGAAACAACCTAGATGACCCTTTCAATGTATTGCAAAGCTGGGATCCCACCCTTGTAAATCCCTGTACATGGTTTCATGTCACTTGTAACCCAGATAACAGTGTTATAAGAGTGTAAGTACCCACCTTACATGGTTGTGCTTGGTATAATTCACGCTTCCATCCTAGATTTTACAAATTAAAATCTATTATCTTACATCATTTTCTCTTCTGCGTTTGCTCAGAGATCTAGGAAATGCTGCATTGTCAGGTCAACTGGTTCCAGCTCTTGGCTCACTTAAAAATCTTCAATACTTGTAAGTCATAACTTGTACTTTAGACAGAAGCTTTCTTCTTTTTATTATATATTGGAGCTTTTTTTCTGCTGATATTAGCTATGTATAATATACCATGATAGTTGCATGATCTTTTATTTATTCTGTTATTACTCATACAATCATACATATTATGATGACATCAGCTGTGATTATGATTGACATTCTTTGGTATGTTTTCTCATGGAATTTTAAATAGAGCCTAACTTTGAATGCCAAACTGCCAAGAACTGGTTTACAACATCACGTTGAAATTGGAAAACGTAGCCAGAAGTTTTTAAAAAAAAAATGTGTATAAAGAGATTTTAATCTTGTCATCTATGTTTGTTTGTGTTGGCCTCACACTAGGTGTATGAGTGTGGTGTTTGGAGGCATCATCCAAATATGTGAACTGCTGTAAGTTTGTAACAATTTACTGTAAATCAGGAAATTGGGTTATGGGACTGGTTTAAATTTTCAGCTTGGATGGGTTTATACTTTTTACTGTCAACTAAAGGACTTTTTATGGACTTCTGTCGCTAGTTGAGCTGGATGGGCATAGTGTTAAAGGGTGACCCACAAACTAAAGAGTGGCTAACCACAAACATAGAAGCTTTGATGGGGGAAGAATTAGAAAATCAGCGACCACATTTCTGTTGGTATTATCTTTCCACTGGAGCTCAAGCTCAAAGGACCTATAAAATAGTCAGCTCTCCTATGTAATGCCAATGTTTTAATAGGCGTTGTCTATATCTGGGTTGAAAGAGAACCTTGATACAAAAGCTAGAGGTGTGGGTGAATTCACAAAAAAGGCTTATAATATAAAACCACATTTATAGTGTAGCCATTTAAGTTTTTCAAAGTACACCTTTTACATGTGTACTTTGAAAAAAGAAAAATAAAGGTAATAACTGCATTTTTTTTTTCAAATTTTAGAGTATTAAGATCTTTGTAATGATCATAGAAGTTGTGAAGTTATTCCCAAACCTGACTCGCATGTTTTTGATTTAAAAGAACCTCTCTATAGCTCTATAGTGAAGTGAACCCCAAAATAAGTCAACCATTGATGGCCATGAGTCTGCTCATTCAGGTACACATTCAAAAGGTTGGAGATAAATTCAATAGCTATTTGGCATAGCTATTATGTGTTCTTGGGTAGTTGGGTGTAAATATGATAGTCACAAAAGAAACTCTCCAATCCTTGATGACTAGACAAGTGAAGTGCAAGTGTCCCAAAGTTAGTGTAAATGCAAGACTGGTGAAGGACAATATAATGAAGAGGGAAAAAGATCAAAGTTTAAACACATTGACCTGTATATGTGTATCCAAGGTTATAGTGTCTGCCAAGATTTGAACCATTCAATTGCAATGTACAATGGCTGACCATCTAAGCTATGCTATTCTTGTATTTGTTTAATCAAACTAACCATTATTATTCTATATTTGAAAGGTAAATATTGTTTTTAAAAAATAAATAGAACAACAAAATTTTAAACATTGATTAACAAATTCATAAATACTCCATCATTGTTATCCTTTAAATTAAGTCTCATATTACAATTATTTGGGCATCCGGGCCATTGAGTAGTCTTGTGAGCTGAATGCCATTATTATACTGTGTAGTGGAAGGCAGACTGGCTTGCTTAAACAAAGTTGGGATAAAGCCTTCACTAAAAATGCATGGGGAACCTATATATTGGGATTTCTAATTATGTTGGATAACATTGCATAGGTTGAAGGATTTCTAATTATATTGGGATTTCTAATCCTTGAGCCTGGTTTGATGGGAAATCAACTGAATTATTATTGCTTTTGCGCTTTTAATATGAATCAGGCACAAATTTAATTGTTTTCTGGTTCATTGGAATGTGACTTTTATCATGTACTTATTCGAGTATGTTTTTTATTCTTAGGGAACTGTACAGTAACAATATCAGTGGGCCAATACCTAGTGAGCTGGGCAATCTGACAAACTTGGTCAGTTTGGATCTCTATTTGAACAGTTTCAGCGGTCCAATTCCCGAGTCTTTGGGCAGGCTATCAAAGTTGCGCTTTCTGTATGTATACCAATCTCTTGCCTGACTTTATTTTGTACAAGAAGACTATACCTTCTTTGCCTTTGACAGTTATATTGATATGTACCTGTGTTGAATTTCTGCGTGACCTTATGATCTTATGTTATCTGTCTGCTAGTTGATTTGGCTTTCGCAGTTGCTCTTGCTTAATTTATTATGGCTGGTGATGAATTATTGACTGAGTGTTGAAGAAGTGTTTCTTAATGCTAGAGATTTGTCCTGGTTTTAATATGATTTTACATTTTAACAATGTTGTTCATAATAGTAAGTTTGATGAACTGATGACAATTACCTTATTTTATGAGACCATCAGCAGTTCGAGGTCTCATTAATGGTCTCTTATCTTGTTTTGGTGTTTATCCTTACCATTTTCTTCCTCCTCTCTATTCACTAGCTTTTCTCGCTTGATTTGATGATTTAAGGTTCTATTTTGCACTAGTTGCATTTGAAAGTCAAATTCTTTGCCTGTCAAATAATCTTCACATCTTCTTATTAAAGCAAACTTGAGGTTTGAAATTGGATGGTTGAAACTCTTGAATGAGAGTAGTGAGAGAAGAGGGGGCAAGGCAGAGTGTGATGGGTCATGGGAACTAATCATTGTTGACTCTTAGGATCTCCTATGGGGGGCATCTTATATGTGAAGGAGACCCTTTAGTGGTTCTATCAGTTTTAGTTGTGGAGGGATAAGAGACAAGTGAGGTTGGTGTGCTAATTTATTGGCTTTCTTTTCAGTTTCTTTGCCAGAAGTATAAAATATATTGATGTGAGTGAAATGCAAGCCAAGTTGCAGTAGTTGGACATATATATATTTTTTTTCTTCTCTCTTAATTATTTCATTTCAAGGTTGTAAAGTGATAGAGAAGCTGCGGAAAAGAGCCAAAACAAGGACCAAACATATGTCTGATAATTTTGTAACATTTGAGCTGTACAATTATTTTCTGCATAATTTAACGGAACTCTTCTAGGATACTCCCTGTGTATGTATTTTTTGACATGAAAAGAATTCATATGACTCAGGACATTGGACATTACTTGACTCAAATTTGCTTCCAAGAGTGTTGCTAGTGAAGTTTGCTTTTGGATTTTGTACTTTGAATATTAGATCTGTTAAATTAGAGTGCATCTCAGTTGATTGAAGAACTATAAGGTCCTAACATTTTATTTTAATTTTGAAATTTCTGTGCAAGGATAGTCGGCTAAACAACAATAGTCTGACAGGCCCCATTCCTATGTCCTTGACAAATATCACCTCGTTGCAGGTCTTGTAAGTTTCTTTGTACTTTCACTTAGTTGGTCTAGTCTTATTGTCCCTGTTACTCAGTTTTTATGAATTTTTGAGACATGGAATCCTTTCTTTGATCAGGGATCTATCAAACAACCGTCTTTCGGGAGCTGTTCCAGACAATGGTTCCTTTTCCTTGTTTACGCCAATAAGGTCTGTTTGGATGTGAATTTATGTGGAATAGACATCAATATTGTTGGACTTCTAATATTTTCTTTTTGTAATTGCAGTTTTGCTAATAACTTAAATCTATGCGGTCCTGTCACTGGGAGGCCATGTCCTGGATCTCCGCCTTTTTCACCACCGCCTCCTTTCATACCACCACCACCAATTAATAATCAAGGCAGGTTCTTGCTCTGAATCAGAAACCAATTAGTTATGGGTTTCCATTTCTTGATTGATAGACATCACTTCTACCTTGGTTCTTTGAATGTGCTCATGCATCTTGATAGTACTCTGTGGGTATATCATTTATGTTGTCGTTAACTGTAGTCTTAGCTCATAGGAAGGCTGCTACTTGCCGTGGTTTTGTTTGTGAACTGAATTCTTCTTTAGTGCTAATGCATTGTTACTCAGTTGTAGGTGATTTGATTCATCTACTTGCCCACACTTCCACTTATTGGATATAGCTCTGAGTTTGTTATGATGTACTATGCCCTTATTGATTCTTCATCGTTTGGATTTTTAGGTGGTGTCAGTGCCACGGGAGCAATTGCTGGTGGAGTGGCTGCTGGTGCTGCTTTACTGTTCGCTGCCCCTGCTATATTATTTGCCTGGTGGCGGCGTAGGAAGCCTCAAGAGTATTTCTTTGATGTCCCTGGTAAGTCCTCAAAGTTTTCAACCTTTTATTTAGGCTCACATTAAAAGTTGCCATCACCTACCATAAATATACTTATTGCTTCCATTCTGCAGCTGAGGAGGATCCGGAAGTACATCTGGGGCAGCTTAAAAGATTCTCTTTACGAGAACTGCAGGTCGCTACTGATAGTTTTAGCAACAAAAACATACTTGGGAGAGGAGGATTTGGTAAGGTGTATAAAGGACGCCTTGCTGATGGATCATTAGTTGCTGTAAAACGTTTGAAGGAAGAACGTACTCCTGGTGGTGAGCTGCAATTTCAAACAGAAGTGGAAATGATCAGCATGGCTGTGCATCGAAACTTGCTCCGGTTGCGTGGATTTTGTATGACACCAACAGAACGGTTGCTTGTTTACCCCTATATGGCTAACGGGAGTGTTGCCTCCTGTTTACGAGGTAATGCAATCTGGTGTGCTATTGCTCTTTCAAATAATATGTTCATTTCCCTGATTGCGATTCAGTCAACAACCTTTTCTTTGTGGTGGGTTGGGGGGTTGGGTTGGAGGATGGAAGTGTGGTAGTGGGAAATAAACCATATCTGACTGGTAGTTTATTTTTGTTTGAGGTTATATCTGATCTTATTACTGACATTAACATTGTTTCTTGTCAGAACGTCCACCAAATGAACCGCCACTGGATTGGCCTACACGCAAACGAATTGCATTAGGATCTGCAAGAGGACTTTCCTATTTACATGACCATTGTGACCCAAAGATCATTCATCGAGATGTAAAAGCTGCCAATATATTATTGGATGAGGAATTTGAAGCAGTTGTTGGTGACTTTGGCCTGGCTAAGCTGATGGACTACAAGGACACTCACGTGACTACAGCTGTACGTGGGACCATAGGACACATAGCTCCTGAATACCTGTCTACTGGAAAATCTTCAGAAAAAACAGATGTTTTTGGTTATGGTATAATGCTTCTGGAATTAATCACTGGACAGAGGGCTTTCGATCTTGCTCGACTTGCGAATGATGATGATGTCATGTTACTTGATTGGGTATGCCACTTGCAACTTTTGGTAGATTATTAGTGGAATTTGACTATATATCTTTAGTTCATGATGTAAAAAAAAAAAATCCAAGTTTTTATGCACTCATTAATCTGGCTGTTTCATCAACTAATGACTCCACAGGTTAAAGGACTTCTCAAAGAAAAGAAATTAGAAATGCTTGTTGATCCCGACCTTCAAAATAATTACATTGAGGCAGAGGTGGAGCAGCTTATTCAAGTTGCGCTTCTCTGCACACAGGGCAACCCTTTGGAACGACCCAAAATGTCAGAGGTAGTAAGGATGCTTGAAGGTGATGGTTTGGCCGAGAGGTGGGATGAATGGCAAAAGGTGGAAGTTCTTCGGCAAGAGGTGGATTTAGCTCCTCACTCTAACTCAGATTGGATCGTCGATTCAACTGACAATCTGCATGCAGTTGAATTATCTGGTCCTAGATGAATGCCACTCCCAAGTGACAGAATCAAAAAGAAATTAATTTAATTAACTCCTTTTTTTCATTATATTTATTATTATTATTATAATTTTTGTTTTTCTCTTCATCTTTAGGCGTGTTCTTGTAACTGGGAAGTCGTCCCGAGTGCCTATTTTTTTGGGGCTACATATTTATTTGTGTATATGGACATGGACCTGTTTTGGAGGGGCAATTTCACTGGAGATTGCATATTGTTTATGGGACTATTTTGTGACCATCTGACAGAAGTGATCAATTAAAAGTAGATTCAACAACTTCTGTTATAAATTCTTGCATGGACACAAAACTTGGGTTGTGACAAAACCTTGCCATTCATACACAAATATGCAAACGCTTCTAACTCAATAGAAGACTATCCTAACTTGAATCCGTTTAAGTAGTGCAAGAACTTGAATACCTTAGCTGAAGGTCTTTTTGAATTGTCTTTTAGATCCTGTACACTTCAGCTTAATCTCAGTTCAGCCCATCTCAACTCTAATCAGTTTAGTTTAGTCTAGTTCACTTCAGCTTCTAATTTCCATCTCTCATAAAATATTCATTTTAGCTCTATTCAGTTCAGCTTCAATCAGTTCAGTCAGCTTAGCTTAGTTCAGTAAATGTGAACAGACCATTAGCGCTTTATGTGAGATAAAAGTGGCATATAACATTGATAACAATAAGAAAAATAAAATTAAATGTAGAGGTAAAGTTAATATGTTGAGTCTTACTCTTTTCAAAATTCTTTGTATTTTGCCTTTGGCACTAGCAACCTAATGGAATAAATTCCTTGCATCGTGCCTTTTGCACGGTGTTTTAGGATTTGTTCTTATTACAAAAGGTATACTCCGTAATAAGTTGATATATGAACATATATATTGAGAGTTTGAGAGTTGAGAAATTGAGACTGAATCTATCAAGAATTTTATATGACCAATTTTCCATGGATATTGTTGTATTAATCATAAAAAATAGTATGTAAATATCGTAAAGAGATATTATTGTGAAATTATATCTCATATAAATAAATGACAATGTTTTGCTTAAAATCGGACTAACTGTGTGAGTCTAATATATCTAACATTAATAATTTAATATCTGACATTAAATAATTTAATATTTGACATTAATAATTTAATATGACATTAATAATCTGATAATCTCATGTCTGATATAGATTATTAATGTCTGATATATTGGACTCGCCGTGAGTTCGACTGTCCGACTCACCCAATTTTTTTTTCCGTAAATCAATATACATTCATATCTCAATAGTATGTTGGGTCATGTATTACCTTATTTCAGACAAAGAAAACAAAAACAAAGGGCTTGTTTGACATTGTTTTTTGTTTTCTGTTTTTTCTAAAACAAAAAACCAAAATTAGAAAACAAGAAAAAGGTATTTCAAATTTTTTTATTGTCAGTTTTCATAATTATCATGATTTTAATAAGTTTGACTAATTTCTTATTCATTATATGACATATATCATATAATTTTGAAAAACAAAAAACTAAAAAACAGAAAACCACAATGATACCAAACGTTTAATTTATTACATTTTCATAGGAATAATAGCCTATATAAAACAATTTTGCATTTTCGGTGTGTATTGAAATCTCCTTGTCTATTTGTCTTATCTAGTTCGGAAGAAGAAGAGTGTTGTAATTTAGCAACTTTATAATAAAAATCCAAAAGTATATTATATCATAAATGTAACATGTTAATCTGGAAATGACTTGATGCAGGAACTCATAACTTTGACACACATTTATGCACTTGTTGGGCTCACCAATTGAATATTTGAATAAATTATCTTCTTAAATTAAGAATCTTAACTCTTACTATAAAGTCTATAATATATGGTTATATTTATATATAGGTAGTTGATAGGAGTTAGCTGCAAAAAGACAATGTATAAACCTCCATGCAGTTAAATGTCAATGTAACATACTCCCTGAAATACTAGTTGGTTTATTAGGTTGCTAATTTAATATTATTATCAGTTTGCAAATATAAATTAAACTTTATCATGATCCTAATATATTGTTTATTAGAGTATCTTATATAGTATTGTCATTGTAGATTTAATGCAATGATATAGTTATAAGTTATTTCAAGACTTTTTCAAATGATACTCTATCAATATAATTTCAAATAATTAAAAATTGCATATCATCAATATATCGTGTCCTTAAAAATCAATATTTGTAGGGTTTTTTTATTCACTTTAAATTGATCAAAATTTAATCCACAATTCTCTTTTTCTGTTCTTTTGATCCACCAAAATTTTAATATCTTCTAGCAAAAACTTTATATATGCCTTAAAACAATTAAACACTAGTACACCACTATATGTGTACTATTAATAGTATTCACCTTCAATTCATAAAATTTATGCATATAAAATTTTATTTGGGACTAATTATTTATTTTAAAATTGTACAAAATTGTGCATTGTTTATATATTTTTTTAAAATATAAATACATAGTACTGTAGAGCTATTTTAAGTTTCAGTTTCTTGAAGAGTTTATTTTTGACATGTTTCTAAACCAGTAAACCGTTTAGGAGGTTATGTAAAATGATGTTTGAGTCAAAGTGTCAACATGATCTAGCTAGGAAGAATTTGTGTAAAACTTAAAATATACGGAGTATTAAATAAAGTACGCAAAGTTAATTAAGATTCAATACGTAATTTATTGATTAAACTTATTAGTATGTGGTATGCATTGGTGTTGTTTGACATTGTTTTTTGTTTTCAGTTTGCTGTTGTTAGTTTTCAAAATTATTATGAATTTAATAAATTTAACTAATTTTTTATTCGTTATGTAACATACATCCTATGAATTTGAAAAAAAAAAAAAAAAAAAAAAATCACAATGATGTCAAACGAACCCTACCTATTGATTTTATTATTTTATTTACGAAGATTATACTCTTTTCATCCACAAATAAAATAAGTTCGCCCATATCTTTTTGTGTGACGACTTAATGTAGATCTGAAGTATCCCAATTTTCTTTTCATTAAAAACAAAAATGTAGATCATGAGGTACTAGTAAATGTGAAATACTGAAATCCATTAAAATACAATTGAGAAAGAGTCTTTAGTTTTAGTTGACTGCCAACAAATTCATATCAACAGCTGTTCTATATTAAAAAAAATAAAAAATAAAATAAAAACTTTCATTGAATCTATGTTACTCCATTATTTAAAAAATAAAAATAGAAGGCAATAACCAGTTTAACCACATAACTGAGATAGTGTAACATATAAAAATGATATTACCATAAACATTAAATAACACTGTCTGAATATACCTACCATATCATAAATCCTCATTTATAGCATTTAGACAAACACAAACAACAATCCATCTAAAAAAAAAAGAAAGAAGAAAAAACTCAACAAAAAAACATGGAAGAAGAGAAACAACAACAACAACAAAACTTTGGTAATTATTATCTTAGTAACATGTTGTTACAAGGTCCTTGTGAATTTCTTGATGAATTAATATCAACAATTCTTAGATGTTTAGGCCTTCAACAAGATCATTCTCCTCCTCCTACACCTCCTACTACGACTACAACGGATGATGATGTTGTTGCTGCTTGTACTGATGTTACTACGACTATTCCGAGTTCATCCTCAACTACCGTGATCGACAACGATAGTGGTGGTGAAGATGGGGGTGAAGAGACAACAATAAGTACTAGTGTTGGTTCAAGTGGAGTTCTTGTGATTGTTCCGAGTTCAACGCCTGTGATGGATAATGGTGAAAAAGGAGAAGATGAGACGACTTGTCCGACTCCGGAAACACCAGATGTAGGTGGTGGTGGTGGCGATGATGGTGGTGATGACGGTGGTGGAAGTGCAGGAGGAGGGGGTGATTATTTTCCACCTACAGACACTGTAAGTCCACTTAATTATTTATTCTTTTTCTTTAATTTCTATATGAATTTATTTAATAGTATCATAGTAGTATATGCAACTCTATTATTAGGCTAAGGGCCTGTTCATATTTACTTATTTTCAGTTCAGTTCAGTTCAGTTCAGCTCCAATCAGTTCAGTTCAGCTCCAATCAGTTCAGTTCAGTTCAGTTCAGCTCAGTAAATATGAACATGCCCTAATGTACTGGACTATTGGAGGATTTGATGGTATACATATGATTCTTCAATTTATTTCTCCCATTATTATTGTTTTATAATTAACCAAGTTACCAAGTAGTGATTCCTCATCTTTAATAATTATTATAATTGTACTGTACATCTAAGGGTAACAATGAATTTAAATACTAGGTTTTTTTTTTTTTTTTCCGGGGAGGGGGTGGGGGGTTGTGGTTGTTGTGGTTAATTGAAACCAGCAATTGATTGAAATAAACACAATAAAATAAAAGAATAAAACTAGAGTTTAAATGGTTGTGTATAAAATTTTAATTAGCTTTTTTTTTTTTTTTGAAAGCAAAATTTTAGTTAGCTTCATAATTACTAGATTGATCCCAAGCCATGCTCGGTTTTGTAAATTATTGACAATTGAAATATAAAAGTTTCTAGAGAAATATAATAGTTTCTAGAGAAATATAACATAATAGTTAATTATGAAAAATAAAATATATATATAATGAATTTCCTATGCAAATATAAAAAATAAAAAAAATAGAGTGTAAATTTCCCTCTAAAAAAAACTCCAATTTAATATAAAGTAATGGATTTTTTTAATTTTTTTTTTCATTTTTTAATATAATTTGAGAGCGAGGGAAGAATAAAAAAATTTAATGGTCCTAATTAATGTCTTATGGAAGCTTGTTTCAAAAAAAAAAAAAAAAAAAAAACTTATGAAGATGAACACATTTATTTTTCCCAAATGCATAATTGTAAAGTACATACTTTTTTTTTTTTTTTTTTTTAAGAAGCTAAGTAATAAGAAAAAGTGAAAAAAAAAATGCATTATTAGTTTATTACTCATCTTATATTCTCATATTTGAACGTTTTGGTACAAATACTATATTACTAAAAGGCATCAAGAGGTTTATTAGATCCTCTCCAAATGGTGAGACTCAAGTGAGTATTTTTAGGAGAAAGATAGAGTATTTTTTGCAATGTATACCAATAAGTTGGTATCTAAACTTAGGGTTTGTTCTTATTGACTGAACTGAACTGAACTGAACTGAACTGAACTGAGCTAAACTGAACTGAACTGAACTTATTAATTAGTGATTTTTAACTACGGATTAGTGATCTTTGATTATTTATTGATTATTTATTATTATACATATGTATATATACAAATATACATGTTAAAAATTTAAGAAAAATATACTATTATTGTTATTATTATTGTTATTATTATTATTATTATTATTATTTTATTATTATTATTATTATTTATTGATTATTATTATTATTATATATTGATTATTATTATTATTAATATTATTATTTATTGATCATTATTATTATTATTATTATTATTATTATTATTATTATTATTATTATTATTATTATTATTATTATTATTATTATCGTTGTAATAAGAGCTTAAAAGAATGAAATTTGGCTTTATATCATTAGCAATATCATTACACATGAGCTGAGCTGAACTGAACTGAACTGATTTGAACTGAACTGAACTGATTTGAACTGAACTGAACTGAGCTGAACTGAACTAAACTGAACTGAACTGAGCTGAACTGAACTGAACTGAATTTCAACGTATGAGAACAAACCCTTAGTAACTCCTAAAGAAAGTTGCTAAGTTTGGATACTCAACTTTGAGTCTCATTTGATAAAAAGTGTGGGCCCTTGTTAATATTCTAATATATTTTGTAATTTATTTAAGTTTTACCTTTTTTTAATTATTTTTTAATCTTATAATAATTAATGGGTCATAAATTAAAAGTGACATTTGTATATTTTAGAGAGTACAAATTCTTAAATGGACCTGGTTCACACTAATTTATTGTGGACCACTAACATAAGAGAAACTATGGTTGTTTTATTAATATAAAAAGGGAATCTATAATAATAAAAAATGTCACGATGTTGAAATAAAAGTCATTTTGGTAATATATAGGCTATAAGAGGTTAATCTTTTTGATAAAATATTTTATATACTCGTCAATGTGAATAATAAAGGTCACTATGTTAATATTAGGGTCATAACGTCGTATTTTAAATTCACAATACCATTAAACATTATACAAGTTTTAATAAAGGTTACTATGTTGAAAATAAGGTTACTATGTCCAAAATAAGGGTCACTATGTTCAATATAATGTCAGTTGCGTGTGTATAAACCTCGGGTCCACAATAATATTATTGTGGACCAGGTCCACGCAAGTCTTTATGTTTAGAGAGTCTCACCATTGAGAATTTAGACTTCATGAGTTGCTAAATTAAGAAGTGGGTATGGTATCACCATTGAGGGTAAAAAAAAACAACTCATTCTGTATTTTGATACTCAAACTTGAGTCTCACCATTGGAGATGGTCTTATAGATTATTTATTAATCCACTATTATTATCACTACCATATTGTACTCGTGTTTATGCACCATACAAGACAAATTAAAGTAAATCATAGTACATATATTTTTTTTAAAAAAAAAAAACATCTTGACAATAATATATAGTATGCAGAGAGAATGAGGGATAGCTCAAGTGGTTAGAGCTCCCCTCCCGGTCTCAGGTGATCCTGTGATCGATTTTCATCACAAAAAAAATATATATAGTATGGAGAAGTTATTGGCCGGGAAAGTATCCAAAAAGAAAAATATGGAGATAGATGTTACATTGCAAGATCGATTTTTTTTTTATTAAAAAAATAAAAACAAATATTTAGACCCATGGATTTTGAGCATGGATGATTTAGAATAGTGGTTGAAAGTTAAAAAAAAAAAACTCTAGAATGAATATGTAGATTATTGTTGTTTTTGGTTTGTTTTGTTTTTTTTTTTTTTTTTTTTTTTTTTTTTGCTAAAATAAAGCAGTTTTAAAAAATTATCTTTAATCATGACAGGATTGATCATGATTCATGAATATTGAAATGGTTGAGATTGAAAAAAGTTACAATGACTACGGAGTACAATTTTTTAAGTAGTCATTGAAAAGTCTTCCCTTTACACCAGTAGAATCAATTTAATTTTACATTAACTGATTTGACTCTTTATAATTACTATTTGTAAGAAGTAGAATATACTCTGTATTATAACAACTTTATAACTAACACTTTGTTTGAATAAAATGTGCAGGAGGGAGGCTTAGTGCCGCAACCAAAGCAGAGTAGAATCAGGGTTCCACCAAGGCCTGGAGTTAGTACTGGAAAAGGAGGTCAAACTCACTAAACTAACTACTACGACTACGAGTACGTACGTGCCTACAAGTTTCTCTTCGTGCCACAAACTTTCATATGTGTCTTTCCCAGCTCAATAATTTCGCGATATCCTTGGGAGCACCGTGCCCTAACCTCTCTTGTAGGCGTGTAATGTTCGATTAAAAAAAAAACATAATCTCATAATAACTTGGCATCATCAGTTATTAATTGAGACAAAATGATGCAGTAGTTCATCATATTTTTATTTTCAGTTGTGCGTGTGAATAGTGAATTATGGCTTGTGATTGTGTATATGATCTGATGATGATATGCAGAGATTATATTCAAGGACAACCCCTACCCAAAAATATTGTGTAGTTATCAGTTATGTGTGAGATTTATCGAAATTTATACTTCGTAAGTTCGTATGTGTTACCATAAGTTCGTATGTGTTACCATAAGTTAAATTTTTAGCTTAATTTAATGTAGGAGTCCCGTCAAAAAAAAAAAAAAAATTAATGTAGGAGTACTCTGATGAACTTGTACATAGCTAATTCCATAGATTATACTATTTGATAAACTCGCTCATTTACCTTACCTAATCATTTAAAAAAAAAAAAAAACGGAAGAAGTACGTGTGTTCCATAGATTATACTTTGTGCTTAAAAGGTATGTTGCAACTTGCAAGTAAAAAAAAAAAAAAAAGAAGAAATATGTGTATAAGATTAATTATATTGGCAATATTTTATACCAAAGTATTATTTATTGATATAATAACGTCATATCAGGTAAAAGTGGCTAAAAACGAATTTTGGTTGTACTTTAAAATGTTTGGGTGACTTTTTTTGTTGTAATTTGCAAAAATTGGCTTTGATGGGTGTAACACACAAAATGAATACTTTTATTGGTTATAGAATTTTATTATTCTAATTGTGCATTGGTAAAATAATTATTAGTATAAATTTTTTGAATAAAATCAATTCATTAATAAGAAAGGACTTCTGACATCAGACATCTACAAATGAAATTTAAATTAACAGATACATAAAATTGAATCAATTAAAGGTTTCCTTCATCAAAACTATGATCATTGAAAAGATCTTACACTATGGTATATCCCTTGCACTCATCACTAAAATAGGTAGCCTTTTTGGATACACGGTCTAACGATTTGTTGTATCCGCAAGAATGATTATTATATGATTCACTTGAACGTATTTAAGAATTGGACAACCGTAACGATTCAAAACAAATTTTTACCATGATAATAGGGCAAAAGATGATTACGTTTTTTTTTTATAAGCTCTAGCACACAAATAAACCCTAACGAAAAACAAACAACTGTTCGTTTGACATCACTGTGGTTTTCTGTTTTTTGGTTTTTTGTTTTTCAAAATCATATGATATATGTCATATAATGAATCAAAAATTATTCAAACTTGTTAAGATCATGATAATTTTGAAAATTGACAACACAAAAGTGAAAATACCCTTTTCTTATTTTTTGTTTTTGGTTTTTTGTTTTTTTTTTAAAAAAAAAAAATAAAAAACTAAAAACTAAAAATAAAAAATGATGCCAAACAAGCCCAACTAACAAAAATTAACGATTCCAGGTCATCATAGGAAGATACACCACCACAGGGAGATGGACGAATATCGATCTACACTAGTGTAGATTTTTATTGAAACCTTAAATGCAACGCTATAGAAAAACAAGAAAAAAAAAGAAAAAAAGGGGCAAAAATTGTCTAATTTCTAGATGAAAAGAGGAGAGAGGAAGGGACTTTTTTATTTTTTTTTATTTTTTTTCTCTTTTTTCTAGGATAATTTTATATTATTAAACTAGAAAATTATATTAAGGGGGCAAGCATATCTATTTGTATCCATATTTTAACTACATAACATGGGTTTAGGCCCTTAAATTTGTAAAGGACTATTTTTAAAGGTTAAAAATATTATTAATATAAAATGACTTTTTTCGTTAATAAAAGTCTTTTTTTTAGTACATTATTTCAAATTATAGAGGAAAATATTCATCATTTTATTAAGTTTAATAATAATTTAATAAAACAACAAATAAAAACGTTTTATTTAAAAAATGCCATCCTTCTAACATTCTTTGAAGCAAAATCCGTAATTATATCTTCATAATTTTTTTTGAAATAATATCTTCATAATCATTTAGGATGAATTTTTGGGTTTTAGTTTGGAAATAGTGATCTTTTACGGGGAAGAAGGTGAACAGATAAATTATGATTTTTATTTTTTTTAATGAGTTAGCATTTTTAAAAATAAAAAATAAAAATTATGGGGCCATAATTTTTAGGGATCTTGTTTTGTGAGTGAGAAAAAACATGTTTAAAGCCAAGCCTGATAATGACCTTCAACCATTACAATTGATGGCACTAGGTTAAGAATCCTAGGATGTAAACGTAATATTTTTGCACCAAAAACTGAAGTATATAAATAAAAACAAATTAAATAATAATGACCAAACAAATAATATAAGTAATAAAACAAAATTGTTCCAATAAGCTAAGCAAAAAAAGAATATACTACGTAATTAAAGTTTCACAACAACAAAACCGGGACGAGTAGCAAGAGGAGGAGGCTCGGGACCGCGATGTTGTGCAGCTTCTTGATAATTATTGACTGGTAATTGGAAGACCCAAACTTGAACTATGTCTCCAACCTTAAGATTATTATTACTGCTTAAAAAAAAATTATTCCAATTTTTTCCATTCAGAACATACCAGTCGAGGCTTTCCCACTCGGTGAAATTTAGCTGGCTTACGATCAAATTACAGTTGGGTTGTATTACATCTACTGTCACGTTTTTACCAATATAATCTAGATTTACGTCACATCTATTTTTGGACATTGACAACCGGTGCATATTCTTATTTAAATCAGAGTCACTCAACTCCCTTTGGATCACAAATTTAATATCAAACCCGCCCAACTCATTAATTTTTTGTCTGACTCGATCTGGTAGTTGAGGTCGTTCTTGTGGTAGAGCCTTCTTAGCATGCAAGGGACAACTAGTATCACCTTGATTACGATGAGGTTGAACTTGTGGTGAAACAACTTTAACCGCCGTTAATATTTCTTTCCTTTTCTTCTCATGGTCAAAAGCCTTCTCACAAACATCAACCAAACAATCAAACAGAGAACGATGAGTACCGTCTAACTTGATTAACTTCTTATAATCTTCTTCGCTTATTATATCCATCCTAAATTAATAATTCTCTAGTGTTTGACTCAAGTTGCTTGGTGTTATCACAGGATAAAGAGTTTTTTGTAATGAAAGGTTTCTTAGAATTTAGATGGAAGTTAAATCTGTTTACTTTATAGATATTCGATTATTTTTAGAAAACGTAATCCGAATCAAATTATATACTACGTATTTGGCTATTTACAATAGGATTTGTGTATGAAACTATTTTTTTTTTTTTGTAAAAAGATAAAAATTTAAATTCTTCTAAAAAAATAAGATAAAAGTTTATAAGATAGAGTAAAAAATCGCCCACTTTATTGCCTTCTTTGAGCAAATACGGAATATTAGAAATTATAAAATAAAAAAATAAAAATGAGGGAATACAAACCCCTGCCAAAACCCTAGATATGTCCTCTTTCTCTTTCCATTTCTCGCAGTTTCCCATTGGAGCGCACTCCTCCTTCTCCATTGATTCATCTATCATCCATTGAAGCAGCTTTTGAGGTATTATGTTGTTTTCTTTTTCATATCACCAATTTTCAATTTCACATTTTAGGGTTTACCGTCAATTTAATCTTCAGTGTTCTCAATTTAGGGTTCTTCTTAATTCGATTATTCAACTATTCATTATAATTATTAAACTCGATTTCGTTGCTTGATTTGATATTTGAATCGAATTTGCGTTTAGTATTAGGTTGGAACTGTAAAATTGAACCATTTCTCCCCAAAATTATGAGCTTAATTTGATAATTGAATCAAATTTGGCTGCTAATGTGTTGCAGAGCCTTATTTACAAATGTGATTGATTTCCTAATTTCGCGTTTGATTTATGTATGTCTAGGGCTGTGTTTGATTCGGTTTATGTTAAATGTATTTGAATTTCGGCTATTAAGCATCCATCGCTTGGATTGATTGGCATTGTGTATTAATTTGTAATTGTTTTCGATGTAATGCAGGAAGATTAGAAGTTCTGATTATAGGAGTGTGAGATGAAAACGGTGTCGGGGAAAGTATTATCTTGTAAGCCCGTCTCTATTTCGAAAGCTGCGAAAGTTCTGTCAAAGTTTGTGTCTACAGACAATGGAGCATCCCCTGCGTTTGCTGCATATTTGAGGCGCGCTTCAGCCTCATTTAGTGAACTTGCTCAGCTTCATAAAGAGCAGAAGAGTTCAGGAAGTCGACACAAAGTTAAGAAGCAACATTCACATAGTATTGTCACTGAAGGGACTGTTGAGTCTGTATTGACTCAGAGTAAAGATGGGTTGCTGGGGAAGGAGTCAAGCACGAGCAAGAGGAAAGAGGTTCGAGGGGTGAATAAGAGTGAAGGAGAAGCCGGAAGTATTGAGGATGATGGGGAGACAAAGAGGCATAGGAGCAAGAACAGGGGAGAGGAAGATGAGGGGAAACATATTGCAAGGGGGAGTGCAATGAAGATGGAAGTTCCGGAAACTGATGGGATTGCGGATGGAAATGGGGAAATTGTAAGAGAGGCTGGGAAGAAGTCAAAGATAAAGAGGGAAAATAGTGAAAGTGGCGCTGTTACCATCAAAGATCAACCTTGCAGTGATTATGATGCTATCAATTCGAGTGAGTTGAAGAATAAGGAATCAAAGAAGAAGAAAAAAAGAGATAGTCTTAAGAAGGGAAAGCATGATGTTGCTGCAGATATTAAGAAGGAAGTTCTGAAAGATGAAGTCGATGAGCAAGCAATTGAGAACGAAAAAAGTCAAAGCAGCAAGAAAAAGAAACACAAGAAGGATAAACATCATGGTGATCAATCTGATCATGCTGCTGTTAATTCGACTAAGGTCAAGAATGAGGTAGAAAGTTTTGATGGAAGTAAAGATGGGAAGAAAGAAAAGAAAAGAGATAAGCGTGAAAAAGAAAAAAGTGATGATCCTTTAGATACGGAAGAGGAAAAGAAACAAAAGAAAAAACGAACTCATGAAGAAAGAGATATAGAACATGTAGGCAAGCTTGAAATTGAGGCAGCCAACAACCGACAGAGAAAGAGGAAGCATGAAAGTGTTGTAGATGAAGGGTTAGAGAATTCACAGGAGAAACATAAATCAAAGAAAAAGAAAAGATGAAGTAGACAATTAGAATAGAGTGGTTCTTGACATTTGTTACACCAATTTTGGCTTAAAAAAATTTAGTGAATATCTTTTGATTGTGTTCCTATTAGATAGATGACTTTAGTTGAGTTATAACCTTGTCTGAATTTTGGAACATGTCCCTCTTAGTATTATAATTTTTTTCTGAATTGTACCTTTTGCCTTGTGTTATCAATTTGTTTCAAATCAATTATTCAGCCATGTTAGCTGTCCATCAATTCATTTCAGACTGTAAACATCTATTTTTCAGGTTTGTTTTGTGAAGGGGAAACCGAGTCTACACCATTTGATATTTCTCTATTTATTTATATATACTACCTCCATTAATTGTTATCAGCAACTTTGGAGTATTATTTGAGAGATATAAAGTATTCCAAAGTTGCAGATAATAATTAACGGAGGTAGTATTAACTTTGTATAAGGTATGGAGGATCCTCATTGAATCTCAACCCTTATGTTTCTTAGTCCACCTCTTAATTGATCGGACATCCCTCCTTGGTAATACGAAATACTCTTTGGTAGTCTCTAATGCTTGAATTGCAGATTATCTGTATCCTGTAGGTAAATAATTCCAATGAGAGCAAGTTGTTGCACTTGAAATGCTGTCATAAGGTTTAATGGTATCTGAATAGAAGGTGGCATGCCTTTTAGGCCTGTTATGTAGATTAAACAATAGTTTTGTGTAGCCTGTGAACATTAAAGATGATTCATGCATAGAAAGCTAATAAACTTTCAGAATACACAGGAACTTCTAAATTGATGATGCATATTTGGCTTGTTACATTGATGGTTTTTCTTGTTGTTTGTTTCCAAACTAATGCTAAGTATGATTGTAATCGTCTCTGTTGCAATTTCATGCTTATTTTTACTTTTTCCAGGGTCGACTACAGATGGATCATAAGATTCTTCTCTCTTGGTTACGCCTTTTTTCTGATGCCTGGTTTTTCACTAAATTTATTCAAGGTTTTTCCGTGAAAGATTGTGCTAGAAGTATGTTGGATTTATTATCTGTGTATTGTTTGCTAGCTGAACCGTGGTAACTCCTACAGTCGTGTATAAGCACTTCGTTCAAGTTGTATCCACTGAGGTATGTGACTATATGGTGATCAACCTAGAAACAGGCATGTAAACTGTTATTACTAATTGTGCTTGAATTTCTTCTGGTTTGGAACATTTTCTTCATTCATTGTTTTTGAATTGAAGATGAAATTTTTACAGTATCTGTTGAAATTGTTAATATGGTGTTGCTGATTTTTCTAGTTTCTGCTGGTTGTTTGTTTTGCACTGTCTCAACTATTTGAACTGGGGATGCTCTTCATAGTTTGAGAAATAACATAGATGACCCTTTCAATAATTCAATGTTTTGCAAAGCTAGGATCCCACCCTTATAAAATATGTCTGACTTTTTTTTTAAAAGAAAAATTTCATGTCACTTGTAGTCTTGTAATCCCAATTTTATGTCTCTTTGTAGGCCCTGTTCTTTTAAGCTACTTTGCTGTAATCTGCTCTGCTTTGTAGTTTATAGAAACCTTACCTTGCTCTGCTTTGCCTAGAAGCTCAAAAGAATAGGGTCTTACCCTGCTCTGCCTAGAAGCTCAAAAGAATTTTACTTCCTCCGTTTTCTTTTACTTGCAACACTTTCCTAAAAAGGAAATGTTACAATACTTGCAACACACTATAAAAGGAAAGTTATTTTAGGAAAAAACTATATTATTTTCTTTATTTAAAGCACATGGCCCACTAAATTATACTCCCAACAACCACTCATCCTATTTTAAAGTTTATTATATCATGTAAACCCCACCTTTCTTAATTAACGCGCTAAAGGGTGTGTTGCATCTAAAAGAAAACGGAGGAAGTATATCTTTGGAGTATATTTTTTCCTCTTTTTAGACAGTTTGATAATGCTTTTTTTTTTTTTGTTCTTTAGAGAGCCACATGGGCGGGGTGAGAATCGATTCCAAGATCTCTTGGAACCGGAAGGAAAACTCTAACCACTTGTGCCATCCCTCACTCTCACAATGCATGTTAGATAACTCCAAATCATTTTGTGAGGAAGCATAAAATCTTGAAAATACAATTACTATTGTTTCACCAAATATAATTATGAAATACTTTAACTCCCGTGTAATGCAGACCAAATATTATAAATGATTACAATGATTTGTAAGTAGCTCAACAATTTTTATTTACCGGTTATATGGTCATATCCATATGATATAGAGATTTTATATAAAAATTATTAATGCATGATATGTACACCAGGGGTGCACCATGGTGTACCCGGTTAAATAAAAAAAAAGGCGGAAAGAACATTGAGTAGCTTGAAAAAAAAATACATTAAGGTTTCTTTTCCCCAAAAATAGTTTTCTTTTCTTCAAAAATTCAATTTTCCATAATAATTTTAGTTTTCTCAATAACATATATTAAAAGTAATGGAAGGAAAAGAGTATCATTACATTGATTTTAAATTATTTTTTTTTTTAATAATATAATTTGAAAGATTTGGAATGATACATAGCTTGAATATAATGGAATTTTTCATACGGTCCGAAGTTTTTTTACAACAGATCGTGCGGCGCACTCTTGTCTTTTGTCGACAAGAACGCAAGCCTAGAGTAGAAAGGGTACGTGAGCACACAGCAACACCACGGGCCAAGTGTATCTAAAGGAAGCTCGCGTTTACAATGAGTGCGGAGTCGAAGCTTGTGACGACCGATATTTCGAAGCGGGCATAAGCGGGATCGACGACAACGAGGGTGTTTTTTGAGGTTCTCTTGGTTTGGAGGGGATGCTTTGAAACAAGGCAAACACAATATCTATACAGGCTTAAATCAACGCACAAATTTTAAAGCAATATGTAATCGGGTACGAAGCTTGGCCCGGGTGTACCATATACTAAAAACCAATCATCAAAATGAGAACAAAATATTCATTGATATATGGTGCACTCGGGTTATAACAATCTCTCTAAATATAATGATAAAGTAAAAAAGGAAAATATTATATTAAATTGGTAAAAGCTAACGAACGTCTCGGGAACATTGAATAAGATAACTAAAATTGAAAATATTAACTCGAAATTTACATTAATGACACCAATCAACACGTGATTTTGACATGCATTCCCAAGTTAATACTCCGTACCATATTTAAGCTTACGGCTATTTCACCAAATGCCACTGACAAATTTAAAAATTCATCAAATGCCATCGCACTTTTCAGAATTCACCAAATGCCACTGAGTTTGGTCAGGCATTGGGTGCATATGCTCTCCATAAGTGTTTTTGTATGCCCTCCCTTTGAAATAAGGTGATACAAAATCTGTAGCTTGCAGCCTTTGGTGGTAAATCACCCTGAGCACATGCTTACATGGGATCCCTGAATGTTGCCACTTCCCACAACCACAAGTTCCAGCCCCTAGTTTGATGGGATAGTACACATGTGCATCTCTCACCTCAAACTCATCACACCCACATGGTGTAGCATAGCATAACCTGGACTCATCTGATCTTGTTTGCAAGATCTTTGTTGCATACTCAGTGAGTTCCCCATCCCCCATTGAAGTTGCTTTATCAAACCTTGGAGCCATCCTTTTCATGCGCCATTGCCTTATAGCTGCAAAATTAAAACCAGTTACAAAATTAAACTAGGTTGAAATGGCATTTGCAAAGTGATAAAACATGAGAAAATGCTTGTTTAACCTTCAAGAAGCTTTAACACAGGTAGATCTATGTATGGCTTGATGTAAGAGTTGAATGATTCAACAAAATTTGTTGTGTTTTGGTCACAACAGACAACTGGGTCAAACTGATGCCTTGACCAAACTTTAGTGGTACTCTCCAAATAGAGAACATCATCTGGATTGTAGGCATGAATCTTCTCCATTGCTTTGTTGAAAACATATGGATTGTAAGCATCAGCAGCAACCTAAAACAGTTTGTGAAATGTTGTTCCACTAAAGCCTTTTGTTTTGCAGTTGTTGTACAAGTGTTGACAGCATATTCTTCTACTAGCTCTGGGAAATGTCTCCATAATTGTTGCATCAACTCCCTGCAAAACCATATTACAAGTGAGGAAACAGTACTGTAAAGTAATAAAAAATAAAAAGAAAACAAGTGTATGCTAAAGAGACTGATTTACCTTCATCATGTCAGAAAGAAATGTCCAATCATCTCTGTTGCATCCCTCTTTCTCAAAGAGGCACTTTAAATTCCTCATAAAATAACCCCAAGTCTCAACACTCTCTGTACTGACTATGCCATAAGCAAACACAAATATCTCATTGTTCCCATCAATTCCAACAGCTGTTAGCAGTATCCCTTTATAATATCCACTAAGATGGGCTCCATCAATGCCAATGATTGGCCTACAACCTCTCAAAAAACCTCTAACTTGTGCAGCAAAAGAAAAGAAGCATGCTTTGTACCTAGGTTGGACATTTGCACAAACTTGTGTCCATGTCACTAGTGCATAACTCCCTGGATTGGTCTACTTGACCATCTCAGCATATCTTGGAAGGAGACTGTAGGCCTCTCCAAATCCACCATGAATGAGCTCCTTAGAAATTGCTTTCACCTTGTAAAATAACCTTTTCTTCACTTGGATTCTGTACCTTTCCATACAGATTCTTTGCAGAGACTCAACTGGGATATCTGGATTGGCTTGAATATCTGATTGCAGATGTCTGCAAAGCCAATCACAACCAACAATTGGATTTATCTCAAGACTGCCACAAGTTGCATGCTCCCCTGTCAAAGTCTTGATTGCCCAGCTCACTTTGTCAGCCATGCTTGATGCATGGATTCTCCAGTTGCAACCATCCATAGCACATCTTGCTATAAACCTGGTAGGGTCACTCTTTTCAACAAAAACTCCAAAACCTTCTTGTACACAAAAATCCTTAAACACTTCATAGAATGACTCTTTGTCTGCAAAAATCAACCATGGCTCCAGTTTAATGCTTCCAAATTCACAATCTCTCCAAACCTTGCCATTCTTGTATGTCTTATCCATTGCTTGGGTCCCATCAAGGTAATCTTCAAATTCTTTGGGTGGGATGTCATCATACAGGCATTGTACTTCTTCCTCATCTTCTATGAAGTCAGCAAGATCCAAATCATCATCATATTGTTCACTGCCAGATTGAATGTAATCTGAATCCTCACTCTCATCATCATCAGAGCACTCATCCTCACTACTTTCAACCCCAGCTGGTGGCTTCTTGTGTCTTTCAGATCTCCTTAAGCTCACACCTTCATCATTACTCCCCCCAACAACCCTTTTTCCACAGCTCTTTTTGGTTCTAAATCCTGGTGGCCTTGATCTACCAATTTTTTTAGGTTTCTTAGGCATAGTAGTAGCTGGTTCTGATGTTTGATTGACATTAGTTTGAGCTGGAACTGATTCTGCCTGAGGAACTGGTGGTAATGGTGGTTGTGGTCCAGGTGATTGTGGTGCTTTAGGTGAAAGAGGTGGTGATGGCGGTTGTGGTCCAGGTGAATGTGGTGCTTCAGGTGAATGAGGTGGTGAGTCAGTTTGGAAATTTTGGTTGTTAGTTTGAGGTGGTGAGGTTGTTTGAGGTGGTGAGGTGGTTTGAGCTGGTGAGGTGGTTTGAGGTGGTGGCTTTTTTTTTGGGTGTTCTCTTCCTTTTCCTTGGGGTCATATTCCTCCTCACACCTGAGGTTTTGGGTTGGTTGAGAGGAGAAGTTGGTTGACAGTGTTTAGGTGGGGTAGATGGTTGAGTATTTTTCTCAGGCTCAGGTTAAGATTGCCCAGGAAAAACCTCATCAGCTAATGGAGTCTCAAACACTCTTACATACTCATCCTCTCCCCCATCCACATTAGCAACAGGAACCTCAACTGCAACTGTAAAAGGTTCCAGTTCCTCTAACTCTCTATCAGCCTGGGCCTTTTCAGCTTCTAACCTAGCCTTCTCAGCCATGGCCTTAATCCTTTTTTGCCAATTATCCTCAGCATCCTTAAACACCAGACTAGGACTTTCTTTTTCCTCTAAATAGATTACTATTGTTTCCTTATGTCCAAACCACTCCCACATTTTCAGCATATCCCTATCAGAACACAACTCCAACTTCCTATTAGTTCTAGGTGGCAGTACATACAAACTAAAGTACTTTGGAAGGATCACATTTTGCTTAACAGAGTCCTCAAACATAAACTCATACAAGTCCATTAAACTTGTTCTGTCAGTATCATCAACCAATACATCAAACCCCAGATCTCTATATATAATGGACATCAAGCCACACTTTACTCATCCTATAAACAACAAATTACAGACACATTACTATACTGAACATCAACAACATATGATTCATATCAACAACCACATACCAAACCCTAACATACCAGTACACAAAATTGCGAAATATGGAATTCAAAGACCTCACAATCACAAAACATAACAATGTCAAATCAATACCAACAAATAACAATTTTAATGTCAAATGTAACAATAATTCACACAGTCAATTCAAGTAATCACATTTAACATGAACGTTTCAAAAAACCCTAACCCTAACTCAATTTTCGCAAAAAATGTCAGATTCAAAACGCGAATGGAAAAGCGAAAGAGCGATTATTACCTTGAATGCTATGTCGAACACCCCAAACTCAAATTCAAGAGCTTTTTGCTTCTACTTCCTCCCCTACTTGTCACTGCTGTACTGGTTCGCGCAACTTCAATCGCAAAAAAAATTAAATTTTTAGGAGTGTTTTGTTCAAGTGTTAACGAAAGCTTCTAGTTTGAGTATAGATTTGAGAGTTTGAATGAGGGTGAAAGTTCGAAGAACAGAGAAGAAGAATGATGGAGTTTTTTTTTTTTTTTTTTTTTTTTTTGATCTAAATTGAAGAAGTATGAGAGTCAATGATCATTCACGCGCCATTAACCCCAAATAAGGGTATAATGGTCATTTCGCATTAACGGACTGTTAACGTCCATACCTCATTAATGGCACGACATGACATTTTACTGTTTGTGAGTGACATTTGGTGAATTCTGAAAAGTGCAATGGCATTTGATGAATTTTTAAATTTGTCAGTGGCATTTGGTGAAATTTCCGTTAAGCTTACTATTTTAAAGGGTTATCTAATGTCTTGAGTCGTTCGTACAAAATTAAATGTTTCCTAACACTTAACAAAAAAAAAAAAAAAAAAAAAAAAAAGAAAAAAAAAGAGAACAATTTATGACCGTAGATGTTATTCTTACTTGACATTTGCCCTTCGTATTCGAATCATTAATATTTTTCCAATGTTTTTTCATATAAATCCCCGTTGCAAATTTTAGCTTGCATTCTGCGCTGCTCACTCCCTCTCTCTCTCCTCCACCTCCATTGAAGCTGCTTCTGAGCTCCATTGAAACACCAGCTTCCCAGGTAACTTTATTTTTTCCCCTCTTTTAATCAATTTCACAATCTAGGGTTTGGTGTCACAATAACACTATCGTTTATTCTACTCTGACTACAATCAATTTAGGGTTCTTCTAAGCTGTGTTTTATTGAACTATTGGTTTATCTAGCGATTTTATTGCTACTATTTTTCTATATGTAATTCATGTTGATATTCTTGAGAGAATAATATTATGTTTTTTTTTTTTTTCGAGCTATAATTTGATATTTCTGTCTAATTTGGTCGCTAATTGATAACAGGGTTTTGTTTATAAGCCTTTAATTTTAGGATTGAACTGTGAAAATGAACCATTAATTATGCATTTGGGTTGTTAACATTAATTTGGATTGAGCCAAAAGACCTTTTGTTTACTTTGAGCATTGTATAAAAACTCAAGCTTTAAGATATTGAATTTGGGACTGATTGATTATAATTTTAGCTTTGGTTTTATTCAAATTTTTAATATACTTCGTATAAATTTTGAAGTCACTGTTTGAATTTTGGCAATTGATTTATTATTTTATTTTAATTCATTTTAGGGTGCATAAAAATCAGAAATAAAAAACACTCATATATTTTGAGCGTCTCAAATCTTACTGGAGATGCCTGCATTTTCTGTGGCTAGTGCATGTAAAGCACCGTCGACCTCGATTTTCAATCGTTCTAGACTTCTTCAGTCTTTAAGCTCCCAAAAATTACACGCTCTATCGGTAACTCATAAACCTCTTTTTTAAATTTCCTTTTTTTGTGTTATAGAATTATGCTTATCTAATTTTGATATGGTACCAGGCTGCAAAAGTTTCAACTGACATTGAGTTGTTGTCGCTGAAATCAAGCTCAAAGAAAGTTAAAGCTATGGCTGTGTCCGAATCAATTTCTACATCACAGTTGGAGTCTGCCTCTACAAGTTCAGGTACTTTCACCCTTTGTTCTTTTATTGCACAAATGTTACTACGAGGGCATATAGGATTAATGCATTCATGATTGAGTCTAGTAGAGTTTTTTCTTCTGAATTTGAGAAAATTCTGCATAATTTTTGATTGGATTTTTTTTTTTTAGGCTCGGGGACAAAGCAGGTGTTGATTTCACTATCCGATAAAAGTGACTTAGCTCTGCTTGGAAGTGGGTTACAAAGCTTAGGGTCAGTTTTGCGCTGTCACCACCTCTTTTTAGAACATTGCTCTCTATTTTTTTTATACGCATGCCATGTTTAATTATGTTTCATAAATGTTGTACCATGTGTTACATGTTCTTGCCAAAAGTATACATCTTGTTTTTATCTAGGTAACCTGCATTATTTTGAAGGGTCACACCCATGTCTGACAAGTATGGCTAGATAGGCAAAAGAGCCAAGTAACCTATGTTACTTCTGTATGAATTATTATTTCCAGTTATTTACTGAATTTAATTTAATTTTTATAATCAATTCTAGCTTGATTGGACGTCCTATCCGCCTGGGTAATCAGTTTACTGTCTATGCTCTAAAATTTATCTAGTGTATATCTTATTCTCATCCTTCTCCAAGATGCTGGCATATATCAATAAATATATCTTATCCACTTGTACATTTATATAAAGAGTGAGCTGATTACAGCTCTCTCACACACACACACACACACACACACACATATATATATACACACACACATATATATACACACACACACACACACACACACACAAAAATAAAAGAGGTAGAAATGTTAGTGTCATTTTCTCCAAGTTGTGGTCACTTTAAGAAAAAAAAACTTAAAGTAAAACCTAAAACTGACTATTTCCAGCTGTATTGATGCTTGAATTATTTATGTTGGTTTCTAGGCTAATATTTCTTACTTTATGCTTGAAACAAATATACTGTCAGAAGCTGAAGATGAACCTCTGTTTATTCTGAAGCTTCCGAAATTTTGGAATAGTTTCAGTGCAAAAGGATATCTAACAAATTAATTTAGATTAGAATAATGAACAATGTATGAATAGTTAACATTTGTTGCCTTATCTTTTAATGTAGAGGTGGAACCTGGTTGAATTTGTTGGGTGTAATTATAAATATATGCAATCTTAATTAATGCTATCCATGGCTTGTAATGCAAGTTATAAGTTTTCAGATATCACGGCCTTCACAGGTAACCAAATTTGTTTTGAAAGCAAGGGCTCTATACATGTTTCTATTACTATATTGTGTTATGAAGTATTACTTTTACAAGTTGTATAATGGCTATTTATGCTTCAGAAAAGTCTTCGGAGATTTGAAGATAAATTAGTCTCATAATCTGTGCGTGTGTGTTTTTTTTTTCATTGTTAGTGTTTATTTGCTTTTCTGTTGGATCCACCTGACAGATGATATTGCAAAAAAATAAATAAATAAAAGCTTTCCATAAATTTAATGTGGCTTTCCCCCCTCTAGATACACAATTGTTTCGACCGGAGGAACTGCAACTTCTCTGGAAAATGCTGGTGTGGCTGTTACTAAAGTGGAGCAGATAACTCGCTTTCCTGAAATGGTGAGCCTTCTGTATGTTTTGCACAAAGCTCCTAATCTTTATCTTCAACGTATTCGCTTTTACTCCCAACTGCTGATTTTATACTTTGATGTATAAATGGCATAGTACTTGGTCTTTAAGTAAGGTACATATGCTGTTTAAGTGCCTTTTTTTATATGATCTCTCTTCCTACTTTAAAGTTAGGCACAAGTAGGAGAAAACAACATTTTACCCAGTTTCAAGTATCTTCCCTGCCCAGGCTATCTACTAAAAAAGTAGACCTGTGTTCCTATTCCCACATTGCATCCAACAAAAGAAATAGACAGAGTAAATCACTGGAATTAATTGGTCTAATTCCATGAAATAAACTTTGAAGGACTGCTGTAGGGAGTTTGTGTACCTGCAAATGTACGTCTTATTATCTTTGAGCCTATACCGTACTTGTTCTCAATAGTTTAGGTGCATGAAAATGCTTATGAAAGCCACATTTTCTGTTTTGAAAACTGGAAACTTGGTTATGCTCATAATCTCACTTGTAACTTCAAAGCCAACATAGAATTGTAATTTTTATCTATATAATGATGATGATCCAAGATTCTCAATATCGGGCCAAAAGAATTGATTACTTTAGGCGATTTTGTATTCCCACATGTTTCTCATTTGTTTAGAGATTTTATGTTTCCATGTTTTCGCATTGTTTGAATCAATTTTCTTGTATTCTAATGTTTGATGCCTTTCATCCCTAGGTTCCTGCAAAAGGTCCAAATTAGTGAATGATATCTACTTCCTTTTTAAAATTTGCACACACACACACACACACACAAAAAAAAAAAAAAAAAAAAAAGAAAAAGAAAAAAGAAAAAAAAAGGAATCTCTAGTAATTTCTATTCTTTTAGCTACATCTAGAGAGATTTAAAGTAGGATAACTAATGCAAAGGGATTTATGGGACATGTGACCATATAGGCAACACACCACACAATCCTATAACACAACCATCTAGTGACTAGTGTTGTACAAGTTTCATTCTAGAGAGATTTAAAGTAGGATAACTAATGCTAAGGGATTCATGAGACAAGTGTTACAAGCAACAGACCATACAATCCTATGACACATCCATCTAGCGTTGTATCAGTTATCTTTCTTACCATTGTAAACTGATGCCCTAGTGGTAACTCATAAATTGCTTTTTGTTGTTCTACTTGTTTCCACACGTTTCTTGAAAGTCGAAGTTTGGCATGCATTCTGTTCTGAGTTGAATCAAATATGACCTGGTCATTCAAACTCCATTGTCTTTACCACCTTATAATGAATTTTGTTTTTCCTATTAATTGAAAGCTTACTATATAAAAGTGCATCCTGATTCTGAGAGTGATAGATCTTTCAGTTGTTTGTTTTCTAGAAAGATATGTCCCAACACATATGTGCACACACTATGGGGACAAAAGGGTATAACACTCATGCCCTGAACAGACTGATCATAATGAAAATTCATTGTGTTGCCTTTTACAGCTGGATGGGCGTGTAAAAACTTTGCATCCTTACGTACATGGAGGCATCCTTGCTAGAAGAGACCTTAAGCATCACATGGATGCTTTAGAGGAACATGGAATTGGTCAGTTACACTCTAGGTTGATTACTGACTTTATTTTCTTGTGATGTTTATATGGTTTATATAGTTTGATACAATGTACTTGCAGGAACCTTTGATGTTGTTGTTGTAAATTTATACCCCTTTTATGATAAAGTGACTTCTTCTGGAGGAGTCCATTTTGATGAGGGAATTGAGAATATTGACATCGGTGGACCTGCAATGATCAGAGCTGCGGCAAAGGTAATTTTACTGCTTGGAGTATGCTAGAAATTTGGTCATTTGTTGCTTTAGATAATTAGTGAAACTTAAATGGAAATTGCTATGTAAGTTATAATTTTAGCTGCAGACCAAGCTATAAAACCTAGAAAATGTTGTTCACATACAAATTCTAATTTGACTAATCTTATCCGGTGCTATCTACTGACTTCTGAACCCCTAGTTGATATTATGCCTTTATGGGTTCAGTCATATCTTTCCTGGGATCATGTGATGTCCCCCATTTAATTCTTTTTGTTTTGTTTTGTTGATTTGATTTAAAGTTTAATTACATCAGTGTTTTAACTGCTGATAAACAGAATCACAAGGATGTATTGGTGGTGGTTGATCCACAAGATTATGCTTCTCTGTTAGATTATCTTAAGGGAGATCAGGATGATGAGCAGTTCAGGAGGAGGCTTGCCTGGAAGGCTTTTCAGCATGTAGCTGCTTATGATTCTGCAGTTTCAGAGTGGCTGTGGAAGCAAACTGGAGGAGGTATGTCTATGAACCTGTAAATCTTGATGTTTGGATTATGGACAACACTATCTATTGAAAGAATCTTCATGGATACATTTTAAAATTAGGATTCTGGTGGGCTAAAATCAAATTTATTTAGTGTTGTTGTGTAAGTTGTAGGGCAATCAGCTGCCTTTGCATTTGCAAAGCTTAGCCTCTTTGTAGTTAAATGCTGCATTGCTGCCTAGGCAGGAGCTTCATCAAATGCATTATGGGTATTGATGTGGTTGTCTATAGACTGAAAAGGCTTTCAGTTCATTACCTAATATGTTGTTTAGACACCTAGTTTTTGAAATTTTCCTTATTGTGCACTGTTCACTGTCATTTGTTACCTTTTGAGTTACTATACTGGAAAGGGTATCACATTTACACGTCAACCTCTTTCATTTACTATACTGGAAAGGGTATCACATTTGCATGTTAATCTCTTTGATTTACTATACTGGAAAGGGTATCACATTTACAAATGTTATGAGAGAACATCGTGATCATGCTGAATTGCTAGTGCTTTATTCCTCTTTCATCCTTAATGGTAATTTTGTTTATCGTGAACCCTTATTCGCATGTCATAACCAGAATGTGTATCCTCTACAATCATATGTCTATAATGTTCATCATAAAGAATTATAAGCCATTAGCCCATTATTATAATCATCATTAGGGATTTGACTAATATTTTTTCTTTTGTTGAAGACAAATTCCCACCCAGGTTTACAGTTCCATTATCCCTTAAAAGCTCTCTTCGGTATGGGGAGAATCCTCATCAAAAAGCTGCATTTTATGTTGACAAGAGTCTTGCTGAGGTTAATTCTGGTGGTATTGCTACAGCTGTTCAACACCATGGGAAGGTGAGACAAGTATAGAATGCTTATGTGCTCTGAATTAATGCCTTGAGAAGTTATCTCGTGCCCTAGCATTGAATCATTTACAAGGAATGACTGTCTCTTAAGAATTAAATTCCAGTCAACATTAGGTATTCTGAGAGATTTTATTTTATTTATTTTGTTTATTTTTTATTTTTATTATTTTTTATTCTGGGTATAAGTAATTTTAACCTGGTCTTTATACCTGGGTTGTCCTGTTTACCCTTTGCTGCCTTTTAGTGTCTGACCTATTGTTTGGAACATAGTTCTTTTAAACTTGACCTAAAATTGACAACACTTTTGACAAAGGATATGCTGTAGAAATATCTAATACTTTAAAGCTGATACATGACTTTGCATTTGTAAATTCACTCATTGGTAGTTCAATGAGATTTGGGTAGTGGTTTCAGGTGTGGGGCTACTCCCATTGTGTAAACCCTTACTCACATGAAGCTTGAGTACATCACTACATTGCAGACAGAAAGAAGGAAGATCAGGGTTTTGACCTTTGTTTGATAGAAATTAAGGGTTTTTTTTTTTTTTTTTCCTTCTTTTTTTTCTCAAATTCCTAATTGGAGGGAGAATCATATGGCATCACTGAGTTATTGTCCAAGTGTCTTGGGTAGTTCAAACTTCAAATTTCAATGCTTTTGTCTAGATGTTCTTTCATCTATATGGTTGATAACTTAAGTCCTTGTGATTTTCATGACGTCTCATAAATTTTGGGTTTCACCATCTAATTGAGGATTTTGTGCAACCTAAAAAAATCATCATATTTTTTCTTTTTGCAGGAAATGTCGTATAATAACTACTTGGATGCTGATGCAGCTTGGAATTGTGTCTCTGAATTCAATGATCCAACTTGCGTGGTGGTGAAGCATACAAATCCTTGTGGAGTAGCTTCACGTAACGACATTATCGAAGCATACAGGCTAGCAGTCAAAGCAGATCCAGTTAGTGCATTTGGCGGCATTGTAGCCTTCAATGTAGAAGTTGATGAGGTAATCACCTGTTCCAGTTGAATCAGTTATGGTTATTGGAATATACATATATATTGTTATACGCATAAGATTTGATCATGCCAATAGTATCATATCATTAAGGACTTGGCTCTGTAAATTGAACTTAAGCCTATTTATCATAAGGCAAAGCAATTATTCTACTAAATTCGTTTTGACTGAGAAAAAGCATCTTTCTTCCTATCATTATAGTGTCATTGTCCTAAATAATTAACGACTCATGATTAGGCCGTCCGGAAAAATAATAGGCCTATCTAAACTTACTGACTTACTATCATGAAATATATAAATCTTTTTAGTTTAACTGTCTCGATTTTGCAAACTTTTTTATGTCATTAATTTGTCTCTAACCATGCTTCCAACAATTTATGTAACCGTTCTTTGGTATAAAAGCTGCTTTTAACACTTTTCACTACTGCTAATTTAAAAATGTTTGTGCTGGTGATCTTCTGGAAACAACTGTACTTGTCTTAAACTAATATTAGGAATGTAACTGCTTCTCTTTTGGTTTTGAACTTCTCATATTAGTAAGATTTCTGTAAAACTCATTTTTGTAGCAATAAAGGACTGATTCTAACTGCCATTCTTGATTTAAACACTTTGAAGGCTCTTGCAAAGGATATTCGAGAGTTTAGAAGCCCTACTGATGGTGAGACTCGGATGTTTTATGAAATTGTGGTTGCACCCAAATATTCAGAAAAAGGACTTGAGATACTACGTGGAAAATCAAAGACCTTGAGAATCCTTGAGGCAAAGAAGAATGACAAAGGGAAACTTTCTTTGCGACAAGTTGGAGGTGGTTGGTTAGCTCAGGAGTCTGATGATTTGACACCTGAGGATATCCAGTTTAAAGTTGTCTCTGAAAACACTCCAACAGAGAAGGAGCTAAGTGATGCACAGTTTGCCTGGCTTTGTGTGAAGCATGTAAAGAGCAATGCTATAGTGATTGCAAAGGTGAATATTATTTTGTTAACTCTTGCATGTCTTAGGTGACTTCCTTTTAAATATAATATTTTCAACTACTAAGCATAATTGCACCAATGGATTCTTACTAGTAGTCAGAAGAGTATCACATTCAAAACTTGCATGATTCTTGCTCAATTTTCCAAGTAATTCTTTGAAGTGGGTTTTAAGGTTGGCTAGGCTTGGTTTGTGTGAAGCATGTAAAGAGCAATGCTATAGTGATTGCTAAGGTGAATACCATTATTTATTCTGTGAACTCATGTATGTCTTAGGTGACTTCCTTTTAATTATAATTTTTTCAACTACTAAGCATAATTGCACCAATGGATTATTACTAGTAGTCAGACGAGTATCACATTCAAAACTTGCACTATTCTTGCTCAATTTCCAAGTACTTCTTTGAAGTGGGTTTATAGGTTGGCTAGGCTTGCTTCGTTGCTTGGTTCATGCTGCCTTAAGTGAACTGAAATGGTTGTTTTATATACATAGTATATTTCTTTCTTTCTTTGGATTTCATTTTATCTGTATATTAATTTTTTATTTTCCAGAACAATTGCATGCTAGGCATGGGAAGTGGGCAGCCAAACCGCCTTGAAAGTATGAGGATTGCTATGAGAAAAGCTGGAGATGAGATCAAAGGAGCATCTTTGGCAAGCGATGCTTTCTTCCCATTTGGTAATTATCTTTCATATAGTCTGTATTTTCTTGTCTCTTAGGAAGAAAATATTCTTGCTAAGTTAGCCTGCTTGCTCTCAAGTCTTAATTGTTAATTGCTATCCATAGCTGCTATGATAAGTTGTTGCTAAGTAGTTAAGTTCAGTATCATGTATCTTAATGTATCATTAGTTCATCGGAATGTACTTTGTACATGTTTTTAGCTTAGTGGAAGGTCAGATGACGGGCTTTTAATACCATGTTTTGTGAACAGCTTGGAACGATGCAGTGGAAGAAGCTTGTCAGAGTGGCGTAAGTGTCATAGCAGAGCCTGGTGGCAGTATAAGAGACAAGGATGCTGTAGACTGTTGCAATAAATATGGCGTCTCATTAGTTTTAACTGAAGTGAGGCACTTCCGTCACTAACCCTGATGCTAGTTGTAGTCTTGTAGACACTGTTACCTTCTCCTTTGCCATCATAGTTTAATTAGAGGGCAAGATGCCCAAATTTTCGTGGAAAATAATGTTTGATCTCTTAGAGTCTGCATTAGTTGTTGAAAGAAAATATAAAATGACGTTCTGGTTCTCGGCTATATCACTCAGTTTTTTTTTTTTTTGAGGTTTTGGTAGTACTTCCCTCGTGAAATCAGACTCGTAGAGAAGGCAAGGTCATGTATAATTTGCTGCTGTATCTCATTGTTTGCAGACAATTTGCTCGTCTAGTTATTTTCTTTAATATTGCAATAGTATATATACTCCCTCCACCTACGATTTTCTGCAACATTTGCTATAAATGGTTGCTCTCTATTAGCTGTAACAAAATTTTTTGTTTCGTTTTTAGTAAATTTTAAAGAGTTAAATGACCACCTTACCCTTTGTTTAACTTTGTTTAACATCTTATAATTACACTTACTTACCAACTAATTACCACCTTAACCCAGCCACTTCGCCGCCCCTACCACCAGCTCAGACGAGCCCATAGCACCAACCCTACCGCGACCAAACCCCAGATCGTTGCGTCATTCTCCGACCATTCCATATCCCTTTCCGTTGCCACTAATCCACCACAGTTAGTGGGTTTCGTGGTGGATTCGATTGAAGATCTGGAGCCATGGGTTTGTGGGGTTCGTGCGTGAGTGGGTTTCGGTGATCCGAGTTAGTGGGGCTGGTACGTGAGTGGGGGTTCGGTGGTTTGAGTTCGTGGGGCTTGTGCGTGAGTGGTGGTTGTGTGAGTGGGGGTGGCGTGGTGGGTTTCGGTGGTCTGAGTTTGATGGTTTTGCGTCCCTGAGTGGGGGTTGCATGGGTGTTGGTGGTTCGTGGGGTGGCGTGGTGGTTCAACGATGTCGTGAGTGGTGGTGGTTCTCCTCTACTTAACTATGTTTTGTTTTTAATTTGATCAATTATCCCTTCTCTCTCCTTTTAATTTTCAATAATCTTGTTTAAGAAATTTTAACTAGCAGTCTAAAAAAGGACGTTTGGTGCAGATAACTGTAGGCAAGTTGTTTATCTCGGGGTAAAATAGTCTTTTTGCATGGAAAGTAAAGGGTATTAATGTCAAAAGAAATATCACGGTTTTGTGCTGTTAAGGTGGCGTTAAGTCCCCATAGTCAATGTCACCTTTGCGATCCCAACATCCTTGAAATCAGTGAATGAGGTGGGATGCTCTTCTCCTCTCCTCCCTTCCCCTCCCATGGCCACAACCACCTATAAATTGCCGCTTCGAGACAATAATGGCCGACCGAACAAAAGACACCCTATTAGCAAAATATGTAAAGTGGAGCCATATCAACCCTTTAGGGGAAGGGATGACAAAGATGGATGTGGTTAATCACAGCTATCGTGGTTACGGTGTGGTAGACTGCTAGTGGTTGTGCAGTGGTTTGTCTGGTAATAGTGGTGGGTTGTCTGGTAGTCACGGTGGGGTTGATCTTAAGGAAGAAGAAGACTGAGCTGGTGGGTTTGTAGAGGAGAGAGAAGGAAGAACATCGCCAAAGTTCAATATTTTTTAGTAGCCAAAAAAAGAAGAAAATGACAAGATAACAGTTGCTATTATCTCCGTCTTCTCCATCTTCTTTGCTTTTGGCCCACTTGCAATATGTCAGAAATTTTGTTGAATAATAATACTTTTTATTGTCAGGGCACGCAATGCATTTTAATTACAATTTTGCCATGGGATAAACTTTGATTGTTTATCAACAAGATCAACTTGAATTTTCTCTATCTTTGATTGTTCATTATAAAAAAATGTATAAAAGGTGAAGTTATGAAATACGAAGTATATAACAAAACTGCTCTATTACTACTTTGAGGCTTTTTTTAGGAAACGTTAGACAGGCATTTTATTATGAATCAAAATCTACTAAAATTACAAGACTTTGCAAGAACAGAGTCAACAGACCCATAGAGAAAAACTACGAACAACCACAATTAACCCATCTATTACTATTGAGACTTATGGAAATAGAAGACCATGAATCATTGCAATTGCTAATTACCAGATTGATCGAATCCATTTTGAGAGCACATAATGTACCATATACTTCCACAATGAATTAATGTGGGAGCATACGTTCTAAAGATGGCACTGGCTAGGCCGGGCTTCAACACGAAAAAGCCTGACACAGCCAAACACGAAAAAAGCATGACACGGGCACGAAAAAAGCACAACATGGTACTGGGCGTGTGGGCTGTGGGCCGGGCTTGGGTCGCCTGTATTTGAGAGAAGTACGATAAAGCAATCACGATCGACACGACAAAATCATACTAAAATCAATGCAATTTTGCTTAGGCACGCAAGCTCGACACGAGAGCCTGGATCGTGCAAGGGCCAACCTTTTAAAAAATTTGTCCCGGCACGAAACTCATGGACCGAGCCATGGGCTGAACTTAATAAGCCTCAAAGCACGTGGACCTGGCACGAGGCATGACCCGACAAGGCCCAAAGCCATCTTTAAGCAGACCCATCAATCTCATTATACTTCTAAATAGTTGAGAACGATTTACAAATGTACAGTTATTCAATTACTTATATTCCTACGTTATTAAATAATTAACATTTTTGATAGATTTTCACTGTTTATATATTAAGTTATTAACTTTGACCATCATTTTTTAGTAGCATATAAAAAACAAATTTTATTATGAAATATTTTGTTAAAGTTTGACCATCATTAATACTTGTATAAATTTTGATAATATCAGCTTTTATACTATTTTACTATATTTGATCATATCTATCTAGGATCAAACTAGTGCATTGTCATGTGTGGTAAATGTAATTGACTCAATTATTCAAGAATGGAGGGAGTACTAGCTAAGAAACATACGCAATATTTTTGTGTGCAATATGGTAAAAATATAAAAAAGATTATTTTTTTACCATTTATAAGTTACTTTTTTTTTTTTTTTGAAGGGGGGAGATAAAATTCATTAATAATAAGCCATACGACACTTACATAAGAGATCGTAATCGAACAATACAGAGACAACAAAACCAATTACAAGTTCGAAATAAAGGAAACTACAATTGCACGCGCAAAATGACATTCTTAAATACCCTTGGCTCATATAACGCTGTCCTATGCAGCCTCTTGCAAGGGGGTCTGGCGATATGTTGCAATTTCTGACGTGAACCTTCATTGACTCAGAATCCCGTACTCCTCGACCAGAATTCAAACTTGGTACCATACACTTCGCCATTGACAATACAATCTCTAATTCAAACACGGACCCCAGCTTGGAAGCATAACCCTTTAGCACAAACCAACAGAAGATCAAACCAAAGCCCCAAAGCCAAAACACCCGGTTCAAATCATGCACCAGAAGATCGGCACACCGATCTGCACACCCCATAGCACACAAACGCACCACACAAAAAACAAAAATAACAAACCCTAAAGAACAACACACACAACGACTAAAATAAGACAAAGACAGAAAATTAAAAGCGAGACCTACAAACGAAACCCTAGCAAAAGACCCCGCAACCAATCCTAGAGCCACCATCCAAGCACCGAGATTCACCAACCCGACCCACAAACCACCGTACAAGGAAGCCCGACCCGCAGGAACCCGCCCGAGAAGCCCAAACCCCACACAACCTTGAACCGCGGCAACAACGTCTGGAAACACCAGACTGAGACCGGCCCTACGCGAGGGACTCAGAGGAAACACCCTCCCCGTTCTCCTGCAACACGTCGCGACGACGACGGCCACGGCGGTGGAGCAGAGACACGGCGGGGAAGCGGGGAAAAAGAACGGTGGCAAGCCGGCAACAAGGCCGGTGAGGGATAGCAGCGGCCGGAAAGTGAAAGCGGCGCCAAAAGCTAGGACGACCAGACAAAAAACCAAAGCAAAAAAAGAAAAAGACACCTCTAGGAGGTAGATCGGAGGCTCGCCGACATAATGGCATGGGCGGTGAGCCTCACACCCGCCGGCGAGCCTCATGGCCGGAGCGAAGAAGAGAAGACGGTTGGGGGTTTTTTGGGGGGAGAGAGAGAGAGAGAGCGCGTTTTTCTTCTATTAGAAGCTAAGAATTTGTATTTATAAGTTACTTGTATTTCCTTTTCCTTAGCTACTATATATATATATATTTTAAATTGTTAGTTCCTATGTTTTTTTAATTTTTTTTTTCTCCTTCTAGTGGGATCAATAATTTTATTTTTCACAAATTCTTATATGTGGTGGCCACACTGTATGATATGCCATCATGGAGGTTACTTTGTTAGTGGTATAGGGGTTACTTGGTCAGTGTTACAGAGGTTACTTTGTCAGTGTTATAGGGATTATATTATTCGGTCAATGTTAAAAGGATAACTTGGTTAGTATTATAAGGACTGTTTTGCTCTTTTATAAGCGGTCACTAACTTCACACAAGACAAACTATTTTTAATTATTTTTTTATTTTTATTTGACAAGAAGAAGAATATTATCATTAATAAATAGCCATACGGCATCTACAACAATAATAAAGATTTGTAAACCACATATCTAGAGAAAATAACATAACTTTTACAATCAAAATCATAACTAATTTGCATATCGGGCATAGCTCACACTCCACCGCTTCAAACTTGACGCGAGTAGTGATTTTTGATGTCTTTGCATCTTTCCAAGTAGAGACCTTCGCAATCTGCGCTGATGTTTTGATCGTAGAGTTGATGACGAACCCTAAACCCATATGAATCCAAATCACCTTCTTAATTATTATTAAAACCCTAAAATTAAAATTCTCATCCATAGATGAGAATCAAAATCCCAAAAAATTGGGAAAATCCCAAAAAAATTGGGACAAACTCTCACAAACGGAGAGAACAAAACAAAGCAAAACAAATCTAATAACAAAAAAGCAAATTAAATTGAAGAAAAGGGTCGAAAATAGTCTAATTTCCGAAGAAATTAAACTATTTCCGACCTAAACGGCCAAGAAAATTAAAACCCTAAAGAGAGGAGAGAGAAGAGAGAAAAGAGAGAAGAGGGAGGCGGCTTTCAATTATATTTTTAATCTTTCCCTCCAAAAAAAGAAATAAATTTTAGTGCCTTAATTTATTCATGTGTCTCCCCCCCCCCCTCTCTCTCTCACTTTTATTTTTTATTTTTTATATTCTACTTAGATCATTAATTAATAAAGATTCTAATGCCGCCCCTTTTTCTCTCTTCTCTCTTCTAGGGTTTTAATTTTCTTGACCGTGTAGGCCGGAAATAGTCGACCCTTTTTCTTTAATTCAATTTAGTTTTTTAGTTTTGTTTTACTTTTTGGTTTATTTGTTTTATTTTGTTCTCTCCATCTGTGAGAGTTTGTCCCAATTTTCTGGGTTTTTTCCAATTTTTCTGGGATTTTGATTCTCATCTATGGATGAGAATTTTATTTTTAGGGTTCTTACAATAATTGGGAATTGAAGGTGATTTGGATTCTTATGGGTCTGGGATTTGTCATCAACCGGTCGATTAAAACATCAGCGCAGATTGCGGAGGTCTCAACTTGGAAAGATGCAAAGACATCGAAAATCATTGCTCGCGTCAAGCTTGAAGCGGTGGAGTATGAGCTATGCCAAATATGCAAATTAGTTATGATTTTGATAGTAAAAGTTATGATATTTTCTCTAAATCTGTGGTTTACAGATACTTATTATTGTAAATGCCGTATGACTTTTATTTAACGGTATTATTCTTTCCGTTCAAAAAAAAAAAAAATTAATAAAGATTCTACTAATATGTTAAATTGATATATTTAGTAGAAACTAGTAGTCAATATTCGCCTTGATTCTCATACTCGACCTTGTAACTCTCAAAATAACATTTTTAAAAAATCGCCCTGAAAATTGAAAACAATAGTAATAAGATTTTCCATGAAAAACCTTTTTCATAAGAAAATGTAATTTCCTACACATTTTCCCTTGTTTGGTTACATGTAAACTGATTTTCCTTTTTAAGCATTTTCCGTCGTTTGGTTCAATAGAAAATCAACATTTTTTTAAAATAAAATTATTCTTTGTCTTTCCTATATTATTTATAAGGAAGATCTTATCACTTCTTTCTCATACCGTACTACTAATACTATAATAGTCCACATGGCTAATGCTATGGCATTTCTTTTATTAATGCACTCATTTGTTTCTTCTCGCATTTCCCTTCGAGTAAGCAATGTTCTTGTATCATGTGAATCCATCTCCAAGTCTACCTCTCTAGTTATCTGGTCATTAGGATCCACACCCCTAAGGAAGTTGTGTATCACACAACATGCTAAAACCACATCAACTTGGGTTTTAAATGACCAAAAAGGCTCAGCATCCAAAACACGAAACCTCGCCTTTAGAATTCCAAACGCCCTCTCTACAACCATTCTAATTGAAGAGTGTTGAAGGTTGAATAACTCCCGTTCATTTTCTGAAGGATTGTTTGTAAATTCTTTCAAGTGATAACGGGTTCTCCTGTATGGAGGCATAAGACCTTTGCGACTACCAAAACCCGCATCTGCAAGATAATACTTCCCTGCACACAAAAATAAAAATGCATATTATAATCAATTTATCTTCAGTTTGCAACTAGCCAACTACCAAAAAAGAGACAACTACCTTCTGGAATTTTGAAACCCCTACTTAGCGCATCATTAAGGACCCTTGAATCATGTGCAGAACCCTCCCAGCCAGCTAGAACATATGTGAACTTGGCATCAAAATCAACAGCAGCTAGCACATTTTGCGTTGTTCCGCCCTTTCTACCACGAAATCTATCTTGTATCTCAATGGGAACGGAGGCACGCACATGTGTTCCATCTATAGCCCCTATGAAATCCTCAAACCATGGAAAGAACCTAGGGTTGTTTTGAATTTCTGGCTGAATTGAAGTTGTTGGTGGTTTCACTACCTCTGGATACAATCGAAGGATAGCTTGAAGTACAATATGAAAATAGTAATGTACGGTCCATGTTGACCGAAAAAATCTTCCCCCAATCACACGAAACCTTACATTATGCCCCAATAAGTGTAAAAATATAATTACTTGCTCCTTAACACTCATCCGAACACTTTCCCGCAAAAGTCCTCTTTCTAACTAGAATATTACATAGGCTATAAAATGCAGCAGGCCTCATACGAATTTGTCCTAGACAATGAGTGTCACCACAATGTAAAATACTATTGATATTTGCCTCCCTCAAACTATCTCTATTCACATAAGGTTGCCTAATTATTCTAGGCCTTTTATTCCTTAACCTATACTCTTCAACAAGAGAAAGAACAGAAGCAATTATAGCTGCCACAGAACCAAGAATCATGCCTTTCATTTCATGGGTCATCTACAATAACATATACAAAAATAGCAAATTATCTCAATAATAAGCCATAACATATACAAAAATAGCATAATATATCAATAATTACAAAATTAAACCAGCTGGGTACTAAAAAAAAATCTGAAATCATATTGGATTTGGCTCAAAAAAATCTGAAATCAGATTGGATTTGGCTAACCAGCGAACAAATGTGCTTTTTCTAATGCAATTGAGGATGGGTACTAATTGATCATTTCATCAGACACATTTAGAAGTGCAATATGACTATATTCTACCAAGTACATTGAAGGTCAGATGACTACTTGGATCTATGTACAGCACAAATGCACATTGCAGACATAATTTCAATAAACATGTTGGTATTAATTAATTTGTTTATTTTACTGAAACAACATGCATGTGAATGTGTTATAGATTTATTCTACAATATGTAACATACTAATGAGTATTACCAGATTCCAGAAGAATATGACAGAAATTTTCCTACATTCTCTACATAATGAAGCAAGTAAAATCAAACCATTAGAGATGTATTATATATCTGAAGTGAATTTTGAGATGCTACCCCTTGATCCGACATCATACTAGCTTACAATCTTCAAAAAAAATCATCAAAATAAAACAAATTTTAGGTGAGGCATTTTATCAAACACTTTGTGGGCATGATAAAAACATGTAATATATATGAAGAAAATAAAATTTGCAGCAAGTAGAATGAATCTAACAACAAATTTCCAAATTATAACCATCGAATATGTACAAAAAATACCCAAAAACAATCGAATTTGTAAAAAAAAATACAATCGAATAATCAAAATATGTACAAGAAATACCCAAAAACAATCGAATTTTAAATCAAATTAAACCCTAGATTAATAATCAAGACAAGAAGAGAGAGAATATTACCAAATTTGTAAAAAAAAATTGAGTGAGGAAGATCTACCTGAGTTCGTAGCTAGCAGCGTAAGGAGAAGGGGGAAGATGGAAGGAGGGTGAAAATCTGAAAACACGGCTTCCCTTCTAATTTGGGGGAAAACGTTTTCTTGTACAAGGAAAATAGTTTTTCAGCCCAAATTTTCCTTTTTCTATCCGGCCCAAACCAAACAACGTAAAATGAGGAAAATAGTTTTCCTGAAAATGGTTTTCAGCCTAACCAAACAGGGCCTACTAGGAAAATAGTTTTTCAGCCCAAATTTTCCTTTTTCTATCCGGCCCAAACCAAACAACGTAAAATGAGGAAAATAGTTTTCCTGAAAATGGTTTTCAGCCTAACCAAACAGGGCCTTAATGAAAAATGGACTAACAATTACACAATAAATATTAATCGTACAAGATTCACAACGACAAGTAAAACTGTCAGATAATACATGGTCTAAATGTCTAATTTACCTAATACTAGTCTAGAACAAAAAGTTGTTAGTTTGTTATTCCTCTAATAGTCAAATCTATTAAGTGTTGGATTAGTCAACTTGATTAAGAGTATCGAGGTTATGACATTAGGGAACAAGAAAGCATGCATGACCAAACTTAGCTAGCTTTACAGTTGAAAAAAACATCAACATTGAAACTACGTAATCTTAGGTTAGTCGGTGGACATAACAACTAAATTAATCCTTAATTGTTATTGTTAGCTGTGCAAAGATTGACCCATATCCATATATGATTCTCTCTCTCTCTCTCTTTTTTTTAATAGTACAAATCATACTTTCAACAAGTATATTAAATCTTTTCAATAATCTAAGATTTATCGTCTAGTGATAAAGATTGTACCTTCTAATATTAAATTCTTGAGATTCAGAGTTTAATCACCATCAGAAAAACATGTATTTTAAGGGAGAAGATTTATTTTATCTTTATTCTCCCCTTTCCAAATTTTCTAAGTTCTAGCATGCTAACACGGATTTGCAAATTGACCCATTTAAAATTTCACTTTAATTAGTTAGAATGTACAACTCTTCTTATCTTTTTCCTTACTTTGAAAATACACCAATTTAATTCAAACCTATTCAAGCAAAATGCCTAAAATTTGTAATTTATAAAGGATCATCGTGATTTAATTATATTGAAATACTTACTTAGCACTTTTAAAATAATTAAAAAGTGTTTCCTACTCTATACATACATGTAATAAATAAATCTTATTACAGTTAGCATTCCAACATTCCATAGTTTATTTTTGGATCCGCCACTAGTCACCTAAACCACACTTTAACCTAATATTCATTAGAAGCATTATAATGAGCAAGCGCCATAACATAAGGCAATCAAAATTCGCTTTGGAATGGAAAATCAACTAATTAGACTGTATTATAGAGGTCGATCAATATATTTCAAAAAAAAAAAAAAAAAAAAAAAAAAGAGGTCGATCAATACGAGGCAAACATTAGACAATAAAATTAAGAAAATGTAGACTAATAAATTAGGTATGAATTTAAGTACGGTCTACCATATCCCTATAAAAGCATAGGTTAAGAAACCTAGCTAAGGCTTTGTTAAAATAAATTATTAATCCCTAAATCCGATGTTAAACATTCGATTTCTTTAATTAGTTTAGCATAATAGAGTGTCAAAAAAGTATTTGTCGGTGTAAATTACTTGCTTAACACTAGGCTATGCTAAAAGAGAATATATAATTAGTTTAACATGTTAATTTGCATAACTAATTGTTTGTTAACTAGGTTGCAAACCAACCGACCTACAACACTTGAATTAGAAAAGTTTACTGCCTGACTAAATTTGTTGTGTCTGTTTTACATAGGGAACATTCTGAATTTGTTGAATATAATGACAACTACATTTTCTTACTACCTACGTATATTTTAGTTTGGAATACTTGATTTGGTTGTGCTTTAATGATACATGGTTATTATTTGTGTTCTACTTAGGTATATTTAATTTGGGTTGTCTGATGTGTGCACAATTGTGAGTTTATAAGAAAAATGATTTTTTTGTCAAAAACTACTAAATAAAATCCAGATTTTGTAAAGAACTACCTATTTTTTTTTAAAAAAAATGTCATTGTAATAAACTACTTCGTACCTAATAAGGTAAAATGTTGTAAAAAAACTATCTAAGAAAAGGTAAAATAATGTTGTAAGATACTACCTATACCGGATTTTCACCGTTGACCGACTTCAAAACATTCTCGAAACCACCGTTTTTAATTTATTTCCAAAACTAACACAACTTGCTTGAAATCGTGTCCACCACACGTCCACACCTAAACCACCTTTCAACCCCAAAACCACCACCTCTAACCCCAAAAACCACCACCCCGAAGCGCAGATCGACCCTGATCACTAACTCGGAATATCCTCCAACCACCCCAAAAATAACCTTACCACCTTCAAAATAAGCCAACCATCGTCCATCACAGTGGTTTTTTTTTTTTTTTTTTTTTTTTTGGGGGGGGGGGGGGGGGAGGGGTTGTTATACGTCGTAAAATTAAGTCAACGGGGGAAACTCGGTCAAAGGTAGTTTCTTACAATATTTTACCTTCTATTAGGTAGTTTCTTACAACATTTTTTTATTAGGTATTTTCTCACAAAATCTAGGTTAATTTTATTAGGTAGTTTCTCACAAAAAATCCTAAAAAAAAAAAAAAAAAAAAAAAAAAAAAAGGTGATTTCACATTTAAAGTATGAGCTAGATCGGTAACCCTGGACCTAATTAAAGAAAAATATATACATAAATACGAGAATGGTTATTAAGCTTTTCTTTTACAAAGCTTCTTATTCTGTAGCTATAAGAATTGCATTTATCATCTTCCTAAACATGAATAATTAATCTTATTGTATTAGTATTGGTGTGATGAGGAGACTAATTACACACCTACGATGTATATCATTTGAGTGTGTGAACATCACAAATTAGACCAAATACATAGGTGTATAAGTGGAGAATGTTGGACTACAAAGTAAGAGGGGGCCAAGGTTTAGACCTTCAACCTCCAATTAAAAATACTAGTGTTGAAAAACTATAAGAAAGTACACAACTTAGCATCAATATTTATAGCAATAATTAAATCATTTTTTTTTTATTTTTTATTATGAGGATTAGAAGTGTGTCTATTTGGATTCATTGGTTAGGTTTTGTGAGGTCGGGTCTATTCCAAATTAAAGTTGAGTTATGTTATGCATCCATACAAGTCAAAATATTAATTGATTTTTTTTCTTCTTTTTTTTTAGGCCGGTTGGATCAATTATTGATATCCTGAGTCTCAACGAAGATCCTTCATCTGAAATTATGGAGTACTCCGTATTGGGTCCTGTTCACTTCACTTTAAAAAAAAATTTAGTGAAAATAATTCTAGTTCAGCAAAAATAAGTTCATTTCAGTAAAAATAATTTTAGTTAAAAAAAATCATTTCAGTTCAATAAAAATCAGTAACTTTAGGCCTCGTTCATGAACTGAAATTATTTTTGCTGAACGAACTTTTATTATTTTTACTGAACTAAAAATAAATTTACCGAACTGAAATTATTTTGCTAAACTGAAATTATTTTTTTACTGATTTTCTGTTATATTTTTTCAATAAGTTTACTGATTTTTATTGAACTAAAATTATTGTCGATGAACTAAACTGAAATTAATTTTACTTAATATTATTTTTTTTTGAGGTGAAGTGAACCGGCCTTAGTTTCATCAGTTTCTATAAATCTAGACAAAATAACTATAAATCAGAGATATTAATATTATAATAAAAAATCTAGCTGGAAATATAACAAGTATTGGACTTTCAAATAATGCCATAGAAACTTCAAACATTACATAACATTGTGGATCCAATTAAATTCCAGGTGTCAAATGTCTCTAAATTAGAAGTGTTGATATTATAAATTTGTAACAGACGTGCAAAAACAGCATAATTTGAGCAAACAGAAAATAAAAGAAAAAAAAGTACGTCCATCGATATTTGATGGAACAAATGACGAACAACTTAACAAATGGAACATCTAAATGAATGTCGACTTAGCTGTCTTAAAAAAAAAAAATATGTCGACTTATTATTTAATTAAAGCTTCAATCTTTAGAAACTCTTTAATCTTTTTTTTTTTTTTTTGGTTGTTGTTGTTGTTTAGAGAGCTACAAGGGCGGGGAATGAGAATCGATCCCAAGATCTCTTGGAATCGGGAGGAAAGCTCTAACCACTTGAGCTATCCCTCACTCTCAGAAACTCTTTAATTTTTTAATAAAGCCGTAAGCTTGTAGAATGATAAGTATTTTTCGACTTGGTTCATGTCCAACTCTAGTAATGTACGGACTACAAATCTGTAAAAAATACCCTATTAAGTTTAATGCAAGAGAAATTAAGGTTGCATATTAAGCTAGATTTCCACGGTTTTTATTATGAAATCTAATATTTTTTATTTTATTATAGTACAACAAAATAATCAAACAATATAAATCCATTTTGATGCCATGCAATTTCAGTAATTCATTTTTGCAAAAAAATCAAAGCTTTTATTTTATTTATTTATATTTGTCAAAAAAAAAAAAAAAAAAAACTTTTAAAAAACCATTCATTCTTTCAATTCCAAAATTTCCCCCCAAGTGTTCTTAAACTCCTTTCAGGTTTCAACTCAGAAGTAATTAGGGCTTGTTCCGATTGACTGAACTCAGCTGAACTGTACTGAACTGAACTGAATTGAACTGAGCTGAACTGAGCTGAACTAAACTGAACTGAACTGAACTTATTAATTAGTGATTTTTAACTACGGATTAGTGATCTTTGATTATTTATTACTATACATATGTGTATATACAAATGTACATAATAATAATAATAATAATAATAATAATAATAATAATAATAATAATAATAATATTATTATTATTATTATTATTATTAATTATTGATGATTATTATTATTATTTATTGATTATTATTATTATTATTTATTGATGATTATTATTATTATTTATTGATTATTATTATTAGTATTATTATTTCAATTATTATTGTTATTATTATTATTATTTATTGATGATTATTATTATTATTATTTATTACTTATTGATGATTATTATTATTATTATTATTTCAATTATTATTGTTATTATTATTATTATTATTTATTGATGATTATTATTATTATTTATTACTTATTGATTATTATTATTATTATTATTATTGTTGTTGTTGTTGTTGTTGTTGTTGTTGTTGTTGTTGTTGTTGTTGTTGTTGTTGTTGTTGTTGTTGTTGTTGTTGTTGTTGTTGTTGTTGTTGTTGTCGTCGTCGTCGTCGTCGTCGTCGTAATAAGAGCTTAAAATAATGAAATTTGGTTTTATATCATTAGCAATATCATTAGACGTAATTACGTAAATTAAGAGCTGATCTGAACTGAACTGAACTGAATTTCAACGGAAGAGAACAGGCCCTTAGTCAAACCCATTAATGCATGCATGATTAGAAATGTAGATTCAGGTAACTGGTTGAATTTGATTAGGTTGGGTTGAGTCAATTAGGTCTATCGCAAATTCATGTCATGTTGATTAAGGGCCTGCTCTCTTACGTTGAAATTCAGTTCAGTTCAATTCAGTTCAGCTCAGTTCAGTTCAGTTTAGTTCAGTTCAGTTCAGCTCAGTTCAGCTGAGTTCAGTCAATGAGAACATGCCCTAAATTACTGTTCATACAAGTCAAACTTTATAGGGATTTTTAAAATCGGGTTGATCGGTTTAGTTAGTTTAGTTTTAGACACCTTTAATGGCTTTATATACCATCTCCTAGTTAGTTTAGCTTTTTAAGACACATATAATGGCTTTATGTGCCATCTCCTAAAAAACTTTAAGTCAAGGAGAAGTGTGGGTCAAAATAGATGAAATTTTTAAGATAGTGTTCCTATATGTAGAATTTTCTTTAAACATATGCCAAGTATATATATATATATTTTTTTTTTTAAAAAAATACAGAGTTAATTATTACTTAGTTTGTACTTCTATGTTTACCTATAAAGAAATTTGTGTTTTTAATTTTTTTAATCAATAGGTTAAACAAGTCATTAGACAATCTGATCTTATTAGCTTTAGGTTAGGGATTAGTCTTTCAAACTCATTCGATAAATTAATGAGTGTTGGTTAAGATATATTCAAATTGTTCATTAGTGACACGACACAAGCCAACCCGCCATGCATGACGATTTGCTAATTCTTAATACTATTTGCTTTCAACTTTTCAAATGATAAGTAAAACAAGATGTGACAATTTTCTTAAAGAAAAACCTCTCAAAGAGATAGTTACAAAGCCACATTAGAAAACTATAAATATGAACTATATGTAAATTTGTCTAATATCACATAAACTCCACTAGAAAAAAAAAAAAAAAAAAAAAAAAAAAAATTTAGGGAGGGTCAGTTGGATCAATAGTAGCTATTACTATATGTTACGTAGATATATGTTATTTTTTTACACCCGAGTTTTATGCTTAGGCAAATTTCTTGTTTAGATAGTAATCCAATCCTTTTTTTTAGCAACCCGATGCAATCGCTACATATCCATGTGTAATTATATATGAGTACCTAGCTAGTGTCCTTAGAATTTCATAGCTAACTGGATAAGGCCAGATCAATAATCCTCTTAGGGCTTGGGCAACCCGAACAAGGAGGAGGAGAGTTTGGTCCACAAACAAGGCTTTGGAGCTTCCATACTAAAACCAATTGGCAATAGTAGGAGTAACTCCTCTACCTTATAAAGTGGAACCACCTCTTCTATTTCTCCAATGTGGAACACTCACAAGTGGAATACAATGGGTTTCAACAATTATCAATCCATACCTACCTCCCCAACATCCCAATATTATTAAGGGATTGAGATAGGCTTGCATGACTCACTAGAATTTAACGCAACCACAATTGCTAAATACGAGTAGAACATTGCAAAAGAGGAAAATAAAAAAATTGCTACATAGAATAAAACTTTTCAGGAAAAAAAAAATGATGGAAAAAACTTTTCAACTTTTTGACTGATCACAAGAGTATACATACTTTAATCGTATTAAAGCATATACTTAAATTGATTACAAAAATAATAATCCATAGACCAAAAATTCTAAACATATAAATATATAATATAACAAAACTTTTATTATTCTCGTTGTTGAGTATACAATTGCACATAAAACAAAGCTAACATATATAAAAAGGTACACAGTATTGCACACGCTTACAAATAAAAAGGTTTACATAGCAATATGAAAAGGTGGAAAACATAACACTTGAACGTTGACATATGTATAGGTGTGTGCTATAATATAAAGTATTTTTGGTGCATCATTTCCATGCAAAACTATATTGTATATAGTGTAACGTAATTATAACACGTTAAAGTGTATGTAGATAGCTTAGCATGATTGTACTTTGTTGATTTTGTTAATCAGTATTTGTATTGTTTTGTAACAAAGCAATTCCTTGGAATAGCCACAGCTGAGAGAGGGCACTTCATTTCACATGACAACTTCAACACTTCACTAAGATCGATTGGGTTTGTCTCGTGTTGGATCCACTTAAAGTTGTGAACTAGCATGACCACCCATTGGCTCACTGTCACAAGTGCTAGGTCTTTTCCAGGACAGACTCTACGGCCTGCCCCAAACGGGGCAAGTCGTAGGTCACTTCCTCGGACATCAATATCTATGCCAGCAGTGGCTGAATTGTGTAAGAACCTTTCCGGATTAAACATAGCAGGATTGTCCCACACGTTAGGGTCATGGGTTATGGACCACATGTTAACCATTGTGGTGGTTCCCTTAGGGACAGCCATGCCATTGCTAAGACCGACATTGGTTGTGGACAGTCGAGCCCATGAGAGAAGTGGACCGGGAGGGTGGAGACGTAGGGTTTCCTTTACCACGGCTTGTAAATAAGGTAACTTGGCAATGACTGAGTTTGTGGCTGCACTTTCCATTGCGTTGGCAATCTCATTTTGTAGCTTGGATTGTATTGTTGGGTTCAATACCAATTCAGCTAAAATCCACTCAATAAGTAGTGCAATTGTGTCTGTTCCACGGAAAATCATTTCCTATATAGATAGAAAAATGTTAATATATATTCCCAAAATAAATAAATAAATAAAAAAAAGACTTTACTACATACGTATAAATTAAAATTGTCGGTTTAAGTAATAACACTAGCTAATGAGTACTAATAATATACGGATATACCTAGTGCTTTGCAAACATTTCTTTCTTTTTCTAAGTAACTTTTATATATGCTACTACTTACAAAGTTTATCTTAGCCAATATAATTTAACGATAAGATATTGTTCGCTATTTAGTCTATTTAACCTTTTTGGTTTTTCTAAGTGTAATTATTTTTAAAAATATGGATACTAATTATTAATTAAATTATTCATTCCCATTGTTTAAGGCTAAAAGATTATTAATTAATTAAATTATAGTGATTATTTAGATTCTATTTTATTGACAAACGTGAAAAGTGGTACGTACAAAGAAAACATTGTTTTGGATAAATAGACTACTATATGAAGTATGAACATACCCAAAGTACAGCGACCATGTCATCCTCTTGTAGTTTTTCTTCACCTTCCAAGGAGAGCAACACATCAACAAAATCCGAATTTTCAGATGCATCACTACCATTATTCATCCTACGTTCTCGATGTTCGTCGATGATTAGTTGTACCAATCTTCGAACACGAGGAACGAGGGACGAGCAACGTTGTACGATCCCACTAGGGTCACAAAAATGCTTCAACCATGGCAAATGATCACTCCAATTGAAGGCTCCTAACAACTCAAAACCCTCCTTAACAAGCTCATCTAGCTCTTTCGCCTCGTGACTCATGTTGCCTTCTCCATTCAGGTCATATCTTTTGCCAAAAACACTCCCCATAATATTGTTTAGGGCAGCTGCTTGGAGATGCTTCCTAATAGAAACAACCCCATGCAAAACTTGCTCTTTAAATATTGCATTAACCATGTTGGTGCATTCTAGCATGCGCCCACTTTCATGGGCTAAAATGCGCCTTGGTGAAAATAAGTGGGAGGCAGCTATTCTCCTTAGGAGCCTCCAATGGGCCCCACTAGGAGCGAACCCAATGGCTCGGCTAAACATGAGTTGCTTAGCCGACTGTTTGATTGGGCGATCAGCAAAGTACGGTGATGTTAGGATCTCATGGGCAATCTCAGGGTCCGAGGTCACAACCACTGGGGTTGAGCCAAGGCTAAGAGCCATGAGCTGCTTACTCCCAAAACCCTGAGCCACATAGGCTAGGGTTTGGTGAGCCAAGCCATGGCTTAAGGTGAATAAGCTACCAAAAACAGGCAAGCCTTTCGGGCCAGGGATTGGGACTCGGCCCATATGGTTGCGGCCTTTTTTCCAGGCCGGACCACCAGGTGAAGAGAAGATAGCCCAAGTAAAAAGACCGAGAAAAAAGATTACAATAAGGGTAGCTAAAAAAGGTAAACTTGTTAAATTGGTTGAAATAATGTTTTCAAAGGTGATAATTTGTGGTAGGGTGAAAAATAACCAAAGTTTTTCATCATTTGGGATTGTTGCTGCCATGTTCTCAAGGATTAAGAGAAAAAAAAAAAAGATATTAAGAGAGAGTATGAGAATGAGAAAGAGTAGAGAGGTGAGGTAGACAACACTATTGGTCTCTATATTTATAGGCCTCCAAATGCTAGAATTAGGCTGTGGATTAGGGTCATTTGGAGAAAGTGGGGGTGGGGGCCATGTTTTAGCAATTTCACGTAAACAACTATCTACATGTAACATGATTAAGAAAAATATATTTTTTTTTTTAAAAAAAAAAAAACAATAAACAAACCTTTTTGTTCTTAATTATAATTCATTCTTTGTCACAATAGTTACATCATTTCCATCCATCCCTCTTTTTCTTGACTTAATGTATCTCTATAAAGTCCGTAAGTGTTGTATCACATTGTATGTTGTGGCTATCATCCTACTTATTGTACTTAATAATAATTTATAAAATACCTTATGGTCATTAAAGTTAATTTGGTATTCTTGTATTGCATAATTAATGATTTGCTTTATACTATAATTAAAACATAACTATTATATAAGTTTATGTATTTTACATAACCCTATTAAGTATAATAATGCTAAACGCATATAGATCGAATCACTTTGATTTTTGTCAGATTGTAGTTAGACGGACAATTTTTGACAACCTCTCTATAGGTCCACATATGTTCAATCCACTCAATTTGACATAGGTCCACTCGAAAATATGTACAATTGATAAGTCAATTCATGAAATGATTGTAAAATTTGTGTGATTTGTTAAAGATGTCTATTAACAACCTAGGCCTGTTCTCATATGTTTATTTTCAGTTCAGTTTAGTTTAGTTTAATTCAGTTCATTTAAGTTCAGCTCAGTTCAGTTCAGCTTCTAATTTTCTTATCTTATAAAATATTCATTTTAGTTCAGTTCAGTTCAATTCAACTCCTAATTTTCTTCTCTTATAAAATATTCATTTTAGTTCAGCTAAGTTCAGTTCAGTTCAGTTCAATCAATAAGAACAGACCCTTAATAAGGGAGTATAGCCGTATAGTATGCATATCAATTCTTTAAATTAAGGTAACAAATTAGTACGGAGTAGAACTTGCTTTTTAGCTAGAGAAATAGTATGGCTACATAAAACTTTCCATCATGCGCTCATGCGTCCTTGAATGCACAATGTCTCGAAATGAAATGAATGATAAAATATTCTAAAAAAAACAAATGCCAAGTATGTAGCCATTTTGGCTTTTAGAGTGCCAAGCCATCAGTGAAAAGGCTCTACTCGAGTTGGACTTGGTTATTGGATGAATCGGATCAAGGCTATTGGCTCGGTGCTATGCATGTTGATAGTGTGTAGGCTCGATTAGAAGATGGTCATTTTCTATTGGATCAAAGTAGATCGGGTCAAATCGTGAGTTGAATAATGGACAAATCTATGAGACAGATAAAAGTAAGTACATGTGAATACGAGACCATATTTGTAGCCATTTTGCGATATGTCAGCTGGGGCTGCCTATATCATCCCGATTTTCTTTTTATAGTGGGCAAGCCTTTTTAAACTTGTCGTCCATCCAATAAAGAATTTGTACAGTCTAATAAAAATCCTTTAACTTTGATTCATACGATTTATGTATAGCTTACACAAACTAAACTTGAACTTGTCTAGGGTTCAAAAATTTTGGACTTGTCTTACTCACAAATATCATTTTTAGCGATTGACTAGCATAATTATTAACTAAGATTATATTTTGTTTACCTTATTTTCACCTATTACAGAAAAAAAAAAAAAAAAAAATAGTGTCCACAAATTTGGAATTATTAAGTTCACATAAATAATGATAATCTCTAGTTAGATTATAAGCAGCTACGAATGTATATATCACGATGACAAAAGCCTCATGCAACTTTCTGAATTTTGATTCTTAATTTCTTTTTCCAAAGATGTACACATACAATTTTGATACAAACATTATTAGTCAATTAATTTTGTGATAATAATGAAGATCGATCTAACAAGTAAGATTTAAAAGACATCACAAATGCTACCAATTTAACATATATATGATCTAGTGGTTCCCCTTATATATTGTACATATATAGTAAAAATAATATAACATAATTTAGACCCTTTTTTTTTGGATCCTTTTAGTTGTCTGGTAAAAATTAGATGAATAAAACTTGCTTCATAGAAAATCATTTGCAAAATGCATTGCTTTTAAATGGACAATTGGGTATAGCCCCTCAATTGCTAAACTTCAAGCCAACGTTTTTCTTTTTTTCCAACCAATTAAGGCGTCCAATAAATTTAAAATTACGACAATTAAAAGTCACCTATAAACTTATCCTCTTAAGATTAATTTTGAACTTTTGTGACTAAAAAATGGCTGCAAATTAGCTCTAAGCATTGAGCTAGCAATTGACACCAAATCAAACATGGGTTAGTGGATGCCAACTAGATAGTTGGTTAAGATTTGTACGATAATGTTCAATATTCACGATCATTATGCAAATTCCATCCATGCTACTTTCTTTTATTTATGACTATCTTATTGATCAAGAAACAACGCGAATTACATCCAAGATTCAAGATCAAATCCCTCCCATAATACTGTCCTTTATGAATACCTTATACCTACACATCACGAAACAAATCGAATCGACCATCTCAAAACAACAACCATCCCAAGATGAATAACCGAAATAAATGGAAGTGATCACACTACATCACTTGGCATCCACATGTCTCAACAAATTGGTCCTTACAATACGTATAATAATGGTAATTAGTCATTACCTAAAACTGTTTGATTGATTAACATCTAAGAAAACAATAAGAAAGACGGCGGTAATGTAGCAAGTAGCAACCTTGGAAAGAACAAAGTTAATTGTCCATGAAACTTACAAATGTACTCCATTGCTTGTGTCACGATTGCTTCACTAATCCCAACATTATAAGGCAACATGTTTGTGTGTTTCCAACGATTTTAAAAAAATCCCAAGATTAGATCAATTTTATTTTGGTGTACCTTACTTGCTCGTTTCTCTAATTGTACATGGAATTTGTGAATTTACACTTCCTAGAATATATATTGAACCTTACTTACTTATTGCTTCTAATTTCTTCTTGTTAATTTTTTTTGCTCTTTGTTTGATTTAGTAACTTGTTATTTTCTTGAAAGTTGTTTTATGAAACAATTATCTAGGTTACTCACACGTGAGCTCTTGCTTGTTAATTTTGTTATTTTTTCATGGATTTGGTTGGTTGATAATAGCATAGTAGGGATAGTAAAATGGACACCGCACCACACCCGCCCTAGTTGGAGATGAGGGTATGGATTTGGGTTTCTAGACTGTGTAACATGACTGATAGAGTATAAAACATATTTTTAGGCCTCAACTATCAGCTTAAGCTTTTAGTTGAGTTGGTCCACCAACAATGACCAATATAAAATTACACCATCTCACATTCTATTAAATATGTCATTTTACAAGAAAATTGAGAAGATATTATGTTTTGTGTAAGTTTAGTGTTTTGCCAGCTTAAGCTTTTAGTTAAGTTGGTCCACCAACAATGACCAACTATAAAATTACACCATCTCACATTCTATTAAATATGTCATTTTAATTGAAAATTTAGAAGATATTATGTTTTGTGTAAGTTTGTTGGTGAGTCTTGAGTGGAGTCTTGACTCAAGACTCACTCACATACCAGACTATATGTTTTTTTTGCTATAAATTAGTGCAAGACTATAGGGAGTCTTTAAGACTCTACAAATTTGTAAACAATCTGATTTTTTTTATGGTCAATGAAACTCATCGGCTAAAAAAAAGTTATTGATTTTTATAAAAGAAATGGATATGTAAATATTAAATCTAGGGTGAGTCTTGGTATAATTTAATGTGTTGAAAGTGGAAAAAAAATCTTGTATGAGTCTTATTATAATTAAAAATATAATTTAACCTTAGTGGAAAGCTAATGTGGCAGAGTCTGTATTATGAGTTTGGATCTGAGGATAAACTTACCCTAAGTAATTAGATAATTTCATATAAGTTATTGAATATTTCTACATATGTAGTAAGAAATTTACCAAAAAGTTTTTAGACATTTTCTATACGTTTTTGAAATCTGCATACAAGTTATTAGACATACTCCCTCCGTTTTTAAATACTTGCTCCACTTTTCTTTTCCGGCCGTTTTTTAATACTTGCTCCATTTCCTTTTATGGAAAGCTATTACAATATTTAATTCATTTCTCACACTTAGTGGACCCAACATAATACTCTTTCTCCTCCTATTCTTCCGCTACTTTTGCTTTTTACAATTTTTTATTTTCTCAACTACCCACAACCTCCATATTTTATTACTTTCTTCAATTTCTCCTACAAATCCGCGCATGGAGAAATGAAACAAGTATTTAAAAATGGAGGGAGTATATATTACGTTCTTTTATTTTATTTATTTATTTATTTTTGTCTTTTTGAGCTAGTACAAAATACTCCGTACTATGTATTAGTTTTTGAGTGGGTGGGCTCTTGTAAAGTGGACTCACTTGATAATTGGATTTGTGAAAATTTTGGGTAAAAGAATGTAAGGTAAAGTGAAGGGTAAAGATTAGAAGTCATACGTGTTAGTATGTTACTCCCTCCGTCCCTAAATTACATTTCTAGTTCTAGCATTTATTCCTCACATAATAGAGAAAATTAGTAGGAATATAATTTAGGGACGGATAGAGTAATATGTTATTTCCTCGTTTCTTTTTAGTTGACACGTTTTTTTAGTCACGTGAGCTCTTGCTTGTTAGTTTTGTTTAATTTTTTTTTTCATGGATTTGGTTGGTTGATCATAACATAATAGGGATGGTAAAATGGACACCGCACCACACCCGCCCTAGTTGGAGACGAGGAAGCTAAGGTATGGATTTGTGTTTTTAGACTATGTTATTACGTGATCAAGCTTAAAATCACACCATCTCACATTCTACTCAATATGTCGTTTTACAAGAAGATTGAGAAGTTATTATGTAAGTTCAGACTAATGGTGAGACAAATATAAGTTATAGTAAACTTTTGAACATCTTGACATTAGAAATTTACCTATAAGTTTCTAGGCATTTTATATATGTTTGTGAAATTTGCATACAAGTTATTAGACATATGTGTTAGTTTTTGGGTGGGTGGACTTACAATTTAATGGATTCACTAAATACTTTGTGCAAATTTTAAGTAAAGTAAAGTTGTATAGGGAGTAAAAGTCATACATGTCAATTTGTTATGAATAATAAGTAGTGTATGGGAAGATATCTGTGTCGATATCATATTACTCAAATACAGGCCGGATTGCTACCAGAATACCAAATATGCATACCGGCCAGAACTCCATAACGGCATAGGATATGATCACTCTTCAACCCCCCCCCCCCCCCCCCCCCCCCCCCCCCAAGTAGTGGGTGACTACCAACACCTGGTGTTGTGTTATTTACATGGCATGTAGTCACTTGGCTGTTGGATTTCCTATAAATTTCCTATTTACATGGCATGCAGTCACTTTGAAGGTAATTGTAATAATTCTATCTCTTCTTCTCTTTTTCTTCTTCTTTCTAATTCATCGCTAACTTTATCATCAGAGTGGTTATCCCCGAACTCACCCCGGGGTTAGCTAATCTGCATTGACTTTGTACGTGCATAGCAGGACGATAAGGTCTTCACGGATCTTGAATACAAGTTGACGGGTTACATCCGGAACAAGTAGTAGATTTGAAAATTCAACTAGTCACTCCCCTTTCACATACATCAGATAATTCGTGTTAATGCAAATAATGCATGCGTATACCCCGTAACTTTTACGGACTTATTTAGTATTCTACTACTTCTATTCAAACTCTAAATGACACTCAATAGGAACAAACTAGGAATAAACCAAGATAATACAAGGATTACAAGATTAGTCTCCAACATGTTGGGGATTTTGTGTTTAACAAGGGTCACAAAGAAAGCAAACAAAATAAACCGGTAAAATCTTCGAGGCGTGAACGGGATCACTTTCCCAAAAGTATAATTCCGACCCTATACTACAACCGGGTATCACGGAAATATACTTAGGAGATACAACGAACAACAATTGCAATCACAAGTAGGATGATTACAATACAATGTAGATAAGTGTATGTGATTTGTGAGGATGATAATTAAAAACCTTTGCAAACAAGAAAAATGAAAATGGAAGTAACTATTCTTCTTTTTCCATTACTTCAACTTCCATCATATCAGAGTATATATATAACTAGAGCAAAGTCACGAGAATAACCGTCAATATCAATTGACGTCAATTCCAGAAATATGACGGGCCCGATCGGGCGACTACCTTTTGATCGGGCAAGCATAATTCAATATGATTTCATGTGTGCGGGCCCGATCGAGAGGCTGCTGCCCGATCGGGCGGCTGGGTGGGAATAAAATGCCACACACACGGGCCCGATCGAGCTGCCATAGCCCGATCGAACTGCACAACATCTTACTTGTTTGTCCTCACGTACGATCGGGCTTCTAAGGCTCGACCGAGTGACATTTGTTGCTGCAAATTTGGGTTTGTCTTTGCTCTATCTTTTGCTAATTAATTTGCTACACCTTATCTTAAGAAAATTAATATAACAATCATGGAAATAATCTCAATACTCTAATACTCAACAATCCTCCTCCATTTAGAGTATTAAACTAGATTCATTGCAAAATTACATCATCATCACAAAACAATCTCATGCATAAATGAAAGTGTACAAAGACTTGAACTTCCACTTAGTGCAACATACAATTCAAGAATCCGTATCCATTTGGTATCATAAAACGTTTGAACCTAAAGCAACACATATTGGAAACTTGAAGATGTTACACACACAAGATTAATTACTTCAATACATATTAACTTGACACTATAAGCCATGTGTCCATATCTATTCATAAGCACATCAAAGCTATGCCCCAATAGCTTCTTGAAGCGGCTAAACTTCGTACTTATATAGGTAGATTTCCAAACATGCTCCTGTGACCGAGCAGTATATCAGGAATTCTATTAAGTTAAAACAACCTCGATCTTTTCATCACAGTAAAACCGGAACTGAACCTTGGATGAATAAACAAGTTCCCAATCATCAAATAAGAGAATTGATCTCATTGAACTTAAGACCCAGCGTCTTATTGGGCGTTAAGTTGTGATTCTCCTAATTGTGATTATCTAGGGCTCCAATCCTAAATCGATTGCCATCCTTTTATTAACATCTCTAACTCATGCTTTTAAATCAACTGGCGAGATAAAACTTCGTACGACAATAAACAATAGTTTTTACACTATCCTTATTAAGTCCTTGATGTAACTATACCTTACACCAATATACCTTAACTCATTATTTTACAATTTTACACTTGGCTATATGCCTTGACCAAATTTACATTGCTATCCCAATAATTCAACACTATTAGTGATATTGGCTTTTGCAACAAGGAATCTCATCATGCATTAAAACCCTTAACCATTCTGCTTCTTTACTAGAGGAATGTAATTTAATGCACTCCAATGTCTTATAGAACGCACAATGCAAGTTAATTTGCTTCTTTGATGCCCATTACATGACACCTCCCTCGTATGGGAATACCCATCCACTTGTGAATGAACAATTTCTATTTAAGATCCAACTTGCATCCGAATATCCTTCAATAACCGAAGGAAACCCACTAAACCACAAGCCATAATCCATGATTTTCAACAAATACTACAACAAACAATAAACCGTTTGCCAACATAGCATTAACATAGAATTCTAGAATTACTAGTGAACCTATTCAATTGACCAATCACATAAGCGATATTCGCCTACTTACATAGCTTTTGTCTGATACACGCATATATACCCTTTTGTAACCAAGAGTATAAACTCATAATCACAAAGAGATTATCATTATCCATATAACTTGAATAAATTTCACAAACAATATCAACAAACACTTCATGATACGGCTATCACCATAGAGGCATAAAAAAAAACATCAATAATTAAATTAAACGTTGATTTAATCAATTACAATAATTCAATACAAAATCTTCATGTCATAGACCATGACACTCATTACATTTCTTTATTCTACTTCACCATAGAATATTCATTATTATTAATTAATCAATCATTCTTGATATATAACCCATAACCCTCAAAACCAAGGAATTATATATTCATGATTAATTAATTCACTATAACTACAACATAATTTATCATTCAGTTTCATTATTCTATTATACCATAGAATAATAACTTGAATCAAATTAATCATCAATTTAACATATGTCATTATTACTTTATATCAATACAACAAGACATTAATAAACCTTATAATTATAACATATTAATCACAAAAATACACTTGCCATGATATACAATATCATCACATCACAAAAAAGTGACATAATACAACTGCCGGCATACATGCACATATACTTTTGTCAATGATTAAATGACTACTTGATTTAATTCATGCATGTAAACTAACAATCACAAAATCGAAAACAAGGCAATTCAACCTTTCATGAATAAGTACCATGGAGTAACACATTATTAGACCATACATTATTCATCATACATGAGTAACTGCTATAAATAACTGCCATAAATGAAACGACATCATTTAGGCCATACAAACTACAAACCATCAACTGACAACCCATGTAACAAGATGAAATAATACATACTTTGCATAACAAGTAATCATGGCTATTAAACCGTCCATACACAGCAAGCATTAACCGTCTAGCAAATGTATTAACAATACCCAGAAAAACATCTTAAGTATCTTATTATCAATGTAAAAATAAACAGTAATTCACACCCATTTCATGAACTATAATAATACTTAGTTCATCTATTAACAATGTTAAATTACATGGTTTTAACCAACCATCATGATTTTTACCAATCATCTTTAATGGGCATAATTACAAGACAACATATCTCTAATAATAATCAAGACATAATCTATAAACTTAGATTAATTAAACATGTCAAGAATTAACCATAGAGATAAATAATCGGACATATAAATATATATTAATCACAAATAAGAAACCTCTTACTTGAATGGAGTGACTTTAATCATATAACTAACTAGAGAAAACCTTCCATCAAACCTTTTTTCTTGTAATCCCTCAAGAAATATCACCATCTTCGTTTCCATCTCCATACCAAGATCTACACCCTCGAACTTGTTCAATTTCTGGAAATTCGTCTTCATATCTTCACATTTGCCATCTTTGTAGAAATTATACTTTTGGAATGTTGGGGATTTTGTGTTTAACAAGGGTCGCAAAGAAAGCAAACAAAATAAACCGGTAAAATCTTCGAGGCGTGAACGGGATCACTTTTCCAAAAGTATAATTCTGACCCTATACTACAACCGGGTATCACGAAAATATACTTAGCAGATACGAACAACAATTGCAATCACAAGTAGGATGATTACAATACAATGTAGATAAGTGTATGTGATTTGTGAGGATGATAATTAAAAACCTTTGCAAACAAGAAAAATGAAAATGGAAGTTACTGTTCTTCTTTTTCCATTACTTCAACTTCCATCATATCAGAGTATATATATAACTAGAGCAAAGTCACGAGAATAACCGTCAATATCAATTGACGTCAATTCCAGAAATATGACGGGCCCGATCGGGTGACTACCTTTCGATCGGGCGAGCATAATTCAATATGATTTCATGTGTGCGGGCCCGATCGAGAGGCTGCTGCCCGATCGGGCGGCTGGGTGGGAATAAAACGCCACACATACGGGCCCGATCGAACTGCACAACAACATCTTACTTGTTTGTCCTCACGTACGATCGGGCTTCTAAGGCTCGACCGAGTGACATTTGTTGCTGCAAATTTGGGTTTGTCTTTGCTATATCTTTTGCTAATTAATTTGCTACACCTTATCCTAAGCAAATTAATATAACAATCATGGAAATAATCTCAATACTCTAAATTACTCAACACAACAGACACCTAATTAATGAAAGAGCCTGATGCACTAGCTTGCTGTTAGCCTGTTACTAAAACCTCCCCTCTAGTCCTCAAACTGTTAAACAAACGCTAATAAACACTGCAAGGTTGTCTTCCTCTTGCAATTGCAAATCTGTTAAAACGTGTACAGCTGAAAAATCAGAGACAATGCTCCAATCGTATCATTACCATAACATAATCGAGGTTTAGTTAAGCATCATTAGACATGCTCCTGAATGAACACTATCCTTGCAACACACAACTGAAAGTATAATTGACAGTTCATTGTGCTTATTGTTTTAAGACGGGAAGTCATCACCGAGGCTCAGACTTTCGAATGCTGAATTGTCCTACCAAAATAAGACAGTTGAATGCGAAGCATATCGACAAAAACAAACATGAATGCTGAAGCAGTTCCATAATACAGAATGAATTACTCTTTATTATTGCCAGAAATGGGTAACAAAAGAAAAACAAGAATTGCAGTTACATTACAAGGGCGATTACTGAAATCAATAGTTTACTTCGACTGGCTCAAAGCCTTTGTCAATGGAAGCAACCACAGCATCAATTACAAGTTGAGTTTTCCGACTAATAGTAGGCCATTTCTTCTCTGGAGCTAGACCATGGTGTTTTATGCCATAAACCAAAGCTGAAAACTCTTTAACCATAAGAGCTTCCTGGGTAAGATCCGTAGTAACAATGTGCTCACTCGGTTTTTGATTCCATTCCAAATCTTTGTCAGTGAACCAAGCTTCAGAGACTGTTGAGAAAGAGGCATCTGCTTCTTGATATGGAATAATGAAATCATTCACTTGCAAGGTGCCTTTGGTGCCAATAGCGGTTATATCCATGGTTAAGTTGGAGAGAAAAGAGCAGTGGAAGGTGGCTACTTTGCCATCTTCCCAATGCAAGGAAGCATCGCAGGATAACAACACCCCAGCAGAGTTTTTAATAGGAAACCTTAAAGCAGTCACATATTTAGGAAGTTCGTAATTTGCAGCCCACAGACTTGCCCTGATGCAGTACCAGCCGGCATCACCTAGGGCACCAAGAGCATCGAGATCAGGCTTTACCCGGATGTCATTTTCAAGGAAGTCCTCATCGGCAGAAAAGGTGAAAGATGATTGCACCTGTAAAATGTGGGCCAATAATGAGAATAGAGCTTCTGAAAGATCACAACAATGTATTGACAAAGCACTCAAAACAAACATTATGGACGCCAATTGTACCAAAAATTTATGGTGAATGTATAAATTTTCTTATGATATCCATACTTTAGACCATAGAGTCTTCCAGAGTATAGAATGCTAAAAGGTTTCCTCAGTTCTTTTTGGCACTCAGGAGAGCCTAAATTATTGTCACTGGTCCCACAACTAGGATTCACTCAATATTTTCTTCAATCAAATACACCAAACCTTTAGTAGAATCTGAATTAACAGTAATACAAGTAAATTTTCAGTACCTCAGCTAGTCCCAAAAGACTATCTTTGTAACAAGATGAACCCAATTACCTCCTGTAATACACATACATAAATAGAAAGTGTTTTCTGATCTATCATAATAGAAAGAGATCATGAGAAGGAGCCCCTGGAACTGAAAAGAGTCGTGAAACATCTATTGATGTTGTCTAATTTCACAAAAAAGCTAAGGGAATCTTTCCCGGCTCTCTTTCAGTCATCCCATCATTATTCATCACAGGGGCTTTTACGGCTAATTTCCCTAATCCTTTTGTTTGCGCCCTTTTTGAACATACTATAACATCCTACACTTTTACTAAACAAAAGTTGAATGAAGTTTGATCATGGCATCTAATTCTAGACTTCACGTAGTATATTCAGGCTCTGACCTATGAGCACTCATGGTCACACTCACCAGCTATGAGATACAACACATGAGATACCAGTTTCAACAAATAGTAGGAAGTCTCAAACAAGAGATGCAATCCCAGCCTTAGTTGGATGCTCACCTTTTTTCGAAACAGGGCCAATACTTCACAATTTCACATATCTTATGTATTGAGCTCATTGACAGGGTGGAGTTTTGATGAATCAATTCAGCACCTATCTTTTAACTTTTCAATGCTTATGCAAATCAAGGAGAAGTATCAATTACATTTTGTGATTATTATAATCTCTTCATTAATTTTTTGGATAAGATAAAATAAGTTAAAAGAACATAAAACAAACAGACCCTAAGTTAGATGAAAGAATGAATCCGCAGCTAATACATGCTCAACAAGCCTCAAAAAACATTTTGCCATCAGCTAGACCTAGTATTTTTGGGGACACATGCCACCTCCTCATTTTATCTAAATGCATTTACTGTAATTATTTTTTTCCTAACTTTTTTTCCATGACTCTTTTTCCTGGTCTTTTAATTAGAACCATTAATTGATCTGATGATGAATTAATAAATGAATATTGGTATAAGCTGAAGCATTGGTGTAACAAATTGTGCAGGTAACTCTTATTTTTCCTCCGATGCTACAATCTTAATCTACTTTTAGGGTATTTTTTGTTGTAATAAATCTTTCATCACTTTCCCTGGTCTGAGATTTAATTCAATTCTCAGCCCAGGTAAGCGTAAATGCCTAACACAGTATGATCAACATTTCAATTTTAGAATTCTAGCACAAAGGCTAGACATAACATTAGATTTTAAATGCAAATTCACCACAGCATTAAGACACAATCAATCAGTCAAAGACTTAATTCCATACAGCATTAAGCCACAACAAAGTTATTTTGGTAGACAGTCTAGAAACAAACAACCAAGAGGCCCAGAAGAAGATACACTATTAACAGAAGTTAGGAAGAACACACACTAAGATAGAAACAAGAAATAATTTACATACATCCATCCCAAACAGCCAAGATAGAAAGTCCCCCAAGTATAGAAGGGAATTAGAATTAGAATCAATCTCATTGGCACCTATGCTAGGATGCACTTCTTCTAAATCACTACCTTATAATGAAATTTGCAATTATCATCCTTTCCCGGTACATGCAACAGACAAGCTCCAATATTGTACACTATCTAAACATCTAGCGATCAACCAACATACGATGATTCACCTCCAAGCTTTCAGCAAAAATCCTCACAAGGTTTATTAAAGTAAGCCTAAGCTTGACAGGTAGTAAGCTTTGAAGATTAACCTTTTGTCCTAGTTTTTAGAGGAATGGGCCCTGGGATACTAAAATTCAGCAATATAATCAAATTACAAGTCTGATGAGCAAGGTTCTCTGACTTTTTATGAAAAACACCGTTAAGAAGATTCTTGTATATGACGTACATTACATTGCTGGTAATTGGCAACTTGTTAATTAGTTTCAAGTCTTTCAACAAAAAACTGCATGCCTTCATAGTACATCCAGCAAAATAACCTCTGTTTTGAACGGGCGATGTGCAGGCCAATGGAAGCAAGGTAAAGAAAAGGCATGTCATTTCTTAATGAATACTTGGAGTTGGGACGGAGGAGCAACAATACAACATAACGGCATGCCTTTAATGAAAGCAGGGATACTTCAGATGCAACTTAAGTAAGCCTTCTTTAGTGTTCCTTGTCTTACCCATTTCGAAGAATAGTATACTAGACTTTCGCTAATGCAAAATTGAGAACATAGTCACCACACCAGTCACCAGCATTAACCATTCGAACAAAACCGCAAACAAATCATCCCTCATTAGCAACCAAAGCCTAACCAATCTAATTCTCTAGATGTATTCAAACTTCAAACCTTGGGGAATTGGATACAATTGAATGACCATCATCTTAAAATCTAAAATTTTGAACTTCTGACAAAATGAATGAGAAGGATGTCAATTGATCAGTTGTCAACTAACCTACCTACAGAACACAAACTCTTCATTCCACACAAGATTTTTATATATCTTCAAACATTAAAACCCTTCTTCCACAATATTACTAATTCTAAGTTTTCAACCAAACTCACTATTTGTTAGAGATATGGGATATAGGAAAATATATGTGTGATATATTTTCCGTAGATATTCTTAAGAGAATAATATATTTAGGTTTATTTTATGTTAAGATATATTTAGAGAATATATCTTTAGGGTTTATGATTATGGTAGTATATCTTTTAGGAATATTGTTTCCTATCTTATGTTCGTAGGTATTGTATAAATACTCTACCTATTGATGAATAATGATCAAGCAAAGCTATTCTCTCATAAATAATTTAGCATGGTATCAAGAGCAGGTTAAATCTTGGGACCGTTCACACAAATTCTCCCCCTGCCGGTGGGTTAGAATATTAAACCCACCGGTGGGATTCATACATTTGCTTCCGCTATGCAATAGTATTGCTCTTTGAAATTTCTATTTTTTTATTTAATCTTTTTTTTTTGGAATAACCATGTGATACGTGGGTTATTATTGGTGTATGTGATCAATATGAATGATCATATGTGATTTGGTTAGGTTGTAGTGTTTGAGTGTGCTTCCTCCATTATTGCATCTCCATGGAGATGAAGAAAAGCCACATTTTGGCGTATTGTTTATTATTAAAAAAAAAAATTGCAAAAGATCACGGACACCAGCGAAGGGCCTGGCAAAGAAGATTACGGAGTCCAGCAAAGGGCCGTGGCAAAGAAGATTACGGACACCAGCAAAGGGCCGTGGCAAGGAAGACCACGGACACCAGCAAAGGGCCGTGACAGAAGACCATGGACACCAGCAAAGGGCCGTGGTAGCAAAAGTTTGTTTTTTTTTAAATAAAAAAAAAAAATTGAACGCGACATCAATAGAGAGGTGCAACTCGATCGACTTCAACAAATTGATGAATTTCCAATCGCAACGTTCGTGTTACTGCCGTTACGCGGGAGGGTGTTAGAGATATGGGATATCGGAAAATATATGTGTGATATATTTTCCGTAGATATTCTTAAGAGAATAATATATTTAGGTTTATTTTATGTTAAGATATATTTAGAGAATATATCTTTAGGGTTTATGATTATGGTAGTATATCTTGTAGGAATATTGTTTCCTATCTTATGTTCGTAGGTATTGTATAAATACTCTACCTATTGATGAATAATGATCAAGCAAAGCTATTCTCTCATAAATAATTTAGCACTATTTCATTTAACATGCTTAAAATAACCCCAAACTTCACCATAATATTCTTACAACCAAATCAAGTAATAAAACCAATATCACAAAGTATAATTTGATATTAAACAATCCAATTTTCACCCATTTTCTTAAAGTAATCTCAAGTTGTGATTGATTAATCTAAATATACCCTTTTAGCCTATCTATTCAATAACATGGATTAAACGGGACAAGTACAAAATAGAAATGTGGCCTATTATTTAACGACAACTAGTACAACAACAAAGAAACTATCAATCACAAAAAACTTACCGCCTTAAGTTGACCAAAACGCTGAGAATCCCTCAAAAATTCCCCCATAATCTTAGTCCTAGGATGATGCATCCACATAGTCCCATCCATAAATTGAACCCCATTTGACTCACAAGCCTTCAAAATCACATCCAATTCCTTAACATTCAAAGCAGGAGGTTTCTCAACAAGAATATGCTTCTTCTTCTCCGCAGCACGAACCACCCAATAAAGATGGAGGCTAGTGGGCAAGGGTACATAAAGGGCATCCACTTCTGGGTCATCGAGAACTTCATCGTAGCTTCCGTAAATCTTGGTGGAAGAAGGGAAGCCATTGGCGGCCGCGTAAGTTCGAGCTTTCTCGATTGAGCGGCTGCCAATGGCGTAGAGGGTGGAGTTTGGGGAGTGGAGGATGGCACGAGAGACTTTGCGGGCTATGTCTGCGCAGCCTAGGATGCCGAAGCGAATGGTGGTGGATTGATGAGGTTCCGCCATTGATGAATGATGGAGGAGTTACAGAGAAAGAGTGAATGGTATTGAATTGGTTGAGAAAGCGCCAGAATCAGGATATTCTTGTTTGTTTTCAGTAGATTAGGAGGTTCTATACCGTTCATATGTGCCATATCAACGGCACTACCACGTCATTATCAATACTCCCGCCGTTAATTAGTGTTATTTATTCATTTACGTATATCGATGTAAATCTTTTAATTACGTATATGATTGTTTTATAAATAAAAAAAAAAGTCATTATATTAAAATAAAAGTTATTATGTTGAAGTAAAAGTTAGTGTGAAATTATAAAATAAAAGGCTATTTTTTTTAATGAAAATTTTAATATATTGGTTCATATGAATAATAAAGATCACTATGTTAAAATTAGGTCACTATTCAACATAATGTTGTACTTTAAGTTTATAATAACATTAAGGGGTCACACGAGTTTTAAAAAAGGTTACTATGTTAAAAATAAGGTTATTATAATAAAATTAGGGGTCAATATATTAAATATACCGCCAGTTACGTGTGTATTAAACCTTAGGTACACAATAATATTATTGTGGACCAGGTCCATGCAAGATTTTTTGTTTAATCACACACTAGCAAAAATTAAAAAAAATTAGATATTAATAAAGTATTTATTGAGACAAATAAAACTAGATCTCATATGACTATATTTGTTCTTATATGTATAGAGAAATTTAGAAAATTCCCTTTAAATTTTAATAATTAGAAGATATTCTAAATCTAAATAACAAAATGAAATAGAGGGAGTAATTTTTTTTTTCAATTTCTCACTCTAACCTAAAATACTTGACTGTGGGGAATATTTCAAGCATTATCCCAAACTTGAATCCCACTGTGATCATACACTAAAGTACGGTGGTGTCCAAAGGGAAAGAAGATAGAGCAAAAGAGTCGCCAACAAGTTTTAGGAACTTGTAAACCATTCACAGGGTGAAGGTTACACCCCTTAACGATCCAGGAGATCGTTAACTCCAATAGGTCTGGAACCATGACTGGTAGTTCGGGGATGAAGGTAAAAATCCAACCTAAAAGAGATTGAACCTGCCCTAATAATAGGCCTCTACTTTATTCTGATCGTATTTATGTAACACCCCCAAATCTTCCTCTACGTAATTACTATATTTATACGTATACAAATACCGTAGAAGTAGATTTGGGCGTATTATCGCCACGTGAAAACGTAAGGCTTACTTAATTACTCAAATTGCAGCGGAAAAAAAAATAACTAACTTTTATTAATAATAATATGAGTAACCATAATAACTGTTTCAAAATAATCTAATAAAAACTCCACACATAAATAAAATTAACTCCTAACTATGTGATCCCAGTCCCGACTCTAGTATGCGCACGAACAACACCACACCTGAAATCAAGACTGCTTACTAAAAATGGTAAAAAGGGCGAATCAAAACAAAAAGGAAAACAGATTAGCAAAAGCGCTAAGTACATATAAGCGCAAGGCATGTAAATACTTTTAGTAGTCAAACATGCTTTTGAAATAACCATTTGACTTGTCACAAGTCACATTCAAAATTAGACTTTCTAAAATTAAACCTTCCAAGGGTAGTAATGATCATCATTATATTAAAAACTTTCCAATTCTAAAAGTATAATTCCAAACCAATTTTCCTCACCTAAGTGTGCACACCCCCCAAGCAAGTTATACCATACTCGAGGAAAGATCAGATCATACAAAGTTCATGGTCTTACTTAACCAGTCCCGGGTAGAGGGACAATTAAAATATCAAATACTCAGGCTCATAATGAGCTGCAAATTAATTGAACCAAGTGATTTATAAATCAAACAACTTTTGTTAAATCGATCAACACTTTTAGAGATCAAACCTTCAAATCATAAAATTATATACTTTAACTTGTCATGAAAATTGTTAACTTAAATATTCATACACAACATTTATTCAAACAATCATTAAAACAAACATTATACAAAACACGCATTCAAAAAAATTATATCAAGGACCTAGCCACCTATACGTACCTTGATCACGAGAACAAAAAGATACGACTACTAAACTTGACCACGATCGAGAGACTCCTCCTACACAAATAAAATAATCTTAATTAATATAAGGTTAACAAAATAACACAAAACCAAAAACACCATTCTATTGTGCATGAACTACCTAAATATTAACCTTTATCAAAATAGTGCTATTAGTATAGTTGGGTGGTCGTTGGTGGCGGAAGAGGTAGTTGTTCGGTGGCAACAACTTGGTTATGGGTTGTAGAGTTTATTTAATCTAGATAGAGTAAGAAGAAGGCGTGATGAGATAGAGAGTAGAGAAGAGAATTTCTGATTTGGTGTGAATAAGTGGGAAGAATTAAGGGTCTATTTATAGTGTTTAAGGGGTAGTAAGATAGAGTTAAAGGAGGATTGAGATTAACATGGGAACATGATAAATGTAAGTTTGTTAAATGAATATGAGTGAAATTTAGTCTAGGTTAATTCATGTGGAAAAATCCAATGAAAAGGATTAGAGATATATTAAGAAATGGAAAAATCCAATGAAAAGTAAGATAGATGCTAATATGGTTAAGAAAGATATATTAAGAAATTTAAGTTTAATAGGATAAAGATAAGTAAGCACTTGGTTTGAGTTTCATAACTCACGGCCAAATTTCTTTATTTATTTATTTATTTATTTATTTTTTGGAAATCATAGTTTAAGATAATGATTTGAAGTAAAAAAAATATATAACATAATGTCAAACTAAAATAGTTGTATATCATAAAATATGAACTAACAAAAATAATTAATTATTATTGATTTAAGGTACTAAAATAAATAATTAAATACTTATTTTTGGCACCAAAAATTAATTATGGCTCCTAATTCAAATAATTGAATAAATTATTAAAATATTTATTTTCAAAATATCGGGGTATTACAATTTATGTGCGCTTTCTGACTAACATGCAATCATTAGGTTAACCCTAAACCTATTTATCTATGTTGGTTGAATATTAATACACAAACAAAATTATTATTGGCAATCACTTGAATTATAATCAAATTAACTATAAACAAGATTATTAATTATCTTATTAAGCGTGATTACAAGTACCAATTCCCTTTAAACATGCATAAAAGGCGTGATCGAGCAATAAATAATAATATATCAAGCAACATAATAATAATAAATATAACTATAATAATTATGTTAAAGCATATTAAAAGCAAGATCCTAGGCATGATACTAACAAGATTAATAACAAACCCTAGCATGTCACTAAACAATAAAAATTAAAGCGTTAGCCCTAACATGATACTAACATGCTATTAGAAAAGACAATAAAAGGCATCAGAGAAATCATAATATTCTTTACCCTAAACATGATACTAGGAATTTATTGTTGTCACCCTAAACATCAAATTAAGATAAGCATCCTAACATGATACTAGGAATCATAATAACAATCTAAGCATGATTTCTACATCATAATAACAATGTAAACAATTAAAGCACTTACTTGGATGACTCGTATCTCTTTCTAATAATAAAATACACACGTTAGTAACTTCAAGGAAAATAATAAAACAACAATTAAATTAAATAATTGAAATAGAGATTTGGGACCAAACCCTTAGAAATTAAAACCTTTCACGTCTAGGGCGAAGGCAACTTCGAATTATGCTAGGTGTATCTAGGTCATGTGAATGCGGAATTTTGTATGTAAAAGGGTGGTTCAGAAAGAGAGAGAGAAAGAGAATAAGCTTTAGCTTAGAGAGAGAAGAGAATTAGAGAGAATAAGAGGATTGATGATTGTAGATGAGAATTGATGATTATTGATGATTGAAAACGGAGTTTTGAGGAGGCTATTTATAGAGAAAATTAGCCAAAAAGATAGAAAAATAAACCAGAGTTCTGACGTGAAAAAACAGAGTTAGCGCCAGACGCTGACATTACCGCCAGACGCTAATGCTAGCGCTAGGCGCCAAGCTTAGCGCCAGGCGCTAATGCTGGCGTTAGGCGCTAATCAAGTTTTTGACGCGTTTTCTAAAATCAGATAGAATTTAACCGTACAGGAGGATAAAATCGTATTTTCCTCAAAAACACTCTTTTATTCTGATTAAAATTCCAAAAAGTCAACAAAAGTCAATTTATCAATGCTAATTGAATAAGAAATGAAAAGAACCTTCTAGAATAATTTAGAAAACTAAAACCATTCCTAATTGCATTAGGAATGATAAATCCATATTAGGCCCTCCTCTAGATCATTGGGCCGCATATAAGGCTCAAACTGGGCCCAGTTTAGTAATTTGGCCATAATTTCCTCAATATTCATTGGAATTGTGTTTATAATATATCGTTGGAAAGCTCTTTTCAAGCTCCATCCAACTACACTACTATTGGACCCATATCATGGACCAACCAAACTGAATTGACTGTTTTCTTAAAATAGGTTTTCAAAAACAGAGAGAAAAGAAAAGAAATTAAAACTATCCGCAACACTAGACTTTCCACACTTTCACTTCATTCGATTATGATTCAACGTGAAAGGTAATCATCACCGGGTTTGATTTTGGGGAGACACAAATGGGTGTCTACAGAAGCCCTCACTTTGACTGAGTTTGGAGAAACGCCAGTTTCTAAAACAAAAGTCAAAGTATCGATAGGGACGGAGAATGATTCAGAACGTTATGCGATCCTAAATCATTCTTGTAACGCCGATACCTGCAAACTAGCGTTAGTTAAACAGATAAAAGAGTTAAGAAACGCGTATCTTGCACCGTCGAGCACACGTCTTTGAAAGTAACCGATTTGCTGCCGTTTTGCTGTATTTCTGTATTTTTGACGACCTCCTACAAGCTAGAGAATGCCTCCTGAAGACTGCTACGCTTGTAATTGCCTCCAATTCCGCTATGATAGACTTCTGCAAGCAAGAGAACCCCATCGAAGATTGCTTCACTTGAAACGACCTTCTAGCATTTTGTGACCATCTTCCGCAAGCCAGGGAACACGATCGAAGACAACTTCTCTTGAAATCACCTTCAATTGTTTGTGATAACTCTCTGCAATCTAGGGAATGATGCCGAAGATATCCTCGCTTGAAGCTATCCTCATTTGTTGCGATAATATTCTAAGGAAATTTACCGAAGACCCATGCTTGTCGATTTCGAAAAGCTCGCTTGAACTTTGCTTCTGTTATGCCTGTATGTCGGCACTTTTGCTGCTTTTAAACCTGTATGTCGGTGCCTTTTGCTGAACGAACCAGTATGTCGGTGCCTTTCTATATGAACCAGTATGTCGGTGCCTTTTGCTGAATGAACCAGTATGTCGGTGCCTTGCGATGAGCCAATGTTTAGGCGCTTTAAGCTAAGTGAGACGATAATTCATCAGGTCGATCACTTTATGTAATTGTAATCAAGCCGATTACTAAAATCATGTCAATTTTCTTAGAGGGGCTAACTGGCGTACCAAGGAACCCAAAATATTGCAAGAGGTTGGAACAACCTCACCAAGTGGCTGGACAATCTGACGTCGCTAAAATATTACTAGCGCCGCATATTTGGCTGTAGCGCCAGACGCTGGTACTAGCACCATGAACTAAGCCTTATCGACTGACGCCAAGGTCTGTCGCTTGGCGCTAGAGTCGGGTTTTCCATAAATACCCTTCTCTTCTTCATTTCCGCTGCTGCTGCTCGCGTTTTGCTCGAAAATTTGCTCAGAACTTCATTTGGCTCGTTCTTGCTCGTTTCTCAACCGAATTCGCTCAAATTTGTTGCAAATCAAAGCTTATTCCATCCATTTTCTCGATCTATGTAAGTTTTCTTCAAACTCACCCCAGTTTTAATGAATTTCGCATGTATTTGTTCACGAATTTCTTGAATGTTCGAAATTGAAATTGCTTAATTCTCTTTGTTTATCGAATTTTTTTCCATTAAATTGCTTGATTATGTTTATATATTGCCTTGGGAGTAATTTGAGACTTGTTTGACTTAATTTGGTGAAGAAACGAACAAATCACCATTGTTGGACCTCTTAAGGTCGGGAAGACAATGTGGCTTGTTCTTGATGTTTTTGCTAGCAATTCTTGTCCAATCTGTCACAATAATTACCATAGTATTGCAAGAAATTGTTTGATTGCTTGAAAAATGCCGCATATGCTCGATTTGAATTCATGCTCTGTTTTAGTACTACGTACTCTTTTTTTTGCGAACATGATATCATGCGGCTAGGCGAACCTTAGATACTATAGAACCTTAATTTATGATAATTTTGCACAATGTAGCATGGTTAGACAGCGAGGTTCGGGTTCACGGTCCCGAGACATTCGACGGGAGCACGAGCCCGTAGAGGACGACGCCGATCCGTCCACTTCACTCGGCCGACTTCCTGAGTGGGATGAGCGGATTTTGTACTTCCTCCCGTCCACCACATTTCTGAGAGGGTGAGACGGGGCATCACAGTTGGAAGGACGCGCTGCCATGGTTCCGGTTGCGACACCTTGGGCGACCTGTACAAGATGTACATCGACAGTGACGACGTGGCGAGACTTCTGCAGGAGTCTTGCGGACTGACTGCACTCTTCGAGACCTCAGAGGCCATGATTGCCTCTAGCGGGGGTCACCATGTGGTTCGTGCTCTGGTGGAGTTCTTTTGGGACACCACCAACACTTTCCACTTCCCTTAGGGTGAGATGATGGTCACCCCGACTCACTTCAGTCTCATTACGGGACTGGAGTTTAGCTCCGTTGCGCTGCCGTTCGACAACGAGATCAACGTCTTTTCTCCCGAGGTCAAGGAGCTGTTGGGTCGATTGCTGTTTGGGCTCGAGCTGAGGTGGAGTCGACTTAGTTCAGCGCGAGGGGGATTCGCCGCTCGACTCTAGCAGCGACTTTTGATGATGATGCGACTACCCGAGAGCAGCGGGTGCACATCTTTGTACTCATCTTGCTGTCAGGGATGTTCTCCCCTGACAAGGGTAGAGCACCGCTTTACTACTTGCCTGCAGTCCGTGATCTACACCGGATCGGGACTTACGACTAGGCCAGCTTGGCCTATGCTGACTTCATCCGAGCGTTACGGGACTCATGTCGACATCGGTCCTTCACGGGGAACGTTGCTCTATCTGGCTTTTGGAGGGTCGTAGAGGTATACTTTATCTCCTGTAAAGTTTAGCTCTAAGCTTTAGTTAGCACTTGTTGATAAATTTTGCCTTTTGTAGATCTTGTTCTACGAGTACTTTCCCTCAGCTGCGCCGGCGAGACCGTCGCCGCGCAGGTTTCCAGTGAGTGCTTCCTGGGGAAGACGCCGTGTTGGGATGTCCACTGCTTATGTTCGAGATTGGATCATCTCGGTATGGTTCTTTACATGTTTGAACATTTTGTGATACCTTTGATAGATTCTTGGCTGATAGGCGTTCTTTGCAGGAGCCTGACGTGTTGTACCGGCCGTGGGTCGACTTGGATGTCCTTGGGCTAGCTGCGCGGTATTCTACTGAGTATCGCTATTTCTTGGGGACATATGGAGCAATCGCGTATCTTGGAGAGAGGGTTGCTATTCAGCATTCCTCGAACACTTTTGTCGTTCCTGCTCCTCCACCGCGTCATATGTTCAATGCCGCGAGGTTGGTGAGCATGTCAGAGGAAGCTGGTACCCCTTGGCAATCTTACACGATCCCTGGGCGGTGCTATGAGGAGGAGCTACTGTCGTTGTTAGCTCCGGTCCCTGTATTGGCTGAGGAGGTTGCGGTATGATTTTTAGCTATTACCTTTCGTTAAGTAGCCCCCAAGTAATGCTTTACTAATTTTGAATTGCTTTGTCAGGGTGGACCTACTGAGTTCACGCCACCTCGTATGTCCATCCACTACCAGGGGACATACGGCCCGATTGAGGAGATGATTCCTCCGAATCCTGAGGGCGAGCTCTTTGTGGAGCGGTCGATTCCTCGTCACCAGACTCGGGTAAGCTTATTTACTTGCAACTTTTGTCCATGTATGTTATGCATGTTTACTGACTTTATTTTCTTGACAGTTCTCGTGCGAGGTGGTCACGGCGATGGCACGATGCATAGATGCCTTCCAGAGCCAGCTCGTTTGGATGTGAAACGTGGCTACATGTCGTCGAGACGACGCCGTTCAGGAGGTAGCTTCCCTTCTTATATTTTTGCATTACCGCTTCTATTTTGCATATTTCTGATCTTAGTTTCTTTTGCAGGGTCAGCCCATTTCTTCTCGTACCCGTACGAGACCTGAGGTGCGGAGGGAGCCGGCGAGGTCTAGCTCGAGACGTCGCCGTCACTGGTTCTGGCGGTCGAGGTGGTCGTTCTGAGGCTGCCCGCACCGAGGCGGTAGAGGGGTCAGGCTCTTCATCTGAGGGTGCACATGCTGCGCCGGTAGGCCAGGGAGAGGCTACCTCGGCTCTTAGAGGTGGTTGGATGTACGGGGTTGGCTCGTCATCGCAGCAGCCTCCGCAGCATCAGCCTCAGGTTGATCTTGGGTGGACGGGTCATGTGTTGAGTTTTCCACCTCCCAAGGAGACCCGAGCTGGAGCTGGTGGGGAGGTTACTCCTCGTACGATGCAGTTTTATGAGATGATGGGGGTACGCCCCCCGGCGCCGTAGTTTGTTCCTGTGCTTTTTATTATTTTATTTTGATTTTGTATAGAACTTTGCCTTTAATTAGACTCATTATCTAGACATGCTTGTATATACATACTACTATGAGTTTATTCATCATTTATCGTTTTTTCATTTTTTATTTTTATGTGCATGTTTGTGTGTGCAAAGAAATGTGAAAATTAATTTTGCGCAAAAATTCTGTCATTTTTATTATTGATGGAGGGTATCCGACTTTCTCCCCCAAAAAGAAAAATGAAAAAATTAAAATAAAAAAATATTGGATTTATAAGAACTTGGAAGTTAGTCTAAATAAAATCCGAAAAATAATATAATTAATATAATAGTTGTATTAATTAAGAGGAAGAAATAAATGAAAGGTACAAAAAGGAATAAAAAAAATGTAAAGTCATTGGTCAGACTCGAATCAGGCCAAAAATGCGATTTTTGGAAAGCTCGTACTATAAGACACGTTAGCGCCACCTGGCGCCACGCGTTTTGGTGTAGCTCCAGGCGCTACGCTTAGCGTTTGGCGCCAGGCTCTGGCGTCTGGCGCTAATGAGCGCTGACTCCGAATCCTTCCTAGATTAAAACTGCGCCGATTTTGCGTATAAATAGCCCCATGCCCAGTCGATTTTCTTCATAATTTCAGCAGATTAAATATTTTCTTAGCTCTTGAAAAAATAAAAATCATGTCTCTAGTCTCTAAAAGTTTTACCAACTTCACTCATGAATGGTGTCAGTCTCCTAATGCCAAGGAGAGAAAAGAGTTAGATGTGTTTCACCTGGGGGGTATTTATGGTGTCAAAGGGGTAGATCTTGATTTAGATTTTATTCATACCGCTCTAGAATATTGGGATGTGGATACTCATTGCTTTAGATTAGGGTATGATGAAATTAGCCCTATGCCGGAAGAATTCGGTGCTATTTTAGGCTTCCCTACATTAGATCTTGTAGTAATCCCTAGAATAAACGAGTATTATTATAAGGATTTTGAACGCTTCTTCAATTTAAAAGACAAAGATCTAACAAAAATAGTAGGTGGTAGCATAGTTAATTTGAAAGAATTTGCTCGCCATTATTTTGATAGACCTTATTCTGAGTCTTTTCATGTTTATAGAAGAAGAGCTTTTCTTTTTTGCATGCTTAATCAATATCTTCTCACTAGTGGTAGAACTAATGAGGGTCAAGCAATCATATCAACAGTTTTAGAGCAGATAGAATCTGGGAGAAATCCAATGCCCTTAATAGTTGGAGAGACTATGCTTAGTCTTGATGAATTAAAGAAGAATCCAAAAGCATCTTTCCGGGGCTCTCCAATTTTATTACAGGTAGAAAAATAATATTTTTAATTACAGAAATCAAAAATATATTTTCGTATAGTAATAATAATTTATTTGCATTGAATTTTTTTTTTTTTTTTTTACAGATGTGGCTAATGGAAAGACTGGAATTAATTAGCCCTCCAGACAATATTGAGAAGTATACTCCAAACTGCTTCGTGAGAAGGAAGAAACGCTTCTCTAAGATGGGGCGCCACGAATGGAATAAGGTCTTCGAGTCTTACAATTTTGCCATCAATTCAAGTGGGTCATCCCTTGGTGGAAAATAGAAAAGATGGTTGGTGTCAACAAGCAGCCTTTCTGCCGTCTTCCAAGCTTATCTCGAATGACTTTTTATCATCCCTGCAGGGTAAAAAGACAGTACGGCCTACTTCAAACAATTCCTTCCGGTGATCTTCGTCGTCCCTATGAGTTCCCTGTCTCTTAGGAAGTAGACAAATTTGATGCTTATTGGAGTGCTAGACCTTTATGGGAAGTGATTACCTAAAAGGTTCCTCCTTCCTTGCCCAATGATGTGAAAATGGCTTATGAAGAAAGCTTTAAAGGACGTGAAGAAAAATCAGAGTAAAACTGATGTGAAGAGTCGTCTAGGTGATAAAGTAATTCCTGTTAAGGAACTCTTGGGTGAAAGAGTCGAGTTCAAAACGCCTACAATGCCTAAGAAGAAAAGCTCTGCGAAGTTTAAAGGAAAAAGGAAAGCTGACACCACAGAGAAGAAGGCTTGGGTAGAAAAGAAGCATGGAGTCCTAGCTAAGGGAGAAACTATTTACTCAAAGATTGAATCACTACTAAAATTCAGTCGAATTGCAACCGTTTTTCTACGACCGTCATGAAAACGGTCGCAAAAATTGATATTTGCGACCGTTTTTTAAACGGTCGCAAAATTACGACCGTTTATAGGCTATAAAACGGTCGCAAAGGTAATTAAATATATTTTTAAAATAAAATTCATGTGAAAATTTATTCAAAATTAAATTAATTCTGTTACGACCGTTAGTAGCGGTCGCAATATGTGTTAATTTACGAACGTTTGAGAAACGGTCGCAAAATTACGACCGGCATACCGGTCGCAAAATTACGACCGGCATACCGGTCGCAAAATGCGTAAATTACGACCATTTGATTAACGGTCGCAAAATTACGACCGCCATACCGGTCGCAAAGTGTTTTTTTTTTTAAATCTTTTTTAAAAAAAGGGTATATAAGGAGATCATCTAAACTAGGAATGGCAACGAATCGAACTCGGGTCGGATTATGCAAGCTCCGAATCCGACCCGTTTGGTAAACGGACCTTAAATTCGAGTCCGACTTCGGATCCGACTCCATTTATACCAAATCCGAATTCGAATCCGATGGACTAGACCAGCTCCGACTCGAATCCAGGTCCGTTTAATAAACAGATTTTTCTTCCGTTTTTATATATATAAAAAAAACCCAAATATTGAAAGTAATTGCAACTGAAACTAATGAATTTCGTAGTTCTCAATATTGATACTCTTAATTACACAAAGAAATGATATATAAAAATTGAACAAGTACAAGCAAAATTAAGTTAAATTTCATATCTACACAAAAAAATTACAAAAAAAAAAACAAACTTGAAAAATGTAAAATATTTACAAATGGACAAGAAGAATATGAGATGAGGAAAGGAGAATGTTCATGGACATCATGGTCACTCGCTTCATGCTTTAGATCTTCAACTTTTCAAGTGTAAATGGGAGATTGCCATATTTAGAAATAAAAGCAGTTCATGTGTTGTTGTATACTTGTATGAGTTTTTGCTTATTAATTGATAAAATTAAGGAGAAATGATTAAGAGAGATTGAAGAGAAAATGCTGGGAAAAAATTTTCTCCAAACAAATGGAGTAGGTGAGCAACGAGGAGGGGGAAAGAAGAGGAGAGAGAAAAAGAAATTGGGTGAAATTGAAAGAAAGCGGCGGTGGAAGTATTAAATAGTTAGGGTTATTTTTTTAAAAACACTTTCTGGTAAACACCGTGTGTGTCGGACTCGGGTTGGATCGGACTCGGGTCGGAATCAGTGTAAGGTCCAAGTCCGATCCGACTCCTATTCGGATTCGGAGTTTTTTTTATCGGATTCGAACTCGGATTTTCTTTTTTCGGACTTGGATCGGACATTTTACCTCGGATCGGATCGGATTCGAATCGAATTCGAATTAAATTGCCATCCCTAATCCAAACCCTAGTATTAGAACAGCCGTCACACGCATCCTCTATCCTCTCTCTCCTCACGCATCCTCTTCTTCTCTCTCTTTTTCTCACACACTTCTTCTTTCTCTCTCTTCTCTTTCCTCTTTCCACCTCCTTGTGAACGGACCTGAAAGTGCAGCTGGTACTCAAGAAGGGGGGGGGGGGGTTGAATTGAGTACAGGGCAGTGTTAGGAATTATTGGATTTTCTTCTATTTATGTAAGGGGACCAGGTGATGAGCTGGTCCTGCAGCGGAAACAGAAAATACAATAAATAGTCAACACAAAGATTTAACGAGGTTCGGCTCAACTCTGAGCCTACGTCCTCCACTACCCTAATTACTTTTATTAATCAACTCTGAAAAACAAAAGCAATTACAAATGATCACACTCGTGATCCCCACACCTAACTCTAGGTGTCACTTCGCACTTGAACTCACAAGCACTTGCACTCACACTCGTAAATGCTACCCAATCACTAACCTCTTAGTGATTCAATACAAACCCTTTGTTTCCCTCTAAATGCTTCCACTCAAAGCTTACAAGAGATAATTACAAAACAATTCTTACTGTGTGCATAAATAGTTTGTAAGAGATGAACTAACTATTTCCCTTAGAGTGTATTTCGAGCTTTCAAAGATAGAGAATTTTTTTTCAGAAAAGCTCACTCGAAATTCTGATCGAGTTTATGCTTTTATAAGGTTGGGAGATAAAATCTTTCGTGATCTTTTCAGATCATAACTTAGGTAAATAGAATATCTTTTATTTTGTAAATAAGAGATATTCTAAGATATTATTCTACTTTCCATAAATGGGTAGAATAATATATTCTAAGTTATATGCGAAATAATTCATCTCCAACTTTGCATAAACTGAATCAATTAGTTTAGTAAATATTTTCTAAGGATAGGAAATATATATTCCAGAAAATATTTACTGAACTAATGTCCAGGTTCATGAAACAAGCTACGAGGCAGCTGTTTCCTGACCTGTTAATGTCCTAGGGATCAGGTCAACTTTTCCTGATCTCTACAACACTAAATACTCTAAGTAAGGGATACAAATAGCTCACGTACAATCATCCATGCACACTTAACATTATAAAGACTACAAAGATCAACTATCCTAATCTAAGAGACTTCATAATCTTCAAGTCTTGACGGCCTTCCTTGATAGAACATTCTGATACAGATTTCTTGAATGCTTTGATTCAAAAGGACTTCATATTGCCTCAAGTACTTGGGATAGCTGTTCCTGTTCAAAATGTCAGTTGATATAATATAACACCAACAAGAACCAGCTAGTCAGCTGTTTGTCATCACTCAAAACCTTAAGTGACTCAACAAATTCCCCCTTTTTGATGATGACAAACACTTTGAAGTTTCCTGCACCTGCACGTTAGTGAGAAACAGCAAAGTAAAGAAAGTTCTAATCTACACTTAAGAAGACAAGACTTTCTACTAGACTTTCTACACAAGGGATATCTTGTGTAAAAGACTTATGACACTGATGACTGACCAGGATAGCCATCTTTATTTAAAAGAAACAACTTGTTTTTGGATTTTTGTAAAAAGACACTGAAACAGTTAGTTAATCTAACTGTTCCCTCTATTTTAACTTGTTTTTGTGATTATCTGACTCAAGGAAATAAAGGACTCAATCTAATTGTCTAACAAGGCCTTTTCAGAAACTTCAACCTGCTTTTCCCCCTTTTGGCATCATTAAAAAGCATTCAAAAAATAGAATTGCACACCAAAATATCGCAAGGAAGCCAAAAATCAGTAGTTTCAACCACTGATCAATCTCAATGCTGCAGGTTAGCACAAACAGGTTATTCAATCACATAAAACTGAAAAAGCTTAAAACTGTTCAGGATTACACACCAGAAGGTTAGAAACATAATAGAAACCACACTGCATTAAAAACAGTCTAGCAGTGTGGGGGAACAGCAAATATTATGGAAGTTAATGGAAGGGGAGGGGGAGACTGAAGTGATCATTCATCATCATCTTCATCCTCTTCTTCACCCTCTGGGTTGATCTCCTCCTCGAAGTCAGACCCTTCCTCAGCTGTCTTTTCTTCTTCCTTCTTCTCCTTTTCTTCTGTTTCCTCTTTCTCTTCTTCTTCTTCCTCATCAGATTCATTTTCTTCTTCCTCAGAGCCTTCTCCTTCTTCAGCATCAGAGCCTTTCTCACTGGAGGATTCCTCATCATCCGTCTCAATGATCCTACAGTGTGCAGGGTCAAACTTCATCCCAGACTCTGGGGGCAACAGGTGATCAATCACCCTGCAAATAGTGAGGAATTTCCTGTTGTTCATAAGCTTATCAAGCTTCCTTTCTTCTTCAGCCTGCACTAGACTGGCAGCCAACTTTGTTATCCTCTCATCCTGCCTTTCCAACTTGGCAAGAAGCATTGCCACATCCTCAGGAGTGATTTCCTCCTGGTTCCCTTCATCCCTTGGGCTACTTTCTTGACCTACAAAAGTCAGCCTCTTTCCAGAGTAGTCAATCTTCTTCTGAGTGAGTATTTTCTTGGAGAACAACTGAAGACTCACCACCTCACCAGAAAAAGAAAACTTGGGATTCTGCTCCTTGATGATTTTGCAGATAAAGGAACCATAGGGCAGGGAGTTGTGGGATGAAGCATGGCAGTACAGCATGTGCTCCATCATTAGAGCTGGTAGATTAACCTTAACCTTTTTCATGATCAGATAGATCAGGACCATGTCCATGATCCTAACAGTACCTCTGCCTTGACCCTTGGGCAGAAAGACCTTCAAACACATGGAGTGCAGAACCAACATAATTGCCTCCCTAAAGTCACTAGGGGAACCAGCTCCTTCCTTCTTTCCAAACAAAAACTGAGTAACCACCTCAGGTGTTACTCCTCCCATTAGGGGCCACCCATCACTGCTATATCTATCAAAACCATCTCTAGGTATACCCAGCAACTCAGATAAAACAGACTCAGAAACATGTACAACACTACCAGAAACAGTTGATACCACAGACATATCAATGTTTTGCTTCAGATTAACAAAGAACTTACGAACAGGACCAACAAAAGCATCATTTAAATCATTAAACAGAGACATCCATCCTTGGAACTCAAGAAGTTCCTTAACTTGACTCAAAGCAGGAATATCAAAATATTCATTCTCAACACCACAACCAGATAACACAGTCCTAGAACTTAAAGAAGTTGCACCAGTACTGGGGGTAACAGGTTGTTTACCTTTAGCAGCCTTGGAGATACGGGAAACAGATGATGTTGCTTTCCTTTTCTCTCCTCTCTTAGGCTCAGATGGTGTAGGCTCCTTCTCATCTGAGCCCTTAATGACCTTTGAAGCAGCCCTAGTCTGCCTTTTCCTTACAGAACCAGTAGTGGTACCAGCAACCACCTTGGTCACCACTACATCTAGATCCTCCTCCATCTTCTTGTCCTCCTTCTCCTCATCCAATCCTTCATCAGCCACTTCCTCTAACTGTTTTTCAAGTTTCTTGGCTATCTTTTTATCAGGTTCCCCCTCAGATGGTGATTTGGGGTTTGAAGAAACGGTTTCAGTTATTTGAGTGAGGGTTTCGATGGATTTTTCTTTTGGGGCCTTTTTGGATTTGGATTTTTGTGGAGATGGGGTTAAAGTTTTAGTCTTTGATGGTGAAACAGGTTTTTCCTTCAAGACATTCTCTTTTGAAGGAGTTTGTCTCAAGGGAACGGCCTTGATGGGTTCAGTTTCAGAGGGGTTGATTTCTGGTGTTTCTTGTGAAGGTGTCTGCTCAGAGACGTTCATAAGAACATCCTTGATTGTTTCTTGAGATTTTGAAGAGGGGGAACTAGCCAAACTTCCTTTGGAACCTCCTTTCCTTCCAGTTCCAGCCTTTCTCACCATTGTTGCTAGTCTAAGCTTCGAAGAATTGATCTTGTGTAGAGAGAGAAGTTGAGAATTTTTGATGAATGATGAATAATCACGGAGCAAGGAAAGGGAAGCAAATATATAGCAAGAGAAATTATAGAGACAAACAGAAATAGAATAAGAGAATCAGAAGATATTTGGAAGTTATTTTGATTTGGAAATAACTTCCATAAATGAACAACTGGCCATAATTGCAACTGTCAGATCAAATTGTCGTCAGAGGAAAATAACTGCCATATTTGAAAGATTTTAAAATCAAATAAAAATATTTTCTCACGGTTTAATTTGAAATTAATTTCAAAATTAATCCGTTCGTATTTGCTGCTGTTTCCTCTACTGGTAGGGTTACTGAAACAGTTGCTTATCTGTTCAATATGACCTTCAATCCTGAAAGTGATTAGCTGCAATATTGCTTACATAGAGATAAGCAATTAACATTGAGATAATAGACAGATTGCAAAAGTATGATGCACGCACACATTTAAAGAATACTTAATTAGCCAATCATTGGGGAAAACAGCTGAGAGAGGTCTCTTAGTTTGACCTAGTCAGACCTAACATGACTCTAAACTTGCAGAAAGACTCTTTACCCAATGGCTTAGTGAAGATATCTGCAATTTGTTCTTCACTGTTGCAAAAACTCTGCTCTACAAGTCCTTTCTCAACATTATCTCTTAGGAAATGATGTCTTATCTCAATATGCTTTGTCCTGGAATGCTGCACAGGATTCTTAGAAATGTTAATAGCACTTGTATTATCACATAAAATAGGTACATTTTCATAGAAAATACCAAAATCTTTCAACTGGTTCCTTATCCACAACAGTTGGGAGCAGCAAGCTGCAGCAGCTATGTATTCAGATTCTGCTGTAGATAAAGCAACAGAATTTTGTTTCTTTGATCCCCATGAAATCAAGCAGGGACCTAAGAAATGTGCCATACCAGATGTGCTCTTTCTGTCTACTAGGAATCCAGCATAATCTGCATCTGTGTATCCTAATAGTTCAATTGAACCACCTTTGGGGTACCACAAGTACAGATCATCTGTCCCTACTAAGTATCTAAGTATTCTCTTGACAGCCTTTAGGTGAGATTCTTTGGGATTGCTTTGAAAACGTGCACACAGTCCCACAGAAAACACTATATCTGGCCTACTAGCTGTCAAGTAGAGAAGAGAACCAATCATACCTCTAAACAGTGTAGCTTCCACACTCTCTCCTTTATCATCACTATCTAGCTTTGCATTTGTAGGTATTGGAGTTGCATATGATTTACTGTCTTGCAATCCATACTTCTTGATTAGTTCCTTTAGATACTTCTGTTGATGTATCATGATCCCATCAACTGTTTGCTTGATCTGCAATCCTAGGAAGAATCCTAGTTCTCCCATCATGCTCATTTCAAATTCACTTTGCATCAGATCTGCAAACTCACTACACAAAATTTGATTAGTAGCACCAAATATTATATCATCTACATATATCTGTACTACAATCAAATCAAAATTCCTGGTTTTGATAAAGAGGGTCTTATCAACCGTTCCCCTTCTATAGTCATGTTCCATCAGAAAGTTGGACAGCCTTTCATACCAAGCTCTAGGAGCTTGTTTAAGACCATAGAGTGCCTTGTCCAGCTTATATACATGATTTGGGAATTGACTATCAGCAAAGCCAGGGGGCTGCTCAACATATACTTCTTCTTTCAAATAACCATTAAGAAATGCTGTCTTAACATCCATTTGAAAGAGCTTAATGTTCTTATGAGCAGCAAAGGCAATCAAGATCCTTATTGCCTCAAGTCTAGCTACTGGGGCAAAGGTTTCATCATAATCAATGCCTTCTTGCTGATTATAACCTTGCACGACCAGTCTAGCTTTGTTTCTGACTATAGTACCCAGATCATCCAATTTGTTTCTGAAGACCCACCTGGTACCTATGACTGACCTGTTCTCAGGTCTTGGCTCAAGATGCCACACTTTATTTCTTTCAAATTGATTTAATTCATCTTGCATAGCCAAAACCCAATCAGGATCTTTTAAAGCCATCTTGTAGTCAGTTGGTTCTATATTAGATAAAAAAGAGAAAAATGCACAAAAGTTTTCATAAACAGCTCTCCTAGTCTGAATACCTCTACTGATATCACTCAGAATTTGTTCAGTAGGATGAGAAGATTTATATTTAAAAATGCTAGACCTAGGTGCATTCTCATTTAATCCATCAGAACCATCATGCATCCCTGGTTCATTTGTGCCATCGAATTGGTTTTGCACAGATGGACCAGTATGCTGAGATGTTCCCCCTACCTCCCTTACCTGGGTGGAAAACTTGTCCTGAAAGTTTTCTGTTCCTCCTGAGGTGTTGCTTTCTCCATTTACTTGGGGGCCTTCATCTCCATCCTCATGAGTATCTACTTGTTGAGGATCTCCTTCATTGTGACCAAGTCCTTCACCAGCAGCATCTGGTGAACCAGTAGGTGAACCTGGTTCTTCTAAGGAAACAGCAGTTGATTCTCCTGTAAAATACAAAAGTCCTATCTCATCTAAGTCATCAACCTGCACATTCTCACAACACATATTAAATTCATCAAAGACTACATGAACACTTTCTTCAACACACAAGGTTTTCTTATTGAATACTTTATATGCCTTACTGTGAGAAGAATAACCAAGGAAAACAGCTTCATCACTTCTTGGATCAAATTTATCCAAGCTGTTCTTACCATTATTATGCACATAACACTTACAACCAAAGGTTCTGAAGTATGCTATGTTTGGTTTCCTTCCTCTAAGTAGTTCATATGGAGTCTTCTTCATTTGAGGCCTTAACATCAACCTATTTAACATGTGACAAGCTGTATTTACAGCTTCTGCCCAAAAAGACTTGGGGAGACAACTCTCAATGAGCATTGTTCTTGCCATTTCTTCCAAAGTCCTGTTCTTCCTCTCAACTACTCCATTTTGTTGAGGAGTTCTTGGGGCAGAGAAATTGTGAGAAACTCCATGTTCCCTGCAGAACTCTATGAAGCTAGAGTTATCAAACTCTGATCCATGATCAGATCTTATGGCAGCCAGTTGATGATTGATCTTGTTCTGAACCTGCCTTACTAACACAATAAACTCATCAAAAGTTTCATCTTTAGAAGACAGAAATAGAGTCCATGTGTATCTGGAATAATCATCAACGATGACACACACATATCTAGAACCATTTCTACTTTGGACTCTCATGGGTCCACATAAATCAATATGAATAAGTTCTAGAGGTCTGCTGGTACTGATAGTTTTCTTTGGCTTAAAAAAGGATTTGACCTGTTTCCCTTTAGCACATTCTTCACAAACTCTATCTGCTTCAAACTTGATGTTAGGCAGGCCTATCACCAATTTTTGAGACCTGAGTTTGTTAAGAAGTCTAAAACTGACATGCCCCATCCTTTTATGCCAAAGCCACTGGTCCCTATCAGAAACATCATTCAAACAGATGGACTTGTTCTCAGGGATTTGGTTTAAATAAGTAATGTAAACGTTTTCATGTCTGAATCCCTGGCAGACAAGTTCATTTGTTTGCAAATTCACTATGTGACAAAGGTTGTCTTTGAACTCAACTTTATTACCTTTATCACATAATTGTGAAATACTCAAGAGATTATGTTGTAAACCATCAACATAATATACATCACTAATAGCATGGGAAAGTGACTTACCAACCTTACCAATTCCAAGAATGGTACCTTTGCTGTTATCACCAAAAGTCACCTTTCCCCCTTCATGAGCTGTAAGTGAGAGAAACTGTTTCCTATCCCCTGACATGTGTCTTGAGCAGCCACTGTCCAAATACCAGTAGGTATTGTCTCTCACTTCAGCCTGCACAGGAAATTCAAACATTAGCTTTAGGAACCCAAATCTTTTTGGGTCCCTTTCCAACAACAGATTCAAGCAAGTCTTTTCTAACCCAAATCTGCTTAACATTTTTCTTATTTTTATCCAATCTACTTTTCCTGTCTTTACACTCATATTTCTTATGGCCATTCTTGCCACAATGATAGCACACATGCATGTCTTTTGCTAAGACATACTTACCTTTCTTATACTCCTGTAACCATGTAGTATCTCTGGGAGACCAGTTCCTCCTGTTCCCCTTCCCAGTATAACCAAGTCCCCTTCTACCACTGTTTCTAGCAGTTAAAGTTAACTGGTTCAATGAGTTCTGGGATTGGAGGACTTTATCCATTCTCTTCTTAAATTCTATGAACTCTCTGTCCTTTAAGTTCATTTTCTCATGCAGGGATAAATTCTGGTCAACAACTATCTCAAAGTCAAGCTTAGCTCTTTCAAGCTCAGCTTGCAATTTTGAAATATTTGAATCATGCAAAACTACAGAATCACATGAATTAGTCTTTCTAAGCTGGGCTAACTCAACCTGCAAGCTACAAATTTTAGCTTCACATTCATCATGCATATTACTAGAAACAGTTTCAGAACCAGTGCTTTTGCTGTTCTTAACTAGGACATATGCTTTATATAGTTCCTCTACATCATCAACTAACAGGTTGAATCCTTCTAACAGTTTAGACCTATTTAGAGCACTTGCCCTGGATTTTATACTATCAAAGTCATACAAGTCATCACCACTATAATCAAGCACATTAATGACACAACTTGTAAACTGTTTCTCACATTCATCATCACTGTCATCACACAAACCCATATCAGATTTTATTCTCTGAATTTCAAGTTTGCTTTGATCTAAAGCAATCTCTAGTTCAGCTACTTCCTGCTTCAAGTTAGCACAGGCACTTTCCAACAGATCACAACTTGAATTAGCAATATCATATTCTTTAGACTTTTCTTTAAACTTTCTCTTAAAATCATGATATGCAATTCCAAGTTCTAAACATTGATCTAAAGCACTACTAGCACATTCCATCAAGTTTTCTCTATCATAAAAGAGCATATCCTTTTTGATCTGATCAATGTTTACCTGATGTTGATCCAAGGGGTGCTTCTTTGCCATGAGGCAGTGAACATCTGAGCTGGTTCCTCTGCTGTTCCTGGTACCTTCTTCTGAACTTTGATTCAGTATTGCTGTCATACATACATCTGACTGACTTGAATCATCTCCCTCTTCATCACTGTCTGTATCTCCCCAGACAGCAGCAACCATGGCCTTTTTGTAGGCCATCTTGTCTGCTTCCTTGGACTGGTTGTCCTTCCATTGAGGACAATTCTTCACAAGGTGTCCCTTCTCACCACACTTAAAGCATCCTGTTGCAGAGAAGTTGTTAGATTTTTTATTTGATGCATTATTAAACTTACCCTTGATGAATTTTCCCTTCTGGTTTCTGAAACTTCTTTCAAACCTTCTAGCCATCATTCCTATCTCATCATCCTCATCTTCGACTGTTCCCTTTAGTGCAATTCCTTTTGCTGGTACCTTCTCTGACTTAGATCCAACCAGCATTTCATGGGTCATGAGGGAACCTATCAGCTGTTCAACTGATAGAATTGAAAGATCCTTTGCTTCATAAATGGCTGTAACCTTGGGAGTCCATTCACCTGTCAAACTTCTCAAAATCTTTCTAACAAGATCTTCATCAGTAAAGCTTTTACCAAGAGATTTTAAATCATTTACAATAGTCATGAATCTACCAAAACAAGTATTAATATCTTCATCCTTAAACATATTAAAAGATTCATATTTTGACATAAGTAAATCAATTTTAGACCTCTTTACCTCACTGGTACCCTCAAAGGCAAGTTCGAGGGTATCCCAGATCTCCTTGGCAGTGGTGCATGCTGAGATCCTGTTTGTCTCATTCTCAGCAATGGCCTGTTGCAGTATTGACATAGCCTTAGCATTTTTCTCCAGCTTTTTGTAATCAGTGGAGATGTATTCATCTTCAGTCTTTGGGACTAGCTTCCCTTCTGGATCAAAATTCTCAATGGTCAAGGGACCATTCTTAACAACCAACCAGCATTCATAATCAATGCCAATGATGATGTTCTTGATTCTGTTCTTCCACCATGCATAGTTCTTCCCATTGAACTTTGGTGTCTTGTTGTCATATCCCATAGCATTCATTTCCTGAGTACTCATGATCTACTTCTCTAGGTGTTACCCTTACAAGAAGTCGAGGCTCTGATACCAATTGAAAGTGCAGCTGGTACTCAAGAAGGGGGGGGTTGAATTGAGTACAGGGCAGTGTTAGGAATTATTGGATTTTCTTCTATTTATGTAAGGGGACCAGGTGATGAACTGGTCCTGCAGCGGAAACAGAAAATACAATAAATAGTCAACACAAAGATTTAACGAGGTTCGGCTCAACTCTGAGCCTACGTCCTCCACTACCCTAATTACTTTTATTAATCAACTCTGAAAAACAAAAGCAATTACAAATGATCACACTCGTGATCCCCACACCTAACTCTAGGTGTCACTTCGCACTTGAACTCACAAGCACTTGCACTCACACTCGTAAATGCTACCCAATCACTAACCTCTTAGTGATTCAATACAAACCCTTTGTTTCCCTCTAAATGCTTCCACTCAAAGCTTACAAGAGATAATTACAAAACAATTCTTACTGTGTGCATAAATAGTTTGTAAGAGATGAACTAACTATTTCCCTTAGAGTGTATTTCGAGCTTTCAAAGATAGAGAATTTTTTTTCAGAAAAGCTCACTCGAAATTCTGATCGAGTTTATGCTTTTATAAGGTTGGGAGATAAAATCTTTCGTGATCTTTTCAGATCATAACTTAGGTAAATAGAATATCTTTTATTTTGTAAATAAGAGATATTCTAAGATATTATTCTACTTTCCATAAATGGGTAGAATAATATATTCTAAGTTATATGCGAAATAATTCATCTCCAACTTTGCATAAACTGAATCAATTAGTTTAGTAAATATTTTCTAAGGATAGGAAATATATATTCCAGAAAATATTTACTGAACTAATGTCCAGGTTCATGAAACAAGCTACGAGGCAGCTGTTTCCTGACCTGTTAATGTCCTAGGGATCAGGTCAACTTTTCCTGATCTCTACAACACTAAATACTCTAAGTAAGGGATACAAATAGCTCACGTACAATCATCCATGCACACTTAACATTATAAAGACTACAAAGATCAACTATCCTAATCTAAGAGACTTCATAATCTTCAAGTCTTGACGGCCTTCCTTGATAGAACATTCTGATACAGATTTCTTGAATGCTTTGATTCAAAAGGACTTCATATTGCCTCAAGTACTTGGGATAGCTGTTCCTGTTCAAAATGTCAGTTGATATAATATAACACCAACAAGAACCAGCTAGTCAGCTGTTTGTCATCACTCAAAACCTTAAGTGACTCAACAGGACCTCATCTCATGAATCCTCTTCTCCTCATCTTTTTCTCCTTCTCTCGCATCTCTTCTCTTCACCAACCCGAAATAGAGCAGCCACCGTCACAAGCACAACCGTTAAAAGCAACACGCTAGTTTGGTGTTTATGGTCAAATTCGACCTTAAAAATTCCAGATCTGGAGCTTTCTTGGTCGAATTTGACCATATTAACCTAACGAGGAAGATAGATTATGAAAGGTATGTTTATTTTTCTGAAAATTTTGTTTATTTTCAAATTTTGTGGTTGAATTTCGTGTTCCGTTCGAATTTCCATGTTTGTTAGATTTTGTTATCGATTTTTGTTTGCGTTTCTGTTCCAATTCCTTTGATTTTGGTTTTATTTTGAGTTTTTGTTAATTCAGTTCGAATTTGTTCTTTATTTGTTCAAATTTCATAGATTTTTGGTTTGATTTTGAGCTCGAACTTGTCGAATTAAGGTTCGAATTTGTGGGTTTAATTGTTGAATTTTGGTTCGATTTAGGGTTTTATTTCGTTTTTTGTTTGATTTTTTGTCGAATTTTTTGTTCGATTATGTGGGTTTAATTGTTCTGGGTTTATTATTTTGGGTTGAATTTTTGGCCGATTCTTTTTTTTTTTTTATTTAATTTTTTTTCGTGTTTTGGTTTAAATTCTGAGCATTTTATTTGTGGGTTAATTGTTTTGATAAATTTGGATGTTTTTCGAAATTGTATGATTTTTGTAGGTGATTTTTTTTTCTTTTTTTTTTTTTTTTTTTTTTACTGTTTTTCTGTGTTAAGGGTGAGTTGTGGTGGGTATTGGTGGTTGAAGGTGGGCGAAGGTAATGGTGGGTAGAGGGCGGCAGAGGCGGCTACTGGTTGTTTAGTGTGGGCAGTGGTGGTGGTTTGGGTGGGATCTGGGTTAGAGGTGGGATCTGGGTTAAGGGTGTGGGTGGGTGGGTTTTTTTTCTTTTTTTTAAAAAATTTTTAGCGACGGCTTATGACGGTCGCTAAATTCAATTTTTGCGACCGTTTCATAAGGCGGTCGCGATTTCTAATATTTGCGACCGTTTTTTTACCGGTCGTTGAAAATAGGGAAAACAGCCGTAAAAAATTTGAGACCGTCAAACGATCGTAATATTTTTGTTTTTGCGACCAAGATAATAACGACCGTCATGTTGCGACCGTTGACGGTCGCAATTATGTTTTGCGACCGTGTTTACTATTATTTGCGACCGTTTGTGCCGGTCGCAATTTGACCAAGTTTTAGTAGTGAATTTAGGTCCTCTAAAGGATGCCTACTAGCTAAGGTTATGGATGAGGAAGAAGACGCAGATAAGAATTGGAAGAGGGCTAAGAAAGAGAAAAAAGATTAAGAGCATTGCTTAACTTTCAATTATTAGACTTAGTTTTTAAATTCAAAGTTAATTTATTTAAGCTTTATTTAAATTCCATCAATAATGTAATTTATTTTATTAATGAAATTCTAGCTTTTTAATTAAATTATTTACTTTAAATTTAATTTATCAAAGCAATGAAAACCGAAAATTTAATTTTCCAGAAATTTTTCAAGTACGGAAGTCCGAAATATTCCCAGATATTTTACAGTAAATTGGCGCCACGATTTTGCGACTGACGCCAGCTGTGGCAGTCTAGCGTCAGGCGACAGGGGTTGTTGTCTGGCGCCAGAATTTTTTCTGTGACGTCGATGTTTCGTCGATCTTCTGTTGAATTTTTTATTAAGTCTGGGATGCGAGGTTTGAAAAAAATAAAGTGGTCGCACCCGTAAAGGGTTGCCTACGTATCCTTTCTTAAGGAATCAGGCCAAACGTAGCTCTCTTGAGTGTCCTACTCAAGTAATTATGGGTTGTATTTTTTAAGTTGGTCAAGATTTGTCATGTTCAAGAACTCATTGCCATCCATGTCAGTTAATTTTGCCGCACCTTCTGACAGGATTGTTTTGACAATGTAGGGTCCAGACCAATTACGTCTGAATTTTCCTCTTGGATCTAAAACATTTTTCCTTAATGCTTTGAACACCAAATCTCCTGCTTTGATGTTTCTTGTCTTTACCTTCTTATTAAAATGCCTAGCCATACGATTTTGGTAACATTGAGTGTGATGTAGAGCTTCTAGTCGTTTTTCATCAAGTAGAATTAGCTCTTCATATCTTGCCCTAGTCCATTCAACTTCATCGAGTTTTCTCTCTAATGTGATGCGTAGAGATGGAATCTCTAGCTCTACAGGTTGTACGGCATCCATTCCATAAACCAAGGAAAATGGCGTATTTCCTGTTAACGTGCGAATTGACGTGCGATAACCCCACAATGCGAAGTGAAGTTTGTCAGGCCAATCCTTGTAATTTTCCGTCATTTTCTCGATGATAGTCTTTAGATTTTTATTAGCTGCTTCGACTGCTCCAATTGCCTGAGGTCTATAAGGAGAAGAATGATGATGTTGAGTACCATATTTTTGTAGCAATTCTTCACATTCGGCTTGAAAGTGAGTTCCGTTGTCACTTATCATTTCATGTGGGACTCCATATCGACAAATAATATTTCTTTCGATAAAGAGTGCTACATGTTTTGCAGTGAGTTTGGCGTATGATTGTGCTTCGACCCACTTTGTGAAGTAATCAATTGCCACTAAGATGTATTCGTGACCTCCTGTTCCTGGGGGAGTGATTTTGCCGATGATGTCAATTCCTCATGCGGAAAATGGCCATGGCGAAGTGTAGGTGTAGAGCAAAGATGGAGGAACATGTTGTAAATTAGCGTAGATTTGGCACTTAGGGCATCTTTTTACGTATTGATGGCAATCCCTATTCATTGTAGTCCAATAGTATCCTTCTCGCATTATCTTTTAGACTAACATTTTGCCATTTACGTGAGTTCCACAAATTCCTTCGTGGACTATCCTCATTGCTCTTTGGGCATCCTTTTTTCCTACACATAAGAGAGCTCGACCCTTAGGTACCCTTTTGTGTAGCTTGTCGTCTATGAATACGTATTGGGAAGCCAAGAGTCTTAATGCTCATTTTTCTCTTTTGTCAACATGTGGAGGGTATTCTCCTTTGGTGACATAATTGAGTATATCCGTATACCATGGTTCTTCTTCTTGTTCTTCATCCTGGATTACTTCATCATCTTCTATAGCTTGAATATAGGCCGGTTTGTGCCTTTTTTCTATAGTTAGAGGCGTTTGCTCGATTTCCGTAGGAATCCTAACCATTGAGGCTAGTCTTGCCAAGGCATCAGCAAATTGATTTTCTTCTCTAGGTAGATATGTGTATTCTACCTTTTCTAACTGATTAGTAAGGGTTTCTAGATAAGTTTGGTAAGGGGATAGACTTTCGCTCCTTACTTTCCACCTTTTAGAGATTTGATTGATAATCAATGAAGAGTCTTCGAATATCCGTAACTTTTTTACTCCTAATGCCAAAGTTTTTTCAAGGCCTACCACGCATGCTTCGTATTCAACAGCGTTGTTGGTAACGTCGAAATCAAGCTTTATGGAGATTGGGACATGCTCTTCTTTAGGTGATACTAGTAGTACTCCAACGCCACATCCCTTTTGATTTGAGGCTCTGTCGAAATACAAGGTCCAAGTATCATCTTCAGTTACCATCAAGTCTTCGTCTGGAAATTCATTGTCGTGTATTGGCGTCGAGTCTTCTATTGGAAAGTCTACTAGAAAATCCGACACCATAGATCCTTTGATAGCTTTTTGTGACATGAACCTTACATCGAATTGGGCTAAGTTGACTATCCATCTCGATATGCGCCCATTGAGTGTAGACTTCTCGAATAAATATTTGAGTGGATCTAATCGGGAAACTACAAAGACTGTATGCACAAGCATGTAATGTCTTAACTTGGTTGTGGCCCACACCAAAGCGAGGCACAATTTCTCAAGTGGTGTATAGCGTGCTTCATACTCGAGCATCTTCTTGCTTAGATAGTAGATCGCATTTTCATTTCCTTCTACTTCTTGAGCTAGCATGGCTCCTATTGTCTCTTTGGTAACTGTTAAGTACAACCTAAGAGTTATTCCCGAAAGTGCTGGTGCTAATACGGGAGGATTTGCGAGATAGGCTTTGATCTTTTCAAAGGCTTTTTGACACTCGTCATCCATATCACTGGTACATTCTTTTTAAGCTTTTTAAAGATTGGTTCACATATTGTTGTCAATTTTGATATGAACCTGCTTATGTATTGCAACCGGCCAATAAATCCTCGAATTTGCTTCTCGGTTTTGGGCGGTGGCATTGACATGATTGCCTTGATCTTGGTTGGGTCTATTTCTATTCCTCTAGAGCTTATGACATAACCTAGAAGCTTGCCGGAGGTGACTCCAAAAGCACACTTAGATGGATTCAACTTCAAGTTGTATTTTCTTAGCCTTTTGAAGAATTTTCTTAAGGCTACTTGATGGCCTGGGCGATCTTTTGATTTCACAATCATGTCGTCCACATATAATTCAACTTCTTTATGCATCATGTCATGGAGCAAGGCAGTCGCTGCTCGTTGGTAAGTAGCACCCGCGTTTTTCAACTCGAATGACATTACCGTGTAGCAGTAAGTACCCCATGGCGTTATGAAGGTTGTCTTCTCCACGTCTTCTTTTGCTATGAGAATCTAATTATAGCCCGCGTATCCATCCATGAACGAGAGAAGTGCATGATTTGCTATGTTATCCACCAGAATATCGATGTGTGGTAAAGGGAAGTCGTCCTTTGGACTTGCCTTATTTAGATCTCGATAGTCGACACACATTCTTACCCTTCCATCCTTTTTTGGAACTGGGACGACGTTGGCGACCCATTTAGGGTATTTGGATACCTTTATGAAACCTGCAGTTATTTGTTTTTGAACTTCTTCTTTTATTTTAAGAGCTACGTCGGGTTTCATTCGACGTAACTTTTGTTTTACAGGTTTTATTCCTGGAATTAGTGGTATGGTGTGTTGAGCTATTTCTCTATTGATGCCTTGCATATCTTCATATGACCAAGCGAATACATCGATAAATTCTTTAAGTAAGTTAATTAAATCGGTTCTTTCTTGTTCATTAAGTGTTAGTCCGATTTTAACTTCTCTTTTATTGGTTGAATCATTTGAGATATCAACCGTCTCAGTTTCTTCAATTATCGGTGTCTTCTTTTTAAGTGTTTTCATTGCTTTAATAAGCTCTTTGTCATTTTCATTGTTAGTTAAGCAATTTCGTCATCTTGGGTTAAAGAAGAACACAAGGAGTAAGGAGAAGAAGCCATTTTATTAAATTCTGAGATCATTACATCAAAGAGGGATATGTCCTTAGGGATTTGATCACTAACTATCCTAGGGGAAGAGATAGAAGGAGGAGGTGCTATAACTAAGGACTTAGATGACTCCTTTAGGGAGAGACTGTGACTCCAACTCTGACTCAGACGACTCTTCGAACATCGGTCCTTGCCCTGTTATGATGGAGATCTTCCTTCCACTTGGAGTAGTCACCTTGACGGTCTTGCGCCACCCTTGTAGTGAACCTTCCGCTGGAGTGATTAGCGTTGAGGGATCGAAGCTTTCGCTTTGTAGGACTGTTTGGATGAGCGAGGAGTTATCCTCTTTGTATGTTGGCTCATCCTTTTCTCGCCCAAATAGTAATCCCATGACATTAAAGTCAAAGCATGGGGGTGCTTTCTCCTTATGGACATGAGTTGGGATTTCGTCTATGAAGTAGCAATCTAAGAAAATTTCGAACCCCGGTTGCCTTATGCCATTTACGACAAATGGTTCGGGAAATTCATAGCATGGATAGTCCTCTCCTTCTTTTATAAATTGTCCATTAAGGGTAAGAGGATACTAATCCATTGGGATTGCTTTCTTTTGGATGCGAGCGTCCCTACGTGCCTTTGACTTTTCCCTGGGCTCGCTTGAGATCTTTCCGAGTCGGTTCGAAACCAAGTCCGAAAGTATCTAATTTAGGGAGGCTAGGTGATTCCAACAGTTTTGCTATTCCCTTCTTCTTTCCTAGGGTCCTTTCATCCTCCTCGATTAAGGAAACCTCTTCATTAAAGCCCCACAAATCTTGGAACATAGTAGCGTGTTCTATCGCTCTCGCCGTTACATTCATAGTAATTTTACCAAGAGCTTGACGACGAGTGTTGTCATAGGCTCTTATTCCTTGCGTTGATGGGGTTAGGTCTTCATCCCTTATGCCTAGCATTCTCGCAGTTCTAAGTGGACAGACATTAATGGCTGATCCATTGTCTACAAGAGTCATAGGGACGTTCATTCTCTTGCAAACCACTATGAGGTTTAATGCCTTATAATGCTTGTCACCTTCTGGAGGTAAATCCTTGTCGGAAAAGGTGATCAAGTTGATAGGACTAGGGAGATCACTCATAAGGAAGTTAGCCAACCCCTCAGGAGTGGTGTCAGATTCTATCCTTATCTTATTCAAGGCATTCATTACAGCCAACCTATGCTCTCGAGATGTTTCCAGAAGCTTCCATACGTTTATTTCAACCTTGGTTTTCTTGAACTATTTGACAATGTCATTGTCTTCTATGATAGGTATGGGAACTTGCTGTGTGGTTGGCATAGGTTGTGTCAAAACAGGAGGTTGCATTCTCCCGGATCTTGTGAGGACGTCTATTGATGAATCTTCTTCAACCCAAAAGTCATCTAGGGCATATGACACCGAAGGTGGAGGTCCTGTTTTTCAAGTAAATGTCTTCTTCGTCACTGTCCCAAACTCCATTAATATTTACGTCTTCATCTTGTGTAACTTGGACTAGCCTATTATCATCAATCATTTTCTGAATTAAACCCTTGAATTCAAAACAGTTTTCAATAGTGTGCCCCCCTGATTGATGATATTGACAATAAAATCTATCTGTCCTTTTTAACGATTCAAATTGTCTCGGTTCGAGAGGTTTTACCTTGCAACTCTCGGAGAGCATTTTGAACATTTGTGCATATGGAATCCCAATTGGAGTATAGAGTCTATTACTCTTCTTGGGTTTATCGATTAGTTGCAGAGGAAAATGTTTCGCATCGTAGGTCGTTCCCTTCGGTGTGAACTCTTTCATAGGTTTATTTTTCAAGGGTGGAACCTCGTCATACTTCTTCTGAAGTTCCTTAACAACTTCGAGGGCTTCACGTAGCAAGTTTGATCCTTCCATCATGGACAGAGTAAGCAATTGTATGTCCTCTTTACTTTCTAATTCTAGAAGGTTATCCATGGCGTCGAAAAAGATCTCCTCCTCTTCTTCGATAGCATGGATTTCTTCGACAGGTTTGATGAGAGATGAGGGACCAACCTCGTTTTCCTCATCGGAGATGGCCAAGGAGTGAGCGAAAGGTGCATTATCAATACTTGGCTTCTTACTGGCAGGGAGCAATGGTAGTTTGTTATTGTCGATTAAGTCTTGGATAGCTTCCTTAAGCTTCCAACAGTTCTCGGTAAGATGGCCCCTGCCTTGGTGATACTTGCAATGTGCATTGGGGTTCCAATTAGCCGTCCTCTTCTCAACTGGTGGGTCCCCAAACGGTCCAATAGGAGTTATAAGACCTTTTGCATTTAATCGATCAAATGCGGTGTCATAACTCATGCCAATAGGAGTAAAGTTCCTCCTAAATGGTTTCTTTTGTCCTTGATTATTCATAGCAAGGACTTCACTTAAGTTAAAAGTGCTAACATTGTTTGAGTGGGTGGTTTTGGAAGAAGAAGGATTGTCGTTCTTCTTGCCTTTCCAGCCACTGTTGGAGTTATTGCTAGCAGCTATCAATTTAGCCAGGTCGTCTTCAATATTAATTCCAATGTCGTAGATGGCCTTGAAGGTATGGAGATTATTCTGGTATTTGAGATGCTTGGAGTACTTCTCTAGAAGGTTTTTGATGAATAACCTTACGGACTCTTTTTCTTTTGGCACCTCAATCATCTTAGCTGAGGTTTCTCTCCATTTATTAAAGAAAGAGGTGAAACCTTCATTCTCTTTTTGCTTGAGGATTTCAAGTTCCCTATAGTCAGTCTCAACTTGAATATTGCATTTATATCTATCAATGAAAGCATTTACTATGGACTCCCAAGTGGAGGTTCTTTCTTTCTCAAGAGAAAAGAACCATTGTTGGCAAACGGTTTCGAGAGATAATGAGAACAGAGAGGGAAACACTTTCTTGTTGATACCCTTAATACTCATTATTGTTTCGAAGGCTCTTAAATGAAAGTAAGGGTTGTCAGTTGCTTTGAATTTTGGGATGTCGTTGGCATTGAACTTCTGCAGAAGAAGATCCATATCCACCGAGACCCCTTGTGAGCTAATCCCTTGAAACTTGTAGTCGCTAGACAGTTTGCTCAGACTCTCTTGCAAGAGGTCCATTTGTTGTTGTTTCACATGATCATCAATCTTGAGGGTTAGAACCTTTAACGCCTCAGTCACAGTAATCAGTTGGTTCCTGAGCTCATTGACTTCTTCTTGAGTTGTCATTATTGTCCTAGCTTTCCTCTTACGAGCGATGGGTTTGTCGAAAAGTTGGACTTGGATAAAAAAGGTTGTCTTTATTAAACGCTCTTCTTTTCTTGACCACGCGCTGTAAATCAAACCATTTTTTTGTTTTAATTATTTGAATCAAATTGACCTTGACTTTACGGTTTAAAAGAGGAAAAGAAATTTTTTTTTAAAAAGTAGGTGAATATTTTTGGCAAAACTAAGGCAAAAATAAGGTATATATTTTTGGCAATTAAGTATAGGTTTTAAACAAGTTGATTTATTTGGAGGATTAATATCCGACTTACCCCCCTAAAAAAAATGATGGAAAAAACGCGCATACAAGACTCCCTTAGACATGGTCAAAAGTGTGTATTAGTGTGTGCTTTGTCTGGTGAGTGTAAGTGACATGCTCTGACTCTTGTGTAAGACCATGGAACTTAGTTCTTAGACTCAAATAATGACTTGACAAGTAATATTTACCAGTAAAAATTTACCGAATCAACTGGAAAACTGTTCAATTAATAGACATAAGGTGATGACTCGAGCAATAAATCGAACTGTCGTAAAAAAGACAAGACTGGCGTCTCTCTTTAAAGTGTAGCGCTAAACAACAGGATTGTCGCCAGGCGCTACACTCTACAGAATGGCGCTACAGTTCAAATTTTGGCGCCATTGCTGGAGCGTCGATCTGAAACTGTTTTCAGTATTATTACTCTACAGGGATATGCCTAAAGTCGTACTAAGTCAACTCTGATTAAATATTAAAATTTAATTACTCTAATTAATTAATTAATCAAATAGGCAAAGTTCTTTTAGTCATGAATTAATTTATTTAATCTTAGCACAAGTCAAACAAACGGTTAGGATAAACACATAGAGTATGCACAACCAATAATGCACAATTAGTCAAGTAGGCACAACATGATGCAATGAGTTTGCAACCTAACCATGGCTCTAGTTCTCTAAAATTCGGGATATGGGTTATTCAATAGAGGGTTCATGGTTAATTGTCCGGATGCACCGCGCGGAAGCCTAACCGTGAAGGGTTGGCGCGAGTGGATGGGACACCGCGAGTTTAGAAAAAACTCGCTTCCATGGTTTGGTGAATTCAACATTCTCGGATGTACCCTTTGTTGCTCAGAGAGTTCAATCGGGTAGATGGAGCATGAATTCCCAGAGGGTTATTCCCATATGTAGAACACATATGGGTTTCAGAAAAGTGAGAAAATTCAATCAGGAAGTAGGATCGAGCAAACAGTGCTAAAAACTGGTCGAAATTAGAACGCATATTTCTTGCTCGGTATTGGAAGAACTTGGTGCAGCAAACAGAGTCCAGCGCCACCTTTTGGTTTTAGGGCCTGGAGACATAAGTTGTCGCCTGACGCTAACGTCAAAATGTTAACGCTAGTCTTTGTTCGCTGACGCTAGTTCCTACATGCCTCAGCAGCTTTCTGTGCTCGATAAAATTTTCCAGTTTCGCGCAGCATTATTTCGATCCTAGTTGTGAAAGATATTCCTCAAATTTCCTACGTGTAAAAATCCTATGTTTTAACTCATTACGGATGGTCTTTGCAATGAGATCTTTTTTTATGCATATGACAATAATGTTAATCAAAATTACGTAAATAAAATACTTAGAACTTTTGGAGTCTCATCCACTCATTCTAAATCATTGCCGAAATAAATTTCAGGAATTAAAATATAAATACTCCCCAGTGGAGTCGCCAAAAACTGTGGGGAATATTTCAAGCATTATCCCAAACTTGAACCCCACTGTGATCATACAATAAAGTACGGTAGCGTCTAAAGGGAAAGAAGATAGAGCAAAAGAGTCGCCAACAAGTTTTAGGAACTTGTAAACCGTTCACAGGGTGAAGGTTACACCCCTTAACGATCCAGGAGATCGTTAACTCCAATAGGTCTGGAACCATGACTGGTAGTTCGGGGATGAAGATACAATTCCAACCTAAAAGAGATTGAGCCTGCCCTAATAATAGGCCTCTACTTTATTCTGATCGTATTCATGTGCGCTTTCTGACTAACATGCAATCATTAGGTTAACCCTAAACCTGTTTATCTATGTTGGTTGAATATTAATGCACAAACAAAATTATTATTGGCGATCACTTGAATTATAATCAAATCAACCCTAAACAAGATTATTAATTATCTTATTAAGCGTGATTACAAGTACCAATTCCCTTTAAACATGCATAAAAGGCGTGAGCAAGCAATAAATAATAATATATCAAGCAACATAATAATAATAAATTATAACTATAATAATTATGTTAAAGCATAATAATAGCAAGATCCTAGGCATGATACTAACAAGATTAATAACAAACCCTAGCATGTCACTAAACAATAAAAATTAAAGCTTTAGCCCTAACATGATACTAACATGCTATTAGAAAAGACAATAAAAGGCATCATAGAAATCATAATATTCTTTACCCTAAACATGATACTAGGAATTTATTGTTGTCACCCTAAACATCAAATTAAGAAAAGCATCCTAACATGATACTAGGAATCATAACAACAATCTAAGCATGATTCTACATCATAATAACAATGTAAACAATTAAAGCACTTACTTGGATGCCTCGTATCTCTTTCTAATAACAAAATACACACGTTAGTAACTTCAAGGAAAATAATAAAACAACAATTAAATTAAATAATTGAAATAGAGATTTGGGACCAAACCCTCAGAAATTAAAAACTTTCACGTCTAGGGCGAAGGCAACTTCGAATTATGCTAGGTGTATCTAGGTCTTGTGAATGCAGAATTTTGTATGTAAAAGGGTGGTTTAGAAAGAGAGAGATAGAGAATAAGCTTAAGCTTAGAAAGAGAAGAGAATTAGAGAGAATAAGTGAATTGATGATTGTAGATGATTATTGATGATTGAAAACGGAGTTTTGAGGAGGCTATTTATAGAGAAAATCAGCCAAAAAGATAGAAAAATAAACCAGAGTTCTGACGTGAAAAAACAGAGTTAGCGCCAGACGATGACATTAGCGCTAGACGCTGACATTAGCGCCAGACGCTAATGCTAGCGCCAGGCGCCAAGCTTAGCGCTAGGCGCTAATCAAGTTTTTGACGCATTTTCTAAAATCAAATAGAATTTAACTGTACAGGAGGATAAAATCGTATTTTCCTCAAAAACACTCTTTTATTCTGATTAAAATTCAAAAAAGTCAACAAAAGTCAATTTATCAATGCTAATTGAATTAGGAATGAAAAGAACCTTCTAGAAGAATATAGAAGACTAAAACCATTCCTAATTGCATTATGAATGATAAATCCATATTAGGCCCTCCTCTAGATCATTGGGCCGCATATAAGGCTCAAACCGGGCCCAGTTTAGTAATTTGGCCTGAATTTCCTCAATATTCATCGGAATTGGGCTTATAATATATCGTTGGAAAGCTCTTTTCAAGCCCCATCCAACTACACTACTATTGGACCCATATCATGGACCAACCAAACTGGATTGGCTGTTTTCTTAAAATAGGTTTTCAAAAACAGAGAGAAAAGAAAAGAAAAGAAATTAAAACTATCCGCAACACTAGACTTTCCACACTTTCACTTCATTCGATTATGATTCAACGTGAAAGGTACTCATCACCGGGTTTGGTTTTGGGGAGACACAAATGGGTGTCTACATTGACACATTTCCCATTTCGTCCGTCCCAACTCCTAATTGACACGTTATTAAATATGAAATGAGACTGTTACTAAAAAAAATATTTTTCAATTTGAGACCACCAACTCCAAATCCCAATTAAATCTCACATTCCCACTTGTTTTCTTACTATATAAAAATACAAAAGAGAATCCTTTACACAATAAACAAATATTTTAAATTAACCTACTTATAGATTTCTCTTAACCTACGTGTCCACCGCAACGTTCCAAGTACCCTGGGACCGAGGGAGTATTAATTATTTGCAAGTTTGCAACGATTATAAATTTTCGGAATAATTGTAAACATACAAACACAAATTTATATTTAAGGCAAACTCACATTAAATTATTGTTAGACTTGTTAAAGTTACCCTAAAAAATATAAAGTTATCCTTAATATAATACCTCCCTCTGTCTTTATTTTTTTTCCCATTTGACTTTTCATAGTCTCCAAAACGTGTCTTAGAACGCATATATCTTTTATAGCTTAATGGTATTTACGGTCAATATTTAAAAAGTTTGACCCCAAAAAATGACAATGAGCCAAAAATAAAGGGACAAATGGAGTTAGGGCTGTATACCAGTCCAAAACCGGACCGGACCTAATTGGACCGGGACCTGAATCCTTGATTTTTAAGAACCGGAGACCAGACCTGAATCAACAGGTTCGGTTCTGGTCCAGACCTGAAAAATCAGGTCCGATCCCGGTTTGGATCTGAAAAGACCTAATTATTGATTTTTTTCGTTTTTTTAAATAATCTAAAATTGCTGACCTGTTTAGACGTGTTTGGACCTATTTAGACCAGTTTAAACTTATTTAGACATGTTATGGACTTGTTTAGACTTATTAAATAAATAAAAAAAGGTAGCTTTCACGGTATCAAGTCCGAACCTGAAAATTCCGGGTTTTACTTGGACCGGACCTGAAACCCGGAATCCTTGAATTTCAAGGATCGGGACCGGACCTGAATCTACTGGTCCGGATCAGGTGCGGTCCCAACAGGTCCGGTTCAGATCGGTTTTCAGGTCCGGGCCAGTTTTTGTACTCCCCTAAATGGAGTATAAATTTACCTTTTTTTTTAAATTCTAACAAAAATTTACTTTTAGAAAAACACTTATAATATACTTCTTCCGTTTGTATTTAGTTGACATATTCAATTTAGACACACATATTAAGGAGAGGAGAGAGAGTGAGAGAGAATGATAAAGCAAGTATAGTACATTTAAAAGCAAGATATAAAACTTACCCAAAAAAACAAACGTGTCTACTAAAAAAGCACTTACTAAAAAAAATACGTGTCAACTAATAAAAAACGAAGGTATTAATCATTTTAGCTTTTATTACATGATTTATCTTAAAGTACACATTAATATAAATTAAATTCGTCACAAATTAAAAATTCAATGAGTAAAATTATTATAAAAATGGTTAAAGTTACCCTCAAATTGATCGTCTTTCAATAAAATTAACGTAGATCTGAAGACTTTTTAAAGGCTCAAATTATCAAATGAAGACTTTTTAAAGGCTCAAATTATCAAATGCAACAACTTATATCCAATAAAAATACACACATTTCGTTGAATGCAAACAAACATTGTCTAAAACAAACATGAATGCATTATAGCACTTCAAATGTCTAAAAGAAAAACATAAGCAAACAACAAAAGAACAGCAAATTAAGCATTACACTTCCACATTTCAAGGGCAATATATGTTTGCCAATCAATAAACTACCTCGACTGGCTGAATTCGGATTGTTCGGGTTTGGGTTTCTCTCAATAACTTCGGGTCGGGTTAGGCGGTTAGGGATTGCCAGCCTTATCTAGAAGCCTGTCAAGCACATTACTGCAGGAAACAAATTGTAGGGAAAAGAGATCAAATAATGATGATTGTTCACATGGATTTATTATGCAAATGAGATCAAAGAAAAACAGATTTTGTGAGACTAGAAATTACTCAAATGAGTAACTCAAGTAACTCCTAAGTGAGTAACTGTAGTAACCCCGGCAAACCGAGTAACCTTGACTGAATAACTTGAGTAACCTTGGCAACTCGAGTAACCCTTGACTGAGAAATTAGAGTAACCCCGACAACTCGAGTAATTCATGATTGAGTAATTCGAATAACCCCTGCCACACAGTACAACAGATCGCATACAAAAAATTGTGCACTTTAATTTACTCCACGCACTTGCAATAAAGTACCACCTCGATTAGTTTTTACTTGTAGCAAATGAGTATTATTTGTAAACAAAACATTGTGTTGTTGCAAGTCTCAACTAAAAATTAATGAAGGTAGTAACACATCGAAAAAAATTACGTTCTTTATTTCAAAATAATTTCAGTTAAATTTAACTTCCCACTACTTTGTACTTCGAGTTGTCAATACTTGACCTGATTGACCCAATATAATTCAAACATTCAATCCAAATTTTGACTCACATATACACAAATTAGCATGACTTATATTTGAAAAAGATTCGAGCCGAGCCAAGCCGACCTTACCAAACATGACCCGAACACTTCGAATTAACACCTCTACTACATGCTACGTTTATAGCTTGAAACTATTATATAAAGTTTTAAACAAAATATCTAAATAAATAAATAAAAATTATATACTGCTTTTTTTCAAACAAAAAAATATTGTTACACTCGATTTTGCAAATTTATGGAGCCACAAGTGGGGATCTAAAAAAATCAGGGAAAGCATTTAGCTTGCTAATAGTTTTCCATTTATATTCAAATAATACAACAAAAGTAGAATTTCAAAAAGTCAAATGTACCAATTATTTTACAACTAGATCCAAGGTATTAGAAGAAAGCTTACAGTCTTAAGCTGGCCAAAACGCTGAGAATCAGCTAAAAACTCCGCCATAACCTTAGTCCTAGGGTGATGCACCCACATTGTACCATCCATAAATTGAACCCCATTTGACTCACAAGCACTCAAAATAACATCCAACTCTTTAACATTCAAAGCAGGAGGTTTCTCAACAAGCACATGCTTCTTCTTCTCCGCGGCACGAACCACCCATTGAAGGTGCAAGCTAGTCGGCAAAGGCACGTACACCGCGTCAACATCGGGGTCCCCGAGAACTTCTTCGTAGCTTCCGTAGATCTTAGTGGAAGGGAGGAAGTCATTGGCAGCCGCGTAAGCTCGAGCTTTTTCTATAGAGCGGCTGCCAATGGCGTAAAGGGTGGAGTTAGGAGAGAGTGTTATGGCACGAGAGACTTTTCGGGCTATTTCGGCACAGCCTAGGATGCCGAAGCGGATGGTGGTGGGTTGATGAGATTCAGCCATTGATGAATGTATGTAGAATGAAGAGTAGAGCTTTTCTATGAGTGAGAGCAATCTTAGCGGGTTAGCTTATTTATGCACGTTTTCTTATCATGTAGTGGTTAGGAAGGAAAACAATTTAAAATAGTGGGGTCATTTCTATGTTTGGAAGTGTGTGAATCTGCCAATTTTATGCTATAACTATAAATAGAGTAGGACCAAAGATTCTACAATGATTTTATATCGAGTAATATTTTAATCTTAGTCGTCTTTTTAATATAAAATCTCACTCGTTTTTAATTTGAGATATTTACTAAACCACAAATTAGACTTCGGTCAAAAATTAGACTTTGGTGAGTCTTGGACCTATCCTAACCCTATTAGATTAATAGGGTCGAGTAGGGGTCTTAAAATTTTAGACCCTAAGAGTTTAGGTAGGATTTGAGTACAACAACATCAAAGTCTTAGTCCATCCGCATAACAAAAAGAGTTCGAAAAAAATGAATATTAAAAAAAAAAAAAAAAAAAAAACCCTTGGAAAATTCGGGTATTATTATCCAATCTATGTTTATATAAATGATATTTATAGCTAGCGACATTTATCAACAAATAAAGGGAAATTCTCAATAACGGTAACCTTCAACTTGTGTAACACTAAAATGGTAACCCTCACTTTTTTCAATTATACAAAATGACCCTTATTAAAAAATTTATCCTGTTAACGACATTAATGAATTTTATTTGATTAAAAAAAAAAAAATTAAACAACCCAAACCAAACCCGTTGATGAGTACCTTTCACGTCGAATCATAATCGAATGAAGTGAAAGTGTGGAAAGTCTAGTGTTGCAGATAGTTTTAATTTCTTTTCTCTTCTCTATATTTTTGAAAACTTATTTTAAGAAAACAGCCAATCCATTTTGGTTGGTTCATGATATAGGTCCAATAATAGTGTAGTTGGATGGGGCTTGAAAAGAGCTTTCCAACGATATATTATAAGCCCAATTCCGATGAATATTGAGGAAGTTATGGCCAATTTACTGAAATGGGCCCGGTTTGAGCCTTATATACGGCCCAATGATCTAGGGGAGGGCCTAATATAGATTTATCATTCCTAATGCAATTAGGAATGATTTTAGTTTTCTAGATTCTTCTAGAAGGTTCTTTTCATTCCTAATTCAATTAGCATTGATAAATTGACTTTTGTTGACTTTTCAGAGTTTTAATCAAAATCAAAGAACATTTTTGAGGAAGATACGATTTTATCCTCCTGTACGACAATTTTAATCTGATTTTAAGAAAACGCGTGAATTTCCAGATCAGCGCCAAACGCCAGCTGTAGCGCCTGGCGCTACGCTTGGCGCCTGGCGCTAGCATTGGCGCCTGGTGCTACTGTTGGCGCCTGGCGCCAATAGCCAGCGTTGGCGCTAACTCGGTTTTTTATGCGCCAGAACTCTGTTTTGATATTTTATCTTTTTGACTGATTTTCTTTATAAATAACGTCATAAAAACTCCGTTTTCGATAAACAGTTCTCATCTAGAATCTATCAATTCTTACTCTCTCTCTCTCTCTCTCTCTCTTTTTCTAAACTAGCTTCTCTCAAATATAAAAAATTCCGCATTCAGTAGATCTAGATACACCTAGCCATATTCGAAGTTGCCTTCGCCCTAGACGTGAAAGGTTTAATTTCTGAGGGTTTGGTCCCAAATCTCTATTTCAATTATTTGATTTAATTGTTGTTTATCATTTTCCTTGAAGTTACTAACGTGTGTATTTTGTTATTAGAAAGAGGTACAAGGCATCAAAGTAAGTATTTTAATGGTTTTTATTAAACATGGGCAACGGGTCGTGCCGTGCCGCCGCGGGCCGTGCCTGGCCGTGCCGCGGTGGTGGGCGTGTCGTGCCGTGCCGTGCCGGCTTCGCGGTGGGGCGTGCCGTGCCGTGCCTAAATTTGGCACACCCCAGCCCACGGCACGGCACGGCCCACGTGCCTGGCGGGCCGTGCCGGGCCGCGGGCCAAACTGTGCCACTTTTTTTTTTTTAAATGAACGTAAAAAAAAACGATATATAAATATTTTTTTAGTACAACTTAATTTTATATAAATAATGTTCTTAATTTATGTTTATGTTAATGTTAATATATTTTGTTTTGAACAAACTTTATTTTAATTAAGGTTATAAAAATTATTTATCTAATTATGTTTAAGTTTATATAAATAATTTTATTAATTTAGCAAAAAACAACAATACATATAATAAAAATTAAATTACCACTACCGTGCCAGATCGTGCCACGTGTCGTGCCGGCGTGCCGACCCACGGGCCGGCCACCGTGCCTCGTGCCGTGCTCGTGCCGATTCCCAGATTTTTGTTCACGGCACGGCCCACGGCCCACAGGTGGGCCGCCGTGCCGTGCCGTGCCGGAATCGTGCTGGGCCCGTGCCGCCCGCGTGCCGGCACGGCCCATGCCCATCTTTAGTTTTTATTGATGTTATGATGTAGAAATCATCTTTAAGTTGTTATTATGATATTCCTAGTATCATGTCTAGGGTAACTTTAATATTAAATATGATTGTTACGATGCCTTTTATGTTCTTCCTAATATTTACGATTGTTAGTATCATGCTAGGGTTAAAGCTTTGATTTTTAATGCTTAGTGACATGCTAGGGTTTGTTATTAATCTTGTTAGTATCATGCCTAGGATCTTGCTATTATTATTATTATGCTTTAACATGATTTATGATTATTAATTATGATTATGGTTATTATTATGATGATTATTATTATTACGATTATTATTGTTATGATTGATTATTATTATGTTGCTTGATATATATTTATTTTTATTGCTTGATCACGCCTTTTATGCATGTTTAAAGGGAATTGGTACTTGTAATCACGCTTAATAAGATAATTAATAATCTTGTTTAGGGTTAATATGAGTATAATTCAAGTGATCGCCAGTAATAGATTTATTTGTGCATTAATATTCAACCAACATAGATAAACAGGTTTAGGGTTAATCCTATTGATTGCATGTTAGTCAGAAAGCGCACATGAATACGATCAGAATAAAGTAGAGGCCTATTATTAGGGCAGGTTCAATCTCTTGTAGGTTGGATTTGTACCTTCATCCCCAAACCCTATTTGGTTCAAGACCTTATGGAGTTGACGATCTCTTGGATCGTTAAGGGGTGTAACCTTCACCTCGTGAACGGTTTACAAGTTCCTAAAAAACTTGTTGGCGACTCTTTTGCTCTATTTTCTTCCCTTTTGGACGCCACCGTACTTTAGTGTATGATCAAAGTGGGGTTCAAGCTAGGGATTAATGCTTGAATATTCCCTACAGTTTTTTGCGACTCCACTGGGGAGGATTTCTATTTTAATTCCTTAATTTGTTTCGGCAATGATTTAGAATGAGTGGATGAGACTCGAAAAGTTCTAAGTATTTCATGTGCGTAATTTTGATTAACATTATTGTCATATGCATAAAAAAGATCTCATTGGAAAGACCATCCGTAATGAGTTAAAAACATAGGATTTTACACGTAGGAAATTTGAGAAATATCTTTCACAACTAGGACCGAAATAACACTGCGCGAAACTGGAAAATTTTATCGAGCACAGAAAGCTGCTGAGGCATGTAGGAATTAGCGTCGGCGACCAGAGCATTGGCCCCAGACATCTAACTGTAGCGCAAGACGACAGGCTTGTCGCCAGGCGCTACAGTTAGAACCTGGCGCCAAGCTCTGTTTGCTGGCGCCAAATTCCTCCAATACCGAGCCAGAAATATGCGTTCTAATTTCGACCAATTTTTCGTATTGTTTGCTCGATCTTACTTCCTGATTGAATTTTTTCTCACTTTTCTAAAACCCACATGTGTACTACATATGGACATAACCCTCTAGGAATTCATGCTCCATCTACCTGATTGAACGCTCTGAGAAACAAAGGGTACATCCGAGAATGTTGAATTCACCAAACCATGGAAGCGAGTTTTTTCTAAAACTCGCGGTCATCCACTTGCGCCAACCCTTCACGGTTAGGCTTCCGCGCAGTGCATCCGGACAATTAACCATGGACCCTCTATTGACTAAACCATATCCCAAACTTTAGAGAAATAAAGCCATGGTTAGGTTGCAAACTCATTGCATCATGTCGTGCCTACTTGACTAATTGTGCATTAATTATTGTGCATATATTTTATGTTTCTCTTAACCGTTTGTTTGACTTGTGTTGAGATTTAATAAATTAATGGCTTAAAGAACTTTGCCTAATTAATTAATCAATTAATTTGAATCAATAAAGTCTAATATTTTAATCAGAATTGACCTATTACGACTTTAGGCATACCCCTGTTGATTAATAACACCGAAAACAGTCCCAGATTGAAGCTCCAGCATTAGCACCAAAGTTTGAACTGTAGCGCCACTCTGTGGAGTGTGGCGCCTGGCGACAACTCTATCGTCTGGCGCTACACCACACAGTGCAACGCCGGTCCTGTCGTTTTGCCGACAGTTCGGATTATTGCTCGAGTCATCATCTAGTGTCTAATTAACCAGTTTTCTAATTAATTCGGTTAAATTTCGCTGTCAATAACACCTTGTTAAGTCATTAATTGAGTCTAGTCACATAGTCTAGCCATATGGTCATGACACGAGTCTTAACATATCACCTACACTCACTAGTCTTAGCACGCACTTGAGTATATATATCACCATGACCATGTCTTAGGTCCATGCATGAGTCGGTCTTTCCGTCATTTAAGTTGGGGGTACATCCTATTCCTAATTCTTCATATCCCTCCATCTACATCATTTTTCTTCACATTCTATTCCAATCTTTCTTCACTTCCTCCATCCATTGCATGTTGAATAAAGTTTGAGTCAAATAATTAACAATGAATATCCCCAAATTCCTTTTCCACAGTACTTGGTCGAGGAGAGAAGGGCGATTAATCAAGGACAACCTCTTTATTCAAGTCTCACTTTTTGATAAACCAATCCGTCAAAAGAGGAAAGCTAAAAAGATAATGGCAAGTGAAGAAGAGGTCAATGAACTTAGGAATCAATTGAATGACGTGACTGAGGTGTTAAAGGCTTTAACCCTCAAAATTGACGACCCTGTGAAGCAACAACAAATGACCCTCATGCAAGAAAGTTTGAGCAAGCTATCTAGTGACTATAAATTACAGGACATTAGTTCACAAGGAGTCTCGCTGGACAAGGAACTTCTTCCGCATAAGTTCAACGCCACTGACATCCCTAAATTTAAGGCAACAGATAACCCTTACTTTCATCTAAGAGCTTTTGAAACTATAATGAGCATTAAAGGTATCGATAAGAAGGTTTTCCCCTCTCTGTTCCCACTATCTCTCGAGACCGTTTGCCAGCAATGGTTCTTTTCCCTTGACAAAGAGAAAACCTCTTCTTGGGAATCCATAGCAAACGCTTTCATAGATAGATATAAGTGCAACATCCAAGACGAGACGGACCATAGACAACTCGAGATGTTAAAACAAAAAGAAAACGAAGGGTTCACTTCTTTCTTCAATAAATGGAGGGAAATTTCCGCTAAGATGATTGAGGCGCCCGCTGAAAAAGAATCTGTGAGGATGTTTATCAAGAATATCCAAGAGAAGTATTCGAAGCATTTAAAATATCAACAAAATCTGAATACTTTCAAGGCCGTTTATGACATTGGAATTGAAATCGAAGATGACCTCGCAAAACAAAAAACTACTAACAATAGTAACCACAGTGGCTGGAAAGGAAAGAAGAACGGCAATCCTTATTCTTCCGAAAACGCCCACTCTAGTAATAATGTTAGTACCTTTGACCATAATGGTGTATTAGCCATGGACAATCAAGGATCTAAAAAGAAACCCAGGAGAGAGTTCACACCCATTGGAATGACCAATGATACTGCTTTTGATTGTCTCTATGACCGAGGGTTAATCAAACCTATTGGCCTTACCGAGGATCCAACACCAGAAAATCGATCTTCGAGATGGAATCCAAACTCCTATTGCAAGTACCATCGAGGAAACGGTCATACCACTAATGAATGCTACAGGTTTCAAAATCTCATTCAAGATCTCATAGAAGCAAACAAGATCCCATTGCCTCTAGCTAGCGAGGAGACTGGGTGATGATGAAGCGAATGACACAAGACAAGAGGCGAGCTTCAACGACGAAATTTCATGACATCAGTTTTTCTTTTTCTTTATTTATCCTTTCCCCAATAAGTCTAGCATAGGCACCCTTTCTTTTCCCTTAGATTAATTTTGTAGATTCTTTCTTTTCCCTTTTAATAAAATGAGCATTTTTTTCCTTACATATGATCATTTCATTACATTGCATTTAAAAAAAAAGGAAAACAAAATCCATGTCGAGCTAAGCACAAGGTATACTAATTATTTGAGGCACCTCTTGTAGCCACATCATATTACCTTTCACCCTTCAATTATACATCCTTTCTTCATAAACCACTTTGAGCCTCGTCTAACGATAGACCTTTCTTTTTTCAACCTACATCTACCTAACCTTGGGATGGGATGGTGTGTAACTTATGAAATTTCAAAAAGGCTTGAGTGATTTCAAAAGATTGAAATAGCAATAAAAAATAAAAATAAAAGTGTACAAAAGGGCAAGTGTTCCAATGTCTTTGATATGAAAATATCTTTGATAAGAACACGTCTCAGATTGCATTTCTGTCGAGTGCTCGGTACCGTGCCTGAGAAACATGAATGCCAAGTGAGTGATAGACCGCATGATCGGTATTGTCCACACTTATAATAATGAAATAAACCTCAAGAATGAAAATACAAATATTCAAAAGCAAAGTTGCACACCTTGGGGGCTTATCTAGGGTCTTGAGCCTTTATCCCCTCCTTCTTCAAACCTTTAGACTAACCACGTTACAACCCTTAAAAAGACCTTTTTGAGGTATACATACTTGTGCGAGGTTCGGCTAGAGCTACGTTCGGCCTGATTCCTAACGGATACGTAGGCAACCTCACATCGAGGCGCGACCGTAATAAAAATGCATTCATATTTACATTCACAATTGATCATATCAAGGGATCTCTGTGCTCATCCCTTTTCATTTAGAGCTAGACTTGGGGGCTTGATCCCTACATCATTAGCTTACCTAGCCTAAGAGTCACCACCATTTGACTCTTTTTAAAAAAACAATATATCTTCCCACACACTTAGCTCTTGCGGCCTAACTTTAGTGTCACTATTACACACCGCACACATACATGACCAAATATACTTTCCTTAGGAACCCTTTGTCATGGAATTTTAGCACAACGCTGAAGCATGCCTTGTCATATCAACATCATTCATCAATCATAATTGTCATTGCATCACGAAGTATGAAGTGCTTAGCCTCCGTGCCTAAGTTACCCAAATGCTTTCATCATTGAGTCAACCATTGAGATAGCCTAGGGTGGATTAATCCTTACACCTTGAGAGATAGTATCAAACAACATTTGACTAAGCTCATTCAACATGCACCCTCAAAACTTCAATTCTATTTCGCGTCTTTCTTTTTCAGGAGAAAGTCGGTACCCTCCACAAAAATGACGGAAATTTTTGCTTTTTTGCATTTTCGAGTCGCACAATCATAACACTATGCACACACACGTCATGAGTCACACATGTCATTTCACTTCGAGTCGAGTCAACCTCGAGTCAGTCCCAGAGAGTCAAGTTTATACCTTGAGTCGTGTCAAATCAATGAGTCAAGCGACATTAAACCTTAGTTCAACCCTAAGATAATTAAAGAAATTGGCAAACTTCTATAGTAAAAAATAAATACAGGCGCAGCAGAATAGGGAAGACCCTACTCCAGCGCCAGAAGACAACATCTAGCGTATGGAAACATATTTCTGCGCTTGGCACTAGATCTCAGCGTCTGGCGGCAGAGTCAATTCTTGGCGCCAGAGATATTTCAGCAGCGACAGAGCTCGAAACCTCTCAGAAAGGTGATTTCGACTTCATACAGCAATTTCGGGTTCTTTGTTTAAAGCGCCTAAGAATTGGCTCATCACGGAGACACCGACGTACTGGTTTTAGCGGAAGCAAAGTTCAGGCAAGCTTTAGAGATCGGCAAGCGTTGGTCTTCTTCGGAATATTATCGCAACAAACGTTCAAGTATCGAAGCTCTTTTGTTCAGAGACGCGTGGACATTTCCTTCGAAGCTCTTTTGTTCAGAGACGCATGGACATATCATTCAAGCTCTATTGTTCAGAGACGCGTGGACATATCATTCAAGCTCTATTGTTCAGAGACGCGTGGACATATCATCAAAGCTCTATTGTTCAGAGACGCATGAACATTTCCCATCAAGCTCTTTTGCTCTAGAGACGTGTGGGCATATTATTCAAGCTCTTTGTTCAGAGACGCGTGGACATATATTCAAAAGCTCTTTTTCTCTAGAGACGCGTGGGCATCCTATTTTCAAGCTCTATTGTTCAGAGACGCGTGAACATTTCCATCAAGCTCTTTCTCTAGAGACGCACGGGCATGTCATCAAAGCTCTTTTGCTCCAGAGGCGCGTGGACATATTAAAAAGAAGAAGCTCTTTGTTCAGAGGCGCGTGGACATATCCAAAAAAAAGGAAGAAGCTCTTTGTTCAGAGGCGCGTGAACATATCAAAAGAATATAAAAAAGAAGCTCTTTGTTCAGAGACGAGTGAACATCGAAACAGCAAGATGGCGTTCCATAGATTGTGGAAAGTTGTCAAAAAGGAACTGAAGGTGATTTCAGGCGAAGTCGTCTTCGATAGTATTCCCTTGGACGTGGAGTATTATCATAGCAGAAGAGGATTGTTCCAAGCGAAGCAATCTTCGATAGTGTTCCCTTGGACGTGGAATATTGTCAAAGCGGAGGAGGTCGTTTCAAGTGAAGCAATCTTCAATATTGGAAGAAGTTACAAGCGTAGCAATTTTCAAGCGGGATGGCATTCTCTTGGCAGGAGGCCATCAAAACAACGACAAAGCAGCAGCAAATCAGTTACTTTCAGAGACGTGTGCTCGACGGTGCAAGATACGCGTTTCTTAACTCTTTTATCTGTTTAACTAATGCTAGTTTGCAGGTATCGGCGTTACAAGAGTGGTTTAGGATCGCAGAACGTTCTGAATCATTCTCCGTCCCTATCGATACTTTGACTTTTGTTTTCGAAACTTGCGTTTCTGCAAACTCAGTCAAAGTGGGGGCTTTTGTAGACACCCATTTGTGTCTCCCCAAAACCAAACCCGGTGATGAGTACCTTTCACGTCGAATCATAATCGAATGAAGTGAAAGTGTGGAAAGTCTAGTGTTGCGGATAGTTTTAATTTCTTTTCTCTTCTCTCTGTTTTTAAAAACTTATTTTAAGAAAACAGCCAATCCATGATATGGGTCCAATAATAGTGTAGTTGGATGGGTCTTGAAAAGAACTTTCCAACGATATATTATAAGCCCAATTCCAATGAATACTAAGGAAGTTATGGCCAATTTACTGAACTGGGCCCGGTTTGAGACTTATATACGGCCCAATGATCTAGGGGAGGGCCTAATATAGACTTATCATTCCTAATGCAATTAGGAATGGTTTTAGTCTTCTAGATTCTTCTAAAAGGTTATTTTCATTCCTAATTCAATTAGCATTGATAAATTGACTTTTGTTGACTTTTCAGAGTTTTAATTAAAATCAAAGAACATTTTTGAGGAAGATACGATTTTATCCTCCTGTACGACAATTTTTATCTGATTTTAAGAAAACGCGTAAATTTCCAGATCAGCGCCAAACGCCAGCTGTAGCGCGTAGCGCTACTGTTGGCGCCTGGCGCCAATAGCCAGCGTTGGCGCTAACTCGGTTTTTTGTGCGCCAGAACTCTGTTTTTATATTTTATCTTTTTGGCTGATTTTCTTTATAAATAACATCGTAAAAACTCCGTTTTCGATAACCAGTTCTCATCTAGAATCTATCAATTCTTACTCTCTCTCTCTATCTTTTTCTAAACTAGCTTCTCTCAAATATAAAAAATTCCGCATTCATTAGATCTAGATACACCTAGCCATATTCAATGTTGCCTTCGCCCTAGACGTGAAAGGTTTAATTTCTGAGGGTTTGGTCCCAAATCTCTATTTCAATTATTTGATTTAATTGTTGTTTATTATTTTCCTTGAAGTTACTAACGTGTGTATTTTGTTATTAGAAAGAGGTACGAGGCATCAAAGTAAGTATTTTAATGGTTTTTATTGATGTTATGATGTAGAAATCATGTTAAGGTTGTTATTATGATATTCTTAGTATCATGTCTAGGGTAACTTTAATATTAAATATGATTGTTACGATGCCTTTTATGTTCTTCCTAATATTTACGATTGTTAGTATCATGTTAGGGTTAAAGCTTTGATTTTAATGCTTAGTGACATGCTAGGGTTTGTTATTAATCTTGTTAGTATCATGCCTAGGATCTTGCTATTATTATTATTATGCTTTAACATGATTTATGATTATTAATTATGATTATGGTTATTATTATGATGATTATTATTATTACGATTATTATTGTTATGATTGATTATTATTATGTTGCTTGATATATATTTATTTTTATTGCTTGATCACGCCTTTTATGCATGTTTAAAGGGAATTGGTACTTGTAATCACGCTTAATAAGATAATTAATAATCTTGTTTAGGGTTAATATGAGTATAATTCAAGTGATCGCCAATAATAGATTTATTTGTGCATTAATATCCAACCAACATAAATAAACAGGTTTAGGGTTAATCCTATTGATTGCATGTTAGTCAGAAAGCGCACATGAATACGATCAAAATAAAGTAGAGGCCTATTATTAGGGCAGGTTCAATCTCTTGTAGGTTGGATTTGTACCTTCATCCCCAAACCCTATTTGGTTCAAGACCTTATGGAGTTGACGATCTCTTGGATCGTTAAGGGGTGTAACCTTCACCTCGTGAACGGTTTACAAGTTCCTAAAAAACTTGTTGGCGACTCTTTTGCTCTATTTTCTTCCCTTTTGGACGCCATCGTACTTTAGTGTATGATCACAGTGGGGTTCAAGCTAGGGATTAATGCTTGAAATGTTCCCTACACCAACCATCTCCGACAACCTTCACCAGCCACCATCACCATCACCCTCTCCCAGCCACCGCCACTACCTACGCCTTCACCTTAGCCTCACCTATTCGCCGCCACCAGCCCATCACCCGACCGCGACCCTCTTTCCCACCTTTTCTCTCTCTCTCCTTCGACCCACGACCCACACTAGGATCACTTGTAGCACCACCCTCTCTTTCACCTCCGCCTAGACAGAACCCATATCCACAACCCAAACCATCTGTTTAGGTTTTAGACAAAGGTGGCGGTGGTTTGAAACCCTAACCCGAGCTGCCGCACCTCAGTCAAAACCCTAACCAGTGTGGTCTGGTTTCGATCTAGGCGGAGAAGAAAGGGAGGGGAGTCGCGGTGGGAGGAGAGAAAGGGAGCGTCGTGGGACTGGGATATCGTCACCATCGGAGGGAAGATGGGCTGGTGTCAGTAGTGAAGAGGGGAGTGGTGACAATGGCTGGCAGATATATGGAGGTGGTGGCCTGGTGTGGGTGGTTGGTTGGTGATTTTGTTTTTTTTTTAAAAAAAATACAAAAAAAACCTAACCATAGTTAGTTTAAATTAACCATTGAGTGAAATAAGGTTATAAGTGAGAATAAATTTTTAATTGAGGTCATTTAGTATAATAAAAAGAAAGAGGTTAATTACCATTTCAGTACTACATAAGTTGGGGGTTCCCATTGAGAATTTTCCATAAATAAATGATAATTAATAGTTTTGATATGTAATAAGTATATGAAAAAAGTTGAAGAGAACAAGCCTTGAGTGCATATTTATACCAAAATCAAATATTTTAGTACCAAAAAAAAAAAAAAAAAAAAGCCTTCCTAATTTCTAATTAGTATTTTAATATTTATATTTGGCACAAAATGTTCTTATTTGGTACTCTTCAATCTATAACAATTGACTGTCGTATGAAGGTGTATCAACTTTTAGAGTGATGTCTTGTTAATAGCCACGTTACATACTGATAGACACGTATGCACTTTGTTAATTGATACTCTGTATAATAATAAACTAACCCGTGTGTATCCCGGGCGATGCACCGGGTTTTACTTTTAATATCAAGAAATATTATTTGACTTATAAAACATAAATCAATATATATTATTATAACTCATGGCAAGACATGTTATTTTGCCATGTGTCACCAATTTTGTCGTTTGGCAATTGATGTGTCACCAAATCATACTAGACCATTAATGATTGAAATTAGCTAGAAAAATTTGCGGGGAATGTCCTTTTAAGTGGTCGACCTTGTGAGGAAGACCCTTTTATGAAAAAGATGGCGCTAAAAGTCCTTATATGGAGATTGGGTTGTGAAGAGAATACGTTGACCAAACTCCGGCGTTGACCAAAATTTCCCGGCCAAAAAAAATCAGGTGCATAACTTTAATGGCCCTTTTTTTTTCTTCTATTTTTCTCTTTCCCTCTTTTTCCTCGATTTTCAGTTTTCCCGCATTTTTCCCTCTTATTGAACCCTAATTTGAGAACAATATTAATCTAAAACTTAAAAAGATAGAGGTAAAGAGAGAGGCAGAGGAGGGGGATGGAGAGAAGAAGCAAGAGGGTCATACTTAATCTGAGAGAGAGGGAGAGAGAGAGAGGGATGATAATTCTAAGGTTGTATGGGTCATTCTTAGTCCGAGAGATTTTGACGACAACAAAAGATTAGTAGTAGTTTTGATTTCTGAAGAAAGGAAGGATGTGCATTTTGTAAAGAATTTGAGTGAACAGAATAAATCCTTAGAAGGAATTAAGATCCTCCTTGCAGAAGATAGATCTCAGAGTGGCTACCATAATGCTGGGAAAAGTACGTGGAAGCTAGGTTGATGGGTGTCGGATTTGAATTACAGGCAGTAAATACTCTCAAATCCTCTCTAAATGATGAAGGATGTTGCACAACATCACTCTAGCTTACCAAAGGAGCAACAACTATAGTTTCAACTCTAAGCCGGAACTTCCCTCCATTTGACTTAAATATAATGGACTATCAAGTAATACAGTTCATTGAATTATACTGATTATCCAAAGTATTCAAAATAGTTAATAAGAATATTCAGTCTGCATGAAGATGTTTGAATCAACAAAAGAGATTCGAATATTTGAATCAGGAACAAGGGTTCACAATCCAATTGTTGCTCTAACAGCACACGCAATGTCGTAAGATAGACAAATGTACAGGGTTGTCTTGAGATCAAGTGCTTGTCTGCTTGAAAATGTGTATAGGTGGATTCAAGTCTTCTATGTAAGAGTCAAAAGGCTAACTTTTGTTTGTGGTGATGATATAACCAGGCTTTGGGGTATAAAATAAATTTTTTTTTTTTGAAAAAAAGAGAGAAAAAGGGGTGATACCTTACTAACTTTAGTGCTCTTATAATTATTAACTGGTTCACAAGTTCTAGAATCTAGAGCTTTTTCTTACTTTAGTCGATAGTTTTTTTAATTTTTTTTATTATTTATAATTTTGAATATTGTTAATGTGTGTAGATGCTTCTTTCCGAAACTTGCTTTCATTTTAGAATTTGGAAAAAGCAATGTCTTACTTCTTTATGGAAATGAATAAGGACAATTAATTTTGTATATCCAGTTGTAGTAAAAGCTAACATCATATCTTAATTGTTCAGTAACAACTTAGTGGTTGTTGAAATATGTCTTAAGCCATCTTTAAGGTGAATGATTAGAGTTTCCTAATTTATATTGTGGCTACTTAAAGATTAATTGCGTCTTTGTAATATTTCAGGTTTTTCTACACAGTTGTATTCTTCTACCGACTTAATTGAGCAACAACGAGGTTTCAATGGTAGATTACAATTTGAAAAATTGAGGAAATTTTGTAGATTACAATTTGAAAAATTGAGGAAATTTTGTAAATAACATGAGCCATTAGTAAACTAAATAACTTAAATAAATTTTCAATTGTTCTTTAATTTTTCAATTAATTTTTATTTTTTTAAAAATTATTATGTAAGTTATTAAAAATTAATCCTCTTTCTCATTCGTTAAACTTTTAGATAAGATTTTTAGGATTAGAAGATATTTTTTTAAAAAAATATAGAAATTTTGAAGAAAAAAAAATACATAAATAGGCCATCAATCAGTTTTAAAGTTCAACTAACTACTCATGTTATAATTAACGAATAGCCTTAAAGATAATTATTTACTTAGCATCGTCATTGTAGACACCCATTTGTGTCTCCCCAAAACCAAACCCAGTGATGAATACCTTTCGCGTCGAATCACAATCGAATGAAGTGAAAGTGTGGAAAGTCTAGTGTTGTGGTTAGTTTTTATTAAAAAATCTTTCTTTCTGTTTTTGAAAACCAACTCTATTTTATGAAAATAGCCAATTCAGTTTAGTTTGGTCCATGAAAAGGGTCCAATAATGGTGTAGTTGGATTGGGCTCGAAAAGAGCTTTCCAACGATATATTATAAGCACAATTCTGATGAATAATGAGGAAGTTAAGGCCAAAATACTTAATTGGGCCTGGTTTGGTTCTTATATGCGGCCCAATGATCTAGAGGAGGGCCTATTATGAATTATCATTCCTAATGCAATTAGGATTGATTATAGTCTTCTAAAATCTTCTAGAAGGTTCTTTTGAATCCTAATAGGTCCTATTAGGATTGATAATTATGTTTTATGAGTTTTATTTGGAATAAAAGAAGTGTTTTAAATGAAATTACGTTTTTACCTTTCGTACGAACTTTACGACTTGATTTTATCAAAAGGTAGATTCCGCGTGGAAAACCTTCTGTATCGCCAAACGATAGGTTTGTCGCCTAGAGACAAAGCCTATCGCCTGGCGACAAGCCCTGTCGTTGGCGACAGAAGCGTGTTTTATTCATTTTCGAAATCTGATTCACTTTTATCAATTCCGGACTATTTTCTTATAAATAGGTGTAGACACCTAAAAATGTCTCCCCAAAACCAAACCCGATGATGAACAACCTTTCATCGCCATTATTGGTCGGGTTGAGTATTTAATCTTGGAGTGCTTAAATCCATATTTCCATTTCATAAACCAACCTAAATTCTAGCCCATTTCCCCAAACCATAACTTATTTTCCTCTTTTCGTGCCTTTAAACCCAAAATAATTCCTTTCGTGTCCTTTAAAATCATTCATTTCGTGTCATTTTTATAAAAACGTTTAATCCAGTTTATTTTTCTCCATAATATGGGTCCAATAATTAAATAGTTGGATGGGGATTTAAAAGCGCTTTCCAACGATATATTATAAGCCCAAATCCGAGTTATAACGAATACATTATGGCCAAAATATTAAACTGAGCTCAAACTGAACCTAAGCCCACCTTACCTACGACCCAATGATCATGTGGAGAGCCCAAATGATTTAATCCAATTCTTATACCAATTAGGATTATTTAGAAACTTCTATAAGTTTCTAAAAGATCCTAATTATCCTTTTTAAAAAGATAAAATTAAAGAGTTTGAAATTGAATAAAACTTTTCTTTTTGAAAGTCCTAATTCTATTCGAATTGAAAGACGTTCAAAGATAGAAATATATTATTTTAGTGCCTCATATTTTTTATCTGAATCTTATATGGTTGGATAGCCCTTGAAATTATCTTTCCAATGATATATTATAATATCAATTCCGAGCTATAACGGAAAAGATATGAATAAAATATCAAACTCTATCCAAAACTGACACCGTCTCACTATTTCGGCCATATCTTTTATTCTACAAAATATTTTAATCTGATTCTAATTGGGTTAGAAAGTAGACATCAAGATCTTTCTAACGATATCTTATTTTTCTAATTATAATTTTTGGATCAAAATATATGATAAAAACAAAAACCGCAAAAACTGCAGTCTATCGAGTTTTATTCCGATTTAATTCGGATCTTATCTTAATTCTTCGACTCTTCTTTTTTTCTCTATAAATAGAGGTCATATCACCCCTTTTCTAATCAATAATAATCTTGATCACAAATAATTCTCTTCTCCCTATTTAGCCTAAATTCTAGCCACCCTATTCTCTCATAATACTTCCCCTAAGCACTCCAAGGAGTCCATACAATACTTGAAGTTCTATACTTAAACCAAGGCGTGAAAGGTATAATTAACTGAGGATTTGGACCAAATCAAATCTACATTTATTTAATTAATTTAGTTTCCATTTGATTTATAGTTTAATTGAAGTTACTAACAGTTTATTCATGATGTAGCAATTCAAGGAAACGTGGAAAGTGAGTAATTAATCATTTAATTACTCTTATTTTATTTTAATATTGCTAGCATCATGATTAGGGTTATTTTATATTTGATTTGACTAACATTATTGTTAAATTGCTTCCAATATTAATGTTTATTTTATTATTTTTATTGATCACCATATTGCATGTTTAAAGGGAATATGTAATGGAAAATCACGCCTAATAAAATAATTTGGACAACCGGTTTAGGTTCCTTTTTAATCTTGTTATTTAATTCAAGTGATCATAAATATTTTAGAATTATGTGTTGCATTAATATTTAACCAATTTAGCCTAATAATAGTTTGGAGAAAATTGAATATTTTGTTTGTATGCCTTTGAGATCACAGGAATCACTTTTCTCTATAAGAATCGAGTAGAGGCCAATACGGGCGAATGTGACTCCATGACTCACTTCGTACCATCATCTCCGATCCTCCTTTCATGGTTCTGAACCATATAGAGTTAGTAATCTCATGGATTATGAATGGGGTGTAACCTTCACGGGTCAATCGTTTTTGCCTTCGTTTTCCCTTTATTCGTGGTTGCCTTTTATGATCCGTGAACAGTTTACAAGTTCCTTAAAAACTTGTTGGCGACTCCCTACTTTCCTTGTCCCTAATCTTATTATGTCAATTCTCACTTCCTATGAGTGCCAAGCATATTCACCATATGCTTTTATGTAGGCGCACTTCGAACGACGCCTACAATAGGGTCCCTGAACCTCTGTTTTTCAATAACCAGAATTCTCTAATTCTTCTCTCTCTCTAAGCTAAAGCTTATTCTCTCTCTCCCTCTTTCTAGCCTAGCCTTTTACAAACACAATTCCTCATACATTAGCACTAGTCACACCTAGCCAAGTTCGAAGTTGCCTTCGCCCTAGACGTGAAAGGTTTGATATTTCTGAGGGTTTGGTCCCAAATCTCTATTTCAATTATTTAACTTAATTGTTTTGATTTATTATTTTCCTTGAAGTTACTAACATGTGTATTTTGTTATTAGAAAGAGGTACGAGACATCCAAGTAAGTGCTTTAATTGTTTTATTGATATTTTTGACACAGAAATCATGTTTAGATTATTATTTTGATTTCTAGTATCATGTTAGGATGTTTTATTGCTTCCTGTATCATGTTTAGGGTAATGACTAAAATTTCTAATATCAATTATGATTTCTATGATGCTTCCTATTTTCTTTTCTAATAGCATGTTAGTATCATGTTAGGGCTAAAAGCTTTGATTTTAAATGTTTAGTGACATGGTAGGGTTTGTTATTAATCTTGTTAGTATCATGCCTAGAATCTTGCTATTATTATGCTTTAACATGATTATTTTTATTATGATTTTGATTATAATTATTTGGACTTTTGTTATTATGATTATTATTATTATGTTGCTTGATGATTATTATTGTTATTGCTTGATCGCACCTTTTATGCATGTTTAAAGAGAATTTATACTTGTAATCACGCTAAATAAGATAATTAATAATTTGGTTTAAGGCTAATATGATTATAATTCAAGTGATCACCAATAATAGAATTATTTGTGCATTAATATTCAACCAACATAGATTAAACAAGTTTAGAGTTAACCTAAGGATTGCATGTTAGTCAGAAAGCGCACATGAGTAAGAGTAGAATAAAGTAGAGGCCTATTATATATTAGGGCAGGTTCTTTCTCTTTTAGATTGGATTTGTACCTTCATCCCCGAACTTCCAGTCTTGGTTCCAGACCTATTGGAGTTAATGATCCCGTGGATCGTTAAGGGGTGTAACCTTCACCCTGTGAACGGTTTACAAGTTCCTTAAACTTGTTGACGACTCTTTTGCTCTAGCTTCCTTCCCTTTGGACGTCACCATGCTTAAATGTACATATGATCACAGTGGGGTTCAAGTTTGGGGTAATGCTTGAAATATTCCCTACAGTCATCAACTGATTTATTAGCTTGCAATAAGTATCAAAAGCAGTTTTTGACGATATCTTGCAGTATGAAATAGTATAGTTTTGTATAAAATATGAATTTCAAAACTATGTCAATCTATGATTCAAGGGTTTTTTTTTTAAAAAAAAAAAAAAGATTCAAGGCAAGAGGGAGAAGGAGATGGATTTATTTGAAATAAGTGCTAAAAGGAGATATTGGGAGGAGAATAAGGGTTTGTTCACATTTACTGAATTTAGATGAACTGAGCTGAGCTGAACTAATTGATTTATTTGAAATAAGAACTAAAAGGAGAGATTGGGAGGAGATGGATTTATTTGAAATAAACTTATTGATTATCTCGTAGTCAACATGAATTATATATAAGCACTTTTAACAAATACATTGTGCTTAATTAAGGGGAGGGGGAGAGGGTCTAGGAGAAAAGAAAGAAGAAATTGATCCCTTTATCTCTCCCAGCTTCTCTCTATCTCCATATTTCTTTTGACCTCCCTCTCTTGCTTGTAACTTTCAAATTTTATTTTATATACTAATCTCAATAAGTATTTAAATTATAAAAAAAATACTTATCCTTAAATTAGGAGTCTAACCACACTTGTCTATGTTTGTTTTAATTTGAGTAAGGGTTGATATTAACACATTAAACTGATGTAAGCAACTTTCCTTTTACTAATCCTCCAAAATCACCTTGATCGCACCTCACCCAGTTTGTCAATCCTTCCATCGCTTTGATCACATCACCCAATTTGCCAATCCTCCACTCAAACCTCCAATTGCCTTAATCACACCACCCATTTTGCCAATCCTCCAATCACCTTAATCGCTCCTACCAGTTTTCCCATTCTCCAATCACCTTGATTGCACCACCCAATTTGCCAATCTTCCAATCGCCCTAATCGCACCACCCAGTTTGCTAATCCTCTAATATCCTTTATCGCATCACCAAGTTTGCCAATCCTTCAATCACAACACCCATTACCAATACTTTAATACCCCACTCATAGGCTTACACCGATGTAATTTGTACTTTTAAATGACTTTAATCAACATACCCATATATTACATTAATTCCTTAGCAGCATTGTAGACACCTAAAAATGTCTCCCCAAATCCAAATCCGATGATGAACAACCTTTCACCGTCATTATTATTGGTCGGGTTGAGTATTTAATCTTGAAGTGCTTAAATCCATATTCAATCCCAATACATTTCATAAACCAACCCAACTCCTAGCCCATTTTCCCAAACCATAACTTATTTTTCTCTTTTCGTGCCTTTAAACCCAAAATAATTCATTTCATGTCCTTTAAAATCATTCATTTCGTGTCCTTTTTATAAAACGTTTAATCCATTTTATTTAAGTCCATAATCTGGGTCCAATGATTTAATATTTGGATGGGTCTTTAAAAGAGATTTCCAACGATATATTATAAGCCCAAATCCGAGTTATAACGAATAAGTTATGGCCAAAATATTAAACTGAGCCCAAACCTAACCTAAGCCCACCTTACCTACGACCCAATGATCATGTGGAGGGTCCAAATTTCTGAAACCAATTAGGATTAATTAGAAACTTCTATAAGTTTCTAAAAGATCTTAATTATCCGTTTTGAAAAGATAAGATTAAAGAGTTTGAAATTGAATAAAACTTTTCTTTTTGAATATCCTATTTCTATCCGAATTGAAAGACGTTCAAAGATAGACATATATTATTTTCTTGCCTCATAGTTTTTATCCAAATTTTATATGGTTGGATAGCCCTTGAAATTAGGGAGGTGATACACATAGAAAAAGTCTATGTGTAGACCCACATAGACAGCCAATGAAATGATGACACGTCAATTTTGTAAAAAAAGAAAGAAAGAGAGTTGAGCGGGATAGTTGAGCGGTAAAAATGAGTGAGATTCCCGCCTAAGAAGAGAGCAGCGGTAAGGATGAAATTATGGCGCCATTTTGCTAAAAAATAATACTCAAAAATTTTGATTATTCGACCAGAAGAGGGTATTCTCCTTTCTCAGCGTACGATTACTTAGTCGAGCAAGGTATGTTAATATAGTTTTAGATGGCGCCATTTTGCTAAAAAGTATTACTCAAAAATTTCAATTATTCGACCTGAAGTGGGTATTCTCCTTTCTCAGCGTACGATTACTTAGTCCACCAAGGTATGTTAATATAGTTTTAGAAACAATTTCTACAGTATTGGCGAATGAAGTTCAAGTCATTTGTTGAATCGAAGCTGAAGTAAGAAGCTCAAAACTTTATTGGGGGCATTGACAGTAAGTATTTTTAATTGAAAGTTTTTCTCTTGATTTGACATAGTTATAGTGAGTAATAAGGTAATATGTTATATTTGATGAAAAAGTTGTTTATAAGGAAATACAATTGAGTTGAAGAAGATAGATATGATTATAGTTTTGCTATTTAATTCCAATCCATGGTTTAAATTATGAAAAAATATGGAAGTTATTGATTTGTAGTTAATAATGTATAATGTACCTTTATTGTGAGTTTATAAAATTGATTTTAAACAATCTTTGTGTGAAATATATTTGTTAGTATGAATATAATTATAGTGGTATGATTATGTATTATTACATGTATATTATTTAATTGTGGTGGGGAATTATTTATGAGTTTAATTGTGCTGTGCAGGGTTGGGTTGTAGTGTAATGGAAAATGTGGAGGGCAATTCAGAAAGAAACATTGATCTAAACGAGGTGTTTGAGGACTGTGAAGAAGAGGATCGGGGAATAGCAAATGACCCAGAAGTTGGAATGACCTTTGTATCTGGAGAAGAGTATGCTCAGTTTTGCCACGAGTATGCTTTCAAAAAGGGTTTCATGTTCTTCACTGAAACTAGCAAACTAATGGATGAGTACAAGGACAAAGGTGTTACTCGAACAGGGGTAGGGAAGTATGAGACAATGTACCATATGATGCAACGATTAAGATTTAAATGTAAAATGGGGGGTATAAACAAAGCAAAGGGTCAAACGTCATAGGGTGCAAAGTGTTTGTTGATGCTCGTTTAATAGATGGGAAGATGCAAGTACGTGGTTGTAAATTGGATCACAATCATCCAATTGATCCATCATGTAGCCGTTTAATGGTGAATTATAGAAGTGTAGATGAACCTACTTGTGAACGAGTCATGAATTTAGACAAGGCAGGGATAAGTATTAACAAATCTTTTAATGCCTTGCTAGTTGAAAGCGGTGGACATGAGAATATATCTTACAACATGAGGGACATTAGGAACATTGTCAACCTTGAAAGACGTCGATCTAGGTTTCAAGGGGATGCAGTTGCATTGGAGGAATATTTTCGTGTGCAAAAGAAATTCGATAGTACATTCTATAGTGCCATACAAAGAGATGGAGAGGGGAGATTAATGAATGCATTCTGGTCAGATGCTAGGAGTAGAGCTTCTTGGAAATATTTTGGTGATATAATTACCTTTTATACTACATTTTCAACAAATTGGTATGATTTTAAAATATAAAGTTTGATACTGAAAAATTACTTTTGTTACTGAAAAATAACTTTTGTTACTAAAAAATTACTTTTGTTACTTTGAAAATTTTTTTGGTATTTGTTTGAATTGTTTTAGTTGAAATTATAATATGTAAAGGTTATATAACATAAATATGGATTCAAATAAGGACTGTTAAGTGGTGTAAATTATAATGATTTGATTGTTTAATGTTGTTGCATCTTATTGAAAGAATATGGTAACCTTGTTTATATGTAATTATTTATTGTAGGTATCGTATGCCATTTGCTCCGTTTGTTGGGGTTAATCACCATGGAAAATCAATAGTTTTTTCTTCTGCCCTTATTTCACACGAAGATTCCAAAACATTTGTGTGGGTTTTTAGGCAATGGCTAGAATGCATGGGCAAGCCACCTACTGGAATACTGACAGATCAATGTAGAGCAATTGGAAAGGCGGTGGAAAAAGTATTTCCTAAGGTTCCCCATAGGCTTTGTTTATGGCATTTACTACAGAATGCTGCAAAAAGCCTTGGAAGTCATGCTAAATGGAAGGAGATTGATGTGGCCATACGAGCAGCTGTGCATGACTTTCTTGATCCCGACGAGTTTGATGAGGCCTGGCAACTTATCATTCTAAAGTTTGGGTTGCAACAAAATGCTTGGATGAATGAAGCGTATGAAATAAGAGATCGTTGGGCTCCTGGACATTGGAGGGGCACAATTTGGGCTGGAATGTCGTCCACACAACGAATTGAAGGAATGAATAGAGTTTTTAAAACATCCGTGAGTTTGAATGTAGGGTTGACTCAATTTGTGAAACAGTACGAGGCAAAAATGAAAGAGAAAGTTGAAGAGGAAAAGATTTTGAACTTCGAGTGTGTGAATAAGCCCCTTGATGTGGACAAAAGTATCATAGTTGAGTACGTCTTTCACAAAGCCTATAGTTATGCAAAATTTAGTGAGTTTAAAGAGGAGTGTAATGGTCTAAAACATGTGAATGTTAACAAGACAGGTTTCTTAGGATCAGTGTCGTTTTACAAAGCCGATCAGAAATTTCCTACCCCAATCTGGAGGAAAAGATATAAGTCATTCAACTTAAGTATAGATGTAGTGAAGGGAGACTTTTGTTGCTCGTGTAAGTTATTTGAGTTTAGGGGAATTCTATGCAGGCACATAATCCATGTTCTTGAGGTTGAGGATATTGAATTCATTCCAGAGAAGTACATCATGAGTCGATGGAGGAAGGATGTTGTACGAGAGTATGAGGATGTTCGAGTGTCATACCATGATCCAGATGAGTCAGTTCGTGTTTAGAAATTCCGTGAATTATCTCGAAGGAATAATTATCTAGCTAGTCTTGCAATGCACAATGAAGACACTTTCAACATGTATAAGGAAGCAACACTCAATATCCAAAATATGTTAGAGGATGCTATAGGTATTGAAAGGACGAACATCGATAATAATGGTAGTTGGGATTTGAACGAAAGAAAGGTTTTTGGGAGACGTAGATTGAGGCCTAAGGATAAAAACCAAAGGCACCTTATTAGGACTACGGAACTACCGGGTGAGGATTGTACAAAAGATCCTATAGACAAGCGTTATACGGGGAGGGCAAACAAAGGAAGGAAATCCAATCCATCTGAAAAGGGTGCGCAACAAAAGAAGAAGCAAAAACTTACCCCTGAGGAAATCGACAAAAATGAGGTCAGTGAATTTCAGTCATGTATTTTGCATTTTCTTGTCATAAAAGGAGTGTAATATGGTATGTAATTTTAAATGGTGCAGAAAATTATAAGTGACACATTTGGGTCAATGGCTTCCATGAGGGTACGAGAGAGCACAATGTGAAAATTGGCGAAAGGTGATAATGTACCAGGAACATCGAATTACAAAAGATCAACAACAGAGGTGTCCTACTTAATTGGTCTCAACTTATCTTTGGAGTCTTGGCGTCATCAACAATTAGACATGGGTGAATAAATGGCTCATGAATGGATGAATAGGATGGATTAGAAGACTATTTTCAAGACAATAGAAGAGTATAATATGTATGATGAACATAATAGTAGTTGATTATAATATTATTAGTATGAATATTAGTATTGTAGTTTAAAAAGTGTCATTTTAGTTGTTAGTGTAAGATGTAGAAGGTTGGAGTACGACATACTTTTGTTGTTTGCTTTCTATCAAGTATGTGCTATTATTTGGTTTAAAAAATTGCAAGAAAATAGGAGTATGCATTAGTTTTGGATGAATTTATCCCAGTGTAGGAAAAAAGTATATTGACCTATTTTGTTAATGTGTAAAAGTAGTGCAAGTGTATAATTTTGGTTATTTTATTATTATTATTATTATTCTTATTATTATTATTATTATTATTATTATTATTATTATTATTATTATTATTATTACTATTATTATTATATCTCAAAAAAAAAAACAAAGTCATACAACCTATAAAAGTTAGTGGGTAGCCGAGATACAATCTGGGCCCCCACTCCTCTAGCTATAGCAAATCCAATCCTAGTAAATATATGAGCAGCAGCTCGTGCCCCAATGTCTTGCGTCGTATAGAATTTTTGAACCTGGTTTAGCAATGCAATGTCCTTTTTCTCTAATTCCCCACTGTAAGCCGACATGACCCAAAATCGAAACCCCCGAGCTAAACCCGATATACCACTCAAATTCGTTAGGGTTTAGGTTATTTATTTAGGTTGGGTATTTTGGGTGAGGGGAAGGGGGAAAGGGGTTGTGTGGGGAATCGGGGAAGGGAAAAGGAAGGGGCGGGGTTAGTCGGCTAGTCGGCGCGAGGAAGATGAAGATGGTTTGGTGGCGGCAGCTGTGGTGGGGAAGGGGTGGCTGTTGGTGGTGTTGGGATAGGTGATGGTGTTTTTTTTTTTGAAATAATTATATTAAAATAATATTTAATAATAATAATAATAATAATAATAATAATAATATTAATTAATTATGTAGTTAGTTTTTTTTTATATTTAATTAAGATTTATATGAGAAATTAACTGTGCTTAAAGTTTTGATTGAAAGTATGTTATATTGTTAAACGTTTTTTTAAAAGAAAAAAAAATAAAAAATAAAAAAGTGAACCGACCATATAAGTTGTAGGTAAAGTATCTTGTTTAAAGTTGATACCCTTTAAAGTTTGTATTATTCTGAAATAATTAAAAGATTGATTTGTATTTGGTGGATCGCTTAAAGTTTGTATTATTTTTTACAATTTTTCCTTAAAAAATATTGTTTTTTTCTTTACTATAAGTTGACTTTTATTTTTATTTCAATCCGTTTATTCCAAATTCAATTTTTTTACTTTAATGGATAATAAGGGCCCTAATTTTTCATAGGGTAAAAAAGTATCATCTTCAAAAATAAAAAATAAAAAAGTATAAACTTAATAATTTTAGTATGAAATTTACTATTAAGGTATTTTTTTAAAAAAAAACTTGAATTCTAAACTGTACTATTAGTCTATTACTGTAATGGAGAAATAAAAATTACACCAACAATCAAAATATTTCATACCACAAGGCAGTAAGAAAAGCATAGCTTAGTTTGCATTTTGCAAAATCAAAAGTTAAGTTAGGGAAGTTCCAAAATCCGAAAGGGTAGTAATTTTCGTAATGTAACACCAAATACAAACTACAACGTTACTAATTATAGATAGTCCAACCTAGGAGACAGAATTCCTTATCATTATATATACAACGTCCGATCAAGATTGATGTACTCTAAGATCTTTGCCACAAAAGTTCAAGTAAAGAGTGTTGCACTTCATTGTAGCGATTGTTGAGTATGGTCCCTAGCATGAATTTGCGATACCAAGATTCCGCATTGTTGATCCTGTAAGACTGCAAAGAATAATAAAGCAAAAAGTGATTCCCTAAGTCAATATATATATATTCAATTACCAACATTTCTAAGGTTAATTAACCATAATTACCACTGATAATTGTTGAAAGGCCATGCAAATAATACTTCAAACATTGTTATAAATATATATACATAGTATGAAATTGGATTTGAAGTGTTCACCACAATGTAGTTTTCATAGTTATCGAAACTTATAGCACCAAGTAAATACAACATACAAATCATGCCACTGTCCACCCGTAACTTCGCTGGTGGAACGCCCTTTATGTATTTCCTTTCCCACTTTTGAGCCCTCCAAGCATCCTCCACTTCTGATTCGGTGAGAATTCTTTCATTGCATGAAAGCTGAAAATGGAATGTTAGTGGTACCTTTGTTTACAATGATATTATAGTACATGTGGATAATGTTATACCAAGTAAGGGACTATGTGACGGTGCCATTTGTCGCACTTAGATTCTCTACTGTCAAGGATATACATCACTTTGGTCTCCCGAATAAGCATGTACACTACCCATCTATCTTCATATAAAACTGGCAAATATAACTGAACAAAATTTCTAAATGAGTAGTTATTTTAGAAGGTTGTTAGAGGTGAAAAAAAGAATTGAAAATCCACGATACAACCTTTTTGACAGTCTTTAGGTTGATTCCTTTCAAGACATCGTGTTGCATTTGGAGATATGCCATTGAGAAAACACAGTCATCATCTTGATTGGCAATTGCTTTGCTCAAAGCCTCCGTCTATCGTCGATGTACATAATAGACAATCCGGTTAATTTATATTAGTTTCTCTTACAAAGAAATTGGCAAAAATATTAGGTTTGCTATTAGTAGAATCCACACTTACCAAGAAAGTTGGGGATATGATATATGTCTCTGTTTCAGTTCCGTCCATGTTCTCGTTATTCAGAACATATGCTAGAGCAGACATTACCTGTGGATCAAAACATGTTATTTAGTGAGTAATTTGTATTATAGAGAGTTGGTGGTGATTGTAATTCATTTTATAAATAAATTTAGGTTGGGAAAATAATGAAGGACCTGGAGCGGAATGAAGCCATTGTGGGAAAATGAAGAACACATAGTGCCACATGTTAAACTGATTTCCCTTGCCTGGAAGACCACTTTGTCCTTGTCACTGATATATGTATATTAATATTATTTAATATTAGCTGACCAAAAAATTTTCAACGTAGAAGTAAGAGGGATATGTTACAAAATAGGACAAACATTACTACATATTTACACTTGTGTATTACCTGATGAGATGGTAATTGGTGCATCACAATATGATACGAGTAATTGAGGCTAGCTTGTTAATTTTCTGAGTAGCTAATAATAAACTTATATTTGCTTCTATTTGTAAATAAGGTGTGTGGAAGATTTTAAGCAATTCTATGAAACGAAAAGTAAACACACAAAGCTCTCGTGGGTTTATTGACTGGAAAGTTGCAAAAGTCATGGGAAGTTTGGTCAGAAAACAATCGATACATTGTTGGAACCTGTAAAGTAAGAGTGAATGTTGTGTTTAATTGTTTTTTTCCCCTCTCTCTCCATGTATCCTATGAATTTAATAGGTTATACCTAATGTATACTAATTTAGGTAGGTGATGTGGTACTATTAAACACATGAGTTATTCAGAAATCTTTGTTCGGTTAAATTTTGCAGTTAAAGACTTGGTTAGAATGCTACAGTCATTATCGTGTGCAAAGTACAAGGTGCTTAACAAGAAGTCACTTCAGGCAAAAGCTCCGGTGACGCGAGCTTCAGTGGCAAGACGAAAAGTTACGGACGAAGAGTTCAAAGAGGCCCAATTGTACAGGGAGAAACTTACATTTAGGTTGTTCATGCGTCAAGTAATGACTCATCTTGGCCCTTTTCAAACTGGGAAATTGGTCACCAAGGCTGGTTTTGCACCAAGCCTAGAGAAGATGTTCAACGAGGAACTAGACCATTACAACTTACGAAATTGGCTTTTTTCAGACTTAAAAGACATTGGAAATGGTCAAAGGCTAATCTCACTTCCTGAGGTGGATGACAGGATTGTCAAAATTGAACAACCTGATGAAGATGAGAACCTACTCTCACTCAAAAGGCAGAGGAAAATTGTGTTTATTGATCTCACTGCTGACCATTAGGAAACCTCATCTACAACAATAATCTTGTTCTAAGTTTTAAAATAGTTATATCTTCTTAGCATTTATCTTACCCTTTTCCCTTTTTCTCACAATAAAAAATGGTAAGGTAAATACTTTTGATAAGTCTATGTATTGATCTACCAACATCCTTTTGTGTGTTATTATATGGTACTCTTTTATATGTTATAGTTTATAGGTAGATTATGAATTATCTAACTAAATCTTTTGTAATGACATTTCCTATCATTATGTAGTATTTTTATGCTTATAATTAAATTTATCACTCTTTGCTTCCTACAAATCTCATTTCTAAATTCAAAAATACACTATTAACCTATTTTGGACATTAATAATATGGGACACAAACTATACTCTGCTTTTTTCCTACAAATATAAAGTTTATAATACTAAAATTACTCCCACTTAAGAAAAATTTAAGGAACGACTTAAATCAAATAAACAACCATTAATATAAAACAAAAATGGGCCTAATTAGTAGCCCATTAACATTTATCCAACAATTTCTATCCTTTTAATACACTAGCCACTTACCATTCAACCTTTTTATATAAAGTTCATTAATGGGCCTACCAACATATTTCTCATTAATTTTCAGAATTTATAACTTACTTTCACTTAGGGGTGAAACTAATTCGGATATAAATCGAACTAAATCTAAAACCAAACCCTATTAGTATTTTGGTTTTGATTTTTTTTAAAAAAAAATTTAGATTGGATTGAATTGGAATAAATTAAATATATGGATTACATATTGGATTCGGTTTGGGGTTATAAAAACAAAAAGACAAATTACAAACCGAATTTCGACCCATTACTTTAAGCCCGATTTTCTTTTTCCAACTATCCAATGACTTTTCCCTTTTATATATAAACTACCAACAAAAAAAATATATATATACAAAAAAAAAAAAAATTGTATTGGAACATCCATTTGAAAGAGTTGGAACCCCAAAACATTTAAAAACATATACTACATAATTAAAAAAAATCAAATATTAAAATGACACATGAACACAAAACTCTTTTTAAAAAATTCTCGAAATAAAAAAATAAATTAGTAACAAATAAAAAAAAACCAAACAATTGGCCTGGTCTAAGTTAAAAACTAACTCGATCATATTTCAAGTTTTTAACTCCTACCTCGTCAAATAATGAAATATGGTATAATTGTCATTAAGTGAAATATGGAATAAAAGTTTAATAGTCATTATTATTATTATTATTATTATTATTATTATTATTATTATTATTATTATTATTATTATTATTATTATTATTATTATTATTATTATCATTATTGTCATAAAAGCTTAAAAGTATGAAATGTGGCTTTATATCATTAGCAATATCATTAGACATAAACTGAACTCTTATGAACTAAACTCTAATTAATCTGATGAGAACAGACACTAACCCACAAATATAATAACTAACCTTTTAATTAGGCCTAATAACCCACAAATCAATTCAATTCATTCCACACCTTGTACTCTTGTAGGTACTATATAACTTTTCACCAAATATACACGTCCAAATTCTAATTTACATTACACTATTCAATTTTTCATAATAATTTAGTTACCCAACAATAATTACACCTATTTTGAAACAACCATAATGGTAACACTTCCTCCATTAATATGTCTACCATCAACTCATATCACCAATTCAACAACGATCACATACCCACCATTTCTTCTCAAATGTTTTCAATTCTATACTAAAACACAATTCATCATCTAACAAATCTACAATAATTAACTTTTCTAAATTCACTAATTGTAATCTACATTCACAAACTCTTTTCATTCTCAAGTTCAAAATCACATATTATACAACTAGTCTAACAATTAAATTAACAAAATTGACCAACATACATCATAACATTTTTTGTCATTTATATCCATAACTACAACTAAGAATTTGATATGAATTTTTAAAATAAAACATTCTTCTTTTTTATACAAATATATTACATATACTCCTAAAACAATATATTTTTATACTAAAATAACACAAATGATGCATTACATAATTTTTCTAAACAATTTCAATACTACAACAATACAGTTGGTCGTCGTTGTCTCTTTCGCTTGCTCACCGACACCTTTTATTTCACCCTCCGTTGTTCTACACCATCTTATGCACCACATCAGTGTATGATTTCTCCGAATATCAATTCATACTTTAAACCACATCAATTTTTCATTACATCGACCCATCGTCCTTTCTTTTACTCTCAACCACCTTACTGACCTTATAGCCACCGTCGTCCACCGTCGTCTTTAAGTCACCATCGTCCACCCTCGCCTTAAACACATCGTCGTTCTCCTTGAAGCCACCTTATTCAGCTTAAACCCACCGTCGTTGACCATCGCCTTAAAGCAAGCCACCGTCGTTGACCCTCGCCTTAAACCCACCGTCTTCCATCCTCACCCTTAAGCCACCGTCGTCGGCCATCCTAAGTCTCTACTCGCAAATATTCATCCCAAAAGTAAAATTATTTTCAAATTTGGAATTTGAATTTCAAAGTTTTCTTTTCAAAATTTTTCAGAATGAAATTTTCAAAACTATTGGGGTGGGACCAAGTTGGCCAAGCTCATCAGCCAATAAAAACATTTGTCTATGTGGGGTACACATAGACTATGTCTTTGTGTACCCTTTTCGTTGAAATTATCTTTCCAATGATATATTATAATATCAATTCCGAGCTATAACGGAAAAGATATGAATAAAATGTCAAACTCTATCCAAAACTGACACCGTCTCACTATTTCAGCCATATCTTTTTTTCTACAAAATATTTTAATCTGATTCTAACTGGGTTAGAAATTACACTTCAATATCTTTCCAACGATATCTTATTCATCTTATTCCGATTTCTGGATCAAAAGATATGATAAAAACAAAAACCGCAAAAACTGTTGTCTATCGCAAGAGTTTTAATCCGATTCGAACTCGATCTTTTCTTGATTCTTCGACCCCTCTTTTAACTCTATAAATAAAGCTCATATCTTCCCTTTTTCAAGGATCAACAAGTTTGATCATCAAATAATTCTTTTCTCCCTCTTTATCCTAAACACTAGCCTCCCTATTCTATCATTTCTTCCTTAAGCACTCCAAGGAGTCCATACAATACCCAAAGTTCTATACTTAAACCAAGGCGTGAAAGGTATAATTGACTGAGGGTTTGGACCAAATCAAATCAATATTTATTCAATTTAATTTCCATTTGATTTATATTTTTATTGAAATTACTAACAATTTATTCATGATGTAGCAATTAAAAGGAACGCGCGGAATGTGAGTAATTAATTAATTTAATTACTTATTATTTTTATATTGCTAGTATCATTATTAGGTTTATTTATTATTCGATTTGACTAATGATATTATTGTTAAATTGTTTCCAATATTAATGTTTATTCTATTATTTTTATGATCACCATATTGCATGTTTAAAGGGAATATGTAATTGAAAATCACGACTAATAAGATAATTTGGACAACCGATTTAGGTTCCTTTTAATCTTGTTGCTTAATTCAAGTGATCGCAAATATTTTAGAATTATATGTTGCATTAATATTCAACCAATTTAGCCTAATAATAGTTTGGAGCAAATTGAATATTTTGTTTGTATGCCTTTGAGATCGCAGGAATCATTTTTCACTATATGAATCGAGTAGAGGCCAATACGGGTGAATGTGACTCCATGACTCACTTCGTACCATCATCCCCGATCCTCCTTTCGTGGTTCCGAACCATATGGAGTTAGTAATCTCATGGATTATGAATGGGGTGTAACCTTCACGGGTCAATCATTGTTGCCTTTGTTGTCCCTTATTCGTGGTTGCCTTTTTATGATCCGTGAACGGTTTACAAGTTCCTTACAAACTTGTTGGCGGCTCCCTACTTTGTTTGTCCCTAATCGTATTATGTCAATTCCCACTTCCTGAGAGTGCCAAGCATATTCACAACATGCTCTAACCTAGGCGCACTTCGAACGACGCCTACAATTTGGCGACTCTGCTGGGGAGGATTCTTGATTATTTATCGATTTGAGTGATCAGTATTTAATTAAGATGAGTGGATGAGACTTGAAAGATTCTTGAAAAATATTCCTGTGATTTAATTGGCATTGTCACATATGCATATGCATTTTAGCTTACCTATTTTGCCACAATAGTACGTGTTCTACGTATGTGGCTAGCCCGGGGGATTTATGTTCTATCAACCCGAAAACGCTCATGGCAATAAGGGTTCATCCGAGTTTTTAAATCCACCAAAACCATGGAGTCGAGTTCGATTTCATCACGAACTCGCGGAGCCGCCCGTTGGCATACACCCTCAAGGGAGGCTGCCTTGCTAACGCGTCCAAACTCTTAACCATGGTACCCTTTGACACCCAAAAGCTTGACCATAGTCGAACATAGAACTTGACTTTAGGTTGCGAACTTCATTGCATCATGCGTGACAATATGCTTATATGTGCAATTTTTTTATTGACTTTTTTTTTTAATTATTTTTTCTCTTATCAAACCCTTTTTATTTTTTTTAGAGTCGAGTCATAGATTTTTTTTTTAAATTTGAGTCAACTCGGTTTTTTATTCCCGTATACTGCATAAGAGTCAACTTGTTTTGGTCATATCCGGAGTTCTAGAAAGATTTACGTGTCGTGCAACCTATGGATCTGTAGCCCCGAGTTTTATCTTTCACTTGGAGTTGGTTTCGTCCTAATCAGAGTCACAGATCAAAAGTTATAACCGATATACTACAGCCTGTCCAGTTTAGGTGTCTTTTTAACGTTACCTTTTTTATTTTATATTAAAAAAAATCGTGTCAAGCTAGTCTTAGCCAAGTCCTTTAATCCGTTTCAACTCGTATAACATAGGATTATAGATTTTTTTATACCCATGAGTCTTAACTCTTCTAGAATTCTAGTCCTCTTCCTAGTTTCTTGTGATCGATTTTTGTGCTAACCTTAACATGTGTTCTTTGTCTTTGATTGTGGTTGATCTTATTTATGACTAACGATTGCCAATGGACCGTTTTCACCTATTAAATAGCATAAACATTAAAAATGGACAAAATTAATCAAGTTAGTTTGTCTTTTAGTCTTCCGTGCTATTTGGTCATTAGGTCCTTTGTTTTTCACAACGTCCTCATGTCTAGCCATGCGATCATACCACGAGTCTTAATATACTCACCTAATCACACATGTTGAGTCATTGCACACACTTTGTCTTCGAGTAATGCACTATATTGTTTATGATCGTATACTAGGACCATGCATGCATCGTTTTCCGTCGTAATAGGAATGAGTTGAGTATTTCTCATCAGTTTTCAAAATCGTTTCATACACTCTTCCTTTTCAATCCGAGTATTGAGTGAATGCATTAAGTGAGTTCTTCTTTACACAATATTTGAGTCTAAAATCACTAGGCAATAGTTGGAAGAATAAGGGGAAGGGGGAACGTCACTCCTTCCTTCTTTCCTTCCAATCAAAGCATCAACAACAAGAAACTTTTTTCCTCAGCAGGCGGCAAGAAGTAACTCATAAACAACCATGAAGACAAAGCACGATTCAAGATTCTCACCAAGATTTCATGTTTTCTTCTTTTGTTTCAAACCGTTCCCCCTAAAAAGTCTAGCATAGGTTCTCCTTATCCATGTGTCTATGCGTCACATTTCTTACATTCTTCATAAATGAGCATCTCTTTCTTACATTCGATCATGTGATTAAAAGAAAAAAAATCAATTACCAAACTAAACACAAGGTACACCAATGATTTCAGGCACCTTTGCAACCCTGTCATTCCCTGTTAACCGTTCAATCAAATTCCATTTCTTCATCAACCACTTTGAGCCTCGTCTAACGTTTGGCCCTCATTTCTTCAACCCACATTCACTTAACCTTGGGATTGGAAGATGTGTAATTGTATAACATTCAAAAAGCAAGTTAAAAAAAAAAAAAAAACAACAACAACAATAAAACAATGTCTAAAGGCAAGTGTTCCAATGTCTTTGATATGAACACGTCTCAAATTGCGTCTCTCATCGAGTGTTTGGTACTGTAATCCCCCGTATTTTTAAATATTTTATAAATGAAAATTTATTTTATTTATGATATTTATTTGTTATTTTTCATAATTTAATTTCAAAAGTTTCAAATTATTAATCTGGATCGAAAATTATTTGAACAAATTATTTTATGCACCTTTATTCTACAATTTATGTCCAATCACACAAGCCTAACCCATTTGTTTATTTAATTGACCCATTAGTTTTATGAGGCCCAATATTCCTATTTACCCTACAATTCTCTCCTATAAATACCCCATGAATCCCCAAAAATTTCCCACACAAAAAGGTTAGTCTTATTTTTTTTCTCCTTAGTTTTATTAATTTGTATGATTATAATTATTGATTTATGGGTTTTGATTTTATTGTTTGAAATTAATTTAATTAGTATCAAGTTGTATTTTGATGATTAAAATTTATAATTTCAGATTTTATAAATGTCATAATTTTCAGATTTTGTAAATTTTATAACCTAGGGTTTTTAATTATTGAAAATCATGATTTTAGGGTTTTATGAACAATTGATTTAGGACTTTTATAGTAATGATGTTTTGAAATTTTGGTGATTATTACTAATGATTATTTTAACTTAATTCTTGATTATTTTGAACTCTTAAATTCGGGTTTTAATTTTTAGATTTCCGTTCGTTAATATTAATCCCGTTTTAATCCCGATCAGATTATGAACTCATTCGATTTTGACAAAAATGTAGTGTTTTCCATGTGGAAACAACGTTTTAAGAAAGACTCACTACATGTGGTAGTGAGCACCACTATTTCGTGGCCAAATTCAGCCTCTAAATATGATTTTCGGACAGTTTTTTTATTTTAACGAAGTTTTTTTATACTTAAAATATTATCCTTGAGTTTGATTGATAAAATTAATTATGTTTAAAGTTAATTAAGTATAAATATATGTTTTTATTGAAGTTTAAGTGCTGGAAATAGTTTCTAAGTACTACTTTTGATGTTTTATAAAGAGGGTTTAATCACCCATTAAAAAGGGAGATTATTAGGGGTTTTTAAATAATTTTCAGATTTTTTTATTAAACTTTAAACTTGTTGTAATTTAATGTATAAGAGTGTATTTTAAGGTTTTTATGAAGAAAATTTAAAGAACTATATATAAGCCTTTAATTTTAACTAAAGGGAAGGTTTTAAAGTGTTGTTTGATTTGGATTTTGAAGGTCTTAAAGTAAGTTAGTATTGCTGTAAATTTGATTGATTGGATATTGATTGAGATGTTACTGTTTGGTTTAGGAGAGGAGTTTATTGAAGGTGATTTCTAGTTTTAAAGTGGTTAACCGAATTGTTTACACAAGGTACGTAAAAGTTACGAAACCTTGCTTGTAGGTGCTTGTATAAGGACGGATCGAGAACTTAGTATCATGTATAGGATTGACTGGGTTAAATTGTTTGGTTATAAATTGTGAATTTCAAATGATGTGCACTAGTTTATAAAGCTAGTATTATTTGTGCTTTAATTATGCAAGGTGCGCTTAAAGGCAAAGGTATGTGATTGGTGTAAAGATTAAATTATTACTCATTCATGATTATGCAAATAGGATGAGTAAAGGAGGAATTCAAGTCTTGTAAGACGAGGTTAAGGTTTTGGGGTGCCTTATGCACTCAAGGTGTTTATACACCGAGGTAGTAAAGGAATAATTAATAAATGTTGTTTTTCACTAATAAATCAAGAATTTAAATTGGGAATTTTCCATGTTTGATTGAATTGTGTTTGGAATGTTTGTATTGTAATGTATATGAGTCATCACCAAGTCTAAACCTGTAAATCACATAAAGTGCAAAACTCTGGATTGGTGCACATCTGGAGTAATGACAATCAGGGGTTGGGGTACATGGGGTATTAGCCGTGTACTTTTATCGAGGCCGTCTGATCTATGAGTCTCCTATTTCAAATATTTTTCAAAACTAGGAGTTAGGTGAGATCTCATACTAACTACGGTCACGGAGTCGCGCTCGTGGTCGTTGGATGTTTATTGATGTTTCCGAAAGGAGGCATGGGGTTTTTCTTTTATTGATGTTCCAAATGGGACATGGGTTGGACAACCTCGTCTATTGCTAAATCCAATGAAATAAATAAATAAGTTAGTTAATATTAACTAGTGAAGTCTTAATAAATTTGATGGTTGAGTCATGTGTTGAGTCTATAATATAATGATGCTTATGATTGATTATTAGTAGCTTGTTAGGGATTTCTTATTTTATTTCACAGCTTGTATGTACTCAGCTTTGCTGATTGCGTGCTTTGTGTGTCTTTCTTTGGTCATGGCCTTCGCCTTTCAATGATCCTGTGACGATCCAATTTTTACACTTGTAATATTGGGGAGAAGATTAACCACAGGTTCCTACATACACAGCATTCGCATCAGGGTTGTGGGATTTTGAGTAGAGAGTTGGTTATTATTCGCAGTTTATTTCTTTTCATAAGTTTGAATTTATTTAAACTCTGATTTTATTTATTTACTACTTTTTGTGGGGTTTTGAATAAGGGCCTTAATGGTTCCAAGTTGTATCACTTAATTTGATTTTGGTTATTGGTTTTAAAACTTATTTATAACTGATTTAGTTTTTCCGCTGCTAATATCTGATATGGCCTTAACGTTTGAACATGTGGCGATAGCACGACAGTAATTCTCTTGGATTTTTTTCAGGGTATTTACAAGTTTTAAGAGAGAATTATTGGGGTGTTACAAAGTGGTATCATAGCCAGGTTCGATTTAATTACCACTAAAGTCAATTTAAAGTTTTTGGGCGCCTATTTTTTTTTAAATCTAACGATTTTGGATTTAAGTACTTGATTTAAAGTTAAAACTTTGTTTTTGAAAATTATTTTATTTAAAATTAATTAATTTAGCATTTATTTAAAATAATAAGTATGTATTTATACATATAATTAAATTAGTGTGTTGTATAAATATTTTAAAATAAAATGAATTTGAATATTCATTATACTCTTTTAACTTGGTTACTATTTGTGACATTTTATCGGTGAGTTTTGGGTAGTCTTAGGATGGGCATATAAGTTGATGAATTCTTTTTTTTTTTATGTGCATTGTATTCAATTTTTGTGTTATTTAATGTTGAATGAAGTGATTTATGCAAGGGATTTAAATTATATATGTAGTATATGGGATGATTTGTGCAATGTAATCTCTATGAGTGATCATTATGGGGTATGTGAAGCATGTAATTATGTGAGTTTGATTTATGGTTATTTAATGATGCTATTTATTGTTTTGGGGGTTATTAATAGGATATCTATTTCTTTAATTTGACTAACCTCCAAACCTTACACCTAATGAGAGTTTATTTTACTTGAAAAATGGATGAAACATGTTGTGATAATGAAATACTGAATTGAGTTATGAAACATGTTTTGCGGGTTAGACTTGGGGGCTTGAACCCACATCATTTAGCCTACCTAGCCTAAAGAGTCATCCTCTTTAACTCTTCTCACATCTCTTTCCATCGCCATAACCCTTGCAGCCAGCCTTAGTATCACATTCACACACTTCACTCATACATCCATATCCATATCAATCATCCTTCCCTTTAAGAGCCCTTTATCATGAAATCTTGTTTCAACACTGTGCATGTTTCATCATATTTAAAGACAACATTCATTAGAAAAAACATTGTATACTTGCTTAGCTTCCTAACCTGAGCAATATTCATTGTTTCATGCATCGCATGATGTGCTGAGAAACATTTATATATCAATGATTTTTAATCATACAAAGCATATCGTGCTTAGCTCCTTGACCTAAGCAACGTTCATTATGCAATAATCACTTCATCTGTATACGTGCTTAGCTTCCAGACCTAAGTGACGTTCAAGATCGTTTCTTTACACCATAAATGATTCTTAGCTCCATGACCTAAGTTCATTCATCTATCGTGTCACATGATGTAATTGTCCTTAGTCTCCTGGCCTAAGAACATGCATACATTACTTTCAAGAAAAGCAATTCAATCCATGCGATTCATTTTGTCTTGCTCAACGAGGAAGTTCAAAACTTCTTTCCTTTTTTTCGCATCTTTTCTTTCGGGGAAGTTTAAAAAAACTTTTTCAAAATTTTCTCATCGAGGGAAGTTCGAAAATAAAAGTTCAGTTTTCACATCTTTCTTTTTCGGGAGAAAGCCGGTACCCTCCACTCATGACAAAAATTGACGGAAAATTTTTGCTTTTGCATCTTCGTTTGCTTGTGTCTGCACACACACATATACACACACACACTCACAAGTCATACACATGTTATGTCACATCAAGTCAAACTTGGTCAAGTCAATCACAATATGTACGAGTCCATTGGCAAATTTATTTTTGCAGGTCTCATCTACAGCCCACGTCCTAGGACAAGCGAACCAACTACAACCCACGTCCGGGGACAAGCGGACTATCTACAGCCCACGTCCGGGGACAAGCGGACCATCTACAGCCCACGTCCAGGGACAAGCGGACCATTTACAGCCCACGTCCGGGGACAAGCGGACCATTTACAACCAGCCCACGTCCGAGGATAAGCGGACCATCTACAGCCCACGTCCGGGGACAAGCAGACCATTTACAGCCCACGTCCGGGGACAAGCGGACCATCTACAGCCCACGTTCGGGGACAAGCGAACCATCTACAGCCCACGTTCGCGGACAATCGAACCACCATCATTTCATGACGCAAGGTTCTCGATACAAAGAGACTTGCAATCTCATCATCTGTCGACTTTCCTCAAGCATGGAAAGCATTATCGGTGGATTTCTTCAAGCATAGAAATACGCCAAAATCATATGTCGACTTTCCTCAAGCATGGAAAGTGTCATCCGGTAGGTTTCTTCAGGCTTAGAAAACTACCAAACTCATCTGTCGGCTTTCCTCAAGCATGGAAAGTGTTTCAACAAACGTCATCCGGTGGATTCCTTCAAGCATAGGAAGCTGCCAAATTCATTTGTCACCGATACACTGGTGCCAGATACGTATTCTATCCTTTTACTCTTTTATCTGTGGAATTAACATTTTTCTGCAGGTATCGGCGTATACAGAGTGATTTAGGATCGCAGAACGTCTTAAATCATTCTCCGTCCCTATCGACTACTTTGACTATCGTTTTTGAAACTGACGTTTCTACAAACTCAGTCAAAGTGGGGGCTTCTGTAGACACTTAAAAATGTCTCCCCAAATCCAAACCCGATGATGAACAACCTTTCACCGCCATTGTTGGTCGGGTTGAGTATTTAATCTTGAAGTGCTTAAATCCATATTCAATCCCAATACATTTCATAAACCAACCCAACTCCTAGCCCATTTCCCCAAACCATAACTTATTTTTCTCTTTTCATGCCTTTAAACCCAAAATAATTCATTTCGTGTCCTTTAAAATCATTCATTTCGTGTCCTTTTTATAAAACGTTTAATCCATTTTATTTTGGTCCATAATCTAGGTCCAATGATTTAATATTTGGATGGGGCTTTAAAAGATCTTTCCAACGATATATTATAAGCCCAAATCCGAGTTATAACGAATAAGTTATGGCCAAAATATTACACTGAGCCCAAACCGAACTTAAGCCCACCTTACCTACGACCCAATGATCATGTGGAGGGTCCAAATTTCCTAAACCAATTAGGATTAATTAGAAACTTCTATAAGTTTATAAAATATCTTAATTATCCGTTTTAAAAAGATAAGATTAAAGAGTTTGAAATTGAATAAAACTTTTCTTTTTGAAAATCCTATTTCTATCCGAATTGAAAGATGTTCAAAGATAGACAGATATTATTTTATTTCCTCATATTTTTTATCCAAATTTTATATGGTTGGATAGCCCTTGAAATTATCTTTCCAATGATATATTATAATATCAATTCCGAGCTATAACGGAAAAGATATGAATAAAATGTCAAACTCTATCCAAAACTGACACCGTCTCACTATTTCGGCCATATCTTTTTTTCTATAAAATATTTTAATCTGATTCTAATTGGGTTAGAAGTTAGACTTCAAGATATTTCCAACGATATCTTATTCATCTTATTCCAATTTCTGGATTAAAAGATATGATAAAAACAAAAACCGCAAAAAGTGCTGTCTATCGCAAGAGTTTTAATCCGATTCGAACTCGATCTTTTCTTTCTTCGACCCCTCTTTTTTCTCTATAAATAGAGCTCATATCTTCCCTTTTTCAAGGATCAAAAAGTTTGATCATCAAATAATTCTTTTCTCCCTCTTTATCCTAAACACTAGCCTCCCTATTCTATCATTTCTTCCTTAAGCACTCCAAGGAGTCCATACAATACCCAAAGTTCTATACTTAAACCAAGGTGTGAAACGTATAATTGACTGAGGGTTTGGACCAAATCAAATCTATATTCATTTAATTTAATTTCCATTTGATTTATATTTTTATTGAAGTTACTAACAATTTATTCATGATGTAGCAATTAAAAGGAACGCGCGGAATGTGAGTACTTAATTAATTTAATTACTTATTATTTTTATATTGCTAGTATCATGATTAGGTTTATTTATTATTCGATTTGACTAATGATATTATTGTTAAATTGCTTCCAATATTAATGTTTATTCTATTATTTTTATGATCACCATATTGCATGTTTTAAGGGAATATGTAATTGAAAATCACGACTAATAAGATAATTTGGACAACCGATTTAGGTTCCTTTTAATCTTGTTGCTTAATTCAAGTGATCGCAAATATTTTAGAATTATATGTTGCATTAATAATCAACCAATTTAGCCTAATAATAGTTTGGAGCAAATTGAATATTTTGTTTCTTTAGGTGTCGCTCGAAGTGCGCCTACGTTAAAGCATGTTGTGAATATGCTTGGCACTCATAGGAAGTGGGAATTGACAAAATACGATTAGGGACAAGGAAAGTAGGGAGCCGCCAACAAGTTTTTAAGGAACTTGTAAACCGTTCACGGATCATAAAAAGGCAACCACGATAAAGGGACAACGAAGGCAACAATGATTGACCCGTGAAGGTTACACCCCATTCATAATCCATGAGATTACTAACTCCATATGGTTCGGAACCACGAAAGGAGGATCGGGGATGATGGTACGAAGTGAGTCATGGATTCACATTCGCCCGTATTGGCCTCTACTCGATTCTTATAGTGAAAAGCATTCCTGCGATATCAAAGGCTTACAAACAAAATATTCAATTTGCTCCAAACTATTATTATGCTAAATTGGTTGAATATTTTTTTTTGACAAAAAATTGGTTGAATATTAATGCAACACATAATTCTAAAATATTAGTGATCACTTGAATTAATAACAAGATTAAAAAGGAACCTAAACCGGTTGTCCAAATTATCTTATTAGGCGTAATTTTCAATTACAAATTCCCTTTAAACATGCAATATGGTAATCAATAAATATAATAAAATAAACATTAACATTGAAAGCAATTTAACCATAAATTGTTAGTCAAATTAAATAATAATAATAACCATAATCATGATACTAGCAACAAGAATAAAAATACAGGTACTTAAGTGATTAATTACTCACTTTCCGCGTTTCCTTGAATTGCTACATCATGAATAAACTGTTAGTAACTTCAATAAAAATATAAATAAAATGGAAATTAAATTAAATTAAAATTAAAGTTGATTTGGTCCAAACCCTTAGTAAATTATACCTTTCACGCCTTGGTTTATGTATAGAACTTTGGGTATTGTATGAACTCCTTGGAGTGCTTAATTAGGGGAAGTATTATGAGAGAATAGGGTGGCTAGTGTTTAGGCTAAAGAGGGCGAAGAGAATTATTAGGTGATCAAGCTTGTTGATGATTGAAAAAGGGGTGATATGACCTCCATTTATAGAGTAAAAAAGAAGGGTCGAAGAATTAAGATAAGATCCGAATTAAATCGGAATAAAACTCGATAGACAGCAGTTTTTACGGTTTTTGTTTTTATCATATCTTTTGATCCAGAAATTGGAATAAGATGAATAATATGTCGTTGGAAAGCTCTTGAATTCTAATTTCTAACCCAATTGAAATCAGATTAAAATATTTTGTATAACAAAAGATATAGCCGAAATAGTGATACGGTGTCAGTTTTGGATAGAGTTTGACATTTTATTAATATCTTTTCCGTTATAGCTCGGAATTGATATTATAATAAATAATTGGAAAGATAATTTCAAAGGCTATCCAACCATATAAAATTCAGATAAAAATTATGAGGAACGAAATTCATATCTGTCTATCTTTGAATATCTTTTAATTCGGATAAAATTAGGACTTTAAAAAAAGGAGTTTTATTCAATTTAAAACTCTTTAATCTTATCTTTTCAAAAATGAAAAATTAAGATCTTTTAGAAACTTATAGAATCTACTAATTAATCATAATTGGTTTAGGAATTGGATTAAATCATTTGGACCCTCTACATGATCATTGGGTCGTAGGTAAGGTGGGCTTAGGTTCGGTTTGGGCTCAGTTTAATATTTTGGCCATAACTTATTCGTTATAACTCGGATTTGGGCTTATAATATATCGTTGGAAAGATCTTTTAAAGACCTATCCAACTATTTAATCATTGGACCCATATTATGGACCAAAATATTTTGTATTAAACTTTTTTATAAAAAGGACACGAAATGAATGATTTTAAAGGACACGAAATGAATTATTTTGGGTTTAAAGACACGAAAAGAGAAAAATAAGTTATTGTTTGGGGAAATGGGCTAGAAGTTGGGTTGGTTTATGAAATAGAAATATGGATTTAAGCACTCCAAGATTAAATACTCAACCCGACCAATAATAGCGGTGAAAGGTTGTTCATCACCGGGTTTGGTTTTGGGGAGACATTTTTAGGTGTCTACAGAAGTCCCCACTTTGACTGAGTTTGTAGAAACGTCAGTTTCGAAAACGATAGTCAAAGTAGCCGATAGGGACGGAGAATGATTTAAGACGTTATGCGATCCTAAATCACTCTGTATACGCCGATACCTGTAGAAAAATGTTAGTTCTACAGATAAAAGAGTAAAGGGATAGAATGCTTATCTAACACCAGTGTATCGGTGACAAATGAGTTTGGTATTTTCCTATGCTTGAAGGAATTCACCGGATGATGTTTGTTGAAATGCTTTCCATGCTTGAGGAAAGCGGACAGATGAGTTTGGTAGCTTTCTAAGCCTGAAGAAACCTACCGGATGACACTTTCCATGCTTAAGGAAAGTCGACATATGATTTTGGCATTTTTCTATGCTTGAAGAAATCCATCGATAATGCTTTCCATGCTTGAGGAAAGACGACAAAGGAATTTGGCGGTTTTCTATGGTTGAAGAAATCCACCGGATGATACTTTCCATGCATGAGGAAAGTCGACAGATGATGAGATTGCAAGTCTCTGTGTATCGAGAAGCTTGCATCATGAAATGATGGTGGTTCGATTGTCCCCGGACGTGGGCTGTAGATGGTTCGCTTGTCCCCGAACGTGGGCTGTAGATGATCCGCTTGTCCCCAGACGTGGGATGTAGATGGTCCGCTTGTCCCTGGACGTGGGCTGTAAATGGTCCGCTTGTCCCCGGACGTGGGCTGTAGATGGCCCGCTTGTCCCCGGACGTGGGTTGTAGATGGTCCGCTTGTCTCCGGACGTGGGTTGTAGTTGGTTCGCTTGTCCCCGAACATGGGCTGTAGATGAGACCTGCAAAAATAAATTTGCCAATGGACTCGTATATATTGTGATTGATTTGACCACTGACTTGACCAAGTTTTACTTGATGTGACATGACATGTGTATGGCTTGTGAGTGTGTGTGTGTAGACACGAGCAAACGAAGATGCAAAAGCAAAAAAATTTCGTCAATTTTTGTCATGAGTGGAAGATACTGACTTTCTCCCGAAAAAGAAAGATGTGAAAACTGAACTTTTATTTTCGAACTTCCCTCGATGAGAAAATTTTGAAAAAGTTTTTTTAAACTTCCCCGAAAGAAAAGATGCGAAAAAAAGGAAAGAAGTTTTGAACTTCCTCGTTGAGCAAGACAAAATGAATCGCATGGATTGAATTGCTTTTCTTGAAAGTAATGTATGCATGATACATGTCCTTAGGCCAGGAGGCTAAGGACAATTACATCATGTGACACGATGAATGAACTTAGATCATGGAGCTAAGCATCATTTATGGTGTAAAGAAACGATCTTGAACGTTACTTAGGTCTGGAAGCTAAGCACGTATACAGATGAAGTGATTATTGCATAATGAACGTTGCTTAGGTCAAGGAGCTAAGCACGATATGCTTTGTATGATTAAAAATCATCGATATATAAATGTTTCTCAGCACATTATGCGATGCATGAATATTGCTCAGGTCAGGAAGCAAAGCAAGTATACAATGTTTGTTCTAATGAATGTTGTCTTTAAATATGATGAAACATGCATTGTAGAGATACAAGATTTCATGATAAAGGGTTCCTAAAGAGAAGGATGATATGGATATGGATGTGTGAGTGAAGTGTGTGAATGTGATACTAAGGATGGCTGCAAGGGTTATGGCGACGGAAAGAGATATGAGAAGAGTCAAAGATGATGACTCTTTAGGCTAGGTAGGCTAAATTATGTGGGTTCAAGCCCCCAAGTCTAGCTCTAAATGAGTAGGGGTAAGCATTGGATATTCTTTGACTCGATCATTATGCTAAATTGGTTGAATATTAATGCAACACATAATTCTAAAATATTAGTGATCACTTGAATTAATAACAAGATTAAAAAGGAACCTAAACCGGTTGTCCAAATTATCTTATTAGGCGTGATTTTCAATTACATATTCCCTTTAAACGTGCAATATGGTGATCAATAAATATAACAAAATAAACATTAACATTGGAAGCAATTTAACCATAAATTGTTAGTCAAATTAAATAATAATAATAACCCTAATCATGATACTAGCAACAAGAATAAAAATACGAGTAATTAAGTGATTAATTACTCACTTTCCGCGTTTTCTTGAATTGCTACATCATGAATAAACTGTTAGTAACTTCAATTAAAATATAAATAAAATGGAAATTAAATAAAATTAAAAGTAGAGTTGATTTGGTCCAAACCCTCAGCCAATTATACCTTTCACGCTTTGGTTTAAGTATAGAAATTTGGGTATTGTATGAACTCCTTGGAGTGCATAATTAGGGGAAGTATTATGAGAGAATAGGGTGGCTAGTGTTTAGGCTAAAGAGGAAGAAGAGAATGATTTGGTGATCAAGCTTGTTGATGATTGAAAAAGGGGTGATATGACCTCTATTTATAGAGAAAAAAAGAAGGGTCGAAGAATTAAGATAAGATCCGAATTAAATCGGAATAAAACTCGATAGGCAGCAGTTTTTACGGTTTTTGTTTTTATCATATCTTTTGATCCAGAAATCGGAATAAGATGAATAAGATGTCGGTGGAAAGCTCTTGAAGTATTATTTCTAACCCATTTTAAATCAGATTAAAATATTTTGTATAACAACAGATATAGACGAAATAGTGATACGGTGTCAGTTTTGGATAAAGTTTGACATTTTATTAATATCTTTTCCGTTATAGCTCGGAATTGATATTATAATATATCATTGGAAAGATAATTTCAAGGGCTATCCAACCAAATAAAATTCAGATAAAAATTATGAGGAACAAAATTCATATCTGTCTATCTTTGAATGTCTTTTAATTCGGATAAAATTAGGACTTTAAAAAAGGAGTTTTATTCAATTTCAAACTCTTTAATCTTATCTTTTCAATAAAGAATAATTAAGATCTTTTAGAAACTTATAGAAGCTACTAATTAATCCTAATTGGTTTAGGAATTGGATTAAATCATTTCGACCCTCTACATGATCATTGGGTCGTAGGTAAGGTGGGCTTAGGTTCGGTTTGGGCTCATTTTAATATTTTGGCCATAACTTATTCGTTATAACTCGGATTTGGGCTTATAATATATCGTTGGAAAGATATTTTAAAGCCCCATCAAACTATTTAATCATTGTACCCATATTATGGACCAAAATGAACTGGATTTAACGTTTTTATAAAAAGGACACGAAATGAATGATTTTAAAGGACATGAAATGAATTATTTTGGGTTTAAAGGCACGAAAAGAGAAAAATAAGTTATGGTTTGGGGAAATGGGCTAGGAATTGGGTAGTTTTATGATATGGATTTAAGCACTCCAAGATTAAATACTCAACCCGACCAATAATGGCGGTGAAAGGTTGTTCATCATCGGGTTTGGTTTTGGGGAGACATTTTTAGGTGTCTACAGAAGCCCCCACTTTGACTGAGTTTGTAGAAACATCAGTTTCGAAAATAATAGTCAAAGTAGTCAATAGGGACAGAGAATGATTTAAGACGTTCTGCGATCCTAAATCACTCTGTATACGCCGATACCTGCAGAAAAATGTTAGTTCCACAGATAAAAGAGTAAAGGGATAAAACGCTTATCTGACACCAGTGTATCGGTGGAAAATGAGTTTGGCAGCTTCCTATTCTTGAAGGAATCCACCGGATGACGTTTGTTGAAATGCTTTCCATGCCTGAGGAAAGTCGACTAACGAGTTTGGTAGCTTTCTAAGCCTGAAGAAACCTACCGGATGACACTTTCCATGCTTGAGGAAAGTCGACATATGATTTTGGCGTTTTTCTATGCTTGACGAAACCCACCAAAATGCTTTCCATGCTTGAGGAAAGCCGACAAAGGAATTTGGCGGTTTTCTATGCTTAAAGAAATCCACCGGATAATACTTTCCATGCTTGAGGAAAGTCGACAGATGATGAGATTGCAAGTCTCTGTGTATCGAGAACCTTGCGTCATGAAATGATGGTGGTTCGATTGTCCCCGAACGTGGGCTATAGATGGTCCGCTTGTCCCCGGACGTGGGCTGTAGTTGGTTCTCTTGTCCTCGAACATGGGCTGTAGATGGTCCGCTTGACCCCGGACGTGGGCTGTAGATGGTCCGCTTGTCCCCGGACATGGGCTGTAGATGGTCTGCTTGTCCCCGGACGTGGGTTGTAGATGGTTCGCTTGTCCCCGGATGTGGGCTGTAGATGGTCCGCTTGTCCCCGGACGTGGGCTGTAAATGGTCTGCTTGTCCCCGGATGTGGGCTGTAGATAAGACCTGCAAAATCAAATTTGCCAAGGGACTCGTATATACTGTGATTGACTTGACCAACTGACTTGACCAAGTTTGACTTGACATGACATGACATGACATGTGTATGACTTGTGATTGTATGTGTCTTGAGTGAGTGTGTGCACTGACACAAGCAATTAAAAATGCAAAAGCAAAAATTTTCCGTCAATCTTTGTCATGAGTGGAGGGTACCGACTTTCTCCCGAAAAAGAAAGATGTGAAAACTGAACTTTTATTTTCGAACTTCCCTCGATGAGAAAATTTTGAAAAAGTTTTTTTAAACTTCCCCGAAAGAAAAGATGCGAAAAAAAGGAAAGAAGTGTTGAACTTCCTCGTTGAGCAAGACAAAATGAATCGCATGGATTGAATTGCTTTTCTTGAAAGTAATATATGCATGATGCATGTCCTTAGGCCAGGAGGCTAAGGACAATTACATCATGTGACACGATAGATGAATTAACTTAGGTCTTGGAGCTAAGCATCATTTATGGTGTAAAGAAACGATCTTGAACGTCACTTAGGTCTGGAAGCTAAGCACGTATACAGATAAAGTGATTATTTCATAATGAACGTTGCTTAGGTTAAGGAGATAAGCACGATATGCTATGTTTGATTAAAAAATGTTGCTCAGCACATTATGCGATGCGTGAAACAATGAATATTGCTCAGGTCAGGAAGCTAAGCAAGTATACAACGTTTCTCCTAATGAATGTTGTCTTGAAAGATGATGAAACATGCACAGTGTTGAAATAAGATTCCATGAAAAGGGTTCTTAAAGGGAAGGATGATATGGATATGGATGTGTGAGTGAAGTGTGTGAATGTGATACTAAGGCTGGCTGCAAGTGTTATGGTGATGGAAATATATGTGAGAAGAGTAAAAAATGATGACTCTTTAGGCTAGGTAAGCTAATGTGATATGGGTTCAGCCCCCAACTCTAGCTCTAAATGGGTAGGGGTAAGCATTGGATATTCTTTGACTTGATCATGCATGGATATGAATGCGAATATGAATGTAGCCACACCTCGATGTGAGGTTGCCTACGTATCCGTTAGGAATCAGGCCAACGTAGCTCTAGCCGAACTTTGCACAAGTGTGTGTACACCTCAAAGAGGTCTTTCAAGGGTTGTAATGTGGATAAGCTGAAGGTTTAAAGAAGAAAGGGGTAAAAGGCTCAAGACCTGAGAGAAGCCCCCAAGATATGCAATTATGTATTAGACTTTGCAAGTTTTATTTTTCATATATTTTTTTTTTGTTTTGAATTTCTTTTTTTTTTCTCCTTTCCATTCTTGTGAATCAATGTAGGCAATCTCAAATCATGCGGTCCATCACTCACTTATCATTCATGTTTCTCAGGCACGGTACCAAGCACTCGATGAGAGACGCAATTTGAGACATGTTCATATCGGAGACATTGGAACACTTGCCTTTAGACATTGTTTTTTTTTTTTTATTTATTTACTTATTCTTTTCCCTTTTTTTTTTTTATTTGAACTTGCTTTCTGATTGTTACACAAATTGCACATCTTCCCATCCCAGGGTTAAGTGAATGTGGGTTGAATAAATAAGGTCAATCGTTAGACGAGGCTCAAAGTGGTTGACGAATAAATGGATATGTGATTAAATGGTTAATAGGGAATGACAGGGTTCCAAAGGTGCCTCAAGTCATTGGTTTACCTTGTATTTAGTTCGGCAATTTTTTTTATTTTTGCTAATTACGTGATCGAATGTAAGAAAGAGATGCTCATTTATGAAGAAGGTAAGAAATGTGACACATAGACACATGGATAAGGAGAGCCTATGCTAGACATTTTAAGGGGAGGGTTTGAAACAAAAGAAGAAGAAAACATGAAATCTTGGTGAGAAGCTTGCATCGTGCTTTGTCTTCATGATTGTTTATGAGTTACTTCTTGCCGCCTGGTGAGGAAAAAAGTTTCTTGTTGTTGATGTTTTGATTGGAAGGAAAGAAGGAAGGAGTGATGTTCCCCTTATTCTTCCAACTATTGCCTAGTGATTTTAGAGTCAAGTATTGTGTAAGGATGAACTCACTTAATGCATTCACTCAATACTCGAATTGGAATGGAAGAGTGTATGAAACAATTTTGAAAACTGATGGGAAATACTCCACTCATTCCTATTACGACGGAAAGCGATGCATGCATGGTCCTAGTATACGATCATAAACAATATAGTGCATTACTCGAAGACAAAGTGTGTGCAATGACTCAACATGTGTGATTAGGTGAGTTTTAATTTTAAGACTCGTGGTATGATCGCATGGCTAGACATGAGGACGTTGTGAAAAACAAAGGACTCAATGACCAAATAGCACGGAAGACTAAAAGACAAACTAACTTGATTAATTTTGTCCAATTTTAATGTTTATGCTATTTAATAGGTGAAAACGGTCCATTGGCCATCGTTAGTCATAAATAAGATCAACCACAATCAAAGACAAAGAACACATGTTAAGGTTAACACAAAAATCGATCACAAGAAACTAGGAAGAGGACTAGAATTCTAGAGAGTTATGACTCATGGGTATAAAAAAATAAATAAATAAAAAATAAAAATAAAAATCTATAATCCTATGTTATACGAGTTGACACGGATTAAAGGACTTGTCTAAGACTAGCTTGACACGATTTATTTTATTTTATTTTTTAAAATAAAAAAAAAATAAAAAAGTTAACGTTAAAAAGACACCTAAACTGGACAGGTTGTAGTATATCGGTTATAACTTTTGATCTGTGACTCTGATTAGGAAGAAACTAGCTCCAAATGAAAGATAAAACTCGGGGCTACATATCCATAGGTTGTACGCCACGTAACTCTTTCTAGAACTCCGGATATAACCAAAGCAAGTTGACTCTTGTGCAGTATACGGGAATAAAAATCCGGGTGACTCAAAAATTAAAAAAAAATCTATGACTCGACTCTAAAAAAATAAAAAAAAAATAAAAAGGGTTTAATAAAAAAAATAATTAACAAAAAAATCAATAAAAAAAAAATGCACATATAAGCACATTGTCACGAATAATGCAATGAATTTCGCAACCTAGAGTCAAGATCTATGTTCCACTATGGTCAAGCTTTTGGGTGTCAAAGGGTATCATAGTTAAGAGTTTGGACGCGTTATCAAGGCAGCTTCCCTTGAGGGTGTATGCCAACGGGCGGCTCCGCGAGTTCGTGATGAAATCGAACTCGACTCCATGGTTTGGGTGGATTTAAAAACTCGGATGAACCCTTATTGTCATGAACGTTTTTGGGTCGATAGAGCTTAAATCCCCCGGGCTAGCCACATACGTAGAATACGTACTATTGTGGAAAAATAGGTGACCTAAAATGCATATGCATATGTGACAATGTCAATTAAATCGCAGGAATACAATTCAAGAATCTTTCAAGTCTCATCCACTCATCTCAATTAAATACCAATCACTCAAATCGATAAATAACAAAGAATCCTCCCCAGTGGAGTTGCCAAATTATAGGCGTCGCTCGAAGTGCGCCTACGTTAAAGCATGTTGTGAATATGCTTGGCACTCATAGGAAGTGGGAATTGACAAAATACGATTAGGGACAAGGAAAGTAGGGAGCCGCCAACAAGTTTTTAAGGAACTCGTAAACTGTTCACGGATCATAAAAGGCAACCACGATAAAAGGACAACGAAGGCAACAACGATTGACCCGTGAAGGTTACACCCCATTCATAATACATGAGATTACTAACTCCATATGGTTCGGAACCACGAAAGGAGGATCGGGGATGATGGTACGAAGTGAGTCATGGAGTCACATTTGCCCGTATTGGCCTCTACTCGATTCTTATAGTGAAAAGCATTCCTGCGATCTCAAAGGCATACAAACAAAATATTCAATTTGCTCCAAACTATTATTATGCTAAATTGGTTGAATATTAATGCAACACATAATTCTAAAATATTAGTGATCACTTGAATTAATAACAAGATTAAAAAGGAACCTAAACCGGTTGTCCAAATTATCTTATTAGGCGTGATTTTCAATTACATATTCTCTTTAAACGTGCAATATGGTGATCAATAAATATAACAAAATAAACATTAACATTGGAAGCAATTTAACCATAAATTGTTAGTCAAATTAAATAATAATAATAACCCTAATCATGATACTAGCAACAAGAATAAAAATACGAGTAATTAAGTGATTAATTACTCACTTTCCGCGTTTTCTTGAATTGCTACATCATGAATAAACTGTTAGTAACTTCAATTAAAATATAAATAAAATGGAAATTAAATAAAATTAAAAGTAGAGTTGATTTGGTCCAAACCCTCAGCCAATTATACCTTTCACGCTTTGGTTTAAGTATAGAAATTTGGGTATTGTATGAACTCCTTGGAGTGCATAATTAGGGGAAGTATTATGAGAGAATAGGGTGGCTAGTGTTTAGGCTAAAGAGGAAGAAGAGAATGATTTGGTGATCAAGCTTGTTGATGATTGAAAAAGGGGTGATATGACCTCTATTTATAGAGAAAAAAAGAAGGGTCGAAGAATTAAGATAAGATCCGAATTAAATCGGAATAAAACTCGATAGACAGCAGTTTTTACGGTTTTTGTTTTTATCATATCTTTTAATCCAGAAATCGGAATAAGATGAATAAGATGTCGGTGGAAAGCTCTTGAAGTATTATTTCTAACCCATTTTAAATCAGATTAAAATATTTTGTATAACAAAAGATATAGACGAAATAGTGATACGGTGTCAGTTTTGGATAAAGTTTGACATTTTATTAATATCTTTTCCGTTATAGCTCGGAATTGATATTATAATATATCATTGGAAAGTTAATTTCAAGGGCTATCCAACCAAATAAAATTCAGATAAAAATTATGAGGAACAAAATTCATATCTGTCTATCTTTGAATGTCTTTTAATTCGGATAAAATTAGGACTTTAAAAAAGGAGTTTTATTCAATTTCAAACTCTTTAATCTTATCTTTTCAATAAAGAATAATTAAGATCTTTTAGAAACTTATAGAAGCTACTAATTAATCCTAATTGGTTTAGGAATTGGATTAAATCATTTCGTCCCTCTACATGATCATTGGGTCGTAGGTAAGGTGGGCTTAGGTTCGGTTTGGGCTCATTTTAATATTTTGGCCATAACTTATTCGTTATAACTCGGATTTGGGCTTATAATATATCGTTGGAAAGATATTTTAAAGCCCCATCCAAATATTTAATCATTTGACCCATATTATGGACCAAAATAAACTGGATTAAACGTTTTTATAAAAAGGACACGAAATGAATGATTTTAAAGGACACGAAATGAATTATTTTGGGTTTAAAGGCACGAAAAGAGAAAAATAAGTTATAGTTTGGGGAAATGGGCTAGGAATTGGGTTGTTTTATGATATGGATTTAAGCCCTCCAAGATTAAATACTCAACCCGACCAATAATGGTGGTGAAAGGTTGTTCATCATCGGGATTGGTTTTGGGGAGACATTTTTAGATGTCTACAGTTTGTATGCCTTTGAGATCGCAGGAATCATCTTTCACTATACGAATCGAGTAAGGCCAATACGGGCGAATGTGACTCCATGACTCACTTCGTACCATCATCCCTGATCTTCCTTTCGTGGTTCCGAACCATATGGAGTTAGTAATCTCATGGATTATGAATGGGGTGTAACCTTCACGGGTCAATCGTTGGTGCCTTTGTTGTCCCTTATTCTTGGTTGCCTTTTTATGATCCGTGAATGGTTTACAAGTTCCTTACAAACTTGTTGGCGGCTCCCTACTTTATTTGTCCCTAATCGTATTATGTCAATTCCCACTTCCTAAGAGTGTCAAGCATATTCACAACATGCTCTAACCTAGGCGCACTTCGAACGACGCCTACAAGCACAATCTATTCTATCATATTTCAACTTTGATCAACGCCAACATCTATACCTAACTTTGTTACTAATAAAACGTTATAAATAATTAGCACATATATCATCGCATAATTACACATTAATCACCAAGGATAGATGACCAAATTGGGAGACCGTGCGACTCCTGTTTTAGTTCAAGCTTTAGTTATGTGCAATTTAGGTGATGAGGATCAAGCCTGATGATTACAGAAAGCAAGGAACACTCGATGATGTTCACTAAAAAAACAAGACTGTATTCAAGAAAATATTAAGGGAAAGCTGTAATGATTTGATTAGTTGATGATAAAGCCATTACAATACTGAAACTATATTAATAACTCATTTCTTACAATCTTTTTGTTATAAAAAAATGCTGAATATCTCGACAATCATTCCCCTTAACAGCATGCTCATATGCCTTCTGCCTGCCATCCGATCCTGCCCACTCTAGCCTCTATGTCTGCAGCATTATGTACTATAACTAAAGTGATCATTAGAAAAATTAAATTACATTAACACATAAAATATGACTAATTACACACTAATCACGGAGACGAAATCACATTGGGGGACCGCTCGCTATGCACGCGGGCTAAAAACTAGTAAATCCTAAATGCACATGTGTCGTCTTAGTTAAATGAGCATTCTTTTAATACAATTGGTATAACAAAGTGTCTAGAGACATTTCCTCCTTGTTGCACCTCTAATCATATGATATTTGGCTGAAATTCCAAAAACTATCATAGCCTATTTTGACGTCCAAGCTTTTAATTTCTTACAAAAAAGGTCTTGTACATGATGGTTAAATTTTGGATATTCTCTCCCCTCATTTCTTTATCTTCGGAATGGCAAGTACAATGTTATGGATGCGATTTTTATCAAATTTGAAAAGAATCCAATGGATGTGGCGGTGGTGTATAGGGTTGTACACCGGTCCAAAACTAGACCAGACCTATTGGGACCGGGACCTGAATTAAAGAATTTTGAGGACTGAAGACCGAGCCTGATTCAACAGCTCCGGTTCCGGGTCAGACCTGATGCAACAGGTCCGATCCGGGTTTGGACCTGAACGGACCTGTTTTGTGATTTTTTTTTTTTTGTTTTTTTTAATAAATAACATGTTGGACCTGTTTATGGACTTGTTATGATAATTTTAGACCTGTTGCATAATTTGTACTTGTTTTCATTTTTGAATAATAAGCTTTTTTCAAATAAAAAAAAACACACAATTTTACAGGGTTTCAGGTCCGGACCTGAATCTACAAGTTTGGGTCAGGTCCGGTCCTGATTATGTACACCCCTAGTGGTGTATAGGGAAGTGGCGGTGGAGTGAAAAGGTACGATCGTTGTGGTTGTGAGACTGAAAACCCAGTGAAGGGGAATGTTAAGTGGGCAGGGGTAATTTGGTCTTTTAGTTTTTCCTTATCAAGTGCCTATTTGCAATATAGTCGTAAAAAACAGCGGAAGTACTTTGTACTAGTAACACAACAAGTCACCCTATATTTAATAAAATAAATTAACACACAACTTATATTGTACCAGTATTTTAAGATATTACTAGGTTAGGTCCCGTACCCTGCACGGTTAATAACTATTCTTTAATTAACATTATATTTAATTATAAAAAATTAAATATGACTTAGTTATTAATTTGTAAAATGAATGTATTATGAAAGTCTATTATTAGCAAAATAGATATTTTAAAATGTGTATGTATGTATATTTATACATAGGATTTTTTAGAAAATAACACCACAAAATAACAAAAAAATTGATTATAAGAGCATCTCCAATGGTTTAATTATAAGGACTTACTTGCAATATATATAAAATTCCTAGCTACATACTTATCATTGGAGAATAAAAAATTGAGCAACATGCTAGCAATTGTAGCCTAACCAAGCTACATGCTTGATTGAAAAAGAGACAAATAAACTCCACTCATATTGTAACATGTGTATAATTATTTATATATTTTTTTAATATTTATTTTTTACAAACTAAAAGATGTTGTAGCTTACTATTGGAACACTTTGTTGCTAAAAAGTGTTGTAGCTTAAAAATTAATGTGGAAAAGCAAGCTACAAAGCATTGTAGCTCGCCATTGGTGATGCTCTAACACCACAAAATTTCAAACTTTTATTATAACACCACAAAAAAAAAAAAAAAAAAAAAAAAAAAAAAAAAATTGATTTCACCACCGCTTTCTAACGCCATCCAAAAAACCGTTACTGGACACCACACTTTACACGTGTTAGTTAACTATTTGATTAAAACAAAGAAAAAAAATAGAACAAAAACATAACTCCTAATTAACCCTAGCCACCACCCTCAGGCTCCGGTTCTCCCAGCCTCCATCGTCGTCACTCCATTCCCGATTGTCGGCTCCCCTAGACGACCACCCTGGACTGACAAAACCACCCCTACTCTTCCGCAAGCCCCACTGTCGCAAGCCCCTTTGCCGCAAACCCAACCAAGCCTCACTAATCCCGCCTCCCGCCATCACCGGTGAAACATCCTCAACCGAGCCCAGCCACCAACCCCAACTGGCGCTTAAATCATCCCAGCCAGCCAAGAACGAAAACCATCCACCTTGAAACACCCCAGCCTTGAAAGTTGAAACACACCATCCCAACCACGACCGAAAGCCTGAAAACCACCAATTTTTTTTCCACCCTCAAAATGGCCGAATAGTCGATTTCCATGGTCGATTTGACCGTTTTAAGGGTAGGGAACGGGGGTGGTTTTACGCAGTGGTGGCCGGGGTAGGTAGGGAAGGGATCGCGGGCGATTGGGCTAGGGTTGTGCGTAGGCGCGTCTAGGCTACGGTGGAGCGCTGGCGGCTGGGGTAGGAGAGTAAAAAAGTGCCGGTGGCTGGGGTTGGGATGCCGGCAGGGGCAGTGGTGGTGGTGGGCCTGGGTTTAATTTTTTTTAACCAATAATATAATATGGTGACATGTGGCAATGTGGACCCCACTTAACGAATTCCATCCAAAAATCCGTTAAGTGGTGGTGAAATCAATTTTTTGGAGCTTTTTTTTTTTTTTTTGTGGTGTTATAATGAAAGTTTCAAATTTTGTAGTGTTATAATTAAAATTTTGGCTATTTGTGGTGTTATTTTCTAAATAATTCTTATATATATTTCACCAACAAATTTATACCGTTTTCCTTTTACTAATAAAATAAAAATCTTCACAATATGAATTTAACCCGTAAATAGATTCCTTTTTTTGCACACTATTATTCATTCTCTATTATGTATGTTGCATTTTTTTTCTCAATAAACAACTGCATTAAAATATTTTTTTTCATAGTTTTCTTGGCAAGCTGTTTTTTTTTAAAGACCTGGCAAGCTTTTCATACATAATTAAATACATAATTTTTTTTCTACAAAAATCTTTGTTTTTATTAATGATAAAGTAGTACGTAACTGTTAAGAAGTTTATGGAATCAATATATATTTGGAAGGATACATTAAATCTATTATAATTTTTTTTTTAAGGAAAATCTTTTGTAATCTTTTATTTAGGTATAAATTTTTTTTTCCAGGCACACCAAAAAATGACACATGTTATTGCTGGTGTGTCTTAACTTATAATATTTCTTCCGTTTCTTAATACTTGCAACACTAATTGTCACAATAATTGCAACACACTATAAATGGAAAGTCTTTTGAAAAAAGTTGTACTATTTCTCTTATTTAAAGCACTAAATTATATTCCAAAAAACTACTCACCCCATTTTAAAGTGTATTACAGCATGTGAATCCCACTTTTCTTAAATAGCGTGAAAAAAATGTGTGTTGCAACTATTAAAAAACGGAGAAAATATATAATTATTGATGATGAAAGTAGAAAAGCTTGAGAAATTATCATATAGCTTATAAATACTAATCAAATTCGTACAAAATATTTTCCAATTGTTGTGACTCTCAGTGTCAATAGCTTAAACGTTCAGTACAGTTTCACTTACCATCAAAAAAAAAAAATTGAAAAAAATGACCAGCATTACAATGTTATTATAGATGTTAGATTCAAACATTAATAATAACACCTAGATAAATAGATAATACGCATTTCCTCAAAAAAAAAAACAAAATAGATAATACGCATTTCCTAACTACTCTCACTCTCCCTAATTGTTTGCACCAATTGCCTTTTTAAGATGTCCCCAAAAGATTGCCCCATACTACTTTTGGCATGTTTTCCCACTTACACTCTCTCTATCTCTCCCCTCCTCATTGATATTTTTGTCAACCCATATGTACCATTTTTTGCCAAATGCCTTAATATAGTGAATTTATGGTTTGGAGCAAACAATTGGGGACAGAGAGAATAAGAAGGGAAAGAAGAAGATAAAAGGGGGTAAATTAAAAGGAAAGATGGAAATTAGTGGGGGAATTAGGAGAAATTGGATGGGTTTAGTAAAAAAAGGAGCATGTGACCGGCACATGTGAGGTAAACGCCGGAAAACACTAAGTCAATAACGGATTCTCACCATTGGTTGTCTTCAACAAAATAATTTAAGAATCTGGTTTCTTCTTGCTAAAAAATTGTTATAAGGTTTTTCCCAATAAAATAGTTGCTATAAATGGTTTTTTCTGACAAATTTTCCTAATAATAATAATAAGATTCCTTTTTGATGAGTAACAGATTCCTTCCACATAGTTGACACCACCAGAAACAAGGGATGATATTAAGACATAGAAACTACATACACAAGTCAGTTCACAGATTATGAGTTAATAGGATGTTAAATTTACATGAATGATCAATTACCTCAACATTGCTTTTGTTGACCACACTCTCATGACGATATGTCTGGCCTCCAAAAAATTTACTCTCCAGTTCTTTGACCTCATTATCACTCTAGAGAACAAAAAAATTATGTGAGAAAGATAGAAGGAGGTTTAGAATATGGTGAATGAGCAAGGGTGAACAGAATGTACCAATTTCTTGAATAAAGGACATGGCTTCCCAATTTGATGGCTGGCGGGGACGATTTCCCAAGGCTTCTGAGCCCTTTTTATATCTTCATCAACAAGTGTAAACTCACAAGCATCCAGCTTAAGTTGCTAGAATACCTTAATGCCAAACATGAGTTCAATTTACAACAGAAATTAAAATTTAGGGTTCGTTTGGCATCACTATAGTTTTCTATTTTTGGTTTTTAAAATCGTATGATATGTCATATAATGAATAAAAAATTATTCAAACTTGGTAAAATCAAGACAATTTTGTTAACTTACAACAGAAAAGTGGAAACATCTTTTTCTTGTTTTCAGTTTTTGGTTTTTTTTTGTTTTCAAAAAATCTGGAAACTAAAAATAAAAAGCAATGCCAAACAATGCCTTAGCTAAGGGAGATAAAGCTCAAGAATTAAAGCCACAATACATACCTTTATGCTGAATGATGGCATATATGGTTGAAGCAAACATGCAAGAATGCAAACAACTCCAACTAAAGTTTTGACAACAAAAGAACACCTTCATCTATCTTGAACATAAAGTTTCCAAACTTCAGTGCTCTAGAATGAAATGACAGAAAAAAAAAATGTTAGTGCCATATAAATGGTAAACAGCAAGGATTAATGAAAAACCGCGAGTTTGATCATGACAAAAGTCTCCAATACCTGGAAGTGTCGATTTCCCTCACTAGCAATAGCCATTGCGGTCTTCAAACCATCCTTCAACTTACCTTGTAATTAAGGCGCAAGACATTAACAGAAAAATTAATAACAATAAACTGTTAAATAACAAGCATTAGGTGACAAGCCGATAAATGCACTCATGAAGTGTAAGCAACTTCAGTTAAAAGGGAATAAAGGTTACCTTCTCTAAAAACATGACATATTTTTGCACATTACATAGAAGAAAATCACCTAAATCGTTGTCAATATCACAGGGTATAGCATCAGAGACATCAGGGATAATAGAGTGATATCCTTTGCTTGTGAAGAAAGAAAAAAAAAAGCAAACATATAGATCAAAATGAGATGGAAAGGTAAACAAAACAAATTAGCAGGGAAGTCCTTTTAAGTGGTCGACCTTGTGAGAAAAGCCAATTTATTAAAAAGGTGGCACAAAAGGTCCTTTGGGTTGTGGGGAGGGTCCATTAACCCTGACGTTAACTAGAATTTTTTCTGGCCAAATAATATGCACGTGACAACTTATGTTTAAAACAGTTTGAATAAGATAATAGTCACATTAATCACCCCATAATTATAATAATGTCCCATCACTTGCACAATAAGGTCAGATAAGTCTAATGTCTGATGGGTACAGAACAAGAAAAGGAAAAATCAAAATAAAACAAATGAACAAGTACTATCATTCTTATGTTCAGGGAAAGAGAAAGAAAAGGATATCATCATTGTTTTAAGTGCCTCAGACTTGTATTTTCACTTCTACAGTTCTAACTTCATCATTAGAATATCTTTTCCAATGAATATATGTTGTATAAACACATATAGCATGAACAACAGAGAGATTTACCGGGGGGGTTTGGCGATAAAAGAGATGACACGATTCATGAAATTGCCCAAATTATCAGCAAGCTCGCCATTAAGTTTAACTTGCAAATCGTCCCAAGAAAAATTTGAGTCGGATGACTGAAAATGTAATATATCAGTAGTATAATTAGCAAATGATAGGAAGTTCTAACAAGTATTTACTGACACATGTCCAAGCCTGAATGCAGAGTTTCAGGGGGAGGGGGGCAAGGAAATAAAAGACAGGGATGTCAGTCTTGGCTTACTTCTGGTCTAACACTCGTCAAATTAATCTATACACTTCTACAGGTATATTCGTGTCTTTCACTTCATCACCAAAAACACCAATACCCCTGATCTTGGAAAATTTTCCTGGAAAAAGCATTTGTAAGAAAACAATAATAGATAATTGGTTCTGAATATAATTGTAGGGTATATAGATGGCAAATGATGCTTGCAAAAGCCGAGTAGCTACCTGCTTTGTATAACAGAAAATGAGTAGCATGTATTGAATGAGGAAGGGTCCAATTTTCCCCGGCGCCAATCAAGTATGGAGGGAAATGAACCTGAATCAAGGGTGACAACTCAAGCAATTATTAACGCTAAAAGATCACTGGGAATGCATAATAAAAGAAGAAAAGGAGTGTAAAAACAAAACAATCACCGAATAAAAAGGAACATTGTCTTTTCCCATGAAAAGGTGTAGCTCCACATTCTGTGGATTTTTCCACCACAATTCCCACTTAGATGTGAAAATAGTGTAGTGCACCCGGGTGCACCATGCACCCGAAAAGAACATTAGACATATTTTAAAGAACATGGGCAAAAAAAAGAACATGCTAGTGTTAGAAAAAGAAAATACCTATGTTTGACAAAAGAACATGTTTGTGTTTGACAAGAACATGACATTACAAAGAACATAAAGTTTTTACAAAAAGAACATGTTATTTTTCATGGTTATTTAGGTGTTGAACGTGTTTGAAAAAGAACATTATATTTGACAAAAAAGAACATGTTCGTGTTTGACAAAGATGTAGGTGATCATTGGGTGGGCCGGGCCAAGGTTAAAAAATCAGCTCACTTCTCGGGTTGGGCCAAATTTTGGGCTGAAGTTTTTGTGCCCAAAATTGTCCGGCCATGCGGGCTTTTCGGGTCGAGTAAAAAAATCAACTAAAATGCATAAAACGCATTCCCAAACCCGCCCAATAAATTAAATTTAAGGGTCGGGTCCGACCCGATTTTGGGGGCGAAAAAATTCAACCCAAAACCCGTCCAAAATCGGGTCGGGCCGTTCTAACTTTGATCACCTCTAGCCAAAGAACATAAAGTCTTTACAAAAAGAACATGATAATACATTAAAGAACATGTTCTTTTTTCTGGTTACTTGAGTTGATTGATTTTTTTTTTTTTTAATGTACATAGATTAAAGAATATATTGTATAATATAAAGAACATATTGTATAATATAAAGAACGTATAGTTCAAACTCAAAGAACATAATCATCAAACTTAAAGAACATATTATGCTCATGTTCTTTATAAATATATATAATGTTCTTTTTTTGCCCATGTTCTTTTAAATATACCTTATGTTCTTTTCGGGTGCACCATGCGCATGGTGCACCCGGGTGCACCAACCATACATTAACTTAGATGTGTGACACTTTGTGATAGACACATAAACAAGAGGACCATCAAACCACACATACATCACCTAGTACAAGAAACAAGGAACAGTCCAATACCACTGATAAATCTCCTTGTGTAAGGGATAGTACTTGTCGCGGATCTCGCGGGGTGTGAGATTCTCGGAAGCAGCCCGGACCTCAGTGGTTGTACCGTACTTATCGTTACCGCCGATGAAGAGGACGTTGTAGCCCCTAAGACGACAAAACCTAGCAAATATATCAGCGCTCAGTACGGCTGTTCAATTTCGGATATCCGATTCGATCCGATCCGAAAATTCGGATATCCGAAATTTTCGGATCGGAGAAATTGCGATCCGAATCCGATCCGAAATTTTCGGATATCCGGATTTTCGGATCGGATAGTCGGATATTCGGATCGGATAGTCGGGTTTTCGGATCGGGTAGTTAAAATTTTCGGACAAAATCCGATCCGTATCCGATCCGAATATCCGATATTTTTTTCGGATATCTGATCCGAAATATCCGAAACCTTAAAAACCGGATCGGATATCCGAAATTTCGAATCGGATCATCGGATTTTCGGATCGGATATTTCGGACCGGATATTTTTGAACACCCCTAGCGCTCAAGACTAAACCTACAATGTTTCCTAAATGAGGTACGTTGTTCACGTAAGGGAGCGCACTCGTCACCAACACGTTGCGTTGCCCTTCTATTGAAATATTCTCCAAAATAGCTGATCCAACAGAGAATTGTTCATCTTCTACTGGAAACTTCTCCATACCGGCAAGAAATTAAGGTTTCCTTTATCTTGTTTATGTGCCTTTGATTCGATAACAAGAGAAACTTATATGGCTTTTCGGCTTTTTTTACTTACAACTAATAACTAAGGAAAAGGAATTAGAGCTTGATTAGGACTAGGGATAACAATTATCAATTTACGTTATTGGGTTAAAATTAAGATTAAAGGGATTTGGGCTAAGATAAATGTTTTTGGGTTCCTAATAAAATGGTTTAGGTTTAGGTAAACTAGTTTGTGGCTCGCACGATTCATATTGAAATTACATTCAGTTTGAATGATATTTTGAAAATATTACCTTAAGTTTAAAAAACATTTTGAAAATACTACCTTTAGTATAATTTTTAAAAATAGAAATAAAAAATATATGTAAATAGAAAGAGGAATGCAATTGTATACTTGTAAATATTACTATGCATAATTGCTTAACTGTGTATTGAATCAAAAAAAATAGCATCCAAGGAGATAACCATTAGTATGTGATTGATTTCTTACTAATTAAATTGTAATTTAATGTATGTGCAATTATTTAGAAGTTACAATCTACCAGAAAATTAAATACGAAAGTTACAAATATGAAGAGTCTTGAATGATGATACATAGGGTTACACGTAATGCTGATGTGGCGCCAAATCACATTGAGGTAACGGTGACACATAGCGATATCATGTTGTCCCTTTACGTTTAATAATAATAATAACGTGCTATAGATTAGTACTCGTAGATTTGCTTTTCTTTTTTTTTTTTTTTTAAAAAAAAAAAACTTTTATTATTGTGTATCAATTAAAGTACTTGTAACTTTTCTATAAAAAAAACTCTACTGTGTTATGTCTTGAATTATGGTCATTTTCAACAAATCTAGTTTGTGGCTCGAACAATACCCCGAATATTGAAATTACATTAAGTTTGAATGATATTTTGAAAATTATACTTTAAGTTTAAAAAATATTTTGAAAATATTACCTTACGTTTAAAAAATATTTTTAAAACTAGTTCTTTGCCCTACCAACGCTCAGATATTCGCGGGAAGAAAATTATATTGATATACTAGCTTAATGCCCATGTCATGCACGGTAAGTCTAATTTTTTTAAGAAAAATAATTGTATTCAACAAATAAAATTTGATAAAACATACAAATCAAATATATAGAAATTATAATGTCATAATTTATATTAATAGGCAAAGCAACAAATTATCTAAAAAAATGAATTTTTTAAGCTGCCCAAACTTGAGAATTTTTCAGACGAGACTTAGTATGATCAGGTCTAGTGGTCATATTAGTGAATACTTATTTATAAATGTATTTTTAATAAACATCAAAAATCAATCAAACAACAAATTAATATCTCCACTAAAACTATTAGCAAAAGTGAAAACATACACAAAACTACAAATAATATGTCACCTTTATATCTAAAAAGCCATTTGTCAAACACAACATTTATTTTATAGCTATACTATACCCTATAAATCCTTAATTTGTGATGAAATGTACTTATAGTAGTAAAATTTCATAAACAAAATTGTAATTAACTTGAATATATTGCTATATTGAATTGAAATTGAAATAAAATATTAGCTAGAGGTATTTAAAAAAAATTAAGGGATGTTTTAAAGTAAATTTACATCTACTAGGGCAGCCAACGCTCGCGTTGCGCGCGGAATTGCTAGCCATTTCGAGTTAGCTTTTTTCAGCTTGTGTTTAGGAATGGCAATATCCATTTAGCACATCGTAATCACAAGTGTAGCTAAAACTTGGCAGTGTTTGGGTGGAACAACGATTACTTTAGTTGTGGACGATTACTGTTTTACATTATGTTTAAAATAAGTGTTTTTTTTTAATAAAGCCTTACGAATTTAGTCCATAGTTGTAAGATTTATTGGAACAACTAAAGCATCTAACCTAACGCATAATATTCTTAAACCATAACCTTGAAAATGTTACAAACAAAAGGTTCAAAAGCAACAATTACAACCAAACATTGAGCATAATATGTTGTATGTGGCAGTGTTCTTGTATGAAGAAACACTGTGTACTTATTCATGTTGTTGCTAAGTTGTTTTAGTAGAGTCTAGGAAAAGGAAATGGCTTTGATAGCCCACTTTGGAACCCAAAGTCTAGTTAGGGATGTTGTTGATGCAATCTAAAAGTACATTAGCTTGGTTGCCAAGGTGGTAGTTATTACTTCAAATTCTTGCTAGTCGCCATGTGAAATAATGCATTGAACAATACTAACCTTTTTTTTTAAAGGTGAAGGAGACATTAAGGGCATGTTCACATTTACTGAACTGAACTGAACTAAATCGGTTGGAGTTGAACTGAACTGAACTGAACTGAACTGATTGGAGTTGTACTGAACTGAACTAAGCGAAATGAATATTTTATGAGTAAGGGAAATTAGGAGCTGAACTAAACTGAACTGAACTAAACTGATTGGAGCTGAACTGAATTGAACTGATTGGAGCTGAACTGAACTGAAATTAAGTATATATGCCCTAAGATGAAGGAGAAATAGGAAAGCCAAGTATATAAATTGTTGGAATTATAAAAGAACTATCAGTTTCCTAAAAAAAAAAAGTTACAAATTCTTGCAATTCTTGAGCTTGGTTTTAATTAGAATTGAATTGATAATAGGAAATGAATGCACGGAATTTGAAAAGAGTTACAATTATTGTTTATGGGAATAGTTATTGCAAATTATTTTTAAGTACGGAGTACTATTTTAAGCTTCCTATGACAGATTGATGCTACACATACAATTGTTGTATGTGGGCTACCACATACAATACAATTGTATGTATGCCATGTCAAAAGGGAGTAAAAAAAATAAGGGAAAAATAGAGGGAAAAAGGTGGGGGCCCAAAATGCAAACCAATTAAATACTGTCAACAATGGTTGTATGTGGATGGCCCACATACAACCATTGTATGTGTAGCCTTTTCCCAGATTGATAACGTAGGATTTTGTGCAATAAATTAAATATAGCCTCCATTAAGCTGATGAAAAGCTTTTTCGCATTCATCATCTTTATTGCCAGTCAATTGTTACTTTTAATTATCTAACCACATATTTAGTTAGAGAAAATGTTGTGACTTCATCCAACTCTTATTCAAGTATGGTTGCATTCGCATCCAAAATCTCAAGCCATTCCTTCCAAGGATACTTATGAGGATCCAAAAACTTAGCAACTTGAAGCAGCAGTAGTTACATAGAACTTATCTATTACATTTTTTTCATCTCTTCATAATGAACTACTAATATTCATATATCGACTGTTTTCTCAATCTAAAGTCATTTCCTCTCAAGACTAAAATTGCTATAGCAAGACATAGCACAATTTTTGAGAACTTGTTGAGTGATAGCTTGAGAATATCTCTGGGACCAATCCTTGCTTAACTGCTATAGTAGTTTACAAGCTTATACAGTGATTGACCAAAGTAACAAACAACTAACAAACTATCAAAATTGAAAATATAACAAAGGAATCAAGCCAATAATTTATACCATAAAAGCCACTCATTCACCCAGAAAGTATTTTAAAGAGAATTTCCTCGTACAAAGAGCGAGCCAACAACAAGTCCTCATAATATTTTATTTATATGCATCAGGTTGGTCCTACGTTTTAAACACAAATCAAATCTCTCTTAGCATAGTGTTGCGATATGTAGACTATATAATAGCATTAAAATCACACTGTAATAAAATTACTACCGTACCTATAAGGATTAAAGTTTATGACTTTATGTAATACTAAAGCAGCACATAGGACATCCACCCACCAAGTCCAATCCAACCAAAAACCAACTAAGTTATTAAAGTATAATGAACCCCAAAGATCAAGTCAATACATGAGAATTACTTAAATAAATTTAGGCTACACAAGCAACCAGAAGAAAAAATCGTGGAGAAAAGATAGCTCTCCACCTAGTCACTGCATTATGCTACGCAAACAAAACACATAATTTATCAATTGGAAATCAGAAGAGCAATAAGTTGAATAAGCTACAATATTTTTCCATGTTTTGACACTTTAATATAATTCCATCTTTTTGTAATCTTGTTTGACACAAGTAAATGATAAATATTTGAGTATCAAACTTAAAGGAGAGAGAGGCAATCAACAGAGGCTTACTTGATGCAGCATGTGAGACTCCCATCTTAAGTGACATATCACTGAGTGTCCGAGCTGCAACGGAATTAGCGTGAAGATTAATAATGTAAGTCGAAAGGTTGTATTTTGATTAGCTTGAAAGCTTGTAACGTTAAACATGGCTTGAGGCCATGACTCTCTAGGGGTTTGTTACAATAATTTCTGGATAGATGTCTCTCTCCTTAGTCTCCTCTATATATACTACTTGAATTACAAGCATTTGGCCTATTTCCTTAATTTTTAACAATTACTATAGTTTGTCTTCTAGCTAGGCAATAAATAAAAAGTACTCTGCAAATTTCTTCAAGCCGTTGCTGCTGCTCATGGTACTGGGTGTGCTGCTTGTTGTGTTGTTTGTTGTTGTTGTCTCTGTCCTTTCCTCCTCCTGCTGTAAGTCAGAATGTGTGGTGGTGGAAGTGGGTGTATTGCAATACTCCCCCCCAAAAGAGCCACCTTGTCCTCAAGGTGGAATGCTGGAAACCTTGCCTTCATAGCCTTGGCATCCTCCCAAGTCGCTTCAAACTCAGGCAGGGCATGCCACTTAATCAACACATCCATCCCTTCCCCTTACCCTAGTTTCGGCCTCCTGTCCAACACAGCCTCTAGCTCTACGACTAACTCCAACTCAGGTGTAATTTGATCTGGAATTATCGGAGAACTCGTGATATTTCCCACAACTTGTTTCAATTGGGAGACATGAAACACCGGATGCAACTTGCATGACTCGGGCAAGAGTAATCTGTAGGCCACCTTACCCACTCTCTGAATGACCTCAAATGGGCCATAGTAGCGTGCTGCCAGCTTCTCATAGGGTCTCCGAGCCAACAAGTGCTGCCTATAGGGCTGTATCTTCAGAAACACATGATCTCCCACATTAAACTCCACCTCTCTCCTATGTGCATCAATGTTCTCCTTCATAATCTGTTGTGCACGAGTCAAATGCATCTTCAATTCATCTAACATCACATCCCTTTCCTGAAGAACTTCCTCCACAGCATCCACCGTGGTCTGGCCCATCCCAATGCGCAATAACTTAGGTGGGTCTCTCCCATATACGACCTTGAACGGAGACACATGGGTTGACGAATGAGGAGAGGTGTTGTATGAATACTCCGCCCATGCCAACCATTTGGCCCAAGTCTTAGGTTGATCTCCGGCAAAGCAACGGAGATAAGTTTCAAGCCGCTTGTTCACAACCTCGGATTGACCGTCGGTTTGAGGATGGTAAAAGGTGCTTCTTTTGAGCCCGGTTCCTTGAATCCAAAAGAGCTCCCTCCAAAAACTACTAACAAAGATGCGATCCCGATCAGTCACTATGCTCTCCGGCACCCCGTGCAAACGAACAACCTCCTTCATAAAGACTTCTGCCACCCCAACCGCCGTGAAGGGGTGTTTAAGCCCCAAGAAATGAGCATATTTAGAAATTCGGTCAACCACCACTAAAATGGTATCCACCCCCTTTGACTTTGGAGGCCCTTCTATAAAATCCATCGTTATACCATCCCACACCTTATCCGGAATGGGCAAAGGTTAGAGCAACCCGGCCGGCGACCTTTGGTAGAGTTTATTTCTTTGACAAACCACACACCTTCTTACATACTCCGCCACTTCTTTCCTCATACCCGCCCAGCACCAATCGTTGGCTATGCGCAGGTAAGTTTTTGTCTAACCCTCATGACCCCCGGCCCCTCCGGCGAGTCATGGTAAGCGCGTAGAAGTGTCGATCTCAGGCTAGAATGAGCCAGCAAAACCACCCTGCCCTTATATAAGAGGTGGTTGTCCTCCACGGTACAACCCTTGATTAACTCCCCTGCTGCAATCGCTTCTTTCAATTTTTTCATAAATTCGTCCTTCTCACTCTCCTGTTCCAGAATTGTCCAGTCCACGCCTTGCGTGGCTACCAAGGCCCCTAATTCGACCCCCTTTTCATCCTCCCCCCGTCGGGACAGCGCGTCAGCCACGCGGTTTGCCACTCCCGGCTAAGGATGGCAATTTAATCCGAGTTCGATTCGAATCCAATCCGATCCGAAGGAAAAAATCCGATTTGAATCCGTTAAAATTTGTCCAAATCCGAATCCAATAAAATAGATCTGAATCCGAATAGGAGGTGGATCGGACTTGAACCCTACGCAAAGTCCGGCGGAGTCCGATCCGAGTCCGAATCCGAGAGTATAAGCATATGCTCTATAACTATTATTTGCATGTTTTATAACAAAATTTTGTTATGTAACTTAGTTTATAATTTAAATATGTTTTGTTTATACTTTAATTGGTATGACAATACAAGAAATTATAGGTATATGACATTACAAAAAATTAATAAAAAAATATTCGGATCATTTCGGAGGTCCGTATAAACGGACCGGATTCGGATCCGAAAATTACGAGTCGGATCGGATTCGGACTCGGATTTTTCGAATTCGGACTCGGATTCGGATCCAAGTCCAGGGGTCGTTTACTAAACGGATCGGATTCAGATTTAGCCACATCCGACCAGAATCCGATCCGTTGCCATTCCTACTCCCGGCTTGTATTGCAAGTTGAAGTCAAACCCAATTAGTTTTCTAACCCATTTCTGACATTCGGATCCGACCTCCCGTTGTTTCATTATGAACCTTAGGCTTTGCTGGTCGCTGCGAACAATGAACCTTCGGCCTAGCAAGTAATGTCGCCATTTTTGCACGGCTAAGCAGACAGCCATTAGTTCCTTCTCATATACCGACTTGCTTCGACCAATCGAGCCTAGGACCTTGCTAGAAAAGTCCACGGGCCTCATCTCTTGCATTAACACCGCACCCAACCCGAATCCCGATGCGTAGGATTCAACCACGAACACTCTGTGAAAGTCGGGCATCATTAGCACCGGTGCCGATGTCATAGCTGTCTTCAACTTGAGGAAGGCCTGTTCAGCTACAGTAGACCATCCAAAATTATCTTTTCTCAATTGGTCCGTTAAGGGGTGGGCTATGTGTACATAATGTTTAATAAACTTCCTATAGTAGCCCGTTAGGCCCAAAAATCCCCTTAATTCTCTCGAGCATTTTGGGGTGGGCCAATTCACCATGGCTTGTATCTTCTCTTGATCTACAACAACCCCATCTTTAGAAATCATGTGGCCCAAGTAAGCCACCTCACCTTTTCCAAATTCACACTTCTTAAAGTTTGCAAACAACACATGAGACTTAAGTGTGGCCAAGACTACCCGTAGGTGATCAACATGCTCTTCCTTACTTGCACTATATATGAGGATGTCGTCAAAAAAGACGAGGAAAAATTTCCTCAAATATGGTCGGAAAACTTCATTCATTAGTGATTGAAAGGTTGTCGGTGCGTTGGTTAAACCGAACGGCATAATTAAGAACTCGTAATGCCCTTCGTGAGTTCGGAAGACCGTTTTATGGGTATCCTCCGGCCTCACCAATATTTGATGGTATCCGGCCTTCAAGTTGAGCTTGCTAAAAACTCGTGCCCCATGCAATTCATCTAACAATTCATCAATCACAAGAATGGGGTATTAATCGGGTACCGTCTCCTTATTTAGAGCCCGATAATCGACACAGAAACGCAACGATCCATCTTTCTTTTTCACCAAAAGTACGGGACTTGAAAAGGGACTTGATGAAGGTCGGATGATCCCGGCCTCTAACATTTCCTTGATGAGCCGCTCAATTTTGTCCTTTTGAAATTGGGGGTACTGGTAAGGTCTTACACTTACCGCATTACTCCCATCCTTAAGCAAGATGGAATGCTCGTGCCCACGAATTGGTGGCAGCCCTTGTGGCTCCTCAAAGACCCCACTAAATTCCTTTAACACTTCTTGAACAAAAACAGGGGTTTCACTGCCTTCTTTCACCTTGCCCTTTCAATTTGATTCAACTCCATTAATAGTCCCCCCTGTTTCCGGATAGTCTTCATCATAGCCTTGAGTGTCACCTCCGTGCGTGAAAGTGATGGGTCACCTTTGATTGTCACCGTCTTGCCACCCATCTTGAAACTCATCACTTGGAGTTTCCAATTCGCGACTACCGAACCCAACTTCTCCAACCATTGTACCTCTAGGATCAAATCGGTGTTGCCCAATTGGAGAAGTAAAAATTCTTCCTCTATATCTAACTCCTCGTTTAACTTCAAACGCACCCCCTTACAATGGCCGCGGCCCTTGACAACTTCTCCATTTCCTAAGGTAACCCCGAAAGAATTGTTTCCCTCAATTGGTAGCTCTAGCTTCTCTACGGTAGTGGTCGAGATAAAATTGTGGGTGGCTCCCGGGTCAATCATCACCATGACCAGTTGCCCATGGATACTTCCGGTGAGTTTCATGGTTTTCAGATTGGTTAGCCCAACAATAGAGCACATGGATACGTTAGTGGGTACTTCCTCCTCTTCTTCATTCGGATTCTCCATGGTTTGTAACTCTCCTTCCTCGTCACATTCCTCCTATTCCATCAACAAGACACTAAGCCCCTTGGCGGCACACAAATTAGTGGGCCCCGTCCACCTTCCGTCACACCGAAAATAGAGACCTTTCTCCTTTCTCTCCTGCCTCTCCTTCTCAATGAGTCTTCGCACCAATCCACTAAATCTCGAAGTGCTCTAGTTAGAACGACTCGGGTAAGGCTGGGATGGGATATTGGCTGAGGCAGATGAGGCTTGTGGGGTTTGGGTTTGTGTTTGGTATGTGTTTAGGCTAGCTGATGGGTTGTTTCGATTTGGGCTGGGGTTGTAAGGTTTAGGGAATTGTGTTTGGGCTAGCCCACTCCCCAACAATGTGGAAGCGGGGATCCGGTTAAAGTTAGAGTATGGTCCGGGTCTCGAAAAGGCCCCACCCGTTTTCTTAACGCTGCTGATCAGATTTCTTTCCTCAACACGTATTGCAAGATCCATGGCATCTTCTAGAGTAAGAGGGTTCAACATCCGAATCTCGGCCCGGATATCTTCCTTCAACCCGTTGATAAACTGCCCTTTCATCAGGCTCTTCGAAATGTCAGATAGCGGCAACGCCTTCTCAATAAAGATTCACCGGTACTCCACCACCGTGGTGGTTTGCTCCACGGCGAGCCACTGTTCGTGCAGGCTACCCAAGTTCACTGGGCGAAATTGGTTCAAGATTCTGCTCTTGAGGTCCTCCCAACCAACCATCGGCCGTCGGCGGCTTTCCCACTGGTACCACCTCAAAGCGTCACCGTCCATGGCCACAACGGCGGCCAGCAATTTCTCTATTTCCGTCAGTCAGTAAAACTGAAAATACTGCTCACTCCGTAAAATCCACCCATCCGGGTTGGAGCCGTCGACTATGGGCGTATCCAACTTGAAAAACTTCCAGTTCTCGTTCCCCCATTGCTGGTTAAGGTTGACGTTTCGGAACCCTCTGCCGGCACCGGGATCCCAGTTACCAAACCTGACGCCACCGTTGCCCAGCATCTGGTTCCCTTCTCCCTCTCCCGTGTCATTCGCCTGGTTCTGCAGCGTCGCCATCATCGCTCTCATCTCCTCAAAGAACTTGTCTTGGTTCCTCGTCAACACGTTCTAAATGGAGTTTTCCCCGTCACTGATCTTTTTGAAAATCTCTTCTACCGGTTCCTCCGGCGCGGCCACCCTCTCCGGAGTCACTGACAGCGGCGTCGGAGGTATGTCTGCTCTGATACCAATTGCAACGGAATAAGCGTGAATATGAATAATGTAAGTCGAAAGGTTGTATTTTGATTAGCTTGAAAGCTTGTAACGTTAAACATGGCTTGAGGCCATGACTCTCTAGGGGTCTATTACAATAATTCTTGGATAGATGTCTCTCTCCTTAGTCTCCTCTATATATACTACTTGAATTACAAGTGTTTGGCCTATTGCCTTAATTGTTAACAATTACTATAGTTTGTCTTCTAGATAGGCAATTAATAAAAAGTACTCTGCCAATTTCTTCAAGCCGTTGCTGCTGCTCATGGTAGTGGGTGTGCTGCTTATTGTGTTGTTTGTTGTTGCTGTCTCAGTCCTTTCCTCCTCCTGCTGTAAGTCAGAATGTGTGGTGGTGGAAGTAGGTGTATTGCACGAGCCTGAAATCAGCTCTTGACATCTTCTGTCTTGCATAGTCATCACAAGCATGATTATAGTACTCAATGAATGCAAATTAAAATTAAATTAAGATTGTGAGATAGAACAAGATACGATAAATGGACAAATTCATGATTCTTCTTATCAGCAACGTCAAACCTGGTTTTGTCTCAGCAACCTTTTTTCAACATCAAAACCAAAAATCACACCTTACTCACTCATCCAAATCTAATACACAACTTGAAAAAAAAAAAAAAAAAAAAAAAAAAAAAAAAAAAAAAAAAACCTCAATTCTGAAAACCAAAATTAATAGTATCACAATAGAAATTCAGGCAAAAAAACAATTATAAATCCGAAAATTAAACCATAAATAACATAAAATGTATTAAAATCAAAATTTAATCATATGAACCTTAGATTTAAACAAACGTTGACTTTGCACACGGGCAATGATCGGACGTTGTACTTACTTCGAAGGTTGGTTGCCGGAGAGTGGAACACTCATAATCACACGAAGAGCGCTTGTTGGCGCACTTTTGGGTTGTGCTTCATCTTCTCTGGGTTTTCTTCTACTCAGAGATGGTGAATAAAGATTGAGGAGATAGAAATTAAAGGGCAAAACTCATTAATGGGGGAAAAACTCATTAATGGATAGTGTAGGGAATATTTCAAGCATTATCCCTAGCTTGAACCCCACTGTGATCATACACTAAAGTACGGTGGCGTCCAAAGGGAAGAAAGCTAGAGCAAAAGAGTCGCCAACAAGTTTTAGGAACTTGTAAACCGTTCACGAGGTGAAGGTTACACCCCTTAATGATCCAGGAGATCGTCAACTCCAATAGGTCTGGAACCATGACTGGTAGTTCGGGGATGAAGGTACAAATCCAACCTAAAAGAGATTGAACATGCCCTAATAATAGGCCTCTACTTTATTCCGATCGTATTCATGTGTGCTTTCTGACTAACATGCAATCATTAGGTTAACCCTAAACCTGTTTATCTATGTTGGTTGAATATTAATGCACAAATAGAACTATTATTGGCGATCACTTGAACTATAATCAAATTAACCCTAAACAAGATTATTAATTATCTTATTAAGCGTAATTACAAGTACCAATTCCCTTTAAACATGCATAAAAGGTGTGATCAAGCAATAACAATAAATATAATCAAGCAACATGATAAAAAATAATAATTACAATTATAGTAAAAATAATAATTAAAATAATCATGTTAAAGCATAATATTAATAGCAAGATCCTAGGCATGATACTAACAAGATTAATAGCAAACCCTAGCATGATACTAACATGAATAAATATTAGAAAGGATATAAAAGGCATCATACTTTTAATCATACTTGATTTTAGCATTTTTTAGTTGTTACCCTAAACATGATACTAGGAAGATCATAATAACAACCTAAGCATGATTTCTACATCATAATATCAATAAAAACCAGTAAAGCACTTACTTGAATGCCTCGTACCTCTTTCTAATAACAAAATACACACGTTAGTAACTTCAAGGAAAATAATAAATCAAAACAATTAAATTAAATAATTGAAAGAAAGATTTGGGACCAAACCCTCATAAATTAAAACCTTTCACGTCTAGGGCGAAGGCAACTTCGAACAATGCTAGGTGTTTCTTGATCTTGTGAATGCGGAATTTTGTATAAAGGTTGGTTTAGAAAAGAGAGAGAAAGAAAGCTTTAGCTTCGAGAGAGAAGAGAATTAGAGAATTGGTGATTGTAGATTATTTTAAATGATTGAAAACGGAGTTTTTAGAAGGCTATTTATAGAGAAAATCAGCCAAAAAGATAGAAAAACAAATCAGAGTTTCGACGTGAAAAAATGAAGTTAGCGCCAGACGCTGACATTAGCGCCAGGCGCTAATGACTGGCGTTAGGCGCTAATCAAACTTTTTACGCGTTTTCTAAATTCAGATAAAATTTAACCGTACAGGAGGATAAAATCGTATTTTCCTTAAAAACACTCTTTTATTCTGATTAAAACTCCAAAAAGTCAACAAAAGTCAATTTATCAATGCTAATTGAATTAGGAATGAAAAGAACCTTCTAGAAGAATCTAGGAGACTAAAATCATTCCTAATTGCATTAGGAATGATAAATCCATATTAGGCCCTCCTCTAGATCACTGGGCCGCATATAAGGCTCAAACCGGGCCCAGTTTAGTAATTTGGCCATAACTTCCTCATTATTCATCGGAATTGGGCTTATAATATATCGTTGGAAAGATCTTTTCAAGCCCCATCCAACTACACCATTATTGGACCCTTGATATGAACCACCCAAACTGGATTGGCTGTTTTCTTAAAATAGGTTTTCAAAAATAGAGAGAAAAGAAAAGAAATTAAAACTATCCGCAACACGAGACTTTCCACACTTTCACTTCATTCGATTATGATTTGACGTGAAAGGTACTCATCACCGGGTTTGGTTTTGGGGAGACACAAATGGGTGTCTACAGAAGCCCCCACTTTGACTGAGTTTGGAGAAACGCAAGTTTCGAAAACAAAAGTCAAAGTATTGATAGGGACGGAGAATGATTCAGAACGTTCTGCGATCCTAAACCACTCTTGTAACGCCGATACCTGCAAACTAGCGTTAGTTAAACAGATAAAAGAGTTAAGAAACGCGTATCTTGCACCGTCGAGCACATGTCTCTGTAGTAACCGATTTGCTGCAGCATTGCTGTATTTCTGTATTTTTGACGACCTCCTGCAAGCTAGAGAATGCCGCCTGAAGACCGCTACGCTTGTAACTGCCTCCAATTCCGCTATGATAGACTTCTGCAAGCTAGAGAACCCCGTCAAAGATTGCCTCGGTTGAAACCACCTTCTAGCACTTTGTGACCATCTTCCGCAAGCCAAGGAACACGATCGAAGACAACTTCGCTTGAAATCACCTCCAGTTGTTTGTGACAACTCTCCGCAAGCTAGGGAACGCTGCCGAAGATATCCTCGCTTGAAGCTATCCTCATTTGTTGCGATAATATTCCAAGGAAAATTACCGAAGACCTACGCTTATCGATCTTGAAAAGCTCGCTTGAACTTTTCTTCCGCTATGCCTGTACGTCGGCGCTTCTGTTGCTTTGAACCTGTATGTCGGTGTCTTTTGCAGTATGAACCATTATGTCGGTTCCTTTTGCGATGAGCCAATGCTTAGGCGTTTTAAGCTAAGTGAGACGATAATTCATCAGGTCGATCTCCTTATGTAATTGTAATCAAGCCGATTACTAAAATCATGTCAAATTTCTTAGAGGGGCTAACTGGCGTACCAAGGAACCCAAAATATATTGCAAGAGGTTGGAACAACCGCACTGAGTGGCTGGACAATCTGTCACCGCTAATATAATGCTAGCGCCGCATATTAGGTTGTAGCGCCAGACGCTGGCACTAGCGCCAGGCGCTAAGCCTTATCGACTAGCGCTAAAGCCTGTCGCTTGGCTCTAGAGTCGGGTTTTCCATAAATACCCTTTTCTTCTTCATTTCCGCTGCTGCTGCTCATTTCTTGCTCGAGAATTCGCTCAGAACTTCAATTCACTCGTTCTTGCTCGTTTCTCAACCGAATTCGCTCAAATTTGTTGCAAATCAAAGCTTATTCCATCAATTTTCCCGATCTATATAAGTTTTCTTCAAACTCGCCTCGGTTTTAATAAATTTCGCACATGTTTGTTCACGAATTTCTTGAAAATTCGAAACTTAAATTGCTTAATTCTCTTTGTTTGTCAAATTTTATGCCATGAAATTGCTTGATTATGTTTATATATTGCCTTGGGAGTAATTTGAAACTTGTTTGACTCAATTTGGTGAAGAAACGAACAAATCACCATTGTTGGGGTCAGGAAGACAATGTGGCTTGTTCTTGACGTTTTAGCTAGCAATTCTTGTCCAATTTGTCACAATAATTACTATAGTATTGCAAGAAATTGTTTGAATGCTTGAAAAATGCCGTATATGCTCAATTTGAATTTGTGCTCTGTTTTAGTACTACGTACTCTGTTTTTTGCGAACATAGTATCATGCGGCTAGGCGAACCTTAGATACTATAGAACCTTAATTTATGATAATTCTATTGTAGCATGGCTAGACAGAGAGGTTCGGGTTCACGGTCTTGAGACGTTCGACAGGAGCACGAGCCCGTAGAAGACGATGCCGACCCGTCCACTTCTCTCGGCCGACTCCCTGAGTGGGATGAGCGGACTCTGTACTTCTCTCCTATCCACTACATTTCTGAGAGGGTGCGACGGGGGATCACGGTTGGTAGTTAGCGCTGCCATGGTTCAGGTTGCGATACTTTAGGCGACCTGTACAAGATGTACATCGGCAATGACGGAGAGGCGAGACTTCTCTGGGAATCTTGCGGACTGGCTGCGCTTTACGAGACCTCAGAGGCCATGATTGCCTCTAGCGGGGGTCACCATGTGGTTCATGCTCTGGTGGAGTTCTTTTGGGAAACCACCAACACTTTCCACTTTCCTTGGGGCGAGATGATGGTCACCCCGACCGACTTCAGTCTCATTACGGGACTGAAGTTTAGCTCTGTTGCGCTGTTGTTTGATAAAGAGATCAGCGTCTTTTCTCCCGAGGTCGAAGAGCTCTTGGGTCCGATTGCTGTTCGGGCTCGTGCTGAGGTAGAGTTGACCTAGTTCAGCGCGAAGGGGATTCGCCGTTTGACTCTAGCAGCGCCTTTTGATGATGATGCGACTACCCGAGAGCAGCGGGTGCGCATCTTTGTACTTATCTTGCTGTCAGGGACGTTCTCCCCTGACAAGGGTAGTAGAGTGCTGCTTTACTACCTGCCTGTAGTCCGTGATCTACACTTGATCATGACTTATGACTGGGCCAGCTTGGCCTATGCTGACTTCATCCGAGCGTTACGAGACTCGTGTTGACACCGGTCCTTCACCGGGAACGTCGCTCTATCCGGCTTTTGGAGGGTCGTAAAGGTATACTTATCTCCTTTTAAAGTTTATCACTAAGCTTTGATTAGCACTTGCTAATAATTTTTGCCTTTTGTAGATCTGGTTCTACGAGTACTTTCCCTCGGTTGTGCCGGAGAGACCGTCGCCGCGCAGGTTTCCAGTGAGTGCTTCCTGGGACGGGCTGGGATGTCCACTGCCTATGTCCGAGATTGGATCATTTCGGTATGGTTCTTTACATATTTGAATACTTTGCAATACCTTCGATAGATTCTTATCTGATAGGCATTCTTCGCAGGAGCCTGACATGCTGTACCGGCCGTGGGTCGGCTTGGTTATCCCTGGGCTAGCCACGCAGTATACTGCTAAGCGTCGCTATTTCTTGGGGACATATGGAGCGATCGCGTATCTTGGAGAGAGGGTTGCGATCCAGCATTCCTCGGACACCTTTGTCGTTCCTACTCCACCACCGCGTCACATGTTCAACACCGCGAGATTGGTGAGCATGTGAGAGAGAGCTGGTAACCCTTGGCGATCTTATACGATCCCTGGGCGGTGCTATGAGGAGGAGCTACTGCCGTTGTTAGCTCCAGTCCCTGTACTTGCTGAGGAGGTGGCGGTATGATTTTCAGCTTTTACCTTTCCTTAAGTAGCCCCCAAGTAACATTTTACTGATTTTGATTTGCTTTTGTCAGGCTGATCCTACTGAGTTTGTGCCACCTCGTATGTCCATTCATTATCAGGAGACATACGGGCCGATTGAGGAGATGATTCCTCCAGCTCCTAAGGGTGAGCGCTTCGTGGAGCGGTCGATCCCTCGCCACCAGACTCGGGTATGCTTAATTATTTGCAACTTTTGTCCATATATGTTATGCATCTTTACTGACTTTATTTCCTTGACAGTTCTCGCGCAAGGTGGTCACGGCGATGGCACGGTGCATAGATGCCTTCTGGAGCCAGCTCGTTCGGATGAGGAACGTGGCTATATGTCGTCGTGACGACGCCAATCAGGAGGTAGTTTTCCCCTCTTATTTTTGCATTACTGCTTCTATTTTGCTTGTTTCTGATTTTTGTTTCTTTTGCAGGGTCAGCCCATTCCTTCTCGTACCCGTACGAGACCTGAGGAGCGGAGGGAGCCGGCGAGGTCTAGCTCGAGATGTCGCCGCACTGGTTCTGGCGATCGAGGTGGTCGTTCTAAGGCTGCCTGCACCGAGGCGGTAGAGGGCTCAGGCTCTTCATATGAGGGTGCACATGCTGCGCCAGTAGGCCAGGGAGAGGCTACCTCGGCTCTTAGAGGTGGTGGGATGTACGAGGTCGGCTCGTCATCGCAGCAGCCTCCGTAGCCTCAGCCTCAGGTTGATCTTGGGTGGATGGGTCCTGTGCTGAGTTTTCACCTCCTGAGGAGACCGGAGCTGGAGCTAGCGGAGAGATGATGGGTGTACGTCCCCCGGCGCTGTATTTTGTTCCTGTGATTTTTTTTAATTTATTTTGACTTTGTATAGAACTTTGCCTCTATTTGGACTCTTTATTTAGACATGCTTGTATATACATATTACTTATTAGCTTATTCAGTATTTATTTATTAATGTGCATGTTCGTGTGTGCAAAGAATTGTGAAAATTAATTTTGCGCAAAAATTCCGTCATTTTTATTATTGATGGAGGGTATCCGACTTTCTCCCCCAAAAAGAAAAAACGAAAAAAAGAGTAAATAATATTGAATTTATAAAAACTTAAAAGTTAATTCTAAATAAAATCGAAAAATTAATATAATTAATATAATGGATATATTAATTAAGAAGAAGGAAAAAATAATTTAGAAAAAAAGGTATAAAAAATAATAAAAGACCGTAAAGTCATTGGTCAGACTCGAATCAGGCCAAAAAACGCGGTTTTGGAAAGCTCGTATGATAAGACGAGTTAGCGCCACTTGGTGCAACGCGTTTTGGGTTAGCGCCAAGCGCTACACTTAGCGTTTGGCGTCTGGCGCTGATGAGCGCTGACTCTGAATCCTATCCGGATCAAAATTGCGCCGATTTTGTGTATAAATAGCCCCTTGCCCGGCCGATTTTCTTCATAATTTCAGCAGATTAAATATATTCTTAGCTTTTGAAAAAATAATAATCATGTCTCTAGTCTCTAAAAGTTTTACCAACTTCACTCATGAATGGTGTCGGTCTCTTACTGCCAAGGAGAGAAAAGAGTTAGATGTTTTTCATATGGGGGGTATTATGGTGTCAAAGGGGTAGATCTTGATGTAGACTTTATTCATACTGCCCTAGAATATTGGGATGTGGATACTCATTATTTTAGACTAGGGTATGATGAAATTAGCCCTTTGCCGGAAGAATTCGGTGCTATTTTAGGTTTTCCTGCGTTAGATCTTGTAGTAATCCCTAGAATAAACGAATATTATTATAAGGATTTTGAACGTTTCTTCAATTTAAAAGACAAAGATCTAACAAAAATAGTAGATGGTAGCATAGTTAATTTGAAATAATTTTCTCGTCATTATTTTGATAGACCTTATTATGAGTCTTTTCATGTTTATAGAAGAAGGGCTTTTCTTTTTTGCATGCTTAATCAATATCTTCTCACTAGTGGTAAAACTAATGAGGGTCAAGCAATCATATTAACTATTTTGGAGCAGATTGAATCTGGGAGAAATCCAATGCCATTAATAGTTGGAGAGACTATGCTTAGTCTTGACTAATTAAAGAAGAATCCAAAAGCGCCTTTTCGGGGCTCTCTAATTTTATTACAAGTAGAAAAATAATATTTTTAACTATAGAAATCAAAAACATATTTTTGTATAGTAATAATAATTTATTTGCATTGATTTTTTTTACAGATGTGGCTAATGGAAAGACTAGAATTAATTAGTCCTCTAGACAATATTGAGAAGTACACTCCAAACTGCTTTGTGAGAAGGAAGAAACGCTTCTCTAAGATGGGGCGCCATGAATGGAAGAAGGTCTTTGGGTCTTGCAATTTTGCCATCAAGTGGGTCATCCCTTGGTGGAAAAAAGAAAAGATGGTTGGTGTTAACAAGAAACCTTTCTACCGTCTTCCAAGCTTGTCCCAAATGACTTTTTATTACCCCTGCAAGGTAAAAAGACAATACGGCCTACTTCAAACAATTCCTTCCGGGGATCTTCGTCGTCCCCATGAGTTCCCTGTTTCTCAAGAAGTAGACAAATTTGATACTTATTGGAGCGCTAGACCTTTATGGGAAGTGATTAACCAAAAGGTTCCTCCTTCCTTGCCCAATGATGTGAAGAAGTGGCTTCTGAAGAAACCTTCAAAGGACATGAAGAAAAATCAGAGTAAAACTGATGTGAAGTGTCGTCTAGGTGATAAAGTGATTCCTGTTAAGGAACCCTTGGGTGAAAGAGTTGAGTTCAAACACCTACAATGCCTAAGAAGAAAAGCTCTGTGAAGGATAAAGGAAAAAGGAAAGCTGACACTACAGAGAAGAAGGCTTGGGTAGAAAAGAAACATGGGGTCCTAGCTAAAGGAGAAACTATTTACTCCAAAATTGAATGTAGGTCCTCTAAAGGATGCCTACTAGCTAAAGTTATGGATGAGGAAGAAGACGCAGATAAGAATTGTAAGAGGGCAAAGAAAGAGAAAAATGATTAAAAGCATTGCTTAACTTTCAATAATTAGACTTAGTTAAATTCGTAGTTAATTTATTTAGGCTTTATTTAAATTCCATCAATAATGTAATTTATTTTATTAATGAAATTCCAGCTTTTTAATGAAATTATCTCCTTTAAATTTAATTTATTAAAGCAATAAAAACCGAAAATTTAATTTTCCAGAAATTTTTCTGAGTACCGAAGTCGAAAATTTTCCGAAAAACACCGAAATATTCCCAGATACTTTACAGAACATTGGCGCCGTGATTTTATGACTGGCGCCAGCTGCGGCAGTATGGCGTCAGGCGACAGAGGCTGTCGTCTGGCGCTAAGGTTCATCGGCTGGCGCCAGAATTTTTTCTGTGACGCCGATGTTTCGTCAATCTTCTGTTGAATTTTTTATTAATTCTGGGATGCGAGGTTTGAAAAAAATAAAGTGGCCGCACCCGTAAAGGGTTGCCTACGTATCCTTCCTTAAGGAATCAGGCCAAACGTAGCTCTCTTGAGTGTCCTACTCAAGTGATTATGGGTAGTACTTTTTAAGTTGGTCAAGATTTGTCATGTTCGAGAACTCATTGCCATCCATGTCAGTTAATTTTGCTGCACCTCCTGACAGGATTGTTTTGACAATATAGGGTCCAGACCAATTAGGTCTGAATTTTCCCCTTGGATCTAAAACATTTTTTCCTTAATGCTTTTAACACCAAATCTCCTACTTTGATGTTTCTTGTCTTGACCTTCTTATTAAAATGCCTAGTCATACGAGTTTGATAGCATTAAGTATGATGTAGAGCTTCTAGTCGTTTTTCATCAAGTAGAATTAGTTCCTCATATCTCGCCCTAGTCCATTCAACTTCATCGAGTTTGCTTTCTAATGCGATGCATAGAGATGGAATCTCTAGCTCTACAGGTTGTACGGCATCCATTCCATAAACCAAGGAAAATGGCGTATTTTTTGTTGACGTGCGAATTGACGTGCGATAACCCCACAATGCGAAGTGGAGTTTGTCAGGCCAATCCTTGTAATTTTCTGTCATTTTCTCGATAATAGTCTTTAAATTTTTGTTAGCTGCTTTGACTGCTCCATTTGCCTGAGGTCTATAAGGAGAAGAATGATGATGTTGGATACCATATTTTTGTAGCAAATCTTCACACTCGGCTTGAAAGTGAGTTCCATTGTCACTTATCATTTCATGTGGGACTCCATATCGACAAATAATATTTCTTTCGATAAAGAGTGCTACATGTTTTGCAGTGAGTTTAGCGTATGATTGTGCTTCGACCCACTTTGTGAAGTAATCAATTGCCACTAAAATGTATTCGTGACCTCCTGTTCCTGGGGGAGTGATTTTGCCAATTATGTCAATTCCCCATGTAGAGAATGGCCATGGTGAAGTGTAGGTGTAGAGTAGAGATAGAGGAACATGTTGTAAATTGACGTAGATTTGGCACTTAGGGCATCTTTTTATGTATTTATGACAATCCCTATTCATTGTAGTCCAATAGTACCGTTCTCGCATTATCTTTTGGACAAGCATTTTGTCATTTACGTGAGTTCCGCAAATTCCTTCATGGACTATCCTCATTGCTCTTTGAGCATCCTTTTTTCCTACACATAAGAGAGCTCGACCCTTATGTACCCTTTTGTGTAACTCGTTGTCTATGAGTACGTATTAGGAAGCCAAGAGTCTTAATGCTCGTTTTTCTCTTTTGTCAGCATGGGGAGGGTATTCTCATTTAGTGACATAGTTGAGTATATCAGTATACCACGGTTCGTCTTCTTCTTCTTCTTCATCCTGGATCACTTCATCATCTTCTATAGATTGAATATAGGCCGGTTTATGCCTTTTTTATAGTTAGAGGCATTTTCTCGATTTTCGTAGGAATCCTAGCCATTGAGGCTAGTCTTGCCAAGGCATCAGCAAATTGATTTTCTTCTCTAGGTAGATATGTGTATTCCACCTTCTCTAACTGATTAGTGAGAGTTTCCAAATAAGTTTGGTAAGGGGCTAGGCTTTCGCTCCTTACTTTCCATCTTTTAGAGATTTGATTGATGATCAATGAAGAGTCTCCAAATATTCGTAGCTTTTTCCCTCCTAATGTCAAAGCTGTTTCGAGGCCTACCACGCATGCTTCGTATTCAGCAGCATTGTTGGTAATGTCGAAATCAAGTTTTATGGAGATTGGAACATGCTCTTCTTTGGGTGATACTAGTAATACACCAACGCCACATCCCTTTTGGTTTGAGGCTCCATTGAAGTACAAGGTCCAAGTATCGTCCTCGGTGACCATCAAGTCTTCGTCTGGGAATTCATTGTCGTGTATTGGCGTCGAGTCTTCTATTGGAAAGTCTGCTAGAAAATCCAAAACCACAGATCCTTTGATAGCTTTTTGTGGCATGAACCTTACATCGAATTGGGCTAAGTTGATTATCCATCTTGATATGCGCCCATTGAGTGTATATTTCTCGAATAAATACTTGAGTGGATCTAATCGCGAAACTACAAAGACTGTTGTAGACACCCATTTGTGTCTCCCCAAAACCAAACCCGGTGATGAGTACCTTTCACGTCGAATCGAATGAAACGAAGTGTGGAAAGGTCTAGTGTAGCGGAAAGTTTTATTTCTATTCTCTTCTCCCTGTTTTTGAAAACTTTATTTTTAATAAAACAGCCAATCCAGTTTGGTTGGTCCATGATATGGGTCCAATAGTGGTGTAGTTGGATGGGGCTTGCAAAGACCTTTCCAACGATATATTATAAGCCCGATTCCGATGAATATTGAGGAAGTTATGGCCAATTTACTAAACTGGGCCTGGTTTGAGCTTTATGTACGGCCCAATGATCTAGGGGAGGGCCTAATAAGATTTATCATTCTTAATGCAATTAGGAATGGTTTTAGTCTTCTAGAATCTTCTAGAGGGTTCTTTTCATTCCTAATTCAATTAGCGTTGATAAGTTGACTTTGTTGACTTTTCAGAGTTTTAATCAAGATCAAATAGCATTTTCGAAGAAATTATATTATTTTATCTTCCGGTACGGGAAATTTATCAGATTTTTGAAAACGCGTTGAAATCTAGTTTGGCGTCCAACCCCAGGCCTTGGCGCCTGGAACCAGGCTTGGCGCCAGGCGCTAGCCATTGGCGCCTGGCGCTAGCCACTGGTGTCTGGCGCCAGCTAGCCAGGGTTGGCGCCAATCCTGTTTTGCGATCGTCAGACTCTGTTTTGTTAAATTATCTTTTTTGGCTGATTTTCTCTATAAATATCGTATCAAAAACTCCGTTTTCATTCACCAATTTTCAGCAATTCTCTTCATTCGCAAGCTTTCATTCACAATTCATTCATCTACAATCATTCATCATCTACATCTCTCATTCATCAATTCTCAAACATTAATTCTTTAGCATCCTTTTCTTTCTTCAATTCTTTCTTGCTTTTTTATACAAAATTTCGCATTCGCAAGATCTAGAAACACCTAGCCATATTCGAAGTTGCCTTCGCCCTAGACTTGAAAGGTTTTAATTTCTGAGGGTTTGGTCCCAAATCTCTATTTCAATTATTTAATTTAATTGTTTTGATTATTATTTTCCTTGAAGTTACTAACGTGTGTCTTTTGTTATTAGAAAGAGGTACGAGGCATCCAAGTAAGTGCTTTAATGGTTTTAATTGATGTTATGATGTAGAAATCATGTTTACATTGTTATTATGATTCCTAGTATCATGTCTAGGTTAATTTTAATATTAAATATGATTGTTATGATGATTCCTATGTTCTTCCTAATATTTATGATTGTTAGTATCATGTTAGGGTTAAAGATTTGATTTTTATTGGTTAGTGACATGCTAGGGTTTGTTATTAATCTTGTTAGTATCATGCCTATGATCTTGCTTTTATTATGCCTTAATATTAACAAGATGATGATTATGATTATGATTATAATTGTTATAATTTATGATTATGAATATTATGATTATTATTATTATTATTATGATTATTTATTATGTTTCTTGATTATTTATTCTTTATTGCTTGATCACACCTTTTATGCATGTTAAAGGGAATTTGGTACTTGTAATCACGCTTAATAAGATAATTAATAATCTTGTTAGGGTTAATTTGATTATAATTCAAGTGATCGCCAATAATAGTTTGTTTGTGCATTAAATTCAACCAACATAGATAAACAGGTTTAGGATTAACCTATTGATTGCATGTTAATCAGAAAGCGCACATGAATACGAGCAGAATAAAGTAGAGGCCTATTATTAGGGCAGGTTCAATCTCTTTTAGGTTGGATTTGTACCATCATCCCCGAACCCTTATTTGGTTCATGACCTTATGGAGTTGACGATCTCTTGGATCGTTAAGGGGTGTAACCTTCATCCTATGAACGGTTTACAAGTTCCTTAAAAACTTGTTGGCGACTCTTTTGCTCTATCTTCTTCCCTTTTGGACGCCAACGTACTTTAGTGTATGATCACAGTGGGGTTCAAGCTAGTGGGATTTTAAGGCTTGAAATTATTCCCTACAACTGTGTGCACAAGCATGTAATGTCTTAACTTGGTTGTGGCCCACACCAAAGCGAGGCACAATTTCTCAAGTAGTGTATAGCGTGCTTCATACTCGAGCATCTTTTTGCTTAGATAGTAGTTCACATTTTCTTTGCCTTCTACTTCTTGTGCTAGCATGGCTCCCATTGTCTCTTTGGTGACTGTTAAGTACAACCTAACAGGTATTCTCGGAAGTGCTGGTGCTAATACGGGAGGATTTGCGAGATAGGCTTTGATCTTTTTAAAGGCTTTTTGACACTCGTCATCTCATATCACTGGTACATTCTTTTTAAGCTTTTTGAAGATTGGTTCACATATTGTTTTCAATTTTGATATGAACCTACTTATGTATTGCAACCGGCCAATAAACCCTCGAAGTTGCTTCTCGGTTTTGGGCGGTGGCATTGACATGATTGCCTTGATCTTGGTAGGGTCTATCTCTATTCCTCTAGATCTTATGACGTAACCCAAAAGCATGCCTGAGGTGACTCCAAAAGCACACTTAGATGGATTCAACCTCATGTTCTATTTTCTCAACCTTTCGAAGAATTTTCTCAAGGCTATTTGATGGCCTGGGCGATCTTTTGATTTCACAATCATATCGTCCACATATACTTCAACTTCTTTATGCATCATGTCATGGAGCAAGGCAGTCGCTGCTCGTTGGTAAGTAGCACCCGCGTTTTTCAACCCGAATGGCATTACCGTGTAGCAGTAAGTACCCCATGGTGTTATGAAGGTTGTTTTCTCCATGTCTTCTTCCGCCATGAGAATTTGATTATAGTCCGCATATCCATCCATGAACGAGAGGAGTGCATGATTTGTTGTGTTATCTACCAGAATATCGATGTGTGGTAAAGGGAAGTCGTTCTTTAGACTTGCCTTATTCAAAACTCGATAGTCGACACACATTCTTACCCTTCCATCCTTTTTTGGAACTGGGACGACATTGGTGATCCATTCGGGGTATTTGGATACCTTGATAAAACCTGCAGTTATTTGTTTTTGAACTTCTTCTTTTATTTTAAGAGCTACGTCGGGTTTCATTCGATGTAACTTTTGTTTTACAGGTTTCATTCCTGGAATTAATGGTATGGTGTGTTGAGCTATTTCTCTATTAATTCCTGGCATATCTTCATATGACCAAACGAATACATCGATGAATTCTTTAAGCAAGTTAAATAAATTGGTTCTTTCTTGTTCATTAAGTATTAATCCGATTTTAACTTCTCTTTTATTGGTTGAATCATTCGAGATATCAACCGTCTCAATTTCCTCAATTATCGGTGTTTTCTTTTCAAGTGTTTCCATTGCTTTAATAAGTTCTTTGTCCTGTTCATTGTTAGTTAAGCAATGCTCGTCATCTTGGGTTAAAAAAGAACACAAAGAGTAAGGAGAAGAAGACATATTATTAAATTATGAGATCATTACATCAAATAGGGATATGTCCTCAGGGACTTGATCGCTAACTATCCTAAGGGAAGAGATAGAAGGAGGGGGCGTTACAACTAAAGAATTAGATGACTCTATAGGGAGAGACTCTGACTCTGACTTTGACTCAGACGACTCTTCGAACATCGGTCCTTGCCCCGTTGTGATGGAGATTTTCCTTCCACCTGAAGTAGTCACCTTGACGGTCTTGCGCCACCCTTGTAGTGATCCTTCCGCTGGAGTGATGAGCTTTGAGGGATCAAAGCTTTTGCTTTGTAGGACTGTTTGGATGAGCGAGGAGTTATCCTCTTTGTATGTTGGCTTATCTTTTTCTCACCCGAATAGTAATCCCATGACATTAAAGTCAAAGCATGGGGGAGCTTTCTCCTTGTGGATAGGAGTTGGGATTTCGTCTATGAAGTAACAATCTAAGAAAATCTCGAATCCCGGTTGCCTTATGCCATTTACGACAAACGGTTCAGGGAATTTGTAGCATGGATAGCCCTCTCCTTCTTTTATGAATTGTTCATTGAGGGTAAGAGGATACTGATCCATTGGGATTACTTTCTTGTGGATATGAGCGTCCTTACGTGCTTTTGACTTTTCCTGGGCTCGCTTGAGATCTTCCCGAGTCGGTTCGAAACCAAGTCCGAAAGTGTATAATTTAGGGAGGCCAGGTGATTCCAGCGGTTTTGCTATTCCTTTTTTCTTTCCTAGGGTCATCCTAGGAAAATGTCCTTGCTTCTTCAGAATAGTGTTCACTACCATATTGGAGTGGGGGTCGTGGCAAAGAGGGGTCCTTTCATCCTCCTCGATTAAGGAGACCTCTTCGTTAAAGCCCCACAAATCTTCATCGTCTTCATCGTGCTCCACATTAATTATTGGATTTTCTATAGCTTTAATCCTCATGAGTGAAGCATCGATTGTAATGGGAATTCCTCCAACTATAGCCTTTACCTGTTGGTGGAGAGATGAAGGGACGACCTTTAGGTCATGGAGCCAAGGGCGTCCCAACAATAGATTGAATGAAGCCTTAATGTCTACTACTTGGAATGTAGTAGCATGTTCTATTACTCCCGTCGTTACATTCATAGTGATCTTACCAAGAGCTTGACGACGAGAATTGTCATAAGCTCTTATTCCTTGCGTTGACGGGGTTAGGTCTTCATCCCTTATGCCTAGCATCCTCGCAGTTCTGAGTGGACAGAGACTAATGGCTGATCCATTGTCTACAAGAGTCATAGGGACGTTCATTCTCTTGAAAACCACTGTGAGGTTTAACGCCTTATAATGCTTGTCACCTTCTAGAGTTAAATCCTTGTCGGAAAAGGTGATCAAGTTGATAGGATTAGGGAGATCACTCGTAAGGAAGTTAGCCAACCCCTCAGGAGTGGTGTCAGAATCTATCCCTATCTTATCCAAGGCATTCATTACTGCCAATCTATGCTCTCAAGAAGTTGCCAGAAGCTTCCATACGTTCATTTCAACCTTGGCTTTCTTGAACTGTTTGACAATGTCATTGTCTTCTATAATAGGTATGGGAACTTGCTGCGTTGTTGGCATAGGTTGTGTTGAAACAAGAGGTTTCATTCTCCTGGATCTTGTGAGGACGTCTATGGATGAATCTTCTTCAACCCAGAAGTCATCCATGGCATATGACACCGAAGGTGGAGGTCCTACCATGTCTTTCAAGTAAACGTCTTCTTCATCGCTGTCCCAAACTCCATTAATATTTACGTCTTCTTCTTGTGGAACTTGGATATTCTTTTGTCATCAATCATTTTCTGAATTAAATCCTTAAATTTAAAACAGTTTTCAATAGTGTGACCCCCTGATTGATGATATTGACAATAAAATCTATCTGTCTTTTTTAACGATTCAAATGGTCTCAGTTCGAGAGGTTTGACCTCGCCACTCTCGGAGAGCATTTTGAACATTTGAGCGTATGGAATCCCAATTGGAGTGTAGAGTATATTACTCCTCTTGGGTTTATCGATTACTTGTAAAGAAAAGTGTTTCTTCGTTTCCTCGCTAGCGGGATCTTATTCGCTTCCATGAGATCTTGGATGAGGTTTTGAAATCTATAACATTCATTCGTGGTATGACCGTTCTCTCGATGGTACTTGCAGTAGGATTTGGGATCCCATCTTGAAGATCGCTTTTCTGGTGTTGGATCCTCAGTGGGGCCAATAAGTCTGATTAATCCTTGATCATAGAGACGATCAAAGATAGCGTCATAGGTCATTCCCATGGGTGTGAACTCTCTCCTAGGTTTATTTTTCGTGGGTGGGTCCTCGTCACACTTTTTCTGAAGTTTCTTCGCAACTTCGAGAGCTTCACGTAGCAAGTTTGATCCCTCTAACATGGACAGTGTAAGCAATTGTGTGTCCTCTTTACTTGCTAATTCTGGAAGGTTTTCCATGGCATCGAAAAAGATCTCCTCCTCTTCTTTGATAGCATGGATTTCTTCGACAGGTTTGATGAGAGATGAGGGATAAACCTCGTTTTCCTCATCAGAGATGGCCAAGGAGTGAGCGAGAGGCGCATTATCAATACTTGGCTTCTTACTGGCAAGAGGCAATGGTAACTTGTTATTGTCGATTAAGTCTTGGATAGCTTCCTTAAGCTTCCAACATTTCTCGGTAAGATGGCCCCTACCTTGGTGGTACTTGCAATGTGCATTGGGGTTCCAATTAGCCGTCCTCTTCTCGACTAGTGGGTCCCCAAATGGTCCAATAGGAGTTATAAGACCTTTTGCATTTAATCGGTCAAATGCGGTGTCATAACTCATACCGATAGGAGTAAAGTTCCTCCTAAATGGTTTCTTTTGTCCTTGATTATTCATGGCAAGGACTTCACTTAAGTTAAAGGTGCCAACATTGTTCGAGTGGGTGGTTTTGGAAGAAGAAGGATTGTCGTTCTTCTTTCCTTTCCAGCCACTGTTGGAGTTATTGTTAGCAGCTTTCAGCTTAGCCAGGTCGTCTTCAATATTGATTCCAATATCGTAGACGGTCTTGAAGGTATGGAGATTATTCTGGTATTTGAGATGCTTGGAGTACTTCTCTTGAAGGTTTTTGATGAATAACCTCACAGATTCTTTTTCACTTGGTACCTCAATCATCTAAGCTGAGGTTTCTCTCCATTTGTTGAAGAAAGAGGTGAAACCTTCATTCTCTTTCTGCTTAAGGATTTCAAGTTTCCTATAGTCTGTCTCAACTTGAATATTGCACTTGTATCTATCGATGAAAGCGTTTACTATAAACTCCCTAGTAGAGGTTCTTTCTTTCTCAAGAGAAAAGAACCATTGTTGGCAAACGGTTTCGAGAGATAGTGAAAACAAGGAGGGAAACACTTTTTTGTCAATACCCTTAATACTCATTATTGTTTTGACGGCTCTTAAATGAAAGTAAGGGTTGTCAGTTGCTTTGAATTTCGGGATGTCGTTGGCATTGAACTTCTGCGGAAGAAGATCCTTGTCCACCGAGACCCCTTGTGAGCTAATCCCTTGAAACTTATAGTCGCTAGAAAGTTTGCTTTGAATCTCTTGCATGAGGTCCATCTGTTGTTGTTTCACAGGATCATCAATCTTGAGGGTTAGAACCTTTAACGCCTCAGTCACAGTAATCAGTTGGTTCCTGAGCTCATTGACTTCCTCTTGAGTTGCCATTATTGTCTTAACTTTCCTCTTACGAGCGATGGGTTTGTCAAAAAGTTGGACTTAGATAAAAAGGTTGTCTTTGATCAAACGCCCTTCCTTTCTTGACTACGCGCTGTAAATTAAACCATTTTTGTTTTAATTACTTGACTCAAATTGACCTTGACTTTACGGTTTGAAAGAGAAAAAGCAAAAATAGCTGCATATTTTTTGGCAAAAATAAGGTATTTATTTTTGGGAGTTAAGTATAGGGTTCAAACAAATTGATTTATTTGGAGAATTAATATCCGACTTACCCCCCTAAAAAAAACTGACGGAAGATACGCGCATACAAGACTCCCTTAGACATGGTCAAAGTGTACATTAGTGTGTGCTTTATATGGTGAGTGTAAGTGACATGCTTTAACTCTTGTGTAAGACCATGGGACTTAGTGCTTAGACTCGATTAATGACTTAACAAGGTATTATTAACTGAATCGACTTGAAAACTGCTCAATTAGACATAAGGTGATGACTCGAGCAACAAACCGAACTGTCGCCAAAACGACAGGACTGGCGCCTCTCTTTGCAGTGTAGCGCCAGACGACAGGACTGTCGCCAGGCGCTACACTCCACAGAGTGGCACTGCAGTTTAAATCTTGGCGCCATTGCTGGAACGTTGATCTGGAACTGCTTTCGGTATTATTACTCTACAAGGTATGCCTAAAGTCGTACTAAGTCAATTCTTATTGAATTATTAAACTTTGTTTACTCAAATTAATTAATTAATTAATTAATTAGGCAAAGTTCTTTTAGTCATAAATCAATTTATTTAATCTTAGCACAAGTCAAACAAACGGTTAGGAAAAACACATAGAGTATGTGCAACCAATAATGCACAATTAGTCAAGTAGGCACAACATGATGCAATGAGTTTGCAACCTAACCATGGCTCTAGTTCTCTAAAGTTTGGGATATGGGTTAGTCAATAGAGGGTTCATGGTTAATTGTCCGGATGCACCGCGCGGAAGCCTAACCATGAAGGGTTGGCGCGAGTGGATGGGACACCGTGAATTTAGAAAAACTCGCTTCCATGGTTTGGTGAATTCAACATTCTCGGATGTACCCTTTGTTGCTCAGAGCGTTCAATCAGGTAGATGGAGCATGAATTCCCAGAGGGTTATGTCCATATGTAGAACACATATGGGTTTCAGAAAAGTGAGAAAAACTCAATCAGGAAGTAGGATCGAGCAAACAGTGCTAAAAACTGGTCAAAATAAGAACGCATATTTCTGGCTCGCTATTGGAAGAACTTGGCGCTAGCAAAAAGAGTCTAGCGCCACCTTTTGGCTTTAGCGCCTGGCGACAGAAGTTGTCGCCTGGCGCTAACGTCAAAATGTTGGCGGTAGTCTTTGTTCGCTGATGCTAGTTCCTACATGCCTCAGTAGCTTTCTGTGCTCGATAAAATTTTCCAGTTTCGTGCAGCATTATTTCGATCCTAGTTGTGAAAGATATTCCTCAAATTTCCTACGTGTAAAAATCCTATGTTTTAACTCATTACGGATGGCCTTTCCAATGAGATCTTTTTTATGCATTTGACAATAATGTTAATCAAAATTACGCACATGAAGTACTTAGAACTTTTCGAGTCTCATCCACTCATTCTAAATCATTGCCGAAATAAATTTCAGGAATTAAAATAGAAATCCTCCCCAGTGGAGTCGCCAAAAACTGTAGAGAATATTTCAAGCATTATCCCTAGCTTGAACCCCACTGTGATCATACACTAAAGTACGGTGGCGTCCAAAGGGAAGGAATCTAGAGCAAAAGAGTCGCCAACGAGTTTTAGGAACTTGTAAACCATTCACGAGGTGAAGGTTACACCCCTTAACGATCCAGGAGATCGTCAGCTCCAATAGGTCTGGAACCATGACTGGTAGTTCGGGGATGAAGGTACAAATCCAACCTAAAAGAGATTGAACCTGTCCTAATAATAGGCCTCTACTTTATTCTGATCGTATTCATGTGCGCTTTCTGACTAACATGCAATCATTAGGTTAACCCTAAACCTGTTTATCTATGTTGGTTGAATATTAATGCACAAATAAAACTATTATTGGCGATCACTTGAGCTATAATCAAATTAACCCTAAACAAGATTATTAATTATCTTATTAAACGTGATTACAAGTATCAATTCCCTTTAAACGTGCATGAAAGGCGTGATCAAGCAATAACAATAAATATAATCAAGCAACATGATAAAAAAATAATAATTAAAATTATAATAAAATAATAATTAAAATAATCATGTTAAAGCATAATATTAATAGCAAGATCCTAGGCATGATACTAACAAGATTAATAGCAAACCCTAGCATGATACTAACATGAATAAATATTAGAAAGGACATAAAAGGCATCATACTTTTAATCATACTTGATTTTAGCATTTTTTACTTGTTACCCTAAACATGATACTAGGAAGATCATAATAACAACCTAAGCATGATTTCTACATCATAATATCAATAAAAACCATTAAAGCACTTACTTGGATGCCTCGTACCTCTTTCTAATAACAAAATACACACGTTAGTAACTTCAAGGAAAATAATAAATCAAAACAATTAAATTAAATAATTGAAAGAAAGATTTCGGACCAAACCCTCATAAATTAAAACCTTTCACGTCTAGGGCGAAGGAAACTTCGAACAATGCTAGGTGTTTCTTGATCTTGTGAATGCGGAATTTTGTATAAAGGTTGGTTTAGAAAAGAGAGAAAAAGAAAGCTTTAGCTTCGAGAGAGAAGAGAATTAGAGAATTGGTGATTGTAGATTATTGTAGATGATTGAAAACGGAGTTTTTAGAAGGCTATTTGTAGAGAAAATCAGCCAAAAAGATAGAAAAACAAATCAGAGTTTCGACGTGAAAAAACGAAGTTAGCACCAAACGCTGACATTAGCGCCAGGCGCTAATGACTGGCGTAAGGCGCTAATCAAACTTTTTACGCGTATTCTAAATTCAGATAAAATTTAACCGTACAAGAGGATAAAATCGTATTTTCCTCAAAAACACTCTTTTATTCTGATTAAAACTCCAAAAAGTCAACAAAAGTCAATTTATCAATGCTAATTGAATTAGGAATGAAAAGAACCTTCTAGAAGAATCTAGAAGACTAAAACCACTCCTAATTGCATTAGGAATGATAAATCCATATTAGGCCCTCTTCTAGATCATTGGGCCGCATATAAGGCTCAAACCGGGCCCAGTTTAATAATTTGGCCATAACTTCCTCATTATTCATCGGAATTGGGCTTATAATATATCGTTGAAAAGCTCCTTTCAAGCCCCATCCAACTACACCATTATTGGACCCTTGCTATGAACCAATCAAACTGGATTGGCTGTTTTCTTAAAATAGGTTTTCAAAAACAGAGAGAAAAGAAAAGAAATTAAAACTATCCGCAACACAAGACTTTCCACACTTTCATTTCATTCGAATATGATTCGACGTGAAAGGTACTCATCACCGGGTTTGGTTTTGGGGAGACACAAATGGGTGTCTACAGGTAGGGATTATAAAAGGGTAAGAAGGTAAATTTATATATTGAAGGGCAAAAAGGTCCGTGCACTATTCATAAGAACAACTTCCCACTTTTTATAAGGTAGGGATTATATGAATTTATTATAACTTTTTGTAGCAAAATCTAACAGTACTTCACTTAAAAGATAGTTAAAAAGGAGTTGAATTGAAATAATTACTTAGGTAAATTTATATAGAATAATTATGAACACCAAATAAAAGGAACATATATTTGTCATAAAAATAATAGTATAAAAGATTTGGAATGACATTATTATATTATAGAAACAAATATTAACCAAAAAAAAAGGTTCAAAAGGAAATGGGAGTTTTGGAGGGAAAAAACTGCACCAAGATGTGACACGTGTCACTTTTGGTGTCTATTTTAGTATTAAGGTATTTATTGATTGATGATTAATTGATTATGTAACACCCCCGATTTACTAGCTATTAATAGACAATAAATAAAGGGAATATAAAGAACCTTTAAATAAAATTGCAGAAGCATACACTTGAATCGGAGATATTGCTGCCACACTTAACAACCTGTCAAGTGTTAAGGCTTACAAAAATCCCAATAATTACAACCCAATAAATCTAAGTGAGCTATTTGTACAACTTTATAAATTAAATTTGTTAAACAAACTAATCGAAACACATGAGCTCCTTTAGCTACGATCATCACTAGATCAACCTGTTATAATCTTGACTGCTCACCATTAAGGACAAATTCCAAAATAGGTCGTCGCAGAGCCACCATAAGAAAAAGACATGGCCACAAACACAAATAGCACAACAACACACACGTCAGCAAAAGCTGAGTAATCACCACATATCAAAATATAGAGTATAATATAATAATTAACATTACTAGATCAATTAAACAATGTAGTTCAAAACTACATTACACATTGTACTCTGAACATAACCTTTAACAACTCAACCTCGAATAATAGTACAGACCTTTAATCAACTCATAACCAATAGTGTGTCATGCTCTTTGTTCTATACCTAGCCTTGGACATGGGTAATTCGAATAAAACCAACAAGTATAAAAACTTGAATACTCCCAATAACCAGAAAACACCTTGAACCAGACCACATACGGGCCAATTCCCACTATAGGGGACCATAGAAAAAAATAAATAATAAAGATTGTACCTCATTCTTAACTCATGATCATTATCTCATTACCAACATACCAAGGACTAAGGTCTATAACACCGAGCCTCAAACCAATAACAAAATAATAATCTTAACCTTTTGATCTCATACATCGATCAAGTAATCTTTCACATGATAATAAATTCTCAATAATGGCACATGTTCCTAAATAGTATAATAATTCGAACTCAATTCAATCGTAGTATATCTCAACTCTTATAGGACAATCATACTAGTTACCCAAATGTAATCAATTCTCACTCCAAAATAATACTCTGCATTAGTAACCCTAAAACCTCAATATAACAATACTCCCAAAAATAACAACATTAAAAACCCTAACACGAATAACACAATAATCAATTCGAAAATTAAATCATATGATACAGTACAACAAATGTAATACAATATTCAATGCCAATCAAATCATATGATACCATATAATAATTAATTATATACATGTACAAGATTACAAATAATAAATCATACAATTCATATATAATAATAAGAAATATAATACAAACGACTCCAAAATAATTTCCGTGTGATTACCTTCCGATGAAGTAGATTACTCGATCCAAATTTGACACTGCATACACAAGAGACCCATTGCAAAACTACTTGTGTATACTTGACCAGACTTGAGCAGTAAGCAAAATTCACATGGAAGGTGAAAATTATTTGATTTACATGATCAAAATAATTATATGGATGATGATACATCATAATAAAAGATTCATCAGCATGTTTGGTTTAGAAATCACACGAAAAAGTGAAGGAAAGCAATTTGGTACCTTCACGGCTAATGAGTTACGGCTGCTGATGTTTTGTTTTTTTTTAAATAAAATAACAATGTAGGGTTAAAGGATATAAATACTATCAAATAAGATAAGAAAATAAAATTTAAAGTATACAACTCTAATTTTATAATTTGTAAAATCATAAAATATACAGGTATTACAATCTACCCTCCTTAAAACAAGTTTCGTCCCGAAACTTAAAATATTAAAATTTAGGGTATTACAGATTATCAGGGGTGTCAATCGGGTTTGCGGTTCGATTTTGGGTTCGGTTTATCAGTTTTCAGCTTGTAAAGGGTCGGTTTTTAACGGGTTTGAATTATTATCGGGTCAATTCGGGTCGGTTTTAAATAATTTCAGGTCGGTTCGGTTTGATTTATTTTTATTACAGTTTCTTTTCGGGTCGGGTCATAATCAATTCGAGTTAAATTCGGTCGGTTTAAAAACGGGTTTGTCAATTTAAAGCGGGTTTTGGGTCAAAACATATCGGGTCATGTTGTAATCGGTTTAGGTCATAATCGGTTCGAGTTAAACTCTGTCGGTTTGACAATTGATTTTGCTAGTTTTAAACGGGTTTCGTTAATGTATATCTTCTAGTATATCCTCAACATTCTTTAATTAGTTATTCCAGTGGATCATACGGAGTACGTATTAGTTAGTTGTTTAGCTTTATGTCCCCTTTTTTGTATAATGATTTTTGGGATCAAATAATAATAACAAATCTAGAGTTAGCTTTTGATTCAGATTTTTTTTAGCACAATATATTGTTTCATAAGCCATTACAAGTAAAAGGACAATAATATATTAGCACAAGAGTTTCAATGACATCAAAATTCCAAACCTATTCAGTATAAATACTTCGTAATTCAAATTAAAACCTTTTGTTTTACTATCGAAAAAATATACTAAAAAAATCCTCTACGGTCATAACAAGTAACGGACTTACGGGTTATAAACGGTTTGGTTATAATCAAATACGGGTTGTAAACGATTTAGGTTTATCAGATTTTTGTCGATTTAAACAGTTTTGGTTTATAATGGGTCAGGTTGCTATCAGGTTCAAAAGTATTCGATTTGGGTTATTATCGGTTTCGGGTTATATCAGAATGAAAATGAGACCCATACTGATTAAAAGGCAAGTGAGCCGGAGAATTAATTTGGGAGAAAATAATACTAGCATCTAAAGCCCAATTATTTGAGTGACGACCCAAAAATTTCTAATCCATCGAGCGAGAGGAAGCGCTTGAGTTTTACAGAAGTTGGGGGTTACCAATTAATCTGGAGGAAATTAAGGTGAAGTGAACATGTAGGCCCTAATTGAGGTAATTTAGTAAAATAAAAAAAATAAAAAAAATAAAAAAAAAAAGTTACCATTTTAGTATTACAGAAGTTGGGGGTTACCATTGTGAATTTCCTATAAATAAATGATAACTAAAAGTTCTCATATGTAATAACTAATAAGCACATGAAACAAGTCGAAGAGAACAAGTCTTGAGTACATTTTTATACCAAAATCAAATATTTTAGTACCAAAAAAATAAATAAATAAGTGCCTAATTTCTAATTAATATTTTAATTTTTAATTTTAATTTGGCACAAAATGTGCTTATTTGGTACTCTTCAATCTATAAAAGTTGACTTCCCTGTGAAGGTGTATCAAGTTTTAGGGCCATGTCTTGTTAATTGCCACGCTACATACTTACTGATAGACACATACGCCCTTTGTTAATTGCTACTCCGTGTAATAATTAACTAACTAGTGTGTACCCCGCATAATGCACCGAGTTTTACTTTAAATAATATCAACAAATATATTTGACCTATAAAACATATTGCATAATTAAAATAAAAGTCAACAATAATAACTATGAAACTAAATAAGTGCTCTTAAATTGATGTTTAATACAAAGTATTTACGTAGTTTATTTTAATTGAACATGAATCATAATTAAACGAGAACCAAAGATGGTTAGAACATTAGTTTAATCCTTATTGGTCTTGTATTCAAACCTTGTACTAAGCATTTTTATTAATGTAACATATATCTAGTGTTTAACAATAATAATAATAATAGATAACAGAAGTAGTATATATCTTTTTTTTTTTTTTTTTTTTGAAGAAGTAGTATATATCTACTATGCATCAATAACAACCTTTTTTTTTAATAAGGAAACATGGACCTTTCATAATATTTTTGCTCTGAGATGGTTTGAACTCTGAACCATCAATAATTATAGAGAGGATGATACTTCTGCTTTGGCTCATGCTCATGTCGCTGCTCATGTTGTGATGTTGACTGTGCTGATCTAACTGATTTGTTTTTCATTTCTCTTTTTGTATCGGGAGAAAATATACAATGGGTTTATTGTGTACGACACTTTTTTACTTTTTAGTAACCTCAAATCAGATTAATTCAATTTATATAGTAAGGTAAAATTTTATGTGCTTTGAGATGACTAAATTAAACTTGCTTTGTAATTGCTCGTATTAACTTCTTACTATAAATAAACCGCGCCCAAAAAAAAATGATTTTCTAATCTCACATCCTGTCATACAATTTTGTTTTATGGTGCCTTTTTTTTTTTTTTTTTTTTTTTTTTTTTGACAAGACTGTTTTATGGTGCCTTATTCTCTTTAAAAGTAGAAAAACATAAAAATTAGTGAGGTTTAAGAAAATGAAAGCAAAAGAAGAAACCCTAGCAATAGGGTGTGCTATAGGGTTGTGTTCAATATATTCATCAGCTTGCTACTTAGCAAGATCTCTTTTATCTAAAATAGTAGCGTTTTGTAGTAACAATATCAATAATGTTTACAGGGGTGCGGAAAGTTCTAGTGAAGGTTCAAATTCAGCACAACAAACTTATTTGAGATAAAATCAAGGAGTGGGAGGATGCTTTTGATGGGAGACATCATATCGAGCGTAGTCATGGTAGGTTCATGAGACACTTTCGGCTGCCTGAAATTATGAACATGGACAACATCAACGTGCTCACGAGTCACGACCATGGTGTCTTTATGGTGGTAGCGGCCTAGATAAACCTCGTAGCATACCAAAAACACTAGTTACATTAACGTTGTGTGAAGATGGGCTGATGTATGCTTGTATGTATAGAGGCACCTGTAGTAACGGGGTTTTATATAAATGTTTGTTTCATGGTGCTATTTATGTGATATGTATAACTGACATATTAGTATGTTTATAACTTTATGAGTAGATCTTTTTATTTTATTTTTTTATTTGACATGAAATTGCAATTACATGAAATTTCTGCAACGACATATCGGGATTCGGGATATTACATCTTTACTGAACATTGAACATACTGTATACATCACAATAGAAGGATCTTCACAAAGCTAACTACAAAAATCTCTAAGCTTCCCATTTCTAGCAGAACCGCCCAGAAGCCTACTGTAAATTGTGAAGATGGTTAGAAGACTTACAACTGCTTCTGCAATATACTCAAATAAAGATACAACTAGTTTTGTACATTATCACGCAGGCATTTGTCGACTGTCATGTGTTGTCTTCCTCATTGGAGATAGGGTGGTTGGTATGCCTTGGCTTGTCCTTCCCATAAGAGAAAAGGCGTGGCCAGCATTTGGCCCTGAGCTAAATCCTTGAACCCAACATCTACAAGATAGAAGAGGTCAACTCTTACTTACAAAAATAGCATTTGTACTTTGTCTACATATTGTTTAAAGTGTCATCATCGGAATCTTGAGGATTTTTTGAAGCAGTAGTGTGATCCTTGAAGGAGGCTGCGGCTATCTCCCTCTCTTGTAAGGAGCCTAATTTGTCATATACCATAGCCATAAGATAGTAAGCCTCCGCAGCCAACTCATGGTACTGCAGTAATAACAAAAAGAAACATTACTAGGTTATTCAAATCAATATGAGATGTATATACTTAAAATGGCATGCTTCAGAGTGAAAATTGAATGAAGTGTAAGATTTACTTACCTCCAAAAGTTCAAGCTCTTCACAGGCTTCCTTCAAAGGGTTGAGCACTGCCTCTGGTGTTTGACTCACTAACAAGAGATTCAAACCCAAAGTTAGTAACATCTAGACACAGGTCAAGCAACATAGTTGGCGAGTGCAACATAAAGACAAAATTTTACTGCATAGAGGTAATTCGTTTCCTGGAGTACAACATAATCGTCTATTTTGTCTCTATGACTAACTAAGATTCATCCAACCTGGGAAACAAAAGGTTCCTCTGGTTTCTCGTTGTCATAAACAGGCAACAGAGCTTAGTGCTGCAGCCAGCAACTAATTTTCTACCTACGTTATTCATTATAACTTTCGTAAGAGGTGTAAAGCCAGCGTATCAAAACCTACTGCAACAAAACATAAACCAGCCAGCTAGCCCAAACTGCCACAGATTTCAAGAGCCATCAACTAAAGTGTTCTTTTCAAACACGGAAAGAAAAAAATAAAATAAAAAATAAAAATAAAAAAATAAAAAATAAAAAAAAAAACAAAAAACAAAACAAAAACAAAAAACTAGTGCTCTCTTTTAAGGCCCCCTCTCATTTTAATGGAATGTGATGTCTGCAGTCTGACTCATGCTCATATAAACTGGATAGTGATGACCAATAAAGGTCCATAAAAGTCTTTAATTTGTTTTCATAAAAGGAAATAAAATATAATTCATTCTGTGGAAAACACCTTTGAAGTTTGAACTATCTGCATGCATTTTGGCATCAGCTAATGCATGTGTATACGAATATTTATCTATAATATTGAAGCACTTGTTTCAATTTACTGTGCACAATTTTCACAGGAGAACAAGGATCTTAGCAAGTCAAAAAGACAAACAGGCAGAGAAAGAGGTAATACCTGAATAATTTGCATCAGAGAGATGACATTTAGCTTCAATAATATGTGCCCGTGCACGGAGCTCCAAACCTCCATGGCCAAGAATCATCGGGAAAATTCCATGAAGGAGTGACAGTGCTCTATGTGCTTCAGTTGGTCCAAAGGAGAGCCATAACTCAGCCAGTGTGAGGGTCGCAGATGCTTTCAGAAGGTCCAAGTTAAAAGACTGACAAAACAGTATACAAGCCAATGCATACGGAAGGCCTAGGGTAGCATTTCCTGATTTCTGTGACAGCATAAGTTAATAAACTTCAATCAATTTTCCTTCTTACAGTACTTATTATTAGAGCAGACAAAGGACATGCAAGGAGGGGTGATACTAAAATAAATTAATCCTAAGAGCAATTCAAAAAACATAATATTGGCAATACCAAACTTAGTGACAAACCCCAACAAAGAAGAAACTCATCCAAGAGAGTTACTTATTATTGGTGATAACAAACTTAGAAAAATTAAACCTAAGGGTCTAAATTAACCCAATAAACTTAATTAAGCGTGCGGAAACTCCACAAGAAAGTAACAATATCATCTGTAAACTACAAAGGAGACACCATCACCTCAGCCTTAATTCAATGAAAACCATTCATGAAACCAATACTTCTCCGAGTTCTCCCATGGACAAACAACCAACTCAGATGATCGACTGCCAAAACTGATAAGATGGGAGAGAGTAATAACCTAGCACCAAAGCAGAAGATACCATCCACCAACACAAAATATACATGTAGATGAGACTTACAATCTACCTTCCCTGCCAAAGATCAAAAGCCTTCTTATTCATCACTATATACCAAAACCTCTTATATAACTTAACATAAAGCAAAATAGACTCAAGCTACCCAGCCTTTTGTAAAACATTTACACCAGAACATTAGCAGAAAGCTTCAATTAGCATCACCTATTCTTCTTTCCTTATTTTTTCAATCAGGCTAAAGAAGGGTATTTCTACCTTTAAGAGGGCGGGAAGGAGATCCAAACAGCATAAATAAATTTGACAAGTGCAGACATCAAAGAGGAAAAGAGGTGTAGGTCACACTTCTAGGCCCTATCATATGATTGCCACACATAGAGGTTTTAAGGGTTCCTATACTTCCTAAATTTCAACAACATAAACTATGCTGGCCAGTCACAACAACAAATAGGCATACAATACAATTCTATGTAATAGATATATGAATAACACGAATAGCTTCAGTATGTATTTGGTACCTTGTGGATTTCAGCAAGCAACAGCAGAACTGTTGCATTTTCAACTTGCAAATTGAACTTGTAGCAAGTGCAAAAAAGAGATTGTGCAACCTGTGCTGCCTGCAAGCATGACATCTAAAGTTAGTTTGGGTAACAATTAAAAAGGAAGAGAAAGATGAGGGAGAATTAAAAAGCTAGCATTATCATTTTAACAGTTTAAAAATTGTATTTACTTAAGAAAATTTGGATACCCCCTTTCCATTCCTTTCCCCTCCAAAACATGCAAACAGAAACCAATCTCTTACTCTCCCTCCCCTCCTATTTTCTCCAAATCTCCTCTTTCTAAGCTCCAAGTGCCACTAATAAATGTTGAAACACAAACGTAGATACGAATGTCTGATTCACAGCTCCAACCAATTAAACATAGAGCATAATTTGGTAATTGCAAGAGTTATACCATGAAACTGCACAATGCAGCCAGTATCCACACCCCTCTTCCTCGGAGGTTAAAACACATACCTTAAAACCCATAGATAACTTTTGGATCCTTGCCTTCCAGTTAGATTAATAACAGCAACAAATTTCTTAGTTAAACACGGCAATGACAGCGTTACTACTTTGTAGGCACCAAAATGCCCATGTATATAATAAGTGATAATTGAATACATTTATGATAAATTAAGAGTAATGAACACTTTAAACTTTGTTATATGAGGTCTAGAGATCCAATTCAATACTACTATCTGATGCTACAATGTCAAACAGTGTAAAACCCATCACCTTTGACCTTACGATGTACCTAAACCGTCTACTCCAAGACAGTAATATTACACAAAGATAATAATGATAAGTTTTGTAGTATTAGAGGATTTATTACAAGTGGGGATACTCAACAGAATGTTTGACAAAGATCAAGACATAAATTACAAAACACCACACTACAACAAGCCTAGTAAATAGAACTATGGAAAGAAGAAAGTGAGTTTTAACCTGGCTAAACTGGTTTGCTGCTAACAATGTTCGAGCTCGGCGAAGGCTTGCTTCAGTCTTAATATCTACATCAACACCAATCACAGGGGAAGCCAATGCACCAAGTTCATCACATACTTGCTGAGCAAGCTTCAAATGTCCTCTGTTTAAGGGACCCAATAAAAGTGAGGCTAGCTAAAAAGCTCTTTTTCAGATTAATTTAACTGTTACTGTTTTTTTTTTTTTTTTTTTTTTTGGACAGGCACAACTGTTACTGTTTATAAATTGTATGTTTACCAAAATAGTTCGAAATACTTCTCTGGGCATAGAGTTTTAGGTGATAAGGTATTGAAATGGTATCAACGACTTCCTCTGTACTTATTTAATTGCAACGCTTACATTTTTTGCATTATTCAAAAATTTTACTTTAGCTAGCCTTGGTGATTATGTGGGATCTTGTTAGATTCATCTTAATGCATATTTTTTAAAAATTAATGGTTGAAGTTGTGCATTGGCAAGGGGGTGGAAAATAGATTTGTTGCAACTAAATAAAAACAGAGGAAGTATTGTTTAATAGGAAAGTGGATTTTAGAAGTAGATGTGATAGAAGATAAAGAAGTACTCCCTCAGTTCTCTTTTGTGTTCTACTGACATTTCATTTTAAGCCGTTCTTTTATGTTCTATCCACTTTGTTTTATTCTATTTATGGCATGCACCTTTAACCATCTTACCACTTCAACCTCACAATAATTACATTTTTCATACTCTTTTACTTTATTCACCTTGTTTTAACACAAACCCACCTTTTTACATTCTCTCTTACTTTATCTAACACCCACTCACATTCTACATTCATTATATTGTGTATCTATAGTAAGTGACTAGAACATAAAAGAGCAGAGATAGTATATTTTGTTTATTGGATGTGAAAAAAAGCAGGGCCCTAATTTTTTTATAGTGGAAAAGGATATGTATCAAAATATTAAGAGGGCCTATGTAAATTCGAAAGTGTTCAAACAAATTTGGGACGAATGGAAAAAGAAAAGTGTTTGAATTATTTTGGGGCAGAGGGGGTACTTTGATCATAAAAATTTCTACAGAAATATTGTTGTATTATTTATAAATATATTCTTATATGATCAACCATCAGTAATTATTAGTTTGTCACAAATTGAGAATTAAAGATATTAATGATCAAAATTGCACATTAGCAAGTGTAAAAGTGTTGCAACAAAGAAAAACAAAGTATCACAAGGACGCATGCCACAAAGAAGAAATACCTATGCAAGGCATGTTCATGGAGAAGCTGAAGCTTCAATAGCAAGACTCTTGATTTTGAAATGACATGGAACTTCTTCTCAACTATTCCGAATGCAACATATGCTTCTGCACAAAATATACAGCAAAAGTTATTATGATGACTGCTATATCTTTTGAAAAGTAACGGTATTTTGATCAACAACAAAGATTACTATAAGAACAGCCATCAGGAAAATAAAATGATGCTCCAAATCGGAAGACAGCACACGTATACTATAGTCAAGACTAAAGAGCACTTCTAAATATTCAACTGAAGAGCTACTTATATGAAATCTTACCCCTGTAGCCTTTATAAGCAGCAAGTTGTTGGACAAGCTTCACACAGGCTAAGGCAAGATTATCCAAGCTGATGCAGCCCAAGGGACATTGTTAATAAACAACAAAACAGCTTTATACTACATATTTGCATACATGAAATTAGTATAATCAGCTTCAGGGATAGATGAACACAATACCTTGAAGCATCAGCAAAGCAAGTGGCATAAATGAGGGCATTTATCCTGGCAAGTGAGTTGCTACAGCACAAATTGAGAAAGCAGATAACAGACAGGTCAAACAATGATAATAACAGCAATAAAAATAAAAAACAAACAAAGATGCACAAGATAGAATTCTAGGCTTGGGGAAAAACCAAACTGAGTACAGGAGAAATAAAACACAATAGCCCACATAGAGTGACATCATTAACCCTCACCTGCCATACATCTCCCATGCTGTGGTGCGAAGTAAGAATGATGAACCAAGTTGTTGTAGCACAGATTTAGGAATTGAGCTCTGTTGAGCACAAAACTCAAATGTACTACAATCACTTCCTGAACCAATTTCTGAGTTTATCATTAGAGGACCCATTGGCTTAAGTGGGTTCTTCAACCATGCCGTAGCAAAATCACCATCACGAGACATTGCAGAGGCTTCATTACTAAATTCACTGACCACATGGGAGCTTAGCCTCAGTTCCTGTATATAATAGCATGAGAAAAAAGTGTTAAACCTTGAAATACCAAATGGAAAATTGAAAAGAAAAAGTTACTGGAATATAGCATGATACCTGAAAAACATCAGCTGGACGTGTTCTAAGGCTAACAGATGCTTTGGGACCAAAAGATAGCATAGATCTTTGGACATGCTGCACATATATCACAAATACAGCACCTAAGTAAATTTGCAAAATAAATAGTTTATTCACAACATTCAAATCTACAATTGAATTGGAAAGAAAATCATTAACTCATTTATAGAGCTGAAAAGTGAGAGGCCTCACTCATGGTTCAGTAAAGCTAGGACTGTACTTTAGAATGAACTACCCCAACACTAATTTAGATACTACAAGTAGCAAGAGTATGGAAGGACACCAAACTAGTTACACTTCATTTAGTTTGTTCACAATGGGACATGAAATTCTTATTTATGAGCAACAGTTTCTCATTTACCATCTGTACGTTCTTTTTCATCTGCAATATCTATTATCCATCTAGATATGGCACATTTATTTAGCATCCTTCTCCAAGTAATGCGGATAATAACTTGGGAAACACAGGACGACAATACCTCTTCACACCTGAGGCGAGTCAAGGAAGAGGATGATACATGAGCTCTTCCTTCAAGATACTGAGAGTTTTGAGACCTCTACCCCAGCTCTTAACTACACTGAAACCCCTTTTGTCTAAATAACTAATTCATACTATTACTTAACCAGTATTCTTCAATTGAAAAAAGAAAGTGTGATGTGTAAATCGAGGGGGAAAATAGATAAGCTTTTACTTCAAAAACTTGAGAGCAAAAGCATAGCTATTTTCAATATAGGAGGATCAGCCAGATTAAAAAAAAAAATTAAAAACATTTTTCTATTTCCTTATAAAATTTTATACACATAAGAAAATCAAATTGTTGAGAAGCTTACAAAGTGTGTAAAAAGACTACAGACAGCAAAGGAGGGCTCTAAGAAAATGGCATGTGTATAGCTCACCTGTTCAACCACCAACTAATATAGATCCCTGCAACAGTAGAGTCTTTTCTAGTCCAAGGAGGACAATCTAAAACTGAGTGCTCTTCTCATGCACCTTCAGAAATATGCAGCCCGGCTCAGACACAATGACAAAAGAACAAGAAAGACCCAAGCCTAGGTACCCTTGTAAATAAGAAGAGTTCTCAAGTTCAAACTGAAACCACAGTTACAACTTATTCTATACAGGCATAGACTGTTAGCTTTTCAGCTCAACAGAATGCAAAAGGTTTCAAGCTCAGCAGAATGCAAAAGCTCAACCTAATTTAATATGATACCATATTAACTTTCTAAATTACATCCTTTTTCCTCCGCTAGATACATTATGTTCAGCACATTCTAGCTAATAAGTCAATCAGAACATCGAAGATTTGAAAGTCAGTTCATTTCTTACCCTTTCATAGCAGTTAGTTTAAGTTTCTCTACACTGGCTACCTTTGTATATGGCATTGATAATCAAGAATCTAGGTCAATCTAAGAAATATTTCAACTAATTTAGTTTGTACATTAATTTAGACAAGTACAATGGCGAATAACATACAGATCAAAGAAACACATGAAAAAGATAGTGTCAAACTTAAACTCTAAATACTCTCTCTAATGCATAAAAAATTGTAATATTTGCAACTATCACACATATTAAGAATCCATCAATTCGGTTGAATTTGCAAAAGGTAATCATACTGTTAAGCAGCATATATTGCATTAGTATTAAAAAATAACTAGATTTTAAATAAATATGTAATGTAGTGTTGTTATTAAGGAATGACTAACATTTTGAATGAAAGGAAATTGGCTAACATGTTACACACTTTGAATGGGAAGGAGTATATGTTTAACTAAAACAAAAAAGCCAAAAAAAAAAAAAAAAAAAAAAAAAAAAAAAAACCAAGGAGTCCAGAAATTACATAGAAAAGCACTTAATACAAATTATTCTAAATTCTTACCATCAGGTCAAATTTTGCCATTGCTAGATGGTTCGCAGACACTAATGGTGTCAGCTTTAGACCTTCAGATCTAGCAAGAGCTCTTCTTAATAGAACATATAACTGTTGATGGATGGTTAGAGAAGAACCAATACTAGTCATAGGTGAGTAAGATGATCCAAGTATCCTTGAAGCACTTGTTATACCAAATTCAGACAGCAAGCTGCATATAACTGTCAATGTATAAGCAAGGCATGCATCATTGCTGTGCTGCAAGGAAACAGAAGGGTTGTTAGCCCAATTAATTTTCAAGACAGAAAATTTAAAAAGAGAGTTGTTGCTATTGTAAATGAGTTACATGATATGCTCAAGAAATCCAAGAGTAGATTTGCATGAGCATTGCATGAGCAACAAGCTGACTCCCATTAGTGAACTATTTGACAAATAAGAGGCAAAAGGTGTAGTCAATCAGCTTTCTTCACTACCATGACGTTGAAATTGTTGAAGAGAAATGTGCTTAGCATCTACTAGTCCACATGCTCCCAAGAAACCTCTGGAATATTACTTGTTGACACACAGATAACTATGAGCACTGTTTTAGTGTCTGCTTAATTTCTGGATACCAGTGCTCCCCCATTTTGATTTTTTGTTTTCTTAGTATATAATTTCTTTATCTATAAGAGAGAATGTGAGCATCCCTATTCAGCTTTTGGTGTTTTAGGATGATAGGGAAAAGATTTAACTTAGGCACTAAGTGTCTAAGTTTAACAAGCATTTTGTACAGTGTTTAGTTAGAGAGCAATCCATCATTTCCAAAGAAAAAACGCAACTAATAAGTTGGTTAAGTATAAAGAAGAATTTATTGTTTTAGACAATAGATTCTTAAAAACTTGCAGCCATTTCAGAATTACAATTATCCTTGTACAAATGTGTAGAAAAGTAGAACGGAAGTTTTGTCATCTAACGGGTACTTTATATCATCTAATGAAAGCTAATTTTATCTTTATCAAAGAAGTACCTCAAGAAACCCCAAAAATCATTGTAGATAAGTGAGAACAGACGACAAAGAAAAGCCAATGGGCTAGCATATGCAGGCCTAGAAGCACAGTGAAATTAGTACATATTATTTTACAAAAGTAACTTAGATAAAAGCCCCTTTACCTGCTGAGAAGCACGGACTGCTTCTGTTAAAGCCTGAACATTAACAAGAACAAGTAAGCAAAAAAATCTTACTTAAAACAATGTTAGGTAAAAAACATGTGTTCAGGTGTACATACTTCTAGAGCTAATTTAGGATGGCCAAAGTGAACATGCATCATTCCACAACATAACAATGCAATCTCATATTTCCCAAAGCAGTTGCTTTCAGTGGAAGATGAAGAAAGATCAAAACCTTCCATCCCTGCACTTCAATTCCATACATATAATGTCAGCTCACTTGTACAAGACCCAAAGAAACTTTTCCTATAAAAAAAACTAGAAAATTTTTATTCACTGTTACAGGGACAAAGAGACAAGAGAAGCACAAACTCTAAGAGATATCAACCTTGATAACAGGTCCTAGCAGGATTCTTACACATTTAAAAAGATTGTACTGATGAACAGATATTAGCCATTGTGTTAGAATCCAACCTCCTTTCCATGTTTTAGATGCTTTTCTAGGCTTTAGTATAAGTTTTCTAGGCCTTAGATGCAATTATTGCATTACTGTCAACCCATCCAACGTTAAATGGGAGAATCTAGTAAACGCAAACTAAAGCTCTTTAGAGAGCAAGTGATTAAATAATCCAAAGGCCTTCTACCCGGTTTTGCTTTGCTTTCTTATGCTTGCGTTGTTGTTATACCTTTATAGATATTGTGTTTTGCACGCATATTAGCACCTCATACTCACTAGCCGCTATAAGAAACTCGTGATTTGGTCCCGCTGGTTTTCAAATAGATATAAAGAATGGATATAGATGAACAGAAAGGGAGACAGCGGATCTCCTTAACGGAGACCTCTACTCGGACGGAATTCCCTAGAAGGCTAATCTCATCAATATCCATTATTTATCTAATTTTAATCAACCAAAATCTTCTTTTTTTTAATTCACTTTTAATCAACCAAACCCTACTTTTTTATTCACTTTTAATCAACCAAACCCCATGATCTTGTGATTTATATTCACCTTTAATCAACTAAACTTCACTTTTTTATTTTTTTATTCACCATCCTGAAAACATGTGAAAGAGGCAAATGAGAATTTTATTTAGGGACAAAGGAATAGTTATACTTCCATAATCCATCAATCATAATTACAATGTTAATCAATCATAATTACAATGCTGATCGCTTAATGAAAATACCCAAATAACAATTGAGTCATTATAGTAGGTTCAAGCAAGAAAACTTAGCTATCCCAACAAAGAAAGCTAACAAAAAGAATCAAGGTGAATATTTAACAGGATAGAGTGATGCCCAACATGCCTTTGAATGCTCACCTATGATCAAAATAACGATGGAGATTCTCCAAAGCACCAGAATAATCATCATGATGCAGCATGTTTAAATAGCGCAAAAAATGGACCTGTTTAAAGGATTAAGGAAATGGATACAATTAGCTTAAAACCAATCTTTGTGATACAACTTACACCTGATAAGGCAACATTGCCAAAAAAAAATAGCTGTCCCCTCCACCAGGACAAGATTAGCATACTAGTACTTACACGATGTAATTCAGGAGCCAATTTATGGAGTTGCTTCAGATCAGATTCTAGAGTATTTAGAGGAAAAGAACTTCCGTGCCTGGAACATGCATACCTCTCAGATTTTAAGAAACAACATAAACGAAGAAAAATGACATTAAACAACAAAAATGCATACTTTTCAATTTCATCAGCTTTTTGTAGCAAGTATCCGTAAACTTGCCAATTTGAACGCAAAAATTTACCAGCATTGTCATCATCTTTATCCAGTGCATCAGTTTCTATAAATGGGCTTAATTCTTTGGCTTTAGCACTATGTTTCACGGCCGCAGAAACCTCAACACCTACACTTAAAACACCAACTTTCTAAGTCACCATTTAACAAATTTACATGTCTTCTTTTCAAATTAGCTATCGACAAGAATAAAATTTAAAAGAAGCCTCTATGCAACCAGTTACAAATCCTAGAATGTCCATGACAAATCAACAACTCAAACTTACAAGTGCGACTTGCCACATAGTCAATTATTTTACAAAAATGCTGTAAAGGATTTCGGGCTCAGATTCATAACTGCGAAGAAATTAGGATGGATAGGCCGAGACTAATAGAGAATTAGACATCCACTTTTCTGGATTGCTATGGCAGGTAAACTAAGCCTAAAACAAAGCATTTACTAAGCAAGATAAACAAAGTTTCTATTGTCGTCAAGAAACTTTAAAACAAAGCTTGTGAAACATATTCCTCAGTAGTTGGTTATAGGTAGAAAACAGTCATCAAGGAAACTTATAAGGCACAAACAAGTTAATTAAGGTATTGAAAAAAAAAAAAAAGCAGCATATAGAGTAAATAGGTTTTGGAAAAGCAAGAGAATCCCCAGCAAAGGTCGTGTTTCATCTCTTTAAGCGGCTTTACATATATATTAGAATTGATATAAGGAGTTAAGTTTGTTTGATTTCATTACAATATGTTTCAGAATCATACTTCCATACTTTTAGCTCTAAATATCTAATTTTGAGAATGTTTTGGTCAAATACATGTAAAGAATGATACGGAATGGTAGGCAATAGCAAAGTCAAAGAGGGATTTTTTCCCTTTTGGAAGGAGTCTCAGCTTTGTCAAGTACTATGACATCTGCCATTAATGATCATCAATTTCTTCATGAAGGATACCTAAGAAAATCCAACATGGAACAACTACTTGCAGCTCTAGTGCTTTCTATGTATAAAACTACAGCTATCCTGTCAGACAAATCTCATAGAAGCTGATATTTTGATTGACTGATTAATTAAGCTACCTATAAGACTTGAAACTTTAGAAGCAGAGATGCATTTAAATAAAAAATAAAAAATAAAAAAATAAAAAAAAATAAAAAGTAAAAACACCATAGCCCATCTATTTGTGTTGCTACAAGCAGACAATAAACTTACCTTCAACCAGCTCATCAAGGACTTTTGGCACATGTAGATGGAATGAAATTCCTTTACCAGCTCTATTACTTGTTTCAGCTTTTTCAGTAGCTTCCTGAAAAGCAAAACTATCCAGGTCCATCTTCTCATATTCCACTAATCTCTCGGATGCATCAGTACAGCCATCTAATCGGGTCAAATCGAAAGAAGGAGAACCAGATAGTACTTCTTTACAGTATGATTCTAAATCTGACAGCAGATGACATATTCCCTGCATTAGAAGGACAAAAATGTACAGCAAAAGAAATTATCAATACATTATTCAGAAGCATTTTCTTTAAGCCCTTCTATCACTTCAGTAGTTCACACAAGATACCTTGTAAAGAATGCAAACAGAAAGACAGCATCAAGCCATCAACAGAGGGAGAAAACAAAAGTAGTATGATTTCTTAAGACCAAAAGGCACAAAGAACAAGCATGAGACAATGGAGAAGCAGGAAGAAAACAGGAAAATAAACAGATGAAGAATTTGGTTTTCTAATGTCTAGTCTAACTACCTATATAAAGAGGAACTTTATATTAATTGCAATAAAAATTAGAATAACTAAAACACATATTGAGGATTTAAGATAGAATAGTAGATTATTTTATATTAAACCATCTGAGATTACTCCCTCCAGTTTTTTTTAAATGCAACTCTTGGATTTGTACACTAATCATATATTAACCTTGACTTAATTTTTTTATTGATATATAATAAATATATGTCCTCATGTAATATATTGTTGGATTAGTCACAATGTCTTCATTAATAATTTTTTTTTTATATATAATTTTTACTAACAGCTAATTAAAGATATTGATGGTCAAAGTTGTGTCCCGGCATATGCACCCATCAAATTAATGCATTTAAGAAAAACAGAGGGAGTATCAAGAAAAGTTATCCGATTATAAGGACAATTCGAAATTTTATACGAAGTAATTTTTAAACAATAAAAACAGCTTGAAAATTACTTTACAATGTGTTAAAAAAAATTAAAAAAAAAAATTGAACAAATTTATAAAAAAAAAAAAATAAATAATAATAATAATAATAATAATAATAATAATAATAATAATAATAATAATAATAATAATAATAATAATAATAATAATAAAATAAAAAATAAATAAAAGAAAGGAAAAGAAGGGAAGGGAGGGAAGAATGATAGTTTACTTTCAATTTTTTATAATTTAACCCTCCCTTTTTCAATACTCCATTTCCCTTTCAATACTCCATTTCCAATCCCCTCTTTTCCTCCATTTCCTTCTATCGGAACGAAGGGTTAGAATAAGATCAATAAGTAAAATGCTTAAACTTATGTTTAACAAATAGTAGAATCATCCCCCCTTCCCTCTTAGAATTTTAGGGCTAATAAACTAATTACTCCACACCTTTTTTTAATCAACTATATAAAAAGAGGTGATATGTGTGGGACTTTCGTTGTTCATAATTGAACAAGAATAATGACTCTTCAATGTATTTTATTTTGTGAGAGGTTAATGATTGATGACTCTTTATAATACAATACAATTTAGGTTCTATAATACAAAATATACAATTATAATTAGGAGTGCCGCAACTCCCTTCACTTTACATTAATTCGAATACTTATCCACGTTTCAGTGCACATAGCTTTAGGATACATTGTGGTTGGGTTTCTATTGGTATTTTAAACAAAAAATTAGATGTGATAAGAGTTAATAGGGTATTTATTGTTATTTAAGTGGAAATTAGGTATGATGGGAAACAGTGTGACAAAAGATAGAATTTCTGAAAGGAGAAATATAAAATATTATTTAAAAAAAAAAAGTGTGACACCATGGTGGTGGTGTCGCATTGAGGGGCGGGAAGATGTTGATCAAAAGAGGTAGAGGATGTCACTACTCACTAGTGGATTTTGGCTTCATGGTGGAAGAAGAAGGAGCAACGTACAGAGAATGGGAGGTGAATTTGGTGGCCAAAGATTTATTAAAACTTCATTTAACTGAAAAAAGCTTAGTTGCCTTAAGAAAAATATATTGTTAATAATTTCAAACAAGTCAGCTTTCCAACAAAAACTTTATCTGCCGATGGACATCTTGTCAACACTTGCATTTAACTTAATCATTGGTGTTTTTTATAGTATGCAGCAAATGCCACGCTGACATCTGCACCTGCATGATAATTAGGCCATTCTGCAATTTTTCCTGAAGAGTTTTATAAAATCTCTAATGTTGGCTGCTCAAATTTGATAACCAATAAAGACCAATTATTACCTCAAAGGATAGTTCATTGAAGGTAAGTATACACCGACGCAGAAACATTCCAAGGTTGCTGCTAGGGTCCAGACTAATCTGATCATCTTCTATAACACTCGAGTCTTGACCCCCCAGGATGCCTAAAAGAAGTGCATCCATTTATAAATTTTCAGGTTCATGATTCAAACAGAACCAATTTTAACGTAACTTTTGACAAAAAAAAAAGTTAATTTGCTAAGAAAGACTAATAATAAAATGAAAAGGACTCACCTTGTAATTCAGTGAAAAAATTAAACAGCTCATCAGGTGATGACAGTGATGATAGCCTGTGAGTTAATCTCTGGTCTAGCATACCACCAATTTCCCGCAGTTGAGATAGAAGTTTATCTAGCTTTGGCTCCATTATATCATCATAAGACTGAAAGAAAGTTGTAATGCCATCAATCAGTAATGTGTTCAGTGCTAATATGTATGCTGAAGAAAATTTGGACCAAAAACAAGGCAAAAAACACGAGTATCAAAAAAAATAGAGATAACTCCGGAAATTGCTAATGTAAATGAAAAGGCAATGATAAATAAACACATAAATTTATAAGATAATATAGAAAAATTATGTGAGATTTCACTGAAGGATAATACGTCTTTTGTAATATATTGAACAACATCCTAGGAAACATAAATTCAGAACACAAAAAGGAACTAATGACATAGTGAAATGCAAATCCAAGATAGAGAAAATTAAACGGTATATCCTGCTGCCATCAAATTGAAAGAATTACAAAAACACACCTTTGGAAATGGACAAGAGAACCAAGGTAGCACAACCATGACACCAACTAATAATGGAGCTATGTGTTACAGTTTACAAATGCAAGATTAAGGACAAGATTCAAATTAAAATAAGAACCTAAATACAATTCAAACCTGAAGCCTACAAATGATACCCGTTTCAAGCGCATCCCCATCAGCCCATCTTAGTTCCTTACATTCAATTCTCCAGCCTTCTATTCTTGCGCATTTTACTGAAGAAGACTTAATGAAAACTTTTGGCACTTTCACCATTGGAGGATTAGCTTCAACCTCATCTTAGTCTAAAGAGTTTGATCGCTTTTAAATTTCATTTATAAACCCCATAAATTGAGCTGGCAATCCTATCAGATAGATCAATTGTCCATCATAAATTTCATTCCCTCACAATAGAACAGGAAATCAACTCTTGTGGGAAGCAAATTGTACAGAATCACATTCATTCCCTTACATGCAGTGACAAAAAGTCACATTTGACAGCAATTAAAACAGTTGTCGAGATTTTCAACTTTCAATAACAACCCCCATCCAAAAGATTAAGGTTAACACAAATCCTGAGTAACATTTAAACAAACTTGTAACAATAAGTTTAATCAAACATTCCGATTAGATGTACTGATAATCTGCCTTTTACACTAACAACACCGAATTCAGCCCCTTGGCATCAGCAATCAATAGATTACAAGACTTAGACCTCAATTACAATTACAGTCAGAATTTCAACAAAATAGCCTCACTAACATCATCTCAAGTCCAATCAAATTAACTGGTACCCAACTAACATGAACTAAACATCCCAAATCAAATAAACAAATAAATTAGCACAAAAGGTTATAAATAAAATAATATAAAGGGTGGAAGGTTATAGTTCCCAATTATGATTACAATCCAATTTCGACATTTTAGCCTCATTATCATTATTCTAAGACCAATCAAATTAAAGGGTAGTCAACAAAAATTTGAAACAACAACATCCCAAATCAAAAAATCACAAAAAGTCAAAAAAATCGAAAATTCAAAAAATTGAAATTTTGACGAGAAGTGACTGTACCTTAATCAAAGCAACCAAAAACAAACCGAAGGAATTGTGATGTGAAACTGAAGAAAAAATCTCAGGAAGAAAGAATGGACCAGGAGTTGCATAGATTTGAACAAGAATACACACTGAAACTTTATGCGGCGTTACAGTGAATGAACTGCGAAGCTGCTTCAGTATACCCGCCATTGATTTTTTAAAAAAGGGGGATATTCAGAATTTGTTAGGGTTTATCAGCAGTAGCATTTCCAGCAAAATGCGAGAATTCAAGCACCAAATCTGAGATTTTGGAAGCCCTAATTAAAGTTTCCAAGCTTCAGGAATAACGATGAAGTCTGGCGCGACCTTGAGAGTTTCACTTCCAAGTTCAAAAAAAGGTATTGGTTGTGTCTTGGCTGCTTCAGATGTAACGCCACACATCATAGCACTCGTTTTCGATTAAGGGCGTTTTCAACGTTAGCATTTGAATAGTTTTTAGGTACCTCAAAAACTAGCACTATTTACAAAAAATGTGAGTGTTTAGTAAAGTAGTGGTTATGGTATTTTTAGTAGTGGAGGTAGTTTATATGAAAAGTTAAAAATATTAGCTTTTGAAAGTAAAGATAAATTGGGTAACGCTTAGCCCAGCAAGGTGTTGGACCAGCACACAAATTTAATGAATATTAAATGCTTTTGGTGGGCCCCTATCTAGTATTGGTGTGTATTTTGTACGTATGAACTTGTATGCCCCAAATGTATATATAATTGGCGCACTTTCCAAGATCGTTACAACAAGTTAATCCGTTATTTTGCAAATGGGGTTGATTTAATTCATCCAGAGACATAGATGAGAATCTAGGGTTCTTCGTCTCATCTTCATTTGTTGAATCCTCATCTTCTTCAGCCCCCATTTTCATCTTCATTTCCCAAAATTTCAGATTCTCGCTAAATCCTCATCTTCTTCAACTCCCATTACTCATTTGTTGCTGAATAATAAAGGGTTTTTGGGGTTAAAGATGAAGGAATAAATTGGATAATTGGGGGTAAAAGCACGTCAATTGTGAGCAGATTTAGCAATGCGGACATCAATGGAGCTGATTGAAAGTGATTGTTGCTAGAACTTAGTTGGCAGGAATTAGGTATAACTGACTCTGTTCTTGGGATTAACTTGATTATTAGATTGGTGCATTTTTTGGAATTGGGGTTTGGTCTGGAACATATATTTGTTAATCTAGCATGTATTGGGGTGAAATTGCGTCCATTGTGAACGGTTTTTGGTAATAATGACATTTACAATTGCTATTTTTGATCTGGATCATATATTTGTTAATCTAGCATGTTTCACAAATGACAATATTAATTATCACAAATAAGGCTGGCAATCCCTAACCCGACCCGAAGTTATTGAGAGAAACCCAAACCCGAACAATCCGAATTCGACCCAATTTGACACAAATTTCATATTTTAAAATAATATTAAGTTTTACACTATTTTTGATAGTTTCTAAGCATAACACAAAATTGACCCGAACTCAACCTGTTGACCCGAATTGCCACCCCTAATCACAAATGACAAAACTTTTTATGACTGCGGACAATATTGTTTATTGCTAAAATTATTGGTTAGCTAAAATTATAGGTTATGTTAGGTAATTAATTGTACACACAAATTCCATTAAAGTTTGAAATAAAACAACATTATTTATGACAGTAGATAATATTCTTTATTAGCTAAAATTATTGATGCTTAACTAAAATTATAGGTTAGGTAGTTGGCATTAACTGTACAATATAATACATTGAAATCTCATGAAAGTTTGAAATAAGAGTAGGATTGCTTTAAAAACATACTGGCTTTTTATGATGACATGTGATAGAGTACGTGTTATAGATTAATTGTTAAAGATTGATTGTTTGTCACACATGTTGTTAACTTATGGAAAGAATAATTTATTGAATAATTTATTGAAGGTTGAGGCAGTGATGTTAAGTTCAGAGGTTGCAGAAGATGTTTGCGTATCATTGTCTCATAGTGATGAAGGTGGTGCAATGGATTTGATAAACTTTGAGGAAGGGGTTGGTGTTGGTATTGGTAAATTATGTTTATATGAAGGTGGAGTGGGGATGGATAGTGATGGAGGTAATTGTTGGGGTTTGGTGAGTCCGACTCACCGCGGAAACAAACCCAAAAAACAAGACCGCACTCACAATAAATAAAACCATAAACATAATTATATTAATCACAAGATTAAGATAAGCTAATTACCTTTGACGCGTGCTTCGCTCCAAAATGAGCTCTTACTTGAAAGCTTCAAGTCCCGCTCACACGGAGACCTCCAACGAAGTCCACCCGCACCAACAAAACCGACTAGGTCCAATGTCTTGGGGTTAGCAAGACCCGACCAATAAAACCCGAGTAATTATATTGAGTTCAAAGGTTTTCACTAATTGTGATGCCTTTTCCAACTCTTACTCAAGCATCATTCCCAATGCCCATACTTGGGTATTTATAGGAAATGATGGGAGTGTCATTTACTCTCCCATCAATGTGGGATAGTATGATTTTTCCATTTTATTTTAAAGCTAAAATAAAATTAATAATCAAGCTAGTAATAAATCAACAAGTGGCAAGCTCATGTGAGTGGTTAGGTGAGGACCACTTGGAGAAGGGGGGGACCAAACTTGCTCCCCACTCCCTCTCCCATAACCGGCCACCTCACTCCACACACACTCAAGGACCACAAGCCACATGGCACCCACCCTTGGGCACCAAGGCAGCCAAGGTGGGCTGCCATGTGATGCTGTCCGTGACAGCCACGCCCAGCAAGCCCAGCAGGCCCAGCACTCGCATGCGGGCTGCCAGGCGCTGCTGGCCAGCAAGCCCAGCATGCTTGTGCGGGCTGCTGCTGGCCTTGTGCCTTGGCCAGCGCTGCTAGGCAGCAAGCAATGGCCTAGCCATGCTGCTGCTAGCTGTGGCGAGCTGGCGCGCCTAGCGTGCTAGCTGCTGCAGCTTGTTGCGGCATGGCTTGCTAGCCATTGCGCGCACAAGGCTGTGCCTAGCATGCTAGCACGCACTAGGCAGCGCCTAGCCTTGCGATGCTAGCATGGGTGCGCTAGCACGCACCAGCCAGCCTAGGCTCGGCTTGGTGCGCATGCTAGCCACCATGCTAGGCCATACGCCCTTAGCACTCGGTTTGCTTGGGCATTCCAATGCTAGGGGTATTTTGGTCTTTTGTTGATTTATTACTATTTCTCGTCTCGTCTTTCACTATTTTTCGACTCGACTTCCGACGCTCGGTTTCGACGCTCTAAGCTCGAATTTCCGACGTCTAAATAAATATTACTCGGTCGACTCATTAATTCCTTCCGAATTAATTCGTCGGTTCGGTTTGTTGAATGCTTGGGTGTGACCCGAAGGGTTCAGTCAAGATTAAGCTGTAATATTAATTATTCATTAATATTACTGATCGGAAGCGGCCTCCACCCAGGCATTCCGATCACTTGACCTTACTGAATATATTAGCTTTCTAATAATTCTGAACCCACTAACGGAATAGTACACTTGTTCGAAGGACACCATTCCTTTCAGTAATATGGTGAATCTGAACATAATTAAAATAGACCCACCTGAAGGTGGGAATGATATTTGATTCATGGGAAGAAACTGATATGTACTATAATGCATTTGGCAAGCTAGAAGGGTTTGGTGTGGTTCTTGGCCAAAGTGCATACAAAACTCTGAAAGATGGTCACAAGGTTAAAAGGGCTATTACATGGAAATGTGAGTGTGCAGGTTTTCCAGACACTCGAAGGAGGGTTGGTGGGAAAAGATTATCTAAGGAGTTGGAAGGGGAGCCGGTTGCAACAAAGAATTCAAAAAAATGTGGTTGCGAAGCCGGGATGTATGCTGGTTTAAAGGATCATGGTAAGTGGGAGATAGTAAGAGTGGAGTTGAAGCATAAACCCCATCAAGTATCACCTTCAAAATCAATGCTAGTGACAAAATACAGATTGAAGGTGTAATACCCGAATATTTCATTATTTTATCTAATATATTTTATAGCTAAACTAAGTTTTGCTTAGATAAAAATTATATTACGAGTATAATAGCTCTAACTATGCTTAAATAGGAATTTATTTATTTTGTCCTATATAAACTATCTTGAAACCCTAATAATTATATAAATTGCTTTAGTATATATATATATACGTAGTATATATAAAGCTTTATTTCTTTGCCCACTCTCGTTTTCTGAACGCAAGTCTTCAAAAGTTTGGCAGCAAGATGATTATTCATCTAATTTACAATTCTTAGTTAGTTTTCTAAAAAGCAATTATCATTTGCCTAACCTCATGCTATCATATTTCTTTGATTGGGTAATTTTGTTTCATATCATTCGGATTCAATCATGTTGACTATATGTTCGCCAAATTCAACGAAGTCCCTTATTCGTATACAATCTATTTGGTGTTTCGATCTGAAAGGTAATCACACGATCTTTGGAGTTGTTTGTATAATTGTTTTATATAATTATTGTATGATTTTCTATTCATATGTATGATTCATGTATATAACTATATGATTTGATCAAATCTAATATCTTGTTACTATTATTGTTGTATATGATTGATTGTGTTAGGGTTTTTAATGTTGTTGCTTTAGGGAGTATTATTATTGAGGTTTCAGGGTTACTAATATTATTATTTTGGGTTGAGAATTAATTAATTTTGGGTGCTAGTATTATTACCCTAAGAGTTGAGATATTTATGAATCGAATTGTTATATTATTTGGAATTCTGTGCCATTATTGAGATATAATCTATTAGTTTGTGAATGATTATTTCATCGTTATATGAGATCAAAAGGTAAAGAATTATTATTTTGTTCTTGGTTTGAGGCTCGGCGTTATATACCTTAGTCCTTGGCATGTTGGTAAGAGGATGATAATCATGAGTTAAGAATGAGATACAATCTTTATTTATATTTTTCTATGGTCCCTACAGTGGGAATTGGCCCGTATGTGGTCTGGTTCAAGGTGTTTTCTAGTTATTGGGAGTATTGAAGTTTTTATATTTGTTGGTTTGTTATTCGAATTACTCATGCCCAGGGCTAGGTATAGAACAAAGAGCATGACACATTTATTGGTTATGAGTTAATTAAGTGAAGGATTGTAGTATTATTCGAGGTTGAATTGATAAAGGTTATTTTCAGAGTACAATGTGTTATGTAGTTTTGAACTACATTATTTAATTGAGCTAGTAATGTTGATTATCCTATTATACTCTGTATTTTGAGATGTGGTGATTACTCAGTTTTTTGCTGACGTGTGTGTTGTTTTACTGTGCTATTTGTGTTTGCGGCCATGTCTTTTTCTTATGGCGACCCTACGACGATCTATTTTGGAATTTGTCCTTAATGGTGACACTACTAAAAATTAAGGTTTTTGCGACCACCTCTAACGGTCGTAGAAAATAGCAAAAACGGTCGCAATTCATAATTGCGACCGTCAACGGTCGTAAAGGGGGTGTCGTTATTTACTTGGCCGTAAAAAAAAATTGTGACCGGTTGACGGTCGCAGATTTTTTGCGACCGTTTTTAATATTTTCAACGACCGTTAGGGGAACGGTCGCAAATATTAATAATTGCGACCGTTTTAATCGACGGTTGCAAAATTGGATTTTAGCGACCGCTTAAAGTCGTCGTTAAAAGTTTTCAAAAAAAAAAAAGCACCCACAGCCAGCCTATACTTCACAGCCAGCCCCATCACCAATGTCCACCTAAAACACTACTAACCACCACCGATACACCACCCAACCACCTCGAAAGCACTAGCCCACCCCATAAAACTCACCTTGCCACTCCCGTAACTCCACCAGCCACCCCCATAAATCTCACCCAATAGAAAAAAAATAAAACTGAAAAAAAAAACCTTCTTAGCAAAACAAATTATACCAAAAATCAAACAAAACCAAAAAAACCAAACAATAGCAAACAAAAAATCAAACAAAGCCCACGAAAATTAACTAAATGAAAAATTCGAACATTCTTCAAAAAAAAAAAAAAATTCGAACAAGCAAAAAAAATTGAAGGACATTCAAACACACAACCCCACAGAACTCCAGAAAATAAAGGAAAAAAAAAAAGAAAATCAAGCTAATAAAAATCCAGAAAATCAACCCCCAAAATATGAAAAAATTTACAAAGTATACGAAAACTAAAATCAAACTTTGAATCAACAAAATTCGAACATCAACGAAATTGAAAATCAAACCCAATATCAACGAAATTCGAACAATATATGACAAAAGTCATGAAAATCGAACAAAATTAACAAAAAATATAATCAAACCCAAATAACAGAAAATCGAATAATATATGTAAAAATTCATGAAAATTCGAACAAAATTAACAACAAATCAAAATCAAACCCAAATCAAAGAAATTCGAATACAAACTCCAACAAAAATCACAAAAATCGATTAAAACATGAAACAAAACCGCAAAAATAGATAATAAACAAAAATTTCAGAAAAACCAACATACCTTTCCCAATATTTCTTCCTCTTTGGGTCTATATGTTCAAATTCGACCATAAAAACTCCAGATCTGGAACTTTTATGGGCGAATTTGACCATGAAACCCATAATTCGTTTGTTGAAGATAAACCCTTTTCCATAACTTGTTTGTTGACAAAAAATCCGAACACCAAAACTCAAGATCTGAAAAGAATGAAGAAAAAAAAAATAGGGTCGTGAGATCGAAGGAAAGAGGAAGGAAAGAAGGAGGAAGGAAAGAGAAGGAGGAAGGAAAGAGAAGGAGGAAAAAAAGAAGAAGGAGGAGGAACGTGAGATTGAGAAAGGAAAAAGTAGAAAGAGAAAGGAAATAGGAGGACGTGAGATGTGAGCGGCTATCAACATATTAGGGTTAGGAATAGAGCTCTTTTATACCCTTTTTTTAAAATAAAATTAAAAAAAAAACTTTTGCGACCGGTATAGCGGTCGTAATTGTCGCATTTTGCGACCGCCACTAACGGTCGTAACGAAATTAATTTAATTTTGAATTATTTTTTACATGAATCTTATTTTTAAAATATATTTAAATACCTTTGCGACCGTTTTATAACCCAAAAACGGTCGCAAATATCATATTTTGCGACCGTTTTCATGACGGTCGTAGCAAAAACGGCCGAATTTTAGTAGAGTGAGCATTCAAGATTATAACAGGTTGATCCAGTGATGATCGTAGCTAAAGGAGCTCATGTGTTTCGATTAGTGTTATAACAAGTTTAACTTCTAAAGTTGTACAAAATGCTCACTTAGATTTATGGGTTGTAATTATTGGGATTTTTGTAAGCCTTAACACTAAACAGGTTGTTGAGTGTGGCAGTAATACCTCCGATTTAGGTGTATGCTTTTGCAATTTTATTTAAAGGTTGTATATTTTTCCTTTATTTATTGTTTATTATTAGTTAGTAAATCAGGGGTGTTACAGAAGGAGTTGGAAAAGATGAGGTATGTGAGGCGTAAACTGCATTTTGGAGATGATGTGGGGCTCCCCGCTGCTGCCATGCACAAGTGGTTGGCTAATGAGAGAAATGGGGTTGAGAATATGCCCTTTACTAAGAAGGATGTGAATAATTTGATGTCAAGGGAGAAGAAGCTAAAATTAAAGGATGGGGACAACAATGCTTTGATGAATTATTTCCTAATGATGCTAAAAAATAATAAGAACTTCTACCACATACATCGGTTGGATGCCAATGGGGTATTGCAAGATGTGTTTTGGGTTGATGCGCGTAGCAGAGCTGCATATAAGGATTTCGATGATGTAGTGTGTTTTGATATGACTTTTTTGATGAATAAGTACAACTTGCCCTTTGCAAATATTGTTGGAGTAAACCACCATGGGCAAACAATATTACTTGAATGCGCTATCATATTCCATGAGGACACTGAAACATTTACGTATGTATTATTTTGTTATGGTTTAACTTTGGTTATGTTGTTCTTGATTAGCTTGTTTGTTAGTCTGTTTATCTCTGAACTAATTGAATTGAGGTAACCATGTTAATATTTTTATCCTATCTAACCATTTAGTTGCTTGTTTATGAATTACACAATCAAATGAATGTATAATTTTAAATTATTCAAAACAAAGAGTATGACACTAAGTTTGTTTGTTTGAAGTTTGTTTGTTTGATAATGAAATTTGGCAAATTGTTTATATTAAATTGTGATTTTATGATTATGTAATTCTTTATATGATTCTATAATTTTTTTTTTCATATGTTATAATATATATTGTCATATTAACGTTTATATTGTTATGTTGATGTATACACTGTCATATATACATGACAAGATTTTGCATTTTATTTATTTATAGTATATGTGAACAGGTGGTTGTTCAACACTTGGCTAGATGCTGTTGGTGGTACACCTCCCGTTGCTATCTTGACTAATCAAGATCCTACTATGCGCAAGGCTTTGAAAGCAGTGATGCCACAAACAAGGCATAGGTGGTGTTTGTGGCACATCACAGAGAAATTTGGTAGCAAACTAGGCAAGTATCCAGGTTATCATGACTTCAAGGATGAGTTGAAAAATATTATCTATGATAGTTTATTTTTGGAGGAGTTTGAATTGAGGTGGAATGAGTTTATTGTGAAGTATAAACTTCAAAGCAACCTTTGGCTAGCTGGTTTGTATTCAGAGAGAGAAATGTGGATTCCAACTGCGATGAAACATTTATTCTGGACTGGAATGAGGACGACCTAGAGGTCTGAAAGCATTCACAATTTTTTTGATGAATTTTTTGATAGTAGCACAGGACTATGTGATTTTGCGGAGAAGTATGTTGCTATAATGGAACAACATATCCAATCGGAAAGGTTAGCAGATGCTAATTCAGTTGTTTACCTTCGTGGATTAGTCACTGATTTTAAAATTGAGGAGATGTACAGGAATTTATACATAGATGCAAAGTTTATAGAGATCCAAAGGGAGTGTAAACGGATGATGTACTGCAATGGCAGCAGCATGAGAGATATATCAGATGGTTACTTTGAACACTTGATAGTTGATAGAGTTTATGTTTGGAGTGAGTTTGATAAGAAGGAAAAGCCGATTGGCAAGTTCCGTACTTACCGTGTTCTATTTTTTAATGAAAACAAAAGTGCTGAATGTGAATGCAAGTTATTTGAATGTAGTGGGATTTTATGTAGACATTGCATCGAGGTGTTAGAGTTGCAGCAAATTTTTGATGTACCTACTATGTATATATTGGATAGGTGGTGTAAAGATATTTATCGAATGCATACTAGGGTGAAAGTTGCGTTTCATGATCCAACAAAAATGCTGACGTAGTTCGCTATTACAAGATGATGGTTGTCTTTGCACCTATTTCAAATCTAGCAAGTGACAATGATGAAACAATGATGATGGTAATTGAGGGTCTCAAAGAATTGGAGATGAAAGTGAAAAAGAAAACTACTCCTGCCCTTCCTATGAGTAGTGTTAGGGAGACGGGGTTTAAATCCACTCTTCCTAGTGTGAATAACACTAGGAGAGCTTTAACTTTTGAAACTCCATCATCAGTTGGTAAGAGTGGGGTTGAAGGTGTTGTTGTTCATAGCAGGGAACAGGTTCAGCAACTTGGACATCAAGATATTGTTTTTGGGTCAATTAAGGATCCTCGTAGCAAGAGGGGTGAAGGTACAATTCGTTGTACTAGGTTTATGACGACATTTAAGGAGGGGACAAGACAGAAGGAGTTACGTAAGAAAAAATATGAAGAAAAAAAGGCTCGTGAAGAAAGAGCAAAACAAAAGGCAATTGTCAAACAAAAGAGCGATGAGTGCATTGCTAATTCAACTGATCTTGTGTGTATACGGGTATAATTCAAAATCTATAGTTGTATACAAGTATGTCAATTACAATTTCTTTAATGTACACTTTATCTAGCCAGGTTAGTGAAGACACTGTTTGCAATGAATCATACTTAAGGAGGGGTGAAATGTATTTGGTAAGCTACCTGTTTATATCATTATATGTTACCCAAATTGTTACAGTTACATTTGGCTAAGTTCATCCTTAATTGTTGTAGGCTTCTCTGCAACAACCAACCTATAGATAAGGACCAGCTTTTTATTCATGATGAGTTCGTCGAGATAAATTATTCAAATAACGAAGACATCATGTCTGTAGAAGACGAGTTCATACAGAGAAATGGTCTGCAATGGGGCTGAACTTGGAAAACCACAATTTAGTAATGTGTATTTGCCGAAATTGTTGTAGTCATTGTAATGTTAATGATGGTTGTAGTCAGTTAGAATTTGTTCAAGTCAGTTAGAATTTGTTCTTGTGATGTTAAATATTGTTTTAATTAGACAGGTTGTTTTGTTAGATCATTGCATGCAATTTATCCAAGCTCCCAGTATTGTTTTAGTTGGACTTGTGTTGTTAAATCACACCACCGCAGCTCCGAATATTTTGTAAAAATATGACAATATAAAACAACAATATGATAATAGGTGAAGGTCTTTTTTTAAGCTTCCAATAGTAAATAAAAACATGACAATACTACATTTACAATATGACAATATTGAAAGTCTTTGCTATATTGTCTGGCTAACCATTTTGGCCCAACTCCAACTTTGGCCCAACGCCTATTTTAGCCCAACTTTGTAAAAATTTAAAATTACACATTACATTACAGTTTAAATAATGACAATTACTAAATAGACACATACATTATAACTCAGTAGAAGTTGCAAGGTTCTGGTTCAGGATATAGAATAGGGTACACATAGTTATGAAATTTATGTTATATTGTCATTTTAAAGTTTATATTGTTATGTTGATGTATACACTATCATAATTCATTGGTGTTTTAGAATATGGGGTTTAGGGTTAAGGGTTAACACAAGGTTTAGGATTATTAGGATTAAATGAATTTAATAAGGTTGTTCAATGCATTTTACTTTACAGTAGGATTGGTAATTGAGCTCAATTCCAACAAGGATTGTAATTAGGATATAACTTTCACTAACTTTATTTTACTATAATGAGGAATGTTAATAGTATCTAAATTGATTTTTCAAGGATTAAATTTGATTTTCAATTACATTGTTAATAAAGCTTAACTATATTTAGGATTAATAGTATTGATCGATAATTGACATTTAGATTTCAAAAGATTTAATTTCAATAAAAGGGACCTAAAAAGGATTCAATTAGGATTAAAGGCTTCTTTATAGAATTCAATTAGGTTTAAGGGTCTCTTGTTTAAACTCCAATTAAGATTCAATTAGGTTTAAGGGTCTCTTGTTTAAACTCCTATTAAGATTCAATTAGTTTACGTTTAGTTCAGTTCAGGTCCAATTAGCTTTTAGCTTAGTCCTCGTTTCCTAAATACCTTTTGTCATAAATAATTACAAAAACAATTCATTAAGATTTGATTTTAGTTTAACTCAATTCAATTCAATTGAACTCATAAACACTTACATAAAAAAAACAATTACTAATTAGACTTTGTTAAACATTGTTGATTTTAAGCATTACATTAGGATTAACAAATTCAATTACTAATCCTAATTGGGTAACAAACCAATTAAGTATACTAAGGATATTAATTAAAAGAAAAATCCATCTAACAATTCACCACCAACATTTTTATGTATAAGTTATTTTCATTTATGAATATACTTTTGTCAAATCCTTATGCATTACTGTCATTATTAGTTAATTTATTTACTGTAGATTCAAGAATAAAGGTAATTGGTTCCTTTTGTGTTGTTAGATCATTGTGATTGGTCTATTTTGAAAGGTTTGGATTGAGAACATGGACGAGTGATGTCTTTATCATATTTATTGGCTCTTTGTGATTGGTGTATTCTGGTGCAAATGGATTGATGACATGGACTATTCAATCATCAACTATTTGGGAGGTTTGAATATATTGTATACTATCATATTAACATTTATACTGTTATGTTGACATATACACTGTCATTATTCACTGGGTTTTTGGAATATGGGGTTTAGGGTTAATAGGGTCAAGGGTTGGTTAAGGGTTAAAAGGGTTAAATGTTGGCTAAGGGTCAATTAATAAGGTTGTTAAATGCATTTAACTTTATTAGTATTAGTAATTTAGTTCAATTCCACTAAGGATTGTTATTAGGTTATAACTTTCAATAACATAAGGAATAAGGAATGTTAATAGTGTCTAAATTGATTGTCCAAGGATTGAATCAGCTTTTCAATTACTTTGTTAATACTACTTAACTACTACATTTAGAATTATTAGGATTGTTTATTATTGTTAATTGACATTTGGATCAAATTTGAATAAAAGGGACCTAAAAATGATTCAATTGGGATTAAAGACTTCTATGAAGAATTCAATTACGTTTAAGGGTCTCTTCTTTAATCGATTAGGCAAATGCTAACAAACGCCTCGGTGGCGTTGGATAAGCTAGGTAAATATAGAAAGATTAAATTAAAATAAACACTAATTATACCGATCGACACGTGATTTTGTCATGCTTTTCCAAATTAATACCACTTCAGGTCCAATTAGCTTTTAGCTTAAGGACCTAAAAAGGATTCAATTTGAGTTTCAATTACATTTGTTAATAGTTATGTTAGGATAACAAAGTATTGTTAATTTACATTTGGCATTTCAAAGTATTCAATTTGAATAAAAGGACTTCTTTAAAAGATTCAATTAGGGTTTAAGGGTCTCTTCTCTTTATCAACTTAGACATATAGTCTCAATAAAATTGAACTTGATTTACATCAGGTTTTTTTTATTTACATTAGGATTAGTCAATGTTGCACTAATTCTCTAGGTAAAATCTTGCATTTCAAAAATATTAAGTCAATGTTACTACCTGCAAATCCAAAATTATGTCTATAATTACTACACCCATAATTATGTCCAATATATTAGTTATTAGTCATACATGGATATATCAAATTCAAAATAACAGTCACAAAATAGTAATCCATCTACTACATATATGTGAAATGTTAGTGGTCATAGATAACCAAACTGCAAGTTTTTCCATCTTCCCTACAATTATAGGCAGAAGTCCTTAATCAACTCTTGCACATATGGTCTAGCTTCATTGAATTCTAACATGACGTCTTCACACAACAGCCATGCTCTCTCATGTGCCATATCAGTAACCTATTTTTATTGAAGAATCAGAACGGGTATTTGGATTCTAAAATGATAAAAAAAAAATAGTAAAACAATCAGAAGCAACATAATTTTTACCTCCCCCATTTCGGTCACAAAGGTCTGCGCATTTCTCTTAATAGCCATCAACATATGTATTCCACAGCTATGGCTGCAACGACATAAATTAACAAGTTAGTACACAATTAAGCAGAACCATTCCTAAGTTTAACAATCGAGCGATGTCGAACTGACATATCTTACTGACGTGGCATTGGTAGAACTCGTCGTGTCCAATTTGTAATGGTGTACTCTCTCCAATTGTCGAACAATCGGATGAATGCCAAATCCATTGCCATGACCTAAAATCACATATACGTCAGATTCATCAGATTTTATTCATGACGAGTCGTACAAATAAATCATGCACACTGGCTTACCATCTTGGTCAGCGCATGTTTGTTGACCTCTAATGTTGTGATTGTATCCAATGAATCCATGACCACTATCTCTTCCCTATTTAGAGAAACTGCAACACAATACAAGTGGGACTCTCGCATGACTGGAACAAAAATCTATTAAACAAAAATAAATGATGAGGAAAATGTGGAGCTTTAAGGAGCAAAAAGCTTCTAGACAACAATATTGTGGAAATACATTTGATGCAAGATGCTCACACCAAGCCTTGGTAGAGGACATTTGTTATCAACCAAATATCAATCCCAAAATCAATAACTAAGTTTAATAAACCAAATCCAACAATCATGTAATGTAAAAAATAAAGGGAACTGAGTTTCTATATTTACCGCATGTATTCTGTTCAAAGGAGTGCCCCTAATTTTCTTAGTGTATGTCTCCGCTATCCTCTTCAGCCCAACCTCCATAGTCCCACCCATCTGGACCAGTATCTACATACCATAGTGTAGGGAATTATAGGTACTACGCAGCGGAAATAAACATGAATCATATTCATACAGTACTTAATCCCAAGATCTAATGCATAACACATAAAGAACATATAATCGTACCTTTGAAGCGTGATTCCACGTGCGATCGAGCAAGAACAATGGGAGATAAAGAACTTCAAGTGTGATTCCTCTACTTAGTCCACGAGCATGATTAAACCTCCACTAATGCTAGTTAGTTGTGACTGAACACTTCAATCAACCTTCAACGGAGATTTGAGCCACGAACACACCACAACACCACCCACGCACCACCACACGCGCCACCCAAGGAGGAGGGCCGTACGGATAGGGAGGAGAGAGAGAGGGCCGAGTAGAGAGAGAGAGAGTTAGGGTTTTTGGGAAACCTGGTCGCTTGTGTGACAATTCACTGTATGTCAATTGTTGTCATGCAACCCTAGGCATGGTTTATATTTATAGATCATATCTAGAAATAAAACCATGTCAAGTCCGAAACCCATTAGACTCTTCTAACTATCTAAGCCCAATTATCAACATGGTATGTCATGAACTCATGAGGCCCAATAATGGGCCTCTAACTTGTTTAACCCAATACTCTTATGTGTGACCTTGTAGGATCCACTCTATAAGGCTTTGGGCCATTAAGCTAGCCCAAAGATCAATTGTCATATCTAGCACCAAACATTGACGTCCCTATAGAATGAACTTATTATCTCCATAATAGTGATCCTTGATATATCTAGTAATTGCACTTATTGAAGACATAACTCCTTCAATCTCCCACTTGTCTGAGACAAGTGCGCAATATTCAAATTCCTTAAGTCAATGTGTGTCGATTTGATAATATGATTGCATCTCATGTCGTGATCATATTAGTCTACAAATCTTTTCTTGAAATACTGAGTGAGATTCACAGAACAAATGATTACTATGTAATGCATTTGAGCACGGCCATGCATTTTCTGAATTCTCCCTCTTCAAGGGGCCAAGACACATTCCTATTTAATAGGTAGACTCAATCCAATCTTGTGGCAACCAAAGCTCCCACTCAACTCATGAAGCAACCAGAAAACACCCTTTTATAATCCCCAGTTACGGCTGGACGTTTGAGTGTACCACAGCTACATCAATCATTGAATGGAATCAGTGTTCCACTCATGTCAAAGGAATCCACTAATATATCTGGAAGCTCTATACTTGAACTTCAAAGTAGGTCTATAGTTCGATCATGCATCATTCATGCATATCCATGTGATTGACCGAGCTTCACTACGCTCCTATAGCCCATGAAACTGCGCTATCCAATCAATCTTACATGCTAGTCCATGAATTGAAATCATTTATGTCCAGTTTAATGATTCCGAACTAGGAACTTAAATAATATATGAATTTAGTTCACCTGTGGGGTTTCATTCACCAGGTCATCAACATGATAAGCCCTTCAATTCATAATTATTTTGGACATTTTATTTAATCTTGAAACCACGATTAAATAAGATTGAAACTTTGTTTCAATTGATAAACATAATTCTGCAAATGAATGTATTACACATGTAACTTGTTTTTCCCCAAAAACAAATACAACTTCTAGTTACATCATTTACCTCAATCCAATTTCATTAGCATGTTTCTCATGCTTTGGAAATGGAAGGGGTTTAGTAAGTAGAGTTCATGAGACATTCTCATAAACATGAATTTTGCAATTTCTAAATTTTATAATCATTTTCATCTCCATACACTAAGAATTTTCCTTCGTCCTTTCACAAGGAACTTAGAAATTTCTAATTTGTATTCCAACGTAACATTGGATTTCAATTGAAATCTATCATCACTTGTTCTTAAAAACATGTGAATCAAATAGACGAGTATAGTCCATGACATGCATGATGCATCCTTTGCAAACTGCATAAGGATCATCACTCAAGACCTTAATTTCATCAACCTTTCTCAAAGTATTGAATCATAAGCAATGTGCCATGTTACATGGGATTGAAACTCCTTTCAATATAACGTTGAACTTTATAAGAATCTTATCAATATAAGTTTCTTAAACAAGCTCAAACATCCATCAAAACCTATCTCTATAGATTTTGAATCCCAAATGTACTCATCATTCTTCTTCAAGATTTTCATACAAAATGCACTACCCACCACTTGACTCTTCAAGCAATGAATAATTTGCTCTTTATACTAGACCAAGAAGACTTCATAGCTCCCACTAAAAATCTTGTACACACAAGACCTTTTCTTCATTTTACGAGAACATCAAACAATTTGATTAACTCAAAATTAAGAACATTAATCAACTCCATGATGCTAACTTCAATCCATTAAAGGATCTTTTATGCATCTTTAGGATTATTGGATTTTCAAACTTTTGATTGTATCATATACAAATCTTATTTCATGAACAATTTCAAGAAGGCGTTTTTGAAATCCATCTACCAAATCTTATAAGGTAGAAATCACTAAAATATCTTTAATAGATCTTTGCAAGATGACTAATGTAAAGGTTTCATCGTAGTCATAGTCATACTATGAATTTGTTGAATCCTTTAACAAGTCTTTACTTTAGTTAGAAAACATTTTTCTTTCTTGTCTGTTTTGCTTATAATGGGTCTCACCCAATTAGGCAAATTAATCAAGTGTTATACACTTTCTTACAAACTTAGAATCTATTTCAGATTTCCTGGTTTTTAAACCACTTAGAGTCATAACTTGTCAAATCATCTTTGTTACTTGCATAATCATCATGTTCCAAAATGAATATTTTAGAACTCTCATTCAATATGAAATCATATTTCTTTGGCTAAGTTTTACATAAGCTAGTCATCATTGTGGGTTTTTATGCAACAATTGAAACTCATACAACAACTTTGTTTAGCTTTCAATGAGAAATGACAATTGAGGATGTGCACTTGGAATGTACTACCTTCGACACATGGTTATTATTCCCATTACACTTAATGAGACCATGCGTTTTCACTTGTAACATGAGGTGAATCATGCTCATATTGTTGCTTTGATTCGATTACTTCTCAAATTTCTTCAAGATTTTCAAAATCACTTTTCTTGAACTCTTTTAAGGCTCTTAAACTTTTCGAGATTCTTATACTCCCACTTGCCTTTTTGAGAAGGCATATTTAGCATAGGGTGAACCAACCATGGTTTGAGCCATGTTTGTTTGTTGCTTTTCTCGAACTCTTTTGAGATTTATACTACTCCCACTTGACCTTTTGGAACAATTTCCATAAGGGCACCTACTTGAGCAACAAACATTTTGTGCTAAGTATGGTTTGTATAGTAGTACCCCTTGCTCTATATAAGAATCGAACATGCATCAAACGATTTAATACAATTTGTATTCCTTGTTTTGTAGAAAGACTTAATAAGAACTTTTCTTATCCATATCTCATATGAAGCCTTTGCTACAATTTGATTTGACTTATGTAGTTTGTTTAGTTTTGTAGCTTATCTTAAAAGTATATCCCTTGAACAATGGTTGGAAGATAGGTAATTTTATCCATTATCAAAATATATCTCTGACAGGGTAAAGTCGTATCCCCTAATAAAAAATAATTACCTAAATCACTAACTAAGGTAGATAGGGAAGTAGGGTCGAACTCCACAGGGAAACAAGTCTTTTTAGTTCTAATTAATTATTATATTCTAAATTATCCAAGTAACGAATGTTTTTAGTGTGAATTCTATACTACGAAGAATGAGTTTAAGGAGAAAAGAATCAATAATAAGGAAACCTAGGGTCACAGGTTCACCAATAATTAATATTCCGGGATAGAACGAAGTAATTAATAATTAACAATGCACAAATAACATGATTAACAGGCTCTCGCAATTTATTAACCAACATAGATCTAATAGGCTCTCGCAATTTATTAGACCTAAGTTCCTATTAAAAATAGCCTTTAATATTAAATCAACATCTGCTCGATTCATCAATTCAATATTGCTAAACATTCACAATCAAATTACATCTGCTCGATTCATAATCTAATTGCGAAGAATTAAAACAATTCAATAGGAAATTATCATGCAATATCAACAATCAATAATAACAAACTATCCCTTCATATTAATTATGGATCCCCATAAACCCTAGAATTAAACTACTCACTAATCATCATAACTAAACCAATCAAATAAATAAATAAGAACATAATCAAGAAAACAATTAAAATAGCTGAAATTAAAAAGGGAAGAAATTGTACCAAAATAAATCTGGAATTAATGAAGGAATTAAGAACAAGAGTTTAGAGAGAATTCAAGAGAGAGAGAAATACTAAGTAGAGAGAGAAAGTCTAAGAGAAAGAAGGTAAGTAAATAATCCGTACAAAACGTATATATACTTCTCCTAAAACAAGAATTAACTAAACTTAATCAGACTCTAGGAAAAAACACGCGCCTGATCTGGCGAAGGTGCGCCCGATCGGGCCCGCCTTTTTTACTATGCTTCTTCAGATATGCCGCGCTCGATCGAGCCTAAGCTCACCCGATTGGGCGCGCCTTTCCTTGATGGCAGTTATGCGCGCAGCCGCCCGATCGGGCGTATGCTTGCCCGATCGGGCCCGGTCTTCATCTTCAAGGCTTGGACTTCGATTGGGCTAGATTTCTCGGCCCAATCCATATTTCCTCTCGGGTATCGAATACATGGTCCAATTGCCTCGTGATCCAAATAACCGAGCCCTTAGTCACCGGCTCTCACCGATCTTGGGTTCCAAAAGTGGCCGTGTCCTTCTAGCTTCCGTAGTCGATCCAATAAGGCCCGGGAAAATGCTCCAAGAGTGCAATTTCTTGTAAAATACAACTAAAACTACGAAAACACTAGAACACACAAATTAGTAATAAAAGTGGCCCGAAAGAGCCAAAAACACTACTAATAATGACCACGGGACGGGGGTAAAACACTATATAATATAGTCATATCAAACTCCCCCAAGCCAAACCTTTGCTTGTCCCTAAGCAAAGAGCTCATCAATGAACATATAAAACATACTTCACCCCAATAAACAAATCAAAAGCCAACGATTCAAGGTAAAATTAAATGAACATGCTTCAACATCAATCAATCTTATTCATCTAATCACCCTTCCTCCCCAACAATTGTCAAGTAGAGAAAACCACAAGAGCATATAGAATTCAAGACTAGTGCTCACACACTCGATTCTCATTTATGTGGCGAGTAAAGAATGCACTCGATCGCTCTCCATCCCAACCCCTTTAATGTGAACAATGCCCTCCCACCTCACACTCTCGTGTGTATAAAAACATTGAACGCTCACCTACTAGTCGACTCGAAATATGCCAAGTCATAACTTGCATTGATAAGCAACACTTGCACATTCATACAATTCTATGCACAAAGGTCGGAAGGTCTTTAAAGCTTGTAATGTAAGGCTAGGGTAAAGGGTAGGATAAATTTGGGAATAAGTGAGAGAAAAGCTATGCTTAAAGGAGCCATATCCTAATAAAACCCATGATCAAAATAAATAATGATCATACATCTCCTACATAACCAACTCTAACATCAACCAAATAAACTCCAATCATAATAAACAATCCCAACACTTACAATTTCACTCATAAGATATAATAAAGGAGTAATAGAGTGAATAAACAAACTTTGAACTCATTCTTTTTTTCTTTTTCAAACTTGAATTTTTTTCTCTCTCTTTTTGTTTTTTTTTTTTTTTTTTGATTAACCTTCACTTAGAACATTTGAACATCAAACATTTTTCTTTTGCTCTTTTTTTTCTTTTCAACTCATATTGGAAAATTGAACTTTGAAACACAATATCAATATTTTCCAATCAAAAATCAAAGAACAATAACTCTTCTTTTATTCCCACATTGTGCAAATAATATGCACACCACAACTCCCTCACCTCACCAACTAATAGCTCCCCCAAGCCAAGCTTGGGACTAGTAACCAATGGGGCTCATGTAGGCTTGTAATGTGGCTAAATAAACAATAAAAGGGCACAAGCAACAACATGGGTAACAAGAAGGGAACAAATGTATCTAATACTCTGAAGGCTACCTAAAAGAATGAACGCCTTCGTCCTCCTCATGTGCATAATAATAAGTCATGAAACACTACTCATAGTTGCAAATCAATACTCAAATTCATTGACATACCAGGAATTATGGAACTATCACACATTTCCTAACCAAATCAACTAGTCAAGCACTATATTCACAAGTAGTTGGGCAAAATTGACGCATGTTTAGGAATCCAAACAATTAAACTTCAAATCATGACCAACAAATCCACAATGCTCATCATCAGATACCAAGAATCAAAACAAATTTTTCTCAAGTAAGGGGCACAGGGAAGCATGATTTACAATTCATTGGAACAAAACTAACCTAAGAAAGTAACAAAACTTATACTAAGAAAAATAAAAATAAAAAGAGAAGAGAGAGAGTGAAAGATGTACCATACGAACACGAGAACCTCCCCTCAAGCTAAATCAGACAATGTCCTCATTGTCTTAAAGGGAAGCTAGTAGTCAAGGTGACTACTCTTCATCATCACCACATCAATTTCATCAAAGCCTCGAAGATTGCAATGCATCTCTTTGGAACAAAATTGGGCAAGAAAGAAACAAAGTGTTAGTGGGAAAAAGTTCAAATTTGAGTCAGGTGCACTATTCTGATCATAACTTTTGATGTATAAATGATAATACAGTGATTCTAATTGAATTGGAAACTAGACTTGAAGAGATTTCCAACGACAGGTCACACGCAAAAATCGGATAAGAAACTCAAAAGTTATGGCCTGTCGAAGTTGACGTAGTTTGCTGACGCGTACGCACGCCCGATCGGGCGAGCTCTGCCCGATCGGGCCCGTGCTACTGATTTGACGGGGCAGCTTGCTGCTGCTAATTGCCCCGGGATTCCTTTAGCCCTTCGATCTTTTCTCAACTTTTCTAGTATCTGTGCACAAAATCACACTCCCACAAATATAAGATATACTCTCCTCTACCTCTCTAAAACAAAACAAAAAGAAAACACACAAACAAACAAATAAATAAATAAATAAATAAATAAATAAATAAATAAATAAAAAGCAACAAAATACGGGTTGCCTCCCGCAAAGCGCTAGTTTATCAAGGTCCCGCTCGACCATACTCCTTCTCTCAATCGGAAGAATTCAATGCCTTGAGTAACTTATCAAACGCTCCTGCAAACATTTCATTAAGCACTATATAGGGCTTAATAGCAAGCACATTATTTATCCCTACAAAGAAAAAGTTAGGAGCACATAAAGAGAACTCAAGGTAGAAAGAAAAATCAAAAGAGGGAGATGAAAATACACCACAACCTTCTACTTCCTCCGCTAAAAATTTAGAATTAATATAACGAACATGGAGGTAGTCATTGTCTTTATCATCCAATAATGACTTTAAAATTTTACCCTCACAAATAACCTCATCATCAACAAAGGAATTATCAACCACCGTTTCTACAACTAATGATTTTTCAATCACTGATTCGTCAACCAATGATTTTTCAACCACAAATTCTATAACCGATGGTTCTTCATCCTCAATAACATTCATATTATTATAGTGTCCATAGACTTTTTCATCAAGAGCCTTCCAATAACTTTCATTAGCAACTAATCGTTTCCGAATATGATCATATGTATACGGAAAGACTCTAAAATCATCCGGAGCACGCACAAAAAACTCACTATAAGGGCATTCAGGATTTTCATGACAAAGACGTTGACAACTACAGTAGTTAGGTGCTGCATAAAAATTATATAATTCTTGTAGTGACATAAGCATGGATATTTTCAACTCATAAAAAAAAATTAAAAATTAAAAAAATAATAATAATAAAAAAAAATAAATTAAAAATAATCTAGACTCTAATAATAATTAGAAATAAAAATAAAACCGTTTCCCCGGCAACGGCGCCAAATTTTGACAGGGTAAAGTCGTATCCCCTAATAAAAAATAATTACCTAAATCACTAACTAAGGTAGATAGGGAAGTAGGGTCGAACTCCACAGGGAAACAAGTCTTTTTAGTTCTAATTAATTATTATATTCTAAATTATCCAAGTAACCAATGTTTTTAGTGTGAATTCTATACTACGAAGAATGAGTTTAAGGAGAAAAGAATCAATAATAAGGAAACCTAGGGTCACAGGTTCACCAATAATTAATATTCCGGGATAGAACGAAGTAATTAATAATTAACAATGCACAAATAACATGATTAACAGGCTCTCGCAATTTATTAACCAACATAGATCTAACAGGCTCTCGCAATTTATTAGACCTAAGTTCCTATTAAAAATAGCCTTTAATATTAAATCAACATCTGCTCGATTCATCAATTCAATATTGCTAAACATTCACAATCAAATTACATCTGCTCGATTCATAATCTAATTGTGAAGAATTAAAACAATTCAATAGGAAATTATCATGCAATATCAACAATCAATAATAACAAACTATCCCTTCATATTAATTATGGATCCCCATAAACCCTAGAATTAAACTACTCACTAATCATCATAACTAAACCAATCAAATAAATAAATAAGAACATAATCAAGAAAACAATTAAAATAGCTGAAATTAAAAAGGGAAGAAATTGTACCAAAATAAATCTGGAATTAATGAAGGAATTAAGAACAAGAGTTTAGAGAGAATTCAAGAGAGAGAAAAATACTAAGTAGAGAGAGAAAGTCTAAGAGAAAGAAGGTAAGTAAATAATCCGTACAAAACGTATATATACTTCTCCTAAAACAAGAATTAACTAAACTTAATCAGACTCTAGGAAAAAACACGTGCCCGATCGGGCGAAGGTGCGCCCGATCGGGCCCGCCTTTTTTACTATGCTTCTTCAGATATGCCGCGCCCGATCGAGCCTACGCTCACCCGATTGGGCGCGCCTTTCCTTGATGGCAGTCATGCGCGCAGCCGCCCGATCGGGCGTATGCTTGCCCGATCGGGCCCGGTCTTCATCTTCAAGGCTTGGACTTCGATTGGGCTAAATTTCTCGGCCCAATCCATATTTCCTCTCGGGTCTCGAATACATGGTCCAATTGCCTCGTGATCCAAATAACCGAGCCCTTAGTCACCGGCTCTCACCGATCTTGGGTTCCAAAAGTGGTTGTGTCCTTCTAGCTTCCGTAGTCAATCCAATAAGGCTCGGGAAAATGCTCCAAGAGTGCAATTTCCTGTAAAATACAACTAAAACTACGAAAACACTAGAACACACAAATTAGTAATAAAAGTGGCCCGAAAGAGCCAAAAACACTACTAATAATGACCACGGGACGGGGGTAAAACACTATATAATATAGTCATATCAATCTCAAATAGATTGATAGCTCCCTTCATAAACACTTCACAAGGTTATCTTTCGGAGTTTGTCGTAAAACGATTTCACAACTCTTGGATGTTCATCAAGGTCTTGGCTTAAATTCTCATTATTACGATCATATCGCAATACTTTGAATGTGTTGCCAAGTATATGTCTTGACTTAAATTTTCACAATTACAATCATATTGTAATGTAATCATTATCTTGTCAAGTTGATACTGAACTTCATACTGAACATTTTGAACTTTTCAAAATTTTCATACTTATGCTTCAACTAAGCACAAGTAGTGATCGTATCACAAACGAAGTTTCATTGTCCGTCTCAAGCCTTTGAACCTTTAGTTTTCTTACATCAATATGTATTTGACCTCGAGTTTGCATCATCATTTCTCTAAATGGTGACTTTGTCAAATTTCAAATTAGAATGATATTTACATATATCAATGGATTCATAATCTAATGATATTGAAAGTCCATCCCTTTAGATCTTTCGCATGCAATGTTCATTTTCGTTCGAATTTTTGACATTTTAGAGACAATTCATATATAGAAATGGTTTAATTATTTCTATCATATAGAACTTTGAACCTATTTAGCAATCTCAAAACACATTATGACTCAATGAAGCATAGAATAACATTTATTCCACGTTTTTTAATCTTCGATGCTTAGTCATTACTAACATTGAATGGTGTTTTGATAATGGCAAGAATGAATAACATTTATTTAATTCTAGCCAATAACAAGGTAAGGTGAAATATAGGTTCTACTTGTAAAGTTGCAACTTTTTCTTCCAGACTCGTAAATTCTACTTGTGAAGTAGCAACATTTGCTTCTAAACTTATAGATTTATTTCTCCTTTAGCCATACTTCTTCATTTAGTTCAACCTCATTCTCAATAAGAGAGAACTAAACCTCAATAAGAGAGAACTAAACAAGACATCATATGTCCAAGAAGTAGTAATGTGCTAAATCAATTTCTATAATATACTTCTTAAATTGGAACATTTTCCATTCTTTTACCTTCCAACTATATGAGGTAGTTTCTAATCAATTGGAATTGGTCCATTTAATTTGAAACATTTGCTGTTCATAACAACTTTTAGCATATAAGTAGTTCTAGGTTTGAGAAGTAGAAACTTGTTTGCATTTCTTGGCCTATAACTTCTTAATGCAATCCTCATATATTCCTAAACCTTTCCCATTTGAGCCACTTAGAACACTTCTCTTAGGTTCAAAATGATGCTTGGCTTAACTACTTTAAGCACTTTTCATGATTTTGCTAAGTCTTATTCAATCATTATTCATATTAGAGTTTAATAAACTATTTAACTCTTATATAAAGTAGATGAAGAATAGCATCATTTGATCAACTTTTGATCATATAAATTTCCAATCACTTTCTTATATTCAATCATATTGAAGATAAGAGATTTTATTGGACTTCTATACTTGTCTTTTAGAGGGTTTGTACCTCCCATCTCATTATATCCCTTGAAACGCTTTTCAAAATGAAGATGTGTTGGCATTTTACTCAAACGTTTTGAATAAAACTAACCTTAGACATTTGACATGAGTTTTTAAAACTTGCCTTTTAGAACCATCTTAGCAAAATTGAAATATAGGTTTATGGATTACCTTTTAACTTTTGAGAACGTTTCTCAACTTTATTTTCAATCAAGGAGATTATATATAATAATTAAATTAGAACGACATATTACTTATAAGTAAACGCAAATCAATTATGTTTAATAAAAAATTTAAAGTGCCATAAGCGAATTAAATTGGCAACTTTAAAGCGTTTATTCAATTTTAATTGATCCCTATTGAATAAAAGGATTCCAAGATCCTTTATTTGTGCAATAATTGACCGGACTTTAGCCCTACCATCAACCATTACATTTTCAAGGTGAGTAATCTCTTTACTGATTACAACTCTTTGTAACTCTTGGTTGAATAATTAATCATCACATGTTTAATTATTACCCTTAGCTTCAAGGTTCTAAACTCTTTCGGTAGCCTTGTTGAGTATAACCAATCAAAATTGTAAAATTTGTTTTACCCCCACTCCCCTAAGATATAATATGACACCCAGCTTTAGCATGACCCATCATAAATATCGAAGGTTTCAACGGGTTTTTGATTGGAAAAGCAACCTCAATATTACTGGGACCTAGATTTATTATGTTGTGATTAAATAGTGAACTCTAGCGCATCATCACAAAACATCAATAAAATCTAACATGCATAAAATACTGAATGCATAAACAAGACATAGCATGGCCCCTAATCCTAAGAAACTAATAAAGCAAAAAACTCCCACTTGAACCTTCATGGATCTCATCCACCTTGCTCCTTTGGGCCTTCACTTCATGGGCTTCTTGGATTAACTGCAACCTGTAATTTTACTCTATTCTATCTACTACTTAAATAAAATGAAATAAAATTACAAAAATACTTTATCGGTACGTCGACCGTACTAAGATTACAAAAATACATCACGATGCGCAGATCGTATTTAGTAATCTACTGGGCCATACTTGTCATTATATAGCAGTAAATAATATCATATATTATAAAGTGCCAAATAATAAATCACTCATCATGCTTTCCTAAACTACAACATCGAATGATCATAATTAAGGAAACATGGCATCTAAATATCTCATATTTTAATTAATGCAATTAGATAATATCATATATTATTCATGACCATCAACAAAATATCATATATTTTAAATTAGTCATGAGATAGAATCAAATCTTATTTTAATCTTAAAAGATAAATCATATTTATCCTCAAAGATTATCCTAACAAAGTTAGGAAATTCTATCCTAATTACTAGCCAATCACAAAATTTTAAATCAATTATATCCAAAAATAATTATGGGATAATCACATTATTTAAATCAATTATTATCCTTTTTGGAATATGCTCAGAATATCGTAACAAATCTTATCCAAAATTAATCACTTTAATTATGGATAATTACCAATTTAACAACTTTAAATATGGATAATATTAAATATAACAACTTTTGAAAGATTTGACTTTATCCTAAAAATAGATTTTATCCAAATAAAACCGAATTTATCTTTCAAAATAAAAGATCATATTTTCAAAATATTTTATCTCATCCAAAATAAGTCATATTTATCTTGAAATATTTAAAATTTTTTTTTTTTTAAAAAAACGTGCACCAGCCATCGTGGTGTGGCCAGCCAAAGCCGGCCACGGTGGCCGTACACCGTGAGGTGTACGCTGCTCTGCAGCGATGCACAACAGCAGTAGTAGTGTCGTGCAACTGTTGCACGTAGGGATGGCAACGGGTCGGACTCGGAGCGGATTATGCTAAATCCGACTCCGACCCGACAGGAAGTCGGAGGTTAAATCTGACATCCGACTCCGACTCCGACTTCAATATCCGACCTCCGACTCCGACTCCGATCCGACCCGACTCCGAGTTTTTTTTTCATTATTCAATATACTTTGAGATGTTGGGCTATTTGGGCCTTTACAACCCACACCCAATGCCACCATGACCCACACAAAAATCCACTATCTATTGGAGTCGGAGTCGGATAATCCGTTAAAGTCGGAAATTTGTCGGAGTCGGATTTTTTTCTCGGATTTTTTGTAGGATCCGACTCCGACCCTCCTCCGACTCGGAGTCGGATTATTTTAACGGAGTCGAACTCGGATTACTTTTTCTCGGACTCGGAGCGGATATTTTACCTCGGATCGGGGCAGAGTAGGGTCGGATCCGGACTAGATTGCCATCCCTAGTTGCACGGTGCTGCTGTTGCTGCACCCCTGACCCGACCTGCTGCCCTGCCCCGGCCTTCCCTCCGGACCACCTACAGCGGCAGCCGCCGTGGCTGCGCCACCCAGCCGCAGTTGCCGCTGCTAAAACCCTTTTTTTTTTCAATTTAATTAAAATAACATTTATTAAAATTAAATCAAATTAGTCCAAAAATTAAAATTAAATCAACATTCAATCTTAAAATTAGGGTTTATCATAAAATTAATCCCAATTTAATTTTAACTTTTAAAATTAAATTGATCATCATACATAAAACATTTTTATGCATAAATCAATCCGATTAAAATTATGAATCATAAAATAAACCGAATTAAATCAAAATCACGCACAAAAATCATATTTTAGGGCTAGGATTTTTGAAAAATTCGAAATTTAGGGTTAGGGGGTTCGAAATTTTCGAACATATTAGGGCTTAAAACGGTCATCTTCAAAGCTATTTGAGCATAATTAAATCACATTTAATTGATTCCAAAAGTTTAATCACATTAAAATAATAATTGAACCATAATTAAATTAATCTCCCTCTTAATTGAATTAAAATTGTGGACTATCAAAGAATTATAGTCAATATGCGTAAATGCAATATACTAACTGATACCACTGTAGGGAATTATAGGTACTACGCAGCGGAAATAAACATGAATCATATTCATACAGTACCTAATCCCAAGATCTAATGCATAACACATAAAGAACATATAATCGTACCTTTGAAGCGTGATTCCACGTGCGATCGAGCAAGAACAATGGGAGATAAAGAACTTCAAGTGTGATTCCTCTACTTAGTCCATGAGCATGGATTAAACCTCCACTAATGCTAGTTAGTTGTGACTGAACACTTCAATCAACCTTCAACGGAGATTTGAGCCACGAACACACCACAACACCACCCACGCACCACCACACGCGCCACCCAAGGAGGAGGGCCGTACGGACAGGGAGGAGAGAGAGAGGGCCGAGTAGAGAGAGAGAGTTAGGGTTTTTGGGAAACCTGGTTGCTTGTGTGACAATTCACTGTATGTCAATTGTTGTCATGCAACCCTAGGCATGGTTTATATTTATAGATCATATCTAGAAATAAAACCATGTCAAGTCCAAAACCCATTAGACTCTTCTAACTATCTAAGCCCAATTATCAACATGGTATGTCATGAACTCATGAGGCCCAATAATGCGCCTCTAACTTGTTTAACCCAATACTCTTATGTGTGACCTTGTAGGATCCACTCTATAAGGCTTTGGCCCTGATCGGGATTAGATAGGTCGTTAAGCTACTACCCTAACCAAATTAGTCATTTATAATACCTAAACCTACACTAAACTAGTTAGTGGCAAGTAAAGGGTCGAACCACTAGGGAAGCACGCTAATTCAACATCAAATATCACTAATGCAAGAGTGAAAGGGGGATTGTTTTTGTTGGTTTTGTTGAGTAAGAATACTAAAACTACAAATAAACAAGAAGATGATAATTAAAATCAATAGAAAATGACGCTAGAAAGAGGAGAATAATGGTGATTATCATGAAACATATGCCAAAGAACACAAGATTCTACCTAAACAATTCATTCTCATGCAATAGTCTAGGCAAATCAATGAAAGAGGTCTACACTAATAAGGATCATTCTCATGCATCCTATTAGTTACAATCAAATCAAGAGAATTAAGAAGCACAATCCATAAAAACTCCACTTTAATAACTCATTCTCATGCAATCATTAAAATAGAGGTGATCCTAATCTAGTTCAAATCACTTTCATGCATTTAAACTAGAAAACATCAAATAGAGTGCAACAATAATCCCAAGCTAATAAAAATCATGTCTTTCATCAATATATGGCATAAGTTCAATCCAACCATCATCATTCATCCAATATCAAATCATATCTTCCACCCCCTTCCCCTAGCCAAAAGTTTAGGCTAGAGAAGGGAGATTAAACACAATATCAAAACTAGAAATAAACTCAAGAAACTCACAGCAAAACATAATTAAAATCAATCAAATCAATAACAACTAGATGAACTAATAAGATAAACAAGAATAAACAACAATAAAACAAATAAATAAAACCAAAGTAAAGGAGAAGAGATTACTAAAGAAAGGATTAATGAAAGATGAAAACTTGAATTCTTGCTTGATTGAAACTTAAACTTGAGCAAAGTTGAATCTTGGAAGAAAATTGAGCAATAATCTATTTTTCTCTCCCTAAAAATTATCTAATCTAACCCTAAGAGAGAGAAGCTCTCCTAAACTAATTAAGAAAACGGAAATAATGGATTCCCCTTAATTACCCCCCCAAAAATGGGTATTTATCCTAAGCTATAAAAAGAAACTAAATAAGTAAAGAAAAATAAAATAGAAAATAGAAAATAAGAAAGGAAATATATAAGAGATAAAGTAAAAGGAAAAGGAAATTAAAAGAAAAAGAAAAAAAAAAAAGAAAAACAAATCGGTCCACCCAAAACCAAAGTAAGACACTAAGACCCCATCTCATTCCCCTTCTTCTTCGAATTGAAGCTACTCTAAAAATGGGGAAAATTGATCCCAAGCTTCACATCCCATCAAAACAATTACCCTTCAATCAACACCGCTCATTATCATAAAAAATCGACATCAATAAATCAACACCATTCGGTCTTCATAAGTAACCACGTGAGAAGCTCGTGATTGAACCCACATTTGCGCGCCCGCGAAGACATCGCGCAGAGGTCGCGCAAAGCTACTGTCTCGACTATGATTTTGGATTCCAATTGTGCGCTTTCTGACAGGGCTGCGCGGCCGCGAAGCTCCAATCAAATTGGTTGCTGCAATTGCGGGCAAATGGTGGTTGCGAATTGGCTTGCGATGCGGTTTGGGTAAGGGTGATTAGAGTTGTTATTGCGAGTGTTACGGTGAAGTTGGGTGGCTGCAACTGCGGTGAGGGAACAAGGGATTGTTGGTGGGCTGCTGTTGCGGGTTGGAGTCGCTTTGTGTGGAGGAGATGGTGGCAGAGGTGGTGTGCTGTGAGGATGGATTAAATGGGGGTCTGTTGCGGGGTGTTGGTGGTTCAGGTGGTTAGGGTGGCTGCAGTTTGTTTGGTGGTGGTTCAGGGTGGTAGATTGGAGGTGGTAATTGTTGTTGCGGGTTGTCGTGGGCTGATAGGTGGTGTTGGTGGTTTAATTGGTGGCTGACGGAGGCTGCGGTGCGTGGTGTTTGTGGTGTTAGTTGCGTTGCTGTTGTTGTAATTGGGTGGAGGTGGTTGAGGGGGTTGTTCAGGTGTGCAGATTTGGGGTTATTGGTGGGCTGAATTGGGGTTATTGGTGGGCGTTGTTGGTGGGCTGTTTTACGTGAGGGCTGGTGCTGGTTTGGTATGGTGGCAGCAGCAAGGAGGTGATGAGTGGCTGTGACTGTTGAAAAGCCTCGGCTTGGACCTTGAACTCGAGCCTACACACAAACAAACCAGAGGGTGAAACCGAGACAAATAAAATAAAATAAAATAAAGATAAAATAAAATAAAAATAACTTAAAAAATAAAATCAAAAGAAATTAAATAAAATAAAATAAAGAAAACAAATATGAAAATAAAATAAAATAAGAAAATGAGAGAAACTAGGAATTATTAACTAAAAATACGAAAATAAACTAAAAACTATTAAAAACTACTAAAATACTCAAAATAAAGATAAAAGACGAGAATAAGCAAATAAAAGAAATAAAGAACAAAATGGGCTAAATTATTGTAAAATAAGCCGGAAAGCGACTCAATAAACACCCTAAAAGTGACATAAAAGTCACTTATCAAACTCCCCCAAGCTAAACTTTTGCTCGTCCTCGAGCAAATTAACATGAAACACGAGAGAAGGAGAATGATTTATTCAAGCAAATCTAAGACACTAAAAGAGACAAGAATGTACACTAACTCACTTTCGTAGGAATCACGGTCAATTTTAGAAACTAAAGACAAGCCCTTTAAACCCCTAGATCGCCCTAGAGGACGAGTGTGCTCTCGTGAGGGTGTCCTAAGAGTTTAACCCACAACTCTAGACAAAAACCAAGGCAAAACAAAAGAGAAAAAGAAAAGCAAACACAAAAAGCAAACACAACTATGACCAACATAACATAGCAAGGTTTAGGAAAACCAATCAAGCTCAAAGGCGGAAAATACTCCATTTGGACTCAAAAAGAAGAGACATGCACCAAAGAATACTCACCTTTCTCAATACAATGAGGGAAAACACGTTCTAAGATGCTCATGGTTGAGAGAGACAAACCTAAGCTAAGCATAGAGAACTAGAGAATTCATTCTCCGCCCTAGCCCCATCTAAGACGGTCCACGTTCTCTCCACTAGCTTCAAATCACCCCCTAGTTAGCTCCTCACGATTCCACGAAGGAACCGGAAAAAGATTCAATTTGTGGAATTAGTGGGTCATCTCGACATCTCAACTATGCATACTCTCTCCATAGGGTTGAAATCTATCTCCCTCCACCGGAATTTTACCTCATCCCTCTAAAGTCTAAGGGTCTTAACTAGGGTTGTAACGTAAGGCAAAGGGTTAAGGCGGGGTAAAAATTTTAAAATTTTGGTGATATTTCCTAAGTGAAGCAAAAGGGTGATCAAACCTCAAAAACAAACTCAAGAAATCACCAAACATCAAACAAAAAATACCAATAATACCATCTCCCCCAAGCTTACTCAACACCAACATTCCATAAAAAAGAAAACGAAGTAACGCTCCCAAGATAAAATAAAATAAAATAAAAATAACTTAAAAAATAAAATCAAAAGAAATTAAATAAAATAAAATAAAGAAAACAAATATGAAAATAAAATAAAATAAGAAAATGAGAGAAACTAGGAATTATTAACTAAAAATACGAAAATAAACTAAAAACTATTAAAAACTACTAAAATACTCAAAATAAAGATAAAAGACGAGAATAAGCAAATAATAAAAGAAATAAAGAACAAAATGGGCTAAATTATTGTAAAATAAGCCGGAAAGCGACTCAATAAACACCCTAAAAGTGACATAAAAGTCACTTATCAGGGCCATTAAGCTAGCCCAAAGATCAATTGTCATATCTAGCACCAAACATTGACGTCCCTATAGAATGAACTTATTATCTCCATAATAGTGATCCTTGATATATCTAGTAATTGCACTTATCGAAGACATAACTCCTTCACATAGTTGTGTTAGTTACATACATATACTCATTGTGAAATATTGTCGGTTTTAAAAAGTTGTTCTGTTACCGCAAACGTTGGGTCAAGCATGAATATCCGACTTTGATCACCAAATTGTTTCTCCTAAACCTTTTCATATAAGATTGTACAAGTCCTGACATACTGCATCAAAAATCATGTGTGTTAAATTAATATTGTTAATTAAATTATGTTTGACACGTATAAAGATGAACTTTAATCGAAGCTAACCTGATCATAAACCATGCCATTCTGATGGACAATTTTTCCACAATAAACCATCTTAACATAGTCTCCTCCGCATTTCATGAATGTGTATTTAGAGCTGTAACAAAACATGTACCTGTAGACACCCATTTGTGTCTCCCCAAAACCAAACCCAGTGATGAGTGCCTTTCACGTCAAATCATAATCGAATGAAACGAAAGTGTGGAAAGGTCTAGTGTTGCGGAAAGTTTTATTTCTTTTCTCTTCTCCCTGTTTTTGAAAACTTTATTTTAAGAAAACAGCCAATCCAGTTTGGTTGGTCCATGATATGGGTCCAATAGTGGTGTAGTTGGATGGGGCTTGCAAAGACCTTTCCAACGATATATTATAAGCCCAATTCCGATGAATATTGAGGAAGTTATGACCAATTTACTAAACTGGGCCCGGTTTGAGTTTTAAGTACGGCCTAATGATCTAGGGGAGGGCCTAATATAATTTATCATTCCTAATGCAATTAGGAATGGTTTTATTCTTCTAGAACATTCTAGAAGGTTCTTTCCATTCCTAATTTAATTAGGACTCTTCAGAGTTTTAATTAGATCAAATAGCATTTTCGACTGAAATTATATTATTTTATCTTCCAGTACGGAAATTTATCAGATTTTAGAAAACGTGTTAAAAGCTGATTTGGCGTCCAACCCCAGGCCTTGGCGCCTGGAATTGGGATTGGCGCCAGACGCCAGCATTGGCGCCTGGCGCTAGCCACCGGTTCTGGCGCCAATTAGCCAGGGCTGGCGCCAATGTGTTTTTGTGGTCTTCAGACTCTGTTTTGATAAATTATCTTTTTTGGATGATTTTCTCTATAAATATCGTATCAAAAACTCCGTTTTTAATGACCAAGATTCACCAATTCTCTTTATACAATTAGTTTTAATTAGCATTCATCGATTCTCTTCATTCATCAAGCTTTCATTCTTTAGCATTCTTTTCTTTTCACTTTGCTTTTTCATACAAAATTCCGCATTCGCAAGATCTTGATACACCTAGCCATATTCGAAGTTGCCTTCGCCCTAGACGTGAAAGGTTTTAATTTTTGAGGGTCTGGTCCCAAATCTCTCTTCCAATTATTTAATTTAATTGTTTTGTTTATTATTTTCCTTGAAGTTACTAACGTGTGTATTTTGTAATTAGAAAGAGGTACGAGGCATCCAAGTAAGTACTTTAATGGTTTAATTGATATTATGATATAGAAATCATGCTTAGATTGTTATTATGATATTCCTAGTATCATGTCTAGGGTATTTTTAATATTAAATATGATTTCTATGATGCTATTTATTCTCTTTCTAATATTTATTCATGTTGGTATCATGTTAGGGCTAAAGATTTGATTTTTATTGCTTAGTGACATGCTAGGGTTTGTTATTAATCTTGTTAGTATCATGCCTAGGATCTTGCTATTTTTATTATACTTTAATATTAACACGAATATGATTATGATTATAATTGTTATAATGATTATGAATATTATTATTTTGATGATTATTTTATTTATGATAATTATTTCAATTATTATTAATATGATGATTATTTTCTTTTATGATTATTATCATGATTATTTCAATTATAATTTATTTTTATAATGATGATTATTATTATAATGATTATTTATTATTATGTTGCTTGATTATCTTATTGTTATTGCTTGATCACCTTTATTGCATGCTTAAAGGGAATTTGTACTTGCAACCACGCTTAATAAGATAATTAATAATCTTGTAAAGTTAATTGTGATTATAATTTCAAGTGATCGCCAATAATAGTTTATTTGTGCATTAATATTCAACCAACATAGATTAAACAGGTTTAGGGTTAATCCTATTGATTGTATGTTAGTCAGAAAGCGCACATGAATACGAGCAGAATAAAGTAGAGGCCTATTATTAGGGCAGGTTCAATCTCTTTTAGGTTGGATTTGTACCATCATCCCCGGACCCTATTTTGGTTCATGACCTTATGGAGTTGACGATCTCTTGGATCGTTAAGGGGTGTAACCTTCACCTCGTGAACGGTTTACAAGTTCCTTAAAAACTTGTTGGCGACTCTTTTGCTCTATCTTCTTCCCTTTTGGACGCCACCGTACTTTAGTGTATGATCACAGTGGGGTTCAAGCTAGTGGGATTTTAAAGGCTTGAAATTATTCCCTACAGTACCCAAACTCTAAGTAAAGTCCAAGTTATCTAAAAGTTTATAAAATAATAATATATGTAATTATGTAACTTGTATAAACACTCACTCATCATGTGTGAACCTTGGTGAGGCTATCGTCTTGTTCATCACAAAGTGATAAAGTAGTTCAAAGTACCTCCTTATACACTTCGGCCTCCATGTTCTTACGTAAGAGGCTTCCAACAAAACCGGAGCCAACTGCCTACGCTTTCTGCTTCTCTCTGTCTTCTTTTTGAGTATCATGTGTTGAGCTTTGGTGAACTTGTGTAGAGGAACATGGCAATATAGTTGTATTCAAGTTATTATTACTACTTGGTGGATTGAGATTAGTAAAATAATTTTTACTACATCAAATGAGAGAGATACGGATATACCAGGAGATAAGAAATCTACAACAGAACAAATGAACACAAAAGGCAGACCAATTCCTGTTTAGGATGCTGTTTTACAGGCCAAAAACCCATACTTGACCGAATTTAATTTGCTTTAGGAGATCATAGTTATTTAAAGTGTAACATATTTCAAAAATTCATATTACATGGGGATTGGGGGTGGAGGATGTAATCACTCTTTGAAATAAGTTGTTTCTTGGTGTATCACCTCTCTGTACTCGTATTTTAGTAGCAATTGGATGAATTAAGAATTTCCAAGGATTTTAATTTTTAAAGCCCTTTAATTGCATAAGAGCTTTCACATGGTCTTGAGGGAGGCCATCACTCAAATGAAATGGTTATTGAATAACCCGTTGGAAGGACAAATGTAACTTCTACACCTATATATATTTACACTGTTTTTCTATATTGTTCTTTGTTTTGCTTGACTTTATGACAAATGATTAAAAAGTTAGAGTTTGAAAATTACTCCCTCTGTCATCCCTTTTTTTTGCCCTCATAGAGGTGAGATTAATGAGGGACAAAGTTTTAATTTCTTACACCGTGCTTGCATAATGATCATATGAGCTACTTGTGTATTAGTTGAGTGGCTTCAATCATGTGAAAGACAACTCCTTTATAGTTGGATTTTAGCCTCTGTACTTTCCCCTTGTTAAATTAGTTTATTGTAACCATTATATTTGATTGGTTATTTACCCATGATTTTTTTTTGTGTGTTGCATGTACAGGTCTTACATAGGAAAAAATCAACTTTTCTCCCTCAAAATTCAAGAAAAGTTGTAAATCTGCACTCCTTTGATTATTCTTGCTGCAAAAGCTTTATCTTTTGAGTGTGTTAAATATTATTTTCCACCCTTCGAATGTCCCTGGTGCAAAGTCATCAAAAGAACAACACCTCGCAGGTTTGTGTTCCTTTATTTCTATCTCGAACAATTCATCAATGTGTTAATCATATATATTACGAATCATGATGATTACTTTTATATTAATGTGATATCTTAAGTGTGTCTCTACCTGCGACATTAACTTGTTTATCAAACTATGATCTAAACTAGTACATTAAAACTGCTTAGAACTTCCATACTTACATGCTCTTACGAAATTGTTACTAGTATTCACGTATTATTGATATGTTAGAGTGCTTAATTTTAATGTTCCCTCTTTTCCTTGATTTGTTTCTTAGTGAACTTTTTTTTTGTCATATTTTCTAATTAGAGTAATGGATAAAAGAAATAAAAAGTGGTGGACATTTCCTAGATGGAGTGATGAATTTGAGCACGGAGTTGATGAATACATTGAAAACACTTTTGCATCGAAGTCTCAAGGAGATGAAATTTGTTGTCCATGTGAAATGTGTCTCTACCTTTATTGGCATCCTAGAATTGTTATTAAACAACATGTAATTTGCAACGGGTTTGCTCCTAGAACAGACATACTGTCATAGGCATGGACAGATAACAAACGAGAAAATGTGATAGTTGACAATAATGTATCTTTGGACCCGAATGATGACATAGAGGGGTTGTTGAAAGATACTTCAAGAGAGGGTCCAAATGAAGATGCAAAGAAATTTTTAAAGCTTGTTGAAGAAGGCCAGCAAGAGTTGTACACGGGCTGTAAAAAGTTTACCAGACTTAATTCGTCTGTTTGTTTATAAGTGCGATTTTAAGCTCACCAATATCGCATTTAGTGCTTTGTTAGAACTTTTTAAGGATGCTCTACCTGATGATGCAAAGCTGCCTTCTTCTTTTAATGAAGCAAAGAACTCTTTAAAAGTTTTAGGGCTAGACTATACTAAGATTGATGCATGCCCTAATGATTGTATGTTGTATTGGGAGGAAAATGAAAATGCAACAAGTTGTCATGTTTGTGGTACCCCAAGGTGGAAATCAAATGATATGGAGAATGTGGAAGGAAAGACTCATAAAATTCCTGCAAAAATTCTAAGGTACTTTCCAATAAAAAAAAAGGTTGCAGAGACTATTTATGTGCCAAGAGACTGCCAAGTACATGACTTGTCATGTAAATGGACGTGAAAAAGATGGGCTTTTACAGCATCCAGTGGATGGTCAAGCTTGGAAAGACTTTTACAAGTCGTATCCAATGTTCTCTGAAGAGCCTCATAATGTGAGGCTAGGGTTAGCCACTGATGGATTTAACCCATTTCACACAATGAGCATTGTACATAGTACATGGCCAGTGATTTTGATAAATTATAATTTGCCTCCATGGATGCTCATGAAGCACGAGTATTTGATGCTGGCATTACTTATTCCTGGCCCTTTATCTCCTTGCAATGATATTGATATTTATCTACAACCATTGATAAAAGATCTTAAAGATTTGTGGGAATTTGGGCTGGAGACATATGATACTTCAACTAATGAAAGATTTGACATGCGAGCATCTTTAGTGTCTACCATTTCTGATTTTCTAGGTTATGCAATGTTGTCCGGTTGGAGCACAAAAGGGAAAATGGCATGTCCATGTTGTCATTATGACACAAAATCAAAATGGTTAGATCATAGTCATAAGTGGTGCTATAGGGATCACCGTCCATTTCTTGAACTATCTCACCCTTGGCGCCATGACAAGAGAAACTTCAATGGACAAGTTGAGGAAAGAAATGCACCTATGTGATTGACGGGCATTGAGATCCAGGAATTACTTCGAGATTTTCCACATGAGTTTGGAAAGAGGAAAAGGAAAAAGCCAGATGAAGATGCTCCGTGGAGAAAGTTGCCAATATTTTTTAACTTGCCTTATTGGAAGCATTGTACTAATCGCCATAATTTAGATGTAATGCATATAGAAAAGAATATCTTTGATAATATCATTGGGACATTGTTAGATATATCTACCAAGACCAAGGATGATGTCCGTGCTTGCCGTGATCTGAAAAAACTCAAAATTATGCCAGACCTTCAACCTATAGAATTACCAGATGGTGGTGAAGAAATCCCAAGATCAAGCTTCTGGATGACATTACCTCAGAAGCGTTTGTTCTGCCAGACCATTAAAAATGCAAAGCTTCCACAAGGGTATGCTTCCAATATTGGTCGTTGTGTGCAGGTTAATGAAGGGAAGATCACAGGCTATAAGAGCCATGATGATCATTTTTGTATGCATTATTTGCTTCCAATTGCTTTGAAGGTAACATTACCTAAAGATGTTGCTACTCCTTTAATAAGGTTTTGTCGTTTTTTCAAAGGCATTTGGAATAAAACTATTAACCCCTGCGATCTTGACAATCTTCATTCCAAGATAGTTGAAACTCTTTGTCAATTGGAAAGGATATTTCCACCAACCTTTTTTACTGTAATGGTTCATTTACTCGTTCATTTAGTTGAAGAAATTAGGCTTGGTGGTCCTGTTTGTAGTACATGCATGTATGCAATTGAGAGGTATCTTCATGAGTTGAAGGATGATGTTCGAAACAAAGCTTGTCCAGAGGGGTCCATGGTAGAACAATATTGGGCTAAAGAATGTCTAAGATTTTGTGCTAGATACTTAAATTGATTAGACACTCCTTTAAAGGGTGTCAATCATAGCAACTCACAACCATTCCTTCCTAGTGTTGGTAAACCTACAAGGGGAAAAGGAAAGGCCACAAAGAAGAGCCAGTACGGGTTTATGATTGATCATAATACATTGGCTCAAGCGCATACATTTGTGATATTCAATTGTAATAGTGAGGATGTTGAGAGATACATCAAGTAAGACATATTTTCTTACATTTTATATGTAACTAATATCAAAGACTTAATACTAAGATTCATCTTTTTTACTATTACAGTGAGCATATGGCACATTTAAGTTCTCATAGGAAAAGAAAATGGGATAGTGCTCATAATCACAGCAAGGAATTTACAGAGTGCAGTGGTTCAAACAGAAGGTTGCTTTAGAAGAAGTTGTAGTCCCTGACCATGTCAAATGGTTATCACAAGGGCCTTCTTATGTAGCCAAAAGGTACACCGGGTACTTTGTCAATGTTTATCATTTCCACACCATGAAGCGTGATGCCAATTCTGCTTGTCAAAACCATGGAGTTACTTTAACAGCTCTAACACCTAGTTTTGCCAGCAGCAAAGATCAAAATCCCATTTTAGGTGATGTTGCTTACTATGGTTCGATAGAAGATATAATTGAGATATCGTACCATGGTCATTTTAGCGTCGTCTTGTTTAAATGTGTGTGGTTTCATTCTGAATTAGATGACGACTTTACTTTGGTTAACAAGAATAAGACTATTTGCGGAGGAGAACCATTTATCTTGGCATCTCAAGCACGCCAAGTTTTTTTATGTAGAAGATCTAACTAAGAATGGATGGTTTTTTGCTGTACATAACCTTCCGATGGAACTTTCTGATGGTAGGAAATTTGAAAATGCATATTTTCTTATTGAAATATGCTACTTGTTATGTTATGATATTGTCTTAATTTTCTTTTAGTAGATGGTATTAAATTTTCTTTTTGATCTTATAACCATGTTATATAATAATGTGTTCTTATTTTTTTTGTTAATATGCAGATGAAGGCGAATAAAGCCTAATCTATTCCTCAAACTAAAATGTTAACAGATTATGAAAGACAAAGACTACAACAGTTGAAGAGAAATGCAGAGTTGATGGTAGCTCAAGGAAAAGGAAGTTTGACAACCCAAATATATGTTAAATCTCAAGCATTTGTGAATGCCTGTGAAGTGGTCAACACATGGGAAGACCATGAAGTGTTTTCAGATGAAGAGGGTGATGGTGAATACATACTCGAATATGAGGGTAACGAGGATGAAATTTATGCCGTGAACGAGAAAAGAAACACCAAGGTTAGTGTCAAAAAAAGTTGTGAGAAAGTATAAAGTCTGTTATTTTTCTTAACAACTAATAGCTTTGAATTTTTTTTTTTAATTCTTGTCTGCTCCTTTTTTCAACCTAGCAACCTGTTCATTATTGCCTGGGAATAAAACAAAAAGACTTTAATTATCAGATTAAGAAAGAAATTAGTTGACTGGAAAATTGTTTCCTTGTAGGACTCCATGACTAAGTCGGGTTCTATGGCTAACTTCATCAAGAATACTTCAGAACATCTTGCAAAAAAGCAACATACACAACAACTTCCAGGAAAGATAAATGCATCCAAGGTCAGATTGTTACCATGTTTCTAGCTATATATTATTGTCTTCTTTTTTTTCCTAACGTAATGAATATTATTGAATTAATCTAGTTGATAATAAATGATGAATCATTATTGCCTGGGAATAAATAGGTTTTAGTATCCAAGTTGGGTTCTATGGCTGCATTTACTAAGCAAATGTCAGAGCATCTTCTAGAAAAACAACCAGAAAATCAACTTGTAGAGATGGACATTGCTGAAAATGATCAATGTGTCGAAAAGAACCAATGTATTGAACCATTTAGAAATAGTTTACAAAAAGTTGTTGATCGTAAAAATTTGAATTCAATGAGAAAAAATCAACAAAGAAGTGAACAAAATGGAAATAACCAACTTGGAAAACAGCCTTCCAAATCACAACAGAAGCAACAACAAAAGGCCTTTTGTCGTCCAGGGTCATTGTCTGCATTTCGTGAGCTTCGGAAAAAACATTCAGGATGTGTACTTCCCGACAGTCAAATGGAAAATCCATCAACCCATGAAGGTGAATATGATTGCCTGCTTACATCAATTAGTGAGAATGAAGCAATTGAAAATGAACTACAACTTAGAGACCAAGAAAATGTGGTTATGAATAGAAGGGTTGAAATTGGACATGAATTGGAATCTCAACCAGTAGTAGAAAGCCCAGAAAAAGGTAATACTGATTATTTATTTATTTATGTGTTGTTTGTTGACTTACTGTTATTAATTAATTAGCTTACAAAGTTGCTCGTTGCAGCTCCCACAATCAAGAAGCATTGAGGGCCGACAAAATTGATCAAGGTCCATGCTCGTACAAGAGAGGAACGACGTTACCTTATTCTCAATCGAATTGGGCAGCCAATTGGACCCACTTCTGAAATTGTCAAAGAATTTTCTCAATTTTTGGGAACAGTGGCTAAAAATTCAGAGCTAGCCCCACTGAATTATGTCAACTGGAAAAGTCTTCCCACACATGATAAAATATGGGACTATGTGCAGGTATTTCTATATATAAATTTGTTTATCTATTACATTGATAAGTGGTTGGTTTAAATTTGTACTTGCTTAAATAACATTTAATCTTTTGTTGTAGGAGAAATACTTGGTGCCTGAGGAAGGAAAAAAGTGGGTAATGGAGGCTGTTAACTACGCTTGGCGTATCTATAAATGTAGGACAAAACAAAAGTACTTTTATGCATTTGCAACTGATGAAAAAAGATGGGCAGAGCGTCCAAAAACATTGCCAGAAACATATTTTGAAGACCTTTTAAACTACTGGAATTTGCTAAAAGTTCAGGTACATATTGTATGTTTTAGCTATTGCTGTACATACCTTTTAATTTTTGCAATTGCAGTACTTGAGATTATTTTCTTTCTTTCTTTCTTCTTTTATTTATAATTTCATAGGAGGAAAGTGAGACCAACAAAAGAAATCGTGAAAAGCTTGTTGACATTCACACTATGGGTCCAAATTCGTATGCAATATTACGTCATAAATTGGTAATCATTTGTTTTAACTTTATTTTCTTAATTACGTCACAAACAGTTTGTTTGTTCATTTTTTTACATGTTGACTTTTTTCGCTTCTACTATAATATGGTTCAACTTTTTTTTTTGTAGCAACAAGAGGACCCAAATAAGAAAGAACCCTCCTAAGCAAGAGTTTATAAAGAATCAAGGAAAAGAAATCCTAAGAGGACATACAAGACAAGCTTTGGGAAAACGAAAGATAATATTGTGAGTTTATGTTATTATATTCTTGCATATTATTTCATGAATAACTAACCTATCTCTAATCTTTGTAACTTTTGATTCCAAGGAACAAATGGAGGCACTAGAATCTGATCAAGAACATGAAGAAGATCCCAACACTACGGATCCCTATTATAAAGTGATAAAAAAAGCTGAGCATAATGGACGTGTACGCCTCTTTGGGAAAGGTGTGACAAAGAACGACTTAAAGAAGAAAGGAAACCAATCTGGGTATAAAATTCCAAAGGAAATTATGCAAAGTATTCAAGCAGAGTTGGTTCAACAATTGCAGGAAGCTAATCCTGGAATCAATATCAAGGTTCCTGAACACCCAAATGCATCTAATCAAAGGGATGCAACTAGTGATAGGTCACAGGCTAATGACCACACTGGTGAACAATATTGTGCTGGAATACACCTATCAAATAAGGTTACGTACTCTTATGCCTTTTTTTTTCAGTTTAAGCTAAAATAGTTCAAAATGTATAAAATTTATCTAAAAGTTAACTACGTATAAATTACAAGAAATGATTTAATGAGTTGAAATAATTCTTATTTGGGTCATGACGTGGTGACTTTATTTTTACTATTTGCAGCATGGAGAAGAACATGGTGATGGTTATCATTGCGAGGATGTAACATTCCTAGAGTAATCGAACATCTTTGGTGGCCTTAATATGCTATATAAAACATTATTGTGAGTGTCATATATATTTTCAAATTATTTATCCTATGTTACTTTTCTTTTCACCTTGATTGTCCATGGTTAAAATGAAAATTAATTGAATTGAAAAATAATTTACAACTACTAACACTAAAAAAAAATTACAAAAATATATATAAGTGTACACTCTTATAATGGTGGAAAGTAGTGTTTCTTACTCCATGCTTTTGTTTTATTTATGATTTGATATCTTTTTTTTTTTTTTTTTTTTTTTTGCTACCCTGACTACTTTTTCTCCCTTTTGGTGTACTAAAATTGTTTAGCTAGGCTCTGGGGTTACTATACCAATGGTAACAATTAAATTGAAACAGAAAAAGATAGTCTTTGGGTAAATTAGATAGACCCTAATTTAAGTTACTCATGTCTGACTACTAAGCTTAGTCATATTTAAGTATGTACTTTAAATTTTCTATTATTGTTTAAAAATTAAGTACTTACTAGAATGAGTGTTGAAAGTTAAATGTTTACTGGATTTAGGGAAGGTATGATCTCTTCTCAATCATACTTTAATACATCCTTAAATTCCACTGATATTCTTTATTTGATTTATTTTGCTAATTTTTTTTTTCTATTTAATATCAATATATTTTAAGATATAATATTATTGAATGCTTTCTAAATATTTTGTATTTACATGCTATAACTCAAGAACAAACAAATGGGAGTACAATATATATTTAAATAATTTTTTGGTGGTGGATCTTTTTGTGGTTGTTGTGATAATTATTATGTGATCCGAAAACTAATGTAAATCGTGGTATGTAATTATCTTTTGGATTATATAAGTATTGTTGAAATACTTCATTTTGTAAATTTCCAATCTATTGGACAATTATGTAAATATTTTTGAAAACTTCTAATGAAAATGAAAATTTTATTTTCATTGATATACATTATGTGTATTATTGTTTAGGGTGCAAACATCTCATTTGAAGTAAAAAAAATTAGTTTACATATATTTATATATAACCGTTGCATTTGCTATAATATATGCATGTATACGCGCGCGCTTATGTGCTAATTAAAACTATTAATATGACTTCGCGCCAATGAGAAAATGCTGTTGCATTAGGCTTTTTTAACCGTTGCCTTAATTCTAATGCAAGGGTTTATTAAGACGTTGCTTTAGGCCCAAAGAACCGTTGGAATAGGGTCTAATGCAACGGTCCTTAACCATATCCAATGGGCCGTTGCTAGGGGTGTTAAAAAAAACCCGACCCGGTTGTCTCGTCCCGATTTCCCAATGACCCGCAAAAAACCCGATGGGAAATGAGCATTTTTTCTGTTATTTTCAGGTCGGGTACCCGTCCCGGTAAAATAACAATTTCGTGGGCCGGGACATGGGACAAGCTTTGCTATTCTCGGGTACCCGGATACCCGTTAAAAAAAAAAAATAATTCTTACTCCCCAACCAGCCCAGCCAGCCCACTTAGACTTAGGGTTTCATTTTCGTACTACTATTCCTCACAAACTATTCAGCCGCTATACCTCTCTAATTCTCTATCCTCTAGTTTTTTTTTTATTTTTTATTTTTGAAAGACTCTATCCTCTAGTTTGTTCCTCTGTATTCCAGCCATTCTCTCTATCTCTCATGAAGTTCTTCTTCTTCAGCATATCCCACCGCCACAACTACACTACAATATCTCCATTAAATTAAATCTGCATAAAACTAAAGTTATTTTTTTTTCAATTTCATTTATACATGTACTAAAATTTTCAGATCTTAGTAATATTCTTCCCCAACCTCTTCATTATATGGTAAGTCGCTGTTTTAGTGTTCAAATGCCTGTCAAAATGATTGAACATTGTTGTTGTCATAATTGGATATTGATTTTAAGAACTTTAATTTTGATTTTTGGTAAATGTAGTCTAATTTATTGATCAGTAGCATTCCTATTTGAAATTAGATCATGGTCCAACTGTCCAGCACACTACTTGTCTTGATATCAACGCTAACAAGCTATATCACATATTCATCTTTTTTTTTTTTTGTTAGAAATATTTATCAATGTGGCAGAAGCCTTGTTCTTGAGATGTTTTTGAACTTGTTTATGTATTTGTCAACATTAGCAAGCAATTGGATGTTTAATTTCGATATCAACATTTGATTAAAAAAAAAAAGAAAAGAAACAGGGTACCCTATGACCCGACCCGAGAAATTCGGGTACCCGAAACCCGGGTACCCGAGTTTCTCGGGTCGGGACATGGGCCGACCCTTCAACTACCCGGTAATCTGGGTACCCGGATTTTCGGGTACCCGAAAAACCGGGTACCCGGATTTGAACACCCCTAGCCGTTGCGCTAGGTCTTCTAAGCCGTTGCAATAACTCTAGTGCAACGGCCTCGGATGCAACGATCATAGACCCGTTGCAGTAGGCTTACAACAACGGATATTTGTACTATTGCAACGGTTTTTTGGGGTTGCATTTGCTTGTTTATGTAGTAGAGTTGCTAGTCTCTAAAGGCTCCAACATAATATGTTTACCATCCAAGGCAGACTTTAAACCTTCGAAAATGGATAGAGTTTTTGTATCAACATGTTTAAGGTGTTTTTCAACATCCTCAACAGTGAATGAACCTTTCCGTTCCAAAAGCACTCCCTCCGGGTTGTTAAACATATACTTTATCAAACCAACAAGGACTTCTTGATCACAAGGTGTGTAGTTTATTGCAGCCAATATCCCAAGACCTACTTCTTCATCATCACCATTGTCATTTATATCCAAATCTTCAACCGTCACCTGTCATTACAAGGCAAGCATACCCTAGGTTAATTTTGTAGCATACCCTATATAAATTGCATTATACTGATACTGTTACTATATGAGGTTATACTGTCAGAATTGTCCCATCAAGTGTACATGATAGTCACATCATGTATTGATAGTCAATGCATGTATTTGTCAGATAACTCACATATATTGTCAGAAAAGTCACATCAAATAAATCTTGTTTTCAAATTATCTGATTGATTGTGGTCCATTTTATACCATACTCTTAAATCATTAACTAAATCAGCATTAACTAAATCATTATTTGAAGTACTACATAACAAACATTTTCTTGTAACTTTATTTATTTCCAACTAGTTGTCAAAATGTCTAAATGCAAAATTATGGTATAAAAAATTATCTCCTTTGATAGACATCAAAATCGTGTCAAAAAATTATGTCCCAAACTTATGCTATCAAAAAATTATCTCACAATGGCCAACTGTAAAAAAATTCTATAAGCCATTTGAGACAACTTGTTTTTACAACTATGCACCCATCAAATGTTATTTTGCATCACAGTGAAGGGAAATGAGAGAGTTAACGTGCTGAGGGTCACTATGCACATGCACAGGGTTCCCTTGGTCAGGTATACACTCCTCAAGTATCTCCTTCGCATTTGCCTCCACTTCATGATTGCCAGGCTCTTGCTCATCCCCTGTGAGATATTCTGAACCCGTATTGACGTATTGTAGCCGTCCCGTGCATCATGAAATTTCTCAATGTCACTATCACTGTGAACAATAGGCTCATTATGGTCATGTAGATAATGGTGTTGCACCTCAGGTTGGAGATGGGCATGCACCTCTAGTTCAACCACTGGTTGTTCCTCTAGAGATGGTGGTTGCACCTCAAGTTGGAGATGGGAATTGGCCTGTGGTTCAACCACTGGTTGTACCTCTGGTTGGACCTGGACCTGCTCCTCTGGCTGCTTATGTTGATCGACCTCTAGGTGGTGAGGTTCAGGTGGAACAACTTCATATTCTGGTGGAACACCGTAGCTTGCTGACCATGAGTGTATTCATGACACTCCATGTTAACTTCAAGTTCACCATCAACAGGTTCCTCAAAGTCAGCAGCATCATGATGATGATCTACTTCGATAGCATTCTCTACAATAAAGGGTAAAATATCAAGATTTTAATAGAAGAAATCATCACTTGAAATTAAATTTTTGACCAGCAATTGAATAATTTACCTTTTTTCTTTTTTGGCTTTCCTCTCGTATGTGTCCTTCTTCATTTAACAGTTGCACATAGCTTTTCCAACTCGTCCTCGGTGTCCTCAAAGTCAGAGTCAGAGCCAGAGCCAGAGCCAGACACCTCATCATTCCTTCTCCTTTTGAAATGCCTTCTAGTCGGGAGAGTGTCCATTTCTCGTTTTGGGTGGTTAATAAGTATATCGTATGACACCTCCTCCACGGTAAAGCGCTACAATACATGACAAATTATTAGTATAAAACACATCAGCAGAAGATTCAAATGCCTAAAAAGAGAAAACAAATGACATGGAAGGTGTGTGTGTGTGTGTCCTGCACTATAAGAGACTAAATTGGGAAAATTTGTTAAACACCTCTTGGAGCTTAAAAATGCTGCTCAAATCTATGGGCAATACTCATGCTCCTGACACAATAATAGAATTCCTCAAAGTCAGTAGCAGGGCCTAATTGGACAAGTTCTAGTGGAGTATTGTTTTAAAAGTTTCCAATTTCCAAGCCAAGGAAAATGTAATTTGGCATTTGACAAAGCACTGGCTTAAATTGCAATAGCAAGATTTTACTCAGATTATAAAAAGAAAAGAGGTTGTCTCACATCAGTCAATTGATGGAATCCTTAGGGACATAAAAAAAAAATGGACAGTAGTGTCAATGTTCAAAGTGAATCTGGGCTTTGGCATCTTTATCTTGGGTTGGGTCTTTGAGCATCAGATCCAGCTGGCAATAAAGTCGGGCATAACTTATAGATTGGTTGTCAAGCCACGGAAATATAGGTAAAATGTAATCAAGGTGAAAAAATTCACATTTTTCTCTTTTTATCTATCATCTCATCCACATGTAAAAATACACTTTGAAACAGTTACCACACTACAAGTTCCCAGCCTTGGCTATTAGAACATCTTCCCCCAACATCTTTTATCTCTCAAGGCATAACACAAGGTGATCAGCTTTTTGAGCAAGTGTTGCAGTTATCCTAAGATGAGGTTCTGTACCTATGTTTTAGCAAGTGCAGCAGAGACAAATGGGCAATTCAAAAAGGGTATTCATGGGTTGCAACTCAATCAAATGAAGCCTTAATTGAAAACTTGGGTCTAAGATTCAGCATGCATGGAACTCTATTCAAGGATGAATCACTTCAGTAGATATGCACATATCACCTCACACTTGTAATACAAACTAAAATTGTTGGTCTAGAGAGGATTTTTATGTTAGGGTTTTATGTTACAGAGCAAAAGACCAAGCATAGACAGTGATTCTATTTCTGTATGAAGTAACTCTAGAACGATAGCAACCTTTAAAAGGACTTGAACCAAGGCAGTGATTCCTTTTCCTTAGAAACATGGTTTCATGCTTAGACAGTGATCCTATTTCCTTAGAAACAGGGAAGAAGAATGCACTAAGAGACAAGTGTGCCACATGTTCCTATCTATAAAAATGCTCTAAAAATATAAAATGTTATAAAGACAAGTTTACTCTAAATCATTTAAACAAAAATCTAATGCACACTTACCCCAAGTTTCCCGTAATCATGACTCTCTAACGATCTTCCTTTTCTGCTTTCTTCATTTCATCTGTGGTCCACACTTTACTTCGTGGGTAGACATCCCATTGTACTGGAATCCTTTGAAGTCTATCCAAATACAAGATCTGCATTCATTTGTAGAACATGCATCAAAAACTTTTAAAAAAATTCAGGATGAAAAATTAGTTTTAAAAAAAAGCTTACAGTTACCGCCAAAAAATATGTACAACCTCCAAGACAAGGTGCCCACCCTTCCGAGTAGAACCTCTTACTAAAACCATGTAGAGCGTGGAGCAACTCATCCAACACTAGAGAACACCAGTCATACGTCTTTGGTTTGAGAGAAGCTACGACAATCGGGTGCATTTGCTTCTTGCTCACTCTTTGACAGGATGTTGCACAGAGAATGTTAAGCAGTAACAGCACAAAAACCTACTTGAACTCTTCCTCATCATCTAAAGGGCCTCAACTGCGTTTAATAGAGTGGTCCTATAAATACCAGAAGTGTCGTGCCCCATAGGTATGCTGTACTTGTCATATAAATAGGCTTCTAAAGCCTCATCAACACATTTCCTTGGAAGAGGTTTTTTCCCCTTTGGAAGGCCAAGAACCCACCGCAGTTGGGCTACGTTCAACCAAATTTCTTTTCCATCGACGGCCACCAGAGTTTTATTCTTCACATCAACTCTGGTAGCAATCCAATATGACAAGTTCCGTGGGAGACTTTTCCCAGCATAATACAACAGCTTTCCGAACCCCATATCAGATACAATGCGCCTCTTGGTAGGGTTAAAGGAAGCAACAACCCTCCCTAAAGTCTCCATGGCACAATTGACATTTGAGATTGTCTTCAAAATGGAAAAACAGAAGAAAATCAACAACTTAAAGGATTAATAAGACAAACAAGACAGAAAAAAAATGGAGAGAGCATACTAATTTGTTGAAATTTACTAAATGAAGAGAGCATATAAGCATTTAGTAAATTTTAAAATTTTTTATGTATATATAGGAACCTAGGATGCATGTATCATGACTATTATATTTTAATTTAAATAGAACTGATGTATTCAAAGAAACAACTCTAAATAACAAATGTACTATATAAATCAAACTGTATTAGCTAATGTTGATTAATCACTGACTTTTGCTCTTAATGTTGATTAATAAGAGTTTATCACTTAAAACCTGGTGTCAGCCCCTATAGGTTAAAACAATGAAAAGAAAATATGTATAGAAGCATCCCTCTCCCCTTCCAAGGAAACTAAGATATTATCACAAAATAAATCAAACTTAATTAGTAAATAGTATCTTAGGTTTTAATATTAAATCTATGCTTTTGAGCTTTCAAGATTTCATTAACATTTAATAAGTGTGCTTTTTTTACTATGTGAAAAGAAAGGTTTAGTTACACTTCCAGAATTGGAACTGCAAAATGTAACAAAATAGAGAAAATTAACATCAATTCACCTTCTTGTGCTGATAATAGGTTGCTATTACTTTGCGACCTCCCAGACTTTTTGAATTATCCTATTAGAATAAACAAAAGTATAAGAAAGATTTAGCGTTCATCAGAATATAGTATCCAAATATATGCCTATATAAAAAACCTTACAAATAAAACTTCCACTCACCACATATACAGCAGGATCAAGTGCCTTTGTACCTTGATAGGATTTATTTCTAGCTATCCGACGATTGGAATTCAGGCTTGGTTCCTAAACATATCATCCATGTAATGTTGCATTGTATAATGTTGAATTATAAATACTAAAACCAAATTACAATATTAAAGTACAAATAATCCATACACTTTCATCATCTTTGTCGGTCGGTTTTCCCTTCAACTTTTGCTTCGCCAACCCTTTTTCCTTTTCCTTTTTTTTTTGCCTTCACCTTCTCTTTTAACTCCTTGCGAAGGGCAACAACTTCACTCATCATGCTTTCTGAATCTGCACTCCAACCTTCCGATTCTAAATCTGACTTGGGACTGAAGTCAGAATCAGATTCAGATGTCGAAGGTTCCTTGTCTTGCATCGCCTCCAGTACCTTATGCTTTTTTGATTGTCTTCTCCCTGCATGCATAGGGATATGGATCTTTAGAAAGAATTAACATTATTATTTCCCTAATTAATTCAATTGAATTATTAGCATCAAAAGATGAAATGCTTCCACAAGAATAAAAAAAAGTGAAATGCTTCCACAACTCAGCACATTAGCAGAAAGTGGAATCAATATTCAAGAATCTGAAATTACAATATGTACAGCAGTACAGATCACCAAGGCACAGATTGAAATATCTACAACCAATAACAACATATACAAGATCAGAACTTGGTTCCTTAATCAACTACAAGAACTTCGTCCCTTGGTTCACCATATACAAGATCAGAACTCGGTGAAATTTGCTGATATGTACCAAATATACCAATGTAAGCACCCACAAAAATTTGTTGATATGTACCAAATATGCCAATGTAAGCACCCACAAAATGCCAAATTGAAGGGATCGATATCAATTATTGGCTAAGAAAAGAGTACAAAAATATAAATTGAAGGCATCCATAAGAACATAGCTAAAAACACCCCCTGCACCCTCAAAAATAGAGCAACCCGCAAATAAACACCCATTTTCGCACCCATCACCTTCCCAAAATGCTAGCCCCCAAAATTCGAGTACTTCAACTTCGAGTCTATACTAATTCAGATTATAATTTAACTAATTTAGAGTATAATTCAACTAATTAAAACTAAAATTCAGCTAAACCCTAAACCCCAAAATCCCTAAATCCGCATAACTTTAACAAAATTCAAAATTTATCAGCCCTAATCTAGAAATTCACAAGTCAAACACAAAGAACATTCAATCTACAGTTAAACCCTAGAAATAAACACCAAAATTCTCACAAATTTATAATATAGAACTTCCCAATTTCAAAATTGAAAGTGAAGGACTAACCTTGTCGCCGCTCCATTATAGAAATGTTGATAAGTTTGACCGGAAACTCGAATTAAAGAGGGGCTTAGCTTAGAGAAGAGCTTAGAGAAGGAAGAAGAACAAGAAGAACACACAATGGGAGGGAAGCCGCGAAAATGGAAAACCAAAGGGGAATGAGTAACGAGAAACAGGAGTAAAAGGTTTTTATATGCGTATAGGTATATATATATATATATTGTATTTGCATGTTGTATTTTCTACCATCATCAAGTGTGAAATTCCAAGGATGCCCTTGTGCTGGTCCAACACCTTGCTGGGCTGAGCCAAGCTCAAGATAAATTCAAGTTTATCAATTTTAGAAACATTTTGTGTTTCTCAAGGGGTAGCATTGTACTTTCATCTGGGAAAGTAAGGGAAAAGATGACATTTGGGGAGGACACTACTAGGTGACTCTAAGTGACGACTTTACCTCACGTTATCTCTCTCTTAGTCTCTTCTGCTAAATTCTTTATCCTCCTCTCTCCTCTGATTTCTCTCTCCTCATATGCCATATCAGCTCAATTGTTTTACCATACCACTAGACCATTGGAGCTGGGCAATTAGTAATGGTAAGCATAATCTAAAAATGGTAAGCTCACTTATATATATAGAATTAATTTTTTTCCAAGAATGAAGTTGTTCTTAGCTTTCATCTTCCTCAGCTTTAATGGAGAACGAAACATGCACGTACCTACTCAAACATCGATCTTTAATGGAGGACGAAGATAAACCTTACCCTTTAGGGTTAACCATACCCTTAATTTCACCCTTTTCTCTTAGGGTTTTCGTTTAATTGGCAGTAGAGCTGCCGGAAATATGGTGGTGGAAATGGTGGTTAAGTTCACAAGCTTGTTGACATTGTTGAGTTCACAAGCTTTGTTCCTTCATTGTTAAAGAATCTCAATCTAATAATCTAGGAAAGTTTTTTTTTTCCTTGGTTCGCTGGCAACTAAGCAGAAATATATTTTTAATATCACTTTCCCAGAATATGAGGCAATGTGTTTACGAGATTGTCATTTGATCAACAAAAAATGTTAATCAAATTGATTAACCCGACCCTCCTAATTTTTAAGGTAGCTGTTGAAAATAAAATCTATAGTTTTAAATAAAAAATATTGATTTTTATATGTAACAGCTAGTCAATCGCTAGTTTACTAAACACTCATACCTAAATTATTTATCTTCACACCTACAACTTGTTGATAGCTAAAAGCAACCTACATAGCTAACAACTACCTTCACAACTATATTTAATTTTGTCAAACACGCCCTAATACAAGTAGCTTTTACAGGTACTAGCTATCACTAGGGATGATAGTGGATCCGGACCCGACCAAGATCTGTGGATCCTTTTGCACGGATCTGGGTCTTCAAATTTTGGATCTGGGTCGGATCCGGATCCTCCTGAGAAAAACGGATCTAGATTCGGGTCTGGCCCCTAGACCCGGACCCAGATCCGTTTACCCGTTTTTTAATTTTCCTATTGAAAAAACTAAATTTTTTTGTTTCTTTATTAAAAATGTTGATGATGTTAGTAGTGATAAAAATTAGCCCTTTCAAAAGATGAATTTTGGTACTCATATCGGATACATCATCGTTGTTTTTTCACTTGCTCATTTGTAACATCGCACTTTTTTCGTTGTTTATAATTTTTATTTTAAAATATAAGTGTATAAGTTGGTTATTTACTTTGTATTTATAGATTAATTGTATAACTTTAATTTAGGTTGAACTTAATAACCCGACGAAAGTTTGAAATGCATTTTTTAACCTAAACATTACAATTATTGCAAAAAATTAGGCAAGATATATTGGACCCGGATTCATTGGACCCGTCGGATCTGGATCTCCATTTTCCAGACCTGACGGACCTGGGTCGGATCTGGATCCTTGTTACAAAAACGATCTGGATCCAGGTCCATCCGGACCCGTCCAGATCCGACTCGTTGCCATCCCTAGCTATCAATGTTCTATTGATAACTTCCTCGGTTTTTTTGGAAAAATATAGTTATGTAAATTCTCGTTGGATTCATCACGATATATATATTTTTAAGGAAAATTTGTAAAAAATTATTTTAACTTTGCTGTATTTTTTTTTAATAATCTCAACTTTAAATTATTTTGGAATAATCCAAACTTTAGGGGTTATTTACATTGTTCAATCCCAAACAGGTCAACAAAAGTCCATATTATATCATGTAGAGGTGATCAACATTAGTCCAGCCTGCTTCCCGGCCCAAAAATAGGTCGGGTTTAGGCAAGCCTAAAAATGTATTTTTTAGTTAAAAACTCAAACCCGGCCCAAAAAAACCGTTTTGGCCAAAAAGTCCGCTACTTTTTACAGGTGTAGGTGTGATATACTATGGTAAAGCGCGGCCCACCCCGAAATTTTGATCACCTTTAATATCAAGTTACTTGACATGTGTCAATTCCTGAGTTGTAATCTCCCGTATTTTTAAATATTTTATAAATGAAATTTTATTTTATTTATAATATTTATTTGTATTTTTCCAGAATTGATTCTACAAGTTTCAAATTATTTTTGGTTGATAAACGATTTTATTACAAAGAAATTTTTATGAACATTTCTTCTATAATTTATGCCCATACAAACAAAACCTAGTCCATTTCATTTATTTAATTGACCTATTATTTTCATGAGGCCCAATATTCCTACTTACCCTACAACTTTCTCTCCTATAAATACCCCATTAATCCCCAAAATTTTCTCCACACAAAAGGTTAGTCTTACTTTCTTTTCTCTTTATTTTATTTTTATTTATTTTTCCTTTATTTTACTTTTTCTTTTCTTTTTCCTTTTTCTTTCTTTCTTTTTCTTTTCTTTTCTTCCTTATTTACGTGAGCTATTGCTAACTTTGTTGCCACCATTTGTGCTTGCCGGAAACCGATGACAACGCCCCTAGCCGTCGGTGATCAACCACCAGCCCAGCCTCCCACCGTGCAGTGGCTGGTCTTCCTCTCCTTTTTTTCCCCCTTATTTTTATTTCTATTTGTATAATTATATAAGTATTGTTTTGGGTTTTTGATTTAATTGTTTGAAATTGATATAATTAGTATCAAATCTATATTTTGATGGTAAAAGGTTATAATTTCAGATAATATATATGTTTTAATTTTTTAGATTTTATGAATTATTAACCTAGAGTTTTAATTTATTTAAATTAGGATTTTAGGGTTCTAATGATCAAAAAATTTGGTCCTTTTGTTCCTATTGAATTTCCATTGATTAATTGAGCATAAAAACATGTTTTAAAGGAAGTTTTAATGAGTTTTAAATCAAGTTATATTGTTGTAAATTAAATTGCTTGGGTATTGATTGAATTATTGTTGTTTGGTTTAGGAGAGGACCTCATAGAAGGTGTTTTTAGTTGGAAAAGCGGTTTTCAAATTTATTTATCAAGGTAAGTACGAGTTACGCGCCCTTGCTTTTAGATGCATGTTTAAGGACGGATCGAGAACTTAGTATCATGTATAGAGAAGACTGGGCTAAATTGTTTGGTTATACATTGTGATTTCCATATGTGGTGCACTATTCTATATTGCAAGTATTGTTTATGCTCTAATTATGCAAGGTGCGCTTAGAGGTAAATGTATGTGATTGGTGAAATGATTCATTTATTACTCGTTCATGATCGTGGAGATAGAATGAGTTAGACCTGGCAAATGGATCATTTGGGTCGGGTATGGGTCGGGTTATTTCGGGTCGGGTCATGTTCGGGTCAAAAGATTATCGGGTCAAGTTCAGGTCGGGTCGGGTCATTTTGGGTTTCGGATTGATTTCGGGTCGACTGATAATCGGGTCGGGTCGGGTACCGGGTCAACAGTTCGGGTCGAATTCGGGTCGGGTCAAGTTTGGGTCGGGTCAATTTTCGGGTCGGGTCAGTTCGGGTCAGGTTAATTTTCGGGTCCAATTTCCGGATCAACTTCGGGTCGGGTCAACTTCTAGTCGAGTCATATTCGGGTGATTCATTGGGTTAAATTCAACTCTGTATATATATTTATTTATTTTTTGACGAAAAACTCACTATATTTATTAAGGCTATTTTCTTCATGGATTATAGTAATTGTTTGACTTTTATTAACCTTTTTTTTTTGTATGTGTAGACACCCATTTGTGTCTCCCCAAAACCAAACCCAGTGATGAGTACCTTTCACGTCGAATCATAATCGAATGAAGCGAAAGTGTGGAAAGTCTAGTGTGCGGAAAGTTTTCTTTTCTCTTCTCTCTGTTTTTGAAAACTTATTTTAAGAAAATAGAAAATCTAGTTTGGTTGGTCCATGATATGGGTCCAATAATAGTGTAGTTGGATGGGGCTTAACAAGAGCTTTCCAACGATATATTATAAGCCCAATTCCGATGAATATTGAGGAAGTTATGGCCAAATTACTAAACCGGGCCCGTTTTGAGCCTTATATGCGCCCAATGATCTAGGGGAGGGCCTAATACGGATTTATCATTCCTAATGCAATTAGGAATGGTTTTAGTCTTCTAGAATCTTCTAGAAGGTTCTTTTCATTCCTAATTCAATTAGCATCGATAAATTGACTTTTGACTTTTCAGAGTTTTAATTAAAATCAAATAGCATTTTTGAGGAAATTATATGATTTTATCCTCTAATATGGCAAACTTATCTGATTTTCGAAAAAGTGTTGAAAATAGGCTTGGCGCCTGACCCCAGGCTTTGGCGCCTGGCGCTAGTGTTGGTGCCTGGCGCCAGTTAGCCAGGGTTGGCGCCAACTCTGTTTTTTTGTGCGTCAGACTCTGTTCTGTTTATTTTATCTTTTTGGCTGATTTTCTCTATAAATATAGTATTAAAAACTCCGTTTTCATCCACCAATTTTCACCAATTCTCCTTATTCACAAGTTCTCATCTACGATCAGTTTTAATTAGCATTCTTTAATCATTCATCTTTTCTTCAAAACTTTGTTTTTGAATACAAAATTCCGCATTTAGTAGATCTAGAAACACCTAGCCATATTCGAAGTTGCCTTCGTCCTAGACGTGAAAGGTTTAAGGTCTCAAATCTCTATTTCAATTATTTAATTTAATTTTTTTGTTTATTATTTTCCTTGAAGTTACTAACGAAGCATCAAAGTAAGTTCTTTAATGGTTTTAATTGATATTATGATGTAGAAATCATGCTTATATTGTTATTATGATATTCCTAGTATCATGTCTAGGGTAAATTTAATATTAAATATGATTGCTATGATGCATTTTATTCTCTTCCTAATATTTATGATTGTTAGTATCATGTTAGGGCTAAAGATTTGATTTTTATTGCTTAGTGACATGCTAGGGTTTGTTATTAATCTTGTTTGTATCATGCCTAGGATCTTGCTATTACTATTATGCTTTAATATTAACATGAACATGATTATGATTATAATTGTTATAATTTATTATGATTATGAATATTATTATTATTATTATTATTATTTTGATGATGATTATTTTATTTATGATTATTATAATAATTATTATTATTGATTATTTATCATGTTGCTTGATACATTATTTATTTTTATTGCTTGATCACGCCTTTTATGCATGTTTAAAAGAATTGGTACTTGTAATCACGCTTAATAAGATAATTAATAATCTTGTTAGGGTTAATATGATTATAATTCAAGTGATCGCCAATAATAGTTTATTTGTGCATTAAATTCAACCAACATAGATTAAACAGGTTAAGGGTTAATCCTATTGATTGCATGTTGATCAGAAAGCGCACATGAATACGATCAGAATAAAGTAGAAGCCTATTATTAGGGCAGGTTCAATCTCTTTCAAGTTTGATTTGTACCATCATCCCCGAACCCTTATTTGGTTCTAGACCTTATGGAGTTGACGATCTCTTGGATCGTTAAGGGGTGTAACCTTCATCCTATGAACGGTTTACAAGTTCCTAAAAAACTTGTTGGCGACTCTTTTGCTCTATCTTCTTCCCTTTTGGACGCCACCGTACTTTAGTGTATGATCACAGTGGGGTTCAAGCTAGTGGGATTAAAGCTTGAAATTATTCCCTACAGTTTTTTGGCGACTTCGCTGGGGACGATTTCTATTTTAATTCCTGAATTTGTTTCGGCAATGATTTAGAATGAGTGGATGAGACTCGAAAAGTTCTAAGTATTTCATGTGCGTAATTTTGATTAACATTATTGTCATATGCATAAAAAAGATCTCATTGGAAAGACCATCCGTAATGAGTTAAAAACATAGGATTTTACACATAGGAAATTTGAGAAATATCTTTCACAACTAGGACTGAAATAACACCGCGCGAAACTGGAAAATTTTATCGAGTATTAGCGCCAGACGCCAGTATTGGCGCCAGGCGCTACAGTTAAAAGCTGGCGCCAGTCTCTGATTGCTGGCGCCAATTTCCCCCAATACCGAGCCAGAAATATGCGTTCTAATTTCGACCGGTTTTTCGTATTGTTTGCTCGATCCTACTTCCTGATTGAATTTTTTCTCACTTTTCTGAAACCCATATGTGTTCTACATATGTACATAACCCTCTGGGAATTCATGCTCCATCTACCCGATTGAACGCTCCGTGCAACAAAGGGTAGATCCGAGATGTTGAATTCACCAAACCATGGAAGCGAGTTTTTCTAAACTCGCGGTGTCCCATCCACTCGCGCCAACCCTTCACGGTTAGGCTTCCGTGCGGTGCATCCGGACAATTAACCATGGAACCTCTATTGACTAAACCATATCCCGAACTGTAGAGAACTAGAGCCATGGTTAGGTGGCAAACGCATTGCATCATATTGTGCCTACTTGACTAATTGTGCATTATTTGTTGTGCATATATATTCTATGTTTCTCTTAACCGTTTGTTGACTTGTGTTGAGACTACATATATTAATGACTTAAAGAACTTTGCCTAATTAATTAACTAATTAATTAATTTAAGTCAATGAAGTCTAATATTTTAACCGGAATTGACCTAGTACGACTTTAGGGATACCCCGATTGACTAATAACACCGAAACAGTCCCAGACCGAAGCTCCATTACTAGCGCCAAGATTTGAGCTATAACGCCACATTATGGAGTGTAGTGCCTGACGACAGCTCTGTCGTCTAGCGCCAAGCTCCACAATGCGACGCCAGTCCTGTCGCTTGGCCGACAGTTCGGATTATTGGTCGAGTCATCACCTAGAGTCTAATTAATCAGTCTTCTGTTTAATTCAGTTAATTTTGCTGTCAATAGTATTTAATTGAGTCAATGATTGAGTTTAGGCACTAAGTCCCATGGTCTTACACAAGAGTCCAAGCATGTCACTTACACTCAACACACACACCAATACACATACTTTAACTATGATTAAGAGAGTCTTGTGTGCGCGTTTTTTCCGTCATTTTTTTAGGGGGGTAAGTCGGATATTAATCCTCCAATAAAAAAAAACTATACTTAGTTCCCTAAAAATATGTACATTATTTTTGCAAAAAAATATGCACCCTTTTCTTTTTTCCTTAAAATAAACCGTAAAGTCAAGTTGATTCGAGTCGAGTAATTAAAATGCAAAATGGTTTATTTACAGCGCGTGGTCAAGAAAAGAAGGACGGTTAATCAAAGACAACCTCTTCGTACAAGTCCAACTTTTCGACAAACCCATAGCTCGTAAGAGGAAAGCTAAGGTTATAATGGCAACACAAGAAGAAGTCAATGATCTTAAGAACCAACTGGCTACCGTGACTGAGACACTGAAGCTTCTCGCACTCAAGATCGATGATCCCGTGAAGCAACAACAAATGGACCTCATGCAAGAGAGTTTAAGCAAGTTGTCTAGCGACTACAAGTTTCAAGAGCTTACATCACAAGGGGTCTCGGTGGACAAAGATCTTGTTCCGCAGAAGTTCAACGCCAACGACATCCCAAAATTCAGAGCAACTGACAACCCTTACTTTCATTTAAGAGCATTCGAAACCATAATGAGTATTAAGGGTATCGATAAGAAAGTCTTCCCCTCTCTGTTCCACTATCTCTCGAGACCGTTTGCCAACAATGGTTCTTTTCTCTCGAGAAAGAAAAGACCTCTACCTGGGAGTCAATAGCAAACACTTTCGTTGATAGGTACAAGTGCAACATTCAAGTCGAGACTGACCATAGAGAACTTGAAATCCTCAAGCAGAAAGAGAATGAAGGCTTCACCTCTTTCTTTAACAAATGGAAAGAAACCTCAGCTAAGATGATTGAGGTGCCAAGTGAAAAAGAATCTGTGAGACTGTTCATAAAAAATCTCCAAGAAAAATATTCCAAGCATCTCAAATATGAAAATAATCTCCATACTTTCAAGGCCGTTTATGACATTGGGATCAATATTGAAGATGACTTGGCAAAATTAAAAGCTGCCAGCAATAACTCCAACAGTGGCTGGAAAGGAAAGAAGAACGACAATCCTTCTTCTTCCAAAACCGCCCACTCAAACAATGTTAGCACCTTTAATTTAGGAGAAGTCCTTGCTATGAACAATCAAGGACAGAAGAAACCATTTAGGAGAAATTTCACTCCTATTGGCATGAGTTATGATACCGCGTTTGATCGATTAAATGCAAAAGGTCTTATAACTCCTATTGGACCATTTGGGGACCTACCAGTTGAGAAGAGGTCAGCTAATTGGAACCCTAATGCACACTGCAAGTATCACCAAGGTAGGGGTCATCTTACTGAAAACTGTTGGAAGCTTAAGGAAGTTATCCAAGACTTGATCGACAACAACAAACTTCCGTTGCCCCATGCCAGTAAGAAGCCAAGCATTGACAATGCACCTCTAGCTCATACCCTGGCTATCTCCGATGAGGAAAACGAGGTTGACCCCTCCTCTCTCATTAGACTTGTCAAAGAAATCAGCGCCATAGAAAAAGAAGAGGAGATCTTTTTCGATGTCAAGGATAACCTTCCAGAACCGGCGAATAAAGATGATATACAATTGCTCACATTGTCTATGAGGGAGGTATCGCAACTACTACGTGAAGCTCTCAAAGTTATGAACAAACTCCATAAGAAATATGATGAGTGTTGGACTTAATGATTTTGATGATGACACAACCTCACTTACTTACAAACTAATAAGTGCTTGATTGTTTAAGTGTGTACTCAGTTACAAAGACTAGGAGAATGAAGTGTCTTGTAAATATACCATGAGGAACAAGAAGGCCAGAAGCAGAGCTAGCCATAAAGAAGAGTTCCCTCACAGGAACTGGTGCTTCAAAAATGAAGACTGGAGAAGTGAAGGTTCCCTCAGGGAATAGAAGCTTCAGAGAAGACGCCTCATCAGAGAAGAGAAGTTCCTCACAAGGAACAGAAGCCTCGGAGTAGAAGCTTCATCAGAGAACATGAAGACTAAATATATTTTTATATTTTAGGATTTATGTAAGTATAAGATATTAATTTGCACTCGAAAAATCTGTGTGGAATTGGTCTAAAAAGATAATTTTGTGCTAGCTAAATTTTAGGGAAGTTGTTATTTTCTAAACGATTATCTTTTCAAACAAAAAGAGGATTTTATTTTTATTCTGATTTTCTAAAAATATCTTTTGCAAATAAAATCTCCCACGTTTTCTAAAACCTTGCGGCCTACTCCTCCATGATTTTCTTCAAGTCATGGTCTTGCACATTGAGGAGTTCATGTTTCCTTAATTTTAGGAACATGATCTTCTTAGTGGGTATGAGTAGTGGCGTAATGGTATTGCTGCACAAAGAGAATTTTCCAAAGCGTTTGTTGATCTATAAATAGCCATTGATTTATGTTGGAAAAACTCACCCTTGCTCACATAAGTTTTCAAGCTTCAAATCGAGTCAAGTGTCAATTCCACACAAGTTCATTAGAGTGTTCTTAATGTTCTTATACTAGAGTTTGTTTTTCTTTCGAGTTGTAATTGGGGAATGGGGAAGTTCGAGTGAACGTTTGTGTATGAGAAAGAGAAGAGAGAGAGAGAAGAGAAAGAGAAGAGAAAGAGAAGAGAAAGAGAAGAGAGAACAGAGAAGTGAGAAGAGAGAAAGAGAAGAGAAGAGTAACAAGTTGGGTGACTTGTTCCTCAGGGTCTCAAGTTCGTAGAGGAACTTGAGTTTGAGTCTTTAGCTTGTAATAGGATCATTTGCCCTATTATAGTGAAGATTCTTTTCCCAAAATCCCAAGTGGTCGTGGTTTTTCTCCTTGTTAGGGCCAAGGAGTTTTCCACGTAAAATCTCTCTTGCATTCTTTAGTTCCTTTAGTTAATCTCTCAGTTCCTTTAGCTAACTTAATTTTAATTCCGCAAAAAGTTTGGCTAAATTCTCATACTACAATTCAACCCCCCCTTCTTGTAGTATTCATTAAAACAACAATGATCTTCCACTTCCGAAAGATGAACCTAAAAAAGAATTCACACCAGTGAGAACGGCTTATGAGGCAAAGCATTTTCCCTTACAAGTCACTGAAAGACCCAAGAAGAGCAATAGAATTTACACTCCAATTGGGATCCCATATGCACAAATGTTCGAAATGCTCTCCGAGAGTGGCGAGATCAAACCTCTCGAACCGAGACCATTCGAATCGTTGAAAAGGACAGATAGATATTACTGTCAGTATCATCAATCAGGGGGTCACACTATAGAAAACTGTTTCAAATTCAAGGATTTGGTACAGAAAATGATTGATGAAAAGAAACTAGTCCAAGTTAAACAAGAAGAATATGCAACCATTAATGGAGTTTGGGACAGTGATGAAGAAGATGTCTATCTAAAGGACTTAGTAGGACTTCCACTTTCTGTGTCATACACCACAGATGACATTTGGGCTGAAGAAGACTCATCGATAGACGTCCTCACAAGATCTGGGAGAATGCAAGCTCCCGTTTCAACACAACCTATACCAACCACACAACAAGTTCCCATACCTATTATTGAAGACAATGACATTGTTAAGCAGTTTAAGAAGACAAAAGTTGAGATGAATGTATGGAAACTTCTGGCAACATCTCGAGAACATAGGTTGGCTGTAATGAATGCCTTGGACAAAATTGGGATAGACTCTGACACTACTCCTGAGGGACTAGCCAACTTCCTCACAAGTGACCTTCCAAGCCCGATTAATTTGATCACCTTCTCTGACAAAGATTTACCCCCAGAAGGTGACAAACACTACAAGGCATTAAACCTCAGAGTAGTTTGCAAGAGGATGAATGTTCCTATGACTCTTGTAGACAATGGATCAGCCATCAACGTTTGTCCACTTAGAACTGCGAGGATTCTTGGCATAAGGGACGAAGATTTAACTCCTTCTACACAAGGAATAAGGGCCTACGACAACACTCGTCGTCAAGCTCTTGGCAAGATTACCCTAAATGTAACGGCAGGAGCAATAGAACATGCTACTACTTTCCAAGTAGTAGACATCAAAGCTTCATTCAACTTATTGTTGGGACGCCCTTGGCTTCATGATCTAAAGGCCGTCCCTTCATCTCTCCACCAACAAGTGAAGGCTATAGTTGGAGGAATTCCAATCACCATCGATGCTTCGCCTATGAGAATCAAATCTATAGAAAATCCAATTATTAATGTGGAGCACGACGAGGATGATGAAGACCTATGGGGCTTTAACGAAGAAGTCTCCTTAATCCAGGAGGATGAAAGGACTCCTCTTTGCCATGACCCCCATTCAAACATGATTGTCAATGCCATGCTGAAGAAACAAGGACACTTTCCTGGGATGACCCTAGAGAAGAAGAAAGGAACGGCAAAACCGCTGGAGTCACCTGGCCTCCCTAAGTTAGACACTTTCGGACTTGGTTTTGAACCGGCTCGGAAAGATCTCAAGCAAGCCCAGGAAAAGTCAAAAGCACGTAGGGATGCTCTCATTCAAATGAAAGCAATCCCAATGGATCAATACCCTCTTATGCTTAACGGTCAGTTTATAAAAGAAGGAGAGGACTATCCATGCCATGAATTTCCCAAGCCATTTGTTGTAAACGGCATACGACAACCAGGATTCGAGATTTTCTTGGATTGCTACTTCACTGATGAAATCCCAACTCCTGTCCACAAGGAGAAAGCACCCCCATGCTTTGACTTTAACGTCATGGGATTACTGTTTGGGCGAGAAAAGAATGAGCCAACTTATAAAGAGGATAAATCCTCGCTTATTCAAACAGTCCTACAAAGCGAAAGCTTCGATCCCTCGAAGCTAATTACCCCAGCTGAAGGATCACTACAAGGGTGGTGCAAGACTATCAAGGTGACTACTCCAAGTGGAAGGAAGATATCCATCACGACAGGACAAGGGCCGATGTTTGAAGAGTCGTCTGAGTCAGAGTCTTCCCCTTTAGAATCTTCTAAGTCTTTAGTAGTAATACCTCCCCCTCCTATTTCCTCTCCTAAGATAGTTAGTGATCCAGTCCCTGAGGACATATCACTCTTTGATGTAATGATCTCAGAGTATAATAATATTTCTCATTCTCCTTACTTCTCGTGTTCTTCTCTAACCCAAGATGACGAGCATTGCTTAACTAACAATGAAAAAGACAAAGAAATTATTAAAGAAATGGAAACACTCGAAAAGAAAACACCGATTATTGAAGAGACTGAAACAGTTGATATCTCGAATGATTCGACTCATAAAAGAGAAGTTAAAATCGGATTAACATTGAATAAACAAGAAAGAACCGATTTAATTAACTTACTTAAAGAATTTATCGATGTATTCGCTTGGTCATATAAAGATATGCCAGGCATTAATAGAGAAATAGCTCAACACACTATACCACTAATTCCAGGAATGAAACCTGTAAAACAAAAGTTACATCGAATGAAACCCGACGTAGCACGTAAAATAAAAGAAGAAGTTCAAAAACAGATAACTGCAGGTTTCATCAAGGTATCCAAATACCCCGAATGGGTCGCCAACGTCGTCCCAGTTCCGAAGAAAGACGGAAGGGTAAGGTTGTGTGTCGACTATCGAGATCTAAATAAGGCAAGTTCAAAGGACGACTTCCCTTTGCCACACATCGATATTATGGTAGATAACACGGCAAATCACGCGCTTCTTTCGTTTATGGATGGATACGCAGGTTACAACCAGATGCTCATGGCAGAAGAAGACATGGAGAAAACAACCTTTATAACGCCATGGGGCACTTACTGCTACACGGTAACGCCATTCGGGTTGAAAAACGCGGGTGCTACTTATCAACATGCAGCAACTGCCTTACTCCATGACATGATGCATAAAGAAGTAGAAGTATATGTCGACGACATGATTGTAAAATCAAAAGACCGTCCAGGCCATCAAGTAGCCTTAAGGAAATTTTTCGAAAGGCTAAGAAAATATAATATGAGGTTGAATCCATCAAAGTGTGCTTTTGAAGTCACCTCAGGCAAGCTCTTGGGTTACGTCATAAGCTCTAGAGGAATAGAGGTAGACCCAACCAAGATCAGAGCAATCATGTCAATGCCACCGCCCAAGACTGAGAAACAGATTCGAGGATTTATTGGTCGATTGCAATACATAAGTAGGTTCATATCAAAACTGACGACGATATGTGAACCAATCTTCAAAAAACTCAAGAAGAATGTACCTGTAATATGGGATGACGAGTGTCAAAAAACCTTTGAAAAGATCAAAGCCTATCTCACAAATCCTCCCGTATTAGCACCAGCACTTCTTGAAATACCTCTTAGGTTATATTTGACAGTTACCAAAGAGACAATGGGAGCCATGCTAGCACAAGAGGTGGAAGGCAAAGAGAACGCAATCTATTACCTAAGCAAAAAGATGCTCGAATACGAAGCACGCTATACACCGCTCGAGAAGTTGTGCCTCACCTTGGTGTGGGCCACAACTAAGTTAAGACATTACATGTTGGTGCACACTGTTTTCGTAGTCTCCCGATTAGATCCACTCAAGTATCTATTCAAGAAATCTACACTCAATGGACGCATATCAAGATGGATAGTCAATCTAGCCCAGTTTGATGTAAGGTTTATGCCACAAAAAGCTATCAAAGGATCCGTGGTGTCAGACTTTCTAGCAGATTTTCCAATAGAAGACTCGACGCCAATGCAAGATAATGAATTTCCAGATGAAGACCTAATGGTTACTGAAGATGATACTTGGACCTTGTACTTCGACAGAGCCTCAAACCAAAAGGGATGTGGCGTTGGAGTATTACTAGTATCACCTAAAGAAGAGCATGTTCCAATCTCCATAAAGCTTGATTTCGACGTTACCAACAATGCTGCTGAATATGAAGCATGCGTGGTAGGCCTTGAAACAGCTTTGGCATTGGGAGTAAAGAAGTTAAGGATATTCGGAGACTCTTCTTTGATCATCAATCAGATATCTAAAAGGTGGAAGGTAAGGAGCGAAAGTCTAGCCCCTTATCAAACCTATCTGGAAACTCTTACCGATCAATTAGACAAGGTAGAATATACATATCTACCTAGAGAGGAAAATCAATTTGCCGATGCCTTGGCAAGATTAGCCTCAATGGTTAGGATTCCCACGGAAATCGAGCAAATGCCTCTAACTATAGAGAAAAGGCACAAACCAGCATACATCCAGGCTATAGAAGACAACGAATTAGTCCAAGGTGAAGAAGAAGAAGAACTGTGGTACACGGACATACTCAACTATGTCACCAAAGGAGAATACCCTCCTCATGCTGACAAAAGAGCAAAACGAGCATTAAGGCTTTTGGCTTCCCAATATGTACTGATAGACAACGAGCTACATAAAAGGGTACCTAAAGGTCGAGCTCTCTTATGTGTAGGAAAGATGGATGCACAAAGAGCAATGAGAATAGTCCACGAAGGAATCTATGGCACTCATGTAAATGGAAAAATGTTAGTCTAGAAAATATTGCGAGAAGGATATTATTGGACTACAATGAATAGGGATTGCCATCAATATGTAAAAAGATGCCCTAAATGCCAAATTTACTCCAATTTACAACATGGCCCTCCATCTTTGCTCTATACCTACACATCGCCATGGACATTCTCTACATGGGGAATTGACATCATTGGCAAAATCACTCCCCCAGGAACAGGAGGCCATGAATTTATTTTAGTAGCAATTGATTACTTCACAAAGTGGGTTGAAGCGCAATCATACGCTAAACTCACTGCAAAACATGTAGCACTCTTTATCGAGAGAAATATTTGCCGATACGGAGTCCCACATGAAATGATAAGTGACAATGGAACTCACTTTCAAGCCGAATGTGAAGAATTGCTACAAAAATACGGCATTCAACATCATCATTCTTCCCCTTATAGACCTCAAGCAAATGGAGCAGTCGAGGCAGCTAATAAAAATTTAAAGACTATCATCGAGAAAATGACGGAAAATTATAAGGATTGGCCTGATAAACTTCACTTCGCATTGTGGGGTTACCGCACGTCAATCCGTACATCAACAGGAAATACGCCATTTTCCTTGGTATATGGAATGGATGCTGTACAACCTGTCGAACTAAAAATACCATCTCTACGCATTGCGTTAGAGAGTAAACTCGATGAAGTTGAATGGACTAGGGCAAGATACGAAGAATTGATTCTACTCGACGAAAAACGACTAGAAGCTCTACATCACACTCAGTGTTACCAGACTCGTATGGCTAGGCATTTTAATAAGAAGGTCAAGACAAGAAATATCAAAATAGGAGACTTGGTGTTATAAGCACTAAGGAAAAATGTTTTAGACCCAAGGGGTAAATTTAGACCTAATTGGTCTGGACCCTACATTGTCAAAACAATCCTGTCAAGAGGTGCAGCAAAACTAACTGATATGGATGGCAATGAATTCTCAAACATGACAAATCTTGACCAACTTAAGAAATACTACCCATAAGTACTTGAGTAGGATACTCAAGAGAGCTACGTTCGGCCTGATTCCTTAAGAAAGGATACGTAGGCAACCCTTTATGGGTGCGACCACTTTATTTTTCGACATCTCCGCGTTCCAGAATTAATTAAAAATTCAACAGAAGATCGGCGAATTATCGGCGTCGCAGAGAAGGACCTGACGCCAGCCAACAGTCATCAGCGCCAGCCGACGAAATTGGCGCCTGGCGCTAAGCTTAAATGACAGGCGCCAAATGCCAATAACTGGCGCCAATTTGGAAATAAACTCTGGGCGAATTTCGTCGTTTTTCGGAAAATTTTCGACTTCCGTACTCGAAGAATTTCTGGAAAATTAAGTTTTTTCGGTTTTCATTGCTTCAATAAGATAAATTTAAAGTAAATAATTTAATTAAAAGCTGAAATTTCGTTAATAAATAAAATTACATTATTGATGGAATTTAAATAAAGCTGAAATAAATTAACTTTAAATAAAAAATAACAAACTAAGTCTAATAAATTGAAAGACAAGCAATGCTCCTTATCTTTCTTTTCCTTTCTAGCCCTTTTCCAATTTTTGTCTGCTTCCTCCTCCTCATCCATAACCTTAGCTAGTAGGCACCCTTTAGAGGACCTACATTCAATTTTAGAGTAGATAGTCTCCCCTTCAGCTAACACTCCATGCTTCTTTTCCATCCAAGCCCTTTTATCTGTGGTGTTAGCTTTCCTTTTCCCTTTATCTTTGGTAGCATTTTTCTTCCTAGGCATTGCAGGTGTTTTGAATTCAATTCTTGCATCAGGCGTTCCTTGGCAGGAATCACCATGTCACCCAGACGACTCTTCACATCAGTTTTACCCTGATTTTTATTCGAATCCTTCATAGGTTTCTTTAGCAACCATTTCTTCACATCATTGGGCAAAGAAGGAGGAACCTTTTGGGTAATCACTTCCCATAAAGGTCTAGCACCCCAGTAAGCATCAAATCTGTCTACCTCTTGGGAAATAGGGTACTCAAAGGGAGGACGAAGATCCGCGGAAGGAATATTCTGAAGCAAGCCGTATTGTCTTTTTACCCTGCAGGGATAATAATAAGTCACACGAGACAAGCTTGGAAGACGGCAGAAAGGTTGCTTGTTAACACCAACCATCCTTTCTATTTTCCACCATGGGAGGACCCACTTGATAGCAAAATCACGTGATTCGAAGACTTTTCCCCACCCATGGCGCCCAATATTAGGGAAATGTTTCTTCCTTCTCACAAAGCAATTGGGAGTATACTTCTCAATATCGTTCGGAGGGCTAATTAATCCTAGCCTTTCCATTAGCCACAACTGTAAAAAATTGCAACGCAAATAAATTATTATTACAATACAAAAATATTTTTTTTTTAATTTCTGTAATTAAAAATATTATTTTTCTACCTGTAATAAAATTGGAGAGCCGCGAAAAGGTGCTTTTGGGTCCCTTTTCAATTCATCTAGACTAATCATAGTCTCTCCAACTATTAATGGCATTGGATTTCTCCCTGATTCAATTTGTTCTAGTATAATGGTTATAATTGATTGACCTTCATTATTTTTACCACTACTAAGAAAAAATTGGTTAAGCATGCAAAACAAGAACGCCTTTCTTCTATATATATGAAAAGATTCAGAACGAGGTTTATCAAAATAATGGCGTGCAAATTCTTTCAAATTAACTATGTTGCTATCTACTATTTTTGATAAATCCCTTTCTTTTAAATTAAAGAAGCGCTCAAAATCCTTATAATAGTATGCATCTACTCTAGGGATTACTACGAGGTCTATTGCAGGGAAGCCTAAAATAGCACCAAATTCCTCTGGCAAAGGGCTAATCTCATCATACCCTATTCTGAAACAATGAGTATCAACATTCCAAAATTCTAAAGCGGTATGTATGAAGTCTAGGTCAAGATCTACCCCTTTGATGCCATAAATTCCCCCCAAGTGAAATAAATCTAATTCTTTTCTGTCTCTAGCATTAAGAGATCGACACCATTCATGAGTGTATTGGGTGAAGGTTTTGGTGACTAAAGACATGGTTATTATTTTTTCTAAAGAAAAGAATAATTTTATTCGCTGGAATTATGAGAAGAATCGGCTGCGCAGGGGGCTATTTATACACAAATTGCGAGAGGTTTTAATCAGAATGAAATACGGCATCAGCGTCAATTGGCGTCAAAATCCCGTAATTGGCACCAGTCGCCAGCGCTTGGCGCCACACGCCAAGTGTAGCGCCTGGCGCCACGCGCCATATTGTGGCGCCAGCTGGCGCCAAGTTGCCACATCAGCCGCGCATGCTTAACTTGCGTTTTTAATATTAAACTCGAGTCGGCTAATGACTTTATGGCTCCGTTTATTTTTCCTAAACATCTTTTTTTATCCTTTTTCTTAATTAATTAAAATAGCTATTATTTTTATTATTATTCTTTTTTTTGGACTTTATTTTAAATTCCAAACACCCGACATTTTATTCAACTTTTTCCTTTTTATTTTTTCTTTTTTGGGGGAGAGAGTCGGATACCCTCCATTAATAATAAAAATGACGGAATTTTGCGCAAAATTGTTTGTCACACTTTTCTTGCACACACTAACATACACATAATAATAACAATCAAATAAATTCATAATAGCATAAATATACAAAATATGTCTAAGAATAGTGAGTCTAAGGCAAAGTTTTTTGAAAAGTCAAAATAAAATATACATAGGAACAAACTACGGCGCCGGAGGATGTATGCCCATCATATCATAAAAATGCGCCGTACGAGGAGTCACCTCTCCACCAGCTCCAGCTCCAGTCTCCGTATGGGGAGGAAGACTCAATGTAGGACCACTCCAGCCAGGATCAACCTGAGGCTGAGGCTGCTGAGGCTGTTGCGATGACGAGCCTATCTCGTACATCCCACCACCTCTGAAAGGCGAGGTAGCCTCTCCTACCGGTGCAGCATGAGCACCCTCAGAAGAAGATCCCGAGCCCTCTGCAACATCATCACGAGCAGCCTCAGAGCGACCACCTCTACCCCCTGACGAAGTGCGACAACGTCTCGAGCTAGACCTCGCTGGATCCCTCCACCCCTCAGGTCTCGTGCGGGTGTGAGAAGCAATAGGCTGGCCCTGCAAAAAGAATTAAATCAGAAACAAGGTAAAATTGAAGCAGCAATGCAAAAAATAAGTAAAGAAAGGCTACCTCTCGGATGACGTCATCCTGACGGCAAGTGGCCGCATTCCTCATCCGGACGAGCTGGCTCCGGAAGGCATCTATGCATCGTGCCATCGCCGAAACCACCTCGCGTGAAAACTGTCAGAAAAATAAGTCAGTAAATATGCATGATATATGAACACAAAATTGTGAATATCTAGGCTTACTCGAGTCTGGTGGCGAGGAATCGACCACTCTAAGAAGCGCTCGCCCTTGGGAGCCGGAGGAATCATCTCCTCGATCGGCCCGTACATCCCCTGGTAAGGGATGGACATACGGGGTGGCACGAACTCAGCAGCACCGTCCTGATAAAACAAGAAAAAATCAGTAAAACATTACTTGGGGGCTACTTAATGGAAAGTAAAAGCTGAAAAAATCTTACCCTCACATCCTCAGTCGGTACGGGGGCTGGAGCTAACAAAGGTAGTAACTCCTCAGCATAGCACCGCCCGAGGATCACATAGGACCGCCAAGGGGTACCAGCTCCCTCAGACATGCTCGATAACCGCGCATCATCGAACATATGAAATGGTGGAGCAGTAGGAACGACGAAGACATCAGAGGAATGCTGTCTAGCAACCCTCTCTCCTAAGTACGCGATCGCTACATAAGTCCCCAGAAAATAGCGATGCTCAGCAGAATACTGTGCAGCTAACCCAGGGACTGTCCAACCGCCCCACGGCCGGTATACCACCTCAGGCCCCTACAAAGAGCATCAATCAAGCAAGAATATACCTAAAGCACCGCAGAAAAGCAAAATAAACAATAAAAGTCGTACCGAGATGATCCAGTTCCGGACATGTGTAGTAGACATATCCACATGATGGCCGCCCCAAGAGGCGCTCACTGGAAATCCCCGCGGCGATGGTCTCGCCGGCGCAGCAGAAGGAAAGTACTCGTAGAACCAGATCTACAAGGAGTTAAAATTGTGGGTAAATGCTAGCCAAATGTGTAGAGTTAAACTTTATAGGGAATAATGTTTACCTCTACGACCTTCCAAAAGGCAGACAAAGCGACGTTCGTCCCAAAGGACCGGTGTCGACACGAGTCCCTCACCGCACAAACGAAGTCAGCATAGGCCAAGCTGGCCCAGTCATAAGTCCCGATCCGGTGAAGATCACGGACAACAGGAAGATAGTAAAGCAACGCCCTACTACCTTTGTCAGGGGAGAATGTCCCTGACAACAACATCAGCGCAAAGATGCGCACCCGCTGCTCTCGGGTGGTCGCATCGTCATCAAGGGCCGCTGCCAGTGTCGAGCGGCGAATTCCCCTAGCGCTAAACTGGGTCGTCTCGACCTCAGCTCGGGCCCGAATAGTGATCGGCCCCAACAACTCCTCGACCTCCGAAGAAAAGACGTCGATTCCACTGTCAAACGGCAGTGGCACAGAAGTGAAGCAGTGGCACAGAAGTGAACTCCAGTCCTGCGATGAGACTGAAGTCCGTAGGGGTGACCATCATCTCGCCCCAGGGGAAATGGAAGGTGTTGGTGGTGTCCCAGAAGAACTCCACCAAAGCGCGCACTACATGGTGACTCCCGCTGGAGGCAACCATAGCCTCGGAGGTCTCGAATAGAGTAGCTAGTCCGCAAGACTCCCATAGGAGTCTCGTCTCAAGATCCCTGGTGATGTACATCTTGTACAAATTGCCCAAACCATCACAGCCGGAGCCATGATGCCGCATCCTCCCGGGCGTGATGCCCCTTCTCACCCTCTCAGAAATGTGGTGGACGGGGGCGAAGAACAGGGTCCGCTCATCCCACTCTGGAAGTCGACCAAGCGAAGTGGACGGCTCGGCGTCGTCCTCCACGGGCTCATGCTCCTGTCTGGTGTTTTGGGACCGTGAACCCAAGCCTCGCTATCTAGCCATGCTACATTGTGCAAAATCATCATAAATTAAGGTTCTATAGTATCTAAGGTTCGCCTAGCCGCATGATACTATGATCGCAAAAAAACAGAGTACGTAGTACTAAAACAGAGCACAAATTCGAATTGAGCATAACGGAATTTTTCAAGCAATCAAACATTTTCTTGCGACACTATAGTAATTATTGTGACAAATTGGACAAGAATTGCTAGCAAAAACATCAAGAACAAGTCACATTGTTCTTCACGATCTTAAGAGGTCCAACAATGGAAAATTGCTCATTTCTTCACCAAATTGAGCCAAGCAAGTCTCAAATTACTCCCAAGGTAATATACAAACATAATCAAGCAATTTCATGGCATAAAACTTAACAAACAAAGCGAATTAAGCATTATAAGTTTCGAATTTACATGAAATTCGTGAATAAACATGCCAAAAATTCATTAAAACCGATGTGAGTTTGAAGAAAACTTACATAGATCGGGAAAATAGATGAAAAGAGCTTTGATTTGCAACAAATTTGAGCGAATTCGGTTGAGAAACGAGCAAGAACCGAGCAATTGAAGTTTCTGGTTTCTTCGAGTAATTTCGCGACGAGCAAAGCAGCGAAATGAAGAGGAAAGGGGTATTTAAGGAAATCCTCGTGTTGGCGCCAAGCCCTATGCATTGGCGTCGAAAATTAGGCTTGGCGCCTGGCGCCAATATCAGCACCTGGCGCTAAGGCTAATAGGGTGGCGCTGATGGTCTTTCAGTGGTGCCAGAGCACCCAGCCACCTGATGGGGTTGTTCTACCTTTCTGCAACATATTTTTGGGTTCCTTGGTACGCCAGTTAGCCCCTCTAAGAAATTTGACATGATTTAGTAATCGGCTTGATTACATAAAGTGATCGACCTGATGGAAGATCGTATCACTTAGCTTAAAGCGCCTAAGCATTGGCTCGCTAACAAAAAGCACCGACATATAGGTTCAAAAGAAAAAAGGCACCGACATACAGGTTCAAAGCAACGGAAGCGCCAATGTACAGGCATAGCGGGAGCAAAGTTTAGGCGAACTTTTAAAGATCGACAGGCGTGGGTCTTCGGTAATTTCCTTTGGAAAATTATTGCATCAAATGAGGATGACTTCAAGAGAGGATATCTTTGACGGCCATTCCCTAGCTTGTGGAGTGTTGTCACAAACAACTGGAGGTAATTTCGGGCAAAGTTGCCTTCGATCATATTCCCTTAGGCATGGAAGATGGTCATAATGCGGATGGAGATTGTTTCAAGAGAAATAATCTTCGATAGTATTCCCTTGGACGTGGAATATTATCTATGCGGTTGGAGATTGTTTCAAGAGAAATAATCTTTGATAGTATTCCCTTGGACGTGGAATATTATCAATGCAGAGGAGGATCGTTTGAGTCGAAGCAATCTTCTATATTGAAATCAATTACGGGCGTAGCGGTTTTCAGGCGGGATGGCATTCTCTAGCTTGTAGGAGGTCATCAAAACAACAGTGAAGCGACAGCAAATCGGTTACTTTCAGAGACGTGTGCTCGACGGTGCAAGATACGCGTTTCTTAACTCTTTTATCTGTTTAACTAACGCTAGTTTGCAGGTATCGGCGTTATAAGATTGATTTAGGATCGCAGAACGTTCTGAATCATTCTCCGTCCCTATCGATACTTTGACTTTTGTTTTCGAAACTTGCGTTTCTCCAAACTCAGTCAAAGTGGGGGCTTCTGTAGACACCCATTTGTGTCTCCCCAAAACCAAACCCAGTGATGAGTACCTTTCACGTCGAATCATAATCGAATGAAGCAAAAGTGTGGAAAGTCTAGTGTGCGGAAAATTTTCTTTTCTCTTCTCTTTGTTTTTGAAAACTTATTTTAAGAAAATAGCCAACCCAGTTTGGTTGGTCCATGATATGGGTCCAATAATAGTGTAGTTGGATGGGGCTTGACAAGAGCTTTCCAACGATATATTATAAGCCCAATTCCGATGAATATTGAGGAAGTTATGGCCAAATTACTAAACTGGACCCGTTTTGAGCCTTATATGCGCCCAATGATCTAGGGGAGGGCCTTATACGGATTTATCATTCCTAATGCAATTAGGAATGGTTTTGGTCTTCTAGAATCTTCTAGAAGGTTCTTTTCATTCCTAATTCAATTAGCATTGATAAATTGATTTTTGACTTTTCAGAGTTTTAATTAAAATCAAATAGCATTTTTGAGGAAATTATATGATTTTATCCTCCAGTACGGCAAACTTATCTGATTTTCGAAAACGCGTTGAAAATAGGCTTGGCGCCTGACCCCAGGCTTTGGCGCCTGGAACCAGGCCTGGCGCCTGGCGCTAGTGTTGGTGCCTGGCGCCAGTTAGCCAGGGTTGGCGCCAACTGTGTTTTTTTGTGTGACAGACTCTGTTTTGTTTATTTTATCTTTTTAGATGATTTTCTCTATAAATATCGTATTAAAAACTCCGTTTTCATCCACCAATTTTCACCAATTCTCCTCATTCACAAGTTCTCATCTACGATCAGTTTTAATTAGCATTCTTTTATCATTCATCTTTTCTTCAAAACTTTGTTTTTGAATACAAAATTCCGCATTCAGTAGATCTAGAAACACCTAGCCATATTCGAAGTTGCCTTCGCCCTAGACGTGAAAGGTTTAATTTCTGAGGGTTTGGTCTCAAATCTCTATTTCAATTATTTAATTTAATTGTTTTGTTTATTATTTTCCTTGAAGTTACTAACGTGTGTATTTTGTTATTAGAAAGAGGTACGAAGCATCAAAGTAAGTGCTTTAATGGTTTTAATTGATATTATGATGTAGAAATCATGCTTATATTGTTATTATGATATTCCTAGTATCATGTCTAGGGTAAATTTAATATTAAATATGATTGCTATGATGCATTTTATTCTCTTCCTAATATTTATGATTGTTAGTATCATGTTAGGGCTAAATATTTGATTTTTATTGCTTAGTGACATGCTAGGGTTTGTAATTAATCTTGTTAGTATCATGCCTAGGATCTTGCTATTACTATTATGCTTTAATATTAACATGAACATGATTATGATTATAATTTTTATAATTTATTATGATTATGAATATTATTATTATTATTATTATTATTTTAATGATGATTATTTTATTTATGATTATTATAATAATTATTATTATTGATTATTTATCATGTTGCTTGATACATTATTTATTTTTATTGCTTGATCACGCCTTTTATGCATGTTTAAAAGAATTCGTACTTGTAATCACGCTTAATAAGATAATTAATAATCTTGTTAGGGTTAATATGATTATAATTCAAGTGATCGCCAATAATAGTTTATTTGTGCATTAAATTCAACCAACATAGATTAAACAGGTTAAGGGTTAATCCTATTGATTGCATGTTGATCAGAAAGCGCACATGAATACGATCAGAATAAAGTAGAAGCCTATTATTAGGGCAGGTTCAATCTCTTTTAGGTTGGGTTTGTACCATCATCCCCGAACCCTTATTTGGTTCTAGACCTTATGGAGTTGTCGATCTCTTGGATCGTTAAGGGGTGTAACCTTCATCCTATGAACGGTTTACAAGTTCCTAAAAAACTTGTTGGCGACTCTTTTGCTCTATCTTCTTCCCTTTTGGACGCCACCGTACTTTAGTGTATGATCACAGTGGGGTTCAAGCTAGTGGGATTAAAGCTTGAAATTATTCCCTACAGTATGTGTTTAGAACTTTAGGCTGTTCAGGATCTCCTGAAACTAAGAAGGATGCTCTAACTAATTGAGCTATACCTCACTCGCTCTCTTATTGATCTTAGTTTTAATACGTACTCTTATTATCATTGTCATTGTTGTAATAATTTCTGTGAATTATTCTTATACTCCCTTCGTCCCAAATTACTCTTAACTATTTGACATTTTGCACTATTCACACATCTCACTTTGACCATCTTTTTTAACTATTATTTGAAAGTCAATGTAGTCATGTAAGATGTTATGGGTCTATTTTAATGTATAATAGCCTAATATAAACTTTTTATACTACCTCCGTTTACTTTTATTTGTAACTTTGGGGTATTATTTGTGAGATATAAAATATTCCAAAATTGCAAAGAAAAGTTAACGGATGTAGTAACTTATATAATTATTTACTAAAAGAAGTTAAGGTCAGGTCATTTTCGGGTCGGGTCAACTTCGGGTCTCGGGTCAACTTCGGGTCGGGTCGTTTCGGGTCTCGGGTCAACTTTGGGTCGGGTCATCTCGGGTCGGGTCGTTTTGGGTTGGGTCATTTCGGGTTTCGGGTCAAGGTCGGGTCAGTTCCACTTCGGGTCGGGTATGGGTCGGGTCGGGTTAATTTGGGTTTTGGGTCAATTTCGGGTCACTGGTTTCCGGTCGGTTTCGGGTCATGGGTCGGGTCATTCGGGTCGGGACATCGGGTCTGGGTCAGGATTGCCAGGTCTAGAATGAGTAAAGAAGGAAATTTAAGTCTTATATGACGAGGTTAAGGTTGTGGGGGTGCCTTATGCACTCAAGGTGTTTAAACACCGAGTTAGTTAAAGGAATAAATAATAAATGTTGTTTGTCACTAATAAATCAAGAATTGAAATTAGAAGTTTGGTTTACTTGATTGAATTGATATTAGATTGATTGTATTGTTTTGCAAATGAGTCATCACCAAGTCTAAACTTGTAAATCACGTAAAGTGCAAGATGGATGAGCAATAAAACTCTGGATTTGTGCACATCTGGAGTAATGACAATCAGGGGTTGGGGTACACGGGGTATTAGTCATGCACTTTTCTTGAGGCCGTCTGATCTACGAGTCTCTTATTTCAAATATTTTTCAAAAATTAGGAATTAGGTGAGATCTCATACTAGCTACGGTCACGGAGTCACGCCCGTGGTCGTTGGATGTTTTATTGATGTTTCCGAAAGGAGTCATGGGGTTTTTCTTTTATTGATGTTCCAAATGAAGCATGGGATGGATAACCTTGTCTATTGCTTAATCCAATTAATAAAAATGATGATTTAACTACTTTGAAATAGTGAAGTCTTAGTAAAATGATAGTTGAGTTGTGTATTGAGTCTATAATTTGATAATGTGTGATGATTGAATATTAGTAGCATTATGCTAGGGATTTCTTATTATGTTTCGCAGCTTGTATGTACTCAGCTTTACTAATTGCGTGCTTTGTGTTTCTTTCTTTGGTCATGGCCTTCGCCTTTCAATGACCCTGTGACGATCCAATTTTTACACTTGTAATATTAGGGAGCAGATTAACCATAGGTTCTGACACATGCATCATTCGTATCTAGGTGGTGGGATCTTGAGTGGAGTGTTGGTTGCTTTTCTCATTTTATTTGATATTTACTTTTGAAGTTACTTAAACTCGATTTCATACTACTTCTATTGGTTTGAGTTTTGAATAAGGGCCTTAATGGTTCCAAGTTGTAAGACTTAATTTGGTTTTGTTTGTTGGTTTTGAAACTTATTTATAACTGATTTAGTTTTTCCGCTGCTAATTTCTAATATAGCCTTTGAACACGTGGCGATAGCACGCCAGTAATTCTCTTGAATATTGTTCAGGGTACTCACAGGTTTTAAAGAGAGAATTATTGGGTGTTACATGAGTAGTGCAAAAAAAAATTAAAAAAAAAACCAAAATCACAAAAACCAGCTAACCTCCCCTTCCCCAATCGGCCCACCCTAACTTCCATCACCACTGCCAGCTCGACGACCATCCCTCACCGGACCGCTGCGTCCCCATTTTCCTTGGTGTCGCTGTTTTCCCTTGAACCACCACCCCCAAATTTCCAATGCAACTAGTCGTATAGCCGCCTCGTTTTGTGGCGAGAAATATCTCAAAAAAATCAACCAATCATATCATAACACGTGTCATGATCAATCCTAATTATTAATGGAGTTAACAACCGTTAGTCATTAAGGACATTTGGTGAATTTTTTTAAAGCTTGGTGACATTAGGTGAATTTGTGAAAACTTGATGGCATATAGTGAATTTTTTAATAAAAACTTAGTAGCATTTTGTGAATTCACCGTTTATTCCTAAAGCAAAATTTCATTTGATTCCTGTTGAATCGGTGAACTACATAGTTGTCCCATTAATGAATTTTACCATGCTTTCTCAGATTTGTAGGAAGATTTATAATTAGGGGTTTGTTGATTTTTTTTTTAATATGTATATAATAATTGATTGCTTAACAAGTGGACCTTCTAATTGTATGCACTATGCATGGTTAATTTGGTTTTGCTGCCATGAATGTTCACTCCCTAAACGTTGTTCTACTATTGAAATATCGTTGGGTGTACCAAGTAAAATCTTGACAAGTTGTAAAAATAGCCCTATCTAGCTTGTTTTGAAGATGTTTAATCAGAATGAAAATGTAAATTGTCACAAAATTTTGTGATTGATACAAGTGCACTTGTACCATTGTACGATTATATGATAAAAATAAAATAAGATTTGAGATCTAATATTGAATTATGATCTGACATTGCATGTATTCCTCTAAATAAAATTGGTATTAAAGAATCAATAACATAATACTAAAACAGACACCGGGAATGACACATTGAAGGATTTATGTCTTCGTCATGTTGTAGGGAATAGTTTCAAGCCTTTAAAATCCCACTAGCTTGAACCCCACTGTGATCATACACTAAAGTACGGTGGCGTCCAAAAGGGAAGAAGATAGAACAAAAGAGTCGCCAACAAGTTTTGTAGGAACTTGTAAACCATTCATAGGATGAAGGTTACACCCCTTAACGATCCGAGAGATCGTCAACTCCATAAGGTCATGAACCAAATAAGGATTCGGGGATGATGGTACAAATCCAACCTAAAAGAGATTGAACCTGCCCTAATAATAGGCCTCTACTTTATTCTGCTCGTACTCATGTGCGCTTTCTGATTAACATACAATCAATAGGATTAACCCTAAACATGTTTATCTATGTTGGTTGAATATTAATGCACAAATAAATCTATTATTGGCGATCACTTGAATTATAATCACAATTAACCTTAACAAGATTATTAAATATCTTATTAAGCGTGATTACAAGTACCAAATTCCCTTTAACATGCAATAAAAGGCGTGATCAAGAAACAAATATAAAACAACATAATAATCATAATAATAATCATGAATAATAATTATATCATCATAATAATTATAATAATCAAACAACATAATAATCATAATAATAATCATGAATAATAATAATAATAATAATAATAATAATAATAATAATAATAATAATAATAATAATAATAATAATAATAATAATAATAATAATAATAATAATAATAATAATAATAACAATAATAATAATAATAATAATAATAATAATAATAATAATATTCATAATCATCATAAATTATAATATAATCATAATCATGTTCATGTTAATATTAAAGCATAATTAACATAGCAAGATCCTAGGCATGATACTAACAAGATTAATAACAAACCCTAGCATGTCACTAAGCGATAAAAATCAAATCTTTAACCCTAACATGATACTAACAATCATAAATATTAGGAAGAACATAGGAAGCATCATAGGAATCATATTTAATATTAAAATTACCCTAGACATGATACTAAGAATATCATAATAACAATATAAACATGATTTCTACATTATAAATCAATTAAAACCATTAAAGTACTTACTTTGATGCCTCGTACCTCTTTCTAATAACAAAATACACACGTTAGTAACTTCAAGGAAAATAATAAACAACAATTAAATTAAATAATTGAAATAGAGATTTGGGACCAAACCCTCAGAAATTAAACCTTTCACGTCTAGGGCGAAGGCAACTTCGAATATGGCTAGGTGTTTCTAGATCTTGCGAATGCGGAATTTTGTATGAGAAAACCAAGTTTAGGAGGAAAGATGAATGAGAGAGAGATGAATGATTAAGAGAGAATTAAAGAATGCTAATGAATGAATAATGAATCTTGATGAATGAAAACTGATTGTAGGTGAATGTAGATGTAGATGATGAATGAAAACGGAGTTTTTAATACGATATTTATAGAGAAAATCAGCCAAAAAAGATAAATTAACAAAACAGAGTCTGACGCTTAGGAAACAGAGCTGGCGCCAGCACTAGCGCCAGGCGCCAATGGCTAGCGCCAGGCGCCAGGCCTGGTTCCAGGCGCCAAGGCCTGGGGTTGGACGCCAAGCTTGATTTTAACGCGTTTTTGAAAATCCGATAAGTTTACCGTACTAGAGGATAAAATAATATAATTTCTTCGAAAATGCTATTTGATTTTGATTAAAACTCTGAAAAGTCAACAAAGTCAACTTATCAATGCTAATTGAATTAGGAATGAAAAGAACCTTCTAGAAAAATCTAGAAGACTAAAACCATTCCTAATTGCACTAGGAATGATAAATCATATTAGGCCCTCCCCTAGATCATTGGGCCGCATATAAAGCTCAAACCGGGCCTAGTTTGGTAAATTGGCCATAACTTCCTCAATATTCATCGGAATTGGGCTTATAATATATCGTTGGAAAGGTCTTTGCAAGCCCCATCCAACTAAACCACTATTGGACCCATATCATGGACCAACCAAACTGGATTGACTGTTTTCTTAAAATAAAGTTTTCAAAAACAGAGAGAAGAGAAAAGAAAATAAAAAACTTTCCGCAACGCTAGACCTTTCCACACTTTCGTTTCATTCGATTATGATTCGACGCGAAAGGTACTCATCACCGGGTTTGGTTTTGGGGAGACACAAATGGGTGTCTACAGAAGCCCCCACTTTGACTGAGTTTGGAGAAACGCAAGTTTCGAAAACAAAAGTCAAAGTATCGATAGGGACGGAGAATGATTCAGAACGTTCTGCGATCCTAAACCAATCTTGTAACGCCGATACCTGCAAACCTAGCGTTAGTTAAACAGATAAAAGAGTTAAGAAACGCGTAACTTGCACCGTCGAGCACACGTCTCTGAAAGTAACCGATTTGCTGCCGCTTTGTTGTATCCTTGCTTTGATGACCTTCTACAAGCTAGAGAATGTCATCCTGCTTGAAAACCGCTACGCCTGTAACTGCTTCCAAATTAGAAGATTGCTTCGCCTGAAACTATCCTCTCCGCAATGATAATATTCCACATCCTAGGGAACATTATCGAAGATTATTTCTCTTAAAACAATCCTCATTTGCATTGACAATATTCCACATCCTAGGGAATACTATCGAAGATTATTTCTCTTGAAATAATCCTCAGCTGCATTGATAATATTCCACATCCTAGGGAATACTATCGAAGATTATTTCACTTCAAATAATCCTCATGTTGTTCGTGACAACTCTCCGCAAGCTAGGGAACGCCATCGAAGATATCTTCTCTTGAAGCCATCCCCATTTGATGCGATAATTTTCCAAAGGAAATTACCGAAGATCCACGCTTGTCGATCTTTAAAAGTTCGCCTGAACTTTGCTTCCGCTATGCCTGTACGTCGGCGCTTCCGTTGCTTTGAACCTGTATGTCGGTGCTCTTTGCTTTTGAACCTATATGTCGGTGCCTTTTGCTAATGAGCCAATGCTTAGGCGCTTTAAGCTAAGTGAGACGATCTCTTATCAGGTCGATCACTTTATGTAATCAAGCCGATTACTAAATCATGTCAAATTGCTTAGAGGGGCTAACTGGCGTACCAAGGAACCCAAAAATATGTTGCAGAAGGCTAGCACAACCTCATCAGATGGCTGGATGCTTTGGCGTCGCTGAAAAACCATCAGCGCTAGCTTTGTAGCGTTAGCGCCAGGCGCTGATGTTGGCGCCAGGCGCCAATCCCAACTTATTACGCCAATGCATAGGGACTGGCGCCAGCACGGGAATTTCTTTAAATACCCATTTTCTCTTCATTTCGCTGCTCTGTTCGTCGTGAAACAGCTCGAGGAAACCGAAAGCTTCAATTGCTCATTGCTTGCTTGTTTCTCAAATGAATTCGCTCAAATTTGTTGCAAATCAAAGCTCTTCTCATCTATTTTCCTGATCTATGTAAGTTTTCTTCAAACTCACATCAGTTTTTATGAATTCTTGGCATGTTTATTCACGAATTTCATGAAAATTTGAAATTTATAATGCTCAATTTGCTTTGATTGTCAAGTTTTATGCCATGAAATTGCTTGATTATGTTTATATATTGCCTTGGGAGTAATTTGAGACTTGTTTGACTCAATTTGGTGAAGAAATGAGCAATTTGCCATTGTTGGACCTCTTAAGGTCGTGAAGAACAATGTGACTCGTTCTTGATGTTTTTGCTAGAAATTCTTGTTCAATTTGTCACAATAATCACTATAGTGTTGCAAGAAATTGTTTGATTGCTTGAAAAATACTGTCATGCTCAATTTGAATTTGTGCTCTGTTTTAGTACTACATACTCTGTTTTTGTGAACATAGTATCATGCGGCTAGGCGAACCTTAGATACTATAGAACCTTAATTTATGATGATTCTGCACAATGTAGCATGGCTAGACAACGAGGCTCGGGTTCACGGTCCCGAAACACTAGACGGGAGCATGAGCCCGTGGATGACGACGCCACGCCTTCCACTTCACTTGGTCGGCTTCCGGAGTGGGATGAGCGGACCCTGTTCTTTGCCCCTATCCACCACATTTCCGAGAGGGTGAGACGGGGTACCGAGCCCGGGAGGACACGACATCACGGCTCTGGCTGTGACGGTTTAGGCGATTTGTACAGGATGCACATCGCCAGGGATCTTCAGACGAGGCTCCTATGGGAGTCTTGCGGGCTAGCTACTCTGTTTGAGACCTCCGAGGCTATGGTCGCCTCCAGCGGGGGTCATCACGTAGTGCGCGCTTTGGTGGAGTTCTTCTGGGACACCACCAACACCTTTCATTTCCCCTGGGGCGAGATGATGGTCACCCCTACGGATTTCAGTCTCATCATAGGACTGGAGTTCACTTCTGTGCCACTTCCGTTCGACGGTGGGATCGACGTCTTTTCTTCGGAGGTCGAGGAGCTGTTGGGGCTGATTTCTATTCGGGCCCAAGCTGAGGTCGAGACGACTCAGTTCAGTGCTAGGGGAATTCGCCGCTCGACGCTGGCAGCGACTCTTGACGACGATGCGACCACCCGAGAGCAGCGGGTGCGCATCTTTGTGCTGATGTTGCTGTCAGGGACATTCTCCCCTGACAAGGGTAGTAGGGCATTGCTTTACTACCTTCCTGCTGTCCGTGATCTCCAGCGGATCGAGACTTATGACTGGGCCAGCTTGGCCTATGCTGACTTCGTTCGTGCGCTGAGGGACTCGTGTCGTCACCGGTCCTTTAGGACAAACGTCGCTTTGTCTGCTTTCTGGAAGGTCGTAGAGGTAAACATTATTCCCTATAAAGTTTAGCCTTACATATTAGTTAGCATTTATTCACACTTTTAACTCCTTGTAGATCTGGTTCTACGAGTACTTTCCTTCCGTTGCGCCGGCGAGACCATCGCCGAGGGGATTTCCAGTGAGCGCCTCTTGGGGCGGCCACCACGTGGACATGTCTACTGCACGTGTCCGGAACTAGATCATCTCGGTACGACTTTTATCGTTTATCTTGCTTTTCCGCGGTGTTTTAGATATATTCTTGCCTGATTGATGCTTTTTATAGGGACTTGAGGTGGTATACCGACCGTGGGGCGGTTGGACAGTCCCTGGATTAGCCGCACAGTACTCTGCTGAGCGTCGCTATTTTCTGGGGACCTATGGAGCGGTCGCGTACTTAGGAGAGAGGGTCACTAGACAGCACTCTTCTGACGTCTTCGTCGTTCCTACCGCTCCACCACGTCATATGTTCGACGAGGCGCGGTTGTCGAGCATGTCTGAGGGAGCTGGTACCCCTTGGCGGTCCCATGCGATCCTCGGGCGGTGTTATGCTGAAGAGCTACTAGAGCTACTACCTTTGTTAGCTCCTGCGCCTGTACCGGCTGAGGATGTGAGGGTAAGATTCTTAGCTTTTTATTTTTCGCTAAGTAGCCCCCAAGTAATACTTTACTGATTTTTTCTGTTTTATCAGGACGGTACTGCTGAGTTCGTGCCGCCCCGTATGTCCATCCACTACTAGGGGATGTACGGGCCGATCGAGGAGATGATTTCTCCGGCTCCCGAGGGTGAGCGCTTCGTAGAGCGGTCGATTCCTCGCCACCAGGCTATCGTAAGCCTAGTTTTAATTCAGAATTTTTGTGTTCATGTATATCATGTATATTTACTAACTTATTTTTCTGACAGTTTTCACGCGAGGTGGTTTCGGCTATGGCACGATGCATAGATGCCTTCCGGAGTCAGCTTGTCCGGATGAGGAACGCGGCCACCTGTCGTCGGGATGATGTCATCCGAGAGGTAGCCTTTCGTTACCCATTTTTTTTGCATTGCTGCTTCAATTTTACTTTGTTTCTGATTTAGCTCTTTTTGCAGGGCCAGCTTATCGCTTCTCACACCCACACGAGACCTGAGGGGCGGAGGGATCTGGCGAGGTCTAGCTCGAGACGTCGTCGTACTTCGTCAGGGGGTAGAGGCGGTCGCTCTGAGGCTGCTCGAGTCGACGTTGCTGAGGGCTCAGGATCTTCTTCTGAGGGTGCTCATGTCGCACCGGTAGGAGAGCCTACTTCGGCTTTCAGAGGTGGTGGGATGTACGAGGTCGGCTCGTCATCGCAGCAGCCTCCGCGGTCTCAGCCTCAGGTTGATCCTGGCTGGAGTGGTCCTATCTTGAGTCTTCCTCCTCCTACGGAGACTGGAGCTGGTGCTGAAGCTGGAGCTGGTGGAGAGGTGACTCCTCGTACGGTACAATTTTATAACATGATGGGCCTACATCCTCCGGCGCCGTAGTTTGTTCCTGTATATATATTTTATTTTGACTTTTTTATAGAACTTTGCCTGACTCATTATTTAGACACATTTTGTATTTTTATGTTTATTTATTGTTGTGTGTATGTTTGTGTTTGCAAGAAAAGTGTGACAACAATTTTGCGCGAAAATTCCGTCATTTTTATTATTGATGGAGGGTATCCGACTCTCTCCCCCAAAAAGGAAAAAATAAAAAAGGAAAAAATTAGATAGAATGTCGGGTGTTTGGAATTTAAAATAAAGTCCAAAAAGAATAATTAAAAAAAATAATAGCTATATTTAATTAATTAAGAAAAGGATAAAAAAAAGATGTTTAGGAGAATTAAACGGGGCCATAAAGTCATTAACCGACTCGAGCTTAATATTAAAAACGCAAACTGAGCACGTGCGGTTGGTCTGGGAACTTAGCGCCAGCTGGCGCCACACTATGGCGCGTGGCGCCAGGCGCTACACTTAGCGTGTGGCGTCAAGCTCTGGCGGTTGGCGCCAATCACGGGTGTTTGACGCCAATTGACGGTGACTCCGTATTTTATTCTGATTAAAATTCCTCGCAATTTCTGTATAAATAGCCCCCTGCCAGCCGATTCTTCTCATAATTTCAGCGAATAAAATTATTCTCTTCTTTAGAAAAAATAATAATCATGTCTTTAGCCACTAAAATCTTCACCCAATACACTCATGAATGGTGTCGATCTCTTAATGCTAGAGACTGAAAAGAATTAGATTTATTTCACTTGGGGGGAATTTATGGCATCAAAGGGGTAGATCTTGACCTAGACTTCATACATACCGCTTTAGAATTTTGGAATGTTGATACTCATTGTTTCAGAATAGGGTATGATGAGATTAGCCCTTTGCCAGAGGAATTTGGTGCTATTTTAGGCTTTCCTGCAATAGACCTCGTAGTAATCCCTAGAGTAGATGCATACTACTATAAGGATTTTGAGCGCTTCTTTAATTTGAAGGAAAGGGATTTATCAAAAATAGTGGATGGCAACATAGTTAATTTGAAAGAATTCGCACGCCATTATTTTGATAAACCTCTTTCTGAATCTTTTCATATATATAGAAGAAGGGCGTTTTTATTTTGCATGCTTAATCAATTTTTTCTTAGTAGTGGTAAAAATAATGAGGGTCAATCAATTATAACCAATGTACTAGAACAAATTGAATCAGGGAGAAATCCAATGCCATTAATAGTTGGAGAGACTATGATTAGTCTAGATGAATTGAAAGGGGACCCAAAAGCGCCTCTTCGCGGTTCTCCAATTTTATTACAGGTAGAAAAATAATATTTTTAATTACAGAAATCAAAAAATATATTTTTGTATTGTAATAATAATTTATTTGCATTGCAATTTTTTTTTTTACAGATGTGGCTAATGGAGAGGCTAGGATTAATAAGCCTTCCGGAGGATATTGAAAAATATACTCCCAATTGCTTCGTGAGAAGAAAGAAGCGCATCCCTAAAATTGGGCGCCATGGGTGGAAAAAAGTCTTTGAATCACGCGATTTTGCTATCAAGTGGGTCATCCCATGGTGGAAAATAGAAAGGATGGTTGGTGTTAACAAGCAACCTTTCTGCCGTCTTCCAAGCTTGTCTCGTGTAACATATTATTATCCCTGCAGGGTAAAAAGACAATACGGCTTGCTTCAGAATATTCCTTCCGGGGATCTTCGTCCTCCCTATGAGTACCCTGTATCTCAAGAAGTAGATAGATTCGATGCTTACTGGAGCACTAGACCTTTATGGGAAGTGATTACCCAAAAGGTTCCTCCTTTTTTGCCCAATGATGTAAAGAAGTGGTTGCTGAAGAAATCTTCGATTGATCAGGGTAGAACCGATGTGAAGAATCGTCTAGGTGACAGGGTGACTCCTGCCAAAGAATGCTTAGGTGCAAGAATTGAATTCAAAACACCTACAATGCCTAGGAAGAAAAATACTACCAAAGACAAAGGAAAAAAGAAAGCTAACACCACAGACAAAAAAGTTTGGGTGGAAAAGAAGCATGGAGTGCTAGCTGAAGGGGAGACCATCTACTCAAAAATTGAATGTAGGTCCTCTAAAGGATGCCTACTAGCTAAAGTAATGGATGAAGAGGAGGAAACAGAAAAGAATTGGAAAAGTGCTAGAAAGGAAAAGAAAGATTAAAAGCATTGCTTAGCTTTAGATTTATTAGACTTAGATGGTTATGTTTATTTAAAGTTAATTTATTTCAGCCTTATTTAAATTCCATCAATAGTGTAATTTTATTTTATTAATGAAATTTCAGCTTTCAATTAAATTGTTTACTTTAAATTTATTTTATTAAAGCAATGAAAATCGAAAAAAATTAATTTTCCAGAAATTCTTCGAGTACGGAAGTCGAAAATTTTCCGAAAAACACCGAAATTCGCCTAGATTTTATTCCCAAATTGGCGCCAGTAATTGGCGTTTGGCGCCAGCTATTGAGGTCTGGCGCCATGCGCCAATTCCATCGGCTGGCGCTGATGACTTCTGGCTGGCGCCAGGCTCTGTTCTGCGACGCCAATAATTTGCCGATTTTCTGTTGATTTTTTTAATTGATTCCGGAACGCGGAGATGTCGAAAAATAAAGTGGCTGCACCCGTAAAGGGTTGCCTACGTATCCTTTCTTAAGGAATCAGGCCGAACGTAGCTCTCTTGAGTATTCTACTCAAGTAATTATGGGTAGTATTTTTTAAGTTGGTCAAGATTAGTCATGTTTGAGAATTCATTGCCATCCATATCAGTTAGTTTTGCTGCACCTCCTGACAGGATTGTTTTGACAATGTAGGGGCCAGACTAGTTAGGTCTAAATTTTCCCCTTGGGTCTAAAACATTTTTCTTTAGTGCTTTTAATACCAAATCTCCTACTTTGATATTTCTTGTCTTGACCTTCTTATTAAAATGCCTAGCCATACGAGTTCGGTAATACTGAGTGTGATGTAGAGCTTCTAGTCGTTTTTCGTCGAGTAGAATCAATTCTTCATATCTTGCCCTAGTCCATTCAACTTCATCGAGTTTACTCTCTAACGCGATGCGTAGAGATGGTATTTCTAGTTCGACAGGTTGTAAGGCATCCATTCTATATACTAAGGAAAATGGCGTATTTCCTGTTGATGTATGGATTGACGTGCGATAACCCCACAATGCGAAGTGAAGCTTGTCAGGCCAATCCTTATAATTTTCTGTCATTTTCTCGATGATAGTCTTTAGATTTTTATTAGCTGCCTCGACTGCTCCGTTTGCTTGAGGTCTATAAGGGGAAGAATGATGATGTTGAATGCTGTATTTTTGTAGCAATTCTTCACATTCATCTTGAAAGTGAGTTCCATTGTCACTTATCATTTCATGTGGGACTCCATATCGACAAATAATATTTATCTCGATAAAGAGTGCTACATGTTTTGCAGTGAGTTTAGCGTATGATTGCGCTTCGACCCACTTCGTAAAGTAATCGCTTACTACTAGGATAAATTCGTGGCCTCCATTTCCTGGGGGAGTGATTTTGCCAATTATGTCAATTCCCCATGTAGAGAATGGCCATGGCGATGTGTAGGTGTAGAGCAAAGATGGAGGGACATGTTGTAAATTGGCATAAATTTGACACTTAGGGCATCTTTTTACGTATTGATGGCAATCCCTATTCATTGTAGTCCAATGATATCCTTCTCGCATTATTTTCTGGACTAACATTTTGCCATTTACATGAGTGCCACAGATTCCTTCGTGAACTATTCTCGTTACTCTTTGTGCATCCACCTTTCCTACACATAGGAGAGCTCGACCTTTAGGTACCCTCTTATGTAGCTCGTTGTCTATGAGTACATATTGAGAAGCCAAAAGTCTTAATGCTCGCTTTGCTCTTTTATCAGCATGAGGAGGGTATTCTCCATTGGTGACATAGTTGAGTATGTCTGTGTACCACGGTTCTTCTTCTTCTTCTTCGCCTTGGACTAAATCGTCGTCTTCTATAGCCTGGATATATGTTGGTTTGTGCCTTTTTTCGATAGTTAGACATTTGCTCGATTTCCGTGGGAATCCTAACCATTGAGGCTAATCTTACCAAGGCATCAGCAAATTGGTTTTCTTCTCTAGGTAGGTATGTGTATTCTACCTTCTCTAACTGATCGGTAAGAGTTTCCAGATAGGTTTGGTAAGGGGCAAGGCTTTCGCTCCTTACTTTCCACCTTTTAGATATTTGATTGATGATCAAAGAAGAGTCTTCGAATATCCTTAACTTCTTTACTCCCAATGCCAAGGATGTTTCAAGGCCTACCACGCATGCTTCATATTCAGCAGCGTTGTTGGTAACGTCGAAATCAAGCTTTATTGAGATTGGAACGCGTTCTTCTTTAGGTGATACTAGTAGCATTCCGACGCCACATCCCTTTTGGTTTGAGGCTCCGTCGAAATACAAGGTCCAAGTATCATCTTCAGTGACCATTAAGTCTTCATCTGGAAATTCATTGTCTTTTATTGGCGTCGAGTCCTCTATTGGAAAATCTGCTAGAAAGTCTTACACCACGGATCCTTTAATAGCTTTTTGAGGCATAAACCGTACATCAAACTGGGCTAGATTGACTATCCATCTTGAAATACGTCCATTGAGTGTAGATTTCTCGAACAGATACTTGAGTGGATCCAATCGGGAGACTACGAAAACGGTATGCACCAACATGTAATGTCTTAACTTAGTTGTGGCCCACACCAAGGCGAGGCACAATTTCTCGAGCGGTGTATAGCGTGTTTCGTATTCGAGCATCTTTTTATTAGGTAATAGATTGCGTTCTCTTTGCCTTCTACCTCTTGTGCTAGCATGGCTCCCATTGTCTCTTTGGTAACCATCAAGTATAACCTAAGGGGTATTCCGGGAAGTGCTGGCGCTAATACGGGAGGATTTGCGAGATAGGCTTTGATCTTTTCAAAGGATTTTTGACACTCGTCATCCCATATTACTGGTACATTCTTCTTGAGCTTTCTGAAGATTGGTTCACATATCGTTGTCAGTTTTGTATGAACCTACTTATGTATTGCAACCGGCCAATAAATCCTCGAATTTGTTTCTCAGTCTTAGGCGGTGGCATTGACATGATTGCTTTAATCTTGGTTGGATCTACCTCTATTCCTCTAGAGCTTATGACGTATCCCAAGAGCTTGCCTGAGGTGACTCCAAAAGCACATTTTGATGGATTCAACCTCATGTTATATATTCTAAGCCTTTCGAAGAATTTCCTTAAGGCTACTTGATGGCCTGGACGGTCTTTTGATTTTACAATCATGTCGTCGACATATACCTCGACTTTTTCGTGCATCATGTCATGGAGTAAGGCAGTTGCTGCACGTTGGTAAGTAGCACCCGCGTTTTTCAACCCGAATGGCATTACCGTGTAGCAGTAAGTGCCCCATGGTGTTATAAAGGTTGTTTTCTCCATGTCTTCTTCTGCCATGAGAATCTGATTGTACCCTGCGTATCCATCCATGAATGAAAGAAGCGCGTGATTTGCCGTGTTGTCTACTAGAATATCGATGTGTGGCAAAGGGAAGTCGTCCTTTGGACTTGCCTTATTTAGATCTCGATAGTCGACACACATCCTCACCCTTCCGTCTTTCTTTGGAACTGGGACGACGTTGGCGACCCATTCGGGGTATTTGGATACCTTGATGAAACCTGCAGTTATTTGTTTTTGGACTTCTTCTTTTATTTTAAGTGCTACGTCAAATTTCATTCGACGCAACTTTTGTTTTACAGGTTTCATTCCTGGAATTAGTGGTATAGTGTGTTGAGCTATCTCTCTATTAATGCCTGGCATATATTCATATGACCAAGCAAATACATCGATAAATTCTTTAAGTAAGTTAATTAAATCGGTTCTTTCTTGTTTATTCAATGTTAGTCCGATTTTAACTTCTCTTTTATGAGTTGAATCGTTCGAGATGTCAACTGTTTCAGTTTCTTTAATTACCGGTGTTTCCTTTTCGAGTGTTTCCATTGCTTTAATAATTTCTTTGTCTTTTTCATCGTTAGCTAAGCAATGCTCGTCATCTTGGGTTAGAGAAGAACACAAGAAGTAAGGAGAATGAGAAATATTATTGTACTCTGAGATCATTACATCAAAGAGTGATATGTCCTCAGGGACTGGATCACTAACTATCCTAGGAGAAGAAATAGGAGGGGGAGGTGTTACTACTAAAGACTTAGAAGACTCTAAAGGGGAAGACTCTGACTCTGACTCAGACGACTCTTTGAACATCGGTCCTTGCCCTGTCGTGATTGATTTCTTCCTTCCGCTTGGAGTAGTCACTTTGATAGTCTTGCGCCACCCTTGTAGTGATCCTTCGGCTGGAGTAATTAGCTTCGAGGGGTCGAAGCTTTCACTTTGTAGGACCGTTTGAATGAGCGAGGAGTTATCCTCTTTATAAGTTGGCTCATTCTTTTCTCGCCCAAACAGTAATCCCATGACGTTAAAGTCAAAGCATGGGGGTGCTTTCTCCTTGTGGACGGGAGTTGGAATTTCATCAGTGAAGTAGCAATCCAAGAAAATCTCGAATCCTTGTTGTCGTATGCCGTTTACAACAAATGGCTCGGGAAATTCATGGCATGGATAGTCCTCTCCTTCCTTTATGAATTGACCATTGAGCGTAAGAGGGTACTGATCCATTGGAATTGCTTTCTTTTGAATGCGAGCGTCCCTACGTGCTTTCAACTTGTCCTGGGCTCGCTTGAGATCTTTCCGAGTCGGTTCAAAACCAAGTCCGAAAGTATCTAGCTTAGGGAGGCTAGGTGACTCCAGCGATTTTGCTATCCCTTTCTTCTTTCCTAGGGTCATCCCAGGGAAGTGTCCTTGTTTCTTCAGCATGGTATTGACAATCATGTTGGAATGGGGGTCATGGCAAAGAGATGTCCTTTCATCCTCCTGGATTAAGGAGACTTCTTCGTTAAAGCCCCATAGGTCTTCATCATCTTCGTCGTGCTCCACGTTAATGATTGGATTTTCTATGGATTTTATTCTCATTGGCGAAGTATCGATAGTGATTGGAATTCCTCCAACTATGGCTTTTACTTGTTGATGGAGAGATGAAGGGACGTCCTTTAGATCGTGAAGCCAAGGGCGCCCCAACAACAAGTTGAATGAGGCTTTGATGTCTACTACTTGAAAAGTAGTAGCATGTTCTATTGCTCCTGCCGTTACATTTAGGGTTATTTTGCCAAGAGCTTGACGACGAGTATTATCGTAGGCTCTTATTCCTTGTGTGGACGGAGTTAAGTCTTCATCCCTTATGCCGAGCATCCTCGCAATTCTAAGTGGACAGACATTGATAGCCGATCCATTGTCTACAAGAGTCATGGGAACATTCATCCTTTTGCAGACTACCGTGAGGTTTAATGCCTTGTAATGTCTGTCACCTTCTGGGGTAAATCTTTGTCAGAGAAGGTGATTAAATTAATCGGACTAGGAAGGTCACTTATAAGGAAGTTGGCTAGTCCCTCAGGAGTAGTGTTAGAATCTATCCCGATTTTATCCAAGGCATTCATTACAGCCAACCTTTGTTCTCGAGATGTTGCCAGAAGTTTCCACACATTCATCTCAACTTTTGTCTTCTTAAACTGTTTAACAATATCATTGTCTTCGATGATAGGTATGGGAACTTGTTGTACGGTGGGCATAAGTTGCGATGAAACGAGAGGTTGCATTCTCCCAGATCTTGTGAGGACATCTATAGTGTGCCCCCTTGATTGATGATATTGGCAGTAATATCTATCTGTCCTTTTTAATGACTCGAATGGTCTCGGTTCGAGAGGTTTGACCTCGCCACTCTCGGAGAGCATTTCGAACATTTGCGCATATGGGATCCCAATTGGAGTGTAGATTTTATTGCTCTTCTTGGGTTTTTCAGTGACTTGTAAGGGAAAATACTTTGCCTCATAAGTCGTTTTCACTGGTGTGAATTCTCTATTAGGTTCTTCTTTTGGAAGTGGAAGCTCATCATATTTCTTATGGAGTTCGTTCATAACTTTGAGAGCTTCACGTAGTAGTTGCGATGCCTCCTTCATAGACAGTGTGAGCAATTGTATGTCTTCCTTATTTGCCGGTTCTGGAAGGCTATCTTTGACATCGAAAAAGATCTCCTCTTCTTTTTCTATGGCATTGATTTCTTCAACAGGTTTAATGAGAGATGAGGGGTCAATCTCGTTTTCCTCGTCGGAGATCGCCAGAGTATGAGCTAGAGGTGCATTGTCGATGCTTGGCTTCTTACTGGCGGGGGCAACGACAGTTTGTTATTGTCGATTAGGTCTTGGATAGCTTCCTTAAGCTTCCAACAGCTTTCAGTAGAATGGCCCCTACCTTGGTGATACTTGTAGTGTGCGTTGGGGTTCCAGTTAACCGACCTCTTCTCGACTGGTGGGTCCCCAAATGGTCCAATGGGAGTTATAAGACCTTTTGCATTTAACCGATCAAATGCGGTGTCATAACTCATGCCAATAGGAGTGAAGTTCCTCCTAAATGGTTTCTTCTATCCTTGGTTGTTCATAGCAAGAACCTCTCCTAAATTAAAGGTGCTAACATTATTTGAGTGGGCGGTTTTGGAAGAAGAAGGATTGTCGTTCTTCTTTCCTTTCCACTCACTGTTGGAGTTGTTGTTGGCAGCTTTTGACTTAGCCAATGTCATTCTTCAATGTTTTGGAAGAAGAAGGATTGTCGTTCTTCAATATTGATCCCAATGTCATAAACAGCCTTAAAGGTATGGAGATTATTTTGATATTTAAGATGCTTAAAAAAAATTTCTTGGAGATTCTTGATAAATAGTCTCACAGACTCTTTTTCACTTGGCACCTCAATCATTTTAGCTGAGGTTTCTCTCCACTTGTTAAAGAAAGAGGTGAAGCCTTCATTCTCTTTCTATTTGAGGATTTCAAGTTCTCTATGGTCGGTCTCCACTTGGATGTTGCACTTGTACCTATCAACGAAAGCGTTTGCTATAGACTCCCAGGTAGAGGTCTTTTCTTTTTCGAGAGAAAAGAACCATTGTTGGCAAACGGTCTCGAGAGATAGTGAGAAAAGAGAAGGGAAGACCTTCTTATCAATACCCTTGATACTCATTATTGTTTCGAATGCTCTTAAATGGAAGTAAGGGTTGTCAATTGCTCTGAATTTTGGGATGTCGTTGGCGTTGAACTTTTGCGGAAGAATATCTTTGTCCACCGAGACCCCTTGTGATGTAAGCTCTTGAAACTTGTAGTCGCTGGACAACTTGCTTAGGCTCTCTTGCATGAGGTCCATTTGTTGTTGCTTCACGGGATCGTCGATCCTAAATGCGAGAAGTTTCAGTGTCTCAGTCACAGTAGCCAGTTGGTTCTTAAGATCATTGACTTTTTCTTGAGTTGCCATTATAACTCTTGCTTTCCTTTTGCGAGCTATAGGTTTGTCGAAAAGTTGGACTTGTACGAAGAGGTTATCTTTGATTAATCGTCCTTCCTTTCTTGACCACGCGCTGTAAATTAAACCATTTTGCGTTTTAATTACTTGACTCGAATCAACTTGACTTTATGGTTTATTTTAAGGGAAAAAGAAAAAAACAGAAAAAAAAGGGTGCGTATTTAACTATTTTTGGAAAAAATAATGTATATATTTTTATGTTGGAGGATTAATATCCGACTTACCCCCCTAAAAAAATGACGAAAAAACGCGCACACAAGACTCTCTTAAACATGGTCAAAGTATGTGTATTGGTGTGTGCATGGAGTGTAAGTGACATGCTTGGACTTTTGTGTAAGACCATGGGACTTAGTGCCTAAACTCGATCATTGATTCAATTAAACATTATTGACAGCAAAATTAATCGAATTAAACAGAAAACTGATTAATTAGACCTTAGGTGGTGACTCGACAAATAATCCGAACTGTCGGCCAAGCGACAGGACTGGCGTCACACTGTGGAGCTTGGCGCCAGACAACATAGTTGTCGTCAGGCGCTACACTCCATAGTGTGGCGCTACAGCTCAGACCTTGGCGCCAATAGTGGAGCGTCGGTCTGGGACTGTTTTCGGTGTTATTAGTCAACTGGGGTATGCCTAAAGTCGTACTAGGTCAATTCCGATTAAAAAAAAAATTAGACTTTATTGACTCAAATTAAATAAATAATTAATTAATTAGGCAAAGTTCTTTAAGTCATTAATTTATTTAATCTCAACACAAGTCAACAAACGGTCAAGAGAAACATAGAATATATATGCACAACAAATATTGCACAATTAGTCAAGTAGGCACAATATGATGCAATGCGTTCGCAACCTAACCATGGCTCTAGTTCTCTAAAGTTCGGGATATGGTTTAGTCAAAGAGGGTCCATGGTTAATTGTCCGGATGCACCGTGCGGAAGCCTAACCGTGAAGGGTTGGCGCGAGTGGATGGGAGACCGCGAGTTTTAGAAAAAACTCGCTTCCATGGTTTGGTGAATTCAACATCTCGGATGTACCCTTTGTTGCACGGAGCGTTCAATCGGGTAGATGGAGCATGAATTCCCAGAGGGTTATGCCCATATGTAGAACACATATGGGTTTCAGAAAAGTGAGAAAAAATTCAATCAGGAAGTAAGATCGAGCAAACAATACGAAAAACCGGTCGAAATTAGAACGCATATTTCTAGCTCGGTATTGGGGGAAATTGGTGCCAGCAATCAGAGACTGGCACCAGATTTTAATTGTAGCGCCTGGCACCAATACTGGCGTCTAGCGCTACGGTTAAAATACTGGCGCCAATACTCTGGCCCCTGACGCTACTTCCCACATGCCTCAACAGCTTTCTATGCTCGATAAAATTTTCCAGTTTCGCGCGGTGTTATTTCGGTCCTAGTTGTGAAAGATATTTCTCAAATTTCCTACGTGTAAGATCCTATGTTTTTAACTCATTACGAATGGTCTTTCCAATGAGATCTTTTTTACGCATATGACAATAATTTTAATCAAAATTACGCACATGAAATACTTAGAACGTTTCGAGTCTCATCCACTCAATCTAAATCATTGCCGAAACAAATTCAGGATTTAAAATAGAAATCCTCCCCAGTGGAGTCGCCAAAAACTGTAGGGAATAGTTTCAAGCCTTTAAAATCCCACTAGCTTGAACCCCACTATGATCATACACTAAAGTACGGTGGTGTCCAAAAGGGAAGAAGATAGAGCAAAAGAGTCGCCAACAAGTTTTTTAGGAACTTGTAAACCATTCATAGGATGAAGGTTACACCCCTTAACGATCCGAGAGATCGTCAACTACATAAGGTCATGAACCAAATAAGGGTTCGGGGATGATGGTACAAATCCAACCTAAAAGAGATTGAACCTGCCCTAATAATAGGCCTCTACTTTATTCTGCTCGTACTCATGTGCGCTTTCTGATTAACATACAATCAATAGGATTAACCCTAAACCTGTTTATCTATGTTGGTTGAATATTAATGCACAAATAAATCTATTATTGGCGATCACTTGAATTATAATCACAATTAACCCTAAGAAGATTATTAAATATCTTATTAAGCGTGATTACAAGTACCAAATTCCCTTTAACATGCAATAAAAGGCGTGATCAAGAAACAAATATAAAACAACATAATAATCATAATAATAATCATGAATAATAATTATATCATCATAATAATCATAATAATCAAACAACATAATAATCATAATAATAATCATGAATAATAATAATAATAATATTCATAATCATCATAAATTATTATTATAATCATAATCATGTTCATGTTAATATTAAAGCATAATAAACATAGCAAGATCTTAGGCATGATACTAACAAGATTAATAACAAACCCTAGCATGTCACTAAGCGATAAAAATCAAATCTTTAACCCTAACATGATACTAACAATCATAAATAATAGGAAGAACATAGGAAGCATCATAGGAATCATATTTAATATTAAAATTACCCTAGACATGATACTAGGAATATCATAATAACAATATAAACATGATTTCTACATTATAAATCAATTAAAACCATTAAAGTACTTACTTTGATGCCTCGTACCTCTTTCTAATAACAAAATACACACGTTAGTAACTTCGAGGAAAATAATAAACAACAATTAAATTAAATAATTGAAATAGAGATTTGGGACCAAACCCTTAGAAATTAAACCTTTCACGTCTAGGGTGAAGGCAACTTCGAATATGGCTAGGTGTTTCTAGATCTTGCGAATGCGGAATTTTGTATGAGAAAACCAAGTTTAGGAGGAAAGATGAATGAGAGAGAGATGAATGATTAAGAGAGAATTAAAGAATGCTAATGAATGAATGATGAATCTTGATGAATGAAAACTGATTGTAGGTGAATGTAGATGTAGATGATGAATGAAAACGGAGTTTTTAATACGATATTTATAGAGAAAATCAGCCAAAAAAGATAAATTAACAAAACAGAGTCTGACGCTTAGGAAACAGAGCTGGCGCCAGCACTAGCGCCAGGCGCCAGGCCTGGTTCCAGGCGCCAAGTCTTGGGGTTGGACGCCAAGATTGATTTTAAACCGTTTTCGAAAATCCGATAAGTTTACCGTACTGGAGGATAAAATAATATAATTTCTTCGAAAATGCTATTTGATTTTGATTAAAACTCTCAAGCTCTCTCTATCTCACGGGTCTCTCTCCTCTTCGGCGCCAGTGTTGGTGGTTTGTGGTGGTGGTGGTTCAGTCCATTAAAGGTGGTGATCGCGATTTTCCTCTCACTCGACCAATCTAGTATTGGTAGACGGCTCGTTCGAATCCCGTGGACTAAGTAGAGGAGAAACGCATGGGGCTCTATTCTCTCCCTAATTTGCCTGTCGAATTGCTACGTGGAATTCACACTTCAAAGGTATGATTGTGTGTCTTGTGCTATGTTACTCGGACACGACAATTTTGCCGTCATACCTGGGTCGATACAACCCGACATGGATCCGAGTATGAAAACTGTTCCGAATACTCCACCTGGCTCTCAGGTACGGCATTGTCGCCTTGAAAATGATTTTCATGGCAAAGATCTGTAGAAAAAACCAATAATTTAAGCTTCTATATACTTTTCCGGCGAGGTTATCTGGCTTCTCCATGGAAGTCGAGCAGTTTTTAGACTTTTGACCATATAAAAAAGTTTTTTTTATATATATAAAAAGTGTTTTATTTTATATTAAATGTCAAAAGGAGTAGGTTGGATACAACTGTATTATTTTAACTTTGACCTGACCCCACCACTTCTTTAACCATACAAATTGTTTCTCACAATCTATCATACGTGACCCACCCCTTTTCCCACTTTTTATTTTTTTATTTTTATTTTTTTTACTGTCTTTTCATTACTGGCTTTACTGCTCAGTGCTCACATACTATATTATTAGTTTATTACTACTAGCTACTCCGTAAAGTTTACACACGGTAAGGATTTTTAATTTTATTTTAATTATTAATTCGGACATATTAATTATCATTTTTTTTCTAGAAAATTATATTGTCGTATGCTCGTATCCGTACTCGGATCCGTACCAATATCTGATACCCGTACCCGTGTCAATGTAACATAGGTCTTGTGTGTTATGCATGCGATCTTGGGATTAAGTGCTTTATGAATATGACTCATGTTTTTCTGCATTATAGTACCTATAAACTCTTACACACATATCACTTTCTAGTGTCATTTTTTCCTTCCAAAACCACTTTCAAAAAATAAATATATTCTAACTTTATTTTTCTTTTTATATCTTATTGATTGAAAACTTATTTAAGTCAATAAAATTATACTCTGTCTATATTTCATTTATATATATTATAATCAAAATTAAATATTCTAATTACTAATATTAATATTATATGTAGTTTTTTTTTTATTCTTATATATTACAATCATATGGATTTGATGCAATATAGAATATTTATGATCAAATTGACTTATGGATTATGATCAAATTGTGCTAAAGTCAACTTCCATAGATTATGATCGATCACATTCTATAAAGTTGACTTGTGGATTATGTTCAAATTGACTTTAGCACAAAACATCCTTAATACACAGGTCCCTTTTTCTATATTGCATCAAATTGACTTTAGCACATAATTATATAATTATAACTATATATTATAATAAAGGTCAAATCAGGAATGAATGTTTCATCTCTTTTATAAATAATTTTACGCCTTTTTTGGCCAAAGCTTTTTAGAGAATATTTTATACTATGCATGCAATAATATCCTTACTATTTGGTAATTATATTCTATTTATAACAACAAAATATTATTTCTTTATTTATTAATATGGAGTAATATTTTCCTACATATAACTTTGTGACGTAATCCATAATTATTTTATTAGTCGTGCATGTAATACTCCCACTATTTTCGGTACGTAGTATGATATAATTTATTTTTTATTTTTATTACGAATTTTTATCTTATTTTGCAATTTGATAATTATTATAAATAAATATAGTATGAAACTATAAATAGTGAAATTTACTGTACATAGCATGGGGCCTAATCTAGTGTTATACATAGATGACATATATTAAACTGATATGATAAGGAAAATATGATAACTAAGTGTATTATATGATAAAGTTTTTTGCATGAGTTAGGTTGTTATTAGTTAAGATAAATACGGTATAGTTGTTGCAGTAAGATATTAGAGTTTATAAATTAAATTGATTTAGTTTGAAAATAAAGATGTGGTAACTCAAAGCTACAAAGATGTAGATATCCATTGTGCATCTATAACTAAGTAATTACACATCATAACTATTCACGTGGCAGTTTCTTATAATAAATTTCCCTCCAAAACTATTGTTGACATAATTCTTTTTTATTAATCTATTTTTTTTTAATTTTTTTTTTTACTTCAAGGTAAAACTAACATTTTAAAAATTTTATTATAGCTATGAAGTTAATTAGAATATTTATGTCATTCATTTTAGCTCAATAAATTTAACGAGAGGGATCCCGATTTATTATGTTTTGGTTAAAAAAATTATGTTATACACTTACAAGTAATTTTTTGTTATTAAAATCGTACATCGTACGGGACCAATCTAGTAGTCTAATAAAAAGATGGCACTCGATTAGGCTGGCCCAACCCTAACATGAAAAAATCATGGCACGACACGAACATGGTGTAGGTCCGGCTCAACACATTATTTTGTGTGCCGGGCCATGGCCGAACCTGGACTGCCTTTATTTGGAAGAAGCACGATAAGGCACGCCACGACTTGGCCTGACACGACAAAGCATGCTAAAATCAATGAAATTCTGGTTAGAGCATGAATATCAAAGAGGATATATGTCCTCTTGTATGGTACTTTTGCTGATATGGAGTAATCCTCTTTGATGTTAGGTAGTGTAGAGGATCCTCAAGGGAAGAGGATTCTCATTCATCATCATCTGGTGAAGGATTACTCACCTCGTCCTTTGTGCCAAGAGGATGAAGCAAATCAGTCAAAACCCACCGTTTGAGCAATCTTGTTTCACAAATGGCAACGTTTAACTGGAAAAAAAAATTGAAAAGTTACTGACATATGGCAGAAACATCAAAATAGCAAAAGCAAGTGTAACGGCTAGAATTTTGAATTGGCCTCCTATTGCTTGACAAGAGTCTACCTTTTATTTGTGTTTTTTGTTACATAATTTTACTAGCTCAAAAAATTTATAACGGTAACTTATTTTAAAAAACTGATTTCACCAACGGCTTTTTTTTTCTCTATAAAATGAACCTAGTTTTGGCCATTTTTTATGCGCTTCAATTTTTTTACCTTTTTTCACTCCTTCCTCTTTTTCCTCTCTTTTTATAATTTTCTTTTTGTAATGGATGAAAATAATCATAATTATGGAAGAAATATTAATTTTTCAAATTCTTAATACAATTCAAACACTAGGGGTGTCAAAAACTTACCCGACCCAAAAGGTTTACTTAAAACCAAACTGTTTTCGAACTGGTTGAACCCGAAAAGTTTTCATCCAAATCCGATCTAGAATCAACCCGAAGTTAGGCGATTTTACCCGAAAATTTACAATCTAAATCCAATTTGGTATCGACTCATTATTTATTCGAAACCAATAAAACCCGACAATTCAAGACTTGAATTCGATTTAACCGAAACGAAATCTACCCAAAACCATTTATACCCGAAAAATACCTCATTTTACTCGACCATTTTTTTACCTGATTCAAAACTACCCGCAACCCTACTAACCTGACCCAAAACTTATGAGTTAATTAGTTAACAATTTTTTTATTAATTATAGTGGAGATGGTGGATTTTAAATATAAAGTGTAGTTAATGAGGGTTATGTTTAATTGTTAGTAGAAGAGAGAAATTCTACTAACAATTAAAAATGGGGTCATAGGAGTGAAAGATAATAAAATACTTGAATAGAAAAAAACTCTATAATGAGTTTAAAATTACATGATTGATTTGAACTGAGATCTAACCAAATTCGAAATGACTTGATTCAAAGTCTATTAAATCCATTTTGACCCAAATAAACCTAATTAAATCCTAATCCGAGCTTAATTGAACTCGATATGACTCGACCCGAATTTGACTTGACCTGAATTCGATTTGTACCTGATCATACCTTGACCCACATTTGACTCGAATATAATTAAGCTTGATCCGACTTGATTTGGTTTGTTAGGATAAAATGACCCGTCATTACCCGATCTAAACACACCGACCCATCGTGGGTTAACCCAAACTCTATCTGGGTACCCGATTTGACATTGCTATCAAACAATCCCCCTTTTGATCCAAATATATTCAATAATCCACAATTTTAAGCTGCTTTGCAATGGTTTGGTAGCCACCAAAGACCTATAAACTCGAATTATACATCTCAAATTCCTCACCAATTTCATAGGGGTTCATCTTCACAAAATGTACCATTATTTTCCATGTCCCAACATTTTACCCAACCCATGGATCAATCTCCAGGAGTAAATGTTAGTAGCACTGCTTCTCCAACAGAAGATGTGCGGGAAGCGCAACATCTAGAAGATCTCGATGATGATGTTGTTTTTTTTTTTTTTGAACAGTGATGATGATGTTGTTGACATTACTTATAATATCCTGAATTTTTAATGTATTTTTATATATTATTAATTTAATTATAAATTGTATTTTAAATATTATTTATTTAATTATAAATATATTTTGGGTTAAAATATTTTAATTATTGGACTATAAATATAACACAAGTATTAATACATGGGTCAATAAGTATTTAATCCAATTGTAGTCCATCTTTATAACAAACGCAATCACCCTATTTTTATAATTTGGGTCAACTATTTTATTATTCAACTCCATAATTTTTATAAAGCCCAAACCTACTCTACACTATAAATACTCTTCTAATCCCAAAAATTTGCCACCCAAAAAGTCAAAGAGGTAAATATATTTTCTTTTGCCTTTTTTTTTTCTTCCCTTTTCTCTTTTTCTTTTCTTTCTTTTCTTTCTTTTCTTTTCTTTCTTTTTCCCTTTCTTTTCCTTTTGTGAATTGCTATTCGTCGCTCCCAATTTACATAGTCACGCTCCCATTTTAAGTTGAATGGACAAATTTGCCCTTTATGCAAGTTGTGTTATAAAAAGGACTTAGTTCCCCACATGGACACATTCTATCAAACGGTCCCCTCAAAGAAGTACGACGTGAATATCCCGAGTCCACCAAATCGGTCCCCACGACCTTAAAACTAAATCGGTCCCCACGACCACCTTAATTCGTTTTTTTTTTAAAAAAAGTCATAAAATTTTTCCGACGGGTCTTGGATCATGGACGACGAGTGGAACATTCGTATGCTGGAGAATGCGTCAGAACATTCTGTAATTTTTTTTTTCTAGAAATAGGACATCCGCCTAAAAAATCCAAATGTCCCTTGGTGGATCCGCCTAAAATTTCCGAATCCACTTTGGAACATTCGGAAATTTCAAGCTGAAGTAGGGATCCGCCTAAAATTTCTGGATGTTCCAAGGTGGATCCGGAAACTTTAGGCAGATCCACTTTGGGACATCCGGATTTTTCAGGCGGATGTCCCTTTCCAGGTTTTTTTTAATATTAATTAAATTACGTTTTTTTATTATTTTTCGATTGTTGTTGTGATTAAGTTTTTTTTTTTTTTTTGAGAAAAGGAAAAATTTTATTAGATCTCAAAAAAGGTTACACGGAGGCTACTAAGCCCCTAAGCACAAGTGCTTGACCCAAGCTAAATCCTTAGCTCTAACTTTACAAGAAGCTATACTACTAATTCTGTTATATACATCCATACACAATCTATTAATCACTAAGTCTGGTCTAGAGATCCTAGCTTTCCAAACTGCTTCATTCCTCTGCTGCCATATGCTATACACAAGCCCTGTACACAAGCTCTGCATGACAGATTTTTGAAACATGTTCCTTGCTTTCCAACACCAGTCATTACACTCAATTAGAGAACAAAAACTCATCTGGTCTGCAATTCTTCCCTGAAGACAATTCTTAAGCTGCATACTGTAATTACACTCAAAAAATAAATGCATACAAGATTCCACATCTTCCTGACAGAGAGGGCACAGATCATCATCCACAGCCCCAAATTTCTTCAGCTTATCCCTAGTACGCAGCCTTCCCCACATAGCCAACCACATAATGAATCTCTGTTTGGGAATATTATATCTGTTCCAAACCAGATTCTGATCCTAGCCACCACCTTATCAATAAGCACATGACAATCATCAGCAGACAGCTTTTTTGCATTAACCTTGATGCCCAAGTATCTAAAAGGGAGAGAACCTTCCTTGAACCCAGAGCTATTAATAATAGCATTCTTTGTGACCTGGTCAACATTACAAAAATAAACATTGGATTTTCCTTCATTAGCAACCAAACCAGAAGTTGCTGCAAAGGTTACCAGAACTCTCATAAGAAGAGAAGCAGAATTGGCATCACCCCTAGCCATGACAATTAAGTCATCAGAAAAAACCAGGTGATTAAGCCTAACTCCCTTACACCTTGGGTGAAAAAGAAAGGATTTATGACCCCCAATCTTAATCATGATTCTAGAAAGATACTCCATGCACACCACAAATAACAAAGGAGAAAGAGGATCTCCCTGTCTTAACCCTTTTTTACCTGGGAAAAACCCTTTTACTTCACCATTAATCCCAAGAGAAAAAGTAGGAGAAGTAACACAAGCCATGATGAGCGTCACAAAGTGAGCAGGAAACTTCAAGGCAACCAACATGTCTTCTAAAAATCTCCAGTTCACATAATCGTATGCCTTTCTGATATCAACCTTAAACATACAACCAGGAGGAGAATTCTTTCTCTTATATCTGCCAATAAGATCTTGGACAATGCAAATGTTATGACATATTCTTCTACCTGAGACAAAGCCAGACTGATTTTGAGCAATGATATCAGGCATAATCTTTTTGAGTCTCAAGCACAGCAGCTTAGTGATAAGCTTATACACCACATTACAACAAGCTATAGGTCTAAAATCAGTGACTGATTCAGGCTGCTCACACTTAGGAATCAGAACAAGGTTTGTGCAATTTATTTCTTTCAAGAGGACCCCTATCTTAAAGAATTGCAGAACAGCATTAGAAATATCTTCACCAACTATATCCCAACTCATCTTGAAAAAAGAACTATTGAACCCATCAGGACCAGAAGCCTTGGAACCAGGGATGCTAAACATAGCCTTCTTTATTTCCTCTGGAGCCTGAAGAATATTGTGATGATTCTCCTGAATTAAAGGACCAAGGGCAATAATAGAATGATCAATTGTCCCAGTACAATCCTGAGTTGTGCCTAACAACCATTTATAGTACTCTATAAAAGCATTAGCCACTGAGCATCTGTCAAGACACCAGTTACCTCTCATATCTTTGACAGAGATAACTCTTCTCTTATAATTCTTCATTTTTATACTCTGATGGAAAAATCTAGTATTTTCATCTCCCACTTTTAACCAATTCATCTTGCTTTTTTGCTGCAAAAATGAAAAGTAATCTTTCCTAAGTTGAGTATAAACAGCCAGTAACTCAACTTCTTTCTTCTGAACTGCAATATTGCTATAGTCATTTTGAATATTCTTCTGACAAGCAATTACATCCTCCTTAGCTGCTAAACAACAAGCCCCAATTTCAGAATATTCAGCTCTATTCAATCTTTTCAGAACAGTTTTAACCTCCCTTAGCTTCTTGACAACCTTGAACATTAATCTCCCTGTAACATTAATATTCCAGGCTTGCTTGATTAACTCACCATAAGCAGGATTACTACTCCACATATCAAAGAATTTAAAAGGCCTAGGACCAGACCTAACTTCCTCTTCAAAACAGATGATAGCTGGACAGTGATCAAACCACATCTCAGAGTTATAGTGAACAAAAGAACCAGAAAAACTAGTCACCCACTCAGAGTTGACCATAGTTCTGTCTATTTTACTATAGACTCTAGCTTCACCATCTTGTTTATTAGTCCAAGTAAACTTTGCACCAATTTGAGTCATATCCTGCAAATCACAATACTCAGCACAATCTCTAAAGGGTAACATCTCAGAGTTGCTGATTCTTCTGCCTATCCTGTCATCTATATTCAAAGGACAGTTAAAGTCCCCAGAAATCAACCAAGGACCCTTACATTGATCTGCAATTCTCCTTAACTGATCCCACAAAGTTACCCTTTCTTTGGCACCATTATCCCCATATACAAAAGAACACTCAAAGGATTTCTGTAGAGTTCTGTTAACAATCTTAGTGTGAATTATCTGAGGGCAATTATAGATAATATCCACACTAAAAAAATCATGAAGCCAAGCGACCAAAATTCTGCCACCCTTCACAGTACTAAAATTTGAAGTAACACACCATCCAGAGAACATTCTCAAATACACTTCAGCAAAATTTCCACTAGCAATCTTATTCTCAACTAAGCAGCAAAGACTAATATGATTACTATTCAAATAGTTCCTGATCTCAAGCTGCTTCATAGGGCTATTCAAGCCCCTAACATTCCAAACAAGAGCTTTATCCATATCCCAAGATAGGAGTCTGACCTCCCCCTTGAGTATGAATCTCAACAGGAACCCTTCCAATCACAACATGAGAAGTGTCCTCCCCTCCAAGAACAGCAAAAGAATTCTGCACAACAACTCCATCATAACCAGGCGAAGCTCTAGTAATTGGGCTCATTCTTCTCACATTCCCAGTTGGGGTATACACCGGATCATCATTACCCAAAACATTATCTCCAGGAACAAATTCCTTGTCAAAATCCTTCAAAACAAGATTATTAGGTTCAACAATAGCCTCCTTCACCTTCTCAACATTTTGTATCTCCTTTTTCCTCCAAATTTTCTTCACCTTTTTGTTCGGACACAGGTCAGTTCTATGTCCCACTCCACCACAGTCATTACAAAGGATAGGTTTCCATTCCCAAGTAATATCCTGATGAAATAAGTCACCCTTTTCATCATAGAACTCAATATGGTCAGGAAACTGTTGATTGATATCGACCTCAACCAAATACCTCACATAAGAAACTCTCTCCCTAGTATGTGTAGCATTATCAGGATGAATAGGCTTTCCAATCAATCCCACAATCTTCTCAAGGCATCCTTTCCCCCAATACTTCAAAGGCAACCCTTGAAGTTGCACCCACACTGGGAATTTAGTAAGATCCTTAACATTTAATTCCATGCCATCCTCCCATTGTTTTAAGCAGACATGTTTTTTATCCATTAGCAAAGTCCAATTAGCTAAAGCTTTATCCCTGGTTTCAATGTTCAAAAATCTGATCAAAAACACCCCCCCTCTTTAGAGGAATCACCTTATCAATATTCGATTTCCCCCAAATTCTCCAACAGAATCCTTCAAACACCTTAATATGAGGACTAGCAGCTAAGGTAAAAGCTACTACCCCCAATTTCCAATAATCCAGTTCATCCGCAATATCATCCATAGACAATTTTAACACAGGTTTATCAAATTGATCATGCAGGGGTCGATTATCAATATCATCCAACAAATTCGAAGTATTATCAACTGGAAAGAAAGATTCAACAGGATCAGGATTAGGATTTACCTGAAACCCCGATGCTCTGTTTTTCATCCCTTTAGACCCAGATTCAATCGACTTCAAATTCGACATCCATTCAGACAGTTTAGATTTCTCTCTCGATCTATTGATCAATTCTTCTATAGATTGTTCAGGAGAAAGCATACACCGATCCAATTCATCCTTTATATAAAAAACCAGAGGAATTTGACCTACATCACCTCGAGCTTTTGTCTTCTGAGTTCCAGCATACAATCCCAGAGAATCCTTAGCATTAGAGTTCTTTCCATCAATGGCGATCTCCTTCTGAGCACTCTGCTTACCCTTCTTCTTCCTCGCCATGGCAGAGAAACAACGAGAGATAGAGAGAGAAAGCGAAAAAACTTTTTTGTGTGATTAAGTTTTTAATAATAAATGTAATTATTATTGTGTTTATAGTAGTAATATGATTATTTTTTGTAACATTATTATTATTTTATTTTTATTATTACTAATTTATTATTATTATTATTATTATTATTGTTGTTGTAGTTGGTGGTGGTGGTGTTATTCTTATTATTATTGTTGTTGTTATTATTCTTATTATTATGATATTAATTAGTAGAAATATATTTATTGTTGTTGTTGTTGTTGTTGTTGTCGTTGTTGTCGTTGTTGTTGTTGTTGTTGTTGTTATTTATTATTATTATTATTATTATTATTATTATTATTATTATTATTATTATTATTATTATTATTATTATTATTATTATTATTATTATTATTATTATTATTATTAATTATTGTTAGAGTATTATTGTTTTGTAATTGTTGTTATTATTGTTGTTGGTGGTGGTGGTGATATTGTTGTTGCTATTATGATTGTTGTTATTAGTATTAGTAATTAATGTTAATAATATTATTAGTTGTAATATTGTTTTATAAATATTATTATTAATGTTATAAAAAAGAACATAATGCATAAACCATTGTTTTGTTTAATTTGTATAGGATATGGAATCTGAAGACGGCGGTGACGGTGTGAATTATAGTGGGAATTTCGTCACGGATATGTTATTTCCAACATTTGAGGATGCAGTTACATGGGCTGATGGTGTTTCCATAAATTTGGGATTTATTTTGGTGAAATCGTCTTATAACAAAACCAGAGATGGTCGGCCGTATCGATATTTGCGATGTGATCGGTCACGGAGGAGCAAGCCGAGAGATTTGGAGAACGCGATACGAAAGGACAAAAAAACCAAAGCTAATGGTTGTCCATTCTACATCAAGATATATTATGAAGTCAGCACTAACAGTTGGAAGATCCGTGCAAAAAATGATCACACCAGGACACATAACCACCCAATGATTGTGTACCAAGAGGGTCATCGTAAAGTAGCGGGTTGAGCCCGGGTGCAAAACAGGTTGTGCGTGACATGACAAAGTCCAAGGTTGCGCCTCGTAACATCATGGAATTTATTGCAGAGCAATTTCCTGATGATCATCCAACATCAAGCACATTTACAATTGCCGGAATGACTTCAGGATGGAGATGTCCTAAGGAAGAGGAGTTGTTCAGCAATTTCTTCATTTGGCAAGAGAGAGTAAGTACATTTACTAGGTTATGACCGATGATCTCGACGTCTTGCAACATGCATTTATGGTGCACCCAATCACGGTCAACATACTCCACACATACCCACATGTCATAGGTATGGATTCTACTTACAAGACCAATCGATATGGGATGTCGTTCTTTGAGATAGTAGGTGTGACACCGACAAACCAGAATTTTCTAGTTCGTTATGTTTTCATGCGCGACGAGTGCACGGCTAGCTATCAGTGGGTGTTGTAGAGATTAAGGGAGTTGATTGGGTTTGATAAAGAGACATCTGTATTTTTGTCAGACCGTGAACTTAGGCTATGTGCGGCTTTAAGAGAAGTGTTTCCAGGGACGTTACAATTACTCTGTCAATGGCACATCAACAAAGATGTGGAGGCTAAGGTGACGAGGATGTTCAAAAACAAGAAGGTTGGTGCCAGTTTTAAAAATGGCAAATGGAACAAAATCATGAATGCAACAACCGAGGCGGAGTATGATCATGCTCTAGCTACCATGAAAGTGAGGTGGGCAAGTTATCCGGCAGTGATTCAATATGTTGAGAGAACATGGCTTTGTCATAAAACCAAATTTGTGACATATTGGACGAACCAGGTTCTTCACTTTGGTAACACCGCCAATTGTAGAGTTGAGAGCCAACATTCAGCAGTGAGAACGTGGTTTGAATCATCCACAGGTTAGTTGTTTTACTATATTAGTTGTTGTCGTTATTACGTAATTGTAATTATAATAAAAAATTAAAATATATTTACTAATTTGAATTAATGGCAGGTTCTTTGGATACCGTATGGGCCCGAGTCCATTGTCATATCGGTAATCGAATCATACAAATTCGTAATGAGTTGGAGGCATCAAGGTCTAAAGTTGGTGAGATGTACAGACAATTGCCACTGTCACGTATAAATGGTAAAGTGTCTCAACATTTCTTGAAAGAACTTCATAAGGAGACGAAAAGGACGCGGGATTTGAGTTACTAGGTTTATTAACGTTGTGGATAGATGTGCTATACGTGTGACCCATGGTGTTCCATGTGCTTGCCAGATACATGATTCGCTAGTTGCACAGACAGGCTTGTATAGCAACCAAATTCATTCTTTCTGGAAGACATTGGTTATTGTATTCCAGAATTAGTTAATGATTCGACCGAGGTGGTTGCATATTTTCGATTCCTAATTGATGAAGTCATGGAAAGTGATCCGGCTGTACGTCGAAATGTATTGCGAATCATTGAAGAGGAGCTACATCCGGATCATACACACCTTGAAGAACCACATGTGAACCTCAACGTTCGTAGTCGACGGAGGAACAATGACACCAGGCGTGATCGAAGTTATTTCGAGCATGTGAACCGTCAATACACTCAACGTGGTGGTGACCAACAAACAAGTAATATTAAAAGTCTGATGATTTTGTAAATTATATGTAATATTAATATTAAAACAGGTAATACTTGTAGCTTTACTAATAATTTATTTTTTAATTATGTGCAGCGAATCCGTGTGACATTAGTCAACGCAGGTATTTGAACCAGCTTTCGGACCCAATGTTGTCGTACATTACGTCTTAGAAGGATGTTATTGGTGATGGGAACTGTGGCTTTTGTTGTGTCGCCGACTTCTTCTTTGGTGATCAGGCGCTATGGTTTGACGCTCGGGAAACAATAGCGAACGAGATCGCTGGTCATCCTGATTTGTACGAACAGATTTACGGGCTTGGACGACTTTGGATGAACGTAGAGCGTATTCAATGGGATGGTGGGGCTGTTGGGGAGCGGCATTGGATGGTTACAATTCAAGATTTATTTCCTATTGCTACGTGGTTCAACGCAAGGGTGATTTGTCTCGGGGTAGGCCTAGTACCAACTTGCTACTACCTATGCATCACAGTCTTACCGCTGAGGGCACGCAATGGGGTCCAGACACCAAGTCAAGAGTTCGTGATTGCTACAATTAGTGGATCACATTTCATCCGTCTTGACCTTGTACCTAATTCACCTCTCTCGCCGATCGCCGGTTGGTGGACTGAACACCACGAGGCACAATTTCTCGAGCGGTGTATAGCGTGTTTCGTATTCGAGCATCTTTTTATTAGGTAATAGATTGCGTTCTCTTTGCCTTCTACCTCTTGTGCTAGCATGGCTCCCATTGTCTCTTTGGTAACCGTCAAGTATAACCTAAGGGGTATTCCGGGAAGTGCTGGCGCTAATACGGGAGGATTTGCGAGATAGGCTTTGATCTTTTCAAAGGATTTTTGACACTCGTCATCCCATATTACTGGTACATTCTTCTTGAGCTTCCTGAAGATTGGTTCACATATCGTTGTCAGTTTTGTATGAACCTACTTATGTATTGCAACCGGCCAATAAATCCTCGAATTTGTTTCTCAGTCTTAGGCGGTGGCATTGACATGATTGCTTTAATCTTGGTTGGATCTACCTCTATTCCTCTAGAGCTTATGACATATCCCAAGAGCTTGCCTGAGGTGACTCCAAAAGCACATTTTGATGGATTCAACCTCATGTTATATTTTCTAAGCCTTTCGAAGAATTTCCTTAAGGCTACTTGATGGCCTGGACGGTCTTTTGATTTTACAATCATGTCGTCGACATATACCTCGACTTTTTCGTGCATCATGTCATGGAGTAAGGCAGTTGCTGCACGTTGGTAAGTAGCACCCGCGTTTTTCAACCCGAATGACATTATTGTGTAGCAGTAAGTGCCCCATGGTGTTATAAAGGTTGTTTTCTCCATGTCTTCTTCTGCCATGAGAATCTGATTGTACCCTGCGTATCCATCCATGAATGAAAGAAGCGCGTGATTTGCCGTGTTGTCTACCAGAATATCGATGTGTGGCAAAGGGAAGTCGTCCTTTGGACTTGCCTTATTTAGATCTCGATAGTCGACACACATCCTCACCCTTCCGTCTTTCTTTGGAACTGGGACGACGTTGGCGACCCATTCGGGGTATTTGGATACCTTGATGAAACCTGCAGTTATTTGTTTTTGGACTTCTTCTTTTATTTTAAGTGCTACGTCAAATTTCATTCGACGCAACTTTTGTTTTACAGGTTTCATTCCTGGAATTAGTGGTATAGTGTGTTGAGCTATCTCTCTATTAATGCCTGGCATATCTTCATATGACCAAGCAAATACATCGATAAATTCTTTAAGTAAGTTAATTAAATCGGTTCTTTCTTGTTTATTCAATGTTAGTCCGATTTTAACTTCTCTTTTATGAGTTGAATCGTTCGAGATGTCAACTGTTTCAGTTTCTTCAATTACCGGTGTTTCCTTTTCGAGTGTTTCCATTGCTTTAATAATTTCTTTGTCTTTTTCATCGTTAGCTAAGCAATGCTCGTCATCTTGGGTTAGAGAAGAACACAAGAAGTAAGGAGAATGAGAAATATTATTGTACTCTGAGATCATTACATCAAAGAGTGATATGTCCTCAGGGACTGGATCACTAACTATCCTAGGAGAAGAAATAGGAGGGGGAGGTGTTACTACTAAAGACTTAGAAGACTCTAAAGGGGAAGACTCTGACTCTGACTCAGACGACTCTTCGAACATCGGTCCTTTCCCTATCGTGATTGATATCTTCCTTCCGCTTGGAGTAGTCACTTTGATAGTCTTGCGCCACCCTTGTAGTGATCCTTCGACTGGAGTAATTAGCTTCGAGGGGTCGAAGCTTTCACTTTGTAGGACCGTTTGAATGAGCGAGGAGTTATCCTCTTTATAAGTTGGCTCATTCTTTTCTCGCCCAAACAGTAATCCCATGACGTTAAAGTCAAAGCATGGGGGTGCTTTCTCCTTGTGGACGGGAGTTGGAATTTCATCAGTGAAGTAGCAATCCAAGAAAATCTCGAATCCTGGTTGTCGTATGCCGTTTACAACAAATGGCTCGGGAAATTCATGGCATGGATAGTCCTCTCCTTCCTTTATGAATTGACCATTGAGCGTAAGAGGGTACTGATCCATTGGAATTGCTTTCTTTTGAATGCGAGCGTCCCTACGTGCTTTCAACTTGTCCTGGGCTCGCTTGAGATCTTTCCGAGTCGGTTCGAAACCAAGTCCGAAAGTATCTAGCTTAGGGAGGCCAGGTGACTCCAGCGATTTTTCTATCCCTTTCTTCTTTCCTAGGGTCATCCCAGGGAAGTGTCCTTGTTTCTTCAGCATGGTATTGACAATCATGTTGGAATGGGGGTCATGGCAAAGAGATGTCCTTTCATCCTCCTGGATTAAGGAGACTTCTTCGTTAAAGCCCCATAGGTCTTCATCATCTTCGTCGTGCTCCACGTTAATGATTGGATTTTCTATGGATTTTATTCTCATTGGCGAAGTATCGATAGTGATTGGAATTCCTCCAACTATGGCTTTTACTTGTTGATGGAGAGATGAAGGGACGTCCTTTAGATCGTGAAGCCAAGGGCGCCCCAACAACAAGTTGAATGAGGCTTTGATGTCTACTACTTGAAAAGTAGTAGCATGTTCTATTGCTCCTGCCGTTACATTTAGGGTTATTTTGCCAAGAGCTTGACGACGAGTATTATCGTAGGCTCTTATTCCTTGTGTGGACGGAGTTAAGTCTTCATCCCTTATGCCGAGCATCCTCGCAATTCTAAGTGGACAGACATTGATAGCCGATCCATTGTCTACAAGAGTCATGGGAACATTCATCCTTTTGCAGACTACCGTGAGGTTTAATGCCTTGTAATGTCTGTCACCTTCTGGGGTAAATCTTTGTCAGAGAAGGTGATTAAATTAATCGGACTAGGAAGGTCACTTATAAGGAAGTTGGCTAGTCCCTCAGGAGTAGTGTTAGAATCTATCCCGATTTTATCCAAGGCATTCATTACAGCCAACCTTTGTTCTCGAGATGTTGCCAGAAGTTTCCACACATTCATCTCAACTTTTGTCTTCTTAAACTGTTTAACAATATCATTGTCTTCGATGATAGGTATGGGAACTTGTTGTACGGTGGGCATAAGTTGCGATGAAACGAGAGGTTGCATTCTCCCAGATCTTGTGAGGACATCTATAGTGTGCCCCCTTGATTGATGATATTGGCAGTAATATCTATCTGTCCTTTTTAATGACTCGAATGGTCTCGGTTCGAGAGGTTTGACCTCGCCACTCTCGGAGAGCATTTCGAACATTTGCGCATATGGGATCCCAATTGGAGTGTAGATTTTATTGCTCTTCTTGGGTTTTTCAGTGACTTGTAAGGGAAAATACTTTGCCTCATAAGTCGTTTTCACTGGTGTGAATTCTCTATTAGGTTCTTCTTTTGGAAGTGGAAGCTCATCATATTTCTTATGGAGTTCGTTCATAACTTTGAGAGCTTCACGTAGTAGTTGCGATGCCTCCTTCATAGACAGTGTGAGCAATTGTATGTCTTCCTTATTTGCCGGTTCTGGAAGGCTATCTTTGACATCGAAAAAGATCTCCTCTTCTTTTTCTATGGCATTGATTTCTTCAACAGGTTTAATGAGAGATGAGGGGTCAATCTCGTTTTCCTCGTCGGAGATAGCCAGAGTATGAGCTAGAGGTGCATTGTCGATGCTTGGCTTCTTACTGGCAGGGGGAAACGGCAGTTTGTTATTGTCGATTAGGTCTTGGATAGCTTCCTTAAGCTTCCAACAGCTTTCAGTAGAATGGCCCCTACCTTGGTGATACTTGTAGTGTGCGTTGGGGTTCCAGTTAACCGACCTCTTCTCGACTGGTGGGTCCCCAAATGGTCCAATGGGAGTTATAAGACCTTTTGCATTTAACCGATCAAATGCGGTGTCATAACTCATGCCAATAGGAGTGAAGTTCCTCCTAAATGGTTTCTTCTATCCTTGGTTGTTCATGGCAAGAACCTCTCCTAAATTAAAGGTGCTAACATTATTTGAGTGGGCGGTTTTGGAAGAAGAAGGATTGTCGTTCTTCTTTCCTTTCCACTCACTGTTGGAGTTGTTGTTGGCAGCTTTTGACTTAGCCAATGTCATTCTTCAATGTTTTGGAAGAAGAAGGATTGTCGTTCTTCAATATTGATCCCAATGTCATAAACAGCCTTAAAGGTATGGAGATTATTTTGATATTTAAGATGCTTAAAAAAAATTTCTTGGAGATTCTTGATAAATAGTCTCACAGACTCTTTTTCACTTGGCACCTCAATCATTTTAGCTGAGGTTTCTCTCCACTTGTTAAAGAAAGAGGTGAAGCCTTCATTCTCTTTCTATTTGAGGATTTCAAGTTCTCTATGGTCGGTCTCGACTTGGATGTTGCACTTGTACCTATCAACGAAAGCGTTTGCTATAGACTCCCAGGTAGAGGTCTTTTCTTTTTCGAGAGAAAAGAACCATTGTTGGCAAACGGTCTCGAGAGATAGTGAGAAAAGAGAAGGGAAGACCTTCTTATCAATACCCTTGATACTCATTATTGTTTCGAATGCTCTTAAATGGAAGTAAGGGTTGTCAATTGCTCTGAATTTTGGGATGTCGTTGGCGTTGAACTTTTGCGGAAGAATATCTTTGTCCACCGAGACCCCTTGTGATGTAAGCTCTTGAAACTTGTAGTCGCTGGACAACTTGCTTAGGCTCTCTTGCATGAGATCCATTTGTTGTTGCTTCACGGGATCGTCGATCCTAAATGCGAGAAGTTTCAGTGTCTCAGTCACAGTAGCCAGTTGGTTCTTAAGATCATTGACTTCTTCTTGAGTTGCCATTATAACTCTTGCTTTCCTTTTGCGAGCTATAGGTTTGTCGAAAAGTTGGACTTGTACGAAGAGGTTATCTTTGATTAATCGTCCTTCCTTTCTTGACCACGCGCTGTAAATTAAACCATTTTGCGTTTTAATTACTTGACTCGAATCAACTTGACTTTATGGTTTATTTTAAGGGAAAAAGAAAAAAACAGAAAAAAAGGGTGCGTATTTAACTATTTTTGGAAAAAATAATGTATATATTTTTATGTTGGAGGATTAATATCCGACTTACCCCCCTAAAAAAAATGACGAAAAAACGCGCACACAAGACTCTCTTAAACATGGTCAAAGTATGTGTATTGGTGTGTGCATGGAGTGTAAGTGACATGCTTGGACTTTTGTGTAAGACCATGGGACTTAGTGCCTAAACTCGATCATTGATTCAATTAAACATTATTGACAGCAAAATTAATCAAATTAAACAGAAAACTGATTAATTAGACCTTAGGTGGTGACTCGACAAATAATCCGAACTGTCGGCCAAGCGACAGGACTGGCGTCACACTGTGGAGCTTGGCGCCAGACAACATAGTTGTCGTCAGGCGCTACACTCCATAGTGTGGCGCTACAGCTCAAACCTTGGCGCCAATAGTGGAGCTTCGGTCTGGGACTATTTTCGGTGTTATTAGTCAACTGGGGTATGCCTAAAGTCGTACTAGGTCAATTCCGATTAAAAAAAAAATTAGACTTTATTGACTCAAATTAAATAAATAATTAATTAATTAGGCAAAGTTCTTTAAGTCATTAATTTATTTAATCTCAACACAAGTCAACAAACGGTCAAGAGAAACATAGAATATATATGCACAACAAATAATGCACAATTAGTCAAGTAGGCACAATATGATGCAATGCGTTCGCAACCTAACCATGGCTCTAGTTCTCTAAAGTTCGGGATATGGTTTAGTCAAAGAGAGTCCATGGTTAATTGTCCGGATGCACCGCGCGGAAGCCTAACCGTGAAGGGTTGGCGCGAGTGGATGGGAGACCGCGAGTTTTAGAAAAAACTCGCTTCCATGGTTTGGTGAATTCAACATCTCGGATGTACCCTTTGTTGCACGGAGCGTTCAATCGGGTAGATGGAGCATGAATTCCCAGAGGGTTATGCCCATATGTAGAACACATATGGGTTTCAGAAAAGTGAGAAAAAATTCAATCAGGAAGTAAGATCGAGCAAACAATACGAAAAACCGGTCGAAATTAGAACGCATATTTCTGGCTCGGTATTGGGGGAAATTGGTGCCAGCAATCAGAGACTGGCACCAGATTTTAATTGTAGCGCCTGGCGCCAATACTGGCGTCTAGCGCTACGGTTAAAATACTGGCGCCAATACTCTGGCCCCTGACGCTACTTCCCACATGCCTCAACAGCTTTCTATGCTCGATAAAATTTTCCAGTTTCGCGCGGTGTTATTTCGGTCCTAGTTGTGAAAGATATTTCTCAAATTTCCTACGTGTAAGATCCTATGTTTTTAACTCATAACGAATGGTCTTTCCAATGAGATCTTTTTTTACGCATATGACAATAATTTTAATCAAAATTACGCACATGAAATACTTAGAACGTTTCGAGTCTCATCCACTCAATCTAAATCATTGCCGAAACAAATTCAAGAATTAAAATAGAAATCCTCCCCAGTGGAGTCGCCAAAAACTGTAGGGAATAGTTTCAAGCCTTTAAAATCCCACTAGCTTGAAACCCACTATGATCATACACTAAAGTACGGTGGCGTCCAAAAGGGAAGAAGATAGAGCAAAAGAGTCGCCAACAAGTTTTTTAGGAACTTGTAAACCATTCATAGGATGAAGGTTACACCCCTTAACGATCCGAGAGATCGTCAACTACATAAGGTCATGAACCAAATAAGGGTTCGGGGATGATGGTACAAATCCAACCTAAAAGAGATTGAACCTGCCCTAATAATAGGCCTCTACTTTATTCTGCTCGTACTCATGTGCGCTTTCTGATTAACATACAATCAATAGAATAAACCCTAAACCTGTTTATCTATGTTGGTTGAATATTAATGCACAAATAAATCTATTATTGGCGATCACTTGAATTATAATCACAATTAACCCTAAGAAGATTATTAAATATCTTATTAAGCGTGATTACAAGTACCAAATTCCCTTTAACATGCAATAAAAGGCGTGATCAAGAAACAAATATAAAACAACATAATAATCATAATAATAATCATGAATAATAATTATATCATCATAATAATCATAATAATCAAACAACATAATAATCATAATAATAATCATGAATAATAATAATAATAATATTCATAATCATCATAAATTATAATTATAATCATAATCATGTTCATGTTAATATTAAAGCATAATAAACATAGCAAGATCATAGGCATGATACTAACAAGATTAATAACAAACCCTAGCATGTCACTAAGCGATAAAAATCAAATCTTTAACCCTAACATGATACTAACAATCATAAATAATAGGAAGAACATAGGAAGCATCATAGGAATCATATTTAATATTAAAATTACCCTAGACATGATACTAGGAATATCATAATAACAATATAAACATGATTTCTACATTATAAATCAATTAAAACCATTAAAGTACTTACTTTGATGCCTCGTACCTCTTTCTAATAACAAAATACACACGTTAGTAACTTCAAGGAAAATAATAAACAACAATTAAATTAAATAATTGAAATAGAGATTTGGGACCAAACCCTCATAAATTAAACCTTTCACGTCTAGGGCGAAGGCAACTTCGAATATGGCTAGGTGTTTCTAGATCTTGCGAATGCGGAATTTTGTATGAGAAAACCAAGTTTAGGAGGAAAGATGAATGAGAGAGAGATGAATGATTAAGAGAGAATTAAAGAATGCTAATGAATGAATGATGAATCTTGATGAATGAAAACTGATTTTAGGTGAATGTAGATGTAGATGATGAATGAAAACGGAGTTTTTAATACGATATTTATAGAGAAAATCAGCCAAAAAATATAAATTAACAAAACAGAGTCTGACGCTTAGGAAACAGAGCTGGCGCCAGCACTAGCGCCAGGCGCCAGGCCTGGTTCCAGGCGCCAAGGCCTGGGGTTGGACGCCAAGATTGATTTTAAACCGTTTTCGAAAATCCGATAAGTTTACCGTACTGGAGGATAAAATAATATAATTTCTTCGAAAATGCTATTTGATTTTGATTAAAACTCTCAAGCTTTCTCTATCTCACGGGTCTCTCTCCTCTTCGGCGCCAGTGTTGGTGGTTTGTGGTGGTGGTGGTTCAGTCCATTAAAGGTGGTGATCGCGATTTTCCTCTCACTCGACCAATCTAGTATTGGTAGACGGCTCGTTCGAATCTCGTGGACTAAGTAGAGGAGAAACGCATGGGGCTCTATTCTCTCCCTAATTTGCCTGTCGAATTGCTACGTGGAATTCACACTTCAAAGGTATGATTGTGTGTCTTGTGCTATGTTACTCAGACACGACAATTTTGCCGTCATACCTGGGTCGATACAACCCGACATGGATCCGAGTATGAAAACTGTTCCGAATACTCCACCTGGCTCTCAGGTACGGCATTGTCGCCTTGAAAATGATTTTCATGGCAAAGATCTGTAGAAAAAACCAATAATTTAAGCTCCTATATACTTTTCCGGCGAGGTTGTCTGGCTTCTCCATGGAAGTCGAGCAGTTTTTAGACTTTTGACCATATAAAAAAGTTTTTTTTATATATAAAAAGTGTTTTATTTTATATTAAATGTCAAAAGGAGTAGGTTGGATACAACTGTATTATTTTAACTTTGACCTGACCCCACCACTTCTTTAACCATACAAATTGTTTCTCACAATCTATCATACGTGACCCACCCCTTTTCCCACTTTTTATTTTTTTATTTTTATTTTTTTTACTGTCTTTTCATTACTGGCTTTATTGCTCAGTGCTCACATACTATATTATTAGTTTATTACTACTAGCTACTCCGTAAAGTTTACACACGGTAAGGATTTTTAATTTTATTTTAATTATTAATTCGGACATATTAATTATCATTTTTTTTCTAGAAAATTATATTGTCGTATGCCCGTATCCGTACTCGGATCCGTACCAATATCGGATACCCGTACCCGTGTCAATGTAACATAGGTCTTGTGTGTTATGCATGCGATCTTGGGATTAAGTGCTTTATGAATATGACTCATGTTTTTCTGCATTATAGTACCTATAAACTCTTACACACATATCACTTTCTAGTGTCATTTTTTCCTTCCAAAACCACTTTCAAAAAATAAATATATTCTAACTTTATTTTTCTTTTTATATCTTATTGATTGAAAACTTATTTAAGTCAATAAAATTATACTCTGTCTATATTTCATTTATATATATTATAATCAAAATTAAATATTCTAATTACTAATATTAATATTATATGTAGTTTTTTTTTTATTCTTATATATTACAATCATATGGATTTGATGCAATATAGAATATTTATGATCAAATTGACTTATGGATTATGATCAAATTGTGCTAAAGTTAACTTCCATAGATTATGATCGATCACATTCTATAAAGTTGACTTGTGGATTATGTTCAAATTGACTTTAGCACAAAACATCCTTAATACACAGGTCCCTTTTTCTATATTGCATCAAATTGACTTTGGCACATAATTATATAATTATAACTATATATTATAATAAAGGTCAAATCAGGAATGAATGTTTCATCTCTTTTATAAATAATTTTACGCCTTTTTTGGCCAAAGCTTTTTAGAGAATATTTTATACTATGCATGCAATAATATCCTTACTATTTGGTAATTATATTTTATTTATAACAACAAAATATTATTTGTTTATTTATTAATATGGAGTAATATTTTCCTACATATAACTTTGTGACGTAATCCATAATTATTTTATTAGTCGTGCATGTAATACTCCCACTATTTTCGGTACGTAGTATGATATAATTTATTTTTTATTTTTATTACGAATTTTTATCTTATTTTGCAATTTGATAATTATTATAAATAAATATAGTATGAAACTATAAATAGTGAAATTTACTGTACATAGCACGGGGCCTAATCTAGTGTTATACATAGATGACATATATTAAACTGATATGATAAGGAAAATATGATAACTAAGTGTATTATATGATAAAGTTTTTTGCATGAGTTAGGTTGTTATTAGTTAAGATAAATACGGTATAGTTGTTGCAGTAAGATATTAGAGTTTATAAATTAAATTGATTTAGTTTGAAAATAAAGATGTGGTAACTCAAAGCTACAAAGATGTAGATATCCATTGTGCATCTATAACTAAGTAATTACACATCATAACTATTCACGTGGCAGTTTCTTATAATAAATTTCCCTCCAAAACTATTGTTGACATAATTCTTTTTTATTAATCTATTTTTTTTAATTTTTTTTTTTACTTCAAGGTAAAACTAACATTTTAAAAATTTTATTATAGCTATGAAGTTAATTAGAATATTTATGTCATTCATTTTAGCTCAATAAATTTAACGAGAGGGATCCCGATTTATTATGTTTTGGTTAAAAAAATTATGTTATACACTTACAAGTAATTTTTTGTTATTAAAATCGTACATCGTACGGGACCAATCTAGTAGTCTAATAAAAATATGGCACTCGATTAGGCTGGCCCAACCCTAACATGAAAAAATCATGGCACGACACGAACATGGTGTAGGTCCGGCTCAACACATTATTTTGTGTGCCGGGCCATGGCCGAACCTGGACTGCCTTTATTTGGAAGAAGCACGATAAGGCACGCCACGACTTGGCCTGACACGACAAAGCATGCTAAAATCAATGAAATTCTGGTTAGAGCATGAATATCAAAGAGGATATATGTCCTCTTGTATGGTACTTTTGCTGATATGGAGTAATCCTCTTTGATGTTAGGTAGTGTAGAGGATCCTCAAGGGAAGAGGATTCTCATTCATCATCATCTGGTGAAGGATTACTCACCTCGTCCTTTGTGCCAAGAGGATGAAGCAAATCAGTCAAAACCCACCGTTTGAGCAATCTTGTTTCACAAATGGCAACGTTTAACTGGAAAAAAAAATTGAAAAGTTACTGACATATGGCAGAAACATCAAAATAGCAAAAGCAAGTGTAACGGCTAGAATTTTGAATTGGCCTCCTATTGCTTGACAAGAGTCTACCTTTTATTTGTGTTTTTTGTTACATAATTTTACTAGCTCAAAAAATTTATAACGGTAACTTATTTTAAAAAACTGATTTCACCAACGGCTTTTTTTTTCTCTATAAAATGAACCTAGTTTTGGCCATTTTTTATGCGCTTCAATTTTTTTACCTTTTTTCACTCCTTCCTCTTTTTCCTCTCTTTTTATAATTTTCTTTTTGTAATGGATGAAAATAATCATAATTATGGAAGAAATATTAATTTTTCAAATTCTTAATACAATTCAAACACTAGGGGTGTCAAAAACTTACCCGACCCAAAAGGTTTACTTAAAACCAAACTGTTTTCGAACTGGTTGAACCCGAAAAGTTTTCATCCAAATCCGATCTGGAATCAACCCGAAGTTAGGCGATTTTACCCGAAAATTTACAATCTAAATCCAATTTGGTATCGACTCATTATTTATTCGAAACCAATAAAACCCGACAATTCAAGACTTGAATTCGATTTAACCGAAACAAAATCTACCCAAAACCATTTATACCCGAAAAATACCTCATTTTACTCGACCATTTTTTTACCTGATTCAAAACTACCCGCAACCCTACTAACCTGACCCAAAACTTATGAGTTAATTAGTTAACAATTTTTTTATTAATTATAGTGGAGATGGTGGATTTTAAATATAAAGTGTAGTTAATGAGGGTTATGTTTAATTGTTAGTAGAAGAGAGAAATTCTACTAACAATTAAAAATGGGGTCATAGGAGTGAAAGATAATAAAATACTTGAATAGAAAAAAACTCTATAATGAGTTTAAAATTACATGATTGATTTGAACTGAGATCTAACCAAATTCGAAATGACTTGATTCAAAGTCTATTAAATCCATTTTGACCCAAATAAACCTAATTAAATCCTAATCCGAGCTTAATTGAACTCGATATGACTCGACCCGAAATTGACTAGACCTGAATTCAATTTGTACATGATCATACCTTGACCCACATTTGACTCGAATATAATTAAGCTTGATCCGACTTGATTTGGTTTGTTAGGATAAAATGACCCGTCATTACCCGATCTAAACACACCGACCCATCGTGGGTTAACCCAAACTCTATCTGGGTACCCGATTTGACATTGCTATCAAACAATCCCCCTTTTGATCCAAATATATTCAATAATCCACAATTTTAAGCTGCTTTGCAATGGTTTGGTAGCCACCAAAGACCTATAAACTCGAATTATACATCTCAAATTCCTCACCAATTTCATGGGGGTTCATCTTCACAAAATGTACCATTATTTTCCATGTCCCAACATTTTACCCAACCTATGGATCAATCTCCAGGAGTAAATGTTAGTAGCACTGCTTCTCCAACAGAAGATGTGCGGGAAGCGCAACATCTAGAAGATCTCGATGATGATGTTGTTTTTTTTTTTTTTGAACAGTGATGATGATGTTGTTGACATTACTTATAATATCCTGAATTTTTAATGTATTTTTATATATTATTAATTTAATTATAAATTGTATTTTAAATATTATTTATTTAATTATAAATATATTTTGGGTTAAAATATTTTAATTATTGGACTATAAATATAACACAAGTATTAATACATGGGTCAATAAGTATTTAATCCAATTGTAGTCCATCTTTATAACAAACGCAATCACCCTATTTTTATAATTTGGGTCAACTATTTTATTATTCAACTCCATAATTTTTATAAAGCCCAAACCTACCCAAACCTACTCTACACTATAAATACTCTTCTAATCCCAAAAATTTGCCACCCAAAAAGTCAAAGAGGTAAATATATTTTCTTTTGCCTTTTTTTTTTCTTCCCTTTTCTCTTTTTCTTTTCTTTCTTTTCTTTCTTTTCTTTTCTTTCTTTTTCCCTTTCTTTTCCTTTTGTGAATTGCTATTCGTCGCTCCCAATTTACATAGTAACGCTCCCATTTTAAGGTGAATGGACAAATTTGCCCTTTATGCAAGTTGTGTTATAAAAAGGACTTAGTTCCCCACATGGACACATTCTATCAAACGGTCCCCTCAAAGAAGTACGACGTGAATATCCCGAGTCCACCAAATCGGTCCCCACGACCTTAAAACCAAATCGGTCCCCACGACCACCTTAATTCGTTTTTTTTTTTAAAAAATCATAAAATTTTTCCGACGGGTCTTGGATCATGGACGACGAGTGGAACATTCGTATGCTGGAGAATGCGTCAGAACATTCTGTAATTTTTTTTTTCTAGAAATAGGACATCCGCCTAAAAAATCCAAATGTCCCTTGGTGGATCCGCCTAAAATTTCCGAATCCACTTTGGAACATTCGGAAATTTCAAGCTGAAGTAGGGATCCGCCTAAAATTTCTGGATGTTCCAAGGTGGATCCGGAAACTTTAGGCAGATCCACTTTGGGACATCCGGATTTTTCAGGCGGATGTCCCTTTCCAGGGTTTTTTTTAATATTAATTAAATTACTTTTTTTTATTATTTTTCGATTGTTGTTGTGATTAAGTTTTTTTTTTTTTTTGAGAAAAGGCAAAATTTTATTAGATCTCAAAAAAGGTTACACGGAGGCTACTAAGCCCCTAAGCACAAGTGCTTGACCCAAGCTAAATCCTTAGCTCTAACTTTACAAGAAGCTATACTCCTAATTCTGTTATATACATCCATACACAATCTATTAATCACTAAGTCTGGTCTAGAGATCCTAGCTTTCCAAACTGCTTCATTCCTCTGCTGCCATATGCTATACACAAGCCCTGTACACAAGCTCTGCATGACAGATTTTTGAAACATGTTCCTTGCTTTCCAACACCAGTCATTACACTCAATTAGAGAACAAAAACTCATCTGGTCTGCAATTCTTCCCTGAAGACAATTCTTAAGCTGCATACTGTAATTACACTCAAAAAATAAATGCATACAAGATTCCACATCTTCCTGACAGAGAGGGCACAGATCATCATCCACAGCCCCAAATTTCTTCAGCTTATCCCTAGTACGCAGCCTTCCCCACATAGCCAACCACATAATGAATCTCTGTTTGGGAATATTATATCTGTTCCAAACCAGATTACACCATGTAACATCAGGTTTCTCATCTTTTAACCAGTGATAAGCACTAGACACTGTATACCCTTTCTGATTCAGTTTCCAAGTGTCTCTCACAAAGTCTTCCTTAATTTTCTCCTTTATTTTCCAAATTTGTCTCCATTGCCAACTGGCTTGAGTAGGACATCCCACTCTTTTCCAGTTCCTTCCTCTAATATAATGATGATTAACCCACTTCAACCAAAGACTATCATTTTTATTGGCAATATCCCATATATACTTTCCCATAGCAGCAATATTCCCAACAACACAATCATGAATTCCCAAACCCCCTTGCTTCTTAGGTCTGCAAATTATATCCCAAGAAATAGGAGGGGACCTTGTGAAAATAGCTTTGCCATCCCACAAGAAATTCCTACACACAGCCATTACTCCATCAAGCACCTTTTTAGGAAGGATAAACATGTTCGCCTAATAAGTGTGTAAGGACAAGAGAACAGAATTAACTAGCACCACTCTAGCACTATAAGAGAGGGTCCTGCCACCCCAAATTCTGATCCTAGCCACCACCTTATCAATAAGCACATGACAATCATCAGCAGACAGCTTTTTTGCATTAACCTTGATGCCCAAGTATCTAAAAGGGAGAGAACCTTCCTTGAACCCAGAGCTATTAATAATAGCATTCTTTGTGACCTGGTCAACATTACAAAAATAAACATTGGATTTTCCTTCATTAGCAACCAAACCAGAAGTTGCTGCAAAGGTTGCCAGAACTCTCATAAGAAGAGAAGCAGAATTGGCATCACCCCTAGCCATGACAATTAAGTCATCAGAAAAAACCAGGTGATTAAGCCTAACTCCCTTACACCTTGGGTGAAAAAGAAAGGATTTATGACCCCCAATCTTAATCATGATTCTAGAAAGATACTCCATGCACACCACAAATAACAAAGGAGAAAGAGGATCTCCCTGTCTTAACCCTTTTTTACCTGGGAAAAACCCTTTTACTTCACCATTAATCCCAAGAGAAAAAGTAGGAGAAGTAACACAAGCCATGATGAGCGTCACAAAGTGAGCAGGAAACTTCAAGGCAACCAACATGTCTTCTAAAAATCTCCAGTTCACATAATCGTATGCCTTTCTGATATCAACCTTAAACATACAACCAGGAGGAGAATTCTTTCTCTTATATCTGCCAATAAGATCTTGGACAATGCAAATGTTATGACATATTCTTCTACCTGAGACAAAGCCAGACTGATTTTGAGCAATGATATCAGGCATAATCTTTTTGAGTCTCAAGCACAGCAGCTTAGTGATAAGCTTATACACCACATTACAACAAGCTATAGGTCTAAAATCAGTGACTGATTCAGGCTGCTCACACTTAGGAATCAGAACAAGGTTTGTGCAATTTATTTCTTTCAAGAGGACCCCTGTCTTAAAGAATTGCAGAACAGCATTAGAAATATCTTCACCAACTATATCCCAACTCATCTTGAAAAAAGAACTATTGAACCCATCAGGACCAGAAGCCTTGGAACCAGGGATGCTAAACATAGCCTTCTTTATTTCCTCTGGAGCCTGAAGAATATTGTGATGATTCTCCTGAATTAAAGGACCAAGGGCAATAATAGAATGATCAATTGTCCCAGTACAATCCTGAGTTGTGCCTAACAACCATTTATAGTACTCTATAAAAGCATTAGCCACTGAGCATCTGTCAAGACACCAGTTACCTCTCATATCTTTGACAGAGATAACTCTTCTCTTATAATTCTTCATTTTTATACTCTGATGGAAAAATCTAGTATTTTCATCTCCCACTTTTAACCAATTCATCTTGCTTTTTTGCTGCAAAAATGAAAAGTAATCTTTCCTAAGTTGAGTATAAACAGCCAGTAACTCAACTTCTTTCTTCTGAACTGCAATATTGCTATAGTCATTTTGAATATTCTTCTGACAAGCAATTACATCCTCCTTAGCTGCTAAACAACAAGCCCCAATTTCAGAATATTCAGCTCTATTCAATCTTTTCAGAACAGTTTTAACCTCCCTTAGCTTCTTGACAACCTTGAACATTAATCTCCCTGTAACATTAATATTCCAGGCTTGCTTGATTAACTCACCATAAGCAGGATTACTACTCCACATATCAAAGAATTTAAAAGGCCTAGGACCAGACCTAACTTCCTCTTCAAAACAGATGATAGCTGGACAGTGATCAAACCACATCTCAGAGTTATAGTGAACAAAAGAACCAGAAAAACTAGTCACCCACTCAGAGTTGACCATAGTTTTGTCTATTTTACTATAGACTCTAGCTTCACCATCTTGTTTATTAGTCCAAGTAAACTTTGCACCAATTTGAGTCATATCCTGCAAATCACAATACTCAGCACAATCTCTAAAGGGTAACATCTCAGAGTTGCTGATTCTTCTGCCTATCCTGTCATCTATATTCAAAGGACAGTTAAAGTCCCCAGAAATCAACCAAGGACCCTTACATTGATCTGCAATTCTCCTTAACTGATCCCACAAAGTTACCCTTTCTTTGGCATCATTATCCCCATATACAAAAGAACACTCAAAGGATTTCTGTAGAGTTCTGTTAACAATCTTAGTGTGAATTATCTGAGGGCAATTATAGATAATATCCACACTAAAAAAATCATGAAGCCAAGCGACCAAAATTCTGCCACCCTTCACAGTACTAAAATTTGAAGTAACACACCATCCAGAGAACATTCTCAAATACACTTCAGCAAACTTTCCACTAGCAATCTTATTCTCAACTAAGCAGCAAAGACCAATATGATTACTATTCAAATAGTTCCTGATCTCAAGCTGCTTCATAGGGCTATTCAAGCCCCTAACATTCCAAACAAGAGCTTTATCCATATCCCAAGCTAGGAGTCTGACCTCCCCCTTGAGTATGAATCTCAAAAGGAACCCTTCCAATCACAACATGAGAAGTGTCCTCCCCTCCAAGAACAGCAAAAGAATTCTGCACAACAACTCCATCATAACCAGGCGAAGCTTTAGTAATTGGGCTCATTCTTCTCACATTCCCAGTTGGGGTATACACCGAATCATCATTACCCAAAACGTTATCTCCAGGAACAAATTCCTTGTCAAAATCCTTCAAAGCAAGATTATTAGGTTCAACAATAGCCTCCTTCACCTTCTCAACATTTTGTATCTCCTTTTTCCTCCAAATTTTCTTCACCTTTTTGTTCGGACACAGGTCAGTTCTATGTCCCACTCCACCACAGTCATTACAAAGGATAGGTTTCCATTCCCAAGTAATATCCTGATGAAATAAGTCACCCTTTTCATCATAGAACTCAATATGGTCAGGAAACTGTTGATTGATATCAACCTCAACCAAATACCTCACATAAGAAACTTTTTCCCTAGTATGTGTAGCATTATCAGGATGAATAGGCTTTCCAATCAATCCCACAATCTTCTCAAGGCATCCTTTCCCCCAATACTTCAAAGGCAACCCTTGAAGTTGCACCCACACTGGGAATTTAGTAAGATCCTTAACATTTAATTCCATGCCATCCTCCCATTGTTTTAAGCAGACATGTTTTTTATCCATTAGCAAAGTCCAATTAGCTAAAGCTTTATCCCTGGTTTCAATGTTCAAAAATCTGATCAAAAACACCCCCCCTCTTTAGAGGAATCACCTTATCAATATTCGATTTCCCCCAAATTCTCCAACAGAATCCTTCAAACACCTTAATATGAGGACTAGCAGCTAAGGTAAAAGCTACTACCCCCAATTTCCAATAATCCAGTTCATCCGCAATATCATCCATAGACAATTTTAACACAGGTTTATCAAATTGATCATGCAGGGGTCGATTATCAATATCATCCAACAAATTCGAAGTATTATCAACTGGAAAGAAAGATTCAACAGGATCAGGATTAGGATTTACCTGAAACCCCGATGCTCTGTTTTTCATCCCTTTAGACCCAGATTCAATCGACTTCAAATTCGACATCCATTCAGACAGTTTAGATTTCTCTCTCGATCTATTGATCAATTCTTCTATAGATTGTTCAGGAGAAAGCATACACCGATCCAATTCATCCTTTATATAAAAAACCAGAGGAATTTGACCTACATCACCTCGAGCTTTTGTCTTATGAGTTCCAGCATACAATCCCAGAGAATCCTTAGCATTAGAGTTCTTTCCATCAATGGCGATCTCCTTCTGAGCACTCTGCTTACCCTTCTTCTTCCTCGCCATGGCAGAGAATTAACGAGAGATAGAGAGAGAAAGCGAAAAAACTTTTTTGTGTGATTAAGTTTTTAATAATAAATGTAATTATTATTGTGTTTGTAGTAGTAATATGATTATTTTTTGTAACATTATTATTATTTTATTTTTATTATTATTAATTTATTATTATTATTATTATTATTGTTGTTGTTGTAGTTGGTGGTGATGGTGTTATTCTTATTATTATTGTTGTTGTTATTATTCTTATTATTATGATATTAATTAGTAGAAATATATTTATTGTTGTTGTTGTTGTTGTTGTTGTCGTTGTTGTTGTTGTTGTTGTTGTTGTTGTTATTTATTATTATTATTATTATTATTATTATTATTATTATTATTATTATTATTATTATTATTATTATTATTATTATTATTATTATTAATTATTATTATTAATTATTGTTAGAGTATTATTGTTTTGTAATTGTTGTTATTATTGTTGTTGGTGGTGGTGGTGATATTGTTGTTGCTATTATGATTGTTGTTATTAGTATTAGTAATTAATGTTAATAATATTATTAGTTGTAATATTGTTTTATAAATATTATTATTAATGTTATAAAAAAGAACATAATGCATAAACCATTGTTTTGTTTAATTTGTATAGGATATGGAATCTGAAGACGCCGGTGACGGTGTGAATTATAGTGGGAATTTCGTCACGGATACGTTATTTCCAACATTTGAGGATGCAGTTACATGGGCTGATGGTGTTTCCATAAATTTGGGATTTATTTTGGTGAAATCGTCTTATAACAAAACCAGAGATGGTCGGCCGTATCGATATTTGCGATGTGATCGGTCACGGAGGAGCAAGCCGAGAGATTTGGAGAACGCGATACAGAAGGACACAAAAACCAAAGATAATGGTTGTCCATTCTACATCAAGATATATTATGAAGTCAACACTAACAGTTGGAAGATCCGTGCAAAAAATGATCACACCAGGACACATAACCACCCAATGATTGTGTACCAAGAGGGTCATCGTAAAGTAGCGGGTTGAGCCCGGGTGCAAAACAGGTTGTGCGTGACATGACAAAGTCCAAGGTTGCGCCTCGTAACATCATGGAATTTATTGCAGAGCAATTTCCTGATGATCATCCAACATCAGGCACATTTACAATTGCCGGAATGACTTCAGGATGGAGATGTCCGAAGGAAGAGGAGTTGTTCAGCAATTTCTTCATTTGGCAAGAGAGAGTAAGTACATTTACTAGGTTATGACCGATGATCTCGACGTCTTGCAACATGCATTTATGGTGCACCCAATCACGGTCAACATACTCCACACATACCCACATGTCATAGGTATGGATTCTACTTACAAGATCAATCGATATGGGATGTCGTTCTTTGAGATAGTAGGTGTGACACCGACAAACCAGAATTTTCTAGTTCGTTATGTTTTCATGCGCGACGAGTGCACGGCTAGCTATCGGTGGGTGTTGTAGAGATTAAGGGAGTTGATTGGGTTTGATAAAGAGACATCTGTATTTTTGTCAGACCGTGAACTTAGGCTATGTGCGGCTTTAAGAGAAGTGTTTCCAGGGACGTTACATTTACTCTGTCAATGGCACATCAACAAAGATGTGGAGGCTAAGGTGACGAGGATGTTCAAAAACAAGAAGGTTGGTGCCAGTTTTAAAAATGGCAAATGGAACAAAATCATGAATGCAACAACCGAGGCGGAGTATGATCATGCTCTAGCTACCATGAAAGTGAGGTGGGCAAGTTATCCGGCAGTGATTCAATATGTTGAGAGAACATAGCTTTGTCATAAAACCAACTTTGTGACATATTGGACGAACCAGGTTCTTCACTTTGGTAACACCGCCAATTGTAGAGTTGAGAGCCAACATTCAGCAGTGAGAACGTGGTTTGAATCATCCACAGGTTAGTTGTTTTACTATATTAGTTGTTGTCGTTATTACGTAATTGTAATTATAATAAAAAATTAAAATATATTTACTAATTTGAATTAATGGCAGGTTCTTTGGATACCGTATGGGCCCGAGTCCATTGTCATATCGGTAATCGAATCATACAAATTCGTAATGAGTTGGAGGCATCAAGGTCTAAAGTTGGTGAGATGTACAGACAATTGCCACTGTCACGTATAAATGGTAAAGTGTCTCAACATTTCTTGAAAGAACTTCATAAGGAGACGAAAAGGACGCGGGATTTGAGTTACTAGGTTTATTAACGTTGTGGATAGATGTGCTATACGTGTGACCCATGGTGTTCCATGTGCTTGCCAGATACATGATTCGCTAGTTGCACAGACAGGCTTGTATAGCAACCAAATTCATTCTTTCTGGAAGACATTGGTTATTGTATTCCAGAATTAGTTAATGATTCGACCGAGGTGGTTGCACATTTTCGATCCCTAATTGATGAAGTCATGGAAAGTGATCCGGCTGTACGTCGAAATGTATTGCGAATCATTGAAGAGGAGCTACATCCGGATCATACACACCTTGAAGAACCACATGTGAACCTCAACGTTCGTAGTCGACGGAGGAACAATGACACCAGGCGTGATCGAAGTTATTTCGAGCATGTAAACCGTCAATACACTCAACGTGGTGGTGACCAACAAACAAGTAATATTAAAAGTCTGTTGATTTTGTAAATTATATGTAATATTAATATTAAAACAGGTAATACTTGTAGCTTTACTAATAATTTATTTTTTAATTATGTGCAGCGAATCCGTGTGACATTAGTCAACGCAGGTATTTGAACCAGCTTTCGGACCCAATGTTGTCGTACATTACGTCTTAGAAGGATGTTATTGGTGATGGGAACTGTGGCTTTTGTTGTGTCGCCGACTTCTTCTTTGGTGATCAGGCGCTATGGTTTGACGCTCGGGAAACAATAGCGAACGAGATCGCTGGTCATCCTGATTTGTACGAACAGATTTACGGGCTTGGACGACTTTGGATGAACGTAGAGCGTATTCAATGGGATGGTGGGGCTGTTGGGGAGCGGCATTGGATGGTTACAATTCAAGATTTATTTCCTATTGCTACGTGGTTCAACGCAAGGGTGATTTGTCTCGGGGTAGGCCTAGTACCAACTTGCTACTACCTATTCATCACAGTCTTACCGCTGAGGGCACGCAATGGGGTCCGGACACCAAGTCAAGAGTTCGTGATTGCTACAATTAGTGGATCACATTTCATCCGTCTTGACCTTGTACCTAATTCACCTCTCCCGCCGATCGCCGGTTGGTGGACTGAACACCACGAGGCAAGTGTTAATGGATGGGATCAACAATATGAATTTAGAAGGAACATGTGGGATGCATTAGTTAGGTAGTTTGTAATGTACATTCACTGACTTTGAACATTTGTAAGAAAAGTAGAATTATAAATGTAACTTTTAATGTACTTGCTTTTAAGCTAGTTAAAATCTAACATGACATGCAACAAAACATAAAAATTAAAAGTGTCCAGTTTTTACATTACATGACAAATAAATAAATAAATCAGTTCAAACAAGTAATTAAAACCACTAACACGACTTCCAATCAAATTAATCTAAAGCCCCATTTTTTACTTCCAATCGAATACAAGCTGCTCAGTCATTGTTCGAGTCTCACTCGACATGTGAGGATACTCAGCCAGTGCTCTTTGGTGAATCTCCATGGACCGACTCATCCACTGCAAATCAAACAACAACATATTATATAAACAACAATTAGTAGAAGTCATTCTTAATATTATAATAAGCATAGAGACTTACATAATCAGTGTTAGTCTGCTCAGGTAGGTTGCTTGTAACTCCTGAACCTGGAGATACCCGAGGGTGAGAAAACCTGTATAGCCATTGCATGTAACCAGGCGCAACCGAAGGAGCTGCAGCAGTAAGCCTGGTGAGAGCACCTAAAACTACACTCTGAGATACCCCAGCGACAAACCTCTTCCACATCACATCTGTCATCTCGGTCGGGAAGTCTACCCGGTACATCTTCAAGTTAATCGCCCTCTTAGCCTTCTCTAGCCTGATAATGTCACGGGGAATGCCTTGCACAAAACCAAGTTGTCGCACCACTCTATCAGGCATGTAAGGCTATATGATGTTACGGTAATGGATGCAGCCAATGAATAAAGTGGAGTACACTCCTAGTGCAAGATCAACTCCGTACGGTAGCCAGTTCACCTCATGATCAATCAGCGCATCAAATCTAGTACGAAAAGATAACTGGCGCTCCAAGTTCTTGCTAGGACATCCCTCTCCAACATCCCAAGCAGACGCACGAGGCAGAAGAAGGTCCCGGGTCAAGGTACCCTGTTGTGGTCGAAAGCACGGAAAGTACTCGTAAATTCACGCTTGCAGAAGCGTGAGACAACAAGCGATCGAATCAGCACCTTTCCGTGATGCCGTGTCCAATTGTCGATACAAGTAAGCCAGTGCAGCTGTTCCCCAAGCGTACTCGTTAATAGGGACATCCATATAACATAGCTCGTGGAGGAAGGAAGGATGCATACGGTTACCACTCTTTTCTACAAACAGTGTACCTCCAAGCACTAACCATAAGTATCCAGTACACTAATCACTAAACTCCCGCTCAACCTCCAATGTCAACTCAAAAATCTTATCAGTCAACACCCCACCACCCTGCCAAATCGTCTTTGTGTCGCAAATCTCAGATAAATCATCTGGAGTCATATCCATGGTAATCGAGCACGCGTCTCGTAAGACGTCCGTGCTAGGAGTAGTGGTGACCATATTGCCATGGACACGTAACCCAAGAATGTTGTACACGTCGTGCAACAAGATCGTAATCTCCCTAAATGGAATATGAAAGGTGTTTGTATCTGGCTGCCATCTCTCAACAAAAGCATAAACGACCAATTAAGTTTTTTAAACATCAACCCAGGAAAGTGAGACAACCAACTACCATCAATCACCTCGAGGTTCTCCACTGATTAACGACCTCGCCATGTAACTAAGTCAGAACACAAATTTGACCTACTCAAACAGCGCAAAACACTCCGCTCCTGCTCGATCCATATATATCGTGCCACGTGACCACCAAAACTAGGGATAACAGTCCCATCCTCAGGACCACTCGACATCGGTTCCTGCACTAACCTTGCCTCTACGGAGCTGGTAGTAGGCTGACTCGATCAACTACCAAAAAATCTCCCATACTGTCCCCTATATACCATATGGTAATATTCTGAGGGTCTGGTTCTTCATCCCAGTCACCAATATGACTAGCCGAGAATTCGTCCTCCTCGTCAGATGTAGGTACTCCACCTGGAGAATACATGGACCGACTACTTCCCGACTGTGAGTCTCCCGACCAACCACTAGTAGACCCGTATTGCTGCTCGGGTTGTAACGGTGATGAACGAGATCATTGTCTCCTAACAGACGCATTCAAATGTCGAGATATTGCATGACGAGCACTAGATGCCTCGATCTACAATAAATAAGTACAAAATCCAATTTCGGTAATAATTACAAGAAATACTACTTGTTTAAAGTTGGGCTACATAAAAATAATATTCAAATAAATTAATTTCATACCAACACACCATTAACAACAACACTAATAATAATAATAATAATAATAATAATAATAATAATAATAATAATAATAATAATAATAATAATAATAATAATATATTATTATTATTATTATTATTATTATTATTATTATTATTATTATTATTATTATTATTATTATTATTATTATTATTATTACAACAACCACAACAACAACAATAACCATAATAACAATAATAATAAAAGCACTAATATCAACAACAACAACAACAATAATAATAATAATACTAATCATAATTTACAAAAATAATAATAGTACTACTAATAACAATAACAAAATAACAACAACAATAACAAAATCCAAAAAAAAAAAAAAAAACAACAACAACAATCATCAAAATAACAATTCACATAATAATAATAACAACACTAAAATCAACTAATAATAACAATAATAAAAACAAAGATCATACTAAGCAGAAATTTTTGAAAAAAAAAATTATAAATTCAAAGAATATTATTCACAAAAAATAAAAATAAAAATCGAATTTCCAGGCTTCCGCCTAGAAATTCCGGAAGGACCTGGGAGGATCCGCCTGGAATTTCCGGATCCTCCTAAGTACTTCCGGAAATTTTAGGCAGAAGTAAGGATCCGCTCAGAATTTCCGGAAGTACCTAGGAGGATCTGGATTTTTCAGGCGGAACCTCCTAGGTACTTTCGGAAATTCTAGGCGGGAGCCTGGAGTTTCCGATTTTTTTTTAAAAAAATTACCTGCTCGCCAAAGCAGCTAACGCCGCTGCCGTTGCCTCCACCGCCGGCCAAACTCCTCCCTCCTTATGTCCCCTTATTCGCCTAGAATCACCCATCCTTTTTGTGTACGTGCTTGTAGATTATTTTTGATGATTGTTGATTTTATTTTTTTTAAAACAAATTAAATTTCAGATTTTGAATTTCAAGTTTTTTAGAGAGTTAGAGAGTAAGAGAGATAGTGAATGAGGTTAGAGAGTGAGAATGTGAGTCGTAGAGTGAAAAAAAAGTGTATTTATATGTTAGGGGTAAAATTGGAATTTCATACAAAAAATGCGAGTGTTGCCCTGTAAATGGGAGCGACGTTTAACAACACCCCTTTGTTTTCACGCAGGAACCCCAAGCCAGCTGTGACGTGGGTTCGCTGCCACCGACCCACTGCTATTCGGCAGTTGTCCTACCGGAACTCTGGCGCCGTCCTCCGGCCGCCACTGCACTACCAGCCAACACCCCACCGCGATATTCTTCTTCTTCTTCTTCTTCTCTCTCTTCCTCTTTGTTTTACATAGTGTATGTATTTTAGTATGGGTTTGATTTTAATTGTTTCAAACATATTTATTTAGTATCAAAATCATGTTTTAATTGATTTAAAGATATAATTTCATATTATTATTACTATTTTCAGATTTTGATATGTTTAAAGTCAGGGTTTTAAAATTATTAAAGACTTGATTTTTAGGGTTCTTTTATAAATTGATTTGGGGGTTTTGAATACCCATTAATTTTGAGTATTACTCAAGTATAAAGATATGATTTTGATGAGTTTTTAGGGGAGTTTTAATCAAATAATGTTGCTGGAATTTTATATAAAATAGTAAAATTGTGATTTTTATGAAAGGGTTTAATTACCCATTAAAGAGGGGATTATTTAGGGGTTTTAAAATAATTTTCAGATTATTATAAGTTATTTAAAGTGAGTTAAAGTTGCTGGAAATTGTGCATACAAGGGTAATTAATATAGTATTATTATTCCTGTATGTAGGAGACTTGATTCGGGAATTGTTGTAGTGTACTCAGCCATTTTAAGAGCTTAATTGAGGTACGTACGCGTACTCAAAAATTTGTTAAGCGTGTAGAAACATGCTAGGATTTATTTAATTGATTCCAAGTAGTGTTTGATTGGAATGGCTGAACTGAAATGAGATTGATGATTTGAATTGATTAACCGAATTGAGAATGGTTCTGGTGAATTAGTTATGAAGTATGATTGGTCAAAATAAATTATTTATTATAATTGATGATATTGGAATATTGTCATTGAACCATATTTTTATTATTGGCATGTTTGAAGGTTTATTTAATTAAACTAAATGTTTAATTTAGTTTGGAATATTGAAAAGGATTTTTATTATGGTGCATATAATTTTTATTGATGCTATAAGTATGAGGAAGGAGCTATTTAAGTGTCTATGTACACGAGGAATAAATTGTATGTTGGTGCCTTAGTGCACTTAAGGTGTTTTTAACACCGATGGATAGGATTTGTGCACTTTATGCGTTTAAGGTGTCATTGGCACCGAGGTAGAATTAAAAAGGATTCAACATTAAATATTATGTGGTAACTAATTATTCAAGAATTAAATTGGTATATTCGATTGATTGAATAATTATCGTTGATTGAATGATTATGGTTTGAGAGTCATCACCAAGTTTAATAACCTGTAAATAACGTAAAGTGAAAGAGATTACACACCAAAATTCTTGGAACGTATATACCTGGCCTTGAGTATGAACATATGAGGGGAGTTATGTGACTTTACATTTGATCATAACTTCTACTGGAGTACAGGATGCTGTACATTCCTTTTATTATTATTATGCGCAACGCAGGAATTCCGCCACCTATGTGTGATTAATGATGCTGGCACATTTAGCTTTCGTGTCAGTAACCTCAATTTATTTGGGGGAGGTTGAGTGGGAAACCCATTCGATGCGTAATCAACGCTAAATAAATTATGTAGTTGTCTAGTTGAGAAGTTTTGTGGAATTTTGTATGCTTGAAAAACAGATGCAACAAGATAAGTTGTGTGTTGATAGGTAAATGCATATGTTAGTGTGTTAATTACGCTTATGTACTCACCTTTGCTGATTGTGTGTTTTGTGTGTTTGTTAGCCTTGTCTTTATCTTGGCCCTATGATGACCCATTTTTAATGGAGAGTAGTGGAAACCAGTAGAGAGAAGCTTTTCAGGTGATGAAGCATATTCATGAATGGGCATGAGTGAAAAGCGAATCATGCTAGTTTCCATAAGTATATGATGTGTTTAATGCTTTAATTATTTATGATATTATATTATGCATGACTAATGCAAAAATTTAAAATTTGGTTTGGTTTTAATAAGGGTCTTTAATGGTTCCAAGTTGTAGGTTGATTTTATTTTACTTCGTTTGACTTGGGTTTGACTTTAATTTCGTTTTGGTTGACTTTACAGTTGACTTGTTTTGAATGTTTTTAAAGATAGTCTCCTGCTGTGTGTCTTTGATAATTGCCTTAGCCGTTTTCACGGTGCGCGGTAATGTCTTAAATATTCCTATTTAAAGTATTAAACAGGGCAAAATAGGTATTTTAAAAGAAAGGAATTTCTAGGGTGTTACATTACTGGAGAAGACCCCAATGATAAAAAAGCTAGTGCATGGAGTATAGCTGAGGATAAGGCACTTGTTTCAGGCTACATCAATGCCGATGGGAACGTTTGATATGTCCATTTTATATAGTGTTTTACCCCCGTCCCTTGGTCGTTATTAGTAGTGTTTTTGGCTCTTTCGGGCCACTTTTATTACTAATTTGTGTGTTCTAGTGTTTTTGTAGTTTTAGTTGTATTTTACAGGAAATTGCACTCTTGGAGCATTTTCCCGGGCTTTATGGATCAACTACGAAAGCTAGAAGGACGCGACCACTTTCGGAGCCCAAGACCGGTGAGAGCCGGTGATTAAGGGCTCGGTTATTTGGATCACGAGGCATTTGGACCAAGTATTCGAGACCCGAGAGGAAATCCGGATTGGGCCGAGAAATCTAGCCCAATCGAAGTCCAAGCCTCGAAGAAGAAGACCGGGCCCGATCGGGTGAGCGTAGGTTCGATCGGGCGCGGCATGCCAGCAATGGGTGTTGTAAAAAGGCGGGCCCGATCGGGCGGCCCTTCGCCCGATCGGGCGCGTGTTTCTGGAAAGGCTCTTTTGTCGAGCAATTAGTTTCTAATTAGGAGTTGTTTTAGTTTTGTTTTAAGTACGTTTTTTTTAGGACGATTAAGGGGATTTCTTCTCTTCCTCTTCTCTTAGACCTCTTCTTCTTCTCTTAAATCTTCTTTCTCTTAGACTTTCTCTCTCTACTTAGTATTTCTCTCTCTCTTAAATTCTCTCTAACTCTTGTTCTTAATTCCTTCATTAATTCCAGATTTAGTTTGGTACAATTTCTTCCCTTTTTAATTTCAGTTATTTTTAATTGCTTTCTTGATCATGTTCTTATTTATTTATTTGTTTGGTTTAATTATGATGATTAGTGAGTAGTTTAATTCTAGGGTTTATGGGGATCCATAATTAATATGAAGGGATAGTTTGTAATTATTGATTGTTGATATTGCATGATAATTTCCTATTGAATTGTTTTAATTCTTTGCAATTAGATTATGAATCGAGCAGATGTAATTTGATTGTGAATGTTTAGCAATATTGAATTGATGAATCGAGCAGATGTTGATTTAATATTAAAGGCTATTTTTAATAGGAACTTAGGTCTAATAAATTGTGAGAGCCTGTTAGATCCATGTTGGTTAATAAATTGCGAGAGCCTGTTAATCATGTTATTTATGCATTGTTAATTATTAATTGCTTCGTTCTATCCCGGAATATTAATTATTGGTGAACCTGTGACCCTAGGTTTCCTTATTATTGATTCTTTTCTCCCTAAACTCATCCTTATTAGTATAGAATTCATATTTAAAATATTGGCTACTTAGATAATTTAGATTATAATAATTAATTAGAATTAAAAAGACTTATTTCCCTGTGGAGTTCGGCCCTACTTCCCTATCTACTGTAGTTAGTGATTTAGGTAATTATTTTTTATTAGGGGATACGACTTTACCTTGTCAAAATTTGGCGCCGTTGCCGGGGAAACGGTTTTATTTTTACTTCTAATTATTATTAGAGTCTAGATTTTTTTTAATTTATTTATTTTATTTTATTTATTTTATTATTTTATTTTATTTTCTAATTTTTTTTTATGAGTTGAAAATATCCATGCTTATGTCACTACAAGAATTATATAATTTTAATGCAGCACCTAACTACTGTAGTTGTCAACGTCTTTGTCATGAAAATCCTGAATGCCCTTATAGTGAGTTTTTTGCGCGTGCTCCGGATGATTTTAGAGTCTTTCCATATACATATGATTATATTCGGAAACGATTAGTTGCTAATGAAAGTTATTGGAAGGCTCTTGATGAAAAAGTCTATGGACACTATAATAATATGAATGTTATTGAGGATGAAGAACCATCGGTTATAGAATTTGTGGTTGAAAAATCATTGGTTGACGAATCGGTGATTGACAAATCATTAGTTGTAGAAACGGTGGTTGATAATTCCTTTGTTGATGATGAGGTTATTTGTGAGGGTAAAATTTTAAAGTCATTATTGGATGATAAAGACAATAACTACCTCCATGTTCGTTCTATTAATTCTAAATTTTTAGCGGAGGAAGTAGAAGGTTGTGGTGTATTTTCATCTCCCTCTTTTGATTTTTCTTTCTACCTTGAGTTCTCTTTATGTGCTCCTAACTTTTTCTTTGTAGGGATAAATGTGCTTGCTATTAAGCCCTATATAGTGCTTAATGAAATGTTTGCAGGAGCGTTTGATAAGTTACTCAAGGCATTGAATTCTTCCGATTGAGATAAGGAGTATGGTCGAGCGGGGCCTTGATAAACTAGCGCTTTGCGGGAGGCAACCCGTATTTTGTTGCTTTTTATTTAGTTTATTTATTTATTTATTTATTTGTTTGTGTGTTTTCTTTTTGTTTTGTTTTAGAGAGGTAGAGGAGAGAGTATATCTTATATTTGTGGGAGTGTGTTTTTGTACAGGTATAGGTTTAAGAGGTTAAAAGACTTAGAAGAAATTGAAGACGAAGAAAAACAAAGGAAACGACTGGGCACGGGCCCGATCGGGCGCGCAAGGAGGGTTAAATTTCATGCCTCCACTCGCCCGATCGGGCGAATTTTCCCGATCGGGCGCGCAAGTGCAGTCAAAAACTCGAGCAAATTTCGCCCGATCGGGCGAGGTTGCCCGATCGGGCGCAAATCGAGTGACCTGTCAACTTCGACAGGCCATAACTTTTGCGTTTCTTATCCGATTTTTGCGTGTGACCTGTCGTTGGAAAGCTCTTCAAGTCTAGTTTCCAATGAAATTGAAATCACTGTATTATCATTTATACATCAAAAGTTATAATCAGAATAGTGCACCTAACTCAAATTTGAACTTTTTCCCACTAACACTTTGTTTCTTTCTTGCCCAATTTTGTTCCAAAGAGATGCATTGCAATCCTCGAGGCTTTGGTGACATTGATTTGGTGATGATGAAGAGTAGTCACCTTGACTACTAGCTTCCCTTTAAGACAATGAGGACATTGTCTGATTTAGCTTGGGGGGAGGTTCTCGTGTTCGTATGGTACATCTTTCACTCTCTCTCTTCTCTTTTTATTTTTATTTTTTTCTTAGTATAGATTTTATTACTTTCTTAGGTTAGTTTTGTTCCAATGAATTGTAACTCATGCTTCCCTGTGCCCCTTACTTGAGAAAAATTGTTTTGATTCCTGGTATTTGATGATAAGCATTGTGGATTAGTTTATCATGATTTGATGTCTAATTGTTTGGATTCCTTAACTTGCGTCAATTTTGTCCAACTACTTGTGAATATAGTGCTTGACTAGTTGATTTGGTTATGAAATGTGTGATAGTTCCATAATTCCTGGTATGTCAATGAATTCGAGTATTGATCTACAACTATGAGTAGTGTTTCATGACTTTTTATTATGCACATGAGGAGGACGAAGGCGTTCATTCTTTAGGTAGCCTTCAGAGTATTAGATACATTTGTTCCCTTCTTGTCACCCATGTTGTTGCTTGTGCCCTTTTATTGTTTATAGCCACATTACAAGCCTTAATTGCCCCATTGGTTACTAGTCTCAAGCTTGGCTTGGGGGAGCTATTAGTGAGTGAAGTGAGGGAGTTTTGTAGTGTGCACTTTATTTGCACAATTTGGGTGGGTTTTGAGAAGTAATTTGTTCTTGATCATATTTTTGTTTTTATGAGTTTGAAAGTTGTATATATTTGAGAAAAATAAAAGTGTGATGAAAAAAAGAAGTTCAAGGAAAAAAAAGTGAAAAATATGAAAAGAAAAAGAAAGTGAACTTCTAAGAAAAAAAAAAGAGGAAAAAATGCTTGATGTTCAAATGCTCTAAGTGAAGGTTAATCAAAAGAAAGGAAAAAAGTTGAGTTTCAATGTAAATATTTCAAGTTATAAGCTCAAAGTTTGTTATTCACTCTTGTTCTACATTATCATATTTTTATGAGTGAAATTGTGAGTGTTGGGATTGTTTTATTGTTGGGAGTATATTTGGTGGATTGTTGTTTGGAGTTGGTTATGTTGGAGATGTGTATGATCATTATTTTTTATCATGGATTTATTAGGATTTGGCTCCCTTAATGCATAGCTTTTCTCTCACATAATCCCAAATTTATCCTACCTTTACCCTAGCCTTACATTACAAGCTTAAAAGACCTTCCGACCTTGTGCATAGAAGTTATGTAAATGTGAAAGTGTTGTTTTTCAATGCAAGTTATGACTTGACATATTTCGAGTCGACTGGTGACAGGGTAAAGTCGTATCCCCCAATCAAAAATAATTACCTAAATCACTAACTAAAGTAGATAGGGAAGTAGGGTCGATCTCCACAGGGAAACTAGTCTTTTTACTCCTAATTTATTATTATAATCTAAACTATTTAAGTAACCAAAATTTATAGTTGAATAAGAAACTAAACTAAAAAGAGTAGGAATAGGGAGAAAATAATATATAAAGGATCTAGGGCATAGGTTCACCAATAAATAATACTCCGGGGTAAAATAGGGTAATCAATCATTGACAAGGCATAGATAACATGATCAACAGGCTCTCGCAATTTATTAATCAACATAGATCTAACAGGCTCTCGCAATTTACTAGATCTAAATTCTTTTTGAAAATAGCCTTTAATATCAAATTAACATCTGCTCGATTCATCAATTTAATATTTCTATACTTTTACAAGCCGCAATTGTAAAACATTAAAACAATCCAATAAGAAATTATCATGCAATACCAACAATCAATAATAGTCAATCATCAATGCATCAATTAACCAGATTGTAAAGGGCTCTCGCTACTTATTACAATCACACAATTAATCTATCGGTATTAAATCTCATCTCTCGAATCTTGACTTAACCATTTATAAATTAACTTGCCTATTGAAACTAGACCTAAACATTAATTCTCATCTCTCGATTCTTGAATCAATATTGTCAAACTCATGCATAAAAGATAGGCCTAATCTAGTCACAGAGCATTAAATCAATCAATAGGAAATTAATCTAACATTGATAATCAACAACAACAAATTACCCCTTCATATTATTTATTAGATCCCCATAAACCCTAGAAATTAAACTACTCACACATAATTAAATATAAACTAAACAAAGCAATTAAACAAGACATGATAGAAGAAATAAAATAAATAACTGAGATTAAACAAAGAGTTGTAGAGAGAGAAACATGAGAGAAAATAATACTAAGAGTTTAATTAAGGGAGAGAGAGAAAAGTTAGAGAGAGAAAAAGAGAAGAAAACTAAAACTAAAACTCAAATTAAAACTAAAACTAAAATTAAAACTAATACTAATAAAAAGAATTAAAACTAAGCTAATAACACCTAAGAAATTGCCTACCTCAATCCTACGTACTACTACTCCACTTAAATAGGAAAAGTAAAGGAAGTTTGATCTCCACTAAACTTCTAATCCCACAAACAAAAGAAAGGCTGCGTGAATTTGGAGCAAAACAACGAAGCCCAAACAACAAAGCCCAAATACTTAGAAATAACGAGATCTTCGCTGGAGGACATCTCACCCGATCGGTCATTGGGCCGCCCGATCGGGCCCGCCATTTTGTGCCCAGCAGACCTGATGTGATATTATATGGGCTTCTTCCTTGGACCTTCTTGTTTACTCTTGGTCCTTTATTATTTGTCATATGTTTTGTGGCCTCATTACTTGGTCCGTAATAGTAGCTTATAATTGGACTTCTTTACTAATCGAGCTCTTAATCACCGAATTAAATTCCTTTAACTCGATCTTGGGCTTTAAATATATGGTCATAAAATACGATTAAACTTTAATATCTTCGTAGTGGCTCAATAAGTTCGGGAATCGTCATAAATCTGCAAATTCCTACAAAATAATACCAACTCTACAAAAACACTAGAAAACGTATATTAGTAATAAAAATAGCTCCGCATAGCTCAAATAAGCACAAATATGACCGTGGGATGGGGAATAAAAATATATATAAAATAGACTTATCAACTGGTAGGATGAGCGTTCAATGTTTTTATACACACGAGAGTGTGAGTTGGGAGGACATTGTTCACATTAAAGGGGTTGGGTGGAGAGCGATCGAGTACATTCTTTACTCGCCACATAAATGAGAGTCGAGTGTGTGAGCACTAGTCTTGAATACTATATGCTCTTGTGGTTTGCTCTACTTGACAATTGTTGGGGAGGAAGGGTGAGTAGATGAATAAGATTGATTGACGTTGAAGCATGTTCATTTAATTTTACCTTGAATCGTTGGCTTTTGATTTGTTGATTGGGGTGAAGTATGTTTTATATGTTCATTGATGAGCTCTTTGCTTAGGGACAAGCAAAGGTTTGGCTTGGGGGAGTTTGATATGTCCATTTTATATAGTGTTTTACCCCTGTCCCTTGGTCGTTATTAGTAGTGTTTTTGGCTCTTTCGGGCCACTTTTATTACTAATTTGTGTGTTCTAGTGTTTTTGTAGTTTTAGTTGTATTTTACAGGAAATTGCACTCTTGGAGCATTTTCCCGGGCTTTATGGATCAACTACGAAAGCTAGAAGGACGCGACCACTTTCGGAGCCCAAGACCAGTGAGAGCCGGTGATTAAGGGCTCGGTTATTTGGATCACGAGGAATTTAGACCAAGTATTCGAGACCCGAGAGGAAATCCGGATTGGGCCGAGAAATCTAGCCCAATCGAAGTCTAAGCCTCGAAGAAGAAGACCGAGCCCGATCGGGTGAGCGTAGGCTCGATCGGGCGCGGCATGCCAGCAATGGGTGTTGTAAAAAGGCGGGCCCGATCGGGCGGCCCTTCGCCCGATTGGGCGCGTGTTTCTGGAAAGGCTCTTTTGTCGAGCAATTAGTTTCTAATTAGGAGTTGTTTTAGTTTTGTTTTAAGTACGTTTTTTTAGGACGATTAAGGGGACTTCTTCTCTTCCTCTTCTCTTAGACCTCTTCTTCTTCTCTTAAATCTTCTTTCTCTTAGACTTTCTCTCTCTACTTAGTATTTCTCTCTCTCTTAAATTCTCTCTAACTCTTGTTCTTAATTCCTTCATTAATTCCAGATTTAGTTTGGTACAATTTCTTCCCTTTTTAATTTCAGTTATTTTTAATTGCTTTCTTGATCATGTTCTTATTTATTTATTTGTTTGGTTTAATTATGATGATTAGTGAGTAGTTTAATTCTAGGGTTTATGGGGATCCATAATTAATATGAAGGGATAGTTTGTAATTATTGATTGTTGATATTGCATGATAATTTCCTATTGAATTGTTTTAATTCTTTGCAAGTAGATTATGAATCGAGCAGATGTAATTTGATTGTGAATGTTTAGCAATATTGAATTGATGAATCGAGCAGATGTTGATTTAATATTAAAGGCTATTTTTAATAGGAACTTAGGTCTAATAAATTGTGAGAGCCTGTTAGATCCATGTTGGTTAATAAATTGCGAGAGCCTGTTAATCATGTTATTTATGCATTGTTAATTATTAATTGCTTCGTTCTATCCCGAAATATTAATTATTGGTGAACCTGTGACCCTAGGTTTCCTTATTATTGATTCTTTTCTCCCTAAACTCATCCTTCGTAGTATAGAATTCATATTTAAAATATTGGCTACTTAGATAATTTAGATTATAGTAATTAATTAGAATTAAAAAGACTTGTTTCCCTGTGGAGTTCGACCCTACTTCCCTATCTACTGTAGTTAGTGATTTAGGTAATTATTTTTGATTAGGGGATACGACTTTACCTTGTCAACGTTACCATAAATACCAAACGAACTAAAGCCGGTTTATAGGCTGCAATTGGGAAGTTATACGAAGAGGCACGGGTAGAGAACCTTGAAGAGATAAAAGAACAGACCATTAAGTCCATGCAACAATGTTGGGATTTTATCAACACATGGGCTTCAAAATGGGTTATGGCATACGGTTATATCCTACGACGCCCGAAAAGTGGAAACTCAGGTGGAGATGTTGTCCAACGTGCCCATGAGTATTATGCAAAACTCAGTCATGGAAAACACTTTACTTTGATGCATTATTGTTTTGAAACAATGCAAAATTTTCCTAAATGGGCCCCACGTATGATCCAATAGCTTCCTTTGGAGAGCGAGGGAAGTAGGAAACGATCCGAACCAGAATCACCAAGTGTGGGTGTTGGAAGAAAACGACCTCCGGTTGTAAAAAAAATCAAAGAGTTTAGAACCAGAATCACCAAGGTAGTAATTCTTCTACATCAATAAACCTTGAAGCTTTCAACACAACTCTTGACGAAACTAGTGATAAGCGGCTTGATCAAGGAGAACAACTGATCGACTTGATAAGTAAAAGGAGCGATGTAATACCCCTAATATTTTAGTACTCTATCTATCTATTTTATATAGAAAAGTTTGATTTAGTGTTTACATTCTCTCAAATTTACAAGTAAGTTATTTTTAACTTTAAGTTTCGAGGACGAAATTTGTTTTAAGGAGGGTAGATTCTAACACCCGAATATTTTAAGAGTTTATCAGATATATTTTTTAAAATAAGATTTACTTTTTTAAAAAAAAAAAATTATTTAAAATTTTTTTTATAATTTTTTTTGTTATCCTATACCGTATAAATTATCATATATATATATATATATATATATATATATATATATATATATATATATATATATATATATATATATATATATATATATATATATATTAGGGGTGTCAATCGGGTTTTCGGTTCAGTTTTGGGTTCGGTTTATCAGTTTTTGGTTTGTATCGGGTCGGTTTTTAACGGGTTGGAATTATTAACGGGTCAGTTCGGGTCGGTTTTAAATAATTACGGGTCGGTTCAGTTTGATTTATTTTTATTACAGTTTCTTTTCGGGCCGAATTCTAATCGGGTCGGGTTATAATTGGTTCGGGTCATAATCGGTTTGAGTTAAATTCAGTCGGTTTAAAAACGGGGTTTATCAGTTTAAAGCGGGTTTTGGGTCAACACAAATCGGGTTGTAATCGGTTCGGGTTGTAATTGGTTCAAGTTGAACTCAGCGAGTTTGACAACAACTAGTTTTGCTAGTTTTAAACAGGTTTCGTTAACATATATCGTCTAGTATATCCACAATATTCTTTAATTAGTTATTCCAGTAGATCATACGGAGTATTAATTAGTTGTTTAACTTTATGTCCCTTTTTTATATAATGATTTTAAGGATCAACTAATAATAACAAATCTAGAGTTAGCTTTTGATTTAGATTTTTAATTTATTTTAATACAATATAGTGTTCCATAAGCCATTACTCGTTAAAGAACGATAATATTGTAGCATAAGAGTTTCAATGACATCAAAATTCTAAACCTTTTCAATATCTATACTTTATAGTTCAAATTAAACCCTTTTGTTTTACTAATGATAAAATATACGCAAAACAAAAGAAAAAAAATTCTACGATTATAACGAGTTACGGACTTACGGATTATAAACGGTTCGATTATAATTAACCGATTTCGGGTTATAAACGGTTCGATCATAACTTATTACGGGTTATAAACGGTTCAATCCTAACTAGTTACAGGTTGTAAAAGATTTGGGTTTATCGGGGTTTTGTCGGGTTTAAACGGTTCCGGTTTACAATGGGTCGGGTTGCTATCGGGTTCAAAAGTAATCGGTTAGGGTTGTTCTCGGTTTCAGGTTGTATCAGTTCGGCTTGATATCGGGTACGGTTCATTAACGGTTCTCAAACATTCGGCTCGGTTCAGTTTCAAGCTTTAAAAAATCGGGTCGGGTCGGTTTACGGTTTTAAAATAACAGGTTCTTAACGGTTCGGTTCCTTTTCAGAACAGTTCAAAACAGTTCGGATTCACCAGTTCGGGTCCGTTTTTGACAGCTCTAATATATATATATATATATATATATATATATATATATATGGTCGTATGACGTGTGTGCAGTCATGTTTTTTTTTCTTCTGAAAAACTCTAAGCTTTGACCTCTGTAAACTTGTTTCCACTAGTTTATTTGTCTTATGCTCAAGCTTCATCAATTCCCTTCTTATATCATGCGGCAATCCAAGATCATCATTTGATCAAACCAATTACTTTTTATTGCAAAGTGTTTGGAGTTGTGCGCATAAGATGTGATCAAGCAATCAAGACCTTTCTTTAATATTTGGTTAATTTTTCCGAAAGGTAATCACACGTATCTACTTTAGAGTTGTTTATATTATTATTGAATGATTAATTGTTCATATGCTTTAATTTATATGTATGATTAATGTATACAATTTCATAATTTGATCAGATTTAATGTCTTGTTATTATTGTTGTATATGATGAATCGTATAAATATGTTAGGGTTTTTAATGTTGTTTTTATAGAGAGTATTGTTTTATCGAGGTTTTAGCATTGTTAGTGCAGAGTATTATTTTAGGTGGAGATTTGATTACATTTGGGTAACTAATATGATTGCCCTATAAGAGTTGAGATATACTACGATTGGATCGAGTTCGAATTATTATATTATTTGGGAACATGTGCCAATATTGAGAATTTATTATCATATGAATTATTATTTGATCAATGTATGAGATCAAAAGGTTGAGGAATTATTATTTTGTTCTTGGTCTGAGGCTCAATGTTGTATACCTTAGTTCTTGGCATGTTGGTAAACGGATGATAATCATGAGTTAAGAATGAGGTACAATCTTTATTATTTATTTTTATATGGTCCCCTACAGTGGGAATTGACCCGTATGTGGTCTAGTTTAAAGTGTGTTTTCTGGTCCCCTATAGTTAAGAATGAGGTACAATCTTTATTATTTATTTTTATATGGTGTCCTACAGTGGGAATCGACCCGTATGTAGTCTAGTTTAAAGTGTTTTTTCTGGTTATTGAGAGTATTCAAGTTTTTATACTTGTTGGTTTGTTATTTGAATACCCATGTCCAAGGCTAGGTATAAAACAAAGAGCATGGCACAATTATTGGTTACGAGTTAATTGAGTGAAGGATTGTATTATTATTCGAGGTTGGGTTTGACGACAAAGGTTATTTCCAGAGTACTATGTGTAATGTAGTTTCGAACTACATTGTTTAAGTGAGTTAATTATATTGATTATTATATTATTCTTTGTGTTATGATAAGTGGTGATTACTCAGCTTTTTGCTTACGTGTGTATTGTTTTGTTGTGCTATTTGTGTTTGCGGCCATGTCTTTTTCTTATGGTGGCCCTGCGACGATCTATTTTGGAATTTGTCCTTAATGGTAAGCAGTCAAGTTGTTTAAGCAGGTTGATCAAGTGATCGTAGCTAAAGGAGCTCAAGTGTCTCGATTAGTTTGTTATAACAAGTTTGTAAAGTTGTATAAATAGCTCACTTAGATTATTGGGTTGTAATTATTGGGATTTGTAAGCCTTAACACTTGACAGGTTGTTGAGTGTGGCAGTAATACCTCCGATTTAGGTGTATGCTTCCGCACTTTTATTTAAAGGTTGTCTATTTTTCCTTTATTTATTGTTTATTATTAGCTAGTAAATTGGGGGTGTTACAAGCGAAGATAGGAAAAAGCTAAAGAAGGAGGAGATGAAATTCATCATGTTACGTTCATTAATGGCAAAACCCATCCTCGATGAATTTGAAGTCGAAATGTACAAGAAGCTTAGAGAGGAGTTTAGTAACAGGTTTTTTTAAAGATATTAGTTAAGTACTAGTTATTTTTATGTATTAATTATTTCATCTTTTAGTTTCTATATCAAGAGTTTATCTTTCAGCTAACAACATTATGTTTAAGACTTGTTGTAGAACTTAAGATGTAATCGTACGTAGTAGTAATTTTAATCGTTTGTATTTTTATTTGATATTAGATGTTGTAATCTTATGTGTTGGAGTAATAATGTTATGTTTCTATTAAAAAAAAGATGTAATTTTCTATGAAGTAAAGCTTCTATAAGTTTAGTCACATGTAACACCCCAATGATTCTCTCTTAAAACCTGTGAATACCCTGAACAAAATCCAAGAGAATTACTGGCGTGCTACCGCCACGTGTTCAAACGTTAAGGCTTTATCAGAAATCAGCAGCGGAAAAACTAAATCAGTTATAAATAAATTTCAAAACCAATAACCAAAACCAAATTAAATCTTACAACTTTGAACCATTAAGGCCCTTATTCAAAACCCCACAAAAGTAGTAATAAATAAAACCAGAGTTTAAATAAATTCAAAAGTAAGAAATAAAGTAAACTGTGAATTGTAATCATCACTCCACTCAAAATCCCACCACCTTGATGCAAGTCCAAACTATGTAAACACCTGTGATGAGTCTGCTCCCCAATATTACAAGTGTAAAGATTGGATCATTACAGGGTCATTAAAAGGCGAAGGCCACGACCAAAGAAAGACACACAAAGCACGCAATCAGCAAAAGCTGAGTACATACAAGCTGCAAAACATAAAAGAAATCCCTAACATGCTACTAATAATCAATCATCACGCATCATTAGTTCATAGACTTGACACATGACTCAACTATTTATATTCCTAAGACTCCATTAATTAATAATAGGTAAATCATTATTTTTATTCATTGGATTACGCAATAGACAAGGTTGTCCAACCCATGCTCCATTTGGAAAATCAATAAAAGAAAAACCCCATGCCTCCTTTCGGAAACATCAATAAACATCCAACGACCACGGGCGCGACTCCCTGACCGTAGTTAGTATGAGATCTCATCTAACTCTTAGTTTTGAAAAGTATTTTAAATAAGAGACTCGTAGATCAGACGGCCTCGAGAAAAGTGCACGGCTAATACCCCGTGTACCCCAACCCCTGATTGTCATTACTCCATATGTGCACCAATCCAGAGTTTTATTGCTCATCCATCTTGCACCTTACATGATTTACAAGTTTAGACTTGATGATGACTTATATGCAAAACAATATAATCAATCAAATATTACATCATTCCAAGCAATCCAAAGTTCCAATTCAATTCTTGATTTATTAGTGGCAAACAATATTTAGTATTGAATCCTTTAACTACCTCGGTGTATAAACACCTTAAGTGCATAGGGCACTTCAAATCCTGAACCTCGTCTTAAAAGACTTTAATGAACTTTCTCAACTCAAATCATAATTAATTCATGAAAGAGTATTAAAAATTAACCTCATGGAACCATTATCAAAATTAATTCCACTTATAGACAACCAAGAATCCATAACCTTTAATTAATCATGTTGATGTTTAAAGGTTTTGATGATGAGGAACTTAAGTTACAGCAAACTCATCTCATAAAGACTTTACAAGTGTTTGTGCAGCCTAGGTGAAATTGATCTTGGAGATGGAAGAAGTAACTAAAGCTGAGAAGACTTGAAGGAGTTCTTTATCAAGAAAGTTATTCAATATAAAAGAAGAGTTCCCTAACAGGAACTGAGTTCCCTCACAGGAACGTTCCTTCACAGGAACTTGAAGATTGCTGACTAAGATCTTTGGAGGAACTTAGTGAGCGTGGAGTCCAAGTAAACCTACCAGAACAAGAGTACAGCGCAGCAATGTTTTAGTTAAGATTTTATCTTCTAGATTCATTGTTAAATATGTTAAGTAGGATATGCATGAAACTTATTAGAAGCGTGACAGTTAGCTTGGCAAATAAATTAAAATCGGAAAAGATAAAAGATAGAAATCGGAAAAAGATTTTCTTTAAATATTTATCTCTTAAAATCAGTTTGTTAAAAAGATATTATGCTTTTTAATTCAATATTTCTATCTTATTTTCTGAAAAGATTTTCTTCAAAGGATTTAATTAAAAAAACCGTGTTTTAAGATAAGATAAGTTTTACTTATTTATCTTTATGTAAACCTACTATTTATACAGGTAATACTCGTATAAATAGTAGAGAATAATATGAGCCTAGGTTTTCGGTGAGTTTTATGCGTGAAGAATTTACAGAGCTATAGTCGTGTAAGTTTGCCAAGCTTATCATACTGTCATATTAGTTTCGGGTTTCATGCATAGCTTGCCTATCATATACTAGGTGTTAATTCTTGTATTTGGTTTCGGGTTTATTAGGGTGAGAGTATTTTTATCATTGCATACAGAGAGAGCTTCTGGTGAGAAGGGGGGAGATCTGTACTTAGGGAGTACGAGTGAGTTTGAGTGTGGGACTCAAACTGGGTAGAACAAGGTGTTGTTTTGTAGCAAGTTCGAGTGGAAACTTGTGAGTAGAGGCTGATTTATAATAGGTTGTAACTTGGTGTTTTCCCTATTATAGTGGAAGTATTTGTGTTTGAAATCCCTAAGGTAGGGTCGAGGTTTTACTTCTAGTTGGGCACTAGAAGGTTTCCTCGTAAAATCTGTGTGCATCGCAAGTTCCTATTTTGTTCTGTTTTATATTTGCAAAATTATTAATTAGGAACTCAACTACAATTTACCCCCCCCCCCTCTTGTAGTGTTCATCTCAATTAACAATTGGTATCAGAACGCGGTTCTCACGTGCAAACAGATAATTTTGCTGAGTAAGTTCCAGGAGAGATGAATTACAAGGAGAAACTTGAAGAAGGGTACTCTACCCAACGTCCACCTATGTTCAACGGTAAGTTTTATGCCTACTGGAAGAACAGGATGGAGATATTCATCAAGGCCGAAAATTACCAGGTTTGGCGTGTAATTGAAACTGGTGATTTTGAAATAACTCAAACCAATGACAAGCATGAGGTAGTTTCTAAATCTATTTCTGATTATGATAAAGAAGATTATCAGAAACTTGAAATGAACGCTTTAGCTATAAAGTATCTGCACTGTGGACTTGGACCCCATGAACATAATCGTATCATGGGATGCAAGTTTGCCAAACAGATTTGGGATTTGTTACAGGTAACTCATGAAGGTACTAACGAGGTAAAACGTTCTAAAATAGATTTATTGATGTCTAGGTATGAAAGGTTTGAAATGCAATCCAAAGAAACCATAGAAGAGATGTTTACTAGATTCAATGATATTATTAATGAACTGAACTCCCTTGGCAGGCAAATTCCTATTGATGAACAGGCAAGGAAGATCTTAAGAAGCCTACCACAAGATGAACGCTGGAGATCCAAGGTTACTGCCATGCAGGAAGCTAAGGACTTTACTAAGTTCAATATGGAACAACTAGCTGGATCATTAATGACTCATGAACTTCATCTGAGTTCCAACACTGAAAGTTCCAGAAATAAAGGTTTGGCACTCAAGGCTGAAGACTCAGAAGGATCAGATGTTGATGAAGAAGAGATGGCTATGCTAGTGAGGAAATTTAAGAAGATGATGAACAATAGGAAGTTTGACAGGAACAAGAAGTATACAAGTTCCAGAAACACAACGTGTTTCAAGTGTGGATCAAAGGATCATTTTATCAAAGATTGTCCTGTTCAGGATGGAGAGAAAGGAAAGACTAAAGGAAAGGAGCAATCCAAGGAGTCAAGAGTCTACAAGCCTTACTTCACCAAGGACAATGTTAAGAAAGCCATGCTTGCTGCTTGGGGAGATACAGATTCAGAAGAAGAAGAGGAGGATCAACCATCAGAAGAAACTGCTCATTTATGTCTAATGGCAAAAACTGATGAAGCTGCCAAGCTGAAGGAGTTTGAGTCTGAGGTATGGTTCTCTTACAATTAATTAAAACATCTGTCTAAAGAGAATCTAAAAGATACTGTTTTGGAAATCCAAGAAGATCTAAAAGAATTGCATAGATCCAAACATCTAAGTGATAAAGCTTTGATAACTTACAAAGAGAACAGTGAATGGGTTGATAACATGAAGTTTGACATTCAATACAGGTTCTTCAGTTTGTTTGATGACAATAAAATTCTAAAAGAGACTCTAGAGAACTTAAAACAAGATAACATACTCTTGAATGTGGAATTGTCTTTGTTAAAACTGAGTGTTGATACTCCTAACTCTGAAGTTCCTCCACCGACTGATTATCCAAATTTTGAAAAATTGAAACATAATTTGGAAGAGCTAAAAATGGATAAGGCACGTCTTGAGGGGGAACTTGAGAGGGCTAGGAAAGGTAAACAACCAATAGAGTATAGAGTTCCTGATTGGATCACTAAGGCTCAAACTAAGAATACTGAAGGTTTAGGTTTTAAAAAGAAGTTCCAGAAAGAAAAGAAGTATGTCAACTTGCCCAGTAGCATTGTTTGTTATTTCTGTGGCAATACATGGCATAAGCAAGCTAAGTGCCCTAAGAAAGAACAAAGCACTCAGAATAATATCAAACATGTAAAACAAATCTGGGTAAAGAAAAATGAATCAACCCATGTTACACAGGAACCCAAGGAAACCTGGGTTCCTGACTCTAACGTTTAAATTCTTCTTGCAGGTTCCAGTGAGGGGGAACAACACTTGGTACCTCGACAGTGGTTGTTCTAAGCACATGACTGGAGATAAAACTAGATTTCTCTCACTGGATGCCTACTATGGTGGAACTGTGACCTTTGGTGATAATATGAAAGGTGATATAATTGCTATTGGCAAGATAGGAAGGTCACGTTCCCATGCTATTGATAATGTATTTTTGGTCGAGGGCCTCAAGCACAATTTGTTAAGTATTTCTCAGTTTTGTGACAAAGGTAACTCTGTTAGCTTTACTTCAAATAAGTGTAGAATCATCCACAATGACACTGGGAACATTATTTTAGAAGGAACTCGAAAAGGGAACACATATGTTGTGGATCTTAACGAGGTTCCTAACAGTAGTTTAACATGTCTTAGTGTTATTGAGGATGATCCTCTTTTATGGCACAAAAGATTTGGCCATGCAAGCTTTTCTTTACTGGATAAATTAAGATCTAAGAACTTAGTGGAAGGACTTCCTTGCATTAAGTTCCTGTATGACAAAGTGTGCGAAGCTTGTGCTAAAGGTAAACAGACCCGAATTTCTTTCAAGTCCAAAAAGATGGTAAGTACCAAAAGACCTTTGGAACTCATTCATATGGATCTCTGTGGTCCAATGAGAATCCAAAGTAGAAGTGGTAAGAAATATGTAATGGTTATTGTTGATGATTTTTCAAGGTTCACTTGGGTTTTCTTTCTTGTAAGTAAGGATGAAACGTTTGACGAGTTTGTTGCTTTTGTTAAGAAAGAACAGAGAAGAACAGGTAATCAGTTGATACATCTTAGATCTGACCATGGAACAGAATTTGAAAATTCAAAATTTGATGAATTTTGTGCTGAGTATGGTATGGATCACAATTTCTCTGCCCTAAGAACTCCACAACAAAATGGAGTAGTGGAACGCAAGAACAGGAGTCTTGAAGACATGGCAAGGACAATGCTGATATCAAGCAGGCTGCCTAGGAATTTCTGGGCTGAGGCAGTGAACACAACATGTTATATACTCAACAGAGTATCTGTTAGGGCCATCACCAACAAAACTCCTTATGAACTTATGAAAGGGAGAAAACCTAATATCTCTTACTTTAGATCTTTTGGTTGCAAATGTTTTGTTCACAATAATGGTAAAAGGAACTTGGGAAAGTTTGATGAACGTAGTGACGAGGCAGTTTTCCTAGGATATGCCTCAAATAGTAAAGCTTATAGAGTTTATAATAAAAGAACAATGTGTGTTGAGGAGTCTGTACATATTATATTTGATGAGACTGAAAATTTGGTTGATGTACAGGATTATGATGATGATTTCGAAATTGGACTTGTGCGTAAGCAAAATCCAGATGAGGAACTAGCATCACTGCAGAAGCAGCATGGTGAAGTTGCAGAAGTAACGAATAATGAAACAAATGCTGAACCAAAGTTGGAGAATGCACCAGGAACTCCACTTCAAGAACAGACTGAAAATCTTAATGAAGGCCAAAATGTGGAAACTCCTGAAGAAGTTCAACCTGAGTTCCAGAATCAAGTTCCTACAGAAGAACCAATCAACAATAATGAAGAGAGGATGTACCCAATCAAAGATTTCACTCCAAGGCCCTGGAAATATCAGAAATCTCATCCAGTTGACACAATCATGAGTGACATCACAAAAGGAACTCAAACCAGATCTCAGCTTAGGAACTTCTGTGCATTCAATGCATTCCTTTCTTCCATGGAACCTAAAAATTATGTTGAGGCTTTAACTGACGCGGACTAGATTAATGCTATGCAAGCTGAACTAAATGAATTTGAAAGAAATAAAGTTTGGCATCTGGAACCTAGACCTAAAGACAAGAAGTCCATTGGACTAAAATGGGTATTCAGAAACAAACTAGATGAACATGGTATTATTGTCAGGAACAAAGCTAGACTAGTTGTACAAGGTTTCAACCAGCAAGAAGGAATTGACTATGAAGAAACATTTGCACCTGTAGCCAGGTTAGAAGCTATTCGTTTACTTATTGCTTTTGCTGCTTATATGGGTTTTAGGTTGTACCAGATGGATGTCAAATGTGCATTCTTTAATGGATACTTAAATAAGGAAGTCTATGTGGAACAACCTCCTGGATTTGAAAATCCAGAGTTCCCAAACCATGCCTATAAGCTTGACAAGGCTCTTTATGGGTTAAAGCAAGCTCCTAGAGCATGGTATGAAAGATTATCTAAGTTCCTTTTGGCTAATGGTTTTAAACGTGGTAAAATTGATAAAACATTGTTTTTAAAGTCAAATGGAACTGGTATCTTAGTTGTACAAATCTATGTTGATGATATTTTATTTGGTGCAACTAACGAATCTTTGTGCAAGTATTTTGCTGACCTTATGAGTGGAGAATTTGAAATGAGCATGACTGGAGAATTAAATTTCTTTCTTGGTTTGCAAATTAAGCAAACTGAAGAGGGAATTATGATTCATCAGCAAAAATATATTAAGGAACTAATCAAGAAATACAAGTTGGAAAATGCCAAAACCAACAATACTCCTATGGGAATTGCTACTAGAATGGATGAAGATCCATCTGGAACTTGCATTGATCAATCTATGTATCGAGGTATGATAGGTTCACTACTTTATCTAACAGCGAGTAGACCTGACATATCTTTTAGTGTGGGTCTGTGTGCCAGGTTCCAAGCAAATCCAAAGGAGTCTCACTTGTCAGCAGTAAAAAGAATCCTTAGATACTTGAAAGGAACTGACGATTTGAGTCTCTTCTATCCTAGAAGTGATTCTTTTGATTTGAATAGTTTTACAGATGCTGACTATGCAGATGACTTGGTAAACAGGAAAAGCACTTCAGGTATGGTACAGTTTTTAGGACCTTGTTTAGTTTCTTGGGGTTCCAAGAAGAAAAACACAGTTGCTTTATCTACAGCAGAAGCTGAGTATGTAGCTGCAGCAGCATGTTGCTCACAAGTCTTATGGATAAAACAACAGGTCGGAGATTTTTGTATTATTTTTTATTGTGTGCCTATTTATTGTGATAATACAAGTGCTATATGTATTTCTAAAGATCCAGTTCAACACTCAAAGGTAAAACATATCCAAATTAGGCATCACTTTCTTAAAGATAATGTGGAGCAAGGGAATATTAAGTTAGAATTTTGCCAAACTGAAAATCAAATTGCAGATATTCTAACCAAGCCCTTGAACAGAGAAAGATTTGAGAAATTGAGACTGGAACTTGGAATGATCAAGCTGAAGTACTAGCCTCTGAAGTTCCAAGATATGGCAAAGTCAAAAATATTGTAAATAGAGCAAAAAGAACTTCTATCACAAACTTGGTGTGATAAACATAGCTAAAGTGTCACCGTTGTTAACTACCAAAGGTAAGTTCATTAAATTGCTCAACGGCTTAAGTTATTAAATTTGTACATTGCATACATGTTGAAAGCGTGTTCCAATTGTGTTTTATAGAAACTTCATTCAAGATTAACTGAATTTGGAAATTTAAAATTTTTGAAAGATTCATCCAGTGTTTAAATTTTGAAAAATTAATTGAAATTGTTCAATTAATAACTAAACAGTGAAAACTTTCGAAATTCTCTCACACCGCTTCATTTATTATAAAAGCAAATTTTCACCCACTTCTTTCACCTCACTGTCACATCGAATTTACTCCCTCTCAGTAAAACTTTGAAAACCCCTTTAAAACCCTTCCTTAAGCTTCAATGATGATCATTGCTGAGTTTGTTTCCTCTGAAGAATCCCAAAGTCCAGAAAACTCAATTCAGGAAGAATCATCTCCTTTAGCCATGGTAAACTACAAAGCATATTCTACCTCTCGAACACCTTCTGAAAACCCTAAGAAATCTCCTCCAAAACCAAAAGAAGTAGAGAGTACAATCGATCAAGGGGATTTCTCTGTCTCGAATGTTCTTCAAAAATTAAAGGAGTGGAAGGAAAGAAAACAAAGTGAGAAGTCTCTGGAAGAGCAAATTGAGGAAGTTGATGAATTTGCAAAAGAGAAGAACCCAGAAGAGACAACAGAGGAGAACAGAGAAGAAGAAGAAATAAGCGAGGGAGAAGAGGAAGAAAAAGAAGAGGAGAACAACTCAGAAAAGGAAGAATCGGAAAAGGAAGATGAAGAAGAGGAGGTAACTAATCAAGAGGAACTTGAATCAATGGCAGGAAGGTATGTAGTAGGTCATCGTCTTGACGCTGTGTGGTGTAGAAAAGCAAGATTTTTAGAGTTTCTTGATTTAATTAAATTTCAAGGTTGGGAATTTCTGTTGACTAGGGTTTCATCAAATTACTTGTATCCTGCTGCTATGAATGAATTTTGCCAGAATTTTCAGGCAAAATTGGGAATAATAACAAGCATGGTGAATGATGTAAAGATTGAATTGGACCTAGAAACTCTAGGTAAAATTCTAAAAGCTCCTACTGAAGGTTTTGATACTTACTTGAAGGGAAAGGGTAGTATCAATGTAGGAAATTTCATGGCTGGGGATATAGTAGAGGAATTAGGAGGACAGAGGGGTAAGAAGGTCATGAGTCATAATGATCTAAGCCCTCTAAATAAGCTACTGTTTAATTTGGTGAAAAGACTATTCTGCCTAGGACTGCTAAGAAGGGGGAGGCATGCTTAATGGATATGGCTGTAATCTTCTACATTTCAAAGAAGATTAAGGTGAACTTTCCTTCTTTGATGTATCAGCATCTAGCTCATTGTGTTTCAAGTAGGACAAAAGTGGGGTATGGAGCCATTTTGTCTACTGTTTTTGAAAATGCAGGAGTGATTTTAAAAGGAAAATATGGGGCTTTGAATGAGAAGCCAGAAAATGTGATCAAGGAGGAAACCCTTGCTGGGTTAAGTCTGGAAGTAGTACAGGGAAAAATTCAGAAATTAGAGAAAGGAGAGAAAAAGAAAGAGAGAGTTACAGGGAAGAGGAAGGAAAAGGCTATGTCAGAACAGCCTGTAAGGAAGAGTAGGAGGATTTCTGCCGGTAGTGTTCCTCAAACTAGCATGGAACAACCACTGGAATTGGATGTCGAGGAGAATATCCTTGAAGGGCAAGTTGCTGAGTTGGCTGACAGAATGGAGAGGGTAGAGAGTCAAATGAAGGACTCTGCTGGAAAACTTCATGTGCTGACACTTGAAAAATTGGTCCAGGAGCAGGGGAAGGAGTTGAAGGAACTCAAGAGAATGATTCTCAAACAGACCAAGGGCCTTCAAGAACAGAAGGAGTTCCAGGAGAAAGAACTTCACAAGGCTCTACGGGAACAGAAGGAGGAGTTCCTGGTGAAGCTCAAGGGAGTTGAAGAAAAGTTGGAGGCCTCTGCAAAGCAAACAAAGGAGGACTTCAACAAGATTCTGGAGTTTCTTGAAACCTAGCCGACCCCATCTCAAAATCAGCCTACCCCATCTCCAAATCAGCCTAGCTTTTTCTCTCACTGTCTTAGTTATGAACATATTTAATTTTCGTTTTTTGAACAATTGATTTTGATTGTACATTTTTAAAATTGTTCATCTGGATGTTAAATATTTTGGTTTATGGAATGAATAGTTGGAACTCTGCTTATACTAGTGTGTTTTTGTATATTTTGAACACTTGTGCTGAAGAGTAGATCTTACTTGAGGTTGTTTAGCAGCGCTGCCTTTAGTTTCCCACACTCGATGAATTGCTTGTGGGGCTGTTGGTGGATGTTTAATAAACTTGAAAATACAGGACTTTTTGATAATGCCAAAAGGGGGAAAAGAAGAAGCAAACATGGAGGCTGAAGTTGTTCTGGGTTCCAGTTGAGAAAGTATCATAATTTTCTCAGTTTAGTTTACTTTTAGTTTACTTAGCTTACTTTTTGTTTTTGTTTTATTTCTGTTGTGTGCTTATTTTCTGTCAATAAAATTAAAATACAAAAATACGACCTTTTATTTTGTTTTAACTTTCTCAAGAGTTTGCTTAAGTTTGTCATCATCAAAAAGGGGGAAATTGTTGATGTTTAAAGGTTTTGATGATGAGGAACTTAAGTTACAGCAAACTCATCTCATAAAGACTTTACAAGTGTTTGTGCAGCCTAGGTGAAATTGATCTTGGAGATGGAAGAAGTAACTAAAGCTGAGAAGACTTGAAGGAGTTCTTTATCAAGAAAGTTATTCAATATAAAAGAAGAGTTCCCTAACAGGAACTGAGTTCCCTCACAGGAACGTTCCTTCACAGGAACTTGAAGATTGCTGACTAAGATCTTTGGAGGAACTTAGTGAGCGTGGAGTCCAAGTAAACCTACCAGAACAAGAGTACAGCGCAGCAATGTTTTAGTTAAGATTTTATCTTCTAGATTCATTGTTAAATATGTTAAGTAGGATATGCATGAAACTTATTAGAAGCGTGACAGTTAGCTTGGCAAATAAATTAAAATCGGAAAAGATAAAAGATAGAAATCGGAAAAAGATTTTCTTTAAATATTTATCTCTTAAAATCAGTTTGTTAAAAAGATATTATGCTTTTTAATTCAATATTTCTATCTTATTTTCTGAAAAGATTTTCTTCAAAGGATTTAATTAAAAAAACCGTGTTTTAAGATAAGATAAGTTTTACTTATTTATCTTTATGTAAACCTACTATTTATACAGGTAATACTCGTATAAATAGTAGAGAATAATATGAGCCTAGGTTTTCGGTGAGTTTTATGCGTGAAGAATTTACAGAGCTATAGTCGTGTAAGTTTGCCAAGCTTATCATACTGTCATATTAGTTTCGGGTTTCATGCATAGCTTGCCTATCATATACTAGGTGTTAATTCTTGTATTTGGTTTCGGGTTTATTAGGGTGAGAGTATTTTTATCATTGCATACAGAGAGAGCTTCTGGTGAGAAGGGGGAAGATCTGTACTTAGGGAGTACGAGTGAGTTTGAGTGTGGGACTCAAACTGGGTAGAACAAGGTGTTGTTTTGTAGCAAGTTCGAGTGGAAACTTGTGAGTAGAGGCTTATTTATAATAGGTTGTAACTTGGTGTTTTCCCTATTATAGTGGAAGTATTTGTGTTTGAAATCCCTAAGGTAGGGTCGAGGTTTTACTTCTAGTTGGGCACTAGAAGGTTTCCTCGTAAAATCTGTGTGCATCGCAAGTTCCTATTTTGTTCTGTTTTATATTTGCAAAATTATTAATTAGGAACTCAACTACAATTTACCCCCCCCCCCTCTTGTAGTGTTCATCTCAATTAACAAATCATAACATATCCAATTGATAAGACAATCACTTATACATCACCCATAACCGTAGTCATATACTTATATCTCAAACATGCCTCATACACAATATACGGAAATCACAATGTATAACCAAACAATTTAGCATCCCTATACATGATACCAAGTTCTCGACCCGTCCTTAAACATGCACCTCAAAGCAAGGTTTCGTAACTTGTACGTACCTTGTGTAAACAATTCGGTTGGCCACTTTAAAACTAGAAATCACCTTCAATAAACTCCTCTCCTAAACCAAACAATAACATCTCAATCAATACCCAATCAATCAAATTTACAGCAATACTAACCTATTTTAAAACCTTCAAAATCCAAATCAAACAACACTTTAAAACCTTCCCTTTAGTTAAAATTAAAGGCTTATTGTAACACCCCCGATTTACTAGCTAATAATAAATAAGAAATAAAGGAAAAATAAACAACCTTTAAATAAAATTGCGGAAGCATACACTTAAATCGGAGGTATTACCGCCACACTCAACAACCTGTCGAGTGTTAAGGCTTACAAAATCCCAATAATTACAACCCAAAAATAATACTCTGCATTAATAACCCTAAAACCTCAATAAAACAATGCTCCCTATAACAACAACATTAAAACCCTATAAATAATACAATCAATCAATGCGACAAAAATAATACGACAATTAGAATCATATAATACCACACACTAATCATATACATATAAATCATGATCGTATATAATTCACAAATTATAAAATTTACACATAACAATACGGAGTACAATTAATACTAACAATTTATAATCAAACAAGTCAAAAAAAATTAATTAAGGTAGTGTGATTACATATGCTATAATACAAACATCTCCCAAATAGGTTTGTGTGATTACCGATCTAATAGTAGGACGCAATATTGCAATTGCACATGACATGATTACTCCAAACATTCTACTGCTCAATCACCAATTCACCAGTGCATGACTCAAAATTTTTGGAATAAAGGTAATTAGTTGACCAATTGATGATCATGAATCTAAAAAAAATTAATAACACATATGGCTGCTACTATAATCCCCATGAACAGAATGGAGTTAAGAGAAAGCTATGAATTTATATCAAAACGGCTGTAAAAGTTTATTTATCAAAAACTTGGGCTAAAATAGTTTATATATGCTTAAAAATAGAGAGTCCTATTTAAAATAAAATAGGGTTTTAAACCTTTTCGAACTTTAAAATAAAAAATATGAGATTAGGAAAGTTATTTAATAAATAAAAATAAACTATTGTTTAATAAAATATATTATATAAAATCATAAAATATTCGGGTATTACAATCTACCCTCCTTAAAACAAGTTTCGTCCTCGAAACTTTAAATAGAAAATTTTAGGGTATAACACTTATATATAGTTCTTTAAATTTTCTTCATAAAAACCTTAAAATACACTCTTATACATGAAATTATAGCAAGTTTAAAGTTTAATAAAAATCTGAAAATTATTTAAAACCCCTAATAATCTTCCTTTTTAATGAGTGATTAAACCCTCTTTATAAAACATCAAAAGTAGTACTTAGAAACTATTTCCAGAATTTAGATTAATTAAAAACCCTTCAAAACCTTATCAACACATCACTTTAATACTCAATTAAAAGTCTCCTAGGAAATAATCACTTCCTAAAAAACAACCAACAATTAATATTATTAATCTAAGTAATTTCCAACAATATATCATGATGAAAACCTCTTAAAACATCAATAAAAACATAAACTTATGCTTAATTAACTTTAAACAATTAATTTTATTAATCAAACTCAAGGATAAAATTTTAAGCATAAAAACTTCGTTAAAAATCAAAAACTGCACGAAAATCATATTTACAGGATGAATTTGGCCACGAGAGGGTTGTACTCACTACCAAAGGTTGTGAGTCTTTTTTAAAACGTTATTTCCACAAGGAAAACACTACTTTTTCTTTTCTTTTCTTTCTTTTTTTTTTTTATCAAAATCGGATGAGTTCAGAACCTGATCGTGATTAAAACCGGATTAATATAAACGAACGGAAATCTAAAAATTAAAACATGTATATAATATGAAATTATAACCTTTTACCATCAAAATATAGATTTGATACTAATTATATCAATTTCAAACAATTAAATCAAAAACCCAAAACAATACTTATATAATTATGCAAATAGAAATAGAAATAAGGGGAAAAGAAGGAGAGGAAGAAGGGGGAAAAGGTGGCTGCGGTGGCTACCGGCTGGGTGGTCGCGGGCGACTAGGCGGCGGCGGCAACAGGTGGGTCCGGCCGGCAGGTGGGGACAACAGTGAATTAATTCTCACGTAGGAAGAGGAGGAAGAAAGAAGAAAAAGAAAAGAGAAAAAAGAAAAATAAATAAAAAATATAGGAAGAATAAAGGAAAAGGAAAATGAAATAAAATAAAATAAAGGAGAAGGAAAAATAGAACTAACCTTTTGTGTGGCAAAATTTTGGGAATTAATGGGGTATTTATATGAAAGAATATTGTAGGGTAAGTAGAAAGATTGGACCACATAAAATTAATGGGCCAACCGGCCAAATGAATGAAATAGACTAAGCTTTAGTTGTATTGAAATAGATTATATAATGAAGGTTCATAAAATAATTTGTACCAAAATAATTTTCAATCCAATTTAATATTTTGAAATTAAATTACGGAAAAATACACATCAATATTATAAATTAAATTAAATTTCATTTATAACATATTAAGTTGGTAAAGTACGGTAATTATTATTATGTAAGCTAATTATCGAATACTAATTATTATTATTCAAATTACTACTACTACTAGTGCATGAAAGAGAGTATGATGTGTCAAAATAGGGTAAAGAGAGAGAATGAATGAGAGGATGGTACCTCTTTGATATTCATGCTCTTAGGCACACAAATCTGACATGATGGCATATAGGCCTGGACCGTGCACGTGCTAACCTTTTGAAAATTTCGGCTCGGTGTGTAACTTCTAAATCAGTAACGTATGGTTGGTGCACCCGGGTGCACCATGCGCATGGTGCACCCGAAAAGAACATAAGGTATATTTAAAAGAACATGGGCAAAAAAAGAACATTATATATATTTATAAAGAACATGAGCATAATATGTTCTTTAAGTTTGATGATTATGTTCTTAGAGTTTGAACTAAATGTTCTTTATATTATACAATATGTTCTTTATATTATACAATATATTCTTTAATGTATGTACATTAAAAAAAAAAAAAAAATCAATCACTCGAGTAACCAGAAAAAAGAACATGTTCTTTAATGTATTATCATGTTCTTTTTGTAAAGACTTTATGTTTTTTGGCTAGAGGTGATCAAAGTTAGAACGGCCCGACCCGATTTTGGACGGGTTTTGGGCAGAATTTTTTCGCCCCCAAAATCGGGTCGGACCCGACCCTTAAATTTAATTTATTAGGCGGGTTTGGGAATGCGTTTTATGCATTTTAGTTGATTTTTTTACTTGACCCGAAAAGCCCGCATGGCCGGACAATTTTGGGCACAAAAACTTCGGCCCAAAATTTGGCCCGACCCGAGAAGTGAGCTGATTTTTTAACCTTGGCCCGGCCCAGCCCACCCAATGATCACCTGCATCTTTGTCAAACACGAACATGTTTTTTTTTGTCAAATATAATGTTTTTTTTCAAACACGTTCAACACCTAAATAACCATGAAAAATAACATGTTCTTTTTGTAAAGACTTTATGTTCTTTGTAATGTCATGTTCTTTTTTTTGCCCATGTTCTTTAAAATATGTCTAATGTTCTTTCCGGATGCACCATGCGCATGGTGCACCCGGGTGCACTATACTATTTTCACTAAATCAGGCCATGAGGCAAGTCTAACTAACCCCAAAACACATGAACCTAGCACGAGACATGACTCGATTCAGTCCAGAGCAACACGACTAATAGATGAAAAAAAGTACTCTAGTCGTATACCCGTTAGATTTTTGTGGCCCATGCCATTGGAACTTTGGAAGTGTGGCAAAGGCTACACCTCACATACACAGATACACTAATTAGATTTCATACCTTTCTCAAGCACATTCCATAAACACAATTTTCAATTTCCCGGGAATTTCAGAGACTAAATTCCAAAAATGCCCCTACTTCTCCGGCCACCGTCGCCGTCGCCGCCACTCTTCCACTCATTCTCCGGCGATCACCCTAACCTGAATTTCATTCTCTCTCCAAAACTCAATAATTTCCCTCAGCATCATCGGACGACGTCGCTTTCCGCCTCCCGAAACGTCGACTCGTTCACCCAGAACTCGGGGTACTTGTTCAAGCTCAGTGACTCGGAGGCGGTGTCGCTTTCGGAGTACGATATTGCGAGCATTGGTTCGATTTACAGAAGGAAGCCTTTGATTTTGGGTCGTAGGTTGTTTCAGATTGGTACTACGCTTGGAAAATGGTTCGGAATTCGGTATATTGATGGGGTTATGGAGAGGGCTGATACCATGTTCAAGGTGATTGAATTTTCTTTCTATTCTTTCAATTTCTTCTTGGTTGCAATTGCATTGTAAAGAGAGCTGAAGTGAACTTATTAGACCTCGACTGAAATGAACTGAACTTATTAGAGTTGAATAAGTGAACTTATTTGAGCTGAACTGAATTGAAATGAAATGAATATTTTATAAGAGAAGGAAATTAGGAACTGAAGTGAATTGAACTGAACTTATTTGAGAGGTCAGCTAACTGAAAATAATCGTATCAGAAGAGGCCCATAGTGTCCATTTTCATATTCATGATCAAACTTTTTAACTTTGACTATAGTCATGTGAGGTACTGTTGTATTGTCTCCAATGTGTACTTTTATTATATTATCAAGTTTTTATAATTATTTAAAAAATTTGTAAATTAAGATTTGATGGTCAATGATAGACTGTGCAAACAAAATAAAAGACTATATATTATATGATGACCGATGTTGTTTAGAATGTAGAAATAGGATTCATGCTTCATAGTTTAGGAATAGTTGTAATATTTTGACTTTTACATTAATCATGGACTATCTTTGTTGATTTATACTTGTTATAAGTATAGATATTGGTTAAAGTTATAACAAAGTGACAATTATGAAAATGGAAACATTACAAGAATTTTGGAGCAGAGGAGGTATGGAATACATGTGAAAAAAATTAAATGAAAAAGAGATATATATTCGATTTTGACACTATCTCATTTTCATATCATCAACAACACCACCACCACCAACAAAGTCTTACATGAATTGTCATAAGGAACTGTCCAATATAGAAAAAGGGATATAACAAGATAATGAGTTGAAAGAGTTCGGAAAAAGTGTGTAAAGTGAGAAAAAGAAAGAGCACCCAGGTAAAAATTAAGAGAGTGCTAACTTCTAAAGAAAACCAAAAATAAAATTCAAGAAAGTTTTAGTAGAGTGGTAAAAACATGCGAGTAAAAAACATAAAGGTATGAGAAAACCTTAGCAAAGAAAATAAAAAAAGTTCATAAAACACGAATTGGGTAGAAAATGTAAATACTAATATAAAATCAACTAAAGTATATATGAAATCATGACATGTCGTTGACGGTGAATTTTTACCCTCCACACACCCATATTCAACACCATATTTCCCTCAATCCGCAAAGCACATCTTAAGTCGGCCATTCTCAGGGTCTATTAATAAGTGGCTCCATCTTAAAAGACACCTTCAACTCTTGTTTACAAGACTCATGATCTTTTTTTTTTTTTTTTTTTTTTGGGGTCTATAAGAGTATAGGGGCCAAAAAGGGCAATGATGTTGAAGGGATTCCATTACCAGTCTTTGATAGATCATCCTAACATTTTACCAGTTTAATTAGGATTGGTTGTTACTAGACAGTTCTTTCCTATGGGCACAAGGTTAGGGTCATGATAAAAGAGTTTTTATTGGACATGGCTTTCAATGGACATGATCTCTACTCTTTATTGGAAAGGGTCATTATTGGCGTATAGGGACAATATGATATCCTAATAATTTGTATAAGAAAATATAGAGTTGTCAAGGTTAATAAATTTACGCGTATAGTAAAGTGTTACTTTTTTTTTTTCCATCTCTTCTTTTCCCCTCTTTAATTTGGCCGTCCGCTATTGACCACACTAGCTTTTGGCCTGTTTTTTAAGATGACCCTCTGTTAATCCACACTGACTCGACCTGGTCCACCCGATAGCCAGGTCCGACATCCACTATTGTACATCACTGTACCTTTGTAGAGTTTGGACTTTATCAAAACTATTTAATTTATTGCTCGATGGGGCCTTGGGGAAGCTAACGTTTGGTAGATTATCAGCTAAAAGCAAATAGATGTTCACTATTAAATTGTATCATGATCAAGGACATAATGTGACGTTGACTCAGGTGCAATATTCTTACTTGAACGTCTTGGAGTGCTGCAATGGTTGTGTTGGTTTTGACCTTGAAGAGTTTTGACATTTGACTATGTTGTTTCGTTAGAAATTTTAATAAATGTTTCTTCTTGCTGTTTGCAGGTTCGAGCGGCTGAGCTTCGGAAAATTCTGGTTGAACTCGGTCCGGTATTGATAAGTCACATCGTCTTTGGATTCCATGATGCTGTCTCCAATTTGTTCATTCATGTTTTTGTGCTTTTGAATTATGCATAGCTTGTTCACATACACTTAATGTATCTGTTATCTCCATTAATTTCTGTTTGGTAACTCCATGCTCAGTCCTGTCGATGGTTTAGATATTTGTTATCACCTGATATACTACTAGAGCACTAGGTGCATGATATCTGCAATGCTTTTGTCAGATCATAGCTTCAAAAAGTTAATCTGGTTTTCTAATGGATGATATATAAAAGATGAATATCCTTTACCAATAGTCTATTGTTTCTGTGCATGTCTCAGCCACCAGAATAATTCTATCTTGCACTTAATTTATTATTCCTATTATTGCAGATTTCTGCATGGTTTTGTTTAGATATTGGAAGATTGGGGATAAAAATAAGGAAGGGAAATAAAATTTCTATATGGATTGTGTTTTTTTTTTTTTTTTTTTTTTTTTTTTTTTTTTTTTTGTTTGTGCTAGCTTATGACCTGGTTTATTTCTATTTTGGATACTCTTTTCTTGGGTAACCCATCTCAAGCTTTTCTTTCTCACTGCAGGCCTATGTCAAAATTGCTCAGGCTATTTCATCTAGATCTGTAAGTTGCCTTTATCATCAATTTAGTGTTTGTTGATGCTGATCTACTGTTTTGGATTTGTTAAATATGTGTATCTGTACAAGTAATACCATTTTGCTTTGAATACTTTCTATTTCTCAAGTTTTTGACCGAGTATTTCCTATTCTTTGTCTTCTGTAAACACGGAGGCTTGGAGCAGTGACTGGAAGCACCATTTAAAATAACTCTTTGGCTGTAAACTTAGCAAAAGGAAGTAGTACATGTAGAGAAAAAGAAGCTGCACACAATTTCTACTGAATTTTAGGGTGCTGTTCTATTCACCTCACTTATCTGAACCTTTTCAGCTAAACTTAACTAATTTAAAGTTTTTTTTTTTTTTTTTTTTTTTTTTTGAACTGCACTTATCTAAACTTTTTAGGATTTATTTTGATTGTGAGTTGAACTCAGATGAACTTGCTTTTCCTAATTAGAACTTATCCTAATTTTTTTTTTCTTCATGAAATTAGTGAATTTAAGGTGAGGAGAGCATATCCTTAAATTTCTTATGATGAGGTACCAAGGTACATACTTTGGTGGCATTACCAAATAAGGGTGTTTGTCTCACAAATATATTGACATAATTTAGTATTACAAAGAGAATCAGAGATTGGGAATAAATATCAGAACATGTGCAGGAGAATTAGGGAATTTCCCCATTACAAATGGGTCACATTATGCCAGTACACAAGTCCTTTCTTTGTTGCAGTTACCCTGAACAAGCTGACAGGATTACAGGATGAGGAGCCAATGTGCTGTTTGCAAATGATAATTGGTTTATCGATTGAATTTAGACCATTAGAGTAGGTTTTCATGCAAAGTTAGATCTTTCATGGTATCCTTATTGGATGAAGAGCCAATGTGCTGTTTGCAGATGATAATATTATTTTTTAAAAGGTGAAGTGAACAGGGCCTAATTAAGGATACTATGAAAGGGAGATGGTGGCGGCAATGATTTGGAAATGTCTAACACCAACTGTAACACCTCTTAAAGTGAATCTTTTTAAAATTGAAAATTCATCAAAACCTTGTGAGTATTATCCATTTCGTAATCAACTAGGAAAGTGAAACCCTTAATTAAGTGATCAAGCTAAGAGTAAACTATCAGAATCTCAAAATCCATAATAACAAAATGAGAAACTAGATTAAATTGTCTTTTGGTTAAGTAAATTATTCCAATTGCACATCCTCGTTTGTAGCCAATTAAATAAATGGAAGACGTATAAAAAGTAACAAACTCCCAAAAATTTGACAATATGAGTTGATTCCATTTTCATCCTGTGATAATAAGTAATTTTATTTCAAAAACATCTTTGAGGACATAAATTAAGAACACAAGCTCTATAACCAACTAAGTAATCACATTATTACATTACCACACAAAACAATCTAATTAGGATATGAAACACAGTATCTGGTGTCCTGGTGACTAAGCAGTAAGCACTGGCACCACCTATTTTAAGGTTGTGCTTAACCTTAAAGTGATCATAGCTAGAAATTTTACAATACATGTCTAGTGTCTACAACCCTCACCAATATTCACAAGATTGTGAGGAAGAATTTTGACATAAAAGTGTTTTGAACCTACTAGTAGCCTTTTCTCAGGCGTTGGGGGTGATGTGGCACTTATCTTGTGTTAAAATGAGTTTGGATTAATCATTATCTTGGTGATTAGCTAGAATTATACGAACATGTAACTAGGTGTATTTTTTCAAGATGTGTTCAGTTGTTCTCATAGAGACGTCGTTGTGGAGTTATATACTCTTTCTTCCCACCAAATTTTCCTAGTTGGAAAATCAGCACTGTAGTATATAACAATCACCGGTCCAGCTCATTTGATAAAGGGACATATTTTATAATTCACTATGTACCAGTGTTGGCAAGTTGCAATTACTTCCTCTTTTTTTTTTTAATTGCAACCTTGAGGATACTTGCTTGCCATTTCATAACTTTAATATCTCAAATTGTGGTTTTAGCAAAGAATATAAAAAGTTGATATTTTGAAAGTTTATTTCGAGACAAATCTAAAAAAATCCCACATGACTATTTTTTTTTCCAATGTATAATTCATAAAAGATGATCAAAGGAGCACTTGTGAATAGTGTAACATTCCAAACATTCTATTAAAGAAGAACAAAGGAAATTTTAATCAATGAAGGGTATTTTTGTCTAGCTATGTGGAACTGCTTTGGAATAATTAAGTATCATAGTTTATCTTGGTCAAACTTTACTTTGTCACTTAAGACATTTGTGACAAAAAGAGTTTTATTCTATGCTACTGAAATCTTTCTTGGCAAAGTTAAGTAGAAGCTTTTGCTTAATTTTGTACTCCTTTCTATTGATCCTTAGAAATTTGTTGTTCTTCTGATGTATAAACTGTTGTATGAACTGTTTTCAATGTTACTAAAACCGTTCACTCTTTCCATCTATTGGATGAATGTCAAAAAAGCAAGAATCTAACAAAGGCTCTTTGACATTCTTCCTCTTGCTGTCATAAACTCATGTTTATGTTTTTATCTTATGCATCAATTCTTCTCGTAGGACTTAATTCCACCATCGTACTTGGATGAACTTTCAGTGTTACAAGACCGTATAGCTCCATTTTCCAATAAAGTGGCATTTAGTACCATTGAGAAGGAACTTGGGATGCCGATAGATGAAATCTTTTCAGAAATTTCATCAGAGCCAGTAGCTGCTGCATCTCTTGGCCAGGTATCAGTAATTGTTGATTCAAGGTTGATGTGGAAAAGAGTAAATTACATTTTAGGGGTATATATTTGGTGCTCCTTTCTGCGTTCTGACATAAATGATATCAATGTCATCATCTTGTTACTGAGAGATGGAGGGGGAGAGGGGGATGGGGGGCAGGATTGGGCTACCATCTGGCATGAGAGGGATGTTGAATGCATGTATATAGGATCATGACTTTGTGAGCAATTAGAAATCTGGTTTGTTTTTAGGAATCTTAGCCTATGTAGGCTCATACTACAGGAAACATGTCAATTTTTTTTCTGGGACTACTCCATTCCTAATTAAATGGATCACTTGTGTTGGCACATAGTTTTAGAAGAATCTTTGGATAGTAATATTATATTGTGAAAGTGATGCAAGTGGGTAAACTATTTATTAAAATAAAAGGGTTTAATAAGAAAGAGAAACCACAAAAAACCTGAGTGAAGATCATGGCATAGGAGAGAGACAATTATAGATGGTTACCCAATATAGAAGTGAGACATTTATTTTGGAACGGCCAAATAAGGCAAGTGATGTATTTATATAGGAATGAATGGAGGGTTTATTATTTCCGACGCACTTTTGTGTCCCTAGTTTCTGTTGTGTAACTTTTATTCAACTGACACTTCGTTCTTTTCGTTTCTGATTAAGAAAAAGATTTTCTAACCAAAAGAATGTTTGAATAGGTTTATCAAGCTAGACTTCGGGCAAGTGGACAGCTGATTGCTGTCAAGGTCCAGAGACCTGGTGTAAAAGCTGCTATTGCCTTGGACATATTTATATTGCGTTTTGTTGCAGGGATGATTCGGAGGGCAGGAAAATTTAATACAGACTTACAGGTAATGATGCTATTTCCTTCTTGCAACAATTATAAACTTAAACATTCACAGGGGATGATGCATGACAGTAATAGAGTTGATTCAGCTGATAACAAAATCATGCCACATGACATCAAGTGTTACACTTTACATGACACCACAGAGTACACTTCCACAATGCATTAACATTGCTTGAATTGCAATTGTAACCTCTCCACAATTTAAATCCTAACTAGTAACTGTGATGCTCTCAGGTTTTTTGAATATGGAAATAATACATACAAAAACAAACAAGCAAATGTTGGCCTTCACTTCCTTGCCACTGAGGCACTGATGGACATCCTATGTTCTTGTTTTGAGAGGTTGAATGGACCTAAATTTATTCCCTGTTGTCCTCCCTCTTTCCTCTTTTCCAGTTGACGTTTAACATTATAGTTACTCTTCTTAGCACTTTCACTTGCTTATGAGCTTTATTCCTGGTCAGCTGCAGCCATGCCATCTTGTTCTCTTTTTTTTTTTTTTTCCAGGTTTTTATTTTTTAGTTTTAGGATCTAGACACACACAAGTCAAGACCTTGTTTTTTCTATTCGCAAATTCCCTCTTTGATTTTAGACTTTAGATCTTGGTCTACTTTCTCCCTATTTAGCATGTATAGTATGATATATCAATGTTCTCTTTGTTACTGGCTAAACATACTTTCCTCGACACCCCCATAAATGGTTATTTTTGTGCAGAAAGTCAGTAGATTCTGAGTGACCTATGAACACAGCAGGTCATATGTATAGTCCAGTCTTGGAGAATTACATTGTAGACTATCTGCAGTGATATTGAATGAATACTGCCATTGTTGTGTTGTAAAGGGTTGTAAAATGCAGTGGATCTTGCTTCTATGGCCTATGGGATGAATTAATGATTGTCATTGAACTGCAAAAGGTCTTATGTTAGTTAGTTCTTGATATTATTGTTTTGCTCATGTCTGAGTGAATTCGAATGTGTGTGATACATATCAATCCATATCAAAGATCTATAATTGATCTATATGGAATGATTCCTAGTATTGTACATAAACATGTATTTCTAGGACTATTCATCATTTGTTCATTATATTCTTTTAAAATAATTAGGAAATGTTATGAAATAAAAGTTGCAAATATAAGTTCTGATTAGGAATCCACATCATTTTTTTTCTTCTCTTTCTATTGATGATTATAATTAAACAAGTGGATTATTATTTGCAGGCAGTTGTTGATGAATGGGCATCAAGCCTTTTTAGGGTAAGTTTATTTCCTTTGATCATCATGTCTGCATATTTCTATGATCATCTATGTGCCTAAAATTTTGACCGAGGGCCTTTTTTTGGCTATTGGCTCATCTCGTACTTGCTTATGTTCTTAATTATAGGCATGATAGGTGTCACCTCTGTGTTGAAAATTATGACAAAATTTCCTTTAACTTTGGGAAAAGGGTGCATTGCTGCATTTTTTACTATCCTACTAACTGAAGGAAAGATTTTGGATGCTACTAGTATAATGCATTTTCATTAGTTACTTCTTTCTCAGATTCTATTATCTTGTCCTGTCTGTTGTTACTTTCTCTCTATTTTTTACACTTACCATTACCATTTTATTTTAAATTTGTTATAATGGTCAAATGTGAGAGATGAGATAAGAAATATCCTTAGAGCTTCATAATGAATACAGGTAAATCAAATTGAATGCAGGAGATGGATTACAGGAAAGAAGCAAACAATGGATTAAAATTCAGGTGAGTGAGGCTAATTATATATTAAAATGTTGGAACTTTTAAGGTTCTCTTTGGCAAGGAATTTTCTGTGTGTAGGTAATGACAATGTGTACAGTCCTTGTTATTTTCAATTTTACTACGACTGAAATATCTAATGGTTGAAATTGACGTTACAAATTTGAACTGATTTTTAATGACTAAAATTGATTTTTGCTCATGACTGATATTAACTAATCATGGATCTTTTTAACTAGATAAAAATGGCCAGTATCATATTTGCTGAATGATGAACTATAGTTATACATCATCATCGACTTCATTATTATTACTGAACAAGATTTAACTAAGAGATGACATAGAATTAAGTTTGGGTGGCTCAGATAGAGAGCAGGGGACTATTGTTTGGGTTTATGAGGGTGGGCATTTACAATAGCAAGGGTTTAGGTTGTCAAAAAAGCAAGGATAGGGAAAGAAGTTATTAAAATTCAGTTGAAAACTTCTCTTTTTGATTGTTATTGCCGATCATTAATTCCAATGGTTCTTTTGATGTTGTCATTAGTTTTAGGTTTTAAATCTACTATTGGTGCTACAGGATGTCGCGACATGATCTTTTACCTTTTTCTTTTCTCCTTGTCAATAGTGGTATGATGAAGGTGGTAAGAGTAGGTCCTGATTATATTTTGTTTCTATATCCAAACTTCCTATATCCAAACTGATAACATTACAACCAGGAACCCTTGAAGGTCTCTTTCAAGTCTCTATTCTTTTAGACAAGGCATCTTTTAAATTTGTTTGAGTCCAATTTTATTTTATTTTATTATTATTATTATTTTTTTTTTGAAAATTTCCTATGTATATAGAATAAAAAGCCCTAATTTGGTAGTGTAGCTACATGCCTACAATGATAACGACCTAATATGATGTTTATTGAGGTAGGGGTTTGGAGAGGTTCGTATCCTTACCCTTATACGTAGATGCTTTTTGAAAGGCTGTTTTCAAGGGAAATATAAAATTGAACAAAAAGAATGTTATATGTTTAAAAATAAAGATCAAAATAGGTAATGTGATAGAAAGAAAAGTAGTTCACGATAGAAAAATAATACTAATTGCATTAATATGAGTAATAAATTTGCATGTTGAATGAACAACTATACAGTTTTTTTATTAAATTAAAAAAATAAAAAAAATACAGTTATATAATTAGGAAAACAGAGGTTTTTCTAAGCAAGTCACATTCCTCTATCTTCCTGGAATTTACATTCCAAATACTTCATCCTAGTGTTTTTCCCCCTGTTTCTTTATACAAGGTACACACCGTGTCCAAAGTTTTATATAATTTTGTAGTCATGTTTTATTAAGGTGAAAAGGCTCTAAAACTCTCAGTTGTGGTGTCTGAGACAATGTCTGACAAGTGTCCTCAATTACGTATTAGTCTAGACTTTTGCTCTGATGTCCTATTTGGCTTCTTTTTATTGCAATTTCAATATTTAGAGTTTTGTGTTGACCTTAATTAAGGATGACTGCCTATGGGCTGCTTATAATTTTGGTTTGGTTTCTGAATCAAGTCTCTTCTCCTTTTTGTTATTTGGGACATCTTTGTCCTCTCTTCTGCCTTCTTAGAAAGAAATTTTGCATTCTTTCCTGTTTTTCCTCAGCTCTCCCTGCCTCGTCATATCTGTTTGATTCTAGTATGTAATTTTCTTTCAATACCTGCAGAGAGTTGTATGGTGGTCTTCCTGATGTTGTGGTTCCCCAGATGTACATTGACAAAACAACTCAGAAAGTCTTAATCATGGAATGGATTGAGGTAAATATCATTCTATGATTTCTTATTGCCTTTTACATAGCTTCCTCATCAGCACATTTATTTGGACAGTTTCTGGACAGTATTTTTTTTTTTTTTTATTTTTTTTTTTTTTTATTATTTATTTTTTATTTATTTATTTTTTTTTTCTGATATTTTGGACTACTTTAATTCAGTGTCTGATTAAAGAAGTTTTAGATGAGCAGTGTGAAAATGCGTGATAGAAAATTTTTAAAATTTCCTGCATATGAAAATGTTGTGCTCCATTTTTGTTGATATATTTGGTGGGGTACACTTGTGTTTTCCTGAGTGCAATGTAGATAAAAAATTTCTGCATACATGATAACATAAAATCCTCTCTTGCTACTTCCAAACATATAGTTAATAAACAGAGGTGAACTTGTGTGTTCTCCAGTTTACAGTTGGTCATTCTTCATGAGCCTCTTCAAACAAGCTTCTCATGCAAAGGTTTTAAGTTTTGTAAGGACCTTGGGATTTGGAGATTAATGCAGGTTATGAAGTGAACTACAAGAAAGTATATCAGGACAATCTCTATTTCTCTAAAGAGGTTCTCCGATCTGGAGTCATTCTTTATTGATCAGGACAACCTTGAATGAGATTCTCCAATCCAGAGAGTCCACTAGCATACAGCATTGGTTAATTGAGCCGGTAGATTCTTTGGTGGAAGTTCCTAGAAGGAGCACTGTCCTCTCTGGCCAGAGGGTCAGAACTTAAGCACTATGAACTATAAATTGTTCTCCAGCTTGCGATTTTCCCAGTTATGAACTTACCCCATTCCAAATTTGAGAGTACAATAACCATACCATGCACTACCTCCATAACTCCATTCTTGAAAGTTTTTCACATTATCTATTTTAATAAAACACATTTACTACATTACCCCACAATATTTACACCTTTCCACTCACTCGTATATTTCCACCTATTTCTTACACCCACCCATCATTTTACACATCTTCTCTTACTTTTTTCCACCTTTTTCTTATACCCATCTACCTTTTTTCAATCTCTCTTACTTTATCCACCTATTATTTTACACCTACTCACAAGATCAACACTATCTTATTATTCTCTCCCATTGTCATCATTTGTGTGCAAATAGTAATGGTAAAGAACTTTTGCGAACGAAAATGAACTTCTACAAAGTAGAATAAGACTCATGAAACCTGCAAATATATTTCTAATTGATGAAAATATTCAATTGCTTGCTATATGCAGGAGCATGAGATGGTTGTTGTTAGAGCAAATGAAGTAATTAGCAAAGAACAATTAAGAAATCTGATAGTAAAAGAGACAAGAATTTGGAAGGTGGGAAAATCCTTTAAGCAATTACTTGAAGACTATAAAACCCACCCAAAGCAAGGAGAATAGTTGTATCTCTCACTAATTTCCACTCTAAAGCAAATGGGTTTCAAGAACAAGAACCCTAGTTTTCAATGTGTTTCTCTCAATTTGGGGATAAATAACAAAATAACCTCAACTGGGTATTTATACCCCGTCAATATTGGGTCAGATATCAGGTAGGCACGAATGTGCCAAATATGGCACGGACGTGTTAGCCTAGATAAATCAGACCAGAAGCTTTCAATGTGTTTCTCTCAATTTGGGGATAAATAACAAAATAACCTCAACTGGGTATTTATACCCCGTCAATATTGGGTCGTCTGGAACTCTGGCTGCACGGAAGTGCCAAATTTGGCATGGACGTGCAGCCGTGTTCAGGTCAGCACAGACAACTCATAGTAAACCAGCTATAACTTCCTCGTTTCTCATAGGAATTAAGCTTATGACATATCGTTGGAAAGCTCTTGAAACAAGCTTTCACCTTTAATTTGAATCATCTAAAAATTCAAAATAGTTTGATAGATATGCTCAGTTGAAGTTGACCCATTCCATTTTTCCTTGTTTAACACAAGTACTTCATCCTTTAGCTTATATGCTAAACCTCGATTGATTCTCAAGTCAGTAGTGTTTTGAATCCCTATTAGAGTACTAAACTGAATTGTTGTTGGGCACATGTCACAAACTTACTTATCATCCCAATGCTTTGATGACCAACTTGGTTAATTCCTACTTAACACCCTAGAAAACCATCTATATTAGATCTGTTGTGAATACCAGCATGTTAGATTTTTTTTGGTAGGAAGATAACTTCTTGGGTTACTTTATGCTACAAGAAGCTTAGCTGTTGGAATTTTCCTTATTTTGACTTAGCAGGTCTAAGTGAAGCTTTAAAAAACTGTAAACATTATTTTCGGGAAATTTTGTGTAGAACTACCCTAAAGATAGGGTCATTTGTAAATAACTATCCATTTTTTTTATTTGTTTAGAACTACCTGCAAGTTTGGAAAAGTTTGGGTAGCACTACCCACTAATGTTTTTCGTCCCATTAAAACGTTATTTTGACCCAATTTTTTACTTTTTTCAATTACAATAGTCAATTAATGCTAAAATAAGCGAAAACCCTAATTCAATTAAACCGTCAAACCTTAGAAATTAAAATCCTCAAATAATACTACACTCAAGAACCCTATAATAAATTACGACTAAAACCTTAATTAGGTTAATTAAGGTAAATTAAAACCTTTATACAAATTGGGAGAGTTAATTGGGTGGCAAAAGTGAAAAAAGTGAGCTCCGATAACGTCTTAATTGGACGAAAAATGTTAATGGGTAGTGCTACCCAAATGTTTTCAAACTTGTGGGTAGTTCTAAACAAATAAAATAAAAATGGGTAGTTGTTCACAAATGACTCAATCTTTAGGGTAGTTCTACACAAAATTTCCTTATTTTCGAATTTGTTTTCATCCTAGAAATGAGAGAATTAACTGATTTTTTATAAAAAAAATTTATTCAAGAAGTGTTTCACATAAGTTTAGAATCTTTATGACACAATTTATTAAGGTGAGATTTATTTGTTGAATTCCAGACTTTGTATCTTCTTGTGAGCTTTTAATTGTTTTAGTAAATTGCTGGCCATTCTTATAATTCAATCTGAGAACTTAGAGGCCTTAGCTTGGATTGTGGTGATCCGTTTCCGTAGTCGCTACCAATAAACTGGCTTAGTGCTTCTAAGATAGATTTATGTACTTTATTACTATTAATAACACATAAGCAACAAAAGAAAATTCCTTGTTTCGTTGGTTTGTCTTGTTTGTTCAACATGTCCAGTGGTTCAGATAGTGTTCTACACCGTACCTCAGTTTCTTATGTACTCCCTGCACCCCCTTTTGTTTGCTCCATTGGAGGAGAGTATTAACATTTGGTTGAAAGAATTGATGAGAGAAAAAAGTGGTGGGGTTAAATGTAGTCGTTGTGAGAGTAAAGTTGTGGTCCCCAACAACCAAAAGTAGTATGGAGCAAATTTAAAAGGACGAACTAAAAAGGAAAATGTGGCAAACATTAAGAGACAGATGGAGTAAATATTTAACTTTTGGACTGAAATGTATTTTACAATAACATCAATTCAACAAGTTTGTTCATACATTATTAATATTAACTTTATAGCAAGTTGATACATGAAGGTAAAGAATGATATTGTCGGTACTATACTATAACTTTGACTTTGATGGGTTTAGACTATTATACTGTAGTATTATCATTTGTTTACTGATATATATGATCTTAGAATTCTCTAACTTAATTCCACAATTAGATTAATAGTCCTTGCTTATCTTATTTGTTCTGTTTGTATGTTATCTCATTGTTTTTGACGTTTACTTTCTTTTAGGGGCAAAAATTGGCTGAAGTTAAAGATCTTTATCTGGTTGAGGTAAATTCTTTTATTGGATGGTGTTGAGAAAATCTTTACATTTATTCTATAGTCAGATTCTATAGCCTAATGAAAATTGTGTTCATGGACAGGTAGGAGTTTATTGTTCATTTAATCAATTGCTGGAGTATGGATTTTATCATGCAGATCCACATCCTGGAAACCTTCTGCGCACATATGATGGAAAACTAGCTTATTTGGGTAATTGGGTTATCTCTTTCTCTCTCTCTCTCTCTCTCTCTCGCTCTCTCTCGTGCAATGGCTGTGATGTGTGATCTATGCCTGTTTTTCCATTTCAATTTTCAGTGTCTGCCTTGTTTTTCCCGTATTTACATGAAGTTTGCTGGGCTTTTCTTATTTCTTTTATCTATTTTCTGAATTGTGAATAATTTCATTTCAAGGACACCCATGACTCTCATTCTGTGATAAAAATTAACGTCTTTAAACTTTTGGATTGATAGAGGGTTGGTATTTTGTTTGTGTTTGCTTGCTGCGATTTCCAAGTTTTGTCTGCCTGATGGATGTGGAAGAGTAATGCACTATCTGGTGCTATATGACATAATCTTTAAGTTAAAGAGAGTAGAAAACCATAAAACAGGACAACCAAAGGTCGAATTAGCCTATTAAAAAATCATGAGAATGCATGCCAATGGTGATGGATATTGCAAGTATGCATCTCAACACCAGATGCCAGATTATAAAAAAAAAAAAAAAAAAAAAAAAAAAAAAAAAAAAAAAAAAAAACCACACCAACATGTTAGTAGCCATACTAAAGTAAAAAATGCACTTATATTCACCAAAGCACCCAAAAGCCTGCCATAGATGCACACTTTTAGTTTTTGAGACCTCCCTCTGCTATATTCTCCTTTGCTATCCACCTTGCCTGCTTGTGGCCTCACAAAGAAAGCAAAACACATCCAGCGCTTGAATCTTTAACTAAAAAGCGAAGATCGAAAGACATTAGCCACCTCATTCTGAAGGAAGAGATGAGGTTAGTGAATAGTGACATGAGTTTTAATTTTATTTGTACGAGGATTATAAGGTAGTAAAGTACCATATTTGCCTCTCTTACTGTGTTACTGGAGCATATATAACTACCAGTAACTTTGGAGATGAGAGTTTAAAGTGTTCTTGTGAATCTTGTCACCACCTTTTCAGACTCATATTGGTGAAAGTCTAAATATCTGTGTAATGTAATTGAGGCACAAGGTTAACAGATGGTTTGACAAAGTTCTACAACCTATAAGACTGCAACATTATCAATACCCCAAAGCCTATATCAAGGCTCCTTCATATCCTTCCCTGGGAAGAGAAGCGGGGTTGGGTGTGTGCAACAACAATCTACTACTACCTCAGTTAAATATTAGTTGCAACTTTGGAATATTTTATTTCTCACAAATAATACCCAAAGTTGCAACTAATATTTAATGGCGGTAGTATTTCACAATAATTAAGAAGCGTAGATATTTATTGCAAAATGAATATTTAGTCCATTGCAATCCAAAAACTATGGAATAATGATTCTTTGGCTCCATTTTGAAGCAACAATGTGCTTCTGTGGTGTTTATATATGAATAATTACTGATTTAACTTTTTTTGCTGGTATAGCGAGTCTGCATGGTATAAAAGGATTAGTGTGTTGGTAGAATGCACCATTGTGAACTACCTTTCCAAATTTGTTGTCAAAATCTCTTGGAGACTTTGGGAAAGATTAAATAGCATGGTTGCTTTGAAACCCCTGAAAGCTATTACTCTTATTTTGTTAATGTGTTAAATGTAAGAGTATATACCAAAAAGAAAAAAGGGGTATGTTGGGTATATACTCTCTCTGTCTCTCTCTCTCTCTCCTTTCATCCTTTCTTGTTATGCTGTTGCTTGTCCTTCCCCTTCTCTCTCTAAAAAGCATCAAACCAAGAGTCACTTCCTGTCATAAATTGTGAAAATAGTATAGTGCACGGGTGCACCATGTGCATGGTGCATGGTGCACCCGGAAAGAACATTAGACATATTTTAAAGAACATGGACAAAAAAAAAGAACATGCTAGTCTTTGAAAAAGAACATACCTGTGTTTGACAAAAGAACATGTTTGTGTTTGACAAGAACATGACATTACAAAGAACATAAAGTCTTTACAAAAAGAACATGTTATTTTTCATGGTTATTTGGGTGGTTAAACGTGTTTGAATAAGAACATTATATTTGACAAAAAAGAACATGTTCGTATTTGACAAAGATATAGGTGATCATTGGGCGGACCGGGCCAAGGTTAAAAAATCAGCTCACTTCTCGAGTCGGGCCAAGTTTTGGGCTGAAGTTTTTGTGCCCAAACCTGCCCAAAATGGTCCGGCCGTGCGGGCTTTTCGTGTTGAGTATAAAAAATCAAATAAAATGCATAATAACGCAATCCCAAACCCGCCCAAAAATTTAAATTTACGGGCCGGGTCCGACCGAATTAGGGGGTGAAATTTTTTTGCCCAAAACCCGTCCAAAATCAAGCCGGGTCGGTCTAACTTTGATCACCTCTAACCAAATAACATAAAGTCTTTACAAAAAGAACATGATAATACAATAAAGAACATGTTCTTTTTTCTAGTTACTCGGGTGATTGATTTTTTTTTTTTTTTTTTTTTTTTTTAATATACATACATTAAAGAACATATTGTATAATGTAAAGAACATATAGTTCAAACTCAAAGAACATATTAATCAAATTCAAAGAACATATTATGCTCACGTTCTTTATAAATATCTATAATGTTCTTTTTTTCGCCCATGTTCTTTTAAATATACCTAATGTTCTTTCCGGGTGCACCATGCGCATGGTGCACCCGGGTGCACCAACCATAATTGGAATTTTGAACCCAAATTTTGAATGAAAATTTTCTCATCCTCCGGTCCTCCCAACTGGAGCATATAGTCACTAATGTACCCAAAGCATAAGGACTAGGGGAAGTGCATCAGATACTGTTGCAATTGATGCATTGTGCAGCTTGTTTGTTTATTTGTTTCATTTTATTTCTAATATGTGAGGACATTTGCCTTACAAAGTCACCCTGTAAGTCTGTAAGTATTACTAGGGCGCAAGTACTTTTTATTTTTCTCATATTCTTTTGTTTTTTCACTTCCAGACTTTGGCATGATGGGTGATTTTAAGGAAGAACTACGTGATGGGTTCATTGAAGCTTGTCTTCATCTTGTAAACCGGGACTTTGAAGCGTTGGCTAGAGATTTTGTTACTCTAGGGTATCTTGTAGTAATATTCTTGTTGTATTTCTGTAGTAGGCTTTCAAATACAATCCATTTCTGATATGCAGTTGATCTTGACAGGCTTCTTCCACCAACTTCAGAGAGAGATGCTGTCACAAAGGCATTAACAGGTTTCAATCTCTTGTGTACTAAAATATTCTGTTGCCATGGCTAAATACCTAAATTCTGAGATTGATCATGGTAAAACTTCTTTTTTCCAGGTGTCTTTCAAAATGCTGTTTCTAGAGGAATTCGCAATATAAGTTTCGGGGATCTCTTAGGTGACCTGGGAATTACCATGTAATCTTCAATTTACCCTATTAAGAATGACTATGTTGCTTTGTTGTATCAAGAATGACTCTCTGGGGTTTCAAGGTAAAAAAATCTGTATGAGGAAATGGATTTGTTTAAGGTATAGAGAAGGCAAGGAAGAATAATCCCATACCTCAGAATTACATTACCTGTTGTAGTAATTGTGAATTTTTCTTCTTGTCTACTAGTAGTGGTGGTGTGAGAAACGATGATTTGCATCCAATTCTTTGTTTATATGTAAAAAAAAAAGTTATATATTGAAGGACAACAAGGGAGTCATATGCTAGCAGAGGGCTAGAAACTAAGAAATTACCATTCCTAATTTTAGCATGTAAAATTTTATGCACAGATCCAAGGAAGACTAGGAAGACTGATGGTCAAAATGCTGAGCCTGGATTTTAACACTACGATAGTCCAAACTCTGAAAAGGAAAACTTATGAACATAAACTAGCGCTTCTCAGAAAGATATGCTGGATTTTATTCAATATTAACTTTCGACTTTCGTCAAGCTAAACCAAAGTTGCTATTATTGAATGTTTGTCTTAACTTTTAAAAATTACTAGTATCAATAGATGATATGCTGTTTACTCAATAAGTTAGAAAGATTCTTTAATGAAAGATTTACACGAAACACATGAATGCCTGCATATATGTTTGAGAAAAGAGAAAAATGTCTATTGTTTATGAAATTGCAAGTGTTTAAATCTGCTTTAAGGAATTTGATATTGACTGCAAGATAAAGTTCTAAAGATATGCATATATGCTGTTCATTTCAGGTATAAATTCAAATTTCAGATACCCTCATATTTTTCGCTTGTCATAAGAAGGTATTGCTTCTTTTTTAAACGGATGCAGTTCTTCGTTGTATCTTGGGACTTAATGATGCTACAAATATATGTAAATGTTGATACTGAAAGTTACTTCATATATTCAGTTACTCAGGGCTCTGTACTAAAGCCTTTTGGTATCCAGTAGTCTTGTAGCTTTCTTCAGAAGAGGCTTTGCAGTCTGTAAGTGTGCATGTAGAAGAAATACGTGTGATGTAGACCATGCAAATGCAGGGAATTCGGGCAATGATTATGAGATGCCAGTAGTTTGGGTAGGAAATTTGTGAAAATCTTTGATCATAAGGTATGTGTGAAGGTCAATGAGTGAAACAGATGAATGAAAATATTGAAAGTTTGAAACATTGAAGTTTATTCAGGTGACCTGTTGAGCAAGGACATAAGCACATACTCCTTTTTTTTTACTCGCAACACTTCCTTTTAGGGAAATGTCTAAGTACATGGAAGATTTGCAACATGACTATATTTGGTAGCGTTTGAATATTAAAAAAATACCATTGCTACCGTTACTTCCCCATTTCTCCTCACCCTTTCCTCTCTATCATTTAACAGCCAACAACACTAGTCAAGATCTCAGCCACACCCACCACCACTATTAGCTGGCATCAAACCAAACCCATATCTGCTGTAAGTGGCCTTATCTATACTTGAAGCCGAATCTATTCAGATCCACCCCATCTCCTCCTTCCTCCCTCCCTCTCCACTCCTCCCCTTCTGGCAATCCAGCCACCACCGCTACAAAATTACACCAGTCAAAAACGGAACCACGGTCTGCGATTTGTTTTCCGTCTTAATAACCCATAGTTTTTAATTACAGAAAAATCCGATTCAATTTCCTGACCCAATATTCTTAAAAAAAATATATTTAAAACTAAATCAGAGATGTTGACTTATTTATTATGAAGATAAACAAGCCATATTATTTTTTTTGTTGTTTATATGTAAAAATTTAGAATGGAAAACTAACGAGAATAATCATTATAACGTCATTCCAAGATAATTGTGTGTGTGTGTGCGCGTGCGCGTGCATGTGTGTCTGCAAAAATGATATTTGCTTTGTGTGTGTGTGTGTGTGCGTGCACAAAATGATATTTTCTTTGTGTGTGTGTGTGTGCGCAAAAAATGATATTTGCTTCATCCTTTGTATATCAGCCTGGCTGTCTTGGAGGGTATTGCAATTAGCTTTGATCCTAATTACAAGGTTCTGGGTAGTACATACCCATGGATTGCCAAAAAGGTCCTGGTGGGAAGTTCACCAAAGTTAAAGTCATCTTTGCAGTCTTTACTTTACAAGGTAGATTGTGTGTTATTATGTTTTTAATTGTTACCATTCTCTTATGTTTAAAAAGTTTCTTTATCATGACTGCATGCTGTGTGCATTACATAATCTCTATTCCTACTATCTTCTTAGGATGGTGTCTTCAATATCGAGCGTTTAGAGTCACTACTAAATGAGGTGAGAACCCCCACCTTGGCAGTTGGCAACTTGGCACCCCTTTATGCCTCTGCTTGTTCTTGAATCTTACTTTTTTTAGTTGTTCTTGGGCTTATGTATATACACTTGTCATACATGTTCACTTGTAAACTCTTCTGTCTTTGAAAATTCAATTTCAAATTATTGGGTATATAAAGTGTTGTATATAACACTTGTCATACATTTTCAGTTGTGAGAATGTTTTTTTCCCAAAATTCATCTGTCGTCGAAAATTCACTTTCAAATTATTGGGCATATAAAGGGTTAAGCTGTAACTGATGCAAGATACATTAACAAAGAACAAAAAATTATACTCGCAGAATTATGTAGTACTACTACTAATGCATCTCATGGCATTGCCTTTGCTACTTTTCTTACTAATACCCTTGATTTTTGTCACAACAGATGCGTCGTGCTAGACTAGATAAGACCCAAGTAAAGAAGGATGAATTTGACAAAACTATTGCTGCCAGAGATATTTTATCTTTCACATTAGCAGAGCAGGTACAGTGAACTGCAGAATCTTGATCCGCTCTTCATGTTAAATGGGCACATGTGCATATTTAATTGAAGTTTGTATTCTGTCCTCTGTGGAGTTTCTTTTAGTCTCTGTATGACTTGCATATTTTTCTAATGTATTATAATAGCAAACTCATGGTTTCACTATTGGTACATTTGGTTAAAAGAGCATGTCAATACACACAAGATAAGAGAAACGAACAAATTATACGATGTACAATGCTCACTTTGTTAATTTCTGTTCCATAATCATGAGGAATGGATTGTGCTTGAGAGCTTTTTTGCTGTCTTAAAGTTTCATTAGGGATGTATTGGCTTCTATGGTATTTATTGTAGATGTTAGATGTGGATTATAGGGGACTACTTTGACGGGTTCTAGATGACTTATTGATTGACCTTTTTTAAGGGGGCAAGTATCTTATATAGACTGTAATACATTTTATACTATATCTTACCGAAGCGATGTCCCCTATTTCTTTTGTCCAGAAAAAAAGCTCGTCTAAAGGAAATACTTGAAACAAAAGGAGCACTATCTCTCTGTCGTATTTCTAACTCTGTTTTATTTCAGGGTTCTTTTGTTCGGGAGATTTTTCTTGAAGAAACTGCGAAGGTGAGAATCATAGATGTGTGGTGAAAAGATCGGGGGGTGGGGGTTTGAGAGACACATATTTTGTCTGATTGCTTGTTTTTTAATTATAGGGTTTAGATGCATTGGGGATTGCTACTATAAACTCAATAGCTTCTGGACCTGCTGCATATCTACCCTTTCCTGTTCCAATTCTATCATTTCCCCTGGCTGATGAGGATGTTATCAACTTGAGGAACTTCCGCCGCATTGTGCTATTGGTGTCAGGGCTACAGGACTCTGGAGTAGTAAGTATCTCTATAATTTTTTATACATACACTATCACACTGGTCAATGCAGACAACAATCAAGAACATGCACTGATAAGGCTATTTCATTTGTGAGCTCTAGCATATGTATATTTAGTAGGCTAACTCATTTGTAATGCTGCAGTGGCTTCCTTGTTCAATGGTATATTGTTTATTGGTCTCAATGGTTAAAATTATCAATCCCTCCATCCCTTATTCAACTTTTTAGTCTATTTGTTTGGATGTCCAAAAAAGATCTTCATTATCCCTTTTGTTGAGCTTGCTCTATCTATTAATTTCTTCTCAATCATTTTCCTCTATTCAATATCAATATATCTGTCTATTGAATATTTTTTCTTAATTTCTGATGTAAATAGAAGCTGGAAGATATATATGGGACAAATTACAAAGTACTTATTTTGTAGCTGTTGGCCTGTTGCCTAACCCTTTAGCGACTGTCACGATTCCTCAAATTTATTATTTTTAATTGAACTCTTCTCATTGATTCTTCTACTGCGATTTTGTTGCAATATTTGCAGCAGCTTCATGCCTTTATGAGGCCGTGCAGATAATATTACCATAAAGAAGATTTTCAAAAGAAATTTGGTTCTTTTTTCGATTCGACTGCAGCTTTCAAATGTTTAAAATCTATACATGTTTTGATGTTTATTTGGGGAGGTGAACTTGCTTGAGCTCTAATTTATCTTGTTTAGTGAGCCTGCTAGTTGCTTTAAATATTCCTGTTACATGAACTCTGAGTTTGCTGCTAGACATGCATTACTTAAAGTTGGCATACTTGGTTAAATTTAATTATTTTCTCAGAACTCTTCCTTAAGTAATGCTGTATGATCCAATTGTCCCATTAACTACACTAACTTTGCATTCAGTGCTACTTTTTTCAAGTGTGCAGTAGGCACTTCTGGTCATACATAGGATCAGTACTCCTACACGCCTACTTTGTATACTTCTCTTACTCACGAAGTGAAGAAATTAAATTTACCTAGTGCATATGAATTCAGACTCATTACTCACTACTGGACTACTTATGAGCTGACTGAAACAGAAATGAGTCAAGTTCTTGTAAAAGCAACTCAGCAATAGATATTATCTGTTCAATTTTAACTTTGAGAGCTTACTTTATTTATTTTATGATACCATGCTAGATTTGCACTGGAAATAAATTAAGATCATGTTGGTTCTGTTGTAGGAAATTGAAAAGATCAATGAAAATCAGCGGTCATCAACGATGGACATATACCAGCTTTTTTATCGGCTTCCACCTACTCAGGATATTCAACCCGTCCTTGCAGTTGTAAATGAGGTAAGAATTGATTGATGTTTAACATAATTTTTTTATGATATTAGCATTGTGAGGATAATGACTGGATCACTTTTCAGTAAGATATTAATAAAAATACAGCTACATGGACCAAGAAGTTGGTCAGTGATGGAAATTTTGCTCATCTTGCTTTCATAGAAAAGTAAATTAGAAGTATTAGGACTTTAGGAAATGTGAAAATCTTGAAAAACAAGGATCAGTTATGAGTTCTCATCTTTTTGGTGACATAAAAGGTTTTGTTGTAAGATTAGAAGTATTAGCTTTCTTTTGCTAGATTATATAGATCTACATATTCAATTTCATAATTTTTACCTTGTACCATGTACAAACGCTGTAATGCACATTTGTTGATTATATAAATGCAATCTTTTCATTATGTTCCTAGTCTTAATATATACCAAATGCATCCTAAGTTTTCTCTATTTCAGCTTCCATCAGAACAACAGCAGCAGTTGTACAGTTTGCCATCTGAGGTGCTTGCAAGATTTCTATCGCGTGTTGCTGCAAGAACAGTTCGTAGATTTTTACTTTGAAGATTCTATCTAATGCTTCATGCAAATATGCAATGCGAAGGAATGCATACTTCCACAGAAATACTGTGTCGTAGATTTGAAAACAAAAGTTCAAATTAAGTTTTGCATTAAAATTTATGGTCTTGAAAAAAAAAAGTTTGGTCGCATAATTAAGCCATTTACAAGGTGAAGGACTGTTATCATTCTTATCAATACAAATGCATAAGAAATGGTAAAATGCCTTGATAGGATTTTTGTTTGTTGTGTAAATAGATTTACAATATGCACAATTTTATTATGTATATTTTTATAAATGTGAAAATTGCGACTATTCATTCAATGAAATGTGATTTTTCTAGTAGTTTTCTGGTAAAGATTTTTGCGTAATTGAAAAGGCTAGTCTTTTACGTACAACTATACAAGGTTAGTCTTGGCAAGATTGATAGACATCCTTGTTAAAAAAAATGCTACAAGATATAGTGATATAAAAGTGCACATGAAGAATGTTCGATATGCAATAGTCGTAGCTTTGTTGAAATGATAATTTTATTTGATTCGTTCAATTGTCATGCAGTAGTTAGATTTAGATCTTGTCGTAAATGTATATTGTTATATCAATCTATTTTATTTTTTAAAAAAAATGGAAATTTAGTTAGGACACGTGCGGTGCAACCTCTACTATACCAATGATGACGTAAATTATACAAATGTTTAAGCTAAAGAGAGCGTGTGTAAATAATTGAGTGGGTTTGAAAATATGGCGGATAATTTAGATAGTACGGGATCAATCGTCTTAGCTGTGTCTCTCAAACCCCCACCCCCCGATCTTTTCACCACACATCTAAACCACGAATATTTTGTCTGATTGCTTGTTTGAGAGACACAAATGTGCAAATCCACCCAAAAGCCACCAATTCCAACCACGAATCAAGCAAACCACACACAAATTACTAGATCTAAAACCCACTAGAAGGATGGATTGGAATTTGAAGAGAGATGAGAGATGAAGAAGAAGAATTGAGAAATGAAGAGGAGAGAGAAAGATAATGGGAGATGATTAATCTGATTATTAGAGTGGGAAGGGTTAGATAATTAATTTAGATTAAGGTTATAATGTTTTGTAATTATGTGTAGTATTACGTGTTAATAATTTTTAAGTGATGGTATTTTGATCAATTTAACAAAAAAAAGTTACTAAAATAAGAAAGAAATAAGTTTGTTGCACATAATTGTTAGCACCCTTTTTGGGTAAATGTTGTAGATAACTGTTAACGGAGGTAGTAGAAGATTTCATTAAAAATAAATGTTGCACATATTTGGGCATTTGAGTTAACTAACCAAAAGAGTAGAACTACAAGTTATCGAACATGCCCTTAAATTTTTTAAGATAAATGGTTATGATTTAATACAGATACATCAATATAATCAATGGTAACCGACATCTATGGTAGAAGCTTCCTTCTTTGTTTTGAGCCAAAGACGAGTGTGAAGACGTGATTTATTCAGATAATGAAAGTTGTGGTTTTGTGAAAAGTACATTTAATCTCAAGAGAGGAAGATAGAGGAAAGAGTGTTAGTAACAGCCAGAGTCACTAAATTTTCATGACTAACAAGACAACTGCTCAAAATTTTACTTTTTCTATAAATAATTGTAGTTGATTTACGTATATCTCTATAAAGGCTCACAAGTCACAACAATTACAAAGAATTAGATAGCTCTCAAGCATCTTAGAACCTGATTGCCCTCATAGGAAGCGTAAGTTGGTTTTGATAAATGTATTAACCAGCTCCCTTATCCACATGATCGTGGATCTATCCAGTGTGTGCACCATAACCTCTTATCAAATTCATCTGACTTCGACAAGTCCCCAAGGTTTCATCTGAGCATCTGCTGGAGTTGAATGACTTGCTGTTGCTGATCTGGGGGTAGTGAACTCAGCTGTTCAGGAGTTAGGTTCAGCACTTGTTGCAACAAGGCAGACTCCACATCAGGTGGAAGCTGCATCTGCAGAATATCACGAATGCTAATAAATAAATATTCACTTGAATTAAGAAATTGACGTTCTAGATCCTGGAAACTAATAGACAGCATAGAACAGCTAAGCAAATGAATTTGTGTACCAAGATCTTACATATTTTAGGCTGCTAAACAGCATGCTAAGCACATAAAATTGTGTACCATGATCTTACAGATCCTCACAGTTTCCCTCCTCACAACTGAATGTAGCTACTTGTACATCATGAACTATAATTCCAGAAAGGGCAGGAGTTTTTATGATAACAAAACAACTGACTACATGCTGCAATCTGACTAATAATTAAATAAATAATAAAACATTCTAAATCCTACTTTATCTCTTGGTAATGTGAAGTAGGAGGCTTTAGTTTAAATACTGGTACTTGTACACTTAATATTCCAACACTTGGTCCTGCTAAATTAACCCCCTCCATCTGTTCTTATTTGCCTCATTTGGCTAGCACACATGCTAAGAAGGCTTACATTAGTGAAAAAAAGGGTTGTGTGAGCACATTATAAAGTCAGACAAAAAAGGAAGGATACAAATAAGAGGTTTAGGGATAAAGAATGACAAATACAACCACCACTGTAAAATAATGAGTAGCAATTCCAATTCAAATGAGGACTAATGAATTCATACCAGATAAGAACAGGTGTTTTAAGGTGAACAGCCTAACCCAAATTATAACATAAAGCAGCTTTTTTTTTTATTCTGACAGAAGCATATATGAATTAATCAAAAAATAAATAGAGGCGAGATGCACCATTACCTGTAGGGCTTGCTTCTCCGTGTTCTGTGCTTCCACACCAGAGCTTTGACCAGCTGCAGCAGAGCTACTTGCAATGGAAGTGGCAGTTGGTGAAGCTAATCCCGCAGGTGAGTAAGGCACACTTCTGTCATCATCCAATTTCCTAAGTTTTGAAGGACGACCCATCTGATTTTGAGAATTTTTTTTATCAGATACTGAAGCATAGTTCGTCAAGGTGTTTGTCCGACTAGCCACAGTTGCATCCCCGACACTTTGTGCATGCTTGGGAATGTCCTTTCGATTGGCCTCAACCGACGCAGGGCGTATTGAAGAGGCAACCTGATGTAGCAACAATTTTCACAAAATTAATTCTCCGCAGAATTAGTACTTAAATTTTTATAACTATGTTTTAGAAATATGGCTCATCTTTCCTACGCCCCATCATGTATTTCTCACGTTCTATAAAATTCGCAAGTTTCTACATGCTTAAATTAGCTTCCATTCTTCAACTTTATTATCATCAATGAAACCACGAGAATATACCAGGGAACTCTCTTACCTGATATACAGGATCTGACGGCACAAATTGGCTTTGAAAAGTAGGCTGAAGTTTTGTATTTTGAGTGGATGTCATATTAGCATGTCCTGTATGTTGCAATGGTGGAGTTTGAAGCGGTCTGAATGAAGAGGAAGATACAGGTGGCATTTGCAAACCACCCAGAGGTTGAGGGCGTGCAGATATCAGTGATGAAGGCCCAGAGTGTGCAGGCACTGCACTTTGTGGTGGTGAAATCATCTGGTTTAGATTTGGATGCTGAGCTCGTGGTTGTGGATGATGTGGCAAGGGTGCTGTGAATTGATTATGTGCCAATGGATTCTGGGACATAGAGGATAATGGAGTGAAAGAAGGCAACCCAGGAAGAGTATGAGAAGATGGAGGGTGACCCTGCATGGTAGGTTGCGTTGAAGATTGAGGTATTGGAATAGTAGAATTTGGGATCTGTTGTCTTATATTTGGCATCTGCAACTGAAAGTACCCATAAAAGTAAGGTTATTCAAACTTTATATATATATATATATATATATATATATATATATATATATATAATAAAATAATATAAAATCGTTTGTATGATATTCCATTGTCATAGGCTTATTTAACATACCATTTGAGGTGTCACCATCCCCAATATTATTTGTGTCTGCATTCAAATTCAAACAAAAAGACATAAGATCATTCTGCACAGAACTCATTTTGAAATTATATTTTGGTACAAACTACTCTACAAACAAGATATCACTTAAATATCCTAATAAAAAGTAGTTTTGGTATACAGACCAGCAGACAAGAAACTGTAGAGATCCACAAATAAAAAAATAAAATAAGAATAAAAATAAATAAAATAAATAAAAAACTGGACTGACCATCACTATTATCAAGACTGCATAGTGAAGGATATATAGGGCCAACAAACAACACAAAATATTAATCAAGGTGTTTTAAAATTTTCCAAAATTCTAAGGAGATCCATTGGTGAAACTATAAGGAACCAACTGTAGTGCCCAGATTCTTTATAACTATCATTGTGGAAAGCCTGAGAGGGAAAACAGCAGTCACAATGAAACAAAGGAGCAGGAAAACTTTAATGGCTAATGCCTCATCTACCAATTGATTTTTTTCACCTCTTTTGGATTGAACACCAACAGTTATAGCATATTTTATAGGTGAAATTGGATGTATTTCAGATGAAATAATATAGTTGATAAAGGGTGATTTGTTATTCATCACATCATCAATGGTTAGACTTATAGAGTTATGGACATAATGCTATTGTGTATCAAGAAGCAGGATGGAAAGCTTTTTCAAGTCTTGCGGTTGTTGGAAGCTTCAAAAGTTCAAGTGTATATGGTATTAGAGTGGCTACTCTAAGGCTTCTCAGTTTATTAAAATAAGTTTTGGTACGTAGGAATTGGAAATATTATGAAACTTATCCATAAGTATTTTACTCTTTGTGTTCTTGACTTTCCCATGGGTCCACTGTCTGATAAGCGATAACTTTTCCCTACAAGTTACTTTAACAAATTTAAAATGCAGCTAGGAAGTTTATATTATTTGAATTGAACCTATTTACCTGTATGGAGCAATAATGCAACTAACATAGCTGGAATATATTTATTTGCATTATTGCATATAGATTTCCTTTGGTAGTAGTAAATTAAAAAAAAAAAAAAACTTCAAAACCTACGCAAAAGGCTGTAAGACAGTTTAAAATTGATAACCAAATTGCACAACATAGCACAACCCTCAAAAACTTACTTCATATTAATTTATCTATCATATGAACCACAAACAAGCTACCTACCAAAGTAGGTTCCGACACCCGTTCCATGTACGATGTACCAGATTTCATTACACTATGAGTAGACTGGTGGAGAGGCAAGACATTGGTAAATCCAGACTTTTCAGCCTTAATTCTGCAAGGCTTTTGCGACACAAATTGTATCATAGTTTTATGTGAAATGACCATTACTCCAGAGGCTTGCTCAAAATTGACATTTCCATTTATCCAAATCAAAAAACAGGAAGATAATATCATCGTATAGCATTAACTAACTAGCTAGCAAGAATACTATAAACAGAAGCACAGAGAATTGAAGAAACCCAGATGCTACACCAAGCAAAAGAGAACAAACTTAAGGGATTTTCACCAATCAATGGAAGAAGTTCAGATTTGAGCAGAACCTGGAAGAGAGCTTTTGGAAGATGTGGGCTCACAAGCAAAAGTTGACGTGCGAGATCTTTGTTTTGCATAGAAAGCACCTGTAAACAGATTGAAAGTAAATAGATGGAAATTATATTATTACTCTTCAATGCATCTCTTTTGCAATATTAACCTTCATTTCTTGTATAACTTGGTTCAATTGACTCCTGGACATTTTGGCTAGATGATGGGTTAAAGGATCACTGCCTACTAGAGACTGATTCTGCAAACCATTTTGAATAATCTGACCAGTCTGAGAACCACCAAGAGCTCCTGCCATGACAGAAGCAGCAGTCATAGCGATTGGGAGGCCAATTGGTTGATGTAATGCTGCATCCCCAATGGAAGCCGGGCCTCCTACCTGCTTTTGAGTATCTGTTTACATAGCAACTCCATTAAGATATGGTAACAGGTCACCTCCATATGAACAAGATAGAGGTAGACCTCCAAAAGTTGAAGCAGTTGAGGAAGAAACTAAACTAACCAACATTTGTTGCCAATCCTGGCCCACCCCTACCCTGCAAAGAGAAACAAGGAGCAATTTCAGAGCTTGTAGTCAGAGAAGCCCCCCCCCCCCCCCCCCCAAAAAAAAAAAAAAAAAAAAAAAAAAAAAAAAAAAAACCATTCTTGAGCCCAAACTTCAAATAATTCACAATCCAAATTCTGATTCCAAGTTGCCAATTCCACTTCTAGATCTTAGAATTGACTTCATCTCTTAATGGACCTACTAGCTTAAAGATCTTGTGTCCAAGAGAGGTTGATTCCAATCATATTTTTATTTTTTTTTCAAATGTTTCCTTCACAGCCTAGAGTGACTTTATACTCCAAGACAATAGTGAGTCCTGGAGGGTGAAAATTGGGAAAATATCTGTCTTGTATTACTAGATTGATGGTTGTGATGCTTTAACCTCCGACCAATCTTTTAAAGAGCTTAGAGTCTTGAACATTAACAGTCAGCATCCCACAAACAAGAGACCCTTGTTCACCCTCTGGCAGCAGATCCCCTCCAAAGTAAAGACTTCCAAGTTGAGCAATCTTACTGTCCTTAAACCATCTACGGATCTACCAGTATTCCATGAGTATATGATTCCCCTTTCTACTATAGAATACCTGTTAGAACTTAGTTCAAGTATGCACCTCACTACGAGTTCCATTCACAGGTCTTATTTTATTTGAACTTATTAGCCCTTATCTTATATTATCTTATTGGACAATATTAGACGTTATTGGACCTAATTATAAGGTTTAATTAGAACTTATCAACCTTTGTCTAATATTATCTTATTTGAACTTATTAGCCATTATATAATCTTATCTGAATTTATTGACCCTTATATTATTTTATCTAGAACTTATTAGCCCTTTAATTATCCTCTCTGAACTTACTAGCCCTAAACTAAACTTATTAGACCTGGGGTAGGTACAAATAAGGTGAGGAGATCAGAGCCGTAGTCCCCTCTCCTCAGTTCTTAGAAGCCCACCTCTTTGTTGCTGGATTGCCTCAAAAGGATGTGCAGAACATCTATTCTACAAAAATCTCTTCCTTGAAATTTAAGGAAATGACAGTAAAAGCTAGTATAAAATGTGAAATCTTAAAACTATAGGATATACAAGTATACATACCTAGAGTCCTAGATGCACCTCAAAGCATAAATTTTAACATGTTCCACGACCTTGAGATTCCACAAGTCTCCTTTGTCTAAAACCCTGAGTCAACTCCTATTTTAGGTCATCCGGTTGTGTTTGACACAGAGGATCTACAAATTAATATCAGATATAACTCATTTCAATTCCTTTGTCCATAGCCACTAATTCGGACACCACCACACCATGTTAAGAGGTTGTTTGGTAGCAAACCTCCCCCATACACTGTATGTGTACAACTTGTTCTAGCTCCAAGCATTACCCAAATTGACAAAAGATCCCCAAGAATATGTGGTCACCTCCGCTCATCCTTAAGCCCTTCAAAACACCCTTGGATTTATCCACTTAGTTGAAGCCAAAAGGAATGCTGACCATATTTGAACACTAAATAGTGTCCTCTTAGCAGAAAATTTATTTGTGCCACTACACTCCAATCCAAGAGCACTAAGAGGTCGTTTGGTTCGTTATGTTGGAATGGATTGGTATGGAATCTCATACTAGGAAGGTGTGGTTCTAAACCCCATACTTGTCTAAACTTGTTTGGTTTATTCTTTTACAATCCATTAAAGGAAGGGATAGCGAATCTTAGGGGATAAGGTGGGTATGGGATTCTAGGGGGATTGGGTGGAATTAGAACCCCTTAGTATGAGATTCCATACCTAAATTTGCCTAACCAAACAACAAAATGGATGGATTGGACTTTAACTTCATTCCAATCCATTCCAAAAACTCTAAACAAACAACCCCTAAGAATAAAGAACCCATAGTCCTACAGAATCACAGTTTTAAGGTTTAAGAAATTTTACACATCTGGCCATCTGGGGCCAAATATATATAAACTTGCATCTAACGCAACTCATAATATCAGAGATTTACAGATATTAATTAATAACAACTATGCAAATGAGAGACAGAATCGCACATAGACAACTTTGCTACAATAAATCTATATATATACTTCCAGAAAGAAATAATATAATACAAACTAAAACAACAGACCATGGATTCTTAAAATTTACCTGTTCACGATTTCTATCAGCACCTTTGTCATTTTCAGCAAAATCTACCCGCAACTGCCGGCCATTAATCTCATAACCCTGAAGATTACGGCGAGCACTGAGTGCTGTTTCTTCATCCTTGTACTCACAAAATCCATAACCTTTTGGCTTCCCAGTTTCACGATCTATAACCAATCTGAAAAAAAGCAAAAAAAAAAAAAGGAAAAATTAATTAGAAAAATTCTTGACCTAGGAAAGCACTCAACAAGAAATAGATTTAAAAAAACAGTACTAGAATGCAAATGACTTCAACAAACAAACATAATGTATTATAGTCCAAAGTTTAAGTTCAACTTGCATTACAATCAAACATCACACTAAAAACAGACACTGAATCATTGATGAAGCTGAAAGACTTGCACCTCTGATCCTAATCGATGATATAAAAAGGAAGATAATTATTCTGCGCATATTTCCCAGTCTCAGCCTACTTCACCACTAACCTATTAATAACTATCCTTGCCAACTAACATAATCAGAACTAAGGGGTAAGTGAAGCAAATTTCCACCACTCCTCCCCCTATACACATTTTCCTATTGAAAGTTATAAAACCAAATCCGGAATTATAGAAACGACAGCATAGACCACTTTTATCATGGCAGTTGGCATTCAACCTATGATATCAATAGATTGCAAGGTCAAATTCAACTAGTACTCCATAAATATGATGTTAAACATAAAAAACAAAAATCGAGCCCCGGTTATAAGAAAAGATCCCATGATCAGCCCCAGCCAAAATCGAGTGATACACGAAGCAACACGATACTCTCGAGCTAAAGCTGAAGCTTCATTAACAGTGCACCAATTTCCAATCAACATTTTTAGTAACAAAAAATTGGAACTCGTTTATTATACTAGCAACATCAAATTTTGCAATAGCAATAAAACTACAACTTAGGGTTTAATTTAAAGAACCAATTATAATTAACAAAATTGTGCATAAATTACAAGAAACGAACCTGAATGAAACAACAGGGCCAACCTCTTCACAAATTTGAATCAGCTGTTCTTCAGTTGCATCATAAGGTATATTCCCAACTATTAATTTCCAAAAAAAATCAACATCAAAACAAAAATATATTAAACAAACAATACAAATAATTCCCAGATTTGTGCAAAAATCAACAGATAAAAAGAGAAGAAAAGGGCGAACCGAAGACGCAACGATGTTGCTGAGAAGAGGCCATAAAAGGGAAGAAGAATCAACGAGACGAAGACATGGATGAGCTCTATTGACTCAATCTTCTCCTTTTGTACATTATTTGGGAAAATTGCATCGAAATTGCAGAAGCTTGAGATGGGTATTTTAATGGCGTCGGAGTTGGAGTTTCAGACTGGTGAAAAGAATACACAGGTGTATACAAGTTTTGGGTCCGGAAGGTGAGTCCAAGTTTACGATTTTTTATCGAATGTATTGCAACCAATATTTAATGGAGGTAGGGCATGTTCCGATTGACTTAATTCAGCTGAACTGTGAAAATTTTACCCTACACCCTAGTGTAGGGTGTGTTCCCTACACCTCCCTTAAGCTACGTCGTTTTGTAGTTGGGGTGGAGTTCTCATGTGCAGCTTCATTTGCCATTCTTTCCTTTTTTTTTTTTTTTCTTCCTCTTTTTTCTTTTTTTTCTTTGTTTCTTATTATTCAAGCTATGTATATATATGATTTTAAACCCTATTTTTTCTCTCTCTTCAATTGATCAACCTCTATTTTTTATCTACATTTTTCTCTCGTTATTTCATCTTCTTCATTTGATTTTTTTTACGAATTTGATAATTGTTACTGATCATCAATGGCGAATTCTGCATCTGGAGATTGCGTTGATTTTGATCGTGATTGCGAGCATGTGTTTCCTTCTGGAATTCGTTTGGTTGATTCGTTGCTTCAACAAAGTGAGTAATTGTGATCATAATTTTGCAATTTTTAATCATCTCTACTTTGTTCTGTTATAATGTTCTGTTTATTTGAACTTAATTTATGTATTATTATTCATCTTCGATTTTTGAATTTACTACTTTGATTACATTATAATGATAATGTAATTCGATTGTTATACGTTGTATGAACATTTTGTTGCTTCGTTTGTTTTCTCTGTGTTTTAGAATTGTGTGTTTTTGTTGTATATTTTTTAGATTAATTTTATACTTTCAATTAATCATTTATGTTTTCTTATTTGTAGTTATTAATTTGTTTATGTTCAGTCTCAAAGTCATTTTTTATCATTTATTTTTACATTTTTATATCGGTATTATGTGAAGTGGTAAATAATGAAGATACTGTTTAAAATATTATGTGCTGAAATTTTTGCAATTGATCATGTGCTGTTTTAATATTGAACATTTTACTTATTTATTATTGTTCATTCATGAAACTCTTTATGATCATTTATAGTTGTATATTAAAACTTTGTGCAGTGGAAAAAAAGGATGATATTGTTTATTTAGAAGCAGAAAAGTCTGAATTAAAGGATAAAGAATTTAAATCTGAAGATGAAGCTTTTGAAGCGTATAATAAATATGCTTTTAGGAAAGGTTTTGGAATTCGAATTGGGAAGAGTAAGAGAAGAAGAGATGATTCTTTTTTGATGAAAAGATTTGTTTGTTGTAATGAGGGATTCACAGATAATAAGTGTAAGAATAAAAGGATTTATGAGAAGTTGGATCATCGAACTGGTTGTTTAGCTTTTGTGCAGTTTCATATTGATCATTTAGGGGTCTATACATGTACAAGACATGAAATGGTTCATAATCATGCTATGATTCCTCCTGAAAAAAGGCATTTGATAAGGTCTCAAAGGGATGTAAATAAAGAGCAACTTCTTTTCATTTCAACAATGAAATTGAGCGGAGTCAAAGTTACTGATTCTTTGAGGGTTCTAAAGAAGGAGGTTGGTGGATCTCCTAATCTTTCTTTTACTGCTTCTGATGCGTATGATGCATTGTCATCTGAAAAAGCTGCCCAAATTGAAGGATGTGATAGTAACCAATTGATTAAATATTTTGTCAAGAGACATGTGGATGAGGCAGATTTTTATTATGATTTTGAACAAGATGATAGTGGTGCTTTAGTTAGTTTTTTTTGGCGTGATGGTAGGATGATGAGAGATTATCATTACTTTGGAGATTTGTTGGTTTTTGATACAACTTATAGAACTAATAAATATGGAATGATATGTGCTCCATTTGTTGGGATGAACCATCATGGTAACAATGTCATGTTTGGTATGGGTTTTATTCTTAATGAGCGCACCGAGTCTTTTGATTGGTTGTTTGACACATTTTTGCACTCAATGGGAAGGAAAAGTCCCATTACAATTATGACTGATCAAGCACAAGCAATTGCAGCGGGTATAAGAAACATTTTTCCTTCAACTGTTCATCATCGTTTATGTGTATGGCATCTTGAACAAAATTCTAAGAAACACATTGGAGCATTGAGAGCTTTGGAAGGCTTTACAGATTTGTTTGGATATCTTTTGAAGTATTGTGAAACTCCTGCTGAATTTGAGTATTTCTGGAAAAGGTAAATTATTGTTTTTTGTATTTATTTTTTATTTTTATTATGTTATATATTTGATTATTATGTGTTATAGATATGAACATTAAGTGTTTTATATATGATCATACAGTTTTTTCTTTTTTTTTTGTATGTTATCATAATATTATTAGTGTCCATATTGTTTATGATCATTATTCTTTATACAAATGTACATATTTTAATTTATATTTTGTTCATTTTTCAATTAATATATGATCATTTCTGTTATACAGGATGTGTGATAAATACAAATGTGAAAATGATGATTGGTTATGTGATTTGTATAAAATAAAGGAAATGTGGTGTCCTGCTTATTCTAAGAAGTATTGGTCTGGTGGTATATTGTCCTCTCAACGTAGTGAAACTACTAATAAGTCAGTTTCACAACGTCTTAATAAGACTCAAGGTTTATGTGATTTTTATCATGTTTTTCTTGATGTTGTTTCTGAGTGGAGAAGTAAGGAAGGTGGAAGAGATTACAATACTTTGAGGGGTAATAGGCACCTAGCTTTTGCTAATATTGGTATATTATTTCATGCAAGATCATTGTACTCTATTCAAGCTTATGTGCTTTTTGAAGAGGAGTTCATTAGGGGGACAACTTATGATCATGTTGATAATGGTTTGCGTTTTCCAGGATATTCATATCTTCTTTGGAGGCCTGAGAAGGATATAATTAAGCATGAAGTTGTTTTTAATAAGGAAACACATGCAGTTTGTTGCACATGCATGTACTTTAGTGAGACTGGTTTACTTTGTTTTCATTCTCTTCGAGTATATCATTTGCATTGTGTGCGTAATATTCCACAAGAGTATATAATGAAACGGTGGACAAAGGCTGCCATGTGTAGTCATGGTATTGAAGAACCTACTTTGAGGACAAATGTTGTGGCTACTAGTGTTTGGAGGTCACAAACAATCAGAAAGTTTGTGAAGTTGATAACAAGTTGTCAGAATCCTTTGAATGCAAGGGCAGAGGTTGAGTGTTATTTCAATCTGTTAAAAGAAAAGGTTGAGAGTGTATCAGGTGTAATTGACTTTAGCTTAGTGAACCTATTAAAGAGGTTGAAATTGTTGATCTTGAGATCAAGAATCCTCCAAAATCTAGGCCTAAAGGTGAGAGGAATGTAAGGCCTAAGAGTATCTTGGAGAAGCAGTGCAACAAGGCAAAGGGTAATTTCAAGAGGAAAAAGTCTATGTACACTCCTTACAAAAGGGGTATAGGGCAAGCAGTTGTACAGGTATATGATCATTTCATATTTTCAAATTGATCATTTCAGTATTCGTAAATGATCATTTATGTTTTTTTTTTAAATAGGAACTTGATGAGAACGGTTATGCTGTTACTTATGCTAATTCTATTAGTGATCCCACTGAATTGATTGTTTTGAGCAATAAACGGGCTCAGATAAATTCAAATGTGCCAAAAAAAAACATTTTATTTATATTTTATTAATATTGATTTTTATAATTTAAAAATATAGGTTGGCTTTAAATCAGCTGTTGTAGAAGAAATTCCTTCTAGTTCTAAGGAATCAGATCATAGTATTTCCAATGATTTTGATCAGGTATGTTTGTTTGTTATTGATTATAAATTTATTTTATTTTTTGGCATTTATGATCTATATTATAATTTTTTTTATTTAATTTTTTATTTTTTTTTGGTTTTTTTGTAGGCTACTGGTGAAAGCTCTCTTTCATCCAGCATATCTATTGATGTTGATATTTCATCTATTGCTAAGGTTTTTTTTTTCCTTATTTGTTTGTATAAGTGTTTGTAACTGATCATATACTGGTTTATTAATGATCAATTTAATTTTTTTTAAAGGTGAAGGATTTAAATCTTGAATTCGGAAGGTGTTTCTGCTGTTCAAGCTCGTTCTAATGTTGGTGCAAATAAAGGTGCTTCTGGTGTTAAAACTTACTCTCAAATTAATCCAAGAGTTCCAATTCATACTAGTGCGTCAATAAAATCTCCTGCTGTTATTCAACCTACTGTTCCCAGGAATGTTCAAAATCCAACTCAGAATTGTTCAAACACCAATCCAGAAATGATCATATCCAACTCCAGGAATGTTCAATCAACAAATGTTCAAGTTATTTCTCCTACGGTTCAAATAAATGATCAAGGATTTCGTGTTCAGAATGTTCAAGTTACTCCTCCCACAGTTCAAAGAAATGATCAAGGTGCTCGTGTTCAAATTCTTCAATCAAGAAATGTTCAATTAGGTTCTAAAAAGATTTCTTCTAAGTATGATAGGTTGTTAGCCTTTTTTGATACAAGTGTAGCTAAACGTTTGGCTAATAAAGATAAATAAGTTAGTATTTCAGAACTTTATAAACATTAGACTTTTTTGTAATGTTGATTTAATTACTATTTTGTAATTTTGAATTTTCGATCTATTATGTAAAAGACATAAATATTATATTTTATATAGTACTATTTTTAGTATATTTGAACTTTATATTAGAATTCTATATGTTTTTAAAATTATACATTTATCAATGATTATTTAGTCATTAGAATTTTATATGTTTTAAAATTCTACATTTATCAATGATTATTTAGTCATTTGTATATGAACAAAAGTAAGAACCAACATCCAATTTATAAAACTTATAAAAAACTTTCATTCAAAGATTAAAATGAAATATCAATTACAATAATATTAAAATAAAATCCATAAGTCTGTTTCTTAAAAAAAAAAAAAATAGAGTCATATATAAGAAATGAACATATACATAGTTGTAAATGAACATTTGAAACTACAAAGTTGCAAATTTTCTAGCTTTCCTTCTATTTGCTCTTGATTCAGTGTTTTCTTCAAATAACATCAGTTCTGCTGTGTATTGGAGCCTTAGCTTTCTAATTTGTTCCACCTGTTGAACAAAATGGATTGTCAAATTTTAATTAAACAATCTTTACTGTTTCATAAATGAACATTATATCTTAAATAATTGATCGTTTATAACTCTTACATTGTTTGGTTTTAAATCACAAATCCAGCTCTCATTAGGATCAACAGTGAAGGTTTCCAAATGCTTCATAATGTAAACTCCACAGTTTGTATAGTCATTGTTGCTACGCCATTTCATCTTTTCCAAAACAACTGTGTAGTCTTCAATTTTATTTGCATCTTCATATCCAAGGTGTTTCATGTACTCTGCCAATCCTTTTAACTGATAGAAACAAGAGTAAAAATTGTTTAGAAGTTTGTATTGTGATGAAGACATGAACAATTAATAAAATATAATTGATCATGTAGCCAAATATAAATGAACATATTATCTCACCATCATTTTTGGTTGTTCTTCATATTTTGCTTGGACTGATACATGTTTGGTAGTTTTCTGTTGTCAATTATATGAATTTTGTCTTCTATATGATTGACGCACAACAGAAAAAAAATGTTGAGAAGTTGATACTGGGAAGAAGACCTGAACAAATTATATAATGTTATTGGACAATATATTGAATGTAATTGAACATTTGTATTAAACAAGAATTAATACCTGTTTCTATCCAACAATGCTGTCAATTTTATTCAACTTCAGTTCATTGTCAATTCTTTCTATGAAGGCATTAATTCTTGTCTTCATTGATGATCCTTCTCGACAAACTCTATTTGTGAACATAATGTGTTGTTGAAATAGAAACAAACATATAGAAGTTAAATGAATTTTTAGCAATTATTTATCATAGGAAAATAGAATCAATAATATAAAAAAAGAAGAAAGACTAACATGAAGCATTGTTGAGAAATAAATCTTGTTTCTTGGCTTTTTATGATTAAGAATCCTTGCCCATCCATCTATGACACAATTTGTCACTTCAACATCATCTCCAAGAGTTTTCATTTCATTTCTATTGATGAGATTCAAGCCATCATAGTATAAGAGTGCACTGCATTATGAACATTTAATAATATGAATGTGAACATATTTTTATAAAATATATTAAACCCTAAGTTTAATTAGTCTAAGTAATTACCTTTCATCTTTTCCACCAAGAGCAAAGTCTACTGCAATTTGGTTTATGGCTTTCTCATCTTTAAACAGATCCTTGTACTTGACCAAGTAAGGAGATCGGAAAGCAGGAGGAATTGTTTGCTTTTCACGTTTTGGTCTTGTTGTTTTGTTAAATTAAGAAAATTATGAGGAACATAAATGAACATTTGAGTTTATATAAAAAAATTTGAAATTATACCTTTCAACCTTTTCCTTTTCAGTTTTTTTCTTCTTTTCTGCAATTGACTTTTTCTTTTCATCATTCCTGGTCATATTACATAACACAAATGTACATTTAGGTATATGAAAATGTTCATTATTATTTTTGAACATTTACTTAATATAAATAATGTACCTTTTTGTGACTTTTGAGGATGAAGCAACAATCTTTTTGTTTTCACTGAAAAGTCAAACAATGTCAGTACATATTAATAAAATATAAGCTTCTTATGTAACACCCTGAATCATTTTCAATTCATAAAATGAAAAATATTGATTTAACATAAACCACACATTCATATTACATATTCAACAAAATATTGTACACACATACAATAGTTTGAGAAACTCCAGTTTCAAGTTACAACACGATAGTAACATAAGTTAAATTGTTCCATCTAGATATTTTATCCTTACTAATTACATAACCCTAATAGTAAGACATGTCTTCAAGATTTTACCCCTCCACTTTTTCATCATTTTTTGTTTTTTCAAAAACATCTTCCTTGTTTTGTTTTCCACCTCCAATTGTGTTTTTTGGATCATCACTTTTTTCACCACCATCTGACCTAGGGTCAACATCAACCACTGAACCAGATCTTGCATCTAAGAAAAAATTTAATTAGATATAATATTATTTCTTTGTAAATGAACATTTGAGTATTTATAATTGAACATTATACCTGTTCTAGGCAATCCTTCATTATCTGACCTAGTGTCAGCATCAAATTTTGAACCAGTTGCTGCATCTAACAAAAAAATACAATTAATAATGAATATTTCTTGTTTGTAAATGAACATTTGACACTTTTTAATTGAACATTATACCAGTTCTAGAAAATTCTTCAATTCTTTGTTCTGAAGCTGCTGAAGTTTTACCCACATCCTTTTCTCCAGCTGTATTATAAATCATCATTTTGGAGATACACTAAGTTAATAGTATTTACACATAATAATTAGAAATGACCATTTCTACTTAAGTTTATGTACATTATTATTAAATATATGAACATATTACCATTTGTTGAAATTATTGGTTGTTCAATTATATTACCAAGTGTTTCGGGGGTTTTTGTCCCTTGGGAGAGTTACAACTCTGAGACTGGATTCAACGAAGGACGCCTGTACCTGCAAAGCAAACGGACCGTCGGATGGTCGGTGGTCCGCCTCCGAAGATTAAGTTAGTAAGCGTTCGGTAATAAACGTGCGGAAATAAAGTTATCTGCTCGGTTTCCAAGCTCAGGTAAAGTGCTGTATGTTCCTTGAAAACGACAGCTCTATAATAAGTGACGTGTTGTCTCGTATTGCGTGTATATTCTCTGTCTTGTCATAAATGTAAGAATGTCCCTATTTATAGGGTCCTTTTGGAAAGTGTGCCCTCCCTAGGATCTGGTGACCTAGGGATTAGGGCACGCCGTTTTTTTAAGGGCCCCTTGGGATTTGGTCCTTGAAAGCCGCCATTCCCAGGGGGCAATATCTGCTCGACACGTGTCACCATCTGGATGGTCCAAGTAAGTGCCCCTTCCAGTGACACGTGTCATGCTCTGATTGGGCCACTTGGCAGGGTATAAAATACCCAAATCATTTGCCCCTCACAGGAGTCACGTGTTTTGCACGTGGCACCTGTGACAGGTGTCTTCCTCTGACTGGCTGAATTTTCAAATTGCATTTTGGGGGGAAAAATTAGGGTTTCCCATTTCTATAAATAGGAAGGTTTGACTTCATTTTTGTTTTCACACCTTTGCAAATCTTGGAGAATCTCTGGACTTTTGACTCTCAAAGACTCTTAAAGACCCTGACTTTTGTCAAGCATCCGACACTCGGCCTTTCCTACCGACTACTCAGCCAACCAGGCGTCTCAAATACCTTCTTCTAAGGTAACCGCATGCTCTTTTCTTTTATTTTTTCTTTTATTTTTTCTTGTGTTTTTCGTTTATTCAAATGGTTTCCCAAACGTACACGGCACGGCCTAGGTTAGCGATCAGCCGGTCACCGGGGACGGCTGAATCTAGAACTAGGAGTGTCGAATGCTCGTTCGAGAACTTTCCTTTAAGTACAACTCTAAATCCGACAGTGTCTGTGCATCTGCAGGACACGATGGCTCGAACAAAGCAGACAACAAGGAGATATAGGCCGGATGGTACCTTTTACCATTCGGACAGCGAGACTCCAAATTCAGATGGCTCCATTAGGGTGCCAGCTAGTGAGATTTCAGAGCAACCCCCAAATCCCTCTTCTGACCTTCCCCAAACTCCAACCTACTATTCTCCCTCTTCTTCAAGCGGCACCCCCAGTGATACTATACTGAGGGAAGCCGACAGTCAGTACCAGGCCGAGTCTTCAGGACAGGCGCCTGAGGAGAGTCTAGGGGAGGACCCTTCTGGCCCTAGCCGGCAGCCCCTTAGCTCTGGGGAAAGCTCTGATGACGATTCGGCCTCGTCATCTTCAGACAGCGCCTCTGTTGAGTCAGAGGAGGTCCGAGCAAAAATAGATACTGCAAGGGAGTCCTTGTCAGTAGAAAAGGGGGAAGGCTGGGCGGAGCCGAGTGCTTCCAGGCGCTTGGAGCGCGCCCCCTATTTTCACCATGTCCTGCAGAGCAAGCGGGCCTCCATGACATCCGGCCTTGCCAATTGCAGGCACAAGGTCGTAATGGGGCATGACTTCTCCTTGGCCGTCCCCAACAAGGAGGATACTATAACCTGGCCCTCCCTGGCCAGCTATAAGGACAAAGCCTTTGGCTGTTACGAGGCGGTCCTTCAGGCTGGCTAACGCTTCCCTCTCCATCCGGCCGTGGAGAGGATACTGGATGGATACCAACTGGGTATCTGGAAACTCGTCCCGAACTCATGGATAAATATAATCGGGTATGTTGCCGCATGTGAAATGCTGGAGGTGGATCCCAGCTTTGAGGCATTCGCCCACATGCACTATCTCTGTCGAGCGCCTGCCAAGGGCGGCGAAGGCTGGTGCACCTTGACCACCTACAAAGGGTACATGATGGCAGTCGGCAAAGAGAACAAATGGAAGGACTGGAGAACTAAGTTCTACATTGTCCATTCTCCTGAAGGCCGACTGAACCAAAAGTACAATCGGTGGAACAAGGATCCGCCCCTCCTGGCTGGCAAGAGTGCCTTGCCCCCTCTCCCTAGGCGGGCCCAGGAGGAAATTTTTGACCAGGGGCTGTTTACAGTGTCCGTTCGGACAAACGAGCATGGGGAGAAAATAGTCGTCCCCCAGAGCTACATTCCCCTTTACAAGTGGCTAGAAGATGGGGTGTTCTTGGCCGCTTGTGGTCTAAGTTCTGAGATGCCAAGAGGTAGTCGGCCGTCTGTTTTTAAGTAAACTTAAAATTGTTTTCAGTGTATGCTTATAAAGCCTAACTTCCTCCTTTTGGTGCAGACAAAGCAATGGAAAAGCTCTCGGCAACGAAGAAGCCGGCTGCTGTCTCTGCAGCTAAGTACCGCACCAACGTCCTCAATAGGGCGAGTGACGAGCAAAAGGTAGCCGGTACCCCCAAGGTAGTAATTTTTATGATACTTGGTATATTTTTTCAATAGAGGTTACATTTTGCCCGCCTGCTTTTCTGACGCTTTTCCTTTAACTCATGCAGAGCGCTTCTACCAAGCCATCTCCCTCCAAACAACCCCAACCCAAAATCCAAAAAACAGGGGCGGGTGATGTGAGTGCATCTGGTAAGAACCGGAAACACATCGCTCACAAGCCCAAAAGAGGGGACGACTCTAATCTCGAAGCTGACTGGGAGGTCAGCAAACTGGATGCCACTAAGGCATCAAAGGGTGGCTTTAAGCAACCCAACACTGCTGTCGGCTCAGCAGGAGAGAAGAGACGTCAGGGGAAGAAGGAGGAGGAGGCCCAGCCGGACGGTATGGGCCGCATCCTTATTAAACTTCAATGCTTTATTTTGCTTCCTGGGACTTGACTTACTTTTAATTTTACAGCCCCCCCCACAAAGGCCGACCGTCGTCCAGATGGCCAAGGAAATGCTGCGGTCGCTTGATCCTGAGGACAAGGCGTCCGTAAGAGGAGTCGGCACCCTCAACTTGGATGCCATCTTGGGGAACCTCTGCGAGGTAAAAGAGTTAGCTAATTTTTCCTTCACTTTTAATACATATCCAACTGGTTTTGACCATTCAGTCCTTTCTTTTTTCCAGGCCATGCTGCGCGTCCAAGGGCTCAGACGGCAAATCCAGGAGAAATCCAAAGAGGTAACAGCCGCTAAAGCTCGAGCCGAGTCCGCCTTAGACCGAGCTCAATTTGAAATTGCTCAGCATGAGCTTCTGACCCTTGATATGATGTATTCCCAGGCGGACGCCAACCTGCAGGTGAAGAAGGACCTGAATTCGGCCCGCTCCAGAATCAATGACCTTAAGGCCGAGGTTAAAGGCCTTAAGGAAAAGCTTGAGCCTCTTCAAGAGGCCAAGGAAGAGGTCAGGAGGGCCAAGGAGCGGGTTAGCCGCCTGGAGGGGCGTCTGGCGAACCAGCAGGAGCAGCTAAAGGCCAAGTTTCAGTCTCGGGCTGAGGAGGAGAAGCAGGCCCTTGTCAAACAAATGATGGAAGACTATGAATCCATCATGCGGGCGACATGGGAGGCGGTACAGCCGGGTGCTGATTTTGGCATCTGGAAATCCAAGTTTGATAAGGAAAACGAGGATTACAATGATGCACTCCTTCGCCAGGCTGAAGAGGAGGATGCGGATGATGAAGAGGCCGACTCCTCTTCAGGCTCCTCTGGGGACGAAGACGGGGAAGAGGATGGTGATGACAAGGAAGAGCAGCCGACAACTGATGATGCGGCTGCCAATGCTGAGAATCCCTCTGCCCCTTAAAGCTTTTAGTAATTATTTCTACGGCCGAATGGCCATTCATTTCATCTTCCGGCCTGCGTGCCGTGTATCCATGTATCTTTACCGACCGAGGGGTCGGGTGATTTGACAATTCCTTCTGGCTTTGCCAGCTAACAATCTTACCCAATCGTCTGATGGCGATTGGGCCTTTTAATTTAAAATCATTCGGCCGTTTGGCTGAAGTTATTCATATTGTTGTTCTCTAAATTTTTTCATTGCATGTTTTTGGCTAAGTATTATAACCTGTACAGCATGCGAATGTTCTTGCCCCTGGACGGATGTCGAGTGGTTTCGGTTGAGTGGATTGATTAACTTAGAAATTATTGATACTTAGAAGAGTATACATGGTTTCTAAGTCAATCAATCACTATGGTGATTGCCCCAAACCACGCGACAGACGGCCATCAGGAGCGAATGAATAATTATTTTCATTCAGCCATTGGCCCAAGCGAGATACAACATTTTGACTTAGCAAATTTTGCTAAAAAGAAATCCCTCGCCTGTTTTGTTCCAAGAACTAAAAGCAGGCGCATTCGGCCTTAGGCTTTGACGAGAAAAAGTGCTAAGTTTTAACTTAGTCTTAATTTTACTTTAGAAGAATCCGCCTGTCTTGCCCCAAGAGCAAAGAACAGGCGCATTCAACCCACAAATCTCTTTAATCTGTTAAGTATTTTAGCTCGTTTTCTTGATAAGTAATAGTCCACCTGTCCTGCGTTTGGGCAAAAACAGGCGCATCCGGCCTAATGCCTCAATAGCCTCTACTTATGAAACAGTGACCCTTTTCCGATTGTGCTAGAACAGTTAGAAAATTTCTGGCCTTTTAGATTTCACTTTCGATTAAACCAAACGACTGCGAATGCTGCTTTAGCATTCGGTAGGGCCGCTTAGTGTATTTGTAGAGCAATGTGCCACCCAAATGGGAGATGCTTCTCCTCGACGAATTCGCCCGAATGGACGTGGTCGGCTATCTGACTCGTGTTGGAGCAGACGGTCATACTCATGTTGGAGCAAACTGTGACCATTCGGCCTCTATTGTGACTATGTTTTTCCTAATATCCGGCTATTGGCCTCAAAATGATCTTGTCTGGCCTCAGGCCTTCTAAAGAATTAAGCAAATATTAGTTAAGTGTTGGCGTAAATTTAAAGAATTTCGTAGAAACGACTGTTTTAAGGCAGTCGGCTTCTTCAGAGGGATTGGGACGTCTGCTGTTGGGACAGACGCCATCCAAATGCATTGGTTGTCTGTATTTTGTACAGACGCCACTAATAAGAAAAGACAAGCTGGAAATGAAGGCATATTCTCATTAAACAAATTTTTAAATGACAAAATTTGAGGTATTTACATTCGTACTTAGAAGTAGAACTTTTTCAAGTTATCTACATTCCAAGTCCTAGGCAGCTTCCTGCCGTCTGGTTCTTCCAGGCGGTAGGTGCCGTTTCTTACTTCCTCATATATTCGGTAAGGGCGTTCCCAATTTGGGGTTAACTTTCCCTGCTCATTCGCCCTACCGACTGCCTCCATTTTCCGTAGCACAAAGTCCCCCACTTTGAGAGGACGCTTGTGTACTCTCTTGTTGTAAGCTCGTGTCATTCTCAGACGGTAAATCTCATGGCGTAAGGCAGCATTGCCCCTACGCTCTGGAAGTGAGTCCAATGCCAGCCGCATGGCCTCCCAGTTAGCTTCCTCATCATATAACATGACTCGAAGAGTCGGCTCATAGTGTTCAATGGGCAGGACAACTTCTGCACCATACACCATGAGAAACGGGGTTTCTCTAGTTGCCCCTTTAGCAGTCGTTCTGATGGACCAGAGGACGTGTGGTAATTCATCCGCCCAAAGACCACCAGCCCGTTCAATTTTCTTTTTAATCCCGTCTGAGATTAACTTGTTGAAGGCTTCGACCTGGCCGTATGCTTGAGGTCGGCTGACTGATGCAAAGAAGCTTGAGACCCCTTGCTCTCCTAGCCAAGTCTTGAGTTGAGGCGTCTCAAATTGAGGACCATTGTCAAAAACCATAGACGTGGGCACCCCAAAGCGAGTGATAATGTTCCTCCAGATGAAGGAAATAACGTCTTTTGTCTTGATGTTTTTGACCGCCTCCGCCTCTATCCACTTGGTAAAGTAATCCACAGCTACCAATATGTAACGCTTGCCGCCTGGAGCCGCGGTGTAAGGCCCAAGTATGTCCATGCCCCATTTGGCAAAGGGAATTGGGTTGTGGATGGCCGTTAGGTCTGTGGCCGGACGATGGATGAGCTTGCCAAACTTTTGACACTTGTCAAATTTTTTGACCATTTCCATAGCGTCCGACTCCAGAGTTGGCCAGAAATAGAGCCGCCTAGCCTTGGCAGCTAAAGACCTGTCGCTTATATGGGAGGCGCAGAAACCCGCATGCAAATCTTCGAGGACTTCTCTCCCCTTTTCTGGGGTAACACACTTCAATAGGGGTTTCAAGAAACCAGCTTTGAAGAGTTCTCCTTGTCTCAGCTCGAAGCTTGCCGCTTTCTTTTTTAGAGCAGCCGCCTCCTGGTGTGAATCAGGTAGCGTGCCGTCTGCAAGATAAGCCCGGATGCTGTCCATCCAGGTAGAGCTTCGGTCGAGAATTCCAATGGGGTCTTCATTAGATATACTTCTTTTTTCCATGACCTCCCAGAAGACCGACCGAGGCGTTTCACAAGAGGCGGATGATGCTAGTTTTGACAGAGCATCCGCCTGATTATTTGAAGACTTGGGCACTTGAGTTAGATGGAATTCTTCAAGTGTCCCAACTTCACTCTTGACCGCCTGCAAATATTTAATCATGGCCGAATGAGTGGCCTCGTACGTTCCATTAACCTGGAGTACGACCAGTTGAGAATCAGAGCAGGCGGCTATGTTCTTTGCCCCTGTGGCCTTGCAGTACCGAATGCCGGCCAACAGGGCCTCATACTCGGCCTCATTGTTAGAGACCTGGAACTTGAACCGTAGTACGTATTCGTACTTATCTCCCTCAGGAGACTGACAGATAATCCCTGCACCACAGCCGTTCACAGTGGAGCTCCCATCCACATACACTTTCCAAACCTGGTCTGTATTGTCCGGTACAACCGGCCTTGTCATTTCGACAATAAAGTCAGCAAATGCTTGCCCCTTTATTGCCTTCCTTGGTTCGTAAGTGATTTCTAATCCTTGCATTTCAATAGCCCATTTAAGCATTCGTCTAGAAGACTCCAGGGTTGTGAGTGGTCGTTTGATCGGTTGGTCAGTATAGACTTCTACCGCATGCGCCAAGAAGTAGGGTTTTAGCTTCTTGATGGCCATGTAAAGGGCAAGGACGAATTTCTCAACCATGGGGTACCGAAGCTCCGCGTTTCTCAGAACATGGCTAATGAAATACACCGGGAGCTGGATGCCGTCTCTTTCAGCTAAGAGAACGGCACTGAGGGCATGATTAGAGACGGCTAAGTACATGAAGAGCTTCTCTTTGGGCAAAGGGCTGACAAGCCTCGACAAAGAGTGCAGATGAGTTTTCAGCTTTTGAAAGGCCGCCTCTGCATCATCCCCCCATTCAAAGTTTGTCTTCTTTTTGATTGCCTGGAAAAAGTAGAGGCACTTCTCGCCTGACCGACTGAGGAATCTCCCCAAGGCCGCCAGACAACCTGTTAGTTTTTGCACTTCCTTCACAGTACGGGGCGACTGCATGTCGATTACCGCCTGTATTTTCTCAGGGTTGGCCTCTATTCCCCTTTGGTCAATAAAAAATCCGAGAAACTTCCCAGACTCAACACCAAAGACACACTTTTTTGGGTTTAGCATGACCTTGTGCCTCCTGAGTGTGGCAAATGTTTCTCGGAGATCAACAAGATGATCCGCCTGTTGTTTGGATTTGACTATCATGTCATCAATGTACGCCTCTACATTCCTTCCGATTTGATTAATGAAGACCGTATTAATCATTCGTTGGAAAGTAGAAGACACATTCTTCAAACCAAACGGCATCACCGTATAACAGAACAACCCCTGATCAGTGACGAATGCCGTCTTTTCTTGATCTTTTTTCCACAGGGGGACCTGATGGAAACCTGAATAGGCGTCCATAAAACTCATCAAGGCATGTCCGGCTGTTGAGTTGACCAGACTGTCGATCTTAGGCAATGGATAACTATCCTTTGGACATGCCTTGTTAAGGTCTGTGTAGTCAACACACATCCGCCAAGTTCCATTCAGCTTTTTACTAACACAACGTTAGCTACCCACTCAGGGAAATTGCACGGCCGAATGAACTTGGCATCCAGCAGCTTTTTTACTTCGGCAGCTGTCGCCTGACTTCTTTCTTCGCCGTGGTTTCTCTTCTTTTGCCCGATGGGCTTCTTTTTAGGATCCACGGCGAGTTTGTGGACAGCGAGATCCGGGCTGATGCCTGGCATCTCCTCCACTTCAAAGGCAAAGATGTCTTTGAATTCTCTGAGTAGCTGGTGAAGGCTTTCACACAGCTTTGCAAATGCAACCGTCCCCACCTTAACCGTTCGTTCTGGACGACTGTCGTCCAGAGGGATATCGATGTGTTCACCAGCATGCTGGGGACGGAGATCATCTGACCGTTCCCCGGTCAGTGATTGCTATTGTTTTTCTTTTTTGACCACCACCAGCTGATCAGTTTTTCTTTTATTTCCGGCTGGTGGGGCCGACTGCTCTTTCTCAACATCGTCGAGGTCGATTGTTTGCTTGCCCCGACCGGATGCTACGGCCGCGGGCTTGACGTCCGAGAGGTAACACTCTCGAGCCGTCTTTTGGTTCCCATTAAGGGAACCGACTGTTCCATCATCCTTCTCATACTTAAGTAGCATGAGTGCAGGGATGATGACGGCCTTATACTCATTAAGAGTGGGACGGCCAAAGATGAGGTTGTAAGCTGTGAGCTCTTCAACCACTAGGAAACGGGTGGTCATGTGCCGACCGTCTCCCCTGCTTCCCAGGCGGACAGGTAAGTCAATTCGTCCGACTGGGTGCACAAGTCCTCCCCTAAACCCAACAAGGGTGTGGGAGACCTCCATCATGCTATCCGGTTTGTACTTGAGATTGGATAAGCATTTGAGGCTGATGAGGTCAGAGGAGCTTCCTGTGTCAATCAGAATTTGGCCAATCAGCTGGTTGGCGACCTTGCATTCTATGACAACAGGGTCATCATGCGGCCGACGGACTTTGCCTCTGTCCTGCTCGGTGATGACAACTTTAGGGAAGGTGGATGTGCCTGCCGCATCCCCTTCCTCAACAGAGTTGACCATCTTTCTCAGATGGTCCTTGGTGCCCCGAATGGTCGGGCCACCACCGGCAAATCCGCCTGCTATGGTGTATACCGGATCTTCATCAGTTTCGGCACTCACAACAGGCTGGGGAGTCTTTTTCTTGGACTGCCCCGGATTTGCCTTTGAAGTCACTTTGGACTTCACATAGGACTTCAGCTGTCCTTTGTCGGCCAGACGGTCGAGCTCCCGCTTGAGACTAAAGCAGTCGTTCGTATCATGGCCAACATCCTCATGGAAATGGCAATGCTTGTTCTTGTTCCGATTTTCAGCGGAACCTTTCATAGGAGTCGGCTTTTCAAGAGTTAGCCGATCCTTAATTTCTAAGAGGATGGAGCAGCAGTCCTTGTGGAATTCGTACCTTGGGACGTACGGTTTCCACTCTTTTTTCTTCTTCTGGGCCGGTTGATCAGAGTTATCAATGGCCCAGACTTGCTTTTTCTTTTTGCTCTCTTCTGGCTTAGGAGCTGGCTGAGCAGGCCGACTCTCTTTCTGCCGGTCGGACTTCTTATGGTCTGACTGCTTATTGGAGGAGCAGAGTTCGGTCGCCTGTATATAGGATTCCGCCTCTCGCAAGGCTCCTTGCAGAGTAAAGATTTGTTTGCGGACGAGTTCGTACTTAAAAGTAGACCCGTCCTTCAGACCCTTAAAGAAGTCTGTGAAAGCGATTTCATCAGACATCCCATGAATCTGGATTCGGACCAGATTGAACCGCCTGACGTAGGAACGCAAGCCTTCTCTATCTCCCTGCTGTACATTGCCCAAGTCAAGACTTGTCTTTTTGGCAGGGATGTTCATAGAGAAGTTTGAAGCAAACAAGAACGCAAGCGTCTTGAAGCTATTTATGCAACCAGCCGACAAATTGCCAAACCACTGCTGGGCTATGCCCTTCAGGGTGGCTGGAAAGCACCGACACCATGCGGCATCATCCAACCCCTGTAGATACATGAGGTGGGTGTATGCTAGCAGGTGGTCTTCTGGGTTGGAGGTCCCGTCATAAGCTCCAACCAGAACGTTTTTAACTTTAGCCGGCTGTACGGCTTTAGTTATTTCCCTGGAGAAAGCAGAGGGTTGATCTCCAAGGTGTTGCAGCCTAAGCTGCCAGTCCATCGGCTAATAGCCGTATGCCGCCTGTCCTCCAAAGAGGGCAGGTTGCATGTAAGGTAAAACTGGCGCCTGGTACAATGGTTGTGCTATGTACTGGGCCGACTGAATCATATGAGGACCAGACTGAACCCGTGGGCTGCTTGCTGGAGTCTCATGTACAGACTGGGAACACCTCACAGAGGTATTCCGAAAGCTATCATGATAAGTCGACGTTGAAGCCGACTCTGATAGTTGGGTTCTCTTCTCCTCAATGTATTGCCGAGCGTCAGAGAACGTTTTCTTGCTACCATCCGGATGTATGTGCCAGATGGGTTTTCTTGTGACCGTTTCTGGGAAACGGAGCCGAGTAAGGTCAAATTGGGGCCGGGCCTTCTCCTTAGGGGCAGGATGAGGAGTTGGCTGACGGTCCCTGACAGACTTCTGTTTGCCAGCTTGGGCTGGCTTCTTGGCCGACTGCTCCTTTCTAGGAGCAGGCGACTTCTTTGAGGCGAGTTGTTTGATTTCACCCCTGAGGCTGCTCAGGAGTGTCATTAGTTCATCTCGAGTGACGGGAGTTGATCCTGCCACCTGGGAAGGATCAACCGGCCGCCCCGAGGGCTTCTTTGGCTGACCAGCAGTTTTGCTTGGCCCTGCCTGGTCATGGTGACGCTCCCGCCTCTCCTTACTGCGGATGCGTTTAGAGATGAGGGATCCATTTGGATCCATATAGGTTTCGACGTCAGCGTCGTCACCTGAGTCATGATCCGTTTGGACCACTACATCTTCTGGAGGCCGATTGGCCTCTGGGTTCGGTACAGGTACTTGTGAAGCCATTTCAGAGGTACTCTCCCCACAGACGGCGCCAAATGTTTCGGGGGTTTTTGTCCCTTGGGAGAGTTACAACTCTGAGACTGGATTCAACGAAGGACGCCTGTACCTGCAAAGCAAACGGACCGCCGGATGGTCGGTGGTCCGCCTCCGAAGATTAAGTTAGTAAGCGTTCGGTAATAAACGTGCGGAAATAAAGTTATCTGCTCGGTTTCCAAGCTCAGGTAAAGTGCTGTATGTTCCTTGAAAACGACAGCTCTATAATAAGTGACGTGTTGTCTCGTATTGCGTGTATATTCTCTGTCTTGTCATAAATGTAAGAATGTCCCTATTTATAGGGTCCTTTTGGAAAGTGTGCCCTCCCTAGGATCTGGTGACCTAGGGATTAGGGCACGCCGTTTTTTTAAGGCCCCCTTGGGATTTGGGCCTTGAAAGCCGCCATTCCCAGGGGGCAATATCTGCTCGACACGTGTCACCATCTGGATGGTCCAAGTAAGTGCCCCTTCTAGTGACACGTGTCATGCTCTGATTGGGCCACTTGGCAGGGTATAAAATACCCAAATCACCAAGTGTTGAAGAGGTGGGCCCTGTTTCTGTTTAGGACAATTTAGACCACAAATTTAGAATTTTTCATATAAAAATTAGGATATATAGTCTCTTTTAGTTAGAATTTACCAATGGCTGGAGAAGGTGGAGTCAACCCCAAGCTGAAAGCTTTTCTGATGTCATATTCTTGTTTTTTTTCCTTTCCCTTTTTGGTTAATTTCTTCCCAGTCATTTGCTTCTCAGTTGTTTGCTTTTCAGATCCTTGCATCAGATTCTTCTCAGCTTGTGCAAGTGCATTTAGGAAATCCTCACTGCCAAAGAATTCTTCATCTTGGCTTAGAATTGATGGTTCCTTAGCTGCCACCTTTCCTAAAACTTCATCAACTTTTTTCACCAAGTCATTTACAGGGAAGATGTCCTTTGCCTTCACCAATTTTGAAGAAAGCTTTGACAGGTTTGAACAAGTTGTGTTTACCAGGGAAACAAAATCATCCATGAAAACCTATATGAATGAATATTAAAAATTATGCAGTTGAACATTTAAGATTATACAAATGAACATTTATGTTAACAAAAGTGATCATTTTATAACCTCAGGACTTTCTTCAACTTCTGCAGCAATCCTTGGTAGAATTTTCCCTCTCCCAAATCCCAATTCTAATTCAATCTTCAACCTCTCAAGAACCATGTCTCTATTCCATGCAGATATGATAGGAAATGTTCTTGGAGGCCTTTTGTCTAACCTCTGAACTCTATCAAAATAGAACAACTACAAGAAAAAAGAAAACATGGAACAGAACATAAAAAATAAAAATAAAAGTGCATTTATTTAAATTTAAATGAACATTTTGTATCTAAGAATATACCATCAGAAATTGAAGAGGGCCTTTGTAGAACCCCTTGCCTTGCTGCTTTCTCCAATCAACATGACATTTGATAAGTGAGTCATATACAAACTGACACCAGTTCAAATTTTTTATGTTTTCTTTGTCCATCATAGAATAAAGAAATTTGAAATGGCATTGATTGTTTGATACACATTTCATCAAGCAGTTCACAGCCACTGCTAAAAAGTTAGTAATGAAATGTTCACTTGGTGGTCTGTTGTTGGTGAATTTATCATTTATGTATCCATTCACAATCTGCAAACAAAATGAACAAAACATTTATACTTTTGATCATTTAATGTATTTAAAATGAACATTTAAAACTGATCATACCTGACTCACTGATGGAGTTTTTCCTGACCATGATTTTCTCCATTTCTTCAGAAATTCTGCATACTCCTCACTAATTTTATCAGACTTTGGCTCAACAATTGGAATTTCTCCTGTATGCAAGCCATAAACTACCCTAACATCCTCTACCTCAATTTCTATTTTTTCATTCTTTGGTAGTTCAAAACACTGGCTATTTTCTTCAAAACTTCCCAATAACCAATTCAGAACTTTTGATCAAGTTGAGGTAAACTAATGTCAAGAAGTGATCCTAACCCTATATCAACAACTTGTTGTTTTTGGGTAGGTGTCATCTTTTTTATCCATGCAATGAACTTCACATGTCCTTCTCTCTTTGAAGATTTCTCTTCCTCAAATTCATCTTCCTAAATTTCCTCAACTTCATCAGTTTCCATTGCTTGAACAATTTCAGTTTTCATTTTCTTTTTTCCCCTACCTTCAATCTTTCCTTCATCATACAGTACCATCTTTTGCTCCCCCTTTTCAGCCTTTGCCTTCACTGAATTCCCTTTCTTTGCCTGTTTCTTCCTTGGCTTTACTTCTTCCTCTTCCTCCTCTTCCTCCACCTCATAATCATCCTCACTGACAGGCTCTGCTTCTGCTCTATAAACTGACTCTTCACTATCATCATCACTGTTAGTAGAACTTTCATCAGTAGGATCTTGAGATGGTTCATCTGATGGTACTTCTTGTATTTTTTTCTCTTTCCAGCATTTCTCTTGGCAGGACTGACAACTAAAATTTAAATATATGATTTTGTTGAAGTATTGAAAATGTACAGTAAGCAAATGATAAAATGAACAAAATTGTTTTCTCAAATGATCATTCTATATATAGGAATTGAACATTTATAATATATCATTATATACCTGCTTTTCTTTTGCTAGCAACCTTAGAAGTTTTCTTCACTTCTTCTGGAGTTTTCTTTTTCCCACCTATATATTGAAATTGAACATTAATGATATACCATCATAAATGATCATTCTATACATTAAGATTGAACATTTACCCTTTTTGCCTTGGTCTTGTACAACTTTTTTAGCAGAAGCACCTGGCAATTTTTTGGTTGGAGTAGGTGCTGGAGGATATTCAGCAGGAGCACCTGCCATTTTTCTGATTGGAGTAGGTGCTGGAGATGGTGCATCAGCTTCCTTTTGAATAGGAGAAGTCCTTGTAGACATTCTTCTCTTCTGTCCTATTTTTGCGGTTTCTTCAGCAGGTTCAACATCCTTCTTCTGGCTTCCCTTTTCAGATTCATCTAACAGAACATCTATTGTTTTTAAAAAAATTTATGTTAGTATATTTGAAAGTGTAATATTTATTGTGAAACAGAAAAGTATTATGATTACCTTGGTTCCTTGTAATTCTACCACTTGGCACAACAACAGGGCTTTTGTTTTTGTTTTTCCTTGCAACCATTTTGTATCTTGTTTTCATTTTGGTTGACTGATCACTTTTTTGTGATGATGGAGCTGTCTCCTCACTAAGTTTTGTGGAAACTTTATCATCATCTTGATCTAGAAGATGAGTTTCATCCTCAATTTGAACAAAATCAGGTGCAATTTGTGCTGCATATGAAATGATCAAATATAAAAGATTAAATAAACATTTATGTAAATTAGATGACAAATGTTTACTATATACAATATAAATGAACATTTCAGATAATGAATATGTACATTTTCCATCTGTTGTCTTTGTAGACTCATCTTCCACAGTTTTCTCTTTAGGGATTTTCTCCTTTTCAGGCTCTTTTTTTCCCTCTTGTCCTTCTATGAAAATTTAATTAGTTAAAATTTATATATTTTTTAATCTTAATGAACATTCAATATTATGTAGATCCAATATGAACATTTTATGTAATAAAAATGTACATTTATAAATTTTTACCTTTTACATTTGTTGTCTTTGGAAAGACATCTTCCACAGTTTTGTCTTTAGGGCTTTTCTCTTTTTCAGTCCCTTTTTTTCCTTCTTGTCCTTCTATTAAAATTTATTTAGTTAAAATTTAAATTTTTTTTAATCTTATTGAACATTAAATATTATGCTTTTCCAATATGAACATTTTTTGTAATAAAAATGTACATTTTAAAATTTTTACCTTTTTCCACAGTTTTCTCTTCTACTGGCCCTTTTTCTTTCTTTTTTGCTTCACCTTCAAAAGTAATAGTATTGTTAAAATTGATATTTATGACTATTAAACAAAAATATTCAATAAATATCATCATTTACCTCTCCTGATTTCCTTGCTTGCCTTTTCCATTCTTTTGAGATTTCTCATAATTCTGATTGTCGATTCTTTGTACTTCCTGTAAATGTATGATACTGTTATATAACTTTGAAATATATTCATTAATTGATTATATTAATTCAATTATTTTAAACATACTTTGGGTTTCTCTCTATGTCTAAATGTATTTCTTGCATCTTGTCCTTTAATGTTGTTATTCTTGCATCATCTTTGGGTTTTCTGATAACTCATTAAAAATATGTTTGAATTTACAATTTTGATTAGTAAATAAAAAAATGAACATAAAGTCTATAAAATATGAACATTTAACTTATATTACTATTGGCCATGAGCAAACTTTTTTGTACTGATTTGCAAATGAACATATAGTCTATCTAAATTGAACATTTAAGTTTTCTTACTTTTGGCCAAGACTATTCTTTTCTGGATTGCTTTGCACTTTTGGTTGAACTTCTTCTTGCTTGCTGAAATCAATATTAAGAAATACTTTAAATAAAAATGAAATAAATGGTACACAAAATAGATAGTTATCAAAAATGAAATGAACATTATATATTTATACCTTTGATCAACTTCATTTTTGTCCTTTTTCTCAGGAGTATTCCTGTCTGGATTGCTCTGCTCTTCTGGCTGAACTTGTTTTTGCTTGCTGAAATCAATTTTAAGAAATACTTTTAATAAAAAATGCACATAAATTGTACACAAAATATACAGTTATCAAAAATTAAATGAAAATTATTCATTATTACCTTAAATCTTCATCATGTTTGTCCTTTTCAGTTACAATTGTATCCTGGTTTTGTTCTACATTCTTTTCACTGAATATTGTATATATTCATTAATTAGAATTTGTATTATAAGAAATGAACAAATTTGTATGTAAAATGAACATTTGTTTATATAAAAGTGATCATTAGTATACCTTTGATCCCTACTCTCTTTGTCAGTTGTGTTATGTGTAGCAGACACACTCTTAGTTGTTGCATGCGTAGCAGGAATGTTCTCACTTTGTTCACTTAAAAAAAAACAGAATTATTTTATATAATATGATATTAAAGTATGAACTAATTTATACAATGAAGAAGATAATTAGTTATTTTGGTGTAAAGCTTTTATACCTTATTGTTTGATTTGTCTCTGGTGGTCTTGATTTTGACATAACAAATTTCACTCGAACCTTTTTTTTTTCACTAAAATTTTAAGAATTACCTAATAAGTTTGGTATATATATACAATGTACAATAATTGAATGTAAAAACAATTATTTTATACATATAAACTTACTTGTTTAAAGTGTATCTTTCATAACTATTACCATATTCATTTTGTTCTATAACCTTCTTTAGAGTTAATGGTTCAGATTTTCCATCTCTAAATTGAAGCAAGTGTATCACTCTAAATGGCACATCACTACATTATAAATTAATTACATGACATTAGTTTGAATGCATATCACTGAAATGATTATTATCATATTTATATATGTGCATGATGATTTAATGAAATGTACATTTGTTATTTAAATCTCAATGAATACTCAAATGAACAAATATACATATATGATCATAATTATATCTATAAATGAACATTATGAGTATCAAATATGATCATATACAATGATGTTTCAATGAAATGTACTTTTGTTCTTAAATCTCAATAAATACTCAAATGAACAAATATAAATATATGATCATAACTATATCTATAAATGAACATTATGAGTATCAAATATGATCATATACAAATAACAAATTAAACAAAGATAAAACCAATTTTTATCAAATATAACTAGCATATTAGACATGAACATAATATATTCTGTAAATGACTAATTACCTTGGTAGTGGAGACATTTTTAAATCCGTACCAATTGACTTGTCAATATCTTTTAAAAGTTCAGGATCTACAATTGGATCATTTTGGCGGTTTTTTTTCAATTTGTCTACTCTTGACTGAAGAGGTACATCATCATTATCGTCTCTGTTTTATTTAATAAATTGTTAATGTTTTAGTTATTTTGTTAATTTTCAGTAAAATCTTAGAACAATTACTACAATCGCAATAATATGAACAAAACATTAGGGTTCATACATAAAATTGAACCAAAATTAGGGTTCATACATTTCTTCAGGATTTGTCACTGATTTACTCGTCTCTGAAGTGTTCTTCTCCAAAGAGATACTACAATTGCAAAAAATTTTAACAAAAATTAGGTTTTACAAATAAATTCGCTCTATAATTTTCATCGCAAGAAAATGAACAAAATTACTTACTCTTTGGTAACATTTTGCTCTGATTTTCCAGTTTCATCTTGCATGTTCTTCTCTAAAGCGTTTTTTTTCCAAAATCACTCTACAATCACAAGAAAAAGAACCAAAATTATGCTTCATACAAAAATTGTACTAAAATTGTAAGTAAATGAACAAAATTACTTACTCTTTATCAAAATGTTGTTGCGATTGTTTAATTTCATCTCGAATATCAGACATTTGAAGCAATTATGAAGTGTTTTGAAGCAATTTTGCAATAATTTGAAGAGAATTTCGTTCCGATTCGACGGTGTTGATGAGAGAGAAATTCTAGAGAAATGAAGAAGATGGTTTTTAGAGAGAGAAAATAATTTGAAATGGATAGTTTTTTTTTTTTTTTTAATATATATATATATATGTGGGGTAGGGGAAGTTATTTCTAATTTACAGCAGTTGCTGTGGTTAGTGGGGGGTGAGTGGGGGTAGTTACTGTAGTTTGTGGGGGAAGGGGAAAAACGCAAAACGATGCGTTTTGTAGGGGGTGTAGGTTATGGTACCTACACTAGGGTCTAGTGTATACTAATTAGCTGAACTGAACTGAACTGAACTAAGCTGAACTGAGCTGAACTGAACTGAACTTATTAATTAGTGATTTTTAAGTACGGATTAGTGATCTTTGATTATTTATTGATTATTTATTACTATACATATGTGTATATACAAATGTACATAATAATAATAATAATAATAATAATAATAATAATATTATTATTATTATTATTATTATTATTATTATTATTATTATTTATTGATGATTATTATTATTATTTATTGATTATTATTATTAGTATTATTATTTCAATTATTATTGTTATTATTATTATTATTATTATTATTATTATTATTATTATTATTTATTGATGATTATTATTATTATTATTATTATTATTAGAATTATTATTATTATTATTATTGTTAATATTATTACTATTATTATTATTATTATTGTTGTTGTTGTTGTTGTTGTTGTTGTTGTTGTTGTCGTCGTCGTCGTCGTCGTTGTAATAAGAGCTTAAAAGAATGAAATTTGGCTTTATATCATTAGCAATATCATTAGACGTAAATTAAGAGCTGAACTGAACTGAACTGAACTGAATTTCAACGGAAGAGAACATGCCCGTAGTATTTGTTATATTTAACGGAGGTAGTATTTGTTTTAACTATGCTATGGACAAACCGGAACATATGGGTCATAGTTTGTGTCAAAAAAAAAATACGGGTCATAGTCATAGAGTCATTATTCATAGATTAGTTTTGCATTAACCAAAATCAATGGAAGTTTTATACGGTATTTCTAGAGCTCTAAAAATTCGTGACAAGGTAATCCATAAAGTGATACTTAACTTTTTAATACTATATTACACATGGTGACCCTATTAAGCTTGTTAAATTGCCAAAGTATCATTAAACACAAAATTACTAACCTACTTAATCAATAATTAAGAATGACCTACCCCTCTATCACTATTTTCAAAAAATTCACAATAACGATTCAACTCCTATGTGTCAAGCAGCTCACATCCTCGTTCATGTTTATTCTTTGTCCTTTTTGAACCGAATCATCTCCTTCACTCTAATCTCAATCTTGCTCTCTAGATTGATAAGAAATCCACGTAAACTGTATTATATGTGCAGACATGGTAGAAGTGAAAGATGCAATTTTTTCGATTGGGTTTGAACCGGATGTTAGCATCTATGGAGGATGTGGTTTTTTTATTGGGTTAATTCGTGAAGAGGCTTGTAAAGTTGTTTGTGTTGTTTGTAGTTGCAGTTGTTATTATATTTCCTCCGTTTTTATTTAGTTGACGCATTCAATTTAAACACACATATTAAGTAGAGGAGAGAGAATGATAAAGCAAGGTATAAAACTTACCTCAAAAGGAAACGTGTCAACTAAAAAAAAATTCTAAAAAGAAATACATGTCAACTCAAAAAAACGAAAGTAAGCATTAGATAAGTCATCTTGGTGAATAACTTGTTAAGGATGATGATAGATCACTTTTAAAAAATCATTTAATAGTTGATCGCCCATCTTGTTGAGCAACTTTTTCTTCAAATGAGTTTGTGAAGAATACTATTCGTCCCTAACTATTATTAGTCACTTGACAGCGTACTTGTAAAATTGTAAATTATCGTTTTGAACCTACATAAAATATGAAATCCCCTAAAAAAATGAAATATTGAAATTTAATCTAACACATTTTAGTCTTCATTTTTCAAATTAATTTTATTCAACTAAAGAATCAATGAGTAAATTCTGATCATCAATAGTTACAACAACAAAAAAACACTTAATCTAAAAGTGAGGGCATGTTCTCTTCAACTTAATTTCAGTTTAGTTCAGCTTCAATCCATTTAATCAGTTTAGTTCAGTTCCTAATTTCCTTCTCTCATAAAAAAATTCATTTCAGCTCTATTCAATTTACCTTTAATCAGTTCGGTAAATCAAGACATGCCTTAAATCTGAGAAATGTTACCACAAAAAAAAAAAAAAAAAAAAAAAAAAAAGTGTTGCGGAAATTAAAGAGAGATGATAAAAAGTTGCGCTTACTACTTTAAATTTTGCTTAGGAAATGATTAATTTGGTTTTCGGGAGCAGTAAAAGTGAAAAAAAAAAAGAAAGAAAAAATGAGAGAGAGAATAAAAGTATTTGCGCAAATTCGAACACGCGACCTATGACTTTGAGGTTTGATGTTTAAAATAGGGCTCTAACCGTTGGTTGTTGAGCATATATAAACAAATGGCGTGTTATATTTAATATAATTATTAACTGATTTGTATATAGAGATAACTCGATCAGTTTTGTTACGGATCCAATATGGGTTTAACCCACTGAACCTATACTGGATCCGCCATTATCCCGGTGTGTCCTTACTCCTTAAGTTGATTTGGGTTTTTTTTTTTTTTTTTTTTTTTTTTTTTTTTTTTTTTGGTAGAATCATCAGTTAAGTAATGTTTGGTAAGAAAAAAAAATTGGCTAATAGGTAAATAACCTTATTTGTTGTCTAATTATTTTATTTTAGAAAGAATTAAAAAACTAATCACATGTTTAGGAAAAATATTACTCCATATATAGATCATAATACAATCCATAATCCATAATAATTATTAATAAAAGATTATTATAAATTATTTTTGTCAAGTTATAATAATCTATACTAATATTAAATAACATCTATATCTATCTATACTATATATTAAAAGGCGTTCCTAAAGAAGTTGAGATGCCACGTAGCGCTCTCCTCAAGGCGTTCCTAATGAAGTTTAGGTGTCATATAGCGCTCTTCTCATTTAATCCGAATTTCACTCCATGTCTAAAAACATGGTTCTTACAAGATTTGAACCCACAACTTCAAGTTTAAATTTCAACGTGTTAGCCACTAAGCTATTACCGTATTACATGTCATTCAATAAAAATAAAATATTAATAAAGATTTTTATCATGGAAATAATGCAGTAATTTGGAGCATCGCCCGAGCCTAACACTAGTGAAAATTTGAATTGTTATGATTAATTACATATAATACCTGCTTTGGTTGTTATCTTGCAGAGATTTGGTATTGATCTGTTTGTACTGGCCCGACCGCCGTTAGCATTATGGTGGGTGATGTGTCTAATTTACATAGTATTTTACCCCTGCCCCTTGGTCATAATTAGTAGTGTTTTTGGCTCTTTAGAGCCACTTTTATTACTAATTGGTGTTTTCTAGTGTTTTCGTAGTTTTGGTTGAGTTTTGTAGGAAATTTCACTTTTGGAGCATTTTCTCGGGTTTTCATGGAGCAACTACGGACATTGGAGGAGCACAACCGTTTTTGATGCCCAAGGCCGGTTAGAGTCATCAAGCCGGTGATTAAGGGCTCGACATGTGGAATACGAGCGTTGGATCGAGTATTCAAGACCTTAGGTGGATATCCGAATTGGGCTAAGAAGAAAGCCCAATCGAAGTTCCAAGCTTCAGGGAGAAGTCGGGCCCGATCGGGTGAGCATTGGCTCGATCGGGCGCGGCTGCTCAGAAGGATGTGCGAAGAAAAAGGCGGGCCCGATCGGGCGCGTGTTTTTGGGGAGGCATCTTCGGCGATTTCTTAGTTTCTAATTAGGAGTAATTTTAGATTGTTGTTTAAGTACGATTTGAATGCTTTTGCTTAGTACCTCTCTTCTTAGACTTTCTCTCTCTACTTAGATTATTTCTCTCTCTAATTTTCTCTCTCTTACAACTCACTCTTGTTCTTGACTCAACTCCTTAATTCCAATTACTTTGGTAACGATTTCTTTTTTATTAATTTCAGCAATTTTATTACTTTGTTTCTTCATGACTTGTTTAATTGCTTTGATTAGTTTAGTTTTAATTATGTCCGAGTAGTTTAATTCTAGGGTTTATGGGGATCCATAATTAATATGAAGGGGTAATTTGTTATTGTTGATTATTAATATTGCATGATAATTTCTTATTGAATTAATTCTTTACAATTGGATTATGAATCGAGCAGATGTGATTTGGATGTAAAAGTATAGCAATATTGAATTGATGAATCGAGCAGATGTTAATTTGATATTAAAGGCTATTTTCAATAGGAACTTAGATCTAATAAATTGCGAGAGCCTGTTAGATTCATGTTGGTTAATAAATTGCGAGAGCCTGTTAATCATGTTATTTGTGCAATGTTAATTATTGATTGTTATGCTTTATCCTGGAATATTAATTATTGGTGAACCTGTGACCCTAGGCCTTCGTATTATTGATTTTCTCCCTAAACTTGATCTTCGTAGTTAGTTCCCTTTTTATAACAACAAATTGGTTACTTGATAATCTAGATTTTATTAATTAATTAGGAATAAAAAGACTTGTTTACCTGTGGATTCGACCCTACTTCCCTATCTGCATTAGTTAGAGGACTTAGGTAATACTTTTGATTAGATGATACGACTTTAGCCTGTCAGTGGGAAAGATGTGGCCTGCTCTTAAATCTTGCAAGCATTAGGTTTGATTTTGTTTAGTTAAACGGGGATGCTATCATTGTTAATTTACCAACATTTTCTTCATATTTGACACAATGTTCTGTAACACCCCAATAATTCTCTCTTTAAACCTGTGAGTTCCCTGAACAATATCAAAGAGAATTGCTGACGTGCTACCACCACGTGTTTAAACGTTAAGGCTATATCATAAATTAGCAGCGGAAAATCTAAATCAGTTATAAATAAGTTTCCATAACCAACAAACAAAACCAAATTAAGTCTTACAACTTGGAACCATTAAGGCCCTTATTCAAAACTCAAACTAGTAGAAATAGTATAAAAAAAGAAATCGAGTTTATGTAAATTCAAAAGTAAATAGCAAATAAAATGAGAAAAAACAACCAACACTCCACTCAAGATCCCATCACCTAGATACGAATGCTGCATGTGTAAAAACTTGTGGTTAATCTACTCCCCAATATTACAAGTGTAAAAATTGGATCGTCACAGGGTCATTGAAAGGCGAAGGTGTAGACACCCATTTGTGTCTCCCCAAAACCAAACCCAGTGATGAGTGCCTTTCACGTCGAATCATAATCGAATGAAACGAAAGTGTGGAAAGGTCTAGTGTTGCGGAAAGTTTTATTTCTTTTCTCTTCCCTCTGTTTTTGAAAACTTTATTTTGAAAAAACAGCCAATCCAGTTTGGTTGGTCCATGATATGGGTCCAATAGTGGTGTAGTTGGATGGGGTTTGCAAAGACCTTTCTAACGATATATTATAAGCCCAATTCCGATGAATATTGAGGAAGTTATGGCCAATTTACTAAACTGGGCATGGTTTGAGCTTTAAGTACGACCCAATGATCTAGGGGAGGGCCTAATATGATTTATCATTCCTAATACAATTAGGAATGGTTTTGGTCTTCTAGAACATTCTAGAAGGTTCTTATCATTCTTAATTCAATTAGAACTCTTCAGAGTTTTAATTAGATCAAATAGCATTTTCGACTGAAATTATATTATCTTATCTTCCAGTATGGGAAATTTATCAGATTTTGGAAAACGCGTTGAAATCCAATTTGGCATCCAACCCCAGGCCTTGGCGCCTGGAATCAGGATTGGCGCCAGACGCCAGCATTGGCGCCTGGCGCTAGCCACTGGTCCTGGCGCCAATGAGCCAGGGCTGGCGCCAATGTGTTTTTGTGGTCTTCAGACTCTGTTTTGATAAATTATCTTTTTTGGATGATTTTCTCTATAAATATCGTATCAAAAACTCCGTTTTCATTCATCAACAAGCATCAATTATCATCTACACCGATCGTTCACCAATTCTTTTCATTCTCAAGCTTTCATTAATTCTTTAGTATTCTTTTCTAACTTTGTTTTCACATACAAAATTCCGCATTCACAAGATCTAGAAACACCTAGCCATATTCGAAGTTGCCTTCGCCCTAGACGTGAATGTTTTAATTTCTGAGGGTTTGGTCCCAAATCTCTATTTCAATTATTTAATTTAATTGTTTGATTATTGTTTTCCTTGAAGTTACTAATGTGTGTATTTTGTTATTAGAAAGAGGTACGAGGCATCCAAGTAAGTGCTTTAATTGATTAATTGATATTATGATGTAGATATCATGTTTATATTGTTATTAGGATATTCCTAGTATCATGTCTAGGGTATTTTTAATATTAAATATGATTGCTATGATGCTTCCTATTTTCTTTCTAATGTTTTTTCATGCTTAGTGACATGCTAGGGTTTGTTATTAATCTTGTTAGTATCATGCCTAGGATCTTGCTATGCTTTAACATGATTATGATTATTATGATTATGATTGATATTATTATTATTATAATTATTATTCATGATATTGATTATTTATTATGTTGCTTGATATGTATCATATTTTATATTGTTATTGCTTGATCACCTTTATTGTATGTTAAAGGGAATTGGTATTTGCAATCACGCTTAATAAGTTAATTAATAATCTTGTTAGGTTAATATGATTATAATTCAAGTGATCGCCAATAATAGATTTGTTTGTGCATTAAATTCAACCAACATAGATTAAACAGGTTTAGGGTTAATCCTATTGATTGCATGTTAGTCAGAAAGCGCACATGAATACGAGCAGAATAAAGTAGAGGCCTATTATTAGGGCAGGTTCAATCTCTTTTAGGTTGGATTTGTACCATCATCCCCGAACCCTTATTTGGTTCATGACCTTATGGAGTTGACGATCTCTTGGATCGTTAAGGGGTGTAACCTTCACCTCGTGAATGGTTTACAAGTTCCTAAAAAACTTGTTGGCGACTCTTTTGCTCTATCTTCTTCCCTTTTGGACGCCACCGTACTTTAGTGTATGATCACAGTGGGGTTCAAGCTAGTGGGATTTAAAGGCTTGAAATTATTCCCTACAGTTTTTGGTGACTCCACTGGGGAGGATTTCTATTTTAATTCCTGAATTTGTTTCGGCAATGATTTAGAATGAGTGGATGAGACTCGAAAAGTTCTAAGTATTTCATGTGCGTAATTTTGATTAACATTGTGGCATATGCATAAAAAAGTTCTCATTGGAAAGACCATCCGTAATGAGTCAAAAACATAAGGATTTTACACGTAGGAAATTTGAGAAATGTCTTTCACAACTAGGACTGAAATAACACCACGCAAAACTGGATGATTTTATTGAGCACAAAAAGCTGCTGAGGCATGTGGGAAGTAGCGTCAGGGGCCAGAGCTTGGCGCCACACTTTTAGCCGTAGCGCCAGTATTGGCGCCGGGCGCTACAGTTAAAAGTTGGCGCCAGTCTCTGTTTGCTGGCGCCAATTTCCCCCAATACCGAGCCAGAAATATGCGTTCTAATTTCGACCGGTTTTTCGTATTGTTTGCTCGATCCTGCTTCCTGATTGAATTTTTTCTCACTTTTCTGAAACCCATATGTGTTCTACATATGGACATAACCCTCTGGGAATTCATGCTCTATCTACCCAATTGAACGCTCCTGGCAACAAAGGGTACATCTGAGAGGTTGAATTCACCAAACCATGGAAGTGAGTTTTTTCTAAAAAAACTCGCGGTGTTCTATCCACGCGCGTTAACCCTTCACGGTTAGGCTTCTACGCGGTGCATCTGGACAATTAACCATGGACCCTATTTGACTAAACCATATCCCGAACTTTAGAGAACTAGAGCCATGGTTAGGTTGCGAACTCATTGCATCATATTCTGCCTACTTGACTAATTGTGCATTATTTGTTGTGCATATATATTCTATGCTCCTCCTAACCGTTTGTTGATTTGTGTCGAGATTATAATTAATGACTTAAAAAACTTTGCCTAATTAATTAATTACTTCGAGTCAATAAAGTTTTTTTCTTCTTTTAATCGGAATTGACCTAGTACGACTTTAGGCATACCCCAGTTGACTAATAATACTGAAAACAGTCCCAGACCGAGGCTCCAATATTGGTGCCAAAATTTGGGCTGTAGCGCCACTGTATGGTGTGTAGCGCCAGACATTTACTAAAAAGTCTGGCACCAAGCACCATATTGTGACGCCAGTTCTGTCGCTTGGCCGACAGTTCGGATTATTTGTCGAGTCATCACCTAATGTCTAATTAACGAGTTTACTAATTAATTCGATTAATTTTCGCTGTCAATAACACTTTGTCAAGTCATTAATCGAGTCTTGGTCACATAGTCTAGCCACATGGTCATGACACGAGTCTTAACGCACCATCTACACTCACTAGTCTTAGCACACACTTTGAGTATACATCACCATAGCCATGTCTTAGGTTCATGCATGAGTCTGTCTCTTCCGTCATTTGAGTTGAGGGGGTACATTCTACTCCTAATTCTTCATATCCCTCCGTCTAAATCTTCTTCACATTCTTCCATCTTTCTTCACCTCCTCCATCCATTGCATGTTGAATAAAATTTGAGTCAAATAATTAACAATAAGTATCCCCAAATTCCTTTCCCACAGTACTTGGTCGAGGAGAGAAGGCGATTAATCAAGGACAACCTCTTTATTCAAGTCTCGCTTTTTGATAAACCGATTCGTCAAAAGAGAAAGGCTAAGAAGATAATGGAAACTCAAGAAGAAGTCAATGAGCTTAGGAATCAATTGGTTACCATGACTGAAACACTGAAGCTACTCACCCTCAAGGTTGATGATCCCGTGAAGCAACAACAGATGGACCTCATGCAAGAGAGTCTAAGCAAGCTATCTAGTGACTATAAATTTCAGGGCATGAGTTCACAAGGGGTCTCGCTGGACAAGGAACTTCTTCCGCATAAGTTCAACGCCACTGACATCCCTAAATTCAAGGCAACAGACAACCCTTACTTCCATCTAAGAGCTTTTGAAACTATAATGAACATTAAGGGTATCGATAAGAAGGTTTTCCCCTCTCTGTTCCCACTATCTCTTGAAATCGTTTGCCAACAATGGTTCTTCTCCCTTGACAAGGAGAAAACCTCTACCTGGGAATCGATAGCAAACGCTTTCGTTGATAGGTACAAGTGCAATATTCAAGTTGAAACCGATCATAGACAACTTGAGATGCTGCTTTCGATCGTCTCTATGATCGAGGATTAATCAAACCTATTGGCCCTACCGAGGATCCAACACCAGAAAATCGATCTTCGAGATGGAATCCAAATTCCTATTGCAAGTACCATCGAGGAAACGGTCATACCACCGATGAATGCTACAGGTTTCAAAATCTCATTCAAGACCTCATAGAAGCAAACAAGGTCCCATTGCCTCTAGTTAGCGAGAAGACTGGGTGATGATGAAGCGAATGACACAAGACAAGAGGCGAGCTGCAACGACAAGATTTCATGGCCTCTTTTTTCTATTTCTTTTTTTCATCTTTTCTTTCCCCAATAAGTCTAGCATAGGCACCTTTTCCCTTAGATTAATTTTTGTAGATTCTTTATTTATTTTCTTTTAATAAAAAATGAGCATTTATTTCCTTGCATATGATCATTTCATTACATTGCATTAAAAAAAAAAAATCCATGTCGAATTAAGCACAAGGTATACCAATGATTTGAGGCACCTCTTGTAGCCACATCATATCTCCTTTCGCCCTTCAATTATACAATCCTTTCTTCATAAACCACTTTGAGCCTCGTCTAACGATAGACCTTTCTTTTTTTTTGTTTTTTTTTTTTTTCAACCCACATCTATCTAACCTTGGGATGGGATGGTTTGCAACTTTTGCAATTCTAAAAAAATCTTGAGTGATTTCAAAAGATCAAAATAAAAATAAAAGAAAAATAAATAAATAAAAGTGTACAAAAGGGTAAGTGTTCCAATGTCTTTGATATGAAAATATCTTCGATAAGAACACGTCTCAGATTGCGTCTCTTATCGAGTGCTCGGTACCGTGCCTGAGAAACATGAATGCCAAGTGAGTGATAGACCGCATGATCGAGATTGCCCACACTTATTAAAATAAAATAAATGCTAAAGCAAAAGAAAGAGCTAAAAAAGAGTAGAAACCTCAAGCATAAAAATACAAATATTCAAAAGCAAGGTTGCACACCTTGGGGGCTTATCTAGGGTCTTGAGCCTTTATCCCCTTATTCTTTAAACCTTTAGCCTAACCACGTTACAACCCTTAAAAGACCTTTTTGAGGTATATACACACTTGTGCGAGGTTTGGCTAGAGCTACGTTCGGCCTGATTCCTAACGGATACGTAGGCAACCTTACATCGAGGTGCGGCCGTAATAAAAATGCATTCATATTCACATTCACACACTTGCACCATGATCATATCAAGGAATTCCCTATGCTCATCCCTTTTCATTTAGAGCTAGACTTGGGGGCTTGATCCCTATATTATTAGCTTACCTAGCCTAAGAGTCACCACCATTTGACTCTTTTCAATAATATCTTTTCACACACTTAGCTCTTGCGGCCTAGCTTTAGTGTCACTTTCACACACTGCACAGATACATGACTAAATATATTTCCCTTAGGAACCCTTTGTCATGAAATCTTAATATAACGATGAAGCATGCCTTCTCATATCAAAATTGCTCATCAATCGTAATCATCATTGCATCACGAAGTATAAAGTGCTTAGCCTCCGTGCCTAAGTTACCCAAATACTTTCATCATGGAGTCAACCATTGAGATAACCTAGGATGAATTAATCCTTGAACCTTGAGAGATAGTATCAAACAACATTTGACTAAGCTCATTCAACATGCATCTTCAAACTTTTGATTTTCTTTTTCGCGTCTTTCTTTTTCGGGAGAAAGTCGGTACCCTCCACAAAAATGACGGAAAATTCTTTGCATTTTCGAGTCGCATAATCAACACTATGCACACACGGGTCATGAGTCTAACACATGTGTCATTACACTTTGAGTCGAGTCAACCTCGAGTCAGTCAAACATATCGAGTCAAGGTTATACCTTGAGTTGTGTCGAGCCAATGAGTCAAGCAATATTAAGCCTTAGGTCAACCCTAAGATAATTAAAAAAGATTGGCAAAGTTCTATAGTCAAAAATAAATACAGATGCAGCAGAACAGGGAAGACCCTACTCCAGCGCCTGGCACCAGAGATATTTCAGCAACGACAGAGCTCGAAGCCTCTCAAAAAGGTGATTTCGACTTCATGCAGCAATTTCGGGTTCCTTGGTACGCCAGTTAGCCCCTATAAGCAATTTGACATGATTAAGTAGTCGGTTTGATTACAATTGCAATAAGTGATCGATCTGGCGAAAGATCGTCTCACTTAGCTTAAGCGCCTAAGTATTGGCTCATTACAAACACCAAAGCATCGGTTCAAAAGCAAGCACTTAAACGACAATATTCCAAATATGGATTGTCGTGCATTCTTATTAAACGACAAAGTTTTCCAAAAATTGGATTGTCATCCCCAACTGACAATATTTCCAAAAATGGATTGTCGCGCATTCTTCTTAAACGACAATTTTTCCAAGATTGGATTGTCATCTCTGGCAAAGTTTCCAAGCTTGGATTGTCGTGCTCCTTCTTTGTTTGGCAAGTTTTTCCAAGTTCGGATTGTCATACATTCATAGATCGCTGGCAAGTTTTCCGAGATTGGATTGTCATACACCCAGTTCCCTATAGAAAAATTTCCCAAAGGATTGTTGTAGGTTTCTATTCATCATAAATATCGACAAAAGTTCCTCAACGTGGATTGTCATTCATTTCAGTAAGTGGCAATATTTTCCCAAAAGGATTGTCGCATAGCGTTGGCAAATTTCCAAGGTGGATTGCTTTCAAGAGTTATATTCCAAGATGTGGATTGTCGATCGTAGCAAAGTTCTTATGAAAGATTGTTACGAAGCATTGGCAACTTTTCCAAAAATTGGATTTTGGCAAATTTTCCGAGGTACGGATTGTCGCTTCATCATGACCACATTTCCAAGGATGGATTGTTACGTGGCATTGACAACTTTCCCTAAATCGGATTGTCATACATCATACAAGAGTTGTGTTGGCAACTATTCCCAAAGAAAAGAGGATTGTCATCACAGCAAAAGCACCGACATATTGGTTGTAATCCCTCGTATTTTTAAATATTTTATAAATGAAATTTTATTTTATTTATAATATTTATTTGTACTTTTCCGGAATTTAATTACAAAAGTTTCAAATTATTAATATTGGTCAAAAATTATTTTAGCACAAACTATTTTATGAACCTATGTTCTACAATTTATGATCATACAAACAAAGCCTAGTCCATTTCATTTACCTAATTGGCCCAATAATTTTATGAGGCCCAATCTTCTTACTTACCCTACAACATTCTCTCCTATAAATACCCCATTAATCCCCAAAAATTTCCCACACCAAAAGGTTAGTCTTATTTTCTCTCTCCTTTGTTTTATTAATTTGTATAATTATAATTATTGATTTATGGATTTTGATTTTATTGTTTGAAAGTAATTTAATTAGTATCAAGTTGTATTTTGATGACTAAACTTTATAATTTCAGATTTTATAAGTATCATAATTTTCAGATTTTGTAAATTTTATAACCTAGGGTTTTTAATTATTGAAAATCATGATTTTAGGGTTTTTATGAACAGTTGATTTAGGGCTTTTATAGTAATGATGTTTTGAAATTTTGGTGATTATAACTAATGATTAGTTTAACTTAATTCCAGATTATTTTGAACATGTAAATTCGTGTTTTAGTTTTTAGATTTTCGTTCGTTAATATTAATCCCGTTTTAATCCCGATCAGATTCTGAACTCATCCGATTTTGATGAAAAAATAGTGTTTTCCATGTGGAAACAACGTTTTAAGAAAGACCCACTACCTTTGGTAGTAACCACCACCCTCTCGTGGCCAAATTCAGCCTCTAAATATGATTTTCGGGCAGTTTTTGATTTTAACGAAGTTTTTTTTTTACTTAAAATATTATCCTTGAGTTTGATTAATAAAATTAATTATTTTTAAAGTTAATTAAACATAAATATATGTTTTTATTGAAGTTTTAAGTGTTGGAAATAGTTTCTAAGTACTACTTTTAATGTTTTATAAAGAGGGTTTAATCACCCATTAAAAAGGGAGATTTTTATGGGTTTTTATATAATTTTCAGATTTTTATTAGACTTTGAACTTGCTGTAATTTCATGTATAAGAGTGTATTTTAAGGTTTTTATGAAGAAAATTTAAAGAACTATATATAAGCCTTTAATTTTAACTAAAGGGAAGGTTTTAAAGTGTTGTTTGATTTGGATTTTGAAGGTTTTAAAGTAAGTTAGTATTGCTGTAAATTTGATTGATTGGGTATTGATTGAGATGTTATTATTTGGCTTAGGAGAGGAGTTTATTGAAGGTGATTTCTAGTTAGTAAAGTGGCATACCAATTCGTTTGCTCAAGGTACGTACAAGTTACGAAACCTTTCTTTTAGGTGCATGTTTAAGGACGACGGATTGAGAACTTAGTATCATGTATAGGGATGACTGAGTTAAATTGTTTGGTTATACATTGTGAATTTCGTATAACGTGCACTATTTTATATTGCAAGTATTATTTGTGCTCTAATTATGCAAGGTGCGCTTAATTAGAGGCAAAGGTATATTATTGGTGTAATGATTAATTTATTACTCATTCATGATTATGCAAGCAGGATGAGTAAAGGAAGAATTTAAGTCTTCTAAGACGAGGTTAAGGTTTTGGGGTGCCTTATGCACTCAAGGTGTTTATACACCGAGGTAGTAAAGGAATAAATAATAAATGTTGCTTGCCACTAATAAATCAAGAATTGAAATTGAAAAGTTCTTTTACTTGATTGAATTGATATTGGATTGATTGTATTGTTATGCATATGAGTCATCACCAAGTCTAAACCTGTAAATCACGTAAAGTGCAAGATGGATGAGCAATAAAACTCTGGATTGGTGCACTTCTGGAGTAATGACAATCAGGGGTTGGGGTACATGGGGTATTAGCCGTGTACTTTTCTCGAGGCCGTCTGATCTACGAGTCTCTTATTTCAAATATTTTTCAAAACTAGGAGTTAGGTGAGATCTCATACTAACTACGGTCACGGAGTCGCGCCCGTGGTCGTTGGATGTTTATTGATGTTTCCGAAAGGAGGCATGGGGTTTTTCTTTTATTGATGTTCCAAATGGAGCATGGGTTGGACAACCTTGTCTATTGCGTAATCCAATGAATAAAAATAATGATTTACCTATTATTAATTAATGGAGTCTTAGTAATATAAATAGTTGAGTCGTGTGTTGAGTCTATAATTTAATGGTGCATGATGATTGATTATTAGTAGCATGTTATGGATTTCTTAATTTATTTTGCAGCTTGTATGTACTCAGCTTTGCTGATTGCGTGCTTTGTGTGTCTTTCTTTGGTCATGGCCTTCGCCTTTCAATGACCCTGTGACGATCCAATTTTTACACTTGTAATATTGGGGAGCAGAATTACCACAGGTTCTTTCACATGCAGCATTCATCAGGGTTGTGGGATCTTGAGTAGAGAGTTGATTGTTTACATTTTATTTCTTTTGCAAGTTTGAATTTATTTTAATTCGATTTTATTTGACACTAATTCTTTTGGGTTTGAATTTATTCGAACACTGGAATTAATCACTTACTACTTTTATTGGGTTTTAAATAAGGGCCTTAATGGTTCCAAGTTGTATGACTTAATTTGGTTTCATTCGTTGGTTTTGAAACTTATTTATAACTGATTTAGTTTTTCCGCTGCTATTTTCTGATAAAGCCTTAACGTTTGAACACGTGGCGGTAGCACGCCAGTAATTCTCTTGAATGTTGTTCAGGGTTCTCACAAGTTTAAAGAGAGAATTATTGGGGTGTTACATTGGTTCGTTAGCAAAAGGCACCGACGTATAGGTTCAAGAGCACAAGGCACCAACATATAGGTTCAAGAGCAAAAGAGCGCCGACGTACAGGCATAGCGAGAGCAAAGTTCAGGCGAACTTTTAAAGATCGACGGGCGTGGATCTTCGGTATTTTCCTTTGGGAAATTATCGCATCAAATGAGGATGACTTCAAGAGAAGATGTCTTCGGCATCATTCCCTAGCTTGCGGAAAGTTGTCATGAACAACTGAAGGTAATTTCAGGGCGAAATTGTCTTCGATCATAGTTCCTGAGGCATGGAAGATGATCGTAATGCGGATGAGAATTATTTCAAGAGAAATAATTTTCGATGATATTCCCTTGGACGTGGAATATTATCACAGCGGAGGATAGTTTCAGGCGAAGCAATCTTCTAAGTGGAAGCAGTTACAAGGCATAGCGGTTTTCAGGCGGGATGACATTCTCTAGCTTGCAGGAGGTCGTCAAAACAACAGCAGCAGCAAATCGGTTACTTTCAGAGACGTGTGCTCGACGGTGCAAGATACGCGTTTCTTAACTCTTTTATCTGTTTAACTAATGCTAGTTTTGCAGGTATCGACGTTATAAGATTGATTTAGGATCGCAGAACGTTCTGAATCATTCTCCGTCCCTATCGATACTTTGACTTTCGTTTTCGAAACTCGCGTTTCTCCAAACTCAGTCAAAGTGGGGGCTTCTGTAGACACCCATTTGTGTCTCCCCAAAACCAAACCCAGTTATGAGTGCCTTTCACGTCGAATCATAATCGAATGAAACGAAAGTGTGGAAAGGTCTAGTGTTGCGGAAAGTTTTATTTCTTTTCTCTTCCCTCTGTTTTTGAAAACTTTATTTTGACAAAACAGCCAATCCAGTTTGGTTGGTCCATGATATGGGTCCAATAGTGGTGTAGTTGGATGGGGTTTGCAAAGACCTTTCTAACGATATATTATAAGCCCAATTCCGATGAATATTGAGGAAGTTATGGCCAATTTACTAAACTGGGCCTGGTTTGAGCTTTAAGTACGGCCCAATGATCTAGGGGAGGGCCTAATATGATTTATCATTCCTAATACAATTAGGAATGGTTTTGGTCTTCTAGAACATTCTAGAAGGTTCTTATCATTCTTAATTCAATTAGGACTCTTTAGAGTTTTAATTAGATCAAATAGCATTTTCGACTGAAATTATATTATTTTATCTTCCAGTATGGGAAATTTATCAGATTTTGGAAAACGCGTTGAGATCCAATTTGGCGTCCAACCCCAAGCCTTGACGCCTGGAATCAGGATTGGCGCCAGACGCCAGCATTGGCGCCTGGCGCTAGCCACTGGTCCTGGCGCCAATGAGCCAGGGCTGACGCCAATGTGTTTTTGTGGTCTTCAGACTCTGTTTTGATAAATTATCTTTTTTGGATGATTTTCTCTATAAATATCGTATCAAAAACTCCGTTTTCATTCATCAACAAGCATCAATTATCATCTACACCGATCGTTCACCAATTCTTTTCATTCTCAAGCTTTCATTAATTCTTTAGTATTCTTTTCTAACTTTGTTTTCACATACAAAATTCCGCATTCACAAGGTCTAGAAACACCTAGCCATATTTGAAGTTGCCTTCTCCCTAGACGTGAAAGGTTTAATTTTTGAGGGTTTGGTCCCAAATCTCTATTTCAATTATTTAATTTAATTGTTTGATTATTGTTTTCCTTGAAGTTACTAATGTGTGTATTTTGTTATTAGAAAGAGGTACGAGGCATCCAAGTAAGTGCTTTAATTGATTAATTGATATTATGATGTAGATATCATGTTTATATTGTTATTAGGATATTCCTAGTATCATGTCTAGGGTATTTTTAATATTAAATATGATTGCTATGATGCTTCCTATTTTCTTTCTAATGTTTTTTCATGCTTAGTGACATGCTAGGGTTTGTTATTAATCTTGTTAGTATCATGCCTAGGATCTTGCTATGCTTTAACATGATTATGATTATTATGATTATGATTGATATTATTATTATTATAATTATTATTCATGATATTGATTATTTATTATGTTGCTTGATATGTATCATATTTTATATTGTTATTGCTTGATCACCTTTATTGTATGTTAAAGGGAATTGGTATTTGCAATCACGCTTAATAAGTTAATTAATAATCTTGTTAGGTTAATATGATTATAATTCAAGTGATCGCCAATAATAGATTTGTTTGTGCATTAAATTCAACCAACATAAATTAAACAGGTTTAGGGTTAATCCTATTGATTGCATGTTAGTCAGAAAGCGCACATGAATACGAGCAGAATAAAGTAGAGGCCTATTATTAGGGCAGGTTCAATCTCTTTTAGGTTGGATTTGTACCATCATCCCCGAACCCTTATTTGGTTCATGACCTTATGGAGTTGACGATCTCTTGGATCGTTAAGGGGTGTAACCTTCACCTCGTGAATGGTTTACAAGTTCCTAAAAAACTTGTTGGCGACTCTTTTGCTCTATCTTCTTCCCTTTTGGACGCCACCGTACTTTAGTGTATGATCACAGTGGGGTTCAAGCTAGTGGGATTTAAAGGCTTGAAATTATTCCCTACAGAAGGCCATGACCAAAGAAAGACACACAAAGTACGCAATCAGCAAAGCTTAGTATATACAAGCTGTGAAACATAATAAGAAATCCCTATCATGCTACTAGTAATTAATCATCACACATTATCAAATTATAGACTTAACACACGACTCAACTATCATTTTACTAAGACTTCACTATTTAAAAGTAGTTAACTCATCATTTTATTTACTGGATTAAGCAATAGACAAGGTTGTCTAACCTATGCTCCATTTGGAACATCAATAAAAGAAAAACCCCATGCCTCCTTTCGGAAACATCAATAAAACATCCAACGACCACGGGCGCAACTCTGTGACCGTAGCTAGTATGAGATCTCATCTAACTCCTAGCTTTTGAAAAGCATTTGAAATAAGAGACTCGTAGATCACACGACCTCAAGAAAAGTGCACGACTAATACCCCTTGTACCCCAACCTCTGATTGTCATTACTCCATATGTGCACAAATCCAAAGTTTTATTAATCATCCATCTTGCACTTTACGTGATTTACAAGTTTAGACTTGGTGATGACTCATATGCAAAACAATACAAACAATCCAATATCAATTCAATCGAGTAAAGCAAGCTTCCAATTTCAATTCTTGATTTATTAGTGGCAAACAACATTTATTATTTATTCCTTTAACTACCTCGGTGTATAAACACCTTGAGTGCATAAAACACCCCACAAACTTAACCTTGTCTTATAAGACTTAAATTTCCTCCTTTACTCATTCTATCTCCATGATCATGAACGAGTAATAAATGAATTATTTCACCAAATCACATACCTTTGCCTCTAAGCGCATCTTGCATAATTAGAGCATAAACAATACTTTCAATATAGAATGGTGCACAACATACGGAAATCACAATGTATAACCAAACAATTTAGCTCAGTCTTCTTTATACATGATACTAAGTTCTCGATCCGTCCCTAAACATGCATCTGAAAGCAAGGTTTTTGTAACTCATACGTACCTTGTGTAAACGATTCGGTTGGCCACTTTAGGAACTAGAAGTCGCATTCTACAAAGTCCTCTCCTAAACCAAACAACAATAATTAAATCAACACCCAAGCAAATGAATTTACAGCAATACCAAACTACTTTAAAACCTCTTAAACCATCAAAATAAAGCCTTTTAATTGTTCCCATTAGTCAAAGTTAATAATATAATATTCCAACTATAAGTTTATATGTTAAAATCATGAAAATATAGTGTATAATATAAAATTCCAGTAAGTTTAACTTACTAACATATGCTGATTTTTTTTTTATTAATAGTTTTGGCAATTCAAATAATCTATACTTATCATATTCCATAAATAGTTGTTTAAAACTTATACAAGCACTCTAAACCCTTATTTTTGGCTCAAAACTAATAAAAATCAGATTATATAAAATCTGAAAAATAATTTAAATTATAAATTTCAAACTTCTAAAGATCTACCTTCATAATTCAATAATTAGAATAGTGTATTACACATTAAAACCTTAAAACCCTTTAAATAAACAACATAAAACTCCAATTTCACAAATATATAATCTGAAAATTAATTTTAAATATAAAATTGTGGGATTTTTCATTATGAGATCATATTGATTATTAACTTGCTAATCACGTTGTCAAACCCTAAAACATGAAAAATCAACATTTAAACCCTAAATTATACATAATATAAAATCTGAAATTTTGTATCATAAATTAAACATGTCAAAACTCATAAATTCATAATCCTTTATAACCCATGTATAATATCAAACCATAATAATAATAATTTAGAATCAAAATTAAGCAAATATTGAAACTTTAAATAAATTTTTTTAAAAAAAATAAATAAAGAAAAGGGAGGAAGAAGAGGTGCGAACGGTGGCTGCGGTGGTGGCTGGTGGACGAGAAGGCAAGGCGGCGCGGCGTGGCTGTACTTGGTGGCAGGGGCAGCAGTTCGAAGTTGTGTTTTTTTTTTCCCTCTGTGAATATCGTGAAAGAGGAGGTGAGGCTTTCTCTCTTTTTTTTTTTAACGTGAGTGAGAGGAAGAATAAGTGAGGGTTTTTATTTGGGTTTTAGTTTTCTAATTTTATTAGGAGCACAATTTGTGCAATTTGGGCTAGAGTAGGAATTAAACATTGGGCTATTATGTTAAGAGAGACTTATAATTATTTAAATTAAAACTTAGTAGTTTAAGCTTACTAATGATGAAAATATTGTTACTTTTTCATTAAAATAATTCATACTATAAAACTAAAATAAAAATATCTGTATAAATAATAAATAAATATAATTTTATTAGGTTGAAAATATGGGGGATTACATGTTCTGTGTTTCGTTTTTAAACTCAGTATTATAAGGCGAACGATCAATTGAATCAATTGTCAGATGATCTCCTGTTCTTGATCATGTCCTTGTTAACAATGAAGGAAGCAGCAAGAACTAGTTCTTTCTCACAGATGGAATAAAATGTGGCGATGTTTCCCTGTCTTGATCTTTGAAGATAATCCTGCAATGAAGAGGATGTTGGGAGATGAGGAATCTATTCCCCAAGAAAAATCAAACTTTTTTGAGGTGGGTGAATCAAGTTTTGGAAGCTAATCGTGGTCAGAGTATAGATGAATTGAAGGTGATTTTTAATTTGGACAAATATTATCAACCTGATGTGGATAGGTGGGTGGTTTTTGCATTGTCTAAACAAGTTAAAAGGCTTGAATTAAACTTCACACCACTCTTTGGAATGTGCAATGATTCACCTCCTAAATGGCAAAAGTCTATTGCTCAGTAACATATAGCCGTCTTTAAATCTTGCCTCTGTTCTCTGTGTCTCAAATATGTCAACGTAACTTCAAAAGATATTGATTGCATTCGGCGTTCGTGCATGGTCCTTGAGAATTTGTGCATAGATACTTCATGATCTTTGAGACGTGTTATTGCTTTTGACTCACCTCTGTAATTAAAATACTTAGAGTTATCTAACTGTCTACGCTTGAGAACCATTGATATTTTGGCCCCAAAGCTCTTGTCATTTATATATTATGGCAAACCTATAGAAATGCGTATTCGAAACGCTTCTTTGCTTTCGGAGGTGTCAATTGGTGAATCATTATTGGCAGGAGACATTGTGGCACCAGGAGACATTGTGGCACATGCTATTGCGTCCCTTTTGATATACTTTTCAAAATTAGAGTATCCGAGGTGGCAGATGAGATTATATTTTGATGATATACCAGGCGATGAGGTATTTCATGAAATTTGTTTGAATGCTTTTCTAATGCATGTGCTTGGCTTGCTGTCTTGTTAATGTATCTTTTTAATGCAGTATAGTTTAGGGATCAATAATCCACCTGCCATGACAAACCTAAAGCATCTAGAACTCGATGTCTTTGCGTCGTGTGAACAAAGCCTTCTTGGATGGGTAGACTTAATTGAGGCATCTCTTCTACTGCAGAGACTTACTGTAAAGGTAGACACCCCTTTTTTCTTTTGTAGATGAAGTGCTCCGAAAAAGCTATATAATGCTTTAATGGTAGAAAATTATGGAGTTGTTCATATTGTATATTTACATATCGGAAAATTTGTAAAATGCCACCTACTATTGTACCCATATTTTTCAATATCACCAACAATTTTTTTAATTTTATTTTACCACCATCTTTTTTTCAAATTCTTAAAAATTATCACCATGACGTCACTGTGGACCCATGTAACTACCTTCTTCTTTTATTCCCTCATTCTCCCTTTCTAATTTCATGGTTCTCTTCCATGTCCCCCCCCCCATTATTACTCCCTTCTTTCCTCTTTTTTTCATAGGCAATAATTAGGGTTTAATAATGTAATTTGTTCTTCAAGGCAATCGAAAATGCAAAACCGAGTGTGTAATCATATTATCAAGAAGGTATGTTCAATTAGAGTTATCAAAAAGTTATGTTCAATAAGAATAAGTTAGTTGTTATAAAATAAAATGAAATTAAATAAAATACTGGTGGTATTGTAAAAAATGGGTATAATTGTAGGTGGTATTTTACAAATTTTCCTTACAGATCTGACCTTGTTTTATTGGGCATTAGTCTTTAGAAAAGGAATAGTTTGAAGGTGAATTTGAACCTGAACATGCTGCATATCATTAAATTTCTTGATCCAATGATACTTTGTAATGTTGTGCTGAATTTTTTCACTTGTTGCAGTTTTTAGTGTGGGATGGAATGCCTTTTAGGAAGATAGTGAGACGCGATGGGCGCTCCCTGAAAAGCTTGCAGACACTATAACTTCGTGGGAATATGGGACTTCCAATTGACCTTGAGTTTGCCACTTATGTGTTCGAAAACTCCATCATGCTCAAGGATGTGATTGTGGAGATCAAGCCTTTGACGCCTTCACTATCAGATGGCGTTAGTGTGCGTGATCAAGTTGCAAACTGTAAGCGTCGCTCGAAGTGCGCCTACGTTAAAAGCATTTTGTGAATATGCTTGGCACTCATAGGAAGTGGGAATTGACATAATACGATTAGGGACAAGGAAAGTAGGGAGCCGCCAACAAGTTTTTTAAGGAACTTGTAAACCGTTCACGGATTATAAAAGGCAACCACGAATAAAGGGACAACGATAGGCAACAACGATTGACCCGTGAAGGTTACACCCCATTCATAATCCATGAGATTACTAACTCCATATGGTTCGGAACCACGAAAGGAGGATCGGGGATGATGGTACGAAGTGAGTCATGGAGTCACATTCACCCGTATTGGCCTCTACTCGATTCTTATAGTGAAAAGTGATTCCTGCGATCTCAAAGGTATACAGACAAAATATTCAATTTGCTCCAAACTATTATTATGCTAAATTGGTTGAATATTAATGCAACACGTAATTCTAAAATATCGTGATCACTTGAATTAGTAACAAGATTTAAAAGTAACCTAAACCGGTTGTCCAAATTATCTTATTAGGCGTGATTTTCAATTACATATTCCCTTTAAACATGCAATATAGTGATCATAAAAATAATAGAATAACATCAATATTGGAAGCAATTCAACAATAATAGCGTTAGTCAAATTAAATATAAAATAACCTAATCATGATACTAGCAATAAGAAAATAAAATAAGAGTAATTAAATTAATTAATTACTCACATTCCGCGCGTTCCTTTAAATTGCTACATCATGAATAAACTGTTAATAACTTCAATAAAAATATAAAGTAAATGGAAATTAAATTAAATTAAAAGTAGAGTTGATTTGGTCCAAACCCTCAGTTATTTGTACCTTTCACGCCTTGGTTTAAGGATGGAACCTCGGGTTAAGTATAGACTCCTTGGAGGGCTTAGGGGAATTATTATGGAAGAATAAGGAGGCTAGAAATTAGGTTAAAGAGGGAAAAGAGAATGATTTTTGGTGTAAGGTGAGAGAGAATGATTATTGGTGCCCCGAACTGCAGAAAGGGGGGGGGGGGGGTCCTATTTATAGGGAAAATGAGCAGAGGGAACACGCGGAACCCTAAAAAGATAAAAACCCTAAAAAATAATACCGTGTCACAGCAAAGAGCACCGTGACACGGTGACAGGCACCGTCAGACGGGGGAAGATCCCGTGACACGGGGAAAAACTGAGTGACGCGGGAAATAATTAGGTTACGGGAAGTGAAAACGCGTTTAGGGATTACGCGGAGAAAACACGGAGCAATCCCGTGGCACGGGATGTGCACCGTGACACGGGAAGAAATGTCATGACACGGCATTATCCACCGTGGCACAGTGCAGTATGCTGTGTCACGGTGTAAAAAGTACGCGGAAATTACACGGAATTTTCCCGTGTCACGGAATGGGCACCGTGACACGGGAAATTGCACCATGACACGATGCAAAATCCCGTGACACGGGAGAAAATTGTGCAGAAATACAAAAATGGGCACCGTGTCACGGGAATCAGCCCCGTGACACGTCAGCTTTTGCCGCGTCGCGGCATTTTTGCTGTTGCGGGGTAATTTCAGTTTTTTACCCGTTTTTAAAATAATCATAACTTTTGATCCGTAACTCGGAATAAGTCATATAATATATCTTTGGAAATATTATCAAGTATACTTTCCAACCCAATTAGAATCAAGTCAAAATGATATGTAGATTTTAAGATATGGCCGTTTTAGTGGAAGGGTGTCGGTTTTAGGCCGAGTTTAGTGTTTTGCTCATATCTTTTTCGTTATAGCTCGGAATTGGGCTTATGATATATGGTTGGAAATATTATTTAAAGGCCTATCCAACATAATAATAATTGGATCAAAATTGTATAGCCATAAAATCAGTTTCTCTCAGTTTTGCGATGTGGACACGAAAAGTGGAAAATAGGTTATGGTTTAGGGAAATGAGCTAGAAATTGGATTGGTTCATGAAATATATTGGATAGAACATGGATTTAAGCACTCCAAAGATTAAATGCTCAACTCGACCAATAATGGCGGTGAAAGGTGTTCATCAACGGGTTTGGTTTTGGGGAGACATTTTTAGGTGTCTACAGAAGCCCCCACTTTGACTGAGTTTGTAGAAACGTCAGTTTCGAAAACGATAGTCAAAGTAGCCGATAGGGACGGAGAATGATTTAAGACGTTCTGCGATCCTAAATCATTCTGTATACGCCGATACCTGCAGAGAAATGTTAGTTCTACAGATAAAAGAGTAAAGGGATAGGATGCTTATCTAACACCAGTGTATCGGTGGAAAATGAGCTTGGTAGCTTCCTATGCTTCAAGGAATCCACCGGATGACGTTTTTTGAAACGCTTTCCATGCCTGAGGAAAGCCGACTGATGAATTTGGTAACTTTCTAAGCCTGAAGAAATCTACCAGATGATACTTTCCATGCTTGAGGAAAGTCGACATATGAATTTGGCGGTTTTCTATGCTTGAAAAAATCCACCGGATAATACTTTCCATGCTTGAGGAAAGTCGACAGTCCGCTTGTCCCCGGACGTGGGCTGTAGATGGTCCGCTTGTCCCCGGACGTGGGTTGTAGATGGTCCGCTTGTCCCCGGACATGGGCTGGTTGTAAATGGTCCGCTTGTCCCCGGATGTGGGCTGTACATGGCCCGCTTATCCCCGGACGTGGGTTGTAGATGGCCCGCTTATCCCCGGACGTGGGTTGTAGATGGTCCGCTTATCCCCGGATGTGGGTTGTAGATGGTCCGCTTGTCCCCGGACGTGGGCTGTAGATAAGACCTGCAAAATAAAATTTGCCAAGGGACTCGTATATACTGTGATTGACTTGACCAACTGACTTGACCAAGTTTGACTTGAGATGACATGTGTATGACTTGTGATTGTGTGTGTCTTGAGTGAGTGTGTGCACTGACACAAGCAATTAAAAATGCAAAAGCAAAAAATTTCCGTCATTTTTGTCATGAGTGGAGGGTACCGACTTTCTCCCGAGAAAGAAAGACGTGAAAAATGAAGTTTTGTTTTTGAACTTCCCCAAAATAAAAGTCATGATAAGAAAAGGGAAGAAGTTTTGAACTTTCTTGTTGAGCAAGACGAAATGAATCACATGGATTTTCTTCTTGTCATATTAAACTGCCCGTCTTGAGTATAATGTATGCATGATGTATGTTCTTAGGCTAGGAGGCTAAGGACAATTACATCATGTGATACGATAGATGAATGAACTTAGGTCATGGAGCTAAGCATCATATATGGTGTAAAGAAGCGATCTTGAACGTCACTTAGGTCTGGAAGCTAAGCACGTATATAGATGAAATGATTGATGAGTATTGCATAATGAATGTTGCTTAGGCCAAGGAGCTAAGCACGATATGCGATGCATGAAACAATGAATTTTTCTCAGGTCAGGAAGCTAAACAAGTATACAATGTTTCTTCTAATGAATGTTGTCTTGAAAGATGATGAAGCATGCACAGTGTTGAAACAAGATTTCATGAAAAAGGGTTCTTAAAGGGAAATATCATATGGATATGGATATGGATGTGTGAGTGAAGTGTGTGAATGTGATACTAAGGCTGGCTGCAAAGGCTATGGTGATGGAAATTTATGTGAGAAGAGCCAAAATGGTGACTCTTTAGGCTGGGTAGGCTAAATGATGCGGGATCAAGCCCCCAAGTCTAGCTCTAGATGGATAGGGTCATAGGATTAAGCATTGGATATTCTTTGACTCGATCATTCATATGAATGTGGTCGCACCTCAATGTGAGGTTGCCTACGTATCCGTTAGGAATCAGGCCAAACGTAGCTCTAACCGAACTTTGCACAAGCGTATGTACACCTCAAAGAGGTCTTTCAAGGGTAGTAAGGTGTTTAAGCTGAAGGTTTAAGGAAGAAAGGGGTAAAAGGCTCAAGACCCGAGAGAAGCCCCCAAGATGTGTAATTGTGAATTTGAAAATTTTGAATTTTGCAAGTTTATTTTCAGCTTTTTTTTTTTGCTTGGATTTTTTTTTTTATTCTTTTGAATCAATGTAGGCAATCTCAGATCATGCGGTCCATCACTCACTTAGCATTCATGTTTTTCAGGCACGGTGCCGAGCACTCGATGAGAGACGCAATTTGAGACGTGTTCATATCAACGACATTGGAATACTTGCCTTTAGACATTGTTTTATTGTTTCTTTGCTGCTTTTTTTTACTTTCTTTTTGAATGTTATACAATTACACATCTTCCAATCCCAGGGTTAAGTGAATGTGGGTTGAAGAAATAAAGGACAAACGTTAGACGAGGCTCAAAATGGTTGATGAAGAAATGGAATGTGATTGAACGGTTAACAGGGAATGACAAGGTTGCAAAGGTGCCTCAAGTCATTGGTGTACCTTGGGTTTAGTTCGGTAATTGATTTTTTTATTTTTTTTTATTTTTTATTTTTTTTTTTAGAATGAAAAATTCTATGATTGAGATGTAAAGGAAAATTGCTCATTTTATTAATGGAAAAGGTGAACGAAACACATGAAACATATAAAAAATTCAAAGTGGAAAACCTATGCTAGACATGAATGGGGGAATGGAGATGAATGATAAAGAAAGAAATCATGAAATCTTGCACGAAGGATCTGTGTGCCTTGTATTCATTACTTCTTGCCGCTTGGAGGGACAGGAAGTTTGTTTGCATCCATCAAGTCTTGAATGACGTCCTTCAAATTTCAACATTGCTCCGTAGTGTGGCCCCTTCCTTGATGGTACTTGCAATGGGCATTGGGATTCCATTTGGCGCTCCTTTCTTCAGGTTTTGGCTCTGGAAATGGTCCAATAGGTGTGATCAAGTCTTGACCGTAAAGGCGATCAAAGGCCGCATCATAAGTCATTCCTAAAGGAGTGTAAGTTCTTTTCTTCTTGGGCAATAGAGCATCAAGAGCTAACACTTCATTGATATCAACTTGGCTTCTATTGTTGGTAGTATTTTCATGTTTAGAAGACGAAGAAGAAGGATGGTCGTTCTTCTTGTTTTTCCAAGTGTTATTATTGTTACTACCAGCAGTCTTTATTAGCTCGTCCTCGATATTGATGCCGATGTCGTATACAGCTTCGAAAGTGTTCAGTGGAAGAAATTTGAGATGTTCCCTATATTTATGAGTCAGATTTTGAATAAAGAGGCGAACCATCTCTCTTTCTTTGGGAGGATCTACCAAGAGTGAAGTTGTTTCCCTCCACCTGTTCAGGTAAGCGGTGAAGCCTTCATTCTCTTTCTGTTTGAGAATGGAGAGTTCACGTTCAGAAGTTTTGGTTTGAATGTTACACTTGTAACGATTCATGAAACTGTCGGTGACATCTTGCCAAGTCGCAGTATGCTTGGCATCTAAGGAATAAAACCATTGTTGGCAAGAGAGAGGGAACAATGTAGGGAAGAGTGTTACGTCCAATCCCTTAAGAGCCATGGTTGTAGAGAACGCCTTCAAATGGAATATTGGATTGTTAGTAGGCTTGAACTTTGGAATATCAGCAGTGGAGAACTTTTCAGGGAGTATGTCCTTCACATACAAAGGAGTGGGAGGCCGTTCCACATAAGTGAAATCCTCAGAAATCTTACTCATTTGTTCCTTCAGTTTGTCAAGGGTGGAAACAGTGACCTTGTTTTGTTCCATGGTAGTGACCCTAGTGGTAAGGGTTTGCATCATGGAAGACAGTGCCTCAATGGATTTGTTGATGTTCTCAATGTCTTCTTTAGTGGCCATTGAAAGGTGATAAGTAATGTGGAGATGGCAAAGTTCTCTTTGAACGCCTATTAGATCTGAGAGATTGTTGCGGTAATGACTCGAACCGTATTAATCTATCCCTGTTCCTTGACCAAGTACTGTGAAATAAAATAATCCACTTAATTGTTTGACTCATTGCTCAAGATAGGAAAGGAAGGAAAAAATAGACATTTGAAAACAGGTGAGAAAACTCCACTGATTTTTTTATTATGACGAAAAAAGGGTGCATGAACCTAGTATACGATCATAAACGACCTGATGCACGACTCGAGTCAGAACATAAAGAAAGTGTGTGGACTATACTTGACTCGTGAGTGACTAAGTGATGTTATAAGCCTCGTGGTATGATCGTATGTGAACAATAACCAAAATGACTGACGCGAGGACCAAATTAACACGGAAGACTTTAAAAAAACTCACTGGACTTATTTCAAGGGCACCGTGACACGGAAAACTGTACCGTGTCACGTGACAAGCTGCCGTGACGCGGTGGTTTTTTTTTTTTTTTTTTAGGAAATCCACTGTGTCACGGTGGAAATTGCCGTGACACGGTGAACTTTCCCGCGCCACGGTGGATGCTGACGTGGCACGGGATTTTTTTTTTTTTTGGAAATCCACCGTGTCACGGTGGAAATTTGCCGTGACACGGTAGAGTTTCCTGTGGCGCGGCAGACTTTTTTTTGTTGCAGGTCCACCGCGCCTTTTTTTTTTTTTTTTTTTTTTTGCTAATTACTAAGTGAGTACGGTCCATTGGCAATCGTTAGTCATAAAATAATCCACCATAGACAAAGACAGATCGTTAAGGTTAGGATCAAAAAGACCAAACATAAAACACGTAGTCACAATGATGCAAAGAATAGTTCGCAACCTAAGGTCAAGTTCTATGTTCGACTATGGTCAAGTTTATTTAGTGTCAATTGGGTACCATGGTTAAGATTTTGGACGCGTTAGCAAGGTAGCCTCCCTTGAGCGTGTATGCCAACGGGCGGCTCCACGAGTTCGTGATGAAATCGAACTTGACTCCATGGTTTGGGTGGATTTAATAACTCGGATGAACCCTTATTTCCATGAGCGTTTTTGGGTTGACAGAGCTTAAATCCCCCGGGGCTAAGACGCATGTAGAACAGAAAAATCGAAGGAAGTTGACTGTGAGAAGAGAAAATAAGCCACCGGACTGATTTTAGGACTGCCGTGACACGACAAAGATTCCCGTGCCACGGTACGGCACACCGTCAGACGGTGCACTGTACCGTGACACGACAGATTTTGCCGTGGCACGGCAGTCAGAAAAACTGACTGGTGCCCTGTTTTCCTTCGTACGCAATCAAGTTATTCAATTTTTCCTACGGGACAGACCTAAATGCGACGTTAAAACGTCTATGCATATGCAAAAATGCCAAATTAATCACAGCAATATTTTTAAAGAATCTTTCAAGTCTCATCCACTCATCTTAATTAAATATCGATCACTCAAATCGATAAATAACCAAGAATCCTCCCCAGTGGAGTCGCCAAATTGTAGGCGTCGCTCGAAGTGCGCCTACGTTAAAAGCATGTTGTGAATATGCTTGGCACTCATAGGAAGTGGGAATTGACATAATACGATTAGGGACAAGGAAAGTAGGGAGCCTCCAACAAGTTTTTTTAAGGAACTTGTAAACCGTTCACGGATTATAAAAGGCAACCACGAATAAAGGGACAACGATAGGCAACAACGATTGACCCGTGAAGGTTACACCCCATTCATAATCCATGAGATTACTAACTCCATATGGTTCGGAACCACGAAAGGAGGATCGGGGATGATGGTACGAAGTGAGTCATGGAGTCACATTCGCCCGTATTGGCCTCTACTCGATTCTTATAGTGAAAAGTGATTCCTGCGATCTCAAAGGCATACACACAAAATATTCAATTTGCTCCAAACTATTATTATGCTAAATTGATTGAATATTAATGCAACACATAATTCTAAAATATCGTGATCACTTGAATTAATAACAAGATTAAAAAGGAACCTAAACCGGTTGTCCAAATTATCTTATTAGGCGTGATTGTCAATTACATATTCCCTTTAAACATGCAATATAGTGATCATAAAAATAATAGAATAACATCAATATTGGAAGCAATTCAACAATAATAGCGTTAGTCAAATTAAATATAAAATAACCTAATCATGATACTAGCAATAAGAAAATAAAATAAGAGTAATTAAATTAACGGCTATTTCACCAAATGCCACTGAGCAATTTAAAAATTCACCAAATGTCATCGGACTTTTCAGAATTCACCAAATGTCACCCAGTTTTAAAAAAATTCACCCAGTGCCATTAATGACCAACGGCCGTTAACTCCGTTAGTAATTAGGGGTTAATCATGACACGTGTCATGACATAATTGGACCATTTATCTTAATTCATAAAAATTAAAAAAAACAAACAAAAAAAGTTAAAAAATAATACAAAAAATAATAAAAAATAAAAAAAAAACCTCAAAATTTTCCCAGCCACCCCGACTACCGCCAAACCCTAACCCCTCCCCTCATCTCGCCGGAAAACGGCCGGTCACCACCGAAACCACCAACAATCGGCCGCCCGACCATGTAGCTCCCCACCTGACCCACCGCCGACCCCCAAAACCTCCCTCACAAACTGCCCCGACCCCATAAAACCGCAAACACGAGCATCACCCACCCCAAAAACCACCCACATAACCGCCTCGACCCTATTAACCACCAAAAAAAAAGCCCCTCCTCCCTTCTCCCACCGTCGAAACGACCGATTTTGAAGGTGGGGAAAGGGAGGAGGGGCTTTTTACGGGTGGTTTTTGGGGTCGAGGCGGATGTGTAGGTGGTTTTTGGGGTCGGGACGAGCAGCGTGGGTGGTTTTGGGGGTCGGCGGTGGGTCGGGTGGGGAGCTACATGGTCAGCCGGCCGATTGTTGGTGGTTCCGGTGGTGATCGGCCGTTTTCTGGCGAGATGGGGGGAGGGGTTAGTGTTTGGCAGTGGTCGGGGTGGCTGGGAAAATTTTGGGGATTTTTTTTTTATTTTTTTTTATTTTTCTTTTTTTAAATTTTTTTGTTTTTTTTTTACTTTTATGAATTAAGATAAATTGTCCAATTATGTCATGACACGTGTCATGATTTACCCCTAATTACTAACGGAGTTAACGGCCATTGGTCATTAATGGCACTGGGTGAATTTTTTAAAAATTGGGTGGCATTTGGTGAATTTTTAAATTGCTCAGTGGCATTTGGTGAAATTTTCGTTAAATTAATTAATTACTCACATTCCGCGCGTTCTTTAAATTGCTACATCATGAATAAAATGTTAGTAACTTCAATAAAAATATAAAGTAAATGGAAATTAAATTAAATTAAAAGTAGAGTTGATTTGGTCCAAACCCTCAGTTATTTGTACCTTTCACGCCTTGGTTTAAGGACGGAACCTCGGGTTAAGTATAGACTCCTTGGAGTGCTTAGGGGAATTATTATGGAAGAATAAGGAGGCTAGAAATTAGGTTAAAGAGGGAGAAGAGAATGATTTTTGGTGTAAGGTGAGAGAGAATGATTATTGGTGCCCCGAACTGCAGAAAGGGGGGTCCTATTTATAGGGAAAATGAGCAGAGGGAACACGCGGAACCCTAAAAAGATAAAAACCCTAAAAAATAATATCGTGTCACGGAAAAGAGCACCGTGACACGGTGACAGGCACCGTTAGACGGGGAAGATCCCGTGACACGGGGAAAAATTGAGTGACGCGGGAAATAATTAGGTTACGGGAAGTGAAAACGCGTTTAGGGATTACGCGGAGAAAACATGGAGCAATCCCGTGGCATGAGATGTGCACAGTGACACGGGAAGAAATGTCGTGACACGGAATTGTCCACCGTGGCACAGTGCAGCATGCCGTGTCACGGTGTAAAAAGTACGCGGAAATTACACGGAATTTTCCCGTGTCACGGAATGGGCACCGTGACACGGGAAATTGCACCATGACACGGTACAAAATCCCATGACACGGGAGAAAATTGTGTAGAAATACAAAAATGGGCACCGTGTCACGGGAATCAGCCCCGTGACACGTCAGCTTTTGCTGCGTCGCGGCATTTTTGCTGCTGCGCGGTAATTTCAGTTTTTTACCCGTTTTTAAAATAATCATAATTCTTTATCCGTAACTCGGAATAAGGCATATAATATATCATTGGAAATCTTGTCAAGTATACTTTCCAACCCAATTAGAATCAAGTCAAAATGATATGTAGATTTTAAGATATGGCCGTTTTAGTGGAAAGGTGTCGGTTTTAGGCGGAGTTTAGTGTTTTGCTCATATCTTTTTCGTTATAGCTCGGAATTGGGCTTATTATATATGGTTGGAAAGCTTATTTAAATTCCTATCCAACAAAATAATAATTTGATCAAAATTGTATATCCATAAAATCAGTTTCTCTCAGTTTTGCGATGTGGACACGAAAAGTGGAAAATAGGTTATGGTTTAGGGAAATGAGCTAGAAATTGGATTGGTTCATGAAATATATTGGATAGAACATGGATTTAAGCACTCCAAAGATTAAATACTCAACTCGACCAATAATGGCGGTGAAAGGTGTTCATCAACGGGTTTGGTTTTGGGGAGACATTTTTAGGTGTCTACACAAACCTTGAGAGAATAGTGCCCCAAGGTGTAAAGTTAACTTTAAATGCAACACCCCCAAATCTCCCTCTAAAGAAATACCAGTATAATACATATAGTTATACAGTAGAGATGGACTTGGGCGTATACCGCCGTGTGATTATACAAGACTACTCAAAATACTTAACTCAATAACAAAACTTGCAGCGGAAACTTAACTTTCTTTTATTAATACTTATAAAAATAAAGATGAGACCAACATTCCTAAACTAGGTGAAGCAAATCCTGGGACTCCCATATGCTTATTCATGACTCCACTTGAAAACAGCCAACACTGCTTACCATTACGGTAAACAGGGTGAACTAAAACAAATAAGAAATACGGATTAGCAAATTATGCTAAGTACGATAAGTGCAAGATAATGTAAACTCAATTTATTTGCAAACATACTTTTAAAATCAATTTCAACAATTAATCCAATAAATCCAACTCATTATTCCAAAACTGATTCCAATGATTCAATATTCAAAATAATAATTAATAAAACCAATTCCTTTATTGAGAACCAATTTCTTTTAATCCAATTCCTCGCCCAAGTGTGCACACCCCCCAAGCTAGTCTCCTTATATTACAAGTCTATTCTTAAGGAAAGACCCGGTCATACAAAGTCCAAGGCCTTATTAATAAACCAAATCCGCATAGTGGGATTACAAACATGCTTATTAAACATAAATAATAATAATTCAATAGTTCAATGAATCCTTTTAATATCCAATAACTCCAATATAATTCAAACTCCTTTTTAAAAATCCCACATACTTTCAAAATCAAAACCTTTTAAATAAATACTTGAGAATAAAATCTCATATTAATAACTTTTCAAAATCAATAACTCTTGCTTGAAAAACCTTTTATTTAATTCAACAAACCTTTTAAAATCAAATCCTTAATTTAAACATGATAAGTACTTCAAACCATTCAAACATGATTTAAAAATCAATCATTCAAAATACTTTTATTAGAACAAATATTAAAAACAATACTTCCAAATATAATTTATTTCAAAATCATAATTCAAATCAATTTAATTCAATCACCAATCAAATCATATAAAACATGTTATTCAAACCAATCACTTTCAAAGGTATCTAGCCACCTAAACATACCTTGATTCCAAATTCAATCAGCACTTTCAAAGATCAATCACGAATATATATACCTTGCAAATAACATAACCATTAGGTTATCACAACATAAACTCAAATCTAATGTGCATGGACTATAAACTCTTTTAAAATAATACTTTAATATAAAATTATAGCTTTGAAATAGGTATTTGTATTTTAGAAAACTAACCATGAAAAAAATGAAGGAATAGGATTAAAGAGAATTGAATTTTCGTTAGAAAAAATAGGCGGAACTTGCAGAGGCTGTAACCCCTTCGATATTAATCTGAATTGGGTGATTCTTGAGCCTAACCTCAAGGATTTTTTGAGAGGAAATTTTTTTTTGTGAAATAGAAAAACCCCAAAACTGAACAGATTTGCCCGAAAATTGGCTTCAAAGATAAACGGGATGATTTGTGTAAAAAGAGCAGAATAAAAGTATGAAAAGGTTTAGGGAAAAGAAAAAGAAGAGGGAAGAAGATAATTGGGTTTTTAGTGTGAAGAATATGAGAGGTATGAAGGGGCATTTATAGGCTCATGAATGAGAGAATTATGGTAGGAGAATGTAAGAAGAATTATGGTAAAAAGAATTAAGGAAATTACTTGGAGAAGAGAGTTAAAGAATTATGGAAAGTTTAATATTAAGGTGATTAAGAATAATAGAATTAAGGAAAATGTGTTGTCATGAAAAATAATATGGCAAAAGAGATCACTTGGGGAATAATCAAGGATGAAATAAGGTAGGGAAATAAGATGATCAACTCTTTGTGAGATGGAAAAATAAAATTAAGGAAAATAAGAGATTTTAAGGAGATAATTAAAAATACAATTTAACAAAATAAATCACCCAAAAATCCATCATGGTGGTCGAAAATTTGAGCTTTCCTAAGCTCATATTTTCGGACCTCACTTTAGATATTTAGGGAATTAATTTGCTAGTTCTAAGTATTAAAAATAATTGTGTAAATAAAATATATTGTATAAAATAATTAATAAATAAAATACCAATTGTTCACTAAATAAATTCACTAAGAAAATCATATTTTCTACATTTAGAAAATCCAAAAATCATAGTTTATTATTTAGGAAATTAAGACCTCTGACAGGCTAAAGTCGTATCACCTAATCAAAAGTAATAACTAAGTCCTCTAACTATGCAGATAGGGAAGAAGGGTCGAACCACAAGGAAACAAGTTGATTTATTCCTAATTAATTAAAAGTAATTTAAATTATTAAGTAACCAATTTGTTGTTTTAAAGGAACTAAACTACGAAGATTAAGAATTGGGAGAATCAATAAATAAAAGACCTAGGGCATAGGTTCACCAATAATTAATACTCCAGGGTAAAACATAACAATCACTCATCAATGCACCAAATAATCAGATTATAAAGGGCTTTCGCTACGTATTACAATCACAGAATTAATCTACCGGTATTAAATCGCATCTCTCGAATCTTGACTTAACCATTTATAAACTAACCTGCCTATTGAAACTAAGCCTAAACATCAATTCTCATCTCTCTAATCTCGAATCAATATTGCTTAACTCATACAATTAAACCAGGCCTAATCTAGTTGCATAGCATTAAAACAATCAATAGGAAATTAATCAAGCATTGAAAATCGACAATAATAAATTACCCCTTCATATTATTTATGGATCCCCACAAACCGTAGAAAAAAAACTACTCACACATAATTAAATCTGAACTAATCAAAGCAAATAAACAAGACAAGATGAATTAAAGAAATAAAATTATTGAAAATAATAGAGAAGAAATTGTTACCAAAGTTAGCGGAAATAATGGACTGAATTAAGAACAAAGTTGTAGAGAAGAAAACAAGAGAGAAGTTTAGCTAGAAACTAAGTAGAGAGAGAAAAGCTAAGAGAAGAGATAATTTTACCAAAACAACTAAAAGCGTATTTATACAAAGCTCCTAAAATCTTAATTAGAAACTAAGTAAAAAAAATCGCCGGAAATACGCTTCATAACACGCGCCCGATTGGGCAAGGCACCGCCCGGCCGGGCCCGCCTTTTTATCCTCAAAGCATCTCTCGCCTGGGCGCTAGACAAGGCGAAGAGCTTGTCTTTCCTTCTTTCGCCCTGCCTGGTCGGGCGCGAGACAGGGCGAAGAGCTTGTATTTCCTTCTTCCGCCCCGCCCGGTCGGGCGCGCCTCAAGGCGAGGGCTACTTGATCGGGTGAGGCTAACTTGGGCACTTCTTCGGACTTTGATTGGGCTTCGATCCTTAGCCCAATCCAAATTTCCTCTATGGTGCTTAAATACTCGGTCCAATGCCTCGGTATCTTCAAAGTCAAGCCCTTAATCACCGGTTTGATGACTCCAACCGGGCTTTAGCTACGAACGATGGTCGTGCTCTTCCAATGCTCATAGTTGCTCCATATAATCCCGGTAAATGCTCAAAATATGCAATTCCCTACAAAACTCAACCAAAACTACGAAAAACACTAGAAAACACAAATTAGTAATAAAAGTGGCTCTAAAGAGCCAAAAACACCACTAATTATGACCAGGGGACGGGGGTAAATCACTATATAAAATAGACATAACAACCTCCTATTTAATAATTAAAATATAATTTTGAATTAGTTAAAATATCCGAAATATATATAAATAATCCAGTTTTTAAATAAAATAAATAAATAGTAAATCTTATCCAAAATCCAAAAATAATAATTGAGTTTTTTAAAAACTCTTGGCGCCAAAATTCAAATATCATTTTGGCTCCAAAATTCAAATCATAACATAAACTACTAAAATACCCTTTTAAGAGAATACTAATTAATTAGAAAATACGTTTCAAAAATATGGGGTACGGTATTACATTAGAGGGGTTGTTGGATGGATATGTTTATTCTCGTAAGTAAGCCTTAACCAGAGGTGGAGGACCGAAGCATATTTCTAATCCACTCCTCTATTGAAGATGGTTAATCATTTATTATCAAATAAAAAACATTTTACTGAGTAGTGTTCTTTTATTTTATGGCGGTAATGTTAGAAATTTGTAAGCTTATTCTCACTACCATGTACCATACATTTTGGTAGTAGTGTTTATCATCCTTTTATGTTTTAAATAACTTAAAGGTTTTATTTAAGTGATGGTTTTTTGTTTTCATTATGATTAAGGGTATGTTTTGTTCACCTTATTTTCACCTTTTTCCAGTTCTAATAAGATCATATTAAGTTTAGTTTTCAAGCTAAATCTGTCTATATATATTAAGATCATATTAATATACTAAAATAACAACAGTTGATGTCATCATTGCCTACATGTCACTTTTTTATTTAATTTTTTCCCTCCAAAATGCAACGATGATGTCATAATTTTTTTCCTTTTTAAGCTACCCTATTTAACATAGCTTTGAAAATATACTATATTTGAATTTTTAAATTTTAAACTTTGGGTTTTCTATACATATTATGTTGTTTAGTTATTTACGAGTTGTTAACAATATTTAATAATATAATTTAATTGAAATTTCTTAATTAAATATGAAAATTATGCACTTTTGGGAATTCTATATTCATATTTGATTATAAATTAGTTAGGGAAATGAGGAAGTTATTTTCTTTCAGTACGTGTTAAAAGTCTATAATTCAATAAGGCAAAATCAACAAATTCAAGGAGGCTTAAGAAATGCATGTCTGAAGCAATCGCTGAGGAGGTTATATGTTATTAATTTGATAATTTTATTTGGCAAAGACATATAAAATAATTTGATATATTTAAAAATCGTGCATCGCATGGGGTTAATCTAATAATTAAATATAACTAAAGTAATTACCGCTAATGTCATTACTTTCCACATGTCAACCTCTTATAAAAATTTTCCCGCCAAAACTAATAATGACATCATTATATTTTTTTTCAACATAAATAAAAATTTGAAAATGGTAAATTAATTATATATTTTCATTCCTAAAAGATTTTATATTTAAATTGACTAATGTGCAATTTCCATAGGAGAAATTAAAGGGACGTCGAACTATTTCATTTTTTTATAAACATTACTATTTTTGGCATTTCAAAAAGATCTACCCATATTGAATGTATTTCACTTTTAACTTAGTTTTTGTTTCCTATTTTATACATATTAAATTCTAGTTGGCTTAATTAATTGATTGTGAATTGATGACATGACTCTAATTAAAGAAATTATTCCCTTGAATCATGCAATTATGTTTGACAGTTTCCTACAAAAATCAAAAAAAAATTAAATAAGGCAAAACTATTTATGAATTGTTTTTTACTTTAATGTTAGATTCCAAATATTCTTGTTTTCTTATTTTATGTGATTGATTCTATATAGGACTATCATATTGAAACGGATGGAGTATCGTTTTCTTCTGCTCCTTACATTTTATACATATTATATGAATGGGTATTTCCACTCTTTATTAATTTCTCAATTTATTAAATTTTGCTTAAATTATTTGTACTACGTACATATTACACACAAAAAAATGAATAAAAGTATAGTTAAAATCATAAAATAATGTTAAAAATCGTGCATCGCACGAGCCTTATCTAGTTATAATTAAAATAAGTTTAGTAAGGTTTAATTAGTTCAGTGAAGTTTACTTATAAAACACACCTTAGATACAAATTCGAATTTGATGAGTCAAGTTTATATAGGTTTTATAGGCAAATTTATGCTATTTTTATAGTAGCATTTTAGGTCTTTTAGTCTCTTTTTAGGTTGCAATTGTATAACTTGTCCTTTTTGTGCTCTATTACGCTTCGTTTGTGTTTTCTTAATGTTTTAGGTAGTTTCTATAGCTTTTTGGACGCTTCCGGAGTGATTATGGAAGAATCGGACAATGAAAAGATAAAAACGTCGATGAATCGAGGTCGATCGATGAAGGATATGCGTTTGTGGAAGCTTAGTATGAGATTAATATGAATGGGTAAGGAATATAGCATACAAAAGGGTCGTTATGCATCTTTCGGAAATGAATTTGAGTTAGAAATGAGGAAAAACGATGGTTTACAAAATGTCAAAACTGACCTTTGTCCACTCTTTTGATCTAGAACAAAAGTTATGGCCGTTTCAATCCGAGCTTTATAGCCTGTGACCATACCACGTGCCCAATCGAGGCTCCATAGCTACTGCTAGGGCGCGGGCTGACCTGTGGCCGCAGGATATGGCGAGTACACGACCAGCCCAAGCAGCTCACGAGGCTTCATCGCTACAGGTCCTTCACTCGTCCTTAACTCCGTCGATCTTATTCATGACATGTCACCGTCTATCGTCCAATAAAAATACAAATTATGTAATTTATATTTTCTTTATTTATTTTTGGATCAGAATTTAGGAAGTTTATAAATACTCAAGGGATTATTATTTTCCCTTATGTTTTGTTTATACTTTTTATTTTACCTTCGTTTTCTTAGCCCTTGTTTTTTCATGGGCAACTCCATGGATTCTCCATGGATTGTTCTTGAGTTTATTAGTTTTATTCATTGAGGTAATTTTATTTCTTTATTAGATTTAGCTTTAATTATTTATTTCATGTTTGAGTAGTTCAATTTCTAGGGTTTGGGAATCCATGCTTATACTTTAATTCTTGATTGATATTATTTATGATTTGATTATTGATTCTCTAAATGATAGTGTTTTTCTTATTAATCTTGCAACCTGATCAATTGTTTGATTTATTACTGTTAATAAGAGTTTGAATTGAAATATCTTACTTTTAGAGGCTTACCTACAATTAGCAATTCTGATTATGTTAGCGACCGAACTACATATGTTGAATTGAGAGCGTTAAGACTCGATTGTAGGCTTTGCAGTTGCTCTAAATAATTGATTGATTGAATTGTTATTGATGTTTGATAGATTTAGAATTATAAGCATGGTGAACCATAACCCTAGGTCTTTTTATTAATTGTTTAATCCCTACTTTAGTTTAGACTATATTCTTATCTCATTTTTGCGATATATTTTAGTTTTTCTCCATACCTTGAAAGTAGTGTGTGGTTCCTACAGGCGTGGGTACCTTGCATGGTAAAGACGTTTCGCAAAAAGAACATAATATGTACATGTAAAGAACATACATTTATGGTGAAAAGAACATACTTTTAAAATATAATGAACATATGCCTAAAGTAAAAAGAACATACTTGTACCATAAAAAAGTGAAAAAGAACATGCGTCCATGTTCTTTAATTGTCAGTGTAATGTACTTTTATTTGTGATATAATGTTCATTACCTATTGTAAAATGTTCTTTGAATTTCGTCTTAAAATTATGATGGGTTACATCGGTATATATAAGTAATGTTCATTACATAGTATATATTATCATGTTTTTTATTAATATTATAGATGTTCTTTAGATATAAAAGGAAAAACATAAAATTGAATGTTCTTTACAAAACTGATATATGTTCTATACAAACTGTATATTCTTTACAAAACAGATACATGTTATTTCTGCATTTTTTTTTGTGTACCAAGCAAGGTATAGGTTGTTGTACCTTAAAATTTTCACCTTGAAAGCTAGATTGAATAGCCATCTCTCTATCAATTCGACCCTACTTACCCTACTACATTATAAGCTGGTTTTGTTAGGAAATTATTTTTGACAGGTGTACGACAACCTATCAAATTTTGGCGCCGTTGTCGGGGAGACGGCTTAATTTGATTTGACTTGTATTTTTGGTTGAACTAAATTTGTATATATTTTTATTTTTTATTTTTTATACACTTCCTTTTTGTTTTACTCTGATTTTGTCATCATGGAGTGGTATGATTATAATTCGTTATAGGATGAATGATCTTAATTATCAGGGGCAATATGATTTTAATTCCAGGTATTGTAATGCTAATGTTTCTGTGTTTGATACATCATATGATTATCAAAATTCCCAAAATATATGCATGAATTCTTGTGAAATTTCTTATTAACCTAGTGAGTCTTATATGCCGGATTTTAATTCCTCTTACCAACCTCAAATGGATAATTATACTCAATCCAATTCATCGGAGTGTAGGGAACTTTTCAATATGATGAATGAGTTTATTGTTAATCAACATGAAGAACTTAATGAATTGATGCATGATTGTCAACGTATTTCAAAATCTATTGAATTACTTGCTGTGCAACAATATACTAACCAACAGGTGATACATGATGGTAATGATATTGGTTTTGAGAATTGTATTTCCGTGGAGGAAAGCGTTGATTTGACTCTTGATATTTACTCCCCATCAAGTGAAAGTATAATAGAGGAGAATAACTTCCCATCTATTTATGATTCTGATGGTGAAAATTTTTGGAATGACGATATAGAAGTAGTGGAGAAGGAAGAACAACCAATTATCGTGAAGTCCTTGGTTGAGAAACCATTGGTTTTGGATCTTTTGGTAGTTGAAGATCTTGTTGACAAGCTTATTCATGAGGGTGAAATTGAAGGTAAAAGCGTAGGTAAAAACATTTATGTTGAGCCTAACCTATCTCCTCTTTATATCCCGTTTTCCCAGAGGCTTGATCTAGTTCCTTCATTCACTATGTGGAATCGTTCGTACTTTCTCAAAATTCTCTATGCCATGATACATTTGGCCATGTAGACCTTGATGATTATTCAAAAAGGTCTACATTGCCTAAGGAGCAAGCAAAGGTAAGTTGTATATACTCTCCTTTTTCTTATTATTTTAATTTTTCTTCTTCCGATTATTTTTCTTTTATTTTTTCTAACCCCTTGTATTTCAAGATTTGTGTGCTTGCAGTCAAGCCATATGTGGTGCTACCTGACATGTTTGCAAGGGCATACGATAAGTTTCTCAAGGCATTGGATTCTTCCGATTGACGAATTGAGTAGGGTCGTGCGAGACCTTAAAAACCAGCGCTAATTGGGAGGCAACCTAATTTTCTTTTTGTTTTTTTATTTCTTTTTTATTTTGTTATTTAAATAATAATGTTAATGTGTGTTCTAGTGATGACGTCTTTTGCTAGGTACAAACATAGCTAAGCTCCTTGGCTACGTCAGCTACCCAATTACAACTACCAGTTGTGGTGGAGGTGTCTATACCTTTGATGCTCCCTTTGCTTACCTACCCCTTTGTGAGTTGTGCCTCTCCCTTATTTATGCTTTAGTTCCTATTTGTTCACATTGAGGACAATGTGATGTTTAGCTCTTTTGATCTTAGTTATAATTCTAAAATTCACTCGGTCTGTGCTATACATTGCTAACTGCTTGATATTGTGTGAATTAATTGAATGGTTTGTGGAAAATTTGGTTGTCTCATATCAAGTATAGCTAGCCAATTCTCTTGTTAGGTCACCTTACTTTGTGCTTGTGTGATTGATGCAATTTGTTATTTCAATTATTTTAACTTCAAATTTATTAGTAATTTGACTATGATTCATGCATACCGCATATGATAAAGGCCATGTTCTTTAGGTAGCCTTCAGATGATATTTAGATACATTTGTTTCTTTTGCTCACCAATGTTGTTGCCTTGCCCATTCATTGATATACAACTACATTACAAGCCTCTTTAGCCCCATTGGTTACTATTCTCAAGTCTAGCTAGCTTGGGGAGCTTATTGATGTGGTGTCGTTGTTTGTGTGTCAAGCTTCAATTTATGCAAAACATGGTGGAATAAAGATTGAAAAAAAAAATTGTTTCTATAGTTGAGATGTGTGACTTGGAAAAAGAAAGAAGGAAAAAAATAAATAAAAAGCTTGTTTATATGTACTCATTGAAAAAGCCAAAGAATTGAAAGAAAAAGGAAAAAGAAAGAAAAAGATTATTCATGACGATGTATAATTAATTTCAATCTTGGTTCTTTATAATGTTTGGAGAAAGTTGGTGATGTCAATTAGAGAATGAATTTTATATCATTATTTGTTCGTGTTTATGATATTGCTCCCCAAGTTGGCCTTTTCGCTCACAATTTCCTAAATATTATCCTACCCCTTCACCTTTGCCCCCATTACAAGCTTATAAAGTCCTTCTGATCGGCATGTGTGTTTTGTAATTGAGTGAACGTTATTTCTTGTTATCGTCAAGTTACCCTTTGTTGCATCAAATATTCATATATTGCAAGGTGTGTGGCGACGACTAGCTTGATTGGGAAATCGTTTGTGGCCAAGTTTGGTTTCAATTGTGGATCATGATGTTGAGTGGTTCTATTTGTATCCGAGCTAGATTTTGGTCTTAATAACTTGGTTTGACTGTTTGCTCGAGAGTTAGGTCAGTCTTATTTTGGTTCCCTAGAAGTCCTATTTGTCTTGTTTCTCCGTCTTGAGTCTAGTGTTGCTTGGGGACAAGCAACGGTTTAGCTCGGAGGAATTTGATGAGTCAAGTTTATATAGGTTTTATAGGCAAATTTATGCTATTTTTATACTAGCATGTTAGGTCTTTTAGTCTCTTTTTAGGTCGCAATTGTATAACTTGTCCTTTTTGTGCTATATTACGCTTTGTTTGTGTTTTCTTAATGTTTCAGGTAGTTTCTATAGCTATTTAGATGCTTTCAGAGTGATTTTGGAAGAATCGGACAATGAAAAGATAAAAACGTCGATAAATCGAGGTCGATTGATGAAGGAGATGCGTTTGTGGAAGCTTAGTATGAGATTAATATGAATGAGTGATGAATATAGCATCCACAAGGGTTGTTATGCATCTTTCGGAAATAAATTTGAGTTAGAAACGAGGAAAAACGATGGTTTACAAAGTGTCAAAACTGATCTTTGTCCACTCCTTTGATCATAACTTGAGTTATACAGATTGGATTGAAGTGATTCAAGTTGCATTGGAAACTAGACTTGAAGAGCTTGGCAATGGTAGGGGCACGACCCAAGATAATTTCTATAACAAAAGTTATGGCCGTTTTAATCCGAGCTTTATAGCCTGTGACCATACCCTGCGCCCAATTGAGGCTCCGTAGCTACTTCCAGGGTCCGGGCTGACCTGCGGCCATAAGATATGGCGAGTACACGACCAGCCCAAGCAGCTCACGAGGCTTCATCGCTACAGGTCCTTCACTCGTCCCTCGATTCCGTCGATCTTATTCGTGACACGTCACCGTCTATCGTCCAATAAAAATACAAATGATGTAATTTATATATTCTTTATTTATTTTTGGATCAGAATTTAGGAAGTTTATAAATACTCAAGGGATTATTATTTTCCCTTATGTTTTTTTTTTATATTTTTTATTTTACGTTCGTTTTCTTAGCCCTAGTTTTCTCATTGGATTCTCCATGGATTGTTCTTGAGTTTATTAGTTTTATTCATTGAGGTAATTTTATTTCTTTATTAAATTTAGCTTTAATTGTTTATTTCATGTTTGAGCAGTTCAATTTCTAGGATTTGGGAATCCATGTTTATACTTTAATTCTTGATTGATATTATTTATGATTTGATTATTGATATCTCTAATTGATAGTGTTTTTCTTATTAATCTTGCAACCTGATCAATTGTTTGATTTATTACTGTTAATAAGAGTTTGAATTGAAAGATCTTACTTTTAGAGGCTTACCTACAATTAGCAATTTTGATTATGTAAGCGAACGAACTACATATGTTGAATTGAGAGCGTTAAGACCCGACCGTAGGCTTTGCAGTCGCTCTAAATAATTGATTGATTGAATTGTTATTGATGTTTGATAGATTTAGAATTATAAGCATGGTGAACCATAACCCTAGGTCTTTTTATTAATTTTTTTATCCCTACTTTAGTTTAGACTATATTCTTATCTCATTTTTGCGATATATTTTAGTTTCTCCATACCTTGAAAGCTAGATTGAATAGCCATATTTTTGTGGATTCGACCCTACTTACCCCACTACATTATTAGTTGGTTTGTTAGGAAATTATTCTTGACAGGTGTACAACAACCTATCAGAATTATAATTGAAATCAACATCATCAGTATTATACACACCATCGACGGATAAAACCTCTCACCAAAACAAAATCTTACATCAAACATAAATTTAGCATTCAAAACAAATTCAGTCTATTAAAACAAAGTAAATAGCAGGAGATATTGCAAATATTTCAACAATTACGAAGTACATTGATGCGAACCATTGGAATACACACATGCGAAACTTACCTTTGAAACCCTATCTTGCAAACCGGCCCTTCACGATTGGCCGCCTAAATGCTACACCCTCTTCTTTCTCCCTAAATTTCTTAGGATTTGCATCATTCGATTTACTTCAGATCAAATCGAAGAAAACACAGTTCCATTTACCCTCTTCTTGCTTCGTAAATGAATTGAACTTTGATCACATGGTCAACTGAAAATAGAGTAACGAAAGGCAATGGTTAACTAACATTCATTATGTTAACTTGGACCCGGGGAAATTTACAGTATTACCCCTACAAAAGTATCTGAATTGACTTTACAACCTTGCATAAACTAATCGAGTTAACAAGTACTATCTCTAACCCTCTGTTACTTTTTCGGGGCGTTTGACAATAGGGATAGGGAAAATGAGGATAAGGAGGTAGAATAAGGATAAGTAGTAAAATTACATAACTATTCTTACTGACATTTCTCCTCTCCCCTCTTCCTTCCCTTTCATTAAGGGTATAATTGTCTTTTACATTTTAATATTAATCCCTACACCTTACACCTGCCCCCCTTCTTACAAAAATAGAGGGATAACTTTATTTTTTATCCCTATCCCTTTCATATGGGATAGAACAATTCTCATTAAACAAATAAGGGATTATAAGATACAAGGGATTATTAGACCATCTCCAATGGTGAGACTCAACTTTGAATATTGAAATACAAAATGAGTTGTTTTTTACCTCCAATGGTGAGATCATACCCACTTCTCAATTTAGCAACTCATGTTAAGTTTAATTTTCCAATGGTGAGACTCTCTAAAATATACAAATGTCACTTTCAATTTATGGCCCATAAATTATTGTAAAATTAAAAAATCATATAAAAAAGGTAAAACTTAAATAAATTAAAAAATATATTAAAATATTGACAAGGGCCCACACTTTTTGTAAAATGAGACTCAAAGTTGAGTATCTAAACTTGGCAACTTTCTTTTGGAGTTGCTAAGTTTAGATACCAACTTATTGGTATACATTGCAAAAAATACTCTCTCTCTCTTAAAAATACTCACTTGAGTCTCACCATTGGAAAGGGTCTTAGGTCCCATTCTTTAGAGCTGCTCTGCTCTGTTTTACTATGCTCAAATCAAATCTGCTATGCTCTGCTCAAAAGAAATCTGCTCTGCTCTATTTTCAAATAATAATTAATAATAACAACAATAATAATTAATATTCAATAATAATAATTAATATTGTATTGATGATAATAATTTATTATTTTGAATAATTATAATAATTATTAATATTAAAAATAATTTTAATAATTATTAATATTAATAATAATTAATATTTATTAATCATAATAATAATTATTAATAATAATTATCAATAATAATATTTAATAATTCAAACTATTAAGAACTAATATTTAATAATATTATTAATTAATAATTTCTAATAATTATAACAATTCTTTCAAATAAATAAATAAATAATAATGATAATAACAAGTAATAACAATTTCTTTTATAAACATTTGATATTAGAATCACAATGTGTAGAAACATTTTATGTTGATTGTTAGTTCATTGAATTGAATTATTTTTCAAATCTTTCCATACATTTTAAGATTTTAAAAAAAAAAGAGGTTGTTTTCAAGTAGTACTTTGTATACTATTATTATTTTTAGGGTAACAAATATATGATTAAGATAAATTTATAAGTAAAATCATTAGTACTCATTAAATCATTTTATTTTAAAATTTTTGTGAAATAAATATAAGTAAATCGTTGTCTTTTATCTTTCTACTATTAACATTGGGTCAAAAAAAAAAAAAAATCTTTCTACTATTAACATATGTTAAATATGGTATACATATATTTATGTTTTCACTCGTCTAAATCGTATCTGCTGAAATTTAATCTGCTCTGCTCTGCCCAGAAGCTCAAAAGAACAGGGCCTTAATTTTTATCTCACATACAATTCCTACAAACAAACACCCTCTTTAGAGGCAACAAGGGTATGCGATTCTTTCTGAGATTGCACTACCCACATAACCACATTGCTTATTGCTTCGAACTAAAGTAGAGGTGATCGTTTGCGGGCTTGGACGGGAAACAGGCCGGGCCTATACTTCATTTTTTGTCCAACGGGCTAATTGTAGCTAACCCGAGCCCTTTTATACGGGCTTGATAAATTGTCCAAGCCCGCTCTATTAACGGGCTGGGCTTGCCCGCGGGCTCACGGGCCTAAAATATTTGTTTTACAAATATTTAACACTAATTATTTTTTTTATCATTTACATATGTTAATATTATTTCGATTTAGTTATCTTAAAAATTTCTTGATCACTAATGATACTAGAAAAAAACATATTTAACTTGTGACATATGTTAGTGAAAAAAAGGAAAGAATGAACTTATTTACTACAAGTATAATGATTAAATATAAAATTGAAATAAATAGTTGTAGCTAATAATAGGTTAGAGTCCAATATAGTCTCTTTGTATTTATTTTCTAAAATATACTACATACACTACTACAAAAATAGGCAAAGGAACCTCTAATAACAGACCTGTTGGTTGATACAACAGGTCTCTTTAATATAAGAGACCTAATATTACTGATAACAGGTCTCTAATATGTCAAAGGGCCTACTACTAAAGATAAGAGACCTGTTGTTTCTCATAATAGGTTTCTTATGTTTGTAAGGGCCCACCCCTCTTAAACCGACTCTCGCCTTTCCTCTGTCCCCTTTTCACCCCTTGTTTCTCTCTCCTCTTCTCACTAAAAATTAAACAACCCTATTTCCCCTTTCTTCGTTATCCCCTCTTTCTCTCTCTTCCCCTTCCCCTTTCTCTGTGCAATTAAGCACCATGAAATTCTGCTGCAACCATAGGCGGAGTAAAAAAAGCCCCACCATTTCCAACCTATAATCGTTGCTTATCAGATCAGGAATTCAGTAGCACTTTAAATGGCCGCTTTCTCTCTCTTCTAGAACTCCGTCGTCGTCACTACCCTCAGAAATTTATTCCCATAAGCAATTTGAATTCGTCGCTAACAAATCACGCCATCCACCACAACGATGCTCTATTCGGTTGAAATTAATTTTCTCCGATCCCCTAATTTCATCAGTTATAAGTTATAAGTGATCCTAATTTCTGCAATTAATTCAGAGGTAATACTAGTACTAAATCATCTACAATTGAATGTTGGTTTTCATCTTTTTTATCTCATCTTTTAGTTCATGGTGTACACTTTGAATCATAATTCTCGGGTTTTTTTTTTTTTTTTTTTTTTTTTGTAATTGCGGATTTCAGGTGACTTCGACCCCAATGCATGGATTTAGATCTGTGATATAAAGAACTATATATGCTGAGCAATTATTAATCAGTTCATAACTTTAAATCTAATGATGAATTGGGATATATTTCCTGGTAAATTTATTGATTTTGAATGCTATTTTGTATTCTTCTTTTTTCTAGATCCAGATCCTAACTTGTTTATTGGAATTTAATTGACTAACTTTTTGCATAATTTATATTATTGAATAGGTGATTGAAGCTACAAGTTATTCTATTAATGTATTAGAAGTACATGCTTGTAAAATCTTTAAATCATTAGTTATTAAATATTTTAACAAGTTTCTGTACTTGTAAATGTTAATGTAATACTTGTAATTTTCAATAATAAGTTCATGTAAGTTTCTTTAATGAATTCCTTCTTTTTTTTTTTTTTTTTTTTTTTTTTTTGCAAGTAGAGTAGAGTAATGAAATTAAAATTTCAAAATTAAAAACCCCTAATAAATTTGTCACGGGAATTTTTTTTTTTTCAAAAAAAAATTATATGGAAGAGACCCGTTATGTAACAAAACAGATCTCTTTGATACCTTCCAAAGAGACCTGTTATGTTACATAGCCGGTCTGTTTCCCATCTTAAATTAGTAATATAATAACGCTCAAAGAGACCTGTTGTCTCACTTATTAGGTCTTATTAATCACAAAGAGGCCTGAACAGGTCTCTTTACCAAAGAGACATGTGAGCTAGAGACCTTCTCTTAACAGGTCTCTTAGGCCTATTTTAACAGGTCTCTTTGGCCTTTTTTGTAGTAGTGATACATAATCAACTAACTAAAAAATCATTAAACTATTACTTTTTTAAATAAACGGGCCGGCGGGCTAGCCCACGGTACATATTGTCTTGTCCGTGTCTACAAATTCTTCTATGGACCCTAGTCCATCTAAAATAGCTAGACCCCTAATATAACACAAGCTTATATAAATGAAACACAACTTCATTCTCTTCTTCTTCTTCCCACCATCTTTACAAAATTTTGTTTTTTTTTTTTTTTTGTTTTTTTGTTTTTTTTAATTTATTTATTTATTTTTTTTTTACAGAAACTCTCTCTCTCTTTTTTTTTTAATCTAATCACTTTTTATTTCTTTATTGAATTTACTTCATTCATTTTTTTTTTCAAATTCTTATTTTCTCTCTCCTCTGTTCTTTGATTTTTCCATTAAATTTCAGCATTTAACGTGATGGAACAATTTTAAATTCCCAAAGATATTAATCCAGGTTTGTTATTATGAACTCATTGTGATCACTATTAATTTTTTGTTGATTTTGAGATGAATTTTTGGATGAAATAATTGTTTTAATATTAATTGAATTTTGAAAGCTAATTTGATTGATTTCAATTTGTAATCGATTACCTGATTGTTTTTACAGTTCTCATTAATTTGTATGTATTTTTTTTATTTAAGATGAATTTGTAGATGAAATCATTGTTCTAATATCAATTGAATTTGTTGAAGTTAATTCGATCAATCAATTCGTATCTATTATGATCGATTATCTGATACTTTTGAACATTTAGTAAGCAAAATCTGAACAATTGCAAATTTTGAACATTAAAAAAAAACAATCTGAACATCAAAATTTTTGAACATTTAGTGAAAATATTTGAACAATCGCAATGTACCACGCCTATACTTTTGAACATTCAGTAAAAAGATCTGAATAATTGCAAATTTTGAGCATTTAGTAAAAAAATCCGAACATCGCAAATTTTGAACATTTAGTAAAAAATATCTGAACAATCGCAATGACCACGCCTATACTTTTGAACATTTAGTAAAAAAATCTGGACAATTGCAAAATTTGAACATTAAGTAAAAAAATCGAAACCTCGCAAATTTTGAACATTTAGTAAAAATATTTGAACAATCTCAATGTATGCCTTTACTATTAAACATTTTGTAAAAAAATCTGAACAATTGTAAATTTTGAACATTTTGTACAAAAATCCAAACACTGCACCACGTCCATACTTTTGAACATTTGGTAATAAAATCTGAACAATCGCTTGTGGTCCAGCTATCCTAGATGGACCAGGACAAGGGTGCACAGTAGACTTATTGGTCCGTGTCCGCCCATTTATATTAATGGGCCGGGCCTAGCCCGCCCAAATTAACAATTTTTTCAAAATGGTTGTCCAAGCCCGCTTATTTTGCGGGCCGGATTGGGCGGGTTTAGCGGGTTGACCCGTCCATGAATAGCTCTAAACTAAAGCCTACTATATCTCTCTTTGTGCTCATTTTCTGGGTTGATCAAACAACCCACTAAACAAAGAAAATATGGAAGCTGCAATGGGGTTGATGCGAAGGATTCATCCTAAGCACACTGATACCGCTCTCTCTGCTCTTCTTTCTCTCATGCCTGAGCATTCCTCTGATCTCCTCTCTCAAGTCGATCAACCTCTCCAGGTTTTGACCCCTGTTTCTGATAATTCATCTACTTTTCTTTCAATTTCATGGATTTTTTTTTTTTCTTTTTATGGATTGAAAAATGTTGTATTTTGTTGGGTTTTATTTGATCTTGCTTGATTTTGACTTTATGGGTTGTGGGTGTTAATCTTTGTTTAGGGTTTTAATTTTATTGGGATTTGCTTTGTCTATTGATTTATGCAGAATTATGATTGTGGATTTATCTATTGTTGAATGTGTGTAGAATTCTGTATTGATTGGGTTTGGATATGAACAGTTTAGTAAGAATTTCTGGTAGGCTGATGCCAGAATTGATTATTGACTTGGTGTTGATTTTATGGGTAAATTTGTTACAAAATAGAAATGATGTGCAGGTTTAATAAGAAACTTGTATGGGTGTTAGTGTGTGACATATATAATCACAAAGGGTTACAGTTGTTGCCTCGAATCGGATCTTTCGCATTTGCAATCTTGGGCTGCTTTATGTAACACCATCGTACATTGCGACCCATTCACTTCAACCAAGCCGTAGAGGATTATTATTTGAGTATACTATTGATTGATGTAATTTAGCATAACTTAGAGAATCTGAATCAGTGGGATTTTCTATATGCTTTAAACTGTTCTGTGATCAATGTATTGAGTTTATTGCAACTATTATTGCCCTTTGGATTTGTTTAGGGTTTGCTTGTGGTTTCTAATTTCTATATACAAGTACTTGATAGATTGAAAGTCAATCCTATTGGATGCTAATTCTGAGTAGTGTGTTTGATCATGAATTAACTTACTTTTAATAATTACGGAGTATATACTTCCTGATTGTTAAATCCACTTTTAGATGTTTGAGTCCGCTTTTCCAAGCCTCAATTTGAAGTTATCCTGGACCACCCTCAAAAACAAATGTGATACCTAAAGCTTTGGTTCTTCTTTAACTGCTTTAGCCTACAAAAGTTATCTGCTTATGTAGTTATGTTAACGAGTGGGAAAAAAAATTTATGAGGAATTGTGGTTGGAAATGAATCAGAATTTTCTTATGCGCCATTAAAGATTATTGCTATTCATGGCAGTCCTTTTCTCATAATAGAGTGTAAGAAGCTTGCATGTTAATATACCAACAGTTCAAAGAAAAGATAATTAATTTGTTAGAATTATCGATGATATTTGCTGGAAATTATACATTCTACTTTGATTTGGATGGGTTTTTTTTTTTTTTTTTTTTTTTTTTTTTTTTTTCTCCTGGTAAACTGAGTAATTTTCATTTTGTATAAATTCTCTTCTGGAGGCTTTTATTTGAGTATCTTGCTAACTTTTAGCTATTTTATTTTATCACATCGTCTTTTGCGCTATGATGTCATATGTTATGGGTATCCAGGATGCCAGATTAAGTAGATTATTTTCTGGTTTGCGGAAGCAGGTTTTATGTGATCAAGAAAGTGGAAAGGAGTTCATATTGTGTGAATATAACAGAGATGCTGATTCCTACAGGTGATAAAGTTGGCTGGCATACATTATTTTCTTACCCATTTATATTATCAATACATTTTTAATTTCTTAAACATTATTTTCTGGTTTGCGGTAGCACGTTTTATGTGATCAAGAATGTAGAAGGTTTTACTCGTTTTTTATTTTATTTTTATTTTTTATTTTTTATCTTTATCATTATTTTAAGTATTGCATCAGTGATTTGTGCTTAGCTCATTGGCATTTCTCATATACAATAGCACAAAGTATAAAGCTAATCTTTGTTATGTGTTAAACATGCCTCTCTGGTTAGTGAGTCCATTGACTAACTGAAATTTTATTTCATTGGCATACTGGCATTTTTCAGATACCATGGTGAATCTTTACATAGCTCTTTGCCTGTTGAGTTGATGCTTGTCCTAGTGAATGTTGTCTCTTCTAACTGTTTTTCTGTAGCACTGTTTCAAAGCTGTAATTCAATTTTGTTTCCCCTTTTTTCATTATAGGTCGCCATGGACAAATAAGTACCAGCCACCATTGGAGGATGGCCTTTATCCTTCTGTAGAGCTGAGGAACCTCGAAATTGAAGCCAATGATGTTTTTACTGTATATTGTGACCAGTGAGGTCCTTTACTTGCCTCGTACTTGGTTTTCTAGTTCAGTGGCAATGCTTATTACTGTCAGTATTCTTTCTGTTTTTTTTTTTTTTTTTTTTTGGCCTTTTTTTCAAGGCCCCTTCTATCTATTTCTTCTTTCTGCGCTGGTTTTTTAAGGGTTTGAGGTAAATAAATTATCTTTTAATGCTAGGTATTATGAAGGTGGAATTTCATCTGTTTATATGTGGGAAGATGATAATGAAGGATTTGTCGCATGCTTCTTGATAAAGAAAGGTGATTCTATACCTTTTTCCCTGACTGAATCTTCCCTTAACTGAAATGAAAAGAAGAAGAAAAAACTAAATTGGGTCACTCAACATTCAGTTATTGCTTGCGCCTGTTTGTGCTGGGGGGGGGGGGGGGGGGGGTAAAGTTGACAATTCAAAATTTATGAGGGTAATGCATACTTGTTTTTAATGTTTGACTGCCCTGTGGACTCATTCTGTGTATTAGATGGTTCAAAGTCTGGTCATGGGCGAAGAGGTTATTTGCATGAAGGACAGTGGGATGCCATCCATGTTATTGAGGTATGTCTACTGATCTTCTACTTGTGAATTACAATTCTATGCAACCTCATTTTATTTTACCATTTTCCTTTTCCCAAAGATGGTTCCTCGTGTCATTTACTCATCAAGCACCAAATTATTTCAATGACAATATAGGTGGGACCTGAGGATGAAGGAACTGCAAGGTACTGTTTAACCAGTACTGTCATGCTATCTTTGACTACAAATAGTGACTCCTGCGGGACATTCAGCTTATCTGGATCTATTAGAAGACAGGTAATGTACTTGTTCTGCAAACGATACTGTGACCATTATAATCTCAACTTTACACTGTGTTGCCCCCTTGATATGATCATGTTAAGCTGTTTGACTGGTTATTATAATACAGTGATCGCTGGGGCAAATACCAGAATACTTCATATTTTCCACTTAAATCCTTTTTCTAGGTTTGTACTTAAGTTTTCTTTTCGTGGTGTAGATGAGTATGCAACTGTCAGTGGCCGAAGGTCATCTTTGTAACATGGGAAAAATGATTGAAGAATTGGAAGGCAAGCTTCGAAACTCCCTGGATCAGGTACTACGCATGACTGAAAATTTGATGCTTTTGATAGTTTATGGGACATGCCTGTTCAATGCACCCACTCTACTCCTAGAATGTTTATGTTTGAACTTTGAAGTCGGCAGCTTTATACCTGTGCATAGTCTCACATTCTTATATAGGATATCTAGAAAAAATTGTTACATATGCTTAACAGTAATGGTTTATATGATTACATTTTCTGCTATGCCATCCTTAAATTATTCAGAATATGATGGCCGGGAAGGGGAAAATAATACAGTATACATTATTATGGTCACCGTAAGTATTAGGGTTGGGTTGGGAGACTTGGGACAATGTGATGACTAATCTGGGTTGGAGGAAGTATACTTAAGAATGTTTTACTGAGCTATGTGTTATGCTGCTGAATCTGAATAGGTTTACTTTGGGAAGACAAGAGAGATGGTTTGCACTTTGCGGCCACCTGCTGAATTGGCAACGATGAAACTGCCTGATAGCTGATTTGTATGTCTTTGAATCATGATCTAAAAGTATTATATTGTGGATTATTAGTGTATTATCGTCATTTATTTGAATCTCTGGTTATGTGTTCCAGAATTTGGTTGAATTGGAATTCAATATCCTCTTGTAGACTTTACCATTTTGTTGGCTCTCGCTTAATTTTTGAAATTGTTTTTGGTTCTATGATATTACTTGTCGAGCTTCAGCTTGCAATTTGTATTACTGTTTTTTTTATATATATATAAAAAAATATTTTATTTGTGTGCAATGCATTTATGATTGATTTCTTGAGTAAGCCAGATAAAAGATTGGAATTAGTTTCTGGATGTTTTTGTCAATAATCAAACATAGATTGAATATAAGATAAATACATTAAAACACTTTTAAAAATGTAGAAAGGTTGCTCTCAAAATACGAAAGTTCTACTATGGTTCAGAAAATAGGCACTTTTGGCAGAAATTTTAAAAACTAGAAAAATTTTGAGTTTCCATAATTTATGTTTTACTGTGCAGTATCTTAAGCTTAAATTGGTGTTTATCTGAAGAAATTGGAGGATATGAATGTGTCTAGGTATGAGGTTAGAGTTAGACAAAGAAATCAAAAGATTTGAATATGGAGAGAGAAAGTGCAAAAAAAAAAAAAAAAAAAAAAAAAAAAAAAAAAAAAAAAAACACAAACAAACAAAATGTATTGATGTGACAATTTAGTCTATCAATTTATATGGTAGTCATTTTAAAAATTTTGAATTACATTAACTTGTGAAAAACTTGTGATAAACTATCTTACTAAACAGTTCTTGTGAAATTATATTATAAATATAATGTATGGCAAAATTACTACTTCAAAATGAAAAAAAGGGATAGAAAAGTAAAAGACAGAAAATGAAAGGTAGAAAAGAAGAGAAGGGAGAGATTTGGGAGACAAACAAAGGAAAGATGGGGGGTGGAGGGGATGGTCAACTTTGAAGGTTTAAGTTAACGAGTAGAATTTGAGTATACATTCCATGTTTCTCCGTATGTGGTTATACGAGTATAATGTACTTTACAAGGTAGGCAAGATGTCGGGCCGTGTCTCGTGCCAGGGAGCCAGACTCCATTGATATGTTATATCAACAAAATTTCATTAATATAATATTGATATGTTATATCAACAAAATTTCATTAATATAATGGCAATCTCGTAATTAATTGAAACTTATTTTGAAACCCACATGAAAAGTAGTGGAATGCTGAGTAGGACTCCTTTGGTGCAATTTTTTATTCAAATCTTGTAACGGTACTTGTTTGGACGGAAAATTCAACTCCGTCGGCTCAATTTTAATGAGATCGAAGATTGCAGAGGAGGAGAGAGAATAACTAGTTTGGGTAAAGACAAATCTTCATAAGATCAGCGTCAATGATTATCGGCGGTAATTAATTCGGTAACACCACCACACAAACACTCAAAGCAATAATTCTAGCTTCGTCATCATTTCACTACTGCATTTCGTGTGGTTGTCCTGGGGTAAATGTGGAGGGAGAGAATTTGCAAAATTTCGACAGTGAAGCCCTAAGTGATATCCTTTAACCCGAAATATCCAAGTAACAATATTTCCCAGCTTAAAAATGAAAACAACAGCTGAATTCATCAGATGTGTGCGACGCAATTGATACTTCATCTCGTACCTCAATGAAATTCAATTTTCAATGCAATTTCGTATTACAAATGCAACATATTAATCTAGCAATTTATGAATCGAATAATACCTTCATTTTGGAAGTTAATGAAACTTTGATTCTGTCGTCATCAAAGGAATTGAGCTCCACAACATTGCTCATGCTTTCCTCGAAATCCACAATCTTCATCATACGATGTACACAACCGTATTGATCATCAAAAATCCCAAGCACAACCACTTAATTCAGTCGAAATGAAGAAGAAAGGTGTAAAAAACCATTAAGGGTCACTGTTGCAGAAGAGAGAGAAAATTCCTTTAATGATGTTAAGGTTGTCTCAACGACCCCCCATCAAAAACAAAAGACATAAAACGGGGTTTTAAGGGGGTTTTCATATCTGTTTCAATTTTGACCTTCATTTAATGAGTGAAATGACAACGCCGCCCCTATATCAACGCTCCTCGTTGACATAGGATATCAATTTGGATTTCCTCCGTGACAGGTCCACGTGTTTTTGGGTTTGTTAGGCCTGATCCATGGCTTGGCCCATGAGTTTTGTGTCGTAACGTGCTGGGCTGAAGTTTTCAAAAGGTTGGCATGTGCATGGCCCAGGCCCACGTGTCATCGTGTTGGGCCGTGTCGTGCCAGACTTGTGTGCCTTAGCAAAATTGCATTGATTTTAGTGTGTTTTGTCGTGTCGAACCTGATCATGTCTTACCACATCATGTTTCTCCCAAATAAAGGCAGCCCCACAATGTCGTGTTGTGTCGTACTTTTTTCGTGTCGGGCTGACCTATCTATCACCAAATATTAGTGCCATCTTTATGAAGGGCTTTAACCTATCTATCACCAAATATTAAAGCCATTGTGATATTTGCGGGAAACATGATTAGGATTAGTAACATTTGTTTTGATTTTGCAGATGTGCGATGGATGCATGAAGAGGTGAATTACTACAAATCCACTAAGCTAACACAAGTCGATCATTCTTTGATTGGGTTCTGTACTATATTCGGTTATTCCTAAGCTACGATAGTTCCAATGAAATTAATTTAAATTTTCTTCAACAACGTACTTTAAAATTTCGTAATTAATTTTTTTTTGGAACAACTACAAACACAAATATTTCCCCACGTGAGGGCTTTCTGATTTTTATTTTTCTTACTTTTCCTAAAAAAAAGTTACAAATACAAATACGGTGCTTTGTACATTGCACACTCGCAACATCATTAGGTGATTAGCAAAAAAACTTATGCAATGATTGCTATTTCACTATATGTCACTGACAATTTTAATAATTCACCAAACACCATCAAGGTTTTCAAAATTCACCAAATGTCACCGAGTTTTAAAAAAGATTCACCGTGTGTCATTAATGACTAACGGCCATTAACTCCGTTAGACAATTTGGTCAAAATAACCTCTAAAACCTTACCCGATCAATTTTCATGGTTAAAAAATAATGACTCGTTAATCTAGATATTTTTACACATAAAACAGGACATTTACATTTCCTTCAAAAAAAAAAAAAAAAAAAAAAGGACATTTACGTTATTGCTTTTGCTAATTTTGAGCTTAAATTGATTCCATCAGGAACAAAATAACTCCCAAAACGTACTTTACCGAACAAATTTTGTCACGAAAATCGAGAAAATTATCCCCAAATCAATCATATCATGACATGTGTTTTGGTTTAATACTCGATCGTTAATCATTCATGGGACTCGGTGAATTTATAAAAAATTCAGTTACATTTGATGAATTTTTAAAACTTTAATAGCATTTGGTGAATTATTAAAATGCTAAGTGTCACTTGATGGAATGACCATTCAATCTGAGGAGAACATTAACGAACTTAATGTTTTTAACCTGTCCAAAGAATACCTTAATGTTATTGATTTTTTTTTTTTTAAACACTGGTTAAATTTATTTTTTTGAACTTCTCATACAATAATATAACAAAATATATCAATCATATTCAACTAAACATACATCGATAAACCTCAATAAATGCTTCATTTGTGGTTGTAGACAAGTGGTTTGTCAATAAAATTCAATTTTTCTTCACGATTGTAGACACTACTTATCACTCAAATTAAATATGAAATTCATTTTGATGATCAACCATACTTGAACCGAACATTCATAGTTGAAATGAACCTTCATGCAATTACTGATGAACATAAAATCAGCCATAGTCGTAATGAACCTTAATAGGTTCATTGATGAACATCAAAGCAGCCATCGCCGTAGACATTTGATCAAACACCTGATGAAGTCTTCAATCATGCAGACATGTTAATGCTGCCAACGGCTCTATACTACTAATGATCCATGGAAGAATAAGAATAATCTTGAGCTAACTTGTTCAAGCTAGCTTGAAAATGACTGTCAAACAAAAGTATGTCTAATACACCCAAAATCCAAAAGATGGATAAAAAAAAAAAAAAAAAAAGATGGATACTAACAATAAAACTTATACCTTGCCAGAAACAAACCTCCAAAAGATTTGTCCATGTTAATCTCAATTTCACAAAGATATCCGTCCTTGCAAATATTTTGAAATTGTGATCATAAAGGCAGGCTTCCAAGAAATGTGTAAAGATATAAGAATAAGTTCAAACAGCTGTGTTTGAATGAAAAACCACCACTGTTAAATAGAGCAAATCGCCATTCAATTTGATCCAACAATTCAAAGACATGACCAAACCCAAACAAGGTTTAACATCATAGGTTGATTATCGCTAAACCAACAGGACGAAACAAGGGTCAAAATTAACAAAGCAAGTGGTTTTACAAGGCAGAACCACAAGGGCATCGAACAATAATGATGATCTTTGCTAATCTCTCGACAACCTAAAAAGAACTCTATAGAACTTACCTAGGGTTCAGTCTCCACTAGCATATGTAATCATCAAGCCCTGATCCCTGAAAAGTTTTGAAGTGAACATTTAATTTATTGCATTGTTAATAAAGAAATGGCCTACATCCATTAAATTCCAGCACCTCTAATCCTTCTACATATAAAGTATTGCTATAATTATAAGCTAACATCATACAATGCAGTAGAGCCAATTGATCCCAAGGTGAATCTAAGATACCTAACAAGGAATGCTTATAACTCCAAATCTTACCAAAACATGGAGCCAAGTACTTGTAAAACAGACGGTGCATTTACAAGGGGGAAAAACAAAAGCAAGAATATACATGAACTTATTCTGAAGAGCAAGGCACACTCACCAATATTTTTTTCAGCATAACTACTTAATATCGATTGTATGCTCTCCCATAACCATCTAGTCTCTGATGCTGAATATCAGTGTAAGCATCACGGGGCCTAGGGTGTGGAAAGTGCTCAGCAGGGTTTGTGTATTGGCCCCTTGGCTCTACATGAAAGTTTGACCCAGCATAGGGCTGACTGTGTAATGAATCATAATCAGAGAAAGTGGACTGCTGATAACCACCAAAACCTGAAGTTGGCATCTGCTGCTGGTGCACCTGCTGACGTCTTTGTGCATCCAAGTGAAGGAACTCATCCCACTGTTTAGCATGAGAGCTTCGTAAACCAGCAAGCCTTTTCATGTAAGTCTCTCTCAAGTCTCTGATAACCTAATATTATTTTGAGCACCACAGAGTGAAACATTTGTCATTTTAATAAAGATGATTCGTATCAATTTGAATACACATATATCAACAGTAATATCATCAACAAACAGCCACTTAAGTACTCCTTCCGTCCTTAATTTTTAGCTCCCAAGCCACTTTTCACTTTGTTGATTTTTGGTTGAGTGGAGTAGATAACAAACAGAAGTGATGGGGCCAACTATATATTATGTGAGAGTGAAGTTGTGGTCCTCATCACAAAAGAAAATAGAAATGAGGCAAACAATAAAGGACAAAGGGAATACAAGCAACGACGTGAGCTAAAACAAATGGGCAAATGACTACATGGAAAAATTACACTTAAGCGAAGTTGACCAACAGCGCAATTATATATTTGAAGTATACACAAGAGTTATTATGAAGTTTTACAGAAATAACCAAAATATGAGCTTACGAATTTAATTTAATTTGTGGAGGGAGAGAATGTTGTGAGTAAGATGCAATTTTCAATATCTTATGGTTCAGATCAACAACGGATAAAGTAATATGGAGTTATACTGCTTTGAATGTTGTGATGTCACTCTTTGCTTATAGGCTGCAACAATAATGTTGCCAACAAAGCAATTAGTAGTACAACTTAACCAATAAAACAACCTACAACAGACTGATTGCTCCTTATACACTTCAGAGTACAGAGCCAGATAGTTACACCTCCAAGGCTCCAACAGCTAAACAGCCCATATATGTTCAACAAAATGGCTTAATATTTAATTCTATGTTCATAACAAATGGTAGCTTACCTTTGTTTCTCAGCAAGAATTGTCAGGATTTACAACTTTTTATGCACTATTACAAAGTCAACCCTCACGTGAAGCCATCACAAAATATCTACACTAAATTTTTAAACAAAAAGCATTTGCTCTAAGAAAGTAAGAATTGGACTAATACTCTTGTACAGACCTTAAAATTTATCAATACTAGCAGCACAAGGAGAAACACACATAAGCATACAGACATACAAGGGACACACACACACACACACACACACATTGACATTACAAAAGCTCACACACACTGATAGACACACATACCTCACGGTGCTTGTAATTCTCCTCGTCTTCTTGCTGATCACGAAGTCTGGCTAGATCCATGGCCTCTCTTTTGTATTCCAACTCCACATCCTCAAGTGTTTGTGGCAATAAGGGATGCTCAACCTTATTATCAGCATGGACATCATATCCCCGTCTCTCGGTTTCCCAACCATGGGATCTGTAGGGTCCCTGATATGTGGTATATGAACTGCCACTATAAGGGGCACGGGCTGGAGATCGCGAACGGCTTGCACGACCTCGTCCTCCATCACTAACATAAGCTTCAGTAAATGATACTATGTTAACCATTTGTTTCAGCATTGCCTAACATAAATAGTAGCTCTAACTAGATAAACTATACTTAGAATCCCTCTGATGCACTTTACAGTAACTTTTGAAGACAACTTGGAAAAATCAGACCCCTTCGCGAAACTCACTTCAATATCCAACATGGTAGGGTAAAAGAACTTACCTCTTGCTGCAATCACAGATAAACAACATGCAATGTTACTAGAACATCAAGTACAATACAGATGACAGTCCATAAAACATTATAATAGAGCTCAAAATGTTGAGATATAGTACTGCAATATAGTCACTAATTACCAGTTCTGTAATAGAGTTACAGGTATAGCTTTTAGTTGCCCTACCTTGTGGAGAATTTCTAGAAGGTTTCTGCAGATCCCCACGAATACGGTCCTCAAGACCTCTATCTTGTCTGCCAAATCTCTGATGAAACTGTGATGCATTTCTAGGGCTAGGGTTAGATCTTTGAGATTCTGAGCGCGTAAATCGATTACTGAAAGGACTGCGCTCAGGTGACCTAGATCTTCGGGGTTCTGAGCGTGAAAACCGAGTACCAATAGGACTGCGCTCTGGCGATTTAGACCTACCTGTATGAGAACCTGGAGAGCTCCTATCATTACATTCATCTTTAATCACTTTATGCACTGCATCTACACCTTTTCTCAAGATTAATCTATCCTTGCCACTAACAATAATAAACTTCTCATCCATCTTGATTTTGCAGCCATTGTCTAGCTCGATCTTCTCGATCACTTTATCTGTGAAAAGTGCTCTCACTTGCTTGTCTCTTGCAGCCACCCTTTCAAAGAAATCCTGGGAGTTGCGATTCCCTCCAAGGGTAAATGGACATCCCTGCAATTGTTTCATAGTCCAGCAACATTGAAGCAAAGAGTTGGTAAATCTAGGCTAAAAGCACAAGTACAATAAAAAAAAAAAAGGATATCATACAGCAGCATAAATTAGCAAACAGAGGCCTTACAACAAATCGCATCAGGAGATATGGCCATGTAACCTACTAAGAAAATAAAATCTGACAATAATATCATCACCCCAATGTTTATACCAGAACCTCCTGCTCAAGGGGTTCAGATGTATGCAGTCAAGAGGTTTTTTTATGGAGGACCCTTCATCAATCAGAGAGAGATTTATCATTCTTTCCCAGTATCTCTTATTTAAGATGGAGCTTAGGATTGGTGTAAACCCACATCATATTTTGGAAGCTATTATAACTTACTTTCTTCAAAGAACCTTATGTGCTTTAGGATATAATCATTAAGGGAAATTCTTTTTGGTTACCCGGTATTATTGCACTTTTCATTTTGGTAATCGGAGGGAAAAAAAAAATAATACGAGGTTATCATCAATGTTAATTCTATACTCTTGAAGTCTTGATTTATATCAACCAAGACATTTATGGCCATTGTCTAATCATAATAATAACTTATATTGCTAGCTACAGTAAACAATTCCAGAGTAAAGATGAGTTTGCCCCTTCCTTTATAAAGAATTCTCCCACCACCTTGATATAATGATGGTTTCACATCTCTTTGTCTCTATCATTAGCTCTTTTTCTCCGTAGATTGTAGGTTTTTCCCAGCAATTTCTTCAAAGATTGAATGAGTTCAGGTGCTAAAGCAGCGTGTGTTAATTTCCCATTCCCACAATTTCTTTCCTAAAAAGAATTGATTTGTAGATTGAGACCTCTAATCCTGCTTCAATTTTCATCAGGGTATCTCAAATCTTCATGATATTTTAACCATCCAAGTAGATTTTATGGGGTTGAAGATTTCCAAGTTAACAATGTGAGTTGGGGTTTTGTTTTTTGGTTTTTCTTTATTATAATTTTTTTTTTTTTTTTTTTTTAAGACAATGGTGGTTACTGCTTTTCAATTTGGCCTTCATCAAAACCAGCAAGTTCACCATACCCATTGTTGCTGTCAAAGAAAATATAGTGTTCATCGGTTCTACTTTTGTTTTTTTTGGGTGTGTGTGTGATAGCCAAGTAGTAGGGTGGGTGGGTGTGGTAGCCAAGTAGAGTACATAAGAAAAAAAAATGAACTTAACTAATGTCATACTCTTCATTTCACCTTAATTACCCATGTCGGACTCTCGATACTCGGACTTGAGTATGACACTTGGACACATCACTTTTGGTTCAAAACCATGGATTTTTTTTTCACAAAATAGCCGAGTTAGACGCTTGGACACATACCTGTTTCGAGTCCATGTAACATTCATAAAACATGGAAGTAATAGTAATTGTTAACCATGATTATAATCTAACTTATTTATAGGTTTTAATAGTGATTAACGTCATGGTTGATATAAATCAAGTATACAATTACCATCGATAATAACTTTATTGTTGATTGCCAACTCTGAAGAACAATAACACAGGTAAACATGCAACATTGAGCCTTACCTGAGTGAAGTGACCAGATTCCCCACAAATTTTGCAAATCATTTCTTCTTCCTTCCTCTTCTTCCAGTTTCTCTCTGTTGCTTTAGATTTAGCCTCCCAAACCTTAGCCTCTCGACTCGTAAAATCTGTCGGGACAGCATTAGGGTCACGCTCGTCTTCCTCATCGGAGCTAGCTTGGGATTTTTTGGTATTTACTTTAGGCTTTTCTTGTACATTGACTACAGAAGATCCAATTGGTCCAGTGTACGCCTTGTAGATATCACTAAAATCATCATCATCATCCTCCAAATCAGGTCTATTTTCCATCAAGGACTGTATACAAGCAAAAAAACAATAAATTCATAGTTGAATCCTAACATTAAAGAGTTGTGCAATACATTAGCAACAAAATTAGATTCGATTATCTCGAAAAATTATACAATTCATAGTTGAATACTTGAATCCTAACATTAAAGGGTTTTGCAATACATTAGCAACCAAATTTAATTCAATTATAACGATTAAGGGTTGTGCAATACATTAGCAACCAAATTTAATTCGAAAAATCGTATAATTTAAGGATATATGATTCAATTAGGCTCATAATTTTGGTTTTCGTAATCATAGTATTTAGAAGCAATAGTTGAGATTTTCGAACCCTAAACTTATGCACTGACAAATTAAATAAAACAAAATAAAACCCTAGATTGTGAAATTGAAATGATGATTACAAAAAGAAAAAACAACGAACTTACCTCAGAAGCTGGTTCAATGATGGAGAACGTAACTGCGATGTTGAGTGCGCTTCAATGGAGAAGGAGGAGAGAGAAGAAGGCAGGGCTATTGTGAGTCTGTTTTTTATTTTTCACATTTGCTTTTCAATGGCTTTTTTTTTTTTTTTTTTTTTTTTTTTTTTTTTTGGGGGGGGGGGGTTCGGTGTTTAGAAAGTCACAAAAAAATGGGGGTGAGAAACGTTATAGGATCTTCTGAAATCGGGAGGGAAGTTTAATTATTTGAGGTAATCCTCACTCTCTTGAAGGGAGGTTAGTTAGGTATGAACAAATACGGAGTACATATCTATCTATATCATATCATATCATATAACTAATCATATAAAGCTAAACTTTTAGCAAGGTCACGAGGCAGCGACACTTGGCATTATAACTTTTCGCCAAATGTCGCGCCACGTTGGATAAATTTAAATAGACTCCGTAAGATAAAAAAAAAAAAAAAAAAGTTAGTTTGAAATTCTATTTTGAATCAAATTTGGATAGAGTTTTAGGATAATAGTTTAGAGTTTTATTTTCGATAAAATAAAATTTGAGTGTTGCACCACGTTGGATAGATTTAAATAGACTTCATAAACAACCCGGGCATTGCACTGGGCACAAAACTCCGCATTCACAAGATCTATACTGTAGGGAATATTTCAAGCATTAATCCCCTAGTTTGAACCCCACTGTGATCATACACTAAAGTACGGTGGCGTCCAAAGGGAAAGAAGATAGAGCAAAAGAGTCGCCAACAAGTTTTTTAGGAACTTGTAAACCGTTCACGAGGTGAAGGTTACACCCCTTAACGATCCAAGAGATCGTCAACTCCATAAAGTCTTGAACCAAATAGGGTTCGGGGATGAAGGTACAAATCCAACCTAAAAGAGATTGAACCTGCCCTAATAATAGACCTCTACTTTATTCTGATCGTATTCATGTGCGTTTTCTGACTAACATGCAATCATTAGGATTAACCCTAAACCTGTTTATCTATGTTGGTTGAATATAATGCACAAATAAAACTATTATTGGCGATCACTTGAATTATAATCATATTAACCCTAAACAAGATTATTAATTATCTTATTAAGCGTGATTACAAGTACAAATTTCCTTTAAACATGCATAAAATGTGTGATCAAGCAATAACAATAAATATCAAGCAACATAATAAATAATCATCATAATAATAATCAAAACAATAATCATCATAATAATAATTATAATAATCATAATCATAATAATCATGTTAAAGCATAATAATAGCAAGACCCTAGGCATGATACCAACAAGATTAATAACAAACCCTAGCATGTCACTAAGCAATAAAAATCAAAGCTTTAACCCTAATATGATACTAACATGAATATTAGGAAAGAAAATAGAAGGCGTCATAACAATCATACTTAGTATTAAATTTACCCTAGACATGATACTAGGAATCAAAATAACAATCTAAGCATGATTTCTACATAATAACATCAATAAAACAATTAAAGTACTTACTTTGATGCCTCGTACCTCTTTCTAATAACAAAATACACACGTTAGTAACTTAAAGGAAAATAATAAACAAACAATTAAATTAAATAATTGAAAGAGAGATTTGGGACCAAACCCTCAGAAATTAAACCTTTCACGTCTAGGGGGAAGGCAACTTCGAATTATGCTAGGTATTTCTAAATCTAATGAATGCGGAATTTTTATATTTGAGAGAAGGCTAGTTTAGAAAAGAGAGAGAGAGAGTAATCAAGAAAACTTGATGAGAGTTGGTGAATAAGAATTGATGAGAATTGATGAATCAAAACAGAGTTTTTACGACGTTATTTATAAAGAAAATCAGCCAAAAAGATAAAATATCAAAACAGAGTTCTGACGCAAATAAAATTGGATTAGCGCCAACGCTGGCTATTGGCGCCAGACACCAACATTAGCGCCAGGCGCCAATGCTAGCGCCAGGCGCCAAGCGCTACAGCTGGCGTTTGGCGCTGATTCAGAAATTCACGCGTTTTCTTAAAATTAGATAGAAATTGCCGTACAGGAGGATAAAATCGTATTTTCCTCAAAAAACGTTCTTTGATTCTAATTAAAACTCTAAAAAGTCAACAAAAGTTAATTTATCAATGCTAATTAAATTAGGAATGAAAAGAACCTTCTAGAAGAATCTAGAAGACTAAAACCATTCCTAATTGCATTAGGAATGATAAATCTATATTAGGCCCTCCCCTAGATCATTGGGCCGCATATAAGGCTCAAACCAGGCCCAGTTCAGTAATTTGGTCATAACTTCCTCAATATCATCGGAATTGGGCTTATAATATATCGTTGGAAAGGTCTTTTCAAGCCCCATCCAACTACACTACTATTGGACCCATATCATGGACCAACCAAACTGGATTGGTTGTTTTCTTAAAATAGGTTTTCAAAAGCAGAGAGAAGAGAAAAGAAATTAAAACTATCCGCAACACTAGACTTTCCACACTTTCACTTCATTCGATTATGATTCGACGCGAAAGGTACTCATCACTGGGTTTAGTTTTGGGGAGACACAAATGGGTGTCTACAGAAGCCCCCACTTTGATTGAGTTTGGAGAAACATAAGTTTCGAAAACAAAAGTCAAAGTATCGATAGGGACGAAGAATGATTCAGAACGTTCTGCGATCCTAAATCACTCTTGCAACGCCGATACCTGCAAACTAGCGTTAGTTAAACAGATAAAAGAGTTAAGAAACGCGTATCTTGCATCGTCGAGCACACGTCTCTGAAAGTAACCGATATGTTGCCGCATTGCTATTGTTTTGACGACCTCCTGCCAAGAGAATGTCATTCCGCTTGAAAACCGCTACGCTTGTAACTGCTTCCAATATTGAAGATTGCTTCGCTTGAAACGATCCTCTTTCGCTTTGATAACATTCCACGTCCAAGGGAATACTATCGAAGATTGCTTCTCTTGAAACAATCCTCTTCCGCTATGTGACCATCTTCCACGTCTAAGGGAACACGATCGAAGACAATTTCGCTTGAAATCACCTTCAGTTGTTTGTGACAACTCTCCACAATCTAGGAAATGCCATCTTGCTGTTTCGATGTTCACTCGTCTCTGAACAAAGAGCTTCTTTTGGATGTGTCCACGCGCCTCTGAACAAAGAGCTTCTTTTTTTTTGGATATGTTCACGCGCCTCTGAACAAAGAGCTTGTTTATTTTTTGGATATGTCCACGCATCTCTGAACAATAGAGCTTTCTTTATTATTTTTTGTAATATGATCTTCTGAATGATGTGTCCACCCGTCTCTGAACAAAGAGCTTGATAATAGGATGCCCATGCGTCTCTGAGCAAAAGAGCTTGAAAGAAATGTCCACGCGTCTTTGAACAAAAGAGCTGCGATGCTTGAATGTTTGTTGCGATAATATTCCGAATAAAAATTTCCGAAGACCAACGCTTGTCGATCTCTAAAGCTCGCTTGAACTTTGCTTCCGCTATGCCAGTACGTTGGCGGTTTGCTGCTTGTGAACCATTATGTCGGTGTCTTCGTGATGAGTCAACGCTTAGGCGCTTTAAGCTAAGTGAAACGATCTTTCGTTAGGTCGATCACCTATTGCGATTGTAATCAAACCGACTACTTAATCATGTCAAATCGCTCATAGGGGCTAACTGGCGTACCAAGGAACCCGAAATTGCTGCATGAGGTCGAAATCACCTTTCTGAGAGGCTTCGAGCTCTGTCGCTGCTGAAATATCTCTGGCGCCAAGAATTGGCTCTGTCGCCAGACGCAGGGATCTAGCGCCAAGCGCTAAAAACTATTGCGAGACGCTAGATGTTTTCGCCTGGCGCTGGAGTAGGGTCTTCCCTATTCTGCTGCACCTTTATTTATTTTTGACTATAGAACTTTGCTAATTTCTTTAATTATCTTAGGGTTGACCTAAAGTTTAATGTCGCTTGACTCATTGACTTGACATGACTCAAGGTATAAACTTGACTCTCTGTGATTGACTAACTCGAGGTTGACACGACTCAAAGTGTTTGACACATTTGTTAGACTCAAATCAAGGTTATATGACACGACATGACTCAATGTGTACATGACTTGTAAAGCAAAATTTTTCTGTCATTTTTGTGGAGGGTACCGACTTTCTCCCAAAAAAGAAAGACGCGAAAAAAGAAGTGAAGTTTTTGAAGGTGCATGTTGAATGAGCTTAGTCAAATGTTGTTTGATACTATCTCTCAAGGTGCAAGGATTAATCCATCATAGGCTATCTCAATGGTTGACTCAATGATGAAAGTATTTGGGTAACTTAGGCACGGAGGCTAATTAAGCACTTCATACTTCGTGATGCAATGACAGTTATGATTGATGAGTGATGTTGGGCATTTTGACATGACAAGGCATGCTTCAGTGTTATGTTAAGATTTCATGACAAAGGGTTCCTAAGGGAAGTATATTTGGTCATGTATCTGTGCGGTGTGTGAAAGTGACACTAAAGTTAGGCCACAAGGGCTAAGTGTGTGGAAAGATATATATAAAAAAAAAGTCAAATGGTGGTGACTCTTAGGCTAGGTAAGCTAATGATGTAGGGATCAAGCCCCCAAGTCTAGCTCTACATGGATAGGGATGAGCATAGGAGATCCCTTGATATGATCATGATGTGTGAATGTGAATATGAATGCATGTTTATTACGGCCGCACCTCGATGTGAGGTTGCCTACGTATCCGTTAGGAATAAGGCCGAACGTAGCTCTAGCCAAACCTCGCACAAGTGTGTGTATACCTCAAAAAGGTCTTTTTAAGGGTTGTAACGTGGTTAGGCTAAAGGTTGAAGAAGAAGGGGATAAAAGACTCAAGACCCTAGATAAGCCCCCAAGGTGTGCAACCTTGCTTTTGAATCTTTATTTTTTTTTTATGCTTGATGCTTTCTACTCTTTTTTTTAGCTCTTTTTTTTTTCTTTTGCATTTTATATTTTTATAAGTGTGGGTAATCCTGATCATGCGGTCTATCACTCACTTGGCATTCATGTTTCTCAGGCACGGTACCGAGCACTCGATAAGAGACGCAATCTGAGACGTGTTCATATCAAAGATATGTTCATGTCAAAGACATTGGAACACTTGCCCTTTTTGTACACATTTATTTATTTATTTTGCTATTTTAATCTTTTGAAGTCACTCAAGATTTTTTTAAAAATTGCATAAGTTGCACACCATCCCATCCCAAGCTTAGGTAGATGTAGGTTGAAAAATGAAAGGTCTATCGTTAGACGAGGCTCAAAGTGGTTTATGAAAAAAGGATTGTAAATTAGAAGGGTGAAAGGTGATATGATGTGGCTACAAGGGGTGCCTCAAATCATTGGTATACCTTGTGCTTAATTCGACAATGATTTTTTTTTTTAAATGAAATATAATGAAATGATCATATGTAAGAGAATAAATGCTCATTTTATAGAAAAGGGGAAAAGAAAGAATCTACAAAATTAATTTAAGGGAAAAGAAAGGTGTCTATGCTAGAATTATTGGGGAAAGGGTAAATAAAGAAAAAGAAAAAAAAATGTCATGAAATCTTGTCGTTGAAGCTCACTTCTTGTCTTGTGTTGTTTGCTTTATCATCACTCGCTCTTCTTGTTAACTGGAGGTATGGGAAGCTTGTTATTATCAATCAAATGTTGGATAGCCTCCTTTAGATTCCAACAGCTCTCAGTAGCATGACCCCTACCTTGATGGTACTTGCAGCGCACATTTGGATTCCAACTGGGCAACCTCTTCTCAAGCGGGGGATCTTGAAGAGGTCCAATAGAAGTAATGAGTCCCTTGGCATGGAGTCGATCGAAAGCATCATCGTAGCTAATTCCAATAGGGGTAAAATCCTTTTTTTGTTGCTTTCTAAATCCTCGATTATCCATGGCTAAGATCTCATTTAGGTCGAAAGTACCAACACTGTTGCTAGAGTAGGTATTTTCGGAAGAAGAAGGATAGTCGTTCTTCTTCCCTTTACAACCACTGTTACTATCGTTACTAATCTTGGCCTTCTTGTCGCGCGGAGGAACATGAAGGAGATTTGAATCAATGAAGTCTTGAAACACGATCCTTGAGGGCGAGACACTTTTCAGTAGTGTGACCGCAACCTCTATGGTATCGACAATAAGAATTTGGATCCCAATTGGGAAACCGTTTTTCATGTGGAGGGTCTTGACTGGGACCAACGGAGGGGATATGACCTTGATCATGAAGACAGTCAAAAGCTTCATTGTAATTCATTCCCATTGGTGTGTATTCTTCAATGGTCCGTTTTGCCCGTGGCTTAGGAGCATTGAGTTCTTCATTAAACCCTTGGCAAGAATTTTGTTCGATGACCATCACCCGATTTGCTAATCCTTCTACCACATTCAAGAGCATGGCAACGACATCTTGCAGTTTTCGAACATCCTCTTTTAGACTTGACGAGTCTTCCCTGATATTATTTAAGAAAAGACTTTCATCCTCCCCAATCATGGCCACTTCATCGAGAGAGGTTATACAAGCTGTCTCAATCATGGGCTCTCCTACAGGTGTGATAAGAAGTGATGGATCAAAGGATGTTTGATCATCTTCGATGGCTAGAATCTCAGAAGTTTCATTGTTATCGATCAGATCTTGAATAACTTCTTTGAGTTTCCAACACTCCTCAGTGTCGTGACCCTTTCCTTGGTGATATTTGCAGTGCTTATTGGGGTCCCACTTGGGTGGCCTGGCTTCTGGAACTGGATCTTTGATAGGCCCTATGGGCATGACTAGTCCTTTGTGGTGTAGCTTCTCGAAAGCCGTTTCATAACTCATGCCAAGTGGGGTGAACACTCTTTTTGACCTTTGGATTCGTGATTTAGAGGCGTTTGTGGCATGTACCTCATTAATGGGAGAGGAAGAAGAAGGATGATCGTTCTTCTTTCCTCTCGCACTATTATCTTTCAGAAGGTCATCTTCAATGTCAATGCCTATATTATAGACAGCCTTGAAAGTATGCAAGTTGTGTTGGTACTTTAAGTGCCTTGAATACTTCCCTTGGAGATTCTTGATAAACATCCTCACAGATTCTTTTTCGGTAGGAGCCTTAACCATGTTAGCGGAAGTTTCCCTCCATTTATTGAAGAAAGATGTGAACCCTTCGTTTTCTTTTTGTTTTAACATCTCAAGTTGTCTATGGTCTGTTTCGTCTTAGATGTTGCACTTATATCTATCTATGAAAGCGTTTGCTATGGACTCCCAGGTGGAGGTTTTTTCTTTCTCGAGAGAAAAGAACCATTGCTGGCAAACGGTCTCGAGAGATAGTGAGAACATATAGGGGAAAACCTTCTTATCGATACCCTTAATGCTCATTATAGTTTCAAAAGCTCTTAGATGGAAGTGAGGGTTATCTGTTGCCTTAAATTTAGGGATGTCAGTGGCGTTGAACTTATGCGGAAGAAGTTCCTTGTCCAGCGAGACCCCTTGTGAACTAATGCCCTGAAATTTATAGTCACTAGATAGCTTTCTCAAACTTTCTTGCATGAGGTTCATTTGTTGTTGCTTCACAGGGTCATCTTAAGGGTTAAAGCCTTTAACACCTCAGTCACGTCATTCAATTGAATCCTAAGTTCGTTGACCTCTTCTTGACTTGCCATTATCTTTTTATCCTTCCTTTTGACGAATTGGTTTATCAAAAAGTGAAACTTGAATAATGAGGTTGTCCTTTATTAATCGCCCTTCTCTCCTCGACCATGTAATGTGGAAAAGGAATTTGGGGATATTCATTGTTAATTATTTGACTCAAAATTTATTCAACATGCAATGGATGGAGGAAGTGAAGAAAGATGATGTAGATGGAGAGATATGAAGAATTAGGAATGGAATTTACCCCCAACTTAAATGACGGAAAAAACCGACTCATGCATGAACCTAAGACATGGTCATGGTGATATATATACTTTAAGTGTGTGCTAAGACTAGTGAGTGTAGGTGACATGTTTGGACTCTTGTGTAAGACCATGTGGCTAGACTATGTGACTAGACTCAATTAATGACTTAACAAAGTGTTATTGACATCGAAATTTAACCGAATTATTTAGCAAACTGGTTAATTAGACACTAGGTGATGACTCAATCAATTATTCGAACTGTCGTCAAAACGACAGGACTGGCGTCGCACTGTGTAGTGTAGCGCCAGACGACAGAGTTGTCGCCAGGCGCCACACTCCACAGAGTGGCGCTATAGTTCAATTTTGGCGCCAATGCTGGAGCTTCAATCCGAGACTGTTTTCGGTGTTATTAATCAATAGAGGTATGCCTAAAGTCGTACTAGGTCAATCCTGATTAAAATCTTAGACTTTATTTACTCAAATTAATTAATTAATTAGGCAAAGTTCTTTTAGTCATTAATTTATTTTAGTCTTAACGCAAGTCAAACAAACGGTTAAGGAAAACATATATCATATGCACAACAAATAATGCACAATTAGTCAAGTAGACACAATATGATGCAATGAGTTTGCAACCTAACCATGGCTCTAGTTCTCTAAAGTTCGGGATATGGTTTAGTCAATAGAGGGTCCATGGTTAATTGTCCGGATGCACCGCGGGAAAGCCTAACCGTGAAGGGTTGGCGCGAGTGGATGGGACACCGCGAGTTTTAGAAAAACTCGCTTCCATGGTTTGGTGAATTCAACATTCTCGGATATACCCTTTGTTGCTTAGAGCGTCAATCAGGTAGATGGAGCATGAATTCCCAGAGGGTTATGTCCATATGTAGAACACATATGGGTTTCAGAAAAGTGAGAAAAACTCAATCAAGAAGTAGGATCGAGCAAACAATGCGAAAAACTTGTCGAAATTAGAACGCATATTTCTGGCTCGGTATTGGAAGAATTTGGCGCCAGCAAACAGAGGCTGGCGCTAGGATTTAGCTGTAGCGACCGGCGACAGAGCTGTCGCCTGGCGCTACAGTTAAATGTCTGGCGCCAGCTTCTGTTCGCTGACGCTAATTCCTACATGCCTCAGCAGCTTTCTGTGCTCGATAAAATTTTCCAGTTTCGCGCTGTGTTATTTCGGTCCTAGTTGTGAAAGATATTTCTCAAATTTCCTACGTGTAAAATCCTATGTTTTAACTCATTACGGATGGTCTTTCCAATGAGATCTTTTTTATCCATATGAAAATAATGTTAATCAAAATTACGCACATGAAATACTTAGAATGTTTTGAGTCTCATCCACTCATTCTAAATCATTGCTAAAATAAATTTTAGGAATTAAAATAGAAATCCTCCCCAGTGGAGTCGCCAAAAACTGTAGGGAATATTTCAAGCATTTATCCCCTAGCTTGAACCCCACTGTGATCATACACTAAAGTACGGTGGCGTCCAAAGGGAAAGAAGATAGAGCAAAAGAGTCGCCAACAAGTTTTTTAGGAACTTGTAAACCGTTCACGAGGTGAAGGTTACACCCCTTAACGATCCAAGAGATCGTCAACTCCATAAGGTCTTGAACCATATAGGGTTCGGGGATGAAGGTACAAATCCAACCTAAAAGAGATTGAACCTGCCATAATAATAGGCCTCTACTTTATTCTGATTGTATTCATGTGCGCTTTCTGACTAACATGCAATCATTAGGATTAACCCTAAACCTGTTTATCTATGTTGGTTGAATATAATGCACAAATAAAACTATTATTGGCGATCACTTGAATTATAATCATATTAACCCTAAACAAGATTATTAATTATCTTATTAAGCGTGATTACAAGTACAAATTCCCTTTAAACATGCATAAAAGGTGTGATCAAGCAATAACAATAAATATCAAGCAACATAATAAATAATCATCATAATAATAATCAAAACAATAATCATCATAATAATAATTATAATAATCATAATTATATGTAATACCCGAGATTTTAAAACATGATTTATTATACTCTAATTTTTATTTTATTAGCTTAATTAAAGTTTAATCAATATTTTACCATGCATGACTATTTTAGTCTTAATTTTATTTTAATATTTTATTATTCCAAAAGTTAATTTTATAGAGGAAAGTAATTTATTTTAAAATGTATTTCATATTAAGTGAAATTTTTCATGTTCCATTAAATATTATCAAAATCTGTATTTTTACCCGAGAGAATGAAATGACCAAAATACCCTTACTAAAGGACAAACATCACCTCTTATTTCTTCACCACCTCAACATTCATGAAATGGAGATGAAATTTGCTATTCTTTCATTTGTTATGTAATTCCTAAGCTTATCACTTTGCAAATGACAAGAATTGATCTCGGTCACCATAAAAGAAAAAAACCCACCTCTTCTTATTTCTTCCTTCACGGCTAAGCAATAACTTAGGATAAGACCAAGATTTTGGCTTCATCCAATTCCCACATTACTCCACTACAATGAGATTGTAGTTAGTAAATGACTTAGCTAATCTACTTTCTTCTTTCTTCTACAAGTTTTAGCATACTACTTTCCCACCGTAAAGAAACATCACTACCACCACCTTTATCATAACCATTGCCACCCTTCCTTGTTTGAGGCGTGCCACCCCTCCTCTAGCCGCCGACCAAACCGACGCACTTCTTTCCTCCATTAATTCATGACTTCGTTCTTGATGAAACAATCAAGTAAGGAATGATCTTTTGAGACAACTACTTGACATCTTACTAAACCCAAACTAAGCTAAGTTCCTCATATTTTTGTTTACTACAAGTGATTTGTATAAAGATTTTATTATATAGCTTTCTAAATTATGATTGTGTTGTATTGGTTTTATAAAAGCAAGAATCTTGTGGCAAATAGTCACGTAATTTGTATTATGATGAGCTTGGTTGTTTTACTCATTTTTAATTAATACTTGTTTTATGTCCACTTTTTCTATCAACTTATAGAAGTTGCTTTTCTTTTAATATATGTAAAAAAAGAACTAACGATAATACTTGTTTTTATTTATATTGAAGTAGCATACTTATTTTCCTTTTACCAAAAGCTACGTAATACATATTTCTAGAAAATAAGTTTTGACAATTTCATGCTAAATAACATATAGTTCCAATTCTCAAAAGGAAAACCCTTCAATTTCCAGTCATGCAGAACCAAAATCAACCTCCGTTGTCTCAAGCTCTTCCCATGATTACTTATCAGAGACGCAAAGACTCAGATCAGGGAATTTGTTCGAATTCTCGGGGGAAGGAGCCTATTCTTCAGGGGATACCAGTGCACGAATTGCAGTAGGGATCGGAGTCGAAATCAAACACCCTTCAATTGTTCCCGTCCTCACCAATGATAAAAACTCTTTTGATCAAGCGCCGGCCGGGTTCTCCGACGGAGTTAACAAGGGCGGTGAGATTACTGGATGCCTTGAAAAGAAAACAGGAAGCTCTGTCTATTCTACGGGCGGAGGAAAGGGATCGAATGTTTCCACTTCAAATCCCAAGAAGAATTCCGGTTTTTCACTTGCAATTAGAAACCAGAGGTCAAAACATGGCAAATCGCCTTATCGCTACATTCATCTCTCAGGATGCGGTGGTGGGGATGCAATTGCAAATTCGATACTATTGGTATCTTCAGGGGCCGAGGGAGATAGTAGCTCAAATGACCCCATTGTCATTAGAGGATGTGATACCAATAGGGATGAGCGAGTTTTGGAGGGATTGGGAGGTGTATTACCTCCCTTCGAATCCAGGCCCGAATAATCGTCCTTCGATTTCTTTGCAGCGTCCTTTGCCTAATTTGAAAATGAATTTCATTTTATGGAATGTAAGGGGAGCTTGTAGGGACAAATTTATCCCTCATGCACGTCATTTAGTTAACATTCATCGCCCTGCTGTTTTAGTGTTTCTGGAAACAAAATAGGATGATCTTAGAGCTAGGCAGGTTATGCTCCAATTGGGTTTTCATGATTTCAAGGCTGTGGAGGCTAATGACAAACGGGGGGGGGGGGGTATTTGGTTGTTTTGGAAAAATGTGGTGGATGTAGCTGATTTCAAGGAGGATTTTTCCTTTTTTCATGCTTTGTTTCATTTCAAAAACACCAACAATGAAGCTCTAGTAACTGGTATGCATGCTCCTTCAAGGCCGAAAGAGAGGCATGCAATGTGGAGGGAGATGCAATCTGATCTTCCTCCGCCTAACACTCCTTGGCTTTTATTCGGGGATTTGAATGAAGTAACTTCGCAGAGTGAGAAATCTGGAGGGCAGGGTTTTAGGCACGCTCAATGCAGGGATATGAACAACTTTACTAATGCAGCGGGTATGTTTGATATGGGCTATAATGGAAATCCTTTTACATGGAGCAATGCTAGGGAAGGAGCCTCGTTGATTAGGCAGCGTCTTGACAGGGCTCTTGGAAACGCAGCTTGGGTGGAGCAATTTCCACACACTAAGGTTTTTCATCTTCCTTTTACTTATTCTGATCACTCTCCTATTTTAATTGATTGTTCTAATCCTAGAGTTAATGGTCCTTTTCCTTTACGTTGCAAGGAAGTTTGGCTTTCTCACCCGGATTTTAATGATTTTTTTGTTAGTAATTGGTTGAAACCGTGTGATAATTATATCTTAGGTATGAATAATTTTCAAAATAATATCAAAAATTGGAACCATAATATTTTTGGAAATCTTAAGTATAAAAAGGATAGACTCTTGGCAAGATTAGATGGAATCCAGAATTATTTAACTACTAAGAATTCGGTTTTTTTTGACAAATTTGGAAAAAGATTTGTTAAAAGAATTAAAAGATATTTATGATAAGGAGAGAATTATTTGGGCACAAAAGGCTGGAATTAATTGGCGAAAATACGGTGATTTAAATACAAAATATTTCCATATTTTAGCCAAAATAAAAAAAAAGTAGAGGAAAGATTTTGTGCTTAAAGGATTTGAATGATAATTGGATCACTGATGATTCAATTTTGAAAAATATGGCTACTGATTTTTATAAAAATATTTTTCAGTCAAAAATAACAAATAGGGGTGGTTCTGGTTCTTTTACTCCTTCTAATAAGATTTCGGTGGATGACAATTTGATGTTGGCCACCTATAGTTCAAGTTTGGTTGAGGTTAAGAATTGTTTGTTTAGCATGGAGCCTATGAAATGTCCTGGTCCGGATGGAGTCCAACCAAGGTTTTTTCAGGCTAATTGGGATTCCTTGAGTCACATTCTTCATAAGTTATGTGTAGATAGTTTTGCTAATGGCTCTTTTAATTCGGATATCAATAAGTCTTATATCTCTTTAATCCCTAAGATTGATAATCCAGTTAATTTGACTCAATTTAGACCTATAGGGTTGTGTAATACTGTTTACAAGTTAATTACTAAGTTAATTTCTTGTAAACTTAGATCTTTTTTGAATAATTTGATTAGCCCGTTACAATCCAGTTTTATTCAAGGCAGGGGTATTGAGGATAATGTAATCATTATTAAAGAAATGTCTCATATTTTTCATAAAGCTAAAGTTGGGAAGAATATCATGGCCCTTAAGCTTGACTTAACAAAGACTTATGATAGTTTGGAATGGAATTTCATTAAGGAAACCCTAATTGGCTTTAATTTTCCATTGAATTTTGTTAATTTGATTATGTTTTGCATTACTTCCCCTCAAATATCAGTCTTATGGAATGGGGAAATTACTAGTGAGTTTATCCCTTCGAGAGGTATAAGGCAAGGTGATCCGATGTCTTCTTATATTTTTGTTTTGTGCCTTGAAAGACTTTCACTCATGATAGAAAACAAGGTTAATCAGAAACTGTGGAAGCCTATAAAGGTAACAAAATCTATCTCTTTGTCTCATATTTTTTATGCGGATGATGTTTTCCTTTTTGGACAAGCTTCTAAGAGTAATATTCAATTAATTATGCAAGTCTTACAGGATTTTGGGGATATTTTTGGTTTAAGAGTAAATCAAAACAAATCCACTGTTATATTTCCAAAGAAAATGAATCATAATGTAAGAAAAGATTTGATCACTGAATTTAGTTTCACTTCCACTACTTCTTTTGGCAAATATTTGGGAGTTGAAATTCATCCTAACAAATTAAAAAAAAGTGATTACTTTGGCTTGCTTGATAAAACATTTAATCAAATCAAAGGTTGGCAATCTAGGTTGTTGAATATGGCAGGAAGGTGTACCTTGGTCAAATCTGTGCTATCTTCTTTTCCTGTCTATTTAATGCAAACTAGTATTCTTCCAATTGATGTTTGTGATGATATTGAAAGGAATTGCAGAAAATTTTTGTGGAATAAGGTTGATAAATCTAGATACTCTACAAGAATAGGTTGGAATCATATCACTAAGCCTATGGAAATAGGAGGTCTAGGGGTTAGAAGATTGAAATTGTGGAATATAGCTTTCATGTCTAAATTAGGATGGACTATTCTTACCAAACCAGAAAAACTTTGGGTAAGGATTTTCAATGAGAAATATCTTAGGAAAGCAGGTTTATTTGATTGTCATGCTAACTCTTCTCATTCTCAAATTTGGAAAGACATTTTAAAAGGGAGAGAGTTGCTTGCCTCGGGTTTAAGGGTAGGGATTGGTAATGGAACTTCTACTTCCTTATGGCATCATCATTGGTTAGGAAAAGGTCCCTTGAAAGATGTTATAATTGATGATATTCCCTCTCACATGAATAATTGGAAGGTGTCTAATATAATCAAAGATAAAGCTTGGTTTTTGAATGATATAGAACATCTTCTCCCTCAGCATATTCTTAATATGATCAAGGCCACCCCTTTGTCAAGGTTTGCTAATTTAGAGGATTTTATAACTTGGGATTTGAGCAAGGATGGTATTTTCAATATTAGATCTGCTTATCACTTTCTTTTACAAGGAAAGTGCTTAGTTTCTTCTAATATAAATTCTTGGAAAAATCTTTGGAAAATACAAATTCCTTTTAAATACAGAATGTTTTTGTGGAATTGTGCTCATTCGATTTTGCCTGTTGCTGAAACCTTGTCTACTTATATGCCTCTTATTTCTCCAATTTGTTCCAGGTGTAATACTTACTCTGAATCTCACATACATATTTTTAGGGATTGCTTTGCTTCTTCTATCTTATGGAATGATATTTTTAACAAATTTTATCTTCCAAAAAACTTCGATTTTGGCATCTTTAAAAATTCTGATTGGGAGATTTGGATTAATTATAATCTTGGATTAGATAAAAAGTGGAAATTGATCTTTGGAACTGCTTTGTGGCATCTTTGGATACATAGAAACACATCTATCTTTGAAGATAAACAAATCGGTCCTATTTCCCTTTTTACTAAGTTTTATTTCGATTATAAGATTTCAATTTCTTTGATACAGGAGAATAATAAAAGGAAAAGTGGGGAATCAAGTTCTGCTGCTACAACTTGGGAGGCTCCTAGGGATGGCTACTTTAAGATTAATACTGATGGAGCATGGCTCAACTCAGCAGTTTCTTCTGGAGGAGGTGCAATAAGGAGATCAGATGGCTCGTGGTATGTAGGATTCTCATGTAAATATGATGTTATCTCTCCTCTCCTTACTGAACTGTATGCATTGAATGATGACCTTTCTATTGCTGAGGATCTGAGGGTTAAGAAGGTGATTGTGGAGACGGATGCCAAAGTTCTTAGGGATATGCTAATGTCAGCAGGTCCTAATCCTCATCATGAACTAGCTGCTGCAATTTGTGATGTTGCTACGGTACTATCCAAATTTGAGGTTGCTGTAGTCACTCATATTCCAAGGGAGGCTAATGAATTGGCTCACCGTCTTGCTGTTTTTGGAAGGGAGATGGCAGTGGGATACAAAACCCATTACTTGGTTCCGGATTGTGTCTCTGATTTGTATGAAGCAGAGAAGAACAGGGTTGTGGCAGCAGCAGCTAATCAGTAGTTGTTTTCTTCTCATTCTCTTAATTATGGATGAACATAACTTTTGGGTTAGTTTCATGGTTGTTATTGTATGATAGCTCTGCTTTGTGGAAGCAGGATGCTTTTGGGCTTAATTTTGATGTACATAATACTCCTTGTGGGAGTTTAATTTCGGATGTAATCATAGCCTTTTGTTTAGGCTTTTTTTGCTTCTGCCTAGATCTTCAATGTAAATACTTTGGGATAAGCTTTGTAAATATTAAGGCTATAGCCTTTAAATATATATATCTTCTAGTTATGTTAAAACATATAGTTTCAATATGTTTTACAATTATGAATAGTAGTAGTATTTATTTTCAAAGTAGTGCTTATTTTACTCTAAATGATGTAATGCTTGTTTTGTTCTTTAAAAATAAGTTTGTACTTTATTTTATCAAAGGTTTTGAATTAAGAAGTTACTAATGAGTATTTATTATTATTGGGTATGATTGAATGAGTCATGGCAATGAGAAACTAATGATGGAGGTTGAGAGTTCGAATGATGATTATTGGAGAACAAGTTAAGTGAGATGATTAAAGATGATCGAATGAGGTAATCATTATGTCTAGCAATTATGTCTAGCCCTGTATGTTTAACCAATATGTCTAGCAATTGTGTTCAGTCCCGTATATGTAACTATTATGTTTAGCTACTGTGTTTAGACCCGTATGTGTGACAATTATGTCTGGTTATTATGAATGGGCGTGTGTAATCTTAAATGGCCTGTTGCTGTATCACATGTATGCCTACATGATATATTTGGCATGTTATGATTTAAAAGCATGGTATGTGCAAATGACTTGACATGACCTTTTATATCCTTGTGTAATTGACTTGCGAGATGATAAACATGTTTATTGATGTATTTCAGCCTTTTGATTTATAGGAATGATTTTATATACACAATGTTCTATTGATTTGTGGAACTCTCTAAAGTATGTTAATAATTTACGAATAACTTATTAAAAGATACACAACATAATAAGTGAAAGTGAAAGACCTAGACCGTCTGGTAGTATATGTTATGTTTCGGTCATGCAATGCATGTACCCATGGGGCACCAGCCCAACTATGTCTAGCACCTGCTCTATGTTATGGGCACCGGTCCATCGCGGAAGACGTTCCGCCATGTCATACTGTCCAGCGACTGGCATGTCTACCAAAAAGATTACGAATACATGAATTTTATTAAAGGACTTATGAGAACTCACAAGGATACTCTATTGGTGAGTTTTACGATGTACTGATATGTACGATAGTTCATACAGATATCTTAACATCATACAAGGTGATAAGAATGCTATGAACGACATGTATTTCTAGTTATTTTATTAATTTATAAATTATGTGTAAGTGAGCTGTTATGTTAAGCCCCTGTTAAATGTTTAATGTAATGATTATTATATTCAATTAAGTGTTACGAATTTATGATTATGATATGTGTCAATGTGCTATGAATTTTTATGAAATGTAAAGTTGTTCTGAAATGATTTAATATGATACGATAGATGAAACTTTTGTCGGCATTGGAAAGTGAACTGAACGTTGAAAATAGGCGAGTTACAGGTGGAGGAAAATATGTTAATGAAAGGGGGAAACATTCCCACACGAATGAAAGTTATGTTATGTCCAAAACCTGTACTTACCTATGATATTACATAAAGGGAATGATCCTTGCCGACACAGCTTTTAAAATTAATGATGTTAGATTATTTCTGAACAACTATGTATGTATGATATATGCTCAAATGATTTTGAAAGAAAAACTGTTTTTACAGGCTAGAGTAATGTTACTGAGTTTTCAACTCATTTTTGGATTTTCATTCCTATGTTTTCTCTTTTTATGGATAATTACAGGGATAATGATGACAGAGCTGAAGTTAATCTAAAGCAAAGGGATTAAAGGAATTTATTTAGTTTAGGGATTATGGAATCAAGGCATATGTATTAGGGATCATCGAGAGCTGAGATAGATTGATTATTTTATTACAGTAAGGAAGACTGGAGTTGTATTTTTTTTTTATTGAATATTCTCATTAAGGAGTATGTTTATTTGTGGGCCCATAACCCACAGGTGGCTATGAGCTTATCTATATATAATTGATTCCGCTTAGTATGATGAGTAAAGAATGGTTTATCTATGGTTAATTAATTCCGCTGCGAATGACGAGTTATATACGGTCCGATGACGCCGATTAAAAGTCGGGGCGTTACAGTTTGGTATCAGAGCAAAACTCTGCCGGAAGTGCGGGTCGTAAACTTGCACCGCCAGAGTATAATCTTTGGGACACGGAAGCTGATCTTTAGGTGATTGAAGAGTATCTTTGAGAAATGAAAATAATTTGAGGTTATAATTTTTGGGACATGGAAAATGATTAGTGGGACATGGAAGTCCATCTTTGGGATATGAATATGATTTGAGGTTAAGAACTTTGGGATATGAACTTGATTTGAGGTTTGAGTATCATACTTGTTATTAGATTTAAGTTAGAGGATTTGATTCATAAGTAATGTTATAAGTTGATTTGTGAGGTAATATTCGTTATAGTGATTGTAAGTTATAAGTTGTCAAGTTTCGAGGACGAAACTTTTTCTAAGGGGGTAAGGATGTAATACCCGAGATTTTAAAACATGATTTATTATACTCTAATTTTTATTTTATTAGCTTAATTGAAATTTAATCAATATTTTACCAAGCATGACTATTTTAGTCTTAATTTTATTTTAATATTATATTATTCCAAAAGTTAATTTTATAGAGGAAAGTAATTTATTTTAAAATTTATTTCAGATTAAGTGAAATTTTTCGTGTTCCATTAAGTATTATCAAAATCTGTATTTTTACCCGAGAGAATGAAATGACCAAAATACCCTTACTAAAGGACAAACATCACCTCTTATTTCTTCACCACCTCAACATTCATGAAATGGAGATGAAATTTGCTATTCTTTCATTTGTTATGTAATTCCTAAGCTTATCACTTTGCAAATGACAAGAATTGATCTTGGTCATCATAAAAGACAAAACCCACCTCTTCTTATTTCTTCCTTCACGGCTAAGCAATAACTTAGGATAAGACCAATATTTTGGCTTCATCCAATTCCCACATTACTCCACTACAATGAGATTGTAGTTAGCAAATGACTTAGCTAATCTTTATCTTCATTCTTCTTTCTTCTACAAGTTTTAGCATACTACTTTCCCACCGTAAAGAAACATCACTACCACCACCTTTATCATAACCATTGTCACCCTTCCTTGTTTGAGGCGTGCCACCCCTCCTCTAGCCGCCGACCAAACCGACGCACTTCTTTCCTCCATTAATTCAAATAGACTTTATATGATAAATGGGTGTCTACATATACAAAATAACGTTGGATAGATTTAAATAGACTTCATATGATAAAAAAACCGTCAAGTGTCGCGCCACCTTAGATAGATTTCATAAGACAAAAAAAATTAAGTAAGAATTCTATTCAATCAAATGAGGATAGAATTTTAGAATAAGATTATTAGTTTAGAGTTATTTCTTCGATTAAATACCAAATAATAAATTTATAATTAGGCCACAAGACAACATCATTTAGTGTTTTAATTTTTCGCCAAGTATCGTACCACGTTTGATAAATATAGATTGACTTTGTAGCAAAACAAATTAATTTAGAATTCTATTTTCAATCAAATTAAATTTATAATAGTATAATTTTATCTTAAAAGTCCATGAACTACCCGGGCATCACCGGGGTACAAAACTAGTAATAACTAATATATAAAGCTAAACTTTTATCCAGGCAACAAGACATCGACACTTGGCGTTCCAACTTTTCGCCGAGTGTCGTTCCACGTAGGATAGAGTTATATAGAATTCAATTTGTAGTATAAAAAAGGTAGTTTAGAATTTTATTTTCAATCAAATTTGGATAGAATTTTAGGATAAAGCTGTTAATTTAGAGTTTTATTTTTTATAAAGTACCAATATTTCATAAGTACAAATTGAATTATAATTTTATTCAAAAAAAATTAGATTATAACTCTCATAAATTATCATATAAATTTATTTTTTGTATCATAATATTTTTTTGGAGCGAAGGAATTAGTTCAAAATGTACCACATCCATGTTTATAATATATTCTAATCAATTAAAATAATATACTTCACAATCTAATATAATTTTATTACTGTGTGTAGACCTGTCAATCAGGCCGGGTCACGAGTTGTAGGGAATATTTCAAGCGTTAATCCCCTAGCTTGAACCCCACTGTGATCATACACTAAAGTACGGTGGCGTCCAAAAGGGAAGAAGATAAAGCAAAAGAGTCGTCAACAAGTTTTTTTAGGAACTTGTAAACCGTTCACGAGGTGAAGGTTACACCCCTTAACGATCCAAGAGATCGTCAATTCCATAAGGTCTTGAACCAAATAAGGTTCAGGGATGAAGGTACAAATCCAACCTAAAAGAGATTGAACCTGCCCTAATAATAGGCCTCTACTTTATTCTGATCGTATTCATGTGCGCTTTTTGACTAACATGCAATCAATAGGTTTACCCTAAAACTGTTTATCTATGTTGTTTTAATATTAATGCACAAAGAAATCTATTATTGGCGATCACTTGAATTATAATAAAATTAACCCTAAACAAGATTATTAATTATCTTATTAAGCGTGATTACAAGTACAAATTCCCTTTAAACATGCATAAAAGGTATGATCAAGCAATAACAATAAATATCATATTAAGCAACATAATAATAATAATAATAATTATAAAATCATAATCATAATAATAATCATATCAACGTTAAAGCATAATACTACCAAGATCCTAGGCATGATACTAACAAGATTAATAACAAACCCTAGCATTTCACTAAGCAATAAAAATCAAATCTTTAACCCTAACATGACACTAACAATCATAAATATTAGGAAGAAAATAAAAGGCATCGTAGGAATCATAATAAGCATATTTGATATTATAACCTTTTCCCTAAACATGATATTAGGAATGTCATAATAACAACCTAAACATGATTTCTACATCATAATAACAATAAAAACCATTAAAGTACTTACTTTGATGCCTCGTACCTCTTTCTAATAACAAAATTCACACGTTAGTAACTTCAAGGAAAATAATAAACAAAACAATAATTAAATAATTGAAATAGAGATTTGGGACCAAACCCTCAGAAATTAAACCTTTCACGTCTAAGGCGAAGACAACTTCGAATATGACTGGGTGTATCTAGATCTAATGAATGCGGAATTTTTTATGTAAAAAGGCTAGTTTAGAAAAGAGAGAGAGAGAGAAAATTGAAGAGAATGAGAGAGAATAGAGAGAATCGGTGATTGTAGGTGAAAACTGGTTATCGAAAACGGAGTTTTTACGACGTTATTTATAAAGAAAATCAGCCAAAAGATAAAATATCAAAATAGAGTCTGGCGCACATAAAATTGAATTAGCGCCAACGCTGGCTATTGGCGGCAGGCGCCAATGCTAGCGCCAGGCGCCAAGCGTAGCGCCAGGCGCTACAGCTGGCGTTTGGCGCTGATTCAGAAAATCACGCGTTTTCTTAAAATCAGATAAAAATTGCCGTACAGGAGGATAAAATCGTATTTTTCTTCAAAAAATGTTCTTTGATCTTAATTAAAACTCTGAAAAGTCAATTTATCAATGCTAATTGAATTAGGAATGAAAAGAACCTTATAGAAGAATCTAGAAGACTAAAACCATTCCTAATTGCATTAGGAATGATAAATCTATATTAGGCCCTCCCCTAGATCATTAGGCCGCATATAAGGTTCAAACCGGGCCCAATTTAGTAAATTGGCCATAACTTCCTCAATATTCATCGGAATTGGGCTTATAATATATCGTTGGAAAGATCTTGTCAAGCCCCATACAACTACACTACTATTGGACCCATATCATGGACCAACCAAATTGGATTGACTGTTTTCTTAAAATAAGTTTTCAAAAACAGAGAGAAGAGAAAAGAAATTAAAACTATCCGCAACACTAGACTTTCCACACTTTCACTTCATTCGATTATGATTCGACGTGAAAAGTACTTATCATTGGGTTTGGTTTTGGGAAGACACAAATGAGTATCTACACGAGTCATTTCAGACAAGGTAAAAAAAAATTTCACCAATATTATTATTATTTGTCATTACATGTCTGCAAGTTTAAATCGTCACAAAAACACCTCAATTCCTAACTAATTTTGTATCAATGATATGTTTTAAAATTTGACATATAGATTAAAATATATCTTTAAATTTAATAAACAACCTGGGCATCACACGGGCACAAAACTAGTAACTAATATATAAAGCTAACTTTTAGCCAGGTCACGAAATAACGACACTTGGCATTCCAACTTTTCGCCAAGTGTCACACCACTTGGATAGATTTTAATAGAATTCATACATAAAAATCGCCAAGTGTCGCACCACCTTGGATATATTTGGATAGACTACATAAGATAAAAAGTTAGTTTAGAATAAGATTGTTAGTTTAGAGTTTTATTTTTGTTAAAATACCAAATAATAAACTTATAATTAGGCCACAAGAAAACATAATTTAGCGTTTTATGTTTCACGCATAGTGTCGCACCACGTTGGATAGATTTAAATAGATTTCGTAAGATAAAAAAGTTAGTTAAAAATTCCATTTTCAATCAAATTAGGATAGAATTTTAGAATAAGATGGTTAGTTTAAAGTTTTATTTTCGATAAAATACCAAATAATAAACTTATAATTAGGCCAGAAGACAACATCATATAGCGTTTTAACTTTTCTCCAAGTGTCGTATCACGTTTGATAAATATAAATAGGCTTTGTAGCAAAAAAATTTTTTTATTTAGAATTCTATTTTTCAATCAAATTGAATTATAATATAATTTTATCTTAAAAGTTCAAAAACAACTCGGGCATCACACAGGGCACAAAACTAGTCTATAAATAAACTAAAACAACAACCACTAACATCATCATTTTTTCAAATTGTACACATGTCAAGTTGTGGTAAAAATTTCCCCCCCTAAATTAATTACTGACATCATATTTTTATTTTATTTTTTACCTTAATTATTAAATTTTTTTTAAAACAATTAATATATTATATTATATTATGATGAATTTATAAATTACTATAGGGTTCAAAATATAATTACTCCCGGTTAAAGAGTACTTTGTATTGCATAATTTACTTAAATTTATACTCTTATTCAAGATTAGTTAGATCTAAATATCATTGCAATTAATGGTTATGTTTTACTAATTTATTTCATACAAGGGACATAAGTAATATAAATATTTATTTCAGAGAATTTTTTATGTCGTGCATCGCACGAGGCTTATGATATGTCCAATTTATATAGTGTTTTACCCCCGTCCCGTGGTCATAATTAGTAGTGTTTTTGGCTCTTTAGGGCCACTTTTATTACTAATTTATGTTTTCTAGTGTTTTCGTAGTTTTGGCTGAGTTTTACAGGAAATTGCACTTTTGGAGCATTTTCCCGGGTTTTCATGGATCAACTACGGAAGCTAGAAGGACACGACCATTCTTGAAGCCCAAGATCGGTGAGAGCCGGTGATTAAGGGCTCGATATGTGATACCGGGGCTATTGGATCAAGTAATCAAGACCCGATGAGGAAATCCGGATTGGGCCGAGGAATCGATCCCAATCGAAATCCAAGCCTCGAAGAAGAAGCCGGGCCCGATCGGGCAAGCATACGCCCGATCGGGCAGGTGCGCGCAAAGCAACATCATGATTATGCTTGGGGGAGATTTTGGTTTTGGTATCTTTCTTTTTCTCTTTTCTTTTATTTTTTTTTGGTGTGTTTTCTTAGGTTAGATTTATTGCTTTCTAGGTTAGTTTTATTACTTTCTTATATATGAAAAATACAAAAAATTGAAAAAAAAAAATTCAAAAATACGTTCCAATGAATTGTAAATTATGCTTCCCTGTGCCCCTTACTTGAGAAAATTGTTTTGATTCTTGGTATTTGATGATAGGCATTATGGATTAGTTAATCATGATTTGATGTTTGATTGCCTGAAACCTTAACATGCGTCAATTTTGTCTAACTACTTGTGAATATAGTGCTTGACTAGTTGATTTGGTTAGGAATGTGTGATAGTTCCATAGTTCCTGGTATGTCAATGAATTTGAGTATTGGTTTGCAACTATTAGTAATATTTATATGATTCATTATTATGCACATTGTGGAGGACGAAGGCATTTGTTCTTTTAGGTAGCCTCCAGAGATTGTAGATACATTTGTTCCCTTCTTGCTACCCATGTTGTTGCCTTGACTTTTTGTTGTTTTATTAGCCATATTACAAGCCTATTTTGCCCCATTGGTTACTAGTCCCAAGCTTGGCTTGGGGGAGCTATTAGTGAGTGAGGTGAGGGAGTTTGTAGTGTGCTTATTATTTGCACAATTTGGGTGGATTTGAGAAATTGTTTTGTATTTGATCATGTTTATTTTTGATGAGTTTGAGAGTTATATTTTCTTGAAAAAATAAAGCATGATGTTATGAAAAAAAAAAAGAGAAGTTCAAGAAAAAAATATGTTGAAAAAAAATAAGTGAACTTCAAAGAAAAAAATGTTCAATGTTCAAATGTTCTAGTTGGAGGTTGATAAAATGAAAAAATATTCAAGTTTGGAATATAAAGTTTGTTTATTCACTCCACTTCTTCATTATTATATTTTATGAGTGATATGTAAGAGTTGGGATTGTTTATTATGATTGGAGTATATTTGGTTGATGTCAGAGTTGGTTATGTAGGAGATGTTGATCATTATTTATTTTGATCATGGGTTTTATTAGGATATGACTCCTTTAAGCATAGCTTTTCTCTCACTTTTTCCCAAATTTATCCTACCCTTTACCCTAGCCTTACATTACAAGCTTTAAAGACCTTCCGACCTTTGTGCATAGAATTGTATGAATGTGAAAGTGTTGCTTATCAATGCAAGTTATGATCTGACATATTTCGAGTCGACTAGTAGGATTGAGCGTTCATTGTTTTATACACACGAGAGTGTGAGTTGGGAGGGCATTGTTCACATAAAGGGGTTGGTTGGAGTGCGATCGAGTACATCTTCTACTCGCCACATAAATGAGAGTTGAGTGCGTGAGCACTAGTCTTGAATTCTATATGCTCTTGTGGTTTGCTCAGTTTGACAATTGTTAGGGAAGATTGGTAATTAGATGGATTTGATTGGTTGATTTTGAAGCATGTTTATTTGATTTACCCTGGATCGTTTGTGCTTGATTTTTACTTTTGGGGTGAAGTATATTTATTAATTCATTGATGAGATCTTTGCTTAGGGACAAGCAAAGGTTTGACTTGGGGGAGTTTGATGTGTCTATTTTATATAGTATTTTACCCCCGTCCCTTGGTCATAATTAGTAGTGTTTTTGGCTCTTTAGAGCCACTTTTATTACTAATTGGTGTTTTCTAGTGTTTTCGTAGATTTGGTTGAATTTTGCAGGGAATTACAATTTTGGAGTATTTTCCCGAGATATTTTGGAGCAATCACGAGCACTGGAGAAGCACGACCAGATTTTTATAGCCCAGGGCCGGTTAGAGTCATCGAACCGGTGATTAAGGGCTCGGTATAGGTGATACCGGGGCATTTGGACCGAGTATTCAAGACCGGAAGAGGAAACCCAGATTGGCCCGAAGAATTGGAGCCCAATCGTAGTCCAAATAGTGTCCCAAGAGAGCCGCCCGGCCAAAGAGGATGGCGCCCGGAGGCGCGCCCGGCCGGGCGGGAGAAGCAAAGGTCGGCGCCCGGTGACGCGCCTGGCCGGGCGCGAGATTGGTACTGACGAGTAAAAAGGCGCGCCCGATCGGGCGGTGCCTCGCTCGATCGGGCGCGTGTAAATATTAGGAGTTAATTTCGTCGTTTAAGTTTGTTTTAGTTTAGGATTTGTACGGAGTATAAATACTCCTCCGTAATACGATTTTAATCGCTCTATCTCTTCTCTCTTACACCTTTGTTCTTAATCTACTCTTAATTCCAGATTTGTTTGGTAACGATTTCTCTTCTCTTAATATTAGTTATTTATTCTATTCCTTTAATTATGTCTTACTTTATTGCTTTGATTAGTTTAGTTTTTACTATGTGTGAGTAGTTCTATTTCTAGGGTTTATGGGGATCCATAAATAATATGAAGGGGTAATTTATTGTTGTTAATTATCAATGCTAGATTAATTTCCTATTGATTGATTTAATGCTCTGTGACTAGATTAGGCCTGATCTTTTATGCATGAGTTTGACAATATTGATTCGAGATTCGACAGATGTGAATTGATGTTTAGGTCTAGTTTCAATAGGCAGATTAATTTATAAATGGTTAAGTCAAGATTCGAGAGATGAGATTTAATACCGGTAGATTAATTCTGTGATTGTAATACGTAGCGAAAGCCCTTTACAATCTGGTTAATTGATTCATTGATGATTGACTATTATTGGTTCTTGATATTGTATGATAATTTTTTATTGAATTGTTTTAACGCTTTACAATTATGGCTTGTAAAAGTATAGCAATATTGAATTGATGAATCGAGCAGATGTTAATTTGATATTAAAGGCTATTTTCAATAGGAACTTAGATCTAATAAATTGCGAGAGCCTGTTAGATCTATGTTGATTAATAAATTGCGAGAGCCTGTTAATTATGTTATTTATGCAATGTCAATGATTGATTATTATGTTTTACCTTAGAGTATTATTTATTGGTGAACCTATGCCCTACATCCTTTTATATATTGTTTTCTCCCTATTCTCAATCTTCGTAGTTTAGTTCATTATTCAAATATAAATATTGGTTACTTCATAATCTAGATTATATTAGTTAGTTAGGAATAAAAAGACTTGTTTCCCTGTGGAGTTCGACCCTACTTCCCTATCTGCTTTAGTTAGAGGACTTAGGTATTATTTTTGATTAGGGGATACGACTTTACCCTGTCATTAATCAATGCTTGATGATTGCTTATTATGATTTGCCCTGGAATATTGTTTATTAGTGAACCTATGCCTAGGCCTTTTAATATTTATTTTCTCTGATCATATTCTTCGTAGTTTAGTCTTTAATTACAACAATATTGGTTACCTTGATAATTTAGATTATAATAATTAATTAGGAGTAGAAAGACTTGTTTCCCTGTGGACTCGACCCTACTTCCCTATCTGTTTTAGTTAGAGGACTTAGGTAATACTTTTGTTTAGGGGATACGACTTTACCCTATCAAAATTTGGCGCCGTTGCCGGGGAAATGGTTTTATTTTTATTTTCTGATTATTTTTTGTAGTCTAGATTATCCCCTTTTGTCTCAGAGAACGTTAGTTCTTTGAGGCAATTCTCATATTTGTCTTTTAGTTCCTTGTTTATGCCCAGGTGTTCCAGATCAGGTTAGATCCCATTCGATCCTGAGATCGAACGCTCGTTTCATAGGCAAAGGAAAATCTATAGACAAATTCTGGCGGGTTATGAGGAGGACAACAGTCGAAGAGATCCTCCCTCTGATTCTAGTGACGCAGAAATTCCTTCAAATTCAAAATCAGAGATGACGACCCAGAAGAAACTCAGTGACTACTCGCAGCCGAAGCTCACAGATTTCCCGCACCTTACTCCCACTCCGGCGCTAGATGGAGTTCAATTTGAGATCAAGCCCCAATTTATCACTATGATAGAGAGGAAGCAATTCATTGGAGCTAAGGGTGAAGATCCTAATCTTCACTTTGCAGATTTCTGCTAGTATTGTAACACCATTAGACAAGTCGGGGTCACGCAAGACCAAATCAGGGAGATTCTTTTCCCTTTTCATTATGTGGAAAAGCTAAATTATGGTTTAATGGCTTGAATAGAACTGCACTTGGTATTACTGACTGGGAAACTCTTGCTTTGAATTTCTATAATAAATATTATCCTGCAGAGAGAACAACGGTACTAAGGTGTGCTATTCAAAACTTCGCTCAAGAAGCCGACGAAATGCTATATGAGGCTTGGGAGAGGTTCAAGGATATAAAGAGAGAATGCCCCCACCACAATCTAGCACAATGGCAGTTGATCCAAGCTTTCTACAATGGACTTGGAAATTCTTCTAGATCAGTTCTAGATTCTGCAGCCAGTGGGAGGTTCATGAATTTAAATGTGGACGATGCAGGACAGGTTATCGAAGACATGGCAATACACAATTCCCAATACGAGAATCCGAGAGGGTTTGCAAATAAAGAAAAACATAATGTCGATTCCGTATCCTTTTTGCAAGCTCAATTAACGTCTATTTGTCAAAAATTAGATAATCTTACTACTACTCCTAACTCTGTAGCTAATGTTTCTGCTGTTGCTAACAATGAAGCTTTTTGTGAAATTGTGGAATTGTAGGGCATTGGGAGCAAGATTGTAGGAGTTCCATGGAACAAGTTAGTGCCTTTCAAACCTATAGGCAGAATAACCCATATTCCAACTCTTACAATGCCGGTTACCGGAACCATCCATATCTTTTGTACTGGAGTACCAATGTACAAAACCCTCCACCTCCACAACAACCACAACATCAACCCCCACCACAACAAAAATATTACCACCCAAATTTCGGCCAGAAAAGCCAAGCATCACCCTCATCATCTTCCGACCCTGCCATGACATAAATTAGAGCAATGCTTACCAATATGCAAAAGCATATGGAGAGTAGGGATGCGCAAATTGATTCTATTTTAGCCCTTAATAAAATCATGGATAATCAAATTGCACAACTTTCATCTACCCTACAATCCCGTCAGCAGGGAGCTCTACCATCACAACCTATCCATCCTACAGATCATGCCAATGCAATCACTCTAAGGAGTGGTTCACATTATGATGGACCTCCTATGCCAAAGGATGATGGACCAGTTCCTGATCTAGATTCCTCTATACCAAACGCTAATCATGCTAACCCTGCAGGGTTACAAATAGATACTAACTCTTCTAATGTTTCTGTGCAGGGTAAATCTCAAGATAAGGGAGGAGATGTGCAGAGCCCGGTCATCAAACTACCATTCCCTAATAGACAACTGAAGAGTAAGTTTGATAAACAATTTGGTAAGTTCTTAGAGGTTGTGAAAGACCTACAAATAACAGTTCCTTTCACTGATTTAATCACTCAGATTCCTGCTTATGCTAAATTTATGAAAGACATTCTGACTAGGAAAAGGGCCTTTAATGAAGTAGAAACTGTAGCTTTCACAAAGGAGTGTAGCGCTTTATTGCAAAATAAATCCCCTCTTAAATTAAAGGATCCCGGTAGTTTTTCTATCCCTTGTCATATAGGGAATGTTTTTATTGATAAGGCTTTGTATGATTTGGGTGCTAGTGTCAGTGTTATGTCATCGTCTGTCTGTGTTAAACTTAATATGGGAGAATTAAAAGTTACTAATATAACTTTGCAAATGATAGATCGCTCTGTAAAATACCCCTTAGGTATTTTAGAGGACGTCCCTGTCAGAGTTGGTAAATTTTTTATTCCTGTTGATTTTGTTATTTTAGACATAGCAGAGGATACGCAAATACCCATTATATTAGGTAGGCCTTTTCTCCATACTGCAGGAGCCATTATTGATGTGCCAAAAAAATGAGGATACGCAAATACCCATTATATTAGGTAGGCCTTTTCTCCATACTGCAGGAGCCATTATTGATGTGAAAAATGGCAAACTAACCCTTTCTGTAGGTGATGATAATGTTACTTTTAATCTAGGGAAAGTTTTAAAAGGGCCTATGCTAGAGGAGAATTGTTGTTATATTGATATAATTGATATAATGGATGATATTTGTGATGATAGCTTGCCACAGGTTCTTGCAAGGGATCCCCTGGAGAAAATTCTTTGCGGGAATTTATCTAAAGACAATGCAAGAGTTTGGGGTAATGAGGTACAGGATATTGAAAGAGCTCTTTCCTTAAAAGAGTTAAGCCCCAAGGAAACAATGAAGGTAGTAAATTTAGTTCAGGAATCGAAACCTGAACTAAAACCTGTCCCTTCTCATTTAAAATATATTTTTTGAGATGAACAGGAACTATACCCCGTGATCATCAGTACTGCACTTAATGACCTACAAACTTCCCAACTTCTAGGGGTTCTTCAAACCCATAAGAAAGCTATTGGGTACAGTATTGATGATCTCAAGGGTATTAGCCCTGACTTTTGTATGCACAGGATACATCTAGAGGACAACTATAATCCCTGCATTCAACCCCAAAGAAGATTGAATCCTAACATGCAGGAAGTAGTCAAGAAAGAGGTTATGAAATTACTTGATGCAGGTATTATCTATCCTATTTCTGACTCCAAATGGGTAAGTCTTGTGTAGGCAGTGCCAAAAAAAGGTGGGATGACTGTGATAACTAATGAAAAAAATAAATTAATTCCCACTAGAACTGTAACAGGGTGGCGTATGTGCATTGATTATCGTAGACTAAATATCGCCACTAAAAAGGACCACTTCCCTTTTCCCTTTATAGATCAAATGCTTGAGAGGTTAGCTAACCATAAGTTCTTTTGCTATTTGGATGGGTATTCGGGATTTTTCAAAATTCCGATTCACCCTGAAGATCAGGAAAAGACAACTTTTACATGCCCTTATGGCACTTTTTCATATCGTAGAATGCCTTTCAGTTTATGTAATGCTCCCGCTACCTTTCTACGTTGTATGATGAGCATATTTTCTGATTTCATAGAGTCTATTATGGAAGTCTTTATGGATGATTTTAGCGTGTATGGTTCTTCATTTGATTCATGTCTAATTAATCTCGCTAAAATTTTAAAACGATGTTAAGAATGCAATTTAGTTCTAAATTGGGAGAAATGTAACTTTATGGTGACAGAGGGAGTAGTTCTAGGTCACATTGTATCTGATAAGGGCATACAAGTAGACAAAACTAAGATTTCAGTGATTGAGAAATTACCTCCCCCAGTTAATTTTAAGAGAGTTAGAAGTTTTGGGTCATGCAGGGTTTTATCGCCGCTTTATCAAAGATTTTTCTAAAATTGCTAAACCACTGACTCAACTTTTGCTCAAGGATGCTCCTTTTATTTTTACTGACGAGTGTCTTGAGGCTTTCAACAGGATTAAGCAGGCTTTGATATCGGCACCCATCATATGTGCTCCCGATTGGAATCTTCCTTTCCAGATCATGTGTGATGCAAGTGACTTTGCGCTAGGAGCCGTGCTCGGACAAAGAAAGAACAAGGTTTTGCATGCTATTTATTATGCAAGCAAAACTTTGGATGAGGCCCAAGTCAACTATGCCACTACGGAAAAGGAGTTTCTTGCTGTTATATATGCTTTAGAAAAATTTAGATCATATCTTGTTGGTTCTTAAGTCATTGTTTATATTGACCATGCATCGTTGAAGTACTTGATAACTAAGGCGGAATCAAAGCCAAGGCTACTCCGATGGGTTCTTTTGCTCCAAGATTTCAACATCGAAATAAAAGATAAAAAGGGAGCAGAGAACGTAGTGGCAGACAATTTGTCACGTATCAGGTATGATGAGGGTAAGGATTCTCTCCCTATAGATGATTCTTTCCCTGATGACAACCTATATGCAGTTGTAGAGCAACACCCATGGTATGCCGATTTTTCTAATTATTTAGTGGGTGGTACTCTACCTCTTGACTTGTCCTACCAACAAAAAAATAAATTCCTTTCTGATGTTAAACATTATTTTTGGGATGATCCTTTTTTGTTTCGTGAGTGTGCAGATGGATTATTTCCTAGGTGTGTTCCCGAATGGGAAGTCCATGGTGTGCTTACTAGTTGCCACACCTCACCATATGGAGGACATCATGGCCCCACTAAAACGGTGGCCAAGATTAATGAGTCGGGTTTTTATTGGCCTACAATGTTTAAGGATGCTAACATTTTTATTCAGGCTTGTGACTCTTGCCAGAGGACTGGCAACATCTCGCGGCGGCATGAGATGCCTCAAACCGGAATTTTAGAAGTTGAAATTTTTGATGTTTGGGGTGTTGATTACATGGGACCGTTCCCTTCCTCAAAAGGGAACCGCTATATACTTTTCGTCGTCGACTATGTATCCAAGTGGGTCGAGGCCATCGCTACTCCTACCAATGATGCCAAGGTGGTCCATAGACTTTTCAAGAAGACCATCTTTCCGAGATTTGGCGTGCCTAGAGCGATAATAAGTGACGGAGGATCTCACTTTCATGAGCGGAAGTTAGACACCCTCCTCAAAAAGTATGATGTCTACCATAGGACAGGTTTAGCCTACCACCCCCAAACTAGTGGCCAAGTTGAAGTTTCTAACCGTGAGATCAAGGCCATTCTAGAGAAGGTGGTGGCAAAGTCAAGGAAATATTGGAGAGACAAGTTGGATGACACCCTTTGGGCGTACAGAATTGCATTCAAGACCCCTATAGGTACTACTCCGCACAGACTCGTGTACGGTAAAGCATGTCATCTCCCGGTAGAATTAGAATATAAGGCATATTGGGCTATTAAGGAGCTCAATTTGGATGCCAAACTAGCGGGAGAAAAGAGGTTACTTCAATTTAACCAACTCGATGAGTTTAGGTTGACGGCCTATGATAGTGCTCGAGTCTACAAGGAGAAGACAAAGAGGTGGCACGACAAGATGATCCTTCCGAGAGAATTCAAAGAGGGTGATAAAGTGTTACTGTTCAACTCTTGACTTAAACTATTCCCAGGAAAGTTAAGGTCAAGGTGGTCGGGTCCTTTTATTGTAAAAAAGGCCAATAAATTCGGTTCTGTGGAGGTTTTTGATGAATATGGTAACGAGTTCAAGGTTAATGGCCAAAGACTCAAGCTATATCATGAGGGGGCTACTATTGGTGCAGTTGAATTACTTCACCTAAGCGGTTCCGATTCACTTTGAGCTTCAATGTGGTAAAAGGGTCGTGCGGGACCTATATAAACCAGCGCTTTGCAGGAGGCAACCCGTATTTCTTGCTTTCTAGACTAATTTTTTTTGTTTTTTTTTTATTTTTCACTACAAGAAAAATCACTTTTCGTAGCGATTGTACATTCGCTACAATATGCAAGTATGTTTGTGAAATAACTAAGGATGTCGTATCATTTTTACAATCGCCATGGTTTTCCCATATAAAATCGATACGGAAAACATAATAATACATATCCACACTATTTTTACACATTTATATAATTTTGAGAAATCGTATCATTTACAATCGCCACTAAATCCTAAAAATCGATACGAAAAGCCTTTTCAACACTAAATATATAAATATTGTTTGACAAAGAGTACATAAAATATGTCATAGCTTATTGGTGAAACATTTAATATAAGAGTTTGAGGTTGCATGTTCGAATCTTGTAAATATCATACACATGTTTTTTTTTTTTGAAGAAAATGAGTTAAACATTTATAGCGATTGTAATCGCTACAATAATCACCACGATTGGATGTAGTTTTTCGTATCGATTATTGAGGCCAACCCCAATGATATTGAAAACCACTACTAAAGGCTAAGGCAACGGGGGATATTATATCGAATGAGCATTCGTTGGGAAAGCTTTTTGTTGCAATTACAATCGATACTAAAGGTTAAAATAATTGCTACGAAAAGGTTATTTTCTTGTAGTGTTTATTATTTTTAGAGAGGTGAGGAGAGTGAAATTTTACCTTTCATGAGTGTTTTGTACAGGTTTTAGATCACAAAGTACGGAGGTTTCAAGAGAAAAAGGCGAAGAAAAGAGAAGCTCCAGGATTGGGTACGGGCCCGATCGGGCGAGGTCTGCCTGATCGGGCGCGCACCTAAGGGTTAGAATTGAGCACTATTTCGCCCGATCGGGCAAGGAGTCCAGATCGGGCGCGAATTATTGATTTTATCGGAGCTTATAATCGCCCGATCGGGCGCGCAAGTGAGGAAGAAAATCAAGGGAATCTTCGCCCGACGGGCGAGGCCGCCCGATTGGGCGAAAATTTGGAGAAATCGAGTGCCACAAAAAGAAATATCGGGCGAAGCTCGCTCGATCAGGCGAGCAATTTGGCGATTTTGATGTTCGTGTTCGCGCCCGATCGGGAGGAGGTCGCCCGATCGGGCGCGTACTGCACAATCTAGAAGGAGCATATAATCGCCCGATCGGGCGAGGCTCGCCCGATCGGGCGAGGCTCGCCCGATCGGGCGCGCCTATTTTTTCGGAGGTTTTAATACTCCTTCTCCCCTTTTCTTTTCTTTTTCTTTCTTACTTCCTCTTCCTTATTCACACTTTCTCTCTCTAAAACCTCCATTTTCAAACCTTCAACCTCACCTTCTTTCCAAGATCTCCTCAAATTCACCCATCAAAACCTTAAAAAATTTTCATATTCTTAATCCTCACACCTTCCTCTACATTTTCCACCCAATTTCTCTCATAATTTCTCAAAACCCTTAGAGAGAGAAAGCTTCAATACCCAAATTTTCACCTACACATGGCTTCCAAACGTTCTAGACAACAAAGGGGCGAAAGTTCGAGGCAACAACAACCAATGGTCGACCCGGAGCTTCAAATACCGGGGTGGGAGGAGGTTGTTATCATCTCGATGGAACAACGAGCAAGGATGCTCAATCTTATCGAAAGGCAGGTAATCTCAACCCGTTTTGTTCATCATCCTACATTATCTAGATTAGGTCTTAATAAATATGTAGAGAAACTATTTAAGGTTATAGGCATGAGTGGTTTCTTTCAAATGCATCATGATACTTATGATTACTTAACATTAGAATTTATTTCTAGTTTTAATGTTATTAAAATGAATGCCTTGATCACTCATGTACAATTTCGATTACTAAACAACGATGTGCGATTAACTCTAAAAGAATTTGGGAAGTTGTTTGAATTAAAATCGGATAAACCTATCGAACCCTCCCAAGACCACATTGCCGTGGTCTACAAGAGACTCACTGCGGAGGGTTTCGCTAACCTCCAACACGCCAAAGGGACGTGGATTCAACATCCCGTCTCAAAGTTTTGGCAAAGGTTTGCCGGCCTCACAATTTTTGGGAGGCATGAACCGGCAAAAGTGAGGAGGGATGAATTAGAATTATTGGCATCCTATGTAATCCCTAATGCTGAAAAATTAAACATACCTCATAGGATTACCAATCACTTTTAAAGGGCGGTCAATGCGGCCGAAACGGGTAGGTCTAGGGCACCTATCGATTTTGGGGGGTTAGTGACCCATATTGCCATAAAAAACCTAGGATGGAACCCGGAGGGGCATAGCAAAGTAGTGGGCTCAACCCTCATGGACCTAGCTTATTTAGGGAGCCTAAACTGGGTGCAACCCATGGGAGGTGAGACTTGGTGGATAGTCCACCGGCAATCGGGTAGGAGAGACCAAACCTTTACCTTACCCAACCCCGCTTTGACCAAATTTGAGAATGGGAAGCCTTCGTACACATTTGAGATAAACGCTCAAGGGGAGGTTCAAGAACCTCACCTTTTGCCACAATCCCACCAATCACCCCAACACCATTCACCACACTACCCACCACCCTTTACCTATGGCATACCCACCTCCTCGGTCGATTATAACATCGACCCCAATGCCCCTTATAACTTTTCGGCTTTTAGGAGCCAACTGGACCGTATAGAGATGGGCAAGGGAGAGTAGAGGGCATGTTGCAAAACCTAGATTCTAGGTTAAACACTTTGGATAGTCGGGTGGGTCATATAGAGAGGAACCTTGGGAGGGGTCTATACCCTATGTACGACGACTATGCACGCCGAGGGGCTATCCCCCCCGAGGCATTAGTTCCCGACTGGTTCCAATACCCCCAAGCAGGGTATTCCACCCCCGGAGCATTTGGTACTTATGTGGACTACTCTTCAGTCCATGGATATGGGGGTGATGCTCCTTTTGGGGGTATGGGGGGAAATGTGAACCCTAACTACTCTGCAGGTGGTTCGGGTTATGGTGGTGCTGGAACGAGCCAGGGTGGTGTCGGCTCAAGCTATGGAGGAGGGTACGAGAGGATGGATGATGATGAGGAGTAGCTTCTCCTAGCTACCTTCCCAAGTCAATGAGGGCATTGCTTGATTTGGCTTGGGGGGAGATTTCTTGTATATATGGTAACTCTCTTTCTGTTTTCTCTATTTATTGCTTTCCTAGTGTAGTTTTTATTGCTTTCCTTTATGAAAAAAATACAAAAAAATTTGAAAAAATAAAAAAATTCAAAAATACGTTCCAATGAATTATAAATCATGCTTCCCTGTGTCCCATACTTAGAAAATATTGTTTTAATTCTTGGTATATGATAATGAGCTTTGTGAATTTGTTGATCACGATTTGAAGTTTAATTGTTTAGATTCCTAAACATGCGTCAAATTTGCCAACTATTTGTGAATATAGTGCTTGACTAGTTGATTTAATTAGGAATGTGTGGTAGTTCTTGGTATGTCAATGAATTTGAGTATTGGTTTGCAACTATTAGTAATGTTTATATAGCTCAATATTATGCACATTGAGGAGGACGAAAACATTTGTTCTTTTAGGAAGCCTTCAGACGATATTAGATACATTTGTTCCCCTCTTGTTACCCATGTTGTTGCTTGTGCCCTTTTATTGTTTATTTAGCCACATTACAAGCCTATAAGAGCCCCATTGGTTACTAGTCCCAAGCTTGTCTTGGGGGAGCTATTAGTTGGTGAGGTGAGGGAGTTGTGGTGTGCATATCATTTGCACAATGTGGGAATAAAAGAAGAGTGATTGTTATTTGATATTATGATTGGAAAATATTGATGTTTTGTGTTTCAAAGTTGAAAATTTCCAATATGAGGCAAAAAGAAAAAAAAAAGAGCAAAGAATAAAAAGTTGTTTCATATGTTCAAATGTTCTATTTGAAGGTTGCTCAAGAAAAAAAAAGAAAAAAAATTCAAAAGAAAAAGAAATGTTCAAGTTTGAAAAAAAAAAGAAAGGAAAAAAAAGAATAAGTGGTTCAAAGTTTGTTTTAATTCACTCTATTTCATATTATCATATTTTGTGAGTGAATATGTAAGTGTTGGGGTTGTGTTGTATATATGGTTGTTTGGTGAATTTTTGTGGAGTTGAGTTGTGATTGGAGATGTTTTGGTCATCACTTGTTGTGACCTTGGGTTTTATTAGGATATGGCTCCCTTAAGCATGGCTTTACTCTCACATTTTCCTAAATTTATCCTACCCTTTACCCTAGCCTTACATTACAAGCTTTAAAGACCTTCCGACCTTTGTGCATAAGATTTGTATGAATGTAAAAGTGTTGTTTATCAATGCAAGTTATGATTTGACATATTTCGAGTCGACTAGTAGGTTGAGCGTTTATTGTTTTAAACACACGAGAGTGTGAGTTGGGAGGGCATTGTTCACAAATAAAGGGGTTGGTTGGAGAGCGATCAAGTACATCTTTTACTCGCCACATAAATGAGAGTTGAGTGTGTGAGCACTAGTCTTGAATTCTATATGATCATGTGGTTTGCTTTACTTGACAATTGTTGGGGATGAAGGATGATTAGATGAATGAGATTGATTGACATTGAAGCATGTTCATTAGATTTATCTTGAATCGTTTGTGCTTGATTTTGTTTATTGGGATGAGACATGTTTTATATGTTCATTGATGAGCTCTTTGCTTAGGGACAAGCAAAGGTTTAGCTTGGGGGAGTTTGATATGTCCAATTTATATAGTGTTTTACCCTCGTCCCGTGGTCATATATAATTAGTAGTGTTTTTGGCTCTTTAAATCCATTTTTATTACTAATTTGTGTTTTCTAATGTTTTCGTAGTTTTGGTTGAGTTTTACAGGAAATTGCACTTTTGGAGCATTTTCCCGGATTTTAATGGATCAACTACGGAAGCTAGAAGGATACGACCATTCTTGAAGCCCAAGATCGGTGAGAGCCGGTGATTAAGGGCTCGGTATGTGATATCGGGGCTATTGGATCAAGTAATCAAGACCCGATGAGGAAATCCGGATTAGGTCGAGGAATCGAGCCCAATCGAAATCCAAGCCTCGAAGAAGAAGCCGGGCCCGATCGGGCAAGCATACGCCCGATCGGGCGGGTGCGCGCAAAGCAACATCAAGAAAGAAGCGCGCCCGATCGGGTGAGCGTAGGCTCGATCGGGCACAGCATACCAACAAGGGGCCTAGTAAAAGGCGGGCCCGATCGGGCGGCCCTTCGCCCGATCGGGCGCGTGTTTTTCTAAGTACCTGATTAGTTTTGTTTTAGATTTTGTTTTAGGAGTGTTTAAGTACGAATTTTGTACGTAATTTTGGATTACCTTCTCTTTTAGATTTTCTCTCTCTACTTAGGATATTTTCTCTTTCTTAAATTCTCTCTCAACTTTGTTCTTAATTACATTCATTAATCCAAATTTCTTTTGGTAACAATTTCTTCTCTTTTAATTTCAGTTATTTTATTTAATTCTTTCATTATGTCTTGGTTTATTGATTTGATTAGTTTAGATTTAATTATGCTTGAGTTGTTTTATTTCTAGGGTTTATGGGGATCTAATAAATAATATGAAGGGGTAAATTTGTGATTGTTGATTATCAATGCTTGGTTAATTTCCTATTGATTGATTTAATGTTATGCAATTAGGATTGACCAGATTTAATTGTATGAGTTTAGCAATATTAATTCGAGATTCGACAGATGAGAATTGATGTTTAGGCTTAGTTTCAATAGGCGAACTAATTTATAAATGGTTAAGTCGAGATTCAACAGATAAGATTTAATATCGGTAAATTAACTCTGTGATTATAATGCGTAGCGAAAGCCCTTTATAATCTGATTAATCAATGCTTGATGATTGCTTATTATGATTTGCCCTGGAATATTGTTTATTAGTGAACCTATGCCCTAGGCCTTTTAATATTTAATTTCTCCCTACTTTATTTTCTCTGATCATATTCTTCGTAGTTTAGTCTTTAATTACAACAATATTGGTTACCTTGATAATTTAGATTATAATAATTAATTAGGAGTAGAAAGACTTGTTTCCCTGTGGACTCGACCCTACTTCCCTATCTGCATTAGTTAGAGGACTTAGGTAATACTTTTGATTAGGGGATATGACTTTACCCTGTCAGCTTATCTAGTTACCATTAAAATATATGAGTATTAAAATTAGGAAAATTTTAAAAATACCACTATTTATTATTCACAATTTATAAAATACTAGGTTAAATTCCCGTGCAATGCACGATTGTTAAATATTTTTAACAATGATATTACAAAATATAAAGTATATAAAAGATATTTAGAAATATTTTATTGTGTATATATATGATTGTTAAACTAGAAAGAAAATATCATAAAGTATAAATAATTTACTTACAGATTTTGCACACACAGAAAAAAAAAAAGCGAAAAAGGCGGGAAAATGTTTCACAAGTTACTGACAAGTGTCATGGAAGGATTTGCTTTTAGTATCTATATAATAACTATTACTAAAACAGAAGTTGATGACGTCAACATTGCCCTCGTGTCGCTTTTGCAATAAAAAATTTCCCGCCAAAATGCAATGATGATATCATTTTTTTAGAGTTATCCAATTTAATATTTTTAAAATTTAAATATTGGAAGTTTCTACATTAGAACTAAAACCTATAAATTTATTGTAGGAAATTGAAACAATTTTAAATAGCACAGTAATAAATGACATCTTACATTGAACTATGAATTAGATAACGTTGAACAAATAATATATCATAATTTTGATGAAAATAAAAAAATAAAATTACAAAATATACGTAATTTTTATTTATATTCATATATAATAGCAATTTATTTTTAAAATGTACAAATTAAAAATAGGTTTTATATAAACCGTGCGTCGCACGAGTTCTAATCTAGTAGGTTAATAGATCATCTCAAGTTTTTTTTTTTTATTTTTTGTTTTTTTATTGTATATTACCATTACCATCTAGTTTTCTCAAAAAAAAAAAAAAAAAAAAAAAATTCAAATTCCCACCATTTTTTCAAGTTCCCTATATGGCGTCATGGTGGGTCTTTTTAACCAATTTTTCTTCTCTCTTCCTTCGAATTTCACATGTCTTCCCTAATCATCCTAATTAACCAATTTTGCACCTAACTAACCCTAGAATCAACTCCCCAAATTTCATTTATAAACCTTGATTTCAATTGAAACACCCCCAAATTGATTTTATAAACCCTAATTTAATAAAACTCTCTATAACATAATTATGCCCTCGATTTTGCATTTTCGTTTGTCTTGAAGAACTAATTAGCGAATTAAAACCCTAAATAATGCCTAATTGATTCGCAAATTGATTTAAAAGTTAGACAAAGAGGAAGAAGAAGAAAAAAGAACAGAGATGAGAATTGAGAAAAAAGAGAGGTACAATTGGTAGTGGGACCCACCGTAATGTCATATAGGGACATTGGGTAAAAGTGGTGGGAGCTTTTTTTTTTGTTTTTGAAAAAAATTAGGTGGTAATATACAAGAAAAAAACTTGAGGTGGTATATAGTACAAAATGAGGTGGTATTTTTCAAATTTTCCATAAAATTATATGGAAGAGAGATAAATTTTTTTTTTAAAAAAAAGGTGATGTGGACCCATTATTACAAGTAAAAAGAGATAAAATAGTGATGGGATTATACTTTGACTATACCATTGGAAACATCTAGAATACCATTGGAATTTTTATGCAAGTGTGGTACCTGGTTTTTAGTGGAACAAAATTAGTTTATAAAGGTTCCACTTAAGTGTTTGATTAAAAAAAAAAAAAAAAGAAAAAACCCCTTAGAGTTGCCACCTTATTTTATCCGAACAAGGATGGACTTTAAAACAGTCAATTTTAGGAAATAAAACTAAAAATCAACTGCTTAACTCCATAAAAAGAAATAAGGCACAGGGTTCGGGGTTTAGGTTAAGAGAATCGAACGTATGGAACTCGCTTTCCCTTCCGTTCTAAGGAACGAGCTCTTACTATTGCGTTGTTAAAAGTCAAGTTTTAAGACATGTTAATCACATAAAAAATAATACAATAATTAATATAAGGTAGGTTTTATGAGCACCAAAGTTGCACTACGTACCGATCATAGTAAGATTTTAAATTCACTCACGGATCAAAACCTTCGTAGTTCGGACAGATGCCATGTTTTAAGTAACCAATTCCATTGGGTTTTGAATTTGGATAGTTGACATAAACGTCATTTTTGTAAGTGGGATTTTAGTAATCTTTGACGGATTCCCTCATAAAAGTAAAATGAACCACCTTAGTTGAGGAAAATCACCCTGATTAGTGATCACCAAAAATGTCTTTTGAACAAAACAATTCAACAAATGCGTCCCAATTGACAACTTTTTAGTGGGTTAAGGTATTTTTTTGGAGTGAAACTGTAAGAGTTCACTGTATAATCTCACTTTCGGTTTAAATAAAACACTCAAGGGTAATTTTTATAAGGTTTTAAAGGTTATAGTGTTTAGGCTTAATGGAGTTGACCAAGTAAAACACGACACCTGTCAAACCCTTACTTCCAAATAAAAGGGAACAATAAACTATTTAATCATATCCGACTGTCAATTTCTCCATCGGGTAATTATAATGGGATATAAGCTTATTTTTTATGGAGATGGATGATTGTTACAACTAACCTTATACAACTAAATAATTAATCTTAACCCCATGTTTGGAAATGAGGCCATAATATCATATTAACTATCATTAATTATTAAAAAAACAAGCAAAGTTATGATTCATTCTTGTGTTACAAAAGGGTTTGAAATAAGAAGGTTCACAAAATTATAAAAAAGATTTTATTTCTAAATTCGTCTTAAAGTAAAGAAAATAAAGTTTGTAAAAACTTTCATGTCTGAAGTCGTCTTAAAATAAAATTAAAGTCCTTAAGACATCATTTATTTCGAAAGTCATCTTTAAAATAAACTTGAAGATTTTAAAACATCTTTTAGAATTAAAGTTTGTTAAAAATTCTTATTTCTAAAGTCATATTTAGGATAAGATTAAGGTTTCTTAAAACAACATTTAGAATTAAAGCTTGTTAAAACTCTTATTTCTAAAGTCATCTCTAGATAAAATTAAAGTTACTTAAAACTCTTAACAATTAAAGTTCCATAAATGAAAAATACATAATATAGTGTAATATAGGTTCCATGACACCATTAGTTTCTTACAAAAAAATTAATACAATTTTAAAAAGCAATTAAGAGGAAAAAAAGTGCCTTTTTCTTCTTTTTGATAGCTTGAACTAAAAAAATCATTAAAAATCTTAGAAAAATCGAAAAAATTATTGTGAGATACGGTTGGAAAGCTCTTGAAAAATTCTATCACCAAAAATAAAGAAATAAAAACTGTTTCTGGACGTAAGGGTTGTTTCATAGGCCATCTTTGGGACATGGTAAGTTACTCTTTACTCTTGAACATCCTTTACATAAACTCTTAATTCCTTAAATCTTTAAGCTCACTTTAAGAAGGAAATTATTCTTAAAAATATATCTTAGACAAACACATGAATGTATTAACTTTTCATGTTTTAAATGCATTAGAAAGAGATTGCAAAATGCAATTAACCCCCCCTCTTTTATAACCTATCACCTTAGCAATAGGCTTGGCTTTCTAATGTGGGGTAATGAAAGATTTAGGGCTAATTTAGCACCTAATATCATCATTACCCCTATTGGTAACATCACATGGAAACAAACACATTAGTTAGCATAATAATAATAAATTAAGGAAACTAAGAAAGGAATAATAAAGATAATACCTTGAGCTAGATGTAGCAATTTTTTTTTTTTATAATTCTTCTTGCTTATCAAGGATTAAAAGATGATAACTCCTTAATTAAAGTGAAATAAAAGAGACTAAGTGATATTTTTTTGGAATTTTGAGATATTAAAAGAAATTAGTGCAAAATAAAACTATAATGAATTATTTTTTTGATTTTTGAATAAAGAAAATAAACTTGAAAAATAAAACTAAAATCTTGAGAAACAAACCTTTTTTTTTTTTTTTTTTTGTTTAAATATAGAATAGGAATACTTAAACAATTAAACTAATTTTTTTTTATCAAAGCTGAAAATAACAATACTTGAACTTGAAATATTTTTTTTGTGTTTTTTTTTAATAGGAATTAAAGATAATAACAATACTCAAATAAAAAATAACAACTTAATAATATGATTCTTTTTATAAGCTAATATCTCAAATATAAAGTTAAATTAGAGAGATTTTAACTAAAAAAAAATATTAGAGGAGAATTTTTTAGAGAGAAATTTTAGAGAGAGAATTAGTAGGAAATTTTGGTGTCTTAAAAATGAGAAAATTAGGGGGGTATTTATAGGAATATAAAGGGGTTAATTTGTAAATAAAAAAATAGTAAATAAATTATAATTCAAGGATTTAAATGGTAAATATCAAGATTTTGGTAATAATGAGATTCTTGATATTAAATTCTTTCGTTTTACATGTAACAAACTACTTAGGGTCTATTCACATTTACTGAACTGCGCTGAACTGAACTGAACTGAACTGATTAGAGTTGAACTGAACTCAACTGAACTAATTGGAGCTGAACTGAGCTGATTGGAGCTGAATTGAATTGAACTGAACTGAAATTAAGTAAATGTGAACAAGCCCTTAATCTATTTTGCAATACCTAAACTGATAAAATAATGAAAACCATAATTAAATCAGACTCTAATATTCATATAATAAAAAGGTTCTAAAATTCCATGTTATTACAAAAAAGAAAATATATAACCAAGTCATGTCACAACTCAAAAATACTCACGTGGTATACATATGACAGAGTGCCTAAATTTATGTAGTGACTATTATACTTACCAAGGTACTAAAACAACACTTATAAAGATTAAGCTCTATATATATATATATATATATATGTGTGCTAAAATTTGTTATATATTTAGATAAAATTCCTAATATCAAAAGATAACATTTTATATTTAATGCATTTAAACTGAGAAATCTCATTCGCCAATTTTTCTTACGTGTCATTTAAATTAATTAATTTTTAAAGAAATTAATAATCTCGTATTTAATTGGTTACCACTAAAATTTATTATCTTACATGACACGCTAGAAAAAATTAAATCCTGCATGACTCTCTAAAAACTGGGGGAAAAAACTCCCCTTTGCACACACACACACACACACACACACACACACACACACACCCACACACACACACACACACACACACACACACTAGATTACGAAATATAAAAGCTTGATTTAATGAAATATACGTCGTACATAAAAACTTTATATTTAGCAATGTTATGTTTTATATTTATAAATAAAATATATAATCAAAGTAAGCATATAATCTAATATATTAGGACTAAATTTTTCCAGAGCGCTTATGTAGGATAATAAATTTTAGTGGTAGCCAATTAAATACGAGATTATTAGTTTATTTCAGAATTAAATAATTTAAATGACACGTAAGCAAAATTGACAAATGAGATTTTCCAATTTAAATTAATTAAATATAAAATATTATCTTTTGATATAAGGAATTTTATCTAAATATATAACAAATTTTAGCGCATAAATATATATAGAAAAAATTATTTAAAAAATTCAAACATGCATCGCACGGGTTTCATCTAGTTATAAATAATTTAAAAGTCAAAGCATTGCAATTATATAGAAACTAGATGAAGCCCGTGCGATGCGCGATGCACGGTTTGTTAGTATTTTTTTAAAAAAAATATTTTTATATTTATGTGATTAATATTGTTATCATATTAGTTTTAAAATGTTATATAAAATTCCTAATCTCAAAAGATAATATTTTGTATTTAATTAATTTATTTTATCCTAATCTAATTGCATAACATTAAATCAATCAAAGAATTGAAAATCAACGATAATAATTCACCCCTTAATATTATTTATGGATCCCCACAACCCTAGAAATAAATCTAATCACACATATTAAAATCTAAACTAAGCAAAGCAAATAAACAAGACATGATTAATCAAAGCAATTAAATCACTGAAAATAAAAGGGAAAGAAATTGTTACCAAAGTAAACGGAAATAATGAATTGCATAAACCAAAAGTGTAGAGAGAGAACAAGAGTAATAATCCAAAGCTTAAAACTAAAATCTGAGAAATTAACTAATGAGAAGAGGTAATTGTTTCTAACTTACGTAGTTATACTTAAGCTAAACCATCCTAATTAAAAAAAGCTATAAAAACGTCAAAATCCCCTTCAGAAACACGCGGACTTTGCCCAGCCGGGCCTGCCTTTTGGTGAGAAAGAGTCCGTTCGCGCCCGATCGGGCGTCCTTCAGGCGAAGACTTATTCTCTTCCTTCTGCCTCGCCCGACCATATATTCATATTCAAGGTATATACGTTCCAAGATTTTTGGTGCGTAACCTCTTTCACTTTACATTATTTACATGTTATTTGACTTGGTGATGACTCACAAACCATCGCATTAACAATAATCAATACCATTCAAGCAACCAAGTAATTTAATTCTTGAATCATTAGTGACCACATAATCTTTAATGTTGAACTTTTTTTAATCTACATCTGTGTTAAAGACACCTTAAACGCATAATGCACCACAAATCATATCCCTTGGTGTTGGAAACACCTTACGTGCACTTAGGCACCAAAATGTAATTTAATCTTTGGTTCCTTAGACACTTAAATAGCTCTTTCCTCATGATTATAGCATCAATAAAAATTTATATGAACCATACTAAAAATTCTCTTTCAATATTCCAAACTGTAGACACCTGATTGTGTCTCTCCAATAACCAAACCTAGCGATAAGTACTTTTTACGTAATTGAATATTGAGCGAGGTGAAATGTTGAAGAGTCGTGAATTCTCCTGTTTTCTAAAATGTTTTAATAAAAATAATTCATTTCTTATTTCGAAAGATTTCATTTCGTATCCTGTTTATGAAAAACGTCAAATACAGTTTATTTTGGTCCATGATATGGGTCCAATAATTGTTTAATTGGATAGGGCTTAAAAAGTGCATATTCTTAGGTGCACACTCATGCACCTAGAAATAAGTGTAACAACACCACAATATGAACATTAGCTTTCTTCTCCTCTATTTTTCTCCTTCGTTTTTTATTTTCTCTCTCCTCTGTTTTTTAATTTTTCCCCTTTTTTACACTTTTTTGATTGAATTTGTTTTTTACAACATGAAAGTAGTTATAAAGTATGGATTTTTGTGTGATGAATTTCGATTTTGTGCTTTAATTTCGATTGATTAAGGTTTATATGAATCTTTGAATTCACAAATTATACTCTGTTTTTTCTCCTTCCTTCTTTAATTCCTATTTCCTCTATTTTTTTCTATTTTTCTCGTTTTTTCGATTAAATGATTGAATTTGTTCCTTAAAATATAGAATTGGTTGTTTATCTGATTTTTTGAATTCATATGAATTGAATTATTTTAGCTTCGATCAATTTCATCAGTGTATGAATTTCATTTGATTTTCTGCATTTTTTTTTAATCAATGAACATAATCATGCAAAATATGAACATATGCATAGGTTCCCTTAAATGTGAACATTAGCTTTTCAAAAAGTGAACATAGGCATAAAACATATGAACATATGCATTTCAGAAAGTAAACATAACAATTCAAAATATAAACGTAAGCATTGGTTTCATTAAAGTGAATATAACCATTTAAAAGGTGAACATATGTGTAAAAAAATATGAACATATGCATTTAAGAAAGAGAACATATGCATAAACAGACTTAATGAGAATATTTATGAACAACAAATACTTACTATGAATATTTACATTATGAACATATAAAATATTATTATGAATATAAGACATTTAATTATGAACATAAATAATTGAATAAATAAAAATAATATGATTATGAAACATATGCATCATAAGTATTAAAAATATGAACATATGCATTCAAAATATGAACATATGCATTGGTTCATTTTTGAATGCGTATGAACATAAATAAGCATTTCAGAAGGTGAACATATACAAAAAAAATATGAACATATGAATTTAGAAAGTGAATATAAGCATTTCAGAAAGTTTACAAAAGGATTCAAAACATGAACATAAGAATTCAAAATATGAACATTTGCATTTCGGAATGTGAACATAAGGTACCCGTTTGATTTCACTAATTTTTTTTTGACAATTTCAATAAAAATTTCGAACAATAGAGAGTATCGAATAAATATTCAAACAAAATTAAGTGATAATCATATAAATTCAAACAAAATTAAGTGAAAGATACATAAAATTGCCTTTTTTTTAGGGGGGATCCTTTTGATTTTGCATCTCTTCTCTAATGTACATTGATGTTTTTGCAGTTTTTTTGTGAGGAAATGAAATAGAGGAGAGAGAAAGTGAAAAAGAGGAGAGAGAAAGTTATATAGAAGATAAAAAGTTTTGAGTTTGGAGGTGACGTTACATTTATTGGGTGAGGGTGGGTGTATTGGGTGTGGGTGGGTGTATTGCAGTTTCCGTGTTTTTTTGTTTTAGGGCTTTTTTTAATTGGGTTGTGTGTAATTGAGCTTTTGGGCTGCGTTGTTACACATATCTAGACTAATTGCTTAAAAAGAGCTTTCCAACGATGTATTATAAGTCCAAATCCGAGTTATATCAAGAAAGTTATGACCAAAATACTAAACTAGACCCAAATCAGGTTTTTTGTACGGCTCCAATGATCATGTGGAGGGTCCATTAATTATAATTGTATTCCTAAAGTCATTAGAATTTATCTCAATCTTCCAGAATTATCTAGATAGTTGTTTTGAATTCTAAAGGGATTAGGATTGATAATTATAATTATTATTTAGTTTGAAAAGAATTATCTAGATAGTTGTTTTGAATTCTAAAGGAATTCTAAAGTGTTTTATAAGGATTAAATCCGATTTAATAAAAGATAAGTATGGACTCCGGCTTACCCAATGGATTTTATCGTATAGTACTATGTTAAAAAATGTAATCTAGAAAAAGCTAAGTAATATCTACAACTAACTAGATAATTCTAGAATAGACTAGTATCTTGAAAACTCTAATTTATGTAAGAAATTAAAGAAAAATCTAGAGAAAGCTAGAAGATTAGGTGTAGAATGTAGTAAGTGGGTGGAGCAAGTAAACCGACATATACACTATTATAAATACTACCAATTTGCCATGTAAATTCAATTCAACCCATGCAATAATACTATCTTTACAACCAAAGGGTTCCATTTTATTAGAAACACTAGATTTTGTTATTGTTATTATTACTATAACTCTTTCCAGCACATTTTTTTTTTTCAATTTTAATTATTTATTGACATGAATTTGAAATTAAAGATGTAATTTACATTAGGCTTAGGTTCAAGAAGTAAAAAAATAAAAATTTACAAAATTTGAAGACGAATTGTCATACATGAGAAGTTCTTTGATGATAGTAATTCCATGGAGAAAACCCCAAACTTTGTTGTGGGAATCGGAATGTTTATCTATGGCTACTTGATTGAAATCCCTTTTGCATGGAGATGAAGACCCCATCTTGAACTCTTGTGAAGTAAGTCTTTGTCTAGAAGAAGCCTCAATACACAGTTATGCCTCGAAAGTTTCTAATAGATGATTTTTTTCATCATATTGTGTTCCATAGTGCTCTTCATCTCTAGAGAACCATTTCATTAGGATCAGAAAAGCATAAAGCTAACAATAAGAAAATTTGAAGGTCATATTAAAGGAACTAGATTAGTTACGTTGTAACTTGTGCTTTTCCCTTGTATACGCAGAAGGACACCTCATTAATTTCATAATTATCTTTCCAGCAAACTTGGTCAAGACCGTGGTCAATAGATTTAATTAACCAGCCTTTTTCTTTGGGTTACTTGCAACTCACAAGAGCCAACGAACTTGTGTGAGAACTTTGAATGTTTTCCTTATGTGCTGAATGAGATGAGGGGTCACTTTTGGTAGAATCAGAGCTCGTAATGAAAGGAAACTGTAAAAGGAAAAAAAGCCACAAAATATCAGCTCATTAGGTTGAATTTGACAAATTACTGCTTAAGTTCAGTTTGAAGCAAAACAAACCTCCTGGTTATGTGAACTAAAAGCCTTGATTTCCATAATGGTAGGATTAGTGATGAGATTATACGTGGTGTCATCAATTTTTCGCATATCTCCTCCAAACATAAGTGGAGAATTGGCCATAGCTCACAGAGTTATCTGATAATAAGTTTCACAACCCAAATAGTTAAGAAAATCAAGGTACAAAGACAATATTGTAAAGAATCACACTTCATTCGTACAAGCTTTACCCACCTGAGTCTTCTGCTCATAGAAATTTAGCTTGCAATTCCTGTGTGGGCCTTCATTAGAACCTATTTGGTTTTAAAAGTTATTTAAGTTAATATTTAGCTAAACAATAAAATATAATCAAATTAAAATCCTTTTGATGTTTCCGGAAAACAAAATTGAGCAAGATTCATGCATATGAACTAGTTGAAATAAGATCCTTTTAGGTCCATGATTGCACCACCAAAAGATCTAGCATTAATAAATCTATTAGCCAATTCCAGACAAACCAGAACCTCCCGTGCCAAGTTGAAGTGAAGATAGTTCTTATGTAATGGCTCTTAAAGATTAAAATCTCATGCAGGATAGGTTTTACAATCATATTGCACTTCTTTATAAGCAAGACTTACTAAGTCTATAAAAGTTCTCTTATAAAATTTCTTCTAAATTAAATACTCAGCAAAAAAAAAAACAACAACCCAATAAACAGGCCACTTCTGTCTTTTTGTGGTCAAGCTATAAATTGACCATAATATCGTATCATTGTACATCAATAAAAAAAATGTCTTATGATAAATCTAAAATAATAATTTTCAAGTCACTCAATAACTTAATTCAAATTTTATATGGCACACCTCCTTGCACCCAATCCTAAATTTAATTTATCTATATTTTATTGAGCAAATTTTATGGACATAAATGTTTTTTAATGCATTAGGTTTTTTTTTATTTTTATTTTTTTTTTTATTTTAAAGAAAAGGTTATGTGAACACGATATGCTATTTATGTTCAACAACACTAGATGAAAATAAGATGAAGCTAATAGTCAACTAAACTTGAAGTTGATAAGTTGTTGAATTTGATGAAAAAATTAGTGATGAAGTCTTTGTAAAATCAATTATGAGTGTAATGTAATTGAAATTATTTAAATGACATTATCATTATTTCATTATCTATATTTATACTTATATATCTATACTTATATATTAAAAAGCGTTCCTACAAATGTCTATGTACCACGTCACCCCCCTATAGGGGTGAGCATGGGACAGGTACCCGTACCGTTAGGACTAACGGTTCGGGTACCCGATAACCAAAATCACTAAAAGTGATACCCATAAGCGGAACCGATAAGTTCGGGTACCCCGGATTTTCGGATCGGTTATCGGGTATCCAATAAGATATCCAATAATGATAATTAAACTTAATTATGTAGTTATTATGATATAATTTACAACTAATTAAAAACAATACCATATGATCTTGACCAAATTATTAATAATATTACTAATCATTGATATTATAAAGTGATTATGAAGTAAAGTAAAAGTTTAGATTTATATTAATAGATTTAAGTAGTAAAAAAAAGCAAAAAAAATGCTTATCGGATTGGATCGGGTAACCGTTAATTTTAAAATGATACCCATAACCATACCCGATAACAAATTATCGGAACGGGTACCCGAACCATTATGGCTATCGGATCTGGTACCCTAATTTTCGGAACGGTTTCGGATCGCTTTTTCGGGTAGTTTTGCTCAGCCCTACCCCCCTATCTTTAAGCCATGTCATCTATACTCAACTAGCATGGGCCACATCACCACTCAACAATGTGTCATCACCACTTAATAAATTGTTCCACTATTATTAAAAAAAAAATGTTGGGAATCGAACATTGTATCTTTAGGACCAAAGCCAAAACTTCTAACCATCGTAGCCAACACTCATTTGGTAACATGCAATTATCATACATATATGATGATGGAAATTGAAGTTACAATAAGATTCGGAAGAAGTTTGATTTATGATTGGTGGTTAAAAATCACCAATTTAATTACCGCCACCATGACGGCACACCGTCATAAATTTTTCGTTGAGGTAGGCGATTATAAAGACCCCTTAATTCTCCCTGAATATAGTGTAATTGAGTATGCAATTATTTCCAACTAATTAAGTGTAATTCTTTCATATTCCTTTTTTCATTTGGTGCCATTAATTCACAATTAATTAAAATCCAAGTAAATAAAATTTGCGTTTGTAACTGATGCGTAAATTATACAATAAATTTTGAATTGAAGTTCCGAATATATATATGTATGATCTATTTCTTGCAATTTTCATAAGGGTTGGTTATTTCCCTCAAAATAAAGGTTATTAGCTTATTACTGTTCCTTTATGTTTTCCCGTTTAAATTTTGATTTCTCAATTTAATCAGTTTTTTTAATATTCAATATCTAATTGGTTTATCTATATAATTTTGTTTTTATTTTATTTTATTTTTGTTGTTGTTGTTGTTGTTGTTGTGTATTGGTGCAGAATTGAGCCTGGGTTCTTATAGCCATTGTGGAAGTCGGGAAAGCTTATTGGTAAGTCAATTTATTTGTGAATAGCAGTTTTGAGTCTTCAAGACTTATAATTTTTGGTGTCTCTATTTTTTAGCAATATATTTGTTAAGTAATGGAGTACTAAGATAGAAGAATAGATTACTTCATAGATAAATCATTTTTTTTTATCTTCTATTCCAAAGCTGAACTTCTTCCTGTGATGTGAATAAGCCTCCTATGATTAACCTTTGATGTATTACAATTTTGAGTACTGATCTATGTGTCTTGAGGTTTTTATTTTTTCTGAAAATTGTGATTTTGATGTGAGATTTATTTTCCCTCATTCGTGGATAATGTAGTCGCATTGAATATTTTTAATTTATGTAAAATATGCCAATTGTTCCATGAATGTCTTGGTCAATTGTAATACATATGTTCAAACTTTATGGTGAAAGCTTGACAGTAGTGCAGTAATTAAGGTTTAAGTTCTTTAATTACATGGGAAGATAGAATAGAATGTGTATCCCTTTGACCCATTCTAATTTGGTTCAACATCACATGACTATGTGCAATTTCTTTAAACTCCAATTGAAATGAATTTGTGTAGGGACTCTGTTATCTCCCTAAAAGAATGAATCTGTGTAGGCACTCTGTTAACTCCCAAAAATAATGAATATGTTTCCTTTTTTGCATTGTAGGCACTTTGGTCACATATTGAGCAGAAGAGGAACTTAGACTTGTATCGCTCATCTTAATGGTAGATGCTTATATACCCAATTCTTCTCATCTGTTTTACCCATATACATCAATATTAGAAGTATGTGTTTTCTCTGTTATCCTATTTGTGGCTACATCTATCTATCACTCAATGTATATGTGCAGTAAAAAAAAAGGACAATAGTGATTATTCATATAAAACACAAACTACATTTTTATATAGAAATCCAAAATTTTCATAGAAAATTACATATATCAGACCTATGTTTATGATGTATGTTTTTTTTTTTAATTTTATTTTATTGGTTCACCAGGTTCGCCCTTTGTGTTTTATGATGTATGTACTGAAACTTAAGTATGACATGATTGACATCAATAGCTGAAAAGTTTGTCTTTGATAGTACATGAATACTTTATTTTGTATAAATTGTGCTTTTGCTTAATATAGAAACCATTATAATACATGAAAGCATTATTTTAAAATATTCCAATAAAATCTAACTACTATGAAATCTGACGGTACCTGCTAAATGAATAATTCTACTACAGTATTCAGTATAAGTTTTAGTTCTCTGCTATCCAACATCATAAGCTGGTATGGTTTGCCACCGCCGCTATATAAACAAAACTATAAGAAACGAAGACCGCAATATGTCGTGATTTTAAAGCTAACAACAAGTAGCGGTGGCACAACAACAAGAATCCGAAGCAGTAGTTCAAAAGATTTGCAAACTGCAACAGAGCACGCAGCACAATCAGCTATATACAAATTAAAGGAATGTTTTAACTTTGAAATAACTGATTTCAACTTAGAAGGCATTCGCAGAGAAAGGAAAAAACGACGCATAGAAGACATCAACAGAGTTAAAGAGGAAATGAATTTCGAGACTTTGAAGCACAATTATATGGATGTGTGTTGGGAGTATAAAGCCCTAAAAGAAGAGCTAGAAAAAGCCAAAAAATTAGGTGATGTTATAAACTAGGGAATTAAATAAACATATTTTGAATTACTTCTTTTAATATTTTAATAATTATTGTATGATAATATTCAAAAATATATCTTGCAAAGTAATTTTTATGTGGTAAAATCAACATGTTTTGAGTTACTTCTTTCAATATATTTTAATAGTTATTGTATCATAACATTTTAAATATACCTTGACAAATTTAAAGTTTCAACAAACTCTTTTTTCTATAAGGAGAAACACATGGAAAAACAAGATCAAGCAAGGTATAGAAGGCTAATGCAAAGATTCATCCATATACAAAGGAGAAACAAGGCTGGAAACAACAACCAATCCAGTAGAAATGCTAGATTTGCCCAACCACAATGTATGCCAGTTGTTTGGCCACAATATACATTTACCTCAATGATGAATGCAGTACAAAGAGCACACCAACCACGAAGAACTAGAGGTTGGTAACACCCATTTTTTTGAAAAAAAATAAATGATACTTTAAGGAATTATGCCTATTGCTTACCTTTTTAAAAATCACAATTAAAGGAGAAACAAGTACACCAACCAGTACACATATATCTGGTAGTGCTTCAAGATGACGTACAAGAATAGAAGACATACAACCCCTACCCACATCTAGGCGCAGAATGAATTCACTATCGCCATTGAGGCCTACCATTGAAAAAGGAGAATCTAACTCCATACCTCCCCAACCCAACTTAACAAGAGGTAATATAATTTTATATAGTCTAATTTTACAAAATATTAAACCAATAATTGTTACATATGTATATTCAACAATGTTTTCAATGACAGTGGTCAGTAGTAACTCAATTAATGATGACCAAAGGGCACCTTCAACACCACTTATACTTCATCAATGTAAGTTTATATAGCTCTTTCATATAAAAACATAAAATAAAACACTTTCAACCTAACTAATTCACTCCTATATGACTTCTTAAAAGGAAAATTCACAAAACCCTAGAACTTTGGTGGCCCAAAAAACATGTGTCGAGATTACGGTGCGAAGCTTTGGATAGAGGAAAGAGTTTAAAGAGAAAAAAAAACTTGACTACCCAAAATATAGCATATGCTGTCAAAAAGGGAAGGTCATACTCCCACTGCTTATAGAACCACCAGACTACTTAAAGTCACTTCTCGATCCTAATAATGGGTCACGCTCAACAAGGTTCAAGGAATGCATTAGGATTTACAATTCTATATTTGCATTCACGTCAATGGGAGGCAAAGTGGACAACACTATTAATAGAGGAAGAGGTCCTTATGTATTCAGAATCCATGGTCAAAATTACCACAAGATTGGGTCTTTGTTACCACCTGATGGGAAGCAACCTAGATTCACCCAACTCTATGTGCACGACACTGGCAATGAAGTTAAGAATAGAATAAACTCACTAGCAGCAACCGACCTTGACCCTGAAATAGTTGATGGACTTTAAAAAATGGTATATGAGAACAATCAACTTGCAAAAGTGTTCAAAATGGCCAGGGAGCGATTATCAAATATTGAAATGCACCCTGTTTCAGTTCGCCTGCTTGGAACACGTTAAAAGGATGGTAGACAATACAATTTACTGTCCAGTAATGAACTTACAACTTTGATTGTGGGAAATGGAGAAAGTGAAGGAGGTCAACGTGATGTCATAGTTGAAGAAAAGCGTCGTGGACTTCGAAGGATATCTGAAAACCACCCCATTCTTATGGCTTTACAACATCCACTTTTATTTCCATATGGAGAAGATGGGTATAGAATTGACATCCCACACCGAGTTGCAGAGTCAACAACGCGTAAGAAGAAAAAAACAGTCACAATGTGCGAATATTATGCTTTTCGCTTGATGGAAAGATTAAATGAGGCTCGCACTCTCATTCTTTGCAGGCATTTGCGCCAACAATTCATTGTGGATGCATGCACATGCATGCAAGAAGTGAGGTTAGATTATGTACGTCTTAACCAGCTAACAATTAGAAAAGAAGTGTTGTGTGGATTGACTAATGCTGTTTCTCGAGGGGACACATCTTTCGCTTCAATAGTACAAAGAGTTTTCCTTCCGTCCTCCTTCACTGCTGGGCCTAGTTACATGGTGGAGAACTACCATGATGCAATGGCCATTTGCCGATGGGCTGGACCACCAGATCTATTCATACCGTTCACTTGCAATCCACAGTGGCCAGCAATTACAGAATTCTTAGCAGACATACCAGGCCAAGGTTTAGAAGACGAGATAATGGCTGAACAACAACGAAAAATGGAGACGTTGGATAACAGTTTTTTCATACCTTACAACATCGACCTGGTGGTCAAATATCAAGCCCACATAAATTTTGAATACTGCAACAAAGATAGGTCACTAAAATACCTTTTCAAATACATGAACAAAGGTCTAGACATGGCTCTTGAAAGAATTGAGCAGAATAAAGGGGAAAATGAAGGGTCTCACACTCAAACAGGAGGGGATAAAGTAGTAGATGAGATAGAGAATTATCTAAAATGTAGATATGTGTCTGCCTCTGAAGCTTGCTGGCGAATATTTGCATTTATCATCCACTACAAGGATCCCCCAGTACAAAGACTCACGTTCCACCTAGAAAATCAACAACAGGTGCTTTTTGAAGACCATGAGCACCTAGATGATGTCCTGGAAAGAGTGGGGCATGCAGAAGAAAACAACATTGACAGAGTGGATGACTGCTAATAAGTTGTACGCAGAAGCACGTGACCTGACATATGTAGACTTCCCTACAAAGTGGAGGTGGTTGAGTGATGAGAAAAAATGGCAAAAAAGGAAGATAGGGACGAGCATTGGAAGGATTTACTTTGCCCACCCAGCGTTCGGTGAGAAGTATTATTTAAGGTTGTTGCTTAATATTGTCAAAGGTGCGACATGCTTCGAAGACATTAGGACAGTTGGTGGAATTATACATCCAACATACAAGGTAGCATGCCATGCACTTGGACTTCTAACTGGAGATAATGAATGGCATGAGTGTTTATATGAAGCAATTGTATGGGCTACTGGCACACAATTACGGAACCTCTTTGTTACAATACTGCTGTTTTGTGAGGTTTCAGACCCAAAAGACTTGTGGGAAAAGCATTGGGAGGCCTTACCAGATGATATAGTTCACAGACAACGCCAAAGACTAGGTATTTCAAATCTAAGTCTTAATGAAGAGCAACTTCAAAACTACGCTCTATATGAGATCGGACAACTCTTTAATAGAGAGAATAGAAGCCTCATTGATTACCACGGAATACCGCTACCAGATGCAGCTTTACTACAAGACTCTGGAAACCGAATGTTATTAGAAGAGCAAAACTACGACACCCAATCGTTGGCTCACAATGCATGTGACTTAGAGCATGGATTGAATGCTGAACAGAGAAATGTTTATGATAACATCCTTGAAGAGGTGTACCATAACACAGGGAAACTCTTCTTTGTTTATGGTAGTGGAGGGACTGGAAATACTTATTAATGGAAAGCTTTAATATCAAAGCTTCGGTCAGAAGAACACATAGTCCTAGTAGTGGCATCATCAGGAATAGCAGCACTACTTCTGCCTTCAGGAAGAACCGCACATTCTAGGTTCAAGATCCCTATGAATTTAAATGAGAATTCTTGCTGTAGCATTGAACAGGGGTCTGACCTTGCTGAATTAATCTATAGAACTAAGCTCATAATATGGGATGAGGCACCTATGGTCCATAGACATACATTGAAGCAGTAGACCGCACCTTAAGAGATATAATGCAACTATCTGACCAGACAGCAAAGGATAAAGTCTTTGGTGGAAAAACTGTTGTATTAGGAGGCGATTTCCGACAGATACTTCCTGTTGTTCCAAAAGGGGGACGAGTAGACATTGTAGATGCATCTGTCAGAAAATCAAAAACTATTTGGCCACACTATACTATTGTAGACACGCATTTGTGTCTCCCCAAAACAAACCCGGTGATGAGTACCTTTCACGTCGAATCATAATCGAATGAAGTGAAAGTGTGGAAAGTCTAGTGTTGCGGTTAGTTTTTAATTCTTTTCTTTCTCTCTGTTTTTGAAAACCTATTTTAAGAAAACAGCCAATCCAATTTGGTTTGGTCCATATCAAGGGTCCATTAATGGTTTAGTTGGATGGGGTTTAAAAAAATCTTTCCAACGATATATTATAAGCCCAATTCCGATGAATAATGAGGAAGTTATGGCCAAATTACTAAGCTGGGCCCAGTTTGATATTTATGTGCGGCCCAATGATCTAGAGGAGGGCCTAATATTGATTTATCATTCTTAATGCAATTAGAATTGATTTTAGTCTTCTAGATTCTTTTAGAAGGTTCTTTTCATTCCTAATTTAATTAGCATTGATAAATTGACTTTGGTTGACTTTTTAGAGTTTTAATCAGAATAAAAGAAGTGTTTTTAAGGAAAATACAATTTTTCCCTTCTGTACGGCTAAATTTTATCAAAATTAAGAAAACGTGTGAAGCTGGTTTCTAGCGCCCGACGACAGGATTAGTGCCTGGCGCTAATGCTTGGCGTCTGGCGCTATTGTCTGGCGTCTGGCGCTAAGTCGTTTTATTCTCTTCGAAACTCTGATTCGTTTTTTTTATCCATCCGGGTTATTTTCTCTATAAATAGCCTCCTAAAACTTCTGTTTTCAATCAACAATTTTCATAAAAAAAATCATCAATTCTCTCTCTCACCAATTCTCATCAAGAAATTCTCGATTATTCTCTCTCTCTTTTCTAAACTAGCATTTTTGCAAATAAAATTCCGCATTCACAAGATGTAGAAACACCTAGCCAAGTTCGAAGTTGCCTTCGTTCTAGACGTGAAAGGTTTGATTACTGAGGGTTTGGTCCCAAATCTAGTCTAAATTTTCTTTAATTCCTTATTTCAATTATTTAATTTAATTCTTTGATTTTATATTTTCCTTGAAGTTACTAACACGTGTATTTTGTTATTAGAAAGAGATACGAGGCATCCAAGTAAGTGACTTAATTGATTTTATTGATATTATGATATAGAAATCATGTCTAGGTTGTTATTATGATTCCTAGTATCATGTTAGGATGCTTGATGTTTTGAATGACAACAATGATTCCTAGTATCATGTTTAGGGTAAAGAATAAGTTCCTTAAATCAAGTATGATTGTTATGATGCTTCCTATTTTCTTTCCCAATATTATGTTAGTATCATGTTAGGGCTAAAGCTTTGATCTTTGATGTTTAGTGACATGCTAGGGTTTGTTATTAATCTTGTTAGTATCATGCTTAGGATCTTGCTAATATGCTTTAATATGATTATTGATTATAATTATTATTATGATTATTTTTATAATTGTTCTGATTATTATCATGTTGCTTGATATTTATTGTTATTGCTTGATCACACCTTTTATGCATGTTTAAAGGGAATTGGTACTTGTAATCCCGCTTATATAAGATAATTAATAATCTTGTTTAGGGTTAATATGATTATAATTCAAGTGATCGCCAATAATAGATTTATTTGTGCATTAATATTCAACCAACATAGATTAAACAGTTTTAGTGTTAATCCTATTGATTGTATGTTAGTCAGAAAGCGCACATGAATACGATCAGAATAAAGTAGAGGCCTATTATTAGGGTAGGTTCAATATATTTTAGGTTGGATTTGTACCTTCATCCCCGAACTACCAGTCATGGTTCCAGATCTATTGGAGTTGACGATCTCCTGGATCGTTAAGGGGTGTAACCTTCACCTCGTGAACGGTTTACAAGTTCCTAAAACTTGTTGGCGACTCTTTTGCTCTATCTTCTTTCCCTTTGGACGTCACCGTACTTTAGTGTATGATCACAGTGAGGTTCAAGTTTGGGGTAATGCTTGAAATATTCCCTACAACTATACAGACACTAAAGACAAAATATGCAACTACGTTAGTCAAACAACATACATGACCTGGCAGCTTTCAACAAATGTGTATTAGACATGGGAGATGGCCAAATAACAACAACAACAAAAAAAGAAGGTGAGGATGAACCAATAGTAACATTGGTGGAGGAAGTGTATACTGAAATCCTTGATAAGCACATGGACTCGAGATATCTCCAAAAACGGGCTATACTAGCTACAAAAAATGAAACAGTCGACAAGATAAATGGACATATGTTACAAATTATTCAAGGAGAAGAGAGGATCTACAAGAGTGCAGACAGAATATGCCCAGCTACTAGAGGTGGGAGAAATGTGGAGTCATTGTAACCTACAGAATTCCTAAACACCTTACAATTCCTGGGCATACCAAACCATGAAATACATCTTAAGGTAGGGTGCCCAATACTGTTATTGAGGAACATCAGCCAAAGAGATGTCTTATGTAATGGTGCACGCGTTATTGTAACCAGATTACAAAATAGAGTGATTGAAGCACGGATTGTAACTAGAACAAATGCAAGAGACCTGGTATGCATACAACGTGTGGAAATGTCTCAATCAGATACAAAAGGGCTATTCATCCTTGTAGGGAATATTTCAAGCATTATCCCTAGCTTAAACCCCAATGTAATCATACACTTAAGTACGGTGGCGTCCAAAAGGGAAAGAAGATAGAGCAAAAGAGTCGCCAACTAGTTTAAGGAACTTGTAAACCGTTCACGAGGTGAAGGTTACACCACTTAATGATCCAGGAGATCGTTAACTCCAATAGGTTAGGAACCATGACTGGTAGTTCGGGGATGAAGGTACAAATCCAACCTAAAATAGATTGAACCTGCCCTAATAATAGGCCTCTACTGTATTCTTCTCGTATTCATGTGCGCTTTCTGACTAACATGCAACCATTAGGTTAACCCTAAACCTGTTTAATCTATGTTGGTTGAATATTAATGCACAAATAAATCTATTATTGGCGATCACTTGAATTATAATCAAATTAGCCCTAAACAAGATTATCAATTATCTTATTAAGCGTGATAACAAGTACAAATTCCCTTTAAACATTCACAAAAGGTGTGATCAAGCAATAACAATAATATAAATAATAAATATCAAGCAGCATAATAATAATCAATAATAAAAATTAATCATAATCATGAATCATAAAAATAATCATCATCATGTTAAAGCATAATAATAGCAAGATCCTAGGCATGATACTAACAAGATTAATAACAAACCCTAGCATGTCACTAAACAATAAAAATCAAATATATCGCCCTAACATGATACTAACATGAATATTAGGAAGAGAATAAGAAGGCATCGCAGGAATCACAATAAGCATATTTAATATTAGAAATTTTAGATGTTACCCTAAATATGATACTAGGAAGATCAAAACACCCTAACATGACACTAGGAATCATAATAGCAACCTAGACATGATTTCTATATCATAATAACAATGCAAACAATTAAAGCACTTACTTGGATGCCCCGTACCTCTTTCTAATAACAAATTACACACGTTAGTAACTTCAAGGAAAATATAAAATCAAAGAATTAAATTAAATAATTGAAATAGAGATTTGGGACCAAACCCTCAAAATTTAAAACCTTTCATGTCTAGGGCGAAGGCAACTTCGAACTTGGGTAGGTGTTTCTAGATCTTGTAAATGCGGAATTTTGTATGCAAAAGCTAGTTTAGAAAAGAGAGAGAGAGAGTAATTAAGAGAATCTTGAAGAGAGTATTAGAAAACTAGAGAGTTGATGAGATTTGATGAGAATTGATAGTTTTTGATGAGAATAAAATGAATTTGCGCCAGACGCCAGACATTAGCGCCAGACACCAAGCTTGGATCCAGGCGCTAATCTTGTCGTCAGACGCTAGACAACAGTTTCCACGCGTTTTCTTAATTTGATAAAATTTAGCCGTATTTTCCTTAAAAACACTTCTTTTATTCTGATTAAACTCTAAAAAGTCAACTAAAGTCAATTTATAAATGCTAATTAAATTAGGAATGAAAAGAACCTTCTAGAAGAATCTAGAAGACTATAATCAATTCTAATTGCATTAGGAATGATAAATCAATATTAGGCCCTTGTAGGCGTCGCTCGAAGTGCGCCTACGTTAAAGCATGTTGTGAATATGCTTGGCACTCTTAGGAAGTGGGAATTGACATATACGATTAGGGACAAGGAAAGTAGGGAGCCGCCAACAAGTTTTTAAGGAACTTGTAAACCGTTCACGGATCATAAAAGGCAACCATGATAAAGGGACAACAAAGGCAACAACGATTGACCCGTGAAGGTTACACCCCATTCATAATCCATGAGATTACTAACTCCATATGGTTTGGAACCACAAAAGGAGGATCGGGGATGATGGTACGAAGTGAGTCATGGAGTCACATTCGCCTGTATTGGCCTCTACTCGATTCTTATGGTGAAAAGTGATTCCTGCGATCTCAAAGGCATAAAAACAAAGATTCAATTCGCTCCAAACTATTATTAAGCTAAATTGGTTTAATATTAATGCACCACATTATTCTAAAATATTGTGATCACTTGATTAAACAATAAGATTAAAAGGAACCTAAACCGGTTGTCAAAATTATCTTATTAAGCGTGATTTTCAATTACATATTCCCTTTAAACATGCAATATGGTGATCAATAAATATAAAATCGAATAAAAATTAATATTGGAAGCAATTTAACAATAATTCCAACAATATAAAATCGTTAGAAAAATAATAGGAATAAAAGGAACATACTTCTTACTTTGATTCTGTTTGCTTGCAACTATAAAATAATAAATGAGTTAGTAACTTCAAGGAAATAATAATAAAACAATAATTAAATTAAATTAAATTAAATAGAATTGATTTGGGGCCAAACCCTCAAACAGTTCTACCTTTCACGCCTTGGCTTAAGGATAGAACCACGAGTAAAGTATGGACTCCTTGGAGTGCTTGAAGAAGGAATTTTGAAAGAAGAAGGGTAGGCTAGTGTTTAGGCTAGAGCATAGAAGAGAGAAAAATAGAGAATTAATTGATGCCCCGTACATCAGAAATGAGGGGGTATTTATAGAAAAAATGTGCCGAGGGAACACACGGAACCCTAAAAAGATAAAAACCCTAAAAAAGTATACCGCGACACGGCAAAGTGTACCGTGACACGGGAATCCCCACCGTCAGACGGGAAACATTCCCGTGACACGGTATACAATTTGTGACGCGGGAAATAATTAGTGAACGGGGGAGAAAACGCGTTAAGGGTTTACACGGAAAGGACACGGAAACCCCCGTGTCATAGCAAGTTCCTTGTGTCACGAGGAATCCCACCGTCAGACGGGATAGTTTCCCGTGACACGATGGACAAATGCCGTGGCGCGGGAGTCCTGGTCCGTTTTTCCGTCTAAATTCATTTTTAACCCTAATTTCGTTCAGCATTTTAAGTGCCGATTGATAATTTCGGGCCATTCCTGACTTATTATTATTTGGGCTAAAAAAGAATATAAGTAAATAAAATAAATAAAAGGTTTGGGCCAAAATAATTAAAAAAACAATAAAATAAAAGGTTGGGGCTTAAATTAAAAAAAACTGTGCTTTGTTTAAACATCAAGACTGATCCATGGATCATTCAAAGAATGAATTTAATTAAATACAATTTTTTAAGCACTCTCGGGATTAAATACTGAACCCGACCAATAGTGACGGTGAAAGGTTGTTCATCATCGAGTTTAGTTTTGGGGAGACATTTTTAGGTGTCTACAGAAGCCCCCACTTTGACTGAGTTTGTAGAAACGTTAGTTTCGAAAATGATAGTCAAAGTAGCCGATAGGGACGGAGAATGATTTAAGACGTTCTGCGATCCTAAATCACTCTGTATACGCCGATACCTGTAGAAAAATGTTAATTCCACAGATAAAAGAGTAAAGGATAGAATACGTATCTGGCACCAGTGTATCGGTGACAAATGAGTTTGGTAGCTTCCTATGCTTGAAGGAATCCACCGGATGACGTTCGTTGAAACGATTTCCATGCCTGAGGAAAGCCGATTGACGAATTTGGTAGCTTTCTAAGCCTGAAGAAACCTACCGGATGATACTTTCCAAGCCTGAGGAAAGTCGACGTATGAATTTGGTGTCATTATATGCTTGAAGAATTCCACCGATAATGCCTTCCATGCTTGAGGAAAGCCGACTTGGCGGTTTTCTATACTTGAAGAAAAATCCACCGATAACGCTTTCCATGCTTGAGGAAAGCCTACTTGGCGGTTTTCTATACTTGAAGAAAAATCCACCGATAACGTTTTCCATGCTTGAGGAAAACCGACAACTGATGTAATCGCTGAAATTTGCAAGTGTATGATGGTTCGATTATCCCCGAACGTGGGCCGCAGATGATTCACACCTTCAAGTCGACTATCCAACCATATTAGGTGTTTGAAACGTCGACAAATTTACTTTGACGCTTGCTAGGGGCAAAATAGTAATTTTGATAACCTTTGAATGTCAGTTAGAATTTTCCGCGTAATTTTACTGAAAAGCTAACTGTACAATTTGTGCGGAAAATCGTGCAATTTTGGTCAAAATGCAAGGAATATTCGCTGACAGCTTCAAGGAGTGTGCAGGACACGCGCGAGACCATTGTGTCACGAAGAAAAACTCCTGTGACACGGCAGGTAGTCCTGTCACGCGGAATAATATCCCGTGACGCGGGATTTTTGTGGCTGCAGAAATGGTCAAACGCTCGATTTTAGCGTTTTTGACAAGCTAAAATACAGTGCGTCACGTCAGAATTTTACCGTTACACGGTAACGGACTCCAAGGCACGGGAAACGGGGATGTAACGAGATGCTTTTGTCTTTAAATTCGAGTTGCTCTTCACCATTTTCGCCATTTCCTTTCTTCTTCTGCTCTTTCTCCTCTCCATGTTTTTTTATTAAGTTTCTCAGAGTACCGTGCCACGGTTTTGCAGCACCGGCGGACGACTGTCTTCACCGCGTCACGATTTCAGCCACCCTAACACGGCGGTTTTGCTACTGTGTTCTTTTTTTTATTATTTTTTTCGCTACTGCTCGCCGCTACTGCTGTTCCGGAGCTCCGCCACGTCCAGACTCACCGTGACACGGGCCTTGAACATCGTGTCACGGATTTGGCTAACGGTGTCGCGACGGTTGTTATTGTTGTTTTCACGGTTTTTCGAGCTTTGGAGCTCAAATCCTCTTCAATTTTGCTCTAATTTTTTGCTATTTTCTTGTTTTTTTTATTCTCCACAAGGATCCATGTAAGTTTCCTTTGATTTTTGTCTCGAATTTTGCTTCAAGTGAGTAATTTCATGTAAAAACCCTTGAAAAATCAATTTGGGGGGTTTTTGATTTTGAGGTTTTATGTTGAAATTCTTGCCATGAATTAGCTTGTATATTTATGTATGCATGTTTGTGAGCGATTTGAAACAAAAATTGCGTGATTTGGTGAAGGATTGAGCAAATCACCATTTTTTGGTACTACTTGTGTGAAATGGTGTTCTTGTTGTTCACGTTGTTTATTTGCACTTGAAATGATGATATATTGGTTGTAGATCTTATAAAATATGCCATGATGTGTCGATCTATGTTTTTGTGCAATTTTGAAACATGTTTTGTTTTGTGTATGTACTATATTGTCATGATCCATATAGTATCATGCAATTAGGAGAACATAGTATTAGTTCGTCATGGAGAAACTAAATAATAGAAATAATTCCATTATTTTGTTAATTTTTAGCCTTGAGGTAAAAGTTTAGCGTATAATAGAAAATGTAACTTGAAATAACCGTTATGCTTTTTGGAATAAATAACTAAATAACTTAGGAAATGATGCTAAGCATTTAGATTTTTATTTTTGTAATAGCATGCCTAGACAACGGGATCGCGATCTTTCCACTCGTGGCCGACGTTAGGCTTTTCGGGAGGACACTCCCACAGTTCTTGAGGGCATGGTCGACGATGCCCTAGAGACGGAGCCTTGTCCTTCTTCGAGTAGGGGCAGGTGGGTTCCACCTCCGTGGTCGTCGCATGAGTTGGTTTTTTGCCGTGAGAACCACGTTTCTCACAGTCCACTTGCCGGCATAGTCGATGGCACGCTTCGGCATCACGGTTCCGGAGCTGGAGATTTGATTCCTCGACTTTATGGGATTATCACGAGGGATCTTGTTAGGAACGCCTTGTGGGAATCTGCTGGTTTAGTAGATTTTTATTCGGCGATCGTAGGGTTTTGCAGCCCCCAGGGTTGTGGCACGACAATCGTTCGCGCATTGTTGGAGTATTTTTGGGATACTACCAACACTTTTCACTTTGCTTAGGGGGAGATGATAGTGACCCCTCTGGATTTTAGCATGATCAGTGGTCTACGCTTCACCGACCAGGTCGTACAGCAGATGTCTGATCTTTCTTGGGGGGCGGCCGAGGTAGTCGATTTGCTAGGTCTGGTCGTTCAGCACATCAGGACTCAGCCGATGTCTCGAGGTGGTCCTAGGAGCGGGCGATCAGAGTTGGCTTCTATTCTGGCCCGTGGTTTTGACATGGACGAGACATCACATGAGCAGCGATTGCGGATCTTCATTTTGATTCTCATTTCCATGACTCTTTCTCCTGATAGGAGTTCACGTGCGCTCGTTTGCTACCTTCCTTCTTTGCTTAGGATCAGTGAGATAGGATCCTTTAGCTGGGCCAGCCTTGGATATGCCGATCTTCTCTTGTCGTTACGTCATGGCTGTAGGCAGATGAAGGACCAGGCCCCTGTCACTGTTTACGGTTTATGGAGATTCGTAGAGGTGACGATCTTTCCTCTTCTTGTTTTGGTTTGATTTGTTTGACTCGTGTGCTCAAAGATTACTTTTCATTGCAGCTATGGTTTTATGAGTACTTTTCGGAATTGGCCCCTCGACGGCGTCGTGGAGCGGTCCATGACTTCCTTATCGGAGCCAGCTAGCGTGACTGAGGCGAGTCACGAGTGGAGTCTGTCTCTGCGCTACGCGGGCTGCTACGCCGAGGCACTTCTTCTGTTGGCGTAAGAATTACTTTTGTAGCCTGTTATTTTCTATCCTGACATTATTTTCTGTGATTTTCAGGTTGCTATTGATATCCAGTATCGGCTTTGGGCTAGGATGACTAATCTTCCCGAGGCCTTGCAGCTTTTAGCGCACCGCACTGTTTTTGTTGGTACTGGACGCTTTGTCTGGTATTTGGGGGAGCGTGTTGTTCGTCAGCACAGTAGTGATCGCTTTCTGGTGCCCTTGTCTCCACCGGAGTCGATGCTGGACTCACGCTTGCTTAGGGAGTTGATAAACAAAGGAAAGCGCTACACTTTCCCTTGGCAGGAGCTTGTGCGTATAGAGGGCGATTATGCGCAGGATTTGCTTCCCTCCTTGGCTCATCCACCCCGTCTTCCTGAGGTATGATTTCTTTTGAGAAGTTTGTTGCTAGTCGCTGTTTAAACCGTCGAATAACTTGATTATTCGATCGTATTTTCAGACATCTGTTCGCCGTGTGGGGAGGATTGAGATCCCGCCTCAATCCGTCCGCTACCCAGGGCCGATTGGTATTATTGAGGACCATATTGCTGATGCGCCAGAGGGTTTCAGACAGGCGCAGGAATCTTTGCATGATGTTTTTAAGCCGGTAAGCTTATTGATACATTATTCATCCCTTTGAATACCGCTTGTTACTGATTTTTTTTCTTTGCTTTGTTTTCAGCCTACTCACCCGGAGATGATGGGCTTCATGAAGCTGGTTGACGTTTTGAAGTATTGCATCATCAAGCTTCGGCGTGGTGCGAGTTGTCAAGGCGGTTCTGGCGATGTTCTTGAGGTATGTTCACTTTTTTCTCATTTTTACCATTTGTTCTATTTCGCACTGTTGACATCTTTTGATTTTGTGTCTTTCAGGAGCGACGAAGGTCCCGCTCGCGCTCGAGGCATAGAGGCTCAGACGAGGGAGAGCCTAGTCATGGTAGACGATCTCCTGAGGTTCATCGACATTCTAAGTCTCAGCGGGAGCCTCAACTTTCTCAGCCGTTTCAGGAGGCTCAGTGGCAGCAGCCTCAGTCTTCCCAGCCGCTCCATCACTTTCAGGGTCAGGGTCAGTGGCAGCGATAGTCGTTTTCACAATCTTCACAGCCTGAGTTCAGGCCAGTAATCACTCCTGTGGATCATGGCTTATACTCAGCTCCATCGTCTGGAGCGCTTCCTCCACCGATGTCAGGCTTGTTTTTAGTTCCAGTATATGGGACGATGCCTCCACCGACGCTTCCTACCTCTTGGAGTCAGTCTACACCGTTTTCCAGTTGGACGGGTCCTGCTTTGAGTTTGACTGCTGCTGGAGTTATAGGGACTAGTAGGGATACTACTCCTCGTACCCGGATGATGGCGGGACTCTTTGGCTCACCGCTCCCGTATTCACAGGCTGGAGATGACACTGATCCTCACTCTTCTACTTCTACAGATTTTTGACCGAGGGTCTTTATTTGTACTTTAGTTGGTGACACTTGACACTGCTTATGCATCATGACTCATTTTGTACATTATTCATAGTTTATGTATTTATTAGTGTGTGTGTGATTGTGTATTTATTAATGACGCGAAAAAAACGTAAGTGGAGGGTACCGACCTTCCCCAAAAGAAAAAAGAGATAAAAAGAAGAGAAAAATAAGGTAAGTTTTACAACTCCTCAAAATAAATATGGAAATGGGACAAGGTTTATAACTTCCCCAAAGAAAGAAAAAAATAAAAAAATAATAATAGAAATAAGATTAAATAATAAATAATATAGATAAATAGAAATAAGAATAAAGTAATAAAAAATAATAAAGATAAAATAATAAAGATAAAAATAAAAAAAATATATTAATAATAAAAAAAAATTGAGAATTTTATTAGGAATGAAACTCTTGAAAAACAGAACTAAAAGATAAACGGTGAAGATAAAACAATAAAAATCCGGATAAAAATAGGAAAAGGATAAAAAAAAAGAAAATGCGTGGGCACCGCAGCATGGCACTGCACACCGTGTCACGTCAAAAATTCCGTGTCACGGTGCGCGTATTCTGCAACGGTATGGTTTACGCGTATAGAAAGATAGATTCTTAGTATTTCCGAGCGTTTTTGCTATAAAATTGGACCAGTATATTCGTGATATGCATAATTACGAAACATAAAATAATTAGAATTTCATATTTCAATAATAATGTCTCAGAATTTTGATAATACATTGCACGACTAGTCTTATTCTTTGACCAATGCTGACAAAAGAGAGTTGGAATTGTTTCATGTCAGGGGTTTATTAGCCCCGAGACATGTAGAGATTGAACATGATTTTCTTAGGGCAGCATTAGACTATTGGAGTCAAGAAACACATTGTTATAAATTTGATTACGATGAAATCTGTCCCCTGCCGGAGGAATTTGGTGCCATCTTTGGATTTCCTGCCAGAAATCTTATTGCCATGCCTACCCTACGTGAGTATTATTACCAAGACTTTGAACGCCATCTGAATCTAACAGATCCAGATTTAAATAGAATTGTGTGTGGTAATGAGGTAGACTTAGAAAAACTTGCAAATTTATATTTCAATCGCCTTGTCTCTCAGTCTTATCATGTATACCGTAGAAGGGCTTATATTTTTTGCATGTTTAGCAAGCTTTTATTTGCAAACGGTAGGGTAGGACATGCTTGTCTAGCATCTATGCTTGATCATGTTGAATCTGGGAGATCTCCTATGCCTACGTGCCTTGGAGAAACTTTGCGCGGCCTTGACGAAGCAAAAGCTGACCGGAAAGCTGTCTAGAAGGGCTCTCTAGTAATGTTGCAGGTAAAAACACGCTCTAAGTAGCCCCCGTGACACAAAACAAGCACCGTGTCACAGTGCACTTCTGCCATGACAAGGTGCACTCTGCCGTGTCACGGTGGATTCTGCAATTTTTTTTTTCGATTGATTTTTTTTTTAATTTTTTTTATTTTTCAGATTTGGTTGATGGAGCGTTTAGAACTTTTTGAAGCCCCCGACGATATTGAAAAATATGGTCCCAACAATCTAGTCCGCAGGAAGAAGAATTACTCTGTGAACATGTCGTATGAAGATTGGAAGAATTTCTTTGCAAAGAGAGAATTTTCCATTCGTTGGGTGGTGCCTTGGTGGAGGCTTACTAGGATGGTTGGTACGAATGATACTCCGTATTGTCATGTTCCTAGTATCTCAAGGCTGATTTTTTATTGTCCTTCTCGATTGATGCGACAATATGGACTTGAACAAGTAGTTCCACGCCATAACGATAGTCCTCGTGAAGTATTGTTGCATGAAAGTAATGTTCACAAGTACGAGGCTTATTGGATTGGAAGACCATTGTGGACCGTTTCTGCAAGTAACCAAGCTCCTCCTCCCTTATATAGTGCATACAAGGCATGGTTGAATCCTAGAAGTAAAAGGGATCGAGTGGGATCACACAACTTTGATGTGAAGGGCCGTCTTGGAAGTAAGAAAGCGCCTCCTAAAGATCGTCTAGGTCCGAGAACACAAGGGATTGAGTTTAATTAAGACTCCTATAATGCCTAAAAGGAAGAATTATGTGAAAGGGAAGGGTAAGGAGAAGATGGTTTATAGAGAGAAGCAACCAAAGAATTCTAAGAAAGGTGAAAGGGGTGAAAGTTCGACTAGGGGTGTGACAGTTCGGGCTACAAAAGACACATTAATGGTGAAGGCCGACCTAGTTGAAAAAGAGAAGGAGGTTCCTAAAGTGAAGAAGGATTAGATCAGTATTGCTTTGCTTATATGATTTATAATTTTTAAAATAAGGCGCATGATGCTAATAATTGTAGTCACATTTATTTCAATAATAATAGCATATATATTTTCGCCTTAAATAAAAATTACATTGACTTTTTTTTTTATATATATATCCGAGTCAAGAAGTTGGACGCAATGAAAGAATAAAAAAAAAGTCGATCAAATAACAGAATTCGCAAAGTCTGCATCACTAAAAAATAATCGCAAAGTCTGATATTCCACCGTGCCACGCTGGAAACTGCCGTGCCACGGTGGAATACCACGTGGCGCGACAATTTTTTTTTTTGCTGACTTCCACCGTGCCACAGTGGAAATTTCCGTGGCCCGGCAACTCTTTTTTTTTGTTTTTGTTGTAATTCCACCGTGCCACAGTGGACTCTGCCGTGACACGGTGGAAATTCCCGTGCCACGGTGGACTTTGGATGCTGAACCGGCAAATTTTTTTATTTTAGCTCCATTTTGTCATGACGCAATGCTGAACTGGCGCGTGTACTTGATCGACGGAGGAAGGATTTTTTTTTAAAGTGCCCGGGCCCCCTTGAGGGGTTGCCTACGTATCCTTAAAAAGGAATCAGGCCAAACGTAGCTCTATTAGGTCATGAACCCATGCAACTAGGCATAGAATTTCTTGAGTTGATCCAAGTTGGTTAAATTGTGGAAACCGTTACCGTCCATGTCTACCAATTGTGCCGCTCCGCCACACAAGATAGATTTAACAATGTACGGGCCTGACTAATTTGGTCTAAATTTTCCTCTTGGATCCAACACATTTTTGCGAAGTGCCTTAAGCACCAGGTCACCTTCTTTGATGTTCCTAGTCTTGACTTTTTTATTGAAATGTCGCGCCATACTGTTAGTAGGTTTGGACATGATGCAAAGCTGTCAAGCGTTTTTCGTCAAGTAAGACTAATTCATCATATCTTGCTCTAATCCAGTCGACTTCATCTAGTTGGCTTTCCAACGCGATTCGGAGAGAAGGGATTTCGAGCTCTATTGGTTGTACAACTTCAACTCCATAGACCAAAGAGAAAGGGGTAGCCTCCGTTGATGTACGACCAGAGGTTCGATAACCCTAAAGGGCGAAATGTAGCTTACTTGGCTAATCTTTGTAATTTTCCGTCATCTTTTCAATGATAGTTTTCACATTTTTGTTGGCCGATTCGACTGCACCATTTGTTTGTGGCCTGTAAGGTGATGATATGTGATGCTTGATATGATATTTCTGTAATAATTCCGCGCATTCGGCTTGGAAATGCGTTCCATTATCATTGATCATCTCATGAGGTACCCTATAGCGGCATATGATATTTTTCTCAATGAATTGAGCTACGTGTTTTGCCGTTAACTTAGCATATGAGGCAGCTTCGACCCATTTGGTGAAATAGTCGATTGCTACGAGGATGAATTCATGCCCCCCTTGTGGTGGTGGCGTTATCTTTCCAATGATGTCGATACCCCAAGTAGATAAAGGCCATGGAGCGGTATATGTGTATAGAAGCGAAGGTGGAACGTGCTGTAAATTTACATAGACTTGACATTTCATACATTTCTTGATGTATTTGTGACAATCTCTCTCCATGGTAGTTCAATAATAACTGTAGACACCTAAAAATGTCTCCCCAAAACCAAACCCGATGATGAACAACCTTTCACCGCCACTATTGGTCAGGTTCAGTATTTAATCCCGAGAGTGCTTAAAAAATCGTATTTGATTAAATTCGTATTTTTGAAAAGTCCATGGATTAGTCTTGATGTTTGGTGAAAGCATAGTTTTAATTTCAGCCCAAACTTATTATTTAATTTTAGCCCAAACCTTTGTTATTTTATTGTTTTATTATTTATTTTTGGCCCAAACTTTTATTTATTTTATTTACTTATTTTAGCCCAAATAGTAATAAATCATAAAAAGGTCTGAAATTATCAATCGGCACTCAAAACGCTGAACGAAATTAGGTTAAAAATGAATTTAGACGGAAAAGTGGACTAAAAATTCCCACGCCACGGCAGGAGTCCACCGTGTCACGGGAATCTTTCCTGTCTAACGGTAGGATTTCCCGTGACACGGGAACCCTGCTGTGACACGGGAATTTCCGTGTCCTTTCCGCGTAAACCCTTAACGCGTTTTCTTCCCCGTTTACTAAATATTTCCCGCGTCACTCAAAAATTGAACCATGTCATGGGAATGTTTCCCGTCTGACGGTGGGACTTCTCGTGTCACGATACAGTTTGCCATGTCGCGGGATACTTTTTTAGGGTTTTTATCATTTTAGGGTTCCATGTGTTCCCTCAGCACATTTTCTCTATAAATACCCCCTCATTTCTGATGTACGGGGCATCAATTATTTCTCGAGTTTTTTCTCTCTTTTATGCTTTAGCCTAAACACTAGCCTACCCTTCTTATTTCAAAATTCCTTCTTCAAGTACTCCAAGGAGTCCATACTTTACTCGTGGTTCTGTCCTTAAGCCAAGGCGTGAAAGGTAGAACTGTTTGAGGGTTTGGCCCCAAATCAACTCTACTTTATTTAGTTTAATTTAATTATTGTTTTATTATTGTTCCCTTGAAGTTACTAACTCGTTTATTATTTTGTAGTTGCAAACAAAGAGAATCAAAGTAAGAATTATGTTCCTCTTATTTCTATTATTTTTCTGACGATTTTATATTGTTGGAATTATTGCTAAATTGCTTCCAATATTGATGTTATTCTATTATATTTTTTATGATCACCATATTGCATGTTTAAAGGAAATATGTAATTGAAAATCACGCCTAATAAGATAATTTGGACAACCGGTTTAGGACCCCTTTTTAATCCTGTTGTTAATTGAAGTGATCACGATATTTTAGAATTATATGTTGCATTAATATTCAACCAATTTAGCTTAATAATAGTTTGGAGCAAATTGAATCTTTGTTTGTATGCCTTTGAGATCGCAGGAATCTTTTTTACTATAAGAATCGAGTAGAGATCAATACGGGCGAATGTGACTCCATGACTCACTTCGTACCATCATCCCCGATCCTCCTTTCGTGATTCCGAACCATATGGAGTAAGAAATCTCATGGATTATGAATTGCGTTTAACCTTCACGGGTCAATCGTTGTTGCCTATCGTTGTCCCTTATCGTGGTTGCCTTTTTATGATTCGTGAACGGTTTACAAGTTCCTTAAAAACTTGTTGGCGGCTCCCTACTTTCCTTGTCCCTAATCGTATACGTCAATTCCCACTTCCTATGATTTCCAAGCATATTCACACATGCTTTAATGCAGGCGCACTTTGAGCGACGCCTACAATAACCTTGTCGTTGAATATTCTGGACTAACATCTTAGCATTCATGTGCGTTCCACATATGCCGACATGAAGATTTTCCATGGTTTTGTGTGCTTCTTTCTTGGCTATGCATAAGAGATTTCTCCCTAGTGAAGTCGTTTTGTGGAGTTCTCCCCTAATGAGCACATACTGTGAGGCCAGGAGCCTCAAAGCACGACGTGCCCTTTTACCAGTATTAGGAGGGTATTCTCCTTTTGTCACGTAGTTAAAGATATCTGTATATATACCATGACTCTTCATTTTCTTCTTGTGATTCTTGCTCATCATCAAGTGCGTGAACATAAGCCGGCTCATATCTTCTTTCTATGGTTAACGACATTCTGATTGTATCTGTTGGTATTTGCACCATTGATGCTAATTTAGCCAGTGAGTCGGCAAACTGGTTTTCTTCTCTAGGCAAGTACGTATATTCCACTTCATCTAGTTACTCCGTGAGAGTTTTCAGATGAGCTTGATACGTAGCGAGACTTTCATTTCTCACCTTCCATCTCTTGGAGATCTGGTTAATGATTAGTGATGAATCACCGTAGATTCTGAGCCTGTTAATTCCCAAGGCCACAGCTGTTTCTAATCCCAAAATGCATGCCTCGTACTCTGCGGCATTGTTGGTAACATCAAAGTCGAGCTTCATGGAAATTGGGATATGCTCTTCATTGGGTGATACGAGCAAGACTCCTACACCACAACCTTTTTGGTTTGAAGCTCCGTCAAAATAGAGCGTCCAACTATCATCTTCGGTTATGAGTAAATCTTCGTCAGGGAAATCGTACTCATCTTCTTCTTTCTCAACTTCTTTTAGCAGAAAATCTGCTAAGATGTCAGAAACCGCAGAACCTTTGATGGCCTTTTGTGGTACAAATTTCAAGACAAATTGAGCAAGGTTTACTATCCACCTTGATAATCTGCCATTGAGTGTTGCTTTTTCGAACAAGTACTTGAGAGGATCCATCTTGGACACGAAATGCACTGTATGAGTGAGCATGTAATGTCTTATTTTTTGTGCGGCCCACACAAGTGCGAGACATAGCTTTTCAAGCGGTGTGTATCGTGTCTCATATCCTTGAAGCTTCTTGCTCAAATAGTAAATTTCATTCTCCTTGCTTTCGATCTCTTGTGCTAGCATTGCTCCCATCGTTTCTCTTGTGATCGTAAGGTAGAGTCGAAGAGGAAAGTCATGCATTGCTGGCGGTAGCACGGGTGGGTTTGCCAAGTATTCTTTGATTTTGTCGAAAGCTTTTTGGCAATCATCATCCCATGTGACTGGGACATTTTTCTTAAGCTTCTTGAATATAGGTTCACATATTGCCGTGAGTTTTGATATGAACCTACTTATAAATTGCAACCTTCCAATGAAGCCTCGAATTTCTTTCTCATTCTTGGGCGGTGGCATGGCCATGATTGCTTTGACTTTTGTGGGATCAATTTCAATCCCTTGAGAACTAATCACATAACCAAGTAGTTTGCCTGACGTGACCCCAAATGCACACTTTGCCGGATTTAATCTCATGTTGTACCTGCGGAGTCTTTCAAAGAACTTGCGAAGTGCAATGATGTAGCCTGGGCGATCTTTTAACTTAACGATCATATCATCGACATAGACCTCCACCTCTTTGTGCATCATATCATGTAACAATGCTGTGGCTGCTCTTTGGTAGGTGGCACCCACGTTTTTTAACCCGAAAGGCATTACCATATAGCAATATGTACCCCATTGTGTGATGAATGTGGTTTTCTCCATATCTTCCTCGGCCATTAATACTTGATTATATCCGGCGTAGCCATCCATGAACGATAGGAGTGCATGGTTTGCTGTGTTATCGACCAGAATGTCATTCTGAGGTAGAGGGAACCCATCTTTCGGGCTTGCCTTATTGAGGTCCCTGTAATCAACACACATTCTGACCCTTCCATCCTTCTTTGGAACTGGAACCCGTTTGCTATCCACTATGGATATTTGGATACTTTGATGAAACCTGCAGCCAATTGCTTTCTGAATTCTTCTTTGATTTTGAGGGCCACATCCGGTTTCATACGGCTTAGCTTTTGTTTGACAGGTTTCATACCTGGAATGAGTGGTATCGTATGCTGAGCTATATCCCTGTCAATTCCTGGCATATCTTGGTATGACCAAGCAAATACATTAACAAATTCACTAAGCAAGTTAATTAGCTCTTTGCGTTCATCTTGACTTAGTGTTAATCCAATTTTTACTTCTTTGATAGTCGTATCATTGGAAATATTAACTGTTTCTGTATTTTCAATAATTGATGTTTTAATTTCGTGTTCTTCCATTTCTTTTATTATTTCTTTGTCATTTTTATCATTAGCAAAGCAATATTGATTAAGGTTAGGGGAATGACACGCATCGTAAGCAAAGGTATTCATTTTATTGAATTCATTGGTCATTACATCAAGGGGGGTAAGTTCAGCTGCGACCTCGCCGGAATTATTTAGGACAGAAAGAGAAGGCTCAACAAGAGACTCAGGATTGGATTTTATAGCAAAAATAGGGTCGGCTTCAGACCCTAAGGACTCGTCTACAGACTTAGACTCGGACTCGGACCCAGACGACTCAAACTCATCAAACATAGGACCTTCGCCAGCGGTTATTTCCAACTTCTTTCCGCTTGGCGTAGTGATCTTCACTGTCTTGTACCATCCCTTTGAAATATTATTAGCCTGGACGATTAGCTCGGAGGGGTCAAAATCCTTGCTTGATATAACAGCTTGAATGAGCTCGGAATCATCATTGCAGACATGCTTGGATTCATTCTTCTTTAGTCCAAAAAGAAGGTTAATGTTCAGATTATCATAACTTGGACTAGCTGGTTTCTCAATTGTGAAGAGTTCTTTGCTTTCATTGACGAAGTCACAATCAAGGAACATCTCGAACCCTGGCTCGCGCCTCCCATCATGGACTAAAGGCTCAGGGAATTCATAACATGGGAAGTTTTCCCCTTCTTTGATATATTGGCCATTGAGGGTGAATGGATATGGATCCATGGCCATTTTTGTCTTCATGATTCGAGAATTATTACGAGCCTTCATTTTCAGGAGGGCTTGTTTCATATCTTCTTTTGTTGGCTTGAATCCCAAGCCAAAGGTATCTTTCTTGAGTGCACCAGGATGGCCCTAAAGTTCAGCCATTTTCTTTTTGAGTCCGAGGGTCATTCCAGGGAAAATGCCCTTGCTTCTTCATAATGGCATTAACATTGGTATTTGAATAAGGATCGAAGTCGAGAAGCCACTTCTCCTCTTCTTCGATCATGAGAACATCATCGAGCGAAATCCCCCAGAGATCTTCATCTTCTTCGTCATGTTCGACTTGGACGATGGGAGTATCGATAACTTGAATACGCATGGGGGAGGCATCAATGGTAATTAGAACTCCTCTAACTATGGCTTTCACTTTCTGGTGCAACGACGATAGGATCGCTTTTAGCTCATGAAGCCAAGGACGTCCTAACAACAGATTGAAAGAATCCTTAATGTCCACCACCTGAAACTTGGTGCGACGTTCAATGGCTCTAGTAGTTATGTTTAGCATGATAGTACCCACGGCTTGACGGCGAGTATTATCATAAGCGCAAATCCCTTGAGTAGAGGGAGTCAATTCTTCATTTTTTATGCCAAACTTCTTTGCAGTGCGGAGTGGGCATACATTGATTACAGAGCCATTATCAACCAGGCTCATAGGAACATTCATCTGCCTACACACCACAGTGAGGTGTAAGGCCTTGTTATGTTGGTCCCCTTCCGGGGGCGGATCCTTGTTAGAAAAGGAAATCAAATTGCTAGTAATTGGCAATTCAGTAGTGAGAAAGTTGACCAATCCTTGAGGAGTCATATCATCATCAACTCCTATTTTCACCAGAGCATTCATCATAGCCTTTCGATGCTCATGAAAGGTGGCCAAAAGCTTCCATACATTCATTTCCACCTTGGTCTTTTGTAATTGTTTGACCACATCGTTGTTCACAGGGTCGATGGGATCAACTATTGGTTGTGATTGCGGTGGAGGTGGAGGTGGACTAGGCTGTTGTAACCGTCCACTTATGGTGAGAACCTGGACCTAAAGGTCTCCCCAAACATCTTCACTTGTGCCAAGAGACGAACAAGCTATATCCTTGAGATAGACGTCTTCATCGTCACTATCCCAAATTCCATTCACTTCTTCATAAATCGAGACAAATACAACTTCCAGCAAAGGTTCATTCATAGGTTGAATGAGTATTGACGGATCGAAGGAGACTTCTTCTCCCATGATAGCCAAAGCATCAGAAAGAGGACCTGTTTGAATGTTAGGCTTCTTGCCCCCTGGAGGGACAAAAAGTTGATTAGCATCAATCAGGTCTTGGTTCGCATCCTTCAGCCACCAACACTTCTCAGTATTATGACCATTACCTTGATGAAACTTGTAATGAGAATTGGGGTCATAGCTAGCGGTTCTGTTCTCTGGTCGAGGTTCAGGAAACGGTCCAATTGGCATAATCAGTCCTTGACTATGCAAGCGATCAAAAGCAGCATCATAAGTCATTCCCAAAGGCGTGTAAACCCTCCTTTGCCTTTGGAATCTTTGAGGAGGAGCATTAAGGGCCAACACATCATTGATATCGATATTGTTGGTAGCATTATTGGGCTTGGAAGATGAAGAAGAAGGAGTGTCGTTCTTCTTGTTTTTCCAAGTGCTGTTGTTATTATTGTTGCTACCAGCAGTCTTCATCAGTTCATCTTCGATATTGATTCCAATATCGTATACAGCTTCGAGGGTTCTCAAAGGCAGAAACTTCAAGTGTTGCTTGTACTTATGAGTCAAATTCGCAATAAACAAGCGAACCATCTCTTTTTCCTTGGGGGGATCCACCAAGAGCGCAGCTGTTTCCCTCCACCTGCTTAAGTAAGTGGTGAAGCCTTCATTCTCTTTCTGTTTGAGAATGGGGAGTTCACGTTCAGAAGTCTTGGCCTGGATGTTACACTTGTAACGATTCATGAAGCTTTCAGCAACATCCTCCCAGGTTGCATCATGTTTGGATTCTAGAGAGTAGAACCATTATTGACAGGAATGCTCTAAGGAAAGAGGGAACACAGTAGGGAAGAGTGTCACATCTACTCCCGTAAGAGCCATGGTTGCAGAAAAGGCCTTCAAATGAAAAGCGGATTATCAGTAGGCTTGAGCTTGGGAATGTCAGCAGTGGAAAACTTCTCAGGAAGCTTGTCCCTTATGGACGAAGAGGTGACAGGTTGCTCCACATAAGTGAATTCTTCAGAAATCTTACTCATCTGTTCCTTAATCTTGTCCATTGCAGCGGCAGTGACATTGTTCTGATTGTCTTGCTCTACCGTGTTGACTCTAGTGGTGAGTGTTTGCATCATGTTTGACAACATCTCAATTGTCTTGTTGATGTTCTCGATATCTTCTTTAGTAGCTATTGGTTGAAAGTAGACTGGAGATGGATCTTGTGGAGATGATTGTGGTGGTTTCCTTGTACGCCTCTTTGGTATAAGAGGTTGTTGAGGTATTGACTCGAACCGTAATAATCTACCCCTGCTTCTTGACCAAGTGCTGTGACACCGAAACAAACACACCTTTAATGACCAAACTTAACCTTAACCCATCCGGAATTTTTTTTTTATTTATTTTGAAATTTTCTTTATTCATTTTTATTTAAAAAAGAATATGGGAGAATACCATCCGACTTACTCCGAAAAATAACGACACAAGACTACCCTAAAATACGGTCAAGAAATGGTGCACGACTAACGGAAAAAGTGTGTGAACATGACATGTGAGTGATTAAGTGAAGGTTATGGACACGTGTTATGTCCGTACAGCGAGACGGGACACCAAACCAGAAATACGAATCACATAAGCATGCACAAAGACCAAAAAAAAGCTGACTGGACTAACCTTCTGGGCACCGTGTCACGGTGCTGACTATCGTGACACGGTACAGAGCACCGTCAGACGGGGCAATGTACCGTGCCACGACATTGTACACCGTGGCGCGGCATACCTGCCGTGATACGGTGCGCAATTCCAGGCCTAAATTTGCTTATTTTCCTGATTTTAATCAGTTTTAGTCCGTACTAATTACTATGTGGAAATAAAAACCATCGATCATGGGTTAAACAAAAAGAGCAAACACATGAGGGTTAGCACCAAACAAACCATGTAGCATTTAGTCATGATGATGTAAAAGAGTTCGCAACCTAAGGTCAAGATCTATGTTCAACTATTGGTCAAGCTTTGGGTGTCAAAAGGGTACCATGGTTAAAATTTTGGACACGTTAGCAAGGCAGCCTCCCTTGAGGGTGTATGTCAACAGGCGGCTCCGCGAGTTCGTGATGAAATCAAACTCGACTCCATGGTTTGGGTGGACTTAATAACTCGGATGAATCTTTATTTCCATGAGCGTTTTTGGGTTGATAGAGCTTAAATCCCCCGGGGCTAAGACGCATGTAGAACACACACGTTTTTTCAGAAAAATCGAAGGAAGTTGACTGTGAGAAGGGAAAACAAGCCACCAGACTGATTTAAGGATTGCCGTGACATGACAGATACCACCGTGCCACGGTGTAACCCACCGTCAGACGGTGAACTACACCGTGACACGGCAAATTCTGCCATGGCACGGCAGTCAGAAGATCTGACTGTTGCCCTGTTTTCCTTCGTACGCAATCAAGTTATTCAATTTTTCCTACGGGACAGACCTAAATGCGACGTTAAAATTTCTATGCTTATGCAAAAATGCCAAATTAATCACAGGAATACTTTTCAAGAATCTTTTAAGTCTCATCTACTCATCTTAATTAAATATCGATCACTCAAATCGATAAATAACCAAGAATCCTCCCTAGTGGAGTCGCCAAATTGTAGGCGTCGCTCGAAGTGCGCCTACGTTAAAGCATGTTGTGAATATGCTTGGCACTGTTAGGAAGTGGGAATTGACATATACAATTAGGGACAAGGAAAGTAGGGAGCCGCCAACAAGTTTTTAAGGAACTTGTAAATCGTTCACGGATCATAAAAGGCAACCACGATAAAGGGACAACGAAGGCAACAACGATTGACCCGTGAAGGTTACACCCAATTCATAATCCATGAGATTACTAATTCCATATGGTTCGGAACCACGAAAGGAGGATCGGGGATGATGGTACGAAGTGAGTCATGGAGTCACATTCGCCCGTGATGGCCTCTACTCGATTCTTATGGTGAAAAGTGATTCCTGCGATCTCAAAGGCATACAAACAGAGATTCAATTCGCTCCAAACTATTATTAAGCTAAATTGGTTTAATATTAATGCACCACATTTTTCTAAAATATTGTGATCACTTGATTAAACAATAAGATTAAAAGGAACCTAAACCGGTTGTCCAAATTATCTTATTAGGCGTGATTTTCAATTACATATTCCCTTTAAACATGCAATATGGTGATCAATAAATATAAAATAGAATAAACATTAATATTGGAAGCAATTTAACAATAATTCCAACAATATAAAATCGTTAGAAAAATAATAGAAACAAAAGGAACATAATTCTTACTTTGATTCTGTTTGCTTGCAACTATAAAATAATAAAAGAGTTAGTTACTTCAAGGAAAGGAAAAATATTGTGTAGAACGGACTCACATGAGTTCGTTCTATTAATAGGCCCGCACGCGACCCGATTTTATATTCTTCTTCAATTCTTATTCTTCTTCTTCATCTCTATTTCTTTCTCCTGCAAACCTTCAACCATGAAAGGACTCTCAATAATGGCGGCGACCTTCTCAAATTCTATTCTTCGTCAAGAACTTATATGACTTGTACTAATTTTCTACACTAATGTTCCTGAATAGAAGCTCTGCTGCTTTATCGGTAATATGAAGCGGAATATACTCTGAGTCATCCCATACATATAGCTGCATTTTACAAGAATAGTCCATTAAAAAGCTTTCATACAACTTGAATTGCGTTATGTGCAGTAAAACTTCATTATCTGATCAAGCTTTTTATAGTAGTATCGGAGTAACATATTTTTTAAATATTTGATACTCCCTCCGTTAGTCGTTAATATTTGTCAAGTATTAGATTTATTTTGTTTGATTTTAAGTTATATTAGTCAGATATTATATTTATTTTATATGATAATAGATTATATTCGTCAGGTATTAGATTTATTTTGTTTGGTAATAGGATACATTGATCAGGTATTAGATTTATTTTGTTTGGTAATATGATACATTGGTCAGGCATTAGATATATTTTGTTTGGTAATAGGATATAATGATCAGGTATTAGCTAGATATATTTTATTTGGTAATAAGATATAATGGTCAGGTATTAGATATATTTTGTTTGGTAATAGGATATATTGGTCAGGTATTAAATTTATTTTGTTGGTAATAGAATCGATGTATTGGTCAGGTATTAAATTTATTTTGTTAGGTAATAGGATGTATTGGTCAGGTATTAAATTTCTTTTGTTTGGTAATAGGATGTATTGGTCAGGTTTTAGATTTATTTTGTTTGGTAATAGTATACATTGGTCAGGCATTAGATTTATTTTGTTTGGTAATAAGATATAATACTCAGGTATTGGATTTATTTTGTTTGATAATAGGTATAATTGGTCAGGTATTAGACTTATAATGTTTGGTAATCGGTATAATTGGTTAGGTATTACAATGCCTGAAATATCTTTAAGGGTGGTGAGCTTTCTCCTTTCAGCCAGTGTAATACCAATCAAACTAAGGACTCCTTTAGCTAAATTATGAGCAGCATTTGGTAGTGTTGGAAGAGCTCTTGTACCGACATAACAATCTCCTTCAATCATTAAATGCTCAAATCTTACTTCTACGGCTGGAAGTTGAATTCCTACCCTGTTTTAGTAATAATTAAGATAAGATTAATCATAAATTCTTAAATTAATAAATAAATAAAAATTAAACAATAAAGTTGGTAAGAAGGAAACTGTTACTATGTTTATTAAATTGCAACCATTGTTGTTCTAGTTTCTAGTCATACACATTTTTGATTCGATTTTCTCTAACTTTATATTTGGTTGTATGACAGAGAAAGTTGAAGTTTACTAAAAATGAAACAAGAGAAATTCTTTTTTTTGTTTTTTTTAAAAAGAAATGCTTACTAAATAAGGAGGACGAATGAGAGAATCTGGTGAGGCGAGGATATGGATGTTTCGCGCTGCTCGTTGAAATGTTAAGCAGTACTAATGTAGTAATACGGAGCTGGTACGGTGTCACGGGCCCGCGATCGGGTTTAGTCAGCCCGTGCCTTTTTGTTGGTCTTTTATTGTTGAGCCTGGTCTCACACAAAACATTTTGTCAAGGAAATAATAATAAAATAATAATTAAATTAAGGAAAAATTGCCCGCAATAATCGACCTTTGCCTCATCCGCCCAAAATAATCCCACCTTTCAATTATTTTTTAATAATCCGACTTTTATATCTAATTCGCTCTTAATTGTCCAAAGTGACTTGAAACCGCCTAAACAGGTTACCATTTGTGACTTAGGGTTGTGTTGCACACGTGTTACCACGTTATTGGTCAATGATAAAAAAAAATTAATAAAAATAATTAAAAAATAAAAAAAATAAAAAAAACCCCACCGTCTTCCTCTCCGGCAGACCGACCGTCGAAACCAACTCCCCTACCCAGTCGACCAACCGAAACCACCACCTCTACCCAATTTTAGCCCACTGAAATTGTCCCTGTCCTCTCCCCTATGACGGGCTGCAATAATGGGTTTGTGATTTTGGAGCTAGTTTGTGGACGTTTTAATAGCGGCTTATTTGTGGTGCCTGTCGACGGTTGTTGGTGCAGCTGTTATGGGTGGTGTGACTAATTGTGATGGTGGTTCGTTTGGTGTTTGCAGCGGTGAGAATGCTTGTGATTAATGCGGGTTTGTCATTTGTGGGTGGTGCGCTTGTGAAGGGGGAGCAGCAGAAGTAGCGTTCTTTAACAAAGCTAATTTGCGGGTGGCTATTGGGGTCGAGTGGGCCAGAAACGAGGGAGGGTTTGGTCGGAATCAGGAAAGGAAGGTGTTGGTGGCCAGAATCGGGGTGGGAAGAAGGAGATGGTGCCAGAATTGGGTAGGGGCCGGGGGTTAGGGCCGCCGGAATCTGGGTTTGGGGTTTTTTTACAATTTTTTTTTTGTTTTTTAATTTTATTTCTATTTTTTAGAAAAAAATAATTTTTTATTTTTTTGGCCAATTAGAGGCTGACACATGTCTAGTAACTTGTAATAACAAGTTAGATGACCGGTTGGGACCATTTAAAGCGAGTGAGGTATAAAGGTCGGATTATTAAAAAATAATCGAAAGTTGGGATTATTTTGGGCGGATGAGACAAAGGTCGGATTATTCTAGGCAATTTTTCCTTAAATTAAATAGAATTGATTTGGGGCCAAACCCTCAAATAGTTCTACCTTTCACGTCTTGGCATAAGGACAGAACCACGAGTAAAGTATGGACTCCTTGGAGTGCTTGAAGAAGGAATTTTTAAAGAAGAAGGGTAGGCTAGTGTTTAGGCTAGAGGATAGAAGAGAGAAAAATAGAGAATTAATTTATGCCCCGTACATCAGAAGTGAGGGGGTATTTATAGAAAAAATGTGCTGAGGGAACACACGGAACCCTAAAAAGATAAAAACCCTAAAAAAGTATACCGCGACACGACAAAGTGTACCGTGATACGGGAATCCCTACCGTCAGACGGGAAACATTCCTGTGACACGGTGTACAGCTGTGTGACGCGGGAAATATATAGTGAACGGGGGAGAAAACGCGTTAAGGGTTTACGCGGAAAGAACACGGAAACCCCCGTGTCACAGCAGGTGCCCCGTGTCACGGGGAATCCCACCGTCAGACGGGACAGTTTCCCGTGACACGGTGGACAAATGCCGTGGCGCGGGAGTCCTGGTGCGTTTTTTCGTCTTAATTCATTTTTAACCCTAATTTCGTTCAGCATTTTAAGTGCCGATTGATAATTTCAGGCCATTCCTAACTTATTATTATTATTATTTGGGCTAAAAAAGAAAATAAGTAAATAAAATAAATAAAAGGTTTGGGCCAAAATAATTGAAAAAAAATAAAATAAAAGGTTTGGGCTGAAATTAAAAAAAAAATTGTTTTTTGACTAAACATCAAGACTGATCCATGGATCATTCAAAGAATAAATTTAATTAAATACGATTTTTTTAAGCACTCTCGGGATTAAATACTAAACCCGCCAATGGTGACGGTGAAAGGTTTTTCATCATCGGGTTTGGTTTTGGGGAGACATTTTTAGGTGTCTACATCCCTCCTCTAGATCGTTGGGCCGCACATAAATATCAAACCGGGCCCAGCTTAGTAATTTGGCCATAACTTCCTCATTATTCATTGGAATTGGGCTTATAATATATCGTTGGAAAGCTCTTTTCGAACCTGACCCAACTACACTATTATTGGACCCTTGACATGGACCAAACCAAACTGGATTAATTGTTTTCTTAAAATAGGTTTTCAAAAACAGAGAGAAAGAAAAGAAATAAAAACTAACTGCAACACTAGACTTTTCACACTTTCACTTCATTTGATTATGATTCAACGTGAAAGGTACTCATCACTGGGTTTGGTTTTAGGGAGACACAAATGGGTGTCTACAGAAGCCCCCACTTTAATTTGACCGAGTTTAGAGAAACGCAAGTTTCGAAAACAAAAGTCAAAGTATCGATAGGGACGGAGAATGATTCAGAACGTTCGGCGATCCTAAATCACTCTTGTAACGCCGATACCTGCAAATTAGCTTTAATTAAACAAATAAAAGGGTTAAGAAACGCGTATCTTGCACCGTCGAGCACACGTCTCTGGAGGTAACCGATTTGTTGCTGCATATGTCGTTGTGAATACCTTCCGCAAGCTAGGGAACGCCATCCTGCTGTTTGTTTTGACGATCTTCCGCAAGCTAGAGAATACCACCTGAAGACTGATACGCCTATAACGGCCTCCAATTCCACCGTGATAGACTTCTGCAAGCTAGAGAACCCCATCGAAGATTGCTTCGCCTGAAACGACCTTCTAGCGCTTGGTGACCATCTTCCGCAAGCCAGGGAACACGATCGAAGATAACTTCGCGTGAAATCATCTCCAGTTGTTTGAGACAACTCTCTACAAGATAGGGAACTCTTTCAAAGATATCCTCGCCTGAAGTCATCCTCATTTGTTGCTATAATATTCCGAGGAAAATTACCGAAGACCAACGCCTGTCGATCTTTTACTTTGCTATGCCAGTACGTCTGCGTTTTTTCTGCTTTGAATTGTGAACCAGTATGTCGGTGCTTCCGCTGCTTATGAACCATTACATCGGTGCCTTTGTTGTTTATGAACCATTATGTCGGTGCCTTTTCCGTATGAACCATTATGTCGGTGCCGTTTGATGAGCCAATGCTTAGGCACTTTAAGCTAAGTGAGACGATCATTCATCAAGTCGATCACTTTATGCGATTGTAACCGAGTCGATTACTAAATCATTTCAAATTGCTTAGAGGGGCTAACTGGCATACCAAGGAACCCAAAAATTGATGTAAGTGGTCGAAATAGTCGTTCTGAGTAGCTTAGCATTCTGCCGCCGCTAAAAAGTTGTTGGCCCCACAATTTTGGCTCTGGCGCCAGGCGCTGAACTCTAGCATCTGACGCCAAAGATGTCGTTTGGTGCTAGAGTCGGGATTTTCGTATATATCCCCTTTCTTCCACATTTCGCCGTTGTTGCTTGTTCTTCTTCGAATATCGCCGCTGAGCTTCTCCTTGATCGTTCTTGCTCGTTTCTCAACCAAATTTGCTCAAATTTGTTGCAAATTGAAGCTTCTTTCATCTACTTTCCCGATCTATGTAAGTTTTCTTCAAACTCACTCCGGTTTTTGATGAATTTTACATTCTTTGTTCACAAATTTTGGGAAAATTCGAACCTTAAATTGCTTAATTCGCTTTGTTTGTCAAATTTTATGCTATGAAATTGCTTTATTATGTTTATATATTTCCTTAGGAGTATTTTGAGACTTGTTTGACTCAATTTGGTGAAGAAACGAATAAATCACCATTGTTGAACCTCTTAAGGTCAGGAATACAATGTGGCTTGTTCTTGACGTTTTTGCTAGCAATTCTTGTCCAATTTGTCACAATAATTACCATAGTATTGCAAGAAATTTTTTGGATGCTTGAAAAATGCCGTATATGCTCACTTTGAAATTGTGCTCTGTTTTAGTACTGCGTACTCTATTTTTGTGAAAATAGTATCATGCGGCTAGGCGAACCTTAGATACTATAGAACCTTAATTTATGTTGATTTTGCACAATGTAGTATGGCTAGACAGCAAGGTTTGGGTTCACGGTCCCAAGACACACGACGGGAGCATGAGCCCGTAGAGGAGGACGCCGACCCGTCCACTTCTCTCGGTCCCCTCCCTGAGTGGGATGAGCGAACTTTCTATTTCTCCCCTGAACACCACATTTCTAAGAGGGTGCGTCGTTGGATTACAGCTGGTAGGACGCGTTGCCATGGTTCGGGCAACGATACTCTTGGCGACTTGTATAGGATGTACATCGGCGTCGACGGAGAGTCGAGACTTCTCTGGGAGTCTTGCAGGCTGACTGCGCTGTTCGAGGCTGCGGAGACCATGATTGCTTCTGACGGGGGTCACCGCGTGGCTCGCGCCCTGGTGGAGTTCTTCTGGGACACCACCAACACTTTCCACTTTCCTTGGGGTGAGATGATGGTCACCCCAACCGATTTCAGTCTCATTACGGGTCTGGAGTTTAGTTCTACAGCACTGTCGTTCGATAGCAACATCAGCGTCTTCTCTCCTGAGGTTGAGGAGCTGTTGGGTCCGATTGCTGTTCGGGCTCGTGCTGAGGTTGGGTTGACTCAGTTCAGTGTTAAGGGTATTCGCCGGTCAACTCAGGCGACAACATTTGAGGATGATGCGACCACCCGAGAGCAGCAGGTGCGCATCTTTGCGCTTATCTTGCTGTCAGGGACGTTTTCCCCTGACAGGGTAGTAGAGTGCTGCTTTACTACCTTCCTGCAGTCCGTGATCTTCACATGATCGGGACTTATGACTGGGCCATCTTGGCCTATGTTGATTTTGTAAGAGCGTCGCGAGACTCGTGTCGACACCGGTCCTTTACGGGGAACGTTGCTCTGTCCAGCTTCTGGAGAGTCGTAGAGGTATACTTTATCTCCCATAAAGTTTAGCTCTAAAGCTTGGTTAGCACTTGCTGATATTTTTTGTCTTTTGTAGATCTGGTTCTACGAGTATTTTCCTTCAATCGTGCCCACGAGACCATCGCCACACGGGTTTCCAGTGAGCGCCTGTTGGGGAGGCCGCCACGTTCGGATGTCTACCGCCTACGTTCGAGAGCAGATCCTCTCGGTATGATTTTTGCGTAGTTGAACACTTTTGTATTACCTTTGGTAGATTCTTATCTCATAGGCATTCTTCGTAGGAGCCTGATGTGCGGTACCGGCCTTGGAACGGCTTGGTTGTCCCTGGGTTAGCCGCGCAGTACACTGCTGAGCGTCGCTACTTCTTAGGGACGTATGGAGCGGTTGCATACCTTGGAGAGAGGATTGCTATTCAGCACTCCTCGGATGCTTTCGGCGTTCTTGCTCCTCCTTCGCGTCACATGTTCAATGACGTGAGGCAGCTTAGTATGTCGGAGAGGGATGTCACCCCTTGGCGATCTCATGCGATCCTTGGGCAGTGCTACGAGGAGGAGCTGCTGTCGCTGTTAGCTCTGGCCCCTGTTCTATCTGAGGAGGTGGCGGTATGATTTTCATATTTTACCTTTTGCTAAGTAGCCCCCAAGTGATATTTTACTGACTTTGATTTGCTTTTGTCAGGCTGAGCCTATTGAGTTCGTGCCTCCTCGTATGTTCATCCATTACCAGGGGACATATGGGCCCATCGAGGAGATGATTCCTCCGGCTCATGAGGATCAGCGCTTCGTGGAGCGGTCGATTCCTCACCACCAGTCTCGGGTAAGTTCATTTATTTGCAATTTGTTTATATATGTCATGCATTGTTACTGACTTTATTTATTTGACAGTTCTCGCGCGAGGTGGTCACGGCGATGGAACGGTGTATAAACGCCTTCCGGAGCCAGGTCATTCGGATGAGGAACGTGGCTACGTGTCGTCATGACGACACTGTTCAGGAGGTAGCCTTTTCTCCTTATTTCTGCATTATTATGCTTCTATATTTATTGTTTCTAAGTTGGTTTCTTCTTGCAAGGTCAACCCATTCCTTCTCGTACCCGGAAGAGACCTGAGGTCCGGAGAGATTCGGCGAGGTCTAGCTCGAGACGTCGCCGTACTGGTTCTGGCGGTCGGGGTGGTCGTTTTGAGTCTGCTCGGACCGAGGCGGTGGAGGGCTCAGGCTCTTCATCTGAGGGCGCACGTGCTGAGCCGGTAGGCCAAGGAGAGGATACCTCAACTCTTAGAGTTGGCGGGATGTACGAGGTCGGGTCGTCATCGCAGCAGCCTCCGCAGCCTCAGCCTCAAGGCGACCTTGGGTGGACGGGTCCTGTGCTGAGTTTTCCAACTCCCAAGGAGACTGGAGCTGGAGCTGGTGGAGAGCTTACTCCTCGTACAGCGCAGTTTTATGATATGATGGGCGTCTCTCATCATCTGCGTCCTCCAGCGCCGTAGTTTGTACCTGTGTTTTGTTTTATTTTGATTTGTATAGAACTTTGCCTAATTGACTCATTTATTAGACATATTTGTATATACATATTATTATCTATTTATTATGACTTTATTTATTTAGCATTTATTTTTCATTTTTATGTGCATATTTGTGTGTGCGAAAAATTGTGATAATTAATAATTTTGCACAAAAATTCCGTCATTTTTATTATTGATGGAGGGTATTCGACTTTCTCCCCCAAAAAAAGAAAATGAAAAAAAATAAAAATTGGACTTGCAACAAACTTAAAATTAAGTCTGAATAAAATCCAAAAAAGAAAAATAATTAATATATAAAATTAATTAAAATCGTAAAGCCATTGTCTAGGTTCGAATAAAAAAAACGATTTTTAAAAAGCTCGCTCGATGAGACACGTCGGCGCCACGTGGCGCCGCGCGTTTTGCGTTGGCGCCAGGCGCTACTGTTGGCGTTTGGCGCCAGACTCTGGCGCCAGACGACAGAAATCTCATTTGGCGCTGGAGAGCACTGACTCCGAATCCTTTCTGGATTGAAACTGTGCTAATGTTGTGTATAAATAGCCCCCTGGTCTGCCGATTTTCTTCATAATTTCAGCAGATTAAACATAGTCTTAGCTTTTGAAAAAATAATCATGTCTTTAATTACTAAGAGTTTTACCAACTTTACTCATGAATGGTGTCGGTCTTTAACTGCCAAAGAGAGAAAAGAATTAGACTTTTTTCATATGGGGGGTATCTATGGTGTACAGGGGGTAGATCTTGATATAGACTACATTCATACCGCCTTAGAATGAAGTATGAAGTGCATCACTCATCAATCAACCATCATTGCATCACAAAGTATGAAGTGCTTAGCCTCTATGCCTAAGTTTCCCAAATACTTTCATCGAGTCAACTAGGATAGTCTAAGGCGTTACAATCCACGTACTATGAGAGACAACTTTAATGGATTAAGCTCATTCAACATGCATCTTCAAAAACTTCGCTTCTTTCTTTTTTCGTGTCTTTCTTTTTCGGGAGAATGTCGGTACCCTCCACAAAAATGACGGAAAATTTTTGCTTTTTTGTATTTTCGAGTTGCACGATCTCAATACAATGCACACGCTGGTCATGAGCCACACGTGTCATTTCACTTCGAGTCGAGTCAACCTCGAGTCAATCATAGCGAGTCGAGTTTATACCTTGAGTCATGTCAAGTCGATGAGTCAAGCAACTCTAAACCTTAGGTCAACCCTAAGGTAATTAAAGAGATTAGCAAAGTCCTATAGTAAAAAATAAATACAGGTGCATCCCAGCGGCAGCAAGAGAAGGATAGGGAAGACCCTACTCCAGCGCCAGACGACAATATCTAGCGTCTGGCAACAGATTTCAGCGTCTGGCACTAGATCCTAGCATCTAGAGACAGAGCCAAATCGCAGCGCCAGAGGCAATTGCAGCGGCGGCAGAACGCTCAACCACTCAGAGCAGTTATTTCAACCTCTTTCAGCATTTTGGGTTCCTTGGTACGCCAGTTAGCCCCTATAAGCAATTTGAAATGATTAAGTAGTCGGCTTGATTACAATCGCAATAAGTGATCGACCTGACGAAAGATCGTCTCACTTAGCTTAAAGCGCCTAAACATTGGCTCATCGCAAGACACCGACGTACTGGTTCATAAACAGCAGTAGCACCGACATACTGGTTTACAGGCATCAAAAGCGTCGACGTACTGGCATAGCAGAAGCAAAGTTCAAGCGAGCTTTACAGATCGACAAGCGTTGGTCTTCGGAAGTTTTTCTTCGGAATATTTTCGCAACAAACATTAAAGCTCTTTTGTTCAGAGACGCGTGGGCATTTCTTTCAAGCTCTTTTGTTAAGAGACATGTTGACATTTCTTTCAAGCTCTTTTGTTCAGAGACGCGTGGACATTTCTTTCAAGCTCTTTTGTTCGGAGACGCGTGGACATTTCTTCCAAAGCTCTTTTGTTCAGAGACGCGTTGACATATCAAAAAGCTCTTTTGCTCAGAGACGCGTGGGCACATTATTCAAGCTCTATTGTTCAGAGACGCGTGGACATATTAAAAAAGCTCTTTTTCTCAGAGACGCGTGGGCATATCATTCAAAGCTCTTTGTTCAGAGACGCGTGGACATGTATTTCAAGCTCTCCTGCTCAAAGACGGATGGGCATCCTATTAAAGCTCTTTTGTTCAGAGACGAGTAAACAATCCTCAAAAAGAAGCTCTATTGTTCAGAGACGAATGAACATCAAAACAGCAAGATGGTGTTCCCTGGCTTGCGGAAGGTTATCAAAAATACAGCAAATGCAGCAACAAATCGGTTACCTTCAGAGACGTGTGCTTGACGGTGCAAGATACACGTTTCTTAACTCTTTTGTCTGTTTTAACTAACGCTAGTTTGCAGGTATCGGCGTTACAAGAGTGATTTAGGATTGCAGAACGTTTTGAATCATTCTCTATCCTTATCGCTACTTTGACTTTTGTTTTCGAAACTTGCGTTTCTCTAAACTCAGTCAAAGTGGGGGCTTCTGTAGACACCCATTTATGTCTCCCCAAAACCAAACCCAGTGATGAGTACCTTTCACGTCATTTTATTATCGAACAAAGCGAAAGTGTGAAAAGTCTACTGATGAGGATGTTTTTATTACAATATCTTTTCTTTCTGTTTTTGAAAATATTTCTTTTCTTACCTTATTTATGAAAAATGTGCATTCCAGTTTATTTTGGTCCATGATAAGGGTCCAATAATGGTTTATTTGGATGGGGCTTGAAAAGACCTTTCCAACGATATACTATAAGCCCAGTTCCGATGAGTAATGAGGAAGTTATGGCCAAAATACTAAACTAGGTCCGATTTGGTTTTTATATGCGGCCCAATGATCTAGAGGAGGGCCTATTGTTAATTATCATTACTAAAGATATTAGGATTTATTATAGTCTTCTAGAATACTCTAGAAGGTTCTTTTAAATCCTAATGGAGTTAGGATTGATAATTATATTTTAAAGAGTTTGAAATTGAATAAAACTACTCCTTTTTAGAATCCTTGTTTTGTTTGAAGTGGAATATATTCAGATTTTATTTTCGTGCCTCATAATCTTTATCCAAATATTATATGGTTGGATAGATCTTGAAATTATCTTTCCAATGATATATTACAATATTAAATCCGAGTTATAACAAAAAAGATATGAATGGAATATGAAACTCTATCCAAAACTGACACCCTTCCACTATTTTGGCCATATCTTTTAATTTACAAAAGATTTTAGTCTTATTTTAAATGGGTTGGAAATTAGACTTCAATATATTTCCAAAGACATATTATATGACTTATTTGGACTTCCGGGTCAAAAGATATGATAAAAACAAAAACGCATGAAACTGATTATTAGCGCCTGATCACGACTAGCATTAGCGCCTAGCGCTTGGGCTTGGCGCCTGGCGCTAATGACTAGCGTCTTGCGCTAATCGAGTTTTATTCTCGTTGAAACTCTGATTCGTTTTTTTATCCATCCGACTTATTTTCTCTATAAATAGCCTCTTAAAATTCAGTTTTCAATCATCAATTCTTATTCTTTCTAATTCATTCTTCTCATCAACTCTCATTAACAAATTCTTGATTCTCTCTCTCTTTCTAAACCAACCCTTTTTACAAACACAATTCTTCATACATTAGCACTAGACACACCTAGCCAAATTTGAAGTTGCCTTCGCCCTAGACGTGAAAGGTTTTAATTTCTGAGGGTTTGGTCCCAAATCTCTCTTTAAATTATTTAATTGTTTGTTTTATTATTTTCCTTGAAGTTACTAACGTGTGTATTTTTTTTATTAGAAAGAGGTACGAGGCATCCAAGTAAGTGATTTAATTGATTTATTGATTTTATGATATAGAAATCATGCTTAGATTGTTATTTTGATTCCTAGTACCATGTTAGGATGTTTTATTGATTCCTAGTATCATGTTTAGGATGTTCCTAGTATCATGTTTGGATGATTTCTTCATAGTATGATATTTAGGGTGATTTGCTTATATAAATTATGATTTCTATGATGCCTCCTATTTTCTTTCCTACTAGCATGTTAGTATCATGTTAGGGATATATATTTGATTTTTATTGCTTAGTGATATGCTAGGGTTTGTTATTAATCTTGTTAGTACCATGCCTAGGATCTTGCTATTATGCTTTAACATTATTATTATTATTATTATTATTATTATTATTATTATTATTATTATTATTATTATTATTATTATTATTATTATTATTATTATTATTATTATTATTATTATTATTATTATTATTATTATTATTATTATTATTATTATTATTATTATTATTATTATTATTATTATTATGTTGCTTGATTTTATATTTATAGTTATTGCTTGATCACACCTTTTATGCATGTTTAAAGGGAATTTATAGTTGTAATCACGCTTAATAAGATAATTAATAATCTTGTTTAGGGTTAATGTGATTATAATTTAAGTGATCGCCAATAATAGATTTGTTTGTGCATTAATATTCAACCAACATAGGTAAACAGGTTTAGGGTTAATCCTATTGATTGCATGTTAGTCAGAAAGCGCACATGAATACGATCAGAATAAAGTAGCGGCCTATTATTAGGGCAGGTTCAATCTCGTTTAGGTTGGATTTGTACCTTCATCCCCGAACTACTAGTCATGGTTCCAGACCTATTGGAGTTGACGATTTCTTGGATCGTTAAGGGGTGTAACCTTCACCTCTTGAATGGTTTACAAGTTCCTAAAACTTATTTGCTACTCTTTTGCTCTATCTTCTTTCCCTTTGGACGCCACCGTACTTTAGTGTATGATCACAGTGTGGTACAAGCTAGGGGTAACGCTTGAAATATTCCCTACACCTGTCTTAATCTATTAAAACACAAATTTATATTTATAACAGTCGTATTATTTCACCATTGATGATGACAAGATATACAAAATTAGATCAAAACAAATTGAAGGAGCGAAAAAAAAAATCCCAAAGGGGACATGATCCCTAAAAAGAACTTCACCATCATAAAGTGCTTGTAACTAATTGCTACAAGCTTAAACTACTAATGTTGCTCCATGCATTCCCATCCCTACGAACTACTACAAACTTAAGTTACTATTGTAGCTTCATGCATTCACATCTCCACTAATTGCTACAAACTCACATTACTGCTATAGCCTCATGCATTCCTATCCTCACAATATGAATTAATTATTTTAATAAGCCTATGTGGCTAAATATGGAGTTTCAATCTTCATTTTAAATAATAAAAAAAAAGTCAGTAAGTTTATAAAAATATTTAGCAAAATAATAGTAATTATTTGCAAAAACAATAACTATAATAACAAAAGATAATAATAGTGATAATTACAAAAGTAGGATCAAAATTTAGTGTCTACAAGAACTCAGCAAGTACTACTGAAAAGCATGTACAGTATTATTGTATATACAACAAAATACTATTTGACAACTTAATGATGATCACACTTTAATTGTACCACTGGAAGCCTATAAAATATCACTAAGAGTGTATTAGGTACCATCAATAACTACTATATACTAAAAGACACACCAGCAATGACACGTGTCATCTTCTGGTGTGTCCTTAGTATATTTTTTAAAATTAAAAAAATTAAAAATTGATAAAGAATATACGCAAAATATTTTATTTCAAAAACTAGGAAAAAATAATCCTACAATAATATATTTAACACCTTAAATATCTAACCATATATATATATATAAGTAATTACTTTTTAATGTATACAGATAATTATAGTAAAAAAAATCATGACATAGCCACCATGGTTCAAAATAGAAGAACGTTTGAATAAAAAATATAATATGTAGTCATAAAAGATTTAAAAAAATACATATATATTTTTTTAAGTTGTTTGAATTAGGATGTGTAGACACCAAATTTTGATCCCACTTTTGCAATTATCACTATTATTATCTTTTATTATTATAGTTATTGTTTCTGCAAATAATTACTATTATTTTGCCAAATATTTTTATAACTTAATGATGTTTTTTTAAAAAAAAAAATCGAAGAAAACAAGTAATAATAATGATTTTTATTCATAATTTCCAAAATACATGTTACAATTTGTACTTCTAAACTACTAAATTACAAAATATTGAAGTACAGCTAACACCACATGCATTTTTACCCTGCTCCACTGAAGTAATTTTCTGGGCCTTACTTATGTATTAGCAAGTAAATTAATGCAGCCATTAGGAGGACCACTAGCCCCACAATGTACATGAAGTACACCCGTATCATCCTCATATCTTCTTCAAAAGTAAAGACACGCTGATCTTCTTGGTTATCTTAAGACATGGTGGCCGAAATTAATGGTGATTTTTGTTTGGTTTTCTCAGTTAAGGAGGGAGAAAGAAGAAGATAAGAATTAAGTGGTGATTGGAGATTTTGGATAAGGGTAATTTTTCTTTTTATAGTAAAAGTGGGTATTTTATATCGTATTTTTATACATATATGTATAATAATTGTATAGTATCAAGTACAATATTTTATGTCTCGTCAGGGGATTATGTCATTTTCATTATAAACAAGTATTGTTTAACCCTTTTAAAGTATAATAATTATATTGGTATGTTCACTTAGAGTATTAGAGTATTCTTTTTTGTCTAGAGATTTTTACGATTTGAACAATACCCCATTATTTGGTCCATTTACCTATAAAAAGCCCACTAGTCCAAAGACTTGTACCCGACCGAGGTAGGGAAATGACAAACATTCCTTTTCCTGCAATAAATTTGTCACACATAGAAAAGTATTGATATTTTAGTATCAAAGAGAGCTCCTATTACATACACTTATTTTACCACAAATAACTTTGTCTTTTCGTCCTTCGGTTAGGTACAAGTTCGGATCAAACACATCAAATTTATTTAAGAATAATTGAGTATCATATAGACGGGGGTAAAAGAAAAATACTTGTGGGATGTATGAATATAACGCGTAGAAGAATACGTAAATAAGAATAGTAAAGTCAGCGTAAAAAACGGACTTTGCCTACACCTGATTTTTCTACATTTCAGTAAAATCAATGCTCTGACATTTTTTTCATGATTTGTTACTATTTGTTACATTTTTTTGTCTTCATCCTAACTTTTTTTTTTTATAATTTTATTTATTTATTTTTTATTTATCTTATTTACTTTACGTTCTTTTACTTTGTTTTTTTTCATTTTTTTTCTTCATCTTACCTTTTTTTTTTTATTATTATTATTCTTATTTTCTTTTTATTTATCTTATTTACTTTTTTTTTTACTTGCTTGTTTCGGTCTAGTTTTTTTGTATCCTTTTCAATTTTGATGAACGATTGTCAATAGTGAAATAATGTTACCTTTTTTTTTTTTTTTTTTTTTTTTTTTTTTTTTTTATCTCTCACGGTTAGTATTGTATCCAATAAATTTCAGATTGGACCAATTGTATCAAAAATTATCTAAAGGTAATCAGGACAGCTGGATTTCATACTGCATATTACTATTCAAACATTATTTGACACTATTCAAACACTATTTGACACTGTTCAAATAAGCATTTTTACGCTTGTTTGCGCTGTCGACGTGAATTTGGCCTTCTGTTTTGTTCGTTTTCCTGTTGTTTATTTTGATCTAATTTTGTACCTTTATCTTTTTTTCCGACTATGATAAATCTAAATTTGTGTTTTAGTAGAGTGAGGTAAGATAAGAGTTCATCATTTTTTAAAGGTCATTCGGTTAAGGGAATATATTTCACCCTTAACTACCTTAAATTTATGTCGTATGACTTAATATTGTATGATTTTACATGGTGTATTTTCACTTTGACCATGTGAATCTTATGATTTTATATGATTTAACTTACTTTATACTTTTAGTAAGGGTTATTATTTGAAATACTCGTATTTATAAGGTTTCGTCGTATGTTTAGATGTTATTGGATAAATTTATATGTACTATCTAATAAGGACAAGGGTTATATTGTTTTTTTTTTATAACATTTTTATATAAACTCTGAAATATTATGTCCAACCCTACTAGTATTGTAACCTAATGTCTTTGTGTAACTTTCAGAGCTGACATCTCAGAGCTTATATTTATTTTATAAGAGTTGTTTTAGTACCTTGGTGAGTATAATAGTCACTAAATAAATTCACTAAATAAATTTAGGCACTCTGTTATCGTATACCATGTGAGTATTATGTTTGATTTGTGACATGACTTGTTCATATACTTTCTTTTTTGTAATACAATGACATTTTAGAACCTTTTGATTATATGAATATTAGAATTGATTTTATTACGGTTTTCTTATTTTATCAGTTTAAGTGTTGCAAAACACATTAAGTAGTTTGTTACACATAAAACGAGAGAATTTAATATCAAGATTCTCATTATTACCAAAATCTTGATATTTACCAAAAATAATCCTTGAATTATATTTTATTTACTTTTTTTATTTACAAATTAACCCCTTTATTTTCCTATAAATACCCCCCTAATTTTCTCATTTTAAGACACCAAAATTTCCTACAAATTCTCTCTCTAAAAATTCTCTCTAAAAAATTCTCCTCTAATATTCTGCTTTAGTTAAAATCTCTCTAATTTAGCTTTATTTTTAAGTTATTAGCTTATAAAAAGCATCCTAAAATTAAGTTGTTATTTTTATTTTTATTTTTTATTTAAGTATTGTTATTATCTTCAATTCCTATATAAAAAAAATTTTTAAAAAAAAACAAAAATATCTCAAGTTCAAGTATTGTTGTTATTTTCATCTTTATTAAAAAATTAAAATTAGTTAATTATTTAAGTATTCCTATTCTATACTAAAACCAAAAAAAAAAATTTCTTAAGATTTAGTTTTATTTTTCAAGTTTATTTTATATAATCAAAAATAAAAAAATAAATAAAAAATCATTAGCTTTATTTTTCACTAATTTCTTTTAAATATCTCAAAATTCCAAAAAAATATCACTTAGTTTCTTTCCTTGCATTTTAATTAAGGAGTTGTCACCTTTTTATCTTGATAAACAAAAGAGGTTATCCAAAAATTGCTACATCTAGCTCAAGGTAATATCTTTATTCCTTTCTTAATTTCCTATCATTATTATGCTAACTAATGTGTTTGTTTCCATGTGATGATACCAATAGTGGTAATGACGATATTAGGTGCTAAATTAGCCCTAAATCTTTCATTACTCCAAATTAGAAAGCCAAGCTTATTGGGGAGGTGATAGGTTACAAAGAGGGGGGTTAATTGCATTTTGCATTGCATCTCTTTCTAATAAATTTTAAACATGAAAGGTTAATACTGTAAGGAGGGTGATCCCATCGTAAGGGGGTCCTTCCTTAGATGCCCATTGGCCCTTTAGAAGCCTAGGACTTTACAATTGTTAGATTGTATTAGGATTTGAATTCCTGACTGTTTGGGAGACCTTGAATTAGAAATGATACTCTCATCACGCTTTTTTGTAAGAAACAAGTAGGAGTCGCCAATGAGTTTTAGGAAAACTCATAAACCTCGTTCAAGCCTTTCTTCCATGTGGAGTTCATGGAATAATTAGCACGAATCATAAGTTTACCCATGCCCAAATTGATCTACATAAACCAGAAATGAGTTCGGGAGCGAGGGTACTAAAAAAAACGTTTCTTTTAGGGAGGAATCGCTATTCTAGCCCTAGTACGGCCTCTACTAGCTCTTCCTTTTTCACAATTTCATTACCAAACAATATATGCAACGTGATACCTAAAAACTAAGTTAGTTTATTTTATTTACAAGCATTAATCACGTAGGAATTACATTGCAAAATTGGTTATTCTTATTTAATCAATATTCGTGAAAGAACAATAAATAAACAAAATTCGCCTTGTCTTAAGTGGTAAAACAACAATTAATTATTCAAATTCTATTCTTGATTAACGAAAGAATACTATGTGTATTAATTAATTAAAAGTTTGTTTAAAGTGATCAAACAACACTATTTATCCAATTAAAGTTATTTAAACAATAAAGGAAAAGTGATTTATCTAAGTGCTCAGGAAACTAACCGTTCTTCTTTTATGTAAAATCTCCGTTTAATGTGTTTATGGACTTTCTTTCTTCTTTGTACTTCCAAGGACTTCAATGGATTCAATTAGGGTTGGAAAGTATTTGGGAAGAGAGAAGAAAAATTAGTATGATAGTAAGAGAAGTTGAGAGATTAGGGTTTTGAGAATACTAGGGTTTTAATTCTGAATTTTTCGGTGCCCGTAATGCTGAACGAAGACCCCTATTTATAGGAATAGGGATCTAGGTTTAAGATTTAGAGTCGCGCCGTCAGGTAGCGCGCAACTCTTTGAGCCGCGCTGGGTGCCGCGTGCACGCATCTCAATGAGTCGCGCGCGCAGCTGATTGAGTTGCGCTGGTTTGCGGTTAACCTTATACGAAAATGCGTTTTTAAAACTTCCATAACTTTTATTGCAAAGTCGGATTAAGGCGTGTGAGATATCATTGGAAATCTATAAATTTTTACTTTCCAATGCCGTTGTAATTAGGTTAAAATATGTTATGGATAAAAAGTTATGGCCGTTGGAGTGCAAGGGTGTCGGTTTTAGGGCGCGGTTTAGTGTTTTGATCATAACTTCTTCGTTTTGGCTCGAAATTGGGCTTATAATATACTGTTGGAAAGCTCTTTAAAGGGATATCCATTTGTATAGGCCTTTCATGGGAATTTGATAGTTGGTTTACCTGTTTGGCTCAGTTTTTCAATAATGTAGGTTCCATTGGATTCAATCATTGCATTTGATGCATTTGGGTCCGTTATTAATCAAGTTTAAACATGTATGAAAACGTTTTAGACCTAATTAGTAATTTAACAAGGCTCTAAGATAAATTGGTCTCAAATATGGGTTTTAACTTACTTCATAATGCTTTTCGTAATCCATAAACACTTCAACTTTGATGTAACATGAAGAACGGATTTTTGTAACATCATCGCACTTCCTTTCGGGACAAGATGCCAAAAGTAGGTGTCTACAGTTAGCCCCCACTTTGATCGAGTCTAGAATAGACGATGATCAAAGTAGTCAAGGAAATAAATCCGAGACTCATTCCACGAAGTTCTCAAAGAATAGAGAATCTTTCAGAAATGTTAAGGATGTGGAAACAATCCTTGGTTCGCTAAGTGTTCAAAACAAGTAGCTATTAAGGTTAGGAAAAGTTTTCTCCTAGTCTTAATGCGCTAAAGAATCTAGATTGATCCTTTACAATTGTAGAACGCTTTTACAAGTAAAGGTGTTCTGGGTGATGTCAAGTCATGAGAAGAGATCGGTTTTAAAAGGATAAAAGGGGATGGTTTCCTCTCAATCCTATCATCGTTGGTCTAAATTCCCTCGATATGTCATTGAAACATTAACCTGACTTTAACAAAGTAAAAAAGATGAAAAGGGGTTTTCAATATTCGAGCCGGGTCTGGTATTCGAGTCGGATGTCAACAAGATAGAAATACATGTCTCAGGACTGGAGGCATATATCCAAATCTAGTGAGAGGGAAGAAATTCAGAAACTCTCTCAGCAGTTTTGTCCACAAGATGAGTACACGTGTCTCAGGACTGGGGGCACGTGACTACATAGGCGCGACATCGTCTCGTCGCTTCTTTATACAAGGGGTGGTCGGACACCCTAACTGTCCGGTAAGTTAGTAAGCGCACTAACTACCGTATTTACTTCCATTCAAGAAGTTCATGTTCCTGATGGTTCGGCGGGCCTGTCCACTCGTGAGCTAACGCCTACAGTAATTCTCTACCTTTTAGTTCCGAGAGGTAGATCTCACAAAGCTTGGGATGGAGTGAAATTTTACGCAACACCCACGCCGTACAATTTTGCATCGTACGATACGCCATTTGCATTTTTACGCTGCATGAAAACGCCTTCCTTTTTGCTTCGGATGTGAAAAAAGAAGAAAACCCGGACATTTGTAACGTCAGTATAGTAAAATGACAAACCTGTCTATGGGTGCTTTTACGTAAAGCACCACCACGAAACATCTTAAGGCACTCATACGAAAAACGTTCAAAATGTATGCTTGGGGAAGGCACAAAGCACGGTGTGCATGCAATATGATGCAAAAAACTAACAAAGAAGGAAATAAACTACAAAATACAAAGCAATTTAAAAGATTTTGATAATTTGCGCACCATTACGTCTAATGACGAGAAAAAACCGTTGAAAAATGATCAAACAGATCAAAATTCGGATACCGGTCATTTTAGTGACCAGTATCTGCGCGCAACTCAGTAGGTCGCACTGTCAGGCATGCGCATCATTCTGAGTTGCGCTGGTCTGTCACGCGCAACTGATTCAGTTGCGCGCAACATTTAATTCAGCAAAAAGAAATAGCTGAGCACGATTTTTCTTTTCGCTTTCTCTCTCCTTCCTTCACGATTTTCGCTTCTTTCTCTCTCTAAAGAGCTCGGATTTTCTTGTTTTTCGAAGCTAAAGGAAGTAGATCTCGTCCCTTATTCATATTTGCCATAATTCGTTCATTCTTGGCTGAATTTGGGCAATTTTCGAACCATTAAACCCCAAATTTTGAATTTGGGGGTTTTTTATTCGACTTGTTTCCATGAATTTGTTTGTTTGTCGTTGTTACATGTTTAAACAATATATTACAACAAATTTCATGTGAAGTGATAAAGTATTGATCCTGTATGAGCATGTCAAGCATATATGTGTTTTTTTTTTTGTTCTAATTTTGACTTTGTGCTTGAACTTTATTTCTCTTTTGTTTTGCTCACATAAACTATACTTGCTAATTTTAATGTAAATTGAAGTGTTTAGAACAACAATTATGCATTAATATTATAAATGAAATTTTGAAATTTTATAATAGCATGAATTTGTTCTTGCGACTCATGTTTATTTTTTCATGCGTAAGTTTCAAAATTGGTTTTATCAATGATAAAAATAACCGACGATTATTATTATTCACTTATAAAACTGTGATCTCAAGATTTTCACAAAACTAGTTAGTTTAGGGAATTCTTGAAAACATCATCGAACTAGAGTAGTTTGGCTATACTTCGGGCTTTTGAGCCCCCATTTTATGTTATCGAATATTGTAGCCCCCAATGTTGGGTGACTTCGATGACTTGTTTGTTTTTAATAATTAGACCCTTTCATGTTGCTTAAAATAGGTCTAGAAATCATGTGTTTCGTCTTATTATGATAACAACTAGGATCTTGGAAACGATTAAACTAGTGCGTTTAAACCCTTTTTTTACCATTCATAGTTTTAACAAATAAATTTGCTAAGTCTAGTAATATTGGTCATTCATTAGAACAAGTAAGGGGAAAAATGAAATGTTGTTCAAATTTTTTGTCTATTCTTGCTACTTTTGAATTCTTTCTTTTGAGTTCAAATTTTGTCACTATTTTGAAGCTCGAGAAAGTAGATGTTATCCTCCTTGCGAAATTCCAATGTGTGCAACAATGTAGAATAATTTTAAATGAAGACTCCTTAATTTAGAATTTAGGAGTCTTTTGTTTACGTTCTAACTCATGAAATTGTTTGTCTTATGTTAATAAAGTGTCTTGATACAATTTTCATGATGAATGATTGAGTACTAAACTTTCATATGAGCAAGTATGTATCATGATTTTGTTTCTTTGCTCTATACTAGTCATACTCTCTAATCTCTAGAGTAAATTGAAGTATTGGAACAACAATTATGTACTAAGATTAGTTTTTGAACTTGAACTTGAAAACGGTTTGTAACATGTTTAATTGCCAAGTTTAGTTGCAAACTTAGTTTTCAAAGGAATAACATGATTATTAAATCATTGTGATACATTTGAAAATTGTAAGGCTCGAGATCTACGTAAACCATTTGTAGCTTAGGCGATTCTCGAAAGTAGCTCGAATGAATGTCTCATTTGTTTTTTGTTGATATTGGAGCCCCTATGTGTCTAGTTATGCGCATTCTTGCTATTTCACAAGTCTTGGAGCCCCCACTTTGGGGTAGTTCTAATGACTTGCTATTGTTTAGGCCATTCATATAATCATGATATTGGGATGGACCTATATATATATCCTATTTTTGTTTTTGAGATATTTAGGATAATGACATGGCTTTTGCATTTTAGTTAAAGTTATGTTCAAGAACGCAAGTTAGTTCTTTTGCCTGTTTACAAACCAAAAACAATTGTGTTTAAAGTTTAATAATCTTACCTAATGTCTAAACGTTTGTAAAGATCATTGCGGTGATTTTATTTTCAAAGTTGATTTAAAACATCAAATATTTTCTTTGTTCTTATCAATCTTTGATTTTGGTCTTGTAGGTGGTTCGTTTACCATCCCTTAGCCAATATTCGCAAGAGAAATAAGCGAGAACAAGTTCGAGTCAAGAAGAAGTCGAATCTAAATTCATTCATTTTGGAAATATTTATGTATATACATGTATTATCCAATCGGTTATTGAGAATCTGAAAATTTATTTTTGAGAAAACAAAAATTCAGAACGGAAATTTTATATACTATTTTTATTAGAAACATGTTGTTTCGAATTAGAATTCAAATTTTAAAAAAGGGTCCAATGAAAGTTTGTTTTGAAAAGCAACTTTTTCTAGTAGGCAAAAATCATATTATTTTCAAAATCGGACCCAAAATGGAAAGAAAAGTCTAGCTCGTAATTAAATGTGACTTTTTTTTTCAAGATTGATGAAGGTAAGTTGTAATTTGCAAATTATTTCAACAAAGATCTGAAAATGTGAGCAAACTTTTTTATATCTAATTTTTTTCATCTTTCCCTTTTTAGTGTTTGTCATCATTGTCATACTTCGATAATTGAAAGTGAAGTTCTTCCAATTAAAAAGTGCCGCTGTTTGAAAATGAATATTTATCAAACTTAGGTTTGATGGAGTGTTCGAATAATTTATAAAATCATTCGAATCACTTTCCAAAATATGGTCTCATTTCAAAATGAAAGTTAAGGTGAGACCTATATTTTTAATTTGAAACCCCCAAGCATAGACTTAGGTGGCTCTTGGAATTCATGTATACATATGCTAGGAGATATTTCTCATGTTTATTTGAAGCCCCTAGGTTTGTATTTTCAATTTGCCGAATAATGCATGTGTCTATCATGAATTGTTTGATCAAGTAACATAATTAATTATCTTGGTCAAATAATCGGAAGTGGTATTCTTCCCTTTGTCATTTAAAGTTATTAAGATGGTTCGTAATAAGATTTGCATGACATTGATTTCGCAGCATAAATAGCGTGTTCAAATCTGTAAATAGAGAAAAGTGGGGATGTCTTGGCTTTTTAGCCCCCAGTTTCATGCAAAGAGCGAAAAAGTTATACTATTTTTTAGTATTTTAGTTGCAAATGGGAGGGATCATCCCGACTTACCCTCTAAAAAAGAAATGAACAAAAAAAAAAAGAATTTGTATAAAAAGGAAGGGGAATCCAACTTTCCCATAGAAGAATAAAGAAATAAATTAGACATGTTTTCGAAAAGCAAGGATTATTGACTTAATATTTGAATCATCGTGATGACTTGGAAGTGAGGTATACGTGTGATATCGATAATGATCATTTTTTTTCATGTAGCGATCATGTTCAATCAATATTCCTCGCTTAGAGAAGATGGAGATATCCCACGTAGGCGGACATTTTAGTTGCTTATGACAAGTGAAAAGACCAATTCTCAAGAGTTGTAAAAGACATCTAAAGTTGACGTCAAGGCTGTCGATATATCAAATCAATTTATTGTGTTAACTCTTTTTCTTTCTAGGCAATGTATATAGAACCTGAATTACCTTAGTAATAAATAGCCCTATTATTAAAAGAAAATAAGATGATTGTTTTTTTTAAAAAAAAAGTGATAATCATCTCATTTTTCTTTGGCAAAAGATATGGAAAACATCGAATTTGTTTGATTCGATTGCTTTACTAACATGATGTAATCAAGCCAATGGCTATCAAATCATCCAAATCATTTGAATTTTGTTTTATATGATCTTTTAATCATAACTCGACACTTCATTCATTTTATATATGGGCATGACTACTCAATAGTAGGTTCATATGTGTAAAGGCCTAAGATTGGCCATATTTTCATGGAATGATGATTTTGGTATATGGTTATAGTCTACCTCAAGGAGGGCCTTTCCAAGGTCGTAACGTGGCTAGGCTTGGGGTTATGAACAATGGACAGGCTCAAGTATACTCCCAAAATCCTTTATTTTTGGTGCTTATCAAATTAGAACCTTTCTGCTTTGTGTGACAACTCCTACATTAGGTGCCTTTTCCTTGTTATCTCTCCTTTCTTTTTTTTGACAAGTTTTGTTTTGGCTTTAGAACAATTTTTTCTTTTTTCTTTTGCATTTAATCTTTCCTTTTGGTTTTAGACTAACTTTGTGTCCCCCTCTTAAGTTTTGTTCCCCCAATTTCCTATTTGTATCTTTGCACCATTCCCATCCCAAGGTATGGAATAATGTAGGTTGAATAACTAAGGCTCAATTGACAAGGCTCAAAAGGGCTGCCAAAAGATGGATTTTCTCTAAGGTTAAGAACATGGGATTATATTTATGGAGTTTCAAGTTGCCTCCTGTGTTGATGAAATCATCATATCCTTTCTTTGTGGGCCTAAGATGGGCCTCTTTTCATTCAATACATCTTGTAAGCCAAAGCTCATCAAGATTCTTAAAGTGTTGAGTATGTATGCCTTTTGATATTGCCTATTTATATGTATACATTTTATTTAATTCAAGTCAATAACAATAAAGAGATTGAAAAGAGAAAAATATAGACGTACTTGAAAATATATTTTTTATTCATTAATTAATGAGAGTACAAAATAAGTAGATTCGACAGCATGAATCTCTTAGTCTATCATAAAAAACAAATGAAAGAAACAAAACAAGACCTAGGGTGCTACATCTTGAATTGTTGACAACTTCTTGAGATTGCATCTTCGACCTTTATCCGTTTCTGACGTAGGTGAAATCCTCTCTAAAAATCAAGTCCATATATATGATTCATGGTTTCATTTATCAAGTCCCTTTCAATTAATTTTCCCACAGTATAGACTTTTTGAAATGTGTCTAAACCAACGTATTGTAAATGGCACTTGTATGGTGGAGAAATATTGACTATGAACTTTGGGATAAGTTCATGATCCGGAGGTCTTTGTGGAATAAGAGCAACCTTTGATTGCCACCTGGAAAAGAAGTCAATGAAGCCTTCTTCTTCTTCCCCTTGCTTAAGCAATTTGAGATCGCGCAAAGTAGTTGTGAGCTCGATGTTATCTCCATATTGGGTTAAAAACGCTTTTACAACGTCACTCCAAGTGGAAGTTTGTTTTGCATCGAGGTTATAAAACCATGATCTAGCAGTTGGGTCCAATGAAAGAGGAAAAGTACATGCATATAGGTTTGGCTCAACCCCTTTCAATGCCATAATTCCAATAAAGCTCATTAAGTGAGTTCTAGGATTGTCTGTAACCTTAAAGGTTAGCAAATCCATAGTCAAGAACTTTTCTGGGAGAGTCTTGCCACTAGGTTGTGGTGCAAGCTCATAATTGAAGTACTTATTCCCTGAGTTAGCTCGAATGACAAGTTTCTCCAAGGCCTCTACTCTTCGGGTCTTGCTTTTTCATGCAGAATGTTTTCTTTTTCTTTTTCTGCTTTTATTTTAGCCTTTTCTGCTTTTTTTATGAGCCTTCATTTGAGCTTCTTCTTCTTGTAGGGCCTTTAGGTTTTGGAGTTCCTCTTTAAGTTTCTCCAATGCTGCTTTGTCACCCATGATTGGACTAGTATGAAAATGTGGAAGATGATCTAGTAATGTGTATCATGAGAAATAGAGCGCGTTCACTTAAACCTTTTTTGCCAAGCATTCAAACAAAGAACCAAAGTCAAAATGATTGTTTTATTTCTTTTTTTAATCCTTGTAATACGAATTCACTTTAAGCAAGTTTGTTGATGAAGAATGTCAAAAAATTCACAAACAATCATTGATGGAATGTCATGATTTGTGTTGACTTCAACAAGGTAATCATCTAAGAATTTTACTTTAAATGAATTGTTTTCAAAAAAGGTAGAAGAGAAAGTCAAGAAAGTTGGATTGAAAATGCTCATCAAATTTTAGGAATATTAATCAACCCGAACATACTCCTTAAAATGATCAAATATACTATAGTATTTGTTGATCATTTAGATTACAATAGAGATCGTTTTTTTTTTTTTTTTTTTAATTATGATTCTCATATTGTTTATCTTTAAAGGATAAAATATTACTATTTGTTTAAAAAGAATGATGGCCTCTGAATGTAAAATCCAAGAAATTATTAAATCATTTTCTCGGTTTTATCATTCATTATATATTTTTTTTGTATCATACTCTCTTTTTTTTATTTTTTATATATATATATTTTTTAAGAACGACATTTCCCTTTTTTTTTCGTTCAATTTCTCTCTCTCTCTCTTTTTTTTTTTAGTGAGGAAATCATCCCAAGTAAAGTTCTCGGGATTTTCTTTTTAAACCATAGAAGAGGTAAATAAATTATACTCTTAAATCAAGGTTGACCAATTACAACTAAAAAAATGATAAACACGAAAATAGGCACGTTTAAGAATAAACATATTGATGACGTCTTATTAAGAGATGCGAACTTCTAATGATAAATCTCACAAGAAGTAATGTCATTAGCTCGATTATAAAGTACGTACACGAATCATAATAATCAAAAATAGTATCGCGCATAATTTTTCGTCTTGCGCTAAGGTGGAAAGTGCATCTTCAAGAGTAACATCTACTACATGCAAGGTTTTTTTTTTATTTTATTTTTTTTGCGAAAATGCAAAAAGAACGATAAAAAAAACATGTTTTTCGAAAAAAGACGATCATAGCAAAAGTTAGACAACGTTGTTAGCCAAAGAGATATTTTTAACACCTACTTAACGATTAACCTTGAAACGATAGTATCGTTTTCTCCGTATGATATTGCTCGTAACGAGTCAAAGTCAACGTTGAACAGTGGACGCGCGCAAGACACAGTGTTGCGCGAAGGTGCCGCACGCAACTTCTGAACTTGCGCTAGGAGGGCGCGCAACTTTGACAGTTGCACGTGCCACCTGGTAGGTTCGACATTTTTTTTTTTTTGCGAAAACGTAAAAAGAACGATAACAAATTTTATTTTTATTATTTTTTTTTATTTTTTTTTTTTTGTCGAACCATAATTTTTGCGAATTTTTTTTTTATTATATCTCTAGGTAGCAATGCTGGAATTAGTTAGATTAGACACAAAGCACATATTCATGTAGTCACATAAGCACATAAAAGGAACCATCAAAGCATACAATGTCATTCTAAGGTCAAGGCTTGGGTGTCCAAAGGTACCATATCTTAAGGGGCGATCCCATCGTAAGGGGGTCCTTCCTTAGATGCCCATTGGCCCTTTAGAAGCCTAGGACTTTACACTTGTTAGGGTGTATTAGGATTTGAATTCCTGACTGTTTGGGAGACCTTGAATTAGAAAGGATACTCTCATCACGCTTTTTTGTAAGAAACAAGTAGGAGTCGCCAATGAGTTTTAGGAAAACTCATAAACCTCGTTCATGCCTTTCTTCCATGTGGAGTTCATGGAATAATTAGCATGAATCATAAGTTTACCCATACCTAAAGACTAAGTTACTTGATTTTATATACAAGCATTAATCACGTAGGAATTACATTGCAAAAGTCGTTATTCTTATTTAATCAATATTCGTGAAAGAACAATAAATAAACAATATTCGCCTTGTCTTAAGTGGTAAAACAACAATTAATTATTCAAATTCTAGTCTTGATTAACGAAATAATACTATGTGAATTAATTAATTAAAAGTTTGTTTAAAGTGATCAAACAACACTATTTTTTCAATTAAAGTTATTTAAACAATAAAGGAAAAGTGATTTATCTAAGTGCTCAGGAAACTAACCGTTCTTCTTTTATGTTAAATCTCCGTTTAATGTGTTTATGGACTTTCTTTATTTTTCGTACCTCCAAGGACTTCAATGGATTCAATTAGGGTTGGAAAGTATTTGGGAAGAGAGAAGAAAAAAGTAGTATGATAGTAAGAGAAGTTGAGAGATTAGGGTTTTGAGAATACAAGGGTTTTAATTATGAATTTTTCAGTGCCCGTAATGCTGAACGAAGACCCCTACTTATAGGCGTAGGGATCTAGGTTTAGGGTTTTAGAGCCGCGTCGTCAGTTGGCGCATGCAACTCTCTGATTCGCGCTGGGTGCCGCGAGCATCTCAATGAGTCGTGCACAAGGCGCGCGCAACTGATTGAGTTGCGCTTGTTTGCGGTTTGCCTTATACGAAAATTCGTTTTTAAAACTTTCATAACTTTTGATTGCGGAGTTGGATTAAGGCGTGTGAGATATCATTGAAAATCTCTGAATGTTTACTTTCCAATTCCGTTAGAATTAGATTAAAATATGTTTTGGATCAAAAGTTATGGCCGTTGGAGTGCAAGGGTGTCAGTTTTAGGGCCCGGTTTAGTGTTTTGATCATAACTTCTTTGTTTTGGCTCGGAATTGGGCTTATAAAATACCGTTGGAAAGCTTTTTGAAAGGGCTATCCATCTGTATAGGCCTTTTATGGGAATTTGATAGTTGGTTTAGCTGTTTGGCTCAGTTTTTCAACAATGTAGGTTCCATTGGATCCAATCATTGCATTTAACGCATTTGGGTCCGTTATTAATCAAGTTTAAACATGTATGAACACGTTTTAGGCCAAATTAGTAATTGGACAAGGCTCTAAGATAACTTGGTCTCAAATATGGATTTTAACTTACTTCATAATGATTTCCGCAGTCCATAAACACTTCAACTTTGATGTAACATGAAGAACTGATTTTTTTAACATCATCGCACTTCCTTTCGTGATAAGAGGCCAAAAGTAGGTGACTACAAATACCTTCATGTGCTATCTAAGATATATTTTTTCTTAAAAAAAAATAATTTCCTTCTTAAAGTGAGCTTAAATACCTAAGGAGTTAAGAGTTTATATAAAGGATGTTCAAGAGTGAAGAGTAAGTTACTAAGTCCCAAAGATGGCCTATGAAACAGTCATTACATCCGAAATAAGTTCTATTTCTTTAGCTCAAATTATAGAACTTTTCAAGAGCTTTCCAACCATATCTCACAATAATTTTTTCGATTTTTCTATGTTTTTTAATGATTTTTTTTAGTTTAAGCTATCAAAGAGAAGAAATATGCATATTTTTTTTCTCTTAATTTTTTAAAAAAATAATAATTGTATTAGTTTATTTTCAAGAAACTAATGGTGTCACGGAACCTATATTACACTATATCATGTATTTATATTTATAGAACCTTAATTATTAAGAGTTTTAAGTAACTTTAATTTTATCTAGAGATGACTTTAGAAATGAGAACTTTTCACAATCTTTAATTCTAAAAAAAAAGGTTTTAAAATCTTTAATCTTATTTTAAAGATGACTTTAGAAATAAGAGTTTTAACATAATTTAATTTTTTTTTTTTATAATTTTGTGAACCTTCTTATTCAAACCCTTTCGCGACGCAAGAATGAATCATACATTGGCTTGTTTGTTTTAATAATTAATGATAGTTGATATGAGGTTATGGCCTCATTTCCAAACATGAGGTTTAATATTAATTATTTAGTTCTACAAGGTTGTAACAATTATCCATCTCCATAAAAATAAGCTTATATCCCATTATAATTACCCGATGGATTAATTGACAATCGGATATGATTAAATAGTTTATTGTTCCCTTTTATTTGGAAGTAAGGCCTTGACAGGTGTCCTGTTTCATTTGGTCAGTTCCATTAAGCCTAAACACATAACCCTTACAACCTTACAAAAATTACCCTTGAGTGAGATTATACAGTGAACCCTTCCAGCTTCACTAAAAAAAAATACCTTGATCCACCAAAAAGTCGTCAATTGGGACACATTTGTTGAATTGTCTTGTTCAAAAAAATCCCTAACCCAAACCATGCGAACTTACAAATCATTATTAAATATAAAAATAATCCTAATTACTATAAACATTGAGAATCAATTTTGTAAAAACGAAAATGTTCAATCAAAATTTTAACAATTGTGATAATACCCAATCCAACTCCCAAAATAAACTTCGATTTTAACCTTGCCATCTCCCAAAATTGCTAAACAAAGTAAGCATCTCCCTCTTTGGCTGTTAATGTAACACCCCAAATTTTCCTCTACGGAAATACTAGTATAATTATAATTATACCGTATACATACATTTAAGCATATTACCCCCACATGATAACGTAAGAATAACTTAAAACTCAACACAAAATAAAATTGCAATGAAAAACTCAATTTTTTCCCTTTATTTAATACTTAAAAATAGTAATTATTGTTATAAGTACTCAAATTGAAATAAAAACCATCATCATTCCTAAAGAAGGTGAAGCAAATCTCAGGGCTCCCATATGCTCATTGTAGGGAATATTTCAAGCATTACCCCAAACTTGAATCCCACTGTGATCATACACTTAAGCATGGTGGCGTCTAAAGGGAAGAAATCTAGAGCAAAAGAGTCGCCAACAAGTTTTAGGAACTTGTAAACCGTTCACTGGATGAAGGTTACACCCCTTAACGATCCAGGAGATCGTTAACTCCAATAGGTCTGGAACCAAGACTGGAAGTTCGGGGATGAAGGTATAAATCCAATCTAAAAGAGAAAGAATCTGCCCTAATAATAGGCCTCTACTTTATTCTTCTCGTATTCATGTGCGCCTTCTGACTAACATGCAATCAATAAGTTTACCCTAAACCTGTTTATCTATGTTGGTTGAATATTAATGCACAAATAAAACTATTATTGGCGATCACTTAAATTATAATCATATTAACCCTAAACAAGATTATTAATTATCTTATTAAGCGTGATTACAAGTACAAATTCCCTTTAAACATGCATAAAAGGTGTGATCAAGCAATAACAATAAATAATATCAAGTAACATAATAATCGTAAATTATAAAAATAATTATAATAATAATTATAATCAATATTCATAATAATAATTATAATCAATAATCATCATCATCATGTAAAAGAATAATAGCAAGATCCTAGGCATGATACTAACAAGATTAATAACAAACCCAAGAACAATCAAAATCAAAGCTTTAACCCTAACATGATACTAACATAATATTAGGAAAGAAAATAGGAAGCACCATAGAAATCATAATTGATATAAGGAACTTATTGTTGTCACCCTAAACATCATACTAAGAAAAGCATCCTAACATGATACTAGGAATCAAAATAATAATTTAAACATGATTTCTATATCATAATAACAATTAAAGCACTTACATGGATGCCTCATATCTCTTTCTAATAACAAAATACACACGTTAGTAACTTCAAGGAAAATAATTAAATTAAAGAATTAAATTAAATAATAGAAATAAAGATTTGGGACCAAACCCTCAGAAATATCAAACCTTTCACGTCTAGGGCGAAGGCAACTTCAAATTATGTTAGGTGTGTCTAGATCTTGTGAATGCGGAATTTTGTTTGTAAAAATTTGGTTTAGAAAAAGAGAAAGAGTATCAAGAATTTCTTGATGAGAGTTTGTAAGAATTAGATGGGGAATTGATGAAGGTCTAAGGACGCTATTTATAATGAAAACAATCTGGATTTGATAAAAAAGAATCAGAGTTTGAAGAGGAATAAAACACGATGTTTTCGCTGCAATAGCCTCTGTCACCGAGTGACAGAGTGCAGCGCCGCGCGGCAAGCCTGTCGTCCGGCGCTGCAAGACAATTTTTGCGGATTTTGTTTTTATCATATCTTTTGATCCAGAAGCCAAAATAAGGCATATAATATGTCGTTGGAAAGATCTTGAATTCTACTTTCCAACTCAGTTATAATCAGATTAAAATTTTTTGTAGATAAAAAGATGTGGCCGAAATAGTGGAAAAGTGTCAGTTTTGGATAGAGTTTCATATTCCATTCATATCTTTCTCGTTATAGCTCGGATTTAATATTATAATATATCATTGGAAAGATAATTTCAAGATATATCCAACCATATAAAATTTGGATAAAGATTATGAGGCACGAAATTAAAATCTGAATATATTCCATCTCGTACAAAACAAGGATTCTTAAAAGGAGTAGTTTTATTCAATTTCAAACTCTTTAAAACATAATTATCAATCCTAACTCCATTAGGATTCAAAAGAACCTTCTAGAGTATTCTAGAAGACTATAATCAACCCTAATAGCTTTAGGAATGATAATTAATAATAGGCCCTCCTCTAGATCATTGGGCCATATGTAAGAACCAAACTGGGTCCAGTTTAGTATTTTGGCCATAACTTCCTCATTATTCATCGGAATTGTGCTTATAATATAGTCTGTACCACCTCCTAAGCGTTCGGTCAACGACTCGGAAGTTTTCAGGGACCAAGAGGATGAAGATCCTCAGGTCGAAACTTATATAGCCGAGGATGGCTCCTTGATAACCAAGCGCATCCGGCCCAGAGATACTCTGGAGCGGGGTGCCAACCAGGCGGGTACAAATCGACCCCCTGGGCAGCCGGAAGGGGAAACCCATACGGCCAGTGGATCAGTTCCTGTCACTCGAGACGAACTCATGGAGTTCATGACAAGTTTCAAGGGTGAAATTAAAGATCTGATCTCTAAGAGCCGGGCTGGCCTAAGTAGGGGTCAGTCGGCAAAAAAGACTCCTCTGGAGAAAGGGAAGTCAGTCAGAGATAGGCAGCCAACTGTTCATCCAAAGGAGAAGGCAGTTAGGACCATTGATTGGTCCAAAATTCTTCTGCCTAAGAGGAATGCCAACAATCCCCGCCGGACTCAACAGCCGGTGGGAAGCAAAAAATCAACTCTTGACGCCCGGGAGATCATCACCCGCAAGAGAAATAAGCAGTTGTCTGAGTCGCCTTCTACGTCGAACTTTCCAGACAACTTAAACAACACTTCTACAGGGAATGTACCTTCCTTGCATGAGAGCCAAACAGGAGGGAATACCGTCCATTCTGGTCCTCAGATGATTGGGACTGCACCGTATGTACCTTCTCAGGTCTACGGTCAGTATTCTCCCTATTTCATGCAGCCGGCCCTCTTTGGAGGTCAGGCGGCATACAACAACGTCCAGCCTCTGGACTAGCAGTTTCGTCTGCTCCGCCTGGGTGAACAACCTTCTGCGTTCACCCGGGAGATAACCGAGGAGGCACAGCCGGCTAAGGTTAAAAATGTGTTGGTAGGCACCTATGACGGTACCTCCAACCCGGAAGACCACCTCATGGCTTACACCAACGTCATGTACTTACAAGGGTTAGATGATGCCACTTGGTGTCGATGCTTCCCGACTACATTGAAGGGCATTGCCCAACAATGGTTTGGCAACCTGCCAGCCTGGTCCATTGATAGTTTCAGGAAGCTTTCCTTCCTGTTCACTTCCAACTTCTCGATGAACATCCCTGCGAAGAAAACAAGTCTAGACTTGAGCACCATTAAGCAAGGGGAGAGAGAAGGATTGCGCTCCTATGTCAGGCGGTTCAATCTGATCAGAATTCAGATTCAAGGACTGTCTGACGAGGTAGATTTTACAGACTTTTTTAAGGGTCTGAGAGACGGGTCGACTTTTAAGTTCGACCTAGTTAGAAAGGGGCTTTCACTTTACAGGCGGCCCTGAGGGAGGCGGAAAGCTATATTCAAGCAACCGACCTCTGCTCGCCTGGTAACCAGTCGGACTCTAAGAAGTCTGACAAGCAGAAAGACAGCCGGCCAAGAAAAAAGAAGAGAGCAAGAAAAGAAAAGAAGTCTTGGCGGTTAGTGATTCTGACCAGCCGTCTCAGAAGAAGAAGAAAGAATTTAAACCGTACGTTCCTAAGTACGAGTTTAACAAGGACTGCAACTCCATCCTCATGAAGATCAAGGATTGGCTGTCTCTAGAGAAGTCGAATCCAATAAAAAGTTCCATTCAATCAAGGAACAAAAATAAATTCTGCCAATACCATGAGGAAGTAGGCCATGACACCAACAACTGCTTCAGCCTTCAACAGGCGTTGGACCGTCTGGCTGATAAGGGGATGTTAAAGTCCTATATCTCTAAGTCCAAAGGGACTAATAAGAAGAACCCGGGGCAGTCGTCTAAGACACCCCATCCTGCTAGTAGTTCGGACACCGATAAGGAGCCGGTCTATACCATAGCAAGCGGGTTCTCATGTGGTGGCCCTACTATCCGGAGCACCAAGAGCCATCTTCGAAAGATGGACAATGATGATGATGATCAAGCATCTGCTAGATCCTCCTTCCCAGACGTTCTGATCACTGAGAAGGACAGGGGCAGCGTTCGCCGTCCGAATGACGACCCGATCGTCATTGAATGTAAGGTTGCAAACCAGCTGGTTGGAGGAATCCTTATTGACACCGGCAGCTCATCGGACATTATCAGTCTCCGGTGCCTGAAAAATCTGAAATACAATGTCAACAGCATGCATCCGGTTACACACCCCCTGGTTGGTTTACCCAGTCGGAAGGGTTGATTTACCAATCCGACTGGGTGAAAAAGGAAAAGGACGACACCTGGTCGCCAAGTTCTTGGTCGTTGAGGAACTGACCGCCTACAACATTCTTCTAGGCTGGCCAACCCTCAACGAAACCAAGGCAGTAATCTTCCCTTCTCTCATGCTCATGAAGTATGCGAGGGATGACGACTCTGTTGGTTCCTTGAATGGGGATCAAAAGACGGCCCGGGAGTGCTACCTCTCAGCCGTCAAAGATACTGTGACCCTAGGCGACCAAGGTCCAGAACCAATAGACCTTGACACTGTCAAGGATACCGACCCAGCCCCAGCCCCACCAGCAGTCGGAAAGAAAAGAAAGGCACCGCTGCTGGTGGAGGTGAAGAAAGAGAAAAAATAGCAATCACTAACCGGGGAGCGGTCAGCTGAGCTCCGTCCCCAGCCGGCTGGAGACCATATTGATATACCTCTGGACGACAGCTGCTAGAGCGTACTGTTAAGGTTGGGACGGCTGCTCATGCTAAATTGGGTGCAGATCTGCACCTCCTGTTGAAAGAATTCAAAGACATTTTTGCCTTTGAAGTGGAGGAGATGCCAGGCGTTAGCCCGGATCTTGCTGTCCACAAACTCGCCGTGGATCCTAAAAGGAAGCCCATCCGGCAAAAGAAAAGAAATCACGGTGAGAAGAGAAGTCACGCGGCAGCTACCGAAGTAAAAAAGTTGTTGGACGCTAGGTTCATTCGGCCATGTAATTTTCCCGACTGGGTGGCGAATGTCGTGCTTGTAAAGAAGCCGAATGGTACCTGGCGTATGTGTGTTGATTACACAGACCTCAACAAGGCATGTCCTAAGGACAGTTACCCACTTCCAAAGATCGACAGTCTGGTTGATTCGACAGCCGGGCATGCCTTGATGAGTTTCATGGATGCCTACTCTGGCTTCCATCAGATACCCCTGTGGAAAAAAGATCAAGAGAAGACGACCTTCATCATTGACCAGGGGTTATTCTGTTACACTGTGATGTCGTTTGGCTTGAAAAATGCGCCGGCTACATTCCAACGGATGATTAATACGGTCTTCATTAATCAAATTGGAAGGAATGTGGAGGCGTACATTGATGACATGATAGTCAAATCCAAGCAGCAGACGGATCACCTTGTTGATCTCCGAGAAATCTTCACCACACTCATGCGCCATAAGGTTATGTTAAATCCTAAGAAATGCGTCTTTAGTGTTGAGTCTGGGAAGTTTCTCGGATTCCTGATTGATCAAAGGGGGATAGAGGCTAACCCCGAGAACATACAGGCGATAATTGACATGAAGTCACCCCGCACTGTCAAGGAAGCACAAAGACTAACCGGTTGCCTGGCGGCTTTGAGGAGGTTCCTCAGCCGGTCAGGTGACAAATGTCTTTACTTCTTCCAAGCAATCAGGAAGAAGACCAAATTTGAATGGGGGGATGATGCTGAGGCAGCCTTTCAAAAGCTGAAAGAGCACTTGCACTCTTTGCCAAGGCTTGTTAGCCCTCTGCCCAAAGAGTCGTTATATATGTACCTAGCCGTCCCGGATCATGCTCTCAGTGCTGTTCTCCTTGCTGAGAGAGACGGCATTCAGCTCCCGGTCTATTTCATTAGCCATGTTCTAAAAAATGCCGAGCTCCGGTATCCCATGGTTGAAAATTTTGGCCTTGCTTTATATATGGCCTTCAAGAAATTGAAGCCGTATTTTCTGGCCCATTCGGTGGTAATTTACACTGATCAGCCCCTCAAGCGGCCAATGTCCACCTTGGAATCATCCGACAGAATGTTGAAATGGGCTATTGAAATGCAAAGTCTTGAAATCACTTTTGAACCTAGAAAGGCAGTGAAAGGTCAGGCGTTTTCCGACTTCATTGTTGAAATGACACGACCGGCTCAACCGGATAACATTGATCAGGTTTGGAAAGTGTATGTAGACGGGAGCTCGACGAAGAACGGCTGCGGTGCAGGAATTATATATGATTCCCCTGAGGGGGACAGATTTGAATATGCACTGCGGTTTAAGTTTCAAGCCTCAAATAACGAGGCGGAATATGAAGCCCTGCTAGCCAGAATTCTCACGTGTAAGACAGCAGGGGCAACCAAAATTGACGCCTACTCTGATTCACAGTTGGTCGTAAGCTAGTATGAGGGAAAATATGAGGCAACTCATCCGGCTATGATCAAGTACCTTCAGGCAGTCAAAGAAGAGGCCGGGGCACTTGAGGAATTCCGTTTGAGTCAAGTGCCCAGGTCAGATAATATAGTTGATTGTATATTTACATGCTTTGTTCAAATATTTTTTTTTTCTACTATTGATTTTAAATTATATCTCATTGATTTGTTCTAAGCTAATTGGTGAATTGGTGATGTTTATCTGAAGGGAAAAAAGAGTTTACGAAGTTGTCTGTTTCATGCATGTTTCTTCCTTGATAATTACTCTAATTTGATTTATGTCATTATTTAGGTACTCAATTCTAGTGATAGCTCAATGGATTAAGGTAATTTTTTGGAAAATTTCCATTCTTATCATACTATAGTTGACTTTTCCCGGCCCATTGGTATAATATTAAATTTTTGTCTTCTCATTGGTAAACCTGTAGTTTAGGAGCAAGGCCTGGTTAATCACCTAGATAAATGAATTTCATTTATCAAAGTGGCAATTTAGTAATTATTTTGCATTGAAAATTGGGTTGGGTATTAAAACGAATTTAATTTTATTTATGTCATGTGTCTCTAATGCTCCATTTATTTTAACGTTGTTAACCACCATGGCACCATGGACTAAACTTTCAATGCTAACCTTACTCCATCCATCTTGTCTATCTCAAGCTCTCTCCTCTGCTCCCCTCCCATGGTCACGCCGATCAAGCAACCACCTTAAACGCCAACCGGTCGGCCAAAGAAACGACACTCTACTAGTAGCAAATTGTGTAATTTGGGGCAATACAAACACTTAGGGAAAGACATTTGCAACCAAAAGCGGTGACATGTCGTGATCGGTAATTTTAGAAGTGGTGGTAGTTTTTATATTTTGAGTTTAAGTGGTACGGTGCTGACTGTTGAGGTTGTTTAGTTAGAGTGGGGCAAAAGATTTTTTCTCAAGGGGTAATTAAGTAATCTCAACTAATTAATGAAGGACAAATATGTAATTTTCTTTGTACTTGAGTTAACTTCATGAAACTCTAGTTAACATTGAACAATGCCACTTGAGAAACATATTTTGTAATTACAAAAAATGCCACTTGAGATTTATATTTTGACCAAAAACATTAACACTTTTGTTTTTTGTAATTACAAAAAATGCCACTTGAGAAACATATTTTGTTTCTCATTTTGATAAACTTGAATTTTCTACTTATAGAAGACTGTGAAAAGAAAAGTGTAGCAACTTTAAAAAAAAACGGATGAAGTAGTACTAATAGAAAAAAGTGAATTCTAGAGTTGTACCAATTAATGGAAAATTTCCTTTTTTTTGTTTTAATCAACTTCATTTATAATATTTATGTCATATATATTATTTTAGATATCACATGTTAAATTAATCAATTTGGTTTCCTTTGGAAACAGATCAATGAAATGAATCAATCCTATTATAAGGAGGGTGATCCCATCGTAGGGGGTTCTTCCTTAGATGCCCATGGCTATTTAAAAACCTAGGACTTTACACTTGTTAGGGTGTATTAGGACTTGAATTCCTGACTGTTTGAGAGACCTTGAATTAGAAATGATACTCTCATCACGCTTTGTTGTAAGAAACAAGTAGGAGTCGCCAATGAGTTTTAGGAAAACTCATAAATCTCGTTCATGCCTTTGTGGAGTTCATGGAATAATTATCACGAATCATAAGTTTACCCATGCTCAAATTGGTCTACATAAACCTGAAATGAGTTCGGGAGCAAGGGTACTAAAATAACGTTCCTTTTAGGGAGGAATTGCTATTTTAGCCCTACTACGACCTCTACTAGCTCTTCCTTTTTTGCAATTTCATTAACAAACAATATATGCAACGCGATATCTAAAACTAAGTTAGTTATTTTTATTTACACACGTTAATTCACGTAGGAATTACATTGCAACGTCGTTATTCTTTATTTAATCAGTTTCGTGAAAAGAACAAGAAAATAAACAATATTCGCCTTGGCTTAAGTGATCAACCAATAATTAAATATCCAATTATAATCTTTATTTTACGCAAGATACTATGTGAAAATAATTAATTAGTCATTTTAAGGTGATCAAACAACACTAATTAATTAAATAAGGTTCCTTTAAACAAGAAAATAAATATGATTTATATGAGTGCTTGGGAATTTACCACTTCTCTTTGCTAGATCTCCGTTTAGAACACTTATGGACACCTTTTTGCTAGGGAACCTCCACCGTAGTAATAAAAGATCAAGGGGTGAGTGTTTAGGACAAGAGGGTTTAGGTAGCACAAGTTCACAAGTATTCCGCCAGAGTTTTAGGTTATTTTCTGTGTGTTTAAGCCTCGGATTAAGCCTCTATTTATAAGGAATGGGTAAGATTAGGGTTTTGAACATCCTGTCACAGCAGGTGTCGCGCGCAACAGGATTAGTTGCGCGCGACAACCCAGCGCAAGTGATTTGGTTGCGCTGCTATGGGCAGCGCAACTAAGTGTCTTGTGCGCGGCATTATGGTAAGATTCGATTCTATATTTTCATAAAATTCTGAATCTTCCGTGAACGCATCGCTAGAGGTTGCGCTGAGTGTCGCGCGCAACTAGATTTGTTGCGCGCGCCTGCCCAGCGCGATTGATTAAGATGCGCGGGGATTTTCCTGCGGCAGCATTAAAATTTAACCTAGGCACTCCTAAATCCGTCATTATTGGGTTTTAAGCACGGGCTTAAGCCTAATATTGATCGAATTTAATTAATTGGACCTCGTTTAGCTTTTTTTTTTTTTAGTTTGGGCTAGTTTTTATGTTTTGTGGCTTAACTAATTATCCATAATCATTCTCCACTTCAATCTAACACGAACATGGTTTTATTTATCGCCATTGCACTTCCTGTTGGGACAGGAGGCCAAAAGTAGATGTCTACACCTATGTTTTCCTATCATAGTTTTTATAACGTTTTGCATCTTGATTTATCTGCTATCACATGTACTATTAATCAAACTTCAGTTTTTTTTTTTTTTTTTTTTTTATAGTGATTGATAAAAAAATCGATCTAATTATTTATTTGCCAGCTCTTTTAGGGGGCGTTTCGCAAAGTGGTATGGGTTTGGAATCAGGAATAGGGTTCAGGTAGTATCGGGTTGGAACTTGATATTTAATACCATGTGTTTGGTTCAATTCTGGAACGGAATCTCTCACTATTCCCTCTTTCTATTTGATACCTAAGGGAATGGAAACCCACCTCCCCCCCCCCCCTTCCCAATTCTTTCTAAATCCCATATACCTCCTGGGTTTGAGGTATTAGTTTAACTTAATACTTTTGACAACCAAACATATGGTATGGATTTTAGTCATTCTAAACTCATACCTCATACCTAAATTCCGTGAACCAAACTCCCTCATAGTGTTTTATGTCATGACATATCTATCTCCAATTGCACACTAAACCAATCAAACTTTGATTCTTGTAGAGATAGATCAACGAATCAACCCAATTATTATTATTATTATTATTATTATTATTATTATTATTATTATTATTATTATTATTATTATTATTATTATTATTATTATTATTATTATTATTATTATTATTATTATTATTATTATTATTATTATTATTATTATTATTATTATTATTATTATTATTACTATTATTATTATTATTATTATTATTATTATCATCTCAAAAACAAAAAGTCATACAACCAACAATAAATTAGTGGGAAGCCGAGATACAATTTGGGCTCCCACTCCTCTAGCTATAGCAAAGCCTACCCTAGTGAAGATATGAGCTGCAGCACGAGCCCCAATGTCTTGCGTCGTCGAGAACCTCTGAATCCGATTAAGCAACGCAATAGCCTCCTTCTCTAATTCCCTATGCGAAGAAAAGGAGAAGGGAATGAAACTATAGCCAATCGCTCGGCAACGAGCGTCATACTTAACCCGCTTTCGATGAGCCGCGTCAACTACAACCCGTCCAGGAAAAAAGTCAGATAGCCCTGTCTGTGTCAAAGGAGAAGACCCAGTGAAGTCGACACATACATCACGACCACGATCCCATGAATAAAGTAACACATCGGCAGGTCTGAGGGCCCCGTCATTTCCTCCAAACAACCCTATGTCAACCTCCTTTCTTGATGTAATCTCGAATCTGTAGCAAATATCGATGATTATTATTATTATTATTATTATTATTATTATTATTATTATTATTATTATTATTATTATTATTATTATTATTATTATTATTATTATTATTATTATTATTATTATTTAAAAACCCAATTATTTTCCTATTAACTTCATTTGTAACGTTTTATTTCATGATTTTATGCTATCACTTATTAGAGCAACCAAAAAATTAATTTTGGTGTTAGAACGGTGAATCTACCCAATAATTTTACAACCTATCTCTAAATTTAATTTTTTTTAATTTTTTTTTGTTATACCTTTTTCTTTTGGATTTTGGTTATACATGTTGTTTACTAAAAAACCGGTTACCTTTATAGTTCAAAATAAAACAATACTTATGTTGTCAATGTGTTGAAAATGGTGGACCAACACTTAATAATACTTTCTTCATCATTTGATCAGTTGTTACAGTTTATCTTATTTTCATAACAACATATGGTAATTAAAATTAAATAAAATTTTAATTACTCTTGTATATCTTTCAAAACAATTAAATAAACCTTTACTAATTCATGTGTGTTGTTATTACCAAGGTGACATTATTTTTCATTTTTTTAATATTATAATATTCTCATGATAATTTCCCAATCAAATTTATTGTATTTATCATTTTACTGAAATACCTTAATAGTCCAAACTTTTCTTCTATATACATATCATTTTCTACCCATACGTCTTTTCTACCAACCCTTTTCATTCCTCTTGTTATTATACAACATTTCTACTTTTTAAAAATTTATGACGAACCCTAATGAAAACTTACCGCTAATTGTATCTACTCTTTATGAATTAGAAAACCTTAAATTTTTGCACCTTTGATGAACAGTTATGAAATTTTAACTTTCATTTTCAATTGCCTATATAATTAATATTTTTGGTTCGCTCTTTATACACGTTTGAATATGATTTAATTTGTTGTCATTATTTGTTTATATGGTTTATTGGATCACTTATTTACTCAATCTTACAAAAGTGTTCTACAGTATTAAATTGTTAATAAAAAGAGAGCAATTAAATAACTTATCTTGGAGAAACAATTTGTCAATTCAATTGACAAATATAAGGTACTCAACCTAATTAAATGAGTCATTAATGTGTGGATACTACATGTATAGTATATGTACACGTACTATATGTATGTACGTGGAATATATGTACAATAATAGTATAATAAATATATATTTAAACTTAATTAAAATTTAATATTAATTTTCATCAAAATAAATTAATATTAATTGATTTGAACCCACTTGAAAACATTGCTAGGTTCTCCACTAGTTGTTTGATACACTAGTAAGATTTATTCAGTACCATTAGATGTTTATTTATTTATTTATTTATTTATTTATTGAAATAATGTAGACTGGGCTTATGTTAATTCAAATCAATATTTGCCAAATTAATTATACTTTAGGGAAAGGAAAATGAAATATATTCATTATGACTACTAATGTCCCACCTAGCTACTAAGTGAGCCACTGTATAACAAAACCGTTTGACATGATAAAACTACAAAAATTAAAACACATGCTATCTTGTTGAATGTCGTCGTACATATGGTGAATTGAGGGTAGACCTTGCTTGCTCTTACTGCTCACACTATTGATCACACTTGTTGCATTACATTCTATAGTAACAAAATCATAATAACCTATGTGTCGAGCCAAGAGAAGCCCAAATATGACAGTCATAACTTTAGTAACCACATGGGAAGTGCGATAAACTATTCTCTTAGCAGCTGCTAACAATTGTCCCATGTCATCACGCCACAAAAAAAAAAAAAAAAAAAAAAAAAAAAAAAAAAAAAAAAACTCCCAAACCAACACTGGTGTCATGTGTGTATCACAATTGGATTTTACAATGCCATAAGGAGGGAAAGCCCGAAACTCAATATTGTTGCACAACCTAGTGGAATAAGACCTTTGAATGCGTACAATAATCTTTCACTAGTTTCAAAAACTCAGTTGTCAACATTACATAATTAGGCCTCTCCCTATCAATGACCACCTTATTTCTATATCTCCAAGTAGCCACATAAGAGCATCTAAACTTCTCAATTCATAATGGTCAGAAATTATACATCTGTAGAAACCCATTTGTGTCTCCCCAAAACCAAACCCAATGATGAATACCTTTCACGTCGAATCATAATCGAATGAAGTGAAAGTGTGGAAACTTCAGTGTTGCGGTTAGTTTTATTCTCTCTGTTTTTGAAAACCTATTTTAAGAAAACAGTCAATCCAGTTTGGTTTGGTCCATGGAAAGGTCCAATAATAGTGTAGTTGGGTCAGCTTTGAAAAGAGCTTTCCGACGATATATTATAAGCCCAATTCCTATGAATAATGAGGAAGTTATGGCCAAATTACTAAACTGGGCCCGGTTTGATATTTATATGCGGCCCAATGATCTAGAGGAGGGTCTAATATTGATTTATCATTCCTAATGCGATTAGAATTAATTATAATCTTCTAGGTTCTTCTAGAAGGTTCTTTACATTCCTAATTTAATTAGCATTGATAAATTGACTTTAGTTGACTTTTAAGAGTTTTAATCAAAATAAAAGAAGTGTTTTTAAGGAAAATACGATTTTGCCATCTCGTACGGTTAAATTTTATCAAAATAAGAAAACGTGGGGAAATTTATTTCCAGCGTTTTGCGACAGGCGCGTGTTTGGCGCTGCGGTCGTGTTTTATTATTTTCGAAACTCTGATTCGTTTTTTATCATATCCGGTTGATTTTCTCTATAAATAGCCTCCTAAAACCTTCGTTCTCTATCATCAAATCTCATCATTTCTCTTTATCACCCTCTTTCATCAAGAATCTCTTGATTACTCTCTCTCTCTCTCTCTTTTCTAAACTAGCTTTTCTCAAACAAGATTCCACATTCACAAGATCTAGAAACACCTAGCCAAGTTCGAAGTTGCCTTCGCCCAATACGTGAAAGGTTTTAATTTCTGAGGATTTGGTCCCAAATCTCTCTTTCAATTATTTAATTTAATTGTTTTGTTTAATATTGTCCTTGAAGTTACTAACGCATGTATTTTGTTATTAGAAAGAAGTACGAGGCATCCAAGTAAGTTCTTTAATTGATTGATATTATGATATAGAAATCATGTCTAGATTGTTATTTTGATCCCTAGTGTCATGTTAGGGTGTTTTGATCTTCCTAGTATCATGTTTAGGCTAATAACTATAATTTCTAATATCAAATATGACAATTGTGATTCTTGCGATGCTTCCTTTTCTCTTTCCTAAAATTTATGTTAGTATCATGTTAGAGTTAAGGCTTTGATTTTTATTGCTTAGTGACATGCTAGGGTTTGTTAATAATCTTGTTAGTATTATGCCTAGGATCTTGCTATTATTATGCTTTAACATGATTATTTTAATTATGATTATTATTTTTATAATTGTTATAATTATGGTTATGATTATGATTATGTTGCTTGATTATATTTATTGGTATTGCTTGATAACACCTTTTATGCAAGTTTAAAGAGAATTGATACTTGTAATCACGCTTAATAAGATAATTAATAATCTTGTTTAGGGTTAATTTGATTATAATTCAAGTGATCGCCAATAATAGTATTATTTGTGCATTAATATTCAACCAACATAGATAAACAGGTTTAGGGTAAACCTATTAATTGCATGTTAGTCAGAAAGCGAACATGAATACGATCAGAATAAAGTAGAGGCCTATTATTAGGACAGGTTCGATCTCTTTTAGGTTGGATTTGTACCTTCATCCCCGAACACTAGTCATGGTTCCAGACCTATTGGAGTTGACGATCTCCTAGATCGTTAAGGGATGTAACCTTCACCCTTTGAATGGTTTACAAGTTCTTAAAACTTGTTGGCGACTCTTTTGCTCTAGCTTCCTTCCCTTTGGACGCCACCATACTTTAGTGTATGATCACAGTGGGGTTCAAGTTTGGGGTAATGCTTGAAATATTCCCTACAGTTTTTGGCGACTCCACTGGGGAGAATTTCTATTTTAATTCCTAAAATTTATTTTGGCAATGATTTAGAATGAGTGGATGAGACTCGAAAAGTTCTAAGTATGTGCATAATTTTGATTAACAATATTGTCATATGCATAAAAAAGATCTCATTGGAAAGACCATCCGTAATGAGTTAAAACATAGGATTTTTTCACATAGGAAATTTGAGGAATATCTTTCACAACTAGGATCGAAATAATGCTGCGCGAAACTGGAAAATTTTATCGAGCACAGAAAGCTGCTGAGGCATGTAGGAACTAGCGTAAGAAAACAGAGTCTCGATCGAAGGCAGTCTCGTAGCTTATCCCAATGGGGGTGAAGTCTTTCCTTAGTTGCTTCTTAGATCCTTGGTTATCCATGGCTAAAACTTCACTGAGATCAAAGGTACTAACATTGTTACTGGAGTGGGCGTTTTCGGAAGAAGAAGGATTGTCATTCTTCTTTCCTTTCCAGCCACTATGGTTACTATTGTTAGTAGCTTTTTGCTTTGCGAGGTCATCTTCGATCTCGATGCCTATGTCATAGACAGCCTTGAAAGTATTCAAGTTGTGTTGATATTTTAAGTGCTTTGAATACTTTTCTTGTAAATTCTTGATGAACATCCTCATCACAGATTATTTTTCAGAGGACACCTCAATCATTTTAGCGGAAGTTTCTCTCCACTTATTGAAGAAAGAGGTAAAGCCTTCATTCTCTTTTTGTCTTAGCATCTCAAGTTGTCTATAATCGATTTCGACTTGAATATTGCATTTATACCTATCAATGAAAGCGCTTACTATCGATTCCTAGGTAGAGGTTTTCTCTTTGTCAAGGGAGAAGAACCATTGTTGGCAAACGGTTTCAAGAGACAAGGAAAACAAGGAATGAAAGACTTTATTATCAATCCCCTTAATGTTCATTATAGTTTCAAAGGCTCTTAAGTGAAGACAAGGATTATCTGTTGCCTTGAATTTAAGGATGTCAGTGGCATTGAACTTCTGCGGAAGAAGCTCCTTGTCCACCAAGACCCCTTGTGAACTAATGCCCTAAAACTTGTAATCACTAGATAGCTTGCTCAAGCTTTCTTGCATAAGGTCCATTTGTTGTTGCTTCACAAGGTCATTAATTTGAAGGGTTAAAGTCTTCAACACTTCAGTTACGTTAGTTAATTGATCCCTAAGCTCGTTGACTTCTTCCTGAGTTGCCATTGTCTTTTTAACTTTCCGTTTCCGACTCACTGGTTTATCAAAAAGTTGAACTTTAACAAAAGTGTTGTCTTTGATTAATCGCCCTTCTCTCCTTGACCAAGTACTGTGGAAAGGGAAATTAGGGATATTCATTGTTAATTATTTTACTCAATCTCTATTCAATCATGAAAGGATGGAAGAAGGTAGGAAGAATGAATATCATGATATGGAGAAAATATGTAGAGAATGGAAAGATGATGTAGATGGAGAAATATAAAAAAAAATTAGGAATAGAATGTACCCCCAACTCAAATGACGGAAAAAACTGACTCATGCATGAACCTAAGACATGGTCATGGTGACATATATAAAGTGTGTGTTAATAATAGTGAGTGTCTGTGACATGTTAAGAATCATGTCATGACCATGTGGCTAGACTATGTGACTAGACTCAAGCAAAGAATAAGTTAAGACTTCATGCATATGCATTAAACTGGACAGACTGTGATATTTTAGTCATAACTTTCGATCTGTGACTCTGATTGGGATGAAACCAACGCCAAATTAAATATAAAACTCGGGGCTATAGATCCATAGGTTGTAAGACTCGTAGTTGTTTCTAGAACTTCGGCTATGACCAAAACAAGTTGAAGTTTGTGCAGTATACGGGAATAACAATCCGGGTTGACTTAAAGGAACTATGACTCGATTTTAGGTATATTTTTTTAGCTCAAATTAATAAATCAATTAATTAAGAAAAGTCCTTTAGTCATTAATCAGTTTATTTAGACTTAATCACAAGTCAAACAAACGGTTAGGAAAAACACATAGAGTATGCACAAGCAAAGAAAGCACAAGTAGTCAAGTAGTCACAATATGATGCAATGAGTTTGCAACCTAACCATGGCTCTAGTTCTCTAAAGTTCGGGATATGGGTTAGTCTAAGAGGGTCCATGGTTACTTGTCCGGATGCACCACGCGGAAGCCTTACCTTTTGAAGGGTTGGCTCGAGTGGATGGGACAGCGCGAGTTAAAAACTCGCTTCCATGGTTTGGTGAATTCAACATTCTCGGATGTACCCTTTGTTGCATAGAGCGTTCAATCAGGTAGATGGAGCATGAATTCCCAGAGGGTTATGTCCATATGTAGAACAAATATGGGTTTCAGAAAAGTGAGAAAAACTCAATCAGGAAGTAGGATCGAGCAAACAGTGCTAAAAACTGGTCAAAATTAGAACGCATATTTCTGGCTCGGTATTGGAAGAACTTGGCGTGCCAAGGGACTCATTACTCCCATTGGACCTATTCAAGATCTCGCACCTGAAAAGAGATTGACTAGTTGGAATCCAGATGCACATTGCAAATATCATCGAGGTAGGGGTCTGTAGGGAATATTTCAAGCATTAATCCCCTAGCTTGAACCCCGCTGTGATCATACACTAAAGTACGGTGGCGTCAAAAAGGGAAGAAGATAGAGCAAAAGAGTCGCCAACAAGTTTTAGGAACTTGTAAACCGTTCACAAGGTGAAGGTTACACCCCTTAACGATCCAAGAGATCGTCAACTACATAAGGTCTTGAACCAAATAAGGGTTCGGGGATGAAGGTACAAATCCAACCTAAAAGAGATTGAACCTGCCCTAATAATAGGCCTCTACTTTATTCTGATCGTATTCATGTGCGCTTCTTGACTAACATACAATCAATAGGATTAACCCTAAACATGTTTATCTATGTTGGTTGAATTTAATGCACAAATAAACCTATTATTGGCGATCACTTGAATTATAACCATATTAAACCGAACAAGATTATTAATTATCTTATTAAGCGTGATTAAAAGTACAAATTCCCTTTAAACATGCATAAAAAGCGTGATCAAGCAATAACAATAAAAAATCAAGCAACATAATAATAATTATAACAACTATAATCATAAATCATAAAAAAAAATAACCATAATCATAATCATAATCATAAATCATAAAAATAATCATAATCATAAATCATTAATCATATTAAAGCATAATAATAGCAAGATCCTAGGCATGATACTAACAAGATTAATAACAAACCCTAGCATGTCACTAAGCAATAAAGATCAAATCTTTAACCCTAACATGATACTAACAATCATAAATATTAGGAAGAACATAGGAAGCATCATACTTTTAATCATACTTGATATTAAATTTACCCTAGACATGATACTAGGAATCATAATAACAATCTAAGCATGATTTCTATATCATAACATCAATAAAAACTATTAAAGTACTTACTTTGATGCCTCGTACCTCTTTCTATTAACAAAATACACACGTTAATAACTTCAAGGAAAATAATAATCAAAACAATTAAATTAAATAATGGAAATAGAGATTTGGGACCAAACCCTCAGAAATTAAACCTTTCACGTTTAGGGCGAAGGCAACTTCGAATATGGCTAGGTGTTTCTAGGTCTAATGAATGCGGAATTTTGTATTTGAGAAAAGCTAGTTTAGAAAAAGAGAGAGAGAGAGAGTAATCAAGAGAATCTTGATGAGAGTTGGTGAAAATAGAGAGAACTGGTTATCGAAAACGGAGTTTTTACGACGTTATTTATAAAGAAAATCAGCTAAAAAGATAAAATATCAAAACAGAGTTCGGCGCACATGAAACAAGGTTGGCGCCAACGCTGGCTATTGGCGCCAGACGCTGACCCTGGAAATTCACGCGTTTTCCTAAAATCAGATAAAAATTGTCGTACAGGAGGATAAAATCGTATCTCCCTCAAAAATGCTCTTTGATTTTAATTAAAACTCTGAAAAGTCAACAAAAGTCAATTTATCAATGCTAATTGAATTAAAAATGAAAAGAACCTTCTAGAAGAATCTAGAAGACTAAAATCATTCCTAATTGCATTAGGAATGATAAATCTATATTAGGCCCCCCCCCCTAGATCATTGGGCCGCATATAAGGCTCAAACCGGGCCCAGTTTAGTAAATTGGCCATAACTTCCTCAATATTCATCGGAATTGGGCTTATAATATATCGTTGGAAAGCTCTTGTCAAGCCCCATCCAACTACACTACTATTGGACCCATATCATGGACCAACAAAACTGTATTGGCTGTTTTCTTAAAATAAGTTTTCAAAAATAGAGAGAAGAGAAAAGAAATTAAAACTATCCGCAACACTGAACTTTCCACACTTTCACTTCATTCGATTATGATTCGACGTGAAAGGTACTCATCACTGGGTTTGGTTTTGGGGAGACACAAATAGGTGTCTACAGGGTCATACTACTGAGATTTGTTGGACGCTAAAGGAGGCTATCCAACATTTGATCAATAATAACAAGCTTCCCATGCCTCCAGCTAGCAAGAAGAGCAAGTGATGATAAAGCAAACGACACAAGACATAGGCGAGCTTCAACGACAAGATTTCGTGACCTCCTTCTATTTTTATTTATCCTTTCCCCAATAAGTCTAGCATAGGCACTTTCTATTTTCCTTAGATTTACTTTGTAAGACTTTTCTTTTTTCCCTTTTTAATAAAAATGAGCATTTATTTCCTTACATATGATCATTTCATTACATTGCCAAAAAATAAAAATAAAAAAATAAAATAAAATCATCATTGTCGAACTAAGTACAAGTTGTACCAATGATTTTAGGCACCCCTTCTAGCCACATCATATCACCTTTCACCCTTCAAATATGCAATCCTTTTTTGGTAAACCACTTTGAGCCTCGTCTAATGACAGACCCTTCATTTTTCAACCCATATCTACCTAACTTTGAGATGGGATTGTGTGCAACTTATGCAATTTTCAATTTCATAAAAATCTTGAGTGACTTCAAAAGATTAAAATAGCAAAAACTAAAAAAAAAACAATAATAATAATAATAATAAAGGTGTACAAAAGGGCAAGTGTTCCAATATCTTTGATATAAAAATATCTTCGATAAGAACATGTTGAATGCCAAGTGAGTGATAGACCGCATGATCGGGATTGTCTACACTTATAAAAATAAAATAAATAAAGAAAAAAAAAAGAGCTAAAAAAGAGTGAGAAACCTCAAGCATGAAAATACAAATATTCAAAAGCAAAGTAGCACACCTTGGGGGCTTATCTAGGGTCTTGAGCCTTTTATCCCCTTCTTCTTCAACCTTTGGCCTAACCACGTTACAACCCTTAAAAAAAGACCTTTTTGAGGTATACACATACTTGTGCGAGGTTCGGCTAGAGTTACATTCGGCCTGATTCCTAACGGATACGTAGGCAACCTCACATCGAGGTGCGGTCGTAATAAACATGCATTCATATTCACATTCACATTCACACATAATGATCATATCAAGGGATCTCCAATGCTCATCCCTGTCTACTTAGAGCTAGACTTGGGGGCTTGATCCTTACATCATTAGCTTACCTAGCCTAAAGAGTCACCATCATTCGACTCTTCTCGAAATAATATTTTCCCTCACACTTAGCTCTTACGGCCTAACTTTAGTGTCACTTTCACACACTGCACAGATACATGACTAAATATACTTCTCGTAGGAACCCTTTGTCATGAAATCTTAATACAACGCTGAAGCATGCCTTGTCATAACAAATCACTCATCAATCATCATTGCATAACAAAAAATGAAGTACTTAGCCTCCGTGCCTAAGTTACCCAAATACTTTCATCATTGAGTCAACAATTGAGATAGCCTAGGATGAATTAATCCTTGAATCTTGAGAGATAGTATCAAAAAACATTTGACTAAGCTCATTCAACATGCACCTTTAAAAACTTCACTTCGATTCTTTTTCGCGTCTTTCTTTTTCGGGAGAAAGTCGGTACCCTCCACAAAAATGACGGAAATTTTTTACTTTTTTGCATTTTCTTTTGCTTTTTTGCATTTTCGAGTTGCGCGATCACATTGAGTCAACACTATGCACACACGAGTCACACGAAGTGAGTCATCATTGAGTCAAGTTTATACCTTGAGTCATGTCAAGTCAATGAGTTAAGTAAAATTAAGCCTTAGGTCACCCCTAAGATAATTAAAAGAGATGAGCAAAGTCCTATAGTCAAAAATATAAATGCAGATGCATCCCAGCAAGCAAGAACGTTATCGGATTATTTCGAAAAACCGTGGATACGCCGCATGAGACTCTTCCAAGATGAAAGGAGTTTGAGCAAAATTACATGGATTAGTAAATTAGAGATGAAGAGCTTTAATTTACAAAAAATTTGAGCGGATTTGGTTGAAAAGAAATGACCAAGTTCAAAGTTCGGAGCGAAACCGAGCAACGAACAGCAGCAGCAAGGGCAAAATAGGGAAGACCCGACTCCAGTGCCAGATGACAAGGCTGTCACCTGGCGACAAAAGCAAAGTGCGACGCCAAAGTCTTCCAGCAGGCGCTGGTGCGGCGACACAATGCGCGGTCCCCATATTGGATTTTGCGGACCTCTTACAGCAATTTCGGGTTCCTTGGTACGCCACTTAGCCCCTATAAGCAATTCGACTTGATTAAGTAGTCGGTTTGATTACAATCGCAAACAAGTGATTGACCTGACAAAAGATCGTCTCACTTAGCTTAAAGCGCCTAAACATTGGCTCATAACAAAGGCACCGACATACAGGTTCACAAATCAAAAGCACCGACATAATGGTTTACGAAGAATTCCTAGGATGGAAGATTTTCACAAATCAAGTTGAAGCCTTTAAGAATCACACATATGGTTCTTGAAAAAGATTTTCCAAAGATGGAAGGGTTGATTTGAAGATTTAAGATGACGAAGCTTTCAACAGGGGGGCTTTAAGTCTCTCGCTTGGATTTGAGAAGGACGGTTTGAGATGAAGCGACCTTCGATAGCTTTCACTATGATTGAGGAGGTTATTATGTGATTTGAGAAAAGAACAATTCAAGATGAAGCAACCTTTGATAGCTTCCGCTATGATTGTGGAAGTTATCACTCGATTTGAGAAGATAGAACGAGATGGGAGGTCTTCGACAACGTTCGCTAAGATTGTGGAAGTTATCCCAAAAGATTTGAGAAGATATCACGAGATGGGCGGTCTTCGACAGCATTCGCTAAGATTGAGGAGGTTGTCACCAAGATTTGAAAAGATAGCACGAGATGGGCGGTCTTTGTGGAGGTTGTCACCAATATTTGAGAAGATAGCACGAGATGGGCGGTCTTCGACGACATTCGCTAAGATTGTGGAGGTTGTCATTGAAATTTAAGAAGAGCGGTTCGTGATGAGGCGGTCTTCGACGAATTTTGCTATGATTGGAAAGGTTGTCTCTATGATTCAAGAAAAAGGCTCGAGATGTAGCAGTATTGATCGACGACGTTCCCTAGCTTGTGGAGGGTTGTCACAAACAACTGGAGGTGATTTCAAGAGAAGTTATCTTCGATGGAGTTCCTTAGATTGTAGAAGGTTGTCACAACAACAGCAATGCAACGAATCGGTTACTCCCAGAGACGTGTGCTCGATGGTACAAGATACGCGTTTCTTAACTCTTTTATCTGTTTAACTAATGCTAGTTTGCAGGAATCGGCGTTACAAGAGTGGTTTAGGATCGTAGAACGTTCTGAATCATTCTCCGTCCCTATCGCTACTTTGACTTTTGTTTTCGAAACTCGTGTTTCTCCAAACTCAGTCAAAGTGGGGGCTTCTGTAGACACCCATTTGTGTCTCCCCAAAACAAAACCCAGTGATGAATACCTCTCATGTCGAATCATAATCGAATGAAGTGAAAGTGTGGAAAGTTTAGTGTTGCGGATAGTTTTTATTCTCTCTGTTTTTGAAAACCTATTTTAAGAAAACAGCCAATCCAGTTTGGTTTGGTCCATGGCAAGGGTCCAATAATGGTGTAGTTGGGTCAGGTTCGAAAAGAACTTTCCAATGATATATTATAAGCCCAATTCCGATGAATAATGAGGAAGTTATGGCCAAATTACTAAAGTGGGTCCGGTTTGATATTTATATGCGGCCCAATGATCTAGAGGAGGGCCTAATATTGATTTATCGTTCCTAATGTGATTAGAATTAATTATAGTCTTCTAGATTCTTTTAGAAGTTTCTTTTCATTCCTAATTTAATTAGCATTGATAAATTGACTTTAGTTGACTTTTAAGAGTTTTAATCAAAATAAAAGAAGTGTTTTTAAGGAAAATACGATTTTGCCCTCTCATACGGTTAAATTTTATCAAAATAAGAAAAAGCGTGGAAATTTATTTCCAGCGTCTGGCGACAGACCTGGCGTTTGGCGCTGCACTCCAGCGTTTGGCGACAGGCGCGTGTTTGGCGCTGCAGTCGTGTTTTATTCTTTTCAAAACTCTTATTCTTTTTTTATCATATCCGGCTGATTTTCTCTATAAATAGCCTCCTCAAACCTCCGTTCTCTATCATCAAATTTCATTAATTCTCTCTATCACCCTCTTTCATCAAGAATCTCTTGATTACTCTCTCTCTCGATCTCTCTTTTTTCTAAACTAGGTTTTCTCAAACAAAATTCCGCATTCACGAGATCTAGAAACACTTAGCCAAGTTCGAAGTTGCCTTCGCCATAGACGTGGAAGGTTTTAATTTCTGAGGGTTTGGTCCCAAATCTCTCTTTCAATTATTTAATTTTTGTTTTGTTTATTATTGTCCTTGAAGTTACTAAACCGTGTATTTTGTTATTAGAAAGAGGTACGAGACATCCAAGTAAGTGCTTTAATTGATTTATTGATATTATGATATAGAAATCATGTCTAGATTGTTATTTTGATCCCTAGCGTCATGTTAAGGTGTTTTGATCTTCCTAGTATCATGTTTAGGGTAATAACTATAATTTCTAATATCAAATATGACAATTGTGATTCCTGCGATGCTTCCTTTTCTCTTTCCTAAAATTTATGTTAGTATCATGTTAGAGATAAAGCTTTGATTTTTATTGCTTAGTGACATGCTAGGGTTTGTTATTAATCTTGTTAGTATCATGCCTAGGATCTTGCTATTATTATGCTTTAACATGATTATTTTAATTATGATTATTATTTTTATAATTGTTATAATTATGGTTATGATTATGATTATGTTGCTTGATTATATTTATTGTTATTGCTTGATCACACCTTTTATGCATGTTTAAAGGGAATTGATACTTGTAATCACGCTTAATAAGATAATTAATAATCTTGTTTAGGGTTAATTTGATTATAATTCAAGTGATCGCCAATAATAGTTTTATTTGTGCATTAATATTAAACCAACATAGATAAACAGGTTTAGGGTAAACCTATTGATTGCATGTTAGTCAGAAAGCGCACATGAATACGATTAAAATAAAGTAGAGGTCTATTATCATGGCAGGTTCAATCTCTTTTAGGTTGGATTTGTACCTTCATCCCCGAACACCAGTCATGATTCCAGACCTATTGGAGTTGACGAACTCCTGGATCGTTAAGGGGTGTAACCTTCACCATGTGAACGGTTTACAAGTTCCTAAAACTTGTTGGCGAATCTTTTGCTCTAGCTTCCTTCCCTTTAGACGCCACCATAATTTAGTGTATGATCACAGTGGGGTTCAAGTTTGAAGTAATGCTTGAAATATTCCCTACAACATCACACCCCTGATGTTGTTTTATTAGGGGATTTTAATCAAGTAGAGTATCTTGAGGACAAAGTTGGTGGACCTTCTTTCATTACAGGTCGACTTGACTTCTTAGAATGGAAAATTTCCTCGGGTCTAGTTAACATACCTTTTTCAGGTCCCCCTTTCACTTGGACTAATGTTAGTTAAGGAACCCTACTTTTGAAAGAATTGACAAAGGTTATGCAACTAGTTCTTGGATAGATGCCCACTCTAATTCCATGATAATCCATCAACCAATTCTTTTCTCAGATCATGCTGCAATCATTTTAAAGGAAACAGTTTCTCCCTCTGTTCCTAAGCGTCCTTACCGTATAGACAATTGGTGTCTTGAAGTCAAAGAGGTGACTTCCTTGATAGATTCTTCCTGGGGTAGTTCCTTTGCAGGGTCACAAATGTAAGCGGTGTCTCGCAAATTAGTTTCTCTTAGGTCCCGTTTGCTTCGTTGATGTGTGGAGCATAAAAGGTCCTGGGGTATAGATTGGAAGGATTTGGAAGATTCTATTACCTCTCTAGCTACGTCTTTAGATTCTGAAACTGAGGGTTCTTGATTTCTCTATACTAGAGACAAGTATATTTCACAAGCTCAAACGTTATTTTCATACTGAAAACAACGTTCTAAGGTAAGATGGGATGCCTTTGGCGAAACTAATTCTCACCTTCTCTTTATTTCGGTTCAAGAGCGTCGTCGGAGGAATAAAATTTTTAGCCTAAAAGATAAACAGGGAATTTCGATTTCAGATCCCTCGGGTATTGAGAACCTTTTGGTGGATTGTTTTATGGATCTTTATAAGTTTTAGGGTTCTTCTTATTCCTCCATTCCTGGGTTTTGGATGACCTTAATATTACTCTGCTTTCTTCTGACCAGCAACAACAACTCATGGTTCCCTTCTCGGCTAAAGAGATAAGAGACGCTAAGTTCCATATTAGTAATGATAAATCTCCTAGGCCGGATGGCTATTTGGCCGCTTTCTTTAAGTCTCACTGGTCAATTGTGGGTGCTCAAGTTACTTCAGCAATACAATATTTCTTTGCCCATGGTTATATGCTTAAAGAATGGAATCACACCTTTTTTGTCTTGTTACCGAAAGTGGAACATCCTAAGTCTCCTTCCCAGTTCCGCCCGATTGGCTTATGCAATGTTTTGTACAAGTGTGTTGCTAAATGTATGACTTCTCGGCTACGTAAGTTTCTGCCTTTGTTCATTTCTGATTCTTAGTCAGCCTTTGTTCCGAGTCGACTTATGTCGGATAATAGTCTCATTGCGCATGGGGTTCTTTCTTATATGAACACTTCCACTACTAGACTGTGCTCGACAACTTTAAAGTTGGATATGAACAAAGCCTATGATAGAGTTGATTGGGAGTCCTCTGGGAAGCTCTTGGAATTTTTGGTTTTCCCCCTTACTGGATATAGATTATTAAACAGTGCATTTCAACGGTCTCTTACCAGATTCTGGTTAATGAAAGGTCGTCTTCGACTCTTCGGCCTACTTGTGGTCTAAGACAATGCGATCCTTTATCCCCCTATTTATTTATTCTCTTTATGGAAGTCTTTTCGACTATGCTTCGGAGAGTAGAGACTAATGGTTTGTTTTGGGTAATTCGCATCTCCAGGTTTGCTCCTTCGGTTTCTCACCTGTTTGTCACCGATGATGCCCTACTTTTCTTTCGGGTCTCTCCAAAATCCTACTCTAATCTCTTAGAGGTCATTAACCGGTTTTGCTGCATATCTGGTCAAATGGTTAACGTACAAAAATCTTTTGTTAAATTCAGTTCCAATACTCCGAAGGATTACCGTGAGTTTCTAAGCTCTGCCTTACAAATGCATTCTAAAGATTCTCTAGGTATGTATTTGGGTCTTCCTGTGGACTTAGGTAGGGCTAAGTGCCACCAGTTCCAGCCTCTGGTTGACAAGATTTCGCAGCAGCTTTCTGCTTTTAATTCGCGATAGTTGTCCACTGCAGCTAAGTTGGTTATTATCAATTCGGTGGTAGTGGCTTCGTTAAATCATGTTCTTTCGGTTTTTAAATTTCTTGTTACTATTTCTGATCGGATTGACATGCTCTTGACTCGATTCTGGTGGAAATCTAGTAAGTATGCTAGAGGTTTGAGTTTAACCCCTTCTTCTTCGCTTCACTTACCCCGAGGTTTAGAAGAATTGGGTATTCGCAATATCCCCTCCTTTAACTCGGCATTACTAAGAAAGCAGATATGGCGCTTTATTCATCATCCACAATGGCTAGTTTCAAGGATATATCAAGCTAGATATCCTCGGCTTTTAAACTATAAAGCTTCTATAACTGCAGCCCCTCCATCTTGAAGTTGCAGGAGTTTATTGGAAGGAGCCCGTGTTTTATCTCAAGGATTTATGTGGAAGGTAGGGTCTGGTTCTCAAATTAGTATTGTGGATTATCAATGGGTGCCTGAATGCTTAGTTTGGTTTAAGGATTCGAATTCGCCTAACGATCATCCGTCTCTTGTGTCTCATTTATTTAACACCCGTTCACATGATTGGGATAGTTCTCGTATTCGTCATCTGTTTCCTTCTTCCATGGCGGATCTTATTGTTTGTTTAGATTGACCTAAGGAGAGGATGGATGATTTTGTATACTGGAAGTTTACTCGATATGATTGTTCACTACAGAATCAGCTTTTGCTCTTCTGCTTCATCAGGACCATTCGGGTTCTACTTCTTCTCCGATTCTCCCTTGTTGGTGGAAGAAATTCTGGGGTTTCCCTATTCTTCCTAAGGTATCGCCTGGAATGCCGGTAATAGGGAAGGAAAATTTAGTGGAGAAAAAATTCTAACATTTTTTAAGTACCTGGATTGAAGGTAATGTTGTATAGGGGTAACACTTTCCCCTTAAAATAGGGGTAATAGTTAATCTAACCCCCCCTAGGGTAACTTTTTTCCTTTGAACAAATTATCTTGTTTCCTTTTCTTTCGATAGTCGGCACGTCATTCATCTCACTTGGTCACTCCCACCACCATCACCGTCACCAGCCTGTCATCGTCACCGTCATCACCTCCGTCACCGTCACTGTCACGCTATCTCCTCAACCTTTGTCTTCCTCTACCTCAATCTTTCTCCTTGTTCTCTCAATTCCCAATCAGCTTGCCGTTGGAATGAATCAATTAGGTAATATCTTAATCTATGTCGGTCGAAATTGACCAAAGATTTCAGTTTAATACCTTCAATTGGAGTTGGATTTATCCCATAAAAGAATCTCAATTGCAAATTTGGTATTTTTCTCTCTCTCCTTTCTATTTCCTAGTGGTTTGTGAAATTGTGATGTGAAATTATTTTGGAAAGTTGTTGCGATGATTATGGCTAGTGTCACCGGTAATAATGGTTGATGGTTGCATCTGACATGTCCCTCAACTTTGTTCATTAACCCTACAATAATGTCAAGCTTGAGAAAATGAAAATATCAACCCATTAATTGATTCTCCTGTAAGATTTATCCCATTAATATTCACTACTAGAAATAGGCAAAATAGCGACGGATCTCTTCCGACGGACTGGTTTTTCCGTCACAAAATTCAAAAATTAGGACGGATTTTTTTCCCTCGCATGTTTTCGACGGATTTCAATGTTTTCGACGAATTTTCCGTAGTAATACTTGCGACGGAAAATTTTTCCGTCGTAATTTTCTTTTTACGACGGAATATTTCGTCGAAAATATGTTTGCGACGGAATATTCCGTCGGAAAAAGGAATTACGACGGAAGTAATTACGTCGAAAATTATAAGCCTTTTTTTTTTTAAATACCCAAATTCATTTAACCTAAAAAATCGAAAAATCGAATTGAAGGGGAAACGGGAAGCTACGAACAGAAGAAAGAGAAGGAGAGAGAAAGAGAGAGGGAAAGAGAAAAAGGGGCCACACACCGCCGCCGGCCGTCCCGCTTCCAGCGCCATTCGTCACCCATCCGCCGCCGACGAAGACCAAAACGCTGCAGATGATTAACTAGAAAAAGAGGACGAAAAGGAGAAAGAGAAAGAGGACGAGAAGGAGTAAGAGAAAGACAAAGTTGGTCGAAGTGCCGACTTGTTTTCTGTCGAGCCTCCGTTGACGCTGCTGGTTGTTGCCGGCGCCGCGTCTAGGTAAGTTGTTTTTGTTTTTTGTTTTCTTTTTTTTTATTCGTTTTTTTTAAGACATTCAAATCTGACTTGACCACCACAACCGCAGCCTCCCTTGACCACCACAACCGCAGCCTCCGGCCTCCTCCCTTCCCTCGCCGTGGCTGAAGCAGTTTTCATCTCTTTCTAGTAAGTTGTCCTTTCCCCAATTTTTTTTTTAATTTTTTTTTAATAATAAACCCTTATTTATTTAATTCAATTATTATTTTTTTTTTTAATATTTTGTATGTAGGATTTGTACAATTAGATGGTTTAATTGTCAAAAAGAAGTGCAGATCTAAAGGTTAGTCACATTACAAACCCTAATATAACGTATGTATGTTAGTTTGGTTTGGTTTTGTTTAACATAACTTAGTTTCGTTAAGTTTATTCTAATATAATGTGTTTTAGTTTAGTTTAGTTACTTTTTTTTTGTAAGTATGTTAGTTTAGTTTAGTTTAGTTTACTTTTTTGTAAGTATGTTAGTTTAGTTTAGTTTATTTTAATATAATGTGGTTTAATTTAGTTTAGTTTTACTAAAGTATATTAGATTAGTTTAATATTATGAAACTTTAGTTTAGTTTATTTTAATATAATGTGGTTTAATTTAGTTTAGTTTTACTAAAGTATATTAGATTAGTTTAATATTATGAAACTTTAGGTACGTTTTGTTCGTTTTGTTTAATATGATGTATGTTAGATTACTTTAGTTCATTATAATCTAGTTTAGTTTTGTTTAGTTTAATATAATGTTTCTTACTTAAGTTTAATTTTTTATAATGCATGTTACTATAATTAATATTATGATATGTTAGTTTAGTTTGGTTTTGTTTGGTTTGATTTGTTTATATTAATGTTATGGTTTTATGATATGTTTGTTTATGTTAAGTTTAATTATGATATATTTGTATAATTTTTTGTATGTTAGTTTAGTTTTAATATCTTTAAATAAATCATTTGCATAATCATATGCCTAGATACCCGTTCAAGGCATACACATTAGGAGTATGTCTTAAATAGTCCCCGGTTGGGACTGTCCTTGTACGTTTAATCTCACTTAGGTGGTGAATGTATTCCTTTTTTTTAATTCTAAGGAAGATCCTTGCTTGTCATTTCTCTACAATGTTCTCTAGGTACATATATAGGTGTTACTAATCGCCTATATCGTGTACTTGGAGAACTGTAGGGAAATGCTGCCGGATTTTCCATAGAATTGAAATCCTGGCATACATTCACTAGTGAGATTAAACGTCCAAGGATGGGTTAGGTTGGAGTGATAAGGACCCTTGGAAATCATTTCTCTTCTCATTTGCATTTCCATAACACTTTGATCTGTTATGAATATATATTGTGCTTTGTGACTAATGTGATTAATGGCATATGTGTTAGTTGTGTAGAACTTGTAATCATGAAACGAAAAGAACGTAGCTGGATGTACGAAAGAAAGGTTGGGAATTCTATTAATCCTGAGTTCTTGAAGGGGGCAGATGAATTCCTTAAATATGTGGAAGATCATCCCGAGAGTAGCAACCCGAATAAAGTTAGGTGTCCATGTTTTAAATGCAAAAACAAACGTCTTTGGGATCCGGATACGGTTAAACTTCATTTGTATCGCAGCGGTTTTTTACCTAATTACTATGAGTGGATGTGTCATGGGGAAGGGTTTCCAGGAACTCGTAGAAGGCAGTCAAATGAATATCATGAAATGGTTTTGGATGCCTTTGGTCAGTCTCAAGATCAAGGCCATTCCGAAGAGGCACCTGTTTCATTAGAGGAGGAGCCTAATGCACAAGCCAAGCCATTTTTTGATTTGTTAAGGGCTTCTGAACAACCGTTATATGAAGGGAGTTCATTGTCTGTGTTAGAGATGGCTTCTAGAATCACTAGTCTAAAGTGTGAGTATAATTTGCCGCACAGATGTGTTGATGGATTTGCTTCTTTGGTTAATGAAGCGATTCCTAACAACAACCACATGGCCGAGACATTCTATGAGGTCAAGAAAATTGTTAAGGGGTTAGAGCTGCCCCATGAAAAGATTCATGCATGCCCGAAAGGATGTATGTTGTTTTGGAAAGATGATGCTCAATTATCTACATGTAGGGTGTGTGGCAGCAACCGATACAAGAAGACTTCTAAAGGTAGCTTAGTGCCTTTGAATGTTCTATTTTATTTCCCTATCACACCTAGGTTGCAAAGGCTTTTTGCAACTAAAAACATTTTTGAGGAAATGACATGGCATGCAAAAAATCCTCGAGTTCAAGGCACAATGGCACACCCTAGCGATAGTGAAGCGTGGAAACACCTAGATAGTTGCTTTCCTGAGTTTGCCTCTGAACCTCGTAATGTTCGACTTGGCCTATGTACGGATGGATTTTCTCCACATGGTCAGTTTGGGGGACAATATTCTTGTTGGCCTGTCATTTTGATCCCTTATAACTTGCCTCCGTCAATGTGTATGAAAAGATAGTTCATGTTTCTTTCGTTACTCGTTCCTGGTCCTAAAAACCCTAAGGGCAACTTGGTTGTTTACATGCAACCGCTCATACACGAGTTGAAACAGTTGTGGGAAGTTGGGGCAAATACTTACGATATTTCGAGAAAACAAAATTTCAATCTTCGAGCAGCCATCATATGGACCGTTAGTGACTTCCCGGCTTATGGTATGTTATCTGGTTGGACCACAGCCGGTAAGAAGGCTTGTCCATATTGCATGGAGAAAAGCAAAGCATTTTGGCTCGAAAATGGTGGTAAGGTTTCTTGGTTTGATTGCCATCGTCAATTCCTTCCGACAAATCATCCTTTTCGAAATAGTAAAAATGCATTTTGTAAAAAAAAGTCAAAAAAGGTTCACCACCTCACATCATGTCAGGAGAGGAACTTTGGGAATGTGTGAAAAACCTCCCGAAAGCAACAGATGGCCCCGAGGCACTGAAACGTCTCAAGAATGCAAAAAAAAGGGTGGTTCAAGCAAAGCACTCTATGGGACCTTCCATATTGGAAACATCTGCTTGTTCGTCACAACTTAGATGTCATGCACGTTGAAAAAAACTTTTTTGATCAGTTGATTCACACTATAATGGACGTGAAAAAGCTATCTTGTGACACGCCATCAGCTCGGAATGACGTTGCTAAATACTGTAAACGGCCCCAGCTACATCTTCAAGAGGATGATAGAGGAAAATAATTCATGCCAAAGGCTCCATTTGCTCTTGACAAGGCTCGGAGAAAGGTTTTGTGTGAGTGGGTCAAACAGCTGCGGTTTCCTGATGGTTACGCTTCCAATTTGAGCCGATGCGTTGATTCGCTATCAGGTAAGTTACATGGAATGAAAAGCCATGATTGTCACGTGTTCATGGAGAGGTTGTTGCCCACTGCTTTGAGAGAATTGTTCCCTACCCATATATGGAATGCAATTACAGAGATAAGCCAATTCTTTCGCGATTTATGTTGCTACACAATTACAGTTAGCGACATGGAGCGATTGGAAAAAAACATAGCTGAGATCCTGTGCAAGCTTGAGAAGGTTTTCCCCCCATCTTTCTTCAACTCCATGGAGCATTTACCAATTCATTTGCCATAAGAGGGCAAGTTATGTGGACCTTTTCAATATCGGTGGATGTATCCTTTCGAAAGGTAAATCAAAGGCCCTTTCTCAACTCTTACTTTCATCTCTTTCATTGCTTTTCGTTACTTATACTTCTACGGCTATATAAAAATAATTACAGGTTCCTCAATCACCTGAAACGAAAAATTGGTAATAAGGCTCGTGTTGAAGGTTCCATATACAACGCTTATCTCACTGAAGATATATCAAACTTCTGCTCCAATTACTTTCAGCCCTCAGTTGACACAAAAACACGAGATCTAGGTCGAAATGTGAATGCTGATGTGGAATCCCCGTCTGACAACGATGAAATCCCAGAGCTGTTCACGGTGGATAAGGGTCGTGTGTCAAATTTGGGTAAAACTCGATATTTAGATGACAAGGAACTCGAACGTGCTCATTTGTTCGTTTTAAGAAATACCGGCATTCTTGGTGAATACGAAAGGTATATATGTTTAGGATAAACTTTTGAAAATCCCTTAAATTTAATATAATTGCTGCAATGATTAACCATGTGTCATTAATCTATTAGGCAGTTTGAGGACTACATTCTTAGTACTCGAACTTATTTGCGTCGAGAAGATGTCATGGAGAAATGCGAAAGTGAATTCCCTGATTGGTTTCATCACAAGGTGATAATACTTTTCGAACATTGCATATCGATTAACTTGTGATAATACAATATATTTCATTTCAATTAGTGTGACATTTGTATTCGTAACGGTTATAGGTGAGAGAACAAAAACCAAGTTCCGATGTGTTGCGAGCATTGTCTATGAGGCCTTTCAAGCCTGTTCGAACTTGGAACCAGATATTTGTCGGTGGCTTTAATTTCCACACACAGTCCTATGGCAAACACAAATCTACGATGAATTATGGGGTGTGTGTCTCAAGTGAGGACGGTGGAGAGTACTTTGGCATTTTAAACGACATAATTGAACTTGTCTACACCGGTCCCGAAAAAGAGTACAAGACTATTTTGTTTAGTTGTAGTTGGATGGATTGTGGTAAAGGAATGAACATTCATGAACAATACAAGCTTGTCGAAGTAAATCATACTAAGAAGTATCCCAAGTATGATCCCTTTGTTTTATCTTACCAAGTGTCTCAAGTGTATTATGCATCTTACCCTAGCCTTAAACGTGATCGGGTTCAATGGTGGGCTGTATTTAGAACTCAAGCAAGGTCGGTGATTGATGCTCCGGTGGATTTAGAGTTTTTGCAGGGTCCTTCACCACAAGTACATGCAACGCTTTGTCCACCAACTGACATTCTAGACTATGAACTTGATAGTGATGATGATGATGACGATGGCTTTGTTATCTCAAGTGATGAAGAAGAAGAAGAAAGCATTGGCTCCAGTGATAGTGACGAAGAAGAGGACATCGATGTATTTTTAGATGACACTAGTGATAGTAATAATGATAGTGATAATGATAGTGGTAGTAGTGATAAGAGTAATGAAGAGGAGAATATGTAGTTACTCCTTTAACTATTGTCTTCGAATGTTTAGTTTTTAATGACTACTCGGACTTGTAATATTGCATTACATTTTTGGTCTCATTTTATTTTTTTTAATGTCTTATGGATCTAATTTATGAATTTACAATGTGCGATCATGGTACTAACAACTTTTTCAGGTGGTCATCATGGGAGGAGGAAATAAAGGAGAAACGTCCAAGAGGAGAAAGACTAAGGGGAAATCTCAGGTTGTACGTGTTGACGAGGATGAGTCAATGGAGGAAGAGGAGGCACATGATTTGGGGGCCTCTCAAGAAATCGTCAATCGGAGACAGATTCCTAGGCATGTACAAGGGCAACAGGAGCAACAAGAACAGGAGCTACAGGACCCGCAACCTAATGACTTGTTGGAGTTGGACCATTCCACACTTTGGTGCGTATGTATTTGTAATGAAATATCCTTAAATTCGTATTTACTTTGATAAAGTGAATTTGTATTACTTTTACCATGTTTTGTTCACTTTTTGTTGATTATCTACTTACATGAATGTCTATCCTTTATTATAGGTTTGATGATAGGCCGGTGAAGAATGTGCTCTCCGACTCGCTAACCGGCTACTATGTTGAGCCTTGAAGGAATTATGGAGAGGTTGATGAAGATTCGAGAGAGCACTTTTGGAACTTGTTCAGCGTATGATAACTTTAACCTAACATAATACATGTTTTATAAAGTATATTGATGGCGTTGAATTTTGTAATAAAGACATTTTCTTGATTTGCAGAAAAAATTCAAGTGGGCACCTGAGTTAAACAACCAAGTGAAGGACACTTTCGAAGAAAAGTTTGCAAATCGCCTACGTGACACGTTCTACAACATCACACACAGGCTGAATGGTGGCAGACCAAAATGGCTTAATAAGGATGTCCACGAACGCATGATGCGAATTGTTGCCACCGATCCAGATTATAAGAAGCGGTCGGAACAAAACAAGAAGAACCGAAGAGGCGGATCCATGGAAAATGTCGTTGAACCGACCCACTTTCAAGGTTCAATGTCAGCTGTACAACATGATAAAAAGATGTTAAGGTTCCTAAAATATGTCTAGTAACAATTAAGTCATTTATCTATTAATGAATTTTGGTGGGCTAACATGTTTTCATTGATTTTCTGCATGTATACATAAAGGTTGCACAAAACCAAGGCTAATTACCAAATGCCCATGATCTTTTCTTGAAGACACACTTCAAGGAAGTGCCTGGAAAAGGCCAAGTGGCTGCCAACACCAAAGAAAAAAGGATTGCGGTAAAAACTTATTATATGAGTTGATATATGGCAAATTAGCAAAGTAGAACTCATTATATGCTTATTTGGATGATTTTGGATGAGTTAGGGTCGAAAATTGAATTATGTGCTTATTTTTCTTGGAACCATATACTTAGAAACCTAAAAGTATGTGATATTGGAATGTTAGAAGAAAGAAACCTTCCATTTGATTGAAAACATAGAAAATAGGCATGGTTTTAGCCATATAGGCCAAATTTGGATGATTTTGAATGAGTTAGGGTCGATATTTGACATATCTGCTTATTTCTCTTAATTTCTATCCTTAGCCACCTAAAAGTATGTGATATTGGAATGTTAGAAGAAAGAACCTTCCATTCGATTGAAAACAAAGAAAATAGGCATGGTTTTAGCCATATAGCCAAATTTGGATGATTTTGGATGAGTTAAGGTCGAAAATTGACTTATGTGCTTATTTTTCTTTATTTCTATCCTTAGGCACCTACAAGTATGTGATATTGGAATGTTAGAAGAAAGAAATCTTCCATTTGATTGAAAACATAGAAAATAGGCATGGTTTTAGCCATATAGGCCAAATTGGAATGATTTTGGATGAGTTAGGGTCGAAAATTGACTTATGTGCTTATTTTTCTTTATTTATATCCTTAGGCACTTAAAAGAAATTGATATTGGAATGTTAGAAGAAAGAACGAGTCCATTTGCTTGAAAACATAGAAAATATGCATGGTTTTAGCCATATAGGCCAAATTTGGATGAGTTAGGGTCGATATTTGACATATGTGCTTATTTCTCTTAATTTCTATCCTTAGGCACTTAAAAGAAATTGATATTGGAATGTTAGATGAAAGAACGAGACCATTTGCTTGAAAACATAGAAAATTGGCATGGTTTTAGCCATATAGGCCAAATTTGGATGATTTTGGATGATTTTGGATGAGTTAGGGTCGAAAATTGACTTATGTGCTTATTTTTCTTTATTTCTATCCTTAGGAACTTAAAAGCAATTGATATTGGAATGTTAGAAGAAAGAACGAGTCCATTTGCTTGAAAACATAGAAAATAGGCATGGTTTTAGCCATATAGGCCAAATTGGATGATTTTGGATGAGTTAGGGTCAATATTTGACATATGTGCTTATTTCTCTTAATTTCTATCCTTAAGCACTTAAAAGCAATTGATATTGGAATGTTAGAAGAAAGAACGAGACCATTTGCTTGAAAACATAGAAAATAGGCATGGTTTTAGCCATATAGACCAAATTTGGATGATTTTGGATGAGTTAGGGTCGAAAATTGACATATGTGCTTATTTCTCTTAATTTCTATTCTTAGGCACTTAAAAGTATGTGATATTGGAATGTTAGAAGAAAGAACGAGTCCATTCGATTGAAAACATAGAAAATAGGCATGGTTTTAGCCATATAGGCCAAATTTGGATGATTTTGGTGAGTTAGGGTCGAAAATTGACATATGTGCTTATTTCTCTTAATTTTTATTCTTAGGCACTTAAAAGTATGTGATATTGGAATGTTAGAATAAAGAACGAGTCCATTCGATTGAAAACATAGAAAATAGGCATGGTTTTAGCCATATAGGTCAAATTTGGATGATTTTGGATGAGTTAGGGTCGATATTTGACATATGTGCTTATTTCTCTTAATTTATATCCTTAGGCACCTAAAAGTATGTGATATTGGAATGTTAGAAGAAAGAACGAGTCCATTTGCTTGAAAACATAGAAAATAGGCATGGTTTTAGCCATATAGGCCAAATTTGGATGATTTTGGATGAGTTAGGGTCGAAAATTGACTTATGTGCTTATTTCTCTTTATTTCTATCCTTAGGCACCTAAAAGTATGTGATATTGGAATGTTAGAAGAAAGAAACCTTACCTTATATTGTTGGTTGTTTTTTTAACAATATTTTTTATTATCTTCAATATTTTGTAGGAGACCTACCAGAAGAAGCTCGAAGAAACAAGGAGTCAGGGGATTCAGAAGAGTCCCAATGAGTTGTACTGGGAGACATTGGGTGGGCGCAATAAGAAGGGGCGTGTGAAGGGACTTGGCCAAAGTGCAGAGCTCTACTATGGCAAACAGATGGGTCGAGGTTCCCGTTCTTCACATCAATACACGCCGTCAGTCATTTCTCAAATGCAAGACCAGATGGAACACAGGGTGCAAGCTCTCCAAACTCAAATGGAAACCGAGATGGAAAGGCGAATTGACTCCCGAATGGCTGAAATGGAGAGGAGATACAAGGAGAGTATGGATGAGATGATGAGTCGTTTAACCAACAACGACTCATGTTCCACCATTCATCCTCAGCATCGAGACCCAAGGGACGACCCGGGTAGTGGTGGAGCAGGCCATGGTTTCCAGGCAATTGCGTAGCTTAGCTTTAGTCTAGCATAGAATCACTCTAACCTAGCTTTTGTTTGGTATAGATACCAAAATGTGGACTATCTTTTGTACTAGGACATAATAATTATATATATATGTAAATAAATATAATTTCGTAGGTCGGTAATTAATTTTTTTAAAACAACAATTTCAGGTTTTCAAATGCTTTTTTTTTATGTCGATTTATCATAAAAAAAAAATCAGGTTTGGAAATGCATATTTTTACAGGAATATCTTACTGGCTGGAACTAAAAATTACGACGGAAAAATGTGTCGCAAACAACAATTTGCGACGGAAAAAAGCGTCGCAAAGTAATAATCACGACGGAAAAAAGCGTCGCAAATAACTATTTACGACGGAATTTTCCGTCGCAAATTATATATTTACGACAGAAAATTCCGTCGTAAATAGTTATTTGCGACGCTTTTTTCCGTCGTAATTATTACTTTGCGACGCTTTTTTCCGTCGTAACTTTTAGTTTACGACGAAATTTTCCGTCGGAAATATATAATTTGCGACGGATCTTTTTCCGTCAGATACTTGCGACGGATCATCAATTAAGACCAAAGACAAGTCCGACGACATTATTTCCGTCGTAAATTCCGTCGGAAGAAAGGTTTACGACGGAAATTCCGTTGTAATATGGCCATTTTCCTACAAAGGGTTTTTCGACGACCCTTTACGACGGAATTCCGTCGGAACCCTTCTTTCCGACGGAAATGGCGTATGTTCCGACGAACTTTTTCCGTCGCAATTTTGGTGTTTTCTTGTAGTGATTACCCCCTTATTTATTCAAGGGGCTCCAGGCAAGGCCTAAGTGGAAACTCTTTATTTGGAAAATCATGCACAATGCTCTTCCCACAGCGGATGTTATGCACTTGAAAGGGATTCCGATAGATCCTACTTGTGGCTTCTGCCAACAATCTCAAGAGACAATGTCTCATTTATTCTATCAGTGTGCATTTATTCGGTCTGTTTGGCCTTTGTATCATCTGGAGGAGTTTCGATTTTTATCTTTGATTGAAAATTTTAGTGCTTGGTTGACTAATACTATTGGTCATTTTAGGGCTTCTAAAGATTGGAAACGTCTGGATGCACTAGTGGCATTCATGTGGGCTCTTCGGTTGGGATTTTGGTTGTGGTTGTGGCTTGGATTGACGGTAGCTCGAATGCCAGAGACCTCTCTTCTTTCTCTCAACCTGCTTGTCCTTCGGGTTTTGGTTTATCTTCATGTCTTCATATGCAGAACATATCGTCTGGTCTCTACGATATTTGTCTTGCGTTTGATAGGGCTTGGAATGCTACGGATCGCCGTGCAGGCATGGGTTGGTTTCTTTCTCTTGCCCTTTCTTCCCCTATAGTAGAAGGGGGGCCCAAGCGGGGTTTGCTTCTTCGGCTCTTCACTCTGAATTAATGGCTTGTTTACTGGGTTTGCGTCATGTGAAGGAAAGAGGCTATTCTAGTGTTCAGATTTATACTGATTGTTGTTCGGTCCAGTATTTGCTTAAAGGTCATCTTTCGGATGCAATTTCGGTTATTTGGATTCTGAAGGAGATTCGCCAGCTTGTCCTGACCTTTAGGAGGTTTGATATTCATAAAGTGCCTCGGCATGATATAGGATATGCTCATTTTATGGCGAGCTTAGCTCGTCATAGAATTTTGCTTATCGCTTTTAGTTTTGTTAGTTTTTTTGTCAAAAAAAAAAAAAAAAAAACAAAACAAAACAAAACCAAACAAACAAACAACAACAAAAAAAAAAAAAAAAAAAAAAAAAAAAAAAAAAAAACCTTCTCAATTCATAAGCATTACACCTCGCTACTAAGCATACCCATCTCTCTGCAAATGAAAATGACAGAGCATTGACCAATTTTCCTTTAAAATTGCAATGTTGCCAATGAAAGAGCACAAAAATGTTTTTAACACTTAACAAAAACTTTTATCTTAACACCATAGAAAGTTTAAAAAATAGATTTACCACTACTTAACAGATTCACTCTACTACTAAGAAGAGTAAGAACCCTTTATAGAGCCCACAATGTATCAATGTCCCATGTCGCCATATATTGGTCGCAAAAAAAAAAAAAAAAAAAAAAAAAAAAAAAATCAAAACCCCAAAACTAACCCAGCCTCTCCGTCCCTACCAGTCTACTACCATCACCCCACCATCCTAGCCCTGCCACTGGAACTCACCCCCCTCCCTTTCTCCTACCTTAAAACCAGTATTCACCCCTTTCCCCACCCGAAATGGCTGCCTGTTTTTCTTACTCCCCAAAAATGAAACGACCACTATCGGTTGAAATCGGTCCATTTAAGTAGATTTCGACCACTCATGCTCTAAACCAAGCAATTTCGGTTGCTAGTGGTCGTTTTCAATGGCCAATTTAAGAAGTTTGAAAAACTAGGGGCAATTTTGGATGGGGAAAAGGGTGGTTGTTGGTTTTTAGGTAGGTAATAGGTGGCTGTTGATTTTTGGGCAGGGGCCGAGAATAGTTGAAGGGTGAGTTCCGGTGAAATAGGCTGGTAAGGGGGTGTGTCGGAGGTGGGACAAGGGGCGGCAGCTACACAGGTGAGGTGGGGAAGGACCGATGGTGGGGGTAGGGTGGATGGGTATAATACCATCATTCACATTTTGCACTTACGTTTCCATACGTAGTATGCCATTAATCAAGCATATTTGGTGGAGATGATGAGGAACCACATTGCACTTTGAGATCACAAGTTCAACCCCCCACCATATGCTTCTAGATTATGTTGTTGGTCTTAAAAGCCTCATAATAATTGACAGATTAAATAAATAGAATTCGGGAAAAAAAAAAAAAAAAGTTCTTGTTAACTCCATACTTTCATTATTGAGGATTCGGGAAAAAAAAAAAAAAAAAAAAAAAAAAAAACAAAACAAAACAAAAAAAAAGTAATCCCTATTGAGGATTGAACCTTAACAGAGGTCTAGTGCTTGGCTAAGTGCTCCAAACTTCAACCACAATTAATTTTCTTTGAGGGGATCTTCCTGGGTGTATCTGTTGTGTAATCTATCATATTAATGGAAAAATAGAATGATGACCACAATTACATATTTCATAAAATAATATCACAAATCCTAAGCTCTAAACATGAAATTATACAAGCATTGTTAACCTACAAATAAGGATCATGGTTATAATTCCTCAAGTTAGGTCATAAACTCATAATACAAGATGAAAAAAAAAAAAAAAAAAAAAAAAAAATTCTGAGAAATATGTAGTGCTCATTTAGCAGCTTAAGCTCATCAATCCACAAAATTCTTCACTAAGGCCTCATGAGTTCAACTTGGCACGCCGTTCCTCGTACGAAGCTGAAACCAATAAATAGAAGCAGTAAAAACCAAAGTTGACTGAAAAATTAAGACGTAATAAACCAATAGGAAAATAAGCAGTAAATATGTTTAAAAGCTGTTTATTTTCGAAAATGTACAAGCAGAGTTAAATTGTTTAGAAGCTGTTTATTTTCGAAAATTTACAGCAGAGGGTCATTTTTGGAAATAAACAGCTTCCAAACAAATTCTAACGTCTTTGTAACTTTGCAAGTAAAAGAGATTGAAGATTATCTAGTTGGTAATTTCAGAAAATATCCCCCCACCACACACCCACACCTGCCCCCAAATGCTTTTCTAAATACGATTATTATCATCAGACTCACGCTCAGTTGGCCTTGTCATCAAGGGTATGTGCACGCATTTCTTCATCCCAGCGGCTTTTGTAAGGGAATGTCTTCCTGAAAAATAACACACATCAGGTATTCAGGTCCATGTCCAACTTTAACTTTCCTTCAGTCAGCCTCACTACTTTTCATGCTTTAAAAAACAATGGAGAACATAGAGTCATAGGCCACCTTCATCATCTTCTATGGACGAACAACTATCCAGAGCATTACTAAAAATAGCAAATTGCAGCATGAAATTTTGGCATTCATTTTCCAAGTGTGCGCATAATGCCTGTCTTGCATCTACACAAAACTTTTAAAGTCAAACAAGATAAAAAAGTAGCTTCTGTACCTAAAATGTTGCACAATAACTTAACCCTCATGAGAAAAGAGAGACCATGAAATTATGCACAATTATGACTTCTGAACACTTGTATTGTATCATGCATGCATCCATATTGTTAAATTTGTTTACGAGGAATTTGTAGTAGTAAATTGGCGTCTAGACCAAGGGGATGGTAGTTCTACTTAAGATAGGTTAGTTTGAGGCCTTGAGCAAATAGGGGAATCAGTCTATAAATAGAGGAGCTTAGGGAAAGAGAAGTATGATGAATATTTGTTGAGAAGTTATAATTTGGTAGCTTTGTCTTAGTGAGAGTGTCCAGCTACTTAAACTGGGATTACAAGCAATTATGCTCATTTTAAGGATTTAATCACATCAAGTACAATATACATATGCAAGGAGGTGGCAAGGCCCAATTGGTAACTTAGCCCAAGAGAGTGAGAATGCACATGAGAACATCAGCAACATCAACAAGCAGCTGGAACACAACAGGACGAATCACACTTGAAGACAAACAATCATCAGCAGCCACCAAATCAGTCTAGGGACTGGTATATATAAATGAAAGTGGGGAAAGGGTTTAGGCAGGCATTTTGTATGAGAGTTATCTCTAAGAGTTGTGGGCCAAATCCACTACTTGAGAGTTGTAGGCTAAACCTACTAATGTTGAGAGTTGTAGGTTAAACCTACTAGTTTGTGTTCTTTTCTTGCTGCCATTGTTAAATATAATCAAGCTTAAAGCTTCTTCCTTATTTGTTCTGTCTTTCTTTGTTTTGAGTTGCTGTAAATGGAGTAGTGGCCTGAGTCCATTACACTTTGATTCATCCTCGTTTCAATTATTTTCTGTTTTTGCAATCTATTACATGTTCCTTCTATCCATTCAGTCCTTTACACAGTTCATAGTTATTTCATACGTGTTTCTGATCTCCAGAACATTCAATACACAAAGAAACATGAAACTAGATAAAAATTGTGCTTCATTATTGACATTGTTCTGGAATGCAACTTCACATGCCAACAGTGACATACCTTCCTATCCTCCACAAAAATAGAAGATTTTCATTTCACCCTCCCCAAGAATACATGATTAACCAAATATCACGAATTAATTCGTGAATTGGGATTTGCAGAACAGAACTTGGAATATTATTCTTATTGTTATTTAATTAAAGGTTCCCCAAACTTTCAGCATGGATGACATATTGACATGTACTCTGCATTTTATAGCAGATTTACATTCTAGAGAAATTTTCTAAGCTATTTTACCCATTTTAAGGGCCGTATTGATGATAAAACTAATGAGCTCATCAGAGAGAACCCAGATATTCTTAGAAGAAAAGATCTGATATGCTTTCTTGAATGTTGATGGGCTTTCTCAATACTTGAGAGTTGAGAAATGGGAATTCAACTTATCATAACCACCAAGTCTAAGATAAAGGTAGAAAATGATAATTATATACAGTAAAAAAAAATAAATAAAAAAATAAATAAAAAAAAAAAAAAATAATAATAATAATAATAATAATAATAATAATAATAATAATAAAAAATAAAAAAATAAAAAATAAAATTATAGTTAAGGACTGGTGGCCATCATAAATAATTTTTTTAAAATTTTCAACTTGACAAAATCTCATACCAAATCAAGAATTTTACATGTCACATAGCCCACTTGAAAACAAAATCTAATAAATATATTCAAGACAAACTTACCTGCTGAAGTAAAGAACTGCGGACCTTCAAATTCACAAGAGCTTAGAACCAAAGGCAATTCTGAGGCCATAGTATACTGAGGCTTCTTAGGCGTTCTCTCAATATCAAGTAAAACATCTATAATCTGAATAAGAAACAAAATGAACTCAAGAAGCCGAAAAAACTAAGCAATGCATGTAAATGTTACAAATAAAAGGGAAGTAATACATGATTCAAGCTTAGAACTGTGATTCGTTGACTAATGATGTTGAGAAAATTGAAGTTGAGGACAATAATAATTGTCTTTGATGACACTTCTATAGTTCTATACTATTCTATTAAATTGGTGCTTTAAAATATATGTTTCTATATTTTAATAAGCATATTGTCATTATATATTGATCAATGGTCAATCAGACACAAGCTAACAAGATAGGGAAGCCTATGTACATCTAATTTCTTCTACCTCGCAATGTGCAAGAACCTCCTTAGAGGCATCGGGACAATGCTCATGTTAATAACATCAAGTAAGTTTTCATAGCTTCAAAAGTATACAGTAATTTGACTTTCTGAATTTCTTGAAACTTAAAAATAAGTAAGTATAAATGGTCAGTCTTTCAAACAGTGTTAATCAACCTGAAGGTCAGTTGTGTATTGGTACTTGAGATGCACTTCATTTAACAGACATTCCTAATTTCACCCAAGTATATGCATTCTTTTTCAAACTTAGTATTTGAAAAATTGAAAATTACAAACAACCGGCAACCATACATCTACAGAGATAGAGCATCAAATTGACTTATTTACCGAAATTTTGGTTTTAAGACTGCCCAAGTGAAGATCGGCACCTGAATGCTCAAGGAACATCTTTCAAAAGGGAAAGACACAGAGACAAAGACTTGCCATAACTTTGATTCAATCTTCAACTTTGAGGGGCTGGAAACGAAAATAACATAAAATTCTTCCATTACCTGTTTTTTAATCAAGGGGAGATTATGGGTACCTAATTCCTTTTAAGGTATTTTGAAGATCATCTTAATCAAGGCACCTTGGTCATCACCCTTTTTTGCAGCCCTAAACATTTCCTCTTCGATCACCAATTTTGTCTTTAAATTTACTTCAACCATGCACCCTCTCTTCTTTCACCCAGCCATGTCTTCATCTAAAAGGGCCTAAACCTCAACCTTTCCAATTCAAATTGGGCCATCAATAAACAATTCAAGTACTAGAGAGAATGATTGATTGAAAAAAAAAACCCAGTACATTGTAAATTATGATTCTAGCAGGTTTTTGAGATTCCAATCAGGAATAATACTATAGAATGCCACAAAGTATATCACATCCTTCGCAACCAAAGCAGTTGTAACTTGAAAGTATTACACCACTTCACAACCTCGTTTTCTAGCCACAAGTATACCCGACATAAACAAAAAAGGAAACATATTGAGAAGGTGAAAAAGACTAACAAGTAAAAATAATATCACTTCTTCACCCTCTTATCACCGAATTCATAGCTTCAAGCTTTAACCTCTCCTCTATGAAAATTTCTTCAATCTATATCCACACTAATTCTTCATTGAACAACCAATCTGCTACTCCAAAACCATCTGCTTTGAATTATGCTACAAAACCTACATATTTATATATGGAGAAGGGGCAAGGTCCTTCAAATATATGTGAGGACTCAAAAACAAAAAGAGAGCATCTGAAACTACCCATAGTTCCAACCATTTGTATGGAAATGATCTAACCAATCATCAGCACACACAATCTATCTAACCTTAGAGCCCCATAAGATCCACACAAGCATATAGAGAGTGGAACATCCACCGGCCCACAATCTCTAATGCATGCATTACCCTCATAATAAGAATAGTCCCACAACAACCGTTCCCACAATCGACACACAAAATTAGCTTTTACAAAAAAAAAAAAAAAAAAAAAAAAAAAATTTACAGCAACAACAACGAAAAACAATAACAAAGCCTTAGTCTCCAATAATTAAATAAATAAAAATATAAAATATGAGGATATTAAATTTTCCATGTCAGTCCGTTCCTCACCACCTCTTAAGCCTCGAATAAGAAAAAAGGGCAGAAAGAAAAGAAGAGAAGAGAGAGATAAATAGAAAGAAATCAAGGTGTTGAGACTAGTTTTCATGTCCATTTCTGATAATGAATTAACATAATCTGTTAGTCAGTTAGTAGAACATTTATTAGCTCATTTTCAGCTTCTCTCTTTTTTCAAGCAATTGACAAAAAGTGGATAACTCCCCCTGTCCCAATCCCTCAATCTGTTGTCACATCCCTAACTAATACGCGCAAGCATAGACCAACGAACAAATAAAAGAGTTCATATAATAAAACTTTATATTTAAATATCTATTCAACAACATATTTCGTGATAAAATTTGTTTTTAATACGTTACTAAAAATCCATGGTCAAAGTTAGTATATGAGTAGTTAATTTAAGTCCAACGTGTCAATTACTTAATCTGGGACAGAGATTCCAGAATAATTGACTCTTTGAACCTTTTGAACTATTCAATTGTTATACTATAGTATTAACTTTGACTATAATTTTTTTACTAATTTCGTAACAAATGTTGTCATGCAACTCTTTAAATAGGTAGTAATACATAGTACAAAGTTTCATAATGTTGACTTTTCAACAATTTTTACTAAGATTAAGTTATACATTAATGGTTAAAATAGTTTGTTGGGAAGTGTGTCAAGTTTGACTATGTCAATTATTCACTAATTCTGGAACTGGTGTAGTATTTCAAAGGAAAATAATAATAAATAAATAAATAAATCGCAGCCAAATATTCTAGCAACAACATCCAGATTTATTAAAAGAGATGCTTTATACTTACTTCTACTGATTCTAGGCCCCTTCCAATCATAAATAATACAGCAACCATGCATCGAACTTGGTGCCATAGGAATGCACTGCCTCTAATTATGATGGCCCATAATTCTTTGTCTTTAAACCTGAATCATAATATCCATGGCGCAATTTTAGTTATTAGTTACAATAAAAAAATAAAAATTAAAAGCCATATTATAGCCTTGAAACAAGGTAAAAGCAGTAAATATTTTTGTTCAAATTAGCAACAAAAACCTATAAAAATGTATCTTACTAGCAAAATAATTAGGTAGAGTATAGCTGATTGTAATGTTAATAATCCAACCAAAATAAGTTTTATAGTCCATGCCATTGCTAAGCAACGATGATGACAAATTATGTTCAAATAGGTCCAAGTCATTGTCTTCATCATGAAGCATTTTGTGAAAAGTTTTAAGTGAGAGAAATCAAACACCGATCTATGGTTGTTCAATATTATATCTTTCGATAGTTAACCGCACGATTATAAATTGAAGAGAATATAAAATGGATATGCCCTTGTATCTAAAATGTAAGACAAAAAAAAAATTACGACGAACAAATACAGATACTTGTTTGTTACTACCACCGCTCCTTGTTCTTTACATTGTCCCTGTAAGTCCATTCCTTTTTGTCCTTTCCACTTTTACCCAATCCCCACACAAAAAGACCTAGTTTTACCCATATGCTCTCTCTCTCTCTCTCTCTCTCTCTCTCTCTCTCTCTCTCTCTCTCTCTCTCTCTCTCTCTCTCTCTCTTTCTCTCTCTCTCTCTACACAAATTCCTATCATGGAGGATTATTCAACATTTTTGCAGCTAATAATTTAGACAGTCTACTATGTTTTACAAAATCCAAATTTTTAAACAAAAATTAAATCAATAAAAAATAGAAGTCTGAAAAGATTACTTTTCACTGCTTAAATTCCTATCATGGAGGATTATTCAACATTTTTGCAGCTAATAATTTAGACAGTCTACTATGTTTTACAAAATCCAAATTTTTAAACAAAAATTAAATCAATAAAAAATAGAAGTCTGAAAAGATTACTTTTCACTGCTTGGGGTGATATCAAATGACGTGATACATCGCTTATAGTTGTGCACATTAACCGCATCCATTTTACAGAAATTCCTGAAGTCGTGTTCACCCAGATACTTCTTAGCTGCTGTCTGCATTGCCTACAAAGCACATGAACAACACAAATATGTAATCATCCAGATTGGCATAAAGTAATGCTTGCATATCAATTTTAGCAACAGACTACAGCTAAAATTCTTTAAAATTTCTTACTGATATGTTAAGATTTTCACTCCAGAAAAAATATTTGTATTCCCTGCTCAAACACCCAAACCTGTAATCATTGATGCACAAGAAGAGAAGTTATCAAAACTCAGAGATTGAGGCCCGAAACAATGAATGCTTAACTAGTTATATACTTCAATCTGTACTCTTTAGCAAAGAATCTAAATAAGACAAATAAAGCTCTGCCTAATTCACAATTTCCATACTGCTTTAGTATTATATTTATTCCTACTTCGTATATTTTTTTTTTAAATAACAGTTTAGTGTCCACCAGCAACACAATATCTATAGAAATAAATAGTATCTGTCATCTTTCTTCCACTGCATTCTATCACGCTTAAATATTGGTGATCCAATTTAATGAATGGCAACTCTGTTAAACAGACTATCTGATTGAAGAAAAGTCTGTTTAACAGAGTTGCCATTCATTTTATTTTTTATTTTTTTTTCTATCTATCCTTGCACTGGAGTAAAGGTTCCAGGAAACCCCATCGTTGCAATTTGGAAAAAGGGTTGGTTGGGAGTATTGAACCAAATGTTTTTACAAGGCATTGATTTAAATGTACTACCAGCATCAGTTGGCAAAGAAAGTTAGAGATGCTTAAAATGATGGCATATCAGTACAAGGAATTTCAAAATGTGCATGTTAACAGCCCTTAATCTGCCTTTTTGGAAGTATAACTATTCCTATGATCAAACTCTTCCAATCTCTTTCCATCATATAAAAGCATAAACTGCTACCCCCTACATCCCATAATAGAAATACGAGGATAGAGTACATGAAATACATGAAAAAGGAATAAAAGTACAAGACATGTAAGTGGGGCAATAAAAGAAGTACCTAAAAAAGAGAAATGTACATAGTATAGAAGTAGGTGATGGCACAAATAATAAGAAGAATTGTGAAGCTATTTTGGGTAGTGCAATGAGTAAAGACATAAATAATAAGGGAATTGTAGATACTTCATAATGTCTTGGGACACCCAAAAAGGAAAACATGAACTATATTACGGGATGTGGGAGTAATACTGCCTCCACACCCAACCTTTCAACTCCATAGCTTAATACAAAGTCTTCCAATAAGCTTTGGTGTTCAAAATCCCAGGAACCAATTAGTTAGATGGTGATTATCTAATGTCGGATTGGTAAATAATCAAAAGAAAAAAAAAAATACTCATTGCTAAACATTTTAGAAGCAGCAATTTTCTCCCAGGAAGATCTTCATAACAATAATACCAATCAATACTACATTAGCTGAGCTATGGACGGGAAGGATTCATGAACCAGGATTCATCACAGACTAAGCATTGCCACCAGAAAAGTAGTTTCAAATAGAAAATTATGATTCCCTTATGAGGAACTAGCAAGCACACCCCAAATTACATTAAATAACACAGAACATAAGGCGTGCAAATTAGTTAGCTGGTTACTACTTGAACCTGGAACAGTTACCAAAAAAAAAAAAAAAAACAACTGGTTTCATACATTATCTTCAGCAATCTATACTTGGAATTTAAAAATGCAAACCTCATCAGCCACGTGTCCTCTTCTCTTTCTACCTTTTTTCATAAATCCTTTTCTTTTATTGGCCCTATTTTATGTTTTTATCAATCATTTTGTTTTTGTAGAACTTTTCTAGCTTCCCCCTCATATTTCAGTCTCTTCAATTTTTCACTTTAATTTAAAATACTGAATTCCCTTAATTTTCTCCTTTTCTCCCTCCATCATTCAATTTCAATATAACTGAATTCGTCATCTAATCAATGACCACCACTTATTTTCTTCCCCTAATCCCTTTTCTAACAGTATAAATTTATAATAAAGCTTATTTCAAATCGCCTAAATTCCCAGGGGAGGAAAAAAATAGACATACATATCGCTAAAAATGCTCTTGAAAAAAGAAGATGATGACTAAAAAGGAGAAAAATTGAGGAGGCAAAAAAGGGAGACATAAACAACAAGAAAAAGAAGAGTTTGGTGTAAGAATATTCTACAAATTATACATACATGGTATGGCATTGCCTGCATGACATAAGCCATTATTTTCAATATATCAAGTGTGCTCTACAAGAATTAGATTTGGTGAGGAGACATTTCATAATTTCAAAATTCATAAAATGCTCCAGATGTCAAAAGACTTTAATTTATTCAAGTTGTGATTTTTTAGCACAAATAATAACATATGCGCAACCCAAGCATAGAACGGGCCAAAAAGGTAGTTTTATAAAGATATTTCAAGGAATGGTGTTAATTTGTTTTAGAGGACTCATCTGCATGACTGCAAAAGCAAACACATCCTTTCACACATATAGTTTCTGAGCACCAAAATAGTTTCTTATCCATATCATAATTTCTATGCATCAACAGAGCCCTCAAGGTCTCTATTCCATGGAAATATAATCAAATTTATCTAATCACGAATTTATTTATACATAAACAAAAGCATTGGCTTGATTCTAGTACCTCGCATGAAAATCTACAGGAGCTGGAGACCAACCAGTAATCCGAATGTCTTTTGGAAGAACTTTATTCAGTATTCTCACGTAATCAATCTCACCTTCTGTATAAAAAAAAATATAACCATAAATAACCTTTTAACAAAATGAAGATCAGAGAAATTTATGAATAAGATTAATATGGTCATATAGATATAAGAAAGCTATGTAAAGTGAGAAAAATAATTCTATTGGTGTACTTGGATAATAATCACTTATATTTAGACATGTCTGTTTTTACCAAATAACGAGTTCTCTGTAGAAAATCAACACCATATTTCTGCAATTGAATGCATCTTTGACCAACAGAGATTAAAAGTAAATTGATAGTGCAAACAACCCCATTAATGATTTACTCCTCAGTCAATTATACAGTAATGTCACTACATACAAAATACAGTCAAGATAAAGGGTTTGGATAATAATGTTCAAAAGTCCCAGAATACTAAACAAGGAGACATTGCAGACCATATTGCCCTTCACAAACGACTCTGTCAGAACTTGTCTCAGCCTTAAGATTTGACCGTAGGTATAGAGCAATCACCTGCATAAAAAAGTTTTTCATTTTCCCACACAATCCAATTTTGAGAATGCAGACAAAATCGTCAAAAGGTTCCATTGTACACATATGACCTAATTGTAGAGTAGCAAAAAGGTATATTTCTTTCCACCATGGCTTTGGTAATGGAACATCAAAACGACAGCAAATAGATACTTTTCGTGCTTTTAGTAAAAGGCGTGAAGCTGTCACAGATATCACCTTCTACATAATGTATTTTTTTTTTTTAACCATAAATATTCCTTTTTCTTGAAATTTTTTTTAACATTGGGCCATTAATTAGATGTTAAAAGGTGACACATACAAGGAAATGAAAGGGATGTTCTTCTAGGATATCTCCCAAATCTAACCTCTGATCCTTGGCAAATCTTTCACTCAAAAGTTTGGAAAAGGAGATGAGACCTGGAAACAAAATTTTTGGAAAAGTCATTTGATCTTCCCTCGGTTTTTGAGGGGAACTTAATAATTGTGAGCCCATAACACAAGCAAGTATAATTTTATGATAGAAACACCTCTTCATACTCTCAAGGTAGTTCTTACAAACAGCATAGCAACTAGTGTGATTTTGTTAAGCCTACTAGTAGAGTTCTAAAGATCAGCTTTCTTTCTCGTGATAAACATTATTAATAAGTCATCCTAACATCTTCAGAACGTCCAAGAAACCCACTTTTGCTGAAGTTTCATCCATCAAGGATAAACTGTGAATAGTTCTATGTATTGATAAAGCACTTTCCACTCCATTGTATTTACATTAGCCATCTAACCCATAATTTGTTTCTCCTCTCCAGCTTCTACTCACAATCGCCACTCAATCGTTTAATTTGTGAGACTTTAGAGCATATTACTAAATTCCAACATTGTACACTAGAACAGTCTTTATTCCAAATACGAAGAAGTGAAAAGAAAGTAGCAATTTCTTTTACTTTTCGAGCTCACAATTCAGAAGAAAGCCAAATTACATAGCTTAATGTTATCATTTTTTATGTTCTGGTAGTGATGCTGGTATGAATTATTATTCCTTAAATGAAATTTTTCATATTTAATTAATTATTTTTAAAATTTGCAATAATTTATTAATAATTTATAAATTACTGGTAAATTATTTCTTTTAATCTTTGTCATCTCCTTGTCCTATCCAAATCTTGAATTTTAGAAATTTTGTGATTCAAACCTCCATTCAAACTCCCATCCTTGCCTCCACGCAATTTAGCACCCTACAACTGCAAGAACCTGAACTCTGAAGAATCAAAATTCAGGATCAGGTTCATATGATTTGTCTATCAGCAAGTACTGCAAGCTTGCCTAAACATAATAATACAATAAGTTTAGGTGCCCAGAAATTATGTAATTGCATATCCAAAGAACAGATTGAATAACCTTGCAATTAAGCTACAGCCAAATTTCAAATTAGTGGAAAAGTTCTTAAGATAACCGTAATGGCAGATAAGACACAATCATATGCAAATAAACATAAAGAGTGAAAAGAATATGTTATCAAAGTACTCTCTTCATACTTTCATAATTTTCCTATAAAACATTAGGCCACTATCTCTATTTGGTAAGTTATAGCATGAACTTACCCCTATATGATTCTTGATACAATTAATTATGACCTTTTAGCATTAACTTTTTCAGATATACTAGCTTATTTTATGATTGAAAAACATAATTTTGAATTGTTAATTCCTAATTATCTAGTTTGGCCAACTATTTTGGGATGGAGGGAATGACAATATTTTTCAAAGTGAGTACAAGCTTTAACAAAGGTAACAAATTACAGGTAGAATTTCATGATGCTTACTTGCCCAACAGCTGAGACTCCCTTATCTGTTCTGCCACATCTAGAATACTGTGAACCCTTTCTATCATCAATCAATAGCCTTGTCTTCTCAAAAGCTTTGAAAAGTTCAGACTGCAAAAAACGTCCAACAGAGACACAAAGCTAAAGAACTACCTTCAATGAAATATTCAAAAAATCTCATCAAATGCAAACTACATCACAGTCATTTCACATCCCATATTTCCATACTTTGATGCTGAGATTTAGGGGGTTTGGACTCTTATAATTAATGATGAAGCTGGTGTTTCTGTAAACAAATTGTTAGTTGCTTCTTACACTATCTCAATTAGTGATGTTACTAGTCCCTACTAGGCCTTTATAAGGTATAAAGAGCTTGAGACAAGGAGAGGCAGAGAGCTAACTCCATTTCTTATTTTCATGGATACCCACTGTTTGAATAGATGCTCTGACAGCTTAAAGTGGAATACTAGAACTTTCATCCTAAGTGAGGGCAAATGGGACTTTGAGAGTCGCCACATCTGTGCTTTGCTGATAAATTATTCTCAAGAGGTGATACAATAGTAATCTTTTCTTATTCTCAAGAGGTGAAACGACGTCTATTAAACTCCTGGAATCTGCTTAATATGTTATACATAATGCTTCTAGGGCATCTAAGCTGATAGTCAGCTTATAAGAAATTGTGTTGATTTGGAATTTTAGAAGTATTGTGGAGGCTGAATCAGTATATCTTGGAGCTTTTGGGGATAACACCAATTTAAGTAATCGGTGGATCCCCTTTCAGCCATAATAGAAGCTGTCTTGTTAGGACACTTCAACAGTTCAAGGAGTGAAAGATTGGACAAGGACTACTACAGTATAACATATACAATTGGTCCTAAATACAAACCAGCAAAAAAATTAATGTTTGTTGATTTTGATTTGGTTCAAATGTTCACTTATGGAAGCTAGAGCAGAGATAGTAAATTAAAAGCAGTTGAATCCTAGTAATAGTTCAGTTTGAATCAGAAGTATATATATATATATATATATATATATATTTTTTAAATGGCAGCTAAAACCTGAGCCTTAATATGGCAGCGCATAAACAAAACCTCTGGACCCTACTTGCTGAGGGTGTTTGGGTGAATGATGCTGCAACAGGAAAATCTGATAGAGCGTTGTGTTGATTCAAACTGTATATACAAAACAAGTCTATGCTGTGTGGAGGAAAAAAAATAAAAACATACAGCTTTACAGGGTAAAGGTTTTTCAGAGTATATCCTTGTTATAATAAATTTCCAGTATATATATTTTTTTTTTAAATGGCAGCTAAAAACTGAGCCTTAATATGGCAGCGCATAAACAAAACCTCTGGACCCTACTTGCTGAGGGTGTTTGGGTGAATGATGCTGCAACAGGAAAATCTGATAGAGCGTTGTGTTGATTCAAACTGTATATACAAAACAAGTCTATGCTGTGTGGAGGAAAAAACAAGTCTATGCTGTGTGGAGGAAAAAAAATAAAAACATACAGCTTTACAGGGTAAAGGTTTTTCAGAGTATATCCTTGTTATTATAAATTTCCAGTATACATGTAGGTTATGACTTTGATCTTTCTACCAAAAATCATTATTCAAAAGACTTCAGGAAGGAAAAATAATCATTTCTAAATAAAACAAATGGAGAAAAGAATGTTGATTAGTGCATATAGAAAGCATGTTAAAATAATTTGATCTAATTTGCAAATTAGCGCATACAAAAAGGCATGTTCTAACTTTTTACACAAAAAGGTAGAGTCATTTCATCAAAAAATTACGAAAAACCCACTCCATATGGTAAATTGAGGTAATTTGGTAATTGATATGCCCTCATAAAAGATTTAGCATATCAAAAGATCATGAAATTTACAGTTCTCTAAAGCTTCTCCAATTGAACAAGTAAATATATACAATGACACATAAACTCACCTCAACAGTAGGTTCCATTTGCGCCTCTGATGCAAAGCCATAAAACCTGTAACATAATATTCCAGTCAAGAACTTAGAGTAAACCCCTATAAAAAAAAAAATTAAAAATTAAAAAAAGGAAAACCATGCTAGACCAGTACAAGGTATTAAAGGAATACTATGTCTCAGCATATATGCTGAAGGCATACCGTTGACCAAAATAAAATACTTTGAGGGCGACATATCTCTTGGGATGATGATGCAAGATGCTCACATTGCTATCTATAACCAACAAGTGAATGAGGTCAAATGCATATTGCAAAATCTTCACCATGCAGAAATATAATAATACAAACATTACCACAAAATTACAAATACAATATTTGACCCAAAAATATTGTCCCTAAATAGAAGCCGTGTTTCTTTTAAGCAACCAAATCCCTCTATCTTATTTTTGCATTTCGTTTGTTTTCTTTTACTTGCAAAGTTGCAAGCACCACAATCTCTAAGGCACACATTTTTAAGAGATGATTAGAGATGGTAAACAAACGATGAATTGATAATGGTGTTGGACCTTACAGTCTAGGCTAGCTTAAATAATACTTTTATATAGCACATGATTTCTTAATTGATACTAAGCAATTAATAATTAGAATTCCATTCATTGTGTGCTAAACATACACTAGTTGACTCAACCTAATGCGCTCATCTCATGAATTTAGCTTATGATCCATACAATTCATTACCATACATGGCCTTGATATCATATTACATTGTTCTCAATTATTTTGGGAAGTTATAATGTAAGACAATAATGACCTGCTGGAATATATATATATATATATATATATATATATATATATATATATATTGTTTCTTTTTCTACATAATATTCCACATAATGCCGATCAAAGTCTTCGACTATCGACAAGTTCGGGTCTTCATATTAGTGAAATATAAACACTAGGAAAATATACAACACAATCAATATGAACTAGACCATTATAAGCTTAAAAATCATTAATTCAATCAGCAATAAAACTTAAAAACAAATATCTATACTTCTATACTTTATTAATATTTAAAAACACAAACCACACATTACTCATATGCCACATGTCACCACAAATCACTCATATGCCACATGCCACCTTTTTTATCAAAAAATAATGTTCAAGTCTTTATGCGTTCCGTAACTTGCAAATTTAGGTAAGGAAATTAAATGTTTCAACTACACCAAAATAAAGTTGTAGTCTTTTCATATCCTAACCTTAAAATAAAGTAATAGTAAAAAAAAAAAAAAAAAAAAAAAAAAAAAAAAATTGAGTTAATTAGTCCACATTATATAAACATATAAAGTACAATAAAACAATGCTGACTCATACAACACAAATAAGCAATACATTACAAGGAAAATATTGTAAGAGCAAGTTTAGCCCCAAGTCTTAAGATTTGGATGTGACATTATTTTTTGTGGTCCCCATTAAAAATGATGTCATCAAATTCTTGTTAAGACTCACTAAGACTTACACAAATTTATCACTTTAGCCCTAAGAGTTAAATATTTGACATATTATATTGTAGAAAAGTGTAAAAATAAAAAAATAAAAAAAAAAGGACAATAAAAATAAAAGTGAGGTGGGTGAAGTGGGTCCCAATCTCAAGTCTTAAGTTGAGTCTTGGAATTTCAAGACTCAACTTGAGACTTGCTTGAGATTTTTGAAAAAAATGGGAAAATTCTTAAGCATATGTCTTAAGATTTGAATTGATGATGTCACCCCACTTGGAGCTAAACTTGCTCTAAGTAATAACCCGTGCATGGTACGGATCAGAAGACTAGTTTTTAATAATTCACCAACCTTGAGACTTTGTTTTCCTGCTCTTGCCACTCTTTTGATGCAAATTTTGAGCAATTTCAACCGAAGCTAAATCATTACTCACACTAGAATCACTAGCATTCTCAACCTAAACAAAATCATAATTAAAAAAAAAAAAAAAAAAAAAAAATTCAAAATGGTAAATTAAAGTAGCGCAAAAATGTAAGAATTCAAAAAATTTCAAAGTGATTGATTATACTTGTAAAGCAGAACAAAAGAGATTAAATTACCTTAGAACAACGGCAATGCGAAAGTTTCGATGCCATTTCTGCATTCTCAACCTCTAAATTCTAAGTTTAATTTAAAAAAAAAAATAGAAAGTCGGAATTAAAAATTATGCATTTGTATAAATACGTAGGATCAAAGAAAGATGAGGAAGAAAGTACCTTGATGCGGCAATGGAGAGAATCAATTTGGGAGCGAAGAGAAGAAATTAGGCGATCGTTCTCCATTATTCTTCAGCAACAGGGTATGCTTGCTGTGGTAGAATTTGAATACACCGGGCACCGTACCCCCAAGGACCGAGGTAGGGGTGATTATTGGGCGGGCCGGGCTGAAGTTGAAACAATCCACCCATGTCTCATCCGGGCCGGTTTGGACTAAGTTTTGGGACGAAATTTTTATGACCTAACTAGCCAAAATAGTAAGGCCGTGTGGGCTTTTCAAGTCGGGCCAAAAAAAATTAACTAAAAATACATAAAAAGATATTTTCAAACCTGCCCAAAAAACTAAATTTTCAAGTCGGGTTAACTTTGATCACATCTACCTCGAGGTCATTTGCTCATTTAATCAACAGCAGATAATTAAGTTTACCATTATTGCAGATCGTTTGTTTACCATTATTGCTCATTTGTTGATTAAACGAGCAAATGACCCCGGGTGTATAGAACAGGCTCTCGCCCAGTGCTATTACCCCCGTTAAATGTTAACACTAGTAGACTAGTTAACTTTATAAAGAAAAATATAATAAATTTTATAGTATAACTTATTCAAACTTAACAAAAAAAAAAATGGGTTAATTAAGTTTAGTAGTATGAAAAATTATTAAAATAATATACTTATGAAATTTAAATTATAAGAGTGTGATATTGACGTGCATGATGCATCTATAGTAAAGATATTGTGATATTAAGATAATGTATGTGTCTCATCTAATAGTAATGAATAAGCTCTGAAATCAGTGTTCTTTTCGGTCCCTTTCCTAGACCAGGGTTGCCTGGCGCACGCGAGGTAGTGTGGTGTTGCTAACTAGCACGGCCGGAAGTGTGGTTTTTTAATGCTAATGTATAGACTTTTTTAGTGTAATTATGAATAAATGTAGATTTATGAGTGAATGTATATATTGATAAATAGAATTAAACCAAAATAAGTGATTGTACATGTTTTTACATTGAGTTAAATGTATAATATATGTATAAGAGTATTAACTAAGTCAGTTTACTTGAGTATTTATTGTGAACTACTTGTATATATATAGCTTTTCAAAAAGGATAATTAAGATCTTTTAAAAACTTATAGAATCTTCTAATTAATCCTAAATAGTTTAGGAATAGGATTAAACCTTTGGACCCTGCACATGATCATTGGGTCGTAGGTAAGATCCGGTTCGAGCCCAGTTTAGTATTTTGGCCATAACTTCCTCATTATTCATTGGAATTGGACTTATAATATATCGTTGGAAAGGTATTTTCAAGCCCCATTCAAATACACTATTAGTGGACCCATATCATGGACCAAAATAAACTGGAATGCACGTTTTTTAAAAATAGGGTAAGAAAAGAAATATTTTCAAAAACAGAAAGAAGAGGTATTTTAATAAAAACATCCTCATCACTAGACTTTTTACACTTTCACTATCATTCGATAATCAAATGACATGAAAGGTATTCATCACTGGGTTTGGTTTGGGGAGACACATTTGGGTGTCTACAGAAGCCCCCACTTTGACTGAGTTTGGAGAAACACAACTTTCTAAAACAAAAGTCAAAGTATCGATAGGGACGGAGAATGATTCAGAACGTTCTGCGATCCTAAATCACTCTTGTAACGCCGATACCTGCAAACTAGCGTTAGTTAAACAGATAAAAGAGTTAAGAAACGCGTATCTTGCACCGTCGAGCACACGTCTATGAGAGTAATCGGATTGTTGCATTTTGCTGTTGTGACAACCTTCCACAATCTATGGAACGCCATCTTGCTGTTTTGATGTTCACTCGTCTTTGAACAATGGAGCTTTTGAATGATATGCCCACGCGTCTCTGGAGCAAAAGATCTTGATAATAGGATGTTTGTTGCGATAATATTCCGAAGAAAACTTCCGAAGACCAACGCCTGTCGATCTTTAAAGCTCGCTTGAACTTTGCTTCCGTTATGCCAGTACGTCGGCGCTTTTGCTGCTTGTGAACCATTATGTCGGTGCCTCTGCTGTTTATGAACCAGTATGTCGGTGTCTTGCGATGAGCCAATGTTTAGGCGCTTTAAGCTAAGTGTGACTATCTTTCGTCAGGTCGATCACTTATTGCGATTGTAATCAAGCCGGCTACTTAATCATGTCAAATTGCTTATAGAGGCTAACTGGCGTACCAAGGAACCCGAAATTGCTGAAAGAGGTTGAAATAATTGCTCTGAGTGGTTGAGTGTTCTGTCGCCGCTGCAATGCCTCTAGTGCTACGATTTGGCTCTGTTGCCAGACGCTGGGATCTAGCACCAGGCGCTGAAATCTGTTGCCAGACGCTAGATGTTGTCGTCAGGCGCTGGAGTCGAGCCTTCCCTATTCTGCTCTTGCTGCCGCTGGGATGCACCTGTATTTATCTTTGACTATAGGACTTTGCTTATCTTTCTTCAGGGTTGACCTAAGACTTAGTGTTGCTTGACTCATTGACTTGACATGACTCAAGGTATAAACTTGACTCACTATGATTGACTAACTCGAGGTGAATTGACACGTGTGACTCATGACCCGTGTGTGCATAGTGTTGACTCAATGTGATAACACAACATGACTCAATGTGTACATAACTCGTGTGTGCATTGTAATGTGATCGTGCAACTCGAAAATGCAAAAAAGCAAAAATTTTCCGTCATTTTTGTGGAGGGTACCGACTTTTTCCCGAAAAAGAAAAACGCAAAAAAGAATCAAAGTTTTTGATGGTGCATGTTGAATGAGCTTAGTCATATGTTGTGCAAGGATTAATTAATCCTAGGCTATCTCAATTGTTTACTCCATGATGAAAGTATTTGGGTAACTTAAGCACGGAGGCTAAGTACTTCGTACTTTGTGATGCAATGATGAGTGATGAGTGATATGACAAGGCCTGCTTGATGAGAGTTGATGAGATTTGATAGTTGTTGATGATTGAAAAAGGGGAGATATGACCTCTATTTATAGATAACAAAGAGAGTCGAAGAATAAGAAAAGAATCCGAATTCGAATCGAAATAAAACTCGATGGACAGCAGTTTTTGCGGATTTTGTTTTTATCATATCATCTTTTGATTCAGAAGTCCAAATAAAGCATATAATATGTCGTTGGAAAGCTCTTGAAGTCTACTTTACAACCCAATAAGAATCAGATTAAAATATTATGTAGATAAAAAGATATGACCTAAATAGTGAAAGGGTGTCAGTTTTGGATAGAGTTTCATATCTCATTCATATCTTTTTCGTTATAACTCGGATTTAATATTATAATATATTATTGGAAAGATAATTTCAAGATCTATCCAACCATATAAAATTTGGATAAATATTATGAGGCAAAAAAATAATATATGACTGTCTTTGAACATCTTTAAATTTGAATAGAATTAGGATTTAAGAAAAAGGAAAGTTTTAAAAAAGGAAAGTTTTTATTTAACTCAAATTCTTTAATCTTATCTTTTCAAAAAAGATAATTAAGATCTTTTAAAAACTTATAGAAGCTTCTAATTAATCCTAAATAGTTTAGGAATAGGATTAAACCTTTGGACCCTCCACATGATCATTGGGTCGTAGGTAAGATCCGGTTCGAGCCCAGTTTAGTATTTTGGCCATAACTTCCTCATTATTCATCGGAATTGAGCTTATAATATATCGTTGGAAAGATATTTTCAAGCCCCATCCAAATACACTATTAGTGGACCCATATCATGGACCAAAATAAACTGGAATGCACGTTTTTCAAAAATAGGGTAAGAAAAAAAATATTTTCAAAAACAGAAAGAAGAGATATTTTAATAATAACATCCTCATCACTAGACTTTTCACACTTTCGCTATCATTCGATAATCAAATGACATGAAAGGTATTCATCACTGGGTTTGGTTTTGGGGAGACACATTTGGGTGTCTATAGGGATTAGTTTTTTATTATTTATTTTGACTCATCTATTCAACATGGGAATAGATTGGACCCCCGCCACTCAAATGACGGAAAACGACTCATGCATGGACCTAAGATATGGTCATGGTGTACATACATATTAGTGTGTGATTTATTTGTGAGTACAATTGACATGCTTTGACTCTTGTGTATGACCATGGGACTAAGTGTTTAGACTCAATTAAGGACCAAATAAGGCTATTGCCATTAACAAATTGGTCAAACTGATTAATAAATTGTTTAATTAGACTCGTCGTGGTGACTCAAGCAAAAAACTGAACTGTCACCAAAGCAACAAGACTGTCGCCGCACCCTGCAGTGCAGCGCCAGACGACAAAGTTGTCGCATGGAATTTCACAACAGCGTTTGGCGCTGCAGCCCAGATTTTTGCGCCATTACTGAAACATTAATCTGGGACTGCTTTCAGTATTTTTACTCTACAAGAACTAGCCTAAAGTCGTACTAAGTCAGTATTGATTAATTTATTAAACTTTAATTAGTTAAATTAATTAATTAGGCAAAGTCCTTTTAGTCATTAATCAGTTTATTTATACTTAATCACAAGTCAAACAAATGGTTAGGAAAAACACATAGAATATGCACAACAAATAATGCACAAATAGTCAAGTAGGCACAATATGATGCAATGAGTTTGCAGCCTAACCATGGCTCTAGTTCTCTAAAGTTCGGGATATGGGTTAGTCAAAGAGGGTCCATTGTTATGAGTCCGGATGCACCGTGCGGAAGCCTTACCTTTGGAAGGGTTGGCGCGTGTGGATGGGGCCCCGCGAGTTAAACTCGCTTCCATGGTTTGGTGAATTCAACATTCTTGGATGTACCCTTTGTTGCTCAGAGCGTTCAATCGGGTAGATGGAGAATGAATTCCCAGAGGGTTATGTCCATATGTAGAACACATATGGGTTTTAGAAAAGAGAGAAAAACTGAATCAGGAAGTAGAATCGAGCCAACAGTACTAGAACTAGTCGAAACAAGAAGGCAGATTTCTGGCTCGGTATTGGAAGAACACGGCGCCAGACAACAGAGTCCGTCTCCAGAAAATGGCTCTGTCGCCAGACAACAAAATTATTGCCAGGCGACAAGGCCATTTTTTAGGCAACAATCGTTGTTTTCTAAACGCTAGTTCCTACATGCCTCGACAGCTTTCTGTGTTCTTAGAATTTTCCAGTTTTCGCAGTATTATTTCGATTTTAGTTGTGAAAGATATTTATCAAATTTCCTATGTGTAAAAATCCTATTTTTTTTTACTCATTACGGATGGTCTTTCCAATGAGAACCTTTTTTATGCATATGACAATAATGTTAATCAAAATTACGCACATGAAATACTTAGAAATTTTCGAGTCTCATCCACTCATTCTAAATAATTGCCAAAATAAATTTTAGGAATTAAAATAGAAATCCTCCCCAGTGGAGTCGCCAAAAACTGTAGGGAATATTTCAAGCATTACCCCAAACTTGAACCCCACTGTGATCATACACTTAAGCATGGTGACGTCCAAAGGGAAGGAAGCTAGAGTAAAAGAGCCGCCAACAAGTTTTAGGAACTTGTAAACCGTTCACAGGGTGAAGGTTACACCCCTTAATGATCAAGAATATCATCAACTCCAATAGGTCTGGAATCAAGACTGGAAGTTCGGGGATGAAGGTACAAATCCAATCTAAAAGAGAAAGAATCTGCCTTAATAATAGGCCTATACTTTATTCTACTCGTATTCATGTGCGCTTTCTGACTAACATGCAATCAATAGGATTACCCTAAACCTGTTTAATCTATATTGGTTGAATACTAATGCACAAATAAATATATTATTGGCGATCGCTTGAATTATAATATAATTAACCCTAAACAAGATTATTAATTATAGTATTAAGCGTGATTACAAGTACAAATTCCCTTTAAACATGCATAAAAGGCGTGATCAAGCAATAACAATAATATATATCAAGCAACATAATAATCATCAATCATATATGCATAATCATAAGCATAAGCATAATAATCATGAAAATCATAACTAAAATAATCATGTTAAAAATAAAGCATAATAATAGCAAGATCCTAGGCATGATACTAATAACATTAATAACAAACCCTAGAATGTCACTAAACAGTAAAGATCAAAACTTTAAACCTAACATGATACTAACATGATATTAAGAAATAAAATAGGAAGCATCATAGAAATCATAGTTGATATAAGAAACTTATTCATTACCCTAAAACATGATACTAGGAAAAGCATCCTAACATGATACTAGGAATCAAAATAATAACCTAAACATGATTTCTATATCAAAAGATCAATTAAACAATTAAAGTACTTACTTGGATGCCTCGTATTTCTTTCTAATAACAAAATACACATGTTAGTAACTTCAAGGAAAATATAAAATCAAAACAATTAAATTAAATAATTGAAATAGGGATTTGGGACCAAACCCTCAGAAATATCAAACCATTCACGTCTAGGGCGAAGGCAACTTTGAACTTGGCTAGGTGTGTCTAGTGCTAATGTATGAGGAATTGTGTTTGTAAAAGGCTAGGCTAGAAAGAGAGAGAGAGAGAGAATAAGCTTTAGCTTAGAGAGAGAAAAGAATTAGAGAATTATGGTTGAGAATTGGTGATTTTTGTTATTGAAAAACGGAGGTCCAGGGACCCTATTTATAAGAAAATATTCTAAAATCGATCGAAACGAATCAGAGTTCGAAAAGGAATAAAACACGCCTCTGTCGCCAATGACAGAGCTTGTCGCCAGGTGACAAACCTCTCGTTTGGCGATGCAGAAGGCTTTCCACGTGTTTTCGACGCGGAATAAAATCAAGTCGTAAAATCTGTACGAAGGGTAAAATTGTAATTTCATTCAAAACACTTCTTTTATTCCAAATAAAACTCATAAAACATAATTATCAACCCTAATCCCATTAGGATTCAAAAGAACCTTCTAGAAGATTCTAGAAGACTATAATCAATCTTATTTGCATTAGGAATGATAATTCATAATAGGCCCTCCTCTAGATCATTGGGCCGCATATAAGAACCAAACTGGGCTCAGTTTAGTGTTTTGACCATAACTTCCTCATTATTCATTGGAATTGGGCTTATAATATATCGTCGGAAAGCTCTTTTCGTGCCCAATCCAACTACACTATTATTGGACTCTTGTTATGGACCAAACTAAACTGGATTGACTATTTTCATAAAATAGAGCAGATTTTCGAAAACAGAAAGAAAGATTTTAAAACTAACCACATGATTAGATTTTCCACACTTTCACTTCATTCGATTATGATTCGACGCAAAAGTTATTCATCACCAGGTTTGGTTTTGGGGAGACACAAATGAGTGTCTACACTATGTCATGTTTTATTTACGCATTAGTAAATTATGCATATTAGATATTATTGATTTTTGTGATGATGCGCTAGAGTTCACTAAATAATCACAACATATTAAATCTAGGTCCCGATAATATTGAGGTTGCTTTTCCAATTAAAAACCCAATAAACCTTCTATATTTATGATAGGTCATGCCAAAGCTGGGTGTCATTTTATATCTTGGGAGAGTTAGGGTAAATCAAGTTTTATAATTTTAATTGGCTACACTCAACACGTTTACCTAAAGAGTTTAGAACCTTGAAGCAAAAGGTAATAATTAAACATGTGATGATTAATTATTCAACCAAGAGTTACAAGAGTTGTAATCAGTAAAGAGTTTACTCACCTTGAAAATGTAATGGTTGATGATGTTAGGGCCAAAATTCGGTCAATTATTGCACAAATAAAGGGTCTTGGAATAATTTAATTCAATTAGGATCAATTAATATTGAATAAAATGTTTTAAAGTTGCCTATATTAATACGCTAAAGTTGCTTCAAATTTTATTAATCATAATATTTGAACTTTGCCTCGTTTTGATTTTGTAGATGAATAGCTTTAACGACAACACTAATTTGCCAACCAAACTGAAAACAAGGCTTGATCTCAAAAACTTCAGGGATTAGGAAAAAGAGCTAAAAAATGTTCTTAGGAGCCACAGACTTGAGGCTCGACTCTATTTTCCCATTGAGAGCAGATTTACAGTCGGTTTCACTCCTGATAGGCATTCAAAAGATGTTTCGGATGCAGAGAAAATCAAGGAACTCATATTGGCATCTATTCCAACTTGTTGGGAAAGAAGGTTCAAGGACTATGAGTTGACCAATCTGCACAATTGTCTTCGTGCCATCTATCCAGGTGGCATTAGGGCATTAAGAAGTGGAGGCATCAATGATGAGAATGTTAGAGAGATCGTTAACTCGATCCCTCCAATGTACTACTCCTGGACTACAGTGTAAGGTATGAGACTTACAATATTCATTGTAAGATAATGGATAAGAAACTCATTCCTGGTTAGTTAGTTAGAGACCATGTAAAGGAACTGATTGATTCATTCACCAATTGATGAATATCTTAGGGAGACCATTTGATGATGACTTTGCTCATTAAACTATTCTGTTCTCACTCCATGATGGATTTGATCTCGTCAAGCTTATTCATGATGATGAAGGATCGACAGTGAGACTAGTCAACCTTTTAATCAACTATATAGAGGAGTACTTGAAGAAGGAGGGAAGCCAATGCTTTTATTGCGGTAGGTGGTCTTGCCACGCACTAGGGTGTCCCCATTACACACCAGTGAAAACTGAAGGTAAGGAGTTACCTAATGTTTTTGTTGTTGAAATCAATCTTACCTCTTCTAAAATCGGTTATTCAATACCGGTTGTGGTGCTCACATTGTTAATAGCATGTAGGGCTTGACAGAGTGTGGAAGTTAGGTAAAAGGGGAAGTCACACTTTGAGTAGGAAATGGAGCAAAAGTTGCTGCACTTGCTATTAGAAAGTATCATTTGAGACTTCCGTCTAGTCTTATTTTGGTGCTTAATAACTGTTATTATGTCCCTAATATTACCAAGAACATTATTTCAGTTCCTATTTTAGATACTTGTAGACACCCATTTGTGTCTCCCCAAAACCAAACCCAGTGATGAGTACCTTTCACGTCGAATCATAATCGAATGAAACGAAAGTGTGGAAAGGTCTAGTGTTGCGGAAAGTTTTATTTTCTTTTCTCTTCTCTCTGTTTTTAAAAACTTATTTTAAGAAAACAGCCAATCCAGTTTGGTTGGTCTATGATATGGGTCCAATAGTAGTGTAGTTGGATGGGGCTTGCAAAGACCTTTCCAACGATATATTATAAGCCCAATTCCGATGAATATTGAGGAAGTTATGGCCAATTTACTAAACTGGGCTCGGTTTGAGCTTTATGTACGGCCCAATGATCTAGGGGAGGGCCTAATATGATTTATCATTCCTAATGCAATTAGGAATGGTTTTAGTCTTCTAGATTCTTCTAGAAGGTTCTTTTCATTCCTAATTCAATTAGCATTGATAAATTGACTTTTGTTGACTTTTCAGAGTTTTAATCAAAATCAAATAGCATTTTCGGGGAAATTATATTATTTTATCCTCCAGTACGGTAAACTTATCGGATTTTTGAAAACGCGTTGGAATCAGGCTTGGCGCCTAACCCCAGGCCTTGGCGCCTGGAACCAGGCCTGGCGCCTGGCGCTAGTGCTGGTGCCTGGCGCCAGCTAGCCAGGGTTGGCGCCAGCCCTGTTTTCTGAGCGTCAGACTCTGTTTTGTTAATTCATCTTTTTTGGCTGATTTTCTCTATAAATATCGTATTTAAAACTCCGTTTTCATTCACGAATTGATTTGATTCATTCACCAATTGATTTCAATCATTCACCAATTCTCACCAATTCTCCTCATTCGCAAGTTTTCATCAACAATCATTAATTCTTTAGCATTCTCTAAATCATTCATCTCTCTTCAACATTCTTTCTTCTTACTTTGCTTTTACATACAAAATTCCGCATTCACAAGATCTAGAAACACCTAGCCATATTCGAAGTTGCCTTCGCCCTAGACGTGAAAGGTTTTAATTTCTGAGGGTTTGGTCCCAAATCTCTATTTCAATTATTTAATTTAATTGTTTGTTTTATTATTTTCCTTGAAGTTACTAACGTGTGTATTTTGTTATTAGAAAGAGGTACGAAGCATCAAAGTAAGTGCTTTAATTGATTTATTGATATTATGATGTAGAAATCATGTTTAGATTGTTATTACGATATTCCTAGTATCATGTCTAGGGTATTTTTTAATATTAAATATGATTGTTGCGATGCTTCCTATGCTCTTCCTAACATTTATGGTTGTTAGTATCATGTTAGGGCTAAAGACTTGATTTTTATTGCTTAGTGACATGCTAGGGTTTGTTATTAATCTTGTTAGTATCATGCCTAGGATCTTGCTATTATTATTATGCTTTAATGTTAACATGAACATGATTATGATTATAATTGTTATAATGATTATGAATATTATTATTATTATTTTGATGATGATTTTATTTATGATGATTATTATTATGATTATTATTTTTATGATTATTATTATCTTGATGATGATTATAATTTTATTATTGTGATGTTGATTATTATTATGTTGCTTGATTATATTTATTTTTGTTGCTTGATCACGCCTTTATTGCATGTTTAAAGGGAATTTGTACTTGTAATCACGCTTAATATGATACTTAATAATCTTGTTAGGGTTAATTCGATTATAATTCAAGTGATCGCCAATAATAGTTTATTTGTGCATTAATATTCAACCAACATAAATTAAACAGGTTTAGGGTTAATCCTATTGATTGCATGTTAATTAGAAAGCGCACATGAATACGATCAGAATAAAGTAGAGGCCTATTATTAGGGCAGGTTCAATCTCTTTTAGGTTGGATTTGTACCTTCATCCCCGAACCCTTATTTGGTTCATGACCTTATGGAGTTGACGATCTCTTGGATCGTTAAGGGGTGTAACCTTCACCTCGTGATGAACGGTTTACAAGTTCCTTAAAAACTTGTTGGCGACTCTTTTGCTCTATCTTCTTCCCTTTTGGACGCCACCGTACTTTAGTGTATGATCACAGTGGGGTTTAAGCTAGTGGGATTTAAAGGCTTGAAATTATTCCCTACAATACTGAAGGTTTTTCTTTTGAAATAAGATATAAGAGCTGTTTTATTTCCAAAGAAAATATGTTATATGCTAACGTAAAATTGATTAATGGTTTGTTTGTCTTAGATTATACAACTCATGTTTACAACATAGATAAAAAAAAGCGCAAAACAGATGAATCAAACCAAACCTATTTATGGCACTGTAGGTTAGGTCATATAAACCAATCGCGCATCTAGAAATTACAAAAGGATGGACTCCTAAAATCATTTGATTATGAATCATTTGAGAACCGTGAGTCATACTTGTTAGGTAAAATGACTAGGTTACCTTTTATTGGAAAGGGTGAAAGAGCTAGTGACCTTTTGGGCCTCATACATACTGATATGTCTATTTTATATACTACCTCCATTTCATAAAATCTGCAATAATTACCTAAAACGGAAGCTACACATTATGTGCAACAAAAAAAAACTTTCCTAACATAGTATTTTTTGTGTAAATTTACAGTTATACCCTTACTAAATTTTACTTAACTTCAATAAACATCATATTAACTTTATAACCCAAATCAATTTATCCATAATTAAACCTCTACCCACATTCTCTCTCCTCCTCACAACCACATCCACCACCAACATCACCAATTTTTTTCTCTCTCCTCCCTCTCAATCAACCACGACCACCACCACCCCCATCACCACCAGCCCTATTCTTCCCTTACTCACAACCATTGCACTACCACCACCACTCAGATCAAGTCACCGATCATTTCCCCTCTTAAGTTTGCCGCCACCGCCCATCTCTTCCCCTTTTCAAAGTCGTCGCCGGCTTCTTTTTCGCTTTTCAAAGTTTACTCCTTTTCAAATCCGAAATTGAATGGTGGTAAGTTGTGGTTTTAGATCTAAGTAGTGGTTTGTTGGGGTTTTAGATCTACATTATTGGTGGTTTTTTGGGGTTTCGGTTTGTTGGAGGTGGTAAGGTGGTCGACTAATCGGGTTGATTGGGTGGGTTTGTTGGTGGTCGACTAATCGGGTTGATTGGGTGGGTTTGTTGGGTGGTGGTGCGAGTTGATTAGGTGGATTCGTTGGGTGGTCGCTGTTCGGGTTGGATGGTTTGGTGGGTTCGTTGTCGACTGGTCAGGTGGGTTCGTTGGGTGGTGGTGCGAGTTGATAATTAGTGGCTGGTCAAGTTGGCTGGTGGTGCGAGTTGGTTGGGTGGGTTTTGGGTGGTGGTGGGAGCTGATTGGTGGTGGTGTGAGTTGGTTAGGTGGGTTTGGGTGGTGGTGGTGAGGTTTCAAATCTTAGTGGTGGTGAGAAGGTGGGTTACAAGGCGGGTGTTGGTGGTGATTAATTTCTCTCTCATCCAATTAATCACATGCCCTTTTTTTTACTAATCTTTGCTTAAGAAATTTTTCCTTGGTAAATGTGCAACCAAGTTTGTTGCAGATTTTATGAAACAGAGGTAGTCGTATTTTACCCCCGTCCTTTGGTCATAATTGGTAGTGTTTTTGGCTCTTTAGAGCCACTTTTATTACTAATTTGTGTTTTCTAGTGTTTTCGTAGTTTGGTTGAGTTTTGTAGGGAATTGCACTTTTGGAGCATTTTCCTGGGATTTTATGGAACGACTACGAGCATTGGAGGAGCACGCCCACTTTTCATAACCCAAGGCTTGTTAGAGTCATCGAGCCGATGATTAAGGGCTCGACATGTGAAATATCGAGCATTGGACACCTAGTAATCAAGCCCCAAAGTGAGAATTCGGAATGGGCTAAGAAGTGAAATCCAATCCAAGTCCAAGCATAGCCGGGCCCAATTGGGCAATCTTTGGCTCGATTGGGCGGCTGCCCAGAACAAGGAGACGAAGAAAAAGGCGGGCCCGATCAGGCGGCCCTTCGCCCGATTGGGCGCGTGTTTCTGATGGGATGATTTCGGCGATTTACTTAGTTTTAATTAGGATTGGTTAGGAGTTTGATATAAGTACACTTTGGTGTTATTAGTATTACTTACTTCTTCTCTTAGACTTTCTCTCTCTACTTAGCTTTATTTTCTCTCTCTACAACTCTATACTTTGTTCTTGATTCAACTCATTGTTTCCATTAACTTTGGTAATGATTTCTTCTCTATTAATTTCAGTAATTTTATTTCTTTATTTCATCATGACTTATTTAATTGATTTGATTAGTTTAGATTTAATTATGTGTGAGTAGTTTCCTTTCTAGGGTTTGTGGGGATCCATAAATAATATGAAGGGGTAAATTATTAATGTTAATTGTCAATGCTTGATTAATTTCCTATTGATTGATTTAATGCTATGCGATTAGATTAGGCCCGGTTTAATTGTATGAGTTATGCAATATTGATTCGATATTCGAGAGATGAGAATTGATGTTTAGGCTTAGTTTCAATAGGCAGACTAATTTTTAAATGGTTAAGTCGAGATTCGAGAGATGAGATTTAATACAATTAACTCTGTGATTGTAATACGTAGCGAAAGCCCTTTATGATCTGATTAACTGATGCATTGATGATTGATTGTTATGTTTTACCCCGAAATATTATTTATTAGTGAACCTATGCCCTAGGTCTTTTATTCATTGAATTTCCTCCTACTTTTATTTCTCCCTACCTTTATTCCTAATAGTTTATTTCTCTTTTATAACAACAAATTGGTTACATGATAATTTAGATTACTCTTTATTAATTAGAAATAAAATGACTTGTTTCCCTTTGGTTCGACCCTTCTTCCCTATATGCATAGTTAGTGGACTTAGGAATTATTTTTTATTAGGTGATTAGGACTTTAGCCTGTCAAAATTTGGCGCTGTTGTCGGGGAAACAATTTTATTTTTATTTCTGATTGTTTTTTGTAGTCTAAATTATTCCCTCTTGTCTCAGAGAACGTTAGTTCTTTGAGGCAATTCTCATATTTGTCTTTTAGTTCTTTGTTTATGCCCAGGTGTTCCAGATCAGATTACATTCCATTCGATCCTGAGATCGAGCGCTCTTTCCATAGACAAAAGAATCTTTACAAATAAATCTTGTTAGGGGTTGGGGATAACGATAATCACATAGACCCTCCAACTGATTCTAGTGATTCAGAAGTTCCTTCAGATTTAGAATCAGAGATGACAACACCTAAGAAGCTCATCAATTATTCGCAGCCATCCCTGACAGATTTTCCACACCTTACTCCTACTCCGTCCCTTGATGGAGTGCAATTTGAAATCAAACCCCAATTTATCACGATGATAGAGAGGAAGCAATTCAGTGGAGCTAAGGGTGAAGATCCTAATCTTCACATTGCAGATTTCTGCCAATATTGCAACACCATTAGACAAGCTGGGGTCACGCAAGACCAAATCAGGGAGATTCTTTTTCCCTTTTCTTTATGCCAATCAGGTCAGGTTATCGAAGACATGGCAATTCAAAATTCCCAATATGGGAATCCGAGAGGGTTTGTTAACAAAGGAAAACATAATGTCGACTCTGTATCCTTTTTGCAAGCTCAGTTAACATCTATTTGTCAGAAACTAGATAATCTTACTGTTGTTCCTAACTATGTAGCTAATGGTTTTGCTGTTGCTAACAATAGAGCATTTTGTGAAAATTGTGGAATTGTAGGACATTGGGAGCAAGATTGTAAGAGTTTCATAGAGCAAATTAATTCCTTCCAATCCTATAGGCAAAATAACCCATACTCCAACTCTTATAATCCTGGCCTCCGGAACCACCCATATCTTTCCTACCGAAGTACCAATATACAAAACCCTCCACCTCCACAACAAACACAACAACAACCACCACCACAGCAAAAATATTATCATCCTAATTCTGGCCAGAAAAACCAGTCACAATCCTCCTCATCTTCTAACCCTGCTATTGTAGGAGTTTATAGGTACGAATGCGGAAAACATGAATCATATTCATATAGCACCTAATTCCAAGATCATGCATAACACATAAAGAATTAAAATTAATACCTTTGAAGTGTGATTCCACGTGTGATCGAACAAGAACAAGGGAGACAAAGAACCTCAAACGTGATTCCTCTACTTGGTCCATAGGCACGGATTAAGACCTCCACTAATGCTAGTTAGTTGCAATTGAACCCTTCAATTGGCCTTCTAAGGAGAAGAACGAGCAATGAACCAATCACGAACCACCACACGTACCACTAGGGGTGGTCGAACATGAGTCCAAGGGGGGAGGAGAGAGACCCGTGGGGTAGAGAGATAGTGTGAGGGTTTTGGGATTTCTGGTTGCTTGATGCACAATTAACTGTTAATTGTGTTGTATCATACAACCCTAGGCATGGACTTTATTTATAGATCTCATCTCTAAATAAGAGTCCATTACAAAGCCCAAAACCTAACTCTAATCTAACTATGCTAGCCCTGCCCAATTCATGATTAGTTACTTGTTCATAAGGCCCATAAATGGGCCTCTAACTTGCTTAACCTAATACCTTTGTGCGTGACCTCATAGGATCCATTCTAGTGGGCTTTAGACTATTTAACTAGACCAAAGATCAGTGATCATAGTCTAGTAACAAATAATGATGACCCAAAATAACAAACTTATTATCTCCATAATAGTGATCCTTGATATATCTAGTAATTGCACTTATCGAAGACAGAACTCCTTCAATCTCCTACTTGTCTGAGATAAGTGCACACTATTCAAATTCATTAAGTCAATGTGTGTCGATTTGATAATATGATCGCATCTCATGTTATGATCATATTAATCTACAAATATTTTCTTAAGAAACTGAGTTAGAATTACAAAACAAATGATTACTATGTAATCCATTTGAGCACGGCTATGCATTTTCTGAATTCTCCCTCCTCAAGGGGCCAAGACACATTCCTAATTAAATAGGTAGACTCAATCCAATCTTGTGTCAACCAAAGCTCCCACTCAAATCATGAGGTAACCAGGAAACACCCTTTATAATCTCAAGTTACGGGAAGACGTTTGAATGTACACAGTTACATCAATCATTGAATGGAATTAGTGTTGCACTCATGTCAAAGGAATCCACTAATATATCCGAAAACTCTATAATTGAGCTTCAAAGTAGGTCTATAGTTCGATCATGCATCATTCATGCATATCCATGTGATTGACCGAGCTTCACTACGCTCCTATACCCTATGAAACAACGCTATACAATCAATCTTACATGCTAGTCCATTTAAAGAGATCATTTATGTCCACTTTAATGACTCCGGACTAGGAACTGGAATAATATGTGAATTTTGTTCACCTTTGGGGTTTCATTCATCAGGTCATCAACTTGATGAGCCCATCAATCCATAATTATTTTGGATATTTTATTTAATATCATAAAACCACAATTAAATAAGAGAAATGATGAATTTCTAATTAAACATAATTCTGCCAATGAATGTATTACATATATATGTAATAAGTTTTTCTCCAAAAACAAATACAACTTAAATTACATCATTAGCCTCAATCCAGTTGCACTAGCATGTTTCTCATGCTTAGGCAATGGAAGGGGTTTAGTAAGTGGTTCAGCGAGATTCTCATCCGTATGAACTTTGCACATCTTGACATCTCCCGTGCCAACGATTTCTCGAATGAGATGATACTTTCTCTCAACATGTTTGGATTTGAAGTGTGACCTCTGCTCCTTTGACAGAGCAATGGTGCCATTGTTGTCACAATACAACTAAATTCCCTTTTAAGCACTTGGTACAATGTCCATCTTAATAAGGAATTTCTTAATCCAAACAGCCTCCTTTGCTGCTTCAACAGCAGCTAAATACTCTGATTTTATAGTAGAGTCTGCGGCTGTGCTTTGCTTCGAACTCTTCCATCTCACTTCTCCTCCATTCAGACAGAAGATGTATCTAAACTGGGATTTAAAATCATATCTGTCTGTTTGGAAACTCGCATCCGTATAACCTTTGAGAACCAACTCATCTTCTCCACCATATACTAGAAACATTACTTTAGTCCTTCTCAAGTACTTAAGGATGTTCTTGGCAGCTGTCAAGTGTGCTTCTCCTTAATTTGCCTGAAATCTGCTACACATGCTTAGAGAATATGAAACATTCGGCCTGTACAAATCATGGCATACATTATCGACCCTACTGCCGAAGCATAAGGTATAATCGATATACGTCTCATCTCGTCTGGCATGACCGGACATTGAGATTTACTGAGCGTAATGCCATGAGACATGGGGAGAAATCCTCTCTTGGATTTTTCCATCTCGAACCTATCAAGAATCTTATAAATATAAGTCTCTTGACTCAATCCAATCATCCTTCGAGACTTGTCTCAATGGATCTTGATTCCCAAAATGTGCTCAGCGTCACCCAAGTCTTTCATAGAGAAACAACTCTTCAACCACTTCTTGACTGACTCCAGCATTGGTATGTCGTTCCCCATGAGAAGTATGTCATCTACATAAAAGACTAAGAAAACTATGCTGCTCCCACTAGACTTCTTGTATACACAAGGTTCCTTTTCGCTTTTGAGGAAACCAAACTGTTTGATTGCTTCATCAAAACGAAGGTTCCAACTCCTCAATGCTGGCTTCAATCCGTAAATGGATTTCTGAAACTTTCATACCTTTCCAGGATTTTCTAGATCTTCAAAACCCTCAATTTGTGTCATGTATACTTCCTCCATCAAGAACCCATTCAAGAAGGCGATTTTGACATCCATCTACCAAATTTCGTAATAAAAAATGCAACAATCGCTAGAAGAATCCAAATGGACTTAAGCATTGCTACTGGAGAAAAGGTTTCATCATAGTCAATACCATGAATATGTCTGTATCCTTTTGCAGCCAGTCTTCCTTTATAGATGTAGGCATTTCCATCCTTGTCTGTTTTAATCTTGTAAACCCACTTACAACCAATAGGTTTTACCCCAATAGGCAAGTCCACCAGGGTCCACACAGCATTTTCAGACATTGATTCCATTTCGGATTTTATGGCCTCAAGCCATTCATTTGAGTTGGGGCTCGCCAAAGCTTTCTTGTAGGTAGTGGGTTCCTCATTCTCCAATAAGAAGATTTCAGAATCCTTAGTTAACATAACTTCACAAACTGCTTGTTTCTGATTTTGGCAGACCTACGTGGGGGTAGGAGCATCAATAGAAATGTTCTCTTCAACTCTTTGAAGATTTTCTCAAGAATTAGATTCAAGTGGGACGATAGGAGTCTCGCTAGTTGAATTAGCTTGCTCCAACGCATGATTATGCGCCCTCGCCTCTGATGTGGTGTTATCCACATTCATTTGTTGCTCGTCTTGAATTTCTTCGAGAACTACTTTACTCCCACTTGGCTTTCTGGAGAGGAATTCCTTTTCTAGAAAGACACCATCGCGAGCAACAAACACTTTGTTATCTTCGCAATTGTAGAAGTAATACCCTCTTGTTTCTTTGGGGTAACCCACAAAGAAACACTTGTCTAATTTAGGGTGTAGTTTTTCGCCTTGTAAATGTTTTACATAGGCTTCATATCCCCAAATCTTGAGAAAAGACAAATTTGGAACTCTTCCATTCCATATATCATATGGTGTCTTTTCAACTGCTTTGGACGGGCTTCTGTTCAGTACTGTGGTAGCTGCTTCTAGTGCATATCCCCAGAATGATATGTGAAAATCAGTAAAGCTCATCATGGACCGAACCATATCCAGTAAGGTTCTATTCCTCCTTTCTGATACACCATTTAATTGTGGTGTCCCTGGAGGAGTTAACTGTGAAAGTATTCCACAATTTATCAGATGTTCATCAAATTCTTGGGTCAAATATTCACCACCACGATCAGATCGTAATGCTTTAATTGTTCTCCCAAGTTGGTTTTGTACTTCATTATGGAATTCTTTGAACTTTTCAAAGGCTTCCGACTTCTGCTTCATTAAGAAAATGTAAACAACTCTACTTAAATCATTAGTAAAAGTAATGAAGTAACTAAATCCACCCCTAGCCTTTGAACTCATTGGTCCACACACATTCATATGTATGAGTCCCAGAAGGTCACTTGCTCTTTCACCTATACCCGTAAAGGGTGACTTAGTCATTTTACCAAGCAAGCATGACTCACAATTTTCAAATGATTCATAATCAAATGTTGAAAGGAGTCCATCCTTAGGTAATTTTTAGATGCGCTTTTGATTAATATGTCCAAGCCTACAACGTCATAGGTAAGTTGGGTTTGATCCATCTGTTCTTTGCTTTTTATGATCTATGTTGTAGATATGAGTTGTATAATCTAAGACATACAAGACATTAAATAACTTTGGTTTAGCATATAACATATTTTCTTTGGAAATTAAACAACACTTGTCTTTTATTTCAAAAGAAAAACCTTCAGTATCTAAAATTAGAACTGAAATAATGTTCTTGGTAATTGTTGGAACATAATAACATTTATTAAGAACCAAAACTAAACTAGACAGAAGTCTTAAATGATAATCTCCAATAGCAAGTATAGCAAATGTTGCTCCATTTCCTACTAGGAGTGTGACATCCCCTTTTGCTAATGCTCTACTCCCTTCTAGGCCCTGCATGTTATTAACAATGTGAGCACCACAACCGGTATCGAATACCCAAGTTGAAGAAGAAGTAAGATTAATTTCTATAACAAAAACATTAGGTAATTCTTTACCTTAAGTTTTCACTGGTGTGTAATGGGGACACCCAAGTACGTGACAAGACTACCTACCGCAATAAAAGCACTGGCTTCCCTCCTTTTTCAGGTACTCCTCTGAATGGTTGATCAAAAGGTTGACTAATGTCACTCTCGAGCCCTCATCATCATGAATAAGCTTGACTAGATCAAATCCATCATGGAGTGAGAACAAGATAGTATCATGTGCAGATTCATCATCAAACGACCTCTCTAGGATATCCATCTGATTGAGTAATCCAATCAGTTCATTGACATGGTTCCTAACTAACTGACTAGGCTTGAGTTTCTTAGCCATTATCTTACAGTGTATATTGTAAGTCTCAAACCTTACACTATCAGTCCAGGAGTAGTAAATCTGAGGGATCGAATTAACGACCTCTCTTACATTGTGGTCGTTGATGTTTCCACATCCACTTCCTAATGCCCCAATGCCACCTCGACAGATGGTACGAAGACATTCATGCAGATTGGTCAACTCATAGTGCCTGAACCTTCTTTTCCAACAAGTTGGAATAGATTCTAAAATGAGATTCCTGATTTTCTCTGCATCCGAAACATCTTTCGCATGCCTTTCAGGAGTGAAACCAATAGTGTATCTGCTCTCAATGGGTATGTATAAACGAGCCTCTACCCTTTGACTTCTGAGAACATTTCTCACCTCGTTTTCCTATTCCCTGAAGTTTTTGAGATTTAGCCTTAATTTCAATTTGTTAGGAAAAATGGTGTTGTTGTAAAGGTTATTCATCTACAAACAAAAATAAAACAAGGCAAAGTTCATTAATTAAGTTTAATAATTTAAGTACCATAAATGATTTAAATTGGTAACTTTAAAGCATTTATTCAATATTAAATTGATCACTATTGAATTAAATGATTCCAAGACCCTTTATTTGTTTCATAGTTGACCGGACTGAGGCCCTACCATCAAACATTACATTTTCAAGGTGAGTAAACTCTTTACTGATTACAACTCTTTGTAATTCTTGGTTGAATAATCAATCATCACATGTTTAATTATTACACTTAGCTTCAAGGTTCTAAACGCTTTAGGCAACCTTGTTGAGTACAATCAATTAAATGTGTAGAACGTGATCTACCCCAAATTACCTACGATAACAAGTGACACTCTGCTGAGGCCGACCCATCACTGATGATCTAAGGATTGTTGGGTATTCAATTGGAAAAGCAATCTCAATATTACTGGGACCTAGATTCAATTATGTTGTGATTATTTAGTGAACTCTAACGCATCATCAATCAACATAAAATAAATCTAACATGCATAATCTACTAATGCATAAATAAAACATGACATAGTATGCCCGACCCCTTAATCCTAAGAAAACTAATAAAGCAGAAAAAGCTCCCACTTGAATCTTCATGGATCTCATCCATCTTATTCCTTTGGGCCTCCACTCCATTGGATTCTTGGATCAACTACAACATGTAATATTATTCTATTCTATCTACTACTTAAATAAAATAAAATAAAATAAAATAAATTACTACTTAAATAAAATAAAATAAATTACAAAAATACTTAACGGTAAGCAGACTGTATTTAGATTACAAAAATACGAAACGATGCGCAGATCGTATTTAGAATCTATGGGCTATACTAGTCTATATATAGCAATAATTAATATCATATATTATAAAGTGCCACATAATAAATCACTCGTCATGCTTTCCTATACTACAACATCAAATGTTCACAATTAAGGAAACATGGCTCCAAAATATCTCATATTTTAATTAATTACTGCAATTAGATATATCATATATTATTTCTAACCAACCATAAAATATCATATATTTTATTTTAGGTAAGAGATAGAATCAAATCAAATTTTAATTATGGAAGATAAATCATATTTATTTCCATGATTATCCTAACTAATATAGGAGATTCTATCCTAATTGCCTAGCCAATCACATAATTTTAAATCAATTATTGTCAAAAATAATTATAGGATAATCTCATTAAATCAATTATTATTCAAATAAAATCTTTTGCTCCATAATTATCCAATCTTAACAAAATTAACAACTTTAACTTTGTTAATTATCTTTTCAAAATCAAAACTTACCTCTTTAATTTTAATTTTGAATCTAATTTTTTATTAAAATTTTTTTTTTTGAAATCCGTGCACCAGCCACCATGGTGTGGCCATCTGAAGCCGGCCACGGTGGCCATACACCATGAGGTGTACGCTGCTCAGCAGCAGTGCACATCAGCAGCAACAGTGCACATCAGCAGCAACAGTGCTGCGCAACTCTTGCACGGTGCTGCTGTTGCTGCACCTCCCTGACCCGAATGCTGCCCCACCCCGACCTCCCTCCGGACCACCTACAGCGGCAGCCGCCGTGGCTGCACCACCCGAGCGCGGTTGCCGCTGCTTAAAACCCTTTTTTTATTTTTAATTTAAATAAAAACAAAACATATTTCGTTAAAATTAAATTAATCTTAATGTGGTCCAATTAATTTAAAAATTAAATTATATTCAATCTTGAAATTAGGGTTCTTCATGAAATTAATCCTCAATTTAATTTAACTCTTAAATTAAATAATTTGATCATGAAAAATTCATAATTTAACATGAAATCAAATAGATTAAATTCTTTAAACACATAACTATCGAATTAAATCAAAACCAAAACACAAATTTCACAAATTAGGGTTTAGGGTTTCAAAATTTTCGAAAATTATGGTGGGGGTTTCGAATTTTTTGAGTGATTAGGGGCAAAAATCGGCTCTCTTTATGGCTAATTTGGAGCAAATTAAACAACTTTTAATGATTCTATATTATTAAATCACATTTAAAATAATAATTGACCCATAATTAAATTATTCTCCCTCCTAATTGAATTAAAATTGTGGACTATCAAAGAATTAATATTCAATATATGTACATGCATAGGCTAACTGATACCACTATAGGATTTTATAGGTACGAATGCGGAAAACATGAATCATATTCATATAGCACCTAATCCCAAGATCATGCATAACACATAAAGAATTAGAATTAATACCTTTAAAACGTGATTCCACGTGTGATCGAACAAGAACAAGGGAGACAAAGAACCTCACACGTGATTCCTCTACTTGGTCCATAGGCACGGATTAAGACCTCCACTAATGCTAGTTAGTTGCAATTGAACCCTTCAATTTACCTTTTAAGGAAAAGAACGAGCTACGAACCAATCACGAACCACCACACGCGTCATTAAGGGTGGCCGACCGTGAGTCCAAGGGGGGGGGGGGGGGGGGAGGAAAGCGACATGTGGATTAGAGAGAGAGTGTGAGGGTTTTGGGATTTCTGGTTGCTTGATGCATAATTAACTGTTAATTGTGTTGTATTATACAACCCTAGGCATGGTATTTATTTATAGATATCATCTCTAAATAAGAGTCCATGACAAAGCCCAAAACCTAACTATAATCTAACTATGCTAGCCCAATCCAATTCATGATTAGTTACTTGTTCATAAGGCCCATAAATAGGTCTCTAACTTGCTTAACCCAATACCTTTGTGTGTGACCTCATAGGATCCATTCTAGTGGGCTTTGGACTATTTAACTAGCCTAAAGAACATTGATCATAGTCTGGCAACAGATAATGACGACCTAAAAGAACAAACTTATTATCTCCATAATAGTGATCCTTGATATATCTAGTAATTGCACTTATCGAAGACAGAACTATTTCAGCTATGTCAGAAATTACAGCAATGCTTTCAAGCATGCAAAAGCACATGGAGAGTAGGGATGCACAAATTGATTTGATTATAGCTCATAATAAAATCATGGATAATCAAATTGCGCAGATTTCATCTACCCTACAAACCTGTCAGTAGGGAGCTCTACCATCGTAACCAATCTATCCTACAGATCATGCCAATGTAATCCCTCTAAGGAGTGGTTCACATTATGATGGGACTCCTATGCCCAAGGATGATGGACCTGTTGCTAATCCTGATTCCCTTGTACCAAATGCTAATCTTACTAACCCTTCAGGGCTACAAAAAGAAACTAACCCTTCTAATGTTTCTTTGCAGGGTTAATCTCAAGACAAGGGTGGAGATTTGCAGAGCCCAGTTATCAAACTACCATTTCCAAATAGACATTTGAAGAGTAATTTTGATAAGCAATTCGGTAAGTTTTTGGAAGTTGTGAAAAAGTTGCAGGTAACAGTTCCTTTCACTGATTTAATCACTCAGTATCCTACATATGCTAAATTTATAAAATATATTTTGACTAGGAAAAGGGCCTTTGATGATGTAGAAACTGTAGCTTTTACAGAGGAATGTAGTGCTTTATTGCAAAATAAATCCCCTCCTAAATTAAAGGATCCGGGTAGTTTTTATATCCCTTGTCATATTGGTAATGTCTTCATCGATAAAGCATTATGTGATTTGGGTGCTAGTGTCAGTGTTCACTAGTGGAAAAATGCTATTAGCAGCACCCTATTAGCAACAGGCGCTAATCACGCCAGCTACTAAAACACTAATTGCAACTGGCTTAGAAAAGGCCAGTTACAAATACTATGTCATTAGTAACTAGCGTTGTTATCAGTGTTGCTAATAATTGGCGTGTAAAAGTTAAAATTAATATTAGCAAGTGGCCTATTCAATGCCAGTTGCAAATATTACGACATTCGCAGCTGGCATAAAAATGCACGTTGCTACTAATATTTTAACTTATAATTAAAATTTCTATTTGCAGCCCTCCTAATTTACGCCCGTTACAAATACTTAGTCAAACTATCAAGTTATATTGACCAAAATAATTACAAATGGCATGATAAGGGCCGCTACTACAGGGGTGAGGGGTCTACAGCTTAAAAAGTACTCGTATAATTATTTGTCTTTTTTTTTTCTGCAACTTCTCTCTCCTCTTTGTTCTTCTTCATCTTCTCTTTGGGTCTGACAAGTCTGATTTTATGGCCTTGAATCCCATCAATTTTTCAATCTCTTTCTCTATTTATGCTGCTCTCGATTCTATATTCGTTCTAGACATGCTAATTTGTTGCTTTTTTTGGCAAACTGATTTTTTTCGTTGAGTTGCGTGGAACTAAATTGATGCAACATTCAGAATTGATTCAGATTTAGGGGTTTTAATTCTTGTTAGTCAATCGTTGATTTTTTGTGTTGATATTTAAAATTACGATGATATTTTTGGCTCATTATTATTGTTGTTGTTCTTCGTCTAGGGTTTGGCGATTTCATCGTTCGGCGGCTACTTTGCTGCTCAGCATGTCCCTTGCTCAGATCTTGATATTTGGTGGGTTCTTAACGCTTTTTTGAACAATTCTTGTAAGCGGTATCAGGTAATTGATTTGTGAGACTGATATATGATTTGTTTTGTATGTGAATTGGTAAATTGTTAGGGTTCTTCATTTTTTTGTGGGTTTATTTTTTAATATTTTGCAATTTGGTGTGTTTTAATTTTAATAATTTATTTCCGTGATTATGCTTCATTGAGTGTTGGCAGATCCAGTGCCTTTAGTTTCCTAATAGGCTCCTACCATGTGCTTGACGAAGAGCTTTCATCTTTCTCTCCCATAAATTATACTTGCCTATTTTTAGTGATTTCTGTTAGTATCTCACCATAAAGATGAATGTTCGAGGGTCATTTGTTGGTAAATTAGCGAGATTTCGGCCTAAGTCAGGGTGGTTGTGTACAATGCGTCGCTGATCTAAGAACTAACCAAAAATATCAACCCTATGTTAGTATTGATGAATCTAAGTGTTGACACTAAGGTTATTAAATTAAATGAGATTAATTCATAAAAAAGAGTCTTGATGTTAAGTTTTAAAGAGGAAATATCTCAGTTTCTTACTCATTCTATTTATGCTCACAAGCTATTGAAGGTCTTGATATAAATACACACTTTATATATTAATGATTAATGAAGCTACTTAATATTGGCCCTTGGTATACAAATTTAAGTGATTCTTTTACGAGTTTTGACACGAACTTACGAAGAGGAGCCACAGTCAATTTCTGTTTATCGACATAAGCTAATGAAAGTTCTAAAATAGTAGATAACTAGATACATGTATATAAGGAGACTACATTATGATGACTAACCCCTCTAAAAATCTGACGTTGATTTACAAATTGGATGGCTTGCTTGTTTACAAAACAAATGGACTTTAGAATTCAATCTTTTGTTCAGGCCTTATCTTATGGCTACTAGAGTGCCAGACACTAGCAGCTTGTGTTAATAATTGCAGCAGCCTCAGCCTTCATTGCTGTGAGCTTGTTAAGCTCTCTCAGATCAACTTCTTCAATACTTGTCTAGTGTTCCCTGTTGTTAGAGCTTCAATATTTCTAGTCTAGTGTAGGATCTATGGAAAAGGTTGGAGTCAAAGTTAGAGCTTATTTTCTATCCACCCCCCATTTTTGTTTCATGTACTCGTTTAATCTGCATTATGTATATTTTTGGTTTGTCCTTGGGTGATGCATTATGTGGACTTCAAAATCCCACAGGGTTAAATGGATATTTTATAGTATATTGAATTTCTGAATGGAGTCATTAGATAAGGTGAACATATATAAGAAGCAGCAACTAGCATAGTGATAAGTATGGTTTTAAATGCTATGATGTTGAACAGGATAATGGATGGAAGATTGATACAAAAAAATTGGTATCATTTAAAAAATTACTAGATTTTTTATTAGTATATGTTCATTATTAATTTTTGACATTCTTATTCTCAAACTAGCAGCCAAGTGGCCTTTAATTTCATCTAAGAGTTGGGGCTAGTTGGCTGCGTGGCTTATGTAAATCTTGTGGGCCAATCCATTTAATATCATCTTTTAATCTTGTGATTATCATATTGCTTTGTATTTCATTATTGGTGATTGTCAAACTACCTTATCTCACTACTTGATCTCATTTTAGTCTAATGTTCTAAGAACATAATTCAACTATTCATGCCCTTACCTGTCTGATAGTGTTCAGTGTGTTTCATGTGTTATCATGCTTGCGCTAGAAGGAACAAATAGGAGCATATGTGGTACTCGTGAAGTTGTAGAATGTGTTCATAAATTTGTTCAATCTGATGAATGTCTCCTACAAAGAAGGCTGGCTACATTAGCCTAAAGAGAATAAATTGATCAGCAACCCAAACAAAGTAAGAAAGTTATTTTAGTAACTTTTGTTTGTCAAGCTTATGGGTGATGACGTGATGTGCTTTGGATTTTTTCTTTACCATATACGGATTTGATATTATTCATATTATTTATTCTATTCAGAAACTTAATACTCTTACTAAAACTGATCAAATTTTGTGAGCATGATCTTAAATATCATATTTGTAATTTGATCTGCATTGACTGAAACTCCAATGGGTTACTGATTGATTTTCCGTTACTTGCTATTTTCTTTGCACTTTACGGGTACATTCTCTAATACGGCCTATTCTTTTTTCCTTTTAAAGTTATCTGCACAATTGAAATGATACGTGATTTTAATATGGGGACTTGATTCAAATTCTCTGATTGCATTTTTTTTTTTAATTATTTTCACTTGTTGAGGGTGTGTGAATAGATTTTTTTTTTTATTATTGGACCGCATAATAAATATTAGTTGTGTATTTTTCTTGTTAACAACCTAAACTTTGAACATCCAAGCTCCTTATATTTTATTGATTTTAGTTATGTTTCGATGAATTTCTAATCAATTGTTGTTTATTGTTGCTTTTATAATTAATAGGAAATTCCTTCTTGTTGCTGTTGTACAATACTGCTACACACTTTGCTGTTGTGTTTCTTTAGTTGCATAAGCTGCTAGCCTAGTCCGTCTATTGCATACCATTTAGCACGTAGCAAGAAGATTCAACAGTAGGAGCTTGCAAAACCCAATTGCCAGAAAATTCAAGGGGTTATATTGTGAGTGATTAAAATTTACTTGGATGTCTAGACAACATTTAGTTTTGTAAGAAGATGAACATTTAAGTATTTAACGATTTTGTTTTTGTGTTTTTTTAGAAGCCTTGTATTATAATTTTTTTTTTTGAGGGAATTATATTTTTTAGTTTGTAATTAATGTATACTTCATAAATAACATAAATTTTGTTAAAATAGTATATAATATAGTTTGTGTATCAATTTGGAAAAAATTTCAATTTTTTTTTAAAAATGACTATTTGTAACTGGCGTAGTCATTAGCCAGTTGTGAATAGTTTTTTTTAATTTAATAATAAGAGTATTAGTAGCTGGCCTAGTACTATGCCAGCTGCGAATAAACACTATTAGCAGCTGGCCTTATATTATGCCAGTTGCGAATAAATACTATTAGCAGTTGGTCTTATATTATGCCAGTTACCAATAAATAGTATTAGCAACTGGCTTATTACTACGCCAGTTGCAAATAAACGGTATTAGCAGCGAACACATGCCAGTTGCAAATAATATTCTCATTTGTAGCCCCCGCAATAGCAGCCCCACGTGCCAGTTGCTAAAAGCCACTTTTCGTTAGTTGCTAATAGCGTTTTTTCTAGCAGTGGTTATGCCATCGTCTGTGTGAGCTAAGCTTAATATGGGTAATTTGAAAGTTAATAACATTACTTTATAGATGGCAGACCGTTCTGTTAAATAACCATTAGGTGTTTTAGAGGATGTTCCTGTCAGAGTTGGTAAATTTTTTTATCCTTGTTGATTTTGTTGTGTTAAACATGACTGAGGATACATAAATTCCCATTATATTAGGTAGGCCTTTTCTCCATACGGCAGGAGCCATTATTGATGTAAAAAAATGGAAAACTAACCCTTTTTGTAGGAGATGATAATATCACTTTAATTTAGGGAAGGTTTTAAAAGGACCTATGCTAGAAGAAAACTGTTGCTTAATTGATGTCATTGATATGATGTATGATATTTGTGAAGAAAGCTTACCACAGGTTCTTGCATGGGATCCCTTGGAGGAAGTTCTTTGTGGAGATTTATCTGCAGGTGATGCAAGTATTTGGAGCACTGAGGTAGATGCTATTAAGAAAGCTCTTTCAGTAGAAGAGCTTGATATAAAAGAGAATAGAGGATAGATTTCTAAAGAGAGAAAGAGTGCGTGGGTCCCTCTCGAGCGTCAGCTTGAGCCTCCATGGCAGTGGGCACCAGAGCTCAATCTTCTTCGGAAATTGTGCAAAATCAACAGAAAAACACACAGAAAAGTAGGAAAACAAAGAACTCAAAGGTAAAATCGAAGGAATTATCGGAATCAATGGAATTGAGTTTTAACCCAGAAATTGAGGCTTTTATGGAAGAACAAATTCTTTCTCCAAAGGCATCAATGGCGGACCTGCAACAGCAATCGGAGCTCCGATAAACATTTTCGGGCTGGATTGGTGCTATTAAAAATAGTTCTTAAAAGCAAAGACAACACTCAGGTATTGATGTTAAAACCCATGATCTCAATACCCTTGTTTGCATGCTAATATTGCCAAGAATCTGCAATCTGATCTTCCGAATGCGAACAATGTGGAACTAAATACTGAATTAAATGCTGATGTTGAATTGAATGTTGACTTGAAAAATAATCTTGATTCGATGCTTGCTAGTGATAATTATTGTGTTAGGATTGAACTTGAGGATATTCAGGATGAAATTGAATACTGGAATTCTGCCATAGTGTGTTATGTGTGTGGAGAAAACCCCCCTTTGACTGTAATTGAGGGTTTTTTTCGACGCATTTGGAACTCAATGGGGGTTGATAAGGTTTCAATGCTTGAAAAGGGGATTTTCTTGGTCCGGTTTCATAATATGGAGAACAGGGATAAGGTCATTAATGGGGGTAGGATTTTCTTTGACAAGAAACCTGTGTTTGTTAAGGCATGGGAACAAGATATGGAAATTTCAAGGGAGGATTTTAAATTCTTACCTATTTGGGTCCAAATCTGGAACTTAGACTTCAAATATTGGGGAGAAAAATCCATGAGCAAGATTTTGAGTAAGCTTGGTAATTTCATTAGAGTGGATCAGGCAACTGGTAATCGTGAGAAACTTCAGTTTGCCAGAGCTCTAGTTGAGGTGGGAGTTTCTCAAGATTTCCCTAAAATGATTGAATTTGTTATTAAGAAGGGTTACAGGGTGGAAATTAAACTAAAGTATGACTGGAATCTTATAATTTGTAATACTTTCAATCTCTTGGAGCACTCTCAGGAGAAATGCAGGAAGAAGAGTAGGAAGCCTAAGAAACAATGGGTTCAGAAAGGGGATCAGAGGGCTCAGGTAGTTCAACCGACAGTTAAGCCTACTATTGAACCTCCTAAAGTATGCTATTGAACATGTTAGCATAGGAAGTCCTAATTGGAGTGTAAGGCTTATTACTCCTCTTGGGTGTATCAATTACTTGGAGAGAAAATGCCTTCTTCTCCATGGGTGGAACTTTGACATGTTTTCTTTGGACCACCTTTTCTTGTTTCTTTGCGAATTCAATAGCTTCACGCAACAAGTATATTCCCTCCCACATTGATCGTATGAGAATCCATACTTCTTCCCTAGTTGCAGGTTCTTGTTCGGGAGCGAAATAATTCATGGCATCGAAAAAGGTTTCCTCTTCTTCTTCAATAGCATGAACTTCTTCAACTGGTTTGATGAGGGATGAGGGATCAACATGGTATTCCTCATCAGAGATAGCCAAAGAATCAGACAGTGGTGCATTGTTGATGCTTGGCTTCTTGCTTGCAGGGGGCAATGGGAGTTTATTGTTGTCAATCAAATCTTGGATAGCTTCCTTAAGCTTCCAACAATTTTCAGTGAGATGGCCCCTACCTTGGTGATACTTGCAATGTGCGTTGGAATTCCAGTTAGCTGTCCTCTTTTTGACAGGTGGGTCCCCAAATGGTCCAATGGGAGTTATAAGACCTTTTGAATGTAATCGATCGAACGCGGTGCCATAACTCATACCAATAGGAGTAAAGTTCCTCCTAAATGGTTTCTTTTGTCCTTGGTTGTTCATGGCATGGACTTCACTCAAGTTAAAGGTGCTAAAATTATTTGAGTGGGTGGTTTTGGAAGAAGAAGGATTGTCGTTCTTCTTACCTTTCCAGCCACTGTTGGAATTATTATTAGCAGCTTTTTGCTTAGCAAGGTCGTCTTCAATGTTAATTCCAATATCATAGACGACCTTAAAGGAATGCAAATTGTTTTGATACTTAAGATATTTGGAGTAATTTTCTTGGAGGTTCTTAATGAACATCCTCACATATTCCTTTTCACTTGGTACTTTAATCATCCTAGCGGAAGTTTCTCTCCATTTATTGAAGAAAGAAATGAAACCTTCATTCTCTTTTTGCTCAAGTATTTCAAGTTCTCTATGATCAGTTTCAACTTGGATGTTACATTTATACCTATCAATGAAAGAGTTTACAATAGATTCCCAAGTAGAGGTTTTCTCTTTGTCAAGGGAAAAGAACCATTGTTGACAAACGGTTTCAAGAGATAAAGAAAATAAAGAATGAAAGACCTTCCTATCAATCTTTTTAATATTCATCACAGTCTTAAAGGCTCTTAAATGGAAATAAGGGTTGTCTGTAGCCTTAAACTTTGGGATGTCGTTGGCATTGAACTTCTTGCGGAAGAAGCTCCTTGTCCACCAAGACCCCTTGTGAGCTAATGCCCTGGAATCTGTAGTCATTGGAGATTTTTCTCAAGCTTTCTTGCATGAGCTCCATTTGTTGTTGCTTCATAGGGTCATTGATTTGGATGGTTAAAGTCCTCAACACCTCAGTAACGCTAGCCATTTTCTTCTTAAGCTCTTTGACTTCTTCTTGACTCGCCATTATCTTCTTAGCTTTTCTTTTCTAACTGACTAGTTTATCAAAGAGTTGTACTTGAACAAAAAGGTTGTCTTTGATTAAACGCCTTCCTTTCTTGACCACGCACTGTAAATTAAACCATTAATTTGTTTTAATGACTTGACTCAAATTGACTTTGACTTTACTGGTTTATAAAGAAAAAAGCAAAAATAGGGTGCATATTTTTGGGAATCAAGTATATGGGTTCAATTAAGTGGTTTAATTGGAGGATTAATATCCGACTTACCACCCTAAAAAAATGACGAAAAACACACGCATACAAGACTCTCTAGACATGGTCAAAGTGTACATTCATATTAGTGTGTGCTTTATTTGTGAGTGCAAGTGACTTGCTTTGACCTTTGTATATGACCATGGGACTAAGTGATTAGACTCAATTAAGGACTAAATATGGTTACTACCATTAACAAACTGATCAAATTGATTAATAAATTGTTTAATTAGACTCGTCGTGATGACTCGAGCAAAATACTGAACTGTCGCCAAAGCAACAGGACTGTCGCCGCACACTGCAGTGCAGCACCAGATGACAGAGTTGTCGCACGGCGTTGCACAGCAGCATTTGGCGCTGCAGCCCAGGTTTTTGCACCATTACTGGAACATTAAACTCGGACTGCTTTCAGTATTTTTACTCTACGGGAATAGGCCTAAAGTCGTACTAAGTCAGTTTTGGTTAATTTATTAAACTTTAATTAGTTAAATTAATTAATTATTAATTTATTAGGCAAAGTCATTTTAGTCATTAATCATTTTATTTATACTTAATCACAAGTCAAACAAATGGTTAGGAAAAACACATAGAATATGCACAACAAATAATGCACAAATAGTCAAGTAGGCACAATATGATGCAATGAGTTTGTAACCTAACCATGGTTCTAGTTCTCTAAAGTTCGGGATATGGGTTAGTCAAAGAGGGTCCGTGGTTATGAGTTCAGATGCACCGCGCGGAAGACTTACCCTATGAAGGGTTGGTGCGTGCATGTGGATGGGATCCCGCGAGTTAAACTCGCTTCCATGGTTTGGTGAATTCAACATTCTCGGATGTACCCTTTGTTGCTTAGAGCGTTCAATCAGGTAGATGGAGCATGGATTCCCAGAGGGTTATGTCCATATGTAGAACACATATGGGTTTCAGAAAAAAGAGAAAACTCAATCAGGAAGTAGAATCGAGACAACAGTGCTAGAACTAGTCGAAATAAGAAGGTAGATTTCTGGCTCGGTATTACGGTGCTAGAAAACGGAGTCTGTCGCCAGAGAAATAGCTCTGTCGCCTGACAACAGAATTATCGCCAGGCGACACAACTATTTTTCAGGCGACGCATGGCGTTGTCTAGATGCTAGTTCCTACATGCCACAACAGCTTTTTGGGTTCTTAAAATTTTCCAGTTTTCACAGTATTATTTCGATTCTAGTTGTGAAAGATATTTCTAAAATTTCCTACGTGTAAAAATCATATGTTTTTTACTCATCACGGATGGTCTTTCCAATGAGAACCTTTTTTATGCATATTGTAGACATCTACTTTTGGCCTCCTGTCCCGACAGGAAGTGCAATGACGATAAATAAAACCATCTTTGTGTTGGATTAAAGTGAAGAATACTTATGGAGAACTGGTTAAGCCACAAAACACAAAAGACTAGCCCGAATTAAAGATAAAATCCAAAACAAAGGTCCAATTAACTAAACCCGATCATAATTAGGCTTAAGCATGTGCTTACCCAATAATTCCGAATTTAGGAGCGCCTAGGTTAAATTTTAATGTTGCCGCAAAAAAAGCCACGCGCATCTCAAACAGTCGCGCTGGGCTGCCGCGCGCGCGCAAAACCCAGCGCAACCTCCAGAGTTGCGCTGCAGAAGATTCAGAAGTATACGAAAAATATAAAATCGAATCTTACCATAAAGCCGCGCGCATGATAATTAGGTACGCTTCACTTGCGCTGGGATGTCGCGCGCAACTCATCCTGTTGCGCGCGACAACTGCTGCGGAAGAATGCTCGTAACCCTATACCTAATCATTCCCTATAAATAAGAGATTAAACCGAGGCTTAAACACACAGAAAAATAACCTAAAACTCTGGCAAAATACGTGTGAACTTGCAACCTAGCCCTCTTGTCCTAAAAACTCACCCCTTTTGATATTTTGTTACTACGGTGGAGGTTCCCCAACAAGAAGGAGTCCATAAGTATTCTAAACGGAGATCTAGCATAGAGAAGTGATAAATTCCCGAGCACTTAGTTAAATCATATTTATTTTCTTGTTTAAAAGAACCCTAATTAATTAATTAGTGTTGTTTGATCTCCTTTAAAATAATTAATTAATCAATTCCACATATTATCTTGCTTTAAATAAAGATTAGAATTGAATTAAATAATTGTTGATTGATCACTTAAGCCAAGGCGAATATTGTTTATTTTCTTGTCCTTTTCACGAATTTGATTAAATAAAGAATAACGACATTATGATGTAATTCCTACGTGAATCAGTATGTGTAAATATAATCAACTAACATAGTTTTAGGTAACGCGTTGCATATATTGTTTGGTGATGAAATTGTAAAAAAAGGAAGAGCTAGTAGAAGCCGCACTAGGGCTAGGATAACGATTCCCCTCTAAAGGGAACTTTATTTTAGTACCCTCGCTCCCGAACTCATTTCTTGTTTATAGACCAATTTGGGCATGGATAAACTTATGATTTGTGCCAATTATTCCATGAACTCCACATGGAAGAAAGGCATGAACGAGGTTTATTGGTTTTCCTAAAACTCATTGGCGACTCCTTACTTGTTTCTTACAAAAAAGCGTAATGATAGAATCAATTCTAATTCAAGGTCCCCCAAACAGTCAGGAATTCAAATCCTATTACACCCTAACAAGTGTAAAGTCCTAGGCTTTTAAAGGGCCATGGGAATTTAAGAAGAGGACCCCTTACGACGGGAACCCTCTCCTTACACATATGACAATAATGTTAATCAAAATTACGCACATGAAATACTTAGAACTTTTCGAGTCTCATCCACTCATTCTAAATCATTGCCAAAATTTATTTTAGGAATTAAAATAGAAATCCTCCCCAGTGGATTGCCAAAAACTGTAGGGAATATTTCAATCATTACCCCAAACTTGAACCTCATTGTGATTATACACTTAAGCATGGTGGCGTCCAAAGGGAAGGAAGCTAGAGCAAAAAAAGTCGCCAACAAGTTTTAGGAACTTGTAAACCGTTCACAAGGTGAAGGTTACACCCCTTAATGATCCAGGAGATCGTTAACTCCAATAGGTCTGGAACCAAGACTGGAAGTTCGGGGATGAAGGTACAAATCCAATCTAAAAGAAAGAACCTGACCTAATAATAGGCCTCTACTTTATTCTTCTCGTATTCATGTGCACTTTCTGACTAACATACAATCAATAGGTTTACCCTAAACCTGTTTATTCTATGTTGGTTGAATATTAATGCTCAAATAAAACTATTATTGGCGATCACTTAAATTATAATCATATTAACCCTAACAAGATTATTTATTATCTTATTAAGTGTGATTACAAGTACCAATTCCCTTTAAACATGCATAAAAGGCGTGATCAAGCAATAACAATAAATATAATCAAGCAACATAATAATCATAATAACATCAACAATAATTATAACCATCGTAAAAAATTATAAAAATAATCATGGTAAAGCATAATAATAGCAAGATCCTAGGCATAACACTAACAAGATTAATAACAAACCCTAACGTGTCACTAAGCAATAAAAATCAAAGCTTTAGCCCTAACGTGATACTAACATGATATTGAAAGAAAATAGGAAGCATCATAGAAATCATAATTGATATTATTAAGAAACTTATTCTTTACCATAAACATCATACTAAGAAAAGCATCCCATCATGATATTAGGAAAAACATCCTAACATGATACTAACAACCTAAACATGAATTCTATATCATAATATCAATTAAACAATTAAAGCACTTACTTGGATGCCTCGTATCTCTTTCTAATAACAAAATAAACGCGTTAGTAACTTCAAGGAAAATATAAAATTTAAGAATTAAATTAAATAATTGAAATAGAGATTTGGGACCAAACCCTCAAAAATATCAAACCTTTCACGTTTAGGGCGAAGGTAACTTCGAACTTGACTAGATGTGTCTAGATCTTGTGAATGCGGACTTTTGTTTTCAAAAGGGTAGTTTAGAGAGAGAGAATCTAGAAATTCTTGATGAGAGTTGATGAGAATTGATGATTTAAAACGGAGGTTTAAGGACGCTATTTATAATGAAAATAGTCCGGAATTGATAAAAAGAATCAGAGTTCAAAAAGGAATAAAACACGCCTCTGTCGCCAGGCAACAACCTGACGTTGGCGTTGCAAAAGATTTTCCACACGTTTTCTATTTTTTGATAAAATCAAGTCGTAAAAGTCCGTACGAAGGGTAAAATCGTAATTTCACATAAAACACTTCTTTTATTTCAAATAAAACTCATAAAACATAATTATTAATCCTAATCATATAGGAATGATGATTCACAATAGGCCCTCCTCTAGATCATTGGGCCGCATAGATCAAACCGGGCCCAGTTTAGTAATTTGGCCATAACTTCCTCATTATTCATCGGAATTGGGCTTATAATATGTCGTTGGAAAGCTCTTTTCGAGCCCAATCCAACTACACCATTATTGGACCCTTATTATGGACCAAACTAAACTGGATTGGATATTTTCATAAATAGAGTAGGTTTTCGAAAACAGAAAGAGAGATTTTTAATAAAAACTAAACGCAATATTAGACTTTCCACACCTTCACTTCATTCGATTATGATTTGATGCGAAAGGTATTCATCACCAGGTTTGGCTTTGGGGAGACACAAATGGGTGTCTACAGAATCGTTATATACTTATCGCCGTTGACTATGTATCTGAGTGGGTTGAGGCCATTTCCACTCCTGCCAATAAAGCCAAGGTGGTCCATAGACATTTCAAGAAGACCATATTTCCATGATTTAGAGTACCTAGAGCTATAATCAGTGATGGAGGATCTCACTTTCATGGGCGAAAGTTAGACACCCTTCTCCAGAAGTATGGTGTATACCATAGGACATGTCTAGCCTATCATCCCCAAACTAGTAGCCAAGTTGAAGTTTCTAACCGTGAGATCAAGGCCATTCTAGATAAGGTGGTAGCAAAATCAAGGAAATGGAGTGATAAGTTGGATGACACCCTTTGGGCATACATAATTGCATTAAAGACCCCAATAGGTACTCTTCCTTATAGACTTGTGTATGGTAAAGCATGTCACCTCACGGTGGAATTAGAGTACAAAGCATATTGGGCTATTAAGGAACTCAATTTGGATGCTAAGCTAGCGGGAGAAACGAGGCTACTTCAACTTAACCAACTTGATGAGTTTAGGTTAACGGCCTATGATAGTGCACGTGTCTATAAGCAGAAGACTAAGAGATGGCACAACAAGATGATCCTTCCGAGAGAGTTCAAAGAGGGTGACAAGGTTTTGTTATTCAACTCTAGACTTAAACTTTTCCCAGGAAAGTTAAAGTTAAGTAGGTCAGGTCCTTTTACTGTAAAAAGGGCTAATAAATTTGGCTTTGTGGAATTAATCGATGAGCATGGTAATGAGTTCAAGGTAAATGGTCAAAGACTTAAGTTGTACCATGAAGGGGCTACTATTGGTGCGGTTGAATTACTTCACCTAATCAATTCCGGTTTATTTTGAGTGGCATTGTGGTAAGAGGGTCGTGCGGGACCTAGATAAACCAGCGCTTTGCGCGAGGCAACCCGTATTTCTTGCTTTCTAGACTAGTTTTTCCTTCTTTTTATTTTTTATTTTTTTAGAAAGGTGAGAGGAGAGTATAATTTTACCTTTTCAAAGTGTTTTTGTACAGGTTTCGAATCAACAAGTAAGGATATTTTAAGAGAAAAGGATAATTATTCTGAGGTGGGCAGGGTCCTGATCGGGCGGACCTATCCCGATCGGGCGCGAGAGTGAAGTTCAAATTGGGCGTTAAATCAGCCGATCTGGCAACCACGCTCGATCGGGCGCGAGAGTCAGCCAATTTTCGAGTACGAAATTCGCCCAATCGAGCGAAGCTTGCCCGATTGGGCGCGAAAGTGAAAGAAGAATCCAAAGGAAATTCGCCTAATCAGGCGGATGTGCCCGATCGGGCACAAAAGCGGAGAAATCAAGTCACACGAAGAAATCCCGGGCAAAGCTCGCCTGATCGGGCGAAGGAATTGAGTGAAAATAAAGATCCCCTTGCGCCCGATCGGGCGTGCAACTATCAATCTAAAAATCTGGATCTTCGCCCAATCAGGCGGACCTGTGCCCAATTGGGCATGCCTATTTTATGTCGGGATTCATATTTCCTTTCTCCTCTTTTCTTTTCACTTTCCTCCTTACTTCATCTCTTTCATTCACTCTTTCTCTCTCTAAACTCCATTAACGTACCTTCAACCTTACTTTTCCAATCAAGATCTTCTCAAATTCTTCCATCAAAACTAAATTTGTTTTACATATTCTTCATCATCTCACTTTCCTCTACATTCTCCATCTAATTTTCACTAGTTTTTCTCAAATTTTTAAGAAAACCTAAGAGAGAGAAATCTTCAATTTGTCAAGAAATCAACTCGAATGGCATTCAAGAGATCAAGGACTCAAAGGGGTGAGAAATCAAAGCAACAACCAACACCCACGGTTGACCCGGAGCTCTAAATTTCGGGATGGAGTGAGGTTGTGGTAACAAGCATCGAGCAAAAGACTAGGATGCTCAACCTCATCGAGAGGCAGGTAATTTCTACTCGTTTTGTTCATCACCCTACCTTGTCTAGATTAGGAATTGACAATGAAAAATTGTTTACAGGAATTGGAATGAGTGGTTTATTCAACTTGCATTACGATACTTATGATTACTTGACTGTGGAATTTATTTCTACCTTTAATTTGATTAACTCTAGTGTATCTATTTATCATGTTCAATTCCGATTGCTTAATAATGATGTGAGATTTTCTTTGAAAGATTTTGGTAAACTATTTGAGCTAAAATCCGATAGGTCTACGGAACCACCTAGGGATTATTGTGCCGAAGTCTACTTAGCTTTGACAGGGAATGTTAGAGAATCTCCAACATGCCAAGGGAACTTGGATTCAATATCCCGTGCTAAAATTTTGACAACGGTTTGTTAGCCTCACCATCTTTGGGAGGCATGAACCGGCAAACGTGAGGAGGGATGAGTTAGAGTTGTTAGCTACCTACAAGATCCCTAGGAGTGAAAAGTTAAACATCCCACTTAGGATGGCTCAACACTTCCAAAGAAGTGCTAAGGCGGTCGAGGCAGGTAGAGCTAGGACCCCTATTTACTTTGGTGAGTTACTCACCCACATTGCGGTAAAATAGTCAGGTTTTACACCCAATGGCCATAAAAAAGTAAATGACCCTACCATCATGGACCTAGCATACCTAGGAAACCTCAACTGGATCTAACCTACCTCTAGTGAGATATGGTGAATAATTCATAGAAAGTCGGGTAGGAGGGATCAAGCCTTCACATTGCCTAACCTTAACTTGTCCAAGTTCGAAAAGGGTAAGTCCACTTACACTTTTAATCTAGGTAACCAAGGAAAGGCTCGAGAGGCTCACCACTCACCACCTCAACCACAACCCCAATTCCAACCTCCTCCACAACCCCAACCCTACATGTATGATATCCCTACTTCTTCCGTTGACTACAACATCGATCCCAATGCACCATATGACTTCTTGGATTTTAGGAGCCAACTTGATAGGATTGAGAGGGGGCAAGGAAGGATGGAGGGTTTAGTTCAAAGCCTTAACTCTAGAGTAGGTTCTCTTGATAGACGGGTTGGGCACGTGGAGAGAAATCTAGGGAGGGGTTTATACCCCATGTATGATGATTATGCTCGCCGAGGGGCTATTCCCCTAAAGGCTCTTGTTCCCGATTGGTTTCAATATCCTCAAGGAGGGTAATTGACCCCCAGTGCTTTTGGTAGTTATGTAGACTATTATTCGTTCCATGGTTATGGGGCCGATGTCCCTTTTGGTGGGATTGGGGGGGAATGTGGATCCTAACTATTTTGTAGGTGGTTTGGGTCATGGAGGTATTGGTTTGAGCTATGGAGGTGTTGGCTCTACCCATGGTGGTGGCTATTCTAGCCTTCTAGGATGGGGGAGGATGAGGACGATGATGAGGAGTAGCTAGTCCTAGCTGCACTCCTAAGTCAATGAGGACATTGCTTGATTTGGCTTGGGGGAGAGATGATCTTGTATATATGGTATTACTCTCTCTCTTTTTTTCTTGTTATTGATTTTTAGTATAGATTTTGCTTTTTAGAGTAGTTTGCTTTTAAAAAAACAAAAATACAAAAAAATTATTGAACTAAAAATACGTTTTAATGAAGAAAATAAATCATGCTTCCCTGTGCCCCTTGAAAAAAAAAATTTGTTTTGACTCTTGGTTGTTGATAACAAATATTGCAGATTATTTGTTCATGATTTGATGTTTGATTGCCTTAAAACCTTAACATGCGTCAATTTTGTCCAACTACTTGTGAATATAATGCTTGACTAGTTGATTGGGTGAGGAATGTGTGTTAGTTCCTGGTATATCAATGAATTTGAGTATTGATTTCTGACTATGAGTAATGTTTACATGATTCACTATTATGCACAATGTGGAGGACGAAGACATTCATTCTTTTAGGTAGCCTTCAGACGATTTAGATACATTTGTTCCCTTCTTGCTACCCATGTTGTTGCTTGTGCCCTTTCATTGTTTATTTAGCCACATTACAAGCCTAATTAAGCCTCATTGGTTACTAGTCCCAAGCTTGGCTTGGGGGAGCTATTAGTTAGTGAGGTGAGGGAGTTGTGATGTGCACATAATTTGCATAATGTGAAAAAAAAGAAGAGTGATTGTTCTTTTGATATTGTGATTGGAAAAAATGTTGATAATTTATGTTTCAAAGTTGAAAAATTCCAATGTGAGATATAAAAGAAAAAAAAGAGCAAAAGGAAAATAATTATTTCAATGTTCAAATGTTCTATGTGAAGGTTGCTCAAAAGAAAAAGAAAAATAAATTCAAATAAAAAAAAATTTCAAGTTTGAAAGAAAGAAAAAAAAAGGAATGAGTTCAAAGTTTGTTTATTCACTCTAATTCTTTAATATCATATTTTTATGAGTGAATTTGTAAGTGATGGTGGTTATGTGAGATATCAATTTGGTTGTTTGGTGAACTTTTGTGAAGTTAAGTTGTGATTGGAGATGATTTGGTCATTACTTGTTTTTGACCTTGGGTTTTATTAGGATATGGCTCTCTTAAGCATGGCTTTACTCCCACATTTTCCCAAATATTTTCTACCTTTTACCCTAGCCTTGCATTACAAGCTTTAAAGAACTTCCGACCTTTTTGCATAGAATTGTGTAGATGTGAAAGTAGTTGTTTATCAATGCAAAGGATGACTTGATATATTCCAAGTCGACAATTTAGGTTGAGTGATTATCTCTTTAAACACACGAGTGTTGTGAGTTTGGGAGGGCATTGTTCACAATAAAGGGGTGGTTGGAGAGCGATCGAGTACATTCTTTACTCGTCACATAAATGAGAGTTGAGTGTGTGAGCACTAGTCTTGAATTCTATATGCTCTTGTGGTTTGCCCTACTTGACAATTGTTAGGGAAGAAAGGAAGTCAAATGGATTTGAGTGATTGATTTTGATGCATGTTTTTTGGATTGGCCTTGAGTTATATTGTGGATCTTTGATTTGATGTGGGGTGAAGTCATGGTTTGTTTTGATTTATTACCTTGCTTAGGGACAAGCAAGGGTTTGGCTTGGGGGAGTTTGATATGTCTATTTTATCTAGTATTTTACCCCCGTCCCTTGGTCATAATTGGTAGTGTTTTTGGCTCTTTAGAGCCACTTTTAATACTAATGGGTGTTTTCTAGTGTTTTCGTAGTTTTTGTTGAGTTTTGTAGGGAATTGCACTTTTGGAGCATTTTCCCGCGATTTTATGGAGCGACTACGAGCATTGGAGGAGCATGACCACTTTTCGTAGCCCAGGGCCAATTAGAGTCATTGAGCCGGTGATTAAGGGCTCGACATGTGAAATACCGAGCATTGGACACCGAGTAATAAAGCCCCAAAGTGGAAATTCGGAATTGGCTAAGAAGTGAAGCCCAATCCAAGTCCAAGCATATCCGGGCCCGTTCGGGCAATCTTTGGTTCAATTGGGCAGCTGCCCAGAACAAGGAGACGAAGAAAAAGGCGGGCCCGATCGGGCGGCTCTTCGCCTGATCGGGCGCATGTTTCTGATGGGATGATTTCACGATTTACTTAGTTTTAATTAGGATTGGTTAGGAGTTTGATATAAGTACGATTTGGTGTTATTAGTATTACTTACTTCTTCTCTTAGACTTTCTCTCTCTACTTATCTTTATTTTCTCTCTGCAAACTCTATACTTTGTTCTTGATTCAACTCATTGTTTCCGTTAACTTTGGTAACGATTTCATCTCTATTAATTTCAGTAATTTTATTTCTTTATTTCATCATGACTTATTTAATTTCTTTGATTTAATTATGTGTGAGTAGTTTCCAATCCAAAGTTTGTGGGGATCCATAAATAATATGAAGAGGTAAATTATTAATGTTAATTGTCAATGCTTGATTAATTTCCTATTGATTGATTTAATGCTATGCAATTAGATTAGGCTTGGTTTAATTGTTTGAGTTATGCAATATTGATTCGAGATTCGAGAGATGAGAATTGATGTTTAGGCTTAGTTTCAATAGGAAGACTAATTTATAAATGGTTAAGTCGAGATTCGAGAGATGAGATTTAATACCGGTAAATTAACAATGTGATTGTAATACGTAACGAAAGCCCTTTATAATCTAATTAATTGATGCATTGTTGATTGATTATTATGTTTTACCTTGAAATATTATTTATTGGTGAACCTATGCCCTAGGTCTTTTATTCATTGATTTTCCTCCTACTTTTATTTCTCCCTACCTTTATTCCTAGTAGTTTATTTCTCTTTTATAACAACAAATTGGTTAGTTGATAATTTAGATTACTCTTGATTAATTAGAAATAAATTGACTTGTTTCCCTGTGGTTCGACCCTTCTTCCCTATCTGCATAGTTAGTGGACTTAGGAATTATTTTTGATTAGGTGATTACGACTTTAGCCTGTCACATACGGATGTATGTGGACCAATTAGTTCAAAAGCTAGAGGTGGTTTTAACTACTTCAATACTTTTACTGATGATTTAAGTAGGTATGGATCTATCTATTTAATGAAGCATTAGTTGGAATCCTTTGAAAAGCTCAAGGAATTCCAGAATGAGGTACAAAACCAACTTGGAAAAACAATTAAAGCATTGCAACCTGATCGTGGTGTTGAATATTTGACCCGAGAATTTGATGAACATTTGATTAATTGTGGAATAATTTCACAATTAACTCCTCCACGAACGCCACAGTTGAATGGTATTTCAGAGAGAAAAAATCGAACTTTACTTGATATGGTTCGATCCAAGATGAACTTTACTAATTTACACATATCGTTCTGGGGATATACAATAGAAACAGATGCGAACAAACTGAATAGAAGCCCGTCCAAAGCAGTTGAGAAGACTCCATATGAGTTATGGACTGGAAAAGTTCCAAAGTTGTCTTATCTTAAGATTTAGGGATGTGAAGCTGTAGACATCCATTTGTGTCTCCCCAAAACCAAACCCAGTGATGAGTACCTTTCACGTCAAATCATAATTGAATGAAGTGAAAGTGTGGAAAGTCTAGTGTTGCGGTTAGTTTTTATTTCTTTTCTTTCTCTCTGTTTTTGAAAACCTATATTAAGAAAACAGCCAATCAAGTTTGGTTTGGTCTATGGCAAGGGTCCAATAATGGTGTAGTTGGGTCGGGTTCAAAAAGAGCTTTCCAACGATATATTATAAGCCCAATTCTGATGAATAATGAGAAAGTTATGGCTAAATTACTAAACTGGGCCCGGTTTGATATTTATGTGCGACCCAATGATCTAGAGGAGGGCCTAATATTGATTTATCATTCCTAATGCAATTAGAATTAATTATAGTCTTCTAGATTCTTCTAGAAGGTTCTTTTCATTCCTAATTTAATTATCATTGGTAAATTGACTTTAGTTGAGTTTTTGGAGTTTTAATCAGAATAAAAGAAGTGTTTTTAAGGAAAATACAAATTTTCCCTCCTGTACGGCAAAATTTTATCAAATTAAGAAAACGCGTGGAAACTGTTCTCCAGCGCCTAACGACAGGATCAGTGCCTGGCGCCAAGCTTGGCATCTGGCGCTAGACTGGCGTCTGGCGCCAAGTTGTTTTATTCTTTTCGAAACTTTGATTCGTTTTTTATCCATCCGGCTGATTTTCTCGATAAATAGCCTCCTAAAACCCCCGTTTTGAATTATCAAATCTCATCAAAAATCACCAACTCTCATCAAGAATCTGTTGATTACTCTCTCTCTCTCTTTTCTAAACTACCCTTTTGCATACAAAATTCCGCATTCACAAGATCTAGAAACACCTAGCCAAGTTCGAAGTTGCCTTCGCCCTAGACGTGAAAGGTTTTAAATTCTTAAGGTTTGGTCCCAAATCTCTATTTAAATTATTTAATTTAATTGTTTTTTTTATATTTTCCTTGAAGTTACTAACGTGTGTATTTTGTTATTAGAAAGAGGTATGAGGCATCCAAGTAAGTTCTTTAATTGTTTAATTGATATTTTGATATAGAAATCATGTTTAGGTTATTATTTTGATTCCTAGTATCATGTTTAGGGTAATTTCTAATATCAAGTATGATTAAAAGAATGCTTCCTAGTATCATGTCTAGGGTAAAGAATAAGTTTCTTAAATCAATTAGGATTCATGTGATGCTTCTTATTTTCTTTCCTAAAATCATGTTAGTATCACGTTAGGGCTAAAACTTTGATTTTTATTGTTTAGTGACATGCTAGGGTTTGTTATTAATCTTTTTATTATCATGCCTAGGATCTTGCTATTATTATGCTTTAGCGTTGATATGATTATTATAATTATTATGATTATTATTATGATTGTTATTTTCATGATGATTAATATTATGTTGCTTGATGATTTATTGTTATTGCTTGATCACGCCTTTTATGCATGTTTAAAGGGAATTGGTACTTGTAATCACACTTAATAAGATAATTAATAATCTTGTTTAGGGTTAATTTGATTATAATTCAAGTGATTGCCAATAATAGTTTTATTTGTGCATTAATATTCAACCAACATAGATTAAACAGGTTTATGGTTAACCTAATGATTGCATGTTAGTCAGAAAGCGCACATGAATACGATCAGAATAAAGTAGAGGCCTATTATTAGGGCAGGTTTAATCTCTTTTAGGTTGGATTTGTACCTTTATCCCCGAACTTTCAGTCATGGTTCCAGACCTATTGGAGTTGACGATCTCCTGGATCGTCAAGGGGTGTAACCTTCACCCTATGAACGGTTTACAAGTTCCTAAAACTTGTTGGCTACTCTTTTGCTCTAGCTTCCTTCCCTTTGGATACCACCATGCTTTAGTGTATGATCACAGTGGGGTTCAAGTTTGGGGTAATGTTTCAAATATTCCCTACAGTTTTTGGCGAATCCACTGGGGAGGATTTCTATTTTAATTCCTAAAATTTATTTTGGCAATGATTTAGAATGAGTGGATGAGACTCGAAAAGTTCAAAGTATTTCATGTGCGTAATTTTGATTAACATTATTGTCATATGCATAAAAAAGATCTCATTGGAAAGACCATCCGTAATGAGTTAAAAACATAGGATTTTTACACGTAGGAAATTTGAGGAATATCTTTCGCAAATAGGATCGAAATAATGCTGCGCGAAACTGGAAGATTTTATCGAGCACCGAAAGCTGCTGAGGCATGTAGGAATTAGCGTCAGAAAACAGAGTCTGTCGCCAAAGATTTGACTCTGGCGCCAGGCGACACTCCTGTAACTAGGCGCCAGAGCAAAATCGCGGTGCCAGCCTCTGTTCGCTGGCACCAAGCGTTCTTCCGTTACCGAGCCAGAAATATGCGTTCTAATTTTGACCAGTTTTTAGCGCTGTTTGCTCGATCCGACTTCCTGATTGAGGTTTTCTCACTGTTCTGAAACCCATATGCATTCTACATATGGTTATAACCCTTTGGGAATTCATGCTCCATCTACCTGATTGAACGCTATGTGCAACAAAGGGTACATCCGAGAATGTTGAATTCACCAAACCATGGAAGCGAGTTTTTTTAACTCGCGGTGTCCCATCCACTCGCGCCAACCCTTCAAAAGGTAAGGATTCCGCGCGGTGCATCTAGACAATTAACCATGGACCCTCTTTGACTAACCCATATCCCAAACTTTAGAGAACTAGAGCCATGGTTAGGTTGCAAACTCATTGCATCATGTTGTGACTACTTGACTACTTGTGCATCTCTTACTTGTGCATACTTATTATGTGACTAAACTAACTGTTTTGTTTGACTTGTGTTTGTAAATAATTCTAATAAACTAATTAATGACTAAAGGACTTTTCTTAATTAATTTATTAATTAATTAATTAGAGCTAATAAATATACCTTAAAATCGAGTCATAGTTCCTTTAAGTCAACCCGGATTTTTATTCCCGTATACTGCACAAGCGGGAACTTGTTTTGATCATAGCCGGAGTTCTAGGAAGAATTACGTGTCGTGCAGCCTATGAATCTGTAGCCCCGAGTTTTATCTTTAATTTGGTGTTAGTTTCATCCAAATCAGAGTCACAGATCAAAAGTTATGACTAAAATACCACAGCCTGTCCATTTTAATGCATATACGTGAGGTCTTAACTTAGTCTTTGTTCGAGTCTAGTCACATAGTCTAGCCACCTGGTCATGACACGAGTCTTAACATGTCACTTGCACTCACAATAAAGCACCCACTAATATGTATATACACCATGACCATGCCTTAGGTTAATGCATGAGTCGGTTTTTTCCGTCATTTGAGTTGGGGGTACACTCTATTCCTAATTTTTCATATCTCTCCATCTACATCAGCTTTCTCCATATCACAATATTCATTCTTCTTAACTTCTTCCATATATGCATGTTGAATAGAGTTTGAGTTAAATAATTAACAGTGAATATCCCTAATTTCCCTTTCCACAGTACTTGGTCAAGGAGAGAAGGGCGATTAATCAAGGACAACACCTTTGTTCAACTCTTACTTTTTGACAAACCGATTCGCCAAAAGAGGAAATCTAAAAAGATAATGGCAACTCAAGAAGAAGTCAAAGGACTTAAGAATCAATTGACTAATGTAACCGAGGTGTTGAAGACTTTAACCCTTCAAATCAATGACCCTGTGAAGCAACAACAAATGGAGCTCATGCAAGAAAGCTTGAGCAAGCTATCTAGTGACTACAAGTTCCAGGGCATTAGTTCACAAGGGGTCTCGGTGGACAAGGAGCTTCTTCCGCAGAAGTTCAATGCCACTGACATCCCTAAATTCAAGGCAACAGATAATCCTTATCTTAACTTAAGAGCCTTTGAAACTATAATGAACATTAAGGGGATTGATAGGAAAGTCTTTCATTCCTTGTTTTCTTTATCTCTTGAAACCGTTTGCCAACAATGGTTCTTCTCCCTTGACAAAGAGAAAACCTCCACCTGGGAATCAATAGTAAACTCTTTTATTGATAGATATAAGTGTAATATTCAAGTCGAAACCGATTGTAGGCAACTCGAGATACTAAGACAAAAGGAGAATGAAGGCTTTATTTCTTTCTTCAATAAGTGGAGGGAAACTTCCGCTAAGATGATCGAGGTGCCCACCGAAAAAGAATATGTGAGGATGTTTATCAAGAATCTCCAAGAGAAGTATTCAAAGCACTTAAAATACCAACACAACTTGAATACTTTCAAGGCTGTGTATAATATAGGCATTGACATTGAAGATGACCTTCTAAAAGATAATAGTGCGAGAGGAAATAAGAATGGCCATCCTTCTTCTTCCTCTCCCATTAACGAAGTACATGCTACGAACACCTCTAAATCACGAATCCAAAGGTCGAAAAGAGTGTTCACTCCACTCGGTATGAGTTATGAAATAGCTTTTGAAAAGCTACACCACAAAGGACTAGTCATGCCCATAAGACCTATCAAGTACCCAGTTCCAAAAGCCAGGCCACCTAAGTGAGATCCTAAAAAACACTGCAAATATCACCAAGGAAAGGGTCACGATACTGAGGAGTGTTGGAAACTCAAAGAAGCTATTCAAGATCTGATCGATGACAATAAAACTTCCGAGATTCTAGCTATCGCAGAAGATCAAACATCCTTCGATCCTTCACTTCTTATCACACCTGTAGGTGAGCCCATGATCGAGATAGCTTGTATAACCTCTCTTGATGAAGTGTCCATGATTGAGGAGGATGAAAGTATTTTCTTAGATAATACTAGGGAAAACTTGGGAAGTCTAAAAGAGGACGTTCAAAAACTACAAGATGTCATTGCCATGCTCTTGAATGTGGTAGAAGGACTAGCAATTGTATGATGGTTATCGAACAAAATTCTCACCAAGGATTTAATGAAGAACTCAATGATCCTAAGCCACGGGAAAAACGGACCATTGAAGAATACACACCAATACGAATGACTTACAATGAAGCTTTCAACTGTCTTCACGATCAAGGTCTCATTCACCCCATTGGTCCCAGTTAAGACCCTCCGCCTGAAAAACGGTATCCCAATTGGGACCCAAAATCTTGTTGCCGATACCATAGAGGTCGTGGTCACACCACCAAAGTATGTCTCGCTCTCAAAGATCGTGTTCAAGACCTCATTTTTTCAAATCTCCTTCATGTTCCTCCGCACGACAAGAAGGCCAAGATTAGTAACGATAACAACAGTGGTTGTAAGGGAAAAAAGAATGACTATCCTTCTTCTTCCGAAAACACCTACTCTAGTAACAGTGTTGGTACTTTTGACCTTAATGAAATCTTAGCCATGGATAATAGAGGATTTAGAAAGAAACTAAGAAAGGATTTCACCCCTATTGGAATTAGCTACGATGCTGCTTTCGATCAACTCCATGCAAAGGGACTCATTACTCCTATAAGACCCATTCAAGATCCCCCACCCGAGAAGAGATTTCCTATTTGAAACCCAAATGTATGCTGCAAGTACCATCAAGGTAGGGGTCATACTGGTGAGAGCTGTTGGAAGCTAAAGGAAGCAATCCAATATTTGATCGACAATAACGGGCTTCCAATACCTCCAGTCGGCAAGAGCACCAAGTGATGATAAGCTAAGGGACAAGAGGCAAGCTTCAACGACAAGATTTCATGATCTTTTTTTTCTATTTTTTATTTACCCTTTCCCCAATAAGTCTAGCGTAGGCACCTTTTTATTCTCCTTAGATTTATTTTGTAGGATCATTATTTCTTTTCCTTTAATAAAATGAACATTTATTTTCTTGCATATTATCATTTCATTACATTGCGCAAAAAAATAAAAATAAAAAAAAAATAAAAAAAAATTGTCGAACTAAGCACAAGGTATACCAATGATTTGAGGCACCTCTTGTAGCCATATCATACCTTTCACCCCTTCAAATATGCAATCCTTTTTTTGGTAAACCACTTTGAGCCTCGTCTAACGATAAACCCTTCATTTTTCAACCCATATCTACCAAACTTTGGGATGGGATTGTGTGCAACTTATGCAATTTTCAATTTCATAAAAAGCTTGAGTAACTTCAAAAGATTAAAATAGCAAAAATAGCAAAAAATAAATAAAAGTGTACAAAAGGGCAAGTGTTCCAATGTCTTGGATATGAAAATATCTTTGATATGAACATGTCTCAGATTGCGTTTCTTATCGAGTGCTCTGTACCGTTCTTGAGAAACATGAATGCCAAGTGAGTGATAGACCGCATGATCGGGATTGCCACACTTATAAAAATAAAAAAATGAAGAGAGCAAAAATAAAAAGTGAAAGAGCTCAAAAGTGAGAAGCCTCAAGCATAAAAATACAAGGATTCAAATGCAAAGTTGCACACCTTGGGGGCTTATATAGGGTCTTGAGCCTTCATCCCTTTCTTCTTCAACCTTTAGCCTAACCATGTTACAACCCTTAAAAAGACCTTTTAGAGTTATACACACTTGTGCGACGTTCGGCTAGAGCTACGTTCAGCCTGATTCCTAACGGATACGTAGGCAACCTCACATCGAGGTGCGGCCGTAATAAAAATTCATTCATTCATATCTAATTCACCTTGGGTCAACCTCAAGTCAGTTAGTCACGTTGAGTCAACCTTAAGTCAGTTAGTCACGTTGAGTCAACCTCAAGTCAGTCAAGCCTTAGGTCAACCCTAAGAAAAGCACCATCAAAGTCTTTTGGCAATCTTTTGATTTTTACAGGATACCACCAATCAACAAAGCTCCTATTCGCTGCCAACCGAACAATTGCAACAAACATTCAAGTATCAAAGCTCTTTTGCTCAAAGACACGTGGGCATATTATTCAAAAGCTCTTTGTTTAGAGACGCGTGGACATATCATCAAAGCTCTTTTGCTGAGAGACGCGTGGGCATATTATTAAAAAGCTCTTTGTTCAGAGACGCGTGGACATATCATCAAAGCTCTTTGTTCAGAGATGCGTGGACATATCATCAAAGCTCTTTTGCTCAAAGACGCGTGGACATATCATTTAGAAGCTCTTTGTTCAGAGACGCGCGGACATATTTAAAAGAAGCACTTTGTTCAGAGAAGCGTGAACATATCCTAAAAAGCTCTATTGTTCAGAGACGAGTGAACAACAAAAAAGCAGGGTGACATTCCTTAGCTTGCGGAAGGTTGTCACAACAACAACAACAAATCGGTTACCTTCAGAGACGTGTGCTCGACGGTGTAAGATACGCGTGTCTTAACTCTTTTTTTTTATTTTAACTAACGCTAGTTTGCAGGTATCGGCGTTACAAGAATGATTTAGGATCGTAGAACGTTCTGAATCGTTCTCCGTCCCTATCAATACTTTGACTTTTGTTTTAGAAACATGCGTTTCTCCAAACTCAGTCAATGTGGGGGCTACTGTAAACACCCATTTGTGTCTCCCCAAAACCAAACCCAGTGATGAGTAACTTTCACGTCGAATCATAATCGAATGAAATGAAAGTATGGAAAGTCTAGTGTTGCGGTTAGTTTTTATTTCTTTTCTTTCTCTCTGTTTTTGAAAACCTATTTTAAGAAAATAGCCAATACAGTTTGGTTTGGTCCATGGAAGGGTCCAATAATTGTGTAGTTGGGTCGGAATTGAAAAGAGCTTTCCAACGATATATTATAAGCCCAATTCCGATGAATAATGAGGAAGTTATGGCTAAATTACTAAAATGGGCCCGGTTTTATATTTATGTGCGGCCCAATGATCTAGAGGAGAGCCTAATATTGATTTATCATTCCTAATACAATTAGAATTGATTATAGTCTTCTAGATTCTTCTAGAAGGTTATTTTCATTCCTAATTTAATTAGCATTGATAAATTGACTTTAGTTGACTTTTTGAAGTTTTAATCAGAATAAAAGAAGTGTTTTTAAGGAAAATACGATTTTGCCCTCCTGTACGGCTAAATTTTATCAAATTAAGAAAACGCGTGGAAACTGTTTTCCAGCGCCTGACGACAGGATCAGCGCCTGGCGGCAAGCTTGGCGTCTGGCGCTAGACTTGGCATCTGGCGCTAGAGTCTAGCGTCTAGCGCCAAGTTGTTTTATTCTTTTTGAAACTCTGATTCGTTTTTTTATCCATCCGGTTGATTTTCTCTATAAATATCCTCCTAAAACCTCCGTTTTTAATTATCAAATCTCATCAAAAATCACCAACTCTCATCAAGAATCTGTTGATTACTCTCTCTCTCTCTCTTATCTAAACTAGCCTTTTGCATACAAAATTCTGCATTCACAAGATCTAGAAACACCTAGCCAAGTTCGAAGTTGCCTTCACCCTAGACGTGAAAGCTTTTAATTTCTGAGAGTTTGGTCCCAAATCTCTATTTCAATTATTTAATTTAATTGTTTGTTTTATATTTTCCTTGAAGTTACTAACGTGTGTATTTTGTTGTTAGAAAGAGGTACGAGGCATCCAAGTAAGTTCTTTAATTGTTTAATTGATATTTTGATATAGAAATCATGTTTAGGTTATTATTTTGATTCCTAGTATCATGTTTAGGGTAATTTCTAATATCAAGTATGATTAAAAGAATGCTTCCTAGTATCATGTCTAGGGTGAAGAATAAGTTTCTTAAATCAATTATGATTCCTGTGATGCTTCTTATTTTCTTTCCTAAAATCATGTCAGTATCATGTTAGGGCTAAAACTTTGATTTTTATTGTTTAGTGACATGCTAGGGTTTTTTTATTAATCTTTTTAGTATCATGCCTAGGATCTTGCTATTATTATGCTTTAGCGTTGATATGATTATTATAATTATTATGATAATTATTATGATTGTTATTTTCATGATGATTAATATTATGTTGCTTGATGATTTATTAGTATTGCTTGATCATGCCTTTTATGTGTTTAAAGGGAATTGGTACTTGTAATCACGGTTAATAAGATAATTAATAATCTTGTTTAGGGTTAATTTGATTATAATTCAAGTTATCGCCAATAATAGTTTTATTTGTGCATTAATATTCAACCAACATAGATTAAACAGGTTTAGGGTTAACCTAATGATTGCATGTTAGTTAGAAAGCGCACATGAATACGATCAGAATAAAGTAGAGGCCTATTATTAGGGCAGGTTCAATCTCTTTTAGGTTGGATTTGTACCTTTATCTCCAAACTTTCAGTCATGGTTCCAGACCTATTGTAGTTGACGATCTCCTGGATCGTTAAGGGGTGTAACCTTCACCATGTGAATGGTTTACAAGTTCCTAAAACTTGTTGGCGACACTTTTGCTCTAGCTTCATTCCCTTTGGACGCCACCATGCTTTAGTGTATGATCACAGTGGGGTTCAAGTATGGGGTAATGTTTGAAATATTCCCTACAGAAGCCTATGTAAAACGTTTACAAGGCAATAAACTAGGCCCTAAATTAAACAAATGTTTCTTTATGGGTTATCCTAAAGAGACAAAATGGTATTACTTCTAGAATCACAAAGATAACAAAGTGTTTGTTGCTCGCGATGACGTCTTTTTAGAATTTCTTTCTACAAAGTCAAGTGGGAGTAAAGTGGTTCTCAAAGAAATTTGAGATGAGCAACAAATGGATGTGGATAACACCACATCAAAGGCGAGGGCAGATGAGTCAACTAATACGACAAATCATGTGTCGGAGCAAGCTAATTCAACTAGCGAGACTCCTATCGTCCCACTTAAAACTGATTCTTGCAAAAATCTTCAAAGAGTTGAAGAGAATATTTCTATTATTTCTCCTACCCCACGTAGGTGTATCATAATAAAAAACAAACAGTTTGCTGAGGTTCTGTTAACTGAGGGTTCTGAAATCTTCTTATTAGAGAATGAAGAACCCACAACCTACAAGCAAGCTTTGGTGAGCCCTAACTCAGATAAATGGCTTGAGGCCATGAAGTCCGAAATGAAATCAATGTCTGAAAATGCTGTGTGGACCCTTGTAAACTTGCCTGATGGGGTAAAACCCATTGGATGCAAGTGGGTATACAAGATTAAAATAGACAAGGATGGAAATGCCTACATCCACAAAGCAAGAATGGTTGCTAAAGGATACAGACATATTCATGGTATTGACTATGATGAAACCTTTTCCCCAGTAGCTATGCTTAAGTCCATTCGGATTCTTCTAGCAATTGTTGCATTTTTCAACTATGAAATCTGGCATATTAATGTCAAAACCGCCTTCTTGAATGGGTTCTTGCGGAGAAAGTGTATATGACACAACCTGAGGGTTTTGAAGATCCTAAAAATCCTGGAAAGGTATGTAATCTTCAGAAATCCATTTATGGATTGAAGAAAGCATCAAGGAGTTGGAATCTTCGTTTTGATGAGGCGATCAAACAGTTTGGTTTTCTCAAAAGCGAAGAGGAACCTTGTGTATACACAAAGTCTAGTGGGAGCATCGTGGTTTTCTTAGTCTTGTATGTAGATGACATACTGCTCATGGGGAATGACATACTGATGCTTGAATCAGTTAAGGAATGGTTGAAGAGTTGTTTCTCTATGGAGGACTTGGGTGACACCGAGTACATTTTGGGAATCAAAATCCATCGAGACAGGTCTCGAAGGATGATTGAACTGAGTCAAGGGACTTATATTGATAAGGTTCTTGACAAGTTTGAGATGACAAACTCCAAGAGAGGGTTTTCTCCCGAAAAAGAAAGACACAAAAAGGAAGAAGTGAAGTGTTTGAAGGTGCATGTTGAATGAGCTTAATCAAGTATAGGCGTTGACGTTGTATCTCATAGTGTAAGGGTTGTAACGTCCTAGACTATCCTAGTTGACTCGATAATGAAAGTATTTAGGTAACTTAGGCTCGGAGGCTAAGCACTTCATACTTTGTAATGAAATGATGATTATAATTGATGAGTGATGTTGATATGACAAGGCATGCTTCAACGTCATGTTAAGATTTCGTGACAAAGGGTTCCTAAAGGTAGGATTATTTGGTCATGTATTTGTGACGTGTGTGCAAGTGACACTAAAGCTAGGCCGCAATGGCTAAGTGTATGGAAAAGATATTTTGAGAAGAATCAAATAATAGTGACTCTTAGGCTAGGTAGGCTAATAATGATGTAGGGATCAAGCCCCCAAGTCTATCACTAAGTGGATAGGGATGAGCATTGGAGATCCGTTGATATGATCAATTATGTATGTAAATATGAATTCATTTATTACGACTGCACCTCATTCTGAGGTTGCCTACGTATCCGTTAGGAATCAGGCCGAATGTAGCTCTAGCCGAACCTCGCACAAGTGTGTGTATACCTCAAAGAGGTCTTTTAAGGGTTGTAACGTGGTAAGGATAATGGTTTGAAGAAGAAGAAGGGGATAAAGGCTCAAGACCCTAGATAAGCCCCTAAGGTGTGAAATCTTGATTTTGAATCTTTTATTTTTAGGGGTTTTTTACTTTTACCACAAAAAAAAAATCATGAAACTGTTTTTTACTACCAAAAATTTTAAAAGTTGTATTTACCACCAAAAAAATTTCTAAAAATTGTATTTTACCACCTACCATCAAGAAAACAGTTAAATTTAACGGTTAAAAAAAACTCTTCAATTTTCGTGCGCAAAACATGTTGTTCTTAGGTTTAGGGGGGGGGGGGGCATTTTGGCCTTATAGGTCCAAATTTGAAGTCAAAATTGACAAAAAAATGATCGAAAGTGTGTCGTTTTACGTGTTTCACGCGAACCGAAATATTTTTAAACACGCTAAAGGAAGCATTTCCGATCATTTTTTGTCGATTCCGACCTCAAATTGGACTCAAAGAGTCAAAATGCCCCCTAAAACCCCTATATAGGTTATGTTTGGCACGAAAATCGAAGAATTTATAATATTCCGTTAGGATTTTGACGGCAAGACGTAAAAAACAATTTTTAATTTTATTTTGGTGGTAAAATAAAATTTTAAAATTTTTTGGTAGTTGTATGGAATATTTCAAGCCATCCCACACTTGAGCCCCACTGTGATCATACACTTAAGCATGGTGGCGTCCAAGAAAGGCAACTAGAGTAAAAGAGTCACCAACAAGTTTTAAGAACTTGTAAACCGTTCACAGGGTGAAGGTTACACCCCTTAACGATCCAGTAGATCGTTAACTCCAATAGGTCTAGAACCATAACTGGAAGTTTGGGGATGAAGATACAAATCCAACCTAAAAGAGATTGAACTTGCCCTAAAAATATGCCTCTACTTTATTCTTCTCGTATTCATGTGCGCTTTCTGACTAACATGCAATCAATAAGTTTACCCTAAACCTGTTTAATCTATGTTGGTTGAATATTAATGCACAAATAAAACTATTATTGGCGATCACTTGAATTATAATCAAATTAGCCTAAACAAGTTTATTAATTGGAAAATTTGTCAGGAACTACACGCTTAATAGGGGTATTTGGAAATAACTACCCACTAAAAATTTTTATCAAAAAAACTACCCCCTAAATTTAAAAAGTTAGAGTAGCACTACCCATTAGCATTTTCCGGCGAGAATGTCCAGCACATGGACCCACCTTTTCAATTTTTCTCTGAAAAGACACGATGCAATGACAAATTGGACCTTAATTCGTAACCCTAAGATAACCAATTTGAATTAAAATCAATAAATTCAACCAATTTCAAATTATCCCCAAGAACCCTAATTTTTCTAATCGTTACACCCTAACATCAAAATTCATAATTAATGGATTAAAAGAGAAGAATTACCTATGAATTTCATACCTTACTTGTTTTCACTTCTTCAATTAGGAATTTTCAGAAGAAAAATTGAAAAAGTGGGCCCCACACGCCGGACTTTCTCGTCGGAAAAGGCAAATGGGTAGTGCTACTCTAACTTTTTAAATTTAGGGGGTAGTTTTTTTGATAAATTTTTTTAGTGGGTAGTTGTTTCCAAATACCCCTATTTAGCATGTAGTTCCTAACAATTTTTCCTTATTAATTATCTTATTAAGCGTGATTACAAGTACAAATTCCCTTTAATCATGCATAAAAGGTGTGAACAAGCAATAACAATAATAATAAACATCAAGCAACATAAGATCAACAAATTAGCAATTATAATCATAAATCATGACAATAATCATAATTAAAATAATCATGTTAAAGCATAATATTATGGAAAAATTGCCCACAATAATCCGACCTTTTGCCCGTCCGCTGAAAATAATCCCACCTATTGATTATTTTTTAATAATCCCACCTTTACCCCCCGATCTTTTTTATTGGTCCCTACAGGTTACCTTACCTGTTGTAGCCTGTTTTGGGATGACGTGGCTTGCAACGGTTATATTGTTATTAATTTTCCTTTTAAAAATTGACAGCTCCTCAATTTTCATTTATCTTCCTTCTTCATTCTCTGTTCTAAAAAAAGCTCTTCCCTTTATACTCTGAATTTCGTCTTTGAATTCAGTTTCTTCTCTCAGTTTAATCTGTCAGAAATGGCTAGTAGGAGGCATAATGGTTCAAGTAGTTGTACGTCGTCCAGAAATTTTGGCTTGGTCTCCCCAAAATTGAAGTGCAGGTGTGGTTTGGAAGCAATTACGCGTACGGTTAAGCATGGTGTGAACGTGGGGATGAAGTTCCATGGATGCCCTAGATGGCCTGTAAGTCCAGTTTATTGTGCGAAATTACAAGTATTTGATTAATTAAGATAAATTAACTTGATTAAATTGGGCATTTGAAACTAGGGTTTATATTCTAATTGAATTGGGGTTTTATCATTTTTTTCAGGAGGGTGATTGTGGCTTCTTTTAGTGGGTTAATGTTAACCCCAAGGATGTTGATGAACTCCGATTACAAGTGTTTGAAAGAGATACGCAAGTAGCTGAAAAAGAAATGGAGATTGATTTACTTAAAGAACAATTGAAGAGGGTGGAGAAGAAATTGGGAAATAAGGAGGATGAGTTGGATGACACAAAAATGGAGCTTTGCCACACTCGAATAATGCAGAATCATATAACTGAATAAGTTTAACAAAAGAGGGTGAAACTGTTTCCCAGTCATACACAAAATGAACCTTCATAAGGTTCATGACTTCACAATGTATACTAGCAGTTGGACTTCACACAGCCAACATGATGAAAAGACAATATCCAAAAGTATTACATAAACATAGTTAAGTCTAATATAGTGCCATAAAAGTGACATGAAACTATTCATTAACTTGATGTAAAGTGGAGGTTTGGCTTGATTGATTGCACTGAAACCAAGACATAGCTGATCTTGTCCTTCTTTGATTGCCAAGGGTCTGCAAACACATAAACAACAGAGAGCTGCATTAGGTTTTAGTCTCATTGACAATGAACCATGTTATTTTGACAATGCACAACAACTCACAGTAGTGTGGGTTAATCCATCAGGTGCAATGTACACACCTATACCTTGTGGAACCTGCAACAAACACATACAGTTCAGGCACATAAGCACACAACAAACACATATAGTTTAGGTGTAATTGAGGTGTTTATAAGAAGAAAAAAAGGACCTGGTAGCTTCCCCTGCCCCTTGAGCCACCCCTTGCCCTTCCTGACCCCCTTTTGCCACCTCCAGCACCCCTACTCCCACTTGCACCACCTCTGCTAGAACCTACAGCACCTGAAACACCAATCTCAGCAGAGCCTCTCCCAGAAGCAGTCCCTCTCCCAGAAGCCACAGAACCTCTCCCAGCACCATCTCCTCTGCCCCTTCCCCCCCTAGAGCCTCTTCCCATTGCTATCATTCTTCCTCCTCTACCAAGTATGGTAGGTTGAGCAGTTTGGTTGTAGTGAGTTGTATTTGGTTGTTGGGATGCTGATGGAACAGCCTGACTACCTTGTGTAGATGGCACATCCTGAGTAGCTGTTTGGGGTTGAGTTGCTGGTGTTTATGGCACATCTTGAGCATCTTTGCGTGGCCTTCCTCTAGCCCTTTTAGGAGCAGGTTCAACTGGCTGCACATTGTCCTTGTTGGGGCATTTTCTTTTATTATGACCCTTGAGCTGGCACAATGAGCAAGTCATTTCAATCCCAACTCTTGTCATAGTACCAGATTTCTTAGGGTTTTCATGGGGGTCCTTGATTCGATTTTTCCTTGGCCTCCCTGGACCAATTTTGATTGGTGGTGGTGCAATACATTGGGACACTTTTGGCCAGTGTCTTTCACCTTGAATGGGTGGAATTGAGCCTGGCAAACACAAGTAACATGTTACAAGTCTGTACACAGGTTGTTATAACTACAGAAATGGTGAAATAGATATGTTGTTATACCTGCATAAACTGACATATAAGTATCCTTGAAATATGCTGAATCTACCAACAACTCAGGCTCTTTTCCCACAAAATAAATACAGGCAACTGCATGACAGCATGGGATGCCAGTCATGTCCCATTTTCTACAAGTGCAGCTCTTCTCATCCAACTTCACCACTAGCTGATCCAACTTGTAACTAACATTGAAATGGCTTTCAGAAGAGGGATACACTTCACACTCAGCAGCTTTTGTCTTTTCCAATTCCAACTTGGATTGAATTCTTGGACAGAGCACACCAGTAACTTTCAGCATTGCTTGCCTTTTGACTACCAACCTTTGCATCAAAGAAGTTCTAATATCTTCCAACATGAATAGAAAGTGTTTGGTCCTTGCTTGAATGATGAAGCCATTGAATGTTTCAGCAATGTTGGAAGTTATTGCATCTGTCTTGATTGCAGGACTCAGGAAAGCTCTGCAAAACAACTCTGGCCTATGCAACTTGAAGTTATTGGCAGCATCCACATTGATTGATGCAAGCTTAGCCATGTTCTCCTCATAATCAGCCTCATTGTAGCTCTTTGCAATACTCCAAAACAGCAATTTCATCTCATCTCCTTTGTACTTTTTGTGCCAGTGAGCAAAAACATGTCTAGCACAATGTCTATGTTCTGCCCTAGGTAGGACAGCTGACACACTACTGACAATACTCTGAAAATAAGCAAAAAAGATAACAGAAAAAACATGAACAAGTAAATCATCAAATCAAACCATATAAACACTAGAAAAGTGTATTTGTTTACAGTTAAGGCACATACCACATGCTCATCAGAGATGATTGAGATCCCTTCCCCTTCTCCAAGACTTAGGCACTTTGCTAGCTTGTTAAAGAACCATTCCCAAGATGAGTTATTCTCTCCTTCAACAACTGCCCAGCATACAGGGAACATTTGATCATTGCTGTCCCTTCCCACAACAGCCAACAACTGTCCCCCTAGAAAAGTCTTCAGGAAGCATGCATCCACTGCCAACACCTTTCTGCAACCTTCCATCCAGCCATTCTTTAACCCCTCAAAACAAATGAATAACCTTTGGAATACAGGTTGGCCAGGTTGTTTTGCTGAGACAGTAACAAGTTCAATTTCTGTCCCAAGGCTGCAATTCTCTAACTCCTTCAAATACCCTCCAAGCTTGTTATAGTGGTCATGCATTGACCCATGTAAAAGCCTATGAGCATTGTACTTTACCTTATAGGCAAAGTCTCTTGTCACCAACATCTTATAAGCCTTCCTTATACACTCTTGAATCTCCTTTGCTGGCCAGTGTGGCCTGGATTTGAACACATCCAAGAATTGTTTTGCCACCCAACTTGATTTCAATTGCCTGTTTCTTTTCATGTTTCTCTGACAGGTGTGTTCACCCTTCACTGTCTTCACAACAATTTTAGCCCTCCTTGTGTCCCAAGAAGCATATACATAGAAAGGACACTTTTCTATGCACCTAACACCCAACCTTTGGGACCTTTTTTGGTTGCTCACAACAAAAGAAACATCTCTACCTTGCAGAATACCATACTTAGCAACTGCATATTTGAAGTCCTCTCTGTTGGCAAACTTCTTCTTAACCTTCCATACAAAAGAACTGAAGTCTGTGTGCTTAGATACTAACAGCCCTACCCTTTTTTTCCTCCCAGGAATCAACTCTTCTTCATCACCAATATTAGGGGGGGTATGAATTTCATCTTCACTGTCTTCATAATCACTCTGAGCTTCAGGTCCTGCACTTTCCCCTGCCTCTGTCCTATTCCCTTGATTCTCTTGTATGCTCAAACCCCTAGCAGCCTCTACTTGTATTTTCCTTGCAATGTCAACTAGCTGGGCAGTTGTATCCCTAACCCTTTGCCTAGCTATGTTGTACTCCTCATCTCCACTGTCAGATTGATACTGCAAGTCCTCATCCAATATCTCTTCATGTTCCCTCTCATACTCTTCCTCTAACTCCTATAAAGCTTCAACTTCTAATTCTAAATCAGCACCACCAGCCTGCTCCTCATCTGACTCCTCATCCCCCTCACTTTCATCTGTATATACTTCCCCAAAGAAAGGTGTAGAACTCACTCCCTTGCCCTTGTCAACTAGTGGGTTGTAAGGAGGGTCTTCATGCTCACTCTCAGTGCTATAATCTGGAATCAGGTCATTAATGGGAATGGGGCTATCTGGCCTTGAATCTTCCCACTCATAAGAGTTTAAATGGTCAGCTTGTGTGTTTGAGGCTGCAATAATGGAAGAGAGAGTGGGAAGCTGTGTTTCATTTTGTGAGCTAGGGTTTATAACATATTTAACTCTACAAGAACTTTGGTTGGATAAGGTAGTGGTGGGTGGAGTAGAAACAGAAACAGTGGGAGCATCTTTTTTTAAAGTATCAGTGAGGGCATCTTTTTTTGGCTCTTCTTTTTTGGACTTTGGTGAGTTGTCATAGGTTTTTTGGGAAGGTTCATCAATTTTCAAAGGCTGACTTTTCTTTCTTGGACTAGATCTAACCTATGGTCCCCTTTGAATTGGATGTTTTTTAGGTCTCACTATTTTGGGTTGGTTTTTTTTAGCAGAAGCTTGTAAATCTGAGGGGAAGGCTATTGGGTCATTGTCATCATGCATGGCATATACCTCTACCCCCCTGTACTTCTCTGCCACTTGTATCATATCCCTCATACTTGCATCATCTGCCACCCTCCTCAAACCATCCACCAAAGTAAACCCAGGAACCAAGTATAAAAACCCCTTGATTCTTCCCTCATATCTAGCACACTTCATAACCAACTCAACCAAGTAAAAAGAACACAGTTCATCAAGGTCTACATTAAAGGTTTTGGTGGTCCCATTTCTATAACACAACCTACCATTGTTGAGTGTCTCAAACACCCCTCCATGCCACATTTTCAAGGAAATTTTACCCATACCTAAATTCACAACAACTACATCACATTCAACATACAAACAACCAGAAATACTCAACCAAAACAGAATCAAACATCAAATAACATAATCCAACAAATAAAGCGCAAATTTTTACTAGCTACACACGACAATTCACAACCACACTGAACAAATACAAAGTAAAGACACAAATCAAATTAATCTACTTCCAATTGATTAGATTTAGGGTTCGCAATTCGAATGCAATTACAGAAGGATTAATGGCAAAATTTAGGGTTACGAACTTACCTAAAATGGCGCAATTTAGGCTTTAGCTGTTGAATTTCCCCCAAAAATGGAAGCTTTTGGACTTTACTGCAACGTACGAAGGTGGTTGAAGCTTCAAATATGGCTATCGAACTACTTTGTAAGCTACATTCAATTGCTCTGCTGAAGAAGTTATGAGGGAGGGAGAAATTTCAGAAATTACAGAGGGTGGGTGGAGGGAGAGATGACCTGTCAAGTTTAAGAGAGGGAAAATTAAATCCCCCAGTCCACGTCACAAGTCTTTACCTTCTTAACCGGTTCTATGTAAACTGGGACCAATAAAAAAATCGGGGGGTAAAGGTGGGATTATTAAAAAATAATCAATAGGTGGGATTATTTTCAGCGGATGGGCAAAAGGTCGGATTATTGTGGGCAATTTTTCCTAATATTATTAGCAAGATCCTAGGCATGATACTAACAAGTTTAATAACAAATCCTAGAATGTCACTAAACATCAAAGATCAATTATCCCTAACATGACACTAAAAAGATATTAGGAAAGAAATAGGAAGCATTATAGAAACATACATGATATTAGAAATATTAATTAACCCTAAACATGATACTAGGAAGCAATAAAACATCCTAGCATGATTGTAGGAATTAATTTAATAATCTAAGCATGATTTCTATATCAATAGATCAATAAAGCAATTAAATTACTTACTTCGATGCCTCGTACCTATTTCTAATAACAAAATACACACGTTAGTAACTTTAAGGAAAATATTAAAATTAAACAATTAAATTAAATAATTGAAATAGGGATTTGGGACCAAACCCTCAGAAATTATCAAACCTTTCACGTATAGGGTGAAGGCAACTTATGAGTGAGGAATTTTGTAAGAGGGAAGGTTTAGAAAAAGAATAGAGAAAGAAAGAATAAGCTTCTAGCTTTTAGAGAGAGAGAGAGATGATGATTGTTGTGAATGATTAAAAACGGGGAGATACGAACCCTATTTATAGAAAAAATAGCACGGAATCACATCAAGTCCTATTTGGAATAAAATACCTCCTGTCACCAACGACAGGAGTCAGCGCCAGATGACAAGCTCATCGCCAAATGACAGGTAGCAGTGCCAGGCGACAGACTTGTCGTTTGGCGCTGGGACAGTTTTTTTGCAAATTTGGTTTTTATCATATCTTTTGATCTAGAAGTCCAAATAAGTCATATAATATGTTGTTGGAAAGCTCTTGAAGTCTAATTTCCAACCCAATTATAATCAGATTAAAATTTTTTTAGATAAAAAGATATTGCCAAAATAGTGGAAGGGTATCAGTTTTGGATAGAATTTCGTAATCCATTCATATCTTTTTCGTTATAGCTTGGAATTAATATTATAATACATCGTTGGAAAGCTAATTTTAAGATCTATCCAACCATATAAGATTTGAATAAATATTATGAGGTACAAAAGTAATATCTGACTGTCTTTGAACATCTTTAAATTCGAATATAATCTATACTATATATTAAAAGGCGTTTATAAAATTTTGTATGTGCCACGTGTACCCCTTCTTACACTCGTATTACGCCACATCATCATTTAACAACCTCTACCATCACGCCAAATCATCATTAAATTATCCAAATTAAATTAAAAATGCAAGCAAAGAGATTCGAACCTAAACTTCATTGAATAAAAACCACATGCATTGCCATCTTATCTAGAATTAAACTATAATCGATGTTTCCACATTTATGTGTAAACACATATAGTACAAGTATTATAATGTAATATAAAACAAAAAAAAAATCCAAAATGAGTTATTGTTGTCATTGTTTTCAAATTTACCACGCAAAAAAATTATGAAGTACGTCTTTTACAACATCTAATATAAAAACGAAATTATTCAAAGTATCACCCGGGGCAAAGCACGGGCCACACACTAGTTAGTATTTAAAAAAGGAAAGTTTTATTCAATTTCAAACTCTTCGACTTTATCTTTTTGAAAAGGATAATTAAGATCTTTTAGAAACTTATAGAAGATTCTAATTAATCCTAATTAGTTTAGGAATAGGATTAAACCTTTCGACCCTCCACATGATCATTGAGCCGTTATTCATCAGAATTGGGCTTATAATATATCGTTGGAAAGGTTTTTCAAGCCCCATCCAACTACACTATTATTGGACCCATATCATGGACCAAACTAAACTGGAATGCACGTTTTTCATAAATAGGGTAAGAAAAGAAATATTTTTAAAAACAAAAAGAAGAGATATTTTAATAAAAACATCCTCATCACTAGACTTTTCACACTTTCGCTTTGTTCGATAATCAAATGACATGTAAGGTATTCATCACTGGGTTTGGTTTTAGGGAGACACATTTGGGTGTCTACAGTAGTAAAAAACAATTTCTTGATTTTTTTTGGTGGTAAAATTCAAAAAATCCTTATTTTTATGCTTGAGGTTTCCTCACTTTTTAACTCTCTTTCTTTTGTTTATTTTTTTGCTCTTTTTTTTTTTTTTTTTTTTGCTTTTTCATTTTTTGTTAAGTGTGGGAAATCTTGATCATGTGGTCTATCACTCACTTGGCATTCATGTTTCTCAAGCACAGTTCTAGCACTCGATAAGAGACACAATCACAGACGTGTTTATATCAAAGACATTGGAACACTTGCCCTTTTGCACACTTTTATATTGCTATTGATTTTTGCTATTTTAATCTTTTGAAGTCACTCAAGTTTTTGAAATTGCATAAGTTGCACACCATCCCATCCCAAGGTTAGGTAAATATGGGTTGAAAAAAGAAAGGTCTATCATTAGACGAGGCTCAAAGTGGTTTCTCAGGAAAGGAATGTTAATTTGAAGGTGAAGGCGATATGATAGGATACAAGGGGTGCCTCAAATCATTAGTATACCTTGCGCTTAATTAAAACATTTTTTTTTGAAATGCAATGATCATATGCAAAGAATAAAATGCTCATGGAATAAAAAAATGAAAATAAAGAAAGATCCTACAAAATAAATCTAAGGGAAAATAAAAGGTGTCTATACTAAACTTAATGGGGATAATGGAATAAAAAAAAGATAGAAAAAAAAGTCACGAAATCTTGTCGTTGAAGCTCGCCTTGTGTCTTGCGCTCTATCATTATTCGGTCTTCTTGCCAGCTGGAGGTATGAGAAGCTTGTTATTATCGATCAAATATTGGATGGCCTCTTTTAGCTTCCAAAAGCTCTCAGTAGTATGACCCTTACCTTGATGGTACTTGCAGTGTGCCTCTGGGCTCAAAGTAGGCAGCCTCTTTTCTGGTGCGGGGTCTTGGATAGGTCCAATGGGAGTAATGAGATCCATGGCATGGAGTCGATCGAAGGTAGTATCATAGCTCATCCAAATAGGGGTGAACTCTTTCCTTAATTTCTTTTTAGGTCCTTGGTTATCCATGGCTAAGACTTCATTGTGGTCAAAGGTACTAACAATATTACTACAGTGGACGTTTTCGGAAGAAGAAGGATTGTCATTTTTCTTTCCTTTCTAGCCACTGTTGTTGCTATTGTTATTAGCTTTTTGCTTTGCAAGGTCATCTTCGATACCTATGTCATAGACGACCTTGAAAGTATTCAAATTATGTTGATATTTCAAATGCTTCAAATACTTGTCTTGAAGGTTCTTGATGAACATCCTTACAGACTCCTTTTCAGTAAGAACTTCAACCATATTAGCGGAAGTTTCCTTCCCCTTGTTAAAGAAAGAGGTGAACCCTCCGTTTTCTTTTGCTTTAGCATCTCAAGTTGTCTATGGCCTGTGTCAACTTGGATGTTGCACTTGTATCTTTCTATGAAAGCATTTATTATGGAATCCCAAGAAGAGGTCTTCTCTTTATCAAGAGAAAAGAACCAATGTTGAAAAACGATTTTTAGAGATAGTGAGAACAAAGAGTGAAAAATATTCCTATCGATCCCCTTAATGTTCATTATAGTTTCAAAAGCCCTTAAGTGAAAGTAAGGATTATTAGTTGGTTTGAACTTAGGGATGTCATTGGCATTGAACTTCTACGGAAGAAGCTCCTTTTCCACTAAGACCCCTTGTGAGCTAATACCCTGGAACCTATAGTCATTGGAGAGCTTGCTCAAGCTTTCTTGCATTCGCTCTATTTGTTGTTGTTTCACAGGGTCATTGATTTGAGGTGACATAGCCTTCATCCTTTCGATCATATTAGCCAATTCCTGCCTAAGTGCAATGACTTCTTCTTGAGTTGCCATTATCATTTTAGCTTTTCTCTTTTGACGAATCGGTTTATCAAAAAGTAATATTTGAACGAAGGTGTTGTCCTTGATTAATCTCCCTTCTCTCCTTGACCAAGTGTTGAGAAAAGGGAAGTTATGGATACTTATTGTTAATTATTTAACTCAAACTCTATTCAACATGTAATAGATGGGGAGAACATGGAAGAGAATAGGAATGGAATGGGCTCTCAATTCATATGACTGAAAAACGACTCATGCATGAACCTAAAACATGGTCATGGTGACATATACACAAAGTGTGTGCTAAGACTAGTGAAAGTAGATGACATGTTTGACACGTGTCATGACCATGTTACTATGTGCTCAGACTGAATTAAGGACTAAACATGTCTACTGTTAACAATAAAATGGTTAAACTGATTAATAAACTAATTAATTAGACTCGTCGTGAAGACTCGAGTAGAAAACAGGACAGTCGTAAGAGCAACAGGACTGTCGCTGGAGCAACAAGACTATCGCCAGAGCAACAGGACTGTCGCCACATGCTAGAGCCTAGCGCCATATGACAACGTTATTGCCTGGAGCTAAACACCAGCATGTTGTGCCACAGTCTAAACCTTTAAACCATTGCTGGAACATTGGTCTGGGAGTGTTTCTAGTATTTTACTCTAAAGGGACAAGCCTAAAGTCGTACTAAGTTAAGTTTGATCAATTTATTTAGACTTTAATTACTCATATTAATTAATTAATTAATTAAGTAAAGTCCTTTAGTCAATAATTATTTTAAATTAAACTCACTCACAAGTCAAACAAACAGTTAGTGTAAACACATATAGGCTATGTACAAGCAAATAATACACAAGTAGTCAAGTAAGCACAATATGATGCAATGAGTTTGCAACCTAACCATGGCTCTAGTTCTCTAAAGTTCAAGGATATGGGTTAGTCAAAGAGGGTCCATGGTTATGAGTCCGGATGTACCGCGCAGAATCCTTACCTTTAGAAGGGTTGGCACGAGTGGATGGGACCCCGCGAGTTAAACTCGCTTCCATGATTTGGTGAATTCAACAAACTCGGATGTACCCTTCGTTGCCATGAGCGTTTGATTGGGTAGATGGAGCGTGAATTTCCAGAGGGTTATGGCCATACGTAGAACACATATGGGTTCAGAAAAGTGAAAAAAACTCAATCAGGAAGTAGAATCGAGCGGACAGTACTAAGAATCGATCGAAACAAAGAAGGTAGATTTCTAGCTCGGTATCAGAAGAACATGGCGCGAGACAACAGAGTTTGGTGCCAAGAGATAGCTCTGTCACCAGACGACATTGTTGTCGTGCAGGGATAGCGCCATCGCATGGAGCTAGCTCTGTTTTCTTGGCGCCGGTTCCTACATGCCTTAACAACTTTCTGTTCTTTGAATTTTTCGATTTTTCATAGCGTTTTTTTTATCCTAGTTGTGAAATATATTTCCCAAATTTCCTACGTGTAAAAATCCTATGTTTTTTACACATTACGAATGGTCTATCTAATGAGGAACTTTTTTTATGTATATGCCAATAATGTCAATCAAAATTACGCACATGAATACTTAGAACTTTTCGAGTCTCATCCACTCATTCTAAATCATTGCCAAAATAAATTTTAGGAATTAAAATAGAAATCATCCCAAGTAGAGTCGCCAAAAAACTGTAGGGAATATTTCAAGCATCCCACACTTGAGCCCCACTGTGATCATAAACTTAAGCATGGTAGCGTCCAAATGAAAGGAAGCTAGAGTAAAAGAGTCGCAAATAAGTTTTAGGAACTTGTAAACCGTTCACAGGGTAAAGGTTACACCCCTTCACGATCCATGAGATCGCTAATTCCATAGTGGTCTGGAACCATGACTGGATATTCGGGGATGAAGGTACAAATCCGATCCAACCTAAAGGAGACTGAACCTGCCCTAAAAATAGGCCTCTACTTTATTCTTTTCATATTCAGGTGCGCATTCTGACTAATATACAATCAATAGGTAAACCCTAAACCTATTTAATCTACGTTGGTTGAATATTAATGCACAAGTAAAACTATTATTAGCGATCACTTAAATTATAATCATATTAGCCTAAAAAAGATTATTAATTATCTTAATAAGCGTGATTACAAGTATAAATTCCCTTAAACATACATAAAAGGCGTGATTAAGCAATAACAATAACAATGTAATCAAGCAACATAGTAATAACAATCAACAATCATAACAATCTCAATAAAGCATAATATTATTAGCAAGATCCTAGGCATGATACTAACAAGATTAATAACAAATCCTAGCATGTCACTAAATAATAAAGACCAAAGCTTTAACCCTAACATGATACTAACATGATACACAAGAAGAATAGGAAGCAACCTAAACACGATACTAGGAAGCAACATAGGCATCCTAACATGACACTAGGAATCAAAATAATATAAACATGCTTTCTATATCAAAAGATCAATCAAAACAACTTACTTGGATGCCTCGTATCTCTTTCTAATAACAAAATACACACGTTAGTAACTTCAAGGAAAATATTAAATAAAACAATTAAATTAAATAATTGAAATAGGGATTTAGGACCAAACCCTCATAAATTATCAACCTTTCAAGTCTAGGGCGAAGGCAACTTCGAACTTGGCTAGGTGTGTCTAAAACTTGTGAATGTGGAATTTTTTAAAAGGGAAGGTTTAGAAAAAGAATAGAGAGGGAATAAGCTTCTAGCTTTAGAGAGGAGAAATTATTGATAATTCGGGGTGATACGATCCCTATTTATAAGAAAATAGACCGCGCGGAATCGATATAAACAAATCAGAATTTGAATCGGAATAAAGCTGCTGCATGTCGCCATGCGACAAGAATCACGCATGGCGACAGCTTAAAAGATAAACGCGCTTTTGTACGGAATCCTTTTAATATAATTAAGCGATAATAACTCCGTTTTATCAATTTTAAATCATATTTATCAACTTAAAACACTTGTTTTATCTTAAACTAAATTTATTATTTTTCTAAAATATTAATTATCCATCCTAATGCCATTAGAACTCAAAATAACCTTCTAGACTATTCTAGAAGATTATAATCAATCCTAATAATTTAAGTAATAATATTTAATAGGCCCTCCACTAGATCATTAGGCCGTAAAACCATTTCAGACCCAAATTAGTATATGGACCATAACTTCCTCATTATTCATCGGAACTAGGCTTATAATAAATCATTAGAAAGCCCGCACTTTGTGAGCCTGATCCAACTACAGTATTAATGGACCCCTATCATGGACTAAGCTAAATTAGACTAGCTATTTTCATAAAATAGAGTTCTTTTCGAAAACAGAAAGAAATATTTTTATTAAAGCTAACACATCACAAGACCTTTCACACTTTCCCCTCATTCGATAATCAAGCGACGTGAAAAGTATTCATTACTGGGTTTGGTTTTTTTGGGTAGACACAATTGGGTGTCTACACACCCCGACGAGTATAGTCATCAAACATAGGGTATAAAGCCCTACCCTGGTTCCTCTCAATGTAGCCCAAACGTTGGTATATAGAATTAACCATATGTCTAATCTCCCCATAGTTCCCCTCAATATGGTCTAAGGCCTGTCCTATGCTCTGTAGATCCCATACGGTCTTTGAATCTTTACTAAGGGGAGGTGGATGTATATGAGATGGTAATGACACTACCATAGGCTCAGGCTGGGGTGGAGGTTGTGGAGGTGATTGCCCCTAGGCATGGGCAATTAAAGCAGCATATGTGTAAGACTCTTGCCCGGGGGAAAGGCGGTCAAATCGGGGTTAGGAAGGGGAAATATAGGAAATGGTAGCTCCCTTCCTACCCTAACACACCAATACGGGATTTTTTGGCTATCCAATCGTACCCAACCCAAGTCCTCTAGATGCCTAGTGGTCATGTAGGTATCCCCCCAACATTTAGAGAAACCTTAGGCCCTAGTCTCACTAAAACTGACCTTCTTAACCTCTATCCTAGTAATTAGGCCTCCTAATCGGATAGGGGTACTAGATGTGGTACTAGCCGTGGCATGTCTACTCAAATGGTGGATGATGTACCTACTCATGTTCAATTTACCATAACCAAACATATAATGTCCAATGACTGCTAGCTCGTTAGTTTGTACATTGTGTGGCTCATTCCTACTTAGAAAACAAACACCTTAAAATCTTTGCCAAATTTTAGGAACACGGTGATGAATAGGTCGGGCACTAGCATGTTGAGAGTCCGGGGCTAGTAAACCGGTCAAAACATGATAGATATCTTCCATTTTATAGTGTTAATGCCAATGGTGGGGTAATTTAGATTCCAAATCAAATAACTTATAGAATTCGACATTAGTTAAACTAATATTCTCAACCTAAAATGCAAATTTGGCCCATTTTTGCTATTTACAACATTCAAAGAGGAAAGAAATTCACAAGTCAATTAAGGAAACGTAGGATAATGCATATCAACAAAATTTTTCATTCCTATATCGTTCATGAATCTTCTAACATAATCAAACAATCTTAAGGACTCAAGAGTAGGGCGGTGTAACCACCGAGAGGAGATTACCTCATGCTCATAGAGTTTTATGAGCCATTCTCGTTGAATTTTCGTCATGATTCGAATTGTTGGCCACTGTGGAAGCTGTAAGTCCGGGTCATACGCTTGGCTCGAACTAGAACCCCGCCAAATTAGTGATCTTTCCGTCTTTGATGCCATTTGGTAATATGGGTTTGTAAAAAGTTGTTTGGAATTGAAAAATTTTGGAATGGGAAATGTAGAGGATGAAGAGAGTAGTAGAAATATATAAATATTTTTAAATTTGCGTAGAGATGGAGAGAAGATATAAGAGAGAAGGTAGAGGAAATTAAGGTTTTAGAGAGAGAATCAATGGAGGAAAGAGAAAAGGATGAGAAAAGAAAGAAGGAGGAAGAAGAAGAAAAAAGAAAGGATTTTTCTAAGTTATTCCCCCAAACTTATTTGGATTCTAAGTTGTGCCCATATTTTTTCAAACGTCTAAGCTATACCCTCAACGTCACTAATTTTTACTAACAATAACCTTATACGTTAACAATAACCTTTTTTTATTATTATTATTTTATTTTCTGATTTTTTAAAATTTTTAAAGTGTTAAACCAATTAGAACCGGACACATGTCAAATTAATAACGACACGACATCATTGTTGATAAAATCACTTAACTTTCATTAATAGATATGGATGTCAAGGTTATTGTTGATAAAATATCGTGAGGTGGAGGGCACAGCTTATAACTTTGAAAAAGCATGGGTACAGCTTAGAAACCGAAGAACTTGGGGGGCATAGCTGAGAAAAACCCAAGAAGAGGGTATCAGGATTTGGGGAGTGTCGCGCCCGGTCGGGCGCCTGGTCGCCCGATCGGGCGATCTAATCGTTAATTTGTTTTCCCTTCTCACGCCCGATCGGGCGAGCATTCCTCTTAATTTTCTTAAACTCTCGTGCCCGTTCGAGCGCCATCTTGCCTGGCTGGGCGAGAAAAAATTCCGTACTCGTCAAATCTCGCACCCGGTCAGGCAAAAATTGTTTATTTTTCTACTTGGTTCTCGCGCTCGGCCGGGCGGAGCATCGCCCGATCGGGCAAAGTTCTTGCTTTTAGAACTCTCTTCTCGTGCCTGGCCGGGCGCGCTACAACACTTGAGTCCGATTTTTTTCTTCTTTTCTTGTCTCCAAATTTGACTAACTTTTTTCCATCAAACCTGTACAAAACCTCATAGAACTTATTAAATTCTCAACTCTCTCTTCACACTAAGAAAAAGAAAGAAAGAAGAACTAAAAAGCAAGAAAATACGAGTTGCCTCCTACAAAGCGCTAGTTTATCTAGGTCCCGCACGACCCTCTTACCACATGTCACTCAAGAAGAAGTGGAATCGATTAGGTAAAATAGTTTAACTGCACAAATCGTAGCCCCTTCATGGTAGCGTAAGTCTTTGACCATTTACCTTGAACTCGTTACCATGCTCATCGATCAATTCCACAGATTTCAAATTTATTTGCCCTTTTAACAGTAAAAGAACCCGACCACCTTGACTTTAACTAACCTGTGAAAAGTTTAAGTCTAGAATTGAACAATACCTTGTCACCCTCTTTGAATTCTCTCGGAAGGATCATCTTGTCGTGCCATCTCTGGGTCTTCTCAATGTAGACACGTGCACTATCATAGGCCGTCAACCTAAACTCATCTAGTTGATTAAGTTGAAGTAGCCTCTTTTCTCCCGCTAGCTTAGCATCCAAATTGAGCTCCTTAATAGCCCAACATGCCTTGTATTCCAATTCCATCGGGAGGTGACATGCTTTACCATACACAAGCCTATAGGGAGTAGTACCAATCGGGGTCTTAAATGTAGTTCTGTATGCCCAAAGGGTGTCATCCAACTTATCACTCCAATCTTTCCTTGATTTTGCTACCACCTTCTCTAGAATGGCCATAATCTCATGGTTAGAAACTTCAACTTGGCCACTCGTTTGGGGATGATAGGCTAAATGTGTCCTATGGTATACACCATACTTTTTTAGGAGGGTGTCTAACTTTTGCTCATGAAAGTGAGATCCTCCATCGCTGATTATAGCTCTAGGCACTCCAAATCCTGGAAAGATGGTTTTCTTGAAAAGCCTATGGACCACTTTGGCATCATTGGCAGGAGTGGCAATGGCTTCAACCCACTTATGTACATAATCAACGGCGACCAATATATAGCGATTCCTTCTTGAAGAGGGAAACGTTCCCATGTAATCAACACCCCAAACATAAAAAATTTCAACTTCTAATATTCTAGTTTGACGCATCTCATGCCGTCGCGAAATATTGCCAGTCCTTTGGTAAGAGTCACAAGCCTGCACAAAAGTGTTAGCTAAACATAGTGGGCCAATAGAAATCCAACTCATTAATCTTGGCCACCGTTTTGGAGGGACCATGATGTCCACCATACGGTAAGTTAGGGTAACTTGTAAGAACACCATGAACTTCCCATTTAAGAACACACCTACGAAATAATCCATCCGGCTATTTCACCAAATGCCACTGAGCAATTTAAAAATTCACCAAATGCCATTGGACTTTTCAGAATTCACCAAATGCCATCCAGTTTTTTAAAATTCACCGAGTGCCATTAATGACCAACGGCCGTTAGCTCCGTTTGTCATTAGGGGTTAATCATGACACATGTCATGATATAATTGGTCCATTTATCTTAATTAATAAAAATTAAAAAAAAAACAAAAAATTAAAAAAAAAAACAAAAAATTAAAAAAAAACCCAAAAATTTCCTAGCCACCCCCACCATCGCCAAACCCTAGCCCCTCCCCTTATCTCGCTGAAAAACGGCAAGCCACACCCTTAACCACCAAAAAACGATCGGACGACCCTTCAACACCCCACCTGACCCACCACCGACCCTCAAAACCACCCACACAAGCTGCCCCGACCCCAAAAACAAACAACGAGCACGAGCTTTGATGCATGAGGTGGTTGTGGGGGCTGCGGTTTTGGTGGGGTCAATGGGTTCAAGAGGGAGGTTAGGGGGTTCCGGCGGATTTCGATGGGAGGTTAGGGGGTTCTGGCGGATTTCGACGGGGGCTGGGGTATTGATGCGTCGTGTTGGTGGGGTCAATGGGTTCAAGAGGGAGGTTAGGGGGTTCCGGTGGATTTCGATGGGGGCTGGGGTTTTGATGCGTTGTTTTGGTGGGGTCAATGGGTTCAAGAGGAAGGTTAGGGGGTTCTGGCGGATTTTGACAGGGGTTGGGGCTTTGATGCGTCGTGTTGGTGCGTGAGGTGGTTGCGTGGGCTGGGGTTTTGGTGGGGTCAATGGGTTCAAGAGGGAGATTAGGGGGTTCCGGCGGATTTTGACGGGAGGTTAGAGGGTTTCGGCGGATTTTGACGAGAGGTTAGGGGGTTCCGGCGGATTTTGACGAGAGGTTAGGGGGTTCCGACGGATTTTGACGGGAGGTTAGGGGGTTCCGGCGGTTGGCTTTGGGCTGTCGATTAGCTTTGGCCGGTGGTTATGGAAGTGGGGCTGGGTTGGGTTAATATTTAGAGTTTTTTTTATTATTTTTTTGCTTTTTTTTTTAAAAAATTTTATTTATATTTATTTTTGTAAAACCAATAGCCGACTGACACGTGTCCACATGTGTCATGATTAAGCCCTAGTGATTAATGGAGTTAACTCCGTTGGACAATAATGGCACTTTGTGAATTTTTGTAAAACTCGGTGGCATTTGGTGAATTTTTAAAACCTTGATGGCATTTGGTGAATTATTAAATTGCTTAGTGGCATTTGGTGAAATAGCCGTAATCCATCTGCACACTCACGAAACAAAAAAGGATCATCCCAAAAGTAATGTTTAAAATCATAAAGGAACTTCTTTTTCTGTTGGTAGGACAAGTCAGGGGGTAGAGTACCACCCACAAAATAATTTGCATAATCTGCATACCAAGGGTGTTACTCTACAACTGCATACAAGTGGTCATCAGGGAAAGAATCTTGTATAAAAAGAGAATCCTTACCCTCATCATACATGATACGTGACAAGTGGTCTGCCACGACGTTCTCTACACCTTTCTTATCCTTAATCTCCACATCAAAATCTTGGAGCAAGAGAACCCAACGGAGAAGCCTAGGCTTTGATTCTGCCTTGGCTATTAAATACTTTAAAGTTGCATGGTTAGTAAAAACAATAACTTTAAAACCAACTAGATATGATCTAAATTTTTCTAAAGCATAAATAACATCAAGAAACTCCTTCTTTGTAGTGGCATAGTTGACTTGGGCTTCATCCAAAGTTTTACTTGCATAATAAATAGCATGCAAAACTTTGTTCTTTCTTTGTCCTAGCACGACACCTAATGCGAAATCACTTGCATCACACATTCACACATGATCTCCAAAAGAAGATTCCAATCGGGTGTACATATGATGGGTGCCGATATAAATACCTGCTTTAACTTGTGAAAAGCCTTAAGACACTCGTCAGTAAAATCAAACGGGGCATCCTTGAATAAAAACTGAGTTAGTGGTTCAGCAATTTTAGAAAAATCTTTGATAAAGCGACGATAAAACCAAGCATTACCTAAGAAACTTCTAACCCCCTTAATATTGACTGGATGAGGCAATTTCTCAATCACAAAAATCATAGGCTTATCTACCTGTATAACCTTATCAGATACAATATGACCAAGGACTATTCCCTCTGTCACCATAAAGTGACACTTCTCCCAATTTAATACTAGTTGCATTCTTCACATCTTTTCAATATTTTAGCAAGATTTTACAAGGCATGCATCAGATGATGACTGTAGGTAATATTTCAAGCCATCCCACACTTGAGCCCCACTGTGATCATACACTTAAGCATGGTGGCATCCAAAGGGAAGGAAGCTAGAGTAAAAGAGTCACCAACAAGTTTTAAGAACTTGTAAATCGTTCACAGGGAGAAGGTTACACCCCTTAATGATTCAGGAGATCGTTAACTCCAATAGGTTTAGATCCATGACAGGAAGTTCGGGGATGAAGGTACAAATCCAATCTAAAAGAGATTGAACTTGCCCTATAAATATGCCTCTACTTTATTCTTCTCATATTCTTGTGCGCTTTCTGACTAATATAGAATCAATATACTACCTCTTGTCAAATTACTCGCAACTTTAGGGTATTATTTGTGAGATATAAAATATTCCAAAGTTGCAAGTAATTTGGACTGGAGGTAGTATTAACCCTAAACCTGGTTAATCTATGTTGGTTGAATATTAATGCACAAATAACTATTATTGGCGATCACTTGAATCATAATCAAATTAACCCTAAACAAGATTATAAATTATCTTATTAAGCGTGATTACAAGTACAAATCCCCTTTAAACATGCATAAAAGGTGTGATCAAGCAATAACAATAATAAATATCAAGCAACATAACCATAATAACAATCATAATCATTATAATCATAATCGAAACAACAATCATAATTAAAATAATCACGTTAAAGCATAATATTATTAGCGAGATCCTAAGCATGATACTAACAAGATTAATAACAAACCCTAGCATGTCACTAGACATTAGAAATTAAAGCTTTAGCCCTAACATGATACTAACATGATATTAAGAAAGAAATAGGAAGCATCAAAATAATCATACTAGCTTGATATTAGAAATTTTAATTTAGTTATTACCCTAAACATGATACTAGGAAGCAATAAAAACATCCTAACATGATACTAGGAATCAATAAAATAATCAAAGCATGATTTATATATCAAAAGATCAATAAAACAATTAAATTACTTACTTCGATGCCTCGTACCTCTTTCTAATAACAAAATACACACGTTGATAACTTAAAGGAGAATATAAAACAAAACAATTAAATAAAATAATTGAGATAGGGATTTGGGACCAAACCCTCAGAAATATCAAACCTTTCACGTCTAGGGCGAAGGCAACTTCGAACTTGGCTAGGTTTGTCTAGAACTAATGAGTGAGAAATTTTGTAAGAGAGAAGGTTTAGAAAAGGTATAGAGAGGGAGAAAGAATAAGCCTCTAGCTTATAGAGAGGGATAAGGAGATGATGATTATGAATCTAGATGATTTGAAAATAGGGAGATACGACTCCTATTTATAGGAAAACTAGCACGGGATCGAAGAAAATCATATTTGAAATAAAATACCTCCTGTCGCAAACGATAGGAGTCAGCGCCAGATGACAAGCTCGTCGTAGGCGACGAAGGTCAGCGCTTGGCGACAACTCTGTCGTCTTGCGCTAGTTTAAAAGTTAACGCGCTTTTACACGCGTAACTACCTTTCAAATCGGTTGCAGGTAATTATGCGTCCAAGCAGCTTTAAAATCAGATTTAATATATTTTATTCAAAATAAAACATTTTTAAAAATATAATCATCAATCATAATCTGATTAGAATTAAAAGGAACCTTCTAGATATTCCCAGAAGACTAAAATCAATCCTAATCACTTTAGAAATAATAATTAATATGCCCTCCTCTAGATCATTGGGCCACATTTAAAATCATTGGGCCTAATTTTATTTAATCCATAACTTCCTCATAATGCATCGAAATTAGGCTTATAATATATCATTGGAAACCTCTTTTCGAGCCTAATCCAATTACACTATTATTAGACCCTTATCATGGACCAAACCAAATTGGACTGGCTATTTTTCATAAATAAGGTAAGAAAAGAAATATTTTAATAAAAACATCCTCATCACTAGGCTTTCCACACTTTCACTTTGTTCGATAATCAAATGACGTGAAAGGTATTCATCACTTGGTTTGGTTTTGGGGAGACACAATTTGGTGTCTACAATGACCCATACACACTTAAATCATCCATAAATACTTCCATGATAGACTATATGAATTCAGAAAAAAAAAAATACTCATAATGCAACGTTGAAAGGTAGCAGGGGCATTACATAAACCAAAAGGCATTCTACGATATGCAAAAGTACTATAAGGACATGTAAATGTAGTCTTTTCTTGATGTTTAGGGTGAATTGGAATTTGGAAAAATCCCGAATACCCATCTGAATAACAAAAGAGCTTATAGTTAGCCAACCTCTCAAGCATTTTATCAATAAAAGGGAGAGGGAAGTGATCCTTTTTAGTGGCGATATTTAATCTACGATAATCAATGCACACACGCCACCGTGTAACAGTTCTAATGGGAATAAATTCATTTTTAATCACAGTCATCCTACCCTTTTTAGGAACCACCTGAACAAGACTTACCCACTCTGAGTAAGAAATAGGATTAATAATACCTACATCAAGGAATTTCATTACCTCTTTCTTACTTCTTGGATATTAGGATTCAACCTCCTCTAGGGTTGAATACATGGCTTGTAGTTGTCCTCTAAATGTACCCTGTGCATACAAAAATCAGGGCTAATACCCTTGAGATCATCAATACTGTACCCGATTACCCTTTTGTGGATTGAAGAACCTCTAGAAGTTGGGAAGTATGTGGGTCGTCAAGTGCAGTACTAATGATCACAAGGTATAGTTCCTGCTCATCAAGAAATACATATTTTAAATGAGAAAGGAGAGGTTTTAGTTCAAGTTTCTTAACCTCTGCAGGTTTTGAAACCTGAACTAATTTTACCACCTTCATGGTCTCTTTAGGATCAAGCTCTTCTATTGCAAGAGCTTTTTCAATAGTGTAGGGAATGTTTCAAGCCATCCCACACTTGATCCCCACTGTGATCATACACTTAAGCATGGTGGCGTCCAAAGGGAAGGAAGCTAGACCAAAAGAGTCGCCAACAAGTTTTAGGAACTTTTAAACCGTTCACAGGGAGAAGGTTACACCCCTTAACGATCCAGGAGATCGTTAAATCCAATAGGTCTGGAACCATGACTGGAAGTTCGAGGATGATGGTACAACCAACCTAAAAGAGACTGAACCTGCCTTAAAAATAGGCCTCTACTTTATTCTTCTCGTATTCATGTGCGCTTTCTGACTAACATGCAATCAATAGGTTAACCCTAAACTTGTTTATCTATGTTGGTTGAATATTAATGCACAAACAAATCTATTATTGACGATCACTTGAATTATAATCATATTAACCTAAAAAAGATTATTAATTATCTTATTAAGCGTGATTACAAGTACCAATTCCCTTTAAACATGCATAAAAGGTGTGATCAAGCAATAACAATAATAAATCATATCAAGCAACATAATAACAATAATAATTATGAATCATGACAATAATCATAATAACAATCTCAATCATGTTAAAGCATAATATTAATAGCAAGATCCTAGACATGATACTAACAAACTTAATAACAAACCCTAGCATATCACTAAACATCAAAGATCAAAGCTTTGGCCCTAACATGATACTTGTATGGAATATTTCAAGCATTACCCCAAACTTGAACCCCATTGTGATCATACACTTAAGCATGGTGGCGTCCAAAGGGAAGGAAGCTATAGCAAAAGAGTCGCCAACAAGTTTTAGGAACTTGTAAACCGTTCACAGGGTGAAGGTTACACCCCTTAACGATCCAAGAGATCGTTAACTCCAATAGGTCTGGAACCAAGACTGGAAGTTCGGAGATGAAGGTACAAATTCAATCTAAAAGAGAAAGAACCTGCCCTGATAATATGTCTCTACTTTATTCTACTCGTATTGATGTGAGCTTTCTGAGTAACATGCAATCAATAGATTTACCCTAAACCTGTGTATCTATGTTATTAGTTGAATTTAATGCACAAATAAACTATTATTGGTGATCACTTGGATTATAATCAAATTAACCCTAAAAAAGATTATTAATTATCTTATTAAGCGTGATTACAAGTGCAAATTCCCTTTAAACATGCATAAAATGCGTGATCAAGCAATAACAATAATCAAGCAACATGATAACAATAATAATTATGATCATAATCAAAATAACAATCATAATAATCATAATTAAAATAATCATGTTAAAGCATAATAATAGCAAGATCTTAACCATGATACTAACAAGATTGATACAAACCCTAGCATGTCACTAAACATCAAAGATCAAAGCTTTTTCCCTAACATGATACCAACATGATATTAAGAAAGAAATAGGAAGCATCACAACAATCATACTTGATTTAAAGAACTTATTCTTTACCCTAAACATCATACTAAAAAAAGCATCCTAACATGATACTAGGAATCAAAATAAAAACCTAAACATGATTTCTATATCAAAATATCAATAAAACAATTAAAGCACTTACTTGGATGCCTCGTACCTCTTTCTAATAACAAAATACACACGTTAGTAACTTTAAGGAAAATATAAAATCAAATAATTAAATTAAATAATTGAAATAGAGATTTGGGACCAAACCCTCAAAAATATCAACCTTTCACGTCTAGGGCGAAGCCAACTTCGAACTTGGCTAGGTGTGTCAAGATCTTGTGAATGCGGAATTTTGTTTGTAAAAGGTTGGTTTAGAAAGAGAGAGAGATAAAATCAAGAAATTCTTGATAAGAGTTGATGTGATTGATGAGAATTGATGATAAAAAAAACAGAGGTCTAAGGACGCTATTTATAATGAAAAAGTACGGAAAGAATCAGAGTTTAAAAAGGAATAAAACACGTCGCTGTCGCCAACAATAGCTCATGTCGCCGCGCGACAGGGTCTGTTGCTAGACGACAGCCTGGCGTTTGACGCTACAGGAGATTTTTCCACACGTTTTCTATTTTTGATAAAATTAAGTCGTAAAAGTCCATACGAGAGGTAAAATCATAATTTCATTTAAAACATTTCTTTTATTCCAAATAAAACTCATAAAACTTAATTATCAATCCTAATCTCATTAGGATTCAAAAAAACCTTCTAGAAGATTCTAAAAGACTATAATCAATCCTAATTGCATTAGGAATGATAATTCATAATAGGCCCTCCTCTAAATCATTGGGTCGTATATAAAAACCAAATCGGGCCCAGCTTAGTAATTTGGCCATAACTTCCTCATTATTCATCGAAATTGGGCTAATAATATATCGTTGGAAAGATCTTTTCAAGCCCAATCCAACTACACTATTATTGGACCCTTTTCACGGACCAAAATTAACTGGATTGGCTATTTTCATAAAAATAGAGTAGGTTTTCAAAAACAGAAAGAGAGATTTTATTGATTGGCTATTAGGAAGGCCTTTTCTCCACACTTTCACTTCATTCGATTATAATTCGACGCGAAAGGTATTCATCACCGGGTTTGGTTTTGGGGAGACACAAATGGTGTTTACAATACTAACATGATATTAGGAAAGAAATAGGAAGCATCATAATAATCATACTTGATATTAGAAATATTAATTAACCCTAAATATGATACTAATAAGCAATAAAACATCCTAACATGATACTAGGAATCAACAAAATAATCTAAGCATGATTTCTATATCAAAAGATAAATAAAACAATTAAAGTACTTACTTTGATGCCTCGTACCTCTTTCTAATAACAAAATACACACGCTAGTAACTTCAAGGAAAAGAATAAACGAACAATTAAATCAAATAATTAAAATAGGGATTTGGGACCACACCCTCAGAAATATCAAACATTTCACGTCTAGGGCAAAGGCAACTTCGAAATTGGCTAGGTGTTTCAAGACCTAATGAATGAGGAATTTTGAGAGAGGGAAGTTTTAGAAAAAAAAAAGAGAGAGAAGAAAGTTTCTAGGTTCTAGAAAGAGAGAGAATAGAAAATTCTAGGTGTTTGATGATTTGAAAACAGGGAGATACGACCCCTATTTACAGGAAAAATAGCACGGGATCGAAGAAAATCATATTCGGAATAAAAGACCTCCTGTCGCAAATGAGAAGAGCCAGTGCCAGACGACAAGCTCGTCGCCAGATGACGAAGACCAGCGCCAAGCGACGAAGGTCAACGCTGGCGACGATTTTGTCGTCTCGCGCTGGTTCAAAAGCCGACGCGCTTTTACACACATAATTACCTTTAACACCGGTTACAGGTAATTAAGCGTCCAAGCAGTTTTCGAAATCAGATTTAATATATTTTATTCAAATAAAACATTTACAAAATATAATTATCAATCCTAATCTTATTAGAATTAAAAGAACCTTCTAGATACTCCTAGAAGACTAAAACCAATCCTAATCACTTTAGGAATAATAATTAATAGGCCCTCCTCTAAATCATTGGGCCACAATGAAAATCATTAGGCCTAATTTAATTTAATTTATAACTTCCTCATAATTCATCGAAATTGGGCTTATAATATATCATTGGAAAGCTCTTTTCGAGCCCAATCCAACTACACTATTATTGAAATCTTATTATGGACAAAACCAAATTGGACTGGCTATTTTTCATAAATAGGTGTAAGAAAAGAAATATATTCAAAAACAGAAAGAGAAATATTTTAATAAAAACATCCTCATCATTAGACTCTCCACACTTTCACTTCGTTCGATAATCAAATGACATGAAAGGTATTCATCACTGGGTTTGGTTTTGGGGAGACACATTTGGGTGTCTACAAATAGCATCCACCTCATTACTCCAAATGCTTACATCACCTGTAGATAAATCTTCACAAAGAACTTCCTCTAAGGGATCCCTTGCAAGAACCTATGGTAAGATTTCTTCACAAATATCATCCATTATATCTATGACATCAATTAAACAACAATTTTCTTCTAGCATAGGTCCTTTTAAAACCCTCCCTAAATTAAAAGTGATATTATCATCTCCAACGAAAAGGGTTAGTTTTCCATTTATAACATCAATAATGGCTGCTGCAGTATGGAGAAAAGACCTTCCTAATATAATGGGAATTTGTGTATCCTCTGCCATGTCTAAATCAACAAAATCTATAGGGATAAAAAATTTACAAATTCTGACAGGAACATCCTCTAGAATACCTAAGGGGTATTTAACATAACGGTCTGCCATCTATAAAGTAATGTTAGTAACTTTCAAATCACCCATATTAAGTTTAGCACACACAAACGATGGCATAACACTAACACTAGCACCCAAATCACATAATGTTTAATCTTTGAAGACATTACCAATATGACATGGGATAGAAAAACTACTAGGATCCTTTAATTTAGGAGGGGATTTATTTTGCAATAAAGCATTACATTTCTATGTAAAAGCTACAGTTTCTACCTCATCGAAGGCCCTTTTTCTAGTAAAAATATCTTTCATAAATTTAGCACATGCAGGAACCTGAGTGATTACAACAATGAAAGGAACTATTACCTACAACTTTTTCACAACCTCCAAAAACTTACCAAATTTCTTATCAAACTTACTCTTTAAATGTCTATTTGGGAATGGAAGTTTGATTATTGGGCTCTGCACATCTCCACCCTTGTCTAGAGATTTACTGTGCAAAAAAACATTAGAAGGGTTAGTTTCCTCTTGTAGCCCTACAGGGTTAGTAAGATTAGCATTTGGTATAAGGGAATCTAGATTAGAAACAGGTCCATCATCATTGGGCATAAGAGGCCCATCATAGTGTGAACCACTCCTTAGAGTAATTACATTAGCATGATCCGTAGGATGGATTGGTTGCGATGGTAGAGCTGCCTTCTAACGGGTTTGTAGGGTAGATGAAATCTGCGCAATTTGATTGTCCATGAGTTTATTATGAGCTATAATCAAATCAATTTGTGCATCCCTACTCTCCATGTTCTTTTTCATGCTTGATAGCATTGCTCTAATTTCTAACATAGCAGGGTCAGAAGATGAGGAGAGTTGTGATTGGGTTTTCTAGAAAGAATTAGGAAGGTAATATTTTTGTTTTGGTGGTGGTTATTGTTGTGTTTGTTGTGGAGGTGGAGGATTTTGTACATTGGTACTCTAGTTGGAAAGATATGGGTGGTTTCGGAGGCCAAGATTATAAGTGTTAAAGTATGGGTTATTTTGCCTATAGGTTTGAAAGGCATTAACTTGCTCCATGGAACTCTTACAATCTTGCTCCCAATGTCCTACAATTCCATAATTTTCACAAAAATCTTCATTATTAGTAACAGCAGAAACATTAGCTACAGAGTTAGTAATAGCAGTAAGATTATCTAGTTTTTTGGCAAATAGATACTAACTGAGCCTGCAAAAAGGATACAAAATCAACATTATGTTTTCCTTTGTTAGCAAACCCTCTTGGATTTCAATATTGGGAATCATAAATTGCCATGTCTTCGATAACTTGACCTGCATTTTAAACATTAAGATTCATAAACCTCCTACTAGCTGCAAAATCTAAAATTGATCTAGATGAGTTTCTAAGTCCATTGTAAAAAGCTTGGATCATCTACCATTGTGCTATATTACGGTGGGGGCATTCTCTCTGTAGATCCTTAAACCTTTCCCAAGCCTCATATAGAGTTTCATCTAGCTCTTGGGCAAACTTTTGAATAGCACTCCTTAGTAAAGTTGTTCTCTCTGCAGGGTAATATTTATTATTAAAATTCAAAGCAAGAGTTTCCCAGTCATTAATACCAAGTGCAATTCTATTCAAACCATTAAATCATAATTTAGCTTTTCCACATACAGAAAAGGGAAAAAGAATCTCCCTGACTTGGTCTTGTGTGAGCCCAGCTTTCTTAATGGTATTGCAATATTGGCATAAATCTACAATGTGAAGATTAGGATCTTCACCCTTAGCTCCACTTAATTGCTTCTTCTCTATCATCGTGATTTATTAGGGCTTAATCTCAAATTTCACTCCATTAAGGGATGAAGTAGGAGTAAGGTGTAGAAAATCTATCAGCGACAGCAGCGAATAATCACTGAGCTTGTGAGGTGGCTGTGGAGGTGGATTCATCGTCATCTCTGATTCAGGTTCTAAAGAAACTTCCGAATCGCTAGAATAAAATGGGGTTCCAAAGGTGGATTACCTTCGGAGGTGTCTCGTATCTGCCTGTAAAAGTTTATCTGTCTATGAAAAGATCGTTTGATTTCAGGATCGAATGGTATGTAACCTAATCTAGAACTCCAGGGCATAAAGCCATAAACACAGAACTTGATAAATAAATATGAGAAAATTGTCTCAAAGAACTTGCGTTCTATGAGATGGGAGAAAATAATTTTGACTACAAAAACAATTAGAAATCAAAATAAAACCGATTTTCTGGCAACGGTGCCAAATTTTGACAGGATAAAGTCATATAACCTAATAAAAAAATAATTCCTAAGTTCCTCTAACTATGCAGATAGGAAAGAAGGGTCGAACCACAGGGAAATAAGTCTTCCTATTCTTAATTAATTAAAATAATCTAAATTATATAGTAACTAAATTATAGATATAATGAAATTAAACTAAGGGAGATAAAAGTAGGGAGAAATCAATTAATAAAAGCCTAGGGTATAGGTATACCAATGAATAATATTCTAGGGTAAAACATAACAATCGATCATCAATGCATTAATCAATCAGATCATAAAGGGTTTTTGCTACGTATTACAATCACAGAGTTAATTTACCATTATGAAATCTCATCTCTCGAATATCGACTTAACCATTTATAAATTAGTCCGCCTATTGAAACTAAGCCTAAACATCAATTCTCATCTCTCCAATCTTGAATCAATATTGCCTAACTCATACAATTAAACCAGGCCTAATCTAATTGCATAGCATTAAATCAATCAATAGGAAATTAATCAAGTATTGACAATCAACAATAATAAATTACCCCTTCATATTATTTATGGATCCCCACGAACTCTAGAAAGAAAACTACTACACATAATTAAATCTAAACTAATCAAAGCAATCAAACAATACATGATGAAATAAAGGAATTAAATTACTGAAAATAATAAAGAAGAAATCGTTACCAAAGTTAACGGAAATAATGGACTGAATTAAGAACAAAGTTGTAGAGTTGTAAAGAGAAAACAACAATGAGAGAAGTTTAATCTAAAAACTAAGTAGAGAGAGAAAATCTAAGAGATGAGGTAAAAGAAGTACTATACTCGCTTAACAAAATCGTATTTATGCTAATCTAACAAATCCTAAGCTTAAACAAAAATAAACAACGCTTAAATCTTCCTCCAGAAAAACGCGCCCGGTCGGGCGAGGCACCGACCGATCGGGCGCGCCTTTTCTCTATGGGTGCGTCTCTCACGCTCGGTCGGGCACGAGATCGGACGATTGATGCTGCGACTTGTTTTTCTGCCCAACTCGGCTGGGCACGCCTCCGGGCGAAGTGGCTGACCACTCTTTGGGCAACTTGGACTTCTTATTTGGGCTCACAACTTGGCCCAAACCGGATTGGCTTCATAACTCGGTCCAACGCCTCATCTTATTCAAAGTCGAGCCCTTAATCACCGGTCTGATGACTCTAACCGGCCTTCGGCTACAAAAAGTGGTCGTGCTCCTCCAACGCTCGTAGTTGCTTCATAAAATCCCGGGAAAATGCTCCAAATGTGTAATTCCCTACAAAACTTAACCAAAACTAGAAAAACACTAGAAAAAACAAATTAGAAATAAAAGTGGCTCTAAAGAGCCAAAAACACCACTAATTATGACCAAGAGACGGGGGTAAAACACTATATAAAATAGACATATTAAAGACTCGCGGGAAATTCTAACTAAAATTTAGTTGCTATCAAAATTACCATTTTTACCCTTACCTAACATCAAAGTCATATTTCAGGCACCTAATAGGGTCGAATAGTCGACTTGAAGGTCTAATCATTTACGTCCCACCTTCGGGGAAAAGCGAACCATTTACGGCCCACGTTAAGGGACAAGCGAACCATCTACAGCCCACATTCGGGGACAAATCAAACCATTTATGGCCCACCTTTGGGGACAATCGAGCCATCATCATTTTAATGATCATATCTCAAGTGAAGACGATTCACGGCGCAAGGTTCTCGATACCCAAAGACTTGCAATCCCATCATCAGTCAAGTTTTTCCTCAAGCATAGAAAATTGACGGTCGTTGCCACCTCTCAAGGCGAAGAAGTCAACAATTATATCATCTGTCCACTTTCCTCAAGCATGAAAAGTATCTCAACAAACATCATCCGATAGATTTCTTCAAGCATAGAAAGCTACCAAACTCTTTTGTCACCGATACACTGGTGTCAAATACTATCGAACATATTTGCCACCGATACACTGGTGTCAGATAAGCATTTTATCCCTTTACTCTTTTATATGTAGAACTAATACCATTCTGTAGGTTTCGGCGTATACAAAGTGATTTAGGATCGTAGAACGTCTTAAATCATTCTCCGTCCCTATCGACTACTTAGACTATCATATTCAAAATTGACGTTTTTACAAACTTAGTCAAAGTAGGGGTTTCTGTAGACACCTAAAAATGTCTCCCCAAAACCAAACTCATTGATGAACAATCTTCAACGCCATTATTGGTCGGGGTGAGTATTTAATCCCGAGGGTAATTAAAATCCATGTTCAATCAAACTCAGTTCACAAAAAAGTCAACGGAACAGTCCTAATGTTTAGTTAAAACATAGTCCAATTTATATTTGGCCCAAACCTTTTTTATTTATTTCATACTATTTATTAATTTATCCCAATTAAATAAACCTAAATAGTCCGAAATGATAAAAGACACTTAAAATGCTTAACATAATTAGGTTTAAAATGAATTTGGACGCAAAAGTGGAAAAATGTCTAGTGTGTCACGGCATTACGTGCCGCACCATGGTGGAATGTGCCATGTCGCGGCATATTTTGCTGTGTCACGATGCACATGCCGTGACATGGGATTTTTTCGTGTTTTCTACGCGTAAAACCCGAACGCGTTTTATCCTTTTTAGGGCAGATATTTCCCGCGACGCGGTAGAATGTCCTGTGTCACGGCAGAATTTTCCGTGTCGCGACAATCCTCTGACGTGTCACGTCACCCAAATTTAGGGTTTTTGTCTATTTAGAGTTTTGTGTGTTCCCTCTACTCATTTTTCCTATAAATATGACCCTCATTTCTACAGTTCGGGACATCAATTAATTCTCTCTTCTCTCTTCTATGCCCTGGCCTAAACACTACCCTACCCTATATTCCAACATACTTCCTTTAAGAATTCCAAGGAGTCCACACTTTACCCAAGGATCCGTCCTTAAACTGTTTGAGGGTTTAGCCCCAAATCAACTCTATTTAATTTAATTTTAAGTATTGTTTTATTTATTTCCTTGAAGTTACTAACTCGTTTATTGTTTTATGGTTACAAGCAAGCAAAATCAAAGTAAGAAATCATGTTCCTTTTATTTCTATTATTTTTCTAACGATTTTATATTGTTGGATTATTGTTAAATTGCTTCCAATATTAATTTTTAATCTATTATTTTTTATGATCACCATATTGCATGTTTCAAGGAAATATGTAATTGAAAATCACACCTAATAAGATAATTTGGACAACCGGTTTAGGTTCCTTTAATCTTGTTATAAATCGAAGTGATCACAATATTTTAGAATTATATGTTGCATTAATATTCAATCCATTTAGCATAATAATAGTTTGGAACGAATTGAATATTTTGTTTGCACGCCTTTGAGATCGCAGGAATCACTTTTCACTATAAGAATCGAGTAGAGGACAATATAGGCGAATGTGACTCCATGACTCACTTCGTACCATCATCCCCGATCCTCCTTTCGTGGTTCCGAACCATATTGAATTAGTAATCTCATGGATTATGAATGGGGTGTAGCCTTCACGGGTCAATCGTTGTTGCCTTCGTTGTCCCTTATTTGTGGTTTCCTTAAATGATCCGTGAACGGTTTACAAGTTCCTTAATAACTTTTTGGCGGCTCCTTACTTTCCTTGTCTCTAATCGTATATGTCAATTCTCACTTCCTATGAGTGCCAAGCATATTCAAACATGTTTTAACGTAGGCGCACTTCAAATGACGCCTACAGTAAAAATGAACATTAATATTGGAAGCAATTCAACAATAAATTGTTAGTCAAATCGAATCATAATAAACCTTATCATGATACTAGAAATAAGAATAAAAATAAGAGTAATTAAGTGATTAATTACTCACTTTCCGCGTTTCCTTGAATTGCTACATTATGATTAAACTTTTAGTAACTTCAATAAATATATGAATTAAATTGAAAAAATTAATTAAATAAAAATTAAAGTTGATTTGGTCCATACCCTCGTGCAATTATACCTTTTACGCCTTAGTTTAAGGACGAATGCTCATGTATGGACTCATTGGAGTACTTATGGGAAGTATTATGGAAGAATAGGGAGGCTAGTGTTTAGGCTAAAGAGGGAGAAGAGGATGATTTTGTGATCAATCTTGTTGATTATTGGAAAAAGGGGTGCTATGACTTCTATTTATAAAGAAAAAAGAAGGGTCAAAGAATTAAGATAAAATCCGAATTTGAATCGAAATAAAACTCTTGCGATAGGCAGCAGTTTTTGTGGTTTTTGTTTTTATCATATTTTTTGATCCAGAAATTGGAATAAGATAAATAATATGTATTTAGAAAGATCGTGAAGTCTACTTTCTAACCCAATTAGAATCAGATTATAATAGTTTGTAGAATAAAAGATATGTTCGAAATAGTGGGACGGTGTCAGTTTTGGATAGAGTTTTCTATTTCTTTTATATCTTTTTCATTATAGCTCGGAATTAATATTATAATATATCATTAAAAAAGAGCTATCCAAACATCTAATATTTAGATAAAAACTATGAGGCACGAAAATCATATCTGACTATCTTTGAATGTCTTTTAATTCTAATAGAATTAGGACTTTCAAAAAGTGGAGTTTTATTCAATTTCAAACTCTTTAATTTTTTTTTTTTCAAAAGGGATGATTAAGTTTTTTTGAAAACTTATATAAGCTTCTAATTAATCCTAATTGTTTTAGGAATGGGATAAAGCCTTTGTAACTTCCACATGATCTTTGGGTTGTAGGTAAGGTGGGCTTAGGTTTGGTTTGGGCTCAATTTAGTATTTTGGCCGTGACTTATTCATTATAACTCGTATTTGGGCTTATAATATATCGTTGAAAATCTCTTTTCAATCCCTATCCAAATATTCAATCATTGGACCCAGATTATGGACCAAATTAAACTGGTCTAACCATTAAAAAAGGACACAAATGAATGATATAATGGATTAGGTTTAAAGGCACGAAAAGAGGAAAATAAGTTATGATTTAGGAAAATGGAATAGGAATTGGGTTGGTTTATGAAATGTAGTGGGATTGGATATGGATTTAAGAACTCCAAGATTTAATACTCAACCCAACTAATAATGGCGGTGAAAGGTTGTTCATCATCGGGCTTGGTTTTGGGGAGACATTTTTAGGTGTCTACCACTACTACAAAAATGGGAATATAGAGCCCCTAAAACAAGGAATATAGAACGCCTTAGAGGCGTTCTTCTAAGGGGGTGTCCTATAAAGTTTACATAACGCCTCTTTGAGGCGTTCTATATCTAACACAATAATACAAATCGCCTATCTTAGATAGACGCTTCATATTCTAGGTAAAAATTAAATAAAAAACAAGAAAAAGAGAGTTGTTATCTTAAGATGGGCATTTTATAGCTATTATAAAAAGAGAACGCCTACCATAGATAGGCGCTCTCTTTTCTTTATTTTTTTTAAAAGAAAATTATTATTATTATTATTGTTATTATTATTATTATTATTATGAATTATAATAAAAATAATAATAATAACAACTCATACATGTAAAATAAAATAAACATGATTTATTATGATACTCGTAACTTTTATTTATCAAATACATTAAAAATACAATAATTCAATTACAATAAACTTAATTCCTCCATAAAAAAAATACATTTCAAACAACAAATAATTGCTCCCTAAGACTCATAAGCAAAAAAGAGCCATCAATTTAAAGGGTTTTAAGATGAAAATAGAGAGGATAGAAAGCAAGTGCCGAAAAAAACCACCACCACGCGCCGCTTCGAACCCTCGCAACCATGCCTTAACCATCCAACTTAACAGCCGCACCAAACAACCATAAAACGTCGCATAAAAACACAGCAGCTGCATCAAACACCCGCAAAACGGTAACTTGCTTTGAAAAAAAATCAATGACATTGTCACCTACTAAATAAAATGTTAAAAAAAAATTCAAGAAATTAAAAATTTATACACTTCATGCAAATAGAGAAACAATAAATAGAAAAATCAACAAAATAAATGGAACTAACCGTATTGTATCGAAAATAATTAAGAAAAACTAAAAATTAGACCAAATCTAAATATGAAAATCTAAAATTTGAGATCGCACACCACCCACGGCTAACACCACGAACCACCATACCCCATTGTGACCCACCCCCACGACCCCCACCACCAACTACCCCCCATTACGACACAACCCCCCTCGACTCACACCACCACCACCTGCAAAGCCCACTACACACAAAATTTCGCACACCACCCAAAAATTAACAAAATTAACACAATCGATTATATCAAAGATTACAAAAAGTAACATCAGATCTAAGTAATAACTATACAACAAATAAATTATAATCAGAAAATTAAATTATACAAAAATTAAAAAAAAATTGAAAAAGCTTGCCTGTTTGGACTTATGGGCGTGAGATGCTAAAGTGTGGGGATTTGAGGAGAGAGAAAGAGAGGAAGAGGGGGGAAGAGGAGAGAGAAAAGGGATGATGATCTTTTTTCTAGAAAGAGAAGGAGTGAGAAAGAGAAGGAGATATGAAGGGGCAGCTATAATTTGATACAAAGTATATTTTAGGGTTAGGTTGGTTGTGGCCTCGTGGGTGTCATATATGACACTTTCAATTTTTTTTAAAATTTATTATACTTATAGAACGGTTAACTAAAAGAGGCGATCTATATTGTTTAGAGTAAATTTGAATTTATCTTATGGAACGATTAACTTAGATAGGCGCTCTATAGGTTGTAACTTACAAAGCGCCTATCTTACATAAGCGATCTGTATAATTCTAGAGATCGCCTATGCAACTTGACCGTTATGTATTATGTGTTACTTATTCCCTATTTTGTGGTAGTGTACTAAAGTCAAACTACTGTTTGAAACCATTTTAGGCCCTTTTTAAAACCCAAATGAATAATAAAACCTTTGCGTTAGTCTCGCAAGAAAATATATCTAAAAATCAAAGCAAATAAATCACTACATCATATTCTCATGTAAACTAAACAATATTCGCCCTTCACTCATGCCCGTCATGAATATGTTTCATTACCTGCAAAGCTTCTCTTTACTTTGCCCCCACTACTCGCCATTAGAAATGAGTCATCATAAGACCAAGATAAAGACAAGGCCAAACAAACATACACACAATTAGCAATACTGAGTACATAATCGTCAATAGTACTGTAGACACCTGATTGTGTCTTCCCAAAAACCAAACCCAATGATGAGTACTTTTTCACGTCAATGATTATCGAGCAAGGTGAAATGTGGGAAAGTCTCGTTAATTCCCTCTTTTTAAATTTTTTTTTTTTAAAATTATCCATTTTTTGTTCTATATATAAAAAATGTCCAATCTAGTTTAATTTGGTCCGTAATCTAGGTCCAATTATTATGTAGTTAGATGGGGATCAAAAACACAAATTGTATGATGCACCATGGTGCACCTTAAATTGTGTGCTCCACCACTAGTTTGACGCCACCTGTTTAATAGATTGCCAGCTGTAACTTTCTTCTTTCAAACCTCAATGTTGTTCCCTTTTCTAATTCACGCCTTCTTTCCTTAATATATTATTTCCTTATTGCTCAATTTCTTCTCTTCAATTCTCTTCTTCTTAAACTTTTCTAATTTTTAATCATCATGCATAATTTCTCTCTCCTCGATTATCGCTCTCCTCTATTTTTTCTCTCTTTGTTTCCATTGTTGATTCCTTTATTTTGATTGAATTTTTTCATTATTGTTGTTTATTTCCATGTATTTAATTTCTAGACTTGAAGTTCTAGATAATGCAGGTTTGATTTCTTATTTCAATTGCTAATTTTCGCTAATTAGGTTGTTGAGTAATTAGGTTTTGATGATTGTAAACTAATGATGATTATCTATCTAATGTGTTTGTTAAGTTGTGCATAGAAAGAACAAGTTATACTTGGAACAGGATACAAGGAACCTGAGCAGTCACATATATATATATTTAAGGAACCTGAGCAATATATGATAAGCAATAGAGAAACAAGAACAATGATGAGTGTTATGGTTGATAAACATGATGATGGCTAAAGAACCATGAAGGTAACTATGTAAATAGGTGTTTGCATATGTTAGCTTCATAAGGTAAGTACACTATGCATACATGAGTTGTATATGTGTAGGAGTATTTACATAAGCTTTAAGTTTAATTAGTTCTCTCACTTGAAGTTTGTTTATGACAAACAAACTTCAATCTAATGTTTCTCTTAAGTGTTTATGTGAAGACAGGAACTGACTTAGGTGAAGTCAATGGGTTGGAACATAGAAGACTTCAAGAGGAACAAGAGAGAATGAATGAACCTAAAGCAGGTTCTCCCATGAGAACCAAACCACGAAGGAACCTGAAGGTATTCTCTAACAAGATCCAGAAGGAACTTTCGGCAGGCTTTCCCACGAAAGTTGGAGCATGTTCCCTAACAGGTACATGAAGAGTTCCATGTTCCCTAACAGGTACATGAAGAGTTCCCTAACAGGAACTTAGTTCTCTAACAAGAACTATCTAAGTTCCCTAACAGGAATTTGCCCCGAGATATAGAATACATCAATACTACAAGATTCCAAAACAAGTGTTTCAAAGAAACAACGTGAAGACGGAGAAATCGAAGTCTGTCGCTCTAGGATTCATGTAAGTATGTTGGACATAAAAGTCAGTCTGGAACAAGTCTAAAGAACCAAGGTGAACTCATGATAGTCAATGAAATTAGAGTTACTGACTTGTCAGGAACTCAGAGACTGTCAGAGTTCCAGAACCTAATCGGAACTTAGGTCTGCACGTCGTTAAAGGTCGCAGGTCGAATTTAATGATATAAATATTTACCTAATACGTGCATATATTTTAGGGATTTGGTTTTACAGAATAAAAATATTTATTTTCTAATAAATCCCTTTTGGAAAAAGATAAGTTATTTTTGGAAAATATTTTCAGTAAAATAAGTTTTAAATAAAATCTAATTTTATGGTAAGTATATCTTTTATAAAAAGATATGGCAAGCATATCTTTTGTTAAAAAGATATGGTAAGTATATCTTTTGTTAAAAGATATATTAGTATATTTGAAAAATATAAGATTTAGATAAAATCTGATTTTATGGTAAATATATCTCATTATTATTGATAGAATATATTCTTAACAAAAGATATATTTTTGGAAAAATTATTTTTGGAAAATATCTTTTATTTCTATCTTTTAATAAAACTTATCTTTTATGAAAAGAATAATTTGGGTGTACTATAAATATGCTCATATGTATTCATTCAAAGTTGAGGCTGATGAAGCTTAGTGGTCGTGCTTAATGGTTTCATCCTTCACCACGAAGCTAAGTCAAACCTCCAGGTCGAAGTTCCAGTCAGGTCCCAGTTACAGTTCGTCCAGTAAGTTCCAGACAGATCTTGAAGTGTCCAGCATATTAGTTTTATCTCTTTATTCATTGATATGTATTTAGAGTTATTCTTTGAGAGCTTGTAATCGGGAAAAAGGGTTTTGAGTGTTTTATGTATTGGGGTGTGAGAGTTCGTGAGGATTCTCGTTATAATTGTAAGAGTGCAATGTGTAAGCTTCTAGGTGAAGCTGTGAGTCTTGTACTTAGGTGGTACAAGTATTTAGTGCTTTGGCAGTACGTGTAGTACTTTGGTGGTACGAGTGAATCTAAGTGTGGTACTTAGATTGGGTAGGTTAGGGTCCTATCAAGTAGCAAGTCCAGTGAGGAACTTGTGAAATAAAGGTCCGTGTCTAATAGGTTGTAACTTGGTGTTTGCCCTATTATAGTGAAGTGGTTTGTGTTTGAAATCCCTAAGGTAGGGTCGAGGTTTTACTTCCAGTTGGGCCCTGGATGGTTTCCTCGTAAAATCCGCTTTGCATTGTCTAAGTTCCTAACAGCAATCAGTTTTATATTCCGCGAAAAGTAGGCACTAGGAAGATACTACAATTCACCCCCCCCTCTTGTAGTATTTCATCCGAATTAACATAGGTTTTTGTTTTTAATGATATTTGTTGATTTTACATTTTCTATTGATTCTATTAATGTTTTTTGAGCAATGTTTCGAACTCATCATATAATTATAAGGTTTAATTATTTGTAATTTCCTATAATTCAATTGGCTAATTGATGAACTAGTTAAATGATTACTTAATTTTAATTAAGTTGTAGAAATTTGAGATTAGATTTTGATTTCTCATTGTATTTTTATTAATTTGCGTTGAATTTGATCACTTTCTTATCAAACAATTGATGCATTCTGTTTGAGTTTAATATGATTCTGAACATGGCGTAATTGTAATGTTTAATTAGTTGTAATTTTATATGATTCAATTGATTGATTGATGAACTAATCAAACGATTATCAGTTTTTAATAAGTTGTTGGAATTTGCGATGATATTTTGATTTCTAATTTTATTTTATTAATTTGTGATAAATTTGATCACTTGTTGATTAAACTATTCATGAATTTTGATTTATATGATTCTGAACATTTGGTTCATATGATTTCTAAACTTGATTTTGATATTTGATTATAATTGCTTATTTTTTTTCCCTGTATTTGAACTTTGTGTTTTATTTTTGAACTCTACTATTGGTTATTATGAACTGTGTTTGTTTATTGCAGTTAGAACGTATGAAGTTGTTTATAAGGAAAGTCTGAAAGCTAATAAGCAGCATTCTTAGCACTGTCTTTAGGTGCAGAAGTTTTTAAAGGGTGTTCAGCGTTTTTTGTTTGGGGTTTAGAAGTTTTGTAGAGGATTCAGAGGTTTTTTTGGTTGGAGTTCAAAAGTTTTTGTAGAGGGTTTAGAATTTTTGTAGGGGGTTCAGTTGTTTGTGGTTGAGGTTCAAAATTTTTTGTAGGTTGTTCAGTGGTTTTTGGTTAGGGTTCAGAAGTTTTTATAGGATATTAAGTGGTTTGTTGTTGGGGTTCAAAAGTGTTTGTAGGGGGTTCAGAGGTTTTATAGGGTATTCAGTGGTTTGTGGTTGAGGTTCAGAAGTTTTTGTACGGGGGTCAGAGTTTTTGTAGGGTGTTCAGTTATTCGTGATTGGGGTTCAATTGTTAGGTGTTCAGTGGTTTGTAGTTGGGGTTCAGAAATTTTTGTAAGGTGTTTAGAGGTTTTGGTAGGGTGTTCATAGGTTTTGGTATGGTTTTGGTTGGGGTTTAGAGATTTTTAAAGGTGGTTAAAATTTTTTGAAGGGTGTTTAGTGCTTTGTAATTGGGGTTCAAAGGTTTTTGTAATTGGGGTTCAAAGGTTTAAAGGTGGTTAAAATGTTTTTGAAGAGTTTTTGTTGGGGGTTCAAAGGTTTTTAAAGGTGGTTATAATGGTTTTAAAGGGTGTTTAATGGTTTTTATTTGGGGTTCACAAGTTTTTGTTGGGGTTTTAGAAGTTTTTGAGGTTGGCTCGGTGTTTTTTAGTGGCTTATCAGACAATTCTAGGGCCTTATCAAAAGTTTATGGGGCTACCCATTTTTTTTTGTTTACAACTACCCGGAAGATGGAAAACGTTTGGGTAGCACTACCCAATAACGTTTTTCGTCCATTTTACACATTAGTGGGGCCCACTTTTAACCTTTCCCACCCAATTTACTCCCCCCCCCCCCAACTACCTTTTCTCTCTCCTCTTCAATTCCTTCTTAATTTTCCCTCCCTTCTCACTGAAAAATTTAGATTCAAGAATTCAAGCAAGTGAACACAAATTCAGGTAATCTTTTACAATTTTGTACTAATTAATTGTTTTTCGCATTTGTTTACAAGTTTTAGAAGAATGCAATTAAAAGAATTAAGCTTTAAATTTCTGATTCAAATTAGGGTTTATGAGTTCAATCAAATTTGGGGGTTTTGATTTTTAGGGTTTAGGAACTCAATTGAGTCTTTGATTTGGGTTATTTTGGGTTACTGATTGAGTTGTGAAGCATTTTTAAGTACTTTATATTACTAATTGACATTGTAATTGGTAGGATGTCGAGTTCATCATACCACTCCTCTATGCAATAACATCCAAACAAGTGAAATTGTGGCATCCCACCAAAATTGGAGACGTCGTGGACTACAAAAAACCCTGGGAGAAGATTTTTGGCTTGTAAATTCTATGATGCTGTATCTGGTAGAAGAGGATGCAAATTTTTCAAATTGATTTTACCGGTAGTCTTGGGAGAATTTAAAGGTCAATTGAAGAGAGTAAAAGAAGAGAATTAAGGAAGAGGGTGGAGTAATAATGGAGGGAAATAAAAGAGGAGAGAGAAAAGGTAGGTGGGGGAGTAAATTGGGTGGGAAAGGTTAAAAGTGGGCCCCACTAACGTGTAAAATGGATGGAAAAAGTTATTGCATAGTGCTACTCAAACGTTTTCCATCTTCTGGGCAGTTGTAAACAAATAAAAAAAATTGGGTAGTCCTTCACAGAACACCCTATCTTCCGGATAGTTCTACACAAATTTTCCTTTGTGTTGCTTCTGATGTATGACTTTAGGAATCAAAGTAATAGTAGTATGATTTTATCGAGGGAGGCAAGTGATCTCTTTTTCTTATATCGACCAATAATCTTAAAAGAATTTGGCCCCAAAACCATCAGAACTCGGAGCCTTATCAGGGTTCATATTGAAAAAATCATTTTTTGTAATCTCCTTATGTGATATGGGAGTTGTACGATCATTATCCGATAAAGAACTTTTAACAAACAAAAGGTCAAAATCTCTTGGGGAAGAGTAAATAGATCTGAATTTGGATTGAAAAGAGTCTACTCAAGAACCGTCATTATGTTTTAGTCTATATATATAGTGGTAAGAGCAATTCGTTTTTTCATCTTATTATGATAAAAATCTTGTTTTTCAATCCCCCTTAGCCAATTTTTTTTGTCCTAAGGTACCAATTTGCGTTGCCCAAAGAGAAGATGTTTTTCCCGTTGACGAATCATGCGATTAATATGACTTACCAAAATAGGATTGAAAGGTTGAGTTTGTAATGATTGTACTAGATTTTTTATTCGTTCCTCATTTTTCAAGAGTTGATTATTATTATTACCAAATTTTTGCTTTGACCATAATTGGAGTTCAAATTTGATTCGTTGCATCTTATGTTGGATTCTATAAAATCAAGTACCTTGAATATTAAAAGGGCATATTTTCCGAACAATAGAGTAAGACTCTTATTTTATAGTCCAAAAATTTTGGAATCTTAAAGGCCGAGGTCCCGATTAGTGGTGGGGGAAATTAGAGTTAAAATGAGGGGAGCATTATCGGATACTGTAAACGTACAATAGGAAACATTACTATTTGGAAATAATTGCAGAAAACCTCTACTACTAATTGCCTTAACCAAATGTTCGTAGATGACACTATTAGCATAATATTGTTTCCACAAGAAAGCATTTTGCAAACATGGGACATCTACAACATTGGTATTTTCAGTAAATTTGGAAGTCTACACAATTGTTGCGGGGTAAATGGGGGAATCCCCAATTTTATCACTATAATCTATCATCTCATTATAATCCCCTAAGAGCCGCCATAGTAGGTGAGTATTTTAACAAAATATAATTAAATTGTCCAAAAAGAAATGTTTCTCTTCCACTCTTGAGCAGGGCAATAGGCAACTGTGATAAGTATTTCTTTGTTAAGATGTTTGTAATTAACAAGTAAGTGAGCTTACCTGTCATTTAAATATGAACTTTTGACATAAATTTTAGAATTATCCCAACAAATCCATCTAACAGTGTGATATTGTGATAATATTATGCGTGCATGGTGCATCTATAGTGAAGATATTGTGATATTAATTTAACATAATGTATCTGTCCCATCTAATAGTAATGATCATCAAATTAAAAAAAATTTGATAGTAATGATATTGTAAAAAAAAATATTAGAAATTATTATTATATAAATGTGTATATTAAAAAATTAATTTATTATAAAGAATCACTTTATTATAAAGATCAATTTATTTTTATTTCTAATCAAATATATTCATTGTTATACAATGTTTCCTATTGTGACATTTATATGTTTAAAATATTTTAATCAAAATATATTCAAATATATATTTGATATATATAATTCAAAAAATTATAGTGAAATATTTTATATAAGGAATGAGATAGTTTAATTAAAAAAAAAAAAAGAGAAAAAGGGATTTTGCAGGGAAAATGACAACATCAGGAAGTGACATATGTCATTCTTGGTGTTTGTTTTGGTATTATGCTATTGATTAATTTGAACAATATTTTACATTAACTCGAATGTTTACACTCTTATATTTTCCAAAGCACATATGAAAATTTCGAGTGTATTATAATGTTGATTTTGTAAATTAGTGCTACAATGATAAATGAGTACTTTAAATCTTTAGTACTTCTTATTTATTAGCAGGAATAATCATTAAAAAAAGCCAAATTAACAAACTCAAATGAAATAAAGCTCCACGTAAACGAGCCTTGTGATAATCATTGTTTACATATACCGCTTGCGTGTGAACAATAGTTTCTTCCACAACATGGGTTGTAAGGATCGCAAAATCCCCCCAAAGGCATGCAATGTTGCTTGGGGTCTACAATTAAATTTGTATGAGCATATTACATACGGAGTAAAAGTGTTAAAATCTAACTCGACTCAAAATGAGTTGATATGAACCAAATTATCACAATTTGTTATATAAAAAAAAATTATCACAATTATATTACTTATATCTTAAGAAAATAATGACACGGTTTTCCACTTACCTTCTACACATTTGTGACCTGCACCTTTGCTGCACCTATATCCCAGACAACAATTACTAATAAATAAGAAAGATGAACATTTTTCTCCGATAATACCACAACTCTCAGATTTATCAATCATGATTTGCACTGCAAAAGTTTCACATATAGCATCAATCTATAGGGTTAATAGTCTACAATCTATTTGATATACGTATACAATAATAAATCATGCTAATGAGAATGAATTTGTGTTGTAAGTTTATAAGAGATTCTATTCACTAAGGTCCATGGTACATAATGCTAAGCTAATTGACTTATGATTAAAAAAAAAAAATCACATTAATATGATGTTACTTTATTTCTTATCAAATTACACTTAGATTACTTCTCATTACTGCCATCAATAATCAATTAGACAATTATAGTGTCGAATAAACCATTAGTACTTAGATGATAAAATTTATCTTATATGATTGAAACACCTACAAAAATATAATGGACTAATTAATTGCATCATATGTGATTACAATGAAATTATATATATTACCTAGAGCCAGGATGAAAATAATGGCTACTACATTCTTGTTTGATTTGTAGAAAATCATTTTTCTCTCCATTTCGAGTGATAGATTTGGAAGACTATTAGTAAATTTATTAATTAATCAAATCATTTAGAAATATTTGTCTTATATAAGGGATTCTCCGCTTATTTATATATATGTAAATTTAATTGGTTTGATTTGATATCATTCTCCTATGTACCTATATAATTAGTATTACAACCTAGCAACCAACATTGGTGGTAAATATTGTTTAAATTTAGAGTTTTTAGTTTATCCATCCATCAAAATACAAGCATCAATGCATATGTTATTAAGCATTTTAATTAGTGCCTTCTTGGAATTTACCGTGAATTCGTTGGAAGAAAATAAATAGTACTTGTATATATTTTGCAACAAATTTTCTTAGGAAGCGCACCTGATTCACAGAAGTTTAACTCCTGTTACATCCGAATTAATCTCATGCCACATATCAAGCTTATGGTGAGTGAGTATCAATTGCATCTATAATTAGTATACTATTTAGCTTTTAAATTTTTAGCTTTTTGGGTTTTTTTTAACTTATCATTCTATTCATTCTCTTATGTTCAAATATCAAATTATTATTCACGTAATTAAAATACAAGTAATTAAGCCCAAATCATTGCGATCCTCAGTTGCGGATCTAGTAATTCTAACTAGGGGTAGCATAGAATAATAAGGAAAAAATTTAGAAAAAGTTATATATCATATACTTGTATTATCATTTAATAATTAGCCATTAAATTTTAAAAATTCATTTTGGTAGATCTACAACTTTATAATTTTTTATAACTTAGACGAGAGTCTTTCAAAATAAAAAAAAATGTACAAATATAAGTAAAAGTAATTTGTTTAAATAAATAAAAAATCAGAACCTAAGAGACCTGTTTTATATATAACATATCTCTTTTCTTTTGACATGGAAAGCAAGTTAAATAAAAAAAAAATTAAGAGACCTGTTTTATATATAATAGGTATCTTTTCTTTTAACATGGAAAGAGGCGAGCTTATGGACATTCGTTATAGCAGCCGCAAAGAGACCGGTTATTTAAAAGAATAGGTCTTTTTGAACAACTCTTTTTTTTTTGGGAAATTCTCTTTGGTAACACCATGTTTTTTGACTTTCTCGGTGGTAAATTGCAAAAAAAACTTATTATCTTTGGTAACATTGTATTATTGTTTACCAAAGATAATAATCATTTTAGTTAAAATCATTAACCATGGTTAATTTTATTATTTTTTTAATAATTAACTTAAATTTAAATTTTTTTTTAAAAAAAAACACCCAACCCTCCCACCGAACCAGCAACCAGCCCCTCCCTTTGCCGGCGCCGCCGCCACCCAGACCCCCTCCCCTTTTCTGGCGCCGGCGAACAGCCATTCCCCTCCCCCTTCGATTTCCACCTCACTTCCCTTGAAACTACCTAAAACTTCACCTCCCCCACCCCCGAAACCACCTGGAAACCTCCTCCACCCCCAAAAGCACCTGGAAACCTCCCCTACCCATCCCACCACACTCGAAGAACCCTAATCAGCCCTCCCACACCCTCACAAACCGTCGGCGACCTTTCCTCCACCACCCTTCTCTCTCTCCTCTAACCGAACATTCTCCTCCTACCGCCGGTGACCCCCCTCCTCTCTCTCCTATGACCAAGCCTTCTCCTCCCATCGCCGGTGTCCCCTTCCTTACCGGCAAAAAACGCCCCTTCAAACCCTAAATCGAACATAAGGAACCCTAAAATCGAGCAAAAATAACCCTCAAAACTTAGCGAAATCAAACCCAGCAAAATCAAAACAAAAAACCGAGCAAAATCGTACCTTAAATCTTCGAAAATTTGAGAAATTAATCTAATTTCATTTACGGAGAAGAGATTGAGAATTTGAGGATTTTCGAGGGGGATTTCAGGGTTGGGGGGAGTTGGTTTTGGGGAAGGCGTGGTGGTTCAAGGGGAAGGAAAGGCGCTCGGGGGGGGGGGGGGAGGGGGAGGTCGGCCGCCGGTGCACCGGCGAAGGTAAGGCTGGGCATCGGCGTGGGTTGGAGCGGGGAGGACGTGGCTGGCTGTTTGGGAGATGGGTGATTTTTTTTAATAAAAATATTTCTAAAATAAATATTAAAAAAAAAACTAATTAACCATAGTTAAATATATAGTTAAATTTTATCATTAATGTTATAATTGAATAATATAAAAAATTTAGGTTTACCAAAGATATTAAGATTTTTCGCAATTCACCACTGAGAAATGTAAAAACTATAGTGTTACCAAAGAGAATTTCCCTTTTTTTTTTTTTCAGGGGTAGCATGTGCCTTTGTGGATCTGCCACTGTCGATCCTCAAGTTATCATAGTACTAATGACCATTGCATTATGACCTTTATATGTTAATTCTTTACTACTTAAAGTTTTTTTAAGTTCACTCTAATATTGTAATTTAATTTAGGAAATTTTGTAAAAAACCACCTTTTATAAGCAATTTTTTGCAAGAAACCACCTTATAAATTTTTTTTGCAATGACACATTTTAATTAATAATTTTTTTTGCAAATCAATACCTTTATGTCGGAAAATAAGGTTTGACCCCATTTTCCTGCGTTGACTACCCCAATCTACCCACGAAACCACCTCTCTCCCCAGCCCCGCCCACGGAACCACCTCCCTCCTAAGCCCCACCCACAAAACCACCCTTTCATGGCATTGACCACCATAAACACACCCCCTTATACGGCGTTGACCACCCTAAACACACCCCTTTAACGACGTTGACCACCCTAAACCCTCCTCTATAGCCCTAGCCACCCTTCTCCCTTCCATTGTCAGTTTCGTGGGTGCAAATGGCGTAGTCAACGCCAGAAAATAGGGTTTGACTCTATTTTCCGGCATAAAGGTATGGTTTTGCAAATAAAAATTTAATTAAGGTGTGTCTTTGCAAAAAAAAAAAAAAAAAAAATTATAAGGTGGTTTCTTGCAAAAAAATGCTTATAAAATGTGGATTTTTGTAAAATTTCCTTTAATTTATAACTGTATCTCCTCGTCAGCCACATCATTATTTAATTTATATTTGGGGGATTTGACAAGTGAATAATTCATTACTACTACTACTTCATATTTATCTTTCATTTGTTATCGATGTTACACTTTCCATAAATAAGAATGTCACGATACATGCTATGATAAGTGTGTATGCTATACTCTTTATTATTTTGTCCAACATTCGCCACTGCTTGACACTATCATCATTCATCAAGTTATTCAAAGCCCTTGGAGCCCAAGAGAAGAAAAGAGATGAATGATTACATCATAGGATAATATTTAAGTAATAATAATTAGAGTGTCTTGAATTAAGGCTAACCCGCGAGGACCACAATATTTCAGTTCTAGATATTATGTTGAATTGATAAACGTAAATAACATAGAGAGAATGAAACAATAATAATACTCTTATTAATTAATTGCTACACATTAACTTGCACTACACTACATTATTTATTTTTATAAGTTATAGTAAGATTGTATATGCATTTTTATTAATATCCTTATTATGGCATTTTAATCCTTATTTTCAGTAGGAAACAACAATACATTTTATAGATTAACGACTAAACATGGTAGAGGATATACATTTTATAAATTAACGGTTTAAAAAATATATTATTTATTTAAAGTTATTGTTATTGTACGATATTTTAGGCTGCATACTTTTTTTTAACAATTATCTTATTAGTTTTTAAGGAAAAAAACTATTAAAAAAAAGTTTTTTGCCGGAAAATTTTTGTTGTGAAAATGAAACGTGTACTTTTGGGATAATACTAGCGATTACTTAAGTATAAAGTATTGATTGATTAAATTTGAACAATATCATATTCGAATGTTATACTTTAATATTTTCCAAATCACACATGAAAAAATTCAAGTATATTACAATACTGATTTTGTTAATTAGTGTTACAACGATAAAGGAGAACTTTATATATTTAGTACTTCTAATTTATTAACCGAAATAACCATTTAAATAGCATCTATCAAACTCGAATGAAATAAAGCTCCACATAAACGAGCCTTGTGATAATCATGATTGTTTACTATAGACATCTACCGTATGCACTTGGACAATAGTTTTTTCCACAGCAGAGGATGTAAAGATTGCATAATCCCCCCGTCGGCGTGCAATTTTGCTTGGGGTCTACAAACAAAGTTTTACGAAGCATATTACATACAGAGTAAAAGTGTCAAAATTTGACTTGACTCAAAAAAAAAAAAAAATTGAACCAAATTATCACAATTTGTTGTAAAAAAAAAATCACAATTCAATTACTTATATCATAAGACAATAATGACATAATTTGCCACTTACCTTCTACACATTTGTGACCAGCACCTTTGCTGCACCTATATCCTGGACAACAAGTACTAAAAAACAAGAAAGACGAACATTTTTCTCCGGTAATACCACAACTTTCAGATTTATCAACCATGATTTGCGCTGCAAAAGTTTTACATATAGCATCAATATGTAGGGTTAATAATCTTACAAACTATTTGGTATACGTAGGTAGTTATAAATCAAGGTAATGAACATGAATTTGTGTTGTATGTTTATAAGATATTCAATTTAGATAGTAAGGTCCATGGTATGTAATGCTAAGCTGATTGACTTTAATTTATGATAAAACCACATTAATTATGATGGTACTTTATTTATTGCCAAATTACACTCAAATTCATTCTCATTACCGCAATTAATATCAACTACTGTACCGAATAGACCAGTAGTACTTAAAATATAAAGTTTATCTAATAATGATTAAAACACTTACAAAAATATAATGGATTAATTAATTGCATCATATGTGTTTATAAAGAAAATGCATATATTACCTAGAGCCAGGATGAAAAGAATGGCTACTACATTTTTCTTTGATTTGTAGAAAACCATTTTTTCTTCCATTTCGAGTGATAGATTTGGAAGACCATTAGCAAATTAATTAATTAATTAATTCACTTAGAAATATTTGTCTTATATAAGGGATTCTCCGCCTATTTATATACCAATTTAATTTGTTAATTTGATATCATTCTATTGTGTACCTATATAATTAGTACTACAACCTAGCAACCAACATGTATGGTCAATATTGTTTAAATTTGGATTTTTTAATTTATCCATTCATCAAAATACAAGCATCAATGCATATGTTATAAGCATTTTAATTAGTGGCTTCTTGAAATTTATTTTGAATATGTTAGAAGAAGATAAAAAGTACATGTATATCTCTTGCAGCAAATTTTCTTAGGAAGCACACCTAATTCAAGAAGTTTAACCCCAATTACATCCAAATTAATCTCATTCTACATACCAACGTTATGGTGGCTGAGTATCATTTGCATCTATAGTTAGTAACTATTTAGCTTTAAAATTCATAGCTTTATGATTTTTTTTAACTTACCATTCTATCCATTTTCTTATATATGTACAAATATAAAATTATTATTCAACTAAAACAAGTTTTTAAGCCCAAATCATTCCGATCCTCAAGTTCATAGTACTAATGACTATTGCATTGTGACCTATATGTTAATTCTTCACTACTTAAAGTTATTTTTGTAAGTACGTTCTTCTAAAATTGTAATTTTATTTAGGAAAATTCTCAATGGTACTCTTAAGTTTTTTAATGTAATCTCCCGTATTTTTAAATATTTTATAAATGAAATTTTATTTTATTTATAATATTTATTTATATTTTTCCGTAATTTAATTTTAAAAGTTTCAAATTATTAATTTGGGTAAAAAAAAAAAATATTTTAGCACAAATTATTTTATGAACCTATATCCTACAATCCATGATCATAAAAACAAAGCCTAACCCATTTGTTTATTTAATTGGCCCATTATTTTCACCAGGCCTAATTCTACCTCACAATTCTCTCCTATAAATACCCCATGAAGCCCCAAAAATTTTCCACACAAAAAGGTTAGTCTTATTTTCTTACTCCTTTGTTTTATTAATTTGTGTAATTATAATTATTGATTTATGGGTTTTGATTTTATTGTTTGAAATTAATTCAATTAGTATCAAATTGTATTTTGATGCTTAAACTTTATGATTTCAGATTTTATAAATGTCATAATTTTCAGATTTTGTAAATTTTATAAACTAGGGTTTTAAATTATTGAAAATCATGATTTTAGGGTTTTTATGAACAATTGATTTAGGGCTTTTATAATAATGATGTTTTGAAATTTTGGTGATTATAGCTACTGATTAGTTTAAATTAATTCCATATTATTTTGAACACGTAAATTCGTGTTTTAATTTTTAGATTTCCGTTCGTTAATATTAATCTCGTTTTAATCCCGATCAGGATCTGAACTCATTCGATTTTGATAAAAAAAAAAAGTAGTGTTTTCCATGTGGAAACAACATTTTTAAGAAAGACTCACCACCCTCTTGTGGCCAAATTCAGCCTCTAAATATGATTTTTGGGCAGTTTTGATTTTTAACGAAGTTTTTTTATGCTTAAAATTTTATCCTTGAGTTTGATTAATAAAATTAATTATGTTTAATGTTAATTAAGCATAAATATATGTTTTTATTGAAGTTTTAAGAGGTTTTTCATCATGATATATTGTGGGAAATAACTTGGGTTAGTAATATTAATTGTTGGTTGTTTTTTTAGGAAGTGATTATTTCCTAGGAGACTTTTAATTGAGTATAAAAGTGATGTGTTGATAAAGTTTTGAAGGGTTTTTAATTAATCTAAAGTGCTTGAAATAGTTTCTAAGTACTACTTTTGATGTTTTATAAAGAGGGTTTAATCACCCATTTAAAAGGGAGATTATTAGGGGATTTTAAATAATTCTCAGATTTTTATTAAACTTTAAACTTGCTGTAATTTCATGTATAAGAGTGTATTTTAAGGTTTTTATGAAGAAAATTTAAAGAACTATATAAACCTTTAATTTTAACTAAAGGGAAGGTTTTAAAGTGTTGTTTAATTGGATTTTGAAGGTTTTTAAGTAAGTTAGTATTGCTGTAAATTTAATTGCTTGGGTGTTTATTAAATTATTGTTGTATTGTATAGGGGAGGACTTTGTAGAAGGTGATTTATAATTAGTAAACTGGCATACCAACTCGTTGATTTCTAGTTAATATACTGCCATAGTTTATTTATACTCAATCACAAGTCAAACAAATAGTTAGCGTAAACACATATAAGCTATGCACAAGCAAATATTGCACACGTAGTCACAACATGATGCAATGATTTTGCAACCTAACCATGGCTCTAGTTCTCTAAAGTTCAAGGATTAGGGTAGTTAAAATAGGGTCCATGGTTATGAGTCCAAATGCATCGCGCGGAAGCCTAACCTTTGGAAGGGTTGGCGCATATGTATGAGACCCCATAAGTTAAACTTGCTTCCATGGTTTGGTGAATTCACAAACTCGGATGTAGAACACATATGGGTTCGGAAAAGAAGGAAAAACTCAATCAGGAAGTAGAATCAGCCAAACATTGCTAGAATCGGTCGAAGCAAGAAGGTAGAAATCTGGCTCGATATTGGAAGAACTTGTCGTGAGAGAACAGGGACCATCGCAAGGAGATGACTCTGTCGCGACGCGAAAAAATTATGGCACCGCGACAGAGCCATCGCACTGCGATGGGCACTGTTTTCTCACGACAGTTCCTATATGCCTTAGCAGCGTTCTGTGTTCTCAAAATATTCCGATTTTTCGTAGTTTTTTTTTATTCTAGTTGTGAAAGATATTTCCTAAATTTACTACGTGTAAAATCCTATATTTTTGACGCATTACGGATTGTCTTTCCAATGCGGACTTTTTTATGCTTATGCCATGAATGTCAGTCAAAATTACGCACATGAATACTTAGAACGTGTCAAGTCTCATCCACTCATTCTAAATTATTGCCAAAATAAATTTTAGGAATTAAAATAGAAATCCTCCCCAGCAGATTCGCCAAAAACTGTAGGAAATTATTTCAAGAATCCCACACTTGATCCCCACTGTGATCATACACTTAAGCATGGTGGCGTCCAAAGGGAAGGAAGCTAGAGCAAAAGAGTTGCCAACAAATTTTAGGAATTTGTAAACCGTTCACAAGATGAAGGTTACACCCCTTTACGATCCATGAGATCGATAACTCCATAGTGGTCCTGAACCATGACTAGATATTCGGGTATGAAGGTACAAATCCAACCTGAAAGAGATTGAACCTGCCCTAAATAGGCCTCTACTTTGTTCTTCTCATATTCACGTGCGCTTTTTGACTAACATACAATCAATACATTAATCCTAAACTTGTTTAATCTATTTTGGTTGATTATTAATGCACAAAAAAATCTATTATTGGCGATCACTTGAATTAAAATCACATTAGCCTAAATAAAATTATTAATTATCTTATTAAGCGTAATTTCAAGTACAAATTCCCTTTAAACTTGCAAGAGAGGGCGTGATTAAGAAACAACAATAATAATATCAAGCAACATAATAATATTTATACAACAAATCATCATTATCATAATATTATTCTAATCAAAGCATAATAATATTATTAGTAAGATCCTAGGCATGATACTAAAATGATTGATAACAAATCCTAGCATGTAACTAAACATTAAAAATCAAAGTTTTAATCCTAATATGATACTAGAGACATACATGATATAAGAAATAGGAAACAACCTAAACATGATACTAGAAAGAAATAACACCCTAACATGATATTAGGAATTAAGATAATCTAAACATTCTTTCTAAAGATATATAGTAATGAAATTACTCACTTTGTTGCCTCGTATCTCTTTCTATCAAAACAATACACACGTTAGTAAGTTCAATAAAAGTATTAAATCAAACAATTAATTTAAATAATTGAAATAGGGATTTGGGACCAAACGTCTAGGGCAAAGGCGACTTCGAGCTTAGTTAAGTGTGTCTAAGTCTCGTGATGGACGTATGTTGTTTTTGGAAAAGCTAGTCTTAGAAAGAGTAAGAAAGAACAAGCTTTTAACTTAGAGAGAGAAGAATAGATAATGATTGTTAATGATTGAAAACGGGGAAACTGGCCCTATTTATAGAGAAAAATGATTGAATAAGATCGAAAAGAGTCAGAATTTCAATCGGATTGTCCTTTGGCGACATGCTTGTTTGGTGACAGGCCTGTCGTTCAGCGACAGGCTTGTGGCAGTGCGATGGTGCTGTACGATAAATTTTCGTACGCAGTCCGTTCCAATATAATTGGGATTAATAAGAGTCCATACTTATCTTTAAAAATTAGATTTAATCTTCTAAAAACACTTGTTTTATTCCAAATAAAATCCTTTATCTTTCCAAAATTAAATAAAAGTATAATTATTAATCCTAATCCCATTAGAACTTAAATAACCTTACTTCTAGATTATTCTAGAAAATTTAAATAATTACTAATGTGTAGACACCCATTTGTGTCTCCCAAAAACCAAACCCAGTGATGAATACCTTTCATGTCATTTGATTATCGAACAAAGCGAAAGTGTGAAAAGTCTAGTGATGAGGATGTTTTTATTAAAATATCTCTTCTTTTTGTTTTTGAAAATATTTCTTTTCTTACCTTATTTTAAAAAAACTTGCATTCCAGTTTATTTTGGTCCGTGATATGGGTCCAATAATGGTGTAGTTGAATGGGGCTTGAAAAGACATTTCCAACGATATATTATAAGCCCAATTCCGATGAATAATGAGGAAGTTATGGCTAAAATACTAAACTGGGCTCGAACCGGATCTTACCTACGACCCAATGATCATGTGGAGGGTCCAAAGGTTTAATCCTATTCCTAAAATAATTAGGATTAATTAGAAGCTTCTATAAGTTTCTAAAAGATCTTAATTATCCTTTTTGAAAAGATAAGATTAAAGAATTTGAGTTAAATAAAAACTTTCCTTTTTTAAAACTTTCCTTTTCTTAAATCCTAATTCTATTCGAATTTAAAGATGTTCAAAGACAGTAAGATTTTATTTTCGTGCCTCATAATATATATCCAAATCTTATATGGTTGGATAGATCTTGAAATTATCTTTCCAATGATATATTATAATATTAATTCCGAGCTATAACGAAAAAGATATGAATTAGATATGAAACTCTATCCAAAACTGACACTATTCCACTATTTCGTCCATATCTTTTTATATACAAAATATTTTAATCTGATTCTAATTGGTTTGAAAAGTAGACTTCAAGAGATTTCCAACGACATATTATTTGTCTTATTTGGACTTATGTATCAAAATATATGATAAAAAAAAAATCTGCAAAAAGTGCTGTCCATCGAGTTTTATTTCGATTCGAATTCAGATTATTTTCTTGATTTTTCGACTCTCTTTTTTCTCTATAAATAGAGGTCATATCTCCCTTTTTTCAATAACCAACTCTCATCAAGAATTTCTTGATTCTCTCTCTCTTTCTATACCAACCCTTTTACAAATACAATTCCTCATACATTAACACTAGACATACCTAGCATAGTTCGAAGTTGTCTTCGCCCTAGACGTGAAAGGTTTTAATTTCTGAGGGTTTGGTCCCAAATCTCTCTTTCAATTATTTAATTTAATTCTTTCGATTGTATTATTTTCCTTTAAATTACTAACGCGTGTATTTTGTTATTAGAAAGAGATACGAGGCATCCAAGTAAGTGCTTTAATTGATGCGTTGATATTATGATATAGAAATCATGTCTAGGTTGTTATTATGATTCCTAGTATCATGTTAGGATGCTTGATGTTTTGAATGAAAACAATAATTCTTAGTATGATGTTTAGGGTAACAACTATAATTTCTAATATCAAATATGACAATTATGATTTCTGCGATGCTTCTTATATTCTTTCCTAATATTCATGTTAGTATCATGTTAGGGCTATATATTTGATCTTTATTGTTTAGTGACATGCTAGGATTTGTTATTAATCTTGTTAGTATCATGCCTAGAATCTTGCTATTAATATTATGTTTTAACATGATTATGATTGTTATTATTATTATCATGATTATTATTATGTTGCTTGATATTTATTGTTATTGCTTGATCACACCTTTTATGCATGTTTAAAGGGAATTGGTACTTGTAATCACGCTTAATAAGATAATTAAAAAAACTTGTTTAGGGTTAATATGATTATAATTCAAGTGATCGCCAATAATAGTTTTATTTGTGCATTAATATTCAACCAACATAGATTAAACATGTTTAGGGTTAATCCTATTGATTGCATGTTAGTTAGAAAGCACACATGAATACGATCAGAATAAAGTAGAGGCCTATTATTAGGGCAGGTTCAATCTCTTTTAGGTTGGATTTGTACCTTCATCCCCGAACTACCAGTCATGGTTCCAGATCTATTGGAGTTGACGATCTCCTGGATCATTAAGGGGTGTAACCTTCACCTCGTGAACGGTTTACAAGTTCCTAAAACTTGTTGGCGACTCTTTTGTTCTATCTTCCTTCCCTTTGGACGCCACCATGCTTAAGTGTATGATCACAGTGGGTTTCAAGTGTGGGGTAATGCTTGAAATATTCCATACATAATGAGTTTAGGAATAATAATTAATGTACCCTCCAAATAATAATCGGGTCGCCCATAAAAACTCATTTAAGATCCATTTTAGCATTTTGGCCATAACTTCCTCATATTCAGTGGAATTGGGCTTATAATATATCATTGGAACTCTATTTTCAAGCCCCATCCAACTACATAATTATTGGACCCATGTCATGTACCAAACTAAACTGGATTGGACGTTTTTCATAAATAGGATACGAAAAGAAAGATTTTTGAAAACAGAAAGAACTATTTTATTAGAAACAGAGAAATCACGAGACTCTTTCACATTTCACCTCGTTCGATAATTAATGACGTGAAAAATACTCATCACTGGGTTTGGTTTTTGGGGAGACGCAATCAGGAGTCTAAAGTACCCCTGTATTTAAAAAGTTTGAGTAACATTACCCTTTTTCATTTTCCTTGCAATTAATTCCAATGAGTGGGTATCTCCAAACAAAAATCTCACCCTCGTATATATTAACCAATCCTCTTCTTCTTTTCTAATACTCAATCTATAAAACCAACCTTAGTGATATCCAAAACGTTTTTCCTTCTTTAAATGGTGATTTTCACAAAACTTTGGGTTTTTAGATTGATTGCAAAGAAGAGGAAAGTTGGTTATTCTATACAAGGGTGAGGATGTTTTTATGAAAAAAAAAATAACAAATGGATCTCACTCCCCAGAATCAGTTGCCGAAAAATGAAAAAGGGTAGTGTTACCCAAACTTTTTAAATTTCGGGAGTAGTTTTTTTTTAATAAAACTTTTTAGCAATTAGTTTTTCATAAATTGACCTATTCAACAGGCAGTTCCTGACAATATTTCATAAAGTATATATTGATGTTTTTGACATCACATTTTTAAAATGAGTTTGTTCTACTACAGATGTTTTGACATGGATTTTTTTTGCAACCGATTTCTAATTTCCACTGATGTAAACCTAACTGTATTTTATTTCTTTTCTCTTTTGAACAGATTGAGGTATTTGATGAAGTCTGCGTTAACAAAGAGAAATATTTCTTCAATGGTTGTACGCTTCTCTCCTCTACTTGGCTATAACATTAACAAAGTCTTGAGACCAAAGTTGGAGTTCTTAGTCAATATAATACAATGGGCAAGTCAGTAAAGGAAGTTTTGTACTATCCCAAATACTTCAGCTACTCAATGGAAAAGAAGATAAAACCAAGGTTTTTTTTTTTTGTTAAGAAGTAGAGATATTAATTGTAGTTTGAAAGATATGTTAGCAAAAAATGATGATGAATTTGCTATTGAGTATTTGGGCCTTGATACAATGCATGTTTCTATTAAGTAAAAAATAGTTTTAGATTACTCTCATAGGTAAAATTACATTACGCCATTGTGAAAATTAAACAAATCAAAATTTTGGATCATCCGGTATTTTATATGTGATATCATAGTGCAGAAATTGGATGAATATGGCTTCTGAATTTTGCTATACTGCATTTTATCATTCCATTGTAGTGCTTTGAAAATGATTCATGCTAGTTTGTGGCTCAATAGACATTTGCTATAACTTAAATTGAATAACATGTTTCAATACTATGCAAAACCTTCATTAAGATTGAAAATACTCCAAAAATTTTATATATGACTGTTATAGAGTTGATTGATAACTTTGTGTTAAGATTGTGCATGTATTGATGGCACTACAAGAATCAGGCCAAATAGCGACGGATTTATTTTCCGTCGGATATTTCCGACGAATTATAAAATCCGTCGGAAATTTACGACGGAATATAAATCCGTCGGAATAATTGGACGTTTTGACGGAATATTCCGTCGAAAAAGGTCAATTTCGACGGAAAAATATTCCTGTCGGAAATTTTCGACGGAAAAATCCGTCGAAATTATAATTAAAAAAAAGAAAAAAAATATTTAAACCCCCTAACCCTAATCCCCTTTCTTCTGCCCCTTTTTTTCCCTCTCCTCTTTCCTCTCTTTCTCTCTCCTCCTGGTCCTCCTCATCTCCCTCATTCTTTCCTTCCTTCTCTTTCTCTCTCCTCCTGTTCCTCCTTCTTCTCGGTCCGCCCCTTCTCTCCTCCTTTCCTTTTTTTATTTCTTCTTCTATTTCTTCTCTACTCTTCATTTTCATGTCCTCTTTCTTCTATCACCACCACCAACAACATCACTGCCATCACCACCAACAACAACCAACATCGCCGCCATCATCGCCACCAATAACACCACAACCACCGTGCAACAACAACGACAACGCCCAACAACATGAATTGCAAAGCCACCGCGCAAGAATCGTGAACCGATTAGATCTAGTTTAATTTAGGTTACATTGTAGATCTAGTTAATTTTTTATGTAATTGTAATGTTAATTTATCAATTTTTTAGATAATTGTATAATTATATGTTTCCTTTAATTTTGGATGTTTAGTTATCGTTTTTTTTTTCTTATGAAATTCTTGTTAAATATGTAGATCTAGTGGTTTTTATTTATTTGTGTGGTATTTTTCGATTTTATTGTCTTTATTTTCGTATTTTTGGGTTGATTTTCGATTATTGAGGTAAATTTTCCGTTTTATTGCCAAGTTTTGTGTTTTGGGGTTTTTGTGTGAGTGTGGTGGTGTCGCTGTGAGTGTGGTGGTGTCGGTGTGAGTGTGGTGGTGTGGTGTCAGTGTGAGTGTGGTGGTATCGGTGTGAGTGTGGTGGTGTCAGTGCGAGTGTGGTGGTGTGTAGTGGGGTGGTTTCGGTGTGAGTGTGGTGGTGTCGGTGCGAGTGTGGTGGTGTTGGTATGAGTGTGGTGGTGTGCAGTGGGGTGGTGTCGGTTGTGGTGGTGTTGGTGTGAGTGTGGTGGTGTGAAGTGGGGTCTGGTTGGGTGGGCTAGTGGTGTGGGGTGGTAGCTGGTGGTGCGGGCTTTTATTTTATTTTATAAAGAAATTTCCGTCGGAAAATTCCGACGGAATCTGATTCCGTCGAAAATTTCCGACAGACTTTTCCATACAAGAAAAACCTCTTTCGACGCATGAAATACGTCGGAATTTCCATCGAAAAAGTGTTTTCGACGGAAATTCTGTCGGAAAAGTGTTTCCGACGGAAATTCTGTCGGAAAATGTCAATTTTCCTACGAATACTTTTCCGACGACACTTTCCGACGGAATTCCATTCGGAAACCGTCGGAATTAAGCTGTTTTCTAGTAGTGTGGGCGAATGTGTATTACACTCTTGAGGTTGCACAATTAGTTACACAACTTATGTTGTATTGAGTTATGAGGGCCTTGTAAAAGATGGTAAATGCTACTATGCTAGGGTCCTTTCATTGCTGTTAAAATAAAAGTATTGGTTAGGGTTATTTGCTACACATGAGAAATGCAAAAAGAGTATTGTGGAATTTATAATTTAATTATTTTTAAATGCAGGCTATAAACCCATATAATATTGATAACGGTTTTTTCACCAAATGCCCTTGAACTTTTAAAAAATTCACCAAATACCCTCAAGTTTTTCAAAAATTCACCAAATGCCACTGTAGGGAATATTTCAAGCATTACCCCACACTTGAAACCCAATGTGATCATACACTTAAGCATGGTGGTGTCCAAAGGGAAGGAAGATAGAACAAAAGAGTCGCCAACAAGTTTTAGGAACTTGTAAACCGTTCACGAGGTGAAGGTTACACCCCTTAATGATCCAGGAGATCGTCAACTCCAATAGATCTGGAACCATGACTGGTAGTTCGGGGATGAAGGTACAAATCCAACCTAAAAGAGATTGAACCTGCCCTAATAATAGGCCTTTACTTTATTCTGATCGTATTCATGTGTGCTTTCTAACTAACATGCAATCAATAGGATTAACCCTAAACCTGTTTAATCTATGTTGGTTGAATATTAATGCACAAATAAAACTATTATTGGCGATCACTTGAATTATAATCATATTAACCCTAAAGAAGATTATAAATGATCTTATTAAGCGTGATTACAAGTACCAATTCCCTTTAACCATGCATAAAAGGCGTGATCAAGCAATAACAATAAATAATACTATATCAAGCAACATAATAATAATAATAATAATAATAATAATAATAATAATAATAATAATAATAATAATAATAATAATAATAATAATAATAATAATAATAATAATAATAATAATAATAATAATAATAATAATAATAATAATAATAATAATAATAATAATCATAATTAAAATAATCATAAAAACAATCATAATAGCAAGATCCTAGGCATGATACTAACAAGATTAATAACAAACCCTAGCATGTCATTAAGCATCAAAGATCAAATATATAGCCCTAACATGATACTAACATGAATATTAGGAAAGAAATAGGAAGCATCGCAGAAATTACAATTGTCATATTTGTTATTAAGAATTATAGTTATTACCCTAAACATGATACTAGGAAGATCAAAAAGTCCTAACATGATACTAGGAATCATAATAACAACCTAGACATGATTTCTAAATCATAATATCAATAAATCAATTAAAGCACTTACTTGGATGCCTCGTTTCTCTTTCTAATAACAAAATACACACGCTAGTAACTTCAAGGAAAATATAAAATCAAAGAATTAAATTAAATAATTGAAAGAGAGATTAGGTACCAAACCCTTAGAAATTAAAACCTTTCACGTCTAGGGTGAAGGTAACTTCGAACAATGCTAGGTGTTTCTAGATCTTGTGAATGCGGAATTTTGTATGTGAAAAGCTTGTTTAGAAAAGAGAGAGAAAGGAAGAATCTTGAGAATCTTGAAAACTAGAGAGAGTAAGAAAATTGATTGTTGTTGATGATTGAAAATGGAGGTTTTAGGAGGCTATTTATAGAGAAAATCAGCCGGATGGATAGAAAAACGAATCAGAGTTTCAAAGAGAATAAAACAAGTTAGCGCCAGACGCCAGACATTAGCGCCGGGCACTAAGACTAACGCCAGGCGCCAAGCATTAGCGCGAGGCGCTAATCCTGTCGTCAGGCACTAGGAACCAGTTTAACGCGTTTTCTTAATTTTGATAAAATTTAGCCGTACAGAAGGGCAAAATCGTATTTTCCTTAAAACACTTCTTTTATTCTGATTAAAACTCTAAAGTCAACTAAAGTCAATTTATCAATGCTAATTAAATTAGGAATGAAAAGAACCTTCTAGAAGAATCTAGAAGACTATAACCAATTCTAATTGCATTAGGAATGATAAATCAATATTAGGCCCTCCTCTAGATCATTGGGCCGCACATAAATATCAAACCGGGCCCAGTTTAGTAATTTGGCCATAACTTCCTCATTATTCATCGGAATTGGGCTTATAATATATCGTTGGAAATCTCTTTTCGAACCCCATCCAAATATACTATTATTGGACCCTTTCTATGGACCAAACCAAACCGGATTGGCTGTTTTCTTAAAATAGGTTTCCAAAAACAGAGAGAAAGAAAAGAATTAAAAACTAACCGCAACACTAAACTTTCCACACTTTCACTTCATTCGATTATGATTCGATGTGAAAGGTACTCATCACTGGGTTTGGTTTTGGGGAGACACAAACGAGTGTCTACAGAAGCCCCCACTTTGACTGAGTTTGGAGAAACGCAAGTTTTGAAAACAAAAGTCAAAGTATCGATAGGGACGAAAAATGATTTAGAATGTTCTGCGATCCTTAATCATTCTTGTAACGCCGATACCTGCAAACTACCGTTAGTTAAACAGATAAGAGAGTTAAGAAACGCGTATCTTGCACCGTCGAGCACACGTCTCTGAAGGTAACCGATTTGCTGCATTGCTGTTGTGACAACCTTCCACAAGCCAAGGAACGCCATCTTATTGTTTTGATGTTCACTCATCTCTGAACAATAGAGCTTTTTTGGATATGTTCACGCGTCTCTGAACAAAGAGCTTCTTTTTAATATGTCCACGCGTCTCTGAACAAAGAGCTTTTGAATGATATGCCCACGCGTCTCTAAGCAAAAGAGCTTTTGATATGTCAACGCGTCTTTGAACAACAGAGCTTTGAATGATATGTCCACGCGCCTCTGAACAATAGAGCTTTGATGATATGTCCATGCGTCTCTGAACAAAAGAGCTTTGATGATATGCCCACGCGTCTCTGAGCAAAAGAGCTTTGATGATATGTCCACGCGTCTCTGAACAAAAGAGCTTTGATGATATGTCCACGCGTCTCTGAACAAAAGAGTTTTGATGATATGCCCACGTGTCTCTGAGCGAAAGAGCTTTCATACTTGAATTTTTGTTGCGATCGTTCGGTTGGCTAAGAACAGGAGCTTTGCTGAATAGTTGTATCCTGTAAAAATCAAAAGATTGCCAAAAGACTTTGCTAGTGCATTTCTTAGGGTTTACCTAATTCTTGATATTTTTTCTTAGGGTTGACCTAAGGTGATTGATTGACTTGAAGTTGACTCAATGTGACTGACTGACTTGAGGTTGACTCAAAGTGAAATGACACGTGTGACTCATGACTCATGTGTGCATTGTATTGTGATCGTGCGACTCGAAAATGCAAAAAAGCAAAAATTTTCCGTCATTTTTGTGGAGGGTACCGACTTTCTCCCGAAAAAGAAAGAAGCGAAGTTTTTGAAGGTGCACGTTGAATGAGCTTAATTCGTTAACGCTGTCTCTCATAGTACAAGGATTGTAACATCTAAGACTATCTTAGTTGACTCGATAATGAAAGTATTTAGGTAACTTAGGCGCGGAGGCTAAGTACTTCATACTTTGTGATGTAATGATGATTGATCTTAATGAGACAAGGCATGCTTCAGTGTTGTGTTCAGATTTCATGACAAAGGGTTCCTAAGAGAAGTATATTTGGTCAGGTATCTGTGCAGTGTGTGAAAGTGACACTAAAGTTAGGCCGCAAGGGCTAAGTGTGTGGGAAAATATTATTTCAAGAAGATTTAAATGATGGTGACCCTTTAGGCTAGGTAAGCTAATGATGTAAGGATCAAGCCCCCAAGTCTAGCTCTAAGTAGATAGGGATGAGCATAGGAGATCCCTATATATGATCAATTATGAGTGTAAATATGAATGCATTTTTATTACGGCCGCACCTCAATGTGAGGTTGCCTACGTACCTGTTTGGAATCAGGACGAACGTAGCTCTAGCCGAACCTCGTACAAGTGTGTGTATACCTCAAAAAGGTCTTTTTAAGGGTTGTAACGTGGGTAGGTTGAAAATTGAAAGGTCTATCGTTATACGAGGCTCAAAGTGGTTTATAAAAAAAAAAAGGATTGCATATTTGAAGGGTGAAAGGTGATATGATGTGCTACAAGGGGTGCCTAAAATCATTGTTATACCTTGTGCTTTTTTTTTCTTTCTTTTTTTTTAATTAAAATGCAATGCAATGCGATGATCATATGTAAGGAAATAAAATGCTCATTTTATTAAAGGAAAAGAAATAATGATCTTACAAAATAAATCTAAGAAGTATAAAAAGGTGCCTATGCTAGACTTATTAGGGAAAGGGTAAATAAAAATAGAAAAAAGATCATGAAATCTTGTCGTTGAAGCTTGCCTCTTATCCCTTGGCTTATCATCACTTGGTGTTCTTGCCGACTGGAGGTATTGGAAGCCCCTTATTGTCGATCAAATATTGGATTGCTTCCTTTAGCTTCCAACAGCTCTCAGTAGTATGACCCCTACCTTGATGGTAATTGTAGCGTACATTTGGATTCCAACTAGGCAATCTCTTCTCAAGTGGGGGATCTTGAATGGGTCCAATTGGAGTAATGAGTCCCTTTGCATAGAGTCACTCGAAAGCATCATCGTAGCTAATTTCAATAGGGGTGAAATCCTTTCTTAGTTGCTTTCTAAATCCTCGATTATCCATGGCTAAGATTTCATTAAGGTCGAAAGTACCAACATTGTTACTAGAGTAGGTGTTTTCGGAAGAAGAAGGATAGTCGTTCTTCTTTCCTTTACATCCACTGTTGTTATTGTTACTAATCCTGGCCTTTTTGTTGCTTGGAGGAACATGGAGGAGACTTGAATCAATGAGGTCTTGAACACGATCTTTGAGAGCGAGACATACTTTGGTGGTGTGACCACGACCTCTATGGTATCGGCAATAAGATTTTGGGTCCCAATTGGGATACCGTTTTTCAGGCGGAGGGTCTTGACTGGGACCAATGGGGTGATTGAGACCTTGATTGTGAAGACAGTCAAAAGCTTCATTGTAAGTCATTCCTATTGGTGTGTATTCTTCAATGGTCCGTTTCGCCCATGGCTTAGGGGCATTGAGTTTTTCATTAAATCCTTGGTGAGAATTTTGTTCAATAACCATTACCCAATTTGCTAATCCTTCTACCATATTCAAGAGCATGACAATGACATCTTACAGTTTTCGAACGTCTTATTTTGGACTTGACAAGTTTTCCCTGGTATTATCTAAGAAAAGACTTTCATCCTCCTCAATCATGGCCACTTCATCAAGAGAGGTTATATAAGCTATCTCGATCATGGGCTCGCCTACAAGTGTGATAAGGAGTGAAGGATCGAAGGATGTTTGATCTTCTACGATGGCTAGAATCTCGGAAGTTTTATTGTCATCAATCAGATCTTGAATAAATTCTTTGAGTATTCAACACTCCTCAGTGTTGTGACCCTTTCCTTGGTGATATTTGCAGTGCTTATTAGGATCCCACTTGGGTGGCCTGGCTTCTGGAACTGGATCCTTGATAGGTCCTATGGGCATGACTAGTCCTTTGTGGTGTAGTTTTTCGAAAGCTGTTTCATAACTCATGCCAAGTGGAGTGAACACTCTTTTCGACCTTTGGATTCGTGGTTTGGGGGTGATCATAGCATGTACTTCGTTAATGGGAGAGGAAGAAGAAGGATGGTCGTTCTTCTTTCCTCTCGCACTATTATCTTTCAGAAGGTCATCTTCAATGTCAATGCCTATATTATACACAGCCTTGAAAGTATTCAAGTTGTGTTGATATGTTAAGTGTTTTGCATATTTTTCTTGAAGGTTTTTTATGAACATCCTTACAGAATCTTTTTCGGTAGGAACCTTAACCATATTCGCAGAAGTTTCCCTCCATTTGTTGAAGAAAGAAGTGAACCCTTCGTTTTCTTTTTGTTTTAACATCTCAAGTTGTCTGTGGTCTATTTTGTCTTGAATGTTGCACTTATATCTATCTATGAAAGCGTTTGTTATCGAATCCCAGGTAGAGGTTTTCTCTTTGTCAAGGGAAAATAACCATTGTTGACAAACGGTTTCAAGAGATAAAGAAAACAAGGAATGAAAGACTTTCCTATCAATCTGTTCATTATGGTTTCAAAGGCTCTTAAGTGAAGATAAGGATTATCTATTGCCTTGAATTTAGGGATGTCAGTGACATTGAACTTTTGCAGAAGAAGCTCCTTGTCCTCTGTAGACACCTAAAAATGTCTCCGCAAAACCAAACCCGATGATGAACAACCTTTCACCGCCATTATTGGTCGGGTTGAGTATTTAATCTTGGAGTGCTTATATCTATATTTCCATTTCATAAACCAACCCAACTCCTAGCCCATTTCCCCAAACCATAACTTATTTTCCTCTTTTCATGCCTTTAAACCCAAAATAATTCATTTCGTGTCCTTTAAAATCATTCATTTCGTGTCCTTTTTATAAAAATTTTTAGTCCAGTTTATTTTGGTCCATTATCTGGGTTCAATGATTGAATAGTTGGATGGGGCTTTAAAAGATCTTTACAACGATATATTATAAGCCCAAATCCGAGTTATAACGAATAAGTTATGGCCAAAATATTAAATTGAGCCCAAACCGAACCTAAGCCCACCTTACCTACGACCCAATGATCATGTGGAAGGTCCAAATTATTTAATCCCATTCCTAAACCAAATAGGATTAATTGGAAGCTTCTATAAGTTTCTACAAGATCTTAATTATCCTTTTTGAAAATATAAGATTAAAGAGTTTGAAATTGAATAAAACTTTTCTTTTTGAAAATCCTATTTGTATCCGAATTGAAAGACGTTCAAATATAGTCAGATATGATTTTCCAAATTTTATATGGTTGGATAGCCCTTGAACTTATCTTTCCAATGATATATTATGATATCAATTCCGATCTATAACGGAAAAGATATGAATAAAATGTCAAACTCTATCCAAAACTGACATCGTCTCTCTATTTCGGCCATATCTTTTATTTTACAAAATATTTTAATCTGATTCTAATTTGGTTATAAATTAGACTTCAATAGATTTCCAACAATATTTTATTTATCTTATTCCAATTTCTGGATCAAAAGATATGATAAAAACAAAAACCGCAAAAACTACAGTCAATCGAGTTTTATTCCGATCTTATCTTATTTTTTTCTTCCCTTCTTTTTTCTCTATAAATAGAGGTCATATATTCCTTTTTCAATCATCAACAATCTTGATCACAAAATAATTCTTTTCACCCTGTTTAGCCTAAATACTAGCCACCCTATTCTTCCATAATACTTCCTTAAGCACTCCAAGGAGTTCATACAATACCCAAAGTTCCATACTTAAACCAAGGCGTGAAAGGTATAAATAACTGAGGTTTTGGACCAAATCAGATATACATTTATTTAATTTAATTTCCATTTAATTTATATTTTTTTATTGAAGTTACTAACAATTTATTCATGATGTAGCAATTTAAAGGAACGCGCAGAATGTGAGTAATTAATTAATTTAATTACTCTTATTTTATTCTTGTTGCTAGTATCATGATTAGGATTTTTATATTTGATTTGACTAACTATTTATTGTTGAATTTCTTCCAATATTAATGTTTATTCTATTGTTATAATGATCACTATATTGCATGTTTAAAGGTAATATGTAATTGAAAATCACGCCTAATAAGATAATTTGGACAACCGGTTTAGGTTCCTTTTTAATCTTGTTATTAATTCAAGTGATCACAATATTTTAAAATTATGTGTTGCATTAATATTCAACCAATTTAGCATAATAATAGTTTGGAACAAATTGAATTTTTGTTTTTATGCCTTTGAGATTGCAGGAATCACTTTTCACTATAAGAATCGAGTAGAGGCCAATACGGACGAATGTGACTCCATGACTCACTTCGTACCATCATCCCCGATCCTCCTTTCGTGGTTCCGAACCATATGGAGTAAGTAATCTCATGGATTATGAATGGGGTGTAACCTTCACGGGTCAATCGTTGTTGCATATCGTTGTCCCTTTATCGTGGTTGCCTTTTATGATCCGTGAACGATTTACAAGTTCCTTAAAAACTTGTTGGCGGCTCCCTAATTTCCTTGTCCCTAATCGTATACGTCAATTCCCACTTCCTAAGAGTACCAAGCACATTCACCACATGCTTTTAACGTAGGCACACTTCGAACGACGCCTACAATTTGGCGACTCCACTGGGGAGGATTCTTGGTTATTTATCGATTTGAGTGATCGGTATTTAACTAAGATGAGTGGATGAGACTTGCAAGATTCTTGAATTGTATTCCTGCGATTTAATTGGCATTGTCACATATGCATATGCTTTTTAGGTTACCTATTTTGCCACAATAGTACGTGTTCTACGTATGTGGCTAGCTCTGGGGATTTAAGCTCTATCAACCCGAAAACGCTCATGGCAATAAGGGTTCATCCGAGTTTTTAAATCTACCCAAACCATGGAGATGAGTTCGATTTCATCACGAACTCGCGGAGCCGCCCGTTGGCATACACCCTCAAGGGAGGCTGCCTTGCTAACGCGTCCAAACTCTTAACCATGGTACCCTTTGACACCCAAATAAGCTTGACCATAGTCGAACATAGAATTTGACTTTAGGTTGCGAACTTCATTGCATCATGCGTGACAATGTGCTTATGTGTGCATTTCTTTTTCTTTTCATTTATTTATTTATATTTTGCTCGTATCAAAACCCTTTTTTTTATTAGAGTCGAGTCATTGATTTTTTTAAAAAAAATTTAAGTCACCCGGATATTTATTCCCGTATACTGTACAAGAGTCAACTTGTTTTGGTCATATCTAGAGTTGTAGAAAGAATTACGTGTCGTGAAAACTATGGATCTGTAGCCCCGAGTTTTATCTTTCATTTGGAGCTGGTTTAGTCCTAATCAAAGTCACAGATCAAAAGTTATAACCGATATACTACAGCTTGTCCAGTTTAGGTGTCTTTTTAGCGTCAACTTTCTTTTTTTTAAAATTTTTTAATTTTTCTTTATATCTTTTCTTGTCAAGCTAGTCTTAGCCAAGTCCTTTAATCTGTGTCAACTCAAATAACATAGGATTATAGATTTTTATTTATTTTTTTATATCCATGAGTCCTAACTCTTCTAGAATTCTAGTCCTCTTCCTAGTTTCTTGTGATTTTTTGTGCTAACCTTAACATGTGTCCTTTGTCTTTGATTTTGGTTGATCTTATTTATGACTAATGATTGCCAATGGACCCTTTTCACCTAGTAAATAGCATAAACATTAAAATTGGACAAAATTAATCAAGTTAGTTTGTCTTTTAGTCTTCCGTGCTATTTGGTCATTGGATCATTTGTTTTTCACAACGTCCTCATATCTAGCCATGCGATCAAACCATGCACTAGGTGAAAAAAGGCATTAGGCAGCGGTTCAAACCCGGTCTAAGGCACCGGTTTGAACCACTGCCTATGTGAGGGGTGCCAAAAACTTGGTTTTTGGCACCGGTTCAAAACCGGTGCCATAGAGTGGAATAGGCACCGGTTAACCGGTGCCATAGGGTAAAATAGGCACCGGTTAACCGGTGCCTAAAACTGCTCTCCCGCCAATTTTTTTTTTGGTGGTAGATATTTTAGGCACCGGTTGCTGCCTAACCGGTGCCTATTCACCATTTTTTTTTTTTGTTTTTTTTTTTGTCCATCGTGCAATAATATTTAAAAAAAAAACCTGTTTCCAGCAATAATAATAACCTGTAATTCCAGCAATTATATTAAATATAATAATTAATAATATTATTATTATAATAACTAATAATAATAATATTATTAATTATTACAATAAGATACAAAAATAATATTAAAAACAAGAATTCAATTATATATATAGATATAAATATTCCCAAATGCAATACAAAAAAAAAAAAGTTGCTTAAATATACAAATAATAGTAAGTACGTACATATATAATGAATAATAAGTTATATAGTTCAAAAGTTAACATAAATAATTTACAATTACAATGCCATTTACATGTTGAAGGTGATAAAAGACGCCAACATGTCACGAACTTCATTAAGCTCCTTGATTGTCAACGGACCATCCTTTTGGACCTTGCAAAACTTGAAATACAAAAACATTATTTTAAAAATAATTAATTAGGCAAACAATATGTATTTTATCAAATATTACCTATATGACTTCTATATAGCCCATTTCCTACATTACTTATCAAATGAACTATTTCTTTCTCATAACATGTCAATATTGGATAGTTGTATGTGTGTAAGCCCTAAAATTGTATAGGAGAGCATTTTATTAAGGTTTATGACGCTTTTTACTCAAAATGGCCCGAATATGGCCTATATGACCTTACTTTGCCCATTTCCTACATTTCTTATTAAATGAACTTTATTTATCTCATAACATGTCAATATTATCTAGTTATAGGTGTATAAGGAAAGAAATCACATCAAAAGAGCATATTAACACAAAATGGCCCTAATATGGCCCATATGACTTTTATTCAGCCCATTTTCTACCTTTCTTGTGAAATAGCCTTTTTGTTTCTCATAACATGTCATTTTTGGATAATATTAGGTGTCTAAGGCTAGAAATCACATCAATATAGCATTTCAAGAAGTTTAACAACGCATTTTACTCAACATGGCCCAAATAGGGCTTATATGACTTCTATGTAGCCCATTTTCTACATTACTTATCAAATGAACTATTTCTTTCTCATAACATGTCAATGTTGGGTAGTTGTATGTGTGTAAGCCCTAAAATTGTATATGAGAGCATTTTATTAAGGTTTATGACGCTTTTTACTCAAAATGGCCCGAATATGGCCTATATGACCTTACTTTGCCCATTTCCTACATTTCTTATTAAATGAACTTTATTTATCTCATAACATGTCAATATTATCTAGTTATATGTGTATAAGGAAAGAAATCACATCAAAAGAGCATATTAACACAATATGGCCCATATGACTTCTATTCAGCCCATTTTCTACCTTTCTTATGAAATAGCTTTTTTGTTTCTCATAACATGCCATTGTTGGGAAATATTAGGTGTCTAAGGCGTGAAATCACATCAATATAGCATTTCAATAAGTTTTAGGACTTACCTCATCAAGCTGTTGAGTGTCCGTACAATGAGTCACAATGTCAAGCATGAATCTCATCACATACAAAGCACAATCAAGTCCATTCTCTTGTTGTGCGCACTAGCATATGACAAACAAATCACATCAGTGAAACATGAAAAGGAAATGAGCAAATATTTACTACCATAGATTTTCAAGATAATCACAATATCATGTAAATTACCAACGGTGTCTTCCATGTTGGGCCCTTTGGAGCACGACAATGTAGCTTCTTCATAACACTGTAGTATAAAAAAGTACATTCAAATTTGATTAGTCGTATGATTACTAAATTAGTTATTATTAGCAATAATCATCACTAGGTCGCTATATATATTTACTTTTGCAATATAGACTTCACGAGCCACTTCTCCGATGATCGAGCTGAATCAAGGTGATAAATTGTGTTAGTGGAATTACAAATCACCATGAGGCTCCAATGCTCCCTACATAAGTTCACAATAGACAAGGTAATTAATATTTAGGAGTCAACATATAATGAGGCCAAATCGATTGAATTTGACATGGTTAGACTTACTCTCTATAACATGGGGCGAATATGAACTTGTCTCCCGCACGCGCTGATTCCCTTATACTCTGTTCAACATAGTACAACACATCATGGGGGTTGCCTATGATTTTAGTAGTGGATAACTGCTCGGGGCATAACCACCCAACTTTACAAGGAGAATCAGTGTCAGTTAAGTGCTCCTGTAGTGCTCTGCGTGCATGAACATTGAATAATTTATCAGATGTCGGATAATCACCATCAATTTGAATAAATTGAAAAAAGTATAGATTATGTGGGCATTGAAGTACCTCATGAATATTTGAATGAGGGAAATGATAAGCTTTTCACCACGTAGAAATTCCTTCACATCTTCTTTGCTGATCCATGCAATTGCATCCTCATCATAGTGGAACATTGCCTTAGGAAGTGCAACTTCCATGGGATCGACCAAATGACAAGCACGGTTGTGAAGAAAGGTCATGTCAGTAGAGAGCGATTGAAGAACAATGTCTTCAACAAGTGGAGTAGGTGGCATGGGTGAACCTTTCGAAGAGTGCAACTTCGACGCTTGTTCACTCTTGGACCGTTGTTCACTTAGCTTCTTCTTAGGTTGATCAATTCTTTTAGGCTTCTCCACCCTCTTTCTCTTTGAAGTTTTGCTTCCATTGGAAATCTGAAATAGTTTGAGAAATAATAAGTTTCAACTCACAATCACTTATACATATGTAATTATGATATGGTTTGAGAATGTATAAGTTTAGTAGTTCAGAAATGAATAAAATAGTCAAGTGATTATGAGTTTATAAGTTATAAATATGTGATTATGAGTTGTTTCAAATGAAAAACACTTATAAATATGTGATTATGAGTTGTTTTGAGATGCAAGGAGTTTATAAGTTGAGAAATGAAGAAAATAGTCAAGTGAGTAGCCATTTCGGCTCAAAATGGCTTTATTTTGATGAATTGGACCCAAAAACTTAGAACTTGGCGATTTTTATGTAATTTCAAATGGAAAACACTTATAAATATGTGATTATGAGTTGTTTTGAGATGCAAGGAGTTTATAAGTTGAGAAATGAAGAAAATAGTCAAGTGAGTAGCCATTTCGGCTCAAAATGGCTTTATTTTGATGAATTGGACCCAAAAACTTAGAACTTGGCGATTTTTATGTAATTTCAAATGACAACAACTTATAAATATGTGATTATGAGTAGTTTTGAGATGCAAGGAGTTTATAAGTTGAGAAATGAATAAAATAGGCAAGTGAGTAGCCATTTCGGCTCAAAATGGCTTTATTTTGATGAATTGCACCCAAAAACTTAGAACTTGGCGATTTTTATGTAATTTCAAATGACAAACACTTATAAATATGTGATTATGAGTTGTTTTGAGATGCAAGGAGTTTATAAGTTGAGAAATGAAGAAAATAGTCAAGTGAGTAGCCATTTCGGCTCAAAATGGCTTTATTTTGATGAATTTGACCCAAAAACTTAGAACTTGGCGATTTTTATGTAATTTCAAATGACAAACACTTATAAATATGTGATTATGAGTTGTTTTGAGATGCAAGGTGTTTATAAGTTGAGAAATGAAGAAAATAGTCAAGTGAGTAGCCATTTCGGCTCAAAATGGCTTTATTTTGATGAATTGGACCCAAAAACTTAGAACTTGGCGATTTTTATGTAATTTCAAATGAAAAACACTTATAAATATGTGATTATGAGTTGTTTTGAGATGCAAGGAGTTTATAAGTTGAGAAATGAATAAAATAGGCAAGTGAGTAGCCATTTCGGCTCAAAATGGCTTTATTTTGATGCATTGCACCCAAAAACTTAGAACTTGGCGATTTTTATGTAATTTCAAATGACAAACACTTATAAATATGTGATTATGAGTTGTTTTGAGATGCAAGGAGTTTATAAGTTGAGAAATGAAGAAAATAGGCAAGTAAGTAGCCATTTTGGCTCGAATTAGCTTTATTTTGATGAAATGCGCCAAAAAAATTAGAACTTTGCTTCTTTTATGCAATTTCAACTCACAATCACTAATACATATGTAATTATGATATGGTTTGAGAATGTATAAGTTTATTAGTTGAGAAATGAATAAAATAGGCAAGTGAGTAGCCATTTCGGCTCAAAATGGCTTTATTTTGATGAAATGATGAAAATTGCTTAAATTTTTTTTTTTTTAAATATGCAACGGCAGCCGCACCGGGACAACCGAGGGAGCCGCCCCCGCTGCCGGAACAGCGAAGGCAGCCCGTGCCGAGGCCACAGCAGCCCCGACAGGTGGCTGCCAAGGCTGTAGCAGCCACGGCAGGTGGCTGCCAGTCTGCTGCAGCCTTGGCAGCAGCCTGCCTGGGCTGCTGCTGCCTCGACAGGTGGCTTCCATGGCTGTAGCAGCACAGGCAGGCTGCTGCCGAGGCTACAGCAGTCTGGCAGCCACCTGCCGTGGCTGCTACAGCCTTGGCAGCCACCTGTCGGGGCTGCTGTGGCCTCGGCGCGGGCTGCCTTCGCTGTTCCCGCAGCGAGGGCGGCTCCCTCGGGTGTCCTGGTGCGGCGGAAGTTGCATATTTTTTTTAAAAAAAATTTAGAACTTGGCGATTTTTATGTAATTTCAAATGACAAACACTTATAAATATGTGATTATGAGTTGTTTTGAGATGCAAGGAGTTTATAAGTTGAGAAATGAAGAAAATAGGCAAGTAAGTAGCCATTTCGGCTCGAATTGGCTTTATTTTGATGAAATGCGCCAAAAAAATTGAGAAATAAATAATTTACCTCCTTATTAATCAACTTCACCCATGCACGTGGCCAATCAACGAAGCTACCTACAGCTTTCCAAAGCGTTGTTATCTCAACCTCTTCTATCGGTACGGGTAGTGGGATGTCTTCGAACCCCGCAACCACTGAATCGATCCCAACCGAGTAATGATGTGGCCCCGCCGTAGCACCCGTCGTCGGTTGGGCACTACCATACGCCACCAAACTCAACGCGGTACTATTTGCATGCCCCAGGGCTAGAAGTGCACACCGGGTGTCTTCCTACACAAGTATATATATAAAAAGAAGATAGTTAAATAGGACTTTTACAACAGCATAGATATAACAAAATTCATTAAGGTAGAGGGTTACAAATCACCTGTAACTCTGGAAATTCATGCGGTGTTGGATTTTCAAGCTCCCTCGAGTCCGCATGTGTAGGAGTAGGAACCTGCAACAGTACATCAATCATTGCACCTCAAATCTCAATTAACTCAGTATTTTAAAACTTTTAATAACCCAATTGATTTTACCTCAAGTGGCACATCTTCACCACGTATCTCATCTCCTCCATGTCTATCACCTTCTCCTTGTCCTTTTGGTTCAGAACATGAGTCGACCGGGGTACTAGTGAGGAACGGCAAAGTCGGTAAGTTCATCAGCTTCGCCCAAGCATTCAATTCACCAACTAACTCGTTGCGTACTTGTTCCTTAATTGATGCCACCTTAGCATCCAACTTCCCCGGTGAGTTAACACTGGCTCGAGATCTACCCGATTTTGTGTATTCGGGACCCATCACCTTATTCCATCCAAGCAATGACCCTCCCGAACCTACTACTCGTCCTGGATGGTATGGCCTTCCCAAAGCCATGGTGAAAGGGTCATTCTCCACACTTGGTTCAAATTTTCCCTCCACCATCTCTTGAGTGTGCTCAAGCTATAGCATAAGGAAAAATGAGGTCAGTAAAACAGTTAATGGTTTGTACAGTGATTAGATGCAAAAGTGACTTAATTTCAACAATTCATAGGTAACTTACAAGCTTATCCGCCAGTTTTTTGGCTTCCGGACCCTTGATGAACCATTTTCCGGTTTTCTTATCAAACGAATGGAGAGAACAAAAGAAATCACCGGCACAAAAGAAATTAAAACCGATTATTAGTTTCTATTTACTAACAACCATAAGGTTAAGGTATCTTAAATTGTCTAAATGTGCCAAAAACACACTTACCCTTGTATCATCCCAAAATGCTTGAATCAAACCCGGAGGTACTTGCCGCATTACAAGTGTAATGGGGATTTTCCGCGAACATATGCCAACTTGATTAGCATATTGTCGACGTCATTTGGGCCCGGGTTGGCCTTTGTTGTCATACTCCAAGACCATGGGACCGTCCGGTTTCTTAACGCTTCTCGTCGGACCCTTTCTTTTTCTTTCAGCCGGTGCCTTTTCCCCCCCTCCACCACCTGTGTTGTTTTCATCTTGCCCTTGGCCTTGACTTTCAGGAGTCGGGTTCTCACCAACAATCTCACGTGCTATATTTACAATGGCCGGTGCACGTTCAGCTGAAATTTCATAATCGTCAAGCCTACGCTCGAACTCATCTTGAGCCTGATCCTCTGGCTCACCCAAGTCATCCTCCTTATTCACATCATAAGGCACATCACTATCATCGGAGTCGTCATCCTCATACTCATCATCGTCAATGTCCTCTACCAAAGGAGGATCATGATCGTCCGCCATGAGATATAAGCACCTGTCAAAGCAATCATAAAACAATATTAGTGTATAGTAAAGTATATGCATGGTAGTTATTATGGTTATGTAGAAGCTATTTAAGCCATTTTCACCTACTTATTATGGTCCTATAACCTTGTATATGCATGATAATGAGTACACTTAGGCAATTTCAAACTACAAACATGTAAAATATATTGAATGTAGGTTGTTAGAATGAATAAATGTTAGTTCATACACAAAACAAAAAAATTGGGTTAAGTAGAAGCTATTTAAGCCAATTTCACCTACTTATGGTCCTATAACCTTGTATATGCATGATAATGAGTACACTTAGGCAATTTCAAACTACAAATAGATCATTTTCGCCTACTTATGCTCCTATATACATTATAACTAAACTATATTTGCAATGAAACCATTACTAACTTTTAATCAAACTACCTCATTCTGAAATTCCTTCGTTGTGGTCTGATCGCATATAACCTGCTTCGTTGTCTATGTCATTTAGTACAACAGGTCTAGGAACAGTGAAAGGTGTTGAATCATCAAACGCATCATATTCTTCCTCATCCTCAACATCTCCAATGCCTAGGATTCTTCTTTTTCCAGCTAGCACTATAGACCATTTTGAATCCATTGGTCAGTTACGTAGAACACTTGCTTAGCTTGAGATGCAAGGATAAATGGTTCCGCACTATCATTCAAGTGGCCAAGATCTACAAGAGTAAAGTCCTCATGTTTGACGTTACGCCTGATATTATCAACCCACTTACACTTGAAAAGAGCAACCGTGAAGTCACAATAATCAAGCTCCCATATTTCTTGAATTCGACCATAGTATGACAACTCTGCATCGACAGGTGATTTATCCTTAGAACTTGCAAACTCCCTTGACGATGCCACAAGAGTTACACCACTGTTTTGGGTGGAGGAAGATTTCAAATCACGAGCCTCGGTCCAAAAAGTGTACCCATTGATGTCATATCCCTCAAATGAACGGACATCATCCCTAGGACCGTACGCAAGCCACCGTACTGTATCGGTCACATTAGTATCATTCAATCCACTCATTACTCGTTCACGAAACCAATCAACAAATTTCTTATTATGCAACTGCATAAGTGCCCTTTCACCTTTAGATGGAAATTCGGCACGCAAACAAGCCATGTGCTCGTCTAAATATGGGTGCACATCTGAAACATGGTGCAACACATAAAGGTGTGCTTGTAAGAACTGATCTCGGTCTGGTGACATTCGTTTCGACCCAATTGTGCCATGACCATCAAGTCTACCTTCATGTCGAGAAGTAGGAAGACCAATAGGTTGAGCAAGGGCTATGTAGTCCGCCACAAAGTTACCTATCTCCTCACCCACTGTCCCTTGCATTATACTTCCTTCAGGGTGAGCTCGGTTCCGTACTTTATCTTGTAATGTACCCATGTGTCTTTCAAAAGGGTAGCACCACCTCATGAACACTGGACCGCACAACTTAATCTCACGCACCAAATGAAGAACCAGATGAACCATTATGTCAAAAAATGAGGGTGGGAAATACATCTCAAATTTGCACAAAGTCACAACCACATCTGCTTGCAAAGCATCTAGTGTACAAGGATCAAGAACTTTGCTACAAATTGTATTGAAAAACGAACAAAGGCTTGTAATCGCTTCCCTCACGTGTTTCGGTAGAATACCACGGATTGCAATCGGTAGGAATACTTGCATCATAATGTGACAATCATGGGATTTCATACTTGTCAGCTTCAATTCTCCATTTAAGGTTACAAATCTTTTCATGTTAGATGAGTACCCTGATGGAACCTTAATGCCGTACAAACATGCACAAAACATACGTTTCTCTACCCTTGACAATGTATAGCAAGCCGGGGGTAAATAATTCTTTTCATCCTTCCCTTTACCCTTAACTTTCTTCTTTGACGCATCTTTGGCCTTTCCCTTTACCTTGCTCTTCTCCTTCCCTTTTTTCGAAACATTTTCATCTTCTATTCTCGGCTCCTTCCCCTTTCTAACCTTTTCTTGAGGCCACAATTCTGGACGAATCCCCATCTCTTTCAAATCTAACCGTGCACCCTTTCCGTCCTTTGTTTTGCCTGGGATATTCATAAGCGTCCCAAAAAGAGCATCACACACATTCTTCTCTATATGCATCACATCAAGACAATGCCTAACGTCATGTTCTCTCCAGTACGGCAGCTTCCAAAAGATTGATTCTTTCTTAAACAGAGCAGCTGAGACCACAGTTTTTTCTGATTTTCCAAACACCGTTCGTATCCCTTTCACCCGAGCACTAATCTCAGCACCAGTCAATGGTCTAGGCGCAGTATCCTCTTCCACGGTTCCATCGAAAGCCTTTTTCTGCCTACGGTACGGGTGATCACGCCTAAGGAACCTTCGAGTCCGTAGGTAAACATCTTTGTGAGAATGAGTCAGGTATACGCTTGATGTGTCATCAATACATATGGGGCATGCTTTTTTCCCTTTGACCTTGTACCCACACAAGTTGCCATATGCAGGGAAGTCATTCATGGTCCACATAAGGGCTGCACGCAATGTGAACATCTCGTTCTGATGAGCATCGAAAACGGAAACCCCTTCGTCCCACATCTTTCTCAAGTTGTCAATAAGCGGCGCAAGGTAAACATCTATGTCGTTTCCAGGTTGCTTAGGACCAGTTATTAGCAATGAAAGCATTACATACTTACGTTTCATGCACAGCCAAGGAGGCAAATTATAAATCACTAAAAGTACCGGCCATGTGCTGTGTTGGGTACTAAGAGTGCCAAATGGATTCATCCTGTCCGTGCACAACCCAAGCCTTAAATTTCTGACTTCATTACCAAATTCCTCAAACTTCAAATCAATGTTCTTCCACTGTGGAGAGTCAGCTGGATGCTTCAGCATTCTGTTTTTCTTTCTTCCCTCTGCATGCCACCTCAAGTTTTTAGCGTCTTTTGGTATTGAGAACAGACGCTTAAACCTTGGAATAATGGGAAGATACCACAACACCTTAGCAGGAGGTCCCTCCGTGCCAGGATTGCAACTCATGCGCTTGTACCGCGACCGCTTGCATCGTGGACACTCCTGCAGTTTTTCATACTCATTTCGATACAAAATACAGTCATTAGGACATGCATGTATCTTCTTATACTCCAAACCAAAGGGACACATGAGCTTCTTTGCGTAATAATAAGACTTAGGAATTTCATTCCCATCAGGCAACATATCACTTAATGCGGTTAACAAAGAAGTAAAACTGATATCCGTCCACCCATGCTTCGACTTAATGTTGAAAAGTGTTAGCACGGCCGATAGTTTGGAGTATTTTTTGCACCCAGGATACAAAGGCTTTTTGGAAGCCTCCGATAATAATTCAAACACTTCACCTTCAACACCTTGCAACATCTCATCCACTTGTTCATCCTCGACCTCATCCGCCTGATCTTCATTGTCTCCATCCTCACCATTATCAACAATATACTCATCATTCTCGTATTCCTCGTCCACATGAATCTCAGTGCTTCTAACACGCACATCATTCCGATCAAGATCCCCACTGTACTCTCCACTTTCTTCGTGCCAAATCCACACATGGTATAATTGCCTAAACCCACGACATAATACATGATCTCTAATGATTTCAACATTATCGACCACATTCACATTATTATAATCAACACAAGGACAATAAAGGCATTTGCCTCCCAGTTTGCGTTGATAAGCTAAAGCCCTCTCGCAAAACTCTTGAACCCCATTCCAAAATTCCAATGTATTGCGTCTACCATACATCCAACCACGATCCTTCTCCATTTAGTAAATTGTCTCTAAACATATATAGCACCATATAATTATAATGTGTAAGTGCTACATATTTTATGTAAATCAAATTCAAGTACAAAACGTGAATATACCATTCATATAGTGAAAAAATGCATGTTTCGAAAGGGTCCTTATCACTCCAACCTAACCCATCCTTGAATGTCTACTCTCACTAGTGAATGTATGTCAACTTTCCAATTTTAAGGAAAATCTGGCAGCATTTCCCCCTAGTTCTCCAAGTACACGATGTAGATAATTAATTACCCACATATGTACCCAGAGAACATAGTGAGGAAATGGTAAGCCAAGATGTTCCTTAAAATCGAAAAGAAAACATACATTCACCACCTAAGTGAGAGTACACATTCAAGAACAGTCCCAACCGGGGACTATTCAAGACTTTCTCTTAATGAGAAAGCCTTGAACGGGTATCTAGGCATATGATGATGCAATTCAAGTATTCTATATATTGTTGTATTTATTTGCAATTAAACAATACACAAGTTGAAATTTCATGAATAAACTTTTATTAAATGGATAAATAGAAAGAAATATAGCTAAGTAAAGTTTATAAGTCATACCAATATAGAAACTACCCACTTGAGCTCAATATGTAGTCCTCAAGCTAATTAAACTCGTGCTTCAACTCACAAATCTGTTAAAAAAAAACAATATACAAAAATTAGGTTAAATATAAGGTATGTACTATTTCTTTCTCATAACATGTCAATTCACTAATTTATTTATAAGCTAAAACACATCATTCATTGAACTAACAAATGCTAAACTAACAAGGTTACTAATATCTAATTTTTTCAAAATTACCCATCAAAACAACTTAAAAGTAACCATTCACCCATTCCAAAATTCATCTACTTTAGTAACAAGCAAGGTTACTTAGCTAATCTCAAATTAATTCAAATATACCCATCAAAACAATTTAATATTAACCATTTAAACATTCCAAAATTCAACTTATTTAATAACAAAGTTAACTAATCTCTAACTTATTCAAAATAATCCATCAAAACAACTTCAAATTAACCATTAAAAGTAAAATACCAAATTTCACCTATTTAATTAAGTACCAAGATTAATATATTTTCTATAATTATTTCAAAATTATACACAAAAACACATTAAATTAACCATTAAAACATAATAAAATCCAACTAATTGAGTAACAAGGTTACTAATCTCTAATATTTTCACAATTTCCCAATAAAAAAACCAAAAATTGGTAAAAATTGAAGTAAAATTATATTTAAACCTAATTAATAAATATATGTCGAAGCAATCAGTAGGAGGGTAAGTAAAGGGAACAAACATAACTCCCACAAACTAATTAATAAATATAAAATAACAGTGCAAATTTTTTAGAAAAATAATAAAAAAATATATATATAAATTAAAGGGGCTAATGGCCAAAGTAGTTGCATGCTTTAAATCTTAATGATCCCAATCAATCTGGTGCAACTTGAATCCCATTAGATAATTTTTTATACTACGTTAATCTAGGTTAGTGATCATTTTTTTGCATACATTGTATAGTTATGAATCAGATTTTACTTGAAATAAATTCTTGGAACCAGCTAGTAGGATATAGGTTTTGCAAAAATAATTAACACATTACCTCAGGTTTGCAACAAAACAATCAGTCTCAAAACAACCGCTCTCAAATTATTTACAAAACAATAGCTCTTAATGATTACCTCTCGCAACCCCGGGTTTGCAGCAAGCCAAAGCCCACACATCACAGCTTTTGCTTCTGCCACCCTTACCTCCCAATTAGCACTACTCTGCTGCACCCCTACTACCTTGACAACCCCTTCCTTGTCCCTCACAACAGCACCCAAACCACAACCCAACTCCTAAATAAAGCCCGCATCTACATTCACTTACACAGCTCTTGCAAGCGATGACAGCCATCTAGCAGCAGAACCCAACCATATACACTGAAGCATAAAAATACTAGACGCAAACTGGGATAATAACAAGAGTCATGTGACCACTTGTTCTCAAGTTTTTTTTTCCTTCTGTTCAATTCATTTATATATACCAAACTATTTTAAGATCTCAATGTGATGTGATTATCATATTTATCTTCTAATTAGGAAGCCCCTAAATTTTAATTTGCTTAACAATTCAACAAGCAAAAGAAATTAATAAAAATACATAATTGATAAAATAATTGTGAATAAAGGAAAAAAATTATACCTAGAACAGCCGTGGAAGGTGGTGCTGCCGTGGAAGGTGGTGCGGTTGAAGGTGGCGCGGCGGCGACGTTCAGGGCTGCGGCGCGGCGTCTTCAAACAGCCCCAGAGGAGAAGAGAAGAGGAGAACAGCAGAGAAGAGGAGAACATCAGACCTAGGCTTCTTCAATTCGAACAGCAGGGCTGCGGCGCGGCTTCTTCAATTCGAACAGCAAAGATGGAGGGAAAAGGAGGGGACGGAGACTAGGTTCGGGTTTTCTGGTGGTGTTCAAGGTGGCAGCAGTGGTGGAGGGAAAAGGAGGGGACGGAGGCAGCAGTGGTTTGGGTTTTTCGAATGAAACAGTGAATATGAATGGTTAAGGAAAGGAGGAAGAAAGAAGGGGGAAGAAAGGAGGGAAAAGGGCCGGGTTTTTTTTTAAAAAAAAAAACCACCGGTTCACTAAGGCACCGGTTCAAACCGGTGCTTTTTAGTGTTTTTGCACCGGTTTGAGTTGAACCGGTGCCTTTTACCAACTTATTAAATCCCGCCCAATTTTGGGCCGGTTTTTGGCACCGGTTTGGCTTGAACCGGTGCCAAAAGGGGGTTGCCTTTTTGAATTTTTCTACTAGTGATGAGTCTTAATAAACTCACCTAATACACATGTTGAGTCATTGCACACACTTTGTCTTCGAGTAATGCACTATATTATTTATGATCGTATATTAGGACCATGCATGCATCGCTTTCCGTCGTAATGAGTGGAGTATTTCCCGTTCGTTTTCAAAATTGTTTCATACACTCTTCCTTTCCAATCCGAGTATTGAGTGAATGCATTAAGTGATGAGTTCATCCTTACACATTACTTGAGTCTAAAATCACTAGGCAATAGTTGGAATAATAAGGGGAACGTCACTCCTTCCTTCTTTCCTTCCAATCAAAGCATCAACAACAAGAAACTTTTTTTCTCACCAGGCGGCAAGAAGTTACTCATAAACAGCCATGAAGACAATGCACGATGCAAGCTTCTCACCAAGATTTCATGTTTTCTTCTTCTTTTGTTTCAAACCCTTCCCCCTAAAACGTCTAGCATATGTTCTCCTTATCCATGTGTCTATATGTCACATTTCTTACCTTCTTCATAAATGAGCATCTCTTTCTTACATTTGATCACGTAATTAGAAAAAATAATAAAAAAAATTACCGAACTAAATACAAGGTACACCAATGACTTAAGGCACCTTTGCACCCCTGTCATTCCCTATTAACCATTCAATCACATTCCATTTCTTCATCAACCACTTTGAGCCTCGTCTAACGCTTGACCTTCATTTCTTCAACCTACATTCACTCAACCCTGGGATGGGAAGGTGTTTAATTTGTATAACATTCAAAGGCAAGTTTAAAAAAAATGTCTAAGGGCAAGTGTTCCAATGTCTTTGATATGAACATGTCTCAAATTGCGTCTCTCATCGAGTGCTTGGTACCGTGCTTGAGAAACATGAATGTTAAGTGAGTGATGGACCGCATGATCTGAGATTGCCTACATTGATTCAAAAGAATTAAAAAAAAAAAAGAAGAAGAAGAAAATAAACTTACAAAATTCAAAATTTTCAAATGCACAATTACACATCTTGGGGGCTTCTCTCAGGTCTTGAGCCTTTTTCCCCTTTTTTCCTTAAACCATCAGCTTAACCACATTACAACCCTTGAAAGACCTCTTTGAGGTGTACATACACTTGTGCAAAGTTCGGTTAGAGCTAAGTTCGGCCTGATTCCTAACGGATACGTAGGCAACCTCACATCGAGGTGCAACCACATTCATATTTACATTTATATTCATATCCATGCTTGATCGAGTCAAAGAATATGCAATGCTTACCCCTACCCATTTAGAGCTAGACTTGGGGGCTTGAACCCACATCATTTAGCTTACCCAGCCTAAAGAGTCATCATCTTTATCTCTTCTCACATATATTTCCATCACCATAACCCTTGCAGCCAGCTTTAGTATCACATTCACACACTTCACTCACACATCCATATCCATATCGATCAACCTTCCCTTTAAGAACCCCTTATCATGAAATCTTGTTTCAACACTGTGCATGTTTCATCATCTTTCAAGACAACATTCATTAAAAGAAACATTGTATACTTGCTTAGCTTCCTGACCTGAGCAATGTTCATTGTTTCATGCATCGCATAATGTTCTTAATATCATTTATATATCAATGATTTTTAATCATACAAAGCATTCGTTCTTAGCTCCTTGACCTAAGCAACATTCATTATGCAATACTCAATAATCACTTCATCTATATACGTGCTTAGCTTCCAAACCTAAGTGACGTTCAAGATCGTTTCTTTACACCATATATGATGCTTAGCTCCACGACCTAAGTTCATCATTCATCTATCGTGTCACATGATGTAATTGTCCTTAGCCTCCTGGCCTAAGAACATGCATCATGCATACGTTATTTTCAAGACAAGTAATTCAATCCATACGATTCATTTCATCTTGCTCAAGGAGGAAGTTCAAAACTTCTTCCCTTTTTCATAAAATATGTTGTCCTTGATTAATCGCCCTTATTTTCTTGACCAAGTACTGTGGAAAGGGAAATTAGGGATATTCATTGTTAATTATTTGACTCAACTCTATTCAACATGCATAGATGGAAGAAGACAAGAAGAATGAAGGTTGTGATATGAAGGGATCATGTAGAAAATGGAAAGTTGATGTAGGTGGAGAGATGTGAAAAAATTAGGAATAGAATGTACCCCCAACTCAAATGACAGAAAAAACCGACTCATGCATGAACCTAAGACATGGTCATGGTGACATATACTCAAAGTGTGTGCTAAGGCTAGTGAGTGTAGGTGACATGTTAAGACTCGTGTCATGACCATGTGGCTAGACTGTGTGACTAGACTCGAACAAAGACTAAGTTAAGACCTCGCGTATATGCATTAAACCGGACATGTTGTGGTATTTTAGTTATAACTTTTGATCTGTGACTCTGATTTGGATGAAACCAACGCCAAATTAAATATAAAACTCGGGGCTACAGATCCATAGGTTGTATGACTCGTACTTCTTCCTAGAACTCTGGCTATGACCAAAACAGGTTGACGCTTGTGCAGTATACGGGAATAAAAATCCGGGTTGACTTAAAGGGACTATGACTCGATTTTAGACATATTTATTAGCTCAAATTAATTAACTAATTAATTAAGAAAAGTCCTTTAGTCATTAATTAGTTTATTAAGACTTATTTACAAATACAAGTCAAACCAAACGGTTAGTTTAGTCACATAATAAGTATGCATAAGAAGAGATGCACAAGTAGTCAAGTAGGCACAATAAGATGCAATGAGTTTGAAACCTAACCATGATAATAATAATAATAATAATAATAATAATAATAATAATAATAATAATAATAATAATAATAATAATAATAATAATAATAATAATAATAATAATAATAATAATAATAATAATAATAATAATAATAATAATAATAATAATAATAATAATAATAATAATAATAATAATAATAATACAAACAATCATAATAGCAAGATCCTAGGCATGATACTAACAAGATTAATAACAAACCCTAGCATGTCACTAAGCATCAAAGATCAAATATATAGCCCTAACATGATACTAACATGAATATTAGGAAAGAAATAGGAAGCATCGCAGAAATTACAATTGTCATATTTGATATTAGGAATTATAGTTATTACCCTAAGCATGATACTAGGAAGATCAAAACGTCCTAACATGATACCAGGAATCATAATAACAACCTAGACATGATTTCTAAATCATAATATCAATAAATCAATTAAGGCACTTACTTGGATGCCTAGTATCTCTTTCTAATAACAAAATACACACGTTAGTAACTTTAAGAAAAATATAAAATAAAAGAATTAAATTAAATAATTGAAAGAGAGATTAGGGACCAAACCCTCAGAAATTAAAATCTTTCACGTCTAGGGCGAAGGCAACTTCGAACACTGCTAGGTGTTTCTAGATCTTGTGAATGCTGAATTTTGTATGCGAAAAGCTTGTTTAGAAAAGAGAGAGAGAGGAAGAATCTTGAGAATCTTGAAAACTAGTGAGAGTAATAAAATTAATTGTTGTTGATTATTGAAAACGGAGGTTTTAGGAGGCTATTTATAGAGAAAATCAGCCGGATGGATAGAAAAAACAAATCAGAGTTTCGAAGAGAATAAAACGACTTAGCGCCAGACGCTAGACATTAGCGCCAGGCGCTAATCCCGTCGTCAGGCGCTACAAACCAGTTTCACGCGTTTTCTTAATTTTGATAAACTTTAGCCGTACAGAAGGGCAAAATCGTATTTTCCTTAAAAACACTTCTTTTATTCTGATTAAAACTCTAAAAAGTCAACTAAAGTCAATTTATCAATGCTAATTAAATTAGGAATGAAAAGAACCTTCTAGAAGACTATAACCAATTGTAATTGCATTAGGAATGATATATCAATATTAGGCCCTCCTCTAGATCATTAGGCCGCACATAAATATCAAACCGGGTCCAGTTTAGTAATTTGGCCATAACTTCCTCATTATTCATCGGAATTGGGCTTATAATATATCGTTGGAAAGCTCTTTTTGAACCCCATCCAACTATACTATTATTGGACCCTTGATATGGACCTAACCAAACTGGATTGGCTGTTTTCTTAAAATAAGCTTTCAAAAACAGAGAGAAAGAAAAGAATTAAAAACTAACCGCAACACTAAACTTTCCACACTTTCACTTCATTCGATTATGATTCGACGTGAAAGGTACTCATCACTGGGTTTGGTTTTGGGGAGACACAAATGGGTGTCTACAGCCGCTGACGTTTGTTAATATTCACACCGTGACCTTAAAATACTCCTGACGTTAAAGTTCCGTTAGCAATAAAATTTAATTCACCAAATGCCCTAACTTTGTTAAATAATTACACAAAATACTCTTATTTTTGGACGTACAAGTGTACAATGTCTAGTTTGAAATTTAAGAAAACAAGCCGTTAGTTTTGATTTTCACCCTTTATTTGCATAAATAATCGATACATAGCATCCTCTTATTTGCTTAACCACAATTTTTTAACTCCTTGATAAATCAATCTTAAGAGTTGCAAACAAAACTTGTTGTAGTAGAAGAAAATTTGCAGTAAGAACTTCTGAGTCCGCTAGCTAGTCCGCGGACAAGCCCAGACTGTTTACTAGGGTGGGTATAGAATAATTGTCAAGCCGCATAAAAGGGACTTGAGTTTGTTATATTAAGTCTGTTGGACAAAATGTGAACTATAGCCCGATCCGTTTTCCGTCCAAGCCCGTAAGTAATCACCTCTATTTTATTTGGCCCTCTTTTTCTCTATTTGCGAGGTCTTCGACACTTCTTTTTATGAATAGAGGATGTTTGCAACTCTTATACAAAAGTACTCATACATTGAGGAGGATTATTTAGATTGATAACTCATGGTGTTAAAAATTTGTGGTTAAGCAAATAAGAGAGATGCTATGTATCGAGTATTTATGCAAAAACAAGGGTGAAAATCAAAACTAACGGCTAGTTTCTTTAAATTTCAAACTAGACATTGTACTTCAAAAAATAAGGGTATTTTGTGTAATTATTTAACAAAGATAGGGCATTTGGTGAATTAAATTTTATTGCTAACGGAACTTTAACACTAGAGGTCACAGTGTGAATATTAACAAACATCAGTGGCATTTGGTGAATTTTGAAAAACTTGAGGGTATTTGGTGAATTTTTGAAAAGTTCAAGGGCATTTGGTGAAAAAACCATATTGATAAATTCGAGTAGTGTATTAAGAAAAATGATAAATCTAGTCCTATATCAAAATCTTAGAGAGCAACAAAATGGAGTACCAATCAACATATGATTTTGTCATAAATTTAAAATGTGTATATATACATCCTCCATTTTTATTTACTTGCAACACAACCCTATGGCACGTTCTTTAAAGTTGAGATTATAAAATGAAAATAATGGACATATTATTCAAAATAATTTTTACATGTGATACCTAACTCTGCTCTAATCCTCATGTTAAAATGGTTTTGATAAAATCGCTCGTTAACCTTCACTAATTATCTCCTAAAGCGTGCTTAGAAGTTGTGCTGTAAGTAAAAAGAAACGGATGAAGTATATTTTTCTGACAAAAAATGTATATAATATTAAGAATTAAGAAATGCATTTAATGTTATCTACAACCCTTATAAATGTACTTCATTATTATTGTACTAATATGAAAAATGAAAATTATAAGTAATAAGCCATAATACAATACATCTTACACTGATCCTCTAGATGAAAATAGAGGATAAAAATAGATTATACCCATAAATTTTGGTTATACTCAAATAAATTTGACCACTTTCAAAAACTTTAGTAAACATTTTTAGTTGTAAGACCAACAACTTTTTCGGACTTTTTTCTTCCTCTATTTTTAAAGCACAAATTAAGGGTAGCTTTAGCCACTAAATTGATTAATTTGTCAAAATTATGTTGATTTCTAACTGAACCAAAACTCACTGACCAAATTTAGTCATCTATTATAACTTATCTGTTTAACATCTAACAAACTTATTACAATTAATAAATATAAAAACTCAAGTCATTTTGCTCCACTCCAACATTAAAAAAGTTGATACATTACATCAAGTAAAAATTTTGTAAGTTTGTTATTATTCTTTAAAAATCTAATCAGCTAACTTAATCTCTTGTAGTAGCCATATCTTTTATTTGATAGTTTATCCATTATGAAGATGCAACTTTAGTTAAAATATTTTAAATTCCACTATCAGTTTATTACAATTTAAAACATTGTGGCATTGAATTGACAATACTTAAAACAGTACAGATTTGAGATATATTTATTAGTTTTGGAAACTTGATTTTAAAATCCTTAGGATCATATTATAATGTGTTATTGATCAACCTTTACAAAAATGTAACTTTTAATTGTCAGGCTTAATTAATATATACATACAAAGTACTAGTTTATTACATTAATTAACAACAATTAAATATCAATAATTTGGGCATTTGGAACGTCATAAATTTATGTTGTTTATATAATCTTGTACAAAATGATTTTTATTTATTTACATGTTTTGCTAATTAACGATAACAAGCTCTAATAATTTGTTTTACAGATTGTATGATTTATATAAAGGTAATTATGTTATGATGTCATAAGATAAATTAGGACAAATATAAGAGTCAAATTTTGATTGTTTACACGGAGTTCAAAGACAATTTAATGACAAAGGAACATCAAGAATCTCCTAATGCAACAAGGGAAAGTGTTGATCCTCCTTTAAAATTTACAATATTCATGAAATCACATGAATTCTCTCCTAAGTCCCCCATATCTCCAAATATTAAAGACATATTATTGGAATCGGCCAAAGAAAGTCCGACAAAAGGTAATAATAATTCTCGATTTATATTTGTTTATAATGTAGAGAAAGCTACACATGCAATTATGCAAAAGTAAATGATGTAGACGATATTAGGTCCCACATCTTGGTTATCAACCTCGTATTTTAATGTATAAAATTATTTTGTAATAATTTAATGTGTTATATAGGTGTGTTTGATGGAAAAGGAAAATGTGGAGGAATATCAAATACAAAGAATAATTATGACTATGGCTATAATGGATTCAACTACAAAAATTATGAGGTAATAATTTTAGACAATTTCTTCATTATTTTTCATATAATTTCTCAATTATTTTGTCTAGAAATTAAAAACTGAACATGTTTCCCAACCTTTTTAAAAGTATGGGTAAACTCTAATGAATAGTGTTGAGACTATTGTACCCATAAAATGTTGATTTACGTATTAACCCCTTTTAAAAGTATGACCACACTTTTGAATAGTATTAAGACGATTATGTCCCTAAAATGTTTATTTAAATGTTTGTCCTCATTAATGTGGACCTTTATACCCATTAAAATAGGTGTTTACACATTTTTCCTAATTAATGATACTAACAATGCAAAATGAAAGAACTTATGGACATGGCTAGCTACGCACGTTATTAGTTGCTCAAGTTTAAAAAAATCAAGACAAGAAAGAACGATGATTAATTTTGGGGGAAATGAGAAATAGTTATTGCATGGTCAATTTAATTGTGAAACACTATGTAAAAAAATATATTTTAAGTCTTTTCATTTCATTCAAAGTATGTATTTTACCATGAATTTGTCAAAATTTGTATTTAGTTATGATCACTTTGTTAAAGATGTTAACAACTCGACTCTTCAATTCACCGGCCTCATATACTCAAGTTTGATTCTAACCACTTATACAAGTGTATGGACATTTAAAACTTATTTAATGTGGACCAAAATTTAAACATAATAAAGGTTTACTTACCATAGAAAAATCTAACAATTTTAAACATACATGTGTATGAAGTCATGAAGTACCCAAGTTAAGGAAAATATAGATTATAAAAACAATATTTGTTGGATATTGTACTTCATAATTTAAAGTAAAATGACTATAATAGTGATATAAATTAATTATTAAATTATAGGAATTTGAGGTATTAACTCCAAGAACAAGAAGCATAGAAATGGACGAGTATAGGAAAAAATCAGTTGTAATTGTGGAAGAGTACTTTGCAAATGATGATGTTGTTTCAACAGCAAATGAATTAAGAGAGCTCGGGATGCCAAATTATGATTACTATTTTGTTAAGAAACTTGTCTCGATGGCCATGGATAGACATGACAAGGAGAAAGAGATGGCTGCAGTGTTACTATCTTCTCTCTACGCCGATGTGATATGCCCTTCACAAGTTTATAAAGGCTTTTCAAAACTGGTTGAATGTGTTGATGATTTAGTTGTGGATATACCAAATGTCGTTGATACATTAGCTCTATTTATTGCAAGAGCTATTATAGATGATATTCTACCCCCTATATTTTTAACTAAGCAAATGATTATTTTACCAAAGGATTCCAAGGGAGTTGAAGTTATAAGGAGGACCCAAAAGGGTTATTTATCGATCCCATATCATACAGAGATAATCGAAAAAAGATGGGGTGGAAGCAAGAATAAGACAGTTGAAGATGTCAAAGCAAATATTACTACTTTGTTGACAGAATTTGTTGTTAGTGGTGATAAGAAAGAGGCTTGTATGTGTATAAAAGAGCTTAATGTTCCATATTTTCATCACGAAATAATGAAGCGTGCATTGATACTTGCAATGGAGAGACAAAAAGCTGAAGGTAAGATCTTAGAGCTATTAAGAATGGTAGCAAAAGAAGGACTGATAAATTCAAGTCAGATAAATAAAGGATTTAATCGAGTGATTGAAACCATTGATGATTTATCACTTGATATACCGAATGCTAGACAGATTCTTCATTCCTTAATTTCAAAATGTGCTTCTGAAGGATGGCTATCAGTTTCTTCGTTAAAGTCCTTATCAGTAGAGCCGAAGAAAAGGTCACTTGAGGAGGGTGTAGCGAAATCTTTTAAGATGAAGGCTCAATCCATCATTCAAGAGTACTTCTTATCACGGGATACAATAGAAGTATACAACTGCCTAGACTCAGAGAATTCTACATCATCTTCTGAGCTGAATGTTGTATTTGTGAAGAGATTGATCAATCTAGCAATGGACCGTAAGAATAAGGAAAAAGAAATGGCGTCTGTTCTTCTATCATCCTTAAGTTTACCAGCTGAAGATGTTGTAAATGGATTTATAATGCTAATAGAATCAGCTGATGACACTGCCTTGGATAATCCTATAATTGTTGATGATCTAGTAAAGTTTCTAGCTAGAGCAGTAATCGATGAAGTGATATCGCCTTCTCATTTAGAGGACATAGGTAACCAATTCATGGATTGTGACTCAAAAGGCAATCAGATCATCCAAATGACTAAATCACTTTTAAAGGCTCGACTTTCAGGGGAACGTATTCTAAGGTGTTGGGGTGGTGAAGGAAGTAAAGGAAATGGGTGGACAGTTGACGATGTCAAAGACAAGATAGGAAAACTTTTAGAAGAGTATGAGTGTGGAGGCGAGCTAACGGAAGCATTTCGGTGCATAAAGGAGTTGGGGATGCCTTTCTTTCATCATGAAGTTGTGAAGAAAGCATTAGTGATTGTTGTGGAGAAGAAAAATGAAAGATTATGGAAGTTGCTCGAAGAGTGTTTTAATTCGGGGCTTATAACAGTGAATCAAATGACAAAGGGATTTATAAGATTTGAGGAATCACTTGATGATTTGGCTTTAGATGTACCAGATGCTAAGCAACAATTTTCATGTTGCGTTTACAAGGCCAATAATTTAGATTGGTTGGACTCTTCATCTTTTTCTAATGAACCTAGAGACCTACTTAACATTGGTAACCAATCTAAAGATTGAGTTTTACTTGCACTTCTTGTTCATTAATTTATACAATTAGTTTTTTTTTTTTTTTGGGGGGGGGGGGAAGATATGGCATCAACATCTCATCAATATTAAGTCATAACTAATCAAATTAAAACCATTAAGCATAAGTTCTATTTTATTTTTCTTTATAAAGGGGGGGGGGGGAGGAAACATTAGTTTATGATTGTTTTTTTTATATAATACTCAGTTCCTTTCAATATAAGGGGAGAGATCCGGTGTGAATAGATCTTTAAGTGATAACCCTATTATATATGAGAATAAATCTCAATCATTGGATACATCATGATCTAACTGTTGAGATTGCTCACATAGTAATGGCGGAAATGTAATTTATATATTTTTTTGCTCATTTCGAATAATAATTTTTTGTTCATTTATCAAATGAGCAAACACTTATTTGCTCATTTATGAAATGAGCAACAATTTTTTGTTCTTTAATCAAATGTTTGCGTAATTTGTTTTGGTTTTTTTTTTCATTTATCAAATGAGTAATTAATATTTGCTCATTTTGTAAATGAGCAATAATATTTGTTCATTTATTAAATGAGAAAACAATATTTCTTTGTTTTGTTTGTTCATTTATCAAATGGCAACTATTCTTTGTTCATTTGTCAAATGAGCAACAATTCTAAAATATCCAAACTAATATGAAACCTTGAACTTACTATATCTAAAAATGTAAACAATTTTTGGACCATAAGAGACCAACTGTATACTAGTTTATATTATGCACTTCATTTTTTGCCTATTTTTGAAGTACATAGTTCACAAGGTTAATTTAATACATGTTGTTCTGCTTATATCCTTCACAAATGAGCAAACTAAATTAATATGAGCAAACTAAATTAAAATGACCAAAATCACATACAATTAAAATGCATAAATGAATATGAAAAAACTTATATAAGAATCTCAAAAATTGCTCCATACTATCAACATCGCTCGATCTAATCTAGACATTTTGATATCTTGCATTGCCAAGTCGATTATGTACTTCATTGAACTCTTGAACTATTCAAGGTAAAGATTGTTCACATTTGATGAATATAGCCATATTCTTTCAAATTTCTCGTGAAACATTGAAGTAATTGAATCCTATTTAGCTTTCATAGTCAATTGTCTAAACCAAGAACAATAGCTCTTTACTTTGTCGATTTTTAACAAGTAAGACTTGCTTGTACTGTCTTAAAACGATTCCAAATCGATCAATTACTAAGAGCCTATATAGCCTTGAGTACGTTCTTGTTAATGTGACATTGCTAAAGATATTCATAACACAAATCATGCTTATGATTTGAACTTTTGTGAGTTTTCATGTAAGGGAAATGTTTTTTATAATCAAGCATTTCTTGACTCATTGTTTAGACAACAATGCCATTCAAAGAAATTTGCAACTATTGCTCTTTACTTTGAATGTGAGTCTTTCCGTGTGTTAACGAATTGTTTGTTGATCATGGAACACAATAACCATTTATTTGTTCCGTCCTTAGCTTAAAAGGTCTTTAAACAAAGCATACTACCTTACAACTGATGTAGCACCACTTGCTACATTCTAAGCTTGTAAGTCAATAACTTAGCTTATATTCAATAGTTTGAGGTCACTTTCAAAGTGCAATACTCAAGCAGTATCTGATACTTGTGAAGATAATAACTTGCTAAGTTAATTAGAATAACATGACTCTTCAGCGAAAATGGAATCTTATTCCTTTTCTATGTTCCTCGTTTCCTATAATTCTTATCATACTTTATCTTATAATCTTTTAGAATTGTTTCTTTAAGAGCCTTTGACTTCATACTTTGTTAGGCATAATTAAGCATTTAATGCACCGTATAACAAAGTTCCATCTTTTCCTTTAATTTATACTTGAATTAATACATCAGTGAATTGTACTCACCAGCATATAAAGCGAAAGTATATGTTGGTTGTCAAGCATTGACAATTTTGAGTTTCCAACTCAATTCTTCATGTTTATAAAAAACAACCTAGTATTTTGAATACATGATGTCCAACCGTCCTTTCGGACTTTTATAAAAGTCATTTGTGAGAATTGTATTCTAGAATTGCCTCTCCTTTCTTTGAGAACCATTCTAAAAGATTTCCTTTACCAAACATGAAAAACAATATAGTTTAATTTGGAATTCTACAAATATGAATGTAAAGTATAACCATTTATCAAGTAAATAACATAATAAGTTTGAAAATTAAAAGGCATTCATGCAAATTTTCAATCTTATTAAACGTCTTATCCACGCATTAAATTTGTCCCCATTTGGCGAGAATAAGTCGATTCCAAGATCCAAAGAAACAAAAGTGGTTAAGCATGCTTTGGCTTGTCTTAACACTTAATATCCTAAGGCAAGCAACTCTTTGCTAATGGCTCCAAGCCACTCTTGGTTGGATAAATCGTCGCATCTAATGATCTCACAACAACTTATCCACTTTACCACGACATGTTAGGACTCCATCACTCATATCGTTGAGTATAACCAAAGCCAACTTGCATACCCGGTATGCCTTATGAATCCTAGGGAGTAATAGTGATGCCTCGCTTTGGCATAGCCCATCACTACTCTCAATAGGTCGATAAGTGTTGTTTTAAAATGGCAAGTTTTACTCAATATTTTAGGGACTTAAGGTTTCTATGTTGGTTGATTTAAGTGAAATTAATTAATCATCACAACATTCTAAATCCTAAACATGCATCTAACATATAATTCATATATAAATACTCATAAATATATATCGAAAACATGCATAAATAAAGATGCATTTGGCAACTAGCATGACCCCTTGAATCATCAAGTCTTCAAGGGACGGCTTTTGCAACTTCATGGCTTTGTCTTCTAAGAACCCCCGTCTTCAAGACATGACCATAATTATGCAAATACTAGTATCTATGATTAGGATTAATCTAGATATTAAGGTACTAATATACTCAACGGTTTTCATACCGTATTTAGATTTACAAAAATACATCACGGATCGCAGCCCGTATTTTCTATCCACTAGTTGCCATTTTATAAAACCTGTGAGAGAATATACATTCCATTCATCCATTCACTTTTTGTGAATGGCCCATGTATTTTACAACGATAAGACAAGTAACAATGCATAAAATGCGCATAAACTAGTAACTAATTTAGGTTGTTAATATAATTAACATGCCTAATTAAAACAAGTCAAAGTTGTTTAATTGATTATGTAATTTAGCGCAATTAATAATTGAAAATTTAAATGGGAGTTGGAAATATGAACACAAAGTTCAACATAAAAATTCCAACTTTAACACTTGTGAATCCTTGAAAAATTATATCTTCCAATATGAAAATAAATGAAATTTCTATTACAAGATCCAAATTTTATGATTCCAGTCAACTTAATACATGATTAAATCAAAAGTTCAACCAAAAATTCTTGGAATTTAGTAACTCAAAGTTTCAATCACTTAAGACAATTAAAGATTGAATCTTTAGTACTTGGAAGCAACAAAGAACAAATTTTCACACTTAATAATGCAATTAATTTGCAATTATGTGAAAAATAAAACCAAACTTTCAAGCACCAATTACTACTAAGTAACCATGCTTAAAGAGGTTTAAAATTGCATATAAATTAAGGAATGAACCAAATACATAACCACCATAAATATGCAATGAATTTTCAAGGTTAGAAAAACTTAACAATTTTCGTCCAAACGAAAAATCCCTCGAAAAGTGCATTTCTGGTCATTTTTTTGTCTAAAAACACAGTCCTTAGAGGGTAAAACCATTTCCATAATGCCTTTTTCTAGACACCCATTTGTGTCTCCCCAAAATCAAACCCAGTGATGAGTGCCTTTCACATCGAATCATAATCGAATGAAGTGAAAATGTGGAAAGTCTAGTGTTGCGGATAGTTTTAATTTCTTTTCTCTTCTCTCTGTTTTTGAAAACTTGTTTTGAGAAAACAGCCAATCCAGTTTGGTTGGTCCATGATATGGGTCCAATAGTAGTGTAGTTGGATGGGGCCTGGCAAGAGCTTTCCAACGATATATTATAAGCCCAATTCCGATGAATATTGAGGAAGTTATGGCCAATTTACTAAACTGGACCTGCTTTGAGCCTTATATGCGGCCCAATGATCTAGGGGAGGGCCTAATATAGATTTATCATTCCTAATGCAATTAGGAATGGTTTTAGTCTTCTAGATTCTTCTAGAAGGTTATTTTCATTCCTAATTCAATTAGCATTGATAAATTGACTTTTGTTGACTTTTCAGAGTTTTAATTAAAATCAAAGAGCATTTTTGAGGAAAATACGATTTTATCCTCCTGTACAGCAATTTTTATCAGATTTTAAGAAAATGCGTGAATTTCCAGGTCAGCGCCAAACGCTAGCTGTAGCGCCTGGCGCTAGGGTTAGCGTCTGGCGCCAATGGCCAGCATTGGCGTCAACCTTGTTTCACGTGCGCCAGACTCTGTTTTGATAATTTTATCTTTTTGGCTGATTTTCTCTATAAATAACGTCGTAAAAACTCCGTTTTCATTCACCTACAACTAGTTTTCATTCATTCATCAACTCATTCTCATTCTCTTCTAATCATTCGCCAACTCTCATTAATTTTCTTGATTACTCTCTCTCTCTCTCTCTTTTACTAAACTCGCTTTTTACATACAAAATTCCGCATTCATTAGATCTAGAAACACCTAGCCATATTCGAAGTTGCCTTCGCCCTAGATGTGAAAGGTTTAATTTCTGAGGGTTTGGTCCCAAATCTCTCTTTCAATTATTTAATTTAATTATTTGTTTATATTTTCCTTGAAGTTACTAACGTGTGTATTTTGTTATTAGAAAGAGGTATGAGGCATCAAAGTAAGTGCTTTAATGGTTTAATTGATGTTATGATATAGAGATCATATTTAGATTGTTATTATGATTCCTAGTATCATGTCTAGGGTAAACTTTAATATCAAGTATGTTTAAAAGTATGATGCTTCCTATGTTCTTCCTAATAATTATGATTGTTAGCATCATGTTAGGGTTAAAGATTTGATTTTTATTGTTTAGTGACATGCTAGGGTTTGTTATTAATCTTGTTAGTATCATGCCTAGGATCTTGCTATGCTTTAACATGATTATTATTATTATTAATATGATTGTTATTATGATGATTATTTTTTGTTATAATTGTTTTGATGATTTATTATGTTGCTTGATAATTTTATTGTTATTGCTTGATCACGCCTTTTTATGCATGTTAAAGGGAATTTGTACTTGTAATCACGCTTAATAAGATAATTAATAATCTTGTTAGGGTTAATATGATTATAGTTTCAAGTGATCGCCAATAATAGATTTTTTTGTGCATTATATTCAACCAACATAGATAAACAGGTTTAGGGTTAAACCTATTGATTGCATGTTAGTCAAGAAGCGCACATGAATACGATCTGAATAAAGTAGAGGCCTATTATTAGGGCAGGTTCAATCTCTTTTAGGTTGGATTTGTACCTTCATCCCCGAACCCTTATTTGGTTCAAGAACTTATGGAGTTGACGATCTCTTGGATCGTTAAGGGGTGTACCTTCACCCTGTGAACGGTTTACAAGTTCCTAAAACTTGTTGGCAACTCTTTTGCTCTATCTTCTTCCCTTTTGGACGCCACCGTACTTTAGTGTATGATCATAGTGGGGTTCAAGCTAGGGATTAACGCTTGAAAATATTCCCTACACTTTTCCACCCAAAATTCACTATTTTTGGGCGAAAATCTGGGTTCGGGGCTGAAATCGGCTCAAATACGGGTTTAAAATTAATAAAACCGAGCTACTAATCTAATTAGCAACTTAAAACCAGAAAATTAAGCCATAAAAACACCTTGAAAAATATGATTATAAAAATGAATGAGCAAGGCTCCGATACCGCTTTTGGGTTTCGGTGAGTCCGACCCACCGCGGAAAAAAACCCGACCCCAAAACCAAACTCATAATAAATATAAACATAATGCATAATTAACATAAACACAAGACTAAGTAAGAGATTATTACCTTTGTAGTGCGCTTCGCTCACGTAATTGAGCTCTTACTTCAAAGCCCCGGCCCTTAGCCCCGCTCACACGGGGACCTCCTACGAAGTTCACCCACAACGCGAGCACCAAACTCGGTTTATTGCCTTGGAGTTAGCAAGGTCCGACCTAAACCCGAGTAATTTGTGATCAAAGGTTTTCACACTATGATGCCTTTTTCAACACTTACTCAAGTGAAGAATCCCAACTCCTAAGGTTGGTATTTATAGGCAAAGGCTCTCCAAAATTCCCATCATCTTTCGATGTGGGAGAAATAATAGTATGAGAAAAATAAGCAATTAATTTAATTCTAAATTAAATTAAATAGCAACACGAATAATCAAACAACACTTAGAACACACATGGGAGTGGTTAGGTAAGGACCACAAGGAGGACCACATGTTCTCCTTGATCCCCAAGCTACCAAAACCTCTGATCATAAGAGGGCATGACCGGTCAACCTCCTTGGTCACCAAGGAAAAACCGGTCAAGGCCCCTTTAACTTGGTTGGGCCTTGTACCCACACGCAAGCCAATGGACTGCATGCGCTGCTGGGCCTCAGCCAGCTAGCACGCACCGTAAGCCCGCAAAGCTGATGTGCGTTGCTTGGCATCGGCCAGCCATCACGCACCACACTTGGCCAACGCGCCCAGCTTGCCCTTCCTTACGGCTTGTTGGGCTTGCGGCTAGTGCTAGTGATGTCACGTGCTAGCGATGTCACGTGCTAGCGTAGCTCTCGTATGGTTAGGACGATACGAGTCTACGGCTACGCGTTTTGACTTTATTTGTTGTTTGACTTATTTGTTACGTCTCGTTAATTCCTAGAATTTAACTCGGTTCCGGCGCTCTAAGCTCAGAATCCGACGTCTAAATATTATACTCGGGCGACTCATTAATTTCTTCCAAATTAATTCGTCGCTTTGGTTCGTTAGTTGCTTGGGTGTGACCCAAAGGGTTCAGTCAAGATTAAGCTGTAATATTAATTATACATTAATATTACTGATCGGAAGCGGCCTCCACCCTACATTCCGATTACTTGACCTCACTGAATAATTAGCATTCTAATAATTCCAAACCCTCTATCGAAATAATACACTTGTTCGAAGGACACCATTCCTTTCACTCAGGTGGCCTAGTTTGCAGCGGAGACTCACATTTCTCTATTATTAGTGTTGCTGCTACTACTGTTGCTGCATTATCTTCGGGAAAATGGAAGAGCGCGCGAGAAGAATAAGTGTATATTGTATAGTGTGGTAGGATTTAGTTTCACTAAAGGAAGTGGAAAGATCGAGGAGAGGGAGAATGAAATGGTTGAGAAAGAAGGAAAGTATATAGAGTGAACACTTTAAATAGCCTTGGAGAAGGAGAGTAAACGAATGGAAGGGAATAAATTGGGGAAAAGCAAAAAGCAAAGCAAGGTCAGGCATGATACACAAGAAGAATCCAAAATATAAAACTAACCCTAGTAATTTTGGAGAGTTTAGGAGGGAAGGGCAGAATTAGAACGTCACTATTGCTAAATGAACAACAAATTTGGTGCTTGTTGGGACTTTTGTATATGTTATAGATTATTTTTGGAAATATCATGTATTAAGTTAAGTAAAATTTCTATTATAAAACTCATGTAAGTTATATTGATCTAGTAAAGTGGCTCACAATTTCATATCATGTTGTATATCATAAACTCATAAAAATTATTTATCGGTCAAATAGTTTATATATAATCATTTTTGCAATTCTAATTAAACTTCAATGATTTAATAAGGAAAAATGCCCAGAATAATCCCACCTTTATGACGTCTGCTAAAAATAATCCGATCTTTATACCCAATCCGCTCAGAATGATCCCAACCAGTCATGTAACCGGTTATAACAAGTTACTTGACTCGTGGTAGCAAGTGATTGGTCAAAAAAATAAAAATAAATACAAAATAAATATTAAAAAAATTAGATTTTTTTAAAAAAAAATAATAAATTAAAATTATAAAATCATCCGCCAGCTGCTTAAGCCACTGTCGATGCCTCCTGAGGCCAATCCCATGTCACGCGGCTCCGGCCACCCCTCAACCACAACGCTGACGTCACGACTAACCCCTTCCCTTGAAAACCCTTTCCTATCTCGATCATAGCTCTCTCCCTGTCCCTTGTCCTTTTTCGGTCGTGAGGACCTTCCCTGTCCCCCATTCTAACTGCTTCGTCCTCCCTCGACTTCTATTCATGCCGTTTCATGGGGTTTAGTCTGGTGGGTTTCAATTTTTCAAAGGGGCTATAATCCTACCTTTGGGGTTTTGGGGTTGGGTTGGCTGGGGGACCACTCGGTCGGCAAGGGTGGGCCAGAAGTAGCCTTGTCGCATAGCCCTCTCCGTTAGGGACCTGCTGCCTATGTGTGAGGCAAAGAAGCCCGAATGTAAGTCTTCTAGAATCTCTTGCCCCTTTTCTGGGGTGACTTATTTCAAGAATGGTTGTAGGAAACCCTTCTTAAAAAGTTCTCCTTTGTGAATATCAAAGTTTGCTGCACACTTTTTCAGTACGGCTACCTCAACAAATAGCCTAGCCGCATACTATCTAGCAGATACACCTGGATGACATCCATCCAGGTAGAGGTTTGGTCAAGAACTCCAATGGGATCCTCTTCAATGCTACGTTTTTCCATTACTTCCCAAAAGCCAGATGATGCCAACTTAGAAAGAGCATTTGCCTAATTATTCTCAGACTTGGGCACTTGACTTAGATAAAATTCTTCAAGCGTCCCAGCTTCAGCTTTGATCGCCTGTAGATCTTTGATCATATTCGGATGGGTGGCATCATAGTCACCATGGTATTGGCTAACAACCAAATGAGAATTAGAGCAGGCGTCAATATTTTTGAACTTGCTGCCTGCACATGCGGATACCTTCTAGCAAGGCTTCATACTCCACCTCATTGTTTGAGCCCTGGAACTTGAACTGTAGTGCATACTCATACTTGTCTCCCTCAGGAGATTAACATATAATCCCTGCACTACAGCCATTCATAGTGCAGATCCCGTCTATATACACTTCGAAACCTGATCAGTATTATCCAGCGTAGCCGGCCTTGTCATTTCGACGATGAAGTCGGTGTACGCCTGACCCTTTACCGCCTTCCTTAGTTCAAAAGTGATTTTGAGACTTTACATTTCAATAGCCCATTTGAGGTCTACCGGATGACTCTAAAGTTGCCATTGGCTGTTTGAGTGGTTGCTCTGTGTAGACCATTACCAGATGTCTAACAACTTTTTTACTTCGGCGACTGTCGCCTAACTTCTTTCCTTGCTGTGATTTACTTTATTTTGCCTAACCGGCTTCTTTTTGGGATCCACGGCGAGTTTGTAGACAGCAAGATCTGGACTAATGTCTGACATCTCTTCCACTTCAAAGGCAAAGATGACTTTGAATTTTTTCAGCAGGTTGTGCAGATTTGCACCTAACCTCACAAAAGAAGTCGTCCCCACCTTAACAATTCGCTCTGGATGAGCATCATCTAGGGAAATATCAATGTGTTCACCAGTCGGCTAAGGACGGAGTTCATCTAATCGTTCCCCGGTTAGTGAGTGCCATTACTTTTCCTTTTTGAGAACCACCAACTGATCAGCTTTTCTCTTTCCTCCGGCTGCTGGTGGGGCTAGCTTGGGATCCTTGACATCGCCAAGGTCTATTGGTTTCTTTCCCTGGCCAACTGCGGCCATTGTGGGCTTGACGTTTGAGAGGTAGCACTCTCTAGTCGTCTTCTGGTTCCCAATTAGGAGCCAACAGAACCATCATCCCTTTCATATTTCAGAAGCATGAGGGATGGGATAATGACTACCTTGGATTCATTCAAGGTCGGACGGCCTAGAATGATACTATAGGCGGTCAGCTCCTCAACAACCAAGAACTTGACGACCAGGTGACATCCTTTCCTTTTCTCTCCCAACCGGATGGGTAGGTCAATCCTATCGACTGGGTGCACAACTTTACCCCCAAATCCTATGAAGCGGTGAGTGACCGGGTGCATGCTGCTGGGTTTTTACTTTAGTTTTTTCAAACACTTGAAGCTGATGATGTGAGAGGAGCTACCCGTGTCAATAAGGATCCGACCAACTAATTGGATGGAAACCTTGCATTCAATGACCACAGGGTCATCATGCGACCATCGGATTTTGTCCCAGTCTCTTTCAGTGATGATGACCTCTTGGAAGGTGTTGGCAGACGTATGCCCCTCATCAACAGCATTAACATCCATCTTCCTCAAATGGTCCTTGGTGCCCTGGATGGTCGGGGCCCCTCCAGCAAAACCGTCTGCTATTGTGTAATATCGGATCTTCGTAAGTGTCCAAGCTACTAGTAGGCTAGGTCCTCGTTTTGGACGACTGCTCGGGGTTCATTTTAAGGGTCACCTTGGACTTGAGGATGTATGATTCAACACCCCTTTATCAGCCAAACGGTCTAACAACTGCTTGAGACTATAGCATTCATTGGTGTCATGGCCAATATCCTCATGAAAATAGCAATACTTGTTTTTATTCCAATTCTGGGCGAAACCTTTTATTGGGTTCGGCTTCTCTATGGTCAACCGGTCCTTTATCTCCATGAGGATGGAGTAGAAATCCTTGTTAAACTCGTACTTTCGGACGTACGGTTTAAACTCTTTGAGCTTCTTCTGGGACGGCTAGTCAGAATTTCCAACTACCAAGATCTCTTTTCTTTTCTTGCTCTCTTTAGTCTTTTGAGCCGGCTAAGCATGCCGACTCTCTTTTTGTTTGTCAGACTTCTTAGAGTCTTACTGATTCTGGGCGAACAGAGGTCGGTTGCCTGTATATAGGTTTTCGCCTCCATCAACGCCTCTTAGAGAGTGAAGACTCTCTTTCTGACGAGGTCGAACTTAAAGGTTAACCCGTCCTTCAAACCCTTGAAGAAGTTTGTGTATGCAACCTCGTCAAACAATCCTTGAATCTTGATTCTCACCGGGTTGAACTGCCTGACATATGAGCAAAGCCCGTCTTTCTTTTTTGGATGGCATTCAAGTCGAGACTTGTTTTCTTGGCAATGATGTTCATTGAGAAGTTGGAAGTAAATAAGAAGGCAAGCCTCTTGAAGCTGTCAATGCATCCGGCTGTCAAGTTGCCAAACCATTGCTTGGCGATGCCCTTCAATGTAGCCGGGAAGCATCTGCACCAAGTGGCATCATCCAACACTTGTAGGTACATGAGATTGGTATAAGCCATGAGGTGGTCTTCCAGATTGGTGGTACCAACCAAGACATTCTTAACCTTGGCCGGTTGGGCCGCCTCAATTATCTCCTTGGTGAACGCAGAAGGTTGTTAACCAAGTTTCAGCAGACGAAGTTACCAGTCCAAAGGTTAGACGTTGAATGTTGCTTGGCCTCCGAAGAGGGTCGGCTACATGTAGGGTTAAGCATATTGCCCGTATGGCATTTGAGGCACATACGGGCCTAAACCAATCATTTGAAGACCTATATGGACGGACTAGTTGCATGTTAAGTTCTCATGTATTGATTGGGAATACCTTGTTGAGGTATTCTTGAAGCTGTCTGGGAAGCTCGACGTCGAAACCGATTCAAACAGCTGTGGTTTCTCTTTCGCTCGATGATATGTCGACCATCAGAGAATAAATTTTTTCTACCATCCGGCTGGACATGCTGGATGACTTTCCTCGTGCCCGTCTGGGGCAGAATAACCTTGGACTAGTTAATTAAGGTCCCAGCCTTCTCTTTAGTATTAGGGTGTGGAGTAGGTTGCCGGTCCTTGACTAACTTTCTCCTCTCAGCATGTGGAGATTTTCTAACCAACTGAACCTTGCTAAAGCTAGTCGTCCTCTTGTTGATCAGGTCCTTGATCTCCCCTTTGAAACTAGTCATGAATTTCATGAGTTCGTCTCTAGCGACGGGAGCTTTCCCCCTTGCCCCATGGATTTCCCCAGCCGATTGTCCAGAGGATTTACTCGGACCCGCTTGATTTTTGCCTTGTTCTAATCTATCCTTGGGACAAAGGCGTTTTTTTATGAGTGACCCATTAGGGGCCACATGCGTTTTGACTTCAAAGTTGTCTTTATCATGGTCTGAATAGACCTTTGCCTTAGCCCGAGACTGCATCTCATTAAGAGGCAGTATAGGTTCTCAAGAAACCATCTTAGAGGTACTTTCCCCACAGACTGCGTCAAATGTTTCGGGGTTTTCTGTGTCCCTCGGGAGATTTACAATACCAAGCCTAGAATCAAGCCACCTGAACCTGCATGTCCCTTACGTGACCCTCACGTGACATGGTCAACGCTGGGAAATAAAAGTCAAATGTGTTATTCTGGGTGGGAGGTAGTCAATTACAACATTTTATACTTTATAAGGTAGTTAATTACAAAAGTTAGTTTTTCACAATATATATATATATATATATATATATATATATATATATATATATATATATATATATATAGAGAGAGAGAGAGAGAGAGAGAGAGAGAGAGAGAGAGAGAGAGAGAGAGAGAGAGAGAGAGAGAGAGAGAGAGAGAGAGAGAGAGAGAGAGAGAGAGAGAGAGAGAGAGAGGCTAATGTAAGAACTAACTCTCCTCTATATAAGAACTCAATCTTATATAAGAACCAATTTCAGCCCTTTATTACTTTTGATCTAACCATCTAAAATGATCCTTAATGGCATTTCTGTAATTTTGAGGTGATTATATTTAAACATAGAAAAAAAAATTATAACATCGAAAAAAAATTTACAACATAGGAAAAATTTTAGAACATAAGAAAAAAAATTAGAAGATAGCAAAAATTTAGAACATCAAAAAAATAATTTAGAACATAAGTTGAAAAAATGATTTATATTACAAGAAAAATTTTACAACATAAGCTAAAAAAATAATTTAGAAGATAGGAAAAAAATTTAGAACGTAAAATGGAATAATAATTTAGAACATAAGCTAAAAAAAAATTAGAACATAGGAATAACCTTAGAACATAACCAGATTGAAATTTAAAACACAAGGTGTTCTTACATAAGAAAGGGTTCTTATATTAAGAGGGATTTTTATCGAATCCCTCATATATATATATATATATATCCTAATTATCTAATATAAACAATTTTTAATTACAAAATGTGAAAGAAAGTGATTTGTTTGATAAATTGTATGTCATTTGACTTGTTAAAAGTTAATACCCTTAAAATTCAACTTATTCCGAATTAATTGAAAGGTTGACTTATTTTCAGCTAAATGTGCAAAGGTTGGCTTATTCTTCACAAATTTTCCATACTTCAATGGATCTATGGCTGTTTGTGCTAGATACTTAATACGCGAGTATGATCACATAAGGAATATGTAAATATTTCTAGGCTCTATATGCTAGCTAACACCTAAACAATATTAATGTACGTAAATCAGAATGCCAAATAGAGGAGATTGAGGAAATTCAAAGATGATCTGATGCTCTGTACAATAAAGATCAAGAAATATTCTCACTGAAGCGGTACAAATTCATGTAGTACATCCAGAGCAGTACGTTAATTGTGGACAAGCAAAATTAATAATCAGCAAGCAGTGAGGTCATTAATTTTTAGATATTTGATTAAAGGGAAACTTTTAACATTCTAATGGCTATATAATCTTTGATAGACTTACACAGTACCCTAAACATGAGTGTGGGTTGTGACAAAGGTCATATACAGACTCTGACTTTGTTCCCATATTTAGCTATATGTACTATATAAAAACCATATACTTGAATAATAACCTACCTTCAAATACTGGAACTATTTTGCATCCTGCAACTTCTCTTGAATCTTAGATTCAACTTTTGTGATTTCTTTTATATAAGCATCATTTTCTTCCAGCAATCTAGCCTCCCTTTGTTTTGCCAAAGCAAAATCAATCACAAAATGAAACCATGAAGAAAGCTTCTACCATTAGCCATAATCCCTTCATAAAATTTAGTACAAATTACTAGTCACAAATTACTAAGAATCACTTTTAATATGGCTAGTTTCTATTAAGCAATGCTCATCAGGCTAACATATGCATTACCTGCAGAACGACAATTAGAAAACTGCAACAAAATCAACTTAACATCAAAAAAAGAAATACATATTGATTTCTTGTACAAGGAATGTGAAACCATTTGGTATTGCACTTGGTGTACCTCAAAACTCTTCCCTAGTCATTCCCTCTAGCACAATTTACACATATCCAATGGATCCAGATCCCCTGATAAACAAAACACACAAACAAATCAAAATGGGATTACAGAAGAATTGAGCGCTACAAAAAAAAAGGGAACTTGATAGTTTTTTTTTTCCTCTGAAAGATGGTTGGCCCTACTTTTGCTGCCATGTTGATCATAAGTATAAACCTAGGATTATGCACACACAAGAGAAGCATAATGCGCACAATATTAGAAAATTGAATGTTATTGGAAATGGAACAAGTATATAATCAGCAAAAGAGTTTATTTCATTGTTCTTCATTCCATTTCCAAAAAAACAAAAGCAAGAATACCATAGTATCAAGCAATATCTTCATAAGAAATAAAGTAATATTTACAAGAAACAAAATAGAGTACAAATTGGTCACCTTCTCAAAGGCACATACAAGCAATTTTAGAGTTATTATCAAACGCAATGACATAATAATTTTAGAGTTATTATCAAACTCAATGACACAATGTAATGGGTAAGACCTTATGACAAGTTGACAACTCATGAGTCATAGCAGTAGTAACATGCCAACAATAAGTTCATACGTGTCAACATTACCTTATTCTCTTAACAATGAATCCATTGATGAATCCTTAAGTCACATGCCAACAAGTAAGATGATATCAGATTATCAGCTATGCAACACCTAAAATGAGCCAAATTAGAAACAAGGAAAATCCATCTTATTAAGCACTTACAAGCCTTTTTTTTTTAACAAGCACTTGCAAGCTTCAAGAAACCTTGTATGAGCCGTTTTAGTTAGGGGTGTTCAAAAATACCCGACCCGAATGACCCGTCCCGTTGACCCGCTGACCTGACTGAATTTAGCGGGTATTTTTTAAAAAAAATTTGAAATTACCGGGTCGGGTACCCGACCCGAGAAAATAGCAGGTCTTCGGGTCAGGACATGGGCCGACTTGTGTGGTTAGCGGGTACTCGCTGACCCGTGAGTGTAATTTTTTTTTCTTTTGGGTGAAAAGTCGTTCATGTGAAGTGAAGGGTTAGGGTTTTATACTTTTACTCCCAAATCCCAACTATCAGAGTAGTGATAGACCACTACCAGGTATGGGCTCCTTGGGCCCATACCAAGGGCAAAATTGTAATTTCCGGGAATTTACTAAAGAAGTTACCAAGCTGTAAAAACTTTATTCTCTCTCCAAAAAACCACTCAGTTGAATCGGAAAACCCCTTTCCTCTTTCCTCTTTCCTCTTACCTCTTTCCTTTTCATCTCTCTCTGTCCTCCTTCATTTGGTCGTGTTTTCCTCAGCACTCGCTCTTCCCTCTATCTCATCGAAGCGACGACAAGGTGTTGTATTTTCACCAAAATTCGCCTCCCTCTTAAGCTTATTGTGGAAGAAGCTTGTTGAATTTAGTCTGTCAGGTAATTTTATGACCTAATTTTGAAATTATAGTGTAATTATGTTTGTTTTCAGTTACGATTGGGGGTTTTCTTTTTTGGTTTGTTTGATAATTGCGAATTGCGGTTTGTAGGCGGTGGTCGCAGAGGAGGTGGTGGCAGAGGAGGTGGTCGCAGAGGAGGTGGTCGCAGAGCAGGTGCTTGAAGCGGAGGTGCTCGAAGCGGAGGTGCTCGCCGTGGCGATTTAGGAGAGGTACTTACTGTTTTTTTGGAGAATTGGGTGTATATCTTTGATGTATATCTTATGTGATGTGTTGTGTGAGCTTATGTGATGTGTTGCGTTTCTTTATCTGCCAAACGTTTTTGACAAAAGTATGGACTTTATGGAGGCTCTGTTTGTGGCTGTTAAGATGAGATGGTAGTTTTTCTCTTCGAATAATTAACCAGGCAGATATAATTCAGAATTTCAAACCCTTATAATCTGACTTGTGATGGAAGGTTGTACATTGAGTAATATAGTTTTTACTGCATTTTTCCCTTCTCCTATTGCAATAGGCCTTGTTAGGACATTCCTCTGGCTGTGTTTTGAAGTTTCTGAACATTAGTTGCTTGTGCCAAATATCTCAAGCTGTGTGGTGTTTGGATCTTTGATTTTTCTATTATTTCATTATAGGATGAATTCTTCATCTTTGTTTTAGCAAATGGTTGGGAAGATTTAAGGTTGGGGTAGGTATCTTTGATGGTGAATTGATGAGGTTGGTGCCTCTATTGGTGTTGACATGTTGGAATTAGGAGATTCCTTTGTGTCATATGAAAACCTGTTAAACCTTCTACAGGCAATATTCACAATTATTTTTTATGTTGGCTTGTTCTTTGATGTATATATTGTATTTTTAATTTGTAGTTAGGGGTGGGGGTGTATTGGTTTTCGATTCCTTAATTTGTAGTGTACTTTTTATGCAATCAAAATGTCATCTTAGATAGTGGGTACTTTTTATGCAATTACAAGTGTGAATTAATTTTGAATTGTCTTGGATCAGAGATTATAAGCTTTGATTTGAACTATAGGAATTTTGGGGTATAGTTAGAACTTATGTAATAGCTTAGTTGATTATTTTGTTTTAGAAAGCTTACATATCTTAGATATAATAGCTTACATATAATAGCTTGGTTGATTATTTTGATTACTCATAAATAAACTCCAAAGCAAATTTAAGTGTCGTACTTTTCACATTCAACTAAAATACTCCATGTTACATTTATACATACCGAAGAATATGAATATGGTTAGAAAATTGAAAAAGCACTAAACTAAAGCAGGCACAATTAGCATCTATAAGTTTTAGATTTTCCAGATTATGTCCTTTAAATAATTATTTATGTCATGGGCACGTCTTTTTCATATTTGTTGAGTTGGTTATGGAAATATCTTTGCCACCATACTATTTGGTAAGCCTTTGTTTTCCACGAGTAACAGCTGAATCATTAAAACAAGAGTGTACAAGACACTAGTTATTTTCATGAACGGAAAATTGAAAATATCTTTGCTCCCTTTTTTCTCATCTAAATCACATTGGTCATAAATCTTGTCACTTATAGTGAACATTATTTCCTACTCATAATTATAAAAGTTTGTTTCTTTTTTGCTTTTGGCTGCGTACTAGATCTTACTAATACTTCCCCTATTTCACAAATTTTGTTTATTCGGGGTACAAGATTAGTTTCAGTATTTTAGAAAGCTTACATAACTTAGATGAATCTTATATAATAGTTTGAGGCAATATGCTTACAATTGATGATGGGGAGTATTTTGAGGCTTTAGATAACCCGGATAGTCAGTTTAGTTAGCTGCACTCTTTAGTTTATGACTCTTTGATCTAGTAGTTTTGACAAGTGCTTATCTAACTCTTTGGGTTTTGGTTTCTTATCCATTGCCTAGCTCTGTCAAGTTCTTATCTCTTTGTGTATATCTTCTCATGTCTCTGTGGTTCCTTTGTGTATATCTTCTCATTGTTGTTATGTTCTGTTCTATTCAGATGACTGAACTTGTTTATAATTTATTGTATTAAGGATGTGATTGATTCATCAGTGGGTAATGATGCAAGTTACGGGTGTCGCAAACGTAAAGTGAGTGCGGATGTGTTTAGGGTGAGTTTTTCATTGTCAGTCGCTGTAGGTTGTATATGTTGTTATTTCCCTCTGTGGATTGTATTGAAATTAGAGAGCCCTATTTTCCGGTTCAGTTAAAATAAATCGTTTTGTTTTTGTAGGACAATTCTCTTAGCGAGGGTGGGAAGATGAAAGAACTCGGCAAAGTAATTGAAAGATGCTCTAAGGAATTGAAAAGGGTATTTGGAGTCATTAAATATTTTATTTTTACTTCGTTTGTCTTAAGTTTAAATATATACCTGTTATTAGGTTTTGTTACAGGTTAACTTGTGTGTGCAGCCTGTAAATGTGAATTGCCGTGTTGAGAGTTTCGGTGCAACAATAAGAAAATTTGATGAAGATAAACGAAAGTTAGTGAAGGAAATGGGTTTTGCTGGACTGTATGCCCTTGTTGACAGGCAGCTCCCACGGAAATTATGTTATTGGCTTGCGACACGGGTGGATGTGAACTCTAGGTCTATTGTTACCATTGATGTCAAAGAGTTTGGGTTTAGCCCCATTCAAGTTCATTGGGTGCTTGGTATTCCGATGGGAAAGAAGTCGGTACCCAAGAAAGCCACCGAAGAAATGAGTTCTATGCTGGACCGTGTACGTAGTTGGTACAGCAGAACTACACCCAGTTTGGTGGAAGGAATTCCTAGGCAAAGCCTTGTTGAAGCAGTTGAAGGTCCATTGGAGGATCCTTCAGATTTCAAGATTGCCTTTTTGCTCCTTGCTATAGTTGATATACTGTGTCCTACAACAAGCCATAGGTTATGCCCCCAGTTTTTACCTGCAGCGTTTGTAGCTGAGGATGCAAAGTCCTATGACTGGTGCTCCTTAGTAATCGACCAGCTTATGCATGCTATAGGAAGCTTTGCCAGGAGGTTCTACCCAATGGGTTTTTCCAAAAGTTGTGGAGGGTGTACAATATTTCTTGCGATATATTTCCTTAACAATCAATCATTATATATATATATATTTTTTTTAAAACATTTGGGTTGTCTTTTATTTTAAATGAATTTTATATTGTAGATCTTTTACCTAGATCGATTGAAAAGAACACCTATTCAATGGGGTGTCTTCCCTAGGATGGCAGTGTGGACCACACAACAGATATCAAAGGCAAAGAAGGGGGATCGGCATGTGAATGGTGATTTTGGCAAACTTGGTGTAAGTGATTATATTTTAATGCAAAAAAACCAGAAGATACACAAGCCCTATTTCTGATGATAGTCTTTATATTTATACATGGTCATAATATTGCTGACACAAATCCAAACGCTTTGTTTTCCAGACTGTAAAAGCAGCGTATGGCCGTGCCCATGAAATGAATACGGAAGATGTGATGCCCTTGAAAAGACCAGCTGTGGTCATGGAGGAGGTATTCGTACTTTTATTTATGTTTTGAGCAATGAATCTAAACCAACATATTACATCTTAACTTAAGGTATTCTTAATGCAGGTGTATCAATCGATGTTCAATGCTGTGCATAGTCAACAGGAGTGTGTAGATGTAGTAGATGAACTGATTAACATTAACATTAGGTGTGTGAAAAAGCGTCGGTACGGATACTTTAAGAAAAAGGATTTGGCATCAGGTTCTGGTGATGCACATGTGCAACCCGACTTAAATGTTCATGACTATGCTGTAGATTCTCCATTAATGTCGGGTGATGTAATGGATGATAATGAGCATAGGAACTTGCAATCTCCTACAGCATATGAGTTAGACTTTGACTTGGACTTGGACAGAGATACAGAAAGTCAAAATGACACCGATAGTCATAAAAGGGAGAGAGAAAGGGAATTATATTTGCTAGTCGAGTTGGAGTTGGGGTTGGAGTTTCAGTTCGCTGTTGACTTGGTAATAGAAGTTGAAAGGGAGATGGAGTTGGGAATGGTCTTGATGTTGGAGTTGGCCTATGAGTTTGAATTGGAGATACAATTGTTAAAGAAGTGCGAGAGTGATAGGATGTATGGAATGGAGTTGGAATTTGAGTTGGGCATGGAGTTTGAGAGAGAGAGGCAAGAGGTGGTGGCTTATGAGCAGCAGAGGGTGGGAGATTTGGACCTGCTGTTATGTAGTGTTCCTAAACCTTTACAAAGCCCTGAAAAAATTGAACTTGAAATTGGATATAGTTCAGAAGAGGATGGCAGAGATAGAGGGTTTAGCCCACAACGAAGTCGGCGAAAAAGGAAAAATTCAGACTCACCTTTGCTTCCTGAAGGTTATGTGAACACTTGGCGGCCGAGGAAGTTCCGCAGATTACGGGTTCCATTATATGACTACATAAGATCTCATTCCAATGTCTCGCGCAGATTGTAGTCACAAAGGTATTACATGCAATATTTATTCTATTCATACAGTGCTTCATTTAAGTATGACTTACGTTTCTTCTTAAAAAAATTATAATTACAGCTTTAGGGACAATCCTGTATTGCTAAGTGTTGATGGGATACAAGTGACGCTTCATATGTGTGCTGGAATTGCTGCAGAAAGGGGCCAAGTCTTTGATGCGGTTGAAATTTCTTACCCTGGATTTATTAATTATATAGGGCAGTAGTTACTTGCTATGTTGTCAATTAATCAGGGTAAATGTCCAATGTCTTTTTATGTAGTATGTGAGTGCTGCAAGCAAGTTGTATGAAAAAGTTTGGGCTGCTCGTTATGCTGATCGCAGCAAGCGTTTCATGTTGGATCCTATGTTTGCGGTTAGTTTTTAGTTTATTGCGTATTATAATTTTTTCCGAGCAACAAGGTGTAATGATGTTCTAATGATATTTGTAGATGCGCGTTTTCCAAAGAAGGGAGATGGTAATTAATACACGTGTGTTTACACCACAGATGGATGGTGTTCGTCCAAAGAGGATAAATGTTGTAAGTATCATAGAGCACTTCCGACCAATATAGATTTACCAAAAAAACAATTGGACCTCTGTCATTATCATTTTAATACCAACTCTTTCATATCCTACAAAAATAAAGTAATAGTATTGGACATACTTTTAGCTGTTTATGCATAAAAATAGTTGTTTATCAATACTAAATGAAGCTATAGATGATTAACATAAGAACTTAGGTTATACTTGTGCTACTTTACTATGTCGGTGCCAATTTTGGTTTTTAATTTGTAGGAGGAACAGTTTAGTATAATGTTAATATGAGTGATAAACTTCTACATCCAAATTAAATTATGTAAATACTTTAGCAAAACAGACGGGCTATTCAAAATTAATAATAAAACTTAAATGACAATAATAAAACACAAATTACAATATTCGAATGACAACACAAGATTTACCATTGTGATAAACAACCACTATGAAAACAGATCTACGTTACATATAACGGTACTTGAAAATACTAAAACAGTTCAGTTCTTAAATTTAACAGTACTTAAAACTAAATAACAGCTTAGTTGAACGAAGCCATCCCATCATCGTCCACCGCACCTTGGTCATCAAAACACGGGCCACCTTCCTCTACGACCCTTACAGGCTGTCAATAAATTAGATTTGTTATTAATTCATTTACTTATGTAATAACATATAAATCCCAAATAAAATTGTTGTTATGAATTAATATAAATTAATACCACAATTCCTCCCGTCATTAGGATCGGTAATTTGTCAGAGCCTTTGATATGGACTTCCTTTGCCGTACTCTTAAGTGTGTCCCATATGACAATAATACCCCCACTTAAGCCCATGCTTTCAACTATCTCCCAATTCATGGAATTCCCAAAGCTATTAGCCACATTGACTGCATGGATTTTGCTAACTCGAACTTCGGTTAGTATGACCATGGTTGGATGATGGAGACAAATCAATCTTGCAAGGTTTTCTTCAAAAGATGGTCTACTAACACCTCTAGTGTTCCACACTATTATGCAACAACTTATGGGAAACTCTAGCAACCCCGGCACATACTCCGGTTCAAGGCGAACCGTCATGAACCTCTTGTACTTAAACATAGTGTTGTCCCTACCATTAAAAATCATATAGTCGATAGACGATATACGATCAGTTGAGTAAAAAGTTTGAAGTCCGTCAGTGAAGGAGCCCATCACAGACTGAACCTTCTCCAAACCTAAAGCGTAAACCGGGCCCTCGAATTTCAGGTCCGGAGTTGGGTCGGCTATCTTCTCAAGAAATGAAGGTACTAATTTTGTAGCACAACTACTACTATAATCAAGACACCACTTTTCTAATTTCCAAAAAGTACTTGGCAATTTAACTATTCCAACAAGATCAACGATGTTGGGCAGATGAATTGGTTTGGATTTACCATCTTCGCTAATCATTACCATGGCCTTCAGATTTTCCTCCCAAGGTGATTCGGGACTGTAAACAATGGCCCTAAGCACCTCTTCTTTGACAGGAACCATTATACCCGTTTCGGGGGATGGAATAAAGTACTTAAAGTCATTAAAATTGAGCTCTGGATTAGATGTTTTTGGTGGTTCCCAGAAAATGGTATTTTTGGATGGTGGTACGATGTAATACTCGGAAGGGAGGATTTGGTTGACATTGTTATAATTTTGAACTTCTGCCATAGTTGAAATTTTGTGAAGTTCACTGCTTGAGTAAAAAAAGAGCAATTGTAAAGAAGTAAGGTGACATATAAAAATAATACAATACCATAAAACTAATTAATAAATTTATTTTTCCTTTTTTAAAGGGTCTGAAAAGAAAGAACAAAACAATAAAATTCACGTTTTCTTGAATTTATAGTAACAATAATAAAATACACGGTAGTAAAACGTGTAGTACACTTAGTCAAACTATAATCAAACTATTTTCATGAGAAGACATGACATACTGATTATTGTTGAACTGTCAATTTTTTAATCAAATAAGACAATAAAATGTGTGCAGCCTAAACTTGTACTATTAAATTCAAAGGCTATTAAAGTACGTAGGGGTACATGGTGCCTATATAAGAAACTTGTTTGTCATGCTATGGTACATCATTTCAAATTCTTGGCTAAAGGAAATGGCAGACCAACCCAATAATCAAGAGGTAATGCTAATACAAATTTTCATTACTTATTAAATTTCGTATGTACATAAATTTTTTGTTAATGATCATACATTAAATTATTGCAGCCATTTGACATCAAGGTCAGGAAAGAACCACTGCCGAAGTGTATACGTCGGAAGCTCTTGGCGGATGTTGCTTTAGGGACATCTGTAGGGAAGCAAAACCCAAAAAAAAAAGAAGGGGATAGCATACAAGTACACCAAGATTGCCCTAAACGTGAAGACCTATTACGTGGATAATAGCAATGGGAAATTGAAAATATGGGGGTCGCATTAAACTACACAAATGTACTCACTGATATCATGTGATACGTTTGGTTTTTCTTTATCAAATTAATGGAGTAATTTAGTATGGTTAATTATCTTTACTTAAGGTGGTAGTTTTGGTAGATTATGTTTTATGGTTTGTTGCTATGTTGATTATGTCTAAATGTTGGTAGTTTAGTTAATCGAATAAAACCATTTATTCTGAATACTATCATATCATATGTATTTGTTATTTGACTATGAAAAAAGTAACTCAACCATCTACATTATAATATTTAATGCTTGAAACTTAAAAGTACACTAGTAAGTAAATGAGAGTTCATAATTTAATGAAACTTTAAATGCTATCACCAAACTTTTAAAATAAATAATGTAACTCTTTATATTCCCACCCAAGTAAACTATCATCAGTTTACTGCCCCCCAAAATAAACCCAGTAGAACAATCTACGTAAAATATAAACATAGGAAGGAAATGTCAACCTCATCTTCTAGCGATGCAACTGATAAAACCGGTGATAGCGTCGTTTCTGCCGGAAAACCACTCTCTAGTAAGTGTGACGTGCTTTTAAAGGGAGGAGGTGTGGATGACCAAGGTATAGTGTACATATTGGATTTGGAGGAAACTTTCGATTCCACCTTTATTCATTATGCACAAAGGGCCGGAGTTAGGCCAAGCATCTTGCGCTTTTATCACAAAGGTCAACTTCTTACGCCTACAGAGACACCCTTTGACAGAGATTTCTGCAGTAATGAAATAGTTCTAGCCTATAACACTGTAAGTACATAAAGTTTATTGTAGTATGAATGATATTTAACGTTTATCAATATTACAATATTATACTGTTATGTTTTTATTGTATTTGATTAAATTTGTTCTACATATTGTTATTTACTACCTCTATACTGTTACGCATAGGAAGGGAAGTCTATTTCTGTTCGACCAGTGGGAGTAAATACCACCAATTGTAAACTGTTTCACATATCTGATTTATTTGAACGTCGCAACACTTACAAATTTAGAGCATCAAACAATACACCCATTTTGAGTTTATATAAACGATGGGCCACCGACCGAAACGTAGATGAACAATGAGTCCGACTGTGGCTAAATGGGGTCGACTAGGATGATCGTGTGACGGTTGAGGAAGCAGGAATTAAAGATGGGTCATACCTTCACGCCCATATAGAGCGAGAAGGATTTGAACGGCGAAGATTCGAGCACTTCATTCGGCCATAACTATGTAACTTCAACGTTTAAGTATATGCGTCCATTCAATCTAATTAAATATCGAAATGAACTATTAAATATTTTGTAATTAGTTATAGTTAGTGGGATGCCAGTTGATTCTATAATTTCTTACTTTGTAGTATTAAAGTAACAAATATTTGTAAAGTAGTTTGTCCTAGAGTCGTATTTGAAGTTTGTAATAACATTCTGCTTTTACTAGTGACTCATCATAAATTTTGAGTCAATTAAATAAGAATGGATCAATTAAATAACGGTACCTACTAAGTATTCGTTTTTAAAATATTCGTTTCAATACAATAACAGTATGTACTTGCAATATAACAGTAGCTTCCTGAAAAACAACATAGTCTATCTACAATATAACAGTATACTAATTTATATTAACGGTAATCAATTTCTAAGCAAAACTTGGGCAAAAGTAACAAAGTAAATTAAAGGTTTAACTCAAAGTAAATTAATATCAATAACTCTTTATATATACAAAGTACTCCCTTCGTTTTTAAATACTTGCTCTAATTCTATTTTTTGCACTATTCTTTTGTCCTAAAAATAGTCTTGTAGATGTATTAAAAAAAAAAATAGTCTTGTAGTTATTTGTTCAAATCATCTCGATGAATACATTATTCATTTTCAGTTGTTACAATTTATACTTGTTGAAATCATCTCGATCAAAGATATCATCTACTTGCGTGTCCAAGAGAAATGGAACAACTTTTTTAAAAACGGAGGGAGTACAGTACACTTATATATATTAACGGTAATCAATTTCAAAGTATACCTGTAGGGCAAAACACTTGGTTTACATTCAAATGAAACTAATATCAATAACTCTACATATATACGAAGTATAAGATATGTTGATTTTGTCCATTTAAGGATAAAAATATCCGTTTCAATACAATAACAGTATGTACTTAAAATATAACAGTAGCTTCCTGAAAAACAACAAAGTCTATCTACAATATAACAGTATACTAATTTATATTAACGGTAATCAATTTCTAAGCAAAACTTGGGCAAAAGTAACAAAGTAAATTAAAGGTTTAACTCAAAGTAAATTAATATCAATAACTCTTTATATATACAAGAGAAATGGAACAACTTTTTTAAAAACAGAGGGAGTACAGTACACTTATATATATTAACGGTAATCAGTTTCAAAGAATACCTGTAGGGAAAAACACTTGGTTTACATTCAAATGAAACTAATATCAATAACTCTACATATATACGAAGTATAAGATATGATTTTGTCCTTTCAAGGATAAAAATATCCGTTTCAATACAATAACAGTATGTACTTAACATATAACAGTAGCTTCCTGAAAAACAACAGAGTCTATCTACAATATAACAGTATACTAATTTATATTAACGGTAATCAATTTCTAAGCAAAACTTGGGCAAAAGTAACAAAGTAAATTAAAGGTTTAACTCAAAGTAAATTAATATCAACAACTCTTCATATATACGAAGTATAAGATAAGATTTATGTCCTTTGAAGAAAAAATAGAAAAGAGTCGGTCATAAGAACTGGAATTGATTTACAAGAAGTAAAGAAATTCAATTAGTAAAGATAAGATATATGTATGTCCTTCTGGGGAAAGGAAAATTAAACAAATAGTGACTTATACGATATGTATCAATTTTTTTAAAAACATTCATTTTGTGGTGTATAATAACTGTATTATATCTAGAATAAATTTACTAGAAAATTATGAGAAACATAAACTAATATTATCAGAAAATTTATATTAGTGATTTCAACACATAAACTAATATTATCAGAAGCAATAATTCGATTTTACATAAGATTAGATTAGCAAAACAGGCCAAAGCTTTTTTTTTTTTTTTTTTTGAAGGGGAAGCTTATAATAGGAATATAAGTTAAATGTAGCTTTATACAAAAATAGGCCCTCTAATTGGAAGGTGTTGTTGCCATTGTATAAAGTCCAGCACCGGAAACAAATGGAAGGACATCCCGTGCTACCCAGTTTGGACAATTATTATAAGACCTAGTGAAGTAGCAAAGTTCACCGTAGGCCGGACCATATCCAATACCTCCAACCCACCGATTTTGTGGACTTAACACCGGCCCATCATTACCAAAAACAGATTGCACTAATTATACATCAGTGTTGGCCTTGGCCTTCCTAGCTCTTTTTTTCCTTGGCTTCGGAATTGGAGTCACAGGTTCATCAACATTCAAGCCATAACACTGCACCTTCATACAAAGACACAAAAAAAAAATATAGAAAATTTGTAAGCCACCAAAATACAAGACATATATTTAGCATATAAATAGTTAAGAGCAAGTAATATTACCGGAATGCCTGATGCAGTAGCTTGAGTTTGTTGTTGCACCGAAGTAGATGCTTTCTTCCCTTTCTTTTCTGTACAGGCTAGGAATCTTTTAGTCCTTGGCCTATGGGCCTTTTTCTTGCGTGAAAGAGGATCCCCAACATGAGTAGGTAAGTCAGTAGACTTAGTTGCTGGTACAACTTGTGGTGTAAGGTCTATATCCTCGACACCAACAACATTACTATAACCCTCGGTCATGATATCATCACATGGCATTGCATCCTCTGATGGCATGGCTACATTAGCATCATCAGTTGCTTCCTGATGGCAGCATCAATGGATTCCTCTAAATTGGAAAGTCCTTCAAGACCCATTTCAACATACTTTTGTTGCGCTGATGCTTTAAGACAAAGTCTCTCAAAACGGACCATCAGGCTATCAAACCTCTTGACTTCCTCTGTTTTTGAAGGATCATGATAAGCCACCTTCACTCGAGTGTGACGCCTTTGAACATCTTTACGCCAACGCCTTAATATATACTTCTTGGGAATTTCAGTTATGTCATTCACATCATACACCTTGAATTGATGCCTGCGCATAATTCCGTGACACTCAAATAACTTACACTCACAAGCCGCCTCTTTGGTTTCAATGTTGAAATGGACCCTGTAAACTCTCTTCTTGTCAATAGGAATCTCCTTCCTCTGGTCTTTAAGATAGATCCATACTCTATCTTCCACAGAGTGCTCAACAACATTACCACACAATTCTGTTTTGGAAACAACGCTGACATACAACAGCCTTGCCAACTGCTCCTATATTTCTTCAAATTTAGCATCTGTGTAGAACTTTTGAAAAACCTTTTCAAAAGGGAAAGTCGTAAGGACATGTCTGACCCTCATTGCAGAGTTTGCATCAGCTTCTTTCTCCGAATTCACCCGATTCTCCATAGCATCGCAATACCTTTCTACAAACTCATACAAACGAGTGTCGCTCTTTACATATTTATCAAAAAAGCTATTTATGCTCTCTGAGCGCTGTGTAGTCTTCATACCCGCCCAAAACAAATGCTTCATATAAGCCGGTATCCACATATGTCTTTCATCATACAACACTATAAAAAAATAAAATAAAAAAAAACAAAAAAAAAACAGATTGTTAGAATTCCGCAGCAGCAGTAGGTCCTAATTCTTAGATTGTTAGTGACTGACTAAGACATCTTATGATGGCTGAAGATTAACTTAACAGTCATATCTAGGAATTCTAACAATGTAGAGTAGTCGATTGCACTTTTAATCTAGAGTAACAATTCATCCTATAGAATAAACACCCAAAAAAAAAAAAACAACATTCATGCTTTAAATTCTCAGTCTAGCAATCCAGAAATATTTCAAGAGATTATAATGTTGTCCATACCTATCAATAACTATTGCACATTAAAATAAGATGTATTTTCAGTTTTACCTGTAAGCCAGTCGTCATTTGCAAGACCATATGACTCTATTGCTAGGGTCCAATTAACCTCAAATTCTTCTTCGGTCAAACTGTCATATATGACATTAAGCAGAACGTCATGGAATTCTTCATACTTCGAATACTTTCCCAATTTGGTGCCGAACTTGTTAAGAATATGCCACAAACACCACCTATGCTTCGCACCGGGCATTACAATACTCAATGCTTTTCTCATTGCCGGACACTGATCTGTCAAGAAACCACCAGGGACTTTGCCACTCATGCACTCTTTCCAATTGTTAAACAACCACACAAATGTGTCGGTGTCCTCATGAGATACAAGGGCACATCCTAATAATATGGTCTGGCCATGATGATTGACACCAACAAAATTAGAAAAAGGCAGCTTATACTCATTAGTAATGTATGTCGAGTCAAAGCACACAACATCCCCAAACTCCTCATACGCTACCCTACTCCGGGCATCAACCCACATCACATCGGTCAACCTACCCTCATCATCTACCCTATATTTGTGAAAGAAGTTCTGATTATCGGCACTCATCCTATCAAAATAGGCAAGCATTGCATTTGCATCACCACCACTCATCTTAAACTTCTTCTCCTTAGCTAGAACATTCCTTAGGTCTCTTTCGGTTATGGCCATGTTCTCAACTCCGCCCCTCTCTTTTGCCAAACTACGATGTACTTGTGTCACTTTACTGCCCGCACTGCAGTCATTAAAGAGCTTCCTCTTAACCACACTATTTATTTCATCTTGCCAAAACATTGAAATATATCTCGACTTCCGGGGAGTAGGATTGTGATTCACATGCACTACAACTGCCTTCTTAACTTCCCATGAACCATCCTGCTTACAAGCTGCCCTCATTTGCACAAGACAACCACATTTCTTCGTCTTCCTACGATTTAATTGCAAACTTAAACCACCACCATAAACCCTTTTCCCATTAACTTTTCGTCTTATATCAGGCTGCCCAGCACATTCACATCTCCATATGTAACTCCTCAGCTTAGTTTTATCACTTCTACCATTCTCAGTTTTGTAATTACCAGCTGCACGTAGCACACCAAAACCTCGCTGCTTCCCGTACTGCCTCCAGAATTTGTCAGCCTCCTCCCAACTACTGAAAACCATACCTACTTCAGGGTCGTTAAGTTTATCTTCAACCTGTCCTTCTTCATTCTCAACCACACAGCGTAAAGGAGTACAAAAGCCCTCCTCCAAATGGTTTAAGTCATCTACAACTGAATCAATAGGGGTTGATAACAACTCCACCTGCCAAATAAACACATTACATTAACCTTTAAATGCTCTAATGATGAAGTCTACAATTAAAACTGCCCAAAAAAAAACTTTGACAAGTATAACAGACCTTATAAGGAAGTTCAATATTTCTGATTATCTACAGGCTCACAGACCTTATAAGGATCTTTCACCTCATGTGTTTAGGAAATCATCTATTCTTACATTGTTTTGTGGCATTGTTACTTTGACAGAGGTTACTTATAATTGCTATGATTCATTGGATTGCTCTTACTACTCTTCAAGACCAATTGCAGATTTATTGTATAAAGTTTGGTAAGTGTAAGGAGCATAAATACTGTAGTAGGATAAACTTCAGTTAAGTGAAGATGATTTAATTGAAACAAAATGACAAAATTATCTGAGGTGCCTTCAACCTTCATTGAATACTTTGTGGAGCAAGTGGTGTATTAAGCTTCTATTTAAGTTCACACTTACATGGCTTTCTAAAAAACATCCTATTTTGATATATTGGGTTTCTTTATTGTTGTCCTATTGTATGAACTCTGTTTCTCACATCCAAACAGGAAAGATTGCTATGTGAACAATGTATGTGAACAATCTATTATGAAGTTTCCTTCACATAAAAAAGAAACAAACACAAATAATATAAGCTTTCTAAGTTCAATATTTCTAAAGTTCAAGTCATGATGGTAAACAGCAGGTATTCAAGTTATAATCAAGCAAATTTCTGATTTTTAGGAACTGAACAACTTTGTCAGAAAACTAGTAATGTGTTTTAAAAATTTATTGCAGTTGAATGTTGAGGCAAACCGTTGGCCTTACACCTTTGTAGTTTCGGATGATTACCCATTAGCTTACTGTTTTGTGTCATGCATTATTTTTGCTTCCTATATATAATTTATGTTCTGTACTCCAATTCACATATATAATTTCTGTACTCCAATTCACTTGATTTAAAATGATGTACATGTATTAACAATGCCCACAAAACAACTTTGACATGTTAGAACATAAAAAACATAGAGGCACAAAACTAATTATACCTCGTGAATCTGTCCTTCTTGAGTCTCAACCACACATCGAAGAGGAGTACAAAAGCCTTCCTCCAAACCATGCTCCGAATGGTTGAAATCACCATCAACTAAAGCCATGTCGCTACAATACAAGTTTGTGAGTCAAGGACCATATCAAACAAAGCAAATATACCAACTCCAAATCATGTATTAATGTCAATTTAGAACTAAGGAATTATACTAAATTCAATTCAGAAATTAAGCCCACCTCCAAATTCAAGGAAATTTATAATGGCCTTAACAAGTTCACCGAAAGTTCAACAGCTCATAAAATTGGCCTACTAAGATCCAACAACTTCTATCATATACTCCCCATATTGCAGTATATTATTTACAAAATAATTAAATAATTGTGCAAAAAAAAATAATTTAGAGATTAAAACATAGCTCCAACACAAATTACATAGATACTTCAAAAAAATTACGAAGAAATTGAAAACAACACTACCAAAACCCACTGATACGAAAATCCACTTATACTACTCAAAAGGAGTAATTAACCCAACCAATTCACTCATAATGTTTCAATTAACAAAAATAAACCCTAAAATTGAGAAGAACAATTCACCTGATAGAGAAGACAACAATTAAGGGAGAGCTGAGCTACACCTCTTGAAGGACGATCTCTTCTTCATACAGTTGAAAGGTTGCGGAGCCAGATCTACTCTGTTTTTCTTGGATATAGTTTAAGCGGTTTTCCGGCCTTCGTAATACCTTTCGCGCGAGTTGGATTCAATTTAGCGGGTTTCAACCTTTTACCCCCTCCTGTCACTTTTACTTATTTTTTTTCTTTTTAGCTTTAAAAAAATTGCAAAAATTAATTTTTTATTATGGTATAGGTTGGGCATATCCCATACCAGGTAGTGGTACATACTTACTCCAACTATCGTACTCTCCCTCCTCTAACAAGTCGTCATTCCTCTTTTCTCTATCCTCTACATATTCTCTTTCCCTCTGTACAATATACAATTCTACATGCTCTCTTCCCTTCTCTACAACTCTCATCTCTACTCTCTTTCCCTCTCTACATGTCCATCAATGTCTTACGGCTCCACGACGATAACAGAGCTACTCCGGCGAGGCGCGAGCATCATCTTCTCCACGAAGAGGAGCGATAATCGTCTTCTCCGAACAGAGATTTAAACTATCATGCTTCAAATAGCGAGGAAGAAAATCACGAGTAAAAACAGTAGGATTCCGGTTAGTTGTTTGTTCTTAGATGTCATCTCATCTCCTCTCCGGCGGCCAATCACTTCATGTTCAATAGATCTTCACTTCTACGGCCCAAAAAAATATTTCAGTTAATTTTTTAGGGTTTAATTGGACAATTATAATTATAAATTATAATCATCAGTTTGAGTTGATTTCATTAGTTTTTTATTAATTAATTGTGGTTTTGTTGTTCATGAGCGTGTAAAAGTTTAATTTATGTTTGATTTTGGTTGTTGTTGATTTTTGGCTTTTGATTTTGATTATTGTGATTGTAATTAATGTATAAGCAGCTTGTGATTTTGTAAGGATAGAAGAAAAGGCTATATTAAATTTATTGTAATGATAATTTTTTTAATTGGGTACCCTGTGACCCGACCCGAGAAATCGGATGCCCGAAACCCGGGTACTCGATTTTCTCGGGTCGGGACATGGGTTGAGTTTCCAACTACCCAAAGATCCGGGTACCCGCCTTTTCGGGTACCCGAAAACGCGGGTACCCGGATCTGAACACCCCTAGTTTTAGTATATTAGTGCTAACTATTAGTTAGACAAGATTATTATAATTGAGTAATGAATTGAAAATGTATATCTAACATGGGTTAACTATGAAGGATTATGGTTGAGTTGACTCGGATACTATTGTTTATATTGGGGTTAATTGTTTAACTTCACAAACAAGATTAATAATAATCAACACTTTTAAATAAAATAAGATGATGATCTAATACAGTTAAAATATTGTTGCATAATAAATCACAAACATACTGCAAAATTTCTAACAATCCAAAATTTGTCATCGACTATTAAAAAATAGTTTCATCCCTCATGACAACTTATTTCAAGATAGCCATATTAATTACAAATCCAATCAAATTCAAGTCTCCACAACAAACCAAACAACAAAACAGTAGATCTATCATATTTTATAACAAAATGTACCAGTTTGCCAAAGCATGAAGCAAACTAAGATAATTAGCAAAAAAAATGCTAAAAAACTAAAAACCATTGAGATAAGACAAATCTCAAATAAAATCTGGTGACAATTGAAGTAAAAAGAACATCAATTTGCTCCATTTACCCCTATCAAATTAGTTGACTATACATAATTTCTCCCAAAACCAATTTATAAAAAGTTTCAAACCAAAATTATAAACCCTAGAATTTCTAAGATAACAAATAACGAAATTGAAATTAAAATTTAAGGCCTAACCTTTCAGCGATTATCTTTAATAGTGGAAGATTAACCTTCAAGTGTATTATCAAGCGGTTCAATTGGTTTACATTTTCTAAAATCGAATTTTTAAACCTGTAGAAATAACATTGAACAAACACAAATTGAAAATTTCATATGGAAGAGAGAGTTGTAGAATACCAAAACAAAACCCTAGCTATTTAATCTGAAGGGGAATGAAAAATCAATACTTATATACTAAAAGAGACACCGGCAACGACACGTGTCATCTCCTTGTGTGTCCTTAATTATTTTTTAAAAAAAATATATATTTTAATTAAGGAAACAAATCATTTACAAAAATCAATTTTTTTTTTGTGCATATTCCATATTGACAAGTAATACTTATTATATTTAAAATAAAATTTAATCACAAATCTTTCTAAAAAAAAATTGGGCAATATATACCAAAAATTAATATTTTTAAATAATTAGTGACCTATTTTACAATAAAGATTTTTTTTTTTTTTGCCTACTTTGTTTTAGTTGTGTATTGGAAGCTATAGTTAAAATTGCAAATATCAAATTAACATATCACATAGTTTTATTATTTCTTGACTAATTTATGATTATAATATTTCTCAATCAATTAAAAAAAAAAGATCATCGTGCATGGCACGGGATCTAACCTAGTATTAATGAACTGATTGACATAGAGGGAGGAAGGAACGAAGATGAAACTGGCAGTGTGAGGAGAGAGAGTAAGCGGCAAGCTCAAAAGGATTTTCAATAACGGTTTTGAAATTTTAGGAAAAATAGGAGGGGAGGTACGCGCCTATATGTTATGTTTGTATTAATATCATGACCGTCATATTAAGGTGGTCTGATGCAACAGCTTTCAATATGTCGTTGTATTAGAGTACAGCCGTTGCATTAGATTATTCTGTTGCAACGGCTAAAAAAAAAGTCGTTGCATTAGCTTAATTTAAGTCGTTGCATTTGATTAAAAATGTAGTAGTGTATAGAGGTTAGAATCATGTTTCTTGAAAGGATTTTTTTTTTTTTTGGAGGGGTTCTTGAAAGGATTTTTTTATTACCTATTAATTGGAAATAAAAGTAGGGATTTTTAATTAAGTTTTAGCATGTTTTAAAGGGTTTAAAAGTGATTTAAAGAGTGTATATATATTGCTGGAAATGTGTATTGAATAGGCATTAATGTCTCTTTGTAATTTTGGGTTGTAGTAGACTTCCAAGTGAGTGATTTCCTTTAGTCGTGACGTTTTTGAGATCATATTCAAAGTACGTTCGCGTACTCGGTAATTACTTAAGTGATAGAAGCATGCTAGGCTTTTGTTTAATTAATTCTTGGATAGTAGCATGATAGGTATTAGTTGGAATTGGTGATTGGATTAATGTTGGTGATTGATTTTTGAAGTATGAATAATTTGAGGTGAATTGATGTTTGGAACTAATTGTTGGCATATTGATTATGAACCACACTTTTATTTTTAGCATGATAGAGAGCATATTTATTTATTTATTTTAATTTTTTTTTTTTTTTTGGTGTTTAGAGAGCCACAAGGACGGGTGATGAGAATCGATCTCATGATTCCCTAGAATCAGGAGGGAAGCTCTAGCCATTTGAGCTATATCCCTCACTCTCTAGAGAGCATATTTAATTAAACTGTATGTTTAATTGAGTTTGAAATATCAAAAGGGAATTTTATTATGGTTTATATAATTTTTATTGATGCTATAAGCATGGGAAATAAGTTATTTAAGTTTCTATGTATACAAGGATTAAATTATATTTTGGTGCCTAATTAAGTGCACTTAAGGTGTTCTAAACACTGAGGGATAGGTTTGAGGTGCTTTATGCGTTTAAGGCGTTATTTAACACTGAGGTAGTTTAAAAAGGTTTCAACATTAAATTATATGTGGTCACTAATTATTCAAGAATTTAATTGGTATGTTTGGTTGCTTGGATGATTTAGGGCCTGTTCACATTTACTGAATTGAGCTGAACTGAACTGAACTGATTGGAGCTGAACTGAACTGAACTGATTGAAGCTGAACTAAACTGAACTGGGCTGAAATGATTATTTTGTGAGAGAGGGAAATTAAGAGCTGAACTGAACTGAATTGAGCTAAAATGAATATTTTGTGAGAGAGGAAAATTAAGAGCTGGACTGATTAGAGCTGAACTGAACTGAAATTAAGTAAGTGTGAATAGACCCTTAGTATGATCGATTGTGTTATGGATTGAGAGTCATCGCCAAGTCTAAAGATGTAAATAACGTAAAGTAAAAGAGATTACACACCCAAACTCTTGGAATGTATATATCTTGAGTATGAACATATGGGAAGAGTTAAGCGACTTTATATTTAGTAAGATCGGCAGTAATGCCAAACGAGTCCTTAAAAGTTAAAACCCCTTATAAAGCCCACCTTATCCCATAATTAGGCCCTATTATTTAGAGATGTTCTGCTTTGCTGAGTCCTGCTTTGCTCTGGCCTACTTTGCTTAACAACAACAACAACAACAACAACAGCAACAGCAGCAGCAGCAGCAGCAACAACAGCAGCAACAGCAGCAGCAGACACAACAACAACAATAGCAACAGCAACAATAACAACAACAACACCAACAGCAACACCAACAGCAGCAGCAGCAGCAGCAACAGCAACAACAACAACAACAACAACAGCAAAGGGCTGGGTAGTCTTAGGATTTCCACGTCATTTTTCCGGAACACCACGTCAATTTTCCGGCGCCAACGTCAGGTCAACCGCATTTCAAGCGAAGGGTTCTCGGGCAACATTTCTTGCGTCACTTTTCAGGCTGTTTCAAGGGGTTTTTTTTTGGGCAGTTTCAGGGCGATTTTCAGGCTCTTCTCGGGTTGGTTCTGCGTATGTTCAGAAAGTTTCAGGGCTTGTTTTGTGGCTGCTTCAACGGCGTTGTGTCAGGTCAGGTTTGCCGGCGATTAGGCAGCAGTTTTTGGGTGGAATTCTGTTGAGTTGAAGGGGTTGTTTAACCGTGCAGTTTTGCGGGTAGTTTTATGCGAGTTTCGGGGAGTTTATGAGCGAGTTTGGGGCTGCTTTGTACGTGGGTTTTTGGCAGTTTTCTTGGTGATTTTCAGTCAAGTTTTAGGGTCTCGTTCTTTGGTGTTTGGGGCTGCTTGTTGGTGCAGTTTTGCAGGCAGTCTTCTTTGGTTTTCTTTGGTGTTTTACGCACAGCAATTTTGCATTTCTTCTTGCTGCAGTTTCTGGTATGTTTTGGTGCTTTTGGGTCCTTTTTTGAGTGCATTTTGTCTCTAATTTCCTGTTCAGTTTTTTTTGTTATTTTGAGGTGCAAATTTTTGGTCTGTTTGGGTGGTGTTTTTTGTGATTTTTGGGTGCATTTTGCTGGTCATTTCGGGTGCAGTTTATTATGCTTTTGGGTGCAGTTTATGGTGGATTTTTTTTGGGTTTTTTAAGTGTTGTTTTTCGAGTGGTATTGGTGGTGGCTGTGTGTAGCCATGTCGGTGAAGTTTCATTGTCCCTTCGTGGGTCTTAGTGGGTGTCAAGATGGGAGTGGCAATGGGCTAACAAGGCGTTCTTTAATCAAGCATCTTCATGATCGTCATTGTTGTACTGGTGCGCGGGATGTTACACGTCAGTCTCTTACTTCTAATTTGGCTGTTTATATTGAGGCGGAAGTTACTTTTACGCGTATGGGGATTTGGTTATGTGGGGTTTGTTACAAAACTCATACGCTTCGTTCTTGGTGTCGTCATGATAGGGGTGAGGATGTATCACCCCCTGATGAAGGAGATGGTATTGTTCGTTTTGTGCTTCATAATTTCTCCAGGCCACAAGCTCCCTCTTCTTCGGCTCATATTGGACTTGTGGATGGTTTGGCGCGAGATCAGTTTTGTGGTTTTGATGTGGCTCTCCTTAATGGGGTTTCGTACTGTGAAATCTATCCCTCCCAAGTGTCGTTTGGGGTTTTCTCGGATTCTGAAAGGTGCTCTTGATAAGGTGATCTCTAACCCTAATGACATTTCTAGTTGGATATCGTTGTTATTGTTACCTCTTTGCACCCTTAAAACCTTTCGCCCGCGGAGTAGTCGTGAGTCAAGGTCTTCCGTAAAGCGTCGGCATCAAGAAGAAAGTATTTCTCGGGCTATTTGTTCTTGGGGTGCACCAGGTGGTAGTGTGCAGCTTGTGAGGAAACTTTGGTCGAGGATCCTCCTACTATGTCGGTGGTTGATGATGAGGACCTTGATTTTGAAGAGCGTAATATCAAACAGTGTCGTAGGAAGATTTGTGATGGTCATTACACCGCTGCAGTCCGGGTTCTTTCTTCTTCAGGTGTTGCTCTGTATAATGAGGCCACTCTTGCGGATTTGCTTTCAAAACACCCTTCTTCTTCACCTTCTTCCTTGCCTGTTGATATTCCTGTTGATCAACTTCATCTCGTTGCTTCCTCTGCTGTTGTTTTGGATCGGATTAAGAGTTTCCCGCGTGGCACATCGCGTGGTAGGGATGGGTTACGTGCTCAACACCTTATGGATTGCTTGAGTGGTGATGATGTGGCTGTCTCAAACGAGTTGGTTGACTCTATTACCGGGGTGGTTAATCTGTTTCTAGCTGGTAGATGTCCTATGGAACTAGGAGAGTATATTGCTAGTGCTCCACTCACACCCCTTGTCAAGCCCGGTGGTGGAACTCGTCCTATAGCTATGGGTACCGTTTGGCGGCGTCTGGTTTCGAAAGTCGATGCTATTATGGTTAGACAATCTTTGGGAAGCTACTTTGATGGTCTTCAATTTGGCGTTGGGGTTTCTTCAGGCGGTGAGGCCATTCTTCATGTTGTGAATCGATTACTTGAGGTTCGTGGATTTGATGTTGGTCTTTCAATGTTGTTGGTGGATTTTCGTAATGCCTTCAATCTAGTTGATCGTGCGGTCATGTTACGTGAAGTTTGTCGTCGTTGTCCAGGTATTTCGCGGTTGGTTGAATTATGCTACTCTAATCCAACTAGATTGTATTATGGGGACCACACCTTATGGTCATCTCAGGGGGTGCAGCAGGGTGATCCCCTTGGTCCTCTGCTTTTTGCATTGCTATGGTATTAAAACCCTTGGTGTGTAAAATCAGAGATACTTTTGATGTATGTCTTCAGGCTTGGTATTTAGATGACGGCACTATTATTGGTGACACATTGGTGGTGGGTAAGATTTTACAGCTGATTATGGAGGAAGGGCCTCGTTTTGGGTTACATCTTAACGTGGACAAAACTGAAGTTTTCTAGCCTACAGAAGACCCCCGAAGCAGGCTTCTGGGTGTCTTTCCACCTAACATTGCTCGACCTTCGCGTGGTGTTAAGTTGCTTGGTGGTCCTGCTAGTTCTGATTCTGGTTTTAGTAGTGAGCTTGTGATGCATAGGGTGACCAAGACCATTGCGCTTATGGATAAGGTTGCTACGCTGGATGATCCTCAGTGTGAGCTATTGTTACTTAGGGCTTGTACCGGAGTTTCTAAACTCTACCTTGCGTTGCGTACTTGTCCCCTAGTACTTTTGAGGCGGCTCAGCGCACTTTTGACGGGACTCTTCAATCTTCTTTGGAGCGTATTGTTACTGCCTCAGGACCTGGGTTTGGCGATTGGCAGTGGCGGCTTGCAACTTTACCATTTGCGTTTGGAGGGCTTGGTGTTTATTCTGCAGGTGATGTTCGGCATTATGCTTTTCTTGCTTCTCGGTTACAGTCTAGTGGGTTGAAGACAAAGCTTCTACGATATGCTGACATTGTTGGTCATGGTCGAGCTTTTGAAGACGCTTTGGGTCTGTTTAATGGCGTGGTGGAGTCTGATTTTTTAAGTAATCCTAGTGAGGTTGCTGCCCCGAAACTCATGAAGAAATTGGCAGATATATATTTCACGAAGGTTACCGATTCTGCAGAATCCACCTTTTCATTATCCCCTCGTCTATCAGCATTGTGGAAATCTCAGCAAGGAGATCACACGTCTTCTTGGCTTCGGGCTGTTCCTATTTCAAGATTGGGTCAGACTATGAACGCAAAGACTTACCGATGTGTGTTATGCTACCGATTGGGTGTTCCGTTGTTCTCTGCCTCGACACCGTGCTCTGCTTGTTTGAGGGTTTTTCCAGGGGATATTTTTGGCGATCACGCGGTGTCGTGTGCTGGTATCGTGGGTATTAAACATAGACATAATGTTGTTCGGGATACCCTAGTAGATGTTTGCTATCGTTCTGGGATTTCAGCAAGGAAAGAGGTTGACATTGGGTTGTCTAGAGGGTACGACGAGGCCCTCAGACCTGCTGATGTGTTACTTTATTCTTGGGATCGTGGTCGCGATGTCTGTGTAGATTTGACAGGATCTTCTCCTTTGACACAGTCAGGGCTATCTGACTTTATTCCTGGACGGGTTGTGGCTGATGCAGCTCATCGGAAGCGGGTTAAGTATGAGGCTCGTTGTCAGGAGATTGGATATGGGTTCATTCCCTTCTCCTTTTCTTCGTTTGGTGAATTAGAGAAGGAGGTTGTTGCGTTGCTTAAGCGAATTCAGAGGTTCTCGACGACGCAAGGCATTGGAGCACCTGCTGCAGCTCATATTTTTACTAGGGTAGGCTTTGCTATAGCTAGCGGAGTGGGGGCCCAGATTGTATCTCGGCTACCCACTAATTTATTGTAGGTTGTATGACTTTTTGTTTTTGAGATAATAATAATAATAATATTAATAATAATAATAATAATAATAATAATAATAATAATAATAATAATAATAATAACACAAAAAAAAATAACAATAATAATAATAACAACAATAATAATAACAACAATAATAATAATAATAACAACAATAATAATAATAACAATAATAACAACAATAATAATAACAATAACAATAATAATAATAATAATAATAATAATAATAATAATAATAATAATAATAATAATAATAATAATAATATAATAATAATAATAATAATAATAATATAATAATAATAATAATAATAATAATAATAATAATTGTTTAGGGTAAAAATTACCCTAGACAGGTGACCCAATAAGAGAAGGCCACGTGTCGAGCTCAGGATGGCCCATGTGGCTCAACATCCTCTTGACACTTGGCGCCCTCAGATATGCCTCTTAAATGGCGGCCTTCAAGGGCCCAAATCCCTAGGAGCGCCATAAAACGGCGCAGCCCACTAAAGTCTAGGTCAAATGACCTAGATAGGGGCACATTCTCCAACGACCCTATAAATAGGGAGATATTCCCCCATTTTGGGGACACATTCAATCATTTATTACACTCTTATTCTCTTACATCAGAGAAAGACCTGAGCTTGGAATCCGAGCAGATATCCACCTAAATTTCCGTTCTCTTTATTCCGTTTCCAGTTACTGACTTGATCGTCGGAGGCGGAGCTCCAACCACCCGGGGTCTCCGTTGTTTTGCAGGTACAGCCCAGCCGGATCAGACTTCGTGACGTAACTCTCTCAAGGGACAAAAACACCCAAAACATTTGGCGCCGTCTGTGGGGAGAGTACCTCGAAGATGGTTCAAGAGTCTGTACCGCCCCCTAACCGTCTGGGTGAAGACCCAGAAGTTTTTACAGACCATGAGGAGGATGAAGACCCTCAAGTCGAAGCTTTTACAGCCGAAGACGGCTCTCTCAGAACTAAACGCATCCGGCCCAGAGACACTCTGGAACGGGGTGCCTCCCAGGCGGGTCCAAGTCGACCCTCTGGGCAGCCGGAAGGGGAAACCCAAACGGCCGCTGGATCAGCCCCTGTCACTCGAGACAAACTCATGAGATTCATGACAAGTTTCAAGGGTGAAATCACAGAGCTGATCACCAAGAGCCGGGCTGGCCCAAGTAAAGGCCAGACGGCGAAGAAGACTCCTCCAGAGAAGGGGAAGTCAGTCAGAAACCGGCAGCCCACTCCCCATCCAAAGGAGAAGGCAGCCGGGACCATTGATTGGTCAAAAATTCTCCTTCCTGGGAGGAACACCAATAACACTCGCCGGACTCAGCAACCGGTGAGAAGTAAAAAATCAACTGTTGATGCCCGGGAGATCATCAACCGGAAGAGAAACCAATCGCTGTCTGAGTCGGCTTCAACGTCGAATTTTCCAGACAGCTTCAACAACATTTCTGCAGGGAGTGCACCCTCCTTGCATGAGAGTCAGACAGGCAGTAATACCGTCCATTCTGGCCCTCATATGATTGGAGCTGCCCCGTATGTGCCTACTCAGGCTTACGGGCAGTATCCTCCTCACTTCATGCAGTCGGCCTTCTTTGGGGGTCAGGCGGCATATCCAAATGTCCAGCCATTGGACTAGCAGCTTCGTCTGCTGCGCTTGGGTGAACAACCTTTTGCGTTCACTCGGGAGATAACCGAGGCGGCTCAGCCGGCTAAGGTTAAGAATGTGTTGGTTGGTACCTATGATAGTACCACCAATCCGGAAGATCACCTCATGGCTTACACCAACCTCATGTATCTGCAGGGGTTGGATGATGCCACTTGGTGTCGATGCTTCCCGGCTACGTTGAAGGGCATTGCCCAACAATGGTTTAGCAACCTGCCAACCGGGTCCATAGACAGCTTCAGGAAGCTTGCCTTCCTGTTTGCTTTCAACTTCTCAATGAACATCCCTGCTAAGAAAACAAGCCTTGATTTGAGCACTGTTAAGCAGGGAGAGAGAGAAGGGATGCGCTCATATGTCAGGCGGTTCAACCTGATCAGAATTCAGATTCAGGGGATGTCTGATGAGGTAGCTTTTACAGACTTTTTCAAAGGTCTGAGAGACGGGTCGACCTTTAAGTTCGACCTAGTCAGAAAAGGGGCTTTCACCCTACAGGCGGCCCTGAGGGAGGCGGAAAGCTATATTCAAGCTACTGACCTCTGCTCGCCTGGTAGCCAGTCGGACTCTAAGAAGTCTGACAAGCAGAAAGACAACCGGCCTGCTCAGCCGGCTAAAAAGAAAGAAGAGAGCAAGAAGAGAAAAGAGGTCTGGGCGGTTAGTGACTCTGACCAGCCGTCCCAGAAGAAGAAGAAAGAATTTAAACCGTACGTCCCAAAGTACGAGTTTAACAAGGACTGCAACTCCATCCTCATGGAGATAAAGGACCGGCTGTCCCTTGAGAAGCCGAATCCAATGAAAAGTTCCGTTCAATCCAGGAACAAAAATAAATTTTGTCAATATCATGAGGAAGTTGGCCATGACACCAACGACTGCTTCAGCCTACAACGGACGTTGGACCGTCTGGCTGACAAGGGGATGCTGAAGTCCTATATTTCTAAGTCCCCAGCCGGGGCAAAAAAGAAAAACAAGGGTCAGTCCTCCAAGACTACCCCCCAGCCTACTAGTAGTTCGGATACCGACAAGGAATCGGTCTACACTATAGCAGGCGGGTTTTCATGTGGTGGCCCTACCATCAGGGGCACCAAGAGCCATCTTCGAAAGATGGACAAAGATGATGATGAGCAGGCGGAAGCCAGCTCCTCCTTCCCAGACGTCTTGATCACTGAGAAGGACAGGGGCAGCGTCCGCCGCCCGCATGATGACCCGGTGGTCATTGAATGTAAGGTTGCCAACCAGCTGGTTGGACGAATCCTTATTGACACCGGCAGCTCATCAGACATCATCAGCCTCCGGTGCCTGCAGAAGCTGAAATACAATATCAGCAGCATGCATCCGGTCACCCACCCCTTGGTTGGTTTTGGGGGTGGGATGGTCTACCCAGCCGGAAGAATCGACTTACCCATCCGGCTGGGAAAGAAGGGCCAAGGGCGACATATTGTCGTCAGGTTCTTGGTCGTTGAGGAGTTGACCGCCTATAACATTATTCTTGGCAAGCCAACCCTCAATGTAGCCAAGGCAGTAATCATCCCATCTCTCATGCTCATCAAGTATGAGAAGGATGATGGCACTGTTGGTTCCCTGAATGGGGATCAGAAGACGGCTCGGGAGTGCTACCTCTCAGCCGTCAGGGACACTGTAACCCCAGGCGTCCAGGAACCAATAGACCTTGACAATGTCAAGGATGCCGATCCAGCACCTGCCCCACCAGCAGCCGGTAAGAAAAGAAAGGCACCTCTGCTGGTGGAGGTGAAGAAGGAGAAAAAATAGCAATCACTGACCGGTGAGCGGTCAGATGAGCTCCGTCCCTAACCGGCTGGCGAAAGCATTGATCTCGTTCTGGATGACAGCCGTCCAGAACGTACTGTTAAGGTTGGGACGGTTGCTCATGCTACTTTGGGCGCAAGCTTGCACCTTCTGCTGAAGGAATTCAAAGACATTTTTGCCTTTGAAGTGGAAGAGATGCCAGGCGTCAACCCGGATCTCGATGTCCACAAACTCGTCGTGGACCCCAAAAAGAAGCCCATCCGGCAAAAGAAAATAAACCACGGCGAGGAAAGAAGTCAGGCGGCAGCTGCCGAAGTCAAAAAGCTGCTAGACGCCAGGTTCATTCGGCCTTGTAATTTTCCCGACTGGGTGGCCAATGTGGTCCTTGTTAAGAAACCGAATGGGACCTGGCGCATGTGTGTTGATTACACAGACCTCAACAAGGCGTGTCCAAAGGACAGTTATCCGCTTCCAAAGATTGACAGTCTGGTTGACTCTACAGCCGGTCACGCCTTGATGAGTTTTATGGATGCCTACTCCGGCTTCCATCAGATACCCCTGTGGAAGAAAGATCAAGAGAAGACGACCTTCGTCACTGATCAGGGGCTATTCTGTTACACGGTGATGTCGTTTGGCTTGAAAAATGCACCGGCTACGTTCCAACGGATGATTAATACTGTCTTTGTTAATCAAATTGGGAGGAATGTAGAGGCATACATTGATGACATGATAGTCAAATCCAAACAGCAGACGGATCACCTTGCTGATCTCCGAGAAACCTTCACCACACTCAGGCGGCATAAGGTCATGTTAAATCCTAAGAAATGCCTCTTTGGTGTTGAGTCTTGGAAGTTTCTCGGATTCCTAATTGATCAAAGGGGGATAGAGGCTAACCCTGAGAAGATACAGGCGGTGATTGACATGAAGTCACCCCGCACTGTCAAGGAAGCGCAGAGACTAACCGGTTGCCTGGCTGCTCTAGGGAGATTCCTCAGTCGGTCAGGTGACAAATGCCTTTACTTCTTCCAAGCAATCGGGAAGAAGACCAGATTTGAATGGGGGGATGAGGCTGAGGCGGCCTTTCAACGGCTGAAAGAACACCTCCACTCTTTGCCAAGACTTGTTAGTCCATTGCCTAGGGAGGTGTTATACATGTACTTAGCTGTCTCAGATCATGCCCTCAGTGCCGTTCTCCTTGCTGAGAGAGACGGTGTTCAGCTTCCGGTCTATTTCATTAGCCATGTCTTAAAAAATGCTGAGCTCCGGTACCCCATGGTAGAAAAATTTGGCCTTGCTCTGTATATGGCTTTCAAGAAATTGAAGCCATATTTTCTGGCTCATCCGGTGGTAATCTACACCGACCAGCCCCTCAAGCGGCCAATGTCTACTTTGGAGTCATATGGAAGAATGTTGAAATGGGCTATTGAAATGCAAAGTCTTGAAATCACTTTCGAACTTAGAAAAGCAGTGAAAGGTCAGGCGTTTGCCGACTTCATTGTTGAAATGACCCGACCGGTGCAACCGGATAATCTTGACCAAGTTTGGAAAGTGTATGTAGACGGAAGCTCAACAAAGAACGGCTGTGGTGCAGGAATTATATATGAGTCCCCAGAGGGGGACAAATTTGAATATTCACTGCGGTTTAAGTTTCAAGCCTCAAATAATGAGGCGGAATATAAAGCCCTGCTAGCCGGAATCCGCATGTGTAAGGCAGCAGGGGCAACGAAGATTGACGCCTATTCTGATTCACAGTTGGTCGTTAGCCAGTATGAGGGAACATATGAGGCAACTCATCCGGCTATGATCAAATATCTTCAGGCAGTCAAGGAAGAGACTGGGGCACTTGAGGAATTCTGTCTGAATCAAGTGCCCAGGTCAGATAACAACCAGGCGGATGCATTGTCCAAATTGGCTTCATCCGCCTGCTGTGATACTCCTCGGTCGGTCTTTTGGGAAGTTCTTGAAAAAAGAAACATACATGAAGAGCCCATTGGAACCTTAGACCGAAGCTCCACCTGGATGGATGCCATCCGGGCTTATCTTTCAGACGGCACGCTCCCTGATTCACCACAGGAAGCAGCCGTCCTAAAAAAGCGAGCTGCAAGCTTCGAGTTGAAAAATGGAGAACTCTTCAAAGCAGGATTTCTTAAACCCCTATTGAAGTGCGTCACCCCAGAAAAGGGGAAGGAAGTTCTCGAAGACTTGCACTCGGGATTCTGCGCCTCTCATATAGGCGGCAGGTCCCTAGCCGTCAGAGCCAGACGACATTACTTTTGGCCCACTCTTGAGGCAGACGCCAAGGAGTTGGTGAAGAAATGTGACAAGTGCCAAAAATTTGGCAAACTCATTCACCGTCCGGCTACTGATCTGACGGCCATCCACAGCCCAATCCCGTTTGCAAAATGGGGCATGGACATTCTAGGTCCTTACACGCCTGCTCCAGGCGGAAAGAGCTACATCTTGGTGGCTGTGGATTATTTCACTAAGTGGGTGGAGGCTGAGGCGGTTAAAAACATCAAGACGTCAGACGTAATTTCCTTCATTTGGAAGAACATTATCACCCGGTATGGGGTACCTATGTCTATGGTGTTTGATAATGGTCCTCAGTTTGAGACGCCTCAGCTAAAAACTTGGTTGGGAGATCAGGGGATCTCAAGCTATTTTGCATCTGTTGGCCGGCCCCAAGCAAACGGCCAAGTTGAAGCCTTCAATAAACTCATCTCAGACGGCATTAAAAAGAAAATAGAAAGAGCCGGTGGCTTATGGGCAGAAGAATTAATCCATGTCCTATGGGCCATCCGGACAACAGCGAAAGGGGCAACCGGTGAAACCCCATTTCTCATGGTATACGGTGCTGAAGCCGTCTTGCCTATTGAGCATTATGAGCCGACTCTCAGAGTTATGCTCTATGATGAAGAGGCAAATTGGGAGGCCATGCGGCTGGCATTGGACTCCCTTCCGGAACGTAGGGGCAATGCTGTCCTACGCGATGAGATATACCGTCTGAGGATGACCAGAGCCTATAACAAGAGAGTGCACAAACGTCCTCTTAAAGTGGATGACTTTGTGTTACGGAAAATGGAGGCAACCGGTAGGGCCAATGAGCTGGGAAAGCTAACTCCAAATTGGGAAGGCCCCTACCGGATTTATGAAGAAGTAAGGGATGGCACCTACCGCCTGGAAACCCCAGACGGCAGGCGTCTGCCTAGAACTTGGAATGTAGACAATCTAAAAAAGTACTACTTCTAAGATTGTAAACTTTTTGTAAACAGTGATTCAATTAATGAAGATTCAGACTTTGTTTGCAAAATCGAGTTATTGCTTAATTATCCATCTGGGTAATACCCAGGCGGATTCTGCTTTACCTAACTAAGTTTGACACTTAGTAAAGGTTACATTTGTTGGACCGCCTGGGTAATACTCGGATCACTTGTTTATTTAAATTTAATACTTTGTTTATTCAACTGCCTGATTATCTGCCTGGGTAATACCCAGACGGACCCGCTTGTTTAAAAAACTAAAGTTTGATACTTAGTGTAAATCCAATACTGACTAAAAACTAAGCACAAAAACGTTTAGTGGCTATACAACCGGTCTCAAACAAGACCCGAGGCTAAATAGCCGGATGGTTGCTCATTTTATAAAATCGCCTGTCCCAACATGGACAAAAGCGTCCGGCGACACCCCTCCGGGTGCAATCGTCGCAGAGAACAGACTATTTGTCGGTTCTACGTACCAATGCAGACGGCAAAAATTGAACGACCAAATTGGCCAACTCAGAGCTGTCTGACCAAAATAGCCTATGAAAAGCGAATAAGTTTCCAGATACCGGATGCCCATAGGCATCAGTCGGTCATTGGTAGAAATTCTTACTTGGGTTATTTATTCCAAAGTTGCACTCACTTCCCCTATTGGGGCAAAGGATTGTGTAATGGCTACGCGTTAACCCCAGACGAAATTTAACCGCCTGGGTAAGAAACTCAAAGCACCCGCTTTTATGACCGGCTGTGCACCTGGTTTGGGGCAATCACCATTGTGATTGATTGGCCTAAAAACACTCCATACTTTTCCAAGTATCAAGTGTTTTCAAGCCAATCAATCAGCTTGGCACTAAACCAACCGCACAGCCGCCCAGGGGCAAGAGCACTCGGATTGCAAATTGCCGCATGCTTTATTAAGTTAGGCAAAATACTAAAGAATTGCAAACAGATGAAAAATTCAAATAAAAATTCAAATTGAAAAAACTCAAAAGGCATATATAAAATCCGACTGAGTCGGAATACTTCATTTATATTTGAAATGGCACAAAGGCCAGAATAATTGTTAACCGGACACATCCGGTAAAGAAATAAAGTGGAAATGTTAACCCATCCCCATGGTTGGTAAAAAGATACAACAAAACACGGCATGCAAGCCGGTAAATAACATAGATTGGCATACTGCCGCAGAAAGGTGGGAGGCTCGCCTAAGGCTGAGGCGGAGTCTTCTCCGGCTGAGTTTGGCTGGCTTGGCCCTCTTGATGATCATCCGCCGGCTCCTCATCATCAGAGACTTCATATCCCTGCTCAGCAGCCCAGTCTTGGAAGCGAGGCGGAGGAGCATCACCCAGCTGCTGGGCATCATACACCTCAGTGGCGTAATCATACCTCAGCTTATAGACCTCAAAGTCTATTTCTGGGTAGAGGAGGCCCCAGGTGATCTTCAGCCGGGCCAAGTTGTCCCGCTCATTCTCCTCAGTCAGCCGGGTTTGCTCCCGGGCCAGCTCATCCGACTGCTTGTTGCGCAGGGTCATGAGCTCGAGCTTCAGGCGGTCATTATCAATTCGGAGTTGGGCATTCTCTTTGTCAGCATCTTCTAATGCCTTAAGATCAGATTTGGCATCTTTCAGCTGCTTGTCAAGGTCATCAGCCCGGCTGTTAGCTTCATCGTTTGCAGCCGTTAAACTCCGGATCAGCTCCTCCTGTTTCAACTCTACTGCTTTAATCTTTAAATTACACATATAATCAGAATGTTCAGCAAAGTTGAGGTTTTCAAGGGCCCTCCGTTTGGCGTCATTTACCTCTTCTTGCTTCCGCCTGAAGGGGCCCCGGAGATTGTCTACCCTCACCATAGCCTGATTCAATAACAGTCGGTTAAAGAGTTACTTAGTCAAATTAAAGATGAAAGACATCAAGATAGAAAAATCATGTACCTCAGCCAGAGAGCCCATTATCCGGTCAAAGTCCACGACCTGCAGGTCAGGTATGGATGCCTTCTCGGACCGGGTGAGGGTCCTCACCATCCGCTTTGCGAAGCTTTGAAGGTCCGGCTGGCCAGGAGTCGGATCTGCATCAAAAGTAGTGCTATGTGAGATAGAAGCAGCGTAGCTGGCATTCATCCGTTGTCGGCTGCTAACTGACCCTTTTGAAGAATCAACCTTGGTCTTGATTCTCATGAAATCAAGTGGCCAAGGTATTTCAGTTCCTTCCTTACCTTGAGTCTCCGGATGGGTCTCCGGCTTGTTCTCCTCCCCGGTGGTTGCCGCACCGTCTGCAACCTTAGGTGGCTCGCCACCCTTCGATGCCGTAGAGGCATCCGGCGTCTTCTGCTGTTCTGAGCTTTCACTTAGCTTTTTCAGAACAGCAGGGGATTTGCCCCAAGTCGTTGGACGACCGGATTGGGCAGAGCTTTGTTTTTGGGGGGGATCCTTCCTTGCGGCTTTGGCAGCCGGAGCCTTCTCCAGGTCATCTCCCTGCCTTTTGAGAAGCTTGGAGAATGATCGAGGGATTCTCTTGGCGGACTCCTGAGAAAGAAGCAAATATAAGTATACCCAACCGGTATAAATAAAAAAAATATATAATAATAATAATATATATATGCAAACATTAACTCAGGCGGTCTTACCCTGCCTTTCTTGTTGTCCTTTGCCTCGACGGCTGCCTTTTTGGCAAGTGCCGCCTCCTTGCGCAGTTGCGCCGCTGATTTAGCAGGAGTCTTGTCCTGGTCAACCATCTTCAGGGCTTCTTCTGCAAAAACAAGAATTTCAAGTTAGAAATAATTAAGGCAAGTTTGCAATAAAAAGGAAACAACAATTATTCCGGGTGAGAAGTATTCTACCCCTGGGAAACATTGTGCTCAGTCCGCAGGCGGACAAGAAGCATTCATCTTTGAAGAAATCCGGATGGGGGATCCAGTTCTTTGGAACAATAATGTGAGTCCCATCCCCCATGGGCTCAGTTGTGGTTTCAAAAAATCCCGGCTCCATGATTTGCTCCCGGGCTTTAGTAGATAGTGCCGGGAGAGGGCATTTGTGTCCAAGAAGAGCCGGCTCGGTGTTGTACCGGCGCAGTGTCCGGTTGTGTCTTAGGGTGGGGGAGGAAATCAGATAAAACTTGTCCTTCCACCCGGACCATTTGGACACTTTGTCCAAAGTCATTAAGTATTGGGGCAAGGTAGTCAGAGTATACCATGCCCCATGGCCACCTGGAGCCTTGCTCAAATAGTGCATGTGAGCGAAGGCAGAGAAGCTGGGGTTCAAGTTCTGAAACTCGCAGGCGGCAATGTAACTCAAGATATTCACCCACGAATTAGGGGTGAGCTGCCAAACCCCCAGATCATACCCCTTAAGGATTTTCCTAATCCCGGGGTGGAGGGGGAACCGGAGGCCGGCTTCTATTACCGCCTCATAGCAGATGAAGTAGTCATCTGCATGATCAATGTCGTCCCCCCAGGCCATCACAGCATCAGCCGGAGGGACAATAACTTCCCAACCCCTTCCAAAGGGATGTTTCTCCTTAAAGGCCCTGAACCCGCTGTTAAGAAGGGCAATGTTGCTCGGCAGCATCCGGGTTCTTTTAGGGTTGGGATTGTCAGCTACTTTGGGCGGCTGCTGATAGTCAGCCGCAAAATCCCCCTGGTCAGAGCCGGAGGACTCCGCTCTTGATCCTTGGCCGGCCTCAGCGTCGCCGGCTTCATTGGAGGAGGCGGCTCCCTCGCCGTCTACCTCTCTCACTCCAGAGCTCCCGGATGTAGAGGGAGCCTCTCCGTCGGATCCACTCTCCTCCCAATCCCTCTGATCCCCATCCGGGAAAACCTCATCGGCTAGCACTCTCATGGTGCGCCGGCTTTTAGACCACCTGGCCGTTTGTTTCGTTCTGGCCATTGTGTCTTGCATAGACACAGAGAGGGAGGAATTCGGAGATGAGCATATTGGTTCCGACAGTCCAGAAGAGGCACCCCCTGTTCTAGACTCAGCCGTTCCTGGGGATCGGCTGAGTGTCCTAGGCAGTGTCGAGTGGGTGGATTGGGAACTCATTTATATTTTCTATTTTCTAAAGAAAGTCGGGCATACAGGCGGAAAAAATGGTATGTAAATTGAAAGGGAGGAAAGCTAAAATGGTACAAGCGGTTACCTTGCTTTGACTCTGAAAAATCTGAAAACCGCTACAGCCGGTGAACCGGGTGATGAACTGCTAGCACTCGGAAGCTTGAAACTCGCTGATTATGCAGGCGAGAGCAGAGAAAAGTCTCTCTAGAATCTCTCTTTTTCTCTCTCTAAAAATTCAATATGAACGTAAGGTGTGAAAAGGAGGGGGGTAACTTTCTATTTATAGAAAGTGAAAGTGGGGGGAAATTTTTTGATTTGAAATTCAAAAATTTACCCGATACTGTTCACCTATGAAAGGTGGACACGTGTCACAGGCCCCGCGTGATATGCACGTGCGACCTGTGAGGGGCAAATGTTTAGGGTAAAAATTACCCTAGACAGGTGACCCAATAAGAGAAGGCCACGTGTCGAGCTCAGGATGGCCCATGTGGCTCAACATCCTCTTGACACTTGGCGCCCTCAGATATGCCTCTTAAATGGCGGCCTTCAAGGGCCCAAATCCCTAGGAGCGCCATAAAACGGCACAGCCCACTAAAGTCTAGGTCAAATGACCTAGATAGGGGCACATTCTCCAACGACCCTATAAATAGGGAGATATTCCCCCATTTTTGGGACACAATCAATCATTTATTACACCCTTATTCTCTTACATCAGAGAAAGACCTGAGCTTGGATCCGAGTAGATATCCACCTAAATTTTCGTTCTCTTTATTCCGTTTCCAGTTACTGACTTGATCGTCGGAGGAGGAGTTCCAACCACCCGGGGTCTCCGTTGTTTTGCAGGTACAGCCCAGCCGGATCAGACTTCGTGACGTAACTCTCCCAAGGGACAAAAACACCCAAAACAACAACAATAATAATAATAATAATAATAATAATAATAATAATAATAATAATAATAATAATAATAATAATAATAATAATAACAACAACAACAACAATAATAATAAGGCAAAAGCTAACGGACGCCCCGGGGGTGTTGGATAAGCTAGCTAAAAGTCGAAAGATTAAATTAAAATGAACATTAATTACACCAATCGACGCGACTTTGTCATGTTTTTCCAAATTAATACCATTTAGGCAATATTTTAAATGCTTATCCAATGTAGGGGTGTCAAACAGATCAGGTCGGGTCGGGTTCGTGTTCGGGTCAGCTGACCCCCAACCCGTACCTGATCCATTTAAGTTTTAGGGTTGAAAAATTGAACCTGAACTTGATATTTTTGGGTTTGGGTCAACCGAAAATGACCTAATTTGACCCAAAACTTTTTTTGGGTATAAAACAGGTTGCTAAATTCGGGTTGGGTCAACTCAGCCAAACTGATTTTGTTCATTCAATTGCATTTTAAATTTTTTAAGCAAAACAACAATTCAAACTCATAGTCTTATAAATTTACTTACCGGATTACAAACAAGTCTAATTAACGAATTACAAATTGGATTCAAAAGCTACGCTGATTTTTAAATACAATCTTTAATACTCTTTGTTTTGCCCATCCCTTATAGTGGAATTAATGTTCTCCTCTTTGAATGAAATGGATTTGAGAGGCCGCTACTTGTTGGAATTACACAATAATACAACAATTAATTAAAACCAAAACATAATTAATTTGTTCACAAACATGCAGATAAATTAACAGGTAGAATTTATCAAATAAGTAAACAACTTCTCACAAAAAGAACATTATCAGCAAATAAAACCATGTAATAAAAAAATTTAACAAAATTAAGCATCATAAATTCATATGATACTAGAAATTAGCTTGACAAATTTGTATAAACACATTTACAACAAAAACTAACAACAAAAATCAGCAAAAACAAGGCAAAACCCGTATAACAATACAACAACATAACTTAACAGCAAAAAATAGCATGAAAAATACCTTGGATAGACGAAGGAGAGGCTGGGAAGAGGATTTTAGGGTTTGAACAACAATAGCTAGAGAGGATTTTAGGGGTTGAAGAGAGAGAAAATTTAAGAGAGATAAAGAGAATGGTAGAAAACGGTTGAGAGAGTGAATAGAAAGAGAGGAATTTAGGGTTTTTTATTTTATAAGGGGATCTATTCAAAGTTAGGCGGGACTAAAGGTTTCTTTAAGGGGTTTTTTTATTTTTAAAAAAAAACACTTAAATGTGTTCGGGTTATCAGGTCGGGTTCGGGTTGACCCGACCTGATAATAAGCTGTTTTTTTTTTTTTTGGGTTATGTGGGTCATATTTGGGTTGAGATTTTCAACCTTAACCTAACCCATTTAAATTTCGTGTCGAGTTTGTGTTGACCCATTTAAGTTTTCGGGTCGTAAACCACAACCCTAACCCGTTATTTTCAGGTCGGGTTTGTGTCGGGTTTTCTGGTCGAGTCATTTATTGCCAGCCCTAATCCAACGCCCCGATGGTGTTCGTTAGCAAGATCCTAATCTAATCATATAACTAATATATAAAGCTAAACTTTTAGCCAGGTGACGAGACAGCGACACCGACACTTGGTGTTCCAACTTTTCGCCAAGTGTTTTTCGCCAAGTGTCGTGCCACGTAGGATAGAGTTATACAGAATTCAATTTGTACGATAAAAAAGTTCATTTAGAATTCTATTTTCAATCAAATTTGGATATAATTTAAGGATAAAATTGTTAAGGGTTTTTCTATATAGTAACCCTGTTTTTTTCACTTTTCTACGTTGTGCCCCAACATATATCACTTTCTACACTGTAACCCCAATATATTTTTTGTTTCCATACGGTAACCATGCCGTTATCCTGCCATTTAAAAATTCCGTTAGTGGGGCCCACTCTCCATTATTAATATTTTTTTATCGATTTGCGCGTTGAAAAATATTCCGTCACAGGTTTCGGGGGCTATTTTTGCCCTTAAAGGTCTAAATTGAGCTCAGATTTGACAAAAAAAAACGTAAATGCCTCATTTTGCTTATTAAAAAATGTCTCGATTTACGTGTTCACATTTTAACACACAAAACGAGGCATTTACGTTATTTTTTTGCCAAATATGAGCTCAATTTGGATCCTTAAGGGACAAAATAGCCCCCGAAACCTTTGACGGAATATTTTTTCAACGCACAAATCGATAAAAAAAAATATTAATATTGGAGAGTGGGCCCCACTAACGGAATTTTTTAACGGCAGGATAACGGCAAGGTTACCGTATGGAAACAAAAAATATATTGGGGTTACAGTGTAGAAAGTGATATATGTTGGGGCACAACGTAGAAAAGTGAAAAAAACAGAGTTACTATATAGAAAAACCCAATTGTTAATTTAGAGTTTTATTTTCGATAAAGTACCAATATTTACAAATTGAATTATAATTTTATTCAAAAAATAATTACATTATAACTCTCATAAATTATCATATAATTTTATTTTTGGTATTATAATATTTCTTGGAGCGAAGGAATTAGTTCAAAATGTACCTGTAGGGAATAATTTCAAGCTTTAAAAATCCCACTAGCTTGAACCCCACTGTGATCATACACTAAAGTACGGTGGCGTCCAAAAGGGAAGAAGATAGAGCAAAAGAGTCGCCAACAAGTTTTTTAGGAACTTGTAAACCATTCACGAGGTGAAGGTTACACCCCTTAACGATCCAAGAGATCGTCAACTCCATAAGGTCATGAACCAAATAAGGTTCCGGGGATGAAGGTACAAATCCAACCTAAAAGAGATTGAACCTGCCCTAATAATAGGCCTCTACTTTATTCTAATCGTATTCATGTGCGCTTTCTGATTAACATACAATCAATAGGTTTAACCCTAAACCTGTTTAATCTATGTTGGTTGAATATTAATGCACAAATAAACTATTATTGGCGATCACTTGAATTATAATCAAATTAACCCTAACAAGATTATTAATTATCCTAGTAAGCATGATTACAAGTACAAATTCCCTTTAAACATGCAATAAAAGGTGATCAAGCAATAAAGGATAAATAATGTATCAAGCAACATAATCAATAATAATCATGAAGAATAATAATAATCATATCATAATAATAATCATAATCATCATAAATAAAATAATCATCATCAAAATAATAATAAATTATAACAATTATAATCATAATCATGTTCATGTTAATATTAAAGCATAAAAATAGCAAGATCATAGGCATGATACTAACAAGATTAATAACAAATCCTAGCATGTCACTAAACATTAAAGATCAAATATTTAACCCTAACATGATACTAAAAATCATAAATATTAGGAATAACATAGGAAGCATCGTAACAATCATATTTAATATATTTGTTACCCTAGACATGATACTAGGAATATCATAATAACAATATAAACATGATCATAATATCAATTAATCAATTAAAGTACTTACTTTGATGCTTCGTACCTCTTTCTAATAACAAAATACACACGTTAGTAACTTCAAGGAAAATAATAAAACAAACAATTAAATTAAATAATTGAAAGAGAGATTTGGGACCAAACCCTCAGAAATTAAAACCTTTCACGTCTAGGGCGAAGGCAACTTCGAATATGGCTAGGTGTTTCTAGATCTTGCGAATGCGAAATTTTGTATGAAAAAGCAAGAAAGAACTGAAAGCTAAAGAATACTTGAGAATGAGAGAATTGGTGAATGTAGATGATGAAAACGTGAAAATTCGTGAATGAAAACGAAGTTTTTGATACGATATTTATAGAGAAAATCATCCAAAAAAGATAATTTAACAAAACAGAGTCTGAAGATCACAAAACAGGATTGGCGCCAATCCTGGCTAGCTGGCGCCAGGCACCAGTGGCTAGCGCCAGGCGCCAATGGCTAGCGCCTGGCGCCAAGGCCTGGGGTTGGACGCCAAACTGGATTTCAACGCGTTTTCGAAAATCTGATAAGTTTACCGTACTGGAAGATAAAATAATATAATTTCTTCGAAAATGCTATTTGATCTTGATTAAAACTCTGAAAAGTCAACAAAGTCAACTTATCAATGCTAATTGAATTAGGAATGAAAATAACCTTCTAGAAGATTCTAGAAAACTAAAACCATTCCTAATTGCATTAGGAATGATAAATCATATTAGGCCCTCCCCAAGATCATTGGGCCGTACATAAAGCTCAAACCGGGCCCAGTTTAGTAAATTGGCCATAACTTCCTCAATATTCATCTTATAATATATCGTTGGAAAGGTCTTTGCAAGCCCCATCCAACTACACCACTATTGGACCCATATCATGGACCAACCAAACTGGATTGGCTGTTTTCTTAAAATAAAGTTGTTCAAAACAGGGAGAAGAGAAAAGAAATAAAACTTTCCGCAACACTAGACCTTTCCACACTTTCGTTTCATTCGATTATGATTCGACGTGAAAGGTACTCATCACCGGGTTTGGTTTTGGGGAGACACAAATGGGTGTCTACAGTACCACATCTATTATTTATAATATATTCTAATCAATTAAAATAACAATACTTCAAAATCTAATATAATTTTATTACTATGTGTAAACCTACATGTCAATCGGGTCGGATCACGAGTCATTTCGGATAGGGTCATTATTTCAGGTTACGGGTCAAGAAATGTTTTCACCAATATTATTATTATTATTATTATTATTAGTCATTACATGCCTACTACGTAGTTTAAATTGTCACAAAATTAAAACACATAATTTCCTAACTAATTTGTATCAATGATATGTTTTAAAATTTGACATATAGATTAAAAACTAATCTTAAAATTCAATAAACAACCCGGGCATCGCACGGGCACAAAACTAGTATATCATATAACTAATATATAAAGCTAAACTTTTAGCCAGGTCACGAGGTAGCGACAATTGGCTTCTAACTTTTCGCCAAGTGTCGTGCCACGTTGGATAGATTTAAATAGACTTCACAAGATTAAAAAAAAAAGTTAGTTTAGAAATCTATTTGGATATAACTTTAGGATAAAATTGTTGGTTTAGAATTTTATTTTCGATAAAATACCAATCTTTCAAATGTAGAAATTGAATTATAATTCTATTCAAAAAAATTATTAGATTATAATTCTACAAAATTATCATATAAATATATCTTTTATATCATAATATATTTTGGAGCTAAGGGAGTAGTTCAAAGTGTAAAAGTCTATAATCTAATAGAATTTTATTACTATGTAGACCTGTCAATTAGGGTCAGGTCATGAATCATCTCAGATTGGGTCACTTCAAGTTACGAGTGAAGAAATGTTCAACCCTTGCCCAAAGTTTTGGATTCGTGTCAACCCAACGGGTTTTAAACATTAATTTAATTTAATTTATTTTTGCTATTTTTTTTTATTTTTTTATGTAATTAAATCGAATATTTCCACCAACATTATTATTAGTCATTATATGCCTACTAGATAACAAATTGTCACAAAAGCACATCAATTACTAACTAATTTTGTATCAATGATCATTTTTAAAATTAGACATCTTTAAATTCAATAAAAAAAACCCGGGCATCGCACGGGCACAAAACTAGTATATATATAAAGGGGAGTTTTTTCCTTGAGTTTTTAGAGAGACACGTAGGATTTAATTTTTTCATTGCGCCACGTAGGAATATAAATTTTAGTGGTAGCCAATTAAATAAGAGATTATTAATTTCTTTTAGAATTAATTAATTCAAATGCCATGTAAGTAAAATTGACGAATGATATTTTTAAGTTTAAATTAATTAAATATAAATATTATCTTTTGATATTAGAAATTTTATCTAAATACGTAACAAATTAGCACATAAATACAAGAAAAAAAAAATAAAAAATTTCAAACAAGACCCGGCCCCATTTATTTATCAGATGGATCTAACCCATATTATAACTATGGCGGGTCATGGCATTAAGAAGACCTCCATTCCTACCTCTCTCAGTTATTTCATTGAAGCGCACTCAACGTTCTCCATTGAAGCACAGTTGACGTTATCCGACGATGAATCAAATATCCCCCATTGAAGCAGCTTCTAAGGTAAGTTGTTTGTTGTTGTTGTTGCTATCATCATATCAATTTCACAATCTAGGGTTTATATTTGAGCTAATCTAATTTAATTATCAGTGCTGTAAGTTTAGGGCTCGTAAATTCTTAGATTATGAAACATCATAACCAAAAGAAAAGAAAATTATGAGCATTATTGAATCAAATATCCCTAAAGTTATGTATTTTTCGTGATAATTGAATATGAAATTAAGTCTCGAAGCTGGGAATTTGCAATGATAGTGTGGCAAAGTTGTGACAGTAATTAAGGAGTAGGGAGTAAATTGTAACATGATAATTTCGATATTCTACTATTTGTAGTATGTTGTTTACACATGATACAAAATTAAATGTAATGCAATACTCAACTTAATATATTGATGAATTGATGGATTGAGAAAAGCAGAAAAACTAATGCAATGGTTATTGCTTAAAATTTGAAAAACTAATGCAATTATGTTTTCTCTATATTTAGGAGTATAAAGAAAACAAAAGTTTGAAAGTGAATCCGGATTTTGTTGATGATGCTAAAAATGAAGCACAAGTAGGAAAAAAGGGCCTGACTAAGCACAAGGGTAAACACGACAAGGACAAGCCATGGGATGACCCCAGTATTGACCATTGGAAAATCGAAAAATTCGACCCTTCTTGGAACGAATCAGGCTTGCTCGATGTCAGTTCTTTCTCTACTATTTTCCCCCAATATCGAGGTTTGAAATTTATTTATTTATTTTGTTGTGCAATTGTATGAATGAGTTACTAAGCTAATTTTTAAATTTAATTGGGTTTTATTCTAAACCTATATTCATGTTAATTTACTACAAGTTGAAGTTACTGAGAAAATTTTGATTCAATGCTTTCATCGATTTATGGAATATGCCCTTTGTGCAAGCTGATAATTTGTGCTGAAGCCAATTTGTGTCAACAAATTTGTGTCTGTAAGCTACTTACATAACACCGCTCACACACTTAATTAGCTATTTTTGTAATTGCTAAACCAAGTTCAAAACAAATTAACTAACTAATCTACAATAAGAACACACAAAGACTTACATAAACATACCCGGCTTCTTCTTGATTCCAACCGCTTATACACAACCCACTAAGCTCAACCCAAAAATAAAAAAGTCAATTAATGAAGCTTACTATAATTGGGCCAGTTTTAGTTTTTTTTTGAAGAAATTGATTGGGCCAGATTAAACTAAGAAAATTTATAATACTTAACCACAATTAAAATCGCAACATAACACTACAAAATCACAATAATTAAATTAATCCAAAACAAGAATAACATCTCAACCAAAATTAAAACTGGGTGAATTCAATCTGATGAGATCTAATTGCTATTGTAGATCCATCATAGATGATCAATCGAGTGCTTGTTGTTCCTTGATCAATTGATCTGATGAATACTTCGGATGATTTTGACATTGTTTGATGATCTCTCTCCTCCCCTGTTTCGATTGATTCAATGGGAAGAAGATGGAAGATGAATTGAAAAGAGAGCGTTGAACCATTGAGATTAAATTATGAGAATTGAGTGTGAAATTTTAGGAGGGAAAACAGAGAAATTAAAAGGAAAAAAAAAATAGACTTATAGAAATAAATTAAAATCAAATTGAGATGTTCAAAATTCTATAGAATAAATCATATATAGAAAAAACAGAGAAATTAAAAACCAGAAATGAAAAATTCTCATGTCCGAAAACAAAGATGAACACCAGATTGATTAAATTGTAAGCAAAAATAATCAATGAAAAGGTCAAGAAGAAAGATTAACTCTTGGTTGCTCTTGAAGAACAGCTCGTGCAGCCAGCTTTATTAGCTCCCAAAATATGGAGAAGGAGATGAGAGTGCACAGTGGAAAAGATGGGAGAAGAAGAGTGAGGAGAGAGATTGAATGAGATTCTTCAAAAGCAAAATAAAAGGTTTAGAGGAAAACCGGGAGTGGCAAAATAAACCATCATTTCACTAAAGGCAGGGGCAATAGAATCATTGCACTATTCATTTGAACATAGCTTATAAATACTTTATAGAAGGGTTAAAGATTAGTATGAACTTTAAACAACCAATTATTTTGAGATGACTTTAATTTTTGGTGCATTAATCTTTCTGGCAGGCTGGTGTCATCTTTCTTTCTCTCTCCCCCCCCCCCCCCCCCTTTTTTTTTTTTTTGTTTGTATTACTTATAGTGTTTAGTTATTTAGTTATTCAATGCTGAATTTTCTTTTCATTATCTTTCAGAAAAATACCTGCAAGATGTTTGGCCAACGGTGAAGGCTGCATTGCGCGAGCATGGTATTTCGTGTGAGCTTAATTTGGTAGGGTTTTGCTCTTTGGCCTTCAAAATTGGACAAGCTTACATTTGATTTTTTGACAAACTAATAATATTGAGTATTGACTATATATGTGTGGTTGTTGACTATTGATAATACTTTTTTAAGGTGGATTTATATATGTGGTTGTTGACTGTTGATAATAGTGTTTAAAGTGGTAGGTGGATTTATACTCAGTCCCCCCCCCCCCCCCCCTCCAAAAAAAATATCATTAAATGGTTGTAATTGTCAGATGTCATGCTTGTGATGGTAACAGAATTGTCATGGTTGGCTAACCAATGCCGCATGAAGGAACGACACTATTTAGATTAAGGATGTCATTGACAATGTTTACCATTGAGTTGTTGAGAATCAGTCTATTGTTGATTACCTGAATTATCTCCTCACAGTCTCGGTGGTATTTTAGTTTGCACCAACCCGTTTTAGATAAGCTCTTTGATAAGGTTGAGGATTGCCAAGTGCTAACGCTTTAAGTTATGTTGTTGAAATTCCCAGGTTGTGGATCCTTTACACAGCTTTCATCTGGTTGGATGATTTGAGTCTAAGAAACCACCCATCTCCACTTTGGGAATTAGGATAGTGTTCGCTTATTGGGCATTCACCTTGGTGGTGTACTAAAGAGAAGAATCTCAGGGGTTTTGTAGAGGCTTACCTTTTGCTTCCAGTGCTGTTTTACTTGGGGTCTTGTGAATACATGTTTGTTATTATATTCAAGTTCATACTTATGAAAGGTTTACCTCAGCTAAATCTCCACTAATCCTCATTTAGGTTATTGAATACAGAAGTTATGGCTCCTGTAATCCATTTATGCAGTGTAATGGAAGTTTTCACTTGGGTATATAGACCAAGGTAGCTTAACATCTGGATTTTTGGAAAAGTGTAAGCCCTAACACATGATGGGATCAAGTCTAATGCCTCTTTTTTTAGGATTCTCATTGAATTCTATAGCATCACTTTTGAAGATATTCTGCTTGTGAAGAATATCCAATAATTCATATTCTGGAGCTTTCTTAGATTGTGAAATTACTAGAGAGTTGACTAAGAGTGTAGATACTATAATGGTCTCATTAAGTGGGCATAGCTTGACTTAGATGATTATATAACTCTATCTATCTGCACTCTCTTGCAGATTTTTCTAGGATCTTGTCTTTTGGTTCTTAATGTCTATTGTTAAAGGAATATTTCAAGAGTATGTTCTAGGGGATAAAGGGGAGTTAATGTGATAAGGGTGTTTGGGGGAATGAAATGTGGAGGTTTTTTTAACCCACAAAAGATACATGAAAAACAATTGGGCCATCCGTATAAGTGGGAAGGAACATTTAGTGACAAAGGGAGTAACTGTTTATCTATCTCTTTCTTTTTGTTCAGGTTGAAGGTACCATGACTGTTTCAACAACTAGAAAGACCAGAGATCCATACATTATAGTGAAATCAAGGGACCTTATTAAACTTTTGTCAAGAAGTGTTCCGGCACCTCAGGTATGTCTTTAACTCTGTAGTTTATTTTTATTTTGCTAGTATCATCTCCCACAATTAAGATTCTGTTTGAATGCTTATGCAACACTTGTCTGTATCAGGCCATCCTCATTTGTATGAAATCCTCCATTCCTGTTTTTAATTGTAGTTTTGGGTGCACTTTGATATGGTTCTCTTATGTGTTGATTCACAGGCAATCAAGATACTCGATGACGAAATGCAATGTGACATTATCAAGATTGGTAATCTTGTGAGAAATAAGGTGTGGTTCATTCTGATGAAAATTGTTTTACTGTTTTTGCAATATTTGTCATTGGTGGAGTGTTTTTTCTACAAATTGTCAATTTATATTCCTTACTTTTGATGCATGTATAATTTTGTTGCTTTTCATCATTCATAATCTTTTGACAAACAAAATTGAAGATATAACTATGATTTGTCCCTTAAATGTTATACTTGTGTGTTTTCAGTTGGTTTAGGAATTTCAGAGCCTAAGCAAAAAGTTTGAGAGTAGAAAACTCCTGGTAGAAAGCTATGCTCGAAAACTCAAATCTTATAAGACTAACCTTAGGTTGACACTTTTTATGGTGCCACTTTCCTTAGAAAGTAGTAGTCAAACATCCTGTAATGCTTAAGGCAAATGGTCAATTCAACTGATAAAAGCATAAAGCTTGGTATTAATTACAAAGATGAGAACTGTTGAGAGGTTCTCTTTTGATCTTCTCTCCCAATATATTTTTCAAATTTCTTCACACCTCTTGTATACGATTACAATTGTTCATAAGTAATACCAACCTCTTTGTCTTCCTCTACCCATTTCCCATATTGTGCTCCACCTAGTGTTTCCTTCTTTTGTCTCATCCTCTGCTGGCCACTGCCTAGAGTACTTATGAGCACAAGTGGCCTGATTTAGTTTATCACATTGTCGTAGCCTCAAGTCTATATCCTTTATTGGACATACTTTTGTCCCGATGCCTATGAAGTCAGAATTTCCCATGTCTAACTCTTGGATCTCATAACTGAGCCAAACAACTGATAGGCTAACTATCATAGCAGGCTTCTATCTGTAAGTAATGTTACTTTAAAATTTTGGAAGATTTTAGGATATGCAGATTATACCATGAGTATCTTTTTAAGCTTTTCGATTCTTGGTCTTATGGGTGCAATCACTTAATTCAACTGTTAGTGAGAACAAAAAAATTTCCAGGGAACCGAAGAAGACTCAGTATGTTAGACAAAATTTTAAATCCTTAGGCAAATCAAGTTTCTCATCTAGGACTAGTTTCAGCAATTTTACTAGAACTTGCTGAACTGGAGAAAGGAAGGGCAGTTTGAGTTGTGGTGTTTCAGCTGTTTCCTTAAATGTTGAAAGTCCTAAAACACATTAGTATCCATCAAAAGCCATGCTCCATTTCGTCCTTTTTTTGCTCTCTCCTTGTACCTTGTTCAAGGTTGCGAGGCTCAGCCTTTTTTTATCCGAACTGGTTGATCTTGATATCCTTCCCTTATTTTGGTTGAAGGTTTATCAAATTCATACTCAGATCATAAAACGTTATTTCAGTTGAAAAGAAAATAGCCTTAGCTACTAGTCATAACTTGAATTATTGAAAGCCATTCTGAATCAGCTTAACTCCCTAGTTCCATATTAACAAAAGGAACTATTAATAAAGATGAGCTCCCACTTGCAAAAGAACCCCATCTAATCAGAGCAACTTAAGTGATGTGTCCTGCAGAACTGCACAAATTAACCATCCCTGAAGCAAAATGATAACAGTACTTTCTGCCAGAATTGTTTGGCTACGGTTGTAGAGCACCTGGGTCAGAAAATCAGTAATAAATTCTTTTAGTACACTTTTTTTATTTTTTTTAAATATGTGTGGATAGAGTTATGTCTTCACCCGGACATTGTTTGTGTGATGTTTAAACATGTAAAAGAAAGAGGAAGAGAATAGACGATGGGATGGGGGTGAAGAAAGGAGTATATTGTACATACACTAATACATACTCAATAACATTTCTCCTTTGAGCAAAAAAAAAACAAAAATGTTCAAGTAATTTCTCCCTACGGTCATCTCATGAAACTGCTCCTTCTTTAAGTCTTTATTTGCATGTGTTTAAGCTCAGGTTATATTGTTAGTAACTCACAACCAACCCATTTCCTTATGTGCATATTTTTGTTTCATGTCTGATTCGCTGTCCAAAAGTGATAGTCTGTGGCTTTATGTGTATGACAGATACATTTCTTTGGAAGGATCTTGATTGGTTTGTTTTGCTAATTGTAGGCACGCTTTGTCAAAAGGAGACAACATCTTCTAGGTCCCAATAATTCTACCTTGAAGGATTGTAATATTAATCTTATTATGGAGTTCTGCTTTTGAAAAACTGAGAGAAGTGAACTGTGTGGATCATGTAGGAAGTTTTGTGCTATGCTGGACTGATGGCCAAAAGAATAGCTCAAACTTTATTCCATTCCCCCCCCCCCCCCCCCCCCCCCCACACACACACACACACTTTTTCCCTCCCCTGAGGTTAACAAAGCTTTGTAGGGATTTCAGATATGAAGTTGGTAGGTGGATCGTTGGGAACATGCACTTAGTTCCTTGGCTTATTGTTTTGTACTGTATGCAGGCACTTGAAATCTTAACAGGCTGCTACATCCTTGTCCAGGTATGCATCAAGAACTTCTAGTTAATGTTGGAGATCCTTTCTTTTTGGAGCATTTTTTAGGAGTACCAGTCCTCTTTTAAGTAATACTGACTTGTGTAGCTGTATATCCAAAAGTGAAAGTGTTAATTTACCATCAAAAATAATTTTCTATTATTTTCCCAGAGATTCCATCACTGAAACATTCCTGCAGCCCTTGCCCCCAAATTCTTTGTTTTCAGGGAGGGTGAGGCTGTGTGCACCAGAGTTCAGATACCCCCAAAATATGATTATATTTAATGCAAAGTTGGGATTATTAGGACTGGCCTTTTTTTTTTTTTTTTTTTAAGATCATTCTTATAAATTGTCGATCCCTTTTTGCTCTTCTTGCCATTTATGCAGGGAAACACAGTTGCAGCCATGGGATCTTTTAAAGGATTGAAACAAGTGCGGAGAATTGTAGAAGACTGCATACAGAATAAAATGCATCCAATATA